>NC_133542.1:52008468-54508468 GCF_048773025.1 Camelus bactrianus
TACTTAGAATGGTAGTGGTGTTAGTATGGGAGAAAGTACAAGGAAAGAAAAACAAGAAACTGACAAAATGCAGGCCACTAAGGTAGATTGGGCCTTTTGTGTTGATAAATCATATGAGGGCAGATTTCTTTTCTGTAGGGAATTAGATCTTATAACTGATCAAGAAATATCACAATCTCACATTAATGTCCTAAAGGTATTTAAATGAGAAATAAGTATATTTAGAGTGTATTGAAAATATATTTATTAAAACTAGCGGGGGTGGGGAGGAGTTTGTTTTTGCCCTCTTATACCTGCCTTCTGCCTAGAGTTCAGAGGTACAGTTTGAACAGAGTAAATGTCACATTCACACAGAAGAATTTTCTGACAATCCCTATAATTCCTAAGACATAACTCATTTATTGTTTTACATTGCACTATTCAAATTTATGCTCCCTTTTTCTGTATGGTAGCTATTTGTATATGACCTTGGCTGCTTCAATGGATCAGTGAGTGATCGTACCTCATTTTCTACAATGAGGCACCACCCTCATAGGTATCAAGATCATAGCACAGTGCAGGGAATGGCATCAGCACTAAAATCCTTTTGAAGAAACACTTGAAATTTGATTGTAAGTTGCTTTGATAGATAAGGGAAGAGTGATGGGGGGCTAGCAAAGATTTTATTGCACTAATTTTCTGGTACTAAACTTTTACCTGAACCATCTTTCATATTAAATGTACCATCTTAATGTGTCAAGGATTTCCAAAGTTTTAGAAATAAGTTTGCTAGATTTCAGTGTATTTACCATCTAGTCTATTCATATCAGTTCCCAACTAATCAGCAATACATTCAAGTTAGTTAAGCTTAAAGCATACAAAAAAGTGTTAGGGAACTATATTCTGACATGTTTTCTTCTCTCCAATTATCTCCCAAACTTTGACTCATGCAGGTGCCTACAACCTGAGCTTATACCCATTCTCAGGTATTCCTGTCTGGAATTTATGTTGGATTCTTCCTTCCAGCTGGGCAAAGTTTTCATCTTCTTTTAATATCAGTTACCTCTTCTACATAAAAAGTTTATGTAAGGATTAAATTATATAATCTATGTAAATAAGTAGCGAAGTGCCTGGAACATAAAAAAAAACAACAACAACAATGAAGTTTAAGCTATTACTCTCCTTGCTATTGATATTGGTACAGCTGGTGCTGCAGCTATTGCTGCCGCTACTACTATCACTATTAGTAATTTCTAAACCAGAAAATAGTCACAGTCTTAGTCTCTTGGTTTGGATATGCAATGTTACAATATTTATTTTCACTTTTATTCTCTAAATCCTCCCCCTTGTGTCTTTTTTCTTTTTTCTCCAAGTTGAAACACTGAGATCTATGAAATTAATTGTGGCTTCAGGAGACCTCGAAAGTCACTTAGTCAAGCCAGGCTGTCTAGCTGGTTATGTTAGGTGAAAGTCAGCAGTAAAGGAAGCAGCCCTGAGAGTACACTCTTAGGATTCTTTTAAAGTTACAATTCACATTATTTTTGTGTAAATAAATTATTTGAGAGAATTGCTGAGGGGACAGATGTCTGTATCTAAGTCAGTGATTCTGAAACAGCATGATTTTGCCATCCGGGGAACATCTGATAATATTTTGAGACTCTGTTGGTTATCAAAAGAGAGAAGGGAGGTATGGCTGTCATCTAGTGGGTAGAAGCCAGAGATGATGGTAAACGTACTACATTCACAAAACAGCCTGCACCAAAACAGCCTTAACCCAAAATGTCAATAATGACAGTGTTTAGCAAGTGATCAAAGTTGAGGCATATCAAAATAAAATATCATACAGGGAAGCTAGAGTTGAGAGCAAAAGAGGCTCCAGCTAGAAGTCAAGAGATTCAGGAAAAATTTCTGGGAGAAATATATACATTTTCACAGACTTTAAAACTGTTGTATCAGTAGAGTGGCTACAAAATATTTCTGCACTAGAGTGAATGAAATAAATAGAAAACTATAACAAAATTACATATGTGGCATAATGAAAGGATAGACTTGTTAAGAAGAAAGGCACAGGGAAAGAAGAGAATTAGCAGCTGGAGGGAAACATGTTGGTGGCAGAAAATTATCGGCAAGATGGTGGAGGGAAGGATTCACCTTCCTCTTTGTGTGTACCATTTCTAACCTTCAAGAACACTTTGTGACTGTTTCAAAGCCCTGTGATGTGGGGCCAGAACCCTGGGCTAGAATGTGCTTTCTCAATGGCTAGTTGTCTGAGGCAGCATTTTACTTCAGAATATGGAAAACCAGCTCTTTAGTCAGAGGAGCAATATTTCCCATATCTGAGCTCAAGCTCAAGTACATAGAGCCCTGATTCTCTCTACTTCCTCTTGTGTACAGTGGGTCTCTTCCTTCTTTCTATCTACTATCAACAGAAGAATCAAATTTTAGTGATATTTATGAAATATCTTATAGTAGTGAGGCATAGGATTCCTAGGTCCTTTTCGACTTCCCATTCTTCTAAAATCCGTTTTGTTGGCCAGGACAACTCATATTCCACTGGACAAAATCCAATTATATAGTCTCTCTTAAATGTAAGAAAGGAAGATATATGTAATCTAGCTAAAATCCCGCAAAGAAAATGTTGGGTAATCATCCAGTAAACAGACTGGTAACATACTGAGAAAAGAATCCATCATGGGGTATGTGTATGGGGGTTGCCCATCAAAAGTATAATCTCCCACCTACAGTTTCTGCTCAAATACCAAAGAATTTTGTTTTAGTATTACATCTTAATTATCTTTTTTTTCTTTACATGTGTGAGTTCAATTTTACTCTCCATTAACTTGTTGGAAGGAAAAGAAACTATCATTACAAAATCAGAGATCTTTTTGCTCTTAATGATAAAATGCTTCAAAAACAAAAACACTGCTTGATTTTAGCAAAAAGCCTGCCAGAATTCCACTCAGCACACAAGAAGAACCCTGTAAGAAGTCCTTCTTTTGCTGCTGCACAGACACAATGGGTTTGGGATCACCAAGATAGGTAAGATGGGATATGGCTATAGTGACCACCATACAAAAACTTTCAGTGTATTCATTTGAACAAATCTCTATTATAGTTTCTAATCTCTGCAAATGTCAAGGTGATTTCAAAATCATTGATTCAAGAGATGAACTCCAAATTAAAGATTAATATATGCAAAAGCAAAAGCAAATATTCCTACAATTATCTCCAGTTGTTTGATATAATTAATGTTCTAGTCAAATAACTACATAATATGCAAAATAAGTTCTGGAAGTATATGATAATTCTAATAATTTATAAATTAGGGAGTAAGCTTTTAAATATTTTCCTTGCTCATGAAGTTATTGCTCCAAAATGCTGACTTTGATGTATGCTTTTAAAATCATCCTAAATGTTCACTGGCACTTTTTAGATTTCAAACATAGCAGTATTTTTGAAATGAAATCCATGGTTTTACTCGTATACAAAGTTCCCCATACTGTAGATGAGCAGAAAGCTTGTAAGAAAAAATACCAACATCCTGTGAATTAAATGGAAGAATAATCCTAATGCTATCAATTTTAAAGGAATAAAGCCGATTTCTAAGAATATACATGTGAACCGTAAGTTATAGTTGAAGAGTATGAATCATATATAGTCAGGCCTTGCTTTAAATCAAAACTTTGTCTCATAAATATTTGTACATTCATCCAACAAATATGCCTTGCCTACAACACTGTGCTGCAAAACTACAGGAAGATTAACTTCTCTAAGCTTTTGTTTCATTACTTCAAAAAATGGTTAATATTGTCTATCTCCAGACTGACTGTGAAACCTGTATTAATATTCAGTGTAAAATAAATATGATTCCGATTTTGCTTTGAATATGTCATCAAATTTCTAAATTGTAGATTAAGAAACAGCACATTCCTCTTTAAAATGAGCTAATCATGACAGTGAAGAATTTAAAATAGTTTCACATTAGCAGCTTGCTTCTGTAAACTGAAGAGCAATGTAATTCTAATGGAATGAATATCACCATTTTGGTGTAAGAAAGTGGTTAAATCAATCTTTCCACACTGGTTGCAGAAGTGCCTCAAATTTATGCTTCTTCTTAGTTTTAGTTTTGGTTTTTTTAAAGCTCTATGATATTTTCCCTCATAAACCAGTTAGTTTTCCAAATGTATGACAACATACAAAGATGCTTTCTTTGGAGAGCAACTTTGAGTCTCAGCC
The DNA here is from genome assembly GCF_048773025.1 of Camelus bactrianus. Taxonomy (NCBI): domain Eukaryota; kingdom Metazoa; phylum Chordata; class Mammalia; order Artiodactyla; family Camelidae; genus Camelus; species Camelus bactrianus. The sequence continues at coordinate 52,012,684 of NC_133542.1, forward strand.
ACAGGCTGGGTCAGATCAGCTCCACTTCAACCACTGAGTAGAGACATCAGTTGAGATTCCTAACCCCTCTACTGTAAATTCTTACTAAGAAATGTAGTGACTTCTCATTTTTCTTTTTCTTTTAACCAATGGAAATTTCGTTAGGAAGAGCATAAGCCATTTGAGAAATGGAAAAATTGTTTGTTTATATCCTTTCCTCTTAGGAAGTTTCTTGACCACAAGGTCAATTTGACTACATGCCCTCTAAAGAACATCTCTGTACACTACTGGCCCATCTTTACAAGGACATAAGGACTCAGTGTATGCTTATTCAAGGAGACAAAATGCCTGTCTACATTTTATAACTTAGAAGAGTTAAAATCATTCCTGGAACAAAGATGATTTGTTGAAATTCTAAAAATTAAATATCATAGAAATTAGAGACAATATACGGGAGAAAATCCCAAGTCACCCATGGTTATACCACTAATAATTAACAAAAGTTTGGGTGCTATCACATGTGCTTCACATCACACACATACACACATACCACCATAACCATCACTAAGAACATGACATAAAATTAAAGACTCCTGTGTTCTGTTTTACCCTCCTATTGCTGTCCCTTCTCCAAAGTATTTTTCCTGTCTATCTTTTCATAATTTTTCTATTAAATACATACTCATGAAAAATATATCATTTTGAATATTAATGTATCATTTTCCAAAATGCCTCAGCCATTGGATACTATATAATTCATTTTAACTTTATGCAATGTTCCATTTGCAAAAATTCCACAGTATCTTTATTTAATTCACTATCAATGGTATATAGGTTATTTCCATTATTCTTGATATTCAGTTCTGCAATGGATCCTGGTGCACACACATAAGACTTTCTCTAGGGTATCCAACTAAAAATTAATTTATTGGGTCATTGATTATTTACACCTTCACCTTCACAGAGTATTGTTAATTGCTCTGCAGCTGTTTTTTTCCAATTTTGATGCTCACGACAATTGCTTTTTTTCCTCAGTTGGTGTTGTCAAAGTTTCTGATTTCTTCCCTCTGATAGATTTGAAATACATTACTGTGTTTTTAATTTTCCTTATATTTATTTCATGCAGAGTAGAGTATTTTTTTAAATTTTTATTGACTTCTGATTTCCTCTTACTCAGTAGGTAATTCTTAAATTTTTTCATTTTCTATTAGCTTATTTTTATCACGTAGCTTTAAAAAATATTCTGAATATTCATCAATTTTCAGTCATATATATGTTTATGTATAATCATCTCTCACTCTATGATTTGTCCTTTTGCTTTGTTATATTGTATATTTCACCCAACAGAGATTATTTTTGATATAGCAAAATTTATCAATATTTTATTTTGCAAATCATACTTTCTATAAAATGCCTTTTAAAAGCTTTTCAACTTTAAGGCATTTACATCATTCTCACATTTTGATGATAGTTAAATTATTATTTTTCACATTTAGATCTTTAATCACCTGGAACATCAGAATGGGTTTCAAAACCCATCTGGTTAAAGACTCAACTCTAAGTATTCCTCACTACAAAAAAAAAATCTATAGTGTACCAGGTGCCATCTTTTCTGGGTTAGTCACAAGTACATTGAGTTCTACTTTAAGAATGCACAATATAGGCATCAACATACTACCTTTCTAGGCATGTATCGCAATGATTTTCCCTTCCAGTGTTGAATCAAATAATTTCTGAGTTCAAGTACAAGAAAGGGGGAAATATTTTACTTGCTGAAATTATGGTCGGTGCTTTGAGACACACGTTTAGGATACAACTGAGAACTCAGACAAACTGTAGGTACTTCTTCCATCTCTGAGGCATGTGTCATATGCTTATTGAACGCAACTTCTATCACTATGGTATTAAAGGGTAGGACACATTTGGGGAGACTTGTACATGGGTTCTGGCACTAGTAAAAGTCAGTGCTTATTAAATGAATGATTATCATGCAAGGTAAAGGATAGTTCACTCTATTGGACATATGTCATTGTTTATTATATGATTTTCTCATGTAAAATGTTTTATTCATAGACACTTACTGAAGAAATCAGTGTATGGAAGGGGATACTGACATTGGACCATGTCAGCAGAGTAGACTAAGGGTGACTGAGCTATAGGATGATCAATGACCTAAGATGTGACCTGGAATAAAAGGCAATGCCCAGTCAATACTTATTAGCTGAGCCAATGAAATACATTCTCTAAGATTCGAACTGGGAGTCAGGATAGGACTTGTTTTTTGGCAGCATGCCAGAAGGAAGTGCACAGAATATAGCTGAATCATGTCAACAGCAAAACTCAAGAATGAAGGTTTTCAAATTGCTGCAGCTCAAGTCCCCAGAGCTGCTTTGACTTTAGGACTACAATACTGAGAGATATACTGAATAAAATATTTGAACACTGTCTCATTACACCAAAACAATAGCATTGGCAATACAAAGCATATATAATCACATTGTATATATCATTTATAGCTATAGCATATTTCTATAAACCATCTATGGTGAGCTGAATGTAAGTCAGTTATGAGAGATAAACAAAATACATGTGAAGGCAGGCCTTCTGAATTATTCTGATTGTTCTTTTGAAAGGTAGTACAAGATTTATTCATCAAAAAGGCTAAGGGAAACTTGGCTTTCTGACTTGTGAAAGATCTCAGAAACAACCAAAAACTCTGGGAAAGAAACAAGTGTTTCTCCAAGGTACTAATGATACAATTTTTATCATAGGTGACTTAGAAAATTTTCTAGATTAGTAGGACAAGGTAGATTTCATTGTCAGAAAGCTTGTCCTTATTTTTAACCTGAAATCTGTTTTCCTGTTTCATTCCTCCATCCTTTGCTCTTAGGAAGTTTCCCAACTTCTAATTAAGTTTTACCACATGCTCCCTAAGACCAGCTCTATACATTCCTGAGGTATTTTTATGGGGATATATATGTCTGCCTCTTTTGCTCAGAGAAGCAAGGCCAAATAAAATGATGGTAGGCTTTAAGAATAATGTATCCACACATCACAACTAATGTCAATAATGAAGAGATGCACAATTGCTCCCAATCTGATTTTTCCAGAGTTCACTGAAGTTGTTGTCAATTTTAACTTACACAGAAAGAAATACAAAAATCTGACAAAGTTGTCCTAATCAGCAGATGATGGATGCCTCTCCCCTTTGTTATTTACAAAAGTATGAACAAAAATATTTTTAGTGCAGTAAAGAGGCCAGAAGGTTAAACAAGACTTCACTAAATTCTAGTGAATTTGCTAAAAAATGCAGGTTGTGGAGGGTGGAGATTTGGAGGATGGCATACATCTGGATATTTGCTTGGAAGGAATTCATTTCTTATAAAACCAAAGATTCCCAATTTTCTAATGTGATCTCAAAGAAAAAGTTATGGAACTTTGGTTATTCCAACGTTTCATCCTTAAATTCTTCCTTCTCCCACTTCTGCTTTGGGTTAATCTTCCTCTTCATGAAGTCAAGTGCTGTGGATAAGGATATCAACCCACCACTTAGCTGCAATGTCTCTATTGATATAAGGTGAACAAGTAATGGTGAATTGAACTCAGAGGTGTAGATCTAGCCACTTTGACCACTTTCATTACTGGAGATAGTATTGAGAAGTACAGAGTTACTCCCTCTGCTCAGTCATCTTTCTTATCTTTGATTCAATCATACTGTCCTAGTACTCTGCTGCAATAGATCTCATAAAAAGAAAGTTTAATTTTCACTCAAAGATTCCTTTTGTTTTTACAAGGTATTGTGTCTCTCTGTTCAAATTTCATCACCTATCATTCCTTTCTGTCTGCTTTTTGGAAAAGCAAAGTAACTTCCTTTATAATTATAGACACCTATCATTATTAAAAAGCACACTGCTTTTTCAACACAAATTATAGATTTTGCCCATTGTATACGTGGATTTAAAAATATATTATTTACTTATACTGAATCAGATTGGTCACTGAAGCTAAGATTTCTCAATCTTCATATTATAATGAAATAGACAAGGGGCCCACAAGTTGTAAAATGTTTAATTTGCTTTCATCTTTAACTAGAGAAGAAATTTTTTAAAAAAAGTGATTTTGTTCTGCCTGATGACAAGATTTCCTGTCTATGTTTATACTTTTCAGTATGTAATGGTGATTACGTACTGAAATTTGAGTTTCTGAGAGGCAATATGCTTTGTATAAAGACACACAGGGGGTAGGCCCAAAGCCAGACTTTGAAATCAGATTCTTTTTGTCTTTAGAGTAAGAGTCTCTATCATTCAATTACTTTTATTAAATGTTTGTTGAATTTTATAAAGTGTGAATGGCAAGTTCTGGCACTCATGAAACTTAGAGTAGTACTTTTTGTGATGATGATACAGTGTTAATAATATTGGAACTTTGGTCATATATACTCAGTTGAATAAATCAAATATTCATGTTGGCTGAGAATAAAATATTGAATTGGTGAGGATTAATTCACTTACCTTCTATGACAAAGGCACTCTAGGGTTATTCTCCATGATTGACACACCCTAGAATCCATGCCTTTGTGTAATCTCCTTTCCTTGAGTTTAGGTAGGCCATACAACTTTAGTTATTCAAAGGGGAGATTGCTCCTGGTGGGCCTGACCTAATTAGAGAAGCCCTTTAAAATAGGGTGTAGAAATCAGAGACTCAACTAAGCAGAGATAACACTCTATCTTTGCTGATGTCTTAGAATAAATAAGCTGTGATGATGCATTTGACAGCTGCAAAGAATTGGATTCTTCCTGTAATCAGGATGCTTGGAAGTAGATTCTTCCCTGGTCGAGCTTCCAGATGAGTATGCAGCCTTGTTGATGCCTTGCTTTCAGCCTTGTGCAGAAAACCCACTCACAGACATAGTAAACAAACCTTATGGCTACCAGGGAGAATGGGAGTGGGAAGGGACAAATTGGGAGTTTGAGATTTGCAAATACTATTATATATAAAATAGATAAACAACAAGTTTCTTCTGTATAGCACAGGAAACTATATTCAATATCTTATAGTAACCTATAATAAAAAAGAATATGAAAATGAATATTTGTATGTATATATGTATGACTGAAACATGCTGTACACCAGAAACTGACTCATTGTAAACTGACTATATTTCAATAAAAAAGGTTTAAAAAAAAAAAAGAAAACCAACATAAGTCTGTATCCAGACTTCTAATCTACAGAAATTGTGAGATAATAAATATGTGTAATTTTAAGCTCTGAAATATGTGGTAATTTGTTACATAGCCATAGATAACTAATGTACTTATGTGAATAAATAATAATAATGATGAAGGCAAGAATGAGAAAGAAAACAAAATTTTTTTATAATTTTAAAGATTCAGAATTATAAAAGTCTTATGTATTTTGCAAAATAGAAAAATATGCTAAGTTAAAAAATGAAGTCATGAGTGTCATCGTTAAACCCCCAAATCCTCTACTAATTTAAAAGTCTGACGAAAAAAGAAAGGAAAAATGAAAGTCTCACTTATAACTTTCAGATCACATAACAGGAAGAAAGTGAGACAGCCATATCCTTACTGAACCTTAGTGGAGTAAAATCACCATTTGTTATATTTATGAATTCTGTGGGTCTGCCATTTAAACTGGGCACAGTGGAGATGGCTTGACTTTGCTTCAGAATGTCTGGGGACTCAGACAAAAGACTCAAAAGTCTTAAAAGGTAAGAGCTATAATAACATGAAGACTCATTCCCTTACATGACTGGAAGATGACACTGGATATCAGACGGTGCCTCTGTTCTTTTATGTATGGGTTTTTCCAGGTTCTCTGTCCACATAGCCTACCATGGGCTTCTTCAGGATCCGATGACTGGGTTCCAAGTGTGAGTATCAAGAGAGTGTGAGTGTGAGAGCATGAGAGAGAATACAATCATGCCAGGGAGAAGCTGTATAATATGTTCTTCTAAAAATATAGCCTTGCAAGTAACATAACGTAACTTCCACCATGCTCCATTATTTGGAATAGTTACAAGCCTACCCAGTTCATGGGGAAGGAAAATAGATTCAAACCACTGGTAGGGGTCCTGCAATGTTCCTGAAATGCAAGTGGGACCATAAATATTTCTTTAGTCATTTTTGGAAAATGCAGTTTCTCACTTGTGTATTTTCTGTTCTCTCTAAATTTATATTTGGATATAGGATTTATTTGACAACCACTAAGGAACTATAGTCACATATATTATGTAATTCTTTAAAATGTTAATTTTAACTATTGCAGAACAGTTATTTTTGATTTAGAAAGGAATCTGCAAAAATATATGTTCTTTAAACCAAGGTACCTTCAAATCCTTTTGAATTACAGGGACTCCTTGTCTGTTGTTTCCTTTATAAATTTGTTACTGCTTCCCGTAATTTCTGCTTCTAAGCTACATTCATCTTTGCCTCTCAAGAATGTACTGTATATTACTTTGAAAGCTATTTCCTAAAGGATAATTTCATGTTCAAAACCTGAAATCTAGTCAAAGACTTACTTTTTTTAAAAAAAGGAGAATGTTCTCCATAATTTTACTGGAATTACCCTTTTAAGATTGGCCTTACCCAACTTGCTTACATTTACAAAGGCATCTAAACAATATTCTGTGAACGGAACACAAACTTGACTATCTCCTTATCTTTCCTTGCTCTAATCTCCTTTTATGAAAAATCTTTCACTTTGTTATTGAGAATACTAGCCACGATATTTTGGTTCCTACATTATTCAGCCTTTCCCATGTGGTTTTCATTTCAGCCTTATGTTGAGATGAGTTCTTAGTTGTATCTCCAGTGCTTATGGTAATATAGTATATTGTAACATAATTAAAATCCTGGGTAGTCATCAGCTTAATTCTCTGACCATCAAGTCATATAACCTTACTCTCCCTAAAGCTCTGGGATTTGCTTCTACAGTAGATTTGCTTAGTCTTTTTAACTAATTTTTCCTCAGTCAGATTTGGTAGGATTTGAAATAACTCTGTTGGTTATTTTCTGTTTCAAGTGTACATGCATGCATGCATGCATGCGCACACGCCCCCACCCTATTTTCTCAATCAACACCAGTAAAGATTATTTAAATGAGGCCTGCAAAATACAAGTAGAATCTGTGCAGTCACTGAAATTCTTTTTTTTTTTAATTTTTATTTTTATTGAAGTGTCGTCAGTTTACAATGTTGTGTCAATTCCTGGTGTACAGCACAATACTTTAGTCATACATGAACTACACAGATTTGTTTTCTTTCTTTCTTTTTTTTACTTTATTTTTTAAACATTTTTAAACATTTTTTATTGATTTATAATCATTTTACAATGTTGTGTCAAATTCCAGTGTAGAGCACAATTTTTCAGTTATACATGAACACGTATATATTCATTGTCAAATGTTTTTCTCTGTGAGCTACCATAAGATCTTGTATATATTTCCCTGTGCTATACAGTATAATCTTGTTTATCTATTCTACAATTCAGACTTGTTTTCATATTCTTTTTCACTGGAGGTTACTTTTTAAAAATATTTTATTTATTTATTATTGTATTTCTTAATTATTATTATTTTGGTGGTGGGGGAGGTAAGTAGATTTGTTTATTTTTAGAGGAGGTACTGGGGATTGAACCCAGGACCTTGTGCATGCTAAGCATGCTCTCTACCACTTGGGCTATATCCTACTCCTGAATTTCAATGTCTTAACAGCCAAACATGTACAGACACACAAAATCATTTCTTGCTAACAAAACCTGACTGGAAAAACAATCAGGTTTTGGACTACCCACATCCTTGCATTAATTCAGGGACCTAGGTTGACAGACTCTGCCATTTGCAATGCATGGATTTTAAGATCAGCCTGGGAGTTCACACTGAAGTTGGCCAGAAGGGAAAATACCACAGGAGAATAGAAAGTATTTTCAATGTTCTAGGCCTGTAATTGATACACATCACTACTATTTATATTCCATTGACTATAACTCAATCAAGTGAAAATTCCTAAGTACAGGAGACATACAAAATGGGCAACCATCCAATGACAACTCTATGCTATGAAGGGAGTAATGGTTGGGACTAAGTAAGGTCAAATTCTTTTCAACTATTTTGTTGGAAGCATTACTTTAAAGCAAGATATGCCTATATTCTGTATTGCAAAATAAACGGACAACTCAAAAATTACATCTTGAATATGTTCTTTTAACACAAATTAGAGACTTTACCACAAATTAAATAGCCACAAGGTATATTTTCTAAGGCAGATTTAGCTTTAGTAGAAAGCTAATGATTTCACTGTCTTAACTGAAAAACGTTTGACTGGAATTGAGAATACTAACCACTATAGTTTGGTTCCTACATTATCCAACTTTTCCCATGTGGTATTCATTTCTCCCTTATGTAAAGATGAGTTCTTATTTGCTCTCCAGTGCTTATTGTAATATAGTATATTTTAACATAAAAATTAAAATCTTGGGTAGCCATCAGCTTAATTCTCTGTCCATCAGGTCACACAGCCTTTCTCTCCCTAAAGTACAAAGATGTATGTACAATAAAAGTTCTCTATTTTCAACTTTTCAAGCTTGCATACCACAATAGGTTACTTCATGGACACCTCTAGGCATGGCTGTATGTTCAAGAACAATTAATTTAGATAATCATGTGAGAATGGATTAACATATCAGTTGCTATATATTGAATGTTTGTGTTCCTCCCAAATTCATATGTTGAAATACTAATCCCCAAGATTAGGGGTGGAGACTTTGAGAAGTGATTAGGTCATGAGGGCAGAAACCTCACAAATGGGAATAGTGGATTTATAAAAGAGATTTAAGAGAACAACCTCACCAACTTCTACCATGTGAAGATATTATGAGAAGCTGGCAATCTGAAATCTGGAAGAAAGTCCTCCGAAGAACCTGACCATGCTGGCACACTGATCTTGGATCAGGTTTCTTGGTTTAGAGACTTTCTGCCATCAGAACAATGAGCAATCATTTACACTGTTTATATGCCACCAAGTCTATGGCATTTTGTTATAGCTGCCGGAATGACCTAAAGCACTATTGTTAATACATTAATTATCTATAAAACAGGCAATTATGTTAATGAACATCATTAAACTTGTTTACATGATAAAATAACCCTGCATGATGCAAGATATTTTGTTAATAAATTATTTCAGTGTTTCGTTCTTCATTGAAACAACATAAGAAAAAAATGGTAGAAAACCCTCACCTACTACATAATAAGAATGACAGACTGCCCTATGAATCTGATTTATGAGAACTAACTAAATATGGTAACCTTGAGAAGAGTGTTAAAAACAAATTGAAATGCCAAATAATCTAAATTCAAGAGACTTTCAGGTCACGCTTTCCTATAAATCATGCCCAGTTTCTTTAAAAATAGAACATTAGGTAGACACTGCTAGATACTTTTCCCAAGTGAAATATATATACTAATTAATAGGATGGAGAGATCTAAAGTTTTAAAAATATTTTAGCCCACACTATTCCTATGGAAAAAATATACATACTATAGTCTCCGAGACACACACCGAGAGTACTTTTCATTTCTTCTACAGCCTTGTTAGTGTCTAACAACAATCTGGACTGGGATTTATACCATCAGTTTTACTAGTCTCAGGCCTTCAGACTCACACTGATAAGGATCTCCAACTTGCTGACTTCACATCTTGTAAATTCTCAGCTTCTGTTACCACATGAGTCAACTCATAATGCTTCCGTATATATAATCAGATATATGTATCCCTTACTGGTTCTGTTTCTCTAGAGAACTCACTAATATACTGCTATCACAGAAACATTTACTAGAGGTTCTTCTAGTTAGGATTTCACTTTTATATTTATCTTTTTATTTTACCTAAAGCATTTTGGCTTATGAATATTTTTGTAGTACTTCAAAATTGTCTGAGTCAAGTTGAATTTTTTGAGTCTTTAAAAATCAGTATTAATCTTATTTAGAATAAGATTTCAATACTGAAACCATATTTTATATGCAGTATTATATCATGCTTTACCTGAGCTTCATATCAAAGAATTATCCAATTTCATTAGAAATATGGTATATATCCAAATATAAAGGGCTGTTTATCAATTCATTTAGTGTAAGAACTTTAATTTAGTTAAACATTCCTTCACTGCTGTACATTTAAAATGTTGCCAATAACTTCTCACTTATATGTGAGGCACTCTGCTATATTTTTGATATGCATGATCATATTTAATTCTCACATTTTGTCTTTACGAATGAGAAAATGGAAATATACAGAGGTTAAGGAACCTATCAAAGATAAATAGAAAATAAATAGCCAATTAAAGATTTGAATCTAGGCTATCTCCCTATATATACTATATTCTGTCTTGTTCCCTATTAAAATTCTTGTTCTCTAAGTAATTATTTTGTTGGTATAAGTTGTCAAATTTCCTTTCAGGAAGGTAGTGCTGTTTATGTTTGCCACCATTAGACGGCTCAATGCAACATCTCTTCTCATCCATGTCAGCATTAGTTACAATACTTCTATATTGGGTAATTTGAAACACCAAATAAAATTTCTCTCCTTTTCATTTTAACATCTTAAATCACTAGATGAAAACATATTAAACTGTCAATATAAACTGGTTTTGATATACAAGAATGACAATTTCACATGGTTCAAGTGAACTTTTTCAGTTTTTAATATTTTAAAATATTCTGTGAATTTTATATTGAAGGTTTTTCCCTAACACTGCCTGAGCATTTTTTTTTTTATCAGTTTGTATGAGCTTTGAACATAACAAGTCTGTTAACTTTTTTGACCTACTAATTTGATGGACAGATAAGCATATTAAAACAAAACAGATAATGCTCAATATTTCAATATAAAAGATTAATGTTTTGAGGGTGATTGTTATATTAGGTAAAGACAATAAACCACAGAAACACATATATAGACATTTAAGTTACATTGTTAAGGTCAACAGAGATAGTTGATAATTTTGCGTTTTTAAATTAATAAAAGCAGGTGGATATGGGAAGCAGAAGTGCATATATTTATTGTTCTCAGCATTTCCTTAACTTACAATAACTCTGGTACAAAACTGAATAACTGAATTGATAATAATAACAACTTCATTTACTACATCCATTCACATCCAGAGTTAATATCACGCTTCTGTGCGATGGGGAAGGGAGGAGGAGGGAAAAGGAGGCTATTATCTGGTTTCCAACTAGTATTCAAGACAGATACTACACATTTTTAAACTTTAGTCTCATGCATACAGAACTTAAAACTAAGACTCAAATATTTTTTAAATGTATATTTATGTATTCACAAATAAGGAATTTAAATTTTAGAAATCATATAATTATGTATTCAAAAATGTTTTCTCTTTCTTATTCTTAATAATTTCCATAAATGTCTTTCTTGGCTACATCTTTAAAATATACTCATTGTGTATGTTTATTTTTGATAGCAACTAAAAACTTTTGGTTGCTATGATTTTTCTTGACTCTTAAAAAGGCAATGAATAAAATGATTAGTGTCAACTACAGATACAAGGAAAATATTTATTATTACTGAATCAATTACTGAAATACTTAAGTATATGCTTTACATATGTTATAAATTTTATCTGGATAACTATATTCTCATTCTGTAAGCTCTAAACTGTTTATAAACTAAAAGAAATCTTAAAATTAGTTGCCAAAGGACTCATAGGTACTGTGCGATGGTTTTGTAAAGTATCAGTTTGACTAGGCTGAACTACAGTTTCCCAAATCCCTTTACTTGTATGTTTCTGTTTATGAGAGACTTTTATGAGAAGGCAAAATAAAGCAGCAGCCATTCAGTAGGCCACACACATTGTAACTTACCTGCTGGCTCACTTCCTTGGCAAGAGGCAGTTGCAGGGCCTTCCTCTGGATTCTTCTCTTCTCTGACCCAGGGCCAGGTCTGCAGGTTCAGCTCGATGAGGAACATCCTGGTTCCTACAAGATACCCACACCTTCAAGGTCAGAGGCAACAGGAACAGATATGGGGTTTTATTTATATTTGTGTACTCTAGTCTGTGCTTGTCTGTCCAGATTGTTCTGGTTCCGGTTCTCTAACTGAACCCTGCCTGACACAGGCACAGAATGATTAAGGAGTGAAGCCAATCCCTGTGCCACATTAGTGCTTGGCTCAGGGTTTGGCCAATATCTGAACCTTATGTTCTGTAACACAAATGTTCTGTCTCTTTCCATTGCCAACATACTGAATATGTTGAAGCGCTTTGAGAAATTGTGAGGTATTATACAAACTTGGGCTTTTATTGCTATTATGATTAAATTTTGCTTAGCAAATAGGCAAAGTATGTTTTCAAATGCACACTTTATTAGAGGTATACTTATACTAACATTAAATATTAAAAGTTGGTTACAAATGATATGTTTCTATTTTTATCGGACTTTGAAAAATACCCTCAAAGGCATCAGGTTTTGCTTAATTACTGAGCTAAGAAACAGCTGACAAAGTCAAGCACTCAGACAACCTTTTAATTGAACCCATTGGTTCAAGACAGAATCCCAATGTATTTAGCCCCCTTTACTCTTGACATCTGTTATACAGCTACCAGCTACCAGTTATTGCTCTCATTCCTGCCATAACCAAAGCACAATGGATATATATGTGTATTTATATAAATATACACATATATATGCAGAGAGAGAGAGAAAGAGAGGAAGAGAAAGCGAGACTGCTCTTTTGCAATAAATTAATTGGTGTGCCATAGAGCCTGCTATTGAAATCCAACCTGTCTCTAGTCTCTGCCCACTAACATCCTTGCTGTTGCTCAAATAAAATACAATTTAACTAAATATATACATGAATTATAAATATACTATTTCAGGATATCCTCTGTATTATCTTAGGTATCCATATATATTTCTATTTAATAGGGATTCAGAGAAAGCAAATGGTCCATTGTCTCAAAACTATTTAAAAGAAATAGAGGCTAACATTTTTTTGAATGCTTACTAGATGTCAAGACTTTTATATGTGGTATTAGGCAGAATAACAGCCCCCTCTAAAGATGTCCATGTCCTAATCCCTGGACCATGTTAATGTATGTTACATTATATGGCAAAAGGGACTTTACAGATGTGATTAAGATTACAGACCTTGAGATGGGGAGAGTACTCAACATCATCCAGGTAGGTCTAATCTAATCATACGAATTTTTAAAAATGGAGAATCTTTCCCATCTGTGGTCAGAAACACAGATGTAATCATGAAAGAAGGCTCAGAGAAATGGTAGCACGAGAAAGACTCAACCTGCTATTGCTGGATTTTAAGGTGAAAGAGAACCTCAAACGAAGGAATACAAGCAGCTTCCACAAGCTATAAGACCAGAAAACAGATTCTCCCTCAGTTTTCTCCAGAAAGAGTTCTACCAATGCTTCGCTTTTTTTTTTCTGCATAAAACCGCATCATCTTTATTTTGCATACTTTAATTTCAGAACAAAAACATGACAACACAACATTCAGACCAAAATGTGGGAAGGGACAGGGCTTGAGGCCCTTGTATCCTGTCTTAGAAAGACAGAAATCCAGTGAGATCCATGCTGGACTTCTGACCTACAGACTTGTAAGATAATACATTTATGTTGTTTTAAGCCACTAAGTTTGTGGCAATTTGTTACAGCAGCAAGAGAAAATTTGCACAATGTCTTATATCATTTAGTTCCCCAAAAGGAATCATGTACCATTATTATCCTTGTTTTACAGAAGAGAAAACTGACTCTCATGATCATTAATGGAGTCCACTAAAGTCACCTAGTTAGTGAGAAGGCTAAACTCCACACTTTTCTCTGGACAAGATTTATGAGAGAGAGTTTTAAAGTCAATATCCATGAACTACAGTTCTACAAGGAGAGAATAGAGAGGAAACTGACAGATTTATAATTGTGTGAGATAATGGCTGAGAAATTTTCAGAATTAAGAAAATATATGAATTCTCAAATTGGAGCAACATACCAATTCATAAGGAGAATAAAGGAAAACAGATTCAGTTATACACAATATAATATAACTCCATTTTTAAAAAGCAGATAATCTTAAAATTACCAGAAAGAAAATTATTGGTATCATAAATAAATGAATGACAAGTAGATAGACTTTTCATCAGCGACAACAAAGGCAAGAAAGTATTAAAATTAATCGTCCAAAGGCCTAAAGAGGGAAAACCAAACCAAACTAAAACAAAATAAATAAAACCACAGGGGATTAGAACTCTCTAAATTTCTAATCCCCTGTGATTATATTTCTTTTCATCTAAGATTAAGAACAAACTAAAAATAATTACAGAGAATTGAATACAGGGAAAATAAAGTTAAATAATGAGTAAATCTGTAGTTGAAAATAAAATGGTATTAAGATATAGGCAAAAGAACATGGCATAAGGGAAGAGACAATTAAGAGCTAAAGCACCTAAAATTTTTGTACCGTACTGGAAGAGTCTAGAGCTGATGGCTATTATTTAAGAGTTGAAGTAACTCCCAAGTAACAGAAGCATCCTGTATAAATTCCAGACCAGAGAAATAACTTTAAAAGGGGCAGAGGAATAGAGAATTAAATAACATTTCATCAATCCAGTAGATAAATGAGGAAACAAAAACCCAAAGCCAATACACGTGATAAAAATCTCAAAATAATTTGGTAGACTTCAAACAATGACAAGATACTACAATAAGAATTACTAGATTTCTTGTATGCAAACAGCTAAAATGCTACATAAAATAAAAATTACTATAACTGCAAAACTGAGATTAAAATAAATAATGGTAATATCCAGGCTTCGAAAAGCAAGATGAAACTGAAAATTAGAGCAATAAACACATGGTCTGATGCTGTGGCAATGACTGCCATTAAAAAATACTGGAGAAGAGGACGATTGTAGTTTCTTGTAACCTAAGTCATAATAGCATAGGGAAGGTAAAGGAAGCCTTAGTCTCTACAAGGTAGTAACTTTGATTCAAGACTCCTACATCAACACATTAATATCTGCATAGTGAGGGAAAAATACAGCTTTTAAAAATTGACAAAAGGTAAGGAAACATGTCTCAATACATTTGCCCCTTAGTATCCACAGGGGATTGGTTCCAGGAGACCCCATTGATAACAAAATCAGTGGACGCTCAACTCCCTTATGTAAGAATGCACAGAACAATGAATACAGTCAGCCCTGAATGTCTGTGGATTTCACATCAACTGAGGTTGGTTGAATCTGTGCATGCAAAACCTATAGATATAGAGGGCTGACTATATGTAGTCTTTAGGAGAAAAAAAAATCCTGAAGAAAAAAACCCAAGTCTACAATTTGTATTGGTTTAGAATTCAAATTTATTCCTCTCACATACCCCTTGGAGATCTTGCAGAAGCAGATACAAAACTCTACCATAATTCAGTATATAAATCCCTGGGTTAAACACCAGCTAATGATGAGCACACAATCCAAAATGACTAAACAGATGAAGGAAAAATCCATCATTATGCTCACATATTTCATGTTTTTCTCTTTTCTGGGCATAAGAGAAATGACACTTTCCAGCCTCCTTCTAATTTGGTAGAGCCGTTGTTTAGTTCAGCCAATTGAAATGAGACTGTATTACTTCTAGCCTGAAACAAAGCCCTTGTACAATTTTCTAGTTTTTCTTCCCCACAAATAATACTAAATCTAGTAGACTGCTGTCACTGCAAGGAGGACAGCTGCCCTAGGATGTTAAGCCTGTACTCCAAATAGAACTTCATTTGAGTTAGATATAATGAGGAAGCATTATTTAATGTGATAACAGGTAAAATATTTCCAGAACAGGTGAAAGATTAAAGCTCTTCAGCAAGTCTCAAGGAGGAAAAATGGAAAGATAATCTACATCTTGACATAACTCAAGAAAAATATGGGCAATTAAAACAGATTTAACAAAATAAACAGGAAAAAATCAACAGAAAAAATAGTCTAACAGAAGACTCTAAAAAGCGTAATAATGAAAAAGAATATGGACACGAATATAAGTATATATATATATGCTGTACACCAGAAATTGACACATTGTAACTGACTATACTTCAATAAAAAAATGAATAAATAAAAAGCCTAATAAGCCGCAAGATAATGAGCTGATTTTTTTTTCAAAAGGACAAAGTGTAATAGGAAATTTCTTTCCCAGAAAAAACATCATTTATAAATCAGTGAAAATTAAAGAAATGTTCAAATAAATAAAATATGAGAGCTATTTCTCTTTCACAGATCTTCACTTAAAAGTAATAAAATATACTTTAGGAAGAAAGCAATTGACTCAGAAAAAATAAACGTGAAAAATAATAAGGAAATAAATTGTCAGACATGGTGATAAATCCAAAAAATGTTAATTTTGTAAAAAAAAAAAAAAGCAATAGTAATAGCCTATTTCTGGCAGGGTATAAAATCCAAATGGATTAAAATACCAAACTACATTGAAAGACAATCTGATTGGATGTGATCAAAGTTCCTATATTGTCCAGTGGTGAATAGAATTACATATTAACACTAGGCTTGATAATTAAAATATAGAAACTATAATATTAGTAGCACCCACCAAGTACACACACATATGTGTGTGTGTATATATATGTATTCTTATTTATATATATATATTCTTATTTATATGTGAATATTACTTACCACCTACAAGAAGATTATGTAAAAATGAATAAAATCAAAAGATAAGGTAATGATTATAATCTAACTGAAGGAAACATATTTTTAAATTTAGAGGGGAAGCATATATACCAGAGATTCATTCTTATCCCTCCTTTTGGTCCTCTAAAGTCCTAAATTTATAGCTAGACATTTTCCAAACTCCCTAATAGCCAGCTATGGTCAGGTGCTTAAGTCCTAGTCAATGGCATGTGATTGGAACAAAAGATACATACCTTTAACTCGCATGACGTGAATGGATGTTGACAGTTACCACAGAACAAAATACAAAAAGCCAAACATTTCCAACTGGTTTACCTGCTGTGAGTTACTCATGTTTTCTAAACATTCAAATCTTTGCTAATAAGTGGATATACAAAATCATAGTGACATGTTATATGTACAGAGCATCCAGTTTGACCTTGAATTTTCATACAGTAATTTTCAAGATAAATGAAATAGTAAAGTTAAAGTGGACTTTACAGGTAATCATATTTAGTCTTTTACCTAATGTGCTGAAAAAGAAATGTATTAACCACTGAAAAATGTGTTAGCCATTAAAGGAAGAGGGAGATCAAAATTTACAGAAATTTAATTGAAAATATAATACGAGGCAATTATGGTGCAACACTTTCTATGTAAGTCCTTTGTGTGAACCCATAAAAGCAATATTGAAACCACAACAGCAACAAAGAAAGAGATGGTCTCAGCTTATGTCTCTATCTCCAGTGTTCACAGTAATGCCAGGTGCTTAATAACACTCCTACAGGTGTTTGCTGAATTGACTTGAATTTTATAAAGACTAATGCAACCAAGATAATCTAGTCATTAAGCAACAGAATTGGAATTGTAAGTAAAGTTCTGATTGAATTCAAGATACTTCCAGTGTAAGGTTATTTATTTGGCTGCCAAAAATGAAAGACAATTAAAGTGACTTTTTAAGCAAGAAACCCCACACACTGTTTGCATATCATGTGATAAACTGAATGTTTCAGTGGTTTTGTCCCTATTAACAATGGAAAGAATAGGTACCAACAATGTTTCTATTTTCTTGGAAGGTCACAGGTGCTTCAAAATTCCAGAGAAAGTAGAAATGTTTTACCCAAATGGACAATTGTATGAAATTGTCTCTCTTGACAGAAACCCTTGGTGATTATGTAACTCTAACTGAACATAAAACTAAAGAACAAAATAGCTTTTCTAACCAAAGATGATACTTTTTAAAAGATAAACTCCATACTTTATTGTAAAATAAGAAAATGAATATCAAAAGTTTGAAAGTTCATTTCATCTTATCATTCATGGAAAGGTCATTCCATACAACACAAATCCAAATATTTCTCGTTGGACGTTTTGGGGCATTAGCCAAAATTCTCAAGGAAAAATAGAAAAATACCCATGATGATATAGTGAGTTGGTAAACAGAAATAATCTATACTCTGAATAAACACATGATATTTTCAAATTAATATTAATTACTTGAAAACTAACATCAGTACATATTGTTGAACTTTAACTGTAGATGTCATCTATTCCTTTTGGACAGTTAAAGGCTGATACAGTGAAAATAGCAATGCCTTTATTTGAGGGAACTGAAGAGCCTAGGTTTGCATTAGAAATACTGTCACTCCAGGCAAATTACTTGATTCTCCGAGCTTCAGTTTCCTTATCTGTATAATAAGGGTAAATATTATACAAAAAGCACTTACTACAAAACTGGGGCCTGGTAAGTGCTCCTAGGCTTGTGTCAACACTTTAAGTATAACAGTGTCCTAAGATTTGAGAACTGCTGGCCTAGAGATGTATTGAGTTCTACAGTATTTTAGACCATAATGATGAAAAGAAAAAAAGATATGCTAGACAATTTTAATCTTCCTATTCTTAGACTTTGGAAAGAAACATTTAGACTAGACAAAGAAAGGCTGACTGACTAAAAACCTTCCGGGATAGCATTACTGTCTTGAACTAGCTTTACCTAAATCTGGTTCTTACTCTTGTTTTATAAAAACTGACTGCTTTCAGTAGACCCAGCGCTGAACAATGTTTGTTGGTCAGACAAGTGTGTCTATGTATAAGTGCACATAAAACAGAAGAATAAATCAAAATGGAAATTTTTATGGAAACTATAATGATCATCCCTCTACATTAACTGTACCATTTATCTGAGGAGTTCTTTTTCCTACTTTTGGGAACCTGGAAAGAAGCTCTCAGCTATGCCATTCATCTAAAATGCACAGGTTAAGAGCAAAATGATCTGAGATATATTTTGATATACTTCACTCAATCCATAGTAAAATTTTTGGAAATATCACAGACTCAGGGCAAAATATAA
Source organism: Camelus bactrianus (assembly GCF_048773025.1). Classification (NCBI taxonomy): domain Eukaryota; kingdom Metazoa; phylum Chordata; class Mammalia; order Artiodactyla; family Camelidae; genus Camelus; species Camelus bactrianus. The sequence goes on from NC_133542.1 coordinate 52,031,731, forward strand.
CCTTCTAATAATTGTCATGTTCCTTAAATTAAACTTCTCTCTCTCCATATAGAAGCCAATCCTGTATAATTTAAACAAAAATAATTTTCTTGAAAGGATACTAGATAATGCACAGCATATATGAAGAGACTGGAGAAACAGAATTGACATAAGTGTGAAATAAAAGAGAAGGTATGGTGACAGAAGTACATCAATATCATGGACACAGATAGCCTCGTTAAGACACCATTGCCACAGAAGACTAGGTATTGTCTCTCATAGTGTTTTCTTCTCCCCCATGAACAAGCCCTTAAAATATCCCTGCTCTTTTCTGTCATTCACTTCAAATTCAAAATTCCAAATGGGAACTTCAGATTGATTAACTTTAATTTACATGTTCTTGCCCTCTTTGCATGGGGGGTAAGCACTTGGCTCTGCTGATTTAATAATCTGTTCTCAGCATAATGCAACCATTCCTCAAATAAACAAACAAACAAACAAAAAAATGGAATCATCCAGATTCCTAAAAGATCTCACCCAATATCTCATCTTTGAGACCTGCGTGGTTCCATACATTCTCCTCCCTTGGCCCACTGTATAGTCCAGACACATAAAGAGTTTTATATAAAGAGGTAGCATCTTCAATTTAATATAAATCTTTTTTGTATCCTCTGATGGAATAATTTCTTTCTGCGGGCTGAAACAATAGACCCTAGAATCTATGAGCTAGGAATTTTTAATGTATAGGTAATTGAGTGTGATGGTCAGCAATGTCATCCCAACCGCATGGTTCCCAGAACTGAGTACTGTGACTAAAGAAGAAATAAATCACATATTAATAGCTGAGTAAGAGTATACATCTTATTATTAATATTAGTGCTAACACCCTATTCTTGCAAATTGCTGGAAGACACTCCGCTGTGTTGGCCACCAGGCAAGCATCTGCAGTGTAGCTATCCATGTTGCTGATTCTATACATAGGATGTCTCTGTGAAAATAGCTTTTTTTTTTTTCAAATCAAGACTTTGATAAAATGTCAATGCAAGTAAAAGAGGCTGTTGCAGGACTAGTTTCCACTAAATATACCTTTGCTTTTTCATCCTTAGTAATATAATCCATATTCTATCTAGAGTAGCCATGTGTCTAGGTAAAATACATTTCTTTGTCCCTTGTCTGGATAAGACCACATAGCTAAGTTTTGGTCAGTGATATAAAAAGAAAAGTACGGTGAACAACTTTCAAAACATTTGTGTCAAGTGATCCAGTTTAGCTGATATGTGGATACTTTGTACTCCAGACTTTACTCATTCTTATTTATTGGCATGCAAAAATGATGGTTGGAGCTCCAGGAACAATTCTATACCATGAGCTGACCTTGAAAGTGGATGGAATGCTAGTAAGATCGTGAGGCGGAAATTGGAAGGAAACTAGCTCACTCAAGAATATGAAGCAACTGTAATAGGCGTGGAACTGCATAGTCTAAGGTGTCTTCTATGACAGAAAAATACTTTTCTAAATTTTTTAAGTTGCATCTCTTTTATTTTTCTTGTTATACATTATATGCAGCCATGTCTGATTTTAACTCAGAGATTACTGATACCCATACAACTAAATGTTCTTTTTTATCTGACATTGAGAACCTTCTCCAGAGCTGGACATTTAGTGAATACGCACATGAAACACATTTTTTACAATTTTAGTGAGATCTAGCCATATACTTCTTCCTGAATATCTTTGTCACTAATTCTTCCATTTTGTTCCTCTCAAATCTCTGATCATCAAACCAAAGCACTGCCACTGCCCATGAATCCCTGAAGAGTCTTATCTCAAGCCATCTCATCTTCCACACAGACACAATAATATTTCCTGCTTGAAGTTTTCTGCACAGTAAGAGGACTTCCCTGTAGGTGTTCAGGACATTTCTGAATGAGGCTTTAATAGCATAGTAATGAACTTTTGGATGTTACAATCAATAAAGTCATTTATAAATCAGGCTCATATTTTCCAATTCATTCAATTAATTATAAGGCATTCTATATGAAAATGAATATATGTATGTATATGCATGACTGGGATGTTGTGCTGTACACCAGAAATTGACACATTGTAACTGATTGTACTTCAATTAAAAAAAATAAGGCATTCTACTCCTAAGTGTGAGTTAACGACAAAGTAGAAGTGAAACCAAAGTAATAAGGATGTGAGAAGTTTTCACCTGCAACTAATTTGTGCTTTCAGATCATCCTCGGGTCTAGTATTATAAAATGTGCATTTACCTGAAGACAGAGTGCTTCAGGACAAACTGCCTTTAAGGCTAAGTGGACAGATACCATCCAGTTGATGATGGACAGGTTGGTAGGGAGCATGTTCACTTGTTGTCCCATGGTTAGATGTTCAAATTTATAAGGGCTTAGAAGCAGATGAAGGGCCTTCCTTAAAAGAAGAATCATTATTTATTAAAGAGGGGATGACTTTAATTAAAGAAGAAAAGTAAAAAAATAGAAGGAAGGAAGGAAAGAGGGGAGGAAGGAAAGAGAGGAGGAAGACAGGAAAGGAGGAGGGAGGAAGGAAGGAGGAACGGAGGGAAGAGAAGTCAGGTCCTTTACTGTCATTCCTCCATTAGTTCTTGACAGTTTAAATAAAATACTTCCTTTCTACGACAGGAATTTTCAGTCTCATTTGATGGGCTGAGTCACAAAGCTGAATGTCAATTGCTCTAGCTAAAATCTAAAGGTTAGGTAAAGGATGTAAAAGTAAAAGCCATTTAATAACACCTAAGTAAACTGGACTAGCACACTCAAATGTAATTTGAATTGCATCTAAATTTTTATTAAAATTCACTAGACGTTTTAGCTCATTTTTAGTAAAATTGGTTTACTGTGCATTCATTTATCTGTTCCTTTGAAAGGGATACAGTATGCTGCAAATCACTATACTTGTAGGAAGTTTAGCAAGCAGGAAAATCTCTGTATTTTCATGGACTTTGTCACATGTTCTTGGATAAGAATTTTTCTTACCAAGACTTTTAATGGAGATAGGGTTATTTCCTGTTTTCCAAGATATTTCAAAGTGCCCTACTGAGCTGCTGTCCCTGCCAGGTGAAAGTAGAATGCTTTTTATGTTTGCTGTTTATTGGTTTAGAGGGGAAAAGTTACTTCTGGATCAATAACAGTATACCAGATGCCAGAGGCTGTATTGATTTGCTTTAGTAAGGAAAGCATATTTGGAACAGTAGTTGCAACTGGAAAAATCACCTAATTAAGTTCATGATAAAGCTCTATAATTCTTCAGCACAAACCTCTCTTTTGTCTCAGCCGTACTGAAGAGTTAAATGGGAATGTAGTAGGGATGATCACTTCTGAAATGTTCCAGTTTTTTTGATGTGTGATTCCTTCAGCAACGTAGTATAGCTTTTGATTCAATGTTGATACAGAAGAGTATTTCAGGAACTTCCACTGGGTCTTTCTTATAATCATGAGTCTCCTCAAAGTAAGAAAGTGAGTATGAGAGTATTGTTAACTGAGAAGATGTACCCCTACTCATAAATGGGAAACATTTCAATGGATGGGTTCCACTGGGCCTAGTGTAAGATTGATTGATGAGTTTAAAAATTGCATTACTTTACCTATCATAAGCCTCTCCCACATCTCCTTGGGAGCTTCAGTGACAAATTTGTACCAAAAGAACCATGATAATCTCAGAACAAGTTTATCAGTCAGAGTTCAATTAAACACACACATACACACACAACCACTATAAGGCATATAGAACTAAGGGTTTTAATATGGAATTTAAAATATCCACGAATAAATGAGTAATGGGGATGTGAAGGTTGCAGTCTACCATAGAAGTGTCCAATATCCCCCTACACAATTTCCATATTTTCCTTTATACTGTACACTGTTAGTTGGATCAGTAGGTTCAGATTACTTTAGGGCAGGGTTAGAGGGAGAGACATAGAAAGTATCTATGATTTGATTACAATACCCTTCCTTAGGTGAACTCAATCTCACTTCATTCACAAATAATTGGTTCCTTAACTTGATAACTGGGTGAGGTTTTGTAACTCACTCTTTTAATGGTTAAATTAAGTAACCAGATTCAACTTGAACTAGAAAAATGTTGTTTGTTTCTTTCTTTTGATTATGAACTCCAAATACCACCTTGTCTATTCATCTAGTAGGACACCGTGAACAACAGCCACAAAGATCCTTTAGGGTCATATTCTTTTCTTTACCATGTTTATCCTTTTGCTTACTGAGATAAACCATGTCCATTTGGCTTCTGAATAAGTATAAGTTAAGCGTCTTGACTTCTCATCTGACACCCTGCTACGTCTCATCCCCGTTTGAAATCTGGGTCCTTTTCAACTACAGAATCTCACATCAGAAGGCAAGGCTACACAGCAGAGACATCTGGCATTTTTCAGATATACTGTTCTCCTCCCATCAATTGGACAGAAAAGAGTGAACATGGCAGGCCTGAGACTGTTTTCCTTAGAAAATCCTACTTGTACGATTGAAACCTGCCTGGCTTCTGGAGACTTGGATTTTAGAAGTGTTCTTACATTTCGTAGAAGTGTTCTTACATTTCGTAGAACTGATAAAAATAACTTGCTGTGTTTAGATGGTCTGTATAAGGAATATGGTTTATGTTGAATACCTGCTTTACTTCTGGAAGTCTGAAATACTGGAAGCCGTACTTGCTAAGAAGAAGGGGCCCTATATGACCAGGCTCCAATAAAAGCTTTGAGTATTGAATCTCTAATAAGTTTCCTTGGTGGATAACATTTTACACATGTTGTCACAACTCCCTGCTAGAGGAATTAAACATATCCTGTGTGTCTCCACTGAGAAAGGACTCTGGAAGCTTGAGCTTGGTTTTCCCTGGACTCCCCCCACCAACCCTTGCATATTTTCCCTTTGCTGATTCTGCTTTGTATCCTTTGTTGTAAAAAATCATAGCCATGAGTATACGATATGCTAAATCCTGTGAGTCCTCCTAGTGAATCACAGAATCTGGGAATGGTCTTGGGCCCTCCGTACACATACTTCTTCAGTCTTTGGTAGAGGAATTGTTTATGGGCCCCGCTAGGATGAGAGGGATAGTGGGATATTTAAAGTTCACTGCATCATTTCTATTTCTGTAAATCATTGGATTCACTTTCCACAAAACGAAGGAAATTTTGGTACCTCAGCTTTATTTATTGCCGAATCCCATTTTCAAACAACAAGTGCACAAAAATTTGAACAATGCCCTACTCTAAAGTTAGCAAAACTAATCCAGAAATTCTGGTAAAGGTACCCCATTAATAAATTCAGCTTGATTCGAAATTAATTCTTCTCTTCTTAGTCAAGCATCATCAGAATCTATCCTCATATATTTTCTGAACTTATTTTATGTACATAAAAAACTCTTCCTAACAAAAACTGTGAATAAGTTACTTTTACTTATTCTGTATTTTCTAATTGTTCCTCTACTCCCAACAACATGTCTTAAATTGATTCTAGATATAATTGCAGAGATAAAGAAGAGGAACAAATGTGAGACCAAAGCAAAAAAGGAATTTGCCTTATCTCTGTTGTAATTCCCTACATTTAGGACATTACAATGTATTTAATAAAGAGAAAAATCAGTCTCATCAGTAAGAGAAAAATAGTACTTTGGTTACTAAGAATTAAAAAGTTTTATTTTATCCCTCAAATTCTGAAACTATTTAAGTAACATTGGAATTATTTGACAGAATTTTATGTCAGAATTCTTAAAATCTTGAGTCAAATATATTTGAGAGAGGGTTATTATCTTTTTATTCCATGGGAATCATTCTATTTAGACTATCTTTCTCTTCTAAAATTAGTTTTCATAAATCACATTTTGTAAAAATAAATTATATTCATGTTTCCAAATGCACTCGTATAGAACTGAGCAAGACAGTTTCTGGAGTCTTTTCATTTTATTTTATTTCTGTAGTTATTACCCTTTTCATTATTTATTATGCATATTTGTTCTTTCCCCATTTTTTCCAGATTCATATTAGCTAGTGATTAGCGATTAGCTATTCCATTGGTTTTGCCAAAGAACTACCTTTGTTTATTTTGTGTGTTCTATTTTTCTTGTTTCCTGCTTTCACCTTTATTAATTCTTCCCTTCTGCTCCCATTTTACTCTGTTGTTCATTTACTAACGTTCTGAATTATGCATTTAATTAATTTATTTTCCTTTTTTCTCAAGTGTGCATGTATATAATTAATTTTCCTTTTAGAGTTATTTTACCTTTATACCTTATGCATTCTAATATGTAATGTTTTCATTATTATTATATTCTTGATAAACTAAAGTTTCATTTTAGTTTTTATCTTTGATCCAATAATTTTAAAAGAAAGGGTTCCTTTCTGAGATGATTTTAAAAGAAGTGGGTTTTTTTTCTGATTTCATTTTTAATTTCTAGCTTTTTACTTTATTGTGTATATAGATTATACAATATTTCTAATGTCTGAATTCTATTCCTAATTCATTTTTTCTCTGGGAAATTTTACAGGCAAAAGGAAAGTTACTGACTGATACACTCATGCTGATATCAAACAGAAAGATTTGTATAATTTATTTTACTTCTCTTAAATGGCAGAGGCATCTGAAGCTTTTCAATTTTATTTAGTTTCAATGATCAATGTTTCTCTTTCCACACTATCAGTTGTAAAAGAGGAGCAGTTTTGACAGAGGGAAAAGGTAAACTGATGGGATAAGCTATGATAATTACTACTAAGTGATCTTTAAAGATCAAAAGGTGAGAACTGATTTTAGCTATTGGAAAGACTACAACAAAGTAGACACATCTGTGGGCAGCAAATGCTTGAGAGGGCTTTGGTATGTCTGTGTTCTTAATTCTATAAAACTGATCACCCAAATAATGTCTGGTCTTGAAATATAAACCAGGGGACTCATGTAAGTCTGGCCTTGGCCAGCGTACAGTATTCTAGACAGCTGAGTCCACTGTCTGACACTGTGGAATGTAGAGCCAAGAGAGCAATACAGAAAAAACCTCTCAAGGGAGTACCTAGTAACCACCTGGGAATCCTGTTTGTCCAAAATAGCAAAGACTGAAGGCTCATATGCTCTTGTTTTGAAAAAATATCACCACTTTCCTATTAGTGATGTTAGTTCCTTATGAATTCCTAATATAAACATTTCATAAGGGTGTCCTGTTTTTGCTTTTGTTTTAAATTAACCAGCAGCTTTTAATTTCATTGTGAATGTATTCAGCTAAGTGTCTTACTACATTATTTGTTCAAGAAAAGGGCTTGATGAACACTAAATTGCACTGAATGTCACTTTTATACTTTAACCAGCATTAATATACTACTCTCCTACTTAGTGTTTGATGACTTTCTAATGTCCAGCTAATTTTTGCTATGCTCCTGGAGTGTGTAACCTTTCAAAAGATGCAGACAGAATGAATGCAAGCTTTAATTCCTTGTTTCTTTGAAAAGATATATTGTCCCTCTTAGAAGACAAAGTTTCCCTCACCAAGGGTCTTGGCTACAATGCACTTGCCTGATACAATTAGGGTTAACATCCTCTTTATATGATTATAATCCTTCAGGCACAACACATTTCTGTAGATATGGCCTTGGTTAAGCCTTTCAATTAATCATTCTTCCTTCCCTGTGTTCCCTTTTTGCTGGAAAAGATTTCAACATGTCAGAACAGAATAATATCCCCCATTATATTTGAAGCATAAGAAAAGGAAAACAAATACTGACTGCAGAATTAAGAACAAAGACATGCCAAGCACTAAGTCACTTTTCTGTCTGCAGTTTGTAAATGGCACAATAGTAAGTTATGTTCTTTGGCATTTGCAACTAAAGGACAGAACAGATGGTAAAGGCTTATTTAAAATTAAAAGAGAGAAAATATTTATTTAAAAGAATTGCACTGCCAAGATGCAATTCATTATGTGTAGGGGCAGGCACGTGTTCAATGAAGCTTGGTCTACACTACAGTGAGATAATATACTACAAATTGATAAGCCTTCATTTAAATGAATTTCCATTAAGAAATCCACTTTGACAGAAAAAGATTCTACACTGCATTTGCCCTGTGTCACCCTGAAATGTTAAGAACAGCACCTTAAACTCAATTATTGCATTTGGTTTTCAAGAAATAATCCATATAAGAGCCTACCAACTAGATATTACTGGATTTATGTTTGAAAGAAAAGACAATTTGATTTTATTTGAAGTCTTCAGGAATATGACATTGAACTTGATTTTCCTCAGTGGGGAAAAAAAAGGAAAAAAAAATAGTAAGTCAAGTGATTTGGGAACTAGATTAAGTTACTTAGACCATTGGGTACTTTACAGCTATTTCTTACTTTTCTGTGATAGATGCATTCCTCTGACATTCCTACCCTGAAACTTGGGTTAAACTGATGAACCACACTTCTGCTGTTAAACAGCATACAATTGATAGAAATACAAAAATTGATATTCAGAAGTATTCCTACGGTTGTGTATCTCTAGACTAGGGGTCACAAAATCAAATACCTATAGGAGTAAACATGGGTATAAGTACAAAGATATACATCACATACTAAATACTCTTTAATAGTAAATGATAAAAATAACGTTTATTTCCACAAAGAAATAAATCCTGTTTATTTCTTGCTTTTTTGAAACATTAGCTCTCCTGGATTTATGTTTCATCTGCACTCTTTGTTAGAGATATACAAACAGGGAAATATCTGTTTTCTCTAAAAAACCCAGCAAACTTGATGATGAATTATAGTTGACTTTCAGCTTTTCCATCAAGGAGACAATAAATTGACGGGGACTTTGTTGAATTGGAAAGTGCATATCCTAACTTAACTGTGCAAATGCAATTCAACTCCATCTGAATTCTGGTCCAATGTTTCCACATCTTCTGGTCACTTTCCCAAGGAAATGAAGGAATTCAGCTCTTTATTAGGAAGGTCTTGATTTTTTAAATGTTGGCCTAATTTAACATTTTGTTTAAAAACTACTTAAAATAGAACATTATGGGCTAAACAACATTGGTCTTCAGACTAGACTGGGAAATAGGCAAAGAGTTCTCAGTATTATGGTATTTATTTAAGTAGATTCTGATGAAGTCATACCAACTGAGAAAGCAAGCAAATAAAATTTTGATTCTATGGCAGCAAAAAGCTTGAAAATGCAAAACTGACTTCGGTAAGACTAAACATAAATATCCAAACTATGAACAGATATTGTTTTAAGCACCTCCAGATATTACCCACATTCCATAGTATACATATAATGGATAAACTAAACATAAATATTTAGCAAGCCAAGTCTTTCTTATTTTTGTATATGGCTCTTGATCAACCTGCCTTAGCTGTCTTTAGAGTTTTCCTAGTGCAGTGTGATATGATTGGGAAGAATTATTAACATCAAAACATTTCCCACACACAATTTGCACGAAATTTTTTAGATGTTTATTACTTAGGTTTTGAGATTTTTTTCTTAGGTAATATTTTCAGCTATTAAAGAACTAGAAATTAATTAACTATTAAGCAATAACTACTCTGAAAAGTAAAATCTTTCACTAATATGATGACTTGGATGCATTATCTTTCTATACTATCTGCAAAATGGAGATAATATTAGTATTAGCCTCATGGAGCTGAAAGGATTAAGTGGCAACAGACATATGTAAAACACTTCAACCATGGTCTGGCATAGAAAGCATTCAATAAGAGTCATCAATATAAATTTAAATTATTACTAATTAATAGTATGTTCTAGTAAATAAGATATAATGAAAAAGTTTCCAGTACACAGGACACAACTGTTTCCTCAATCTCCCATTAAATATAAAAAATGTACTGACTCTCTAATAGCCTACATTTAGCAACTATAAAAGACAAATATTTACAAAGAGAAATTAATGAATTTTATTCAAGCAGTGGTCTAATATTAAAACCAATTTGATAGTTGTAAACCAAAGAAACCAAAGGCAATTAAATACTCATCATTAGAATAAGAAATTACAAAGTCAGGTAGAGTAAGTATCTGAGTCATAAATGTAAACCAAAGGGTCATAAATTGTCCCTTGCAACTGAGACAGAAGAGAACAAAATCCTGATGAAATGCTATTCGACTAAATAATTTAAATAAATAGCATCATAATGGCAGGAATTATTTCCAAAAGATCTGCCTCTATGGTCAAGTAGTAGCCCATGCAGGAATAATGAATAATATGGGAGTTATTAATATCTTTTAGGTAGTAAGTTAAATTACTAATCAAATAGATGAAAAAAAAGAGGAAATCACATAGTTTGACAATGTTATAAAGCTACAAAAATGTAAAAATAGGAATTCAAATGTGGACCTCTCACAACGAAGAAATCATGCTCTTTTATTACTGCTTCTCCATCTACAGAATAAGGGATTTTTCACTTAAAAATAACTTAGAAGCTATTCTTTGAACAGACAAATGTGTAGGTGGAGAACAAGAAATTTCACTCAAGCATACTATACTAATTTACCAAATGGTAAGGGATATTAGCCACTTGTTCACAAGCATTATCCAGTTGCTGGTTTTATTTGTAACATATATAAGGTCAGGCATGGAATTGGGAATAGAATAAATGGTTTTCTATCTCAATTGCATGCTGGAATTTTAGTATTCATTGAGAGATATTTCAGTTTTAAATAGCCACAAGCATATCAAAACTACATCATCAGTAGTTTTGATGATAAACAATGAAATTGCTTTCATTAGACTGGTTATATTCAGGCTAATAATGACAGTCATAGAAGAAATGTGAAAGTCTATTTCATTCACTTATCCACACTGAGAGAACAAAGATATGTGTAAATAAAAAGACAGGCCTATTAAATGGATTAAAGATTTTCTTCTATGGGTGACTAAAATGTAACAGCTTTGCAAACTCTGCAAATTACATTGTGAGACTTATCTGAGTCCATTTCAGTGTTATATTTTCTGTAATTGTCACAGATGGACATTTCAAAGCCTTTACTGGTGATTCAGTATAAATATATATTCTTATAGCATTCTCCTCTTCGAATAGGGCCTCATAATTCACTTTTAAGTGCTATATGAACAACTTAGTATGCTATGTGGCTAGAGTCCTTCTAACTCAATGCTCTGTCCACCTGAATCCTATTATGTTGATTGTCCGAAAAGCATGCCCTAATACCTCAATATTTTTTTCGAAGAATATTTCAAATAAGCTTATCCCTACTAGTAACCAATAAATAACTTTTAAAGTATAACCATAAATCTGCTGCAAGTGTTCATGTCAGACCTACTACGTAACTAGTATTTCAACCTAGAAGTAGACAATACAGAAAAGAATGCATGCATTCGGATTCTCAGCTGCTTGATTGAATAACTTTATGGAAGATATCCTCAGTGATCACCAAATTGAGTAAATAAGTCATTGTTAAACAATAAATCAACAAATATTGTGTCATTTGCAGTACAACTATGAAAGATGTCTAGCCCTCACCTATAACATCCTTCAAATTCAAAGAAAAAAATTTAATGCAATAAATGCCAAAATAGATCCTCTCTCATCTAAGGCAGAGAAGCCTAAAAATATTATAACACACATTTGTTTGGCTGTTCAAAATCCATTTACCTTTATTTAGGTAATAACATTTTGTGTGTCTTTGTATGTCTCCCTTTGTTGGTTGGACACAGGATGTCTTATCCTCAACAACAAAAAGCTAAACAACCCAATTAAAATACGGGAAGAGGACTTGAACAGGCATTTCTGTGAAGAAGATACAGAAATGGCCAACAGGCATACAATGTGACACTTAATATCATTATTTATTAGGGACATGCAAATTAAAACCATGAGCTACTACTTCACACCTTAAAAAGAAAAAAGAAAATAATGAGTATTGGCCAAAATGGGTATATACTGGAAACATATACTGCTGCTAAGAATGTAAAATGGTACAGCCATTGCGGAAACCAGTTTGGTAATTTCTCAAAAAGTTAAACATAGAATTACCATCTGACACAGCAATCCCACTCCTAGATATATAACCCTAAGATGTGAAAACACAAACTCAAATAAATACTTGTACATTGATATTCATAGCAGTGCTATGCACAATAGCCAAAGATGGAAATAACCCAAATATCCATCAACATATGAATGGATAACAAACTGCAGTATATATATATGCAATGTAATATTACTCCATATTGTAATATTATTTCATAAATAAGAATGAAACACTGACACATACTATAACTAGGATGCCTGTATGAATTTGGAGACAAAAAGCAAATTGTTAGTTGTAAGGGGCTGGGGGAAGCAAAGAATGAGAAGTAACAGTTTAATAGGTATGTGGTTTTATTTTGGGGCAATGAAAATGTTTTAGAGCTAGACAGAAATGGTGGTTGCACAACATCCTGAATATAATACATGCTGCCAAATCTTTTGGTTAGTGTTATGTGAATTTCAGCCCAACTTAAAAAAAAATTTCTAGGAAAAAAAAGAAAACAAAAAAAAGCATCCTCTTCTTCTTTGCCCAAGGGTCCAACCACATAACAAAGCTTGGACATTCAGTCTTTTATTTGGAATTTTAATCATTATGTGAGAGATGAAATTATAAGAAAATAATTAACAATATTTCATTACAATGGAAGTGTTCTATTGGTGATTTTTATTGGTATTGTAATTATTGCTATGATTCTTATTAACATATACTTTTTTATATCCCATGGAACCAAATATATTTCTGTGCACAGAATACAAAATAAATCTATGGGGAGGGTTTCTGAAGCTTCTAAGTCTATCAACTAGGCTCATAAAGCTTTCCGCTTCCACACATGGATATAGCTGCTAGCTTCATCATAATTCAACCACACACTTCACATTGTGTTTACCTTAAGGCAAATTTATGGAAATACTCCATCTGAAACAGAATATGTCACATCATATTCTTTAAAAAAAACACCTTTATTGTGATATAATTCCTGTACAGTAAACTGCACACATTTCAGATGTACATTTAAAGGATTTTGGTAGATGTATACACCTATGGAACCGCCACCACAATCAAGATAGCTAACATTTCCATCACTTTCCAAGAGACGCAAATTTCAAATTCCCAATTTATCCCTCTCCACCCTCTTTACCCTCTGGTAATCATAAGTTTGTTCTCTATGTCTGTGAATATGTTTTTGTTCTGTAGAAAATTTCACTTGTGTCTTTTCTTAAAGATTCCACATATAAGCAATATCCTATGGTATTTTTCTTTCTCTTTCTGAAAGAAATGAGTGATAAGACAATCTCCAGGTCCATCCATGTTGCTGTAAATAGCATTATTTTATTCTTTTTTTTAATGGCTGAGCAGTATTCTATTGTGTATATATACCACATCTTCTTCATCCAGTCATCTGTCAGTGGACATTTGGGTTGTTTCCATGTCTTGGCTGTTGTAAGTAATACTGCTGTGAACACTGGGGTGCATCTGTCTTTTCAAATTATATTTTTATCCAGATAAATGCCCAGAAATGGGACTGTTGGATCATATGGTAAGTTTAGCTTTAATTTTTTCAAGGAACCTCCATACTGTCCTCCATAGTGGCTGCACCAATTTACAATCCTAGCAACACTGTAGGAGTGTTCCTTTTTCTCTACACCTTCTCCAACAATTATTGTTTATGGACTTTCTAATTATAGTCATTAAGACTGGTGTGAGGTGATAACTCATTGCAGTTTTGATTTGCATTTCTCTAACAATTAGTGATGCTGAGAACCTCTTCATGTGCTTGTTGGCCATCTGGATATCTTCTTTGGAGAGATGTCCATTTAGGTCTTCTGTCCCTATTTTGATTGAGTTGCTTTTTTTTAAATATATTAAGCTGTATGAGCTGTTTGTATATTTTGGAAATTAGTCCCTTGTTGGTTGCATCATATGCAAATATTTTCTCCCATTCTGTAGGTTGTCTTTTCATTTTGTTGATGGTATCCTTAGCTGTGCAAAAGCTTTAAAGTTTAATTATATCCCATTTGTTTATTTTTGCTTATTTTCAATTACTCTAGGAGCTGGTTTGAAAAAATGTTGCTGTGATTTATGTCAAACAGTGTTCTTTGTTTTCCTCTAGGAGTTTTATAGTATCTAGGCATACATTTAGGTCTTTAATCCATTTTGAGTTTATTTTTTTGTATGCTGTTAGTGAGTGTTCTAATTTCAGTCTTCAGAATACAAAATTAATATACAGAAATTAGTTGCATTTCTATACACTAACAAAGAAATAGCAGAAAAAGAAATTAAGGAAACAATACCATTTACCATCACACCAAAAAGAGTAAAATACCTAGGAATAAACCTACTGAAGGAGGCAAAGGATCTGGACACTGAAAACTATGAGACACTGATGAAAGAAACTGAAGATGACATAAACAGATGGAAAGATATACTGTGTTCTTAGATTGGAAGAATCAACATTATTAAAATGATCATACTACTTGAGATAATGTATAGATTTAATGCAATCCCTATCAAATTATCAATGACATTTTTTACAGGGCTAGAACAAAAAATGTTAAAATTTATACAGAAACACAAAAGACCCCAAATAGCCAAAACTGTCTTGAAAAAGAGAATGGAACTGTGGGAAATCACACTCCCTGACTTCAGACTATACTAAAAAGCTATAGTAATCAAAACAGGATGGTACTGGCACAAAAAAATAGACCCATAGATCAATGGAAAGGATAGAAAGTCCAAAAATAAACCCACACACTTATGATCAATTAATCTAAGACAAAGGAGGCAAGAATATACAATGGAGAAAAGACAGTCTCTTCAATAAGTAGTGCTGGGAAAACTGGACAGCTGTCTCTCATCTCGTATTCTTAGCCCTATGCCACACTGCTCTCTTTTTATTATAAATAACACATCTATAACTCCAAACTGTTCCTAGAAAACACTATTTTGCCATAATGAAAGCTGGTAGTCCTCTCCTGAAAACTCTACTTTATAGTCCTCTCAAAAGGATCTTCTCCCTAATTTGACTTTGTATAATTCAAGTTTGGAAATTAGAGATAAAATGCTTAAGATACCAGAGTTTATTTCCATTATTAATCTTCAAAATGTTTTTTAACAATATTGTTCTTTCTTTTAAAATTATCCAATCTACACTACAACTTTCTCATCAATGTCACCTATTGATTTAGAATTTATAGTTACTCCTCCTCATTAATCAAATATTTTGTCAAATTCCTCACAGCTTTCCTGTCCAATTCAAATCTACCATCTTTAGTAACTTGAAAGTTCAACATCAAATTTTCAAAGTGGTTTTTTACCACATAGATGTTAAGTATACAGTTGACCCATGAATGACATGAGTTTGAACTGCCAAGGTCCAGTTATATGCAGATTTTTTTTCTATAGTAAATACTGCAGTCCTACACCATCCAACATGCCTTGAATCTCCAAATACAGAGCCACAGATATGGAGGAACTGTGTAACATAGAGGGCTGACTATAAATTATACTCGAATTTCCAACAGTGTGGAAGGTCAGTGTCCCTAACCCCTGAGTTGTTCAAAGGTCAACTATACTTTATTTGATTATTGAATCCAATACACCTAAAGCTTCAAAAATAATAGTTTGTAATGACTCCTAAATGTCTACCTCCAACACCTATCTCTCTCAATCCCTCACCTAGTGCACATTTCAATCTAGAAATCTCTCAGGTACTTCAAAATTAACTTGATCAAGCTTAATTTTTAAACGTGTTCTTTTCTCACGGTAAATCTTTCTACTATCCAGTCAGAAACCAATGAGTCATCTTTGACCCTTCGTTTCCTGTTGTAGCTTATCTTCACCTCATCGTAAAATTTCTACCATTAGAATTCTATCTTGAATCCATTTATATCCATGTCTGTTCCTTAGTTAGTGTCTTTACCACTTCTTACTTAGATTAACGAAACACTATTCAATTGTGTACCTTATGTATGAGCTCTCTAAAAGCCTCAAGGTTAGATCTTCTTAAGAGGCATATGTGATTAAATTTAATTTGCATTTAAACATTCCATAAGTTATTATATTTGTCATTTTAAATTTAACACCCTTAAAATACAGTTTCTGCCATAATTTTGCATCATCATATTATGCCCTTTCATATCTACATGGTTTTATTCAGCCCTAACTTTGTATATGGCACTCCTTTTGTCATGAATGCCCCTAACCAATTCTGTTTTGATGTTCATTCTAAAGAAATCAGTTCTGGTTAACTACTTTCTATAAGCTTTATTCTCTCTGCCACCCTGCTACTATTTACACAGCATATATTGTTGTCATATAATCCATTCATCTTTATCATTTCACTTATCAAATTACTTTGTTCATAAAATGCTTTACATGATATCAAACTATACATGATCAGTAAAGGTCTGTGAGTGCATAAATAGATGAATTTACTGAGTCAAATTTTTAAATTCACAAGTATTTTAAATTATCCATAGGAAATAATTGCAGAGTGGAAAAAAAAAACTTTATACTGTGAATGAATCATGTATATTTTCAGTGAGAAATGTTTACAACTAGAAATAAGGTTATAAATAAGAGAGAAAATACTTTTCTTTGAGGATCTAACTTACCAACTTGTGGGAAGAAAAGGAAATAAAATGTAAAGCAAAAAACATAAAAATCATTATAAGTGTACTAAGTTTAATGAATGATAAAGAAATATGAGTGACACAATACAGAGTAATTGCTTTTTGAGAAGGTATTTTGTTTTAGACAATAAGAGGAGGACTCTTGAAAGTGGTGTCATTTTAACTGAGACCTGAATGATAAATGAAGGTCAGCCTCGCTGTGATCCAGGAGGAAAGTGGATGATGAAATGGCCAGTGAAAGGCCCTGAGATACGGATAATTTGGCATTTGGAATTCAAAAGGAGTTAGTGTAATTGAAATGTAGAAAATGAGGCTGAGGAGGTGTACATGTGTTTATTCATACAAGTATTATTAATTTTAGTTTTATTACATTACCACAGAAGGACAATGGGAAAGCATCAGAAATTTCTAAAACAAAGAAATTATATAATCTAAGCTATTGTTGAAGGTCATTCTGGGTAATGTAAGGCAATTATAAGGGTATGGGGTGGGTTGTACCAAGAATGGAAGCAGGGGGACCAATAAAATGGTTATTGTAGTCACCTGCTCAACAACTGAAAGAGGCCTGGGGTGGCAGTAGTGGTGAAGGAGTAGTGGATAGATTTCATTACATCTTTTTAAGGTAGTCTGAATAAGAATTGCTAACGGTTATATATGAGGTATGATATCATCTAGGACTATATTTTCTAAGTGCAGAAATATCAGCTATCCAGCAAATTTCTAGACTTCCAATGATTTTCTTTAATTGTTTAAACTTCTATGTAGAGGAAATGATTATTTCAATGGAAATGGAGGAACTACTCAGTAGTAATCAAGGAGATCATTAACTACAGTTTTTAAAACATCAATCAATCTCACTTAAAATTCAATCTAATCCTAGCAAATATGTATACTACTGTAAGGAAGGAGAAAGTGAAATGCTCAAGCTATGGGATATAATGTGGGGGGAGGAGAAAGCATAAATACTGAACTCACACAAATGTGGTACTGAATCCAGGCCTCAGAAATTTTAAAGCATGGAACTTAGAAATGCTCCTGAAAGGCAAAATATATCTGCCTCATGTGTTATTGTGCAAATCTATGAAGTGATTCAAAGTCCTTGCACAGTACTAAAAAATTACTACTTATTTTTCCTTACATACTATTTTGTAAAGAACTTATTTTTTCCAAGCCATACTTTATAATGCTGTACTGCTAAATGTATATAAGCAGATAAATCTGAAAATCCCATCCTTTATTTAAGTTACAAGAACAGCTGCACACCTATAAACTTATAAAAAGTTTACTTCAGTCATGAAGGTATTTTGTGACTCTCTTGCACCACTATTTCTTCAAATTGTTAATAAGCTTTGAAGACAGATTTCAATTCATTTTAAAAGATTTCACTCTCACAGGCTCTGCTGCTCATCCCCAGGGCATCCTCTCCCCTTAGCCAATTGATTCACTGCACAGTTGTTACAGTTCATTAAAAGAATGAGGGATGCTGATAATTCAGCATATGAAATCTGTTGGTCTCTCTATGAGTCAGCTACCACTGTGAGTTTTGCCCTGTGGAACAGGGCAGCATGATGAGGGAGAGTAAAGAAAAAAATGGTGCTAGCTTTCAGCCCGTCACTTTGGATGGGTATATCCTTTGTAAATCAAATCAATAAATATTCCCCAAGAGTTTAAAGTTGTTGAATTTTTTTTTCCTCAAAATTATTTTGACCATCACTGTTTAACAGCAAGAAATGTTCACTATGACCCAGTGTGAGTTCTTATTTTTTCTGGCAACACATATCTTATTTTGCACGAAAGCTTTCTTCCCCTCTTAACTATCATTGTACCACTCCCATGCCCAATTAACACACCAACCATAAGAATCTGTACTTCCTATAATCACTACATTATAGAGTACCCTGGAGTAGATCCTGGATGATTTTGAACAAATAGCTGTGGTGGTTAAATGTTATCCTGCAGGCATTAAAAAACAGATTTACAAAGTTGTGCAATCATTTGTGTGTTTTTGGAAATTTCATACGGCAAATATTTGCTGACCTACTTTACTGATGAGATAATTGGGTGTTGTTCTTGCTGCTACATATACCTTCTCAAGAGGAAGGTCCATATATTTTAATGAAGACAAATTATAACTCTGTTTTCCAAGTTACTTCTGTCTCTATTGAGCTTGAGCCTACAATGGTGGTGTGCACTTAGCATACCTAAACTGATGATGCAACACATGAAAGTTTGAAACCTGTTGCCCGAGGGTTTTCTGACTGCTGCTACTAGTCTACATGTCCTCTTAAAAAAAATAACAGGAAGAAAAGGGTAATAATTATGAGGGGGCAAGAATGAAGCTTATGGGATGCTGATAATATTTTATTTCTTTATCTGAGAAGACATTTTACACAGATGTCTATGTTGTGGCTTAGGATCTGTGCACTTTTCTGTGTGTATGCTATCAGCAATAAAAATGCTTTAGAAAATGACAATATGTATGATGTTTCATGAAGTTTAAGCCAGTTGCTTGATGGTTTCTTACCTGCTACCATCACACCTATATCTCAATTTTCTCTTACTTAAGCAACAACAAAAACAACAAACATAGCTTAGTTTATTTGTGGGTATAGAATGAGCTCCTGAGAGTACTAGTAGCTATGCCTTTGTTCCAAGAAGCTGATTTTTGAAAAACTATTGTTGTTATACATTTTATCCATATGATTCTATAGCAGCTAGTAAATGGAAATTTCAAGCTGTCAATGAGGTTGCTTTAACTATCGTCTCTTAAGTGTTAATTAACAAGTAGATATATGGCTTTAGACCTCAGGGACTAGAATATAACTAGGAGAATATTCATGACAGTTAATGCAATGAGAATGGATGAAACTGCCTATACAAAGGGAATAAAAAGTGATAAGAGAATTTGTCCAGGAATACAATTGTGAGAAGTGAATAGGTAAATGCATCATCGGAGTCCAGCGATGACGGATCCAAACAGAGGAAATAAGGCAAATGTAGAGTCAACATTTAAAAGTGCTGCCCTTGAGTATGTCTAATAAAGGGAAGGAGGTAGTAATGGCAAAGTGAAAAACACATGTGGGAATGGAAATCCAGAATCAAAGTATAAGAAATTCATTTTAATCAAAGCTATGAATTATTTAGTAGCTACTAAATGCCATATATTTTAGTTATACCACATTACTACAAGAAAGGGACTAATCATTGTCAGATTACTGCACCAAAAGATCACCCTAAGACTAACCAGAATGAACTTTGTAATTATTCACACATCTACCATATTATTATTCAATGCTAATTTATCTCCTGTTAATCATGAAAAATTTCCTGTAATCTTTTAATTTTATTCTTGTCTAAGGTTTAACATGATATTTTTATAATATTTGTACTTTAATTCCTTTGATAAATAATCGAAGGCAAACAAATAAATGTGACTGCATGCACAATGAAGGTACAAATAGAGTCCTAAGAGTCTTCAGAAGAAATTTTCTGAGGTTATATTCATCAATTTGATTATATTCACAAAGATAAATTAATATAATAGGCAAGAAAGGAAGACAAACTTACAAAGGAGGTACTTTAATCCATAAATCACAAAATGGAACCATAGAGTAACTTCATGGTTGCTAATTACAGAACAGGATTTCATTTTTGTAAATTCTTTTAATTTCTTATCTTAACTAAAATATTCTTTTAAATGGTTATAGTTTTTAAATTACTTGTCCTTTTGCACCTAAATAAATAGCCCTTTCTTCCCTTATCTGTAATTTGTTGGGCCTTCATTTCATGGCTACGGGCAGAATTCCATTCATATGAACTGAATCAGGAAGTGCAGGAGGTAAAGAAATCCATTTGTAAAAATTTAAAGAGAAAGTGCAGAGGCTAATACAAATATATGATATAATTGATTTTTAAGAAAGGAATATGGAGTCTATTATAGTTTCCTTTATACTGATTATGTCACTCTCTAGCTTAAAATTATGTAATATCTCCCTCTTGCCAAGGCCATTAGAATGTTAAAAACAGGCCTTCCACAGCCTGTCTTTTTATGCTTCCAGCCTCACCTCTCATCAGGGCCTCTTGGACCCTATGCTTAGGCCATACTGAACTATCTGTAGTTCTCCTAATGCCCCAGATCATTTCAAACCTCTATACATTTGCATATTTAAAATTTTTATAAATATTGACTTCTTCTTATACCTGAAATGTTTTCACACTATTCACTTACTTGTCATTCTTAACCCTGTTCTTTAGTGCCCTTCCTGATAACTCCCTCCTTATACAGAACTGTCTCCTCTCTACATTTTGCCCCCAAATATACAGATACAGATTTTAAACTCAGTCACTTTTACACTCTGTCACATCTGCTTAAGTCCCCTGCCCCTGTAACAGCTCCAGCAGCACTCTGAAGACAAGGATCATGACTAACTCACCTCAGTATTCTCTGCACCTTGTATAATTTTGAATACTATTAAAATATTTGTGGAATAAAGAACACAGGAATACACCCACTCAAATATGCTCAAGTGAATTTTGACAGATACCAAAGCAATTTAATGAAGGAAGTATAGTCCATCCAACAGCTGGCTGGGGCAAATGGATATCTATAGGAAAAAAAAAAAAAAAAAGCAAAAGAACTCAAAATGGATCATAGACTTAAATGAGAAATAAACACCATCAGGGAAATACAAATTGAAATTACAATAACATATTACTACATGTCTATCAGAATGCCTAAAATTGAAAAAAAAAATAGTGACAATACCACATACTGGCAGGAATGCAGAAAAACTGGATCACTCATACATTGTTGATGTAGATATAATATTGTACAGCTACTCAGGAGGACAGCTGGGCAGTTTCTCATAAAAATAAGCATAAGCCTTCATGTGACTCAGCAATTGTATTCTTGGGCATTTTCCCCAGAGAAGTAAAACTTATATTCACAAATGTTCATAGCAGCTTAATTTTTAATAACCCAAAACTGGAAAGAAACTGGATGACCTTCAACAGGTACATATATAGCGTGGAATGTTACAAAGTAATAAAAATGAATGAGCTATTGATACATATAACCACTTGAATAAATCTTCAGGGAATTATGTTGAGTGAAAAAAAAGCCAATCTCAAAGATTTCTACTGTATGATTCCATTTACATAGTATAATAAAATGACAAAATTTTAGAAATGGGTAAGAGATTAGTGATTGCCACGTGTTAGGATCTGGGTAGGGGAAGAAAGGAGATGATTATGATGATGAAAGGTGAGTATGAGAGATCTTTGTGACAACTGAACTGCTTAGCATCTTGATTGTGGTAGTGGATATAAGAACACAAACATGTGATATAACTGTATAGAACTAAACACACACACACAAGTACAAATAAAGTTGAGAAAATCTGAAAAAGAGTAGTGATGTTATCAATGTTAATATCCTGGTTATAACTATAGTTTTATAAATGTTACCAAGGGGGACACTGGTAAGTGTATATGGTATCTCTATGGACTACTCTTAAAAATTGCATCTGAATCTACAATTATCTGAATATAATTTTTAATAAAATATATCAGTTGAACAAATTCATTATTTTTTGTTGACACTACTTCGTTTAATAAGACCCATAGAAACAAGTAAAATGAGAAAGTAACTTTTTTCAGTCAAATATTTTAATGAGCCTAGTTTATTTTTTAAATTAAACCTATATTTAATGACCCCAAAATTAACATATAGGAATTTCCATCTGCCCACAATGTTCTTCCATGGCCCTTTCCATATGATGAGCAAAAGATGCCAGATGCAAAAGAATACATACAGTATAAATTTTTTTTGCTTTCCCCATCTTTAATTCCCCATAATGCATCACTATTAGACTATCATATATGCATATTTATGTGTATATACATGTACATAGATATAATATGTGGCTTTTTTTGTAAAGTAGAAATGCTCTCATTCATCTTTGTTTGATATAGGCACCCAAGTAGGTAGTCAGATACTAAGTAAAGGCCACAAAAACTTCCTTTTTTTGAAGTCATTAAAAAGGAAGGAAGATCATTGAAAAAAATTCTCTCTTCCTCTTATTATAGCTAGCCTTTGAGGCATGCCAGCCAAGAAAAAAGGAATCACCTTGGCGATGGGAAGTCTGTACCTTCCCCTCTTTGGGTTGTAGCTGAACTACTCTTGGAAGTACTAGTAAAATATATAACTTGTCATTTGCTTTAAGAAAGTCTTTACTTCAGCTTTCCTTCAAACAATGCCTTTAATCTCCCACTAGTATATGAAGATTTAGAGACTTCATATATCAAGGTTCTGGTTGGTTAGAAGTCTCTTTAAACCATGTTTTGCCTATGGAGAGAGAGGAAAAGGTATGGGAGAATGGCAGAGGAGGAGAGTGAGAGAAAGAGAGAAATATGTCTTCCTCTTTAGGAGCACTGGAAGAAAGCAAGCTTTTCAAAGTCACTGCAGATATCTCATGAAGGTCCAGGCTGCTACCATGGTGAGGGCAAACACTGGCACCAACACCATAGCTACAGGAATACCACTCAGCTCCCTTTCACCTCAATGTCTTATAGGCCCATTCTGCACCTGTAACCTCTGCTACACTCTCAGAGACACAGCACAGCTTGCATTACAAAAGAGGTCTACAGCATTCTGGTGCAGCAGGTTTTTAAAATCTTGGCCATTTACCTGAGGGTCCTCTAGTAAGATTGATCTCTTCCTCAGTAACCAAATAATCCACTCCTCCATTTCTATTTTATTGTTTGTCTAGTTTCCTAAGCTGGGTCAGCTAGGGCTCCCTCAGGTGAAGGTGAGAATCAGTCCCAGTCTGGCATCAAAAGCACCACACTTTCAGTTTCCAGTATAAGCTTTTTTTTTTTTTTTTTTTTTCAAACTCCAAGGAAGTCAAAATATAATCAAATATAAAAAAAGTCAATAAATGGTTGCTTAGGTCAGGGAGGAGAAATTGACTTATAATATTTTAATGCTGATTTCCAATTAGAAAATATCCTTAACTACCCACTGCTAAGAAAGAATACCAATAGAAATAAAATCAAAAGTTAACAAATAGGACCTAATTAAACTTATAAGCTTTTGCACAGAAAAGGATATCATAAATAAAATGAAAAGACAACCTACAGAATGGGAGAAAATACTTGCAAACAATGCGACTGACAAAGGATTAATTTGCAAAATTTACAAACAACTCACAACTCAATAACAAAAAAAGAAACAACCCAACCCCCAAACGGGCAGAACATCTAAACAAGCAATTCGCCAGTGAAGACATACAAATGGTCAATAGGCCCAAGAAAAAAATGCTCAGTATCACGCTAATTATCAGAGAAATGCAAATCAAAACTACAGTGAGGTATCACCTCACACCAGCCACAATGGAGATCATTTAAAAGTCTATGAATGATAAATACTGGAGAGGGTGTGGAGAAAAGGGAACCCTCCAACACTGTTGGTGGGAATGTAGTTTGGTGCAGCCATTATGGAAAACAGTATAGAAACAGACTTACCCTATTATCCAGCAATCCCCCTCCTGGACATATATCCAGAGGAAACTCTAATTCGAAAAGATACAAGTTCATAGCAGCACTATGTACAATAGCCAAGACATGGAAACAACCTAAATGTCCATTAACAGATGACTGGATAAAGAAGTTATGGTCTATTTATACAATGGAATACTACTCAGCCATTAAAAAAGAATAAAATAATGCCATTTTCAGCAACATGGGTGGACATGAAGATCGTCATACTAAGTGATGTAAGCCAGAATGAGAAAGAAAAATACCATATGGGATCACTTAAATGTAGAATCTTAAAAAATGACACAAATCGATTTATTTACAAAACAGAGATAGACTCACAGACATAGAAAACAAATGTATGGTTACCAGGGGGAAAGGGAAGGGGTAGAGGGACAATCTGTGAGTTTGGGATTTTCAGATACTAAGTACCATATATAAAATAGATAAACAACAAGGTCCTAACGTATAGCACAGGGAACTATATTCAGTATCTTGAAATAGCCTATAATGAAAAAGAATATTAAAAGGAATATATACATATATATATATAACTGAATTACTATACTGTACACCAGAAATTAACACTACATTATAAACCAACTATACTTCAATAAAAAGAAAAAATACCAAATAAAATTCATTTCCAATGAATAACTTTCAAGTTCATATTATACATAAATAATTGGAGATAGCTAAATAAATGTATTAAATACCTGAGCATTCAAGTAGTATGCTAGGCACTTTCATGTACAATTATTCATAATTGTCAAAATGATTATATAAGATTGATGGTATAATTTTCTCAGTAATGCATTTAATAAAACTGAGAGTCTGTAAAATGACTTTTTCAAATCACCCACCTAGTAAGTTGCAGTACAGTGACTGAATTCAGGTCAGTCTGACACCTAAGCCCATGCCCCTACATGTTTACAAAGTTGTATACAAAACAGATATGAACACTTGATAGCTTCTGTCAGCATCCCTCCTTGAGTGAGATCTATTTTGTCTAGGAATATATTTTGATTATATTACTCCATAGAGATTTCAGAGTGATAATCTGAGAGCTTGTGCTAAACTATAATGCTAACAAGAGAGAAAAAGTGGTATGCGGGTATGGGCGTGCACGTGTACATGTGCGTACATGTGTGTATGTGTGTGTGTGTGTGTGGGAAACATTAAATTACTCTGTAAGATCTTGACAAGATCTTGGTAGAGGGAAGAGGAAGATAGTAAGAGGACAGTATTTATTTCATCCTGAGCCATAATACACAACTAGGAATCTAGATTTGGGCAGGGATCTGTGATTTTACAGCATGGCATTTATGGCCAGACTAACAGATCTGTTTCTCTGGCTCAGATCTTCCCGCTCTCTCATAGCAGGCGTTGGTAAATAACTGATCTAATGAGCAAAGCCTCTACAGAAGGAAAACTCTGGTAATTAGTTTAGAAACTCTTCTAACTTAAACCAGGCAAGTGATTCAAGGCAGGCACCTGGGAGAGATCCCTGGCCATACTGATAACTCAAAGCATATGCCTGACTTAGCAACTGAATTCACTGGAATTTAATTACTCAACATGATTATATACTGACAGCAAACTTGTGATTGGAAGGATTGATTATTATTAGGCAAACACTCTCATTATTCATTTATTAAAATCTTGGGCTCACTTCCCAGACTAGAACTAGATACTCCACTTATTTTCACTTCATCACCTTTTTAGTTGAATATGTTTAACTTTGTGAGGTGGTTATTTTGACTCATGTCATTCTTTTGCATGATTAAACCATTACAATTCATTCAGGAAATGGAGTTTTCTTCAGATAAAAAAGCAGCACTATGATAATAAAACACAGGATAGTTCTGTCAGTTTTGTTTTGACAACTCAGCTCAGTCTTTTATTTGTTTGCTCATAGACCTTTGTATGATCCCAAAACCAGTAATTTAGTATAATAGATTGGCTGCTAAATGTAAGTCATTAGGCCTTCTATAAACTTTTATTAAGTGAATGGATGGGTGAGGGAAATGGACACTAAGTTGACTTCTTTATCTAATGTTATAAACTTTGAGGAGGTGACAATGACCTTATTACTCATTTTCTAAAGAGAACAAAACAGTGTTTGCTTTCAAGCAAATATCAATAAATACCTATCCAAACAAAATTCAATTAAACTTTTATAAACATTTCATACCATTTTATATTCATGTGTGTATATGAAGAAAAACATTTTCTTACACTAATAAACTCCCCATCTCAGTATTACTCATTCTAAACAATAAATTTACAGTGCAAGTTTCAGATACTGTAGTTCATTAGTAAAGTGTTTTTAAATACTATAAAAAGGTTGCTTTTCAATTATTCCACACATTAGGGTCTGTTTGGTCTATACCTATGAATCCAGGATGATATTTTTAAATTTTAAAATTTGGAGGTTGGAGTAGCACTGTCCATTTATGGATTATTAATTTTTTTTTTTTACCTTGCCAGTACCTGTCATCATCTTTGAAGAATCATCACTTCCTGGGTAAGCATATATGGTGACTTGTGAATCCAATTATAAGAACTATTTCAAATTTCAAAGACAATGAAAGCCACTGTGAACAAGCAGTTCCTGTCTTTCTGGGTGTTTATTTTTTGCAGAAAGTCACAAGGACTTGCTATTTTCTAGTCAAGATCTGGGAAACACAATAAATAAACAAAATATACAGTTGTAGAGGTGAGAGCTTAATATGCTCTTGATTCATAGAGATTCCTTTGTGTTCATTTCAGAGAAAGCTGAAAACTGTGAAAGTTGTTCAAATAAATCCATAAAAAATGGTTTGGACTGTGACATACATAAAATGTACAGTTTCTCAGAATTTCCCTTGCTTTTCCCACTACCACCCCTATACTGATGAAGTATTAGAAATAAGACATATCTCAACCTGAACCATGAAATATAAAATACAGTTTAAAAGATGTACCATAGAGAATGCAATCTATGAGATGAGCTGTATAAAGCTATACACATACTGTTAGCAAAGCAGATGTAGCCTGAAAGAGAGAGTGGGTAAGTGGGGAGGACAGCAATAACTGAGGATAGTTTTTGCAAAATTACAAAAATACAAAGCACTGAATTACAAAATTCTATGAACAAAAATGGTGGTGGTGGGGTCAAAACAAAGATATTCACATTAAAGGTCATAAAATTAAAATTGCTGAAAAGTAAAGAGATGACCTTTAAAATAGTGAAAGAAAAAAAAAACAGACAGATTTACAGAGATGCATATAGATTACTGGCTCCCTAGACTGGAGGAGATAGGGTGTGGGGGGAATAGGGAACAACTGCTGGTGGGTAGAGAAATTTCATTTTCAGGGGACAAAAATACTATAAAATTAGATTGTGATAATAGTCACACAACTCTGTAAACATATGAAATACACTATATTATACACTTACAAATATTTAATTATAATGGTATGTGAATTGCATCTCAGTAATGCTGTCAAAATAGTCTGTAACAGGAATGGCAGAATCTTAATTCACAATAACTATGGATGATACCATAAACACATTGATACCTACACACGAAGCTGTTTGCCTTTTAATGTTTAAATCTGGTAAAAGTAGATCCAGGTCCACAACTACAAATACATTTGCAGGCATTTCCATTTGTCATCTTATTGTTGTCATCTTTAAAACCTCCATTTTGCCTATCAGGGCTTATGCGTGCCAAAGGTGATTTGCTAGAAAACAGAGGTGCTAGAACAATCGTAGTAACAGCATCCAGCATTGCTGACAATGGCATGGGTCTCTGGTGTTAAAGCAAATGTGTGAAGATAATTCATTTGAAGCAAAAGAAAATACACATACTCTTGTAGCAAAAATGAGATAAGAATGGATAGAAGAAAATATTAAAATGAATGAGGTAAGAATATAAAGAAATAAAAACTGGATAGAGAAGGAAGAAAGTCAGCTTCTTTGATATGTCATACAGTGGCAGTGTCAAGTACAGGTGAAACACTTCCAACACCTATGTTAAGGTGAGGCCCTGCTAAGCAAGCTGAGATGTGACACTAGAAGGTCCTTTGAGCATTGTGAGGATGTTTATGCTGCATTAGCACCACATCGTTTAGCACAGGTGTTCCAGTAATTGTGGAATACTGGGGAAATGCACAGGGCTCAATTTATCTTCATTATATCCCAAGGTGATACACTAGTAGCAATTTAGCACCTGCTATAGCAATTTGGCATCTGTGGTATTTACCAAAGTGTTTGGTCTTAAAGGTTGGAAGTGTTATTTTGTACTTCCATACACGCTGAGGAATTATCAAGCATTTGCCAATACCAAATGCATTGTAAAATCCTCTGAGTGAAAGTTGTAAAAGCAAACTTAATAAAGCTTAGTGAATAAAAGTCTTTTATAAATGTGGCAGAGTAGATAACCTATACCTCTTCTCCCCATCGAAACAGCTTTTTTCTCTGACTACTAGAGAGAAGAATCATTATTGTATTTGCTTAACAATATAACTTAAATACTCATAAATTTAAAAAATTAAAATGCAATTGTTTTAACATATTCTATAATGGACATTTTAGTTGTGTTGCTGACCCTGTAGGGAATCAAGTATATTAAGATAAATACTTCTTCCCCCTGTTTGTTTCAAAATGATCCTGAAATATGAGTAAATTAGTACTTTACCAAGAAAAAGATAACCAAATATTTCCCATCTAAAAACTATATTCCATAGACATAGTCAGAATAAATCTTTATCCTAAAACCCTGGCTAATATGTGAGTTATGTTCTTAAGAACGAGATTCATCAAGTAATAAGTAACAATGAATTGATATCTCCACAATTTTTCATAAACTGTTTAAAGAATGATGCCTAATTTAACATTTAGCTTAAGATGTTTTGTATTCAAAATATCTTCTAGAACTTGGGAGTAGGATGACCGAAATATAGAAAAAAGAGGAAAAATTAATAACATTATTCAGAAGGAAGAATTAGAGAAAAACAAAACATTAGGAAATACTAGAAAGAGAAAAATAAAATTGTGAATTAGGCATATTTGGGATCTAGAAGTCCCTGACAATACTTTTACAAAAATATTATAATAACGTATTACATACCTTCCTCTACCTTAACACAATAATCTTTTAGAGCATCAACTATACAACAAGTCTACAACTTGGCTGGCAATCCTCACTGCCCCTAAAGGATTAAAATACACTATCAAGGGAAGAGATGCTCTAGGTTTTAGTTAAGATTAGTATATGGTGTTGTTTGACAAACATTTGTAAAGTAAAGCATGTTTCTTTATAAATTATATACAGGCTAAATGTGTAAATGGTACATTTGGTTTTGTTCAGATGGACATAAAACTCCTGGTATTATTGTGTTCCCACTAATTTCTCCCTTTATGTCTGTTGATATTTGTTTTATATATTTAGATGCTCCTATACTGGGTGTATATATGTTAACGGTCATAATATCCTCATCTTGTATTGCTCCTTTGATCATTATATAGTGTCCTTCTTTATCTGCCTTTATGGCCTTTGTTTTAAAGTCTATTTTGTCTGATATGAGTATTGCTACTCCTGTTTCTTGTCTTTTCCATTTGCATGAAATATCTTTTTGCATCCTCTCACTTTCAATCTATGTGTGTCCTTCACCCACCCTAAAGTGGGTCTCTTGCAGGCAGCATATTGTAGGCTTTTGTTTTATTATCCAATCTGCCACTCTATGTCTTTTGATTAAAGTATTTAGTCCAGTGACATTTATGGTAATTATTGATAGATGTGTTTACTGCCATTTTAAACTTTGTTTTCCAGTTGACTTCGTATTTCTTCTTTGTTCCTTTCTTTTTAATTTGGTTTTTCCTTTTGTGGTTTGATAATTTTCTTTTGTATTAGCTTAATTTCTTTTCTTTTTTGGTTTTTGTGACTCTGTTGTATGCTTTTGATTTATGGTTACCCTGTTTTTCAAGCATGTTAGCCCATTACTATATCTATTTGTTTTAGACTGGTAATCATATAGGCTCAAACACATCCTAAAAAGAATGAAAGAAATCTACATTTTCTTGTTCCCCTCTCTCACATTTTATGATTCTGATGTCCTCTTTTACATTTCATGTTTATTCTCATGCTGTTTGTTGTAGTTATTGCATATTCATATTACACAACCATTTTTCTAAATAAGGTTTTCACCCCAGTCTCAGTGCTTTACATCCTTCAATTATTCCCACACCACAGATAGTGTGACTTAAGAAAATGTAAATGTGACTATATTATTCATTGTTCTTACAGTATTCACTGCTTCTGCACCACCTACATTACAAACTAAATAGCATTCAATACCTTTTCTATGTACGTATCTGTGTAGAAAATTGGATACCTTGAAAACTCTTCATGTGGCAACAACACAAAATTATTAAAACAATATTTTAGAGAATAGTTTTCAAAAAATTATTACAGAGCTGCCATAAAGGTAAGTGACTTCCTCAGATACCAAAAATAAAGACATAGATCTGTAGTGGTATATAGCAGGAAAGATGGAGGTGCCTATGGATATCTACCAGTTCCTACTGACCTGATAGTTGACTTCTGGTGGTTGTATAATGAACAATAAACAAAACCTTGAAGATGGGCATGAAATTAAGTTCAATTTGGATACTTCCTTTTCTAAGTCAGGATTTAGATTCAATTCAGCTCTTTAGTTCTTTGTGACAGAAATTCCCAAGCTGAAGTGTTAAAATGCCTAAGGAAGAGAAGAAGGAATGGTAGGAAATGAAGCAAGGGAAGGAAAGGATGGAAAGAAAAAGAGAAGAGAAGGAAGGAAGGTCCTCACCTAGACATACTATTATGTTTTTGAAAGTTTTTTTAAGAGTTTAAGTTTTTTTAAGAGGACTATTAAAGCAGCTAAGAAAAAAACATATTTATAAAGGATCCAAAATTAAGTGCAAACTGACCTCTTAAAACAAAAGGCAAACAAAGAATACAAAATAAAACTATACCTTCAAAGTTTAGAGAAAAATAATTATCTAAAAATAAATACAGAAAAAAAAAGAAAATTTAATATTAATAGAAACTCACTAAATCCATGTTAGTTTTCTCTGGATTTGTGACAAATTACCACAAAGCAGGTGTTTAAAACAACCCCCATTTATTACCTCATAGCATAGCAGGTCAAAAGTACAGGCAGGCTTGACTGGGTTCTCTGCCTAGGTCTCATAAGGCTAAAATCAAGTTGTCAGCAGGGCTAGACTCTACGGAATAATCCACTCCTATGCCCATTCTTATTATCGGCAGAATTAAATTCTTTGCTGTTTTAACACTGAAGTCCCTGTTCTCTGTTGATCAGGGACTGCTCTCAGCTCCTAGGTCCTTGCTTTATGGCTTCCTCTGCTCAAAGCCACTAATGGAGAATCACCTTCACATAATTACTCTCATACTTTGAATCTCTATGAGTTCCCCTTCAGCAACCAGCTAAAGAAATCTCTGTGCTTTTAAAGGGCTTGAGTGTTTATGTTAGGCATACTCGGACCACAGTAAGTCAGAGACTTAAAACAGATTGTTTTATTTAATATAATATAAACCATTATATTTATAGTACTAGTAATCAGAAGAAGAAGTTTAGAAAAAAAGGTAAATTAAATTGGTCAAATTTACAAAGGAAGGTAGTGTATGGTGGGTGTTTGAACCTAGTTAACTCCTAAACTTGGGTACTTTTTCTAGAACCACATTGCTTTGAACTTGCCTACTGAAAAAATGTGCACAACTCAAAAGTTGAGAGTTATGCTTTATTCGGTGGACTTTCTGAAGACTGGAACCTGGGAGGCAGCCTCTCAGATTGTTTCAAGAGACTGCTCCGAAGAGGAAGGGGAGGAGCCAGGATATATAGGAGTTTTGCCACAAAGACCGGATAGAACATCAAAAGTTTACTGTTAATTAAACAAAACCAGATATCTCAAATTAAGGAATTTAGTGCTTTTCTATATATGCAAAAGTGCAAAAGTCTAGGCTTACTGATATCATTCCTTTGATATGCATCCAGCCTATCTAGGACCAGTATCCTATTCTTTCACATTAGGGTGGACCTTTGGGGTGGCATAGAGGCTGATGACTTGATGTCCATAACATTCCTTTGTTTACTAATGTGTCAGGCACTAATTTTCATCCACATCCCTTTCAATCCACTTGCTTAACACTACTGTGAGAGTTTACCTACATTTCCATAACACTGTTCCCTCAACACACCCATTTTGTGTGGACAAGAGGCCTTCAGGAGCCTTGAAATGACACTAGCCTCCCCTGCAAGCACATGCTCTAGAAAACAATCTGCAGTCACAAGTAAATATAAATTCCTGATAGGACTCCCACAATGGTCCTTG
Source organism: Camelus bactrianus (assembly GCF_048773025.1). Taxonomy (NCBI): domain Eukaryota; kingdom Metazoa; phylum Chordata; class Mammalia; order Artiodactyla; family Camelidae; genus Camelus; species Camelus bactrianus. Next base: position 52,064,276 of record NC_133542.1, read on the forward strand.
TGATAAACAGTCTCCTCTGCCTCTCAGAATCTTCCCCTTGTATGCCCCTTTGGAGTTTACCAAAACCTGCTCTTTGGTTTGTACTGACCAATCCAGTCTTAGCCTAGGAACCCCAAAGCCCTCTACACATGCATCCTAATAAAGTTTGCAGGCCCTGCTGCTCTTTCTGCTTCCATTCTGCCTTGACCTCGCCATGTGGCCTCTCAAGGTGTGCTCTGTGGATCTCCTCCAGCACCTTTGAGTGATAATCTTCTGTATTTCAATTCCCTTGTGGTCTTTTTGTTGAACTACAGCTCATCTTCTGACATCCTGAAGCTCTACTTAACAAATGTTACTTTAACAAAGTCACAATAGTACAAAAGCTGCATTTTTATTCTGTGTACTATTTTTCCCCCAACAGAGTATGTTCCTACTCTGTTCCCAAAATTCTGTGATGCTTCCTTTCTGTCATTATCATTTTCAAGTCTTGCTGAACACTTCATTTGAGAGTTAATACTTCTCAAACACATGGGAAAATAGCAAGGCAACAATCAGTCTTAAAACAAGTTTGTGATGATACATTTTAATTAAAAAGAACTACCATCTAAGAATCTTACAACATTCTCAGAGAACAGGTGTAGCGTTTCTTCAGGTTTATTTACAAAAACTATGTAGCCTCATAAAAATCCATATTCAGATGCAAAATGATTTGCCTGCACAGCTGCCTCAAACTCTCAGTTGACTCATCAGCTAAGGATTGTGCAAGGGCCTCTCAAGTGTACGTATTGTTCTCATTCAGGTACGGGCACCTTTCAAAGTGCAGGAAAACTGCAATATTCCACGTTTCCTTTAAACAATTATATTCAGCTGTTAATTAAAGTGCAATGTTGCTTATTTTTCTCTCATAAAAAGGTATAAGATATGTGCCAAGAATGAATGAGGAATAATAGCTCCACCATCACTGGATACCAATTCCTAAACATTTTGAAGTATATAAACAATGCTATTTTAACACTGTTAGCATAGAAGCCTTATGCCTATATAAGTGATACTTTTTCTGTTTTTGCAAGGATGTTCTCGAACATTCAAACATAATGGTTCTGAATTTTATTCTTGTCCCTGAGACATTCTGTGTTTTTTTTCACTTTTTATTCAAGCATTTATTGAAAAATAAGTGTGCAACTATTATAAGACATGCGTAATAATAGATAATGGAAAAACAAAGTCCCTGTACTCAAAAAGTTTATGATCTTGGTAATAAAGGTAAATTACGTACTTCTTAGATTTATTGTAGAATGGAAAATTAATACTTGTCAATCTTTATTATGTTCAATTTATATTTAATGACTCTTTTTGCTTTTCACATCCAACTTATTGATAATCTGTTGACATATTTTGGAATCCATATTCTTTCTGGACAGCGTCTCTGTTCTAGATCCTCTTCATCTAGCATTTACATTATTTCAAGAGCCTCCTTGATGTCTTCCTCCCATTGATTTCCCCCTATAGTTCCATCTTCATAAAATTCCTAACCAAGAAAATGTTATCAAACTATTTAATTGTTGTGCTTCTCTACTATATATATAAATAAAAACCATGTAACTTCATCCCATCACACATATAACAAATTGTTTTTGAGCATCTACATTTGCAAAGAATATGCTATGTATTAGAGTGCCAGAGATGAGTAAGATGTCCAAACAGGTCTCTCTGTAGTTAATTAGTATCATGTTATACCATGATTACTTTGAAAAATAAGTTAGGACAATTTGAAGATACATGAAAATATGTTCCACATACTCATAATAACTTGCAATGATGTATCATGTTACTTTATTAGCTCAAGACAAGGGAAGTTTGGCAGTTTCTATTAAGTTATAAAAATTGACTTAATAAACACCAGAATAATTATTGCACATAATCATATATCTTTGTTTTACATTAGTTCATGGTCATTTTGCTGGAGCTGGTCAAGAGCAGGAAAATAACTCTGTTACTCTAATGTCAATGGTATACCAAGACTAGACAACATGATTAAAAAATAACTCCATGGTTCCAGTGATGATACCAAGCCTATGATCTGAAAAGCAATGGAAAAATTAGGGCTGCAGTATGGTAATCTCCTATTTTGGGCACCTTCAAAATCTGTTTTGTCTGTTAGTCCTCAAAAGCAAAGTGTGGCATTGAAGTTTTACAAGAGGTAGCTAAAGCCAGCTTTGAGTCAGCTTGAGGATATCAGTAAATTTCCTGCATTTTCTATGTTCTCTATTTCATATTTTTCCAGATGCTTATTTTTACTCAGGTTTCTTGTCTACTGAGAAAATAAGATTGGTGATTTTTGGAGAGAATAGAAACTCCTTGAAGAAGAAAGTCGTAAATATTACTAAATAAACCACAATCTTATGGTAACAAAAATTTCACATGTACTTAGTGTTTAATAATTTGTTTAAATATCAAAATTTATATGAACTGAAATCTTATCATTACAACACGGCCATTATCCAGCCATAAACTATTTGCTTGAAGCAAATGGTTGACATCCACGGAGAAAAACAGTTCATTGTTTAAAAAGGGGTTTGTTAGAAGGAAGCTAATAATTTCTGAGTGCCTTCCTATTTGGCAGACAGTTTGCAAAGTGGTTTTTAGTCATTTCCATATTACTAGGCCATGGACTTCGATAGTTGTAAAAATGTTTTTTTCCTTGAGTATGCCAATAGTTCATGCTACAGATGAGAAGAAGGTGAGCTAACCCTAACACATGGCAGTAAATTTTATTCTGATAGCAACTAGTTTTCCTGTCTTGCTGTTTACAGGTTCACCAGGCACTTTCTTTCTTTAAGTCTTCTATTGTAGATAAAGTATTTTTAACCAGGGGAGAAAAATCCTTGATATTTTTGAGGTGGCTAAGATGCTAGAAATTATGTATATACTATATATTCCCCAACACATTTCCAAACTTATTTTCAACCTATAACATCTGACTGCTTTATGACTTGGAAGAATTTTAATTGTTTTTAATTCCAAATTAGGGTAAGTAAAATACAGTTAGCACTGCCACTAAAAGTTCAGAGAAGAGAAATTCTGATTTACACCTGCTGAAGACTTTTAAAGCTTTTTTAATCCACCCTCAAAAAATTTCATAAACCTGAGCAATTCATTTGTTTTTTTTGTTAATCTTCTAAAACTTCAAAATCAGTAAGTCAACTTTGTCCACATTGTTTGCAAGATTCTATTTATTACTTCTGTATGTAGACAAACTATTTATATAAGTATTTCATTTCAGTTCATATTGAAGAAAACAGAATTCAGTGCAATTGTGTAATGTAATTCACTTATTGCTTAAATTTAAATAATTATCTTTTGGTCATTCTAGACATATGTGTCTCACAACCTCAAATGAGATGAGGCAGCCTGCTGAATTTAAGCATATTAGTCCACTCCCTGGTGCTGCCACTGCTGGGAAACCCAACTCCTTCTGATGGAGGCCCAGCCTGTGGGAGCTGTGAGGCCAGTAGAGACACCAGCTCTGGTCTTTCTGGAGTCCTGCTGCTTGGGAATGCAGCCCACAGCAGGTGGTAAACTCCATTTAAGGATAAATGTCTGCACAAGACCAACAGTAGATACGGCAGAGATAAACATAAGACATGATCAGCCCTTAAACAATCAATCCTTTATGTCTTGAAAAAACTCTCCTAAGGTAACTACAAATAAAAATCCCCCAAGTTCCGTTAGAGATTTACAAAATAAATAAATGGCTTACATGGGTAATGGGGCCTTCTCAAATACTGGACAGATAACCACCTTGCAATATTTGTTTTTTTGCACAGCTTAGTTGCCAATTTTAAGGTAAACAACTTTTATTAGTCACTATGATCCTATGAGGAAATAACAGTTATTTTTAAACACTATTTTATGAAAAATTAATCCAGTAAATGCTGCAAGTCAGTCATAAAATTCTATTATGGCAAGGTTTTAGCAAGAAACTAGCTTTACCTCTCAGTCTATTAATAAAGAGGAACACCCAATTCTGCTCCATTCCTCAAACTCTACCTGATCAATACCTCAGAAATCCTTCAAACCATGTCTGCGAACTTTCTGAGCAGGAACTCCTCTTACCCTACACCAGATATTTTTCACATTTGGAAAGTTTGAACGTTAGTATAGATTTAATATATTGAAGTAAAATGCTAATATTAATTTGTGTCAATAATTTATACTGTCCTGCTATACAAAATGTATTTGAAGCACAGAGTAAAATATTCATAGTGTTAAAATTGATTAAAAACATGTAAACATCACAAAGAAATAAATATGACAACATATTTCAGTGTATCAATTTATGTTCTGCAGAGAAATAAACTCTCTATTTGTGTTCAGATGTGTCACATATACTGATCATGAAAATATCCATTAAAAACAAAGACGGTGATCACAAGAGATAATACAGCTGCTTGCATCACTGAATCAGGCAGTGACAGAAACTGAAATGCAAGAGTCAGGAACTATAAGATCAAAATGTATTAAGATATGAAGGACTTCTAATAAGAAGCATACTGACATTGTTATACCTATGGTTTGATAGAGGCCTTGGCTTGACATTGAGGCAGAGAGATTAGTCAGAAAGATTTTAAAAGATGTATATATATTCAGTTAGCAGGATACATTAACATTTCAAATACAATTCTGATTTGCAGGCACAGAAAATAAATGTCTGTCCAATAATGTTTGATAGATGCATGCATGTATGTGTACAGATATTATAGATACAGATATATACATATACTAGTTTCCTAATACGACAATTTCAGAGTGGTGTAGTATTAGTGGTATCTACACACACACACACACACACACACACACACACACACACACAGGAAAAACAACAAATTACCAGACCTGAAAGTAAAAAGTAGTTTGATTTAAGTTTAGTTTCAGTTATTCACTAGTTATAAAATCTTAGCCAAGTCATTTATTTTCTCAAATAAAAATACTGTACTTAATTAAAAGATAAACTATTTATATAAATATTTCTATACTATTCATTTATTAAATACTTATAATTTAAAGACCTTCTCCTCTGATAGAATATCTTTTATCCTCTACTGGGTACCATGGTAGGTGAAGAAAACCACTGAAAGCAGGTATTTCTCCTCTTTACTATGTATCTAAATTTATGCCTCTAGTTTCCATTATGTTAACACTTAATGTGAGGTAGCTTATAAAATTGAAATGTGGCAAGATAAAATATTTAAGTCAATAAGAAAATTGAGATAAAACTATAATAAAAATAGAAAAATTAGATGAAACTCATGAATAAATTTAGAAGACAAAATATCATGAAGTCTTATACTCCTGATACAGTGTATCCAATATTTGGTCTGAAGATTTCTAGAAGCCATGTGGGATAAAAACGAGTATCTAACTGACCATGATGTCAATTAAAAATTACTCAGAAATATGACAATCATTATTCACCTTTATAGACTCCAGACAAAAATTTTTTATTTAAGCTGTAATATAAAAATGATATCCTCATTGTGTGATGAAAATGGTAATCTTTTCATCTAAAACACAGTGAAAATATCTATTAAGTTGCCCCTAAATGTATTCCTTAAATGCAAATTAGGCTAGATTAACTGGTTTCATAGAGACAAATATGATGTGGTTCACGTTTCTCTCTGAAGAACTACCACTGTGCATACATAGATGCTAAAGTAATGGCCCTTAAACTCTTTTAAAAAGAGAAAGATGAAGTATGAGAAATATATTTTACATCATGATCCAGTAAAAAACACATAAACACATATCCACTCAACAGAAATTTAAAGAAAAAATAATTATGTTTGCACTATTTTCTAATATATCCTGTTTCATTTAAAAACATAAATATCTGCAACAAATAAACTGATGTTATGATCTACTAATGGTTCAATAACTATGGCACATGAAAAATATTGTGCTAAGCATATATAAAAATATCTAGATAAGGTAAAAACCTCCATAAAGAGAATCTTCTATTGAAATGTCACAATTAAAATTGAGACTGTACTCTTCAATTGAACTAGTATTTCAGTCACAGACTTAAATGGTCAGCTAGGGCTAGGGTTGCCTATATTCTTGCCAATCTATGCCCCTGTATATCCTTGGACCATCATGTACTTTCCCACATCAAGACATTGTATATCCTGTCCCCTTATTCTCTCTACTTGGAAAGCAATTCGCTCCTCTCTAGCCTGGCAGGTTCCTGCTCTTCTTTCAGGTTTCTACTCAACTATAACATCCTCAGAAAGGATTTTTTTTTGACATCACTAATTAAAGCCTATACTTCCTACTCCTTTTAATCCTGCTCCCCATTACTTTATATTCTCTGTCAATACCAGAGTGTCTTTTTCATAGCATAAATGGGGTAAATTCAGTGTTCTTCTATGATCAAGGTATTTTAAGAATTTAGCAGTCTAAGACACATCTTGGAGAACTGTAAGGTAATAATTTGTTTTAGTCACTAAGTTTGTGGTAGTTTGTTATACAGCAATAATAGAATACTAATATATATACTTTTTTAAAAGGTAAATTAATGTTAAACACATGCCTAAATTACTAGTTCTATATTTCCAACTTCCCTTATCTCCTCAAATCAACTTGAAATAGTCTTAATTAACAGTGTAATGGCTTTGTTACATCCCATAAAATTGATTTTCCATAATTAACAGTCTCTTATAGGGATATTTTGATACAGACTTTATAAATAACACTGTAAAGAGTATCTTAATTCATATTTTAAGCTTCATTTGCTATTGTATTTACATACATTTGCCAAGGTAGGATTACTGAAACAAAAATTTATATGATTCTAGAAGTACATTACTGAAGTATTTTCAAAGAGGATTGTATCAGTTATTCCTACCACTAGTACTCATTACCAGTTTTACCACATACAAGTCTATTAACACCACTGATTATTAATTTTGTAAATTTATTAGGCATAAAATGTCACTTATTTGAAGTTCTGATAATTTATTTTCTGCAATAACTAGTGAGGTTGTCATATTTTCATATAATGTTTTTATGGACTTAACACTTCTTTTCCAAGTTTCCTACTGATGTTCATTTTCAAACTGTTCATATCCTCTTCTTGAGGATTACATTCAAGGATACTTGTATTACTTGCAATTTTTGTGAGTATTGGTCCATTCTGCATTCTTTGATTATAGAGTGGATATTCCCTTTATTTCACACATTATGAAGATAGTTTATTCATTCATATTTACTGTCCAAAATAATTTAATATAGAATTTATGATAAAATATAAACATAACAGATTAAAATCACCAACTTTAAAAAGAGAATCAAAGAAAGCATAAACAGTTTTTAATTTATTTTTTATTTCATTTTATTTTAAAAAATTCTTTAACTAAAGTCATTGAAGCAGAAACAAACCCCCTGCTATACAGGCATAGCCACCATTTCCATGTTTGCCCTTGTTAATTCACTACAATGAATAATATAATATACATAAAGAGAATTATTCACTTTTTGAAACTATTAAGCATTTGATATGTTGGACATGATGGTGAGTTCTGGAAAAGTAAATCATTAACCAATAATATACAGTCCTTCAAATTGCCCAGTTTGAATGAAAAACAAAAGTGTAAATTTTAAATTCAATGATGTAAGTACTAGATTTAGAGGTATGTACATGATGCCATTATTTTAAGGAGGAAGAGATGCTTGACTTACGACAAAAAAGGTAATTTTATAGCTAAGTTGATGAGAATGAGAAAGAATTCAGATAATTAAGGACTGGAGTCAATTCCAGATACAGGGATCAGCAAGAGTAAAATTACAGAGGCATCAGAAAGAGACATGTTTGACAAATCACAAGAAATTTAACATGTCTAGAATTCAGTGTATGTGTGGGCAAGTATTAAGAATAGAACAGGTAACATTTGGATATTATCAGATCATATCTTCATATGCAGAGAACAGATTTTAACTTTTATCCTGTGGATTTTGTGGAGCCTTTGACACTTTATAAGCAGGAGAGTGGCATGGTAGGATTTTGACTTAGAAATACTAATTTGGTAACAATTCGTAAAAATATTTTGAGTAGGAATCTTTGGGATTAGATCAGGAAGAATGACTCTGAATCAGTTAAGCCATGATATATGAAGCCTCTTCACCTCTCAAAATATGTTTCAGAAGTGTTGAAATAGCCAGCAGATCTATAAGTATAGTGACCACGTAATTTATTGTCCAAACTGAGGTACTCAGGAGAATATAAAAGGGTGTTATTAATAATTACACCAGGTTGACAGGCATATACCAGAATTTTTCTGGGCAGGTTAAATATATGGTTATTTTATCTTTAATGACTTGATCTATCATTCAAGATCCAGCAGAAAGTATATCTATTTCCTGTTCATAAATAAAATACCTACATAGTAAGGCACTGAAAATATGGAAGTAGAGAAGGGTCAAGTGAGTGGTCTTTGAATAGATTAATTTATATAATGTTTTGAGGAGACCTCAAGGCATAACAAAAAGAATCTGAAAGTAGTGGCATTAGAGGAATTGCTTCACCTGCTCTAATCAGACGGCTGTAGAGCCTGCACACTCTGATGAATTTCTGTGTGAGAATCCTCATTCTTAATAAAACTATTTGGAACTGAAGCTATGCAATTGATTTCTTACCTGAGCAAATGTCATTTGTTCAAATAAATGGACATAAGTCATTTTCATTTGCAGGAGCAGGAAAATGGGAAAATTTACTTCTTCAGGACCTAAAATTTTAAGAAACAGACCCAGTTCCACACTACTGTGAGCTTAGCTTCCTAGCTGAGCTGTCTATCACTATTATTTGAGTAATACATGGCCATCCCAGAGAGGAAAAAAGAGTATTTACCTATTCTGCCTCTGGACCCCTCAATCCTGACATCAAGGTGTCATTTGTGCCCAACTTGAGTCTTTCATTCAGGCTAACAATATTCAAAAGAGTTCTCTACTTTACAAAAGCAACATAGCATCTGGTTGCAAATAATAAATTCATATTATCTAACAAATTATACGCAATTTGCTAAAAAATTATCTTAAAATATTTGCATTCACATCAACAGAGTTTATCAAATAGTTACCTTGAGCAGAGTTATACATAGATAGAAAATAAATACATACATATGCAAATATTCATAACATATAAATGTATGTGTGCACATATGCAATAATTTTATCCCTTTAATCCCACTTTCCTTAAGGAACTGGAAAAAAATATAGCAAAATATCACTTAAGGGAAATGTCTGCCTGATTTTCTTTGTATTCCCTGATAAACTTGTGTTCCAATAATCAGAAGAGAATGACAGAAATAACGTACTTTGTTTTTCTTTATTGTTATTTACATTTATATGTTTTATCTAATTAGGAGAAATTTTAAGACATATTTTATTCAATTTTGAAAATATCACAACATCAGAGTATGATATATCTAGTGGGGGGGTCAATTAAATTTTAAAGAATTAAATTGAGTTGAACTAACACAGCAGTCAGATTGTTTTACTCGTCTTACAGAATGTGAATTTCATTTTCTTTACGTGTAAAAGTATTCTTCCCAATGCATTGTTATTCACATCCTTATAAAAAGCTCATCTTTAACATAATTATTTTTTCTCCATTAGATTTCTTCCCAAAATGGGAGAATCATTTAACATAGGTGATCCATTTTCTGTATATTTCTTCTTTTGTCACCCTGTAAACGCATTATTAATCCCTTTATTTTTTGAGCATTTACTGAATAATCAGCTATGTGCTAGGGGCTAAGACGAACACTGGAAATAAAAAGACTGACATTAAGAGGTCACAGGAGAGCAGAAGAGAAAGATCTTTCAACAATGTAGTAATGAGAAACAAGTACTATAATAGAGAATACAAAAGATGATTGTCACTATTGAGGATCTGCTATTTGTTAGACATTGCACACATTTCATTACAGTTAAAGAAGGTAAATACAAAGCCTTTTGGGAATAAAAAGGAGAAAACGATTAATTCATCTGATGAAGTCAGGAAAAAACTCTAGAGAGTAGACTTTATTGAGCAGAGTCTTGAAGAAAATCTTGAAATTCAGCATACACAAAACAAATAGAGGAATACTAAGAAGAAAGCAAAATTTGTAAAGACTCTGATATCTAGTGTGAGAGCTTACAAAGTAACAACTTCAATTTCAGTAACAATATTAAGTACCTAGGTGAGAAGATGTTCTGTATAAAAGAATACCATATTGAATCATTAAACAGTATATCTGTGTTAAATACTAATGATAACTTATACCCTCCCTTTACAATCCGATGTATTAATTAGAACTGATTTTTCCTCCTAATTCAGAGATGTACAAGATACTCTACCCAACCATCTAAAACTACAGAAATTTAAAATCAAAGACAGATTATTTTAACATAAATCTACCAAATGCCCTTGGACAAATTATTATTTTCATGGCCAATTTAAATATATATATACACATATATGTATGTACATATGTGCATATATATATGTATATATAATTTTAGAAGAGTGAGCAAAAGTTCAACAAATAAAGGTGTATTAACTAAGATATCTTCTCATATACAGACAGAAGAATAAGCAGACTTTTTATAAACAGGGGCCATACTGTACATGTTAGTTTTTATGTAAAAAGTACTACCATATTTAACTGAATTTTATAGATAAAAATAATACTCAACCGAAATGGAGGAATCTCTTCCATTTCAGATAAATGTTTTCATCACAATTGGGATATTAGTAAAAAAAAAATCCCCTATGGTTAAGAAATTTGACTACAAAGTATTTGCAGATATTAGAATCTTCTTTGTTATGCTTTTCCTTTATTGTGCCTTTCATTTTTAGACAGTACTGATTGATGCCCTGTTACTTTAGTTGCAAAAATTAGCATTAACACCTCATTACATCTCACATTCTGTGATTTTCAGTTATATCATATATTTAGATGGTGTTTAAATAAAAACATAAATAAATTTTAAAAACTAACTTCTGCTTAGTCAGTTCAGGGTACTATAAAAATAGAGCCTGAGTGTTTTAAACAATAACATTTCTTTCTCACAGTTCAGGAGGCTGGAAGTCTTAAAGTCAGAGTGCTAGCACCATGGCTTCTAAGTGAAGGCCTTCCTCCTAGTTCACAGATGGCCATCTTCTCCTTGTATCCTCGCATGACAGAGAGTAGAGAGAGAAAGCAAGCTCTTTCCTGTCTCTTCTTGTAAGAGCACTAACCCCATCATGAGGGCTCCAAGGTCATGATTTTATTATCTCTTAAAGGCCCCATCCCTTAATACCATCACGTTGGTGGTTAGGATTTCAACATATGAATTTTGCGGGGAAGACACAAATATTCAGCCTATAACACCTTCTATAATACAATTCAGATGATTTTTAATTCTGGTCCTCTACTTAAATAGTTTCAGTTTTCACCATCAGCAAACTTTTACTGTTGCGTCTCTATTTCTAATGATTTTATTTTTTTAATTTTAAAGTTTATTTTTTATTTAAGTATTGTATACATATAACAAAATGTACAAATCCTAAGTATTCACTTAATTATACACAAAGACAACACATCAGTATAATGACTACCTAGATCTAGAAGTATAACACCATCATCACCAGAGCACTATTTGTGTTCCCTCCTAGTAAATACCATCCCTCCTAAGATACCAATATTCTGACTTGTATTACCAAAGATTTGTTTTTCCCCATTTATGTTTCATATTAATGGATTCCTATAGCATGAAGCTATTTTATCCAACATTATGTCTGTGAGATAGATCTATTTTATAGTGCACAACAGTCCACATAATTTCATTGTATGACAATTTCAGAATTTATGTATCTATTATTTTGCTTAAGTACTATTTTCATTTGGGACACCATGAACGATGCCGTTATGGCCAATATTTTACACATATGTACACATTTATTTGGAGTAATTAGGCAAGAAAAATAAATTAGGTAAATTAGAAAGGAAGAAGATGTAGAATTATCTGTTTGCAGATGACATGATCGTATGTACATAAAACCCTAAAGATTCCACACAACAAAAAGAATAAACAAATTTAGCAAAGTTGCAGGACACAAAATTGAAATACAAAGATCAGGTACATTTCTATACACTAACAATAAACAATCCAAAAAGGAAATTAAGAAAACAATCCCAATCACAATTCCATCAAGAAGAATAAAATACCTAGGAATAAATTTAACCAAGGAGGTGAAAGACCAGTACACTGAAAACTATAAAACACTGATGAAAGTAACTGAAGAAGACAGAAATAAATGGAAAGTTATTCCACGCTTACAGGTTGGAAGAATACTGCTAAAATGTCATATCACCCAAAGCAATCTACAGATTCAATTCATATCAAAATTCCAAAGGCATTTTTACAAAAACAGATACTAAAACTTATATGGAACTGCAAAAGACCCTAAACAATCTTGAGTAAAAGAACAATGCTGAAGGCATCACACTTCTGAATTCAAAATACATTACAAAGTTGCAGTAATCAAAACAATATAGTACTGGCATAAGGACAGACACACAGGCCAATAAAACAGAATAGAGAGCCTAGAAATAAAGCCACACATATATATATATAGTCAAGTGATCTTCAGCATTGCTGACAAAAATACATAATGGAGAAAGTATACTATTTTCAGCAAATGGTGGTATGAAAACTGAATAACCATACACAAAAGAATCAAGTTGGACCCTTATCTTACACCATACATAAAATTAAACTCAAAATGGATGAAAGACTGAAACATTGGACCTGAAACTATAAAACTCCTAGAAGAAAACATAGTAGGGAATTCTTTATTGATCTTAGTAATGATTTTCTAGATATGACATGGAAAGAACAGGGAACAAAAGCAAAAACAGACAAGTGGGATTACTTCAAACTAAAAAGCATCTGTACTTTTTTTCCCTTAGTGCAGCAAGAAACAATAAAGTGAAAAGACAACCTATATAATCGGAGAAAGTATTTGCAAACCACATATCTGATAATGAGTCAATGTCAAAATTAATTTAGGAACCCATACAACTCAATAACAAAAAAATCAAGTAACATAAATTTTAAAAATGGGTAAAATATTGAATAGGCGTATCTTCAAAAAAGACATAAAAATGTCCAATAGGTATATGAAAACATGTTCAATATCACTAATCATCAGGAAAAAAATTTAAAAAATGAAATATCACTTCATACCTATCAGGATGGACATTATAAAAAAAAAAGAGAATTATTGGCAAGAGTGCACCCTTGTGATGCATTGTTAGTGGAAATGTAAAATGGTATAGCTGCTATGAAAAACAGCATGGGGATTCCTCAAAAAATTCATTGCATGTTCATTGCAGCATTCACAATAGCCAAGAGGTTAAAAAAAAAAAAAGTAAATGCTCATCGACAGACAAATTAATAAAGAAAATGTGGTACATACACACAACAGAGTATCATTTAGCCTTGAAAAGGGAGATCCTGCTATATACTACAAAATGCATGAAACTTAAGGGTACATAGTAGGTGAAATAAGCCAGTTACAGAAGTGCAACTACTACACAATTCCACTTATAATAAGATATCTAAAGTAGTCAAATTCCATATAAGTAAAAAGTAGAATGGTGGTTGCCAAGTCCTGGAGGGAGATGAAAGTGGGGAGCTGCCCTTCAATGGGCATAGAGTTTCAGTCAAGCAAGACAAAAAAGTTCTAGAGATCTGCCATACAATGATGTTCATGCAGTTAGCGATACTGTACACTTGAAATTTATGAATAGAGCAGATTTCATACTATGTAGTTTATACCTCAATAAAAAAAAAGAGTTCCCTTATTCCTTATCTTTGCTAATATTTGGTATTCATTCTTTAAGTCATTCTCATAGGCATGTACTGTTACTTTTATTTTAATTAAAATATTTGATCTTGCTTTATTTCTTGGCTAAATGGATAATAAATAGCTAATTGTAGTTTTTAATCAGTGCTATATTTTTCTGTTTACCTACATCCTAGGTATTATATGTATATTTTTATGAACTATTTCATAAATGTAATATAAATTTAGTAATAATAATAACAATGCAATTTACCAAAAACCCATCTTAAGAAATGGAAGTTAAACATAATTTTAAATCCATGATTTCCTCTGATCCCGTCTTCCTTCCATTCCTCACATCAGTGGCTATTATGATAAACATGCACTTATTCTTTTGTCTTTATAGCTTTATTGCAATCCCCATACTTCTCTGAATACAGTATTTTTGTTATTTTCTTAATGTCAGGTTTATTTAAATGTAGAGTATAAACTTAGAAAATGTATCCTTTTCATCTACCAAAATGCAAAATATGGAACATTTCCATCCCCATAGATGTTCCCTTTTGTTTTTTTGAGATGAACACTCTCTTCTTTCCTGCAGTCTCTAACAACCACTAATCTCATTCCCATCCCTGTATTTTGGCTTTTCCCAGAAAGTAATTTGTATACAATGCAGTATCTAGTCTTCTGCATCTAGGTTTCTTTTACTGAGCATAATGTTTTCACATGTATATATCTAGCTGCATGTTATAGTTTTTTTCTTGTTGTTGCTGAATAGTATTCCTTGTATATGTGAATTGCATTTTGTTTAGTATCATGTAGGTTTTTTTGTTTTGAGATTGTATATGAATGCATTCATACTGCATAAAGTTGCAACTTCCTTTATTCCCCACTATTACGCTACCACATTGACATATAAAAATGCAGCTAATTTATCTTCATTATTGAACATTTCTCTGTGAAAAGCACTGTAATTTTACTATTATTCTTTGGTGAATGGATATTTGTATTTTTTCCAGTTTTCTATTATTAAAAACTAGAATATCTTTTACATTCCTATATAAGTCTCTTGGTCCATATGTATATTAATAATTCTAGGAAAAAAATTCTGTGTCACAGATTATGTGTGCCTCATATCATTCGCATCAAAAAGCACATCCCTAAAAAAAAAAAAAAGAGTACAATAATCCTATAGTTTAATATTACAGCCAAGCCTTGTAGTCTTTTTTGCTTGTTTTTGGTGTGCGTGTGGGGCGGGTGGTATGTATGGTGATAGTGGTGTTAGCATTCTCCTGATAGGAAATGGGTATAGGCATTTTTTCATGTATTCATTGGTCTGTCATGTTTTCTCTTCAATGAAATGTCTAAGTATGCCTTTTGTACAAATATTATTTTTATGTGTTTTTGCTTGTTTTTTTTTTTTGTTTATTTTTCTGAGTATTTATATTCTGGGTATTTATTTATTTTTTTAGTTTGATGGATTGCAAACATGTCCTTTCAGTTTATATCATTACATTTTTCCTTATGGCCTCTTTTAACAAACAGAAATTAATTTTAAAGTAGTCAAATTTGTCAACATTTTCCTTTATAATTTGCTGTATATGTTTTGTTTGAAAATATTTTCCTACTCCAGTTTCACAGACACTACTAATATCTAAACATTGTTTTAGAGTTTTGTCTTTAACACTAATGTCCCTCATCTATCTGGAATTGATACCAGTTTGTTATAATACAGAGATCGACTTTCACTTTTTCTTGTGAAAAAAATATTTTCCCTACACCATTACACATTTTTAAACAGTTTTTCCTTCTTCTTTGTAATGATACATCTAATATTTACTAAGTGTCCCTCTGTATGTGGAATATACAATTGAATGGTCTAATCTCTCTTTGCACCAATACCACACTGTCTTCTTAATTACTGTTGCTTTACAAAAAGTCTTCATATTTAAAGAAAAAGATCTCATTTAGTTGTTATTTGTATTAGGAATATCATGGCTATTCCTTTATTTTCAAATAAAACTTATATGTAAACAAATTAGCTTGTCAAATCATGTTGTGAATATGTTTAGAATTGTCATCAATCTACAAGTGAATTTGGAATTAGAAATTAGAATTTATGATTCTGTAACCCTCTATTCATAATATACTTCCTTTTAGAAGTTCTTTTAGGTGTTTCAATAAAGCTTTATATTTTTCCATAAATCATCAGAACTTATATTTAGTATATTTATTGTGAGGTACTTTATATTTAATTTATACTCTAGGAATTCTACCTAAATTCTTAAGATATTAAAGCCTAAAGTTATTAAGTATACTTATTCTCCTGAAGTACAGGAACATTCAAATCACACTGCATCAGACTACTGCCGCCCTTTCCAAATTTATATTTATGTCATTACTATTTATGTTTTTACTTCTTAACTACACAAATAATCCATTATTTGTACCTATATGTTGAAAGCTATTTCTCCCATAATTTTCACTGCATTATTTATGGTTTTAAAATAATTTAGTAATTATTGCCTAGATTCTTTACCTCATTAGCAGTTTCAAAATGGTTGCTGAATCAGTCATCTACTGATGCTTAACGAGCTACCTCAAAACAAGTGGCTTAAAACAATAATCATCTATTATTGCTCATGAACCTCTGGTCAGTTATGTGATTCTGCTGGGGCAGCCATAATTGATCTATGCTGAGCTAGCTCTTGTATTCGAACTCAGCTGGCAGTTTAGTTAGTGCTGGCTCCTTTAAGATGATATATTTTACCATCCAGCAGGCTAGCCTAGGTCTGATCACATGGTGATTCAGGGTTCCAAAACTGAGGAGAAAAGCATGCAAAGTCCCTTGAGCTTTAGGCTTAGAACTGGCACAACATCGTATTCATGGAATTCTTTCTGATCAAAGCAAGTCACTAAGCTAGATTCAAAGAGTGGGGAAACAGACAACACTTCTTGAGGTGAAAGTCCATAATGGTGGCTAACTGTGGAAACTGTTGTAGCCCACCATGGTTATTATATTTATTCTGTCATTTCTATCAAATTGATGAATTCCCTTTTCAATTTGTGATTACCTTGACATACAGAAGAAACTGGAAAGTTAGAATAAAAGTCTAATTTCCTGTGTGTGTACATGCTTTGTTTTCGATTCTGTTTTTTTTGTAAATCACTTTCAGAAATAATGAATTGGTGTCATAGCAATTTCCAACATTGACTATAATTTCTTAGCTGTCTCCCAGATTCAAACTTATTGTCAGATCCACTTTTGAGGATTCCACTCACAGCAGGGTGTTCTCTTTTAAAAGTGTGCTTTTACTGGTGATTTCTGAGTTCTAGCATTCTTTTCTTTTTTAAATAAATTCCTCAGAGCCCATTTGTACATTTGTATGTTAATCTACAAATGCTTCATGCAATGCATAAGAATAGATTATAAGAATGATTCACTCAGTCCAGAAACCGAAAATTAATAAAGGGAAAACCCACTAAAATGGAGTCAGGAAGTCAGAAGGGGAAGCCCTTATGGACGTATCATTTGACATCAATACAGATTTCAACATAAGAGACATACCTTGCTTCTCCTACAGGAAGTGACACTACTTTACTTCCAATAGCAGAAGGAAAAAAGATTTTCTCCTTGCTTGGCAACAGTTCAGCCAATGAGAGACTGTCACAACTCAGCCAGCACTATGCTTCGAAATACCAGTTTTCTTTAATGGACATTTTGTCTTTCAGGGCCCCTCCCAACGTTCCCTTCTCCTTCATAAAAGAGTTTCCTTTTCTTTGTTTTACCATACTTGTATGTGGTCACCACAGTTGCATGTCCTAAACTGCAGTTCTCCATTGTTCCCAAATAAATCGATTATGCCAGTAAAAAATAACTGACAGTTTTATTGTTTTAGGTTAACAAAACACAACCTTGGGCCATTTCTGATAATTTAAATATGCTACTCACATAACTGCACGTGACCTGGAGCATCAATTCTATACATAAGAAGCATGCTTTATTCCTATATCTTACAGATTTTACACATGCATTTCTCTAGTTGGTATCCCACAGATGCTTTAAACCTCTGTAAAATAAGCAATAATTTTAAAATTAAAATTACATATGCAGCACACATTATATAATGTGTCACATATGTCATTTAAATTTTCAAGAAGCCACATTTTAAAAAGTAAAAAGAAAAGGGAAAACTCATTTTAATAATATGTTTTACTTTACACAAAATATTACGGCATCAGTAAAAATTATTTGAAGTTTTTAAAATCTTTTTTCATAGTAGATCCTTGAAATCTAATGTGTATTTTTAAACTAATATCATATTTCAATTTGAAGCTACATTTTAAGTACTCAATAGTCAAATGTAATAGTGGTGAGTGTATTTTACAGTACAGTGAAAGCTAGAATAAGCATGCATTTTGTATTACCATAAGGTAGACTTCCTTCTTCACTACCATGTCACCTTAGGAATAGAATTTTAACAGATTTGCTAAAATACACACACAGGTAGGCACACAGACACAAACACACACACACACACACACACAAAGCAGCAACAAAGGGACACTATACCTTATCCTCAAACAGAACTACTGATCTTTTCATTTGACCTACTGTAAAATTACACATTTCTTAGGATGTACTGTATGTACTCTGACCAGAAGTTACAGTGAGTAGCTTTCACATGGCTATTGAAGCATACCTTCATGCTGCATCCAGAAGAAAATTCTATACTTGAACAAAGAATGTAGATGTAAAGCTATACAGTATCATCACAACAAATGGTTCATAAAAATCTTGTAAATATATCTGACTACTTTATCCCAAGACTATAGTAACCATGTATATAAGTCCACATTTTTTACTTATTTCTGAGGATTACACCCAGTACCATCATTTCCAGGTTTTCCTGATCAAATAAACTTAAAACATTTCATAAAATGAACTTCATTGTACTGAATAATCCAGCACAGAAGTAGATGCACTTTGCTTAAATTCAAAGGGAAGGATTTAGTTACTGACTTGGAAACGTTTTAAAGCATACGCTTCTACAAAACAGTTCCATAATATGGATCATTGAAAACAGCAATGAAGTAAAAGGTGCTACTGTGTCACCATAAACACTTTAGATGCAGCAGTAGGGTTGAACTCATACCTATTTATCTTCTCTGCCCTATAAAATACACATTTTATTATAAAAGTAGAGGGCACTGTCTACTGAAAACTATAAATTCCTTAGCCCTGGGTAGATATACCATTAACCCACTAGTATATTTAAGAGAAAAAAATGTGAATTTGAGAAAACAGTTATGCTTTACACAGAATAGAAAACATAGTACTACTCCAGATTGGACAATTTAATTTCTTAATAAATTCATAAAATAAGACTAACACATGCAGCTGCCTAACACGTTATTATTCATTTGACTAAATGCCTCCGTGTATTATGAAGGATGAGGTGGAAATAGGAAAAGAACAACATCCATGATGATTTCAGGTCAAAACTTCTCCAAGCACATTAAGTGCATCTTCATTAATCAATATGTAAAGAAATCACTCATCTTCAATTTATAGATAGGGAAATATGCTATAATTAATTAATTATCCAAGGCCACATAGCAAAATGTAGTGGAACTGGGTTTCCAGAGGCTTAAGTCTGTACCTGATGCTCAGGCATTTCTTTTATCACCCAATGTATTTCCTTCTATAATTAACTGACCTTACACTTCAACTAAACATTGGAAAAAACTTGCAAATGGAAAGCACAGTTGGTGTTTTGCAATTGAAAGTCAGCAATTTGCAGGCTAATAAATCTAAGGATCCAACTGTTTGTCTCATTGGCAGTAATGGAGCAGCCACTTTAGGCGCTGCATTTTTGGTTAATTAGAACACTTCTCAGGTGGTAAAATTGATAGTCTTCAGCTTGGTATGCTTTAATGCCACCTGAGGCATGCTGTTATTATTCAAAAATGCAGTGCTTGCCAAGTACTACTGCTTAATCCACATAATTAGTTTAGCACTACACTCATTGGACTGTTTTCCAAAAAGGATATGGAATAAAAAATATATGTACACATATATATATATACATTTTAAATATGTAACTGTGTGTGTGTGTGTGTGTGTATATATATATATACATATACACATTTAAAATTTTTATATCTAGTTTTAGAGATTCCTCTACTCATCACTTTCGAGACCATAGAATTTACCAGCTGCCTTTAAAGTGAGAGTTAATAATACAACTATAACAACAATAAAAATGAGGAAAATATTACTAAATACTTAAGTTTTAATCACTTTGATTAGATCCTGACAGCTATTACTTAATTTACTCCTTGAACCTGCTCTATGTTGTGGCACCCATTATTATTCTAGTTTCCAAGACAAGCAATCTGAGCTTAAAGGCATAAAATAACTTGCTCCAAATCATATAAACATTAGATGTTTGGCTGAGATCCTAAACCAGATAGTCTTATTTTAGACCTTGTACTCTTAACAACTGTATATTTTTTGAGTTGTTAAAGGTATTAAATATAATAATTTCTCTATATATATACCAACACATTCATTAATGATTCAAGATAAAGTAAATTTTAAAATTATTATCTTTATTATGAATGTCAAAATGCACATAATATTAACTTTGCAAAAGGATGTAAGATTTCAGATAATCCTAATATATTTTAAGCCATTTTTGATGGCATCTCATATTACATGAGGTGTTGTGTAATAACAGTAAAATCATTTGTGTTTGTTTATTCCTCTTTTAATATATATATAAATTCAATTTCAAATGTAAATTAGTACTGTTACATGCCAAAACTTAACAAGGTTTAAATGTAACATATCCCTTCGTGAATATTGCTAAATATGATAATTATTTTTATTTTGTACTGCATACCAGAGAATTCACAAAATATTCACTGATACCAAAGAGAAAAATGATATGTGCTGCTGCTTATACATGAACACACATAGATAAATTGAGGGAACAAATTTCACTAGTGAACAGCTCTATATATGCCAATGAACTATAGTTGTGGGAAGAAAATAAGTTATAAAATCACTTGAAAAAATGCTTAATCATTTCAGTAATTATTTTCATTGATAATATTTAGAAGTGAGAAGAAGAAGTTATACAGAAAATGAGTGCGTGTCTGCAAGTGTGGAGAAAGATTGTGTAATAGTTGTGCATAATTGTATTCCCAGCTACTACTGCTTATTTTCAATTGCCTAGCTGGAGTTCTAGAGCATTAAAGATACTGAAAGACTCGTATCTTCACAGTCACAGTATTTTTAAATTAAGATAAATTATTAAACATGATTTTGTTTTGTTTTGCTTTTGCTTCACATGTGAAAAGAAACTTTCGCTATTTGTTAATGGAGAAGGTGGGATATAAAAATGAGAGACATTTCATGAATACTCAGTAATGCGACAGCAGCAATTGTAAGGTATAAATTTTTAAATAAAATTTAAGGTAAATCTTAGCCATAAAGTTTAATCGACATTCACTGTGTTATGGTTCCTTAAATTTTATTACAGGGCAATGAGATAACTGAAAAAATATTTAATGCCACTTCATGAGAATTTTGTCCTTTTCACTGCTAAAACAAAAAATTATATCAAACATTTGTTGTGTGCATATTATGTGCCAGGCACTCTTCTAATCAGTTCACATATAATACTCCATTTAATCCTCATAAGAACTATTTGAAGTAGACACCCAAATTTACAGTTCAGAAAAAGAGGCATAGAAAGAATAAATAATTCAATTAAAGTCACAAAGCAACTGGATGTTGGAGCTGGAATTTAAAGACATTAAGTTGAACTCCAGAACTTAAAGTCTTGAATACGGGGGCTAAAAGAAAAACTGTAATGTAACAAGTTGGAAACCCAGCATATGTTACATATTTTTTTTTTATTTCTAATGTTTTCAGTGAAAAACAGGCATTTTTATCACCATTGACAAATAAATTTTGATACAAATGACACAAAAATTAACACTACCCCAGATAGGCCTGCCTCCAAAAGACATTTCCTATCCTAGAAATATTTATCAGTTAAATATATAAAATAAAACTGCATGTTAATATAATTTAATAAAACAAGTAATGATGATAGTTGTATCATTGTGGAATCCATGAATCACCACAAAGAAATCGAGAGAATTAAAAAAAACAACAGACTGAAAAACTTAAAGAACTTCTATCTTCATATTAAAAGAAACAGATGTATGTTCCATGGGGACTGTATAAAAAGAATCAAGTTTTAACTTCATAAATAAATGTTTTTTATTAGGACTGTTACAGTACCTGACATGCTGGAAGTTGTAGTATGGACATGTCAATAAATTTTTTCTCATGAAAGAATTTGTGTCATGATACATCTTCTCAAAGTTTCACTTCTAAACTTATTTAACTCTTGTTTTCACACTTGTCCTACCTACTGCCCCATGATATTGTCACCTTTAAACTCTCCACTACTATATACTACCTTGGGCTTTTGATGATTTTTCTTTTTTTCTTTTTTTTTTTTTTAGCATTTTCCTGGCCTAGCTGTTTTCAAGCTTGAAGCCTCAGAATTTCCCACATAGGTAAAAACATAACTTTAATTATTTGCTTATTCTAATATCTTTGTGAGAAATAAGCTGTTCCTATTCGTTTTGGCCTAACAGTGCACCATTCTGATAAATCTGTGATGCTTTTATTTGAATGAAGAGAGAATTATTCTAATAAGCACTATTTATAGTTACTTCCTCTTACCTCCTCGCAGTTGCCTAAAGAGAATCTTTCCCTGGGTAATTCAAAGCAGTTATATTCCCACAATTTTCTTCTTAAAGAGTATTTGACAGTATTTTACCTTACACATTAAAGCGCCTTAATAATAACAATTACAGGGTATCTCATTTAGTCCTCTTAAGGTAATTCTGAGTGATACTCTTATTCTGCAGTTATACAATCAAAGACACAGAGAAACTAAGTACCATGTCCTATGCTGCACAGATATAGATGGCAAAGCCAAGATTTACTCCAGGACTGCCTAGAACACACACACAGCTTATCAGTACATTCTTCAAAAGATTCCTGAATAACCAAGTCAACTTTTTTTTTTTTCCCCAGTGAGAGCTGCTTGAATACGCTGGCTTATTTTGGTCTCTTTCTATGTTGTTGCAATTAAAATCTGTAGTAATTTATTTAACATAAATAGTATTCTCATTGCCTTATCCTCTTCTTCCATATAAGGACAAGAACAATATGACACTATGTAAGCAAAGTCGCTGATTTCTTTAAATCTATATTCCTGTATTCTATAAAGGTATAGTTCACAACTAAATCATTTCTGCCCATACTTATGCCAAATTTTGATCTCTATGTATTGTTGCTTAAATTCAGACTACTAACCCTGATCTCAGTTCAACTGTAGATCTTAATCCATATGTCAGCTTCCCTGAGCCTCCTTTTCTTCATTCCTTTGAGTCTTTGCTAATAGATGTCCAGGTCTCTAAGTCTATCTAAAATGACCATTGATAAAAACCTGTCTACCTGAAACTTCTAAGTTACTACTGCATTGCTTTATTTATGTTCTCTCTTAAGATTTAAATTTTCATTTTCTCCTGAGTCTCTGATTCTAAATTTAAATCTACTCTGTCTTCTTATCCCTCTCCTTGAGGATCTACATCACAGGTTTTAATTTCATTAAATTAAAAATAATCAACTCATTTTGTGGTCATTTGAGACCTTAATAATATTCTCAAGTCAAGAGGCCTGACTACCATGTATTGGTTAGCTGATTGAAGCTTAAACCCAAGTTTATTTGAAGTTCTCAGTTACTTCTCCAATCCTTGACTTTCTTACATCACATCTAAACATTTAAAATTTTTCTTTATATTTATATACTTGAATTTATATTTTCCAGACACTCATGCCTTTATTTTGACAGAGTTCAATGATATAATCCTCAATAATACTAGGCTTCAAGATAATATTTTAGAACACTCTCCATAGAGTATAGCTACTTGAAATAGCTCCAAGTTTATAATTTGAATTTATGTAAGATAAATGACATTCTAACTTTATCAGTTTTGTAAAATATGGCAGACTGAATTTAATAAAATAATTTTTTAAACTTCTAAAAGATAATTTAAATTACTCATCCCTTAGATTCACTTGGAAAACAATTTCAGGTGCACACAAAGTTTTCCACAACACTACTTTTAATATGAAAAGTTTGATGTATTTAAATTAATTCTTTTAATGAGACCAACTACAAATTTACTAAGGTACATTGACGAAATTAAATGGGCTTTGGAAATGCATTTCTTATTACCTGGCTACCTTTGTAGATTCCCCAGGTTCTAATCAAATTTTCTGCAGGTATTTGCAATTACCATTTAATTCATTTTACAGTGTATTTTCTATGTGCCTCTCATTTAACCAGTAGGCACTGATTTTGTCTAAACACTGCAGATGAGTTTTCTTCAGCTTCTTTCATCTCTTTACAGCTCTGAAAACCTGAGAATATCCTTTGAGATATGAAGAGGAAAACAGTCTTTCCTGTGTCTCTTTCTTTAATTCTTGTCTCTCTCCTTCAAAAGAGAAACTAACACATTGATGTCTGATAAGAGTACTGTGGTCACAACACAGGGTCTAGATAAATGAATCCTAGGGAATATATTTGAAAAATGTGAGTTAGCATATAGAAGAGATAGGGTGTTGTGCACTTGAGCTTGGGATGTCACAACAGAAAGCTTCAAACACTGAAGAGTCGCTTTTGATATAAGAACATAGGCTTATTGTATAAAGTTTTACAAGCCAGAATGAAGATTAATCTGTAGGAGATCCAGAGAAGTAGACAGTATAATTACACTGAAAAATAAAATGAATAAATAATGAAATAATCCACACAACAAGAAGTTTTTATTCACTGTATTTCAATTAAATTCAACAAATATTTATCCAGTTTCAACCACAGGCACTGTCTCACTGTACAAGGAACTAATAAAATACAAAGATTAATATAGCATAGTGTCAATTTAGATATCTGTGCCACTACCACTGAGTCTCAAGAAACTATTTTATCTATAGGTTCCTGACCCTACATCTTTTCTTTGCCTTCTGCAGTTTGGAGCACTTAACAGCTAATGGTGAAGTTCATGTTTCTTACCACAGTGGCCTATGAGGACACTTATCTCTATTTTGTCACTTTAACCCAAAGCAGATGTACATGCATGACTTAATTTTCTTTTGTCCTCATGATAGTAGGTTGAAATAATTTAACAGCTCTTTACTAAAGTTTCAAGGATAATAAATGGATAGTATTAAATGGATTATGCAAATAATTAAAATTAGCAAACAGATACGACAGAAATTAAAATACATAGCCCTGACACACCTTGTTCAGTTCATTACAGCAGAGCTTCTCAAACCCGACTTCTCATTACAGATCATCTAGGGATCTTATTTAAATGCAGATTCCACAGCAAGTCTGAGGTAGGGCACAGGCTTCTCACGATGCTGCTACTGCTACTCTGCTTACCATGCTTTGAGTGGTGAGGCTTTCCTAGATGCTTTTCTCACAAGGCAGAGGACTTCCTCCCTTCCTGTCACTCTTTCTGTGTCAAAATTCAGATTCACCTCAGGATGCCATTAAGCATATATAATATGCTCAGAACCCAGTTCAGAGAATGAAGCATTAGAAGGGAAAGGATTTACTTCTCAACCTAAAATACTGACCAACTTCCCAGGCCTTATTTCCTATCTCAAACATGTCTGACAGAATGAATTTTTTTCTGTAATTACCCAGTTTCTAGTTTAGCCAGAAAATCCAAGGGACTAAACTACTTGTAATCAGTTTTTTTAAAAGGGCAAGTGAACAGTTTCTACTTAAAACACTTTCCAAATTAAAGAATGGGACACCCCAGGAATATTTCCCATTCTTCAAAAAAACATATGTAAAATCAGATTAAGGGAAAATCTGTTCAAACCGAGACAGCACTTATTAAGTCTCATTCAGGTACTTTAACCAATATTTCATCTTGATTCTGGTGGAAATAAGATCTACACTGTGCTCCTGCAGTCTTCTACAAGTGCTCAAAAACAAAACAAGACAACACAAAGCAAACACTTCTCCAGAAAAATAAATAGGACTTTGTAGGCACTGCACAATCTAAAATCCATTCTATGAAAGAAGCATTTCTGCCAAAGAAACACATATAGTATGGAAAGAAAGAACACTACCACAACATATTCAAGCTTTTACATTATTACACAAAGTACTTTAACTCCTTACAGTCATAGTCCCTTATCGCCCCCTCACTCCTTTCAATTATACCCTCTGGTTTATATTTGTGTAACTAAGTAGTCCTTTACTTATACTTCAAGTATTGAGGAACAGTCCCCTCCACAGGTATTCTAAAATTTTACCTCATATTACACAGAAAATGGCTTAGTTTCTCCTGACTCCATGACCTATCAAGATGTTATAGATATCCCTCTCCTTTTTCTCCTATCCTCACTGTAAACACAAATATATTTAAATCATAAATTAAAGATAAAATTAAAAAAAAAAAACAATTGGATTTGGAAAGAAAAGAAAAGAACATCTCAAGTTACCACAAAGTTAAAACTCAGCTGATTTTGTGGTGCCCCAGGAAGCCCAATGACACTAGAAGCTAGACCATAATACCCTTTAGAAGATAGGAAAGGTGGAATTAAGATCATGCAAAGTATATTGCTGGAACTAAAGACGGTTAACTAAAGACTTTTAAGAAGGTTGACTTGACTTTGGAAAGGATTGATAAAACAAACAAACAAAAACAAACAAAAACATTTCACTGGCTTAGAAAATATCAGGGAAACTTGTCATAGCTCAGAAATCCAGTGTGTCTTCAGCGTGGAATGAAAATCTGCAACTCTCATGGGTATAGGATCTGAATTTATATCTCTGATGAAGCAAGAGACACAAAGGATACTGAATTATGAATCGCTCTGGGGGCAACTAAAACTCTGGGACCACAAAATAAATCACTGCAATAGAAAAAACATTCTGTGGCTACATTTCCCTACTCATGTTGAAGGTAGTGAGATGAAAGCAACTCTGCAATTCTAATACTATATATGAAAATAAAAATGGATTAAAGACCTAAATATAAGATCAGAAACCATTAAACTTCTGGAAGAAAACATAGGCAGAACACTCTTTGACATAAATCACAGCAATATTTTATCGAATCTGTCTCCTAAAGTGAAGGAATAAGAGCAAAAATAGACAAATGGGATCTAATTAAACTTAAAAGCTTTTGCATAGCAAAGCAAAACTATTGACAAAACAAAAAGACAACCTACTGATTTGGGAGAAAATATCTGCAAATAATATGACCAATAAGGGGTTAATATCCAAAATATATAAACAGTATGACCAATAAGGGGTTAATATCCAAAATATATAAACAGCCTACCCAACTCAACAGCAAAAAAAAAAAAAAAAACCTAATAAAAAAAATGAGTAGAAGACTTTAATAGACATTTTCTAAAGAAGACATACAAAATGCCAACAGGCATATGAAAAGGTCCTCAACATCCTTAACCATCAGAGAAATGCAAACTAAAACCCTAATGAAATATCACCTCAAACCTGTCAAAACAGCTATCGTCAAAAATACCACAAATAACAAATGTTGGCAAGGTGAAGAAAAGGGAACCACTGTACACTCTTGGGGGGAATGTAAATTGTTACAGCCATTGTGGAAAACAGTATGGAGGTTTCTTAAATAAGTAAAACTAGCATTATCCTATAATCCAACAATTCCACTCTTGGTTGTATATCTGAAAAAAATGAGAACACTTATTCAAAAATTATAAGGATACAGCACATGGAGTATAGCCAATATTTTATAATAACTATAAATGGAACATAACCTTTAAAATTTTTGAATCATTATGTTGTACACCTGAAACTTACCCACTATATTGTACATTAAATATACCTCAATTAAAAAAATTTAAAAACAAAGAAAAAAGCATGGAATTTCTACTTTTACATTTGTGTGTGGCAGGCCTATGAATCTGAGTCTGAGACCATGTCCTATGCTTTATTTAGATGAATCCTCTCATAATCATGTTCAATCTCTAGGGCATCTCTCTTCCCTAGAAACTGAGACATAAAATGTAATACGAATCTACAAGGACCTGCCAGAAGAAGTCTGCCACTTCTATTGACCAAAAGATTTCATCTACATAAAAGTGCTCTGCAGGAAAAACAGGCTGTCACAACACTGGGAGTGACCGTTTCAAGTGCTGCTGATCACCCATGTAGCTATCAAAGTTGAAAAAATAACAATAACTGGATTCATGCTTCTCATGTGAAGTCAGCACTTCAGAAGAACTGAAATGTGTTTCCTTACTAAGGTCTTAAAAATCTAAGTTTTCTAGAGTTACTGGTATTAGTATTAAAGTAACTAAAAGGAGGTATTTTAGCAGGCTCTTTACTACTCTCATAGATGCACTGATGTACTGTTTAAAGTAGGGTTATTTTAATTACTTTAAAATCACATTTTACTAGAAAGTAAACATGGTATTTGTTACCTGATTCTTTTGTTCAGTCCTCCCAGTAATGGCTCCCACAACCTCATTTCGAATTAACTTTAAATTATACTTCCAGTTCAGAGTCTGGACTTATAAACCCAACAAGTTAATTATTGACAGAGTAAAGGTAGAACAATATTCATTAGAATTTTTGATAACTACAAATTAAAAGTAATCAATATGCATATCCAAGTATTTAAGCCCTAAATTTGATGCAAAACTATTTTAACTGGTTTGACTGGAAGGATGATGTAGAAAAGAAGAAGGCATCTATTTAACAGATAACAGAAATCTGGCAATTACAGAGAGAAACTGCCAAAAACAGGTGTAATGTCACTAGATGAACTTTTGGATGCAAGTCTTCTCTGATCTCAGTAGAGAGAAACAAACAAAGATGAATTGTTTCTTCAGTCGTCTACTATAAAAGTATAACTATTGATTTAGACCTGATGCAAGATTTGAAACAATAAGTCATACACATTAAACAGCTTTCACTGGATGCCACACAATAAGGTTTTTTGTTTTGTTTTGTTTTGTTTTACTTTTCTTTATTGAGTTATAGTCATTTTACAATGTTGTGTCAATTTCCAGTGTACAGCACAATTTTTCAGTTATACATGAACATACATATATTGTCACATTCTTTTTCACTGTGAGCTACCACAAGATCTTGTATATATTTCCCTGTGCTATACAGTATAATCTTGTTTATCTATTCTACATATGCCTGTCAGTATCTACAAATTTTAAACTCCCAGTCGGTCCCTTCCCACCCCACTTCCCCTTGGCAACCACAAGTTTGCATTCTGTCTATGGGTCTGTTTCTGTGTTGTATTTATGTTCATTTATTTATTTATTTATTTATTTTTTTAGATTCCACATATGAGCGATCTCACATGGTATTTTTCTTTCTCTTTCTGGCTTACTTCACTTAGAATGACATTCTCCAGGGATGTCCATGTTGCTGTAAATGGCATTATGTTGTCTTTTTAATGGCTGAATAGTATTGAATTGTATAAATATACCACATCTTCTTTATCCAGTCATCTGTCAATGGACCTTTAGGCTCTTTCCATGTCTTAGCTATTGTAAATAGTGCTACTATGAACATTGGGGTGCAGGTGTAATAAGGTTTTGATACTAGATTATGGCCATGGATATCTTTGTGTATCACATCTCTTTCCATGTAAACTCTAGAATCATTTTGTTTATATGTGCAAAATTTCAACTGAAATCACACTCAATGTGTAGATTAAGTTCCTTACCCTGTCGATGTGATGGACTATATTAATTGGTTTTTGATTGCTGAGCTCATCTTGCATGCATGGAATAAGTACCACTAGGTCATGGTATATAATTATTTTTATACCTTGTTAGATTTGACTTGCTAATATTTGAGAATTTTGCATCTATGGCCTGTAGTTTTCACGTCTTGTGGTACCTTTGTCTGACTCTGGAATTAAGGTGATGCTGACCTTATAAAATAAATTAGGAAGTACTCTCTAGTCTTCTATTTCTGGAAAAAATCATAGAGAATTGGTAACATTTTTTCTTTAAATGTTTGGTAGACTTCACTAGTAGAACTATCTTGGCTTTGACACTTTCTGTTTTGGAAATTTACTAGTCCATTGCCCATTTCAATAAGTTATCAGATTTGTGGGTATAAAGTTGGTCACAGTATTCTTTACTAACTTTTAATGTCCATCAGATCAGTAGTGATGAAACTCTTTCATTTCTGATATTACTAATTTGTGTCTTTCCTTTTATTTTCTTTTTCTTGATTAGCTTAGCTGGAGGTTTATTACTTTTATTGATCTTTCAAAGAGCCATTGTTTGGTTTTGTTGATTTTTTCCATTGATTTAGTTATCAATTTCCTTGATTTCCTTTTTGTTTTTTCTTTTCTTCTGCTTACTTTGGATTTAAGTTGCCCCTCTCTTACAAGGTAGCGGCATAGATTATTTTAGAACTTTATTTTTCCCTAATAAATTAATTAAATGCTGTATTTTGTTTTTGTTTAAGCACTGCTTTTGTTTAATCTTATAAATCTTGATAAGTTAATTTTTCATTTTTATTTAGTTCAAAAAAGTTTTAAATTTATCTTGAGGCTTCTTCCTTCTTTCATGTGTTATTTAAAAGTCTTCTGTTTAATCTTTAAATATTTTAAGATTTTCCAACTATCTTTCTGTTCTTGACTTCTAGTTAAATATCATTGTAGTCTGCAGGCATATCTTGTAGTACTTTCTACTCCTTTAAATTTGTTAGTATGTGTTTTGTTTTCCAGATTGTGGCCTATCTTGGCAAATGTTCCACATGAGCTTAAAAAATGTGTATTCTGCTATTTTTGGATAAAGTATTTTATAAATGTCAATTATATACGGTTAATTGATGGTGCTGTTTAGCTTAATTATATACTGAATTATTTCTGGCTGATGGCTCTCTCAATTGCTGATATGCTTAAGTCACAAACAGTAATGGTGAATTCCACTCTTTCTCCTTACTGTTTTAACAGTTTATCCTTTAACATATTTTGACACTTTCTTGTTAAGACTAGACATATACACATTAGGGATTGTTATGTTTTCATGGAAAATGGTACCCTTTAACATTATTTAATGTCCTCTTGACCCCTGATAATTGTTCACGTTCTGAAATCAGCTTTATCTGAAATTAATAGTCCAGTTTTCTTTTGATTAGTGTTACTATGGTATATCTTTCTCTATCCCTTTGCTTTTAATCTTTGTGTATTTATATTTTCAATGGGTTTTTTTTAATAGTATAACATAACTGAGTTTAGTTTTTTATCCACCTAGACAGCGACTTTCAATTTTTATATTTAGACCATTCACATTTAAAGTGATTATTGATACAGTGGAACTAATACTGATTATGTTTGTAACTGTTTTCTAATCATTTCTATTTTTTTTTTAAATTTGCTTTGCCTTATCTGGTCTGAATTAAACATTTTATATAACTCCATTTTCTCTCCTGTTAGCACATACTTTATCTCTCTCTTTCTCTCTCTTTTCCCCTTAGTGGTGCAGCAGAGTTTGTAAAATACACTCAGAATTTACAACTAATCTAAGTCCACTTTCACAGGTTATGCAGGTATCTACTAGAAAAGCATTCCAGATTCCTTTCTCCTGTTCTTTAAACCATTCCTGTTACACATTTCACTTAACAACAGGTTATAAAAACTGATCACATCATTGCTATTATTATTTTGAACAAATTGTTATCTGTTAGATCAATTAAGAATAAGAAAACAAAAGATTTTAACTTCATTTATTCCTTTTCTAACACTTTCCTTTTTTTTTAATGTAGGTTTGCATTTCTGACCTACGTCATTTTCTTTCTCTCTGAGGAAACTCTCCTAAGGTTTCTTGCAAGGCAAGTCTGCTGAAAACAAATTCTCTCAATTTTTATTTTTCTGAGACAGTTTTTATTTCTTCAATTTGAGGCATAATTTTATCTAGAATTCTAGGTTGATTTTTTTCCTTCAATACTTAAATATTTTACTCCACTCTTTGCTTGCATTGTTTCTCAAGAGAAATTCAACATAATTTTCTTCTTTGTTTTTCTATAGGTAAGGTTCTTCTTTTCACTGCTTTCCTTCAACATTTTTTTGTCTTTGATTATCTACAGCTAAAATATGAAATGCCTAGTTCTAGATTTTTAAAAATTTATCTTACTTTATGTTCTCTGAGCTTCTTCATCTGTGGTTTGTGGCTTGTCATTAATTTTGGAAGAATAATTGAGAATTAATTGTCAACCATTAAAAGTACAAATATTTCTTCTGTTTCTTCTCCTTCTTGTATTCTCACTATTCACATGCTACATACTTTGTAACTGTCCCACAGTTCCTGAATATTCTGTTGCTTTTCTTCATACTTTTTTTTCTCTTTGCTTTTCAGTTTGAAAGTTTTTACTGACATATTTTCAAGCTCACTGATTCTTTCTTGGTCGTGTCCAGTCTACTGATGAAACTTTCAAAGGCATTTTTCATTTCTGTTGCAGTTTTTTTTATTTCTAACATTACCTTTTGATTCTTTCTTTAGCATTTTCATATCTCTCTTTACATTACCTATTTGTTCTTGAATGTCTACTTTTTCCATTGTAGCCCTTCACATCTTAATCATAGTTATTTTAAATTCCTGTTGTGATAATGTGATAATTACAAAATTTCTGCCATATATGTATTCAGTGCTGCTGCTTATTTTGTTTCTTTAGACTGTATTTTTGCCTTTTAGTATGTCTTGTAATTTTTCATTGAAAGTTGGGCATGATATATTGGGTTTAAAAAAACTGAAGTAAATAGGTCTTTATGTGATGTTTTATGTTTGGCTAGAAGTTAGGCTGCATCTAATGTTTGCTGTAGCTATAGTATCAGAGGCTAAAATTTCTCTAGTGTCCTTGATTTTGTCTTCCCCATGGTCTTGGTTTCCCAAGAGACTCCTTGTTAAATAAAGTCTGAGCTTTGCAGTTATTTCAGTTGTTATCCCTGTTATTATAAAGAAGCATTATTGATGTGGTGGTAAGGTAGGGAACAGGTGAAGCATTCTAAAATCCTGTAATTAAATCTTAGTCTTTTAGTGAGTCTGCACTGTTGGGCTATCTGACCTTCACAAAAGCTTCTCAGCTTTTTTTCTCCTCCCCTGTTGTAACAGGAATGCTTGGTAAAGTTGGAGCTGGGTTTTTCCTTTCCCAATATTGAAAGACAAAGGAGGCTGTAGTTGGGTATTTCCCTTCTCCCAGGACAGCTGGGCCCTGGTAAAATAGTTTCTCTTAATGGCAATCTCTTAATGTTTAGGAGAACAGAATGATCTGAGTGTATTTCAAAAGGTTACTTTTCTTCCCCTTTTTTGAAAGATAGAAAGGATTTTTCTCCAATCTTCACTCTGAGAACACAGGGAAGCTCTGGAAGGGCAAACCTCATGAAAAGTTTTGGACCTCTGTGAAAGCTGAGCTCTCAAGAGTTTTCTCTCTCAAACTTGACAGAGTTCAGTTTCTAGCAATTAGTAGTTACCTTTAAGTGTTCCTACCAGTTGCTGGCTCTAGCAGCTGCTCAAGTTAAGCTGTGATTTTCCATATTCATCTATCTTTCAGTTAGGGGGATAGCGATTTTCCTTGTGACTTCAATTCTCTGAGGGATCCAAGAAGCGTTTTTGATTTTCAGTTTGTTCAGCTTTTTACTGTGAGGAAGGGAGTAATGAAGACTACATTCTTTATGTTGCAGGCTGAAACTGGAAGCCTGATTACATTTTAAACACAAACTACTCAGATTATCTATCAAGGCTCTTGGTAATAATAAAAAAGTTAAGTGCTCAGCTTGTAAATCTGATTTTAGTCTGTACCTGGATGTATACTACAACTTTTGAGTGTCTCATGGCCCTCTTTGAGCCTTCTCTTTCCTCTCACTGGAGTAAAGAGAGATGTTTTGATCCCCTAAACACCAAAAAGCCACATCTATAACCAAATCCACCTCCTCTACTGTTCCTCTCTTATGCTTTGCCAGTATTATGCAGGCAAGTGGCTTCCTTGTGCAATGGTTTCCTTCTCAGAGTTCCAAACATGAACAGGTGAAAATCCTCTCTACTTTCAACTTTCTCCCAACGTTTTTAAATATCTTTCCCATGTTGGACTTTGGCTTAAAGAGTTTGGTATACCCATGCTCTATTTCTTTTCCCCAGTTCTATTTTCTTTCCTTCTTATCCATTTTTATTGGATCAGGGAAAAAAAATGAAATTTCTCCTTCCTCTTTTGGTTTGAATGAGGCATTTTATGTCATATATAGTTTTCCCTATCCTATAGTTTACAACAACAGTGATTTATCAACTATGCAGGAATGAGAAGAGGGATTCATGCTCAAGTGAGCTAAAATAATTTTAAAACATCGTATCAAAAAAAAGAACATTTATTTTTTTGCTGGGAACTAAAAAAATACTTTTAAATAACGGAGCTAAACAATTACATTTTTATTCTGGCATAAAATCAATCCTCTGGAAGGATTAATCATTGTTTTAACAAATGAAAAGACAGAAGAAAAAATTTACAGGGTATATAAGTGAAAGTTAAGTTTATTTCATGAAAAGATCTATATATATATGATTAGTGAATATTCATATTTAATAGCATATTTTTCATAAATTTTCTCCTTAGTGTCTTTTTAAATGTTTTCTCTTATAAATGAACAAAGTTATATAAAGCTCAAAAATGTCAAAAATAATAAAGTCAAACAAGTCCTCATTTTAGAAGTGAGACAGCTTATTTAGAGTCAACAAGCATGGAAATAAAATAGAATGAGCCAGCCTTTAACTTCAAGTTTTAGCATTCCACTCTGAGCCATAATTTTAAGAGACGAGAAAAAAAAATTCTTTTAAAAGTGAATAACAGTAATCCAATGTAATCAATGGCAACAATAAAACATAATTGGCTGATCTGCAAAGTGGAAAAACTTTTGATTGCATATATGCAAGATCAGATGTAGCAAAGCCATATGCCTGCAAACCAAGCAACAATTTCAACAAAGATGTTTTCTCAGTTCAAAATGAATGAGATGTGGCTAAGTGAGACATCAGTGCAAAAGTTTTTAAAGGCAGCAAGTTTTGGTGTGACTAGTTCTGGAGGCAATGGTTGAAATAAAATCTACTTAGTCCTATTCAAAAAGGAACTTCTATACACCAGGCATGTCCTACTGACTGAAGATATGATGGTCACCAAAAGTAGTCATAAGTTATGCTCTCAAGAATTTAATATTTTCATATGAGGTAGAAGTAATAATTTTGGTAATCTATTCAATAGATATACATTTTCAAGTGTTATAGGTACTGTAAAAACCAAAGTGTAATGAGAGGTTATGACAGTTCTGACCTGGTCGGGAAGTATGTGAAATATTTTTTGAGAAAGGGGTAATTGGATCTGAGATCTGCACAGCAGCAAAGAGTTAACTAGGAAAAAAAAAAAAAAAAAAAAACGGAAACTGGATGAGTGTGTCAGTCAGAAGAAATAATATGTGTACAATTCTAATGCCAGGAAAACATAGGTGTGAAGGAACCAAACAAAGTCAATTTGACTGAAACAAGGAGGATGGGGCAGCATGGGAGAAAAATGAGACCGCACATCTGATTATAAAAGACTTTTGAAAATTTTGTCCCTTTTATTAAAAGGAAAGAACAGCATTTGCATTGTATAAGAATAAAGAAGTGTTGGAAGAAAATGAAAGTATTTTGATGAAATTCATATTTCCAAAGGATGGCTCTGGGAACAACATTGAGAAAAGACAAGAATAGACACAGGTAGATTCATTAGGCAATTATTTCAGGATTTAAGAGATAATAGTTACTCTGATTAGAGGGAAGAAATGCAGAAAAGATATCAAGAAAAACAGTATCAAGAGATAGTGAGGAGGTAAAATTAATAGGACTGTTGATCTTAATCATCAGGTTCTGTGGCATATTAAACTTGACAGTTCTTCTAGCTTACAGCAATAAATACATATTTTCATGCTCATAGGTTACAAATTTGCAGGTATGCAAAATAACTACCATTTATTTTATATAAACTGGAGTTGTCTGAGACTTAAGGGACTCCAGGTTACTGGTTGGGTTCAGGTCTGCTTCATGTGCCTTTACTTTGAGGCTTAGGATAAGAGTGTGCTGCTACCTGGGACATGCTGTTTTAATGGTACTCACAAAAGTGCAAGGGGAAAAAACAATCACATCAGCAGAGTGGGGAAGTATATGAGACAGTTAAATTACATGGGAAATTATCTAGATAAATAATTCTACTACAGGGGAATGAAGAATTTGAGCTATAATTTAATCTACCACAGTTCCGTGTACAATACAGTGCATATGGGAGAGCAAGGTAGGAGTCCAGAATGATATCTATATTTGCATAACTTCTACATACTACTGGGTGGATGATAGTGTCATTCACGAACTTTGGGAGCAATAAAAGTAACTATTAATTGGGTGGGCAACAAGAACTCAGTTTTGGACATGCTGAATTTTAGTTGCCTTTTAAGGATCTAAAAGGAGAACTCAAGTAAACAACTAGATATAAGACACAAACTCAGAGAAGAGACAGATGCTGGGAATGAAAGTTAGGACGGCTTCTTTGTGGTAATTTGAAGTGGCAATTTCACCTTAGATATGAAAAAAATATCACAAAAGGAAAAACGGGTAGAACAGAAGACTGGTATAGAGAAACTTAAGTATTCTATAGTTAGATAAAGAGCTGTACACCTCTAAAAAAACAGCAAAGGAAGTGATAGGAAGAAAAATAGAAAACTTCTTTGTTATTTAAATCAAAGAAGAAAGAGTTTCAAGTACCAAGACTCTACCAAGGTAAGGAATAAAGCATGCCCACTGTATTTAATTACAAGACAGTTCATTGCTGATTTGGGATGAACAATTAGGGTAGGCTGATAAGGTTTGGAATTAGAATTATAATAGTTCCGAGAGACGGAGAAGATGGCGGAGTAGAAGGACGCTCGCAGGTCACCCTCTCCCACAAATACACCAAGACCCACATCTACAGACCCACTCAGCCAACCAGAGCACCTGTGGAACTCCGACAGAACATCGCCCTCTTCAAAAATCTGGTAGGAGAAAAGGAAAAAAGAAAGAACAAAAGGCAAAGCAGCGCGGGACGGGTCCCACGGGGAGGGAGCGGCAAAGGAGGACTGGCGCTCGCTCGCTGGGTCTCCCCTCTCCAACTGAGAGGCCAGCGGGACGGAGGGGGAGCCTCCGAGGCTTCGATCTGTACAGAGCAGCCCTTGACTAACAGAAATAAGTTAAACGGGCACAGAGCGTCCCCCCAACACCCAGCCTGAGATGCGGGCCAGCAGCGGCGGGCAGGGCCAGGCTGCACAAGCCAGGAGGAGGACGGAAGTGGCTGCACGGAGGCAGCCCCGGGGGAACGCAAGGGGCTGCGCGCCGTGGCTGTGGGTGCACAGGGCAGAACAATCTGGGCCCTCCATAAAACAGCAAGGTTGATATGCTCTTGGGGTAAGGGTGCACACCCCCATCTCTGAAAACCCGCGGAAAGTTTTCGGGGGAAGAGAGGCGGGGCTCAGGCACAGCCGCCATATCCTCTGCGCTGAGCACTCAGGCGGAGCGGGGGCGAAACCTGCATCCGCACCGAAGGGCTTAGCAGCCTCAAAGGCCAGACTGAGACTGGCCTGCAGCCCGGGGCAGATAAGATCCTTCCATCCTGGTCCCTCAGAGAACTTGCTCCACAAAGACAAACAAGGAGCTGGGTTTTGGCTCGGAGCAGGGACAGGGCTGTCCCTCGGTCTTCCCCGAGCCCACCTGCGGAGCGCCGACCAGGGCGGAGCGCACAGCCGCACAGAGAGTGGAACTACCGGTTGTGCAGGTAGAGGGAGAGCGACCCCCTCGCCTTTCGGGCAGGAACACCCCTGACCGAGGTGCTGGGAGGGGGCACGACCCGCCCTCCTACCTGGCCAGTCTGCAACATCTGACTGCGGTATGGGAGGGGCAGCGACCTGCCCGCCCACAGCAGAGAGCTGCACCTGACCCAGTGTTAGGAGGAGGTGCGATCTGCTTGCGGACAGGTGCTGGGAGCAGCACAGAAGAGGGCGCCAACGGAGGGCCTCTGAAAACAGCAAGCTGAGCTTCCAAAACAGGACGAAGACAGAAAGACTTCACATTAAAAACACACAGACTCCAGGAGAATACTGACAAGCCCACCCCACCCCCTTTTTTTTTTAAATCTGTTTTTACCTGTTTTATTTTCTATTACTCTCTTAATCTTTACTTCTTAATTCATTTCTATTTCTCTTGGGTTTTGATGTCCTGCTATTGATTAGACACAGGTTTCAAATACATCTATTCATCTCCCCCCCCTTTTTTTTGTAAGGGTTTTAAAAGGACGTCTCAACCCGATTAATACTCTGCTTCAACTCACTCTTCTATTATTCATTATACACTGTTTTCAAACCCTCTTTCTCCCTTCTTTTAAAATTCTTTCTCTCTCTCTCTTATTTTTTTTTTCTTTTTTTCCTAAGTTCTATTCCTAAATAGGCATCAGATAGATAAAATCCTTAAGGACCAAAATAAACAACTGATACTCCATAAACCACAGTGCCAAAGAGGTATGAGCAAGATGAAGAAGCAGAAAAACCTTTCCCAATTAAAAGAACAAGAGAAATCCCCTGAAAGAAAGATCAACGAAATAGACATCGGTAGCCTACTAGATCAAGATTTCAAAAAAGGAGTGATCGAATTGCTGAAGGAATTAAAAGAGATAGTGTTTAGAGATATAAAATATGTCAAAAATGAAATTGAAGCTATAAAGAAGAGCCAAGTAGAATGGGTAAACTCATTGACAGAGATGAGGAATGATCTAATAGCTGTGCAAAGCCGACTAGATAATGCAGACGAACGAATAGTGATCTAGAAGACAGGGCAATAGAAAGCACCCGTTCAGAAGAACTACAAGAGAAGCAAATAAAAAATAATGAAAATAGCATAAGGGACCTATGGGATAATATAAAGCATCCCAATCTTCGCATAATAGGGGTCCCAGAAGGAGAAGAAAGATCAAAGGGGATTGAAAAGGTTTTTGAAGAAATCATGACTGAAAACTTCCCAAACTTAAAGAAGGAATCAGATATCCAAGTACAGGAAGCTCAGAGGGCCCCAAACAGGAAGAACCCAAATAGACCCACACCAAGACATATCATAATCAAGATGGCCAGAGTCAAGGATAAAGAAATGATTCTAAAGGCAGCAAGAGGAAAGCAAAGAGTAAGTTACAAGGGAACCCCCATAAGGCTCTCAGCTGATTTCTCTACACAAACACTACAGGCCAGAAGGGAGTGGCAAGATATATTCAAAGCCCTGAATGAAAAAAAGATGCAGCCTAGGATCCTTTATCCAGCAAGGCTATCCTTGAGGATAGAAGGAGAAATAAAGAGTTTCACAGACAAAAAAAAGCTGCAGGCGTTTAGCAACACTAAACCCATGCTAAAAGAAATACTGAAAGGGCTATTCTAAATAGAAAAGCAGCAGGATGCTACAGAAATGAGAAACACACAACTGGAAAGGTGATAACTCATGAATTACAAATAAAGTAAACATGAAATTATAAAAGAAGACATACAAATCACTGAGAGTGGGAGAGGGAGGCAGGGAAATATAGAATATTTTTTTCTTTCTTTTTTAAATTTTTTTAACAGTAGGATGGGTTTGAGATCATGTTACTATCAGTTTAATAAAAACAGTTATAGTAATGGGTTGATAGATTTACAAAAAAGGGTAACCACAAGCCAAAAATTTACAAAGGAGTCACAAAAATTAAATAAAATCCATGATAATACAAAGGAAAATTACCAAACCACAAAAGGAAGAAGAAAGGAACAAAGAGGATATACCAATTCAACTGCAAAGATAAGTTCAAAATGGCAATAAACACACATCTATCATTAATTACTGTAAATGTTAATGGACTAAATGCTCCAATCAAAAGACACAGAGTGGCAGACTGGATAATAAAGCAAGAACCTTCAATATGCTGCATACAAGAGACCCACTTTAGGGAGAAGGACACATACAGATTGAGAGTGAAAGGATGGAAAAGGATATTCCATGCAAATGGAAAAGCCAAAAAAGCAGGTGTTGCAGTACTGATTTCAGACAAAATAGACTTTAAAACAAAGGCCATAAAGAAAGATAAAGAAGGACATTTTATAATGATTAAAGGAGTGATACAAGATGAGGATATTACACTCGTTAATATATATGTACCCAATATAGGAGCACCTAAGTACATACAAGAATTACTAACAGAGATAAACGGGATATTGATGGGAATACAATCATAGTTGGAGATTTTAACACTGAATTAACATCACTAGACAGATCTTTCAGACAGAAAATAAACAAGGCAACAGAGAAATTAAATACTACAATAGAAAAACTAGATTTGGTGGATATTTTCAGAGCATTACACCCCCAAAAAATAGGATATACATTCTTTTCAAGTGCACATGGAACATTTTCCAGGATCGATCATGTACTTGGGCACAAAAGAAACCTCAACAATTTTAAGAAGATAGAAATTATCTCAAGCATCTTTACTGACCACAATGCCATGAAACTGGAAATCAACAACAGAGAAACAAAGGAGAAAAAAAAGAAAGCATGGAGATTAAACAATATGTTATTGAAAAAACAATGGATCAATGAGGAAATCAAAGCTGAAATTAAAAAATACCTTGAGACAAATGACAATGAAAGCACAACCACTCAAAACCTATGGGACACAGCAAAGGCAGTGCTAAGAGGGAAGTTTATAGCGATACAGGCCTTCCTCAAAAAAGAAGAACAATCTCAAATAAACAATTTAACCCACCACCTGAATGAATTAGAAAAAGAAGAACAAAAAGCCCCAAAAAGCAGCAGAAGGAAGGAAATAATAAAGATCAGAGGGGAATTAAATACAATAGAGATTAACAAGACCATAGAAAAAATCAACCAAACCAAAAGCTGTTTTTTTGAAAAAGTAAATAAAATTGACAAACCCCTGGCCAAACTCACAAAGAAGAAAAAAGAGAGAGCACAAATTAGCAAAATAAGAAAGGAAGATGGAGAAATTACAACAAACAAAATAGAAATACAGAATATCATACGAGAATATTATGAAAAACTATATGGAACCAAACTGGATAACCTAGAGGAGATGGACAAGTTTCTGGAAACATACTGTCCACCAAAACTGAATCAAGAAGAATCTGCACACTTGAACAATCCGATCACTAGAAAGGAAATAGAAATAGCAATTAAAAACCTCCCTACAAATAAAAGTCCAGGACCGGACGGCTTCACCGGGGAATTCTACCAAACATACAAAGAAGAACTCATACCAGTCCTTCTCAAACTCTTCCAGACGATTGAAAAGGAGGGAATACTCCCAAACTCATTCTATGAAGCCACCATCACCCTGATACCAAAACCAGGCAAAGACACTACAAAAAAAGAGAATTATAGGCCAATATCACTGATGAACATAGACACCAAAATCCTCACCAAAATTTTAGCAAATAGAATCCAACAACACATAAAAAAGATTATACATCATGAGCAAGTGGGGTTCATCCCAGGGACACAAGGCTGGTTCAACATATGCAAATCAATCAGTGTAATACATCACATCAACAAGAGAAAGGACAAAAACCACATGATCATCTCAATCGATGCAGAAAAAGCATTTGATAAAATTCAACACCCATTTATGATAAAAACTCTCGCCAAAGTGGATATAGAGGGAACATATCTCAACATAATAAAAGCTATATATGACAAACCTACAGCCAGCATAGTACTCAACGGTGAAAAACTCAAAAGCTTCCCACTAAAATCTGGGACAAGACAAGGATGCCCACTATCTCCACTCCTATTCAACACAGTCCTGGAAGTCCTAGCCACAGCAGTCAGGCAAGAGAAAGAAATAAAAGGGATCCAAATTGGAAAAGAAGAGGTAAAAGTGTCATTATATGCTGATGACATGCTACTATATATAGAAAACCCTAAAAGGTCCACACAAAAGCTACTAGAGCTGATTGAAGAATTCAGCAAGGTAGCAGGTTACAAAATTAACGTTCAAAAATCAGTTGCATTTCTTTACACTAACGATAAATCAACAGAAGAAGAAAGTAAAGAAACAATCCCCTTTAAAATAGCACCCAAAGTAATAAAATATCTGGGAATAAATCTAACCAAGGAGGTGAAAGAATTATACACAGAAAACTATAAACCATTGATGAAGGAAATTAAAGAAGACTTTAAAAAATGGAAAGATATTCC
Organism: Camelus bactrianus; assembly: GCF_048773025.1. Lineage (NCBI taxonomy): Eukaryota > Metazoa > Chordata > Mammalia > Artiodactyla > Camelidae > Camelus > Camelus bactrianus. The sequence continues at coordinate 52,106,539 of NC_133542.1, forward strand.
ATGCTCTTGGATTGGAAGAATCAATATTGTCAAAATGGTCACACTGCCCAAGGCAATCTACAGATTTAATGCAATCCCTATCCAATTACCCAGGACATATTTCACAGAACTAGAAAAAATCATAATAAAATTCATATGGAACCATCAAAGACCTAGAATTGCCAAAGCATTACTGAAGAGAAAGAAAGAGGCTGGAGGAATAACTCTCCCAGACTTCAGACAATACTATAGAGCTACAGTCATCAAGACAGCATGGTATTGGTACCAAAACAGACATATAGACCAATGGAACAGAATAGAGAGCCCAGAAATGAACCCACAAACTTTTGGTCAACTCATCTTCGACAAAGGAGGCAAGAATATACACTAGAATAAAGACAGTCTCTTCAGCAAATGGTGTTGGGAAAACTGGACACCAGCATGTAAAACAATGAAGCTAGAACACTCCCTTACACCATATACAAAAATCAACTCAAAATGGATTAAAGACTTAAACATAAGACAAGATACAATAAACCTCCTAGAGGAAAACATAGGCAAAACATTATCTGACATACATTTAAAAAATTTTCTCCTAGAAGAAATAAAAGCAAGAATAAACAAATGGGACCTAATGAAACTTACAAGCTTCTGCACAGCAAAGGAAACCAGAAGTAAAACAAGAAGAAAACCTACGGAATGGGAGAAAATTTTTGCAAGTGAAACCGACAAAGGCTTGATCTCCAGAATATATAAGCAGCTCATACGACTCAATAAGAAAAAAATAAACAACCCAATCCAAAAATGGGCAGAAGACCTAAACAAGCAATTCTCCAAGGAAGACATACAAATGATCAAAAGGCACATGAAAAAATGCTCAATATCACTAAGTATCAGAGAAATGCAAATCAAAACTACAATGAGGTATCACCTCACACCAGTCAGAATGGCCGTCATTCAAAAATCCACAAATGACAAATGCTGGAGAGGCTGTGGAGAAAGGGGAACCCTCCTACACTGCTGGTGGGAATGCAGTTTGGTGCAGCCACTATGGAAAACAGTGTGGAGATTCCTCAAAAGACTAGGAATAGACTTACCATATGACCCAGGAATCCCACTCCTGGGCTTGTATCCGGAAGGAAATCTACTTCAGGATGACACCTGCACCCCAATGTTCATAGCAGCACTATTTACAATAGCCAAAACATGGAAACAGCCTAAATGTCCATCAACAGGTGACTGGATAAAGAAGAAGTGGTATATTTATACAATGGAATACTACTCAGCCATAAAAACCGACAACATAATGTCATTTGCAGCAACATGGATGCTCCTGGAGAATGTCATTCTAAGTGAAGTAAGCCAGAAAGAGAAAGAAAAATACCATATGAGATCGCTCATATGTGGAATCTAAAAAACAAAAACAAAAACAAACAAACAAATAAACAAAAACAAAGCGTAAATACAGGACAGACATAGACTCACAGACAGAGAATACAGACTTGTGGTTACCAGGGGGGTGGAGGGTGGGAAGGGATAGACTGGGATTTCAAAATTGTAGAATAGACTACACTGTATAGCACAGGGAAATATACACAAAATTTTATGATAACTCACAGAGAAAAAAATGTGACAATGAATGTGTGTAAGTCCATGAATAACTGAAAAATTGTGCTGAACACTGGAATTTGACACAACATTGTAAAATGATTATAAATCAATAAAAAATGTTAAAAAAAAAGAATTATAATAGTTCCAAGAGTAAATGAACAGCAAATAAGTGAAGGTAATGCTTAGAACACTTCTTAAAAGTTTTGTTAGAAAGGAAATCATATAAAAAATAGGATATGCTCTTGATATATAAGAAAGGTAGAAGAAATTTTTTTTTTATTTTTAAATTTTCAAAAGGCATGGTGTTAAGGGAAATATTCATTTCAGAAAGAGTAGCTGAATATTCAGAGGACTGAGGAGATAACCACCATGCAGCAAGGGATATGTTCCAAGGCACATGGTACAATTTAGCCTTAGGTAAGAGAAATTAAGTGAGGAAGAAAGATAATACAGGAATTAGATGAGACAGAAGAATGAAGACATTAGGAACATCCTATTCAAGCAAAATGAACAATAAAAATAATCTAGACTAAGGGAATAAAGAGAAGTTAGTCTTGACAAGATCAAGATTAACTTGATGGATCATGAAATATATACTAGATATCAAAGACTTATTATTATCATTACTTTTACAGACAATGTGGATGTAGAAAATCTAAAGTAATCTATAAAATAACCTGTTAAAACTAATGATTAAATTAAGAAGGTTATAGCTTACAGGGCCATTTTTCTCACGTTTTTAAAAGCCACCCTAGTAGCATGTTTATTCCATCTCCCAGGGTTCTTTCAGCATATTATATCTTGCATTCCAGAAGACACCCACAGACTGATAACCTGTAACTTATTCAACTTTAGTTTCAAGACCCCTTAATCAAATACGCTCAGAATGTATCTCTTCTCCCAACTTCTGCTGTTATGCACTAGCTCGGTCTTACTTTTTTGAGGTTTTAGTTCCTTTCATTTCTTATCAGGCCCCACTCATCTTTAAATCAGACAGCTGTAATGTAACCCTGTTTACTGGGTTTTGGGCAAGGAGGGAAACTGAGTACGTATTCTGAGAGGTGCACGTTGTCTTAGGGAGAAGTTTCTTCGTCCTCTTCAACCAAGACTTAGTGATAGCATCCAACAGGACATATTGGGCCATTTACACAGGCTCAGAGGGTCCTGAAGAATATGGACTTCTGAGATTTTTCAGTGCATCAATCTAAATTTCTCATCTCATGGAACAAGGTCCCATTCTTTCCCAAATAGGACCCTGATGCTGGCATACATATTAGACCTACCTCCTTGGGAGCTCAGCTAATCTGATGGTTTATTCCTGGGCCAGGTTCTCAGTTTTCTCTGCTCTCCCTTGAAAGGGATTATGGCCTTTGTATATGCAACCAAGGAGACTCTCTGGCTTTTGCACTTTGATTTTACCTGTCTATTAATTGCTTTCATCATTTGACCATTGTCCAACCGGCAATAGTGCTTAGTAATAATGACCCAATACCACTGTCCTTATAGTTAGTATTTTCCCATGTTTCTCAAATGCTGCATACTTCATAACAACTAGTACATTTCTTTCCAGCAGTATACCATCCGAGTTCACCAAAAGTGAAAACTTTAACAATTGTATTTTTATCTTGTACTAGGATTTGTGTTCCACCAATAAGAATCATCAGTGATAGGTTCCTATAACCTGTCTAGCAACAAGTAATCCAGCCATAACACAGTACCCTATCATCAACTTTCTTGATCCACTTCTGACATCAATTATCTTAGGCTGAGTTTCCTGGGAAGAGACACTAACAGGAAGATTAAATTTCATGAGGCTTATTACTACATGCTCTAGTAACTTAGTAAAATGAGTAGCAGCATATTTCCTAGTCATTTTTGTTTACATTGCTAAAATTAAAAAAAAAATCCTAAGATGCCCAGTTTTTGCTTCCCTAACTTTCATTTCACGTAATTTGAAAAGATGAGTGTGAAATTGTCCTTGATGATTCTATTAGACTTCCCCCCTTATCCTTTTCATCCAACAATACACATATAATTTAATGTACAGGTTTGAAATTAGTACCTAAAAAGCTAACTCTTGTAGAAAGACAGGATTTTTTTTTTAAGAAAGCAAAGCAAGGATTTATTAAGGGACAGATAGTACGCTCTCAAGGAAAGAGCAAGCCGACCTAGGTGGGTGGCTCAAAAGACAGGAATTTTAACACATCATCCAAACATTCGACTATGACAGAAAACAACCATTAGTGTCAACCTGACAATGTCATCTTTTAAGAGACCAAAAGCTTAACTTGACAAGATGTTACTGGTTATAACTATAATTTAATGTTGATTTTACAATAACTTATTTTTCAACAGCTTTGATTTCCTATTCAAGAAATACCTGACACCAGAAATTGTCCAATATTCAACAAATTATCAAATGGCTGAATAACCCATGAGCAATTATCATATAGCTAAAAATTCAAAGATTAAATTTCAATTATTCCTTAAGATGTCCTACTACCTACTTCAATTTTGATGCTATCTTTCATTATTGCAAAATCTACAGTAATCTTAGATAATGCAATCATTCTCTTCATTGGTATAATGATAATTGTTTTGTCTGATTTTCCATGTCAAATAAATGGTAGATTATAATTTGATTCTTTCATTTATTCAATTATATTTCTTTAGAACTAATTTGCTACTACTAGGAAAAGAAGGAAGAGTAAGATGGTTATTAATACCCAAAAATATTAAAATAAAGGTTCAGCATTAGTATTAAAAAAAGACATAATTATAGTAAAGTATGATGAGGTTAAAATGGAAAGTTTATATTGTTATGGGAATACAATATCAGGAAAATTTATTATGATCTGAGATTCAGGAAGACTCCCCCATGGGAAAAATGAAGAATGAGGAGTTACTGAAATGCAAGGGAAGGGATGAAAGAGGAATGGTCTCCAAAATACAAACAAACACTGCAGGCAAAAAATCCAGCATCAAAAGAGGGTTGCCTAATTTGCTTACTCAAAAGCCACAGAAACTATAGTTGGATCACAGATTCCAGCTTAGACACACATAACAAAATTTCCTTTCTACCAACAGACTTCCATGCCTTTGTTTTTAATATTCTTACTCTCAAATTCTCTACTGTCATTTATGTTTACTTATACTATTTATCTTTTCCACAGAAGTCTTGAATTTTAGCCTATAGTACATACAATCATCAGTTGTAAGATCTTCATGTTTAATGATTTCCTTGGGAAAATCTTTTGTTGCAGGTGCCTAGACTTCTTTTTTAAGGCTTTCCTATTTCAATTTATTGTTTATTTATTTATTTGTGTGTTTGTTTTTTATTATATTTTGTGGCAGAAATGAGATCTACCCTCTTAACAAACTTTTAAGTACACAATACGATATTAACTATAGGCACAATGTTGTACAGGGATCTCTAGAAATTATTCATTGTGTATAACTGAAACTTTATACCCATTGAATAGCAACTTCTCATGTCCCTTCTCCTCCAGCCACTGGCAACCACCATTTTATTCTCTGTTTCTATTAACTTGATGATTTTTGTTACCTAATAGAGATGGAAAGTGGCAGTATTAATTAGCCCTCCTGTGACTAGTTTATTTCATTTAGCATAACATTTTCAAGGTTCATCCATGCTGTTGCATATAACAGGATTTTCTTATTTTTCAAGGCTGAGTAATATTCCACTTCATGCATTTCTTTATTCATTCATCAATGGACATTTAGGTTTTTCCCTATCTTGGCTATGGCGAATAATGCTGCAAGCACATGGAATGCAGGTATTTCTTCAAGATCATTATTTCGATTATCTTGGATATATATTCAGAAATTGGATTGCTAGACTATATAGTTCTTTTTTTTTATTTTTTGAGGAACCTCTATACTGTTTTCCATAGCAGCTGTACCATTTTAAAGTCCCACCAATAATGTGCAAGGGTTCCAATTTTTTTACACTCTTGACAATACTTTTCTCCTTCTCCTCCTCCTCCTTTTTCTCTTTCACCTTCTTCTTCTTTTTTTCTTGAAAAGGATCATCCTTAAAGGCATTAGATAACATATCACTGTGGTTTTAATTTGTATTTCTCTGGTAACTAGTGATGTTGAGTACCTCTTCATGTGCTTTATACTGGCCATTCATATATCTTTGAAGAAATACCTATTCAGGTCCTTTGCCCATTTTTTCCTTGGGTTATTTCCTTGCTATTGAGTTATAGAAGTTCTTTACATATTTTGGATAACAACACCTTATTAGATATATGGTTTACAAGTATTTTCACTAACCATGAATTACCTGAATAGGAAATTAAGCAAAAAAATTTCATTTATTATAGTATCAAAAAGAATAAAATATTTAGGAATAAACTTGACCAAGAAGGTAAAAGACTTGTACACTGAAAACTACAAGATATTGATGAAAGAAGTTAAAGAAAATATAAATAAGTACAAAGAAATCTCATGTTCATGGATTGGAATACTTAATATTGTTCAAATACCCATACTACCCAAAGAAATCAATCAAAAGATTCAATGCAATCTCTATTAAAAATCTAAGTGGCATTTTCAGCAAAAAGAGAAAAAAAATCCTAAAATTTATTTGTAACCGCAAAAGATGTTGAATGGTCAAAGCAATCTTGAGAAAGAACAAAGCTTGAAACATTATGCTTCTTGACTTCAAAATACATTACAAAGCTACTGTAATTAAAACAGACAGTGGCATAAAAACAGACATAAAGACAACAGAACAGAATAGAGCACCCATTCATATACAATCAAGTGATCTTCAACGAGGGTGCCCAGAATACATAATAGGAAAAGTACTGTCTCTTCAACAAATTGTTTTGGGAAAACTGGATATCCACATTAAGATTAAGAGAAGATTCTAAAAGCAAGAGAAAAATGACAAGTTAGTTACAAGGGAACCCCCATAAGGTTATCAGCTGATTTCTCTACAGAAACATTGCTAGCCAAAAGGGAGTGGCAAGATATACTCAAAGTCCTAAAAGAGAAAACCATGCAACCTAGGATACTCTATCCAACAAGATTATCACTTAGAATAGAAGGAGAGTCAAAGAACTTCTCAGACAAGCAAAAACTAAAATATTACAGCAATACTAAACCTACCCTAAAAAAAATATTGAAAGGTCTTATCTAATAGGAAAGAAGAAAGTATGTACAGAAAAAAAAAAAACTTAAAATATACATGGAATCATTGCCAAAGCAATCCTGTAGGAAAAGAACAAAGCCAGAGGCACAATCCTCCTGGACTTCAGACAATACTACAAAGCTACAGTAATCAAAACACCATGATATTGGCACAAAAACAGACATATGAATCAATGGAACAGAACAGAGAGCTCAGAAATAAGCCCACGCACCTATAGCCAATTAATATTCAAAAAGGAAGCAAGAATACACAATGGAGATAAGACAGTCTCTTTGGCAAGTGGTGTTCGGAAAGCTGGACAGCTGCATGTAAATCAATGAAGTTAGAACACTCCCTCACACCATACACAAAAATAAACTCAAAATGGCTTAAAGACTTAAACATGAGACAAGACACCATAAACTTTCCAGCAGAGAACACAGGCACACTATTCTCTGACACAGGTCATAACAATGTTCTCCCAGGTCAATCTACCAAAGAAATAGAAATAGAAGGAAAAATAAACAAATGGGACCTAATTAAACTTGTAAGCTTTTGCACAGCAAAGGAAAATATAAACAAAATAAAAAGATAACCTATGGAACGGAAGAAAATGTTTGCAAACAATGTGACTGACAAGGGCTTAATTTCCAGAATACACAAATAGTTCATACAACTCAATAACAGAAAAACAAAAACCCAATAAAAAAAAATGGGCAGAAGACCTAAACAAACATTTCATCAAGGAAGACATACAGATGGCCAATAGGCACGTGAAAGCACTGTTTGTTCGGGCTTCCCCCAAAGTGAGATGACCACCACATCTGTGCCAGTCATCTTATCAGCAGGTGAGCCATTTCATATGGGGAAATGGAACAGGGAGGATTTGGTGCTTTCTCCAGTTTAACCTTTTCCTAAGCCTTTGCAGTAAGTGATTAAGGGCTTCACTTTTACTTTCATTCTGGCTTGCTGTCTCAGTTGCCCACCCTTACTCTTGGCAGCTCAACTCTATCAGTCTCAGCTAAACCCTTGACAGTTGCTTTGGATTTGCTAAGCTGGTGACGGCAAACTGGGCTTAAGAAACATTATCTCTCTGAGTCTCAGGAGTTGAGCTTCTTCCTAGATCCTAACCTTTTCCTGGTGGTAGATGTCTAATGATATGCACACAGATGGTTTCCTTCCCCTCTCCATTGAACAGACGGATTATTTTTAATCCTTCCTCTAGGTGTGATGTATCCTCACCTGTGTACTGGGGTTTACAGGTCTTACTGCCCTTTTCCCAGTGGTTTCATTAAAAGAAAAAAATACATACAGCATAATTATTCTTTCTAACAGAAATTCTTTACTTATGTATCATATTTCTTATTGACTGGATGTTGATAAAAGGCCATATTTCAGTAAATTCTGGATACTCTACATATCCTCATATAGGTTTGACAGGTACTGGCTTCCAAATGTCATTATGTAATATTGTAATGTGACAGTGAAACACAGTGTCATTCTTTGATCTACCCAATCCCAATCAACTCACCATACAGAAGAAAAGTTCCATGTTATTTTGTGACCATGACCATTAGAGAACAATAGTTGCCACACTGTCCAGGGACAACATGCCTTATTTTAGAATTGCAACAGATTCCATCAAAATAACCTCCTGTCCCTCTCTAGCACTCTCAACCACTGACCTGTAAAAATATTGAATTCTATAAACATTACGATACCCACTAGTCCTTTCTATACGAAAATACAAGATTTCTCCCAATATTGTTAATGATTTTCCATGAGAATTATTATTCAATTTTTCCATTTTCTTTCATCTTTATTAAATCTTCCAGATTCATTCCAGCCATGGTCATTCTTCTGAAATTGAGATCCCTCTAGTATTCTTATTTGGGTTAGTAAGTCTTTTACTCCTGAAGACAAAGCTCAAGTATGGCCACACTCAGTATTCTAAGACCAATTCCTTAAATCTTCACAGATTAGCCAGTTATAATCAAGCCACAATATACATTACTGCTATTGACTATTTACTGCATTTTTTTTTGCTACTTTGGAAACTATATGCACCTAAAACATTATGTGCCCCATGAAACTGTCACTTAGGTACATTCAATCCCTTAGTATATCCCCATATGGGTGTGATATAAGGTATCACATAAATGTCCCTTACATATCTCCAAAGGGGTAATATTAGTACAATTAGGACATCAAATCACATTCAAACTGACCTCCCTTGAGTCTCTTCAGGTTCTATACGTCCCTCATTAAATGTATTCCATTGACATTCACATTCCATATATTTAAAGTAGCAAATAAACTTCTGACATGCTGGGAAGGCAGAAGCAATCTGCTTTTTGTCACACCCAGGCAGCTGTCTTAGCAATGCATCACCTTGATTAACAGCCACACAGAGTGACAGAAGTTCTGCTGTTCAGCATTCTCCACCCTCTATGATTCACTGGTAGTGTTTTTCATAGGTAATCAGAAAAATAACCAGAATGGTAAATATAGGCTATAAACTATGAATCAAATGGTAGTCAGCGGCTAGTGATAAGCTGAGTTATCATGGGTACTATGTCACATCTTTTTACCAAATTATCTAGGTGGAGCTTTGGGCAAAGCTCATAAATCATCAAAAGTCCAATTCCTCTTTTCTGGAAAAAAAAAGATCCAGAGGTTTCTCCCAGCATCTGCCACTAGTGAATGTTAGACTTGACAGAGAGAGCTAACAGTCTTATTCTCTTGCTCTGAGGCACTCGTGCAGAAATAATTTCAATAATTTCATTGTATTCTTACTTGAGATGATGACTCACTTGTGAGCATCCTTTGTTTGCCACAATTTTCCCTATTTCCATTTATCACTTCTTTTGATCTGCATATTTCCCAGGATGGTGAGGTTTTCCTAGCTCAGATATATGGCTTACCCACAGGGTGAACATCAGCATCATACTTGCTAATGCTTCTTCTCTTTCCTAACCCAGAAGGACTCCAAAATTTTGACAGGTAACAAATATACAGACAGGTGCATACTGCTAAGATCATTTCATAGAAAAGGTCATTCCTAATACTAAGCCCTATTAGTGTATTTACTGGAATTTCTGTAATCAGGATGATTAAGGTGGATTTTTGAGCTCATCTTTCTCTTTCCTAGGTGTCCGAAATAAAGGAGAAATAGATTGCAGGTCAAAAGCTAACTCCTTCCTTTCCAGTAATGAATGGTCACCAGCATAGACAAAGAATGCATGGTTAATAAAGAATTATTTTAATGGAATTTGCACTTTTAATTAATCGGTTTTATATCTATTGCATATGTGTTATTAATGAATAAAGGGAAATATGGGTCATATGGATGAAATCCATATGTCTTTCCAAAGATCAGTATTATGTTCCAACAACCATTGTGAAGGAACACTTATAACTGGTTTTGAATGCAGGTAAGCGTGTTTAGCCAAGATTTAAAAAGAAAATCCCTATGTAGTAATATTTATCCTGTTGAATTATGTACAAATATACATTTATGCATTTTATGTATATAACATAAACATATGATAATGTGTATATGTGTGCATCAATTGCTAAAGATGCTTTGTGTATTTCCCTTGTCTGATACTTTCCAGGAAATTGATGCAATACATATTGATATACCTGAAAATCCATTTGTTTGGAGAGGTGGCATACTTTTAAATAAAATGATCAAATGGAAAGATATAGAAAATTGGAACTAAAAGCAGTAGAGGAATTGAAGGAAAGTATTCAATCTCACTCACTGAACAGGGAAACAAATTACTAAACTGTCTGCAAAGTCATCTGTAGATGAACAAGAACCAAAAAAGTTTTTTATCTTTGAGTATGTATCCAGAGAAATAGTGTAATACAGGCAAATACTTTGGAAAAATATTAACTTCTTGAATATAAAAGATTGCACTTTCTTATACTATCTTAAAATCCTCCTTTAAAAATATATATATACATATATATATTTGTCAGGCCACAAAATTGGAAAATTCTACCTCACCACAAGTTAAAGAAATTAACTACTCACATTTTTCTTTAAGGGAAATTGCAGGGTTTTTTTCTTTTTGTTCATTCCAACCAATATTATGTTCTCGATATCTCTGAAATTTTCATAAAGATTTACAACCTCTGGCTACAATGTCAATGTCAGAGGTCAGATTATAGCAAGACAGACAGATTTCTCTTTATCAGAAACTATCAAACTTTGGAAGAGAAAGATTAAGCACTACATATAAACCTAGACAATCTGGTCACCCCCAGAGAATCCTGGGATGCTGTTCTCTGCCCTGCTTAGGTCTCACTTAAATTCGTAAGAGGAACATGCAAAGTACATAGAGTCCTGTATGTCACAGTTAAAAGATTCACCAAAGTTCTGCATAATGTCACTAAAATATTTGATCTGTTCACAAGAGAGGTAATCAAAAATGAGAAGATCATGGATCAAAAGCTAGGAATACAAGGTATTCTCTTGAACTCAAGAGGAGATACACACAGGTCTCAGAGAAAAAAAAAAAAAAGTTCTACCTAGGTACCCAGAGATCTCTCTGAAATATTAAGGGAAAAATATCTGAAAAACAAATTAACTGATAAACAACTCCTAAGAAATAAGTTTTTTTTTTCCTAGAAAGTCAGGGTTAAGAACTCTTAATGCACATTTTTTTTTTTTAATTTAGGGTTTCTTACTGAGTTCTGCTCAACTTTCAACTTAATTGTAGTTATTTTCTTTACTGTAACTCTTCATTCACTTGGGTTCTTCTATACTACCCCTTAAGCTGGGAATTTCTTGAACAGTTACAGGTAGATCTAAAGCCCTTTTCCAAAAACTACCCAAGCTGTAAAAGTTTATTCCTAATCCAAATATTGCCACAAAACTTGAAGTATTGGGAATTTTGGTTACCACTGCAATGTGCCCAAGTTCACGGCTACAGGTGAAAAAAGGGAGTGTCAACTGTGATTATGACTACGTTCTGTGAAACTGCAGTCTGTAACCCCCCTTATTCACTTTCAAATTCAACAAGCTGTGCTGATCTTTTAAATTATTTTGTAGATTTAGGAGCAACTTATATCAGTTTCTGTTTCTGTAGCTATATTATGAGAATGAGGATCAGTGCTTGAGTACCTGTTGTCATTTTCCTATTTCCCAAATAATATTTGCTTGTCTTTGGGTGACATCTGAAGACAACCAATATTAAATAACACAAGAAAATCTTTATTATTTACTGAATAATGGTCCTCACAAAATTTCTTTTATAGGTACATTCTAAATCTAGATTTTGTTCCATTTTTCAGGTACCAATAAACATGCAATTTATGTTTCCTACTCCTTATTTACCAACAGAAAGCTGGGGCCTAGATTTAATCCTTAATTATAGCTTTTCTTATTCCTTTTTTCCTGGAACCAATTTTGTTCACTTCCTACATGGCTTAATCATTTATCCTTTGTCTTAAAAGATGATGTAAACAAAGCAGTAACCTTTACTCTTCATCTAAATGTTGATACCATACTTTTAAAAGGATTACTATGATGATGATATTAATAATAGCTAACATTTATACAACACTTACTGTGTGCCAGGCCTGGTGCTAAGTACTTTATACATATTGGTTCATACAACCTACACAGCAACTGTCTGAGGTTGGTAAAATTATTACTTCTTTTTTTCAGGTGGGAAAAATGAGACATTAAGCTGTTAAGTAACATGTTCAAAGTGACATAGCTAGTAAGCAGCAAAATTTTTTAAAAAGGTAACATTTAAAAAAATAATTTCACATTTACAAGTAACCATTTAATATAATTCCAAGTGATTTGCAGAACATGTACAAACTCAACCATAAATTAACTGCATAAATACAGTGCTGAGAAATTGGTCTTCAAAAATAAAAAAATGAATTCATATTAACAGACAAAGTATGTTTTACTAGGAAAGGCATATATATCATTTGCTGTCGTAGGACCTATGTTTTATTTATAGCCTACCAACATTTCAGGTCTATGCTAGTGAGCTACTAAGATATACCTTGCTCATACGAAAAGTGAAAATAATATTACTGGCCTACTTGGTTCATAGGGTTCCTAATAGTATGAAATAGAGAATAGATAAAATGTTACAATCATTAAACTCTTATGTAACAGTGAGTTTTATTAATAAAATAGATTAAATGACAAACAATAAAGCAGTGATTAAACCTTCAACTTTGGAAAGAACATTGATCCTATTCCAGATGATTTTTCAAGAATTGACAGTTTCTCTGTACATAGTTAGAATCTACTTTCTATTCTAAAGTAATATTAAGAATGAAACTGTATCCCCTAAACACTGTATATTCTGAAGCTACCCACTTATTAAAATAAGGAAATAAAATATTAAATTAATTTATATTGGACAAATGAACCCAAGAATTTACTAGCTAAAATGGATAAGTGAGTTCCTATTTATCATAATATCTTACTGTTAAATACTTACTGTCTCTCAGTTACTCACTTAAATTATTTGGGGGTGAAATAAAATAGAATTTTTTTCTTTAATCATGATATTAGTTTCAAAAAAAAATCTATAACTACTGCTCACTGCTTACCCCAATCCTGGATATTTTTCAAATAATTATAGAACTAACTGTGTCAAAATGTGAATTACCATTGGTGAATAGTGATGATACATATTTAATCACTGGAGGAAAAAATCAGTTCAAAGACCATAAAGAAAATAAGAAAATATAATAACACTTTCTTTCCATTTGCCTTCCTTCACCACTGCAATTTTCCTGATTTATATATTCTTGGGTTTCTACCAAGCATGGAACTGTGCAGCATTTTTTTTTTCCTTATGTGCCTACTGTAACCCAAATTATTTTTATCAATCCATCATCATTCCATGAAATTCCTCTCATTCTACTTGCATCCCAAGCTGCCATTTTAAGAAAACAAAACAAGGAATTCTCATGTGACACAGAAGTGACTACAAACAGAAGAGGATTAAAAAAATAACCCTCTGTGATGCCAAGCAGAACCAGATCTGCAGCCACCACGAACAGCAAAGGTCAATATCTAATGCAGCCAACCCAGCCCCTGGTGCCTCCTCGGAATTCTGTGTACACTCAGACCTTGCATTTTCCCCAGGCTCCACCCCATACTGATGCTAGACCTGCCAGCTCAGAGCTCTATCTGTTGTCTGAGTTTGTGCACTAAGAGGCTGCCACAGTCCCCACCACGTCAGCTATATTTCCTGGCACTTCACTGTATCTTCCCATGACCTTGTCTGTGGCTGTTGGACCTTTAATTTCCACAATGCTCATAGCTTATTATCCAGTTGGTTCCACCTGTCCACCTGGTGCAACAGTGCTGGAGGAAGGAGGGTATAATTCAGGTGCCATATTTGGAACTGGCTCTACTACTGGCAACATCTCTCCTCCTCCAGATGTCCTCCCAATTCTGCTCAGCTAACAGACATGCAGGGAGCCAATGTACTTGTAACTCAGCAGAAGGGAAACTTCTTCATGGGTGGTTCAGATGGGGGCTACAGCATCTGGTGAATAACCAAGGCCACCTCTGTGCTGGGAAAGATATCATATACTTTCAGTGCTTTTTACAATGTAACTGCTCTAGTCATATTAACCTGGAGTTGCAGTTTAAACACATATTGTTGGGGTGCCTTTCTGGTGCCCAAACTTTCAGATACTTTTCAAACTTAATAAGGAATCATGTAATGGTAATAGTACCTTCCTAAAGCATTTTGAGATATGGGATGTATCCATTCATAAAAAGAATGTGAGATGTGAGTGAGGCAGCCCTAAGGATCTTCCTTTACTTCCTCCAGAGTAATACTGTACCATACTGGTCTTTGCTTTTAGTAATAAAACATGAAATTAGGCTTGGAGGGAACTTTGATTTTCCTAGAAATTAAAGTTGCCAAATTATTCTGATTGGTCTTTAATCTCCTTTAACTCTTTGATTTTTATTGCTTGTTACAAATGAACTGCATTAATTGTGTGCCTTTTCCTTTCTATCCTTTGCCCCCCATCTCACCCTCAACCTTAATTTTCCATTCTTTCCCACCAATCTCCATTGAATCAATGGTACAGGACAGAAAGCCCGTCAGATTAATTTCCTTCTCTCCTTGCACTTCTCCCCACTTGTCATCTTTTAACTAGTCTTTCATAAGGATCCTCTGAAACTCTTTTTGTGTTCCCAACACAGAACCCATTACTTCTGCTTTTGCATCTCCTCAGGCAAAAGTGGAGGGCACCTTTTGGATGTCCTTCAAGCTTGCCTCTTCATACATGAACCAAATCCAAATTTGCTTTGGTGCCAGAAATACTTAGCTTTGTTTTAAGAAAGGATATCAATGCAAACTGTACTGTAAACTTGTTTATAATTTAAGGGGCAAAAAGGAGGACACATTTAAAAGCCTGATGACTCCAGAGCCAAATTAAGGGAAGTTTTCAGATCAAAAACTGGTTACCATTTACTGTCAGTGTCTGATGCTCCCCAAAATTCCTACATTGGGAATTCATATTGTAAATGCCTCATTATAAAATGAATTGAATCCACTGAAATCTCATTAGAGTTAAGAATATTTCAGGGATCCTTAATATTTATATTTTTGTTTTCTAAAATTGGATTTTATTCTATTTTTTCTTATAATTTCAGTTTATCTAAATTTTGTGTTCTGTACATGTGATGTTTGACTATACCACTGACTACTCTGTGTCTCTTTACACTGTGGTGCACTTAACTTGTGGATTTTTTATGCTAAAAAAAGTAAAATAAAGACTTTTGAAAATTTGAATAAAGTTATGAAATTGCATTACACCTCAAAAAAAGAAAAAGAAGAAAGTAATAATACTGATGTATCACCTGAAGGGAAATGTAATCCTAACAAGAAAAATACAAGAGGAAATGTAACAGTGTATGCTAGAAAATATAGATGAACTAAAATGCCTAGGGAAATGAAAAGAGAGGAAAGCAGATCACTGATGATTATAGTTTGCCATCAGTGAATGTTAGGCAAACAAGATATTTCATGAAAACATTTTTTTTCCACAGTGCATGTGGCTCTTTTAAGTGTTTCTTGATAGTTCTATCATTTAAATGAAGAGGATTGATAGATGAAAGTCTGACTGGTTTTGACTAATGGTTTAAGAGATTAGAAACATGATGACTTTAAGCAATATAGTCTCCTTGGCTTTGCCACACAGTTCACACATTCTAAGGAGGTAATGGCAATGGCTACTGAAACTGCAGGCTATCTAATCTGAGGTTTAGCAGCTCCACAAGTTGCAGTTTCTGCTCCTCCAGTTTCATCTCTGGAGTGAACTGAATCATAAAATTTTTCATATCTTTCCTTTGTTAACATTATTCACCCATATCTTTTGTCGTGTGACTTTAGAGTGCCTCTCCCTAGATTGGGAGAATTATACATTTTTATCCCTATTGAAGTTGGGCTTGGCCATATGATTTGCTTTTAAGCAAATGGAGTGTGGGTGGATGGAAGTGATAATGTGACAGCTGTAGCCAAGGTCTAAGGAAGTATCAGATGTTTACACTCGTACTCCTACCATGTGCCATTAGGAGAACTTGTCCCAGGTTGTTGCTTGTTCAAAGAAACTGTAGAAGAGACATTTCAAACAAACCTGAATCCAAACTGCAGCTGAAGTCAAGCTCAGCTCATAGGCAATCTAATGATGTTTCTCTGCCTCAATTAGCCAAACTACAGTCAACTTGCAGGTCAGTGAGCATGAGAAAAAAATACACGCTTGTTGTATAAGCAACCAAAATTATTTTTTTGTTTATTTGACAGCAGTACAACCCATTAGAAGATTAATGAAAGTTGCTACAATTGTAGCATGTGGTTGTAACGATGTCATGGTTTGACCTGACAGTGAACACTATTCTAAAACATATTTTTAAGATCTATGACTGTTAGGTTTTGAGTCATGTATTTTCTTTCACGGGTTGTTCTACATAGCCTAAATTCTCCACATGCAAGTTAATTAACAATGTAATCTAAGTATTTTAGAAATAAAGAAAAAAAACACAACAGCCTTTCTTTCCAGGAGTAAGTATTTTATATAGTAGTAAATATGCTGATTATATTTAGAATAATACTTTACAGTTTCCTTCCACAATACTTTGGGTAGTTTTGGTGTAAAATATCATAAATATCATGTAAGGATTCATCTCCTTTCAGTCACCCTTCACACTGTGCTCTGGCCACACTGGTCATTTTTCAGATCTTCAAAAGTATCATGCTAATTTCCCCATCAGGATTTCCTATGAAGTGTTCCTCCACCTTGACTATATTCTTCTCACTCATTCACTCAGATAAAATCTGGTTACTCTTGAAATTTACACTTTAAATACATCCTGAGGTAAGCTTTCCCCTAATGCATTCAAACTAAATCAGCCCTCCTCTTATATGATCTTATAGCCCCATCGTATGTTTTTAATTGTTTTATCTGATTACTATCTCCCCACTTATCCATAAACTCCAAAGGTAGTACATATATTTATATTTACACATATGCACACTGTAAGTAGGGAGGAAAGAAGGAAATAAAGAAACAGAACTGCAGAATGTAGTATTTAGAAGAAATCTTTCATTAAGTCCATGAAAAAAATGTAGTATTTGAACTACACGTCTAAGATCTTTGAATTCTGTCCTGCTCCTTAGAATACCAACCAGTTCGTCTCTCCTATCCAACTTATTAGATAGTTTAGGCAATTCTGTCACTGAACTCAACTAATTCATAAATATTAATGAGATTATGATTAGTCTTATTGGTTAGTTAATAACGTATAACATATAAGGTTTCTTTGAATAATGAACGTATTTCTGTCAAGAAAACTTCAAGCATGCTTTCATTTCATACTCTGTGACTTCAAGCAACAAACATGGGGTAATTTATATAACAGAAGTCCTGCTTACCATGCATATGTCACAATATAATTCTCAACAAGACAAATACATGTGATTACATTCACTAAGTAACACTGAAGAGCTCCAAATCATTTACTATGAAAGCTGTAACCGCTTAAGTAAAATTAGTTTGGCTTTTCGTTTAGTTTCTATTTCCTTTCATTCAGAGATTTAGCTTTCAATGCTTGGAAGGAAAAAAATGGGAATTTTTGCCTTATTCAAGTTCAGAGAATGGGGGGATCAGGGAAGGCTTGGATGCTGAGCTAAATAATTGAACTCTGACATTTTTGTTTGAAATTAGGAATATTAATATAGGGAGTGCAAAAGAGAAATAACTAACTTTACTTAAAATTATGGGTAACATCAAATCGAAGGAAATAAAATCATTTTAACATTGAGTTTACTTATTCATCTATGTTCTATCTAGTTCTTGAAAACAGGGTTTCTTACATAAAAATAAATATAAGGATATAAAATTATAGGTGGCTAAAAATATGTCATTATTGTAAGCATCAAACCACTGGCCCTATACTGTTTCTAACAAGATACTGAATTCTTTTTCAGAGGCAACAGAATAAAATCACAAGCCATGCAGCTGAAGCATGCGCAGAGGAGAAAATTCTGACCTCATACATAATACCCTGAACCAGAGTATCTCCCCTCCATGGCACCAAAAGACCAAGACATGACTGGAAACTGAATGCCAGAACTCTTTCAGAAAGAAGGGCCTACAAAGATTAAATCACATTGGCACTTGTTATCTACATCTATAAGGATTAAATCACAAGTCACTGTAGCCACTGATCTTTAAGACACCCTGAAAGAAGTTCAGGGTGGAGATTAGGAATGAGGCACTCTGTGTTCTGGGAAAAACTGGCAGAAGAGGTCTTCAGATAGTTAGATATTTTCAGGAGAAGATTTTATGAGCCCAAATTCTTGCATCATCTCATATCTAGAAAAGCACTAAAATCATTAATGGTGACATATGCTCCTCCTGACTAGCAGCAAGCCTCTGCCAAAGTGTGTGTTTGACTGCACATTCGACACCCCTTCCTTTCCCCTTAATCATATATAATATTGACCTTCCCCCCTGCCTCTTCAGAGCTATCTGAAATGCTATCTCCCAGAATATAGCCCTCATTTTGCCCTAAATAAAACTTAACTCCCAACTCTTACAGTGTGCATGTTTTTTTCAGTTGACACTGCCCATCTCTTTACTGATCAACATCGAAATATAGCTTTTTCTTTTCTCAAAAGATGGTGCCACAGTATTGACTTCTATGCCTGTTGAGCAGCAAGCCCTTTGCTCAGTAACAGTAATAATTATGTAATTTTTGAGTACTTTCTAGACAATTTATCATATACTCTGTGTACATGATACATCTTAATCCTCACAAATCTCTTCATGTAGTAGATATTGATAACCTCATTTTACCACATAGGAAATTGAGACCTAGTGAACTGAGGTAACTGTGAGACAGGAGCGAAGCGGGCAGGGCAGGGCTATTAAAGAAATGACACAGCAACAGAAAATTTGACTCCCAGTAGACCTTGAAGCCCAAGATGGCATAAGATTTGACTTTCAGGAGATCTTCAGTTTTGTTATACACATTGTAATATATTAGAATGCTAACTGGAACTCCCACAGGTGCCATGACAATTCCAAGGCTAACCATAAAAGGTGAAAAAGTTGGCAGTGGCCCAATTCTTAGGAATCCCCACCACATCGCCAAAGTAGGTAAAATAATCCTCCCACTTGTTATCTTATAGTTACCCAGTCCATAAAAACTAACAACCCAGCACCTCATGGTCACTCTCTCTTGCCTTCTGAGATGGCCCAGACAATGTCTATGGAGTGTGTATCTACTTTTATTTTAACTACCCCCACATCTCCTGGTCGATTTCATTTTCCAAGACCTTATGCTCTGGGGCCACCGCCTCTTGCCTCTTGAGATGGCCTGCATTCTGCCTATGGAATGTGTATCTCTTGGAATAAACCTACTTTTACTCACCTATGGCTTGCTCTTGAATTATTTCCTGCAAGAAAATAAGGACCCTCACTTGGTGGGGAGCATTCCAGAAACTTGCCCGAAACCTGGAACACTACCATCCCCTCTGGCCCCATTTTCCTGTATCAACTGAAGTTCACACAGCTGCTAAAGGGTAGATGAGTAGGAGCAGAGTCTGTGTGACTTAAAATCCCACCACCATGACAGAAGATTAACAGACAAGGCCAGGAGTGAAGCTTAAGGTATAAACCATAACCTAACATCCTTAATATCTGCAAGAAGTGAGTGGCAAATTTGGCTGATTCTCCAAGAAGAAAGCCTAAGTAAACTACACCATTTACAGTAGACTTTTCTTTTGTTGATAGAGTCTCATCTAAATAAATACAAATTCATTGGCTCAGTATATGCTTTTAAAATGCTCCAGAAGGGAACAAATAATTAGTAATCAGCTATCTACAAATGCTTGGTTGTTTTAATGTCTAAAAGAACTTACATTTTTCTCAGTAGATTTGGCCTTGCTCTATAATTAAAGCATCCGTAATACTATTAATTCATTCTCCCAAGCAGTTTATTTTTACTGTTTTTAATCAATACAACAGCATATTCAGAAAGGTACTCTTCACAAATAATAAAGCTGAAGGTCACAAAAGTAAAATTTGACTTTAGAGCCAGGTTTGTTGACTCTTAACATGCTCTTCCTACAACACATCTGTTGCCAGAATGCTCAAGTAGTACTGGGATACTGTGATTGATAGTAAGAAAAATGTATTTGTCCTTCATCCTCATTTCTGGCACAGAGCTTCTAAAACTCCTGGAATCTCCTAAGTAATGAGAGCTAGAAAGGTGCTTTTTGTTATGTTAATGAGGATACAGCTGGTTGTTGGCCTGAGGGCTAACCATGTGAGTAGGAGGTTGTAAATTTCAGTCTACCACCCTCATGTCCTGGGAGATTAAATCAATCGCCAATAGCCAATAATTCAATCAATCATATCTACATTATGAAATCTCCATAAAAACCCAAGAGGACTGGGTTCTGGGAGCTTCAAGATCGGTGAATATGTGCAGATTTGTGGGGAATAATGTTTTCTGAGAAGGCACAAAAGCTCTGCATTCTCCTCCACAAAACTTGCCTTATGCATTTCTTTCATCTGTCTATTCCTGAACTACACTCTTTTATAATAAACTGGAGACCTAATATGTAAAATGTTTCCCTGAGTTTTGTGAGCCATTCTAGCAAATTCTACAACCCAAGGAGGGGGTCATGGGAACCTCTGATCTATAGCTGGTTGGTCAAAAGTACTGAGGACAATCTAGTGGGCAGTCCTGTAGTACTAAATCTTTAACCTGTGGGATCTGATACTCTCTCTGGGATATGATGTCAAAAGTGAACTGAACTGTAGAACATCCTGCTGGTGACATAGCAATGCTTGTTGGTGTGGGGAAACATCCCCATGTTGGAAGGTACAGAACATCTATTCAAGTATGATGTACAATTTTTTGATAGTTTGTTTTTCATTGAATTATGGTTAGCATACACATTTTATCTTACCTATTTGGGTAAGAAGGGACAAAGAAAATATCTAGATTTATTAGAGACAAAGAAAACATCTAGATTTATATTCATCATACAATTCAATGTGATTTCTTACATAAATTGATGATACTTAATAAAGAAATAAGAAAATGTACAAATAAGTAATAATTATATGAATTTGCATTTGATTCTAACTTATCACTACCAATAAGATGATACTTCTGCCTACAGATAGGCAATAGTATCTTATAAGATCAGGGTAGGATGACTAAATTGGGGACCGAAAAGAAAAATTAAACAAACAAAACTCCTCCTTTCCTTCCTTCTCCTCTTTTTATAGTATTATTGATTTTCAAAGAAACTTTTATACATTCCTTCACTATAGCATTATTTAAAAATTTATTTCAGTTTAAAAACATTTAAATGAGAAATATATTGGTTTTCTTTATTCTCAACCAAAAATATAGATCACTGAGATTACAGAAATTAATTTAACTTTCTGTAAAATCCACCCACCTTCTGTTCCTCTCCCTTTGGGAGTCACTGGAGATTCAGCTAATGTCTTTCAATACCACAATTCCTGGTATATTTAAAAATATTTTTACATTTTCAATTATTTTAAATTATATGATATGTACAAACAGATTAATTAAGAATAACGCTCTAGAGACATTTTAAATGGTGTAATTTCTGATTATCAACAACTTTCTAGCTGGGACAAAATATAAAGAATCCATGGGTTAAATGCTAAAAGTTTTATTTCAGAGAGAGGTTTGTTATACCTAATTTAATAGACATATTGACAGGTACCTCTGTTAGTCTGCGCAAATTGTGACAGAATCCTCAAGGACAAATTTTGAGACTGTCCTGCACTTGGCACACAAAATTTCAGTTTCAACTATCAAGATCATTGAATAAAGATGTACACATAGTAAAGAAAATAGGAATGCAAGTCTTGCCATTTATCAAGGAATTTTAAAACAATATGTTTGTGGACTTTTTGTTCAAAGGATTCATTTTATGGCAGAACTCTTTTTAAAAAAATGTATCTACTTGCACTTGGGCACCAACTGAAACTTGTCCTGAAATTTATGAAGGCTTAATACTAGCACTAGAATCTCAAGGAGAAAGGGGGACAAAAGCAATAAAACAAATAAAAACAGGACAAAAAAACCAAAACAAACAAACAAACAAAAACAAAGTTAAACAACCAATATCACTAAAGAGGTCCTAACAAGAAGTCACATGCAAAAAAGCAACAGCTGTTAAACCGGCTTCAGACTTTCCCTTTATAACATTAAATTCAACACTAAAGTCAAAAATAAAATGAAATAATTGTTAATAAATTTTGGTATTACTATATTACAAAGCAATAACTTAAATCCAGCTTTTTTTCTGCATGAAGAACACAAAAATTTCTCAAATATGCAAAGAATTAGAAATAATGCCACCTGCTCACTGCGTATGACAAAATTATCTTATAAATATTAAAGCTCTCTGGTGACATATAAATAAAAATTAAGAATTCAAGCCTGGTAGGGACATATACTTTAACTCCTAATCAAGGATCACCCCACCTTACTTACACTCACTGCTAGTGCATTTTATGTGTGTGTGTGTGTGTGTGTGTGTGTGTGCGCGCGTGTGTGTGTGTAAATTGAAAGCAAAAGTCAGAAACTCTCAATATGAATTCTGGATAAGTACGTGACCTGGGACAAATCAATTAATCTTATATTGCATAAATACACACATATGCATACATATAACATGAAAAATTACCATTCGTCATTGATGAACTTAAAAATTATCTAGCAGCAGTAACAGAAGTTTGTACTTCTTCTGGCAGGATCCATATTTTAAAACTGGGTAAGATTCTTCCCTTTACATGAATAAGGAATTTGTATTTGGTTAGTATATTCCATTAACTGGAAAATTTTTCATTCCTTACGACAAAAATTAATCCTAAATTTACCCAGAAAATAAAACAATTTGTCTTTGCTAGAAGAAATAATTTTTTAACCTGAATGCAATGTCCAGAATTTGACCCTTATTTTATTCAAGCTCTTTTTCTCTATTTCTCATCATGAACTAGTTAGGCTTGCCCTCCCTGCATATCATAATCCCTTTTTCAGGCTAACTACTCAGAAAATGTTCAGTATTGTCTTATATTTTCTGCTCTTATTGTGTTGTCTGTTTCAACAGTGTGACATTCTCTGTCCTCCACTAACTTTAATTTGCCTATTCTGGAAAGTACTGTTGATTACTTTAGCTTACATTATTGGTGATTCATAACTCACCATTTAGCCTATTCTGTGAATGGCAAATCATATTTTATTATAGTCATATTTCTAGATTTACTTATTATGCATATTAGTAATATACAACTTTAAGCTTTTATATCTTTTAATATATTTTTAAATGAGCTTCAATGTCATTGAGTTAAAGAGCAAGGATGGAATGATGAATTTAAATAGCAACACTAAATATTACTGCAACTAGTTTGGACATGTTCACTAATATAAGTTAGTATGAAAGTTCAGGCTTGCTACTCAATGCCTAGCACTGTCTTTATGTGTCTACTCTAATAAATACAAACTAATAGATGTATACAATACCAGAGTAGGCAACAGAAACTTAATTAATTTACACAAAGCTATTGAACTTAAGAGCACTGCCATTACCACTGAAAGAGATAATGCATGTAAAGTTTGAAACATAGTGAAGATATATAATCAGTTATTATCTTTCTTTTCTTTTTTCCAGTTATATAAAAATCAAATTGATAATAGTTTCTTTGCATTGCTGATTACACATTGATCATGTTCAATATGTACTGAATATTACAATTTCAATGCAATCGAAAACATTTATTTTCAATATTTATTAGACTGTTTCAGTATTTATTAAAGAGATTTCTCCTTTTCCATTGTGTTATTTTATCTTCTCTGGGCGTCTTTAATTTCCATCTGTGAATATTAATGTCATTTTCTGTGGCCTAATATTGTCTTGCTTCTATAGAGCAATTTGGCCTTAAGCCATACTCTGAACTTGCCTAGGAGAAATCCATAAGCTTTGCTTACAACTTAGTGTAAAAGTTTGTTATTCAAGAATTTATCAAATTCCCCTACTAAATGTTTATTTCCTGTTTAACTGTCAGAGGTCAGTAAAAATTAATTCCCTCAATTTCAGTTTTTAGGGGGTTGTCTCACTTTATCACCCAAGAATTGAAAACAAGCATGTTTCTAGAATATTTAATGCCCCATAAGGATGTTGGAATCTGAACCAGTATTTTTTTATGATAGCTATGATTTTTTCCTAATGATATACCAATGGCAGTATATTTAGCAAAATATATTTAGTTCACCTAATCATCTTTGATTCAATCCAAGTAATTAATTAAGACAAATATGTGCTTTAATTTGTGCTAATCAGTTAATCACCATGGAAACTGACACCCAAACTACATTATCCCTTACAAACAAGTTTAAGGTGTCTACTTTACCTTAAATTAGCAAGCATATGATATTTCTGATGAATAAAATGGCAATATAAAGATTATATATAGATTTTAAATACCCCTTGAATACTTATGAAAGCATTTTTTATATGTGTTTTTCTAAACTATTATTTTATTTCAAGCCATTTGCTCCAAACCAGATACAAAAGTCAGCCGAATTAAATTCCTAAACTTTTCTAGATTCATTATCTTTCTTATCATCGTCTTTTTTTAAACATTTTTTATTGAGTTATAGTCATTTTACAATGTTGTGTCAAATTCCACTGTAGAGCACAATTTTTCAGTTATACATGAACATACATATATTGTCACTTTTTTTTTTTTTGCTGTGAGCTACCACAAGATCTTGTATATATTTCTCTGTGCTATATAGCATAATCTTGTTTATCTATTCTACATATGCCTGTCAGTATCTACAAATTTTGAACTCCCAGTCTATCCCTTGCCCAGCCTCTCCCCCTTGGCAACCACAAGTTTGTATTCTATGTCTATGAGTCTGTTTATGTTTTGTATTTATGTTCTTTTTTGAAAGCACTTTTGAATATTCTATTGATGATTCCACAGATCTAAATGAACACAGGCTATTGTTTGTAATGAAGTTTGAAATTTATATAATGTAACAATAACATATAATTTCAAAAAAGTTCACCACTTATTATTATCAATTGTAATGGAAATAAAACATGAGACAAAGAGCATGACTGGTTTGAAGCCTTGCTATTTCCTGAGCACTTAAATATATTCAAGTTAATGAATTCCAGTTCGAAAAGGACGTAATATATACTGAGATGAAAAGCTATAAAGAGATGTTGTGAGATACAATTCAGAGCTCCTTTCCCATATGTATGTTTATATACATACAAAATGATGCAAATTGTGAAATCTTATGTGCAAGTAAACCTTAGCATTGCCTAAAACTGAGGATACACATCACCTATTGAGGATCAGGAGACCCATGCCAGCCTCAGCCCTGCTGCTTCTGGCTCTTCTTCTCCTGCCTCCCTGCATACAGGTTATGGAAGAAAGAATAAAAAAATAAAAACATGGACTATCACTTTCAGCATGGTCAAGTAGCTCCTACTAGACCTTATCCTACTTTCTATAGAAACTATAAACTCCAGACAAACTGTAAAAAATGAATGACTAGAAGGTAATGGAGAGTAATCAAATGCAGGTACATTCTAGAGTTGAATTGACACTTGTTAAAAAAGAATGGTACTGTGTAAGTTATGTGCCTTTCCCCCCTGGCTTTTAGTTCGAAGTTAGGCCAAAATTTTCAGTGTGTGAAAGGGCTATAACTCTTAAAGAAATCCTGCACTTTCCAACCTGAAAAGTCAGAAGGCATATTTGAAGGCAATTGTATTTCTAAAGGCTGAGAGGAGACTCCAGGAAAGGAGAAAACCACAGAGGAGGAGCCCCAAATTCCGAGTATAAACTACCCAAATCTTTGACTCCTGAACCATAAATGCATGGTACAGATTCAAAGTGGCTTGCAATGAATGATAAAATAACTGAACTTAGATTTGAGATGTAATAAAATGTCTGAAATTTAAATATAACCAAATCAACTGTCCACTAAAACGAAACAAAACAAAAAATCGCCCTTCCTAAGAGTATTACCAAATGCAAGTTATCTATACAATATCACACTTACAATTGGTGGGATATAGTCAAAATTAATCATGTATGAGGAACCAGAAAAAAATGTTATTCATTCTTAAAAGGAAAAATAATCAACAGATTTGAACCCTTAGATTACCCAGATGTTGGAATCATCATACAAGAACTTTTAAAGTACCTGGAGTGTTTGTGTTTGTGTGTGTGCGCACGCACGCGCGTGTGTGCAATGAAGTAGAAATAGTTATAAAATATAAAAATCTAGAAAAATCTCAGGAAATTTAAAAACATAAAACAGAAACAACAAAAATTCCAGAAAAATAAATATTTAAATGAAACATTCTTTGGATAAGCAGAATGGAGATGGCACAGGAGAAAAGTCAGTAATTTTGAAGCTAGATCAAAAGAAATCATGCACTCTTAAGGAGCTCAAGATCTATGTTTGAAAAGAAATGAAAAGAGTTTCAGGACCCTGTGGGACATGTTAAAAGTATAAAGTACATGCAATCTAGGCTCAAAAAGGATTGGCAAGAGAGAATAAAGCAGAAAAGAATTTGAAGGAATAATATCCAAAACCTTCCCAAATGTATAAAAGATACATTTTTCCATAAACAAAAGGCTTAGTCAACTCCAAGTAGGAATAATACAAATAAAACTAAATCCCAGCACAAAAAAAGTCAACCTACTAAAATTAAAGATAAAGAGAATATCTTAAAATTAGCTAGAGAATATGGCATTTTATACACAGGGAAAGAATAATTCATATCATCACAGACTCCATCTCAGAAGCTATGAAGTCAAGAAGAATATGGAAGAATATCACTGAATGAAAAAAATGGTAAACACAGAATTCCAATGAAATGAAAATATTAATCAAGAATGAACGGTAAATAAAGATATTTTCAGACAAAATAATAAGAAACTTTGTCACCAGCACTGCACCTAAAAGAAATTGTAAAAGAATTTCTTGCAGTTAAAAAAAATAGTAACAGAGAAAAAAAATGGACCATCAGGGAGGAAAGAAGAATAGCATAAATAATAAGAATATTGATACATACAAATTTTTCTCTTAGTTTAATCAATATATACATGACTATCTAAAGCAAAAGGTATAATGCTGTCTTTTTGGTTTATAACATCCATAGCATGAGATGACAGTTAACATATATAGAATTATGAAGTTATGGTAAATGGATCCATATGGTTGCAGGTTTTCTATGTATCATATGAAGTAATAAAATATTAACTCTATAGAGACTATAAAGACAATCCTATAGCAACTACTAAAAATTTCCAATGGATAATTTCAAGTGGAATTCTAAAATTCATTCAAATTGTAAGAAAGAGAACTAGAAAATCAGGAAAGGGTGGAAATAAAATACAGGGGACATTCAGAAATTATCTTTTAAAATGGTTAACCAAAATCAAATGATACCAATAATTGCATAGAGAGTTTCATCCATAAACATTCTAAGTTAAAGGCACAGATTAACAGAATAATTAATAAAAGCAGGACCTAATTATATGTTAAATATGAGATGAAATTTAAATATAAAGCTCAGATAAACTGAGGGTAAATGGATAGAAATTATACGTAATATAAACCCTAATCATAAGAAAGCTGGATTAGGTCTTTTAATACAAGGTAAATGTCAAGAAAAGTCTAATGTCAGAGATAAAGCAGGATATTTAACAAATGTAAAAGGCTCAATTCATCAGGATGATCTAATAATTGTAAGTGTGTATGAATGACCTGATAATCAAGGTTCAATACACATGATTCAAAAACTAGAGTATTAAAGAAAAAACTAGATAAAAATCTCCTACTATGATTGATGAATTAGCAGTTCGCTTGAACAACTGCACAACTAGACCAAAAAACTAATAGAATCAACATTCACAACCTTGACCTAATCGATAATTATAGAACATTACATATGATAATGTCAGAATAGGCATTCTCTTTGAGAGCTCTTATTATATTCGCAAAGATGGCCCATAAACTGGGCCATAAAAAGTCTGAATCAACTTAATAGAATTGAAATCATATGGAATAAATCCTCTGCTCACAATATAATTAAAGACATAAGTAACCGTATCTAGGAAAACTGCAAATATTTTCAATTAAACCCATTTCGAAGTAATCCATCAAGGAAAAAAAAATCAGATGACAAATTATAGAATAATTTGAACTGAACGATATACAAAAAACAGCGTACAACAATTGAAGGAGGCAACTAAAACAATTATGAGAGAAATCTTTCAGTGCTCATATTTAAAACTGTTTAAATGTCTCAAATTAATGACCCCCAAAATTCTGCATTAAAATAAGAATAAAAAAGCAAAGTAAACTAAACGCAGAAATAAGAAAAAAGACAAAAGAAGATATTAAGGAAACAGAAATGAGGCAAACACTGCAGACAATTTCAAAAGGGGAAAAGGTCTTTTCGACTCGGAAAATCTGAGGTAGAGCGATGGGGTTGCGCCCTCCCCACCCCCACCGCCCTCACCGGCCCGCCCACCCCCACCCTCACGCGGCAGTTTACTGGGCTGCTGGCTGTGGAAGGGCCGCCTCAGGGAGCAGGCGGGCTAGGAGATGGCCACAGGGGCCGTCCGCAGAGCTTACCTCAGGACTTGTGCCAGACGTTGACATCATTCCCAGTCAAGAAGCTGAGCCGGAGCCACATGGAATGGAAGACGCCCCCCACTCCGTCGAGGCTGCTGAGGCTCTGAGGCCCCGAAGGCTCACAGCGACGCTACGGGGCACGGACCGCAGTCTCTATGGCAGGTGAGCAGAGGGGACATGGCCCCGGAATGGAGAGCCGGAGCTGGCCTCTCCAAGGAGGATGGACCAGCCTCCAAGGAGGTGGGCTCTCTTGGGGACGGAGTGAGGTGGGGTGTGGAATGTGTCCTTCCGGGACCTGGGGCCCCTCGGCCTCCGCGTCACTGTCGTGGGGCAGGTGGGGCAGGCCTGCAGCCTCACAGATAGCCAGAGACGCTTTGCTGACAGAGGCCCGCTGCCAGAGTTCTTTTTTCCCTTCTGAAGTTTGGCCTCGGTGAAGGCGAAGTCTAGGACCGAGACTGAAGGGCGGAGGGTGACGCCTTTCAGGGGCCTGGGTGGGTTGGAGGGCAGAGTTGTTGCTGAGGCGGCGAGTTGTGAGGCTTGAGGGGAGTTGGCGTTCCTGCTCCAACCGGAAGCAGTTACTGGCACTATTTTCACGGTGTCTCCCGCTGAGCATCAGCTGTTAGTGGTCTTCTTTGCGCATGCCTGGTTCGCCACTCGATGCTGGCAAGGTTTTGTCGGCTGGTTTGTTTTGTGGCCCTTTTGAAACTACTGGGAGAGTGGTTTTTATGATGATGGGGTCAGGAATCGTCCAGAAGTCGTTTTCCTCATTCCAGCAAGACTCGTACCTAATCTCCAGGTTGCTGTAATTACAGCCCCAGCAAAATCAGTGGCTGCACCTGCTCCAGGAGATGCTGGAAGAGCAGGGTCTTGTTCTTGCCAACAGATGGTGACCCGGGAATTGATCTTCTCTAGCTCAGATTCTGACTACTGCAGATCTTTCCTCTGCGCGCGCACGCACACACATACCTCTGTGTGTGTGTGTGTGTACAGACATATATATAATATATATAATATATTATATATATATACACACATAAGAAATAAAAGATCAGAATAGAAAAGAAGTGTTATCAAAAATTCTCATAAACAAAGCTTCATTATTGTCAGATGTTTTTACTGAGAATTCTATCACATATTCAATCCGGAAGTTTTTCAGGTAAAACAAAGGAGGAACTCTCCTCCCCTAAGACATCTTTTGAGACCAGCTAACCCTAAATATATGTACTGACAATGAAATTAGAAAAAAAAATTGCAGACAAATATCCATCATGAACATAGGCACAAAAATCTTTAACAGTACTATCAAATTGAATCCAACAATATTTAAGAGGGTAGTAGTACCTTATGAACAAATAGGTTCAATTCCAGGAGCTGATTAATCAGTGTAATTCATCATAATAACAAAAGAGATAAAAACATAAGATCATTTCAATAAAGTATGAAAAAGAATTTGACAAAATTCAACACTCCTTGTTCATTGAAAAAAAAAACTTAGCAAACAGAGAAGGAAACCCAATTTGATAAAATGCATCTAGGAGAAACGAGGCTAATATCATACTTGATGTTGAAATATTTAATGCTTTTTCTATAAGATTAAAAAGAAGACAGTAATGTCTGTCCTCAACATTTATTTAACATTGAACTCAAGTATTTATACTTGATTCATGTGCATAAAAATTTGCAATCTTATTACCCATATAGGTTCTTGTAACCACCAGTAAAATCAAGATGCAAAACCATCTGACAGTTGTCTTTCTTTTATTGATTTGAATTTGATTTGATTGTGGTTAGAGAACATGTTCTGTATGATCTCAGTTCTTTTAAATGTGTTGAAGTTTATTTTATGGCCTGAGATATGATCAGTCTTGTTGAATGTCCAAGGACACTTGAAAAAGTGTGCATTGTTACGTTGTTAAGTGTAGTATTCTATGTAGGTAAAATATATTCTCTTGGCTGATGGCATTGTTCAGATCTTGTAGGTCTTTGCTGATTTTCTAAGATTTCCTTCAATTTTTGATGGGAGTAGGTAAGTTGAAGTCCCCAACTATAATTTCAGATTTGTCTATTTCTTCTTGCAGCTGTATCAGTTTTTGCTTCATGCAGTTTGAGTCCCTGTTATGTGGTGTGTATACATTTAGAACCATTATGTCATCCTTTTCTTTTGGTTCTCTTATTTGTATTTGAGGACAAGAAGCTGTATTTCCAATGGCAGTTTAATTTTTAAAACCTTCGCAATCTTATTTTGGTCTGCTTGCTTTGTCTTATACTGCTTGGATCTCTGTCATTGCATGAGTGAGTAAAACCAAACCACAGAAATGTCTCTCAGTAAGGAAGGTATGTGTTGGGATGGTCTGTCTTATCAGTACCGCCTGGTTAAGCTGATATCCCCAGCTGGAAGAGAGAAGTCTTATCCTGTGGAAATAAATGGGCTTCCCAGACTAGGGCACTTCCTGTGACTGCATCCCTTTTTCTTGTTCTGGCTGTGTCCCTGGGCAGGGGAGGGGGATCCCAGGCTTGTGAGGTAAGAGGCTCCCCGTACTGGGAAACCTGATGTAGCTGAGTCTCTCTTTTAAGTTCCACTCTCCCACAATTTTATCTCTTGAATGAAAAGGGGTGTCTTAGACTCTGTGGGATAGAGAATGCTTCCCCTGGGCACTTATTTTGGGGGCTCCCGATTGGCATACTTTGCTAAGGCTGTCAAGCTTACCTGATGTTGCCAGAGGGACTGCCCTTTGGTGATAGGGAGGATGAACCTACCTGGCCTGCCTTCTGTTGCTAGGTTGGAAGTGGGAAATGTTCTATCTGTGTGGTTTTCCTCTACTGGTTGGAAGGACAGAAGACACCCTGCTGTTATGCTATGCCTCCATTCTTGTGGTCAAGCAACTCCCTGCCTTTGTCTTACTACCTTCAGAATTATCTTGTGTTTGTCTCTTGTGTCATTTCTAGGGTTCAAAATTGTGGTTGATGATGAGCAGAGGGGGAAAAATGGATCTATACTATCTTGTCCAGACTAAAAGTCTCTTAAAGAAATTTTTAAAAAGAAGAAAATGTTGGACAACTTATATTCAAGTCTTATTATAAAGCTACAGTATATAAGAGAAGGTGGTGTTGGCAAGAGGATAGACATGAGATCAAAAGATCAGAATAGAAAGTATAGAAATAGAATCACCAAATAACTTTAATTGATTTTCCCTGAAGTTTCCAAAGCAATTAAATGGAAAATGCAAAGGTTTCTAAAAAAATTGGTACCTGAAGAACTGGATATCCATATGAATAAAAATGAACCTCAAACTTTACTTCACACTGTAAATAAAAGTAAACCTAAAATGAGCCATGGATCTAATTATAAAGGCTAAAATTATAAAATTTCAATTAAAATGTTTATGATATTGACATTGCAATATTTCTCACAAAGCAAGAGCCATAAATTTAAAACAGTAAATTATGAATTGGGATTTATCATAGTTTAAAACATTTGATCTTTGAAGGAGACAATGAAGAAAATAAATAGCAAGGCATAGATTAGAATAAAATATCCTAAACAAATCTTGACAGAGGACTCAACTTGTATCCATAATATATAAAAAACTCTTACAACTCAACAGTAAGAAGAATCAACCC
The DNA here is from genome assembly GCF_048773025.1 of Camelus bactrianus. Classification (NCBI taxonomy): domain Eukaryota; kingdom Metazoa; phylum Chordata; class Mammalia; order Artiodactyla; family Camelidae; genus Camelus; species Camelus bactrianus. The sequence goes on from NC_133542.1 coordinate 52,139,145, forward strand.
CATAGAAAAATTGACAAATGATGTAAACAGATGATTAACAAAAGAGCATATTCAAATGTCTAATAAGCATACATTCTCAACATCATTAATCATGAGGGAATCACAATCTAAGAACACAATGTGATACTAATGTACAAGTCTTAAAATGGCTGCAATTTAAAAAAATTTAAGTTCACAGCAATTGGTGAAGATGGGGAACAACTTGAATTCTCATACCCTGCCAGTGGGTATATGAAATAGTACAACCACTTTGGAAATCTTTCTAAGTTTCTTTGAAAGTTAAATATTCACCTACATGAAATTCAGCCATTCCATTCCTAGGTATACCCCAAAGAGGTGAAAACACTCGTCCACGCAAAGAACTGTTTTGAGAATATTCATAGTAGCTTTTATTCATACCAGTGAAGAACTGAAAACAACACAAGTGTTCATCAACTGATGAATGGCTAAGCAAAATGTGAAATATCCATGAAAAAGAAGGCTACTCAGCAATAAAGATGAACATGCCACTGATACAAAAAAAAAAATGATGAATCTTAAAATCATTATGCTAAGTAAAAAAAGCCAGAAATAAAAGTGTCTATGATGGATGGTTCTATTTATATATACTTTAGAAAAAGAAAACCAATCTATAGTGACAGTAAACATTGTGCAAAGATTGCAAAGTGGTACAAAGAAACACTTGGTGATGGAAATATTCTGTACTTTGATTTCAGCAGTGATTTTACAAATGTATACATATGTCAGAATGCATCAAATTGCACACTTTAGCTAAGAGTTTCTTTCCTTTTCTTCCCTTCTCATGAGATCTAGATGAATAAAGAAGAAAGTGATTACTCATCAATTATGTCAGGATATTACTGAATCGTTTCTCTCCCTTTCAGGATACAGACTGCCTGTCAGTTTTCCCCCTACAACTATGAATGCGAAGGTGTAGGACAATCAAACTGTTAAAAAGTGTGTTTTATTTAGAAAGAAGAATAAGATTGTGATTGGGTACAGAAATATAAGTGTTAGTATAAATATTTTTAATTTCTACATTATACATCTTATATTGTTTAAATTGTTTTCATAGAGCATATACTCATATTATAATTTAAATTTACAATAAGAAAAATAGAACACAACACGGTTCTTTTTCCCATCCATGAAACATAATCACTGTCAATATTTTAGTTTATACTTTCTCACAATTTCCCTCCTATTTTTTCACATGGGAATGGTTTTGATTATAAAGTAATATATGATTTACTGTAAATAATTTGAACTTTACAAATCATTTTTTGGAAGAAAATAAAAATCACCTAAAATCTCTTTATACTGATAACCATAAGCAACAATTTAGTTAGCATTCATTCAGGCATCTCATTCATGTTTATGTATACACACACCCTTCTATAATTTTTTTAAATTGAATTATATTTACATGATAATTTTTAATAGATACCTCTTTTTAACATGCATTACTTACATTTTATGTGGTGAAAATCACTAAAATACTGTATAGTAAAAATGTCTATGCTATTAAAAACGCTATTAGATGAACGTCACTCTTACCCAGATAAAGAGTAGTTGGCTATGCCATTCTTACAAAATAGAAAATTTCTTGATTTTGCAATAGATAAAAGTAGATAATATGGCTAGCATTACATAATGAAAGTATATGTCAGATTGATAAATTACAAGAAAATTATGGAAGACCAGTGATTTGAAAGACTTTTTTGAGTGGGGGAAAATTGGAGAAATCTAACAGCAAGTATAAAATGGCCATTTGTTATACAGATAATAGATCACCAATGTCAAAAAACAGTTGAATTTGTAAAAGGGTTTCACAAAATCAAATATGAATATAGGGTGTAAAAAATGTAGTTATTTTATTGCTGAATATCAAATTACCCCGAATTTAACAGCTTAAAAGAACACAATTTTATTGCCATACAGTTTCTGTGTATCAGAAGCCTGGGCACAGTTTAGCTGGATCCTGCATTCAGGATCTCACAAGGCTGATATCATGTCATCTTTCTTATCTGGAGGCATAGGCTGATCCAGGTTGTTAGCAGAATTCATTTCCTTGCAGTTGAACATTTGAAGGCAACATTTTCTTACAGTTTGTTAGCAGGAGCTCACTCTCAGAGCCTAGAGATAGCCCTTGGATTCTGGTCACATGGTTCTTTCAAAACCTGGCAGATTATTTATTAAAATCCAGCAGGAGAATCTCTGATTTCAATTCTCGTTGACTCTTTCCATTGCTGATATCTAGATTATCTTTTAAAGGACTCACCTGATTAGGTCAGGCCCACTCAAGAAATGCCTCCTTTGATTAACCTAAAGTCGATATATTACGGACTTTGATTGTATCTGCAAAATCACTACACCTTTATTGTACAAGGTTACTGAATCACAGGAGCAACATTCCACATTATTTGCAGTTTCTTTCTGCACTCAAGGGAAAGAGATTTTATAGAATTTGACATCAGAGGATGGAAGTTTTAGTGTTCAATTTAGAATTCTATCTATGTAGGAGAAACATAGAAAGGAAGGAAGCCTACCTCTTTTATATTAGACAGAGAAGGAAATTAGGAATGTTTTGGGGTCAGATTCTGAAAGGTGTTAAAATTTAAGGAAAAAACAAAATTTAGTTTCTAATAAATATGAGGTAAAATCATTAATTTAACTTTAATAGTTTCATAGATAGGAAAGCTTATACTAGATACATTTTTTAAAAAGAAAATGTGTAAAATCTATGTTAAAAAACTACAAAAAGTACCTCTTTTTTCTGCTTTTTTCTGCTTTATAATTTGCAAGTTCCTAAGTCAGTATTAACTAACTGACTCAGTAAGATAATGGATCAACACACAGAATCCAGATTCAGAATGCCTGGGCCTGAATGCTGGCTCTGCCCTTTTAATGTCTGTGACTTTGGGCAAAAAAAATAATGTTTCTGTACTAGAGTTTTCATTATCTACAAAATAGTGTACAAAATAATAATACTGCCTACTTTGCAACACTGTTCCCAGGACCCAATAAATTAATTATATAAATTACTTAGAATAATTCAAAACCGTGTAATAACCTATAATTAAAAAGATTATGAAAAAATATTTATATATGTATAATTGAATCACTATACTGTACGCCAGAAACTTACACAACATTGTAAATCAACTGTACTTCAGTTAGGAAAAATTACTTAGAATAGTTGCTCCATATTAAATGACATTTAAATATTTGAAATTACCATCTTTTATATTAAACTAAGACTTCGAAGAAAGTGGTACAGCCACCCCTCAGTATCAGAGGTTATTGGTTTGAGGACCCTTGCAAATACCAAAATTGGTGGCTGCTGAAGTCCCTTATATAAAAAGGAGTAATGAAATTGATCCTATGTATCCACCCAGGTTCACCATTCATGGATTCAGTTCGATCCAAAATAGGTTAAATCCACGGATGCAGAACCTGTGGATCCAGAGGACTGACTATATTGCATACTGATTGCATAAATCATTAAATTAAGTGAAAATAAGTAATTTGTTCAAAGTTACAGAGTAGAAACCAACTCCTAGACTTGTGTTATTTATGATATACTGTTTTTACTGGGCAATATTTTATGATGGTTTAAGAGAATACCAGACATTTTATGTTATGAGTCTCACAGGCTCGATTTTCTTTTTCAATTAATGACTCACTCTGCTGACTGACAACTACTTAAGAAGGATAAATAAGGATCCAAAACTATCTATCTGCTGTTCTTACAGAGAAAAGACAACTGGCTGATATAAAATTCCAAATATGCAATATTTATCCTTCATAATCCATTGAAAATTTCCCTTATTCAGTAATTTAGAATCAGAGAAAAAAAGTCTGAGCCTAGGTTTTGTTGATAAAGCTTTGCAGCCCAGGTTCTTAAAGGACATTTTGGTTAAATTTTTACGTAGAATTTTGGTCACATTTGTATTGTGTGATTTTTTTTATTCCATTTTATTTTTTTGTAGTGTAAGTTTACTGCTTTTTGCATTTTTGTCTTCAGTAATAATTTGAAGCAAATTTAATACAGGCAGACTTGCGGTTACAAGCCAGCTTCACTTTTAAATTAAAAGGCGCTTATTTAGACCTGAAACCATAAAGTTCCTATAAGAAAACATAGGTAGTAGTTTCTTTGACATCAGCCTTAGCAATGTTTTTCTGGATCTGTCTCCTCAGACAAGGACAACAAGAGCAAAAATAAACACATGGGGATACATCAAACTGAAAAACTTCTGCATAGTGAAGGAAATGTATTTAAATCAGAAAATAAAAATAAATAGACTATATAATGAATTACATCATAATCCATTTGTACTGCTGAAAAACAAAATTCAACTGAGTAAATTTGAAGATATAATTGGCTTTACTCAAAGATTCATGAATTGGGAAGCATCTAATATACTAAATAGGTTCTCTGAGAAGCTGTACAAATAGGTTTTCTGGGCAGAAGGATGATGGGGCAAGAAGGTACTGGCAAAATAAAAAGGATTGTTTCAGACCAGGCCATCTTCTTTGCGTGAAAGAGGATAGCAGGGAGGGGTCTTTTTTCCTGCAGATAATCTCTCCAGTGTTGATCAGGAGGTTTCAAATTGACTGTTTTAATGGTCATGTTACCCGAAAATTTAGTTCGTTTCTTGTGTGTGTGAGCCAAAAGACACAACCAAGGTGATCAGGAGAAGGAAGAATATATTACTTACGTCAAATAAGGAAAACACTGGAGATCTTTCCCAAAGCAGTGTTTCCCCAAACAGCAAAATTGGGGAAACTTTAAGGTAAGGGTACATGCATATTTATGAAGGGGCTTGGGAGAACTACAGGGTCCATGTTTTAGTTGATTCAAGTCACAAGGGTCAGAAAATGTCAATGTCATTATCCCTTAGGTTCAAGTTGATCTGGTGATTGAGAGCCTCAGGCTAATCTTTACCATTGAAACAGAACTGAGAGTCTTTAAAACTGATACTTATCTTTGCTATTGTTACTTCTCTTGCCTGATAATAGTTCCTGTATTCTTTTGTTCCCTGAAAAATCATTAATTACTGAGACCTGTTCAAAGACAAGCTTTGTGGCCAGGCTTAGATCATAAAGTGGTTTCTCTCATGTCAAGAAAGCCACGTCTGGTTCTCTTTCTCCAGGGAACTTCCTACCTCTCTGCCTACCGTCACATTGCTGGATGTGCCTTTAAGTCTTAGTTTGCTGTTGTGGAGGGCAAATGACTCCATTTTGGCCTTATTATTTCTTTTTAAGAGTACTAAATAGCAAAAGCCACATTTATTTAGCCAAAATGTTGAGATAGCAAATAGCAAATAGTATAGAGTGTGATTTTACTCCTCCCTCATTGAAAATTAGTGAAGCCATCTTAAACTTTTGACCAAAACTAAATGTTTGAACCAGGCTTGGAACCATTATTTTGTGTACTTCATATTGTCAAGAAGGAAGAAATTTTCCTCTACCCTTCAAGGTTCTTCTGGCTGGCCTAACAACTAAATTGACATGAGACAGATTAACAGGAGAAAGTTAAATAAAAGTTTAATAACATGTATACCTGGGAGAGACCCAAGAAAACTGAATAACTCACCAAAATGGCTGAAACCCTCACTGTAAATACCATTTTCAGCTAATAACAAAGAGGATATTGAGATAGTGGTTTAGGACTTCCCCTGTCTTCCTTGCAGGTACTCAATAAATATTTTTTGACTGAAGAACTGAAGCCCATCAAAATTTGTGTCATTTGAAGCTGAATAACAAAAGTCAGTAATATATATTTTCAAGCTTTTACTTGGAGCTGATGTTTCATTAAAACTATCTGTCACAAAGAATTGCTTAATTGTGCAGTAGAGCCATACTCAAAGTATCCAATTATATTTTTTTCAATTAACTTTTATTAGCTGATGTTTACAAGTAATTTAGTGAAATTAGGTGAAGGTTAAATTACTGTTGCAATCAGAGGTGTATTTAAGTGGTAAAATATAGGGAAGTACTTGGTCTTATAAATATGCATTATTAACACCACTACCCATAGGATATAACATCTACCTTCCCCATTTACGCTAGTAATAAATCTCCTTGTGTCACTGCTTCAAATGAAAAACTCCATGATATACACTCAGCCATTTAAACAAATTAGCTTTTCATAAACAGATTTTTAAACTATGCCCTTTAAAGCTATACTCCATTCATCTGCTGATATTCTCCAATATATATTTCTAGTTCTAACATTTTAAAATTTCATACTTAAACTTCCAATACTACTCAGTCCAAAGCTTTCCTCACCATTTTCTAAGTTGAGCTTATCATTTTCTAGTACAGCTTTTCTTTTTCATGAAATCTTACTTTACATGAACTGTTGCCATCTTCTAAAACACAAAATTTCCCCATACCTATTACCCTTCTCCTCACATAGCTTCCTTAATTGGTTCTTAAAGCCTATTTTCTTTAACCACAAAAACCCAAACAAAACCCAAAAAAATTATTTCTCCACTTTACCTCTTAAAACATTCATTTAAAATTATTTTGGAAGTAATTCAGTAATGCTCATTTTAGAAAAGATTAAAAAATGAAAAAAAATGGTACCAGAAAAAATAAAAATGGTGTCTAATCCAATAACTTGTAATTACTTGTCTTTAAAATGTTTATGTATAAATTCTGGTTTCTTACATAGTCATAAACATATTTAACAATATATCACTCAACATGCTGAATTTGTTCCATATTTCAGACTTTGTACTAGGTTTCTCTCCCTGGGCAATTCTTTTAGTCTAGCTTTATTGTTATATTTGAAGTGAATTTTTTACAAATTCATATAAGTGGACCATATTTTTTTTCATTCTGATAATCTCTATCCCTTAATTAGTATTTAGACTATTTACATTTAATGTAATCATTTGTATGTGTGGATTTAGATTTACCATGAAATTTTTGCTTGTTTTCTGTTTGTCATCTCTTTAATTATTCCTTTCTTTTCCCTTTTCAGGAGGAAAACATTATTTGACCCTTCCTTGTATTCTGCTTTAACTTATCTATTATGATTTTGATACAGGAAAAAGAGTGGAGGTTGAGCGTGAGAGCATGGCCGTGTCCCAGATCACAGCTGAGTCCCTGGAACATGCCCCTCCAAGTGAGGGTCCTTGGCTTTGCACAGGAAAGAATTCAAAATCTAGCCATAGTTGACTAAAAGTAGATTTATTTAGAGAGATGTATGGGGTAGGGGGTGGTTAAAGTAAAGGTGGATATACACTCCATAGACAGAGTGTGGGCATCTCAGAAGGCAAGAGAGAGAGAGAAAAACCATGAGATTTGGTGCAGTGTTGCTAGTTTTTATATTCTAACATATGACAGAATTAGTCCAACTACTTTGGGGAAGGGGCAGGGATTCCCAGGAATTGGGATACCACCCTCTCTTTGACATTTCATGCTTAGCTTTGAAACTGTCATGGCACTTGTGAGTGTGTTATTCACCATGCTAGAACATTACAATATGTATAATGTAGCTCAAGGTCCACTGCAGGTTGAATCTCCCACCATCTTGGGCCTCAAGGTCTATTGGGAATTGACTTTTCCGCCATACTGGTGCTGATTGCTGTGTCATTCTTTTAATGGCTGTGTCCTGCCCCCTTCCCTCCTATCTTAATTTTGACTATATCTATTTTTTTTCCTTGCAGTTCCATTAGTGATTACAAAAGACATACTTAACCTTTAGAGTCTACCAAGCATCAGTATTTTACAACTTCAATTATAATGTAGAAACATTACCACCATATGGGGGCTATTCATGCTATAGTTGTCTTATATATTAAATCTATACACATTGAAAATTCCAGCAAAAAGTATACTTTTTGCTTTCAACCATCAGAAAAATTCTTAAGAACTCAAAAATAGAATAATCTTTGTATTTACCAAATGTTTACCATTTCTGTTGTTCTTTCATCTTTCCTGGTCATTGTACTTTAGTCTCAAGAACTTCCTCTAGAAAATATTTATAGAATAAATCTGTTTAGTATGAATTGTGTTAGCTATCCTTCATCTGAGAATGCCATTATTTTAGTTTTATTCCTAAAGGATATTATTACTGAATATACAATTATGAGTTTACAGGATTTTTTCCCTTCAGTTCTTTAAAATGTTGTGCCATATCTTCACAATTTCCGGTGAGAAATATGCAATCATTTGAATAATTTTTCTCCTGTAGGATATGAATTTTTTTTCCTCTGTCTTCTTCAGGATTTTATCTTTGTCTTTAGCTTTCTCAACTTACAGAAATTACATGTATCTAGCCCTGCATTTCTGTAGATTGATTCAGTTTGAGGTTCATTCAGCCTGTTGAATATCAAAGTTTGTGTCCTTTTCCAACCTTAGGAAATTTTTAGCTATTATTTCTTCAAATAATTTTTCAGAATGGTACTCTCTCGTCTACTTCTGAGATTCCAATTGTGAGAATGCTAGACCTTTTGTTATTATCTCATAGTTAAGTAAGTTTCTTTTTCCTTTTTTTTCAAACTTTTTTTTTCTCTTTATTGTTCAGATAGGATAATTTCTTATTTTTAATTGAAGTATAGTCAGTCTACAATGCTGTGTCAATTTCTGATGTACAGCATGTTTCAATAATACAAATACATACATATAGTCATTTTCATATTCTTTTTCATTATAGATTACTATAAGATATTGAGTATAGTTCCCTGTGCTATACAAAAAAACTTATTGTATATCTATTTTATATATAGTAGTTAATACGTGCAAATCTTGATCTCCTAATTTATCCCTTCCCACCTCCTTTACTCCCCGGTAACCATAAGTTTGTTTTCTATGTCTGTGAGTCTATTTCTGTTTTGTAAAGAAGTTCATTTGTATCTTTTCATTTTTTTTTGATTCCACATATGAGTGATATCATATGCTATATTTTTTCTCATTCTGGCTTACTTTACTTAGAATGATGATCTCCAGGTCCATCCATGTTGCTGCAAATGACTTTACTTTATTCTTTTTTTATGGCTTGGTAGTATTCCATTGTGTAAATATACCCAAACTTCTTTATCCAGTCATCTGTTGATGGACATTTAGGTTGTTTCCATGTCTTGGCTGTTGTTAAATAGTGCTGCTTTGAACATTGGGGTGCATGTATCTTTTCAAATTAGAATTCCCTCCAGATATATGCCCAGGATTGGGATTGCTGAATCAAATGGTAACTCTGTTTTGAGTTTTTTGAGGAATCTCCATACTGTTTTCCATAATGGTTGCACCAAACTACATTGAGATAAGATAATTTCTGTTTACCTATTTTATGTTCATTGAATCTTTCTTCTGCTATGTCTTTTCTTTTATTAAGGTTATCCAGTGAGTTTTTTCATCTTAGTGTTGTATTTTTCAATTCTAAATATCTATGTGGTTCTTCCATCTTTTAATTTTTTTTTTTTTCTGAAAGATTCTAACAGTTTTTGTTGGAGTGTTCCTGGTTGCTCAGTTTGAGCGTGTTTAAAGTGTCAAATCTGTGCTTATGTCTGTTGATTATCTTTACCTATGTGAGCAGGGGATAAATGGTGGTTTATATGCCAAGAAATTTTGGATTGTATTCTAGGCATTTTGAATATTATACTTTGTGACTCTGGGTTGTTTAAATCTTATCGAAAATGTTATTTTTGTTTATACAGGCAAGCCAACCTGGTTAGGACACAAGTACCAACCCACCTTCTGTAGGCTGTGGTTTCAAAATCAGTTTACTTCTCAAAACCATTTCAGAACTCTTCAAATCTTTCCTAGATGTGTTCTACCTTTCAGTCAGTTACCTCAAGATGATGTTTCTTGTCCAGTATCTCAAAGTTTTTGGATGCTCATTAGGATCACATTTATGTATGCATACCTTGGAGGCGAGCCCCAGAGTTCATAAGCTTTATAGTCTGGACTTCCTGACATCTTCCTTCTCTTTGATCTCTATGGTAGCTCCTGGTTCTTGGGGCTCCCTTTTTTGGTCCTTTGAACAGAAACTTGTGACTCTTAAGTTGTAGAAAGACACAGGGAGAAAACAAGTAAGGGTATGGGGGAATGTGGGGGAGTCTTCTTGGAACTGTAGTCCCATCCAAGGAAAAGAAGTTTCCTTTTCCTCAGAGTTTGACCCCTCTGGGTTCTCTTTTTTGGATGTTGCCCCCATACCATGAGATTTCTTGGGGCTTGAGAATGAGATAACAGAGAAAAATAATAAGGAAGGAAGGGGAAAAGGAGGGAGGGAAGGAGAAAGGAAACAAAGAAGTTTCTGAACTCTCTTCTTTATTCAAAGTTTTATTTCCAGCCATTCAGCCAGTAGTAGAGGGCTTTACTTAAGCTCCCTCGGTCTGCACCTCTGTACTTCACTTCTGTACTCTGATTTCCTGATTTCACTGATCTCAGGTTGGAGTGGGATGGGGGCCACTAGAAAGAAAAGGAAAAAAAAACCCAAAAAAACCTCACAGCCAATTTGGTGACTTCCAGACCTGGTGTTTTTCCTTGATCTGTCTGCTGATGTTTATTTTTCAGAGTCCTCCAAATGCTGTCCTGTGCATTTTGTCAGGTTTTCTATTTATGACAGGGTAAAGTGTGCTTAATCTATATTATTGGGAACGAGCCCTCTTGGGAAGCTCATCTCTAAGAATTTGGTATAACTAACTTGTTTTTAAAGTCTCTGCCCCAAAAATTAGCTCCTTGAAAAAGATTTCTTAACTACCCCAGCAAGGAGCCCTCACCTCTCAACTAGTCATCTTTTCAGCATATTTTTCTTCTTTTCATATTGTTTTGTGTATAGCTTTTAACCACTCTATTATAATTTATCTATTTATTAAGCATCTACTTTATCTCACCAAAATATAAATTTGATACAATCACTGTGCAAGACAATGTCTTTACACTCATTCACATTATCTTTTTCACTTACCACTTATCTTCAGTCCTTGGCATATGATAGGTGTCTAATAAGCTTTTGTTAAATTAAAGATATTTTAGCACATTTTATTTCAAGCATAACATTTTATTGTATAAAGATATGAAAAGTTAAATATATAACTACAATTGGAAATAAAAAATTATATGTGTCTTAAATTTTTTTCTCTAGTGTCTGTATGTAGGCAGTAGACTGAGCTTGATATATATACTTAGTGAGAAAATGTTTTTTAAATAGTTTCCAATATTAATGTATTAAATATAGCTATATTTAATATTAAAACATTAAATACAGAATTAAAATATTAGAAACAGTATGACACTAAGTAAAATGTGAAGTTTTAATTTCAAATATAATTTAGTTAACAGTTGGTTGTGAGCGTTTGTTTTATTCCAGTGTGAACTGCACAGTATTAATAATGGCATTTTCACCCTCTGCATGCCCACTCTGTTCTCTTGCTAAGAGGAGCATTCTCTTTGCCAGCTGTGTTCTCGCTAAGATAATGTGGTAAAGGGAAATATTTTATTCAGCTATCTTTGATAGAAATAGTCAGTTACTTGAGTTTTAACTTAAATTCCTAAATACCTCTTTTGTTTTACACTATATATTGCAGTTATGGAAGTATTACACTAGGCCCTCTGACAACAGAAAACTTTTTAGTGGCTCATCCAAAGTGTTTGTCAACTTTCTTTTTGTTAAAATAACTTATTTTTCACTTTTCCCTAGCCATCATACAAAAAGGCCTTTAAAAGCCTATCACTCAAGCAGCCACTTCTGCCAGGGAAGTCTGAATCCTAGTAGAAAACCCAGCTTCAGTTAAAGCCATATCCTTTATCTCCTTCTCCCTTGAGATCTTCTCTCCTGATACACACCAACATGATAATAATAACCAAAAGTTGGTAAATTTAAGAAATTATTCAAATATTTATTATTTGAAATTATTATTCAAACATTTATGAAATCTAGATTTAGACAGAAAAAGTGGGATTTTCTTATATTCTGATTAAAATCAACTTCTTACTCATCTTGACCAATTTCAAGGTTTGAGATTAACTAGAGAAAATTCATTAATAATTGAGTCCTATATATTTTTAATTCTATTTTTTAGAATAACTTCTTTATAAGATTATTCTGAGATTAACAAATTTTATATAATTTGTTTAAACACACTTTATGTGGATACTCTTGAAAAAAAAAAGGACTACGTGGATGCAATTAATTTTTATTTTTACATATTGATAAATGTTTTTCTGGCACTAAACTCAGATAAAAAAAAGACTATAGAAAGAACATTGGAGGGTTATAGAAGTCTTTAGTAGCATAAGAGATTATAAGCATACAATTTATTCTTGAAAATTAGATCATTAATCAATGCTTGTGTTCTCTAAAGAATGAAGGAGAATAGAAAGGGTTTGGGAAAAAAAAATCAAAGAATCTAATACATTAACTTTTGATAAAAAGGAAGATTTTCCAGTCTCTTGACCATTAAACGTGGAGTTAGTCTGGGGCATAATCATAAGGAAATTTAAAAAGGGAAAGATTTAGAAAAGCTAGAAGAGAACCTAAGCATGTTATAGGAATAAGTCTTATTAAGCTAGTCTTATTTCTTTTTTTAATGAGGTTATATATTGCTGATTGGAAAAATACAAAATAAATATTTTACCCAAGCTTCAGTAAATAATTTGACAAAGTTTCTCATTATATCCATGTTTAAAAGTTGAAGCTTTATAAACTTCATCCAAGAGATTTTAGTGTATTGGCAGATTCAAATCATTGTATGTCCTGAGATGAGAAACACTTGCAGATCCACAAAATTAATTTCCTACTCCCTCACCACTTTCTTCTCTTGACTTTCTATTACTAGGTCTCCACTCAGGAGTAGGTACAACACAAGGTTATGGAGACTTAACTCTTTCTTCAACAAATTTCTTTGTAACTCTTTCTGTTCCCATTCATTCACCCCAAGGATTCATCAGAAAACTTATGGAGAAAATTGTCCATGTTGCCTAAACCCTTAAAGTGCTGAACTTATTACCTCATTTCTTTCTGACCACCAAGAACTTTGCTGGTTTTTCTGTTCTCCAGGAGAGCTAAGCCAAATCCACAGCTGCAACAAGAGTCAGTAAATTCCTTGCAAGAAAAAAGGGGTTGGAAATTATGAGTTAATTTCTAAAGGCTGCTTTCCTCTGTGAAATTTAGCCCTTCTACTCCTTGGTGCTTTCACAATTCTCTTAGGCCTTGTAATTGTGATTTTTTAATTTCAATACCATATTGGTTCTTATCATTAACTACATTGGCCTTCCATATTTTATTACATCACAGCTAGACATTGAAATTAGAGTTACTCTTTTTTGTTTATTTGTTTTGGGGCGGTAATTAGGGTTTTTTTTTTTTTTTTTTTTTTTTTTTTTTTTTTAGTGGAGGTGATAGGGATTGAACCCAGGACCCTGTGCATGCTTCAAACAATGCACTCTACCACGGAGCTATATACCCTTTCCCTGAAATTATTCTTAATAATGGAAAAAATTAATGCCTTTTGGGAAAATTGAAATGGAGTTTCCTTTTATTTGACAATAACATCAAAATTAAGTTGACAAAATATAAAATATACAAATACATGTTTATATGATTAAATTCTAAATTCACCAATTTATTATCATATCATATTAAATTAATAGCACTATTTTGAATCAAGCATAATTTCATGAAGCGTAACTTCATGTTATCCAAAAGATAATATAGATAAACATTGATATAAATAAGATAAATAGAAACACTGAAAAAATTTATTTTTTTTTCTGGAAGACAGTACTAGTTTTACTTATTCTTTTGTTTTAGTTATTTCATTTTGTGAATGCTTATAATAGCTTATCTTCCTCTTTCTTATGTTTTCCTTAGTAGAGAATGCATATGTTAGGATATATTCAAATTATTTGTGTATGTCATTTCCCCACATGAGAACATCACCTCCCTGAGTAGATTATAACTGATTCATCTTTTTCCTCCATTACACCTATCACAGTGTCTGATAAATTATAATGGAAAGTAGAGAAGACACACACTTGTTGAATATTATTTTTTCACTTGCTGGACATTTTCGTTATATAATGTCATCTGTCTTAGAATGTTTCTGAAAGATTGATATTATTTTTATTGCATATATTCAGAAATTAATGGTCAGAAAATTTAGGTAATTATGTGCAATAACACAACCGCTAAGAAGTACAAGTACTACTTAAAACTAAGTTGTTTGACTCTAAAATACTTCCTGTGCACTATATACGATCCAACAATAGATACTCCGTATATGTTTGGTGGAAAAATTAAAAAATGAATTATTGGATAAAGACAGAAAGTAAAAGGTATTAATTGCCTATTATGTAATTTTGAGCAGAACTTTTAACGTTCTGTTTATATTTAATTCTCACATGTGGCCTGGGACAGTATTTTTTCCTTATAATATTGATGAAGAGACAGAGGTTCAGAGAGATTAACTTATCTGTCCATTATATGACAGCTGGTATGTAGTTTGGAAGAATTCTTAGCTTGACCAAGTTGCAGAGAGTACAAATCACTCTTTTAAATGTAATGTAGTATCTCACTAATTTAGAGTAAATTTTAAGAAAGCCATACTTAAATGCTGAAATGTTCCTTATTTATTTTTAGTATCTAAGTGCTTCATTTACTAAAACACTCTTTTGAATGGTGTAAAATCTCATTATAAACGACTTTCCCCCATTAATTTCCTAAGCACAATTTCTCTTTATAGGTGAGTACAAATGCAATTGGATAATTTCTTTAAGCTATCACACATTCCAAATTTGTGATCCTGCTTTTTAAAATTTATATGGTTCCTTTTTCAAAGTATGTAAATAATTGTAGGAATAGATTTGTTACTTGTTAGCAAAAATAGCAAAGTTGGAAATGCTTCTTCATCTTCTATTTTAGCCTACCTAATTCCTCCTTATCCATCAGGCCTCAGGTTAGACATAATTTTCTCAGCAAAGCCTTCCTTGGTATTGCTCCCCATATTAGGATATATCCCATATTACACATACAGCTGTTTACAAAAACTATTTCTAATTAATTGCGTAATGCCTTTCATCTCTAGTGAGTCATAAATTCTGTAAGGGCAGACTATATTTGCTTTGCTTACTGCCCTATCTCAAGAGCTTCATTTGCTTCTTAGCATATAAAAATGTTTTTAAAAAATAGTTCAATAGAACTATTGTGTTCAATAGAACTTTTAAATGGATATTTATGTTCAAAACATTTTGTTCATATATTTGCATCTGTAATACTCATGAGTTTTTCCATGTAAGACCAGACTGTAATACCTTTCTATGTTATATTGCCAGCAACTGGTAATAGAAAACTGAATGAATGGAAATTGGCATTCACCTAATTTTAGCTAGCCATATAGCACATGTTTATTTATGAAAGCACTCTACCCTCAAGCTTTTTCTTTCCCTTTATACAGAAATGAAATCAACATACATAATAATAAAATAGGTATCATAAGTATAGAAAATTGCCAAATGGCTTAGGTACTATAGTACATTGAGTAGTTCATCTCTTGATTTATTTAATCACTACTGTCCATTTGTAAATATGGATATATATTTCTTTTCTGAATACATCCCCCTCTCTCAGTACTTGGTAAGCTGCTGCTTGGTGTAATTTCAAGACCCTTTATTGATAAAAACAAATGAAAATCACTTCTTTAATCATGCTACCAAATCAAAAAGAAGACACGTATACCTTTTTTGTTTTTGCCAAAATATGGCTGACAACAAAATTGTTTTGCAAAAAGATTTCAATCTTATACTTTGAAGAGAGACAGAGCATGAAGTCAATTTTGTTAGTGTGCAGAAAATGTTATTTCAGTTTTTTACAACTCATGTGCTATTATGTGTTGTGATGAACAAGTCAAAAGCTTTCTGCAAATAACCCTTCATTACAGAACTTACTATTCAACCACACTTTCCTATGGAAGGTGTTGAATTGAACTTTATAATACTTACTCATTTTTTCATTTAACAAATATATGTTGCACTCTCATTATGTAATAGGTACAAGCAGGGGCACATTGGACAGTCCCAAACTTGAGCTTATAGTCTCAGGCGGGCAGGGATAGATATATAACTTGCAGAGTTAAGGGCAAAACAAAAATGCTGGGACTCTTGTTCAAAAACAGGGAATAAGTGCCATTAAATGTAATAAAATATAAAAGTGTCTTTCTCGACCTTGATTTTTTTAATTTGCTATTTAATGTGACCTTGTTTCCACTGGTTCACCAACCTAACCCTCAGTGGATAGCCTACATTCAGGGGATTGCAGTCTCTTCAGGCAGCATTTGATTTCTGGGCCGGGGATGGGCCTCTGAATACACAATATTGCACCAGTTCAGGGTGGGGACTATACCTCCCACTGAAAAAACCCTAGAGCCATATACCTGCCCCAGACTCTCTAGCCCCACCTGGAGCACAGAGTTGCAGTAGTCATTGGGCAGGAGGGAGAAGGGGAGATAGAGTAGGGCCCAGGGTACCAGGTGGCAGAGGAATGGGTAGTTGGGAACCCATTCAGGGAAGATAGAGGCAAGAGATGCCTGTTAGCCAAGGCTCCAAGCCATCTCCTTAGCACATGCACGTACATGTACACATCCTCTATTGTCTTATCAGCCTTCACTTACAAAACCCAAATTCAAGATAAAATTATTAAAAATTTCAAGACAGTGACTACAGATCACTGAAATCCAGTTGTGGAACCCTTCTGAAAATTGGGCACTATGCAA
The DNA here is from genome assembly GCF_048773025.1 of Camelus bactrianus. Lineage (NCBI taxonomy): Eukaryota > Metazoa > Chordata > Mammalia > Artiodactyla > Camelidae > Camelus > Camelus bactrianus. The sequence goes on from NC_133542.1 coordinate 52,155,866, forward strand.
CTGAACTAATCATGTTCCTATGAAGCAAGCAGAAAAGGACAAATAATTAAAATGTATTGTGAAGATTCAGTGATGGTATTATTGAGACCCAGGAGAGGAATACCCATCTCAATAAGGGCATGCCTTTGTATGTGTGTATTTAGATGAACAGTCAGGGAAATATTCTTAAGAAGTGTTACTTCTCAGCTGATTCTTAAAAATGAAAAGGAATAGGCCAAGTAAAGAGACAAGAGAAGAATATTCTAAGTAGAAAGTGAAAAATCAGCAAAGACACAGATTCAATAAAAGATTTTGTGTTTTCAGCATGGAACAGTTCAATGTTTCTGGATAGAAATTGAAGCAGGAAAATGAGGAGGTAGAAGAAAGGTAATTAATGCTGGGTCTTATGTGTCTCACTAAGAAGTTTAGATGTAATTGTGTAGAAAATTGGGAGTCACTAAAGTTTATGAAATATGGGCATATCATGGCCTCAAATGATAGCATGCATTTCATCTGAAGAGAGCCTAGTGGAAGAATACAAACTAGGACTAGACAGTTCTTTCCAAGTGGCACTTTATTATTGGAATATAGAATCTGAATGGAAGTAGAGTGGCAAGAGGAAGTAATTAAGATTCATACCTTAAATAACTGAGACATCCATAATGTAACAGATGTAACTGAGATTAACCTGAATTAAAATGATTAAGTTTATTTAAGTGTATGTGTGTGTGTGTATGTGTGTTGTCAATTTGTCCAAGTTTGAAGTTGAGACTTATGGTATAAGTTTCAGATTTATGTAGTCCATTGATTCAGTCAGAATGAAAATCTGAAGTATTCTTTATCTAATCCAAATTTTTGCATTTGTGGGCTTGATAATATTACCCTTGCTACTTAATATTTGTAAAAAGTATTCCAGGTGATTTGGAGACAGGACTATAAGCCATATTTGAACGAGCTGGTTTGGTTCTACCATGTGAGGTCAAATAGCTCTCTGCCATATGGTGCAGTAGGACGGTGTGGGGCTATTTCTACTTCAAAATAGACCTGTCCTAAAAATGGCTGGAGAATGATATGTTATTTCTTCTGTGCTTAAATCCTGAGAAGACCTTGGCCCTTTTTTTTCTGGCTTGTCTTTTTATACTTTTATTGTGCCATTGAAATACTAAGAGCTGATCAGCTTGTGACAATGAAAATGATAAGTATTATTATTGAATACTAATTCTGTGTCTTGCTCTATGGTAGGCACTTTATAAGCCTTAGGACCTTAAACCTTGACAACAAATCCTTGAGTTATACACTGCAAACAGATACAGGGAAGTTTGTAACAGATTCAGGATCATAGAACCAGGAACTACCTGAGGTGGGATTTGAACATCTGCCTCAGAATACTTACCCTTAAACTCTGCTATGGCCTCAGGGGAGAAGGCTCAAGTGGGTAGCCTGTTTTTCTCAAGATTGATCTTAAAGTCAATTATTGTGCTCATATGTACTTCAGCCCAAGATATTATGTTTATGAATTCCCAAAGCCCTGTGGAAATAAAATGATCCTTTGCCCTGAGTCTCTCTTCCACATGTTTCTTTCAGGAACCAGGGGAGACTGGGCAAACTTGTTGGGATTTGATGATTCAGAGTGAGAGAAATTTCTGTCTTTCTATGGAACAGCAAGAACAGTAGGTTCTAAGGCCATGAAAATTTTATTGACAAACTCAGAAAACTGTTTCCTCACTTATGAAATAGGGTGTTGGAGTTCCTGGAATTCCAATGTATGTGTTGAGAGGCAAGAAGTTTCCCCACACCAACAAGCAGTTCTCAGATACTGGCAGGGTGCCCTACCATTAAACTCAATTCTGAAACTACCCAGAGATAGCATCAAATTCCAGAGGTTGAGGGCTGAGGCCTACAAGACTACCTGCCACATCCAACCCCAGGTATCACCAGTGCTTCTGATTGGCCAGCTATAGATTGGAGGTTCCCAGGACCTTGGGTTAGATTGCTAGAGTGACTCACAGAACTCAGAGAAACATTTTACTTAGTAAAGCACCAGTTTCTTATAACAGAATATAATTCAAGAACAGCCAGATGGAAGAGATGCATGGGGCAAGGTATGTGAGAAAGAGCATGGGGCTTGCATGCTCTAAGTATGCCGCTCTCCCCAAATCTTAACAGGTTCACCAACCCTGAAGCTCTGAACCCAGTCCTTTTGGGTTTTTATGGATGCACCATTACATAAGAATGATTGATTAAATCATTGTCCATCAGCAATAGATTCAACCTCTAGCTGCTCTCCTCTCAATATTTTAAGAATTTAGCTTTTAAATGTTTATTTTACAGAAGAAGCATGACACTCAGATTAGTCAGAATTACATATAATTTACAATATTAATACAGATAGGAAGTATAAAGAAAATGTTTGGGTGCCTTAGGAAGGAAGCAATTAAGAGATAATGAAGTGATTTGGGCTCTTGTCCCTGAGAATTTAAGTGTCTAGTAAACATATCCAAAATACTTATCATCTATAAATCCCTGAATTTATTATTTTAAATTTGAGGTATAGACACAGTTATATCTACTCCTCCTAATTATTTTTTTCAGTGTATCAAAAATGTTCAAATGGATTGTATAATAATTTCAGAAGTATATATCATATTTTTTCTCCAGGGAATAATTCTTAATATTCTGTAATATTTATGAAGATGGGAAACATAAATTTGAACACACTGCAAACTCTGTAACTGAAAAATTTCCTGGTATAAGCTGGGTAGCAATCTGTTGAGAAAGAATAAATGTCGATACTAGTAATGCATGGTGGTGATTATATTTTGTACACACATTTTACATCTGTGGAACTCAAAACCAGGTAGGATTTTGTGTGTCAGGGATGTTGCAGCTAGTTAATTTGAATGCATTATTTCTAGAAACTTGGTCTATTTTAATTCATGGAAAACACTGTAACTGCTATTCTTAGCATCTGTGATCCTAAAGCTTGGGAAAAGAATGAATGTAGACAACATAAAATGAGTAATTCTGAAAGCATCATAGTTCTATCTGTATTTCAGCATTTCCAATAATAGAACTTACACTGTAGTTCCCTTTTTTCAGCTAAATAACTTTCTTGCCCAAGGAAGGCATTAAGCTAAAACCTAGGAAGCAATAGATTAGAAAAGCTATTTTTGTTTTATTTATTTTATTTAACAATATAGGTGAAAAATATCTAATAATATTAAGAGACCCAGGGAAGAACATTTCTATCCCAGTTAATATGATGATTAAACATGAATCATATAAACCAAGATAAATGGATATAAAAACCACTGAACTCTGAGCATGATTTTTGAAATGTGACTTTACGTTCAAATCTATTTATACATTCAGATGCATTAAGATAGGAAATCTAAAGAATGTTTCTTATCTAAAGAAAATTCTATAGCCTTATTAAACCAGAGGGATTTGAATCATAAAATATTGCAGAGTTCTGGTATTGCTGAATGCTATAAAGCAGAGATCCTGGGTTATACTCTTGGTATTGCCGCTTTCTTGCTGATCAGATCACTTCATCTCTTCTTCTACTATCTGTATGTAAAATGTGAGAATGGTCTATTGATTTCACTGGTCTCTTCAATGTTATAAATATTTATCAATCCGTTCATTTTAACTCACATGCTGCCTGGGTCATAAATCCTTCTGCCCATTTGAGATCTAGATATGATTGGCTTAAATGGAAATTTTCACACTCTGGAATTCTAGAATTGTCCCCAAATATTTTTAAAAGTCTTGGAGGTTGGTAAAAATGAATCAGATTCTCATGGTTCATTTACTTTCTTGGTTGATATGCTTCTTGCCATTATATGTATGCAGTATCTGACCCATAATGTCAACCTGGACTTGAAAAGGAGCCAAACCTTTGCTTTTGAGGAAAAATAAAGCAAAATAAAACACCACCACCACCACCCACCCACACACACACACACACAAATATACACACACACACACACAACTTTAAACCCAAGAAATGCATTTGTTTATTAGATGGTATTGAAGATTTGGGAAAAGACTGGAAGGGTAATATGATATCAGAGCAATATAAACTCCTTCAAACTGAATATTAACAAACCTGTTTTATGAAGACCCTTTGGTCACCGAGGACTTTTAATATCTACTTAAACTTCTGTAGCCTGAAACTCACTAGATTGTTCATTCTTCTCTTCTTCTCTCCTTTCAGTTCTTCTTTCTTTCTCATGAGGAAACCAAATCTCTCATTTTATCTTGCTGAGAATTGTGACTGTTTTTCCTTGGCTCCAGCACATACCCTCCCCATGCCTTACAGTTAACCATCCTTACTTTCACCACATTAAAGAAATTTGCTGCCAGCTTTAAATGCTCATACTTTTTTCCACTACTACATAAATGCCAAATATCGTGCTGAAAGGTGGGACATATCATTTCCAAAGTAGAAACAATTTTTGAACATGTCAAGTACTGGGAAGAAGTAGGTAGGTGATTAACCACAATTTTACTGTTTGTGCTGAGGAAAGGAAATGTAGTGAGGTTATTAAAAGTTTTGCTATGCTGGCAACCAGCACCTTGGAACATGGGTTACTAGAAAGTGAATATGATTTAAAGATAATTATTAAAACTAACTAACACTTTTCATAGAAATTATAACTGACACTTGAAAATTTTGAAGCTGCATTCAAGGCTACAGATGTGTTCCTAATTTTGATTCTACCTAAATGATATGCTTGTTAGAATTACATGTCACTTTCCATGAGCAACTTAAGATCCACTTAGCTCCTTTTGGTCCTTTCATTCTCTTTCTATGCAGTTATTTCTTAAGAACTTCAGGCAGTAAATTCATGTAGAAAGAGAGGTATTCTTTAGGGTTTAGGGACAAAGTTCTAGTCACTAGAGGAATCAGTGGTTGAGAAATCGATGGCTGACTGCCTAGTTATCTCTTTGATACACTCTGAATGCCTGGACTAGATATCAGGTAGAGGCAGGAAGATGAAGAGGCACCCATTTTTCTTTCAGTCTAGCAAACTTTTAAGTGGTAAAACCTGTGTTTCTCAGTGAGAATTCTGACTTCAATATCATTATCCTTTAGTTACTAAAAATACCACTCATATTTAGGCATTATGTTTGTTTTCAGACTTCCTTTTTGGAGTTACCAATTTTGATTTGTTTCTTATTTTCAAATAGTTCTATAGGAATTTGAGAAGCAATGCCATAATTTCCTAGCAAGATGATATTTTAGACTGGAAATAACTTTAAACAATTGTTGTATAACTTTAAACAAAGGTTGTATATTATGTTAATGGTGAAATCAATAATGTAGTCATTGTAGAGGTAGGGATAGATTATGAAATATAGTAATTATCATAATAATTTAAAATGATAATAACAATAAAAGATATTTAAATATCTGGGAGATATTTTTAAGATGCATTTCCAAGCTTCCATTTCTTCAACAGAAAAAGAGGATGAGTCTTCTCTAACAGGCTTTTGGGTGACATCATATGTTATGTGACAAGAGTAAAGTGCTTTGTAAAAATAAATTTTAAGTATTGCTATGGTCTGAATATGTTTCCTCAAAATTCATATATTGAAGTCCTAATCCCTAAAGATGATAGTATTAGGAGGTGGTACCTCTGAGAGGTGATTAGGTCATGAGGATAGAGTTCTGATGGTTGGGATTAGTGCCCTTATAAAAGAGACCCCAGACAGTTAGCTTGTTCCTGCTGTCACTTGAGGATACAATAAGTTTGCAACCAGAAAAGGGCCCTCACACAGCCATGCTAGTGCCTTGATCTTGGACTTCCACCCTGCAAAACTGTGAGAAATAAATTCTGTTGTTTATAAACCATCCAGTCTATGATATTTCAGTTATAGCAGCCCAAATGTGTATTATTCATGAATTTATTCAATCATCCATTTAGCAATTAACTCATTCAACTTGAGTTAACCATTTGCTTTCTAGGTGAAATATTTGCAAAATTAAGTCAAACTTAATGGCATGTCAGTATTGTAAATTTTTTAAAAAGCCTCAAATAGGGCCATCTAAAAATTAGTTGAAGATTGAAGGGGGCTAATCCCATTATTTTGGAGATTTAATCCTTGCTTAAAGATATTTCAGTAGTTTCCCAGATAAACAAAAGCAGTGCTCTTAGAAAGCACTAGCAAGTGACTAAAATTTTTGCATACACTAATAATGTGGGGAAACATGTCAACATGATGTTCACCTCTCAGTTTCAGAGACTCAAGGACATGTCTAAATCAGGTCATGGTGAGTGATTAGGATATTTCACTAGGCAAATATTCCAAATATTCCAAATGTCCAACTTTCCCTTGATGTCATCATTCATAGGTTCCTGTTTTGCAAGCAGCCCAAATAGTTGATTCCTTATAGGTCTACTTTAGTCAGCTATAGTGTCCTTTTTTAGGTGATAAAATTATTCTTGAATACATCATCTATGTTTCATAGGAACTAATGGTGACCTCCATAATGAATGCACAGAAATATACTAAAAGATGAATAGACTACCTCTGAAGAATCTCTTGGAAAGGAAATAACTTCATGACCCACAGGCACAAGTACATACAACCAAATATATACGTATGAACATATTAAAAACAAATACAGTTTTTCTTGGGTATTTCCTCTAAATTTTAAAGGAGTATTACTAAGTTTAAGTCATAATTTTGACCATATTAAAACTTTTTACATTCATCCAATTTATCCTCAAAAAATACCACTTATCATTGTCATGAATAGTATCTTCTTACTATCTTCTTGATAATTGATAAAATGGAAACTTATTATTTAACTTTATTTTGTTTCAATTGTAGTGATAGTAAACATGTTCATATGTGTTCTAGATAGGGAGATAGTGGCATTTGGATCTAATGAATATATATTTCAGCACCAATGACTTGTTTCATTCATTCATTTATTCATTCATCGAACAAGAATTTATTAAATGTCCAGTGTGACCCAGGTAGTGCTCTCTTTGCTGGATTTACAACCTTAAACCACCAGCTGAAAAATTCTTGCACTCAAGAAGCTTTTTTCCGTATGGAAAAGACAAGCAATAAACATAGTAACTAAGTGAAAAATATATATTAAATGGTGAAATGTGCTAAGAAATGAATATGGAAAGAATGTAGGGTGTGGTGGTGACATGTGCTTTGCAATAGAATAGTCAGGGAAGACCACATAGAGAAAGTGATATACGTGTTAATGACTGACATTAGTAAAGGAGTTGACCACTCAGATAGATACCTGCTGTTCCACTTGAGAGAACAGCAGGTGCCAAGGCCCTGAGTCATACATTTGCTTAGTAAATTTAATCAACAGATTAGGAGAGAAAGTGAAGAGAGTGTAATGAAGAAAGGAAGAGTATTAGGAGTCCGTGGGATACCAAAGTGTCTATGGTAAATGTCCAATCCTGGGTGAAGGCAGAAAGGGCTATATTTTTTGTAGAAAATTTATAATTATAATAAAACTGACTGAAAGTAGTTTTGCTTTTAATTGTTACCGTGTACCTAGTGATTATACACAATGTCAGTGAAATTATGCACAATGTCAGTTTCCTCTCCCCAGGGCAGACCACTTCCATCACTCTTACTTTGATACAACCTTGAAATTGAGGATCAAAAAGTTAAAGGGAAAATCAGATCATATAAGTCTTTAAAAACCATTTAAAGGACTTTAAGGATTACTCTACATGAAATAGTCACTGGAAGATTTCAAGCAGAAGGGTAACATGATCTATCTTATATTTTAAAAGTCTGGCTCTAGATGTTGTGTGGAAAATAGTGGCCAAGGATAGAAATTGAGAAATAAATTAGGGGCAATTGCAAAAATCTGGATTAAAGATGATATGGGCTTGGAGTAAGGTGGTAAATGATAAGACAGGGAGAAGTGGTGTTTTTAGATCTGTTTTGAAGATTAGAATTCATAGACTGGCTTTTTGAGAGGCAATTTTTGTGATAAAATATTCATAACACAAAATTTAATATTTTAACCATTTTGAAGTGTACAATCCATTGCCATTGAACACGTTCTCAGTGTTATTCAGTCTTCACCACTATCCATTTCCAGAACTGTTTCATCATTATGCAAAAGTTCTGTAACATTGTACAACTCCCATCCCCTGTGACCAGTCCCTGGTAATCTCCACTTGGCTACCTATTTCTGTGAATTTGCCTATTTTAGTCACCTCATATAAGTGGAACCATACAATATTTGTAGTTCTGTGTCTGGTTTATTTTAGTTAGCATAATATCTTCAAGGTTTATTCATATTGTAGCACATATCAGAATTTTTTTTGTATGGCTAAATAATACTGTAATATCGGTTTTGATTTTGATGTTGATTATACATTCACTCACACATACTACATTTTGGTTATACATTCATCTGTTGATGGATGTTTGGGTTGTTTTCACCTTTTGGTGATTGTAAATAATGCTGCTGTGAATATTGGTATACAAGTATCTGTTTGAGTCCATTCTTTCAATTCTTTTGTGTATGTATACAAAAGTGGAATTATATGGTAATTCTTTTTAATTGCTTGAGGAACTGCCAAACTGTTTTCTGTACCAGCCACCTCATTTTGCATTCCTATAAGCAATATACATGTGTTCCTATTTCTCTACATCCTTGCTAGAACTTATAATTTTCCATTTGTTTCTTGTTTGTTTGTTTTACAATAGCTATAATTATGGACAGGAAATGATATTTCTCTGTGGTTTTGGTCTTCGTTTCCTTAATGAAAGAAGTCCATTAAGTGATGTTGAGCATCTTCTCAAGTGCTTATTGGCCATTTGTATACCTTCTTTTGATAAATATCTGTTCAAGTCCTTTGCCTATTTTTTAATTGAGTTATCTTTCTTGTTGCTAAGTTTTTGCAGTTCTTTATATCTTTTGGGTTTTAACCTTTATCAGCCATTTGAATTACAAATGTTTTCTATTTTGTAGATTGTCCTTTGACTCTATTCATAGTATCCTTTGAATCAAAAGAAGTTTAATGCTGGTAAAATAAAAATTATCTATCTTTGCTTTTGTTGGTTGTACTTATGCTGTCACATGCAAGAAGTCATTGCCAAAACCAGTGTCATGAAGACTTTTCTCCTGTGTTTTCTTCTAAGAATTTTATACTTTCAGCTGTTGCATTTAGGTTGTTGATTTATTGATTGATTTTCATGTGTTGAACCATCCTTGCATTCCAGGAGTAAATTCCCTTGGTCATGATGTATGATCGTTTTAATGTGCTGCTCAATTTGATTTGCTTGTATCTCATAGAGGACTTTTACATCAATATTTGTAAGGGGTATTGGTCTTTTAGACAAAGTCAATATGGGTATGGATGATAGGAGAAATGTCAGGAAGGGCTCTGCAACTTGTAAATGGGGCAGTTTAAAGAATGCATTTGTCAGCTACTGAGATAGAGAAATAGTGTGATTGGGAGCCTGAGAGAAGAATTTGGACTTCATAAATTTAATTTTCCCAGCAGATGGGCAATAGGAGATATTGAGTTGGGAGTTGGAGGACATAAGAGTAGTACATAGTAGGAGTATAAATTAGGGGTCATAAGAATACATTACATTTTATGAAATTCAAAATATACATTTTTCACAAAAGTTCTGAAATGATAATACATCCTGTAATCTGTGAGATATCATGGATTAATTGGCAGATTTTTTTTTTCTTTGAGAGGTACTTAAAATTATGGTGTGTCTTAATATTATTGGAATTTTAGTTTTGAAGATATAAGGCAAATGGTATTTAAAGTCATGAGACTGGATGAAATCACCAAAGTAATGAATGTAGATAAAACAAAAACAAAGATCAAGCCATGGGCACTCCAGATTTTAGGTGAATAAAGATGAATAAACAATGGGGACTTAGAATGAGAAGCCACTATGGTAGAACAAAAGGGGAATGCAATGTCCTGGAAGCCAAAAAATAATATTTCTTGAGAAAGCCATTATTAGTATTGTCAAATCCTCCTGCTATGTCATGTATGATGAAGATTGGAAATTAGCAAAGTAGAAGTCATGGCTGATAATATCATTAATAATAATAATAATAATAATAATAATAATAATAATAATAATAGTAGTAGTAAATGATAATGGGGAGCTTCTGAAAAGATGAGGAAATGGAGAATGAAAAAGGGATGGGGAGGAATAAGAAAGAGAAGGAAAAGGAGAAGACAAGGAAGAGAGGGATGAGGAGCAAAAAGAAGGAAGAAGAGGAGAAAAGAAAAAATTATTTTCACAGTTTGGATTTATGAAAACTGAAACTGAACTAGCAAACTGGTGGTTGACGAGGCATGGTAGTGAGGGACGTGTCCTTGTAAGTCAAAACACAGAAAGAAAAGAGCTGGGCAATAAGTCTATTAGTCTTTGGAAACAGCAGTTGAGTAAAATTTATGTTCATTGCATGAATATTGATCCACACCTTGAATGGCATAAGAGTTCTTTGGAAAGACAAATGCAGCATCAAGCAAACTTGTTGGATTAGCAACATTTTAGCAATCATTAAGAAGAGGGGGCTATGCGTATTTGAAGCACTGTGGAAAATTCAAGATTATTGCTGGTGAGATTAGCGTGGACCACCAATAGGAAAGTCTTGAAAAGTATTAGATTAGAACAGGAAGGGAGAATGTCTGATTATAAACATCTTGGCTCTGTTTAGAGTATTGTGGATAATCACAAGTCTTTGCCTTGAAGAAGTACAGTTTAAAATGAATTCTGTGGGGGAAAAAAAAAAATATATATATATATATATATAGTCTCTGTTCTTTTGAGAGAACTGTTGAAAGTAACTCTAACACTGAGGTCAAGGAAGCATATAGATGCTGGGAGATATCTTGCTACTATATAGTCTGAGGCAACTTAAATTGATATTCTCCATCTGAACAACGTGTCTCAATATGATTTATATTTATATTAATTTACAGATGGCACCTAGTGCACCCAGAAAACCAGTAAAACCTACAGCATTTTTTTCTAAAAACTGTTTTTCTCTAACAATAATTCACTTTAGATTGACATTTTTAAAAAGTTGCCTGAGGCCAGTTTTCCTGTTACTCTTTTGTCTTCTTATAAACAAGTATGTTAAAATTTAGATTTATCCTATAATAAATCATGGGAAGATCTCTCCATTTGTTATTCTTTAAATACCAAGCTCCTCTGTGTTTAAAACATTATTGAATTTTCTGAATTCTAAGTGAATAATTAGGAACATATTTAGTAGCATAAATATGAATATACTAAGTCTACCATCTTCTCTAAAATTAAGTATTTCATTTTCTCCATCTATTTTTTGTTCTTTATTATTTGCTCTAATATATTGAATGATTTACCATGTACACTTAAGTGAGAGGGTCTTTAATTCTTATCCAGAAGCTAATGCCATAATATTTGATAATGTAGCCATATCTGTGGAATTCTGAATCCTTTTAAAGGCACATATTAAAAGATACTTTGTTTTAAAGGTTAAAATATGACAGAATTAAAGACAGCAAAATTTGAGAATATCTATGTTTTATCTCCTGTAAGTCTGAGAAATCCTGTACCCTACGTAATTTTATGTTCTGTTTATTGATTTAGGAGCTGGATATAGGTCTGTAAGAGCTGTGCATTAGAATACCTGAACAATTTTGCCTGGTAAAATCAGTATTGGTGTTGTATAATTTGAAATATCAATTAAGAATAGAAAAAAATATGATTTGCTTCTGTTTATTTTCCTAGGACCATAGACCAAAGGAAAGAATCAGCAAAATGCAACCAATAAAACAATATCTTCTTAAGTTGTTTTTTAAAAAGTGATATAGCTGTCATGACTATCTAATTCAGCAATGCAAATGTTAACTAAAGGGACTGGGTAGCAAACAGACCATGTTTTCACTCACATTTCCTAACTTTGAAGCATAACTAACATCTCACAACCCTGGACTTTTGGCAATGTATTGACCTTTCTGTTTCATTATTTTCGTCTCTAAAATGGGGACCTTATCATTTGTTTTGAAGACTAAATGAGTTAATGTAGGATGCTTAGGAGAGTGAACAGTACATAAAAAGTAGTCAATAAATAGTCACTATTTTTATACCCTAGGTAACTGCACTTTTACAAAATTATTTGGTGATTTCACATCTCACGTGTGACCTAGTTAACATTTTAAATAATATCTATTTGAACCTCAGAATTTATATGTGACTTAAGCTGCATTTTAAGGGTAGTAGCATAGTTATTGACCAACCTGAGAGGCAAGAAAAGCTTTAAGAATAAAGAAGTCAAACACCTGGAAAACTCATAAACTGGGAAATCATTTCTGAACAATGAGTGTGCGTATAAATTGTGTTTGAAAAAAGACTTTAGCTCAGTGGATTTAGCTTTGCAGCAAAAAAACCCCAAAAAACAAAGAACAAAAAACTTTGTATAAGAGGCTCATGTTGGGCTTACTTGTTGAATTATATTTAAAATATGCCATCTAACTTGTGGCAGCACTTTTCTGTTAGAGTTTGGTATAAGAGAAATCAATATACTTTTCTAGGAATATTTTTGAAGGTAACATAATGACATGGAGGATTTAAACATCTTTGCTTTAAACCACAAATACCCTATAGCTATTCTGTTTAACAGAAAAATAAATGTATTCATATGTAGGTGCTCTTTTGGATATTCAGCAACTTCTTTCCAATAAAGTTAAATGCAATACCTGTCAAAAAGTATTTAAAGCAGCTGCAGATGTATAAATTAAATGCTCTGATCTGTTCTTCTATTTACCTTGTGATTTTCCCAAGAGAGCGGCTTACTTAGCATTTTCTCTGTCGTCCCTATTTGAAGATTAACACATAGCATAAGAGAAAGCCGCTCTTAGATTTGATGTTCTGCTCTGTGTTTTGAAAGGATAATTGTTAACCTTGTGGCATTTTTGTCCCAATCTTATTTTGTTTATCTAACATTAAATAAGATATAAAGTTTTCAAAAAGGTTATATTGATCAAAATTCTTATTAAAAAGTATTTTTGTACTTTTGAAATTAAAATAAATTTTATTTTCCTCTGTAGTTATAGAAACTGTCCAAAACTTACTGGAAAAATGAATATTTTTGTAATAAGCATAGCTGGATTCTCCAAGTGAAATCTTTTGTTTAATACATAAATTTATGATTGTATTCCTTTCCAATATTTGATATATATATAAATCTCAGATTCTGCATATTAAAATTACTACATACATATAAACATACATAAAATGCTCTACTTACAACATTATATTTAATGCTATGTTCACTTAACTTTGTCATATCAATGTCATAAGTTACAAAACATTTCAAATCCTGATTTATTTCATCATTTTAGACTAATAATGTCTTTGTAAGGGCATTTTGGTTTATCCCATATTTTGCTGTTATAAAATAATGCTATAATATTTTTCATCATGATAGGAGAAATATATATATATATATCATTTATTTGCATGTGTTTATTGCTGTGATTAAATAAGTTTTTATATATTATCAGCCATTTCTATTATTTTATTTATATTTGTTATTCATGTTAAACACATTTCCCCCCTGGAAAATTAGGATTTTTTTTTTTGTTTTTTTTTTTGTTGTTGAAGCTGCTTATCCATTAAGACCAGTAAACCCTATTTTGAGGACAAAATCAGGCATAAATTAAAATATAATACAAGTAAAAGCTAATATAGCTAATTTTACAAATTAACTCTTTGTCTTTATATGTATTGCAAGTACTTTATTTTAGTCCATTATTTGCCTTCAGTTCTGCTTACTGTATTAATTGAGGTAAAGTTTTTTATTTTAATCTATATAGTTGTGACTAACATACTTTTTTTAAAAAAAGTCTGCTTCCTTTGATTGTATATATAGAAAAACTCAGTGTAAGAGAAATAATGCCTTATGTATTAGACTTCAGTGGTTTCATTTTCATATCATTCTTATATTTTAATTAATTCATCGTCTATCTTCACTGGCTTAGTAATAGTTACAATAGATTCTCTTTTTTAAATGTTCCTTTCATAATATCACAAAGAGTGAACAGTGGGTGGGTGATTAGCTGAAAAGCTTTTTAGGAGAAGGTCGTTAATTAAAGGTTGATTTGATAATCAAAGAAACCATGTATATTAAAAGTGCTTTGTAAATTTCAGAGTACTTTTAAATGTTAGTTACTGTTGTTATTGATGGTACTAAATATTATTTCTTTTTTTTCTTCTCATATCACTAGTAATGAATGCCTGCAACACTAAATTGTAATTCTCTTTCTATAATCAGATCAAATAGAAAAGTTATAGAGGAGTAATGAAAAGAAATATCAGGCATTTGTAGCAGGGTTTATTTTACTTTGTTGCAATATACACTTGTAGTCCGGATTAATATTTTTTCTGTTTTGTTTTTTTTTAATTGAAGTATAGTCACTTTACAATGTGTCAGTTTCTGGTGTACAGGCACAGTACTGCAGTCATATAGGAACATACATATATCATTTTCATATTCTTTTTCCCCATAAGTTAAGTTACTGCAAGATATTGAATATAGTTCCTTGTGCTATACAGTATAAACTTCTTGCTTATCTGTTTTTTGTATGTTAGTATCTACAAATCTAGAACTCCCAATTTATCCTTTCTCACCCTCTTCCCCCTGGTAACCATAAGTTTGTTTTCTATGTCTGTGAATCTGTTTCTGTTTTGTAAATAAGTTCATTTGTCTTTTTCTTTAGATTCCACATACAAGTGATATCATATGGTATTTTTCTATCTCTTTCTGGCTTACTTCACTTAGAATGGCATTCTCTGGGTCCATTCATGTTGCTACAAATGGCATTATTTTATTATTTTTTATGGCTGAGTTTTTTCCTTATTTAAATAGTTTCATCTGTTCTTTTGCTTTTCTACATGTAACACTTTTTCTGCATAAAACACTGTATTTTAAAAGGAGAAGACTCAATGAATGACATAGGTGATTTATCCATTAATATATTATCCTGCATGAATTTACTATCTTTGTTATTGATAGGCAAAGTGCAAGTCATAGTGGATATAGGTTAAGTTTAATTAAAAATAAAAAAGACATTAAATAATCCAAATACATTAACAATTAAATTTTATCTTAAATATTTTATTCTTAAAATATTTATCCTTAAGGAGCTTTTTTTACCTGTATAATCTCAAAATGAGTAATTTCAAGCTTTTGTTGATACGAGGGAAAATAACGTCTTTTGCAACTCTATTAACATCTACATGTAAAAATTAACCAATACTGAGACAAATAATTGATGTTATTAATACAAATAACCTTTGTATTAATATGACCCTGAAATAATAAAAGGGTAGTATATTTCTTAAACTGCTTATTTTAACTTCCTAGAAAATGAAGTTTATATATGGTTATGTGTCTTGCAGTGCCACTCAGCAACTAGGATATAAAACTTGTTGATAAAGTCGACTTTGCTAAATTACTCTTTCTATCTTTGTATGTTTTTCCTCTCTTTTCCAGGGCTTAACCTCCCCCGGGAATCTGAGAGTCTAGTTAATGCCGAAGGTCTCTGTAGCTGGCAAGACTCTCTCCTTAGAAAATAACTAAAGCTTAATGAATACAAAAATTACAAAGTGCAACCCCTCACCTTTAAGGCTTACTTGTGTGCTATCTTTTCAATTATCATTGGTGAAGCAATTACTTCCCCTACTGCATTCTGAAATTAGAAGCACTTGCAACCTAAACAATATGTTGCAAAAAGCTTATACCTAGACCAGGTAGGCAGATATGATAAATGGTGTGCAGAAAGTTTTTTTCCTAACTCAGCAACTTGAGATAATTTGGATTTGCTAAACTTGGTATTATCATATAGTAGTATATTGTATACAGCAATATTAATTCTTTAAAGTTATACATATTACAATGTATGTCTCATGCTTTTTCTAACTAATATTGTTCTCCTTAAGACCTGAGTCCCTGGTAATTAGGAAGTGCTCAGTACATTTTGTTTTAATAAAATACTTCGGTAAACTTTTTGAAATTTTGGAAAAATATTACTTTCTTTCTTGAAATACCCATTTCTTATTCATTATAACCATGCTTTTCTGCTAGATTTTTTAAAAGACCCCCAGAGCATAGATAGGATATAATCTTATACAGATATCCTATACAGATTATCAGTCAGTCATTAAACACTTAATTTCCTTGGACTACCTCTCTCAAGAGAAAGAAAGCAAAAAAAGATTATGACTCCCAAATGTACTCTGCAGTAAGCTCATTACTGCAGGTGACACTTAGCCATATCCATGTCTTCTTCCCTAAGTCACAGGAATGACATTTGCTGGCATCTTAATGGAGAAGACACAGCAGGATAGAGCTAGAAAAGCCACAGACTCATTCCTCCACAGGAACTTGTATGACTGCAGGATGTAAACTGTACTAACTAAAATTTAGATTTCTATTTTTTATGTGAATGGGAAGTATTTAAAGGAAATTTAAGCAAGATAATAAAACAATTCAGATTTATGTTTTAGAGAAACAAGGCTGTATTGTGGAGAATGACTTTACATGACACAAGCCACAAATCATGGAGAAAAAGAAAAAGAAAATGAGGGCCTGAATGAGGCAGTCCAAGTGGAAGTAGGAAGAATTGGATGGATTTGACAATGCCTAGGTGGTAACAGAGAATCAAAATCCCACAATTAAGCCCCAGGTCTTGGCTTTCCTAATTTTTTACATGTGAGAAAGAACAGACAGCATGGGGAAGAAGGTTGATAGAGTAGATGATAAAGTTCCATTTTAAAATGTAGAGTTTTCTTTTGTAGACAATGTGGACACTAGTGAAAGTAAAAATAACAAAATAAAAATCACAAACGTAATTAACTATTTTTCATGTAGATGCATTAATATAAAGTAACTTTATATGTATAAAATAAATTAAAAATAAAATTGTGATCATGCTATATAGATAGGTTTATGAACTGTTCTTTCACTTACATTATATCATAAACATTGTGTTAATAAGCTTAGGCTTATATAACAAAATACCATGAGCTGCGTGACTTAGCAGAAATTTATTTTCTCACAGTCTGGAGGCTGGAAGTCTGAAATCAGAGTACCATCATGGTCAGGTTGTGGTGAGAGCTTTCCTCCTGCACCTTCTCACTGTGTCCACACATGGTAGAGAGAGAAAGAGAGAGTGAGCGAGCAAGCGAGGGAGCACAGGCTCTGCAGTATCTCTTCTTATAAGGGAACTAATCCCATAGCGAAGAATGAGGGCCCATACTCATAACTTCATCTAACCCCAATTACCTCTGGCAGGCCTCATCTCCAAATACTATCACATTGGGGGTTGGGCTTCAAAAATGTGAATTTTGGGGGAAAGAGGCACAAAAATTCAGTTCTAAACAAACAGTTAATAGAGAATATTCCAAGTTGAATTATTAATTTTGAAGTCATTATAGCAAACTTGAGATGCAGGATATACTTGTATATTATTTTATACCCCAGATCTTGCAGTGTTTATAAACTAAATAAAGGAGTGCATTTTATATAGAAAAAATGTATATTTGTATATCAAAATATGTATAACGAAAGTGGGACTTTTTTTCTTATGAACAAAATTAGAGGCAACCTTGGAGTAAGTTACTTCTTAAATCCTGTTGGCCAGAGATAATGAGAAACATATCTATAGTAAAATTAACGAAGTTTTATTAATGTGCTTCAGCAAGGGAGAATATATACCGGAGGAGCCATGAACTGTTTCAACAGTGAGGATCCAGAGATAGTACTTTCAAGATTTAGAGGGAGGAGAGCTGGAATTAATCACAAGATTCTTTTGGCCTTTCTCCTAGATCAGCTTATCTGTATTTTGTACCTTGGCACTTTTAATTACCAACTGGAGTTTAGTCTTATATACATAGGTGCCACTGTGAGGATATATCTTTATACAGGTAGTAAACACAGCTATCTATGTATGACTAAGTGGGATTTATCCCAGAATTACAAGATTGATTTGACATTAGAAAATCAAACATTATAATTCACATTCAAACTTTATAATTCAAACAATATAATTCAAACATTATAATTATATTAAGAAAATAAAGGGAAAATCATTTTCTCAGTTGAGGTATATCAAATATTTGACAATATTTAATACCCATTCATAACAAAAACTCTCAGCAAATTAGGAATATAAGAAATTTTTCACAACCAAGTGAAGGTCATTTATGAGCAACCTGCAGCTAATACTAAACATAATGTAGTGAAAAATTAACACGTTTCCCTCTAAAATTAGGATAAGGCTAGGATGTTGTCTCTATTCTTTTTTACATTCTAGGTTCTACGTAGTAAGTAAGCAATAAAAGGTAATGAAATACTTAAATATTGGAGAGGATAAAGTAAAACATGTTACAAATGATGTGATCATTTGTATTTAAATTCCAGTGAAGTCTACAAAAATACTGCTAGAATAAGTGAATTTGACAGGGTCACAAAATACAAGGCTAATATACAAAAATGAAGTGTATTTCTTTACACTAGTAACAAGCAGTTGGACTTTTAATTTTAAAAATACTATATTCAGTAACATCAAAAGACATGAAATACTTAGGAATGAATTTATTCAATTATGTGCAAAAAAACTACAAAATCTTGCATTTCTTTTGCAAATTATAAAACCTTGATGAGAGAAATCAAAAAAGACATAAATAAATGAGGAGATTTATCATTTTCATAAGTCAAGAGGTGTTGAGATGTCAGATTTTCCTAAATTGATCTATTCAAGATTTATGTGGAAATTCAAAGGGATCTAGAATAGCAATAAATTTTGAAACAGAAAAACAATATTGGGGGACTTACATACCACCTGATTTTGAGACTTACTATAAAGCTACAGTAATCAAGAAAATCTTGGGTTAGGGTAAAGAGAGATACAAAAATCAATGAAATAGAGGGGCTAGAAATATATTCATACATATGTGGTCATTAATATTTTGTTTTGTTTTTGGTACACTTTTTTAATTGTTATTCCCCTCACAACCACAAAGACAGTATGTGACTCAGTCTGGATTCCTCAGCCTTCCACCCGTACCCACCTACCAAAAATAGGTACTAACTCTTATCTTCCAAGATAGTTTAGTGAGGAGATTCGATTCTCCTTCACTCAGCCTGGAGTCAGGGAGAGTGTGGTGACAATGGAGAGAATCATGGATGATTTGAGGAAGATCAGAAAGGGAAGGAAAAGGAAGGGCTACTTTAGGCTTATTCTCCTTCTTTGATCCTAGCTCTTTGGACAGTAAGAAAAGACATACTGTCCATCAAGGTCAAGATTTTACCCAGGTGGGCCAGAACCTTGGCCATAAATTAGCCCAGTAAGTATTTAGATGCTTAGCTTGTTTGCTGCCCGATTTTGAAAGAGTGCTGTGTCTGTAGACACTTTATTGGTTTTGGTACTGTTATCAACAAACCCTTGTTATAGGAACCTGGATTGTGGGAGAGGAATGGGAGGTGAGGACATGCCCTGCCTGGAGAGCAACTAGAGAATGTTTCAGAAGATCACTTTATTTTTGTACTAAAGTGAAATATAGATAAAGCAATGTGAACAAGTATTATGAATATGGCTCAATGAATTTTCACAAAGTAAACACAAATGTATAACTGAGACCCAAATTATGAAATATGGTTCACCAGTGTCCAAAACTCTCCCTCATGATCCAGTTCTAGCTACTAAACTCTCCTGAGTTCTAACAGAATTAACTTTTTCTGGTTTACTTTACATGGTTGGAATCATAAAATACATATTTTTATTTGATATCTTGCTAGGGATATTCCTACATATCTTTGCATGTGCTTGTAGAATATATGTTCTCATTGATGTATATAAGACTAGCTACAAAATTTACAGAAACCCTTGTTAAAAATTATTAAGAATTTGATATGATGACAGCATAATATTAAACCAAGCAAGCACCAGGCCCTTCTGAGTGAAGGGCTCTGTATGACTCCCCAGGGGGCATTATGTGACACTGGCTCTGGTCGTACAGTATTTCATTGTGTGAATATACCATAATTAAAAAAAAAAAACTATTGTTGATGAGCATTTGAGATGTTTTCAGTTTTTTGACTACTAATAATAATGCTGCCATGAATATTTTAATTCTCTTCTTTTATATAAAATTATTTCTATTTTCATGTATACTGAATATATACTTGGAAATTGAATTTTAGGTAATTGGAAAGTAGTATATGTACATCTAACTTTAGCATATAATGTAAAACAGTTTACCAAAATCTTGTGCTAGTTTATACTCTTACTAGCAGTTTATAGGAGTTCCATTTGTTCTATATCTTCACCAGTACTTGGCATTTTCCGTTTTTTCCGTTTTATTGGAAAATTTGGTGGGTAAGTGTGGTATTCCATTATGGTTGTTTATATGCAAAAATAGCTGCAGCAATTCTGCCATTCCTGCATACCTGCCTCTTTATGATATGACTGTGGAAATAGTGTGAAAAAATGTAACATATTAATGTTACATTTTTAATCTGCCAAACAACCATTTATTCTTACAGCCTTGTAATTTTTGAATGTGTTCTGTCTTTGAAGCTGTAATTTAATGATCACTTTATCTGAAGTATTATTTCATAATCTTCAAACAAGATTGTATTTTCTTCTCATTACTAGCTATTAAGCAAGTCAGGATCTAACTGGATTCACAATTTTCACTCAAACAGGGTTTATGATTTTTCTTATTCTCTAATGTCTATCTACATGGCTGTTTTAGATTTTCTTCTCAGATGGTAGCTAGGTTAGAGTTTACTTCTCAGGCCTCAGGTTTTGGAAGACTTTCATTATCTCTTTAGGAGATAACCTATATTGTAAATCCCTCTAATATTTTAAAAATATAGAATATGTTAAAAATTCTTATTCTCAGTACATAATGCTAACAGCAATGCTCTCACATCAAACACTTCAGCAATTAGGACTAAGATACCTACTTAGAATATGCTGAATAAGCCCCTGTTCCATGAATTTTATTTTTGTAATTTCACTTTTTGCCTTAAGGTAGAAAGACATCAACTGACAATGATTGGATAAAGTGGGAAGAGAGGAATCATTATGGCTGGCATTAAAAAAAAAAAGTACCATATAGAAAAGAAGTAGTTGATTATAAGAGATACCATTTACTAAGCGCTTATATGTATAAAAGAAAAAAAACACATGTATAATGATGATTCCTCTCATTAGTCATGGAAGAAAGATGCTTGTATTTATACCTTGCAGATGAAGAAACAGAAGTTCAGCAAGTTTAGATAATATGGCCAAGTTTCCTCAGTTAATAATTAGCAAAGATAGAATATTTCCCAAATATTTTTGATTACAAACATTCTAAGATTTGTAATATATAATGTGATAACATTTCATCAGAGTGCTGGCAAATGAACCCAATATAAAATACCAATATCCCATAGTTAGGGTATACAAAAATGTGTATATATTTATATTTAAAAGATGGCTAATTTATAAAATAACACGTGGATTATATGGTTCATAGAACTTTCAAAAATCATTGATTTCATAATGACAATGTAGTCACTTATATATCTATATCTCAAAAGAAGAAAAATTTTAGGAGATTAGGAGGTGATGTGAAATTAAATTATGATCTTGTATTTCTGTTTTTCAGAACTGTATGATGAGAGCAATAGGCAGTAAGAATGTCATTTCCAGAGGTGAGTTAAAAAGACACGCGATCTTACATTATTGAGCACAGTGAACAGGTTATGATGACTAATGTTTTTACACAACCACCTGAAAGTACTAAAATATGAATTAAAATGTCTGATGTTTGATTTAATGTCACATTTCAGCACCGAATGCATGACTTTAATTGGGCTGTGCTTAGTTATGGAAACTACAGTCTGTATCACTCAACACAAGCAAAGTTAATATAACATTTTTTTATTTCTTAAAACCAGTGAAATGTGAGTGAAAGGATAACAACTCAAAATATTCAAACCTTTTAGTTCCTCAGAATATGTGTGTATGAAAGCAAATGACTATTTGAAATAGCAGCATGGGAAATACATTATAATTGGGATTTGTTTTCTTCAGTCATCTTCAGGGTTTTTATAAATATTTAGTGAATATCTCATGTTAGAGAATTGTAACATTTGAGTGTCAGAAGCCATCTAATATAACATCTTACTCATCTAAATCAATCTCAGAATATAATCCAGATGGCACATTTCCCAGCCAACCTTAAACACAATTTTGCTCGACCTGCAGAAGTAATATGTAAAAAACCTAGCTGACTCATAACCTTCTCTAACATTCTTTCCATGGACCATAGCCTTGGAAAAAGGCCATTCAATTGTTGCACAAGACTAATCATCAAAAAGTAGTTAGATACAAACCAAAATTACTCTTTGTAACTACTCTACTCTTAGGCCATTTTATTTGTTTTCTTATTAATTGTCAAATGTTTATGAAACAGTAATTTCAGTGTTAGTTGTTATGATAGAGTGGTTCTCAACTGCCTGGGACAATACCTCCCTCTAGAATTATTTTAGAAACTTAGAGAACTTGTTACTTGTCACAATGATTGTGGTACATTAATAACATTTTGTGATTAGGTGCTAAGAATGTTAGATAGTTACAAAAGACAGACTGTTCCTCCTATATTTGGAAGAACTGACCCATGAGCCACACAATTTTTCATTGTCCCATTGGATATTCATTTAGATGAAGCCAAACTGTTAGTAATTATCTGAGCTCTTATCCTAACATACATAATTACAAAATTTTTTTCCTGGCTTAATATATACTAAATTCTGTGTGCAAGATAATAGACTACTATGTAGTTGTGTAAAAATAATAATAAAGAAACTCTTTGTGGAAAGATCTCCAATATTTATTTGATATGAAAAAGTTAAATATGGAACAGTATAAATACTAGATTTGATTTTGTATTAAATAAGAATTCATATTTATTTTCATATATGGTACACACATATACACATATAAAGAAATGCTGGAAAGATACATAAGAAACTAGTAACAGGGATTACTTATAGATAGGGATGAGGGAGACCCAGGCAAATGGATGATAGTGGGCCTGAAAGAAAATAATAAATAAACCAACAAATAAGTGTGTATATAGTTTTATGAAAAATGTGACTGTGTTGCCTATTAAAATTAAGTAAAAAGTATGCATAAAACCTATTTTTTACATATGTTTTATGTTTTGTTGTGTTACTAAGTTTAAAAATAACTATCAGACCTATGTAGGTCTTCTCAGTAATGCTGAATTCCATAAGAGCAATTTCAGTAGCATTTTGATGAAAAATGTTAATCCCCCAATGTTTGCTGATGCAAGTATTCTCTTACATATAAAGGCAACAGAAAGGAGATAATCTTAGGTATTCAAAGTCTTAAAAATATAATTTCTGAAAAAACGAAAAATAATTAACTGAGCTGTTTAAGAGATAAAGCAAAATAAGAATTCAAAAGGAGAGAAGACATGATTTAGATGAAATGATTTTTTTTATTACATCCACAGTTTATGTCAAGTTAATGCTAAAAAAAAAAAAAACAACCAAAAAACAAACAAAAAAAATGTGATGGAAAAACAATAAAATTAGAAATCCAAATCATCTGAATCTGGTTCTTCATGCCTTATTTACAGAATACTATCTAGTAAAAAATAATTCAATTTCTTTTTATCTCAATTGATTTCATTAATTAAAATAGATAATGGCAGCTACTTCATAGTTATGATTTTAGAATATAGTAAGACTTGTGAGAGTTTATGAAAATCAGCTGAGTAATCTCTTTATAGCATCTTCATGCCAACCTATGGTCCCTACTCCTAATATATATTTAATTCACTTTTCTTGTCTGATATTTAAAGTTGTAACCTGCCTAGTTAGTAATATTTCCACTACCTTGCAAAATCCATCTCAAATTCTGCTTACCTAATTAATCATCTTTGATTATTAGACATCATTATTTGTAATTGCCTTTTTACATTATCTAAATCATGCCATCATATTACTGTACTAGTTTCTAAGTAGCATATAATCTATTTATTACTTCCCTATAATTACCTCAATGAGAAAATATTAGCCCATGAAAAGTGTCATTGATATGGCCAGAAAGTGTATGACACAATATCTTGAGAAAATAAAGTTTTAAAATTGTTTAAAGAAAATCCTTTCAATTTTGTTAAAATACATCTGTGATTATCTTGCCAACAATTTATAGTTCAGTCTAATTATGATAAAACGTCAGATAAAACCAAATTGAGAGGCATTCATCAAAATACTTGATCAATACTGTTCAGAAGTGTCAAGTTTATAAAATACAGGACTGAAGTATGTTGCAGACTGCGGAAGATTAAGGAGAAATAACAACTAAATACAATGTATGCTAGATAAAATCCTGGAACCATAATAGGACATTAGTAGAAAAACTGGTAAAATCTGAATAAAATCTGTAGCTAATAGCATCATA
This sequence comes from Camelus bactrianus, assembly GCF_048773025.1. NCBI lineage: Eukaryota > Metazoa > Chordata > Mammalia > Artiodactyla > Camelidae > Camelus > Camelus bactrianus. The sequence continues at coordinate 52,180,363 of NC_133542.1, forward strand.
ACAACATTAATTTCATAGTTTTGATCATTGTACCTTGGTTATATAAGATGTTGACCTTAGGGGAATCTGGGTGAAGTGTATACAAAAATTCTATATTCTAAACTTATATCAAAGTAGCAGCTTTAATAAATATATAGTAATGTGTTAAATAAAGTTTAATAAGTTTAAAAACAGAAGGACTAAAGATAAATACGTTTAATGTTAGTTATTATTTAATAGATGGTGGAATTGGTGGTGAATTTTCCTTACATCTTTATAGTTTCCATAGTTTCAAGTATTAATTGGCATTAGTAACATTATAAAGATATAAAAATAGGTAAAAAAAAATCCAAATGCAAAGTATCATGTGCAAAATAAGACTACTACACCCTTGTACTCTTTTCTATTAAAAAAAAAAAAAGATTAACTGAAACCAATCTAGTATCCTATCTAACATATATTGTATCTAGTTGTTATAATGCTTGACATTTCTTGCTCTTGTAATGTTCTTTATATGATAGTGGACTATTGAAAAGACTGGGCTGGTTGGCCAGACTCTCTTTTAATTGAGAATGGTAGAAATACTGAAGGAACTACATCATCATGATAATTATAATTGCATTATAGTGGATACATTTATAAAGGCTTTTTTACATGTTTTTACAAACTTTTAGTTTATTTCAAAGTTATTGTTTCAAAGTTACTACAATTAAATAATCTTACAATGTTCTATCTTAGTTTAATTATTCCATTTAAAAATTTTGCAATATTCCAAATTTTCCATCAAAATAATCTGTGTCCTTCTCATTTATTCTTATCCTGAAATTTTTCATCACTTTCCTCTGTCAGTTTTGTGTATTTTCATAGAAATGAATTATTTCCTAGTCTACTGTTGATGTCTTTTATCCTTTCTTCATTTCCTGTGAATAGGGCATGTTCTCCCCTTGCTGTAATCGTGATTTTCATTCATTAAGTATGCTGATATCTACAGGATTAATTTTGGCAATTTCTGTTCAATGTTCAGGTTTGTACACTACTTCGTGCTTGTATGCAGGGATGTAGAATGATTTGAGCTTGGCTTCTGAATTTCTTTTCAGCTATTTCACTACTAAGAATTTTCAGGCATGTGTTTTGTTTATCATTGTAAAAGCTTAGTTTTACCTAGATATCTTTTGCCATTCTTAAATGTCATTTTCAGGCTCCCAGATATAGTATTCAGTACTTTATAGATCCACTGATTCTAATTTCCTTACAAATGCATAAGATACATGCTGCTCATTGTCTCTATCCTATCTGAGAAATCTAATCTCATACATATAAATCAAATCACACTTGACATTTTGAAATTAAGGCAATCATTCATTTCCACTACCTTCCCCCAACCCAAACTCACAACCTTTAATTAAGAAGAATTAAGAGTAGTAGATATCTGTGCTCTCAACACTTTCATAAATCCCAAATATACACACATACTACAATTACAGCGTATTAAATGAACCACAGAAACCAGCAGTAGTCAAGGACATTAATCTTGGCATACTCAGCCCCATATTTCAGGGCAAGAAGATGTGGTGAAGCACTTGTTTCAGAGGGAAACTTTGCTTGTTCAGGCAATATGAAAACTGATACTTTGGATTTTTAGAGAGGTGGTATTGGTGGTAAATAATACTGGTGGTATTGGCTGGGAAAATAGATATAAATAAAATACTACATTTTTATTCCTCAAACATGTTAATCTAGTACTGTTTTGCAATTTTAAAAATCATTGAGAACCCTGACAACTTTTGATTAGGTGGATTGTATCTATAAGTATTGCCACATTAGAAATTAAGACAAAAGTTACAAATAGTTATTAGTTCATTTAAAAATAACAATAATAAGCACAGTAAAGTTAGCATAAATAATTTATTTTATGAAAAAAAAGTTGTATTTTCCAAAGTGAGAATTTAGTTTAAGGACTGGCATTATTTTACATTTTAAAAATCTCTTTAAAATTTCTGGCTTAATACAAAACAACTGCATGCTCATATATGCTGCTGCATTTTATTTGTTGCAATATTTTTTGGTTGAGGTACTTAAGTAGAATTTGATTTCACACAGATTTGTAGTTGGGAAAGGGAAGAGTATTTTAACAGATATTTCAAATAATTGTGGATATTTGAATGACAGGTAGTTTCATAAAGGTTAATTGCAATATAAAATCTAAAGTCATGTAAATTAACTTTTTGCAAAGTTACATTAAAATACATTTGTCTGTCTTGCATCTTGAGTGAACCTTTTACTCATGCATAATTTCATAACATTGTGCATTTGTTATTTGAAAAATATTGGTTCACTGACTCATTATGTGGATCTTTCAAATGATGACTCATTTCACTACACAATATTAAAAAAAAATGATATTCATTAGTATCATCGCCAGTCTAATCAGGAAAGCCTTTATTATTAGAAAAGTGTAACACTTACGGTGGATACATATTTTCCAAAACTTTACTTTATTTTGCCCCAAAGCTCAGATTTTATCATTGGGAATGCATATTGTCAGTTGTTTTCCTTGAAGCGGTAGCTTTACTTAGTTCATTTTTGAAAGCACGTCTGCTATTTTTGAGAATCTTACTCAGGATTAAGTAATGATAGTTTTTCTCGTAGTCATTCATCCAAGTAAAAATGGTGTTTCATAAAAAAGCCGCATAAAAATAGCATTCCATAAAAAAGCCCTTAATTCACTACAAAACCTGTACCATTTTACAAGTACCTTTCTTTGAGACAACCATCACACTTTGGTGTGCAGTAGAACTGCTTTACAAGAACTTCCAGTGTCATCACATAGATAATGACATACACTCAAGGATTAAGATTTAATAAAATAAATTAATATTTTTTACTATTTCATTAAGTACATTCTGAGGTGAAATTTGCTTCTCCTTCTTTTGGCAAGTTCATGTGATGAAGAATCCATTGACTGCTTATTCCAGTTTGTCACTGCTGCTGAGATTCATACTAAGACACAAGCAGTTTATGTGTCCAAGTTGTTGAACCATCATTGTAAATGTGGGGATAATGAAAAAGGCAAATACTATCTTTGCATTATTATGAAAATAGATTTGACTGCTAAGATCTCTTGAAAGAGTATTTGAGAGGTCTATGAACCACACTTTGAGAATCATAGAAGTAAAGGAACTTCAACTTTATTCTATGAGCAGTGAAGACTATTTAAATATTTTAAGCACAGGAATGATATGGGCATAATTATATTTCAAACACAGATTCTAAATTTTGAGGAAAAACTCTTATCACAATACTATAATGTATTATTTTCAAATTAAATATATGACATTTTAAATTGGACCAGGCCAACATCTCCTAAAACAGCTTCAGTAATTCAACTTCCCATGAAGTTCAATAATACAACTACCCATGAAGGGACAGAAAGCTAAAACAATTCATAATAACACTGAAAACTGAAAAAGCAGGACAACATGTTTGTTGAACAAATGCACATAATCCAATAAATCAACTTTAAAAAACAGTGAAATTTATTTCAAGAGCAAATGTCATAAATCCATCAGAATGGATTTAAACACTCATGGTAAAGGAGAAGCCATTAGTACTATGCCTAGGGTGAAGTAACAAAAGAATAAATGGAGTTACTAAAGCTAAGTGAGACTTGGAATTTTTGACAGATCTCCTGGTGGTCATGGTAGCTCTGCAGAGATACAACTATTGTCAGGACAGGGAGGGAATATGTAAGAAATATCTTGACTTCTCTCTCCTCCCACCTTCTGTTCTTTGCTTATGATTTCCAATGGGCTGAACACAATCTGAAGGTGACTATAAAGGAAGTTTGAATGAAGTAATACTCCATGGGGCTTGGTCTTCATTTCACAAAGCAGGGAAAAGAAAGTGAATAATGGATTCCTGAGCAAAGAGGTGATGAAAAATAACCAGCACCTTGACCTCCTCAATTTTTATCCTATTCTTTTCATCTTTTCCTTTGATTATAGATACTCTGCCTTAAATAGGGGGTTGATAGATTTAGAGTAGATTGGGTTTTGTTTATAAGGCAGAGCAGTACAGGTTTTGTAAGAGGAGTAAAATATAAGAGATAAGATTTTTAAAAATACTTCACTGGATTTATGGCAATGTTTAGTATTCTTCATATAAACAGTAAATATTGGAGGTCATATATGTACAGAATTAGGTAATGTATAGCCTTCAGTTTGCATTTCCTTACCAAGAGAACTGAGTTACTTGGAAAAATCTCTGATTTATCAAAGTCCACAGATCATGTATTTGGCATATGCAACCTTTGTATTTGCTTCTGAACTAATGATGCTGATCAAGAATAAAGTTCAAAAAGCCCAAGATATATAATAAAGCTTAGACTTCCAAGGATTTGCGGATAGATGTCAAAATGATAAAAAAAAAAAAAGCAAAGATTTGTGGAGGCATTTAAAGTATTGTTCTCAGAATAAAAGATAGAGTTTTACCAGTTGTTTTATTTTTTTCTTTACTAATGATATTATTTCTGTGTACCCCCATCTCCTTCATTACCTCCCAAGTCATATAACTTGTATTTGGTTAAGATAAAATGATAGAGTACTGAAGAAGTGAACACTGGCTTATAAAATCTTTGCTCAAGAATCATGGAGTCAAAAATGAACTTGAAAATTCCTGATATTGGTAGTTATTAGGAACAAAATGAAGTCAATAAGATCTCTATAATTCTGCCTTCCCTCAGTGTCTTTCTGTGATTTTAAGCCCCTAGGGGCCATGCTACATGAGAGTCTGTTCTTGATCTAACACTAATCATCCTCAAAATCAGTCAAAAGAAATAGAACTGAACGTTTTGAAATAGTGAGTTTCAAAATTCAGAAAAGTCAAGTACGGAAACTGTGTATTCAGTTTAGCTAAATACCAAAACAGCCTATTAGCTTCTGTATTGCAAATTTAACCAAGCAGGATGATTTTCTGATCAGAATACAAATAAATGCTTTTATTATTGAAGAACTATGTTCAGGCATATTGTACTCCAACCTCAGCTTAATCTTGCCGTAAGAATCCTATTGCAATGGCAGTTTTCGTATGCTGTTAAATATTTAATAGCTAGCTCTAAAAGAATGGCTCCATGCGGTTATCATGTTCCTTGCAGAACTTAGCTCCAACTGACTTTTGACAGGTAAATGAATGAAACCGATAATAAAAAGAATTCAACACTTCAAAACTCTGAAACATGAAATATTTTTCCTCTGAGGTTGTACTTCCTATGATATGCTGCCACTGTCAAAAATACTTTGTTATTATCAAGAAAAGAAAATTACTTTTAAAATAATTTTATATTTAAAATAACACATGGGTATTACTAAAATATTAGAATGAAACCACAAGAAGTAAACAAAAGTCTCACTATCTAAGAGCACCACTTAATATTTTATCATTTCACATTTTCAAATTTTTCATGCAATTTTTAATTAATTTTAAATTTCAGTTTACTTTTATTTTTCAAATGGTGACCTTATTAAGATTTTTAAAATTACATTACATCTCACTTATCTCAATGCCTCTGACGCTCATACAAAATTTACATCTTGAGAAAAACTTCAAACAGAAATGCCAAGTGCCTAACATTTTTTCCTTTGACTAGTATAGGAGATGAAAGTACCAGCAATTCTTAATAAATGTCTCACTCTCACATGACCAGAATGAAAGGTGTAAAGAGGGTGACAAATCTCCTCTTGTTATTCACACAACACACCAACATACATGTTTCAAGACTTCATCATATGGCTTTTACACATAAGGCTAAATGGGACAGAATTTTTCAGTTAGTCATTATGTTATTGTGTGTGTTTGTATGTGTTAGTTTTTGTTTGAGGTATACATAGATTTGAATTTATTTGTCTAATGAAAAATACATATTTTATAAAAACAATCATGTGGTTGGGTCCAGAAATGTTTTATTTTGTTGGTTCTAGAAAAAAAAATACTTGAGGAGGCACATTTGGGGTGTTCTTTACAGTTGAAAGACCAATTTGATTAGAGCCTAGAGTATATCACAGAGCTTAGTTCCTAAAGGGAAAGTGTTGTTCTATCACTTGATATTCCCTTAGTTGGGAAAAACCACCTTGATGTCCCAATACATTTAAGGGTTGTTTTCTATTGTACTGCTATTTCCCAGCACTTATACTACACATTCACTTGAAGGTATTTCCCAACATTCTTTGTGCCACAACACACTTGACACACTTACATTTGAGAAACACTACAGCAATGACTTAATCATGCCACTCTGGAGAACCTCAGATGTTGAGAGCAGTGAGTGATTAGGATGCATGTTTTGCTCTTTAAGCATACAAGCAAATGCATACTTGCACCCAGATACCAGCACATTCATGGGTAACAATGGCTTAGCTTTCAAAGATTTCAGAATAAATACTCAGTTTTTTGATGTTGGTCTAGAGGTACTTGTTAGTTAACTGTCATTAGCTGACTATTATCAAGTTGTTTTCCTTAGTTTTAGAAGCAGTGACAAGAGCTAGATGAATAACAAAATCATATCTTTCAAAACAAGTGGGAAAACATGCCATTTCTGGTTTATTTCTTTTTACAGTGTAAACAAATCTCTTTGAATCTCTTTAAAACTAGCAGAATTATTTGTAGCTAGAGAAAGAAAAACAGAAGTACAATAGGGAAATCTGCTTGAGTATACCACACTGCTATTGCCCCTGAGATAAGCCATACATTTTAATTAATTTTGAAGTTTTATCCTGAGCTCAGTTCTTGTCTCCCAAAAGAAGCTTCTTACAGGAAAGAAATTCCATCAATCTGATATACATGGAAAGAGAGTCAAACATAATGCATAGCTAATTAATCACAAGGGAATACATGCTAGAGAAAATAATGAAAGGATGAAAGCAAGGCCCTATCTGCCATCAGAATGAAACAGGGAAAGAGCCTAATCAATATAAAGAATAGAAATATGATGATTTGTGGTTACATATGGGTGACCAGGAAGAAACCTGTTAGGCTAAACATTTAAAAAATTCGGGATGTGTTCTCAAGTGCAAGTTAGGTTTCTCATTTAAAAAAAAAAAATTATCATTTCAATGGAAACTTGAAACTAAGAGTTTGAAGAAAATATAATTTCTCTGATGATGAACTAATTTTATGCCTTGTATGAGAAATTTCAAGATAAAAATTAAACTTTAGACAATATTTGATATGTTAAACCTGATTAAGACCCGGACCCAAGAGGAAAGTGAATGATTAGAAGCTTCCATGTATAACTAAAGAATTAGTTGTCACTGTGATTTTGTTTTGAGCAAATTCAAATTTAGCTCGATTATCAGATTATTGTCATGTGTGCTTCCTTTCTCAGCAGGATTTTTGCCTTATGAAAATTCTGTTGACAGACACTAAAATCAAAAGAGACACATCTAGAAGAGCATTTCAGTTTTGAATCAGTTGTGAGCTGCTGATGAGATGAGCTAGAAATAACTGGAATAAATCACCATAGGTGAAGAAAAATATTACATTAAAAGTTTAAAATTAACTTAAAATCTTTTAGCTTACCGTTTTAAAAATTTGACATAATACCCTAGGGAGAATGCTGATTTGGTTGCTCTTTATTGACCTTCCTTTTCTAAATTGAGACTTGATGAATTTTCTAATATAAGAAAAACATCTCAATTTTCTTACCTCTGTGGGATCCTTTGCTCATTTAGTTTATGAGACAAAGAAGTTACACCTTCTTTGCAGTAGAGCATTTTTAGTGGAGAATGGAGAAATAAAAATTGAGACTTAGTAGCCCTAGATTCTATGCTTTGGGTAAGTTTCCTAATTATTTTAGTAAAATAGTAAATGGAATAATTGGGTTATTTTCTGAGGCTAATCTAAGCATAGAACCATTTATTTTCATGGATTGACATAAACCTTATCTCAAGAAAATATGACTGTGTCTAAAGTTGAGGACATTGAAATGGAAAAATAAGAGTTAAACAGTTAAATATTTGTACATATCTTTTATATAATCACTGATGAGTATCAACAGTGGGAAACTTTAGGAGTTGGTTTTAACAGGAGCTAGTCTCTCACTGAGCTGAAGTGTGGGAGAAGATAACTAATGGGGACCACTAAATAGCCAAAATAATTACTCTGAATATCTTCCTAAGGAGTTCTGTAAAATATTTTCAGAAAACTGATGGGAAACTTAACTTAATACTTGAGAGAAATATTGCCTGAGGCTTGGTATGACCTGCAAATCCTGAAGTCTATTATTCCAATATCTAAAATTTAAATACTTTTCCTTTTTTAGTTTTATTATTTATTTTTTTTAGTTTACATTTGTGTACTGATCATTGTTTCTAAAAACAGATTAGAGCTTTAGCTTTTTAAACTTACATAGTTATCAAAGGAATATAGCCAACCACAAAATAAGAATCAATGAAATGTGGTAATCCAATCATAAAGGACAGTGAAATTGTGCTCACAGATATTCAAGAAATCAGTCATCTAAGTTACAAATAATAAGTAGTTCATTTGTGTCCTTATTTTTTAATTTTTTTATATTCCACATATAAATAATATCATATGGCATTAAATACTTTTCATTTCTACATTCTTTTGTTGAATATGAGACGTTGCCACACCTCAAGGAGTGCTATTCCTGGGGATGGGGGAAGAGGATTCTGTAATCAGCAAGTTGGTTAAAGTATATAATAATGTTGGATACAACTTAACTTCCTTTAGAATATATATGTTTTTAGTGAAATCATCACAGAAAAGTTCTTAATACCATTTCATTGTTAGAAGCAGGTTTTAGAAGGGCTGCACTCTTCAAAAATATATACATCACATATTGAGATATACCCTAATCTATATGAAGTGTCTAACAAGGTACCACAATTTGTGAACAGATTGCTCCAGGAAAGGTAATGCCCAGGAAGCTTGAGATTTTCTCATTGAGCATGAAGGGGATTCCAAACCAATAGAACAAGCCTCATAAACAGAGGACAAAAAAAGAACAAAAAATATATATATACACACATACACACACACACACCCCCCACACACATACATATCCTAAATAATTTTAAATTCCTTCACAAATATATATATCAAAAAGTTGATACATTCTAACATGAAGACTACTGTCATTCAGACAAAGCCAAGTATAACAAAGAAGATACTGAAAGCTTTTCGGGTGGAACATAAATGGTGGTCACCTAAAAAGAGAGTATATACATGGCATGTGGACTCTCAAAAGCTATAGTGAAACAAGACTACAGTCAATCAATGGCCTCAGTGTTCTGAGTGAAACTATTTCAGCCCAAATTCTCTATCAAACCAACTTTGCAACCAAGTGTGTGTGTTTTAGTTTTGGTTTATTTTAAAAAACATATAAAAATAGATAGTAACTCAGAAAGTTTACCTATGGCATACTCATTCTTTCTTGTGAAATTATTTATAAACTACTCAAAATTAAAAATAAAAGGGTAGAAACATAGTATATAGAAAGCTGTGTAAAGAATTTTGCAAAGCAAAGAATGGAAGGCCTAAGTTACTGTTCAGCAGATCTAGAGATCAACCAATACAGGTTGAAGCTGAAAAGCAAGCAATTGCAGGGAGGTCTCTAAAACAAAAACCTTATGTTTGATTAAATGTGGAAGTTGGAAAAGAATTTTTAAATAATAAGTTTAAATAGTACCAGAAAGAATATTGATTTTAAAAATATAGAGAAACAAAATAAAAATCAGTTCAAGAAAGGAGAGATAAATGAAATGATTATTAGGATTTACAGTAAATAATATTTGCCAACCCAGAATGATGGCACCTGAATTATGATTACAGAAGAAAGTAAAACTTTGATGACATGTTAAAGTACAGAATGCTGTAAGAAAAGGCAAGAGATTAGTAACATTCAACAGTTTTGTTTAAGAAGGACATACAAAATTGATGCATTATTTTAAAGTTTACAAAGATAACTGAGAGAGAAATTTATTTTTTAAACTAATAGTGGTTGAATGGGAGGAAGATGTATATGAGCTAAACAGTAACATATCATAGTAATAAAAAGTCACATCTAAAATTGATAAAATAGGAAAATAATTGATGCAGATTATATAGAGCTGTGCTATCTAAAGCAATAGCCACTAGTAAGTCATATCATATGTGGCAATTCAAACTTAAATTTAAATTTCACATCCTAAGTCACAATAGCCATATTTCAGGTGTTCAAAAGTCACATGTGACTGGTGCCTGTCATATTAGTACAAATGCATATCTATAATCACAGAATCACACAGTCTATAACATGAATGAATCTTGAGGATATTATGCTAAGCAAAATAAACCACTCACAAAAGAACAAATAGCACTTATATGAGGCACTGAGAGTATAGTGAAATTCATAGAGACAAGAAGTTGAATGGTGGTTTCTAGTGGCTGGAGGAAAGGGTGAATGGGAAATTATTGTTTAATGATTACTAGGTTTCAGTTTTGCAAGATGAAAAGAGGTCTGGAGATGGATGATGGTGATGATTGTTTAACAATGTGAATGCACTTAATGCTACTGAACAGTATGCTTAAACATGGTTAAAATGGCATATTTTATTTTATGTGTGTTTTAACACAACTTAAAAATAAAGTTAAAATAAAAACATAAGAAAAGCTAACAATAGATAGGTAGCTTGTGTATCTTAATCAGTCACATTCAAAAAAGGTATATTAATCCTTGAGAGGTACATTTCAGAAAATTTTTCATTTACTAAAAATTTCAATTACTGACCTTTCTGTATAGGTTATGGTAAAATAAAGCCTTGAATGCATGCCTAGCAGTTATACCCAGTGATTACTTTGAATCTGGAAGAATAAGCTCAACCAAGTCAGTATACATACAGCGTTAAAATAGTCAGAATCTTCAGTTTTTCTGGAATACATTATTGTACAAGGGTAGGGTAAAACTAGTGTGAAGACTCTCATGACCTACAAGTGGGAAGAATGGATTTAGTAGTTGAAGAAAAATAAGGATGACCTGAAAGTCCCTGTCCTTCATATGAGGGACATGAAGGATCATAATTTTGTGGGCCTCTTAAAGATACAATTAGCCACATTGGACAATGAGAGAGCAAAGCAAGAAAATATATTTTGGTGGAGATCTTTGAAAAAAGAAAGAATATTTGTCTCTCTGGATTATCCGGATTAGATTTAACTCATTGTCAGTTAAGTGATTGTTTTTCATGTATCTTATTCAGTATATAAAAGGAATCTAGTCTGTACTTTAGCTCTGAAAATGTACAATAGCCATATAATTAGCAACTTCATAAAAATGTATGGGAATATCAGTTGTTTTTCTAAGGATCATCATAGTACTAAGTCCTCAACTTGAAAACAAATTGTATTTTAGGCTATTCAAATTATATGTATGACAGAACATTCATAATCTCTCCAAGAGAGACAATCATCCTGATTGTCCTAAATGAAATATAATGTGTCTTTTCCTTTCAGAGAAATATACAATGCACAATAGCCGGAATTGCTATTGCAGTTGTATTCAGTCAAATTACTTCCTCATTTACCATTAAATATTATAGATGCCATGAAATGAAGCTTGAAATGTAGGGTTGGAGACCATGCTCTCCTCTTTCTGGATCTCATTAATTCCAGTATAGCTTCAAGATAAATATTAGCTACTGGACAGAGAACACTGAATTCATTAGAGAAAATAGTGTTGATTTGCAAAAATAGAAATAATAAAATCAGCTATTTTTCATTGAATAGAGAATGCTAGTTCTTTGAAGAAAATTAGATAAATAATCTATACCCTTTCCTTCAATAAGCTAATAGTCTAGTGAGGGATATCAACGTAGATAACATTTAAAGCACCTTGTATTAGTTGTCCCAAACCTTAAATGTTAGAAATAAATTCAGTATTTTAGAAACAACTCAGATATCAGGGTTTTGGTCAAGGAAAGTCAAAGATTAGATGACATTGGATATGAGTTATAGCAGTAGAGCAGGTAATTACTGGTTAGAAAAAAATAGAAAAGTCATTCAAAAAGTGGGAAGAAAAGGTATGGAAAGTGTCAGAAACCAAAAAGAGCACTGTGTACTCATAAAATTGAAGGTAGATGGATGTCACTGAAGTACAGCAAGACATAATAAAACAATAATAGTAATAATAACAGTTGTATTAATTCATACAAATCTTTGTAGAATGCCTATCATATGTCATACCTTTGTTGTAAGAGCTAGATATAATTTATTGTGTGTTTTCTGTGCTTTCTAGGTATCTGATATTACTTAAAGCAGCACATGTGTGTATGGTTTTATATAGTGTGTATATTTCTTTCTATATGTATCTATCTATATCTCATATGATTTAATTCATGTAACAAATAATTAGAATTTATATATATTTTATGCACGACACATATCATTTAATTCATATAACAAATAGTAACATAGAACTTATTCTCATTTTAAATGTGAGAAAATTAATTTCCTGTAGTTAAGTAATTAGCCTAAGATGGCCTACTCAGTAAGTTGTTGAGTCACTATTCCAATCTGGCATGTTTGACTCATGAAATAAGCATATCACCTCTAGAAAGTGAGGTTGGAGCAGTAAATAATTATTCGGTTCAGAGTTCTAGTCACTAGTGAACCCTTTGCAAGTGAAAACATGAAATATTTATGTCTGTAATTTTCTTTAATTCTTTGAAAAATCAAAATTTTTGTAAAAATATGTTCATATGCTAATATCACTCCAGATAAATGATGAGTGAGTCTGCATCATAAATCAGGTAACAATTTACGATTATGTTCTCAGGTAACAAATTATTATCAATGTCATGTTTGAATCCCATGAGTTTCCCTTAAATGACAGTAAAGAGACTGTGCTTTGTTATTTAGAATATAGATGTCTTTATTTACTTTTACTAAGGTGTAGCGTTAGTAGAAAGTGTCAAATAAAAAATATGAATACTTTAAAAAACTTTGTTTTATTTTTATTGTGAATGTTATTAGGTCACAAAAGTCAGTGCTTCTTGAATTTGGATCTCTTACTAATGAAAGCAAGAAGCTAACAGAGCTATAGAACCACCTTAAGTGTGTCCATCCTGTAAATCATTTTTTTTTCCCTGCTGAGTATTTCAGTGAAAAGAATGCTGAAAGTGGAAAGGCTAGAATCATATGAAACTGATGAAGCAAAAACATAAAACTAAAAGCATTGTCTTGAAAAGGTTATAATTGTATTGTCAAGCAAAAGAAATCAGACACAATTGGGGGCATATTGATAAAACAAATTTTCTGGGAATGGCTAAGCTGTTTTATGACTTGAAGCAGTGGAAGATAGTTGAAACAGATTATTTTAGCAATGATTCTATCAACCGTGTAACAGATATGCCTTATATTTTGTATGTTGAAGCATCCCATGGGGAAAAAAAAAGGTCAACTCTGACCTTTACTTTCACCATGCAGTTCTTTCACCATGCAATTATGTAATTTTACTGTTAGTTTTCAATTCAGCCAGCAACTAATTTTCAACTGTTGTATATACTTGTTGATATCAGCAAAGTAGAATTCCTAATTGTTGAAGTCAGGGCCTCCTTAAAGAGATAAACATATTTTTTCCCAGACAAACTGCCTGGAATGAAATTTTTTATTCTTTAACCACAGATATAGCCCCAGGGAGGCTTTTACATATGTGTGATTTTGCTGCTTTTTATGCAGAAATAAGCCCAGATGTCTCTAAGTATTATCCTTTGGTACTAGCAAGCACTGGCTTAAACATCATCAGACCATCATATTTATTGAAATGAAAATTGCCATAATCAGAGCCTAGGAATTCTCAAGAAGTTTTGTCAAGAAATGAAAAAAGAATATGCAGTTCTATTCTACTAAACAAATGTTTTATTTCTTTCCATAAACACATGTTTAAATATTTGATTGGATTTATAACAGGTGTTTGTTTTGTTTGAAAAAAATGAAAACTCACTTTCAGAAAAAGATTAGTTTTTACATGTCTTGGCCTACTTTATTCAAGGGAATAAAATTAGGCCGTAAAGTCAAAGTCCTGTTTTCATTATGGATACTTCTGAAATTGATTTTTTATTGGTCAGGTTGTCACTCAACAAGAAGGGAATAAAGGTAGACAATTAGACAGACTTCCTAATGCTAGATGATGTATTTTTACAAGCTGCTGTTATGACTGGCATTTAAAAAAGCCTTTTAAATGTATCTATAAACAATTCTGCAAACACTTGGATATACTTCTTTAATCTTTTGACATATACTTATGTCATTTAAGTATGCATTTATCCTAATGCAAGTATGCTTATATGTAGGTATACATTACTGTCCTCAGACCCTCTCCTTTTTCTATACCGTCTCATTTGTCATGCAACCTTGTAGTGCCCTCCCACTCGGCTTGCCCATAACTTGCTTTGGCCAATGGGATATTGCACAGTTAAAACATAATATAAGTTTGAAGATCCCTAGCTGGTTTCCACTTGCCTTCTTACACCTTTGCAATCTGGTGTAACTTAGACTAGTTACTAGCCCCAGGAGCAAGATGAGAGATATGTGTTGCAGGACCAGTTTGCATCAGCAGAGCCCACTCTAAGTCTCCACGTGCATGAGGCATGTATACCAATTATTTATACCTGAGGTTTTGTGGAGTTTTGTTATTAAGCATTATTATGTCAAAATATAACTGCTGAAAGTTTAATAATTATTTCTTTGCTGATATAAATAGAATTAAATACTGTCCCATACGAAATATGGCTGCAATTATTTGAAGACAAAATTTTGCAACATAAGTTCAATAATATAGCATTTTGGGTAATTTTGTTGTGCTGTGTTATATACTTACCCTTTTATGGTAAAGCCCATTGTGAGTGCTTTTCTTAAAATAACACAGTTCTGAGAGTTCAAGTGTTACATGAAAACACTACCTTTCAATCATGAAAAATGGTATTCTCCTTATAGAAGTAGGCTGGTACCAGGATGCTTAAATGAGGTAGGAGAGCGCAGGCTGAATTTAAACTTTGTTTTGTCCCTTCAGCTGAGTACCAGAAAACAGCTATAACATTGCGAGTCAGGGGGAAAAAGTTAAATTAAAAGTGAAATGTAATGAATGAGATAAATAGGCAGAGCTCAGGGGATTTTTAGTGCAGTGAAGCTGTTCTGTTTGATACTGGTGGATACACGTCATTATATATTTGTCAAACACATAGAATGTACAACACCAAGATGAACTCTAATGTAAACTGTGGACTTTGGATGATAATGATGTGACAATGTAGTTTCATCCATTGTAACAAATACGTCACTCCAGTGCGGCGTGTTGATAATATGGGAGGCTGTGCCAGATATATGGGAACTCTATGTACTTTCCACTCAGTTTTGCTGTGAACCTAAAATTGCTCCAAAAATAAAGTATATTTTGAAATATAATGAAGTTTTAAGAATACATTTGCATTGTAATAAGAAAGATGTTCCAAACTTTGAACTAACTTCTCAAACAAAATAATGAATTTCTTATGAAATTGACTTCTGAATAATAAAATTTGACTCCTTAACTGGCATAATTTAGATACATTAATCTCTTTTATTAAGTGGCTATTAATTTTGAGTAAGAGGAGATAAAGATTCAAAGATATTTGTAAATAATGTTTATAAAGTCACTGTAAATGAAGTGATTTTAATGTATTACATATAAAATTTTCTGGGGGAGAATGTCTATATTTTCATCAGTTCCTCAAAGAGGCCTAAGATCTCAAAAACATAAAAACTATGGACTAGAATTACTCAAAAAGCAGTAAGAAAATAAAGTAATACAATTTTATTTATCAAATAATATTTATTAAATAGATAAATGTTATTGAATAACTTTCTTGAAAGTGAATTGAGAATTTAAAGGGGGGAAGGGAAAGAGAATTGTTGTGAAAATGGAGGCAGGAAGGGAAACCAAGTAAGAGGTCCTTGTATTAATTCGAGTTAATGGGGTTTGCATTAGGATTGTAGCAGGGTATTGGAAAAGATAATTACTGTTATCTTCAGTGTATTTTGTATCTACCGTTTAAAGATGTTGACAAACCTGAGAAAAGAAGCATAATCAGAGGGATCAGGCAGCAGCCAGAATCTACCCAAATCATGACGTATAGTCAGATGAACACTACAATATTGCTGCTGCTGAGTACTAGATGCCGTAATTTCCACAGTAGTACTGTTAATAGATTCTGCCATTGGGAATCCTACCTCTGGTTCTTCAAGAAACTGAACGTTAACCTTATCACTCCTGCATACATTTTCATCTGCCCCTGATGTTTTAGATCCCTAACTCATAATTCATAGTCAAGGATGTATCTGATTAGTTAAGCTAGTTATGTATGTAGCTGCAAAGGAGGCCCTGAAAGTCAGTCTGTTAAATTGATCTTTTAAGTGGGAATGAGGCTCAGTTTCTTACCAAGATTTCCTTTGTGAGGAATTTACAAATAAGAAGGAAGAGACAGAAATTACCACTATATCCAAAGCCATAAACACAATTCACCATTCAATTCAATTATACATTTAACATATATTTATTGAGCTCCTACTGTGTTTTAGGATGTGTGAGAGGAACTTGAAGAAAATAATAAATGAGACAGCAATCTGCTCTCTTGGAGTTTTCATTCTCCTAGAGAACAATACAATAAAACAATAAATGAGCTGAAGTTATAGGCTTGTCATATGGTGATGTGCACTAAAGAGAGAAATAAATCTGGAGAAGGAGAGATAGGGATAGAAAGTTTTGGAGAAAGATGGAATTTTTAAAAGTGTACACAGTAAGAAGTAAGTTAATTCGGAATAAAAACCAGGAAAGGTTATAGAGAAGAAATACACTTAATATGTGAAAGAGAAAGTAGAAGATACAGCAAGGCTTAAATGGATGGTGTGGTGTGAGGACAAAATCAATGATTTAGAGAGTAGGGGTGTGTATTTTTTGTCACTTGTCAGGACTCTGTGAACAAAATAGAAAGCCACTGTAGGGTCTGATAACTTTTTGAGTAACAACCATGTGCCAGGTACCATACCATAAACTTAGAATGGTTTCATGACTGTGGACTATGCTAAATTTTGTAGTTGAGAGATACATTGCCTATGAACACAGTTCCTGCCTTTAGAGTCTTAAAAATGTGTTTGATTCACAAATAACACATATGAAAAATTAAACAAAATTTTATTGTTAAATACATGGTACTGTTAAAATGTTCAATAAAAATTGAGAGAATTGAAATAGTAGGGAATGGAGAAGACATGGCATATTTTATTGAGAAAGAATAGATAATGGCTTTAGATAAAGGAGAAAAAAATCAAATAAAAGTTTATAAATTTTCAGGACTTCCTTTCTCTCTTCCTTTCTTTCCTTCATTTTTTCCCTACCTTTCTCCCTGTTTTTTTTTTTTTCTTTTTAATAAGAGGTGTACTGACAATCAAGAGTTTGCCTAGAGCAAGTGGAAAATTATTAGCCAGGCAACCAAAAATACAATTTCAAAAGGAGACACAAGGTCAACTATGCAGAATACTGATGAGAGGATGATTCAAAAAGAGAAAGAAAAGTCCAATAGCCAAAGCAATTGTCATCATTGGTGACCTTGACAGGACATTTTAATTGAAATTGAAAAGAGAGAAGCCAGTTAGAGATGGTTCAAGAGTAAATCAGTTATGCAATTTCTGGCAGAGTTAAGGACTAGATATGAAGAAAGGCCATTATGCTGCAAAATATATTGATTTGTACCAAAATATTTTTTCTATACATGTGAAATGTATTGGTGAACTAACAGAAAAATGAGGAGGTCACTAAAGGACTCATAAAAATAAACTAAGATTAGAAATAAGACTATAAAGCAAAATCAGAGACCAAATGCATTCTGGGAAAAATACCAGTCCTGGGAACATAGATTTTTAGGAGGGTCCCTTGCAGTGGCTACAATCTCAGTGAAAATGAAGGCTTAAATAAAGTAAAATCATGAGGAGCTTGCCTGATTTGCTCTAACTACAGAATGGAAATAAAAATTCCATCTGAGAATAAGTAATGATAATCTACTGTCATATGGTTCTGGGGATAGATTATATGATACCCTTGAAATCAGGGAAACACCAAAGCAGGAAGTTAAATGAAAGTGGCCGCAGATTATTATTACCTAATGAACTCAACAGAATCAAACTGAGAATCCCTCCAGAGGAAAGCAACTTTAACAGAACTTGGTACTTAATTTTCTGAAACTAAATATGACAAACAACATATTTAGATACCAACTAATACAAATATTCACATACAAAATAGAAAATAATCTTATATTAAATATTTAAGTAGAAGACTGACCAAAAAATGAGGTTAAAAAGTTATCAAAATTAATCAGATTAAAAATTAAGGCAAAGACCTCTAGTTTAAACCTAAAATATAAAGAGTTTGGAAGATGTCACTACCATTTATAAAAGACGGCAAAGCTGGACAAACTAAAAATTAATGACCTTTCTTGGACCCATCAGAGAACTTAGGTTTCATAGTAAACTGCACCCTGATATCTGGAGACCCAAGTTCATCTAGAGAGCTATAAGACTTTTACTTACTCTTACAAGACTGCTTACCTGGAACAGAAACCACTGTAGCCATAATCTAGTAGGAACGCTTGGATGGAAATTTCGAAGAATTGCTAGAAGCTGAGTGTATTAAAGGTGAGGTATAAGGGGAATAATATAGAAAAAATTCTGTGTTGGAAAACTTGGCACCAATGGTAAATAAGTTAGAATATATTGCCTAGGTCTATGGGAGAAAAAAAAAAACCTAAAAATTTGGGAAAATAAAGATATTTTGAAAGGATAGAATCCAGTAGAGGTGTTCATATCTTGTGTCTAAGTAAAATCAAGATAGATAGCATGAGTTAAATAGAAATTACAGGAATCCTCAGAGAAATTGACACATCAGCTTGTGCTGATGATATGGGAAGAGCTTGACTCAAATAGGTCACCTGAAAAAGACAGAGTTCAGTTGTTCCAGGAAAAGATCCACCATGTGAGACCTGAAAGATGACGTCTCCTAAGAGATGAGAGGCTTTAGACTGAGTAGTTTTGGCTGCAGTCATAACTGATCCAAATGTGAAAACAAGAGGATGGGGAATAGTTAAAAGGAGACATTTAGATGTTCCCAGAAATCACTAACCAGGCTAATTCCCATAACAAACAGGACAGGACGCCACCAGTTGACAAGAATAGTGTTTAGAAGGATAGAGTTTATACCAGAGAATTGCATACATTCTGAAAACACAGAGAAGACTTGTTTCTCATTAGTTTTAGAGCAAGAACATAAAGGAAAAGAAAGGTTAGCCATTTGGAGCAGATGGTGTAGTATTAATGAGAGGTTAAGGACTGGTACACTTTGAAAGGAAGGCAACCTCAGAATTTGCATCCAGTAATCTCATGAGAAAGTACATACCTAAATCTGATTTTTAAAATTGATAATAGGGTAGTCAAAGTTACTGATGACATTTCAAAGTTATCTATAATCACAGAGAACTTTTAACAGTTTCAAATATATTTGCTTTTTTGTAGCATAATATTGTGCATTTTGGCTCTTGATTTCTGGTTGTTGTAATTATATTACAACATAGTCACCACAAAAACTAAACACAGTGATATGTGAGTGTTTTTCTGTGGCCCAATGTATCTATAACCCTTATTTTAGTGTCTGAATAATAAATTATCAGAGAAAACAAGGATAAAAATGTAGAATGTGATATTTTGGGTAATATTTTTACTTTTCAAAAACTGTCAAGCATTGTTTCTATTTTTATTTGCATAATAATAATTAAAATTATTTCATTGTTGTTAGTTTAAATATATTTCTGAAGATGAACTATGAAGGCTTTAGGCATTAAAATACAGTTTACTCTATTTTTCTTTGATAGAATATGGACAAATTTCTTATCCCAAAATCTTCTATTAATAAATGGGTCTTAGAATTAACTAGACATAATACGATTTATATATTTGTACCTAGATAGAGAACCAATTTAAAATATAACATGGCTTCAAACAGATAGTAACTGAATTTTATTTTGTGTCCAAGCTATATATTATTACAGATAGTTAAATCCAAACTCAAAATACTCATTGACATCAATTTGGCAAAGTGGAAAGAACTGATACGTTAATCTTTTCTGTTTTCTTTTCCATCCCTCCCTCATTTCCTCCTGTGTCCCTTCCTCCCTTCCTATTTGCCTTCTTCCTTCCTTGTTCAAGGGAATCTGCTGCTAAACTGTCATTCTGTTTCCTCTAACTCTATGCCCAACCTGTATCCAAACACATTTCCCTGACATAAAAAGGAAATTTTTATTTAAAACTGAAGAATACAAGGGAGGCATTGAAGGGCATAGGAATAAAGTCAACTTCAACACGTATGGCTTGTTCCCCTAAAAATTATCAAAAAACATCTCAGAATGTGTTTCAAAAACAGAATACTTAATTATTTCTCTGATGGTCTAAGTCCCTCCAGTTTGCATCTTTTGCCTTCTTATAGTGAGGTATAATTTTGACTATTAAAATGACCGCATTTTAAAGATATATTTGAGTTAATATTACTTATGTATATATACATGTATATATATATATGGAGGATTAGAGGTATGTATGAAATCAGTATTTCATTGTGGCTTTAAACTGTATTTCCCATATACATAATGATGCTAAATTAAACATTTTCATATATACTTGCTGTCCATTTAAATGCTCTCATCTGTGATGTATCTATTCAGGTTTTTTAATCAATTGTAAAATTGCATGCCAATTTTATCTTTTCTTATTGATCTGTGCTTGTTATTTGTATGTTCTGAGTAAGAATTTTCAGATTCTTTCTCCCACTCTGTGGCTTGCCTTTTCATATTTCAGTTACCTACATAGTGTAAAAAATAATTCATTTTTGTTTTATATACATTGCTCATGTTTTTATTGAGTTACTGTATTATTCAGCTTTCAGTATCAGAATATAACAGGAAATAGATTATATGATTTTTAACAAATTTTTGTATATTCAATATTGTATAGCTAATCCAACATAGAAAGTTATACATCATTTTTTATCTTTATCTATTTTTAGCTCAACAGTATTGTGATTTCTCCAAGAATCAATTACAGTAAAATTATTCATAAAAATAAGCTCTTTTACTTTACTTTAAACTGTGTTCCTTAATCTGATGGATATATATCAATTCTTCCAGTCACTATATTTCTTGAGAGTAAACTGTAGATATCTCTAAAATGAAAGTTCTGTGAGTTTTAAAAGCAGATGTTATTGATTTAAGCAAGAAGCAAAAAAATGTTTGAAAAGTACTAACGGGGGAAATAAGGGTATCTCATTGCTGGCAAACTACTGATTTATGACTTTCATTATGCTTTTACAATTAGAACAAAGATCTAAAACTTTGTGTTTAAGTTATTATTCTTTCTAAGAACAGATTTATTTGTAGATAAACTCCATAAAATAGTCATGTTAATCATCTTCCACCAAAAGAAGAATCAATACAAAATTCCCAATGTGGTTTGCTTTGATTCTGTTACATTTTCTTTCATTTCCTTTCTTGAGAAGGCAGAATATACTAGAATATAAACTAAATTATTCATGTTTTTCCTACCTCAGCTAATTTTTCAATAAAATAACTGGAATATATAAATTATGCACATAATTTCTCTATGAATAGTGATCAGAAGGCAGAATTATTACACTTTTTAGCAATACCATTTTTCTGGATGTTCCAGAAACTTCCTAGCAAACATAATTATTCAGCAAATATTTATTTGGTGCCTAGTAATTTCAAAGTCCTATGAGAGCCATAAAGATAAAATGATAATTCATATCTTTATGAAAAAGATAATACCAAGCTGAAAGAATAAGGCTATATGAATTATAATGCCGAGGGTGTTATAACAGAGATACAAATACCCACGCAAAAATAATAAGTACTGCAAGAAAATATATGTGCAGATTTTAATGAGAACACTAAAAACAGAAGCTATTGCAACATGTTTAGAAAACCAAGGGGATTCTTAGAGAGGGGGCAAGGCTTAGCTCAGTTTTTTAAATTTATGTTGGTTTTAGGCAGTTGGTCTTAGAGGAGAAGATATTCTAGCTAAGGCAGAGGACATGCAAAAAGTCACAAGTATGTGAACAGGTATGGAAATTTTAGGATCTTACAGCTAATTTGGTACCTTCTGATGCAAAAATTTGGGGGCAAACAAGGAATGAGTTTAGAGAGATTGTCTGTGACCAGTCTGGATTTTAGCCTGAAGAAGAATGAATTTATTGTTATAAAGGAATATAATGCATTTATTTGGAATTTTAGTAAGATCACAATGGCTAATGGTTGGTGAAGGCATCAGGCATAATAAATAGGCTGGTAAATTATCATAGAAACTAAGATTTAGAGCTCGTCTTCCCAATCCATGTCCTAGGCTTTGCAAGTGAGAGGATGACTGACTCTTTCATCAGGAACTAGCCTGCTGACATGGACATTAAAACAGTTCATGTACTCCTGCACACAAGAAACAGATCCATAGAAAGTAATCTTACTAGGTTCCAGCACTCCCACCTAATTGCTACTTTCTAGAAACTATTTCCATCAGTCCATGCTGGTTTTACTGAGGATTACTATACATAGGTACTTGAACAAGTGCCATATGTAAGCATGATGGACTTTAATAAAAAGTGTAACAGAGTTATATCAAAATAACAGAAACCATGAGGACAAACAGAGAAAAGATGACACTAATAGGGTAATCATAAGCAGTGACTACAACCTTAGAAGGAAAAGTTAGAAGAGTGGAATGTTGGACTGATATTGGACTGATGAATGTTGTACTGACAAAATCAACATGATCCTGGACTTTTGTTTCTCTCTTGCTTTTAGACTTGAAAGACAGTACACTTAGCTTTACCTGAAATTCATTGGTCTACCATATGAATTTGTTTCCATATGTTCCATTGTCACTCAATCTCATTTGCAGAAATAGACAAGAGGAGAGAACTCAATACAAATGCCCTTGGAAAAGGCAATAGCTTAGAAGTGCAACTTAAGGATCAAGGGATATGTAAACCAGTAGCCTTATAAAAATAGATTGAATGTCATGGGAAGGAGGGGGGACGTTTTACAAAAAGACCTGTGAAAGAATAATAAATACTGCTGTAGTTGATATATGTATACCTGGAGACCTGGACTTATTCATCTTTGTATACCAATACCTAAAATAATTCCAGGCATATAGAAGGTGCTCAGCAAAAGTCCATTGAATGGATGAATTGAGAATGTTCTATACCACACTAAATGAACCCCAAATACATTAGTATGACTGCATTATTTTAATCATTGTATTGTTGGGGAGGGGAAAGATAAGGAGAGTAGATGCTGCAAGTTTAATGAAATTGAATTTATCTAACCTAGTTGGATAGTTTTTGTTTTGTTTTGTTTGCCATAAATATTGCACATAAGTTTAAATGGTCTTTATCAAATGCTTTTAGATTTATAGAGAGTAAAGATATTGCTGTTTTCTTAGATACAAAACATGCTATGCTTCCTATCTCTCCTTTGCATCTCAAGACTCGGTGAAGACACTGCCTCAGAAAACTGACCTGTATTTATTGAGGTGGCTTGTTCTCTTGTCTTCTGGCTTCCTGTTGCATTTGGCTAACGGGGAGCACCATTATAAAATGTCAATAAGGGAAGAAGGAAAAGATCGGTATATGTATACCTCTGGCACCTTCCCTATAGGTCATCTAGAACCAGCTGCCTTCCTGTTAGAGGGCTGCTTCAGACCATCCTTCTTTTCGATCTCTTGTCAAATTTGATGCCTAAGGGCAATATGTAGCCTCACTATTACTACTCCTAATTACTGCAATATTGCTGTGATTATCCTATACACTACAGAAATGCTTTATTATACTCTGCAAATTATTCAGTTTTATTTTAACATTTACTTCTTGTCAGGACCCTGATGGAGACACATAATATTTGATATTAATATAATATACCTAATTTGATATTAGTTGTAGAATATTCAATATATTTGTAATTGATCTGTTTTAAAACATACACAAATAGAGCCATTAGAGTTATGATGTTTTTTTACTTTTAGAAACTCTTGCCTCATTCACTTATTTAAATTCCTCTTTGATGGCTAACAATCTTTCAAAAGTTACAGATACATATAATCTTAGCATGGATTATGTGAGATGTCAATAATGTTTGCTGCTGAGAATAGACTATACCTAAATGGAAATAACTGTGAAAGCAATGCCATTCAGTTTTATGAGTAGACATTTATAAATGAGTTTAATTGGGAGAACAAGTTGTGTAAACTATTCCAGTTTCAATAAGCATATGATTCATGACACTTGAGCTCAATTTTCAAGTTATCTATGTATTCAAATATATGAAAAATAGAGATTTAATTATAAATTTATTTGTAAAAATTTATTGATTTTTAATAAAAATTTGTTTATAAAAATGAAAAATATTTGCTTAATAATTTTTAAGGGAAATTATCTTGGGAAATTTAGTACTTAGGCCAAGAAGTGATATTAGATAGATTACCAAAAAGATGAGCCATTTCTATATTTTATATATATGTATATGTATGTGTGTGTGTATATATATAGAAATCTTTATGAAAAAAATCATAATTTAGATGCATTCATTTTGTCACATAGGAACAGGTTTTATTTAGATTTTTAGAATTTAATCAAGCTTATTTTGAGAAAAACTATAAATTGTTTGCATAAATCCACAAATGGTTTGAAAAATAGTACAGATATATCCCTTGTATCATTTGCCTAGTTTCTCCCAATGTTAGCAAACTGATAACATGTAGTGTAATATCACAACTAGGGTATTTAAATTAATACAATATACATCTTATTACAGTTTTCCTGGTTTGTGTATGTGTGTTTGTGTGTGTTTCTGAATGTATCTGAATTTAAAAATTATCATTGCTCAAGGGTTCTTCTATCAGTCTTTAATTATAATCAGGTTAAATTCAACATGAAACTTTTAGAGATGAAAGGCTATTAGAATAAAAGTCCTTGAATGAATAACTATTTGAAAAATTAAAAACATATTGTTTCCAATCCAGGACCTGGCTCGTCCAAGCAGTGGGCCAGACCTGCAGCCAACTGTGTCAAAACCTAGCCCCACCTAGCAATAGGCCAACAGCCTCATCACAAGGCAGGACCCATTAGCTAACCAGGCAAGAGAATAGCCCCATCTACTAGTACACCCACAGTAGTTGGCTCCATCACAACAGAAGGGCCTTATGCAATCCCATAGGGGCACTTCTAGACCACATACAGCTTTGGTGACGAGAAAGAAGTATGCTGCTCAGTCTCATAGGACATCTTGTGTATAAGGCCACTTCTACAACATCAGGAAACATACCCAACTTATGTAATACATAGAAATAAAAACAGAGAATTAGGCAGAATGAAACAACAGAAGAATATGTTCCAAATGAAGGAACAAGATAAATTCCCAGAGGAAGAATTAAGCAAAGTGTAAATAAGCAATTTAACTGATAAAGAGTTCAGGGTAATGATCTTAAAGATGCTTAAGGAACTTGGGAGAAGAATGGATGAATACAGCTAGAAGTTTAACAAGTAGCTGGAAAATATAAAGAAGAACCAAACAACTGAAGAATTCAATAATTGAAATAAAAAATACAATAGAAGGAATCAATGGTAGATTACATAATACAGAGGAATGGATCCATGAACTGGAAAACAGAGTAGTGGAAATCACTCAAGCTGAACAGAAAAAAGAAAACAGAATTTTAAAAATGAGGACAGTGTAAGAGACCTCTGGGACAACATCAAGTGTACTAATATTCACATTATAGAAGAGTGAAAGGCACAGAGAACTTCTTTGAAGAAATAAGCTGAAAACTTTCCCTAATCTGAGGAAGGAAACATACATCCAGGTTCAGGAAACACACAGAGTCTCAAATAAGATGAAACCAAAGAGACCCACACTGAGACACACTATAATTAAAATGCCAAAAATTAAAGATAAAGAGAGAATATTAAAAGCAGCAAAGGAAAAGAAACTAGTTATGTACAAGGGAACTCCCATAAGACTATCAACTAACTTTTCAGCAGAAATTCTGCAGGTCAGAAAGGAGTAGAATGATATATTCAGTGGTGAAAGGAAAAACCTATAACCAAGAATATCCTACTCAGTAGAGCATTCAGATTTGAAGGAGAAATACAGTTTTACAGAAAAACAAAAGCTAAAACAGTTCAGCACCACCAGTAAACTGGATTTACAAGAAATGTTTAAAAAAAAGAAAAAAGACCACAATTATAAATATGAAAAGTAAGAAAGGAAAAATCTCATTGGTAAAGGCAAACATACAGTAAGGGAGTAGATCAACCACTTAAAAAGCTAGTAGGAAGGTTAAAAGACAACAGTAGTAAAATCATTTATATCCATAGTAAGTAGTTAAGGAATACACAAAAAAGATATAAAGTAGGATGTCAAAACATTAAACATAGGGCAGGGAGTAAAAATGTGGGTTTGTTAGAATGCATTCAAACTTAAGAGTTCATCAAATTAATCATATATATATATATATGGATATATATATGGATATATATATATATATATGGATATATATATGGATATATATATCCATATATAAACCTCATGGTAACCACAAACCAAAAACTATAATAGATACACTCACAAAAATGAGAAAGGAATCCAAACATTACACTAAAGGTAGTGATCAAATCACAATGGAAAAGAGCAAAAGAAGAAGAGAGGAACAAAAATGAACTCCAAAAACAACCAGAAAACAATAAGCAAAAGAGCTATGTGTACATACCTATCACTAATTACTTTAAATGTAAATGGATTAAGTGGTCCAATAAAATAACATAGGGTGGCTTAATAGATTAAAAATACAATACCCACATAGATGTAGCCTACAAGTGACTAACTTTAGATCTAAACACACAAGCAGATTGAAAGTGAAGAGATGGAAAAGGTATTTCATGCAAATAGAAAGGGGAAAAGAAAGCTGGAGTAGCCATACTTATATCAGACAAAATAGACTTTAAAACAAAGACTGCAACAAGAGACAAGGACATTGCATAATGATAACAGGATCAATCCAACAAGAGAATTTAACAGTTGTAAATATATATGCACTCAACATAGGAGTACCTAAATACAAGAAGCATGCATTAAAGGACATAAACGGAGAAACTGACAGTAACACAGTAATAGTAGTGGACTTTAACATCTTACTTACATCAGTGGACAGATCATCCAGACAGAAAATCCATAAGGAAACTCTGGCTTTAAATGACACATTAGATCAGATGTACTTAATAGATTTCTAGAGAACAATCTATCCAAAAGCAGAATACATGTTATTTTCAAGTTCATATGGAACATTCTCCAGGACAGATCACATGGTAGGCCACAAAATAAATCTCAATAAGTTTAAAAATATTTAAATCATATCATGCACCTTTTCCAACCACAAAGATATGAGACTGGAAATCAACTACAAGAAGAAAACTGCAAAAACCAAAAACACATAGACTAAACAATATACTTTTAAACAATCAGTGGGTCACTGAAGAAATCAAAGAGGAAATTAAAAAATATATGGAGACAAATGAAAATGGAAGCACAATGATCCAACATCTATTGGACACAATAAAAGCAGTTCTAAGGGGGAAGTTTATAGCAATACAAGCCTACCTTAGGAAACAAGAAAAAGCACAAATAGCCTAACCTTACACCTAAAGAAACTAGAAGAAAAACAAAACCCAAAGTTAGTAGAAGGAAATAAATCATAAAGATCAGAACAGAAATAAATGAAATAGAGACTGAGAGCCAGTTCATGGATAAGAGAGACAAAATTAATAACACTTAGCCATACTCATCAAAAAACAGAGAAGGAGCCAAAATATGTAAAATCATAAATGAAACAAATTATAACCAACAACACATAAATACAAAGGATCGTAAGAGCTTACTGTGAACAATTATACACCAACAAAATAGACAACCTAGAAGAAATGGCTACATTCCTAGAAATGTATAGTCTCCCAAGATGGAATCAGGAAGAAATAGAAAGTATGAATAGACCAATTACCAGTAATAATATTGAGTCAGTAATTAAAAAAAAAAAAAAACCTCCAAACAAACAAAAATTCAGGACCAGATGGCTCTAAGGTGAATTCTACCAAACAATTAAAGAAGTATTAACACTATCCTCCTCAAACTATTCCATAACCTTGAAGAGGAAGGAATGCTTCTAACTCATTCTATGAGACCAGCTCACCTTGATACCAAAGACACTACAAAAAAATAATTAAAAGCCAGTATCACTGATTGAAGACAGATGCAAAAATCCTCAACAAAATATATTTGACCTTTGATCAACACAGGAGTTAGGGGAACCAACCCTCAAAGTGGGAGAAGATTCATGTATAACTTAGTCAACCTTCCATATACATAGTGGCAGTTACTCTGTCTTCAGTTCCACATCTGTGGATTCCAATAACCATGGATCATGTAATACTGTAATATTTACTATTGGAAGAAATCTGGGTAATAAGCTCAAGCCCTCGTTGTTCAAGAATCAATTGTATTAGCAAACCAATTCAACAATACATTATGATATTCATAGGAAACTGCTCCTACAGCCTGATTGCTATTGAAAGTAATAACAGAAATATAAGAATCATGGAGGACTCCAAATGGCCCTGAGACTTGGAAAACTGTTCATGCATATGACAGAATCTTTTTTTCATAGAAAAGTAGTAAGTGTGCTGATCTGTAGTTTCTTCTCTTGAAAAAGATGGAGAGAAAAATGGTAGATACATAAAGCCTCATTAATGTCCCCCAAATTGTAAGCCTAAAGAGCTGAAGGCAATAGTAAGCTGACAGAAGCCTTTATTACCCATGAGGATAACTAGCATTTGAAAAAGAAATTTCTAAGAAGTCTAAATGTACTGTAACAGCAGCTAACCTAAGACAAACAACAGTAACTTGGTTTGGAAGTGCAACAATCCTGTAACAGTGGAAATGAGCTAGGCACAGACACAACTAGTAACTGGTGTGGTGCCTTGGCCAAAAAATCCAGAATGTACAAAATTGGCTCCTACACAGTGTACACATAAGCTTCCTTAAACACAGAACTCTTGTCAAACATCTTCTACTGAGACTACCCATAGTTCCAACTCTTCATTTTGGTACAATGCTGAGATAGTAATGTAAGTTTATCAACTAACCATTTAATCTAACATACGTTGGGTAGAGGCTAATGGTAACCAGGTGCACTGTGATGTTGGCAGAAACTCTCATTTCCCTTGCTTTTTGGCAGATATTAAAGTCATAAAAGTCTCTGTTTATTTAAGGAGGAGTAAATTTTAGAACAAAACACAACAAAGTTCCTGGGGAACTTAAAAAATTGTCCATTGTAAAATCCAGAAAATGTTTTACTTAAGAAGCAGTAAATAGAAATAATTTTTTAAAAATGACTGTGGTAAGAAAGAAAAGAGAAATCTCAATGGACTTGAAGAATGGGTAGAGAGAATAACAAAGTTCAAAGGTTAAGGTGTTG
Organism: Camelus bactrianus; assembly: GCF_048773025.1. Taxonomy (NCBI): domain Eukaryota; kingdom Metazoa; phylum Chordata; class Mammalia; order Artiodactyla; family Camelidae; genus Camelus; species Camelus bactrianus. The sequence goes on from NC_133542.1 coordinate 52,210,003, forward strand.
TAAGTTGATGGAGTATTTGGAGGAAATAAGAATTAAAGAATAAGTGGAAAACTTTCAGGTAATAATGATTTACAGAGTAAGCTGTGGGAGTAGATGAGTTAAGTATATTGGAGGTGAAGTTCATTAGAGTTGAAAGCAAAGAAACTAGCGATTCAGGTGTGGATAAGATAACCTTGAGGTCATTGAAGATACTGTAAAACAAAAATTAATGTTAAAGGTTAACTGAGAACCAAACTAGTGAGTAAACTGTAGGATAGCAGGTGGCAGCAGTAGAGACAGGGATAAGAATAGTCCTACAGACCATAAACCCCAAGTTGTTTTCATATTCAAGTGAAGAGGAAGACATAAATTGAATAGTCTGTGAAGTACACAGTAATATGACTGACATGTCACAGGTGTTCAATGTATAGCAACTAATATTGTTGTGGCTTAAGTCATAGAGCAGGATATCAGGTGGCCTCCTTTTCAGTAATTGATTGATCTATCCATTTTATAATCATGAAATGAAATTATTTTTGTTCAGGGCGTTTTCATTTTATTGTGGAGCTGCCACCATAACATAAAAATAATTAGTATGGACTAAATATAATAACTGGTGGTAATCCAGATCAAGTGCATATCGCTTTTGGAAAGTCATCCCACAGTATTTTCACTTCTTAGTGCCCCAAAGCCTGGCTGTCAAAGCTCATATCTGAATAATATAATAGTTAAATACATTAAAAAATACCTATAGAAGTGGAGGTGGGATGATACCATGCATTACCTCAGTGGCACATTATCAGCTCTGCTAAAGAAAAAAAAAAAACAACACAGTATGATTCAGCCTGCTGATATACTTGCTATGCCACATGCAGAGGTTGTAATAGGACTCTTCAGATATTCAAAGGTATGACTGAATTAATTTTAACTCATTTCACAAGTTCTCTTTCTTTATTGTGTTATATATGGAGTATAACAATGCATATAACTATTGTATTTTAAATATGTATTTTGGGGACAATGATTATTTTAAAGCATTCCCTATCCTGTGCCCCTCAGAGAGGCTAACTGTGGGTTATTTGGTGCCAGTCTGCCTGAGTTCATGTTTTGGCTTTCCTTCTTACTAGCTAAATAACCTTACGTGATTTACCTAGCTTTGGAGGTGAAATTAAATTTTCTCACTTATAAAATAGGGATCTTAAGGCAATGTGTAGTGAAAGAATCACATTTCCCTAAATCAGGCATATACTACCAGTAGTGTATGTAATATACAGTATTAGTAGTTAAGATGTACAGTTGTACTCAGTAAATGTTAAGGTGCATTATATTATTGCTAGTAGTAGTAGCAGTTTTGGAAAAAATAGGATATCAAGAAGTTTAAGAAGATGATATCTCTTAGATACTGAATATTAGATGCCAGTGGCTTAACAAATATTATCTAATTTAATCCTTACAATAATCACATAAGGTGGGTATTATTATACTATTTTACAGATGTAGAAATTAAAGCTTACTGAATCTAGATAAAATTGATTCTAGATGCCATGATTTTCCCCTTGTATCATTTGATTTAAATCTTTTTCATTGAGACTTTCACCATGATTAATTTAATTCCATATAGACAAGAATGTTTTATTTGCTCTCTTTATCTATTTTATATATAGTATTTAATATTTGCAAAAATTCTGGTATTCATAGTAATGTATTAATTAGTTCAATAAAAAGTAATTGAAGAATAATGTTACGTGGCTAATAAACAACTATTTAGTTATTTAAGTAAGCAATGTAAGTGGGAAGGGATAAATTGGGAGTTCTTATCAGTGGAATAACACTTTTATATACCTAAAATTACATTAACAAGTATTACATACAGCCTTAGAACTATGTCTCTTTTCTATATTGTTTGTTCTGTGCAGTCTTGTATCAGTGTATGGAAATAAATGGTGAGAAATAGGAATATTGTATTAGTTTGCTAGAGTTGCCATTATAAAGTACTACAAACTGGGTGGCTTAAAAACAGATTTGTTTTTTCACAATTCTGGAGGCTGAAAGTCCAAGATCAAGGTGCCAGGAAGCTTGATTTCTTCTGAGCCCTTTTTCTTAGCTTGCAGATGGTTCTCTCTCTTTGCACTTGCATCCTTGGTGTCTCTTCCTATTCTTCTTAGGACACCAGTCATATTGGATTACGGCCTCACCCTACAGGCTTTATTTTAACTCAGTCACTTAGAGGTCCTGGGGGTTGGGGCTTCAACATATGAGTTTAGGGAAGGTACATTTCAGTCCATAGTATATATTTAATTCATTTTAAAGCAGAAATATAAGGCCAGTACATGTAGTCCCCCTCCCCTATGTCAGGTACCTTGATGAAACTGTGTATGCCTATTAAAAAAATTATTGAAACTATGCTTTACCCAGATTTCACTATATATACTTTGTTTTTTGATTCTCACGTCAGTAGCATGGGATTCATATTATTATTACTACTATGAAATTACATGATAAAGCTCAGAGAGATTTAGTGAAATGCCCTTTTTTATTCAAGAAGAAAGTACAATGCCAGGATCTGACCCTAGTTTTGCTGACTTTAGTACTCTCCACTAAATCTGCTTCTGGATTTTATTCAAGAAATGTTAGTAAGTTGTGAATCAACATCAGAAATTGGCAGATGGTGCCTAGATATACACCTTATTCAGTTTAATTATATTTAATTAGATTGATCAGAATGTGTGTGTAGGAACATAGATAATGTGTATTTAAAAAGTCACTAAGTTTATTAATGTAAGAGTTGAATAGTCCATTAAATTGTATCTTTCAAAATCTTATTTTTAATAAATTTATCTTAGAAGTTTTCTTTTCATTAGAAACTTGATTATAAAGCTGTACTTCTACAAATACACACTGTGTACCCAATTCTAGCCTGGTGTTTATTGTGAAAGACAGACATAATGTTTTAAAATTGAATTGCCAAAAGTAACCCCCTATCTTTAAAAAATATAAGCTACAATTTAGTACAGGAAATCTAAAGAGAATACAAATCATAGTTGCCCAGATATTCCATGGGTTTTTAATATGTGATGTGCACTAGGTATTAATTTATTATAATTGTGAATATATTAAATGGAGTTTCAGAAATCTATGAGGTCCCTTAACTGAAACAATGAATTCCATGAGGTTCAGTTGAAAAATAAAAGAGGAAAAGTTTTCAGTCACTCTTCAATATTGGGAGCAGGTAGGCCTGCTGACCATTGACCTCCTAGCTTTTATCACATGCTCAGATGTCCCATAAAGGCAGAAGCAGCTAGACTCCATTTTCTGTCTTCTGCCTGCAGTCCTCATTCTTGCTTGTTTTTCCTATGTTTCATAATATAAAGATACCTCTCCAACTCTCCTTTTCAATTATATTGTTTGTTTTAACAGTCTGCCTGTTTTTGTCTTTGATTCTAAGCTTTTTCCATACTCTGTAGCTGAACCCATCAGAGTCAGTGGGCACATCTCACTTCACCTCAGTGCTCAGCACGTGGCATAAATCTTTGTATTCTTAATTACATTCAGTGGTTAAGTAAGAGGAAGCTGCTATTCTGTAGGTGCCTGTGTTTTACCAGGGAACAAATTAGGTGATTTATATGAATTTAATCCTTTTAACAACTTAATGAGGTAGAATTTATTCTTGATGATTTAATTACTATTTTCAGAAAGCTGAAATACTGAGATAATTTAAGAAGCTTTCTCAAGGCACATACATAGCAGAACTGAGAAAAAAATCTATACATAAAAATGTTATGAAAATAGCATAGACATTGTAGACATCACAGAGCTTAGTTGAAGTATCAGTTCTGCCGCTTACTATAGAAACCTTAGTTTTCTCTTTTTTGAAATGAAAAGATAAAGTTTATTTATCTTACAGTATAGCAAGAATTAAGTGGAAAAAACATGGAAAGTTCTTGTAATATTATTTGGAACAAAGTATGCCATCAATCACGGCTGCTTTTTTTTTAATGGTTGCACTATTATCCCACCATTCAGCACTACTGAATTACTACTGTTGAAGAATAAATACGGTTGCTCTAGCATAATAGCAGCTGCCTAAACCTGAATTTCTCAATATGTCCTTTCAGATGAGCATGACATGAACAAATAAAATAAAACATAAGAAATATGAAATAAAAACACATGCTTCACCACTTAGTAATACCAAGAGACAGAGACTTTTCACAAATGCAATCATTTATAGAGAAACAAACACCATATTTCAATAGTGCATGCTCTGGGTGCAAGGAATGAGGGAGAGGAGACTTAAAGAGATTCTGCAAAAGAAACACCCACAGAAAGAGACTGTCAAAAACTAAGTTCAAAATATTGAACACACATCTGGGACTTGGAGTTCATAATACCAGCTACATAGAAAGGGCTTCAGAGTCCCAGACCAGCAGTGACACTCTCAGGAAAGCATTTTTTCTAGGAAAAAAGGAGCTACAGAGAGGTAAGTGGTGCTTCTTAGAGAAATGGCAAGAATGGGATAAAAGATAAGATGGAGTATCCAGAAATATGGAAAGGTCAGACTACTCTATATGAAGCTACTATATATTAAGTAAGCATAGAGAGAATATAAATCACCTGATTAAAATTTCTCACAACAGAAGAACTTCAAAATGATAGGCAATACAACATTCCAAATCTTGAAACTGACATAAACAAATATTAAGCAAGAATGGAATCAGCAATTCAGAACTTAAGAATGAATTTGGATTTTAAAAAAACATAGCATCAAATACAATGAGATTTGGTAGAACCCAAGAAAAAGATATTAAGATTCAATCTCATCATTAACATGAAAAATAAATTACAAAGTGCCCAAGAGAGTATAGATTTGAATGATAATTTAGTAAGGGCCTTTGAAGAAAAATAGGAAAAATAGCCAATAGAATAAAAATTAGATCCTAAAAAGTATCAGATCAAAATTGGCTGAAATGGAAGATAGGCAAAAAATGTACATATATAGTTGAATGATCTGGAAAAGAAAAGAAAACAAAGAAACAAAATAATGCTTAAAATAGTATAAGAAAAATATTCTTACCAAAAAATCCACAGGGACTTGAGAAAATTGGTCCAGAACAATCCATTTCAAGACATAATTGAGCCAAAATTCACAATAAAGATACAACATGTGTAAGTTTCTGTGTTACCCAGCAACCCATCTGAAGGAGAAACTACAGAGGATGAGAAAAGAAAAAAATACTCTCATAATAGAATACTTTAACGTAAGATTCTCAGTGTAAGATATGTCAAGAGGTTAAAAAATAAGTAAGGATAAAGATAAGAAAGATCTTAGAGATATATATCAAATAATATACCCTGAGAATAGGAAATATATATGTTCTTCTCAAGGACATGTCATAGTTATAAAAATGGATCATATATTGGGTCACAAAATGATCAAAATTTCATAATGTAGAACAATAAAAACACACTCAGCTGATAATAAGATAAACTAGCAATTAAAATTAAATATAAAAGTAATTCATCAATATCTAAAAACTAAAAATGAGAAAACTTTTCTTAAACAACATTGCGCAAAAAATACAATAAATGTGAGAAATAATGATGATGAAAACAATAAACATCAAATCCATGGTATTTTAAGCAATGATGTTAAATTCCTAACTAAAAATTCTAGACAAAGTTCAACAATGCAATCCAAGAGAAAGCACAATAAAGAAAATAACAAATGGTAGATAACAGAAGAGGTAGATAACAGAAAAGTAGTAGGTCATACTAATAAGTGAAATCATGATTCTTTGAATGGAATTGACAAATCAGTAGCCAATTTAATTAGTCATTCCTTGTCTAAACCCATTTCTTTTGAGTATGGGCAGAACCTGCTACTCAGATCAATAGAAAACAGCAATGATTATGGGATACCACTTGCAAGAGAACATAAGTTTTCAACTCATCTTGCTAGTTATCTCTTTCCCTTGCTATTTTTGATGAAGCAAGCTGCTATACTATGAGCTGCCCTGTTGAGAGATCCACTGAACTAAGTGAAGCCTCAGACTAATAGCCAACAAGAAACTGAGGCCCTCGGTCCTATGGCCTGCAAGCGTCCGAATTCTGACAATGACCATGTGAGATTTGAAGCAGTTCCTTTGCAGTTGAGCCTTGAAATGATACCACAGCCTCAACTGACATGTTGATCATAGCAGTGTAAGATTCTGAAGCACAGGACCCAATTAAGCCAAGCCCAGACTTCTGACCCAGTGAAACAGTCATACAGTAAATGTGTGCTTTAAGCTCCTAATTTTGTGGCCTTATTGTTACACAACAATAAGCAATTAATAAGCCAAGCAATCAAAATTAACATCATGAATAACAGATAAATAGAAATTATATGCCACTGGGTGTGAGACTCTGAAAAAGATATATCATTTATGTAGTGTCTGAGCCCAAAATGTGTAACTTGACTTTATTCATAGGAAAACATCAGCAATACCCAAGTTGAGGAATATTCTACAAAATTACTAGCTGTATTATTTAATGGCATAAAAGAAAGAAAATACAAAGAACTGCTCCAGGTTGAAGGATACTAAATAGACATGACGGCTGAATACAATTTCTGATCCTAGGCTGGATCTTGTATTAGAAAATAAATCACTGTAAAGCATATCATTTTGGCAATTGATGAAATTGGAGTATTCAATGTAGAGTATATAAAAGGTGAATTGATGTTAAATTTCCTAAGTTTTGTTATTTTATGTATATTATGGATATTTAACTACACAATTTTGATCTTAGGGAATGCGTGCTGAAATGTTATGATTATACAAAGCTACTGTAAGATTTTATAAAGAAAGAGGCTAATAAGCGAATGTGAGAAAGTTAACAATAAATCTGTGGAAAATATTCAGTTTTTTTTTTTTTTTACAATTTTTCACAAATTTTCTCTGTTTAAAATTATTTTAAAACAAAATGGCAAAAATAATGATAAATAGGTATTCAGGTATTCCTCGACACACCATATTACACTGAGAAATCTAACAGAACTTAGGATTTCACAGGATATAACCAAGGGACTGTCACACATTGAGCCCTATATATCTTTAGTTAAAAATGCACAAACTATTAATGACTTTTGGCTTCTACTAGCTTGCAGAAATCTTGACATGTAGAGGTAGAAAAAATGTAATTTTTCTCCATTCCTAGTTTAGAAAGTATCCTAATACATTTTATCAAAAGCTAATTAAAATTCCATACCACTGGTAAAAAGAACATGAACACGAAATTTAGCAAAGGTAGATAAATCACTGAGACACTAGGAATTGACTGCAAGGGAAAAAAAAACTTGAATATTGCAGCGGAACTAGGCCATCTATTCACTTCAACAGGAATCGATCGCTTATAATTTATCTGCAGGGCTGCCTGAGAAAAGAGAGGGAAAACCATGGTATCATTATCAGCATCATACAACTACATGTTAATTGGTAATAAAGCATGGTGATACGCACTGAAAAGTAGAATGAGAGAAGGATCAGAATAGGATATGGAAAGAGGATAATTTTAGTTGTAGAGAAGACACAAACCATTTTCTCTCTACAACTTCTCTCTCTGATCCCCAGACTTGGGGAAAAAAAAAATGTTATCAGATTTCAGTTACCATTGCTTTCTCTAGTACTTCTAGATATATTTTATGACATAACTTCAAAATCAAAAGTTTTTAAAAATTGTTGGCAGACTGGGTGGCTCAAAAGATTGTTAATAGGTTATACACTGCCTTTGATTTCTAGGTCATTGCTTTAAATCCATTCTGCTTAATGACTACTGGCTGTTCAAAGTGAAATGTACTGGTGAGTTTAGCAGAGTCCAACAGTCATTTGTATTATCTACTACCTTTTCCAGCTAGTTTGTGGGTAAATAGAATCTCTAGTCAGCCCTATTCATTAGCCAGCAAGTTAAGAGATTCAGGTTAGATATATGTGTTCAAGATTGGGATGCAATCACTTTTGACAATAATTTTCAACAAGTAGCTGCCTTTCTTTTAGCCTTGACTTCTCCACTTTTAAAATTTGCATATAAATATATGTTTAATAAATTGTCTACTTCACTAAACTGTTTTATTAAATAAATAGTTTATGTGACCATAGCAGCAAACATTTATTGAAGGCCTACTAAGGGCAAAATACTACAGTTCACATTGCTTCATTTAATTTCATGTAATGCCCATAGCTTGCTGTGAGGTAGTTATTACTATTTTTAATAAATGAAAAAACCACCTTAGAGACATCATGCAGCTTCCCTAAGACACATAATTTTTTTCTGAAACTAAGTCCCAAAGCTGAAAATCACTCATTTAATTATTAAGTCAAAAAATATGACTGGCTTAACTTGCTTCTGTCAAATACTCTCCAAGGCACTGGAGAGACAGTGGTGGACAAAAGAGACAAAGGCCAAACAGACCCTCGGGAGTAAGACATTCAATAAACAAACTTGTCAATAATAACATGTTAGATATTGATAATATTTTAAAGACTATAAATGCATTTATTGAAGGCAGAGTGAGGAGGTATGGTTTACATAGAATGATCCAGAGAAACTCTAAAGAAGATGACATTTAACCAAAGACCTGAATAATTATAAGAAACCAGATGGCACAAATCTGAGCTGAGCCTAAGAGCAGGATTGGGCTGGGAGAGCTTCAGACTGTGAACCAGATCATGATGCAGATCTGACAAATTGTTGACCAACTCAGTGAGGAACTCCCAAGCAAAAATTGCCCATGAGAGAGTCCTGTCATGCTGGGATGAGCTCTTGGAGGGTGTAACCTCAGCTCAAATTGAGGAGGATCCTAAAGGCATTGTAGCTGGAGACTAATAACTGATTGCACTCCTTGCAGATGAATGGACAAATTCCTTCTTGGAGATTCAGATGGTGCACCTTTGTTGCCCTAGGGGCTGTATTTGGTATACTTTCATGGTACTGTTGTGTCTTTATTTATTTATTTTATTGACATATAGTTGATGTACAATATATTCCATTAGTTTCAGGTGTACAACATAGTGATTTAATATTTTATAGATTATACTCCATTTAAAGTTATTACAAAATAATGACTATATTTCCCTGTGCTATACAGTATATCCTTATTGCCTATCTGTTTTACACATAGTAGTTTGTTTGTATATATTAATCCCATACTCCTATCTTGCCCCTCCCCCTTCACTCTCCCCTCTGGTATCCACTAGTTTGTTTTCTCTGTGAGTCTGTTTCTGTTTTGTTATATACATCCATTTGTTTTGTTTTTTTTTAGATTCCACATGTAAGTGATAGTATACAATATTTATCTTTGTCTGACTTATTTTACTAAGCATAATACTCTCTAGGTCCATCCATGTTGTTGCAAATGGCAGAATTTCTTTTTTATAGCTGAGTAATATTCCATTATATATATATCACACCTTTTTTATCCATTCATCTGTTGATGGGCACTTGGGTTGCTTCCATATTTCGGCTACTGTAAATATTGCTTCCATGAACATTGGGGTATATGTATCTTTAAAAATTAGTATTTTTGTTTTTCCAGATATATACCCAGGAGTAGAATTGCTGGATCATATAATAGTTCTATTTTTAATTTTTTGGGGAACCTCCATACTCCAATTTACATTCCCACCAACAGTGTGTAAGAGTTCCCTTTTCTCCACATCCTTGCCAACATTTCTTATTTGTAGACTTTCTGATGATAGCTATTCTGACAGGTGTGAGGCGATATCTCCTTGTGGTTTTGATATGCATTTCTCTGATGATTAGCAATGTTGAACATCTTTTCATGTGTTTTTTAGTATATCTTCTTTGGTAGTATGTCTATTCAGACCTTCTGCCCATTTTCTAATCAAGTTATTTGGTTTTTTGATATTGAGTTGTATGAGCTGTTTGTATATTTTGGATACTAATGCCTTATTGGTCACATTCGCAAATATTTTCTCCCATTCAGTAGGTTGTCTTTCCATTTCATTAATGGTTTCCTGTGCTGTGCAAAAGCTTTTAAGTTTAATTAGGTCCCATTTGTTTATTTTTGCTCTCCTCTTTAAAAGTCACTGCTTTGGAGTTTATTTGGAGTGCTCTTAAGTGAAGTTTTCAGCCATACTATTCCACTGGGATTTGGGAAATAATTTTTGCCAGAATTGAAGCCCTGCTGAGACAGCATGATCTCTTACTGTCCTCAGAGGATTTCCAAAGAAGGAATGTGCAAGAAGGCACCAGAGACCCAGCCTGGCATCTAAAACAGAGAACAGCACCTAGGCAGTTTGAACTTTGGAGACTAATACTAATGCTAACATCATTTGAAAGGGAAAAATTCAATTTCACTTGAAAATTCTATTTTCAAATGTAGAGTTCAAAATATATTTTTATATGCATATAAAATAAATAAAATGTTCCCAATTTGGAGACTTTGCAGCCACTTTGCTAAATATTAAACATTATTTTCCTCTCATAATTATTAGATAGTGCTTCAAGACATATAAGGTAAGTATTTTGAGGCCAATCAATAGCAAACTATTAATCTGAGGGCATGAAAAAGGTAAACATAGAGGTATATGTTGAGACACTCTTAGTCTGACAGTGTATGTGTGTCAGAAGGTAACATTATTATACTATTATTATTATTATTATTATCTGGCACTATGCTAAGAGGTTTATTAATATCATCCCCTTGAATTTCCAAACAACCCTATAATGCAAGTCATAATAATAACATCATGGTTATTAAAATAGTAATATTAATGTTGTTCAGCACTTTCCATTACTCATTTAACCCCCTAACAATTTTGTCATAAATACTATTACTGTTGAAAGTCCATAATACAGAAAGAGTTATCTTTCTTGCTGGTACTGATTGTGTTTGCTACAGCAAAAATAAGTCCATAAACCCTTTCGCCATCACCTAGTCACCTATTCCTTCCTGCTTATTCCTTACACATACTTTTGGACTGTTTTTGTGAGTTACTTTTAATAAGAAGTCAGGAGCATTAAGACAGAAAGAGAAAAACAAATTCAATTAACTGAGCACCTGCTACTTCCAAAGTTTTTATTATTATCCTCATTTTACACAAGAGGATAAGTGACACAGTGGGATTCAACTGGTGTCTCATTAGCTAACTATGTGTCTCCAAATACCACGGCTTTTAGCCAACATGCTGTTTCTTACTTCTGACACATACACACGGGGTTTCTCTTACTGTTCGTTTTAACATTACTTGTACAGGAAGTGGGGTAGGAGCTGATGAGTAGTTCACTGTGTGACTTTCCTTGATCTCTAAATTCAGGACACACTTCTTACTGTTCTTTCATTGTCGTTTATCTGGATCCATATTGGCAGTCATTGAAGTGCAAAACCTCTGGGTTATTAGACTGTACATGCTGGTCAGGCTTTCAGTTCATCTCTAAGGATCTACATCAGTGTGCTAAGATTGACTTGCAAATTTATTATAATCCAATTTAGCTCTGTCCATACTCTTTGCAGTCTTTTAATTATCCTCTCTCGCCTTTCTCCTGATATTAAAAGACAGATAACTTGGCAAAGTTGCAGAGATTATCAGTCTCCAATAGTGGAGATTATTTTCACAATCCTAAAAATAGAGGGAAGAAAGAGAAAGACAGTTGAGGAAACTGAAAACAACCTTGAGTTTGTAGTAAAATAACCCTGAGGTTTAATTTGATCTATGCTACCTATCTGCCATGTGATTGTGATTTGGCCAAATTCCCTCCTCAGTAAAGAATAAAAAAGGCTTTTTGTACAATATACTTGATTGCTTTGAGAATTAAGTGAAATGACTTCTATAAAAGGTCTAGGATATAGTACTCATGAAATGTAAGTACCCAGAATTTTAGGGGATGTGAGGATGGATAAATAATTCTCCTGAGGATATCTTTAAAAGTTTTAAAAAGGTAGATGATTCATTTTTCTCTTACTTTAATTTGCTAATTGGCAACCATGCTAGGAATGTTAAAATATAACAATAATAGGAAGTAAATTATAATGAAATAAACTTGGTTCTTTGTGACTCTAGAACACGTCAGTTGTAAGGAAACCTGTAAATATACTCATCATTCTCCACTGTCATCACCTATCCTCAGAACATGTACTACACATCAGTTAAATAAAGCTGAGTGATACCCCCTCCAAAAAATGTTAAATGAGTGTAATTAAATGCCATTAATGATACACAAAAATCAAGAATAGACCTGAATTTTATGTCAGACTCTATCTAGTAAGTAGAGAAATTGTCAAATTCTGATGTCAGAATTTTCAAGGGAACATTTTTTTCCCACCTAGAACAAGTTGGACAATTTGTATATAAATATTGTCAAGAGTCCTGAGAAATACACATTGCTAACCTATTAATATTTCAAAGACATTTGAGTAACAGTGAATAAGACTGGAGATGTCCACATAGCCAACTATCAAGCTCCAGGGATGATAACTTTTAGCCTCACGCTTTCTTGCAAGATATGTATCTTTCAGAATGTTTAATGTTAAGATAATATTCTAAGACTGGTACTTGTAATGTTAAGGAGGAAATATTTTATTCTTTTTAAAGGAAAATAACACTAAATAAGATACTTTATCAAAAGCTCTTCAAACAATTAAGTTGTTAAGTCATTACTGTTAATAATTCCTTATAAAGAAACATGATTGCAGAAATAGTTTTCTTTTTAAAGCTACAATAATTAATCTATCAGAAGGAAACCTAATGCCCACAACAGATCAACACCCAGAATATCCATGGGTAAGTTAATTGCTCTGTTGATGACAAGATTGATTAGGCAGAAAAGCAATTTCTATGAAGCATAAAATTTGGGAAATGAACTGTTTAATTTAATGAGCAAAATTGCTGTATAGACCATTCATGACTGATCCTACTATTAGTTATACAAATTTCAAGGTGAACATCAACTCATTATTTATGATAACCACAAAACATTAGTGTAGCTCTTTCTTTGAAAGCCTTGTTGAAGTATTTTCACACAAGTATCCTATGAAGAAGACATGAAATATTAAAATAATACTAATGAGAGTAATATACAGTATACAAAATGCTCTGAAAGAGCATTTCATTTAATCTTTAGAATAGAGGAACAAGTAATACTAAACTCATTATGCTTATGGAAAATTATTAGACAGTGTACCTAAGCGGCTTGTTCCAGGTTATAAAATAAAATAATTTCTGACATACAAATAGAATCTATCTTTCAAATTCCAGCCCAAAACATGTCTGCTAATCTCCAGCCTCTATAATACATAACTGCAATCCTTAACTATTCTCACTATTTATAACTGCTCTTCTATCTAAGAAAATTTTTGTGCTACTATGTTGCATCAATAATATTTTTAAGTAGAACATAATGTATTCTGTTGAAATTGGAGGGTATTTTTCCTTTTTCTCAGCTTAATCTTATCTTAAATAAAAGATGAACTATGATATTGCAATTTTATATATAGAAAAAGTGTCACTTTTTTATACCAAAGTTGATTTTATCTTTTAATAATTATCTTTTTATAAATCCTAGTTGTATATTGCCAAAGTTTAATGTGAAAGTAAACTCCAGTGTTTCTCAATAAAGCAGGGAATTTTCTATTATTCTAGTTTTATTCCAATGTCTGCTTGTCTTAGGTAAATTTAAGTTAAACTCAGATTTTCCCTTTTGTTACATAGTTCTAATTTTTTTGACTTTAGAAAATCTCAGGATATTCACTGTTAAAATATTATAGGCATTATATATCTTATCTTAAAAGGACAGGGGTTAGGCCTCATGGAAAAATGTAACAGAAGACTACTTTTAAATCTAAGTCATAGATTTAATTATAAAATTATAGATAATATTCTTCTACATTTCATTATACTACAAATCACAATAAAGAATATAATTACTATCTAAATTTTGTATGGAGAAATGTTAAACCCCTTACTGGTCCTTGTTTTCTATAAGACAGAGGGAGAATACACTGTGACTTACCTTGCGGCAATCTTGTAGTCTCTGCTTTTCTCTGCCGTTCAACTAGGGATAGCCCTGGTTACATAGTTCATCAAAGGATAGGTACTATTTCTTTGCAATTGGACCATCACTTTATTTTTGTTCATTATTATTTAAGAGCCATTCCCTTTAGTAACCTACTTATGCACATTCAGACTGTACAGTTAGGAAATGTTTTGATCAAAAAAGTAAATGTTTTGACCAAAAAATCTTTTCAAAAACTAGATAAAGTTTTAGAAGGATATGAAGTACAGAAAATAACTGAACTATAAAGTGTAGGTAAAAATGAAAACAACTGGTCTCTGATACCTGTGGGTTTGTCACCAGTTGTGGGTTCTGGCCAGCAGAAGTCCCACCGAGACGGAATGAATTACTCAAGACTCTGTGGAAAAGTCAAGAGAGCGAGAGGGAGTCAGGAGCCAACTCCACGAACCTCTCAAATACCCCCACATTTATTGTGTACAATCAAAGGAGAAATCATTGACAATTGTGTGATGGAATGCAGGAATTCAGGGAAAAACAGGGTGGGATCTAGATTGTAGAGTCTGGCTCAAGGTCAGAAGACCCTTTACCTTTTGGAAAGTCATGTTCGTGTTGCCATCAGAGAGCCTTACAGCTTATCAGGGCGGAATGTCTGAGAAGAAGCTGCTTAACATTTTTCTTGGACTCCAGCGGCTGTGCCTTGTCTTAGGTTGCCCCCCTCTGGGGGTCTTACCCGTCATTGGCTAACCAGCCTTCTCACCTCTGAGTCTGCAGCTTTTTATAACTTGTTTACCATTCCAGCCCAAGACTCGTTCCTTTGGGGGCCTACAGTTTACCTTTAGGGAAGTCATGGGAAGAGGGGAGCAAGATAGATTGTTATAGATATGTTAAAGCAGACCACCAGTGCAGCCGGTTCCTTGCTTTGGGGATAGAAGGCTAACAGCAGGCACGCCCAGCACTTATAGCCAAGGGCCTGGGTCATTGCTTTGCAAGGAGCAGAGTGCTATCTAAAACCTCAACTATGCAAGCAAGGCAGTTACTAAGCACATTTGCTGTTCTTTAAGGAGACAAGCAGCTGGGGTCTGTTACAATTTGTTAACCTAATCATGGGCTCCCACACATACCATTCTGGCATGATCACTGTCCGTATAATTACTTTGGAAAACTGTTTATTAAAGCCTACTAAAGCTGGCCTATGCATACTCTATGCAGATTACATATGTGCAGCAAAAAAAAACATGTACAAGAATCTTCATGGAAGAATTTTCCGTAATAGTTTCAAATTATAAACTACTCAAATGTCCTTCCTTGGTAAAATGGATTATTAAAATGTGATATATTCACATAGTTGTTCATTGGAATACTACATAGAATGACAAAAACAAATTATTGCAACAAACATAAATGAATCTCACAAGCATAATTTTAAGTGAAAGAAACCAGACATCAAAGTGAACGTTTGGTATAATTCCACTTAAATTAAATTCAAGATTAGTCAAAACTAACCTATGATGATGGAAATCCAAGAGTAGTTGGCACTGGGATGATCTATAGGAATACTTCTAGAATGCTAATATATGGTGTCCTTTGAAATGCAGCAATTCAAATTGGCTGCTAATTTTGGTTTGGGTTTTTGGTTTTTTGTTTTTTTTTTTTCACAGAATGAGAAAAAAGGAAAAAGGAACAAGATAAAAAATTTTAGATAAAAGGAAATTCTCTGGTTTGTTAATTGGTTGAAAAAGATTTATAAAATAGCTTAGGGACTTGCAGTACCCAATTTGAGTGTCACCTCACTCCTTAGTCTAGGGTAAAACCAGTAAACAGCAACATCCTTCAGTGGGGCAATAAAAAGATAATGATGAGAATCTGAGGGCTTCATATCTGAGTGGTTTTAAGTTCTAAAGTCAACCAAATAATATTAGATGGAGTCTAACATTAACACTAATAAAAAAGAAAGAGCAAATGCACATCACGTGATATATCTTTCATCTGATCTAGTTTTTCACTGAGAACTTCCTGAAGGCAAAAACTTTGCTATTACTCACTGGTTATCACGGTTTGAACACCAGCAATAATGGTTGCTTAAGAATACCATTGAAGAAAACAAGAAAATAGACCTCTGCAGGTTAGGGCTGAGTAATTGCTTTATTAAGGCCTAATTCTGGTTCCAGTGGTTTGTCTGTTCTTGTTTTCTTACTATCTTTGCTTTTCTACCTGTGGAGGTTCTTTTCTTTGAAAACATGTCATATTGTGTTGCCTTTCATTCACTATATGGAGCTGTGAATGAACTCTTTAGTTTTGAAGGTTCCCCTTAACTCATAAAAATAATGGCCATAAAACAATACTTAAAAGTTCTGACAAGCACTCTAGTAAATTAATTTTGTGAAATTCCTGTAGACTTAGGTTTCACATTTCCAGGAAGGGCTGAAAATGCAATAACCCCCCCCCCCCTTTTTTTGGGTAAAAACATATTAAAACTCTAAGTAACAAAAAATTCTCTATAATAAATACCTAAGACAAAGTCAACTATATATACACTGAAAACTTTTAAGTGACTTCATCCTGCAAAATCCACTTACCTAATCCATTGGCACTTTAAACTTTACTTCCACAGTGGGGCCGAAATGATCTCAATGAGAACTTACTTTTCAGTCTCTCAGGTCCTCTAGAACTCTAGCGGTAAAACTCGAAGATCAGGGCTTCTCTTTATTCCTAATATTCGAGGAACCATCATCTCCTCCTCACTCCCTCCACCCCCCAACCCCAGTAATAGCTCTGTGTCTTTGGCTGTTTTTTTTTTTTTTACTTCCATATGTTCAGGAAGACATATGTTACAAGGTAACAATTATCCATCTAGCCTATTTATGACCAGGGCACCATCCTCATTTACACTGTCTTTCTCAAATTAGCAAGAGAGGAATTAAAAATCTTTGTCTGTAATTCCTTCCTGTATTTTTTTCAATTTCTCTTGGATATGCGAAGACAGAAAGTCTTCTTTCATTTCTATTGCATCCTCCAGTATCCTCCCTGTTCCTCAGCCTCCACTTCTTTTCTTAGTATTTTACTGTAGAAAAGAAACAATATGATTTATTACAAAAGCATCATTAATGGTATGTCACATCTTAATTTTTACTTATGCACTCAACATATATCATGATCTGATTATTAAAAGCAACCAAAGATAAATATTTTTTTCCTAAAACTTAGATATTTCACCATCTAAGTGAACAAGTTAGAATTATCTTCAGAAGGCATAGAGTAATATATCTCTTTTTATATTTAATCCTAGTATCTATTAAAATGACTTGTTATTAGGGCAAATATTAATGACAGAGGAAGACAAAATAATATTCTTATCTATTCAACATGAAAAATGGGTGAACAGCATTTTCTCTTCTAAGAATATTTTAACTTATGGAATTATTATCTTTATTGAGATAAAAATGTATCATCCCTATTATATGTTCTATAAAAAATTCTTTATAGATTTTATATATTTATTGATATTAATTATGTAAATTACATGCCAGACTATAATGTAAATACCATTCAGTGACTTACAAGCTATATTCATTTCAATATCCTTGTAGTTTGGACTCTAGTATCACTAGCATCCCACAATTAAAGACAGAATGTATTTTCAGATGGTAATCATGCAAACAGAACTGCTGCCTTATTGAAAAGAAGTGTCAGTTTCATAGGTTTCAGGCATCATAATTTCAGCAGGAGCCCTTCAGGCATCACTTAGACTCAGATACCCATATGTATCTGTCCAGGGCTCCAAATTAGGAGCTAGTGATGAGAGAAGCAGAAAGAATGGATTCAGGAGGATGCATCAGTGGTGGCCACCATATCCAGTTTCCGGGAAAAGCAGTGACTGTGGTACAATCTGCAGTTTTAGTCTCTCCTAGTGACACTGGTTTCCTTGGTGGACATGACTTTTGTATTCCTGTTCTTTTGTCTCTTTTCTGAGCCTACAACCATAAATTAAGTGATTTGTAAAACATCCTTTCAGTAAATTTCCTCTTTACTTAAATCAAAAAGAATATATTTAATCATTTGCAAACAAAAACACTTTGTGTAGTTATCAACCACAGCCCTCATATGTCTATGGATGATTAGCCTCAGAGCAGTAGAAAATAGTTTTCCTGAAAGCCCAAAATGTAATCAGTACAAGATTAAAACTCTCTGCATTTGTGTGTTCAAATTGACCTATATGGAAGCTATAATGTTTGCAGATATTCCTACTAAACCATTTTCAAATCTATTTTGACAAGCTAGCAGTATTCTTCGTCACCAATAAAACCCATGAGGGCAAAGACAGAAAAAGTACTGAGCCGAAGAAACAAACTCTTTTATTCTTGATGTGAAATAAGATCTCATGTCCTTTGACAACTAGCCTAGTGTTTTCCTACTACAGTACACTGCCTCCCAGCTATTTTGGGGGAGAAAAGTGTTTTATTTGAATTATTGGTCTGGTGAATACTTTGGGAAGTGATCTCTGATATATTTCTGAAATCATGGCTATTTCTAAATCTTCAGGGAGAAGACTTGAAATACTGAGCAGTGTCTTAAAGAATAGACATTTTTTTCCTGCGCAAAAGCTACCCAGTGAAGAGAATGTAAGAAATAAAGGAATCAGAGGAGGGAGGGTAACTATAAAAGATAGGTCCACATTAGCCATGAATTATTAATGTTTTTAAGGTGAGGTGCATTATTTTATGGACTTTGATATGGTTTGGATTTTTAAAAAATTCTCTATTTTTCTACCTCAGAAGCTGCTAATTTTGTAAA
Source organism: Camelus bactrianus (assembly GCF_048773025.1). Classification (NCBI taxonomy): domain Eukaryota; kingdom Metazoa; phylum Chordata; class Mammalia; order Artiodactyla; family Camelidae; genus Camelus; species Camelus bactrianus. The sequence continues at coordinate 52,228,783 of NC_133542.1, forward strand.
AAACAAAACAAAACAAAAAAACCTTTCATTTTAGCTACCCATACTACCTAAACACTTTGTAAAGTGTTTAAAAATAGAATAACTCATATTTAAGACCCTAATAATCATGTATAGAAAAGTGAAATAAATTTATATCAGTAAAATGCACACCTTGAATTTGTCTGGGGGACTAATTACATAATATATGTAAACTGTTCTTAACCTGTACCATATGCCTCTACAGTAATTTAAATTATAGAACTTAATAGCTAGACTTCTCCTTGAAAAGCAGTTTTTTAAGAAGTTTACTGAGTAATTAGTCTATTTTTTATCATTAGGAAACAGCCATAACCCCAAACACTTAAAATAATTTACCTTTTAATTTCCACCATTTTCCAAAATGCTGAGAAATTAATAAAAGATTTTTAAAATGTGACTTTTTCAAGGTTGCAGAAAATATATTTATTTGAATGTATAAATTTAAGGTGAGACAGTCCTCTTAGAAAGAAGTAGATCCAAACAAATAAGGTTGACTCTTCCCATTAAAAGCAAGGCTCATTCAGACAACAGTTTATAAAGGGGGCCCAGAAGAGTGTGTCTGAACATTTATTTATTTCCATAACTTAACTCACAGTGTAACAGTACTTGAAGGTGATTTTTAATAAATAAATAAATGAACAGGAGATATCTTATATATGATTTCATAATGTATTATGGATGCAAGTATATGTTTTGCTAGAATTTTTTTTTTTTTTTTTTTACTAAGCAAAACTTTCTCTATTCCTTAAACTTTCTGGAAATTGAATCTATGATTTCTATTTGGTAGTAAACCCTGGAAAAACATTTTTTGTTTCTTAATACCTGCTATTCAGAGAAACCATGTTAATGCATGAGGAGCAGATAGTATGTTAACAGAGAGCACTTGCCAATTTTCTGCTTTTATTTTCTTTGCACATGAACATCTGGGTGATTCCTTTTTCAAGCTTTGCCTTCTGTAGGGACTGAGAATAGGACTGTCTTAGAATCCTGGTGTTAAGGAACAAGACTAAATGTGGTAGTTATGATTTGAGAAAGAAAGATTTGTGATGTGTACCATAAAGTGAGTCTGTGAGCAATAAGGCACTTTGTTGTAATATCAAACAGTGATTTTTATCAAAAAATAAATTTGATTTAGTCTCTACCTTTGTATTTCTCTAACTAGACACTACACACACACACAATGCTACAATACATAAAATTATATTCTGTTCCTCTTACATCTTATGTTTTCTATTACTTCCACACATTCAGGCATATTATTTCCTGTGTTAATGTATTTTTTATGACTTATTCCATCTGGCTAATTACTATTCATTCTTTAGGCCTCAACTTAGATGTCATTTCCACTAGGAAGCTCTCATAACTGTCAAGATTTCCCCATACCCCACCCCAGTGGTTTAGTTAAATGCTTTTTCTATATGTTCATTCGCTGTATTATCTATATCAGGTGCAGTTATTGACAACATTAAACTTACCTGTGCATTCATCTGTATCTCTGTCTAAATTGTAATTGCTCAGGAACTGTGTAGGTCATGTTTGCCCTATAGTTTCAGTATCTAGCATGGTGTCTGGCAAATAGAACATTCTCATTAAATTATTGCTAAGGACATTCTTTAAAGTGGTCCTTAGATCCAAGGTCAAAATAGATCATGGTGGATGACAGACAATTACTGAAGTGTCACACCTAAACTAGGGAAATTGGAAGGAACAATGTATAGTTCTGAGTTTTAAAAAGAGTACACTTAGGTAAAGCTGAGTTGTGGACAACTTATGAATTAAAAGGATTGAGAAAGATTATACTGTTGCTCTGTGTTCATGCAGTGTTACTGATTGGAAAACTAAAATTACCATGGATCTCAGGAGATTTGAAGATAGCAGTATCTCTGCTGACAACAAATGAGGTGGGCCCTACCAATAAAACCGTAACCTTTGACAGGAAGGGACAGATCCAAATGAAGGAAATCTCAGTGCCTGGGTTGTAAGAAGATGATAAATTAAGGCAACCTGTGTTTGGTCTAGGAGGGTTAATTGGAGTGATGGGGAAATAGAGATCTGCAATCTCTTTCTCAATTCTGTACCTGGTACATGGCAAGTACGTATGTAACTTTGCTTTCTTTAATTAGTAAAATGTGACACTAAAGATTACCCTTCTACAGGGTGGATAATATGTAGAGAACGGAGTGTGTGTGTGTGTGTGTGTGTGTGTGTGTGTGTGTGTGTAATGGAAAAGCTGGTTAATAAGAGGAAACAATCTAAGACCAGGGCCAGCTACATGAGCATGCAGCCTTTACAGTCATTCAGGGCTCTGTGGTCAGTTTAATCCTCTTCTCTCACTTTCTGAAATTCTTATTAATTTTAGAATAAAGGAATCTTGCATTTTCATTTTACATTGATCCCCACAAATAATCTCACCAATCTTGTACAGGGCATTTGAAGAAATATCAGTTTATACCTCTGAATACTAAATCAATTTATTTGGTTTTTATCTCCCTAAGGACTCAGTAGAAAGTTACGAGCTGTGTCTGGTGATTTTCTATTCAATGGAAGAAAGAAAGGGTGTACTGAGGGGGAGCAGAGAATTCATATATGACTATAGATAAATAGGTTTTTTTTTATATTATTTCAGATATTATTCTGCAGACAACTAGACTCACCTACATTCCACTTTAGAGACCACCTTTCTTCTTTTTCTTCCTACTTCCTCTGTCATGATTTCAGGCAATAAAGATTTGCACTAAGCAAATCTAGATGCCTGCATGTTCTTTCACTGAACACTCATAGCCATACAAAGTCAAATGACCTGATATAGAATATGCCAGCTGATTATTATTTAAGTTTTTCCTCTGTTAATAAGCTATCTTCCTCAGGATCAGAAATGTAAAAAATATTCTTCAGTTACCCTCTAGACATGTAGCATTCAGCATGTCACTTTCAAGTTCTCAATGCTTCAGTTTTCTGAGGACCTAATATTCTAAGACAATTGAGAGGGTAAAATAGGCTTCCAGAAATATCTTCAAAAACTGTGACATTTTTATCAAACATGGAACTCTGTTGATTACCTGGCATTAAAGCAAGTCAAATTAAGACTACTGATAAGGGTTGCGGAGGGAGTGATCACCACATTACAGTGGGAGGGGCAGTGGCTTAGGTGTCAAACTGACTGTAATTTAAATCCTTTCCCATCACTACTGTCACAGGGTATCTCCATTTCTTGTCTGTAAAGCAGAAGAAATTGCATAAATTAAATACCACCTATATTAAAAATATTGATCCCCTTATCCTTAATAGTATGCCCGCAAATTTTATGTATTTGCATAGCCATCATCACTACTACACCTGAATATTATTTGTCAGCCCTTTCATTCTTCCTATGTTTCATTTTACTTTTTTATGCATTAAATATTTGTCTATTGTTGCTCTGTCTTCTCTAATGTAAGCTACTCAAATAACTTTTGGAGAATTTGGAGCAACAAAAATAAAGTGAGTTAATCAGATAAGAGGCCATCAATTTTGTGGATGATATGATATGCAGTTTAGATATCTGACATTGACCTCTCTTTAGAATGAACAATTTTCAAAATCTGGAGTGTTGAAATTTAGCATTTGATAATTACAGCAAGGTAAAATGATGTTAAATGTGTAGAAGTACTTTCATTTAATGTATGCACATATTTAAACAGAAAACCCCAAAGATGCATACTTTAGATGTTTTGAGAAAGGAATATTTTTGTTCATATATGCTTAGCATCCCAAACTATCCAGGTAGTTATCTCCAACATATAATTTTTTCTTAATCTAAACTGCCTTGGAATTTGTGTTTGAAATTGTATAACAAAGATACAGTTATGGGGCTGAAATAAAGCCCTAACAAGAGTGCTCAATCATACTCAATAACAGCTTGTAAAAAAAAGGCATGCTCTTATCTCACTTTCAATTAAAATCACAGTTTGGTTTCCTAATTTCATTCCTACAGCTAATATTTCCATAGAGACAAATATTTACTATACCCTAGGCTAATTTGCTTTGCCTCCCAACAAATTATCTGATCTCAGATATCACTTTGTAAATATAAATATCATTTTAAATATGTTTTCATACTACTTAGCCATGTTTAGTTTATCAGAAAATATTTGGAGTGGCATCAGGGATTCAGTCGCCTTCCTTTAGGCTATATTTAACATAATTAAAATAAAAAGCAATGAAATAAAATTGAAAAAAAATCCACCATCTTAGCCCTTAGTTATTTCATTAACTAACTTATCTTCATGAAATTTTTTAACCTCTATATTTCTTATTTGTGAAAAGCAGGTTTTAGAGTTAACATTCCACTATGGCCACTATTACGGTACTATTGTCTTGGGTGTGTTGACCTGAAACAAATAAACTACCACATATTTCTTCATCAAAGATGGGTTTATTTGGGATCAGAACAGAATTGCAACTTGGGATCTGCAACCATGGGAAGCCATGTGCAAGTCCCCAGGTAACAAGGGAAAGAGAACATTTTCTTGGGAGGGCTACAGTAAGTGAACAATTCATGGTATTTCATTGGCTGAGTCCTTGCCAGGAAAGAAGAGGAAACTTTCTTCTTCCTATTGGGCTCTGCTGTCATCACAGGGTGTGAGAATTCACACTTCTGGTTTCCCAACTGTATTTAATTGAGGTTTATGTTTTAATTTTTCACTGGAAGGTATTACCCCCAAAATGTTAGGTGATAAAATTTTATTTAGGGAAAAATATTGAAGGCCAAGATAATATCACAACTGCTTTTAGAAACTACAAGCTGTACACTTCTGTGGTTATACAATCGATACACAATATACACACACACACACACACACAGTATACCCATTTTACATGAAAACTGAGTAAAAAAGCAAATGACCTAAACGTCATATTCCCGTATTTTTGTTTCATTCCTTTATGTGATTTACAGACATTCCCCTTCTGACAGAGTTGCCAAGGCCTGTTAATCACAGGTCAGTAGCAACAGTGGTCAGTTGCTAAGGAACCCCTTTCTACATGAGCAACTTACTCCTTTAACTGACAAGAGATCTAATGAAACAGGAAGGATGGAATACATAATAAAGACTTATTTCCTCAAATGATCACTGCTTGATGAGATAACGAATCAGATTTCAAATTTAACATCTCATTTTTACCTTTATTCTTAATTGACAGTGTAGAATTTGTCTCTTTTAATGGGCCTCTTCATTTTGAAAGTTTTCTTCCCTTAGATTTCACAATTGAAATCTATCCTAATTCTACTATTTCTGAAAAGCTCATCCTTATTCCCACTCCTGAGTCAATTTAGTATCTGTCCTCAGAGTGTTCATGTGTTTGTACATACATGACTATATAAGCATACATATATGCACATATGTATATATACATACAACATATCACATAAAAGTATATAGATATGAACTTTGAGGATAGATAATATATATGTATTATGCATTTATGTATATACATATGTATATATGTTGTCTCCCTGAGTTCTGTCCTCAGCCTTTTATTTTCTCAACTTTCATACGTTTTTCAGTCCAAATCTATATCTGTGGCACCACACTCACTACTCAGTGAGGAGTGGTTGCCTAATTGGAAACTTATCCAATAAGTGCAACAGATAGAAAATTGTTAATATGCCATCATCTTCCCTGCACTCCTCCCCTCCAGTCTGCTTTTTCTCCTTTGCTCAATAGTCTGCCCACCTGTTACAATAAGGAAGTATTAAAACCTATTAATCAATATTAATATTTTAGACACATCCCTCTCAGTAATTTGTCACCAAGTCAATCCAATATTATTTTGCAAATATTTCATGTGTCACATGTTTTCACTTCTCCATTTCCTATCTTAATTCAACATTTTATTACCTTTGTTGGAATTTTAACATAGCCTCCTTAAGACATCTCTGGTTCCAGTTTCTGTCCAAACTCCATCTCCACCAGCCAGTTATTCCCTAAATTATGTTGGAGCTATCTTTATCAGACTTGAAAATCTAATCATAATTTTGCTGTAATTAAAAATCAATACACACGTATTCAAATGGCATTTGATGGCTCCCAATTCTTTGAAATTGTATCTATGGCTATTTACATGTAACTCAATTGCTCTCAAGTCTAGATACACAAGATACTTTAACATAACTTTCTCAATAATTGACAGAACAAGTAGAAAAAAATTAATAATAATACAAATTATATTAAAATACTCTCAAATTAACTTAAGGTTTACAGGATAATACACCTAATAGCTGCCAAATACACATTATTTTTAAGTGCACACAGAACTTTCACCAAGGAAGAGCTGTCTTTTTTTTTTTAAATTACAATCTTACATAGTATAACTTTTGACTACAAAGACATTTATTTGTTAATTAATAACATATATATCTGGAAAATTCCCCCTTGGAGTTAACACAATTCTATATACCTCATGAGTCAAAAAAAGAAATCACAAAGAAATTGAAAAATACTTTGAATTGATCAATTGTATAAACACAACACATCAAATTATATGACAGTAGAAACACAACATTTTGAAATTTGTAGAATGCATTAAAGCACTGCTTGGTGTGGAAATTTTAGCTTTAAATATCTATATAAGAAAAGAATTCAATTCAGCTGTTTAAATATAGGAAAATAAAGATAAGTCTAGAAATCAATGAAATAAAACACTCATGGGCAATAAAGAAAAATACAAAGACAAAAACTAGTTCCTTAGTAAAGTGATAATCTCATAACCAAAAATAGTGAAAAAAGAAAGAAACAAAGAAAACAAAGATATAAATTACTAATATCCAAAGTGAAAATGTGAATATCACTACAGTTCTTTCAGACATTAAAAAAATACGAAGAAATATTATGAACAACTTTATGTCAAAAAATTCTACAACTTAGTGGTAATAAACAGTATCTTTGAGACACAGCTTACCAAAACTGGCTAAAGGTAAAACAGAAAATATGTTGCACCTTATATCTATTAAATACAATAAATTTGTATTTAAAAACTTTCCCACAAAGAAGTTTATGTCATCAAAAGGAAAACATTATCTTCTCAGAAAGACATTTTTAAGAAAGTTAAAAGGCAAACCATAGACTAGAAGTACTTGCTTGCATTACATATATCAGATGAAGGACTTATATCCAGAATACATGAAGAATTCTTATAACTCAATAATAAGAAAACAAGTCCCCAAACTTTAATAGATACTTCACAAAAGAATAAATACAAATGGCTAATAAGCACAAGGAGAGATGTTTAATACCAATTATTATCAGAAAAAGTGCTGAATAAAGCGACAATGAGATACTTTATTACCACAGGAATTGCTAAAAGACTGGAATATCAAGTGTTGTTGAGATTGCTAAGCACCTGGAACTCTAATACATTGCTGGTAGGAGTATAAAATGGTATTACTACCTTGACAAACAGTTTGGTAGTTTATTTCAAAATTTAAGCATACACATAACATGCAACCCAATGATTGCATTTCGAGGCAGTTATACAAGATAAAGACAAACTTACACCCACATAAAGACTTGTAAGCTTATATTGGTGAATTGAAAGCTTATATTGGTTTCTGAATGCAATAGAAAAATATTCAGTAATAAAATGAAGTAAACTATTAATACACACAGCAACATGGATGTACCTCATGGACATTTTGCTAGGCAAAAGAATCTAGACACAGATGAATGTACACTATATCCTTCTATTGACATGGAATTCTAAAATAAGAAAAACTAAGTGTGATCAAAAATAAATCAGTGGTTGCTTAAAGGAGGGGAGACTGACTGGAAAAGAAAAAACTGTTCTGGAGAGATATAAATGCTCCATAACTTCATTGCTGTTGTGGTTTACTCAGGTTGCATATTTGACAAAAGTAATCAACCTGTACATTTAAATATGTGAGTTTTATTTTATGTAAATTATAGCATTAAATTTTACATTAAAATTCTGAGCTTTCCTTGCAAATAACTTCCTTCTTAGAAAAGGCACTTTTCTCTAAAGTGTTATTTAAGTATAATAATGATGCATCTATTCTGAAAAAAATAAAAATTTCAGTTGCAAAATAAAAGCTGTTTAGTTATGAAGATGATGTTGATGTCAACAGTAATCATAATACATGTTTACCAAACCATACAGGTTGTATAGCACTTTGATAGTACTTTTTATGAGTCTCACAACAACCCCATGAGGAAGTAAGGCCTGGTATTATTTCAGGCATCCTTTCACTATTAAGGATCAAAGGAAAATTGGTAAATAATTTGCTCAACATACTGCAGCAGAACCTCCTCTCAAATCTAGATTGTTTGACTCCAGATTCCACATAAATTTATTTGCTTACTTATTTTTAGTTGAAGATTCCACAAAAGTTTAATTAAGATTTTCCTTCACATAAGTAAATTAGTGATCAGCAGTGTCTAATGGCTAATACTTGATTTTCAATCAATAGCCCAAAATCTAGACTTCTAAATCTAACAGAGAATCAACATTAAAGGAACCTCCAAATTATCTTCAACCTTCTGTATTGTTTCTGGAAGCTGAGAGCTCAATATAAAGCAGTGGTTTTAACCTTGGTTGAATAATGGAATCAACTATGGAACTTAAAAACATAATCCTGATGTAGAGGCTGAATCCTTGGCTTAGTTAGCACCCAAACCTAAGGGTTATCTTTATTCTTCCCAAGTGATCCTGATATACAGCTTAAGTGTGAGCACCACTCCTGGATATTTGGTTTTATACAGGATCATCTCTGCCTTTTCATTAAAATTTAGAAAGTGGTTCTCAGCTTTCCATTCCTTGACTGTACCCAGGAACATACCTCCAACCTTAGCTCTCTAACTAAATGTTAACCAGAAGTAGCTGATCATTTTGTGATTTCTAAATTACTCCTGGCTAATTCACTCTTGTTTACTAATATTATTTATAATAATCTAGCTTCTCTAACCATTTTTTATGAATACCTGTTCTGATTTAGCGACAAATTTTATAAACTGAATGGTTCAGTCCTTGGAGTCCACTCCTCTTTTCACATGATTCACCTATTTAGCTTTGGCAGTCTTCTGGACTTAACTCCTTGGTTAGTGGACTCAGTGTGTATATCTGGACTCTGCTTCAATTTTGGACTCTGCTCTTGGATTAAGAAGTCTGGCCAGCTCTGTAGGTGCTGGTAAGAGGTCATGCTCAAATTTGATTTATTTCCTCTATAGAAAGAGAAATCAGTCATCACTGTAAAAATCATCAAAGGTATTGAAATGTCTGTGAGTCTGTTTCTGTTTCATAAATAAGTTCTTTTTTATATTCTACATGTAAGTGATATCATATGATATTTTTCTTTCTCTTTCTGGCACTTCACTTAGAATGACAGTCTCCAGGTCCATCCATGTTGCTGCAAATGGCATTATTTTATTATTTTTTATGGTTGAGTAGTATTCCATTGTACAAATATACCACAACTTCTTTATCCAGTCATCTTGCAATGAACACTTAGGTTGTTTCTGGGAAGGGGTAAATTAGGAGTTTGAGATTTGCGAATACTACCTAATATACACAAAATAGATAAACAAGTTTATTCTGTATAGCACAGGGAACTATATTCAATATCTTGTAGTAACTTATGGTGAAAAAGAATATGAAAACGAATATATGTATGTTCATCTATGACTGAAGCATTATGCTGTACACCAGAAATTGACACAACATTGTAAACTGACTATACTTCAGTAAAAAATACATATACAAAATGTAAAAAACAAACAAAAAAAGAGTGTTGAGGGTCTTTGGTGTTGTTGAGATGACCTGCTGTTGCTTCAGTGTCCTTCACCTACTCACCCTTACTGTATTGTGTAAACCTCTAATTTCCTGTGTTAGAACTCTTTCTACTACAAACATTTACTGTAACTTTTGCTTTCCTGCCTGAATCCTGACTGGTTCGATTATTTCTTCATTTCTATAATTGAGATATTGAGAAAAATTTTATTTAATGTTATAAAAGTAACCACTAATTAAATAAGGCTACACTTCTAAATTATGGAGGAGTGGGGATCAGAGGAGATGGGAAAGTGTTGGACAAAATTCATATATTTAAATACATATATTTAAATGCTACACAAACGTAATGAAGCAGAGAAGATGGCTAAAAAATATGAGGCTAATGCCCAAAAGAAGGACATCATAGATTAAAATCTTAGTATTAGACAGCTAAACACATGTCAAAATTTATTTGATAAGACTAATTAGTTTATTATATAATGCGGGAGTAAAAATCTTCAGTGATACCAAGTATCATTCCAAGTATTAGTTAATGTCATTAAAGAAGAACACAAAGTAAAATAAATGCATATATCTTAGGCATTATGCTATATGTAATATGTTTAATATAATATGTAATATTATTTTATATATTAATTATTATGTCTTATAAATATCAGAAGGCAAATGTATCATTATTTGGGGGAAGCATAGGGACTTGTATACCTGGAAATGTTAGATACATAAGAACACATTTTTAAAATGTAAGAGCTCATTAAGTTTAATAGTTACAAATAAATATGCAGCCAGTCATTTACCTATAAAGAAACAGTGGCATAAATATAATATAAAAATAGACTATAAAAAAAATGATATTATATATCCATATATTTTGCATAATGCGTATATTATATAACATATAAACGTATAATAGAAGAAATGATTCCATTCATGATAGCATAATGACAATAACATCAACACAACATAGTGGTATTATTAAATAAGTGTAATTCTCATATAAAGAAAATTGTAACTGTGCCACATTACTAAAACCTTGAATAATAGACATAAGCCTGATTTCTGATTATGAAAGGATATTAACTCTACCTTGCAATTTTTTTGAAATTTTAATTTAAACACATAAAATAATAAGCACAACAGAATTATTTTGAAATTAAAAGAATGTTAAATGTATTTGGAATTTAAAAACATAAATAGCCAGGACAATCCTGGAAGTTGTGGTACATAGAAAAAATTACAGTAATATTGATTGTAGACAGGAGAATAAATTTATACAATATTCTGTGAAGGCAATTTGGCAATATGTGTCAGTTTTTAAATGTAATTTAACCAATCTGGTAGTGGGGATTTATCCTTTAAAATTTTTTTTCATAAGTACACACACACACACACACACACACACGCACACTGCAATGTTATTCGAATCTGGAAGCAGTGGTTACAACAGATAGGTTTATCTATACAGTGAAATCACATTTAATTGTTAAAAGAAATAACTTGGTAGATGCATTAGCATTGACATGGGAAGTACCAGTATATTAAGAAGAAACAAGTTGCAGAGGTTAATTCTGGAGTGAATCGTTTCTTATTCAACTACATAATTTTATGTGTTTATTACATGTGTATGTTAAGAATTTGGAAGTAGATACATTATACTATTAACAGCGGATGTTTCTGCCTTTTACTTTCAACTATAGACTTTTCTGTATTATCAGAAATTTTCAACTATGCTTTACTTTTGTAAAAAAGTAAAGAAAAATCAAGCCATTTTTTAAGAAAGGTATAAGTTGTCTGTTAGTTTTTTCAGTTGATTAAAGGAAAAATTTTATATATCTCAGTTTTATTGAAGCTCAAGGTAGAGAAAATAGGAGAATACAATTACACAGGTACTTATATATACTATTGCTTTGTTTACCTTGTATAGTGTATTGAGATGGAGAACTATGGCTACAATGAAAATGAATCCTGTGAGCCAGTCATTTTGTGGATAGATTTATTTTTATGGTTTTCTTCCTGTTTGTCTGAAGGGGAAAAAGACATAACATGAGAATGGGAACAATAAAATATCTCATTCTGTACCTTCTTCTATTGACAGGTATAAGTAATACCTTATGTTTACATATCACCTATTTTAGAGAGTGAAGTATGTTTATGGGCACCTATTCATCATCAGAAGATTCCTGTGCCTGCATGCAGGGATCCACAAGCTGACCATCCAAATAAATTCAGTCAAACAATTATATAATGACAGCTATTTTTTTCAAAATCCTTTGTCAATTAGATCCAGTTAATTTATTTTCTCATTTCATTAATTGGTTGCCTGGTTTGATATTATGACCAAGTTTTAATATTGTGCAAAGTTGGGCTAAAGTAGAGTGAAACTGGCATAATCTCTCTATTTTTCAAAATATCTTTGGCATATTTAAGAATAATGAGTCACATTGATCCCCTAGTACAGGAAATTGTCCATAATTCCTCATTGTACAAAACCTGTTTGCCACACTTTTTAATTGAGATTTATGACCTTCTGGAAAATTTACTTTAGAAAAAACAGCAAAGTCTTAATCTCCCAGTCATTCTTTCATTTAATACTTAATAGAACCTACCGTAAACTTTGGACATGCAAAGATGAACACAGTCTTTCAAGGAATACAGTCTGTTGGATATACAAAGAGTATAATAAGATGAAAGTGAACATGAATTGGTAGTTCTAAGAAAAGTAACTACTAAATCAATAATAAGCTGAACAGAAAGGATAGAAAATGCATTGTAGTAAGCAGGACAGGTATCTTTTGGAAGAATAGTTAAATAGCCTGACAAAATCAGTATCTGTTGGTTGGAACACAAGTCAAGTAAGATGAGGTGACAGAGGATGCTGATGCTTAGTGGGTACTTTTGTATACAGTGTTTAACCAGTATCCTTAGGAGAGTTATTGAAACAAGGGAGTGGCTCATTCAAGTTTTGCACAGATTTGAGTAAAGAGAGTGGAATATTGTTAGTATCACTGAATAGTGTGACCAGATTGAAAATCATAAACCATTACCTTTAGTAATGTACATTTCTCAGAATTAATCCTGTGCAAGGCAGAGTGATAGAGGTTGAAATCACTGGCTGTGTACCCTAATCTCTTGGCTTTGCTGGGTACCAGCAAACTGTATGTCCAGTTCACATGATCACTAGGCAAGTCATTGTTTTATTCTCTCTGCGTCTTAGGTTGTTCATCTATGAAAATATTAGTAACAATAGTGCTTTGTAGGGTTATTATAAGGATTTAATCAGTGTATGTAGAACAGTGTAATATCTCAGTAAATGTTAACAGTATTATCTTTCTTCTCTAATTCTGCATTTCTAAAAGTGGTTTAGTCATATATCTTTCTTTATAGTAAATCCAACACTTTCTTGTCAGGGAGCTCCCTACACTGTCATGCTGCTTTTTTATATTCTTTTTCTTCACTCTCTTAAAAATGCTTTGTGATCCTGCGGTTAGTATTTTGTTAGTCTTCCACCTCATGTAAAAGTCTCATACTGCTAAAACTGAGTACTTTTTTCCTTCTGACTAGTGTAAGTGCTTGAGGAAAAGTGTGGTTAAAGCAAAACTGTTTTAGCTGAAACCATATTACAGTGGATCCTTGTTAGACCACAAGGGTGTCTTGGAGACTCATGAGGACCAGAGGGAGAGGGTTCTGACCCTAGGGACCCAGATAGTGTCAAATCTTAGCCCACATGATCTCAGCCAAAGGATGAGTTTATTCCTGTCCTTACTTCAGTTTCAGTCTAGACTGACTCAAGAATCAGTATAAATAAAGGACTTAGCGGAGAATCAGGGTTTACATTTAGGATGAGGTGGGTTGGGGGAGTGAGTAGGATCTTTAACCATTAGCTCGCTTACTCATTCAGACAAAAACTATTAAGTGCCTAGTGGGATTTTTTCACCCCCATCTTTGACAATAGGAATACAGAGAAGAAGCTGGACCAGTTTTGCCTTAAGATCTGTAGCTAGTAGGAAAAACAGGAAAACGAACAATTATAGATCAGTGCTGTAAGTGCTGAGATGGGGAAAATTCCCTGTTGTAAAGTCTCAGAAGACAGCCACACGACATGACAGCGTTTTGTACAGGTAACATCTGTTGCTGAAGTAGAGCTAATTATTCTCTGCTCTTTCTTTCCTTTTGCTGTGTTTGGGTGGGCCAGGACACTGCAAGGGTGAAGAGCAGAGCCTTGAAGATGTCTTTTGCTCCTGATTAAATGAGAGACTAAAAGTGAAACCTTCAGGGTAGTCACCTGCACACCCTTTGGACTGCTTAGATGAATGATAATGGATAAATTGAAAGCTTTAATACTTGCCTATGGTTTCAGTTTCATAAAATCCTGTCTTCTTATTAGGGATACTGACATATTCAAATTTCCAGTTAGGGCCCAAATGGAATATTGTAAGGAAAGAATAAGAAATGAAAACTCTATGTAGATTATTAAGCTAGCTTGCTAATATATATAATAAAGTTATTGTGCATATAGGGAGCCATTACAGGTGAAATATCATTATGGTGAATAATTTTAACAAAACTTTTCTTGTATATCTGTAGATTAATTATTCTCCTTTTACACTCCAATTGGGATTCTGCGTCTTCATTTTTTTTATTAGCTCCTTACAAAAGGAAAAACACAGGAAAGAATTGCATGACAAACATTTAGTTTCAGTTAAAAACTTACATGGATAGAATTCTGGTTTAATAATAATAGCTACTTTTGATATTTGCCAGATTCTATGAGGGAATCTAGTATGTATATTAGCCATTTTAATAAACACAACAACCTCATCCATCTATTTGGGAAACAATAGTTGTAAATATAGGAGGACATCAACAAACAAAACAGACCTCTGAGCAGCCAAAATAAATACTAAAATATAATGAATTGAATTTCATATCATTTGTTATAGGAACAAGGACTCCTTCCCTGCAAGAATTCCTATGTTTTTATAATATATTTATATATTCCTATATTTATATATCTTAATAACTGTTTTGTAAAATGTTCATTGGCTGAAAATCTGGAGAACTTATTTTATAAATGTTGCTTCCTTCCAGGAACTGAGGGACACTCTATTTAAGAGTTAATTTTGCACACAAAGAGATTAGTTTTAAATCAGTCATTCTGAGATGCAATTCATATATAATGTTAAACAAACATCCTACTATGCTATAGCAATTATTGCCCTATAGCCTCTAAATCTAAAGTCGTAAATTTTTGACAGTATTTTTGCCCAATACCTATTATTCTACTAATTTAACTCCAGTTAGGAAAAAAATCATGTTTTTCATTATTTACTTTAAATCTTTTTTTGTAAGAAATTTAAAAAAAAGAAAATTAGAATAATTCAATAAATACACATATCCTAGGATTGGTAATTTCTCATATATTGTCATATTTGCTTTATATTTTAAATTAATAAATGTAAGTATTACAGATAAAGTTGAATTATCTTTTGTCTTCATCTCTAGTACTGTCACTCACCTCCCACTACAAGGGGTGTATTTTGTTTAATTTACATAACATATGATATAGAAATTATTAATCTATACCTTGCTTTTTTCACACTCACTGTTTTTATTTTTTAAAAATATATTCACATTCAGTATATAGTTCTAGCTCAATCTTTTATCTACAATGTAGAATTCCATTTCATGAATATATCATATTTTATTTATCTATCCATTTGATGAAGGGTATTTGGGCCGATTTTTTTTTTCTGCCTTCTAAACTCTGGTAAAAGGAAATTTCTCTCTCTGCACTTGTGAAAACTTTTTCTAGGGAATCACATAAACAGAATTATTGGGTTTATGATTGTGCATTTGTAATTTACCAAGTACTGCAAAATTGTACTCTAAAATAATTTTTACCAATTTATACTCTCACCAGTAGAGTATAAGAATTTCCATTCTCCACAGTCTCACCAGCACTTTTTATTGTCAGGTTTTTTTGTTGTTGTTATTACCAAACTGATGGGTAAATAAGGGTATCTATAAGTCCATTTATATCTTAATAATTTTAAACAATTAAAAGAAATACTAAAACAAAATACTATTCTGAATCTCCTCCATTAGTGAAATAATTGGAATATGTCAGAGAGGATCTATGTGAATATATATCCTAGGAAGAATGAAACCTGTTTTTGCCAGAGAACTTTTATTATTCTGCTATTCTAGACTCTTTTTTGGAAATGCATGTTGCTGGGAAAAAAAAACATTAAAATGCAAATTTTTTTTACCTGAGGTAACCCTGAACAAATGAAGGCCAGATTAACTATAGACTTTGGTAAACATTAGTTTAAATTTATGAAATTGTTTATATGTAAGAAATAAGTATACTGGACAGCCCTACTCAAGCAAGCTCCCTTTGCAATACAGTGCTCCTAAAATAAGTAGAATAGTGCAGTAATGTCACAAAAATAGCAGTGCTGATCAAGAGAAAAAATGCGATGTCAAAAATAGATTGAATTACATATAAAAATTTAATAGAATAAAATAAACATTAAAAGCTTTGCATAAATTTAAGAGTTTATTTAATTAATAGCACTGGAAAAACTACTAGCTTCTCTACTCTCATTATCTTTCATTTTCCTCATGCACCCTATATTCTAAGTGTACTAAATTCTTCTGCAAACCTCCCAAGAACTTTTAACAACTCAGTACCATTGTGCACATTGATCTTACCTGTGTGGTAGGGACTGCTGAGTTTTCTCTTCTTTGGCACATAGATACTATTTCCCTCCTTCCCACATAGTTGAATATTCATTGACACTGAATTGCAGACAATAGAATGTGAGCAAAAGAGACATTCCATTTCTAGTTTTCACCCACAAACTATCACATACATGGTCTTTCTTGCTTTTCCTTTTCCGTCTGACTGGAATCATCAAGACCTCTCTTGAAGAATATCTACGTGGCACACTTTGATAGCCTCCCCAAATATATAAAATCAGATCTTCAGAGTATTTAAAGAATACTTAACTGCACATGATTGATTATAACATTGGACACTATTTGTTGCCTACCCGATTTCCATTTGCCTATTCCTTACTTAGTGTATCCCCCAAATAACATGCCCATATCCCTAGTTCCATAGGTGAATTCCCAAATGAATGCCCTCCCCACCAACCAGGAACACCAGAATTAAATAGTGATATAATTGAAAAACAAATGCCTTTTTGGCTTGAGCCGTTATATTTTTGGATCTATCTTGTTATAGCTAGCATTTCTCTAAGTAATACAATGTAAAAGCCCATCCCTCCATGTTGCATCAAAGAATTCAACTTTAACAGGAAGTTTCTGAGAGTCTTTACTGACTTTCACAAGCATAAATATTTAGTATCTTTCTCTAATGAGTTTTCAAATTCTATTTATACCTCTTTTAGAATGTTTCCCATTTTAGAATATTATTATGTGTTTATCTGCCTGACTCTCCATTTAAATCTGTGAGTACTTGAGAGAAGTAAACTTTTTCTATTAATTTTTACATCCGTGTTACAAAACACTGAGTTTGGTGTATGGTAAATACAATTTAAATAAAATCAACAAATAAATAAATAAATATCAGTATGGGTGGAAATAACAGAATATATCATACCATGGGAAGGACTAAATGATTAAATACCATGTAACCTTGGGTGCTCCAAGAAGCAGAATTAGAAGAAGTGTAAGAAATTTATTGGGGAAAAGTCCTATGAAGGATAAAGTGGGAGGGGACAGGAGTAGTCAGGAAAAGATTTCAGACCCCAAATGCAGGTCGGATACCTGTGAAAGGAGAAAGGGAAGAAAGGAGAAAATTGGTTAGGAATGGTTTCATTCTATAGTGAAGTTCTGAAAAAGTTTCAGTCAGGTCATTGGTGCTCCTGAGCAAAGCTTGCCTGCTGAAAAATTTCAACCCTAGGTAGGAATGGTACAACACTAGTACCTCCAGTATACTGGCTCAGTAATGGACTTGGAGTAGCCTGAGGGAAAGTGATAGTGGGTCCAAAGGGGTGGCAATCAGTTGTTAGTCAGCTAAGCTCTCAAAGCAGATTCTATAAGAAATCTGAGTGACACATTTTCATAGAAACCATGAAAATAAAATATCAAAACTTGAAACTAGCAAAGAAAAGAAATGATAGGTAATTTACCTATGAATGGTTATTATTAATAGTAGGCATTATTTCTCGTCTAATTCCATATTTTTATTTCCTGAATCCCATTAGTTGCATAATTATATACCTGTCTTTAGAGGAAGATACTATTTAGATTCACCCAGGATGATAATCCTATTTGTTTCACGAGTACCTCATTTAAAATAAATAAAGTGATCTAATTCTGGCAAATGATATAGAGGAGGTCTATTGGTGATTTTCTGACAAAGGTTTGTTTTCTCCCAAGAAATACATAGTGAATGAGTTGGCTCCTTTTCTTCTGGAATTTACTGCCTCTGGATGTGATGCCTAGAACTGATGTCAGTTTGAGACAACATGCTAGGGAGGGAGAAGTCACGATTATCACAGAGAAGCCAAAGTAGAGACCTGACCTTACACATCTGGTGCCTTTCTTATTTCTGGAGCTTTGGACCTTTTGGACTGTTAAGGAAGATACATGATTTCTTTATTATTTAAGCAAGTTTCATTTGTATCTATTATCTGATACTGAAAGTATCTTATCTGTTTAAATCATTTTATACATATATTTTAAATTATATGAAAACTAAAAAGCACCAATGGAGTATATACAATGTGAATACCACAAACTAAAAATAAGAATAATGACATTTCAAAAAGCACATGTAGAAAAGATGCATATGGGTACTCTTCCGACTACTGCAAGTAATCAAAGAAATGGAGTTATAGAGGCATAATTTAACTTTGATAAATTTTTCAAAACATGATATTCCATATTGGTATAAAGCTTCAGGGAAACTAAATAATTAAACATAATTTTAAAGCAGTCTAAACTAGGAGTTTATGGAAAATAAATTTGCAATAGATATTAAGAGTTTTAAAATGATCACAAACCTTAAGTCCAGTCATTTAAATTATAGATGTTTATCTTAAGGAAATAATTATAAAATAATGTAATCTCCCTGTAATGATGATCATTGTGACTTTTTTCTTAATGATGGGAAGATATTTAGCTACAGCATGATTACCTAACAATGATGAATGACTAATTAAAAGATGTTCTTTAACCATATAAAGAACTTTATATGGCTTTCCCATATAAAGCCCACTAATATAAGTTACATGTGACACTTGTTAAAAATGCACACTCCAGATCTCATTTCAGACTTACTGAATCAGAAGCTCTTGGGGAGTTACCAAGAATCTACATGTTTAACAATCATCTCAGGTGATTCTAATGATCAAATATTAGGTGGGAAATTGTGCTCACTTTTAAAATTATAACTATGAAGACCATACACAAGTATGAAAAAAATGTCATTTTATTGAAAGAAAAACATCTAAATATATAAAATATATTTTGTGCATTATAATTAGATATATCTATAAGTTTATAAATATATGGATAAATGCAGGTTGAAAAGAATTTGTTAAATGTGTATACATTACAAACTGTTTTTAAAATTTTACAATGTTAACACTTTTCTTTAAAGAAAGATATGACTGTAAATGATAATATATAACTGTTCTATATGTATATGGATAATTTATAAATCTAAATTATAAATATATAGAGAGATATGTATATTTTATATATATATTTACCCAAATTAGATTTGGCCATAAAAGTCTCTTCACTGTATTATACGAAGTTTTATTCATTATTATACTCACAGTTCTGATCGTTAGTTCTCAAGAACGAACATAAATAACGTTCAGAATGGAAAAAGCATTTAAAGGAAGATATCAAAGTCTGCTAGAAAAAGTGACTAATAAAATGTTCATTTATTATGAACGAGTGTAATATAAATTGTGAAACTGAAACATTTATCTGCTCACAAGCCATAAAAAATGTTACACTTTTGATAAACTAGAAAGCAATATATTTGCCACCTTTTGGATTATTTTAAACCATGATAAGGCGTTGCAGAAAGAACCAGTAATACTTACACTTATTATCTAAAAAAAATTCTTTAAATGGGTTTTGTTAATTTTTTTTGTGTGAAGCTGGATGTTACCAAGAATCAATCAGTCAAAAAATCATTATTTCAATCATTTATATAGTAATTGAGTTATAATCTTTTTCTGGTTCTGTCAGTATTACTGATGGATGGGTTTGTCTTGCAATCATTTCTCATTAATGTCTATTGTCAAGTTCCCTTCATTCCTTTGTTTTAAGATGGTGATACTTCAACAAAAATAGCGCAAATGAATAACAGTCATATCTTCATTTCAGGTTTTCACTGAAACCAGAAATTACCTCAGAAAGAAAAAATGGTAGAATAAGTTATTTATTGCAAATGGAACATTCGTGGCTTATTTAAATTTCTAAAATCCAGCTAATTTTTTTTAAAAGTCATTGGTACAGTTAAAAATTTAATATAATGTATTATACATCTGAATTTCTCCCATTTAACTATATCTGGAGAAGTAAAATGGTATACATTTTTTAATCCCAAATGATAAAATTTGGGATACTAAAAAGAGGAAAAAGAGGAAGCTACCACCAGTAATGTTTATGGTTTTTTTACTAAGTGCCAGGCTCTGTTTTAAACATTCTGGGTTTAATCCTCATTACCAGCTTGTACAGTAGTATTGTTATATCCTTTTTATAGATGAACAAGTTAAAATAAAGGTGGGTTAAGTGACTTGGCCCTGGTCCTATAATGAGTAAATGTTGGAGGCAGGATTCAAAGTCACATAGTCTTGGGCTTCAGAGCTCACACTTTTATCCACTGTACCATAGTAATAGAGTGATAGATTTAGACAGACCTGGATCTAAATTAAAAATTTACAAACTTCTATTCAATGTTAAAATCACTTAATTGCTGTTTTATTTTCCAATCTTTAAAATCCAAATAATACCAACATCAGTGAGAATATCATTTGGTTTCTTCTCTCCCATCTTTATTTCTTTCACCTGAATGTGAGGATTACAGTAATTTTGAAGACCAGTGCAATGATAACTTTTTCCCCTAAATTTATCATCCTCATAAAAACCAAGGAAAAGGGTTATATCAAGAATGCTTGAGACTACACAATGATACATATACCTGCTCATTAATTTACAATTTCAGTTTTTTCACAGAGTAAGAGCAAATATTATCTACATCTGCCAATAAGAAACATGATGCTACTCAATAAATTAAATGACTTGCACAAAGTCACACTGATTACAAAGCTAGATTCTAATCCCTGCTCTGCCCTGTGTAAGCTGTATAACCATGGACAACTCTATTCCTTCATCTCTGAAATGATTGATTGGTATCATATACTGCACAGGGTTTCTATGAAGAGAAAATGAAGTGATGAATTTGAAATACTTGAGAAAATATAATACAAACATTCTGATCAACCTAAATTTATTTAAGTAATAGTGTGCAGATTCTATTTTTAAAATGTATATTGCAAAACGTCACATTAACAAATGTTACATAAGAAAATATTTCACAGCAAACATACTAGTTCTGCTTTCTGTGGAGTCACAAGAATAACAAAGTAATCACTAGTATCACCAAAACCACTAGAACTACCAGTCACTATAATTAGCTAGTTAACTTTTTGCTAGGTAGGGGAGAGTTATGTACTCCACAAGCGATTATGTTTTAATACTGATGTTAATTAATATTACTTGAGATTATATTTGCCCCTTGTAGGTATTCATGTTTGAATGCTTGAAGAAATAGGTTTTGCTTAAATAATTCTTAGCTGTAATAATACCCTTGGTTGAAATTAATGTGACTTTTGTGTGTTTATCATTTTATCAAACCCTACAGTTATGGTTGGGAATTTCTCAAAGGCTTTTAGAAAGCACTTGGATGTGTTTCAGTGAGAAAGTCTCTTATTTTGTTAAGTTAAAACATAAAACTCTTTGTGTTGACAACTAGTGAAGAATGATTTGCTTGTCATTCGAAATGGTAGAGCTATAAAGTACTGACATGTGAAACTTACAACAGAAATTCAGAATGACCTTACCCTCAAATGATAAAAATGGAAACTTTGTAATAAATTTCTCCAAAGTAATGCCTTAACAATATACTTCAGTGTTTCAGCTCTATAGAGTTCTTCATAATATACTGGATTAAATCAAATTCACTATCAGGGACTCCTGAAATGGCTCAGTATCACCTTCTCCCAGATAAGGAAGGTTAAACAGAGCTGGAGTAGCCCAAACTAGATGAAACAACAGAGAAAAATTATATTCCCCTGCCTTTTTCCTCTTTAAATCCAATCTTCTTCTCTCCTATTTCTACTCCTATTTGTTCCTCCTTCACAAGCTCTGGACAGTATCACACTTCTTACCTTCACTTCTGTAATGCTTAGTGGATCAAATCTTCATTAATAAATGCATGAGTAATTCCATGACTACTAACTGATTTATGTTCAGTCTCATATTTTATAATCCACTATGTAATCTAGTATTAGTTTACTTTTTCTAAGGCACAGTCTTTTCCTCCAAGTATCTTCCATGCTAAAAGTTATTCAGTGTCTCCTTAAAGAAAGTATCCATTAATATATTTATTTATTCAATAAATATTTATTAAGCACCTCTGTATATTAAATAAAGGGCTAGACAATTAATGTGAGCAAAATAAACACAATCCCTGGCATCATGATGTATATTCTGAGTAAGACCTAGTGGGGAGAGTAGGTGATGAAAAATGAAGTAAACAGACAAAAATAGAGTGATTTAAAATGATAGCTAGTGTTATAAAAGAACACAAGGTTAAGTTGCAGAATACTAGAAGGTATTCTTTACATATGGTAGTCAAGGAAAACCTCCTAGAGAACAAGACCTTCAAACTGAGACCTGAATGATGAGAGTGAGCCATGAATCTACCAAATGAATGTGGTTGAAAAAAGAGACTATAATGGCAAAGATCCAGAAGTGTGAAAGAGTCTGCCATGCTTTGGAAACCAAAAGAAAAACAGTGTTACTGGAGCATCATAAGTAAAGGGAACATAACAGGAAATTAGGCTGTACATACAGGTAAGGACAGAATATGCAAGCCTTGGTAGAGCATTTGAGTTTTAAGTTCTACTAACCATAATTTAAGAGGCAACTCTTTAGTGTAGAATTCAAAGCCCTTAAAATATGGCCATAAGCATTCTGTGCCTTTTTACTCCCCTGCTTTCAGGTAATCTGGCCTGCTTTCTATTCCTCACTGTGATTTATACATTATCTTCTCTATCATGTTGCTGAAGTGGTATCCTCTACTTGTTATAGCTTTATTTCTTACCTTAATTCTGCCTACTAGTGGCTACATTTTTCAAAGCCTGAGGCAAAGTTCACCATCTCTCTAAGGCATCTCTATACGTTCTAACCATAGCACCCATGCCTGTCTGTCTCTCTCCGCTCCCTTCTCTCCTCTCTACTCACTTCCTCTCTTTCTCTCTCTTTTCCACCTTCCCTCTTAATTTCATTTTTAAAGGTTTTTACAGCTTAACATATTCATGTAAGATGCAATAATAAAGAAAACTATACTTTCATAGAGCTTTAGAAATTACAAAATGATTCACATATATGCTCCAGCTATGTGGTCTATTAACACGGATTTTAGAGATGAAGAAAACAAACAGCTATAAGTAATGGAATTCTTACTCGGTCCAGATACTGTGATGGTAAATCCCATGCTCTTAACAACTGCATGGGTGCTTAACACTTCTGCTTTTCATTTTAATTATCTCTATGACTAATGTTTGTATTGTTTAGGCAGGTCCTTGAAATGTGAGATCAAATCTTATTTGTAACTTTCTTCTTCTTCTTAATGTTTAACAGATTATCTGTCACATATGGCGCACTAACATGAACTTGATTAAATAAAATAATTGTCTTTCATGAATGCAAGGTGCCAACATACATCAAAGAGAAACCCTATCTTGGTTCCTTTCAAACATCAGTAATGTATGCTCAGAAAGCACTTATCTTCTCCATAAGCAGCTCCATTATTTACCCATTTTCTTTCTTGTAAGAATGTCATCAGCAGTTTCAAGCTTTCAGTCTACTTAGCTTTGTTTTTACTTAAATGAATTCCTTCATACAGAAAAGAAAGGCAACTAATTATGAACTCAGTCAGCTGCCCAACCTCATTTAGAAATGCGCCACCATTTAAATATGTTGTTAATTCTTTCTCTTCTCTTTCAATTCTTTATCTTTTCTAGTCCCAAGACAGTCTCTCCACATGTGCATTGATTCCCGTATCCTCTCATCCCTCCAACAACTTTGTTACATCAGTTTCACCAATTCACATAAATGTATTCAGTTTCTCTCTCTCTGTCTACTAAATTCTGCCTTTTTGTTTGCCTTTATGCCCAATATAATCACATACTAGGACAACTTCTTCTAAGTCTTATCTTAAATTGAACTAAACATTTAACTATTTGAAGCATTACTCATATTACCTTATTTTTCTTCCTGTAGTAGATTATGTAACTTACCCCTGTAGTACCTTATTTTTCTGTGTGGAGAACATAGAATATTGTTGAAAAATATAGTTAGCCAAGGTGTCACCTGGCTGTTGTCTATTCCAGGTCAGCAAAGCCAAGGTTAAAGGAACCAAAGGAATCTTAGTAAAGTTAAGCATGATCAACACTAATAAAGTTAACTGGAGAAAAAAAATGACAAAATGAAAAGGCAGTCAGCCTAGATTGCTGGAGGTCCTAGATCTATGAAAGTGATGGATGGCACTGCAGATTGGAAGAGACATATAAAATCTTTCATGTGTATCACTAGTGATCCATGAACCTGAAATGTTACATGTGTATAAATGAATTCAGTTTTTTAAAGATTTGATTGTTTTAGAAATGTATCATATGTTGTTTAAATTAGGAAACAGATTTAATAAAATACTCCTTTGATTTACCTAAATAAGCAAAATAGATATTTTTTGAGACATAAGTACATGGAGAAGCAAATTTAATCATCTCTATACTGTTTTTGACATGTAGGCATTATTTCCAGGTCAGTTTAGTCTATAGCTTCTAACAAAGGTGACATAATATAATTTTCCTCTTCTGGAGAACAATTTTTGTATACTTTAAATTATTTCACTTAGATATAAAAATAATGTCCATATGTAACATTGGAAAGTACAAAATATGTTAAAGATAAATAAATTATGCATAACTTTTTACCCAGAAACATTTATTGTTAACATAATGTTCTAAATACTTTTTTCTTACCCTAAGAATGTGTTTTTAAACATTTAAAGCCCATCTTGTTACACATTTTGCATCTGGATTTTATTTTTTCTACTGAATATAAATATTTTACTTTAAACTATTTTTACTTAATCTAAACATTATAGATTCTCCATAAGTATCCTTTTCAATGGTAGAGGAATTGCACATTTACTAATCTTCTATAATAATTACCACATTAATACTCATTTAGAATATCTGTCTTTTAAAATAATAAACATTGCACTGTAGACATGAAGTTTTATTCTATAGTTAATATCATTTCTCTTGTATAAATTGTGAGACAAGGAACTATATGAAGTCCAATTGATATTCAGATTTTTTTTTAAAATGGGAAGTAATTAGTTTTATTTATTTATTTATTTATTTATTTATTTATTTATTTATTTATTTATTTTTATTTATTTATTTATTTATTTATTTATTTATTTAATGGAGGCACTGGGGATTGAACCCAAGACCTCATGCATGCTAAGCGTGCACTCTACCACTGATCTATACCCTCCACCCACTGTTCAAGTTTTGACCATTTTAACTTTTGATGCATTACTTTCTATTTATCCCAAGAGGAAACTCACTATCAGTGTATCAAAAAGTCTGTTCCTATGCCACAACTGATTGTTGCCATTAATGAACCATCTTTACTGAATAAATAATTTGAAAATAACATTTAATTATTTATTGATTCTGCATTTTATGTATTGCTAAAATGGCTAGGAAATTCAAAAATTTCATTCATCATTGCCATTTCAGACTTTGTTAATTTTGTCATCATTTTAGGACTCATCTTCAGGAGTATCGATTACTAGAATTACTGGAATAGTGTTGTTGTCTTCTATAGCCCTTAGCCTACTGCAATGCCTTATTCAGTACATACTAATCGATAGATATTTTTGAATGATTTGCAAGTAAATTGATTAATAAATAAACTGAAAAATGCATCAATTCAGCTATCAGTCTGGTTGGCAAAAACATGAGAATTTTTTAATCCTTGTGGAAACACAGTTCCATAAATGGCTGGCACTGGAACATTTCAAGGCATTATCAAGTGTTTATTTTTTCCAAGGAAGATATTTTCATGCCCATCTTATCTTATGATAGTTTTTATCACTTGACAAGAAATGACAAAAACACGCCAAAGACATGAGTAACTTCCCCCTATTTCTAGGGCCTTCTTTTTTCTTTTGAGATGTTGACATCTTGAGAATCTTTCAATATCTGATGAAAAGCACTTACAGATCCTCACATTACTAGCCATCTCAAGAGTATGGCTCAGATCTCCTACCCAGCATCAATGTATCTATAGAATACCAGCATCAATACAGCTGTTGAATACCAGAATTCTCTGAATAACAGAGGCAAGTTATTACTTGATGGTCCAGTTGATAAATTATTTAGAGGTTGCTATACAGGTCTTCTTCCATAAGGTCTTCAGACCTGCTGTAGTGAAACCTTCTGTGCCTTTGTTCTTTCAGCCTCCCCTATTGTTGCAAAAGCAGTATCACTGTCCTCTGACTTTCCTTACTGTGGCTGGATTCAGAATCAGAAGTGAGGGACTCTTGATCATTCTAGGTTGTAATAACATCAGAGTCGAGTCATGCTAATGGCTGTCATTGGGAATTACATAAAAATGATAATCTGTTTTTGAGCAAATGCACTGCCCCTTGGTCTTTTCTTGACCAAAGGGAGAAGGAATTAGGAAAGAATAAGTGGATAGAATAACTAACTGTAGGAGTAATGACTTTGCTTATGTTTCTGTTAGCTAATAGCAGGACCGAGTTGATGTGACCTAGGGAAACCTCTATTATACAAGGATAATCTGGGACATGTGAAATACTATATTTGCCTTGAGTTAGTCAGGTTATCTAGGAAGCAGACACTAAGACAAAATTAAATATGAAAACAATTTTTGAGAGAGCATACCCAAGAGAGAAGAAAGAGAGGAGCCCTGAGAGCCTGCGAGGGCCATCAGAACGCAAAGTGCTGCAGGTATGGCTGAGTGAAGGAGAAAAGGAAAGAATTAAAGTTAGGTGGAAGCATCTGAGAATGCAGGGCAGTTGTAGAGAGGATTCAACAAGGCTTTCAGTTATTCTAGAGTCAAAGTTTCCCATCACAGTAGTTCTTTGTCTCCCAGTAAGACTTAGAGTATCTGTGCCATTCTCAACCTTTGACTAAGAGAGGCAAATAGAAAGCACAGCTTTGGCAGGAATGTGGAGATGAATTTCAAAGCACAGCAGCTGGAGCCATGAGTCAGTTATATTTTCTGCAGTGAGAAATCTTAGAGGTACATTCTCATAGCTGCCGTAATCCCTGAGGTGTGGTCTTTGCAAGATAACTAATTGTCTTCTATAGAACAGGAATGAGAAATGACAATGCATAAATCTCCTCTTAAACCAAAACCCCCAAAATGCTGTAACCATCAGTCAATTTCTAATTGCGCATTAGTGAGTAAATAACAATAATATCTTTTAGTTCTGGTCAGTATGGTCAATGCTCCTGATTTAAATTTCTTCAAAGTTAAAAGAAAATCTCACATGAATTGGTTCACAACATGTTCACTAGAGAAAACATTTGCTGTATACCAATAAATCAGTTTTCCCTAATATTATTGAATAAACGTAGATAACATAGCAAAACAATTTATCTTATCACTTTCCACAACAGAAAGTTTCTGCTTATTCCTCACCTCTACACATTTTAAATAAATTCACTATAAAGAATGACATTCTGAAGCCATTTCACATCCATTCAGTTGTTCATACATCCATTTGTTAGAGTGAGTTGGGGTTTTTTTCTTTTTAATTCACCTAAAAGACCAAATTTGAATAGTAGATACAGATGCCCCATCAACAAGTAAAAACATTTTACACCTATAATGAGCACATTTAACAAGGAAAATGCCACACACTTTAATATCCCTAAAGCGTAATTAAGATCTAGTCATTGGTTACTTCAGCAAAGGTCAGTGCTGTATTTTCAGCCAATTTTCAGTTTGCTTGTTATGAGCCTGGGGTACTTGCTACAGGCTGACAAAAAACAGTTGAGAAAAAACTTATTTATACATTTATTATAAATGAGTGCATCATATAAAAGAAGCTTATGTTCCATATCTTATCTTTTTCTCAGTAAATTCAGTGGCCAAAAAATGCACAATACTCAAGAGGTTTTGTTTGTTTCCAGTAAAAAATAATTGGCTTTCAACTGTGATGGTACACAAAGGGCATAGTTATAAATTGTAATGGAATCTAATAAAGCTCTTACTGTGTCTCTGCTTTGTTCTGAGAAAGTCAAAAGAATGTAATTTTGTTCACATTGTGTAAAACATAGAGCACATCTAGCAAATGCTAAAATTTTGATTCAGCCTTAGTTAAAAATAAAATAACTATAAAAATAAATTATATTTTATATGGAGGATTACTGTGAACCAATTCATGGGGCCCATATGTCTGTCTTCCTTTCTTCCTTCTTCCTTCTTCCTTCCTTCCTTCCTACTTTCTTTCTTTCTTTCTTTCTTTCTTTCTTTCTTTCTTTCTTTCTTTCTTTCTTTCTTTCTTTCTTTCTTTCTTTCTTTCTTTCTTTCTTTCTAACATTTTTTATTGATTTATAATCATTTTACAATGTTGTGTCAAATTCCAGTGTTCAGCACAATTTTTCAGTCATTCATGGACATATACACACTCATTGTCACATTTTTTTCTCTGTGAGTTATCATAACATTTTGTGTATATTTCCCTGTGCTATACAGTGTAATCTTGTTTATCTATTCTACAATTTTGAAATCCCAGTCTATCCCTTCCCACCCTCCAAACCCCTGGTAACCACAAGTCTGTATTCTCTGTCTGTGAGTCTATGTCTGTCCTGTATTTACGCTTTGTTTTTGTTTGTTTGTTTGTTTTTGTTTTTGTTTTTTAGATTCCACATATGAGCGATCTCATACGGTATTTTTCTTTCTCTTTCTGGCTTACTTCACTTAGAATGACATTCTCCAGGAGCATCCATGTTGCTGCAAATGGCATTATGTTGTCGGTTTTTATGGCTGAGTAGTATTCCATTGTATAAATATACCACTTCTTCTTTATCCAGTCACCTGTTGATGGACATTTAGGCTGTTTCCATGTTTTGGCTATTGTAAATAGTGCTGCTATGAACATTGGGGTGCAGGTGTCATCCTGAAGTAGATTTCCTTCTGGATACAAGCCCAGGAGTGGGATTCCTGGGTCATATGGTAAGTCTATTCCTAGTCTTTTGAGGAATCTCCACACGGTTTTCCATAGTGGCTGCACCAAACTGCATTCCCACCAGCAGTGTAGGAGGGTTCCCCTTTCTCCACAGCCTCTCCAGCATTTGTCATTTGTGGATTTTTGAATGACAGCCATTCTGACTGGTGTGAGGTGATACCTCATTGTAGTTTTGATTTGCATTTCTCTGATAATTAGTGATATTGAGCATTTTTTCATGTGCTTTTTGATCATTTGTATGTCTTCCTTGGAGAATTGCTTGTTTAGGTTCTTTCTTTCTTTCTTTCTTTCTTTCTTTCTTTCTTTCTTTCTTTCTTTCTTTCTTTCTTTCCTTCCTTCCTTCCTTCCTTCCTTCCTTCCTTCCTTCCTTCCTTCCTCCTTCCTTCCTTCCTTCCTTCCTTCCTTCCTTCCTTCCTTCCTTCCTTCCTTTCTTCCTTCCTTTCCTTTTTTTCTTTTTTCTTTTGTCTTCCTTTCTTTTCTTTTCTTCTTTTTCCCATCCTATCTAAATATTTAGTCAACCAATTCCTTTAGTAATGTTGAAGAACAAATATATTTTGTGACTTCAAATTCTGGGCTATTTATTAAATATCTCAATGAGATAAAACGGAAGTTTGGAGACCATATGTAATTCTGTGACCGTAGGAATATAATGGACATAGGAATATAATGCAGACACTATTTAGTTAGGGTAAAACACTTTAAAAATTTTAAAGTTACACTTGCTCTTTGTGTTTGTCATAATTACAGTTATTTCCTTTATGTTTACAATCAGTGTGACAGTCAGTAGTTCTGCAGTGTTTTATTTAATCTCCTGGGAATGGAACTGTCAACTCTGAAGTTTATGATAACCATAGAATTGTATAAAATGCTTATTTTAGCAAGTGTGTTTGTTCAATTAAACCACCATAAGACGTATTTACTGGGTGATGAAATTTCTCCCTTAATCTGTAGGTGTACTTATTAGCTTTGAGTTGATCAATATACTACTCTGCAAATACACTTAACAACTTGATGCTAACTAACTCTAATCTGGTAGTCTGACTTAAATCTGCAGTCTATTTGAAATAAATATTGCCTCTAGCGATTGAGATGATCTGTCTAATTATAACAAATATAATTAGAAGCAAAAAGGAAAAGAAAAAGGCTTTGATTAAACCTTATAAAGTGGTCAAGACAACTGATGTGTAAACACATTTACATCTGTAATGGAAATGATTGATGATTAGGTCTTCAAAATCAATGCAAGTCCAGATAGCCCCTGTACTGTAACAGCTTTCTTGTCTACATCTCTATAGATGTAAAGCTTGCCCATTTTGCTCAAACATTTTCCACAAACTTTCTGCTGAATGCCACAGCAAGAAATAATCACTGCTTCATGTAATCAGGCTTCATGGTTATCTCTTATATTCTTAAAATATCTATTGGGATCAATCTTGAAGTACTGCAATATTCTAAAAGCTCATTTTCTAAAGAATAGTTCTTAATTTTTTTTAATGCCTTACTAATTTTTCTCAAAGGATATGAAAGGAATCTAAATTCATATTTTGCAGCATCCAGGATATAAATTTCCTCTCATCTCCTAATTGTATATTCTCTTAAACTACTCTGTTGCATCTCTTTCTAAAACCCTGAAATATGTCATTTCATATCCTTTCTCTGACATCCTCTACCATATGTCTATTTCTTTCATTTTCTCCCTTCCTTTGTCCTTGGTTTTTTAATTACACAGATGATTTAGCCTTTCTTACCTCTAGAAATTGAAATTTTAGAAATTGAACAAAGTTTTCTTTTTGCCTTGACAGGAAGAGAAAGGTGGATGCCAATGAATACGTTGTGCTAATATCAGTCTCTTATTATTGACAGAGTCAATATGAATGCTTATTGGGAGCCTAATATGTGTCAGGCCTGGTATCAAGTAGACACTGGAGATTTAATAGTGAACAATAGAGATATAATGATGAATGTCATGTTCTGCTTTCCTAAAGCTGATAATGTCATAGGTAATCCAGACAAGTAAACAGGCAGTTTCAAAACATTATAACTATTTTTATAAATATTTCTGAGGGAGGTATGTTGATAGGGCTCCAAAGCACAAATGCAACCTTAAATATTCACACGAGACTCTTTCCTACAACTTCTTAGAGTTCTCCCTGCTTCGTAAACCCTATTATTACATAATGATGAGGGGAAAAAAAGCATTCATCATTTTCTTACATTACATGTGAATATTACTTTACACAAACTCTGGAATAAATTATTTTGTTTGTGTGTGTGTGTTTTCCACTGACATTTCAAAAGAATATAGTTTGGAAAACACTACCTTTCTAAAATAACCACCTTAAAAATCTGAAAGATGCCATGTTTTAATCAGGGTTCTAAGTACTATGAAAGTCCACTATTTAAAAATTTTCACAATAGAGAAATAATAGAATGGTATGAGTTGTTTGTACAGAGTCTAGGTCAAGTATTTATCATAACCTTCTTGTGAAAAGGATATAATGTAGAAATTTTCAATAGCACTCTTTTACTTCACAGAACATTAATCAGTCACCAAATCCTGTCAATTATATATCTGAAACTGCTTTTCCATCTCTTCTCCTTATCATTCCCCAATTCCTGTAGCCATTTTAATTTCTATAGATTTTCCTTAGTCCTGACCATTTCCCTCTAATGCAGTTTCTGCAGTATCCCCCATCTGATAGCTTGCCTCTAAGCTCCACCCTCTCCCATTTGGCATCCACACGCCAGTATGAGTTATCTTTCTAAAGTATAAATTTGGTTGTTCCAGAATTTATCCCAAGGTCTTTTCACCCTTGCTTAGACAAAATTAAGTTCAATTTTGTGAACTAATTTAAGGCTATAACACCTGACACTGTTAACCTTTCCAACCTAATCTTTGCTGATTCTCTTTCTCCTATTTCTAACGTACACTCGGACTATCCCAGGATCCATCATCCTGCCATGTGACTTCCAAATCCATGCCTCTGAGCATGTTGTTTCTTCTGCCTTGTGCCCTATAAAGACCAGTTAATACCCCTTCCTTCAAGGAATACTTACTGACATTTCCCAACACAGTGCAAATTTTCAAGCCTCCATAGATACATTTTAACTAGTATACTTCCTGCACTATTATCACGTTAACTGTTGATATGCTTACCTTTTCCTGGTTAAGGAGCTCCTAGAACAATGACTGTTTTTCTTTACAACTCTATCTCCAAACATAACATATAGCCTATTACATAGTAGAAGTCAGAACATTGGACAACTTACTATGGAAACTGTTCATTCAAAGCCAGCCCAATCATAAAAATTCCATTAAGTTGTCTAAGTTCTAAACATCCTTTCAAAATTTATTACCTATTAATCAATATTTTTCCCTTAGAATGTTTTTTCCCTTTTAATAGTGACAGTAAACTTTTAAATAATCACATTTCTTGCGCTACTTTTTATAGCCCTTTTCTTGATGCATTTCATTTGTCACTTATTAAATGAAGCTATAATCTGATTTTACCCTCTCTCCTTTCCTCTTCTCACTTTACATACTCTCCATGGGCAATCCCACCCATCCAGCTCATTGTTTCATTAAGCATCCCCTTTCATGTAGACTCCAAATCCATAAATCCATCTCTGGTCATCCTTCTCTATCTGACTTAATTTCAATTACTTCCTAGATATATAGGTTATTAAGGTGATCAAGCAACATTTTAAAACAAGGAAAATGTGTCCCACTTCAAACTTTTATCTGTCACTGAAATCAACTCATTTCTTTCTGGGAGAGAAAAACAAAACAAAAATAAATAAATAAAAATTTTGGAATCAACATTGATCCTCTCCCACATACCTCACTTCCATTTTATCCTTGATTGTTATCTCTACCTGTGAAATACCCCTTAAATGTATTTCCAAATTTTAATTCTCAAAAAAACTCTGATTTTAAACTCACATTACTCTTCAACTGAAATATAAGAGGTTAAGATGGTCTTTAACTCCCAGTTATTGGTGTTAATCCACATTAGGCATTACCCACATTATATTTCAACTGAAATATTTTTCCAGTCTCACCCCACTTTCCAATGTAATTTTCGGTTCATATTTGGGATTTCTGTCTATATGAAAAGATACAAATATTCTATAACTTTTTGTAAGAAAGTATACAATATTTTATGTATAAATATATACATATATTTATAAATACTTTATATAATGTATAAATATTTTCACAACAAAGTGTTCACATTTTATAACTTTTACAAGAAAGTGTACGTCTTACTTTTTTTTTTAATTAATAGATATCTTCAGGGTTTACCATAGAGAATTTCCAAAACAATAAACATTTATAGATAATTGTAATGAAAGTTAAATTACCTAGAAAGTATAAAGTGCACACCATAGTCCTTAACAAAAATATTGCATCGCTTGTTTTCCTTGGTAATCTCACTAGCATGACATATAAGGTATTCAGAACCTACAGTCCATCTATATTTCCACTTTTTTTCTAATACTTCTTGAGACTAAGTATAAATATTTTTTCTACATCTTATTTGTAGCATGGATCCCTTGATTTTATTTGATTTTTTCCTCCAGGCAAGCAGTAGTACCCAATTAATTGAGATAACTCAGTATAAGTTCTAGTAAAAAAGCATGACTCAGTTTATACAATAAGAAACTTTAACCACATCGACTCAGAAGCATGTTTTTTTGTCATTTTCCCTTTTCCCCTCAACTTTATTGAGGTATAATTGACAAACAAAATTGTATATATTTAAGGTGTGCAACCTGATGATTTGATATACACATACATTGTGGAATGATTATCACAATCAAGATAATTAGCACATCCATCAGCTCACATATTTACTACAGGGGTTGGGGGCGAGTGAGAACACTTAAGATCTACTCTCTTAGCAAATTTCAACTATACAATACAGTATTTTTAACCATAATCACTATGTTGTGCATGGTATACATGTATGTATGTTTTGATACCCAGAACTTATTCATCTTATAATTGAAGGTTTGTGTCTTTTGACCACATCTCCCCATTTCTCTCACTCCGTAGCCTCTGGCAACCACCTTTCTACTTCTACCTCTTTGAATTTGCCTTCTTTGATTCCCTATATAAATGAGCTTATGCACTATTTGTTTTTCTCTGGCTTATTTCACTTAGCACTTAGCACAATGTCCTCCATGTTCACCTATGTCACAAATGGCTAGATTTCCTTCTCTTTATGGCTGAATAATATTCCATTGCATATGCATGCACCACATTTTATTAATTCATTTGTTGATAGACACTTAGGTTTTTTTCCCCCATATCTTAGCTATTGTAAATGGTTTCATGAACACAGGAGTTCGAATATCTCTTTGTGACCTTGTCATTGTATTTCCTTTGGATATCTACCCAGCTGCATTCTGAAGTAGGGGCAACAGGCCCAGAAAAGGAATGTCAAGACCTAATGGATCTAAACTTTATCATGTCTCTGGATAAACTCCAAAATAACATTTTTATTCTTTAAGATTATATTTATTACTGATGAAAACAAGAAAGATTTATTCATTCAACTGACACTGTTGAGCACATATTGTGGGCCAAACAATATGATAGACATGGGAAATATAAAAATATATATTCCATATGCATTTTATAGAGCATACAGTCTACATTTCAAATTGTACATTATAGTCAATATATTAAATAAAAAGAATGCATATTATTATGTAGTATGTATGGACATCAGTGGACAACTCACAACTATGAGAAATATATCAATGTCTAGTCTAGGATGGGAATAACAATATAAGTGTATCTCTTTCTGGCTTGAAAAAATTCTTCTTGTGTTTTTACCAGTTATTTCTGTGTCCCTGATTAATGTTCATTTTCCCTCCACCTTTAACCTCCCATATTTTGTTTGTTCATTGTTGTTGTTTACTTTTTTTTTAGTTTGAGCTTCTAGAAATTAATAGTGCTAAGGAATTACAGGATTGCTAACTATGCACCTTTACCCTATCCCAAAAGGCATTGAAGACAAAGTCACTGTCTGCTTAAATGGGGAAAGAGGACCCTAACTAGTTCTCTGTCCATGCATTCAGAAATTTCTGAATCTGGTATCACTTGGGCAGTCTTGTAACATGCAGATCAGACAAAACTCAGAGATTTAGAACAAAATTTTCCTTGTCAGCAAGGCTTTACTTAACCCTGAGCTCAAATATTGAACATACGTGCATCAAGTCTGCTATGTGCTGGTCCTACCAGCATCTTGACCTGGTTTTCCAAATTGCTTTGTTTCTTTAGACCATTTCTGCACCTCCAGTAACCAGCTCCTCTAATTGGAACATTGACTCCATACCCTTGGGAATGTGCTGATGGCTTGCTCTCAGTAGAAATTCTACAATCTGGAATTCAACCTCAGATCTAGTCCAAGTCTACATTGTCATGACTCCCTGGGCTCAACACTGAAAATGTCAGTGTCTGCAGACCAGACTTCCTCTAAGCTTCCTGACACCTCCTCCTGGCCCTTCACTGAGACCTTTTCAGATTGCATTTCCTGCCCCATCAGTTATGTCTTTACTGATTACTAAAATTCCTTTCACTGTGTCTAAATTAGTCTATTTCTGTTGAGTTGTTCCCCATTATCAAAATATTTTATAAGCTGAAATAGTAGATATCTAACAAGGAAGTTGAGAGGAAAGAGAAAGTAGCATGGTGCCAGGAAACAGTGAATTTATGGGGCCTTGAATGTTGAACATTAATTAATTCTGGACAATTTTGTATACTGCACTTCACTAATAAAATATATAAATTTCTCTCTCTTCCACCATGTTTGACAGCACTTAAGTTGTTTTTCTGACTTTAGACTCATCTTTTCTAACCTGAATTCTGCATAACTGTCCAATGATCTTTCTAATTAACTTTTGCCCTTATTGACAAGATAGGTTATATGAAATACTTGTATTGGTCTATTAGTTTAGTGATGCATGACAGAGAGAAGGGAGGGGGAAGCAATAACTAAGAGAAAAATATCTGCATCTTTCAGTGTTTATTTTCTGTACTGAAGATCATAAAACATCTAGAGCTTATCCTTGAGAAGCCCTAGAACTGACCTAAAGTCCATGTGGACCCCCCCAAATTGCATAGACTTTTAATCTTTCCAAGGAACATCAAATACAATTTTTATTGCTCTCTCAAAGATCATAACAAGTATCCTGGGTGATTCCTGTCATCTGGTAATATATGACATGTCATGAGTGAGTGTAGAAATACATCAAAACTTTGCTGTACATGTGTTTCCAGACATGAATGGGCACCTATACAGTGTAGTATTTTGTCCTGACAGGGAGACAGTTTTTGAGAAAAAAGATCCTGATGGCTATCATGACACAGTGCCCCTTTGACTACCAAGATTTTGCAGATGCCACTCCTTAATATATCCCTCTTGCCTGATTTCCTCGTGACCCTTCACAAATTTACCCGTTGGGTTGACTTGGAACCCATTAATATATTCATTCATCAAATAAGTATTAAGCACTTACTATATATGAGGCATTCATCTAGGCACTAGAAATTCAGGTGAAAAGCCCTGCTTTCAGAGAGTTTATATTCTATTAGAAGAAATACATTAAAAATAATTAATTAAGTGTGTGCTAGAAAGAGAGGATCATCGTTTAAGATTTAGGTTAGGCTTCAACTTGTCTGGGAAGCCTTCCTTGATCACCCCAGCCTGTGTTCTCTTCCATTTACAGATCCTCCTAGTGGATGCTTCCCTCCATTCAAGCAACGGCTTCGCGTTGTATCAGCATCTCTTTATGTTGTCTCTGACACTAGACTCCGAGAAGGTAGGTACCATATTTTCTGCATCTTTTTTTTTAAAGTGACTAGTCCAATTCCTGGGTCATGGTGTATATAATAAAAAGTGCTATAATTTATTGAGTCCCTTACTCATTTTGGGTACTATTCTAAGCCCTTTTCATGTAAAGCGTATTTTCTTTTCTTGCATAGCAAATTACCATAAACAGTGGCTTACACACACACATTTTTGTTACCTCATAGTTTCTGTTGATCAGAAGTCTTGGCACAGCTTAAATGGGGTTCTCTGTTGAAGGTATCACAAGGCTGTAGTCAAGGTGTGTTTTTATCTGGAGACTTGGCTATGGAAGAATCTACTTCCAAGCTCACTTAGTTTGTTGGTAGTATTTGTTTCCTGTAGCTGCATGACTTAGGACACTGGCTTTTTAACAGCTGTTGGCTGGAAGCTGTCCTCAATTCCTAAAGGCCAGCCACAAGTTCCTACCGTATGACTCCATATGTGGTTCACAGCATTATTGTTTGCTTCTTTAAGGTTACAAAATGATTCTCTCCTTACAGTCTGATAAGACAGAATTCTCTTTAAGGAAATGTAATCATGGGAGTAACATTCCATCATCCTTTCTGTATTCTCCTGCTTAGTTAGGAACATGTCAGAGATTCCACTCATTCTCAAGGCAAGGGGATTTCATAAGGGCATGATTCACCAGGAGACGCTTTAGAATGTACTGCCATACCATGTATTCTCTTATTTAAGCCCCAAAATTCTATAAGGCTTGTGCTAATATTATGAAGATAAAGAAGCTAAGGGCACTAGCCAGCTAATAAAATGTCAAGCCAAGTTTCAAGCCACACAGTACTACTCTAGAGTTTAAACTTTTATCTTGCATTATATTGACCCTACTGAATACACATCACTGAATTTATAAATGAAATAGTGAATAAACAAATGATGACTGAAAAATTGTACTGTACACTAGAAATTGACACATTGTCAACTGACTATAACTCAATAGGAAAAAAAAGAATGAATTAATGCTGATATAGTTTTTCCCTTTATAGAGGATATGAAGCGTATCTAAGTATATAATAGAAATACACTCAGCATAACATGTTGCTTAAAGTAAGAATTTGAGAAAAGATTAGTTTATTGGGTAGAATGGAAGAATGAATTTCCTGGGCTATTTAACTTTTATTTTATTTCATTTTTTTCATTCTTTAGATTCTTTGTAGCATTTATATATTTCAATTCTATTATTTGAAATTTCTGTGGCACTAATCTATTATGAAGTCATTAGTAATTACTGGGTAATATTATATCATGTCATATTATATTGATAGAATGATATATTTATTCATTCATTCATAGTATATTTTCCCTAACTGGAATATAATTTTTGTAAGGACAGGTCTTATCCATTTTTAACCACTATTGTATCTTGATTCCCTATAAAATAGTAGGCATACAGTAGGAACTCAGTAAATTACTTTGAATGATTTGACTGAATTGAATAAAATAATATAGTAGAAAAATAAATTCTAACCTACTATCATTTTTTCTTTTGCTCTAAAATTGTTGTTGTTGTTGTTAATGTTTATATCTTAAATATAAAGTATCCTGAGAATAAAATAGTGGAATTAATTCTCAAGCTTCACTTGGCATTAATACACAATCAAACAAAAATGTATTTTGAATTTTTGTTCCTGTTTAAACATCATAAGTATTTAATTAAATTTTAAGTAGCTAGCATTGGAAAGAATGTCTCACTCTGCCAGAACATAATCCACATAGATTTAAAAGAAAGTTGTGTTTTCCCATATGGGCTTAACTCAGAAGGCCTAACCTATAAAATGTTGCTCTGATCTCTGAAGACACACTCATTTCTATGATATATATCATATAATCAAACTACCTAAATGATTTTGGAAACAAGATTCCAACAGCATTTTTTCTCCCTTTCACTTTCAGCTAGAAAATACCCAAATCATTTATCATGAGGTAGATCTTTCTTGTATCTTATAGTAATAAACTCACGGCTAACATATGGTGTTATTTAGCTGTGTAACAGAAAAGATTAATCAGCTGACAAAATGTCACTATAAAGGAAATATTTTAAACTGTGATTTTCTTTTTTCTCTCACTTACGGGCATCCAGCCAAATTCATCTGCAGCTGGCTTAAAGAATGACATGAGGAAATAAAAAACCAAACCCTTAAATTATTTTGGCATTTATTATATTTGAGATGCCACACTGGAGGTCCATTGGTTGTGAAATGTAAATGTTTCCCTTTAATGAGAAATTACATTGCTGTTTTAATTGTGTGTGTGTGTGAGTGAACTTTTGAGGGTTCACTGAAATCTTTATCATCACCAACATTACAACAGCCATGTTCATTCACTTGGGTTGTTGGCTAACCTAAGACTTACAGTAAATGATTATATATCCTAGATCTCTTTAGAAAGAGAAGGTTTTAACCCAGGAAAACTCATAGGAACAACCTTAATAAACATAACTTCTTCTGAAAGAACACTTTGCATTATTGAATTGCTTGATACGTTAGGATGATCCTATCTTTAGGGAAAATACCCACTGACAGGAAAAATAACACCTTATTAACAATATGTATTATCACTTCTTCAAAGTCATATAAGTACTGTAATAAATAAAATTCATTTTAAGGTTTAAAAAAAATAGTAACCTTTCATTCATTGTTTTAAATTTTAGATTAAGCATAAAAACAGTGATATAAGGATTGAGGATCCACTACTGCTTTTGCTAAGAAATCCTTATACTTTAAAATGTTGACAGCCACTGTATTATCTCATTTATTCCTCATAAGATTCCCCATTAACACCTTGAATTGAATAAACTAACATTAATTGTGTGCATAATTTTAAATAACCCCTTTACTAATAAATCTGAATCATCCTGGGAGGTAGGCACTATTTATCTACAGGTAATAGATGTGAATACTGATCTGTTTTATTTTAAAGCCTTTGCT
The DNA here is from genome assembly GCF_048773025.1 of Camelus bactrianus. Lineage (NCBI taxonomy): Eukaryota > Metazoa > Chordata > Mammalia > Artiodactyla > Camelidae > Camelus > Camelus bactrianus. The sequence continues at coordinate 52,268,967 of NC_133542.1, forward strand.
TCTCAAACTGACCTGTACTGTGTTTCTGGACCAACTTTACATTTGTCTTATCTATATAGATATCCTGGAGAGACTATACATTTTAGCAGTTTTCCAGAATCAATGAATGGTAACCCCATTTTATGTGGGTTCCATCGTGCCACAACTTGTTTCTTCACTCTGGTTGTATATTTACACATTTGCATGTTCACTATATAAATCTAACAAAGAACGCATACCCATAACTTTCTCAAAACCTGCTGGATATGTGACACATTAATTTGGAATACATTTGTATAAATTAACATGCTAAGTATCCAAACTGAAATTCAGACTAGCTAACAGTATGAACTCTTCTTCATTTAAATTTGCAGAGCATGAATTACATTTTTTTCCATAATAGGACAATCCTTTCTTAATGAGTTCTATCTAAAAATAATGAATACTGTGTTAAACATGAAGTCACAGAGTTGTTTACACTGGTACCTATTCATAAAATTAGTATTTCTTTAGTTCCCAGGGACAGTAGTTAAATTGTTTATTAGCAGACACAAAAAAAATTAATCTGTTGGAAGGATACTAAGCACAATATCCTTTGACATTTTCATGCACAATAAACACTGGTTTATTCTGCCAAATTTATACTGAACATAAAATAATACCTAGCCAAATTAAATCAATATACATTGAATGCTTGCCATTAACATGTTACTTCACTAAATGTTAAGGTTCTAAAGATATCTAAAACACAGCTTCTGGCCTCAAAGGATATAGTGTCTTTTAGGGAGAGTAAGACAAGAAATTTTTCAAGTGAGTCTTAAGGGTCTAGTATTATAGATTCTATAAAAATGATTCAAGGTGCTATGAGAATTTAAAGGAGAAAGAACTAACATTGAGTTGGGGTGATTAAGAAGAGCTTTAAAGAATTGCTGCAGTTGAGATCTATCTTTAATTATGTGTCTTTATGATGTGAAGGTAGATAGAAAGGTCATTACACTAAGGGTGTATAGCTTGAGCAATGATATGAAAATGAAAGCATTCATTATGTTTTGGGGAATAAGTATTCCCATTTGACTACCGAACAAGCCATTCATTCTTTCACCAATATTTAATGAGTACTTACCATGTGTTAGGCACTCTTTTCAGGAGTGGGAATTTAACAATGAACAAAATAAGCAAAAATCTTTACCTCTGAGGTTTACTTCTTTGTGATGAAAGATAATAGACCTATAAAAGTACAAGTAAGTGAATGAATTATATGAAGTAGGGCTTTAATTTCTATAGAAGATCTCAGTAATAAGGAGACTTGAATGCAGCTCTGGTTGTTGTTTTTAATTCTGTTTTGATTTAATACGTTGAGAACTGTGACTGATAGTATAGGCTCTCTGATATATAACAGTTAGCATGTGCCTGAGTGTGATGCATTAGAATTGAAGTGACAGAGAATCAGGAGGCTACTGCAAGTAGTTTAGGTGTAATGTCACAAAGGAGTAAATTAGGGTAGTGGCTGTAGGAATGAAAAGAGAAAAAAATGTGTGAACTGCTTTAACATGAAGAATTTGTAGGATTTGGCAATTGTTTAAATGTATGAGAATGGGAAGAGGGTTAAGTCTCAAAGACCTAGTCTAATATTGAGGAAAATCTTAAGCGATTATCTACAAAGGCAAAAAAATTCAGTAGAAGATCATTTGAAAGAGAAGGTAATAATTCTAGTGCTCATGATTTGAGAAATGATCAGAATATACCAGTGATAATGTGAAGCAGGCACTTAGAAAGTTGGACTTGCAGCCATGGGTGAGGAATCAAAACTAGACATATAAAAGATTTAGAATGATTTTCATTGAGTTAGTAATGCTTTTGGGTGCCACTTGGGAATGAACATGGAGGAGAAGAATGAAACTCCTTGGAAGTATCTATATTTGAAGAATTGAAAATAGGTTAAGGTTAATGTTAGATAGGATATGGATGAGATTATGCTTTGAAAGTATTTTTATTCTAGAGGATGGATGGAGGAGAACAGGCAATGAAGCAGACAGAGAGGAAACAGTGTACTGTAGAAAAAGCATAAGGTTGATGGCATGAAGAAATGCAGGAAGCAAGATTCACAATGAACCTTTTTGTAAAGATGCAAGAAAGTGAGGGTGAGGAATATGTCGTCTATTTGTAAAATTAAGAGATCATTTTAAGGTAACTTCATAGAAAGCCAGATGCTAAAAGATGCATACTGTTTGATCCAATTTAAATGAAGTTCACAAACAGGGAAAACTAATCTAATATGGTAAGGATTACAGTATTATTGTTGAGGGAAATATTTACTGGGAGGTGATATAATGGGAACATCTGAGGCCAGAAATATTTTACATCATGATCTAGGTTGTCACACTGCTGTATACATATGTAAAAATTAGTCAATTTATATACTTCAAATTTGTGCACTTAACCATCAATAAGTTAAATATTTTGAAAAAGTGAAGATAAAGAAAAGAACGAAGGAGGAGTAAAAGGGAGGAAGGGATGAAGTCTGACCCATATTGACTTTATCAAACACTGGATCCATTTTCATATAAAATCAAGCATAATTCCAGATCCAGAGGTAATATTAGTCACTAAACTGCTGTATTGTTATTGCTAGTTAGGGCTATATATTTTGTTATTTGCACTATAAAGAGTCCTAACTTGTATATATTTAGATAAAGATTTTAATGTCATTTAGTTATTTGAATTATAATTACAAAAGTGTATAATGTTTAAAAGTTATAATAAAAGCAAAATAAAATACAATTTTATAATATGGTGTAGTTTGTATAAGTAGATATTTATTTATTGTAATATTCAATATTTTGAGTATTCAAACTGTAAATTCAGAACAGATATGTATTTTGTGAATTCATCTTACTATTTTATGAATTCATTCTTATTATTCATTCATTCATAAGCAGACTTAATACATGACAGTATCTGAGTTTAAGGATAAATAGAAATAAAGCTCTAATTATACTATGTCATTGTCACTAACAGAAATATACAAAAGATAAGTTCATGTTACTGGACAGTACACATCTACATAAGAATTTTTAAAGTTTTATGTTAATTAAAATATTTAGTATAAATGAAAAATGCAAAACAAAACATGTAAAATTATACATATATGGATGAATGTGTATATATGCCTATGTATGTGGATAAAATTATCAAATTAACCTATAAATTTAATATATTCCAAAGAAAAATATGCATATGGATTCTGTGGAAGTTTATAGAGCTAATTCTAAAGATCCTTACGAAATTAAAATATATAATTATACTCAAGAAAATACAGCAACGTGGAAATAATGAGAGAAATTTCTTCAAACTATAACAACATATAAAGCTACAATATTTAAATAAATATGGTATTAGTGTGGAGAATAAAATCAATGCAGCAGAATTAATCATTTTAGAAAATACTAATTTACATGTAGTACATTATTATATATGTATGTATTTCAAATTAAATTACTAGAGTTAGTAAATTGGGATAGGATGAGTTTTATTATTGTTGAAGGGACCTAATTAATACATCTATTAGCACCATTTAAAGAAAAAATATAAATTTAAAACCTGTTTTCTGTCTGTATGTCTATAACTTTGATTTTTTCTTGAAGTAGAAAAAAAGCACAAGTTACAATGCAGCAGTGACAAAATTAATCACCTTAAATTAAATATATACATATATATCCAACAACAAACATCATAAACAACTTTTGAAAGCATTGACTACATTGATATGTATGTGCACATGTGTGTGTTTGCATGCCTATGAGCTGATCAGGCATCCAGACTATGTAAAGACCTTTTACCAATGCTTAAAAACAGCAAAATAAAACCAAAATTAAATCAAAACAATATCTCCTTTTTAAAATTGTAGTACACCAAAATCACAAAACGTCTGAAGAAATGTAATGCCAAGAAAGAGAGCCAGCAAAATCAAATATTGAAACTGTGACTCAATTAAGATGAAATTATTTTTACATTTAACTTAATATGAAAAAGGCTTTTAAATAGTGTTTTTTGCAGTTGCTTAAAACGTTAAATAGTATTTTGGTGTCTACTTAGGTTGTAGAAAGGTGAAAAGTATTGTTATACGAGATAAAATTAAATGTTACCTCTAGATGAATTGCAAAGCTGTGGTGCACTGAGGGTAATTAATCATAGTGACCTAAACCTGAATAGATTGACTCAATCATAGTGACTCAAACCTCCACACTATTGGCCACTAACAGAAGACATGTGCCCATTTCCAGGGATAAGTACACAGGATACCAAGTTTATTTGTAAGTTATAATAATACAAAGAAGAGAATAAGGAAGAAGAAGAATGAGAGTGCGAAGAAGGAATCCAACACATTGTCTAGAGGCAAAGCAATCAAAGGAACCAGAGTCAGGTATAACACAGATAATGAAACTATCAGGTAGGGAATATAAAACAAGTATACTAAATATGATAAAGGCTCTAGGGGAAAAGATTAACAATATTCATAGATGCATAAATAGCATTTGATAAAATCCAGTACCATTTTGTTAATGATTAAAAACTTTTGGTAAACTAGAAACAGAAGGAAACTTCCTTAACCTGGGAAAGATCATCTGTAAAATTCTCTTGCTTAAATCATACTTAATGATGAAACATTGAAATTTACCCCCACCATTGAGATGTACAAGGCAAGAATTTTCACACTAATTACCCCTCTGTAACATCATGTTGGTATTTCCAACCAATTCAATAAGAAAAATAAAAGAAATATAAAAAGGCATACAGATTAGAAATAAATAAAATTATTTTCATTCACAGAAAACATGATTGTCTGTATAGAAAATCATGAAGAATCTTCAGAAATCTCTTAGAGTTTAGAGTGAGTTGAGCAAGGTCACAGGAATGCAAGAACACAAAAATATGTATTTCTAGTTCTATATGTAAATCTATATTTCTGTTATTTCTGTATACTCACAATGATCAATTAGAATTTAAAATTTAAAAACATTATCATTTACAAGAGCAACAAAAATCAAATACTTATGTATAGATATAACAAAATATGTGTAAGTTTTATATATGGAAACCTAACAAAACAGTGCAGAAATACATGAAGACCTAAATAGAGAATTACATATTCTTCATGAATTGGAAGATATAATATTGTTAAGATGTGAATTCTCCCCCAAATTGATCCATCCTACAACATAATCACAATCTCAGCAGGTTTTTTTCTTTAGATATTGACAAGCTAATTCTAAAATGTATGTAAAAAGGCAAAGAAACTAAAATACTCAACAAACTATCAGGAAGAGAAATTAAGGATACAGCCTCATTTACTATTGCATCAAAAAGAATAAAATACCTAGTAATAAACCTACTTAAGGAGGCAAAAGACCTGTACTCCAAAAACTATTAGGTGCTGACAAAAAAAAAAAAAAACTGAAGGTCATACAAACAGACGGAAAGATATAATGTGCTCCTGATTGGAAGAATCAATATTGTTAAAATGACCATACTGCCCAAAGCAATCTACACATTCAGTGCAATACCTATCAAAATACCAATGACATTTTTCACAGAACTAGAACAAATTTTTTTTTAATTTGTATGGCAACACAAAAGACCCTGAATAACCAAAACAATCCTGAAAAAGAAGAACAGAGCTATAGGAATCATGCTCTCTGACCTCTGACTATACTACAAAGCTACAGTAATTAAAACAGCATGATACTGGCACAAAAAGAGACACAAAGATCAATGGAGCAAGACAGAAAGCCCAGAAATAAACTCATACACTTATGGTCAATTAAGCTACAACAAAGGAAGCAAGAATATACAGTGGAGAAAACACAGTCTCTTCAATAGTTGTGCTGGGAAAACTGGACAGCTACATATAAAAGAATGAAATTAGAACATTCTCTAACACCATATAAAATTATCTCAAAATGGATTAAAGTGCTATAAGTAAGACCAGATACTCTCAAACTTCTAGAGGAAAACATAGACAGAACACTCTTTCACTTAAATCGCAGCAATAATTTTTTGGACCCATCTCCTAGAGTAATGGGGGAAAAGGCAAAAATAAATGAATAGGGCCTAATTAAACTTAAAAGGTTTTGTACAGCAAAGGAAGCTATAAACAAAATGAAAAGACAACCTATAGAATGGGAGAAAATATTTGTAAACAATGGTACCTACAGGGGATTAACTTTCAAAATATACAACACTTTATACAGCTCAATATCAAAAAAGCAAACAAACCAATTAAAAAATTAGAAGAAAACCTAAATAGACATTTCTCCAAAGAAGACATACAGATGGCCAATAGGCAGATGAAAAGATGCTCAACGTTGCTAATTATTAGAGAAATGAAAATCAAAACTACAATGAGGTATTACCTCCCACTGGTCAAAATGGCCATCATCAAAAAGTCTACAAATAATAAATGCTGGAGAGATTCTGGAGAAAAGGGAACCCTCAAACACTGTTAGTGGGAGTGTAAGTTGGTGCAGTCACTATGGAGAACAGTATGAGGTTCCTTTAAAAACTAAAAATAGAGTTACCATATGATCCAGCAATTCCACTCCTGGGCGTGTATCCTGAAAAGATGAAATCTATAATTCAAAAAGATACATGCACCCCAATATTCATAGAAGTGCTATTTACAATAGCCAAGACATGGAAGCAACCTAAATGTCCACTGACAGATGAGTAGATAAAGAAGTTGTGGTATATATATGCAATTAATACTACTCAGTTATAAAAAAGAATGAAATAATGCTATTTTCAGCAATATGGGTGGACCTAGACATTATCATACTAAGTGAAGTAAGTCAGACAGAGAAAGATAAATACCATGTGATATCACTTATATGTGGAATCTTAAAAAATTATACAAATGAATTTATTTACAAAAGAGAAACAGACTCACAGACATAGAAAACAATCTTATGGTTACCAAGTGGGAAAGAGGTGGGAAGGGTTAAATTAGGAGTTTGAGATTCACTACTATACATAAAATAAATCAGGACCTACTATATGGAACAGGGAACTATATTCAATATCTTATAATAACCTATAGTGTAAAAGAATCTGAAAAAAATTACATATACATATATAGATACAACTGAATCACTTTGCTGCACAGTTAAAACTAATATAACGTAAATCAACTATACTTCAATTAAAAGTTTGTTTAAAAAAACAATTTTGAGGAAAAACAGAGTTGGGGAAATCATACTTCCTGATTCAAGATAGACTATAAACTACAGTTTAAGAAGAAAATGTGGAATTGATGATAGATAGATACATAGATAGATAGATAAGAAAAAAACACTCTATATACTACACAAATGTTGTCAATTGATTTTTTTAAACTCATTATCTCGTTCACATCTGTTGTTTGCTTTTTGATACTTCTGTATTGCTTATCTCATGCTAGAGATTGTTAGGCAGTGATTTGGGCAAAGAAGATTGCAGAGAGAATAAAGAAACTTTGGGAAAAAGCACTCATAGCAGAGGGCACTAAATGTGTTATAGTATAGCAATATGTTAAGCCACAAAAAAAAAAAATTTCTGGGTTTTGTGAGTAATACATTGACTGGAACATAAGGCACATCTGTAGGCATGCCAGGTAAAAGACGAAAAACAGTTAGGAGTGAAATCACTAAAAGCCTTTTTGGCTTGGAACACCATGGGGAGCTACCACAAACTTTTCAGCAAATGGTCATAGGCACTATGTGCCTGTAGTTGTAGAGGGTAAATACCAAAGGTGAGTACATTGAAAGAGCAGAAGGCAGGGAGCCCAAGAGTAGACATTTGAAATGGCCTGTAGGAGAGATTGTATGATTGAAATGCGAGAACAGAAGTATAAATTGAGAACAAGGAGAATGAGTTTAAGAGACTTTTTTAAAATTGATGTTTCACATTACTTGGCAACTCACTGAATATGGGGGTGGGGACAAGAAAGCAAGAGTAAGACTGTCAGGTTTCTGACCTGTTCAAGATGTTTTTAATTTGGCAAAAAATTCCATTACTGTATCTAGAAGACACCAAAATGACAGTCATTGGATGATATGAATGGAGAGGGCATGTGATAATTACATAAGTTTTGAACTTAACTATGTTTTAGGGACAGGCATGGGGAAAATATCAAATAAGCTGTTACAGGTCTGACAATCAGAAAGAAGATGTGTACTGGCAATATATTTTTAGTTTATTCAGATCATTCATTAATTCAAAAAATATTTTAGGACCAAATAGGTCTTGGCCTAAATATGAATTATCTACATATATATATTTACATATATAGTCATCTAATTGTTCACATCAACTGTATGAAGTGCTGAGTCCGTAGAAATGGAACAGATGGTTCATGGAGTGCAAAAATACAGAAACTCAATAGTGCTGAGGACACTCCTTTTATTATCTCCAATTTTAGGTGAAGGTTGAAAAAGAATCAATCAACAAAAAGATACTATTTTAGGAAAGGTGAGAGAATGATAAAGTTGAAGCTGAAGGTGCATGGTTTCAAGAGGAAGGAATGTCTGAGGAATTGAGAGACTTATAAAGGGCTAGATAGAATAGGAAATGAAGAAGTCTTTGGATTTTCCAATTAGATGATTATGTGTGAAGTTTGGATTTTTTCATTAGTTTGTGATACTTGAGGCAATAAAATGAATCAGTAAATTGGAGCTAGAGAAATTAAAGACCATCTGTATAGAATATACATTCAAGCTGCTAAATTGGAGAGACGGGTGAGAGAATAAGAAACTCGATAAAGAGATTTTAGTATTACCAGGTATACCTGGGCATATTTGTAATTTAAAAGAAAGTTGATAGTACAAAGAAAGGAATAAGATTAAGTGGAAATATAGATTCTAGATTAGCCAAACAGGATCAGAAAGAGAACTGAAAGCTTAAGAAGAGTAGGATATGTGTGAAAGCAGGAAGTATTTTGGGAGTGGTAGGTAAAAGGAGAGTCACAGCTAATGCAAACCCAATTTCCAGTCCAATCTCAGCATTTAATTAGGAAGTCCTTAATAGCAAAAAGCTTACTTCCCATATTTTGCAGTATTTTAAAAGAAGCATATAAGATAAATCCTTAGAAGTATTAAATTAAGTTTTTAACATATGTTCAAATAAGTTTGAAACTTGAAGACTATACTCTTACTCTTTGCAGGTAAAATGAAATAGTGTAAAATTGTTCTTAAATCTAGTAGCAAATATGCTTCAATTTACTACTAAATTATACCTAGGTAAATTTTACTTCAATTAAATGTTCTGTAGAATACAGTGCATAAAATAAGAATATAGTATTTGCATAGAATAATTTATTTACACCTTTTAAAGATACACAGTTTTAATTGTAATTGAGTTGTGGGATATGAGTGAATTGTTTGAAGAAGGCTGTTCATTAAATGATCTTTTGAGACTTAATTATAGAATCACATCTTTTAAATTGTAAGGAAAGATAATTTGCATTAATTTCTTCAATTAGGCGATTTAGTATACTTATTTAAGTAACTACCTTTCAAGAATGAGATTACCTTACAAGAATGAGATTGAGAAAACTCTGCCAAGCGTTGCATTTCAGTAGACTGTAAATCACTCAACAATAACTTCCAAAGTAGGCTGACACTCTGCTAGAGAACAAAATCATGACTTTGTGCAGTATAAGCATATTTTAAATACCTGTGTAGTAAAAAACACAAACAGCCTGGAAAAATATTAAAAGTAATGTTTAGCATCAGTTACCAGGAAATCACGAAGGACAGATCAAGGAGACATTCTGAACTTATTTCCACACATTTCACAAAATAATTCTGATTAAGAGTAATGATACTAAAAAGTATGTGCTTGTAAATTGAACATACAACATATCATTTATATTCACTGTTTTGTAATAACATAACATTCTTGGATTTATAAATGTTAAAAATCTAGTGAATTTCCAGAACTCCTCTCTAGTTCACACATATTAAGAAATCTCAAAACTTAGCCAATCCAAATACATAATATCTCTAATAATTCAATAACTCATTTGCATTCTCTATTAATTGTAGATCCACTTAAATATTGTTCACTATAGAAAATAATTCAGTACAAGATAAATTATATCTGAGAGAAGAGCAGTTCCATTTATAATACATTTAAGGTAATTTATTGGTATATTGTTCCCATATAATTTCCATGGGAATTTCCTGCAAAACTTAATTTTTGAAATATTCAGTATACTCTGTAAAGACCAAGTGCTATAATTCTGTGTGTTTGAGAAGTGCTGTATTTTAAATAAGTTGAGGTATAAATTGCCAGCTCCACTTTTGTGCATGTAGACTGAAGACAGTGAAGATTCTGTCAGAATAAAAAGCCAAATGATTTTCTAAATTTTTAAAGAGTTTCAAGTCTGTATATTTATACATATATATATATATATATATATACACACACATACATACATATATATATACACACACACATACATACATATATATACACACAAAAATAACTTAATTAATTCAATCAATCTGCCATTTTAAAGGGGAATACATAGTTAAATAATTGATATAATGTGGATTAAAAAGGTAGATGCTTGCTTGAATATTTTATGTTTTAATCCATGTTTATTTATATCATAAAACATGCTAATTGAAATATATATCTGCTATTTTCCTATATTTATTTTTCTTAATTGCTTTTTAAAAATGGAAACCATAGACACTTGAGAAAAATAATGACTATGTACTAGTAGCATTATAAACAATTAACATTATTAATTATTCACATTTACATGGGGCAACATAGAATTCTAGTAATATCTGGATTTGAAAATTATACAATTACTAACCAAAGTTACTTACCTTCTCTAAGGTTAGAGTCCTGAAAATTCACCTATGATTCCATGGTTTTAAACATTCTATGTATAAAAATAAAAGTCTTACAAAGTCTTTCCTTTTTTTTCTTTTCCCTTTAGCTCCTCCCTCATATCAGTTTTTCAAGATTCAGATCAAATACATGGAAAAACCTCTCAAAATATCCTAGAAAGTGTTTTTATATGTTGTGCTCACATAACACTTAGTTAAAATAATTTTTAATAAGGAATATAATAAAACTCCATTGAAGGACCTTTAAATTATATAAAAATATAAAATAGATGAAAATTGCCCATATTTTGCCTTTAATAGGGGAAATAAATTTTTGGACTTTTATAAAGAGATGGCAGCTTGAAACAGCATCACACACACTCTCTCACATGATTTATTTCATATGATTACAATAAACAAGTATGGTTACAAACAGAGGAACCTCAATGATGGTGTAAGATGCTAGGTAGGATTGCATCTAAATGCCATTAATTTTCAGTTGTGCCCTTTGGATGCACAGTAAAGATGCAAGAAAATAAAGAAGAGCTCCTTAGCTTGAATTTCTCAGATTTTTTAAACTGATCAGATATTGTGAAATTGTAAACAGGTAGTAAACGTATGTTCCTGTAAGCAGAAAAAAAGAGCAACATTGAGATAGGACATATTATTGAGCACTAAACCAGTTTTTTTGGTTTGGGGACAGTAAACATCTATTGGCTGTTTTAGTCAACCATCGTACACAGAAATTTAGGAAAGAATCTGTTTTGTCTGGCTTGGTTCAAATCCTTGAGCATTAGTGACCACTTCAGACAACTTAGGTATTAGTGAAAACCACAGACTCTAGAGCAAGACAAGATCCAAGCTTTGTTTATTCCCAATAATGGGAAGTTGGGCACGGTATTTCTCTCTCTTTAACTTAGTTTCTTCACATTTGAAATGGTGATAATAATAGTAACTACCTTGTAGTGCTGTTGTAAGGATTAGAAGAAACAGAACAGTGCCTGGCACAGTAATAGTTAAGCACATGGTAAATTCTAGTCTTATTGTTAGTCTATGAAAGGAGTGCTCTAGCTATAGTACTTTCTGTTTGTGTCTTGAAATGCAGGATTGTATTCATGCCTTTTACTATAGCTTGTTCCATTCAACTCGCTCTTATTATACCTATTATGTCCAAGCAGATTATATAAATAATCATTTATTTATTTTTACATACATACATATTTTGGCACTTCAGCCAGTCTAATCTGATACTACATATTTAAACTGTGTATTTTACCTGGAGGATGGACCTATATCCAGCACTTCTATGGAAATCATCCAAATTGGTTCCTAATGAATTCATTAAGTGTCAAATAAGAACTCAATAACATATGATGTATACCACGTATAACAGGAATATGTCTCATTAAGATGGGAGACAGAGGCAGATTTGTGGTTTTTCCTGTGTAGATAGTAATAATCACATCAGATCATTCTTCAGTGTCTTAATAACAATCTCATATGAATTCTTTAACTTTGAAATTTTTGAAGTGACAGTACAATCCCTTGAGAATTAATGAGACTGCACAATTTACTATAAATGTATAGAATGACATTTTAATTTTAAAAATGTAGGACCTAACAGACCTACAGAATATTCCTCCCAACAACAACAGAATATACATTCCTCTCTAGGATAGATCATATATTAGATCACAAAACAAGTCTTAAGAATTTAAGAAGCTTGAAATCGTATCAAGTTTTCTTTTCCAATCGCAGTGAAATAAAAACTAGAAATCAAAAGCAGCAGGAAAACTGGCAAGTTCAAAAGTATCTATATTTAAACAATACACTTTTAAACAACCAATGGATCAAAGAAGCAACCAAAAGGGAAAATAGAGAATGTCTTGAGACAATTGAGAATAAAAACAACATACCAAAACTTATGTGGTGCAGTAAAGCAGTACTAAGATGGTAGTTTTAAAAATAAAAGCCTACAATATAAAGTACAATGATCTTAAATAAACAACACCTCAAAGAATTAGAAAAAGAAGAACAAATTAAGCCCAAACTTAGTAGAAGGAAAAAAAATGATAAAGGTTAGAATAGAAATCAATGAAATAAAGAATAAAAAACAGGAAAAAAACAATAAAAGTGAGTTATATTTCGGAAGTGATAAAAATGTGAGATAAACATTTTTCCTGCTTTGACAGATTATTTACTAATATGGCATTCTAAACATCACATAAATATAGCCCATATACTAGAGTATCAAACGTTGTTCCAGTAAGAATTTGAAGAGTACATTTAGGGCTGTTTTAAGAAATATGAATACTTTAGCTCTCATTATTACATCAGGTGAATAAAATGATTCAAAAAATGGTTCTCATCTCCTGCTATGATTAACAACAAAACCAAGCAGAAAGTTAAGAGAGTGTAAGATACTGAATTTATAGTTCCCTGTGCTATACAGTATAAACTTGTTGTTTATCTATTTTATATATATATATATATATATATATATATTATTTAATATCTGCAAATCTCTAACTCCAAGTTATCCCTTCCTCTCCTTACCCCCCACCCCCCAGTAACCATAAGTTTGTTTTCTATATCTGTGAGTCTCTTTCTGTTTTGTAAATAAGTTTATCTATGTCTTTTTTTTTTTTTTTTTTAAGATTCCACATACGAGTGATATCCTAGGGTATTTTTCTGTGTCTTTTTGGCTTACTTCACTTAGAATGACAATATCCAGGTCCATCCATGTTGCTGCAAGTGGCATTATTTTATTCTTTTTTATAGCTGAGTAGTATTCCATTATATAAATATTCCACAACCTCTTTATCCAATCATGTGAAGTTTTTTTTAAGTAAGAGCAATAGTAAATATACTTGTTCTTTTTTGTCCAGATCATAAGCCTACAAAACGATTATTAACAAATGATACATGATATATGAAAAGATGTTCAACATCACTGATCATCAGGGAAACTCAAATCAAAGCCACAATGAGATATCACCTCATACCTATTAGGATGGCCATCATTAAAAAAAAATCAATTTCGTGAGAATGTAGAGAAATTGAACCTTTTGTACACTGTTTGTGGGAATGTAAAATGGTACAACAACAACAAAGAAAAATAGAAAAACCTTATGAACCATCAATCTCACTTCTGCATATATATCCAAAAGAATTTAAATCAGGCTCTTGAATAGATATTTATACTCCCTGTTCATTGCATCATTATTCATAATAGCCAAGATGTGAAAACACCTGAGTGTATGATGTTGGTTGAATGGATAAAGAAAATATGATATATATATATACAATGGATACTATTCAGCATTAAAAAGAAGGAAATGTTGCCAAATGTCACAACATGGATGAACCTTGAAGGGATTATGCTAAGTGAAACAAACTAGTCACAGGAGAACAAATTGTGCATGATATCGTTTATATGAGGTATATGAAACAGGCAAACAGATTAAAGCAGAGAATAGAATATTGATTGCTAGGGGTTGAGGGGAGGGGAGAATGGAGAATTGCTGTCCAAAGGGTATAGATGGTTTAATTAACTTTTGCAAGATGGTTAAGTTCTAGAGATCTGTTTGTACAACAATCTACCTATAGTTAACAATACTATATTGTGGACTTAAAATTTTGTTAAGAGGGTAGATCTCATGTTAAAATACATACTAATCTCATTTTAAATCAGCTTTATCACTAAAGAATTTGTGAAAACCTTTAGTGTATCAGATGAAGAGGAAATTCTAGTATAATTTAGATTTTTTTTTTTAATTTGTAAGGTTACTAGTACATAACCTGCATTTGTCTTATTCTCTTTATCATCATAGAAAAGCAATTTATTCACTACAGGGTACTTATTACTTGGGCCTATTCTTTGCCAAGTCACCTTCTTGAAGTATATACCTTTATATCTTTATGGAAGTTTTGATCCCTCCAAAATTGTAAATGTGTGAATGATATTTCTAGTCTGTGTCTCTAGTTTATGTAGCCCATGTCTTATACCATTGGCAGCTGTGTTGTCTCTCCTGCAGCTAGCATTCTGAAGCTCTCTGCTGACGTAGTAAGCAGAATATTATGGTAAGAATTGTTGGAGCCTAAGATAAAAATTAATTGCTTCAAGGAAGGTATCAATATCACATATTGTGCATACTCTTCATTTTATAAATTTGAATCAATAAAAAATAAAGAAAATTTGAAGGTCTGTCTCTATAATTTGTCAATTAGATTTTGCTAAAGTTAAAACAATTACAGTATCTCAGTGGCTTAAAACAACAGAGGTCTGTTTCCTATTTTGTTTCCTCATAACTATTCCTACTTACCTTTTACCCAACTCAGAATCCCCAAAACTCTGACCAAGGCTTTTTCTGGGTAAACTGATCAAATCACCCTCTATGCTTTTGCATAGTTTTTCTCTTGTTGCATATTTGTAAACATTGTTCTGCTCAATTTTTCAGACAATTGGTATATACCTCTTCTGTCTTTTTGAGGTGCTGGTCATATTTAAAACCTCCTTGGTTTTAAATTTTACCCATATAACTTATTACTCAGGCAGCAGTATTAAATTCTAGACCATAATCAGACAAATCCACTATACTCAAGGGAGAGAAGTGATCCAGCTGGCAACACACAAAAGAATCAGTAATAAGAATCAGTGAGAAGCAGTTCTGAAAAACAAACGGGCTGTTGTTAACAGAAAAAAAGTAAGAATTGTGCAGAAAAAAAAGTAGGAATTATACTCAAACTATAAATATTCATCATTGTGGTTGTTAATGAGGTAACAGTAATATAAGCACTCTCATATTATTATTAATAAAAATGTAATCTGGAATAAATTTTTATGAAAAGAAAATTTGCAATTTTTAAGCTTAAAATTATTAATATTTCTTACCTAATGTTTCCTTTTAAAAATATAGCCTGAATAAATATAGCCTGAAATTGGGAGGGACTTCTGAAATGGCAGTATAATGATCTTTGTAATTACCCTCCTTAATAAAAGCAGTGAAAACACTGGCCAAAAGAACAGTCAAAATCAACTTTTCCAAAATTTGGATTAGTAAAGATACCCAATAATCTAAGGACTCTGTAACATATAAAAACTGCTAAGCCTCAGGAAGAGCAGCAGTGTTTGTAGCTTTTTAACTTGGCCTTATCTAATTCTCTACATCCCATCTTCATGGAAAGCCAGCAGCCTCACAACTATGAAGTTATGAAGACCATCAACTTTGCATTTATAAGGAGTGGTGGGATTAGAACTCCTCAAAAAGTCCCATTCCCAGAGCATTGTTAATAGTTTGGCTTATCTTGGAGCTCTGTGGAAAATCCCCGTTCTCAGTAGTTGTTATTATTTAATTTTTCTTGGAGCTTTCTTGTAAGAATAGCCCTAGCCCAGGGCATTTATTGAAAACAGCTGACAGCAATTGTAAAATATCATAGTTATCAGAGTCCACAATAGGAGTTGGGCCTAACAGGATCCTGGTCAAAACTTAAAGATCTGAGAAACAAGATGCCCACAGGGGGCTTTGGAAAGTTCTGCTATTTCTGAGTATATAGAAGGTCCTACACGTGTGCAGGTCTTAATGCATACACAGAAAAAAATTGAGGGAACCCACAATGACAAAATCAGTGAAATTAAAAGTCACTTGTTTGAAAAGATCAACAAAACTGACAAATCCTTAGCTAGAATGATGAAAAAATGAAGAATAATCAAATTGTTGAAATCAAGAATGAAGGAATTGACAGTTCCACTAACCTTAAGAAGTAAAGAGGATTATAAGGGAATTTTTGAACAATGGTATGCCAAGAAATTAAAAAAACTTAGATGAACAAATTCCCAGAAAGGCAAAACTACTGAAGCTAACTCAAGAACAAATAGAAAATCTGAACAAACTGTAATGACTTTGAATTGTAACTAAAAACTTTCCACAAGTAAAAGCTCTTTTACTAGTAGCTTTATTGGTGAATTCTACAAACTTTTAAAGAATAATTAATCCAAATTTTCACAAACTTTTCTAAGTAAGAAAAGAGAAGGAAATATTACTGAAGCCATCATGTGAGCCAGTGTTACTCTTACTATTAAAACCAGACATAACACACACACACACACACACAAATAGGAATCAATATCCAAAGTGAACAAAGATGCAAAAATCCTCAACAAAATGGTAAGAAGTCAAATTCAGCAACAAATAAAAAGATTTATATACAATAACCAAGTATGATCTATCCCAAGAATGCAAGTCAATATAATGCACTACATTTATAAGATAAAGGATACGAGCTATATAATCATTTCCAGTGATGGCAGATAGAGCACTTGATGCACTCCAACACTGTCTCATGATAAAAACATGCAACAAACTAGAAACGGAAGAGAATTGCCTTAATCAGATAAAGGACATCTATGAAAAACCCAGAACTAACCTTATACTTAATCACACTTCTATTCAAAATTGTACTGTAACATATAAAAACTAATATTTAGGGAAATTAGATAAATAAAAGAAATAAAAGACATTCATATATTTTAATTGAATTTAAGTAAGTCATATTGTAGGGAAGATATATATCACAATAATCCATATAAATAATATATAATAATCCATATAAATTGAATTGGTTAAATTTAGTAATATTGTAGGAGTCCTTTTTGTGCAGATATTCAAAAGTGATAGTGTGGGAGGTGGAAAGTGGAGTGTTCACTAAAGGTTGACTGACTAAAAACAGCTTGGTTTATATTTCTCTCTTATCAATATTTATATTATATTTAAGGCTTGCAGTACACACAAGATGCCTATGCATTTTGAGGCTGACTACATTTTTATTTTGAAGCATTTAATGATAAGTTGCTGTTGGCTGAATTTAATAGGTTCTTGAGAAAATGTGGTTGTAACTCCAGATTCATAGTATCACACTAAACCAGATTTAGCATTTTATTATAGAAAGAATGGAGTCAGGAGTCACAAATCTGAGACTCTTTTGAAACAAGACAGAAAAAGCCCAGAATTAAAATGGTGATGGAAAAAGACAATTTATTTTCCTCTGCCTGTCTGCATAGAAAATAAGGGTATATTTAACCCAGAAAAGAACAGGTGAACTGTATTTATAATAGTCAGAGATAAAATGTTGTATTATTCAATTCTTCTATTAATTTATTTCCATTGCTCCCACTGCCACAAAGTGTACTTAAC
The DNA here is from genome assembly GCF_048773025.1 of Camelus bactrianus. NCBI lineage: Eukaryota > Metazoa > Chordata > Mammalia > Artiodactyla > Camelidae > Camelus > Camelus bactrianus. Next base: position 52,287,016 of record NC_133542.1, read on the forward strand.
ATATAGGTGAATTAAATGAAAAGAAAAATGATACCATGTATGTAGTATATGATTTATGGAAAGCTATTTATTTCAAGTTTACTTTGAGGTATTTTCTAGTTTGAGTTCACCTACTGAACTCAGCCTCAAGGAAACGCATACTATTAGATTTTAATTTACTTATAATTTTTAGTACAGTATGTTGGTTGTTGAAAAGAGGAGCCACTAAGTGTCATCTTGATAATGTCATTGGAATAGAAGTGCTAAATATATCTATCCAGTAAAAAGAGCAAGGTGGGCAAGATATAGGAAGCATAAATTATTATACCCTAAAAATTTGACTCTGAATGAGTGAGACTAAATAAGCTAAATAATTTTGCTTTGAAATATCTTAGATGATTTCATTTTTTAAGTTAGGTTTGGTATTTTTCAAATAGATAATTAGTAGAAATGGAATGGACTATACTTTTGCCTTCTGTACTAAACTGTACATTTTAATTTGATTTTGTTCTGATCTTTTCCATGTCTCTATCACATAGGACAGTATCAGGAGCATTGATGAAAGGTCATTTATATTATGTTAATAAAGATAGGTATGGTAAAAATAATCCACCCCATAGTTAGGTTTTCACTACCAAATCAACATAAATTGGGCTATAGATGTAAGAAAATAAAACAGCCTTCATGCACAAACCATATGCAAGAAGGTTATCAAAAGTCAAATATATACACATATTTTTGCATAGAAAGCAGTGTTTGGTAATTATTTTCATGTTAAGCAGTCATTTGCTTGATTGACAGCTCCTTCACTAACTACCCATGTGGGCTCGGTAAGTTACTTAACTGATTTGAACTTCTTTTTCTCATTTGTAAGATATAAGAAAATGTGATATAAGAAAACATAAATTTAGATTCCATTTTTCTTATTTTGAAAGAAATATATTCCCTGGGAATTGAATATTTGTTAATCTGTGATCAATGCAATACTATTAATTAATACTTGTTTTAGTATATATAATCCTAGATACTTTACTGTATCTCAAAATACATCATTTAAATTGCATCTAGCTTAGATGCTAAGTAATTATTCTAACCCGACCACTATCACTCCAGTTTACAAGATAGAAATTAAGATTCCCAGAAGTGATTGTTTTCAAGTCGCAAAATTAGCTATTCAGTCAAATATGCAAGCACAATTCCATCAGAAGTCTAGTATCTTTGTGTAAACAAAATGAAGAAATGTCAGGATATATCTTATAGCTCCGTTTTGCACCTAGTTGTCTTGTTAGCTATGAGCATGGTAATTTGAATTCTCATCCTCAGCATAAAGCTTCTTGCATTAAAATGATGATTTCCCAAACCTTTTTACTTATGCAATGTTTGAGCTTATCCTCTACCTACCTTTTTATACATACCTCCGCACTGAGACTATAGGCAGTAAATCCTGTGACACTTATGGTAGTGGGTAAAATATGGTGCAGATCACCCCTCTTCTATTCAGTTTGTCATGGGAAACATAGATAATGGGATATGTCTTACCAAATTGTACTAGAAGTATGAAGTAAAACTATTATCTTCCTAAAAGTTTCAAATTATTAATTAACTGCTAGTATACGGAAAGGGGGATTTTATGCTGTATTATAAAGATGAATATAAAACAGACAGACTGAATATATGAAACACAGGAGTAGTACTGACATGACTGAGTATGAGTTAGAGGGAGATCAGTTTTAGCTCAGGATGAGGATGGCCCTTCTAACAGTTAATACTCACAAATAATTACAGCCTTTTGAAGTAGTTACTGAAGAGGTTCACATAGTTGATTGACATCTACTTTGTATAGAAGATTGAACCACTGATTTGTATAGAAGATTGAGCCACTGAATGAGTGCTTTGACTAGATGATGGCCAAGGACACTTCCACTCAAGACTGAAATTCTGCAATCTTCACAGAATAATAGTAGACTATGGACAACATATTGAGACTATAGGCAATAACTCCCTTACTTACAGGATGTTAGTAGTGATAACAGAAGTAAAACAACGAATGACAATTGTAAGATGATTTAAATTGTGTTACATAATGTTTAATTCTCACAGTGACCCTGTATGAGAATTGTTACTGTTATTCTTTTTTTTTTTTTAATTGAGTTATAGTCAGTTTACAATGTTGTGTCAATTACTGGTGTACAGCACAATTGTTTTTTTCAGTCATACATGAAAACCACAAGTTTGTAGTTTATGTCTATGAGTCTGTTTCTGTTTTATATTTAAGATCATTTGTCTTCTTCCTTTTTTTTTTTTTTTTAGATTCCACACATGAGTGATACCATATGGTATTTTTCTTTCTCCTTCTGGCTTACTTCACTTAGAATGACATTCTCCAGGGACATCCATGTTGCTGCAAATGGCATTATGTTGTCATTTTTTTATGGCTGTTATTCTTATTATAGATAAGGAAACTGTAGCTCAGCAAAGTTGAATGACTTGGCTATGGTTAACTGATAAGGGATGAAGATGAGTCCTAATTCAAAACTATCTTTCCAAATCTGTCTGTTCTATTATTTGATTATTTGATTATAATTGAGAACAAATAATTTAAAAGTTGCCTGGGTTTCCTTTGCCTAAAAAAAAAGTCACAGTAAAGATTTTAAAATCAGTGAGAATTTGTGCAAGAGTGTTCTAATACTACACCTTGGTTTAACTTCCTAAGGAAATGTGTGCTGTATGGCATTTCCTGGTCTGTCATTATCATTAAGACACGCCCCTGGGAAAGGTCCCAGTCTGTTAAGAAGATACAATGTGCTGTGGCATCATGCCCCAGTCAGAATCCGTTTCTGAAAGGGTCAGTCTCATGAAGATCCTCAGGGAAAACAAGAGAGCGGGAACTGCTGATCTGTCTATTTTGCTTTGGTCGCACTCATCTTCTGAATTACGAACGCAAGGTTATTTTAAATGTGCTGCTTCAGGGCTTCCGGTGAATCAGAGTTTTTTAAACTCCTTATGAATCTCATTTTGTACTGAGCTGGTTGACACCATCCAATGCCAGTTCTGCAGTCTCACCAATGGGACAAAGTAGGCTTCTTTACACTGTTTAAGAAACACTTGGCTAAGGATACATTTTGAAAGTAGGCCTATTTGATTTGCTGATGGGTTGGATTAGTCATGTGATAGAGAGACATCCAGAATGACTTCAAGTTTTTGGCCTGAGCTACTTACCATTTACTAAGATAGGCAAGAAGATGGCCTGAAACCTGCAATTAATTCTACAAGATTAGAACCAGTAAAATGTTTGCCCACGTGAATTTGTTTTTAAAATTAAAGTTCTGTAATCTATAATATTCCTTTCTATGTTCTGGTCATTATAAACAGAATTAGGTTTAGTAGTAGTGTAATTCCTCTTAGGAAGATTTTTTTTTTTCATTTTTCTCTTTTAATTTTTGATTCCTTTTTCAGTTGTGCATTTATTCTTGAAATACTTGTGATTTTCATCCCAAGTTGCCTCAAATACAGTTTGAAATTAATTAGAGCAATAAAGAAACATAAAGTAATGTTTCCTGTAGTTGTGTTCTTCCAGGATTGTCAAGGAAACATACTATCGCCTTGAAATTCAGTATATTTTATACAATATAATTGAATATAACAGAGGATTAAAATTTTATATTTTTTCGTGGCTATAAGCCCATGAACAAGAGTTTTTACATTTCTATTATAAAATATTTTCTTATATTAATGTATTTTGTAAGTGAATTTATTTCATCCAAGCATTGATGGTTTCAGAAGTAATTTACTATCATATTTATATCAAATAGTATCTGAAAAATATTCAAAGAAAATATGTCTCTGTTATATAAGATGCTACACTATTACTTAGCCAGATTATAGGAAAGGCACGCAGTAGTTGAGTCTAGGGATGCTACAGAGCATCTCTTGACATAATACACACTGCAGTTATAGTAAGGGTGTCAGGTATGAGACCGTCAATAAAACAACATTTGAAATCGATCTGAAATAAAATGTTGCTAAGCCTTATTACTCTGAAGAAGAAAAAAGAGAAAGAGACTAGCCTCAACGTATCTTTAGCAAAATATATGCTATAATATGTATAAATATATAATGTAAAATATAAACATTAACACATTTTTTTACATGAAGATCCCAACTTAACTCTAAGCTTGAGAATTAAAGATACTTCCCACTTGTCTGACCACTTGGGAAGAATTCATATAGAGACTTGTAAAAGTTAGAAATTGAGATTTCATGAACAATCTTGAAAATAGGGCATCAATCTATTTACATGTATAAATTTTATTGTAACTATTATCTCAATATAAAAGATACCTAACAGAAAAGTACATCATTTTCTACTTATGTACTGAAAGTAAGTGATTTTATTTTTTGTATAATCTTCTTTGGTCTTGTCTATATGCATATATGGTTTATATCCTTATAATTAGTGTATGTACTTTATATTCTATTTTTTCACATAGCTTTATATTATAAGCATGTTTACATGTCCTTACATAGCTTGTATAAATTATAATGTATTTATTACAGAACAGTTGAGTGATTCTGTAATGCATTCATTAAGTAAATTTTTTTGTTAGACATTAACATCATCTCTGTTTTGCAAATGTGGACAATGATCAAAAGAGTATATCTAGGTATATATTTGTTTTTTTTGATTTAACACAGGATGTCTAAATGAAACATAATATACATGTTATAGCATAATACTATAATACTTTTCAAAGTTTGTGCTTTTACCTCTGCTGATAAATATATATACACACACACACACACATATAAGTATTTGCCATTTTTAACATGCCTGATTGGACGAGAATCTTTTTTTTAAGTTTAATAATTTAATAATTACAAAACATTTTATTATTTAAATTGTTTTCTACATGTTACTTTACTGGCAGTCTAATAAGTTGTCATTCTATTCCTTTTGCATACTTTTAACTCTAATAATTTTGACTCTCCAGTAGCTATGCATTTTCTCATTTCCCCAATGATAAAGATTTACATGTGAACTTTGGTTTAATCTGTATACATCTTCATCTAGCCTTTGCCAGTAAAATATCCTAGGACAGTTAACTGCTCTAAGTCTCTTTGGCTGAGATATTAGTCCTTCTAAATCAAAATAAGACATGGTTTAAATTTCTGTGAATGACTGATTGATACCCTGCTGATGTTTAACAGGAACTCATACTCTTTAATTAAAAGTGAAAAATTTCCTTCTCCACACCTTTTTTAGTATAATTACATCTAGGAATTGCTACTGTGTTTGCTAAGAACTTGCCCAGAAGACACAAATGGGAAATGTTCTGTATAGAGCACCAGATCCTAAACTGAGACTAATGTTCATTCTGTTACTGAACTAGCCTTTGTAGAGTCTCTGCTGGGTATAAGCCCAGCTTGTTTTTGCTAAATCTCTAGTGACCAGAGGCAATTTACTTAATATCATTTTATTTCAGGTTTTCCATTGGCAAACAGGGGTATTTTTCAAACCCTAGTATCTTTGCAGATTGTTTGAAATATCGTTTAAATCCATTTTGTAGAAGTTAGTATAGTCTAGTTTGTGCAGCAAGAATACTTTCTGCCTCCATGTTGTTGTATAACATCATAGAAGATGGTACAAATTAAATTTCTTAATGTAACTGGGCCACACATACACTGAGTATGAGAAATGTTTAAGGCACTGATTGTAATAACTTTTGGTTTTATTATTTATGTATACAATATGATATGTCCCTGGCAACACAAAGTAAATAGCTAAAAGGAACCGTTGGAGATACATGCCCAAGGCTGGGACAGGTGTCCAAATACTTAGCAAATGATACGTGTTATCCCTAAGAAGAAAAGAGAAAAATCATGACTACTGATGATGTCTGAAGGAGTCTAAGTCTAAACTCCCACAACTTCATTAATAAAATTATTCTATAAAAAAGACTTAGAAAGGCAGTGGGAAAGTCAAGCAAAAGCTGAAGTTTTAGGAAACAAGTCAGTTGGGTGATACCAGGGAGGTGTGCTAAAGATTCTGGGCTTCCAACAAGTTTCTTGTCCTAAGGAACATGATTGACATAAACAAAGAACAACCCAACTTTTAGCATTTGAGTCCCTGAAGGATATTTAGAGCAAAGCTTCAGTTTTTTTTAGAAGGTTTTGTGTTAGTAGGCAGAGTAACGGGGCCAGAACTAAGGCAAAAGAATCCAGGCAAAAGCACATTCCTGGAAATCACAAAGTAGGAGTGGGCTTCATATTTGGAGCTTCCTGATTATTCAGGCTTCAACACTGGTTGAAGTTTAGTTAGTTTAAAGTTCTGGGTTTGGTTGGTGAGAAGTAGCTTATAATTTTTCATTATATATAAATGAAGGCAATTACTAGCTGAGCCTATGGACTTTCCATATTCCTTTTCTGATAGTAGTTATCATGATACCAATAGTAATAGTTAACAATTACTGAGAAATTTACAATGCCATGGATACTCTTCCAAGCATTGAACATGTATTAACCCTATTGTTCCTCATAATAAAGTGTGACTTAGAAGCAACTATTTTCGCCATTTTATAGAAGAAGGAACTCATGCAAAGTACTCAAGTAACTTTTCCTAGATCACACAGTTAGTGATAGCGCCAGGACACTAATCCAGAAAACTGGATTTCTGAGCATTATGGAAACAAACTTTTTTTCTTTAAGTGTCTTATTTTAAATCTTCACTAGAGATAGAGGAAATAGTTTACTTAATCTAAAAATCAAGGTATACCATGGCCTGTTATGGGATTAGGAAAAGAGAAAAGGAGGATGTATAAACAATCAGAATGAGATGTATCTTTCTAAACAAAGTATCCATGAAGAAAAAATATGGAGAAAGGAAAATACATATAAGTGTTTGGCAGTAAATTTTTTTCAAGAAAACTGATTGGACATTTAATTTTTTAAAGAAATCAGTGAAAGAGTTTTTTTTTAACATTTTTTATTGATTTATAATCATTTTACAATGTTGTGTCAAATTCCAGTGTTCAGCACAATTTTTCAGTTATTCATGGGCATATACACACTCACTGTCACATTTTTTTCTCTGTGAGTTATCATAACATTTTGTGTATTGTGAAAGAGTTTCTGATCTTTTTCTCGTTTGTGTTGTGTATACTTAATAATCCTTTTGCCTTCATATATTACTATTAGATGTGGAAAAAAAATCCTTTGATGCCTGTTTATTTGGTTTTCCCTACTAATTATCTATGTTATGTTTTTCTTTCAAATATTATATCTCAAGTAAAAAGTATTACCAATTCTACTGATCTTGTCAGTTTGTTCACTGTGTGTCTTTTTAGAAAATTCTCATTTTTCACTTTCTGATCGTGTTTCTTTTTCAAGTCTTATGCCTTCCTTTTAAGTTCACAGTTGAAAGTAAAATTCTTAGGACATTGCCTCCCACAAAATAAGCTCCTAATATATATTATTACTTGATCATTGTTGCTGCTGGAAAGGAATGGGTAACGAGGGTAGCTGCTGGATCTGTTCACTAAATTGCCACTAGAGGGAGGGCTAAATATGTTTCATGCATCATGATAATTGACACAGTGTAGGCAGTTTTACATAAGGAGCTGGATGGGAAGAAGCAAAATAAGGAAATGGTGAGAGCACAAGAGAGTGGAGGATGACAGTGCCAGGAAGCAACAAAGAAGCATTGCTGGTGCCAACCCAGTGTATTTTATGGGGCACACAGTAGTTGTCAAAAACTAATAGAACCATGTATTAGGAATAACAGGAGATTTAAAAACAAACAAACAAACAAACACTCTGGCTTCTAGGTATAAAAACCTGGCCCTTTTCTCCCCATTTTGAAATCACTGAATCTGATAATGTTAATGAGATTTTGAAGACTTTTAGCCTTAATGAGTGATCTATAAACTCTAATGTTTGTTCTGTGTCAGCTTCATTCAATTATTTTTCTTTCTCCAACACTGTCCAGCAAAATGATAGGAATTCCTAGGAATGCTGGGCAGAATATGCCAAGTAAAAGGCACATTTTTTAAAGATACTTTTCATCAGGAGGAATGTTAATAATAACCTATGAATTCCCATAAGGAAGAAATCTTTTCAAGAAATGACTGGCCATTCTTACTTCCTCCACCGCCCTGGACAAGTTAAAAAACAAACAAGTTACCTTACTGTAGTGGTTTTCAAACTTGTGCATTCATCAGAATCACCCAGAAAGCTTAGTAAATAAATCACATATTACTGGCCCCACCCTAGAGTTTCTGATTCAGGAAGTCTGGCGCAGGGCCTGAGAATTTTCATTTTAACAAGTTCCCAGGTAATGGCAGTGGTTTTGCTAGTTTGTGGGTCATATTTTTAGCACCACTGTCCTATAGGCTGTTCTGTGTAAATCAGTTCCATCAATTAAAGCAGCAGTCTGATAAATCATAGGCTTGATTATAAATTTGGCCAGGGGAGCAGATTCTAATGTGTTCTTTAACAGATAAGTACAATTGGTTATAAGGTTGAGACAGAGAGTATGCTGGACAATTACCAGTCAATAACCACTATTTTAAAAAGAACTCAGTACACGTGCTTTATAATTACGAATCAATTTTATCATCTTCACACAGTAAAGATTATGCGTTGTATTGAATTAACTCCACAGGGCACTAATACCCAATTGTTAGCTGAGGTATTAGGGTTTTCCTTTCAATTATTTCCCCCTAATCTCTGAACAGTAAATGTTTTCTTTCTCCTTTTTAAATAAAAATTCTTTGTCATTCTTTTGTCATTTCTGCATCTCTGCCACTTTCTCCACTTTAATGAAAATAATCTAAAAATACTGCATAAAATGTATCTCCTGTATTCTTCCCCAAAATAAGTTTCACTGATATTTTCAGCAGATATTTAGTAAGTTTGTATAATCATCTTGAAAATTAGGCTTTTGTTTTTATCATTATTTTAATCGTGGACTTTATACTGTGTTTGTTTTTAGTTTGTTTTTTTAAATACAGTTATTACTGAGTTTCATTTTTCCTGAATGCACAAACCCAGGGTTCAGTTTAATATTATTTATTTCGTATACTAGACTGCTGTCAAGTCCTGTTTCTCTTTTTGCAGTTGACCTATAATATTTCACCTCTCCTGTTTTTCTCCAAATACTTTTCAACCTTATCTAACATTACTCATAATGGAATTCCTTTCCCTAGTTCCTCATGAAGTTAGGCACATGAAGATGGTGCCAGTGTTTCAAAAGCACTTCTTAAGTTTGATCAGTCTGTTGGGGAGAAATATCTGTCATATTATTAATTAGCACCATGTAACAGACAGGATTGTTCAGAAGAGTCCATTAATTTTCATCTGTTTTTTTTCTGACATTTAGAATATGACTGTAGCTTTACTTTGATTGAATCGTTCAATCAGTTTACATGTAAAATAATACATGTGGGGGCAAAAGTTAATTCCAATGCTGTCATTGGTATATAATGTCTTCAATTCCAGTTGTCTGGATAAACTCCAAGCCATGCCTTCTAAGTTTTAAATGTTAATTCTTTAGTTCTAGTAACAACTATTTCTAAAACATAATTTTTAATAAAAAATTCCAAAAGATAGAAAGAGATACTTCATCTTTAAATATATATATATATTTATCTAAATTTATCTTTATTTTACTGCCTAGCAGCCTGCTCAATGGAAAGCAATATTCACTAATTCATTTTATCATATTTAATTTATTTATTTCATCATATTAAATTGCCTGGTTTATCCATCCTATCTTGTGAGTACTTTATCCCAACCAATTTAATAGTAATAAGTAAAACATCATAGAAGTTATTTTTAATTGTGCAGGAGATTATTGTATTTACTTATTTTTAATAATCTGTTTTGAATTAATTTCAAACTTTCAGAAAAGTTTTAAGATGCAAATCTTCCCATATGTCCAGAGTCCCTAATTGTTAACATTTTACTCTTTCTCCTTTTCTCTGTCTTTCCATATCCATTATCCATAATCAAGTTGTTGACATATTGCCCATTATTTCCAAACATGCCAGTATGTATTTTCCCCAAACAAAGACGCCCATACCTAACATCTCTTCAGTCCTCCCAATCAGGAAATCAACATCAGTAGCACACCACCATCCAGATCACAGAACCCAGTTCAAAGACACCGACTGTCAACTACCTCTCTTTTCCCTTTATGGTTCTGGAACCTACCCAGGATTGTGAATTGCATTAAGTTGTGTGGTCTCTTCAGTCTCCTCAATCTTGAACAGTTTCTCTCTTTTCCTATCTCTCACAGTTTTGGAAACTACAAACATTTCATTTGGTAAAATGACAAATCAGCCACAGTCCATCTGATGTTTCCTCATGACTCATCTCAGGCCATTCACCCTGGGCTGAAACACCGTGGAAGTGATATGCTCTTCTCAAGGTATCACCTCAGGAAGCACAACATGTTAACTCATCCCATCACTAGTTATGTTAACCCTGATCACCTAGTCAAGTTATTATCTGCCAGGTTTCTCCACCATAGAGTGACTGTGTTTCCTTTTTAATTAAGGATTTTGTGGGATGATATTGTAAGACTCTTTTCCTCATCAAACCAATCTTCCGCCCTTAGTGTCCACTAACAACTCCTGAATATTTTACCATTATTATTGATGGCAAATAATAAAGCACATTTTGATGGTCATATATAGCCCCATATTTGGTGAGTGAGATCTCTTTAAAGATGGCATTTCCTTATTTTTGGTCCAGTATGCTCCAGGTTCATCTTGTTCTTTCTCTGACACAGTCCTAGAATCATCCACTTTTATAAGGAGCGCTGGTTTCTTTCAATGGAGGCTGGCATTTAGAAACAGAAATCTTAGTGCTCAGTGTGCTCATTGCTACTGAGGCACCATTGCTTCCGGACCTTCTGAGCCTATAAAGAATAATAGAGTTAAGAAATATATACATATCTATATTTCCAAATCTATCTTTAAATGTATCCTAAAAAAAAAAAATTTCTTCATACATCTACCTTCATTTCCAATTCAGCACCCCAGAGTTCTTTCTGTATTTGTAAATACCTTCCTGTCCCCTATCATTTTCAGTATATTTACTTGTTTATTTCCTGCTAACCCACTGATACTTCTTCACTTGTCAACCACTCTGTAGCCTCTCTTGACTCTATCACCACCACCATCTCCACAGCTATTAGTCCTGCAAACATCTCCATTGCCATTTCCTTAGCTTTAGAGCATTGCTCTACCCAACCCCTACAACCATCCTCTACCCTGTATCACCCCTGCTTCTTCGGTCATCCTGTCACCTCTGTGTGCTCCTTCCCTTCACTCTTCTTAGATATTTGACAGCCACTTTATTTTAATCTCTGTATAGCAAAGAATGCTACTTACTGTAGCATTACTGTGAAAATGTGAACATACTTACTGTGAAAAATAACATGTTGTGAGTAGCACCAAGGCAAAAGTTATTTCAGTAGATTGAGCAATTAAAGATGATCTAAAGATGTTTTAAAATAGCTAGGATCCTGAAGTTAGAAACTTTATGGCATTCAGTTTCTGCCCCATATCATCCCAAGTTAGCAATTCTCTTCTGTGATTTCTCTCCAACATGCATACTTCATTGACTGCCTGTCAACAGCATCCAACACTGCTAACTAGTCCTTTTTAGAAAAACTTCTTTCTGTTACCTTCTATGCCACTGCTTTTGATGAGTAAAGAAATCAGGATTTTTTCAGCATAGCACAACATAGTGCTGGAAGGTGACAGCATGCTGTGGATGATAAAAAGATTTCTGAACGCTGAATTAATTCCATAGATGCATGGACTTGAAGTCAGAGAGGATAAGAGAAGACGTATCTTCCAAGATATGCCTGGATGGAAGAACTCCACCTAAATGATTGGGATTTGTGCCAGTTCAATTATATATTTATATATGTTTATATTTATATAATGTTTTCTGTCTTTAACTTTGAACCTAACAGTGTTTATGAAATTTGTTTCTTATAAATAGCATATAGTTGGTCCTTGTCTTTTGTCAAGTTTGACAATCTGCCTTTTAGTTAAAGCACTTAGTCCATTCACATTTAATGTAGTTATTCATATGTTTTAGCTTAAGTCTGTCCTCTTGGAGTTTAATTTCTCTTGGTCATAATCTTCATTCCTTTTCTCTTTTCCTAACTTTTCTGAGTGCTTTTTTAGAACTCCATTTTACCTTGTCTTGACTTTATAGTTATGCCACTATAGAGTTATGCCTTGTGTGATGTATGTAGTGCTTGCTCTACAGAGCACAGTATGCGTCTTTAAATGATCATTATCACCAGCTGCCTCAAAAAATATTTCACCTCTTCATAAACAATTTAAGAATATTACAACAGTTCATTACATTTTCAAACATGATCCTCCCACCCTTAGTCTTGCTGTCATATATTTTACACCTACATAAACTATAAACTCTACATTATATTCTTAGTATTCTTAATTTAAACAGGTAATAGTTTTTAAAGAGATACATTTACATAGAGAGATTTTTTTAAGGGCCTCTTTGTTTCCTATCACATTTACTAGGTGCTTCCTGGGGTTCTCCATTCCTACCCAAAATGTCTGGTTTCTATCCACATAATTCCCTTTTCTTTTAATTTCCTTTGGCATTTCTTTAGCATGTTTTGTAGTGTACATCTCCTAGAGACAAAATCAGGTCTTGTTGGTCTAAAATATCTTTATATTGCCTTAAATTTTGAAGAGTATGCTGCTTGCTATGATGCACTAGGCAAGAATCTGTTTCCTGGCCCTTTCCAATTTCTGGGGGCCACCTGCATTCCTTGGCTCATGCTCCCTTTTGTCTTCAAAGCTAGCAACTGCATTAGTCCAAATGTCTGCTTCCATGGTCACATCTCTCCTCACACTCTGACTTTCCTGCCTTCCTCTTTTATCTATAAGGATCCTTCTGATGACATTGTTTACAACTGGATAATCTAGGATAATCTTCCCATATTGGTATCCTTAACCTAATCACATTTGCAAGTTCCTTTTGCTATCTAAGGTAACATATTCACAGGTTCTGAAGATTGGGACTTGGATATCTTTGGGAGACCATTATTCTGCTAACCACGGATCCCCTGTGCCTGTGCTCCTGAAAGGTCTCTCTCATGTTTCTGTCTCTGCCCAAGCCACAGAAGTCCTGCTGCTATACATTCAATTCAAGTGTCATGGTGCCTATGGGGTTTCTCAATTTTCATGACCTTTTATGTCAGTAAGCCCCACATAACTGTGACTCAGGCGCTTCTCTCTCAACTCTCCTACCATTCTCCATCTGTGCATGGCCATGTTTTATACTCACTGAAAAACCCGGAATGCCTCTGTGGTTCCACTCTATTACCTGAGCTCCTGGACCTCATTGGGAAGTCTCTCTCATCAGCCCTCCTATCACTTCTCCAGATACAGGTAGCCAGCACTTCATACTCTCTCAAGGCCTGGAGTGCTTGTGGAGTTCTGTTAATTCTGCAGCCATCAGCTTACTTGGCTCACAGGTGCCATGAGAGTATCTCAATTTTCCTGCCTCCAGTCTTTCAAATGTGTGCTTTGTTAAAGCCCACTAGAAAGCATTGTAGGTATGAGCATGTTCTCCTGTGTCTAGGCCTCCCAAGGGTGGTTCACAGACATGTCAGCAGATACCCCAGACTTTTAAAAAGTTAGGATTTTATCTTCTTACCTCAACTCTAGCAGCATGCTGGTCTTCCTTCCTCTTCACCAATGATGAGTGCACTATGAGTGTTTTTTCCTAAGAGGAATTTGTCACTTTCTGAATTTTAGTTTAGTAGGTTTCTTTGATCTCACTTCTCTGATGAAATTTTTAAAACTGTGATTGTATAGGTTTTCCTACTTTATCTCATTAATAGAATGAAAGCAACATTCTGCTGTTTTTTATGCATACATACATTCTAAGAAGAACAGAATATTTTCAGTTTATAATTGGAATATTGAAGGTCAGGGTGACCCAGCTAACATACAGGTTACAAACAGAGCTTGCCCAGGATTGTTTTCAATTCCAGTGCTTCACCCATCTGCATCTCAGACTAAATTACTGCTCAGGATTTGATCAAAGATTTTGTCCTCACAAATGGCTGCCAAATTATTTGGTGAAAGGTGAAGGAAAGGTGAAGGAAAGACTAAACTTACACAGTATTGATAGTGTTAATTCACAGAATAACACCTTAAAATCAAAAGAATGTTTTAGAAACTTTTCTTACTATAGGAGCTTATAGATATACTATAAGCTCTTATCTTGGGTATTCTTGGTTAGAAGTTCCGATAGAAAGTGTGGTATTTGTAGTTGCTGAGAGTAATTAACTCCAGATTTTTCCTAAATATAGGTAAGGAAAAACCCTGAAAGAAAGCTGGCATGAAAGCATGATCTATTGACACAAACTTTCTTTTAGAAGCTTTTGCAGGAAGAGGATAGGAGGTCTTTGATCAAGATATTGGGACTGTTCAGAATGTGTATTTTACTTTATCTACTGATAAAGAACCCCTGGGGCATAGACTTCTATTGTAGATAAACAACAAAGCAAGTGCTGAGGCTCCTGGTAGAGACCACATGCCATCTGAAACTGAGGATACCCTTAGCAACTTCATTGCCAGAAAATTGTGGCTAGACTATGTCACAGAGATTTTATAATACTGACAGGACTGTGAGGCAGGGCAGTTAAAAAAACCGTCAAGGAGCCACTCAGGCTTGGGAGCTATTTGCAACATTAACACAGAAAATACTTTGGGGTGTGCAAACTGGCTGCTGAGCAGAATCAAATGAGTACTAGGTAAAATGGAGAACATCTGCCTGAGGTGTACACAGATCAAATTCTGACATCAGGAAAAAGAAAAATCTCCCTCACATGTGTGTGAGACATTTTGAAAAGAGTTGGATACAAAGCAGCTACTTTGCAGAAAAGGAAGAATCAAGCTTGATTACAGCAAATAGCAATCAGACTATAGTAAAACTCTCATAGAAAACCTCATTGGGCATGGGATATCTGCAGGGATCTTCCCAATCTTCCCTGCTGTAATTCTCCTTTTTGGTAGGAAAGGAAGAGAACGAGGTAGCACAGGCTGCCTCGGGAACAATACAGGAAAGAAGCCATTAGGACAGACCCAACTCAGAGCCAGAGCGTGGGAATTGACAATCATATGTCATAATGCAAATTCATTATGCTTAAGGCTTCAGAGGAGTGAAGATAGGATCCTCCCTCCTAGAAAAGCTTCCAGAGTAGACACACAGCCCTGACAGCAAATTAATTCTACTAATGTGCTCCTAAGGTAGCAGATGGTCACAAACAAGATAGCTGTGACAAATCAACAAATTACCTCCTGAGACTTAGCAAATTAGCATGTCTGAAGCGGACCCAGGAATAGTTTTAGCAATGTGACTCTTTACCACCAAGGGCCAATATTGGAACATGATCACAGATAGAGCTGAGAATATCTCCTAGCAGAGATGTTAGACAGAACTGGATAAAAGGTGCTCCTGAGGCTAAATTCCATGACTTGGTGAAGCTATGCTTATGGGAAGGAGGGACATTACTTGGCAAACTTCACTATAATGAAAATTGAGCTGTGGTGATGGGCTAATATAGGTTTGCTTGGGAAGGATAGGGAAAAAATGAGATGTAATCAGAGATAAGCCTTTATGAAAACAAGCTGCCCACTCTACCTCTTAGGGCAAAGACCCCAGAATCAGAGAATGAGAGTAGTATGCCATCAAAGGGTGTGTAATCCCAGCATGCAGAATTAAGGACACTAATGTGAGCTGGGATTCAGAAGATAGAAAATGTGTGATAGAGCAGTGATTCTCAAACTTTAGCATTTATATGAATCACCTGAGGATCTTGTTTAAACGATTCTGATTCTGCATTTCTCACAAGCTGTCATGCGATGCAGGTGCTTCTGTCCAGAGACCACAACATAAGAAGCATGGAGACAGGAGCTCCAGTAGGGATAATCACCCAACTCTCTGACCTAAACCTAAACACTCCTGATTTTAAAAAATATTTTTTAAAGAAGGCAGTATCTCCAGAGTCCTTGATTCACTGGTAGTTTATTTTCTGCTGCTTTTGTTCCTCTGCTGTAGTCACGTCCTTGAAATTCCAGAAACAGCCAGGCCGCCTTAACCTACTAAGGCATGGTCAAGTTTCCCTGGGTCCATAACAAAGACAGATCTGGAGCCCAAGAATGGGAATAGTTGCAATCATGACCTCACTCCTATTACTGTCAGTTTGGGGCAAAAGCATTACATTTGGGAGCTGAATTGGGCAGGTTTTTGCATACAAATTACATAGGTGAACATACTACACAAGAACATTTATCTTGACTCATTAAATTCAGCAATCATTTCTTACTAGATAGTGACAAGTTTAATATGAAAACTTGACCAGAAAATAGTGTGTAAGAGATGTGGTATGTTCCTTAAAAAATTGGATTTGTACAGAATGGAATGCTGTTGTGGATCTTATGTGTTATATATAAGATACTTCGACATAGATGCCAACATGCATCTGAACATGAAGGTAGCTGCTCCAGATGCTACTTTCAGCCGGTGCAGCAAAAAGGCTACAGATTTTCCCCAGACTGTTCCTTGAGCAGGTGTTATTAGATAACATCTGCTTTTTCCTGCTCATAAACCTATAATTGAAGTCCTCTCTACACTAACAGTCTAGTTATCTGATACTCATTTGGGTCAGGTTTGTTTGAAGCTCTAAGAAAGAGACATAAACCAGTTTAGGATTCAAAGCCATCCTTGCTAAGAAATGGCGAGTAACAAGGTAACTATCGTAATTGTAATCTTTAAAGAAGATGCCCTTCTTCAGTTGTTTTTTTTTTTTTTTTTTTTGCAGTCAAATAATATTTGTAAACTCGTCTTCTCTAAGAAAGCAATGGATAGGCAGCCTAATGTACTGTAACAGAGGCTGGAAAATTAGTGAGCTTTTTCCACCCACTTAAATTCTGTATAATTTAGTTTAAAGCAGAATTTCCCAGACTTTAGGATTCATGAATTAAAACAAATTTAAAAAAATAAAAAATAAAGGACTGGCATATGGTTGCTAACTTTTACTTTGCCAGTTAAGATTTTTTTTTAAAAAAGAAAAAGTAGTCTCAATCATTATCTGCTGTCATTGGTAATTTCATAAGAGAAACAATATGCCAATAGTAAATACAGAAAATAGGAAGGATATTCTTCCAGAAAAAAAGCACAAGAGGCTCATAGGCACCAGACTCATTAAATCTGATTGATGCCCCAACTCTGTCATTTTACTAGATTGATCACCTGGGCAAATAATTACATGTCTGAAATTCTGTTTTCTAATTTGTGAAATGGTCACAGTAATGTCAACCACATACCATTTATTGAGATAAGATATAAAGAATGCCATTTATAGTATGTGGCTCAAAGAAAACATTCAGTGCCTACTAAGTCTTAATGATAAATTTAATTGTAAATTTTTGAAATTATTATTATATATACTTACACATTCTTTTGAAAATACTCTGTTATTATCTACTTTCCCCCCTAGACTGTGGACTTCCTTGAAGTAGAGATTGTGCTTTATTTATGTATCTCTAGGGAACAGGTCAGCAAATTACATTGTGTTGGTTGAATTACTGATCTCTCCTGTACCCTAAAACACTGTGATCTACAAGGAAATAACTTATATTCAAAAGACACCTGAAACAGAACCAGCAGTCACTGTATACTTTTTTAGGTTTCTTTGGGGATCACCCCATGAAAAGGGATATTCAAATCTCAGGGAATGCTCTCTGGGGTACACTCTTCATTCAAGTCAGTGTTAAATTAATCTTGTCTTTTCTCATGGTATCACACCACAGTAGACTTCTCCAGGCTCTTATTAAAGACTTAAAACTGTTTTGTACTTTATTTTATGGCCACTAAAATGCTGCTTAATATTTTTATAGAGTGTCACTTCTGATCATCTTGCTAAATATCACTGCAGTTATTAAGAAAATATCTTGCTTTTAAATATTTGATAAAATGCTTAAGCATAAACTGTTGTTTCTGAGTTGTTTCTCGATAAAGATTTGAACCTAAATTAGAATTTGTTATCTCAAAATGGCACACTAGTAAGCAGGTAAAATATTTAAGGGCAAAAGCACAGCTGCAATATGAATAAAATATTATTAGACATGTCCTTGATCTTTAGCTTTATTACAGGTTGGAGACTTTTAATTTTTAATAAAATTCATTGCAATGACAAATAAGATAGATTGTTCCCAATGGTGGGTCACATCAAAGAAATGATATAATATGCCTGACTACCAAACATACTGATATGATTAATTCATTGAATAATTACTTCTTTTGTTGCATATTCATGTATTTTATTGAGAAAAAAATTCCCTGAAGATCACTTCTAAATGGAGAAACATAATGAAAATAAAATGAACAAGATGTTTAAGATGAAAAAAAGAAATTAGAAGATAGTATTATAGAACTACCCAGTAATGCTGGTTAGCATATGATTTACAAGTTAAGCAAGGGGTTAAATATTTGTTCAAGATAAAGGAGGGAGTAGCAGAGATCATCATTACATTGTCATTGACTTGAAAGAACATAGACATAAATATTGCAGCAAGTTACCTTTCTGTATGGTAAACTAACTTTTCTAGCTTATTAAGAAATAAGGCAAAGGCTTTCGGGTTATGCTGGTGTTTCCTCTTTATCTTTTCCTACTGAACCACTCAGATAAACAACAGATGGAAACACACATTTGCAATAGCATTAGAAAGTGAGTGTATTGATTAATTATCTGCCAGTACCGAAGAGAAGTATTCACTAATCAAAGTGAAGCTGGAGTCCTGAAGCAGACCAAAGAGTTCAGGGAATACACATTAAGACATTTTCATTTACACCTTTTATAGCACTCTTTCCTATATGTACACTTACCAGAGCGATAGATCCATGCATCCTTGACCAAAAAGATGTTTTTTGTTTGCTTGTCTGTTTTATTCTGTTTTGGTTTGTTTTGCTTTAAGATTCTTTCATTACCTCACAACCTCCCCCACCTCACTGTGAAAAACACTGTGTGGATTTGCGGACTATGATGCCCAATTAATGCAACTTAGTGAAAGCAGATGAAAGTAAGTAATGATAGATTATTCCCTGGAATGTAGAGTAAGCAATAGAAACATCTGAGGGAGAAGTATAACTTGGCTTCTATACTTTAAGTGTTGAAACTTTATTGTCCAGTATGGTAGCCGCGGGCCATATGTGGCAATTGAGCACTTGAAATCTGGCTAGTCAAAATTGAGATGTGTTGTAAGTATAAAATACACAGATTGTAAGGAGTTTGTATTAAAAAGTGAAATATCATCAATATGTTTAATGTTGATTGTGTATTTTAGATACGTTGGGTAAGGTAAAATATATTGTCAGCGTTAACTTTACCTATTGTTTAATGTGATTACTAGAAGAATTTCAATTACATATATGGCTCACATTTATGGCTCTCATTTTATTTCTATTTGATAGTCCTGGTTTAAAAAAATTCCTTCCATAGAACTTTTGAAAAAATATAGAAATATATTTCTCCATATGTAATTAGACAACTAGGCAACAGAGTCAGGATTCCCCTTCTTTTTTTTTTTTCATTGAGGTGAGACTAGATAAAGAATTCCAAGTGCTTGGTAGTACTTGTGAATGTCCAACTTTACCACCCTCCTAACCTCATCCTGCTTAAAAACTGAGAGTTCTGATAGCAAAAGTATATAGATGGGAGACCAGAAAAACATCATCCACCTTGTTTATTGAGATAAATAAGATGTGGACATCCAATCATTGTGCAATCTATGAACAGATATAGTAATCATTTAATAACAAAACATAGGCCTATGAAAATATTTTCCATTATAAGAGACTTAAAATATTCATTGTACTATTGGGGGCAGAGGGTTGACCACCAGAGTAAGAACTACCTTTTAGGACATTTTTTATTTGTTCTCAATGAAATTCAAGAAAGTATGATTTTATGAAACAATATGTCAAAATAAATTGCCTAGAAAATAGACCAAAATACAAATAGAGCTGACTGTGGAAGACTGAAGAAGCTGGATGAGACCTCAAGGAAATATAGCACCTTGAATAGAAGCATCCAATACCTTTATACTCATTTCCACACTGAGCTAGCCAATGGAATGCTGAAGTCAAGGAAAAATTGGGAACAGTGCCAACCACATTCTAGAAATTCTCAACAATATCTAGACATAATACAGATGGGAACAGATAAAAATCAGTCAAGAGCTAACTCTAAAATCTCATTTATATCAAGAATTTAGTTGGGAAAATCTGCTTAAATTCTATTAACATTCCCTAATTTGAAAAGGTAAGAGTTTCATTCAAAAATGAGCTATGGATCATTCAACGGATAGCTACACATAATTTTCAAAAAGAAAGGAATCAAGATAAAACACTTAATGTAAGGTTATAGTTGAGATAGCTAAAGTATTATTCATGAATGGGGAATAAGATAGTGAACTAAGAAAATTATTGGTAAGATTAAAGAAAGCTATCTGATAAAACAGCAAGACTGAGTTCAGAGAAGACGGGTAGAAAATTCCAGTAATAATATATCAACCTTGGTAAGATAATTCAGCAACTAAAATCAATGCCTGTGCTTATTGGTAAATCATTGTATGTGTTAATAACTATAGTCAATTATAAATATTAAAAATACATTGAATAAAACTGTTCAAGTTTGAACAACTTCAATACTACACTCCATAGATCAAATTCATCTTGAAATTGTGTGTCTCATACAATAATTGTCTTTTTCTTGGAGCACAAAATGCAGCTATCTTATTATTTGTGAGAGGGTTCCTTTCTTTGACATCTCTAAATCAACCATGACCTAAGAGCCAGTGAAGAGGTAGAATTCTTTTTTATCTTTCCTCTTTCTATTTCCTTTTTTGTGATTAGGCAACTGGTGGTGGAATTAAAAAAAGAGAGAGAGAGAAACAATATAAAACTAACTAAAGCAAAAATGGCAAACTCCTATGTCTTCAGAGGATACACAGGTAACATAAATGTGGGAAATCACTAAATATTTGACAAAAGAATGTGGTCTTATCATGATAGAACTGATGTTTGCCACTCTTGTTCTAAAAAGGAAAACTACCTCTACATTTAATTTGGTTTTATTCTTAAATTCAAAAATATTTGACTCAAAATTGTCTGTTAAAAGCAAAGCTAAGGAAATCAATTAGAGTTCTAAAATTCGAATCTATGCTACTAAGCCCATTAAGAAATGAATCAAAACACATCTTTAAAAGTGAAGAATGATGACTGGCAGTTAATATGGGAATCAGATAAATATTAAGATATATTGAAATAATTGTGGTAAATATTATAAAATATAAACACATTAAACAACATATATATGTAATATAATATCCTATATTATACAGTAAAATCTGGAACTATGTGGAGTACTTCCACTAACTGGAATTTTCACAAGCATTTCAATCACTGGCTTTTCCATGTTTTAGTCGAGCTTGCAGAGATTGCCTATAATTATTTTCCCAGCAAACTCATTTTTTTTAACATTTTATGATTCAGCTCACCTTTAATCAAGTTTTATTTGCATATATCTTGACTGAAAGTCATTGACATTTCTGGCATTTGGATTTCATTCTTCAGATTCTGCTGTTACGTCATGAAGTATTTATTGCAAACATTTTTTTTAATTGAAGAGTTTTAAAATTTATATAATGAATAAGACTTAAGAAAATAGTTACTTTTTTATATGTTTATTGAAGATTAGTCAACTTATATTTTGTGTCAGTTTCTGGTGTACAGCACAATGCTTCAGTCATATAGGAATATACATATATCCGTTTTCATATTCTTTTTCACTGTAAGTTACTACAAGATATTAAATATGTTTCCCTGTGCTATACAGTATAAACTTGTTTATCTATTTTATATGTTAGTTAGTATCTGCAAATCTCAAACTCCCAATATATCTCTTCCCACCCGCTTCCCATCCGTAAGTTAAAATTATGCACTCAGAGAGGAAAAATCTGAAGTGTAAAAAGAACATGAAAATGAAAAATACAATGACCAGTTAAGAACTTCAAAGAAAGTATTAAACAGAAGCCTGGATAATGCAAAAATTAAAATCAGAGGGAAAATTTCAAGCCTCGGAAAATAATTAAGAAGCATCAAGAACAGATAAAAAAAGAAGAAAGTGCAAGAAGGAAGTAAATTTTATTACAAAAAATAAGTTTTCATAAGGCAAAGAACTAAAGATAGAGTTACACTCACTTTGTGTTTTTGGCTTATACTTTGTCATGGTTGTATTGCTCTAAACAAATTAGTTTATTAGTTCAGTCAATGATCACAATAACCCTAAGGTTGAGGGCTATGATTATCATGCCCATTTACAGACAAGAAAACCGAAACACCAAGAGATCAACTGCCTCAGATCACAGTTGCTATGTGGTACACACAGAATTTAACCTAAGGCTGTCAGACTCGGCAGACTGTGCACTGAAGCAGTTAGTATATCATCTCTTATGAAAGGTTAGCATCCGTAACTAAGTACATGGTACAATTAATTTAAACACAGCTATACTGTTGATTTAAATAAATTATGTATAAATAAGTATAAGTATGTATGTGTATGAATATTTATACATATTTCAAGTATCCAAGAAAAGAAAGTAGTATATCTGCAAAGAAGTGTATATGAAACATATCCATGGCAACACATAAAGCCAAAAGATAACACTTCATCTTCTGCAGAGCTGAAGAAAGGAAAGACATTTTTAAATACAGATATTTATGTGGCTTAACTGAGCCAAATCAACCGTTATGCACAAGTTACAAAGGAAAAACATTATCAGATGTATGAGGCATTTAAAAGCATACCCATGCACATTCAAAAGTTAATTAATAGCGTATAAATCCCAACAAAGAAGATTAATCAAAATTAGGAATTTTAAAAGTGAGGGATTATAGTATAATAAATAACAATAGCCATGAAATGTTTTAGATATATTAGTTTTTCTGCCTATTGGCAACCAGGTTTTAAAATATCACCATATATTATAGCAAAAGAAGGAGTATTTAGTGCTTTTCTTAACCTGCCACGTAAGTGGCAACCAACAGTCACTTGTGTTTGTTCCTGAAACTGTTTTTGTCAGTTGTACTTGTTATTTTGATGACATAATCTTAAAAGATATTATGTAATCTAAAAAATACCAATGTGAAAAATTTCAGTTTCTGTGAGTTCTAAGTTGACTACTTCACAAAGTTCTAGTAAACACAGTTTTTAAAATATCATAAACAATTGTACAAGTATCTTTTCAATATTAGAAAAAGTAATAGAAATCCAGAATGATTCTACTGTAATGTTACACTCCATCTTGAAACCTAAAACTGGGGTTCTAGAGGATGTACTAGGAGGGTGGCTTATGAAGTAACAGAATGAAATTTCACCTGGTCAACTTAAATGTCATGAATATTCCTTGGCCCTGCATTAGAGAGTGGCCAAATCAATGAATATGTTATGTCTAAACTTAATTTGGTATAGATAAGATATGTTTATGATTCCATGATTAAAATGACTTTTTCAAATTTGCCGACTTAAAACTGACCCCAATCCAACAAGATAAGAGTATCTCTGTCTTCTCTGTATTCTCTCTGCCATCTTAACACATGCATGCACAACACACACACACACACACACACACACACACACACACACACAGAAGAGAAACATCATTGAAGGCATAAACTGTATGTTAACAGTGAGTGGAAAAATGTGTTTTCTTTTTGTGAAGCTCACTCTAGTTTGAGAAACGTTGTGCTACATCATTCCTTGGGTACTACAATGATTGGAAAAGAACTCAACAGATATTTTCAGGATCATTTAAAGTCTACAAATCTGTTTTCTTTGTTTCATCCTCTTGCTTAAAATTCACAGGACTCTGGAGGGCTCTAAAGAAATTTTGAATGTAATATGTAAAGTATAGCAATAATAAAATTAACTATTGCTAAGGAAAAAAATATATTTTTATTCTATAAGTTGTATTGTGTTCATCTTCTTCTGAGGCAGAGAAAGGTCTTCAATTTTTGAATACCTACAAATTTAATTTTAACCCCTGAAATTTGATTTTTTAAGAAGTGGCATAAGAAAGATAGGGTTAAAGAAAAAGAAAGAATGGATCTGGAGTTAGTATTACTCTCTCTTTTCTATATCTTCCTGGGCCCATAGTAATCATGCATTAGAAATACTTCATTGTTTATCTCATGTCCTATCTTGTTTCTTCCATTAACTGTTACAGTGGGACGCATCTATCCTGTATGAGAAGCATGATCTCCTTCCTCAGCTGATGAGTTGTTTGCTGTTGCCACTGTTTATTTATTTGTAAAGTTGTCCCTCCTTCTGTGTACAAATCCAGGTCTACAGCATGATGAAAAAGAATCCGTTTCCTTAGAAATCTGGGTTTCCCAGAAAACTTCAGAAAATACAGGTGTGTTGGGGAAATTCCTTCCTGTTCTATTGATTGACCATCCTTAGTCTAATTAGCTTAGCAGGAATGAAGAGGAAAACAAAGGATCCCTAAGTATGTGCTGAGCACCAACTTCCCCGCATCTGAGGCTTTAATAATGCAAGTACGCTAAACTTTGTGGAGACAAAGATACCAATCTTTTTCATTGGTCTCATAATTAATCTATATCTGAAATGTCAGTTATGTATTTACCCATATTTGTAAAAGAAATCTTGATTTTCATTTAAATGTATTAATTAATTTATTCGGCATTATTGGTAAGAAATTATACTCTAAATAGATTTTTTTCTTAAAGTATTTGCTTTAGTACCTAATATTGAATTATTATTCTTTCTCTCATTTTTATATAATGCCTTCTTTATCATTTGCAGAATCATATGTAGACCAGGATATGGTTTTGAGTTGTCTACTTTGTTACTAAAACTTAAAATAACTTAAATAATTTATGCTTGTATCCCCATTATCTGTCAACTTTAAAAAATATTCTTGGTTATGGTTATTCTCACTCAGTTTTTCCTCTGGATGACTTTGGAGTCACTGGCATTTGTTATGAGTTGAAATAAATGTATATATACTAGTGCAAGAAATAAAAATATTTTCTCCTCTAAAATACATGTGATTCTACAATTATTCAAATTTTATTTTTGTTTCTTCTCATAATTTAGTAACTATCTTTACTGAAGCCTCAAATTTTACTTATTAAATTTATGCTTTACTATTTTATGACTTACATGGTTCTTACAAATTTATAAAGGCAATCACTTTTTCATTATATTTTATAATTCCTAGTTGTGTATAGATATGGGTATTTGTATATTTATTTTATGTATGTCACTTTGCTAAACTGTTTATTATATTTTGTGAATTCTACTGTTTTCCTCTTTGACAGTGTAGCATACTGTTTAGCAGAATACCTAATATCCTTAAGAGATGTGCTTTATAGTAAAATTTCAGCATAAAGAATTCCACGGAACATTGAAGTTCTTTCTCATCCTATATCTTAGGAAAATTGGTTTTACAGACTGGATTATACCAGTGTCTATAAAGTAGGACTCCAGTTGTGCAAATTCTCGTTTCTGGGCTAATTCCATGGAATCTCCAGATCATTTCAATTTGGTGTAAAAAGTTACAGTATCATGAATCCAAGACCAATTTTACATGGAGACATCTCCATTTTCTCCATTTTCTTTTTCCTAGAATTTGTGAATAAACTAGAATTCATTTAATACTAGTATTTAATTCTCAACTCACATTTAGTAAACAGAATAATTGCTTTAGGTGGAAATGGGCTAATTCAAGTGCACTAAGCTAGGAATTGGTTTCTTCTTTTCTTGTCCCTGCAGCCTTTGTAGTTGAGATATCTGTCATTTTGCACCTATGGAAACAGTAATGGGTATGTCTAATTAAAATAAAACTTTCCCATTTATTACAATGTGGTCAGAGTACAGATCCTGAAGTTATAATACCTTACTGAGCCTGTTTCTTCATCTGTAAGGTGGTATAATAATAGAAAATGGACTGGAAAATATGAGTATGTTCCATAAACATTTGTACAATAATAAACAAATGCTAACTTTTTATTACTCATTCTCTGTAAAAATATTAAAGCCACCAATTACTGAGTTATATATTATTCATTTCCTCATTTCCAGCTTGAAATCACCAAACAATATCTAATAAATGTGCCAGTGTGCCTGGAGCTATGCTAATAGGCAATTTACAGATTCATTTTTTGCCACCTTTTTATAAGGCTTAAATTTAATGAAAAATCATAATCCAAAACTTGCTTGGGGTTTTTCAATATCTGCAGAAATTTATAAGGAAATGTTTCCTGAGCCAGCATGAGATATTTGTAGACATGAAATTCAATTTGTTGTTAGAGATTTTAACCCATACTTTGATCAAACAATTAATTATAGGAACTTGTTAATAAATAATGGACACTTATTACTCATTTATCATAGATTATAAAGTGTTCTGTCCTTTGAAAAGTGATTTTTCTTTAATTACTTTATCACATGACACCCATAGAAAGCAACATAGGAACTATTATTAAAACCTATCAATGATAGAAAAGAGAAAGCTTGATCCATAAATTAAGAGACTTTCTACATGATGGCAAGACATTTCAGCAATTAAGCCAAAAGAAAATCAGAGTAGTAAATTATGATTCACTGAATTTCTGCATTGAATTAACAGTAGTTACTTTAGTGAATTGATACCTTTTTTGTTTAGCTGACAGGAAAATGATAGTTATTAATAAAAAGAATGTGTGAATTTAGTAAAAAACTGTGATAAGGGATATCTGCATTCTTTTTGAACATTATAAATTTGAATATGTAGCAAATATTATCAGAAGATATCTAAAGCATAAAATTGAATCCTCAAGTTAAATGTTAGCATTTTTTGATTGAACACACATGAACACATTCACATACAAATACATCTGTGCGTGCACTTTGCTGCTTTTGTGTTATGAAAAATCAGATGGAAATATTAACCCTATTACCTTTTCATTAAACAATTATGAATCATAGGACGTAACCAGAAAGCAAACTTATTTTCTTTGTTTCTGCCCTTAAAAATTATTTCTAAATACTGCTAATGTTCTGCTTCTTAATATAGGTGCTGGTTGCATAGGTGTATTCCATTTGTGAAAACTGAGCCAACTGTATGTACATTTGTGATAGGAGCCCTTCTTTCTGCGTGAACATTTTACTCCAACAGAAAGGTTTGTAAAAATGTCCATGTCGAAACATTAATCAAAACAGATTTATACACCAGAAATTGATATAACATTGTAAACTGACTATATTTCAATAATATATATATAAATCTTTAAAAAACAACAACAACAACAACAAAATGGATTTAAAGTAAATCTCCTCTCTGTCATTTGGGTCCTTTAATTGGTAAGAACCCGGGAAAGCAAAGGTGGTGGTTCTTCCATTTCTAACACTTCTATTTTCTCACCCCATCTTGTTAACTAAAAGACAGTTTACAGGTTCATTTTTTGCCACCTATTCATGGTCAGATGAAAAGAGATGAGGTTAAGAGGTTGTATTAGTCAGGTTTCTCCAGAGAAATAGAACCAATAGTACGTGTATACATAGAGTAAGATAAATTTATTGTAAAGAAATGGCTTACGGTATTTTGGGGACTAGCAAATATGAAAACTGCAGGGCAGGCTAGCAGGCTAGAGACCCAGGGAAGAGTTAACATTGCATCTAGAGTCCAAAATCAGTCTGGAAGCAGAATCCCCTCTTCCCTGGGGGGTCCAGCGTTTTTCTAAGAGCTTCAGCTGATTGGATGAGATCCACACACATTATGAAAGGTAAACAGCTTTATTCAAACTATACCAATTTAAATCTTAATCTCATCTTAAAAATACCTTCACAGTGATATCAAGACTGGTGTTCACCAGATAGCTCAGTATCACAGCCTAGTTGAACTGACACATAAAATGTACTATCATGGCAGTCAGGAAGTTCTTTCTTTACTCTTTTCTTTCAGGTTGGTCACGTACCCTCTGCGCAGAGCGGATGTTTAAATACAACTCTCTCTTTCCTGCTTTCCCATATTCCTACATGCCCCACCAGAAGCAACTGACTGCACTTCCCACAATCTGTGTAAGGTGTTCCCTTTCACTGGCCAGCCTCACACAGATCTTGTTTTTATTGTTGTTGCTGTTGCTCTTATTACTGTTTTAAATGCACTGTTATTTATTTGACTATCTTTCCCCCCTGTAGAAGTTATTGGAGGCAGGATTTTAAGTGGTTCCCATGTGGCTCTCTCTCCCATTTGGTCATATTTGATCCAACAAAGCTACCTCTACTCTGCTCATTGGGTAGCAGAGAGATATCCTATCCCTTGGTGTCTTCATTTCCTGGTAGTAATTGTATACAGATTCACTAGCATCCAACTACAGAAGACACCCATTAAGTCCTTTGAACAGTATCTGTGAAACCCCCTTCATAAACCTTGGAGTGATGCCGTACCCCTCAATCTTGGCTTAGAGGGAGTAGGATTTACAGTCCAGCTGTCTATAGAGTAATCCTTTAAAAACATCCTCTGCTAATGTATCATAATTCAAGTCTTAAAAAAATAGATGTGGATAAGGGGTTTAAGATCCATATAATCTTTTCCTCCAATAATTACATTCTTTTAGGTGGTGTAAAAAATAATAACTTTGGAATCTAATACTATTGCCACACACATACACACACACACATAGTCCATAAATTGATTAAGTAGGAAAAAACTCAATATGTTTTGTTAAAATTTGTCTTAGAAGCCATGCCATGGTTCTCTTCCATTAGCAGAGAGAGACTAGCCAAAATGCTTTTTCTCTGACAAATGCACTATTAAAATATTAGTAAGGTTTGCATGAAGGAAAAAGTACATTATGTGTCATAATTATTGATATAAAAGATTGGAAAGAGTCATTGGCAAGGAGGCAGGAAGGAGTATGCAAGAAAAGAGCAGACAACAGTAATACTTATCCAGTTTGATGTGCCATGCCCAGAAGATACAAAATCAATTACAGTTAACAGTAGTTGAGTTGAAGAAGATGAGCTCACATCCAAAAGGTATCACAGAAAATTTGAAAGTGTGACTAGTAAAAGGGGAAGGGCATAGATAATGAGAGATTCAGGAGACGATATTCAGAGATACAGGAAGGCAAAAGTCAGTTACCAGTTGTAGTACCTGAAATTAGAGAGTGAGGCCTCACGCATTAGGTATGAAATTTTCATAAACAGAATGTCATCCCCTAGGAAAGGTTTTTAAATGGGAAAAACCCATAAAGAATTGTAGTCCTAGTAATGTTGGAGTTCTATGGTAAATCTCAAGAAAGATTTTAAAGCATCTTATCCATAAGGTAGGTGTTTAGTAATAATTACAAGGAAAAATGTGTTTTGTATACTTGTTCTCACAAACTAGGAAATGCCGAAAGAATAAAGCCAAAGCACAAACCAGTGTACCAGCAAAAGGGGGCCAATTTAGCTTATCATTAGTCTAGTGACTCAGAGTCCCAAGCATCATGATCATTATCTTTCCAGATCTTCGTTTTACTAGTTGGCATTCCTTTTGTTGCAGGTGACAGAAGCACACCACAGACCAATTGAAGAAGACAGTGCAAACCAAGCCAACTAGGTTTTGCATGAATCTAGGGCCTAAAAGCTATTAAGCTATTAGCAGGTCTTTTTCACTCTATTCTTCTTTGCTCTATTTATTTTTATGGGTTGGCCTCAGCCTTCCTGCAGTTGGCCTCATTCTCCATAGGATGGAAGATCCATGTAGTTGATATGAGGGGAAAAAAAAGAAAATATAAAAATTACTCCCATGAAAATATCGATAGTGAAAAGAAGAGAATCTCCTCTAAAATAAAATTGTAAGCCAAGACTAGGCCTTCAGTTAGCAAGCATGTTGAGAATTGATTATATCCTAGGAACTAGTAAGAATAATTTTGAATCTAGACTTGAGGACCTACTAGGTCTCTAACTTAGATGAGGAATAAAATTCACTCATATTCATGTATAAAATAAGCATAGTGATACTTCAAAAAAGTTGTTAGTATTAACTAAATAAAATATACCAAGGCCATACACTGTCTGGCATGCAGTGGTGGTTCAGTAAATAGTAGTAATGATGAATACCTGTGACAAAATTTCTAAACCACATCAAAAATTTAACAGTCATCATGGTATTTACTCTAATCCCTCAACCAGTATTACAGATGCTAGAACTAAAACTAACTGGAAACTCTCCCTTTAAGGTCTTTGCAAGCTTGTGCCTGATTAATGCACTTGTTGACTGTTCTTTTGATAGTGCAAATACCAAAGTGGTACACAAGCCCCTTCCTGCCCCTGCTGTACTATTGGCTCTTTTCATTGTAGCCAATACTGATGTTTTAAAGTGGGTTTCTCCCAAGCTATTATGAATCTCAAACAATGTGAAAGGAAGCTTTCTTTGTCTGTTTCATAGTTTATTCCCTTTCTTATGACTTGAAAAACATGTTTCACAGAGATTGGACAGAGTTTAAGAAACTCTCACTTTTGTCAGAATCAGGAATTTCCCTTTTTGCTAATAATTAATCAGTCTCCTGAACCAAGTTGTATGAGCCTTGATTATCTCTAATTTCTGAGTGTGCTCTCTTCTTTCTCAGAGTATATCACCATTTTTAGAAAATGGTGTGGCCAATTTCATTAATGACTTTTAAGACTGTTTTCTCATTGTATAATAGCTTATCACTGTTCTTCCAAGAAAGACAAGGAAGTCCATATGCTAACAGGCTCCTGTTGGCCAGCTACTATACCAAATTTTGAATGTGGTTGTTCAGATCACAAAATCAGGGCCCATTGCTCATAGAAAACAAAATGGAGGCACAGAGAGACTCCTCCAAGGAGGTAGCAGTACTTGAGTTCAGGATCCATGTCTCCTAATACAATGTAGGTTATAAACTGCAAAGTCAGGAAGATCCAGTGCTTCCATCTTGTAGTTTAGGGAGTTTGTCTTATCAGTCAGAATCCTGGCAGGAAACAGCATATCAAAGATTTTGAAAGAGTTCAGTGAAGGGATCATTTTATAGCGATGAATCATGGTTGAGGTTAATAATAGCCAGATAACAAAGATATTTGGTGATACAGTCTGTAGAAGTCAGCCTCCTAAAGCACATGGCAGTAGAAAGAAGGATAAATAAAATATATATAGGTAAAAATGGGGAGGGACCAGCACAGTCCAGCCTTGTGCCATTCATATTCTATTTTCATCCTTTTATTTAGGTAAAAGACTGCCACAGGCAGATCAAAGAAGATAGAAACTCTTAAGTACTACTTTGTCATTATCCTCCAATTGGCTCGCCCTCCTCTGGCTCTTCAGCTGATGCCCCCAATGGTAATTATTTAAAATATTTGTTGCCACTACATGACATCAATTAACAGTGTCAGTATTGTCCATTTAGTCGTTCAGTTTCTTTACAACAAAACCCAGAGTCCCGTTTTGAGGGTTTGCTTCTTGTGTCCAACTCTGCTACCAAATATTTTCTCTGTCAGAATTCTACCAGAGAACAGATTCTACCTTTAAAAATTTAACTAAAATGAGTATGAGAAAGGATAATTTAGAGATTTATAGAAAAGGCTAACAGAACCAATGAGGAACAATAAAGTGCTCAGAGATTAGCAACCTCATGGTACATTAGCACCATTATGCCTGAAGGGGCAAGGGGAAGAAACAATGATTTGGAGTCTGATGAGAGCAGGAGTTGTCACAAAGCGTAAGTCTTAGGTAGATTAACACAACCACTGACAGAACTGTGACCTGGTAGAGAAGGAACAAAGGAAAAATTACCCAACCTCTTTCTTTTCCCTCCTTCAAATATTCTGTCAATGTAAGTCGTTGGTCAAAACCACATGGAAGCCAGAAATTAAGAGAGCCTGAATTTTGCCTTTTATAAAATTTGTTCTCACAGGTTGCAGAGCATGACAGAAAAGAATGGAAAATGAATTGATATTGTCAGGCAGAGACAACTAGCACTATCATTAACGTGAGTCTTTTCTAATTTAAAAGTTAATCAGTGATGTCTTCCAGTTGGAAGTTGCAAATAGTTTAAGATTTGGAACAGAAAATCTTATCACATAAGTAGATATCTCCCTGGGTGCTTTCCTTTTAAGTATCTAGTTGCCTAATTTACAGTGCTTCTATCTCACTGAGACTCCAGAATGAAAAACAAAATGAGTAAAATATGGTTGTCTATTGATTTGTTCATTAGACACACATTTCACAAGTTGCTCCTGTATAACTGACACAGTGAAAGGCATTTAAAACTATATTTTGGAATTACTTAATAGGAGATGTATTCCTATTAAGGCAAAGAGAAGAAGGGAGCAAAATTTTGGAGGGAAAAAAAGTTGGGAACACTATTACCCAAAAATCAAACATAGTATTCAAAATTGCATAAGGAAAAAGTCCCATTTGTTTTCAGAATGACAAATCTCTGCTGCTTCAGTAATGGCTACAAAAGTCAGATGCTTGCTTTGCTCTGGCAGGGAAACATATCCATCATGAGGCTTAATATGCTCCTGTGTACTTTCTCAAAAGCTTTGCTAACGCCTGCTGATTTACCTGCAATACATTTTCCAGAAACTGTTCAGTAAAATGACAACATATATATTTAGTTTCACACTTCAGTCTGTCCAATTAGCAGTGTTTGCAGTACCAGCTGTGAGCCCAGGAGAGGATTTAATTTTAAGTACAGCAATCTAGTTAACCAAAAAAAAAAAAAGCAAAAGCTAAGCCATGAATTTGCCAGAGTGTTATTTTCCAATCATTTGTTTCCGAGAAATAGCTCTTTATTGCTATTATCGGAAATTGCTCAAAGAACTAGCACATGAAATTATATGAAGAAGTGGCATGAGGCATGCTGCTATAGTAGCCATCACAACAGGTAATGTGATAATTACCAGGACATCTCCAGCAGACTCCCACTCTCACTTACCCTGGTTCAATCATTTGAACAATGCAAGTCCTTCCATGCTCATTTTTCAGTGATTATGAAATGAGATTTAAAGAGCTTTGAAAACAGTAAAGTCATATACAATACTGAAACATGGGGAAAAAAGAAGAAAGACGGAATTTTATACAAAGAGAACCAACCTGGTAGATTTTCTCTTTTTCACCTAATATTGGGCAAAAAGTAAATACTAACTGCTATTTGGGGAATATGTCTAAAGGCAAAAGATGGTACCAGAAGCAGTACTATTAAAATTTATGTATTAATTTAGATACATCAAAGGAATTTATGTAGTCTAGTCTTGGAAATATTTAAAAGGTAACTACAAAATCATCTACTCTGAGTAATGTTCCAAGGACAGGAAATTTTTCCAACAATTTTTACTATCCAATTTTTACTATGGCAGAGATATAATAGTAAGAATCATCTAAATAGTAGTAGATTAAAATTGTCTCTTTAGATTGTGGTTTAAAAGAAGCATAAATAATAAATGTGATAATCATTTCCTTTAAAATTAATTTCAGGGTTCAACTAGGGAAAAAGGAAAGTAAAACTGCAAAAATAAAATATTTAAGAGAAAATGAATTTAAAAAGTATCAAAACCTAACTGAAATGACTATATAAATATATGATGAAACAGTTATGATAGGAAATAGTTTTAAAACTGAATAAAAAATTTGAAAAATGAATTAAGCCTGCAAATATAAGTGTAGAAAACAAAACAACAGATGAACCAAAGAAAAGAGAAGAAAGGAATTAATAGTGATTAGGCAGAAAAGAAAAACAGTACAAGTAATTAATTAAATCTACGGATAGAAGTTTGAAAATAAGACAAATGTATGTTTAAAAAATTAAATGCTAACTAGCCTATCAACAAAAAATGAACAAAATACAAGCTTTTAGATCAGGGAAGTGGCTTTGCTAGGGACGGTGAAATCCCAGTGCCCAGAGTGTCTTTAAAACTAATCTTCTGGTGAGATAACTCAGACCTAGAAAGCCTCCAAAACTCTTGATCCAGTTTTGGAATACATATATTTCCTAATAAAATTCTCTATAAAATTTCCTATTAAATCCAGTGTTTTCCTGGATTTTACTTTATTAATATAGAATCTATAAATATAGATTTCCTTCTAATTATTTTATCTGTACTTATGTGCATCTCTCCTAAAAAAAAGAAAGACAAAATAACCATGAAAGTCTTATTTGTTCTCTCATTTTTGGTATCTTTCAGTGCAACTGCCTTACTACACATAGTTCAAGAATAAAAAATCCCAAAGGACCTATAGCTGAAGTTTTAGAAGTAATAACTGAATTTAGCAAGGACACTGATACAAAGTCAATACGTGTAACTATATTGTATAATTAGATATAAGTAATAAAGCAATAGAAAATAAAAAATTTAAATGATACCAGTTACAGTGACATCAAAAACATAAAATACCTGGAAATAAATCTAAATACATTATGTGCAATACCACAATACTGGAAGTTACAAAACATTGAGAGAATTGAAGGAGTAGTTAAATAAAAGGAAGGATGTAATACTTTCATAGATGCAATATTATAAAGATGTCAAATATCCCTAAATTAATCTTTAGAATTAATGCAAAGCCAATCAGAATCCCAGAATTATTTTGTAGAAGTTGACAAGCTGATTCTATAATTGATATGAAAATGCAAAGTTCAAATGAAAACCAAAGCAATCATAGTAATAACAAAGCTGGAGGATATACACTAATAGTTATTAAGATATATTACAAAACCACAGTAATTAATAAGACAGTGTGATATTGACATGAAGATAGACAAATAGACCCATGGAACAGTACAGAAATTCCAGAAATAGAAATAAATGTAACCAACTAATAATTTATGACAAACGCATCACCTCAGTATATAATTTTTTAATGTTCTGCTTAATAAATGGTGTCAGATAAATTGAATATCCATTTGGAAAACATTGAATATTTCCACTACCTCATAATATATAAAAACTAAACTCCAGATGAAGTATATATCAAAATGTAAAAGGTAAAATAATGAAGTTTTTGAAGGAAACATGAGTAATTGTCTTTAATACATTGAACTAGGCAAAGATATCATAAACAGGACACAGAAAACACTAACCATAAAGAAAAAAAAGAAGGATCAATTTCATCAAGAGATGAAAAGACAAGCCACAGAGTGAAGAAAACATTTTCAATACATATATCTGAAAAAGGACTCATGATCTTCCCTTCCTGCCTGCCTGTCCTATGGATTTCAGACTTGCTTAGCTAGCCCCAACAATTGCAAAAGCCATATCCTACTGCTTCTGCTTCTCTGGCTGAACTCTGACTAGTACAGAATTAGTTGTCTAGGGCTATGTAATATATTACCACAAGTGTAGGGGCTTAAAACAACATAAATATATTATCTCACAATCTCCGTAGGTTGGGAGTCCAGTCACAGCCTAAATGATCTTCTGATAGGGTCTTACTATAATTGATAAAGCTATAATCAAGGTGCTGTTCAGGCTGCATTCCTTTATGGAGCCCAGAGTCCTCTTCCGAGCTCATGTGGTTGTTGGGAAGAATTTCCTTTCAATGATGAGGCTGGGGACCACATTTCATTGCTAAAAGATGTCGCTGGGGCTGCTTCCACTAGCTTGAGACCAGCGCCTCAGGTCCTTTCACAACATAATACCTTACTTATTTAAGGCCAATAGGAGAAGCTCTCTGACTTCTAGGACCTCTTTTAAAGTGATCACGTGATTAGTTCAGGCCCACCCAGGATAATCTTCAGATTAATTTAAAATCACCTGATTGAGAACTTTAATTACATCTGAAAAAATTCCTTAACTTTCACTATATAATGTAATCCAATAATGAAGGTGACATCCCTCATAATCACAGGTCCTGCCCACATTCAAGGGAGTGTATTATATAGAAATTTTACACCAAGGGGGTGGAAATCTTGA
Source organism: Camelus bactrianus (assembly GCF_048773025.1). NCBI lineage: Eukaryota > Metazoa > Chordata > Mammalia > Artiodactyla > Camelidae > Camelus > Camelus bactrianus. The sequence continues at coordinate 52,323,041 of NC_133542.1, forward strand.
GCCATTTCAGAATTTTGCCTGTAATAGTTCAAACTCTAGCCCCCAGTGATATACATTCCTCACACATGCAACAAACATTAATCTTTTCCAAAGTTTCCTAAGTGTCTCATCCCATTTTAGCAAAGTTCAGAATCTCATCAAGTAAATAACTCAGGTGAGCATGAGCCCCCACATGTAATCTCTTATATCCAGTATCTGGAGCTCAATTCCTCTCCCTCTGCACAACTATAAAACTGAAGAGACAAGTTATCAGCCCCTAATGGTGAATGTACAGTGGTAAGACAGGCATAGGGTAACAGCTATAAACATTCCAGTTTAAAAGGTAGAAAGTGGAAGATAGAAAAGAATCATTGGTGCATGGCAGTTTTGAAATCCAACCAATCTCTGGATTAGGTTTCAAAATCTGGGACATCCTTGGGCTCTTGGTTCTGTCCACTGAGGTATCATTCCTTTCATATGAAAGAACATGTTTTCAGCTGAGTAGTTGTATTCACCTGCTTCTTTCCAGTAGAATCTTGGGAGTTTGACAGCCTCCTTTTGTTTTATACTCTCTTCCCTTTTTAGTCCACGCTGGCAGTGTTTCTACTGAAACAGTTTTCTCAAGAACTCTGAGAATCTTGCGTGGATCTTCAGTGGGATTCACTCCATTAAACAAAAGCCACACCCACAAATCTTTTTGAGATAGTCCCTTCTCTGTCATTGGCCCTTGCTGAGATGGCTGAGAGTCAGATGCTCTTAAATTTCCTAGAGGATTCTGGTTTGATTGAGGGGATCTGCAAGACATACACTTAATCTCAATGAAAGGGCCCTTTGCATGACTGAATATTCTGACCTTTCGATGTTTCAGAAGTTTTAGCAAAACGTTGTACAGTCACACACACTCAGCCTTTTCTGTATGTCACAGGTTCAGCTGCAATTTCTGACTTTTATCATCTTTCTAGCCATCCAGAGAGGCTGAGAATTTTCAAAATAACCTAGTCCTAGCTCTTTTTGTTTAAGAGTTATCCCCTCAATTTATCTTCCCTCTCACATTTTACTATAAGCTGCAAGAAGATAGCAGACAGCAGCTTTAACAGTTTGTTTGGCAATCATCTTACCTACATAACCAATTTCATTTTTTGCAAGTTCTGTTTTCCACATAACTGTAGTAGAAAATGTGGCTACGTTTTCTGCCACTGCATAGCCAGGATCCTCTTTCTTCCGGTTTCTAATAACATGGTCCTCACTTTTCTCTAAATCTTCAGCAGCAGCATTCCTATGGTCTGTAATTCTATTAACAGTCTGCTCAAGGCTATTTACATATTTTCTATCATGCTCTTCAGAATTATTCTACTTCCCTTCACCCACTGCCTAGTACCAAAGCCACACCCTTGTTTTAGGTATTTTTTAACCGCAATATCTCACTTCCAGATATCAAAATCTGTATTAGTGATCTACCATTGCATAACAAATTACCACAAACTTAATGACTTAAAATATATATTTATTATCTCACAGTTCATATGGTTCAGGTGTCTGAGCATGGCTTAATATTGAGTCTTTTGCTCAGGGTCTCACAAACCTGAAATCAAGATGTCAGTTGGGGCTGTAGTCACATCTGAGGTTTGGGGCTTGAGGTCCTCTTCCAAGTTTCATGTGGTTGTTAGCATAATTCATTTCATTGCAGCTGTAGATTTCATGGAAGTTTTCTTCAAAGCTAGCAACAGGGAGAGAGAGACAGAAACAGAGAATCTGCTATTTCAAGTCGCTGACCTTTAGACCTTCTAAAGGGCTCACCTGTTATGTTATGCTAGGCCCACCGATGATAATCTCTCTTTGATTAACTTACAGTTAACTGATTAAGGAGCCTAATCACATCTATTAGAGTTCCTTTGCCTTCGCTGTAAAATGTAACCTAAGTCTTAGAAGGGACATCAATCATATTCACATGCTCCCTGTGCACTCAATGGGAGAAGATTATCCAGGGTGTGTACCCTTGATCAGGTGGAGAGTGGGAGTAGGAGAGCAAGTAGGAATTTTAAGGTCATCTTAGAATACTACCACAGGTCAGGGAGGTGCAGTGTTGGACATGTGAAGGCAATGTTGTCTGGTGCTCTTTTCAAGAAAAGAGTGAATCATTCTTCCTAGTTTTATTGGTTGTTTGGTAACTATGACCTTGTCTACTGAAGTAATATGAGTTGGGTTCTTGAAAGGTGAAAAAGATTTGAGTAGGATTCAGTTTTTCAGTAACTGGTCGTATGTACCCCTCAGTACTGTAAGTACCATTACCGTAACCCTTGTAGTAGTAAGTCTAGAAGGACAAAACCAGGCAGTGAGTAGCTGAATTGGAATATCTCCTTGTAAACATTTTTAATGCCTTGTCAAGAGTTTTAACCCTTGTCATTTATAACTTAAAGAATCAGAAATTTGCTCTCAGTTTATATGAAATAATGGTATGCAATTTCAGCCAGGGCTGGAGGGCATTGTTAAAATTATTACAATCATTCAACAAACTAAAGGAAGCTCTACAATGTAGGTAGAACTTAAACTCATAGAGGATTATGCTCTAAAACTGCTGGTGGGAATAAGGAGCTCCATATGCATGTAAAGTCCAATTATGTAACTGAGTCTTCATAAACTATTGCACATTACAAATTCCTGTCCTGCTGTGGAGAACAATTGTCTAGCATGGCCAAAAGAGAGCAGGGTTAATGAAACTGACCTTTGAATGATAAGTTCCAAGAGCATAGGAAACTGAATTTAGTCTTTACAGAAGAACTATTAATCACTATGAGTATTTTCCTTTGCTAAATAATCTTCCCAATTTCACAAGCTTTCTTAGTTTCCATGATCAGATTTCTCAATTAAGACAAACACTTGCTTCAGAACCAATGTTATTTTTTCTTAAATGCCCATAGTCATACTTTTCCACTGTATGTGTGTGTGTGTACGTGTGTGTATGCAATAATTTCACTGAACCATCCTGTATTTCTGTGTCCTAAAACATTGAAAATGATGGGGCCATATACTTTTTCACAAAGTCATCATGGTCTAATTCTAGAACCTGGGTCAAGCATGGGTTGGAATGTAGCATGATATAAGCCTCCCCAGGCCCCAGAACACACATATTATTAGGGAAGAGCAAGTCCTCTCTCATGTACGGTACTTTCACAGAAGGCTGACCACAGAAATTTGGCATAGCACACCAGGTGTGATCCCCAGCAACTCAGCAAATGATTGGATCTGGAACAGAGCCAGTGACAAAACCAATAAATAAGACAGTAATGGGGAATGAAGCTAACTAGTATTCTATGTCCACTCAGGCAGAATCTGCAATGCCTGACACTAGAAATAATTGCATCAACCTTAGTGCTTGATGTTCAGGGATTTAGCAGGGCCAAATCAACTTCCAATTATAAAATAAGTTGGGAAAACAAGGTAGTTTGCTGGAACAGAAATTCAAATGAAAGATTAGAGCAAAAAGTATACTTAGTGGACTAATAACACTAATTATTACAAAAACACATTCCATGTGAAATATTTTCACAGCCATTATTTTATTCAACCCTCTTATGATAGTTTAAGTGTTTATGATGGGCAGCTTTTGAAATGGCTCCCAATGACTTTTGTCTCCTCATGCTCTTATGTAATCCTGTCCCTTGTGTATGAGCTGGACCTAGGGACTTGCTTCTAACAAATAGAATATGGCAAAAAGATGGGATGTCAATTCCAAAATCAGACCATAAATTATTGTGACTTTCACCTTACTGATACTCTGTCTCTGGCTCTTTTCCTGTGCTTGCTATGATGAAGCAAGATGCCATGTTTTTGAGCTGCCCTAGGGGAGCTCATGTGGCAAGGGACTAAGGGCAGATTTTAGCCAACAGCCAGTGAGGAACTAAGGCCCTCAATCTAACAACCTTGAGAAAATTAATCCTGTCAAGAATCATATGAATGAGCTTGGAAACATTTGAGCCTTCAATTTAGACCATGGCCTCAACTCACCTTTTTTGCAGTCTTGTGAGAGACTGAAGCAGAGGACTCAGTTAAGCCTTGCCCAGATTCCTGACCCACAGAAACTGTAAGATAATAAATGTGTGTTGTTTTAAACTGCTAAGTTTTGAGGTGATTTGCTTTGTAGCAATAGATGGCTAATAAATATGAGTGTTTAGGAGGTCAGTGATGCCCTCCCACCCCCCAAACTTGAGCTGTTATACTCATGGTTATGGTTTATTATAACAAAAGGATAAAGATTAAAATTGGCAATGGGAAAAGGCACATAGGACAGCGGCCAGGAAAATCAGGTATGGAGCTTCCACTTCTCATCTCCCAATGGAGTTGTGTGGACAGTGATTATTTCCTCCATCAATGATATGTGACAAGAAAAGGGTATTGCCAAACCACAGAAACTCACCCAATCCTTGGTGTCTAGAATTTTTCCTGGGGCAAGTCCATAGACATGGCTGACTGCCTGCCTTGTTGACCTTAGCCTCCAGTATCTCCAAAGGTCATACTTGACCTAAGGCCTCCACCATAAATCACATTGTTAGCATAGACCATCTGGTGTGGTCCAGGGCCACCACATAAACAAAGATGCTTATCAGGTAGGAGAACATTGCAAAGGCCTAGAGGTCCCCTCCCAAGAGCCAGGAGCAAAGGCAAAATTTCCCTTGTGGAAGGTTAGTGCTTTAATGCACACAGTATACCTGTACTTTATGTTTGTATTTTAGCTCTAAGTGTATTCTACTTCTCAGTCTGCAGGCTTCTGTTAATTTGCATAATTCATTGCAGCCAATGAATTTCCACAGATAAAAGTTATTAATGGCCTTTGTGCCAGTTTTCAATGTTTTGCCTCTCAGCAACAAATCCATCCTTTATTACCCTGCTTTGTGATGCCAGAATCAGACCCTGTAAACATTTCTCTAGCCAGCTGGCATGATGTTAAACTTTGTCAGCAGTGGATGTTGGAGGGACACTACCGAGGAAGGGGTTTCTCCTTCTCATCCCACTGTGTTCCTCATTGCTGCTGCAGTGCTGGTCAGCATGCGGGGCACCCAGTGATGTTTACCTCCCATTGAGTTTCACTGACACCCTAGAGTTCTGTCAGCACCCCAGCTGGATTTCTAGGGAGTTCAATGCAATTCCAGCAGGCAGCCTTCTCAGGAAATTCCACCGGCAGTTTCCCAGGAAGTTCAGTGCAAACACCACAGTTGGGATTACAAGCAACTTCCACTGGTGCAGCAATGGTTTCCCAGCCAGTCTTGAAGGTGCTCCAGTGGGCAATTTACCAATATAATTCATGAACACCCCAGAAGGCAGCTTCCTGGAAGGTTTCATGGGCATTCCAGTAGGCAATTTCCTGATTGCCAGACTCAGCTTGTGTGCATCCACTTACCTCTTAACCATCCAAAAGGCCTCAGCCACAGCCACTCCTCCAGTGAGATCTGGATCTCAGTCTTGAGGGTAGGGGTGGCCTCTACTAAATTTTTTCTTCCTTGAGTATTCTACATCAGCCCTAAGAGCATTGTCTGCTCCCTATATCTGCTTTTCCTATATTTTTAAAGAATTATCTTTAACACTTAGTAGTTAATCCCCTGTTAATTGGCTAATGTTTATTTAAATGAAATTTCCTGTTCACATTAATCTGTGGTGTCTGTTTCCTGACTGGGCTTTAACTGATAACAGTCTTCAATTTAAAAGGATGTAAAAATAATTGTGTGTGGTGTGTCTTTCCCATGTTTAAAAAAAAAAAAAAAACAAATTTTTCCTTTTTGTTTGTTTGTTTTTAAATAATATTTCCTAACAGATTTGCTGAGGACATGTGGACTTGTTATGCTGAAATTCCCCCTCAAGCATTTGTGTAAATTTAATGGCATGAAAGGTCTGTAAAACTTCAGTCAAGGAAAAAGAAGAAAACCAGGTACAACTTTTATTTTCACTTGAGGACAGCAGTGGTATAATACATATTAATGTACTTCCTACAAAGAGACAATTTTAAAGTAATTAGGCATGATACTCCCTTGCTGCAATAATCTTCACCAGGAAGATGTTGAAAGCAGGAGTAAGATTAATTTTAAATTTAAAGAAAAGCAGCCTAAATTTGAGGTAGACTTTAAAATCTTAATTCATTATGTCACATTCTATCTCAGGGCTATAGTATTTTGGATTTTTTTTTCTTCTTAATTTTATTAGGGATGGGACTCCGCATCTGGCTCCTAGTAGGCACTCAGCAAATCTATGTGAATTGCATGTCTGATGCATTTCTGTTGTCTGTTGGTTCATTTAGTAACTGAACAAGGTATCTGCTTGTTATAGTTTTGACAATTTTATCCTGGCATAGGTAGGATTAGAAACAAAAACCATGTGATAGTGTAGAGCAGTGTTTACTGCCAATTGTGTCCTGCAAATCCCCTCCTACATTTCTCACTATCTCTTCTCCTAGTTTAGATTGCTGCTTGCATGAAAAGTGTCCAGAATTAACACCTCTGGGTTAATGAGAGGTGTTTTACAAACAAAACTAACACAATTGGAGTATTGGGAAGAGGTTGCATTACCATAAGAAGAGACAAATGTTTTATTTGCTAGCCAAAATAGTAGAGGAGAAGCATGTTTGTCAACCACGGTGTTTTATTTATCAAGTGTTCAATGCTAAACCAAAAAAATTCACTCATCCTAAGAATCCACTTGGTGAAGAATAACTCAAATTAGCAAACAGATTCAGTGAAGTTACTGCAAAAGACAGAGGTAACAGTCATGATGGAATATCAGTAAAATGTCTTTGTCACTGTGAAGTGAAAAAAGACTTATTCTGGACTAAGAGTACTACATGAAAAATATGCCTGTCTAATATTTTAAGTGTTGTTTTGAAAGGAGATCATAGATATTGCAACAGACTCTAGTCTTTAAACTGAAGTCAATGTGAGTTGATTCTGGGCAAAGTTTATCGAGTTAAACTGAAAACTGGTTTCCAGTCAGGAGTGATAAGGTTTCCTATTTGATGGGAGACATGTATAAGATGGAAAAGAACGTGGTTTCAGTAATAAATGTCAGAAATCAACTGCCAAGGGGTTACCTGAATCTTTACTTCTTCAACTCAATTCCCAGAAGCCTCTGTTCTTCCATCAGGAATAGATAAATTAGAACATAAATGATTAGGGGTCCGTCACCCTGTTGTGCCTACTTCATTGCCATCAGGTTTCTAAAAACCATGACACCAAGGAAGTTCCTGCCAAACACCCTCCTCTGTTTCCATAGCTAAAGTTTGTTTCCACTCACCTGCCTCCTTTCTTACTGTCAACTGAAATAAATGCGCAGCCTAAAAGTTGGGAGTTTTGTTTTATTTGGCGGAAGGACTCAAGCTGGGATGACAGCCTCTCAGATCACTCTGAGGGACTGCTCCGAAGAGGTAGGGGAGGAGCTAGGATATATAGGAGCTTTACAACAAAGACCAGGTAGTTGGAACAATAAAAGATTACTTGTTTTCTAAAGAAAACCAGGCATCTCAAATTAAAGAATTTAGTGCTTTTCTATGTATGAGAGGAAGCAAACATTTGGGATCATTGAATTAATTCCTTTGATAAGCATGTAGCTATCTAGGGCCAGTATCTTGTCCTTTATTATTCTGAGTCCCCTCAGAGTGCACCATTGTGAGTGGCTGCGGAGGCTGGGCTACAGGCTTGTCTTCACTGGAGAGTGGCGACAGCCTCTGATGACTTGATGGTTTCAGCATTCTTTGTTTACTGATATGGTTTGCAGTATTTTTCGTTCACATTACCATAATGACTGGAAGGAAATCTGCAGATAAACTCTTTTGATTGCCTTAAAACCACTCTCTTAGGAAAGTGCTGGCTGGGCTTAATGTCAATGTTCTTCCTCCTATGGTGTGTGAACTCAGCATGCTTGTCTGTCCTCATTTCAGAAACTCTTCTACTTTATCCTCTGGACTTCTGTTCTCACAAAGATTGCCTGCAGGGGGAAATGCTGTCTCCCAATATCTTCTTACTTACTGATCTCAAAATAATTACAGAGGCATGTTCATTGTATGGCTTCATTGATGATCACAGTGGTGAAATTGATTGGGAAAAGCAAACAATAAAAATAAGGAAGTGACAAGGTTTTGAGAATTGTAGAAGATCAACAATTCATAATCCCTGAGCTACGGTTTTTGTCCCTTTCTGTGATGGTAACTGGGACCCCTTATGCAATTGTGCCCTAAGCTTTTCTTCTTTAAAACCAGGCTCACATTCTGCCACTCACATTCTTCCATCTGCTATCATTCCCTTGTGAAATAAAATTCACATTTTATGGCAAGATAAGAAAAATTTAAACATGAAAAATTTTCTATTCACTTTGGCCTCCTCTGTCCTCTCTGCTGTGCATTGTACTGTATCTGCATTATGCATCAACCAGACCTCCCTCCCCATTGGCAGAAATACCTGTTCAACCAAAACAAACAACATTTTCCTAGCACCAACAAGACAATTTTTAAAAGGTCACATTCCTTCTTGATCTTGAAAAGGGTCACAGAGACCCACTACTTTGTACTTACAGATCTGGATTATACAAACTGTCAATAATACATCAATTAGTGTATAGCCCTCTGTCTCAAAAACTTATATAACTGCTTTGACCTCTAACTGGCAGAACTTTCTGAGAGGCTCTGAGTCATAATCCTTAATTGAGCTTGAATAAAATTTTCCATTTCTTTCTTAGATCAACATCAATTTTTTTTTTATCAACACCCTCTTTCCCCTTATATTCCATGTATGTGGCTTCTTTGTTTTCTTATTCTACATATTTTACAGAAAGTGCTTATCCACTCCCATGACCATCCTATAACCAGATGATTTCCAGTTCTAAATCTTCAGTCTAAATACGTCTTCTGAGCTGCAGTGTCCATGTATGTACCAGATGCCACCCCTACGACATTCATGCACACATCAGGCCAAGCTGTCCCTCTCCTCTCCGTGGCACCACCACTGCCTAGTTATCTCTAGTCTCATTCCTCTGATTCAAGTCTCTCCCCTATGATTCATTCTTCACACACTGAACATACTGATCTCACTTTAACCACACCTGATTCTGTCATTAACCTGCCAAAAAATTTTTTCATTGGCTCCTATTTGCCTTTTTTTAAATTGAAGTATAGTCATGTGTCAATTTCTGATGCACAGCATAATGTCCCAGTCATGCATATATATACATGTATTCATTTTCATATTCTTTTTCATTAAAGGTTATCAAATATAGTTATCTGGGCTATACAGAAGAACTTTGTTTCTTATCTACTTTTATATATAATGGTTAACATTTACAAATTTCAAACTCTCAGATTTATCCCTTCCCATCCTCTTTCCCCTGGTAACCATAAGATTGTTTGCAACGTCTGTGAGTCTGTTTCTGTTTTGTAGATGAGTTCATTAGTGTCCTCTTTAAAATCCAAACACTTTAGCCTGATTCACATTGGATTAATTATGTGTATTGTTTCATCCTCTCTTTCCCCAGTCCCTGCCGATTATGGGCCATGGGGGTGCCTTTGTTTAGTTAAACATTACTCTGAGGGTGTCTGTGAGGGTGTTTCTAGATGAGATTAACAGTTGAATCAGTGGACTGAGTAAAGCAGATTGTCCTCCCCACTGTGGGTTTGCCTCATCAGTCCACTAGAGGCCTGAATAGAGCAAAAGGCAGAGTAAGGGAGAAGTCACTTTCTATGCCTGTTTTTTGTAGCTGGCACATTTGTCTTTCCCTGCACTTGTACTGGAGTTTACACCATCAGCGCTCCTGATTCTTAATTAAACCTTCCTACTTGAACTGGAATTTACATCAATAGCTCCCCTGGGTCTCCAGCTTGCAGATGGTAGACTGGGATTTCTTAACTTCCATAACTGTGTGAGCCAGTTTCTTATAATAAATTGTGTGTGTGTGTGTGTGTGTGTGTGTGTGTGTGTGGAACCTGTTAGTTCTGTGTCTCTGGAAAACCATGACTAACACACTCTACATTATCAAACTTTAAACTTCGGCTAAATTGAACTATTTCGTTTCCCCAAAATATCTTGATCTCACACGTCTGTGAACTTGAACATGCTTTTCTTGCTGTTTATGACAGCCTTTCAAATATTCAAACAGAAACACATACACACAGCCACACATCTCTCCTTGATTGACTAATATTCTGCTTGCTGTCCCCACACTCCCACTCAACAGGAAAAAATAAACCTCAGCTTATTCATTAATCTCCCCTAGGTATTGTTTTTATATTTTGAATTTAGCATATTTTCAGACTAAATACCAGCTTGAGTATCAAATAATTTATGCTTTATTCAACAAATAAGATAATAGTGATGTTGAAAACAACAGTAATACTTTTGTCATTCACTGAGGGCTTACTGTATGCAAGATTCTCTGCTAAGTAGTCTTTCTGCATTATTTAATTTAATCTGCCAAGCAATTCGAAGGATATTATCCCCATTTTTTGCATGTGGAAACTGAGATTTTTAAAGTTTAAATATCTTGCTCAAAATTATGCAGCTAATAAATGGTAAAGGTGGAACTGAAATCTAGGTCTAGTCTCATTTTTTTTTGTGCTTTGAACCATTTTATATATGACACTTTCCCACCAAAAACTAAAATGGCAGCTCTTAAGTGGCTTTTGATTTTTATGGTAATTCTTGCCTATCTTTCCATATGTATTTTGCTTGAAATTATAATATAAATATGGAAACAATGATAAATAATAAGCAGCAAATTAGTAATTCAATTTATAGGTATGTTTGGGGTAATTTTGGCAGGGATGTGACAGGGTCTGTTACCCATTCAACAAAAGCCCGATACAACATCTACTGCAAGACAAAAGAGAAAACTTGATCTAATTTTCTTGGAATCCTGTTTCCACTATGGTTCCCAGTGAGACTGAATCAATGAAAAGCAGTTGAGCAAGATTTGGAAGGGTAAAGGGAGGGACAAATTATTATTCTCAACTGGCACCTGCAAGCTGACTGCAGCTTCCCTAGGTTTCCAGGGACTTGCCTGAGAATCCTTCACTTCTGTGCTACAAGAAGCTGATGTTTTCAGTGGGAGCCTTCCTCTCCTCTGCTTCTACAGTCCTTTCAAATATTGAACAAACTTCTACTTCTCTGTTTTAAATTCCTCTCTCAACTCAACATACTTGGCATGGCATCTGTATTCCCAGCTAAACCATGATTAATATATTTTTGTGTCAGTGACTTGTACCTTGTTTCATACCTTATGCAATCATTCAAAGGAAATATTTTATAAAATTATACAAGGATAGATCCTAATGGTTTGTCTTTAAATTATTTTGTTAACAGAAGGGAAAAATATCCCAGTATCTAATTCTAAAGTCAAGGGTTTAACAGCATCTTTTAGATGGGGTACTCCAGGTTTCCCCAGGATCTGAAACATCAGAATAATATATTGTGTCCCAAGGAAACCTCAGTAGAGTGGTATGTGTATTTGATGCTTTGTAATTCAGGGAAACACTGTGAAATAAGTACGACTTCCAACCCAAGACTGCTCCAGGTGGCAAAGGGAGGTAAATGGGGCTCAGGGTGGAAGCTGCTTCTTACATAGTTTTGCCATTCTCTTCTTGCCATCTGTGTCTTGTACATACTTCTCTGGTACCTACTGGACTTAGTTTATTCATTTTCCTGTGTATTTCTCTTATTAGGTATACTAAAATACTTGAAGGCAGGGGCCTTGGGTTATTTACTTTTATGTCGCCAGCCCTATCAAGTGTCTGGTATATAGTAAATGTGAAGTAAGTGTTTGCTAACTTGATCTGAAATCATTTCTGAAAGTCAAAAGTACACGCAGAGTGGCAGAAGGGATCCAGATTCTGCTTAGACTTCTGATCTACCTCACAGGCTCCTGAGAATCTTATAATAATCTTAGAATTCTGGAAAGCCATCTGGCATAACATGGAACTTTCTAAAGCAGCCTTAGAGAACTTCAAACTTTCCTGAGCCTCCTAACTAGCAATTTCCCTGGAGTACCTTATCTGGAGATATCAATGTGTTACATACACAAAAACAGAAAGGAACTTAATAAATCACTTGTCCTGACTCATTTTGTAGATACAAGGCCTTCTGAGTGGCTAAAGTACTTTAAGAGTCACGAAACAATAAGAGATTTGCTAGTTAATCTTTTATGTATATACTTAGGTGAAAAATTTATTATCAGACTTGGAAAGATATGTCTTTTTTGGACTATAAGCAGTTAGCTCAATAATTAATTAGTCAGAGGACTATTCAAGGTGCTTAAAACCCCAGAGTACAGTAAGTTTACTAAGCTGTTGGTACATGCAATAAAACATGAGAATTCATTATCATAGACAATATACTGTCTAGTGGAAAAATATATAAAAGTACTAGAAAATGAAGCCTATTATATTTTTCTGTAGGCATGAGAACACGTATTATAAAGTACAGAAATTTACAAAGTCTCCTACTATGTCAGGTTAATTAATTCATAGTTCTGGAGGCATTTTCAGATGATAAGGAATCCTAACAGCTTGGAGACAGTATAAGAAGTAAAAATAGACTAAAAATAAAAATCAAGAGTCCTGAATATAGTCTCAGTTTCACCATATCAGAATGGACACAGTATCTTTGAATGTGATGGAATCATTAGTGAAATAAGGATGTGTAATAACTACCTATCTACATTAAAGTGCTGATGTAAGGATCAAATGAAAAACAGGTATGTGAAAATTTAAAAATTGTGAAATGCCATACAAGTATAGAGCAGCAAGACAAGCAGATTTTGTTGGTAGACCTACAATAGATGAAAAAGATAAGTTCTTTTAAGCAGGTCTTCTAGAAGATTATACTTGTTTCAATGATATGTAAAAATTATTAAAATTCCCTTTCCAGTGCTTCAGATTCAGATTTTAACCTTCAGTAATTAGAATATGACTTGGTCAGCAACACAAGTTGTCAGTGAGGTGATGAGTTTTTTTAGTAAAAATGATTTTTGTTGGTGTGTCTTCAAAGACTGTTTCAAAGAAGTCAAAAATTATTTGAACAATGAAAGCATCTTTGGATCTCTCACCATTTATTCAAGGTACAAATTTTGATGTGTGATAATCATCTAAATATGTAAATTCCAAGGCATTTGCTTTGGAGGTTAAAGTATATTATTTGTGCATCATTAAACCTTTCTTGCATAAAACCTTTCTTGGTTTAAAGAAATCAGATTCTCAAAATGAGCAAGATAGAACAGCTGCTCGGGAAGATATCACACAGATGGTTATCTTCTTAAATTAAACATATTTTATATATCAAAAAACAAACTTAAGACTATGATAGCAAGAAAGGTGGTGATTATTTGTATTGCATTAATATTCTTTGATTCTCACATGAGTAGCTTCTTTAAAGTTCAAGATATTTCCATATATTTAAATATTATCAAATTAACAATATGACAGAAAATAGATACAAATAATAATGCAGTATTGACCCAGTAATTCAACCTTTGTCAATTATCTTAGAACTACATGAGCAAATATATCTGAAAGAAAAATTTATAAAAAGCAAAACACATTTATACAATATAAAATGATAAAGTAAATTAAACATCCCACATATTGTCATACTCTTGTCATAAGAAAATATTAGTATTAAGATTAATATTTTTGTTAATTATAGAAGAGGCAAAAAATTATGTTTTGGGAATGTAGAAGAGACATGTGGTCCTTCTGCCTAGGAGAATCAAAAAGGCTTCATAAAAGTAGGTATTTTTAAACTCATCTTGAAATATGAATTTGCCAGGCAAAGAAAAGAGAGCAAGAGAATTGCATATATAGAAAGAAAAATGTGCATGTGCAAAATTGTGGCAGCAAGTGGGAGCTTAGTATGTACGTGAAATGGTGAGCAGTTGGGTTGGTTGGAGAACAGAGTATATGAAAGGTACAGGGGGATGAATTAAAATGTTTCCAAAGATAGATTAAATTTGACTTTAAGGGGACTTATTCTTTATCGTATGAAATTTGAACTTAACCTTCAGATAATGGAGCTAGATTTCAAGATTTTGAAAATTACCAAGCATTTGCTAGCACATTTGTGAAAGATATAGAAAAATATGGATGAAATTGATTGGTGCTGTTATCTTGCTTGATAATGCAATTGCTTTAATTTGGCTTTTTGACTATATATCTGTCTGTCATAATTAATTGCAAACTTGAAAATGCATCTTAATGTCCCTAAGATCCGTAGGCTTTTATACAATACTTGGAATACAGTTGATATTCAATAGCCATCAATAATAACTAGAAAGGATGACTCTGGCCCTTTGTCATAGTTTTGTGGTTAGGTAACTAATTAGTTAGTTAGTCCTTATAGTGTGCCAGGCACTTTGAATACAATAACAGAATATCAATTTAACTGTCACATAAGCCCCCATAGGTAATTATTATTTTTACTACTTTGCATATGATCAGACTGAAGATAAAAGCAGTTTGGTAAATTTTCTCTACATTTCACTGATTACAGTTTTGGGAGAAGAAATTCTACCCGACTACAGAAATCACAAAACTATGCTGCTCATCTGTCTATCACTTACTTCAAGGTTAATATAAATGAAATAGCTATGAATTTTATAGAGGAAATAAGTTGGTGGGAGCAAAGGAAGGAAGAAAGATAGTAGCTAGTATAGTGGATGACAAAATCAGGATTTCAGATTATCTTCACAGGCCAGGAAGTGGAGCCAAAATCAACAGGATAAGAGTTAAATGTATGTACATACATACATATGCTAGCTTGTATGTTCAACAAAATGTTCACATAAGTTTAATATCTCAAAGAACAAGTCTTCCCCAGTAGAATGTGAGATGTTTATCTCTGAGTTCTCCAACATCTAAGACTTAAGATGCTCAAGAAATATCTAGTGAATGCAAGTACAGATGAAATTCATCTTGAGTGCTATGGGACTCATAGAAAGGCAACAAACATCACGGAGATGCCAATATCCTTCTGCAGTTGCTGAAATTATCAGGACCCATACCCATAATCAATACTAGCATTCCAAATCAAATTTAGCAATTTTAGTTCCTATACCTGATTAAAAATTTGCTTTAAGCAGCTAATTAAGTGGTAATGAATCGAATTAGCTACTGTAGTTTCACAATTCTTTCTGAGTATGTCCTATTCTCAGAAAGAAAATGTAGCAATCAGTAGCTCAAAGAAATGGCATTTGGGCCCATCGCTTGATACTCTTGATGGAATTATCAACTATTTGGCACTATAGTCCTATAAGTTAACCTTCAATACCATCTCATGTTTTTGTGTTTATCAGTGAAGTAATTTCATACATATGAATAAACCCTTTCTGTAAAATCTCATTGTCTTTCTATAATCTTTTCATGTCTTATTTTTCTTTTTATTAATATAAAACCCTAAAAGTGATGCCTTTTGAAAAGAAACTATGTTACTCAACCTTAGGAATTTAATGCTGGTACTTTTTCTTTCTTAATCTTTTTCTCCCAAGAGTATATATAATGAATTCTGTATAAAGTCTCCTTTGCTATTCTAATAACCATAGAAAGAGCAATAGCTGGGGAACTTACTCATTACCTATGCAATATAGGGTCTGGACTGCACAGCATTTTCTTCCCCCTTCTTTGAGCCTTCAATTAACTTACCTTGGACCTAGATGAAGGATATGGTAGTGGTGTAATGAAGCCACAAGTTAAAGACACATTCTGATATGGGAGAAGTCATGGCTTTCTGGAGTAGCCTAGTCCATTGGAAAAGTGAGACATTTTTCTCTGTCTTACTTGAATCCTTACTTTTCTCTGTCTTACTTATTGGATGCTGCAATCTGATGTTTGTGGACTATACTTGTTTTCTGATACAACTTTAAGTCTGAACAAAACATCTTGCTGCAATATTCAGTGGTGAAAACAGGAGAATATCTTCATCCCAGTGTAATGTGTAGAACATACATGGAATGGACACTGAGACTCCAGACAGAAAAGTTGATGAAAGATTCAGGTAGACAAATGGGAGACGGTTTACCCAAGGACAGACATGTAATGGCATGGTACAGAACCTGTGTGTCGCTTTTGTGTTTATTTGTCTTTACTTTGGTATTTACGTATAAAAGCATCCAGTTCTACACTCTTCCCTGTCCTCCAGTAACACTTTCTCAAAAGACTGTATATGTGTAGTAACTGGGATGGCCATGACATGATTAACATTTCAGAATTTAGGATTAAATTCTTGTGTAGGTGGCATTGGTGCCCATTACTCAAGTGTGTGGGTTAAGATGTTAAAACTACACACACATTATTTTTAATAAAATGTTTTAAGTATTTAAATACACAGTTACCAATTGAGACCTATAGTTACTGTAACAATTTGTATAATCCAAAAATTAAATATCAAGAATCAGCAGGTGGGTACTGATGGGTGTTTATGACAACAGTTGTTCAGACATTTAAAACTGGTAAAACTATTCAATGAAAGTAACCCAGAGATAGACATAAACTGAATGTACTCTTGTTAACCTGAAATAAATAGACTGCCTGAAATTTCTCCAGGAAGGATGGATTTATTTGGCATCAGCAGAGAATTGCAGTTCATGGTCTGCAACTGTGGTGAGCCACGAACAAGTGGCTCCCTATGCAGTAAGAGAAAGAGAATGCTTTTACAGAGAGAAAGGGAAGTTGGTAGAACTATAGTAAACAGAGTTTCTGGCTTTTCATTGGCTGAGTCCATGCCAGCTTTCTTTCTTCTTTCTTTTGGACTCTAAAGACCTTTCTGGTCTCCCAACTCTATTTAGTTAAGGTTTCTGTCTGTCAGTTTTTTACACTATTAACCTGACAAATGTTTGGTATTTTTTAAGTAAGTGCCAGCATTCCCATATGAAAAAGAAGAAAGCAGATAGGGTACTTGAGGAAATCAGTGGGGATGAGGGTTTCAATTTTGATGAAGGAGTCCTTTCTAAGGGCACTCAGACATGGTGAGAATCAATAGTGCAAGCTGCTGGGTCTACCAGCCAGTGACTCTGTGCTGCTGAAGAAGATCAGGAAAGCTGTGCAAAAACTCACTGCTGAACATCCCTTTCATGCTGATTCACCCTTATCTCAGTACATCCTAAACTGAGAATAACCATGATAACAGTGCATTTAATCAGTAGTGTACAGCCCAGCCTGTAATCTGAATTCTGTGTTTTACCATTATTCTAAGTCTTAGGTTTGGATTTTAAAAATGTAAAAAGATCCCAGTGTGGCAGAAAAACAAACTAGGCTGAGTAGCAAACTGAGACTAATGTTTAGACAAAACATCCATAAACTATCTTTAGTAATATGTAAACATAACTAAGCCCTTATTTCAATCCTATCAGCATAGGTATCTATGTTTCTGTATAAATAGCCAGGAAAAGAAATTGGTGATAGTACTTGATAGCTAGCTATAATCCATAGGTATTTAGTAAGGGCATTTTTTAGATTAAATCTTGCCACTATTCTCCCATATTCATATAAATTTATTATTTCCCCTAATTTCGGTAATGATTAAGCTGTTCATCTTATCCTCACTGAAGTCATAAGAACACCAACAATGACCATACTGACATCAAACTGTGATTATCACTACAGACAAGAGAGGCTCCCAACTTCTGTCCTCCTTCTCCTTACAAGAAGGAATGTAACAAAAGTGATCTAATTATTCCTTTCTAAAGGTGACATTTCTCTGAAACTCCATGTTCCTACATCTAGAATTTATATTGTAATATTAACATTGTTAGAATAACTACCACTGTAACTTAAAAACAGACATTAATATTTACAAGTATTATATCCTGCAGAGATTCTTGACTATGCTCACACACAGACACATAGAATGAGGACTACAGGGTTTTGTTTTGGCAGGTGTTATCTCTATAACTTGTGTTCTATAAGGGTATGCTAGCAAAATATCAGAAATGACAACTAAACGTTCTTGAAGTGTAATTTTTATCAGTTTTATAAACAGACTTCTTCCAGTGGCAAGGACATAATATTCACTCTGTCTATCAATCATCTTTCTTTCTACCTATCATCTATCTCCCTAAAAGCCTACCTTTAAAATAACAGATTTAAAAAAAACCTAAAATAGTGAAATAAAATCAAGACAAATATATGGACATCCTAAACAGAATTAGGTGGCATAGTAATCCTCACAAACAAAACATATGGATGAATGTGATCAATGCTTGCCAGGCATCATGAGCAATTGGGAAGTATTAATAACAATGAGAACAGAAAGAGGGGAGAAGCCCTGGTAAATTCACAACACTCACCCTTAAAGGAGCTCTTGTATTGAGTGAGAATCTGAGAACAGCTGGGAACATTTGGAAAAAGTTCTTATACACTTCAAGTGTGGAGTAAACAAAAAAAATAAAGTGAATCACTAAGGAGATTGTGGGGAATTCAAACAATGCTAAAGCAGTTGAGTTCCCAAAGATCCTAGAATTAGCAAACAAATATGCACTTTCAAAAAATAAAATTCACCTTGAAATAAATGCTATCCCAAGAAGTAATCAACACACATCTGGAAAATGTGACCATTAAAAAAGATAAAAACAGTAACCCAAAAGTTAAACTAAAAGAAGTTTGAAAAATAGCCTACAGTGGAATTTGCCCAGGTTCTAAGCCAATGTTGTCTTCTTTAAAAATTAAGTTTTATTGTTGCTGTCCTTTTTGAGATCTGCCTCCTCTTTCCTGCCCTCACCCTTCACAACTGGCTCTTTTTCCTGAGATCCACAGCATTACTCTTATGCTCTGTTTGAATTTTACTTTCAGCAGGTTTACTTCAAGGATATAAAACTAGAATACAACAATTAAAAATTTTCATATATAAAACAGAAATATATTAGGAGATATAGTGGACTTTGAGTGGATGCTGATATTATGAAAAAGAAACTTTTTAAACAACCAGAGAACTTGGAATGTGTATTGTGTAATAAATGTTATTTAACATTTTTGTTAATGCTTAAGATATGATAAAGCACTATGGATTTTCAAACTATCCTTTTCTTGAGATGCAGATTGAAGAATCTGAGTGAAGTGCTTTGACATATCCCAGCAAAAGGAAAAAGAGGAAGACATAAAATGTGTATAGAAAAATGTTGATAGCTTTTAAAGCTGGGTGATGGTCATGGTACTATTCACTTCTGTATGTTTGGAAAGTTTCATAATAAAATAGTAAAAAATACTACTGTTACATAATATTACATTAAAAAAGTAAAAGGAATTTTACATAAGTATATAGCAACACAGTCTACTAAACTGTTCGTAACTTTGCAAAAATAATTACTTTTATGAAGTATTTCTAGGGAGCTGAGTCTCCATTTCCAACACTTCTGAGAACTTCCCTGCAGTCAAGCACTTTATCATGTGTTAGTTTTTTTTTTCTTTAAATGTGCCAATGAAAAATTAATCAGCCAATCTGAGAAAGAAATGGAAAATTTTATTTGAGCCAAATTAGAGGATTATAACCTGGGAAGAGCATCTCAGAAAGCTCTGGGAACTGTTCCACCTTAGAAGTCAAGACACAGTTATACAAGTTTTTTGAGACAGAGGGCTGCACGTCGAATGACTTCTTATTGGCAGTTTACATAATCCATATCTAAGCGCCATGTGACCCCTTAGGAGATCAACAAGGAATGCTATCTTTAAGGAGTTGTCTTAGTGATGCTAGGAGAATATTGCTTTTTATGGTTGAACAGGTATTTCTGTCAATGGGGAAGGTCTGGTTTAATGCGTAATGCAGATGCACAATGCACAGTGAGAGGGGAGAGAGGAGGCCAAAGGACAGAGAAAATTTTTTGTTTAAATTTTTCTTGTCTTGCCATAAAATATGAATTTTATTTTACAAATGTGAATAAAAAATTGCATCATTTTAACAGTTAATATGTTATTTCATCTTTTGAGAAATCTTCTAAAACACTTCCTTAGGTAGACACAGTAGCCAGCGCCAAAACGTTAAAGAAGGAGAAAGTTCTTCTACATTATAAAATATGAAAATTTAGAGCTCACAGGAAGAAAGGAGAGGGTGTGAAGAGGAGTGAGAAAGGAGGGAAACTGTTTGTAAGGTGTAGTTACTTTGCTTGAAGGAGTCCTTCCAAATATCCACATGATTTTTTGTAAACTCTAAGAAACTCACTAAATTCTACCATATGACAGGTTACCTCATGAAAGTCAGTGAAGAGATTGAATTCTGGGTCAAGGTTGGTGTAGGAAAATGAATGAGTAAGCAAGAAAGCCATCCTCCAACTGCTCTGAGAGTCACAGACAGACAGAACATTTTGTGTGACTTTTAAAAGGCTTAAAACTCATCTACTACCCTTGACAATTTAGTGTCTGGGCACACATTAGAATTTGCCCCATTCTCATATATGTCCATTTTCCTAATGTTTTCTAGGCCTGATTTGCTAACAAGTCAGAGAAGAGGCCAGAAATTCAGTTATTCCCTTATGACAAACTCATCCATCAGACCCTAAGGCTTTTTTGTTGGGCTGAATGATGCTGGCCAATTTTCACTGAAGTCTGTTTACATCAAAGGCACAAAAAGCAGAGGAAAGAGTATCCAGGAACATTTTCTCTTTTGCCTTGGGCTAGAATAATTAGCCCCTACACTGCTGACCACTATAGCTTCCCTTCCCTTTCCTTTATCATTTCTCTTTTATTGTTCAGAGAGATGCCTTTGAACCTCAGCTTTCCAGTATCTCTATTTTGTGCGTCTTTCTATTGAAATCTCAAGCTTTGTACAGAAATAATACAAAGTGAGGTAAAAGAGGTAAAAAAAAAAAAGTAAAAAAAAAATTAAACAGAGGTCCAGTAAAAATTATTCATACTTTGAATATTATAAAACATATTCTCAGTTGAGAACAGGTAACATGTCACTATTAGGAAGTTTTAGTAAATCTTCATTAATTATAATCCCTCAGAGTATATCCGAAAACACGGAACTCAAGTGAAATTTAAACAGACTCTTAGTCACAATGTCACAAGTTAGCAATTTTTTTTGCATTAAATTTTGTACATTTTAACTCAGAGAAATCCTCAGATTCTCAACTCTAAGTATATTGTCCTTACTTTGAAAACAATTAAACTAACAGTGAAGGGGGGCAGAATTTGTCATCTCAAAATATGCATCCTTAGCCTAGGGATTATTTTGAGTTGATCATTTTTAAAGAAACAGCAGACACAGGAGAAACTTTGAAAACCAAGTGTGGAACTTAACCTTTTTTTTTTTTTTTTTTTTTTTGTAAGAAAGAAATTTACATGTATAAAGGAAATCTCCATTTGTAAGAGTGACTCCTTCTCTGTAGTAGAAAGAGGAGGTAGCCTAAATCTCTATAGACTCTTATCAAATGAAGAAGGCAATGACTTAAATCTGCATAACGGTCACACACCCTTGTTTACTGTGCTTTTCCTGATAACCTATAACTTGCTCCCACCCACCCCTGCAATATCTTCTTTTGTCTTTAGTTGGAAGTAGTATTTAAGGTTGTGGCTTGGGTCATTTCAGGGAGTTACTCAGTTTTTTGGGCATCTCCCATGTATACAGGAGATACACATGTTATTAAACTTCTGTTTGGTTTTTTCCTGTTAATCTTTTATTTGAAGAGGTATTACTGAACAATGTGTCAGATGCACAGTGTGGCCAAACAAGCCAAAACATTGGAGTTTGGAGCAGAGAAAGGTTTATTGCAGGGCCAAGCAAGGAGAATGGGCAGCTTATGGTCAAAAAACCCAAAACCCAAACTCCTACATGGTTTTCCAGGAAGTTTTTAATAGGCAAAATTTGGGGTGAGGGCTTCAGGGTGTGATTTTCTTCTGAGTGGTTGGGAGTGAAGTTACAGGGTGGTGTTCCAAGAATTTTGTGTTCAGCCTGAAGTTACCATCCTTCACTTGGGTAGGGGCTTTAGTTCTTGCAGGAGAATTCAAAGATATTGTTATGTATATCCCTTGAGGTGGAACCAGGACCCTGGCCCAAGGTTGCACTATTGTTTCTTGACTGTTGCTCCCTTGTTTCTACCTTCCCTCCCGTCCCTGATTAACAGCTGTTTGAATCTGCCCTTTGGAACTCAGAAGAGGTCAAGGAGGCTGAATAAAGCCTACATCTTACTAATAAGAAATGGAAGACACAGAAAGTATTTGTATGAGGGAGGACCACACAGAGTCTTGCTCCATTTCAGGGGGTCTCACCTGAGAACTTAGAAGGGTAGAGGGAATTTTTTTTTTCTTCCCCTATAACAGCGAAGTAAAGAGACTTCAATTAGCAATAAAAGAGGGAGAGGAATGTTACTTCCTAAATATACATGTGGGAAAGCAAGCAATTAATAATTTAGCAACAGAAAAATTCATTCTGCTCAATACAAAAAAAAAAAAAGAAAATGCAGTAGACCATTCACTGCAGGGGCAAACAACCCTCCAATTCCTGTGTAATTCTAAAGGCAGTTTTCAATTCAATCCCACTGACCTTCATGATAACAAAACTGAGCTATTGAGGAAAAGAGAAAGTAAATATTAAATTCACCTGTAATACTTTTTCCTTCAAGAAGGCATGAAAATGAAAGATTTAGGTGGCAGGGATTTAAAGGAATAAAAACTCATTACCTGGGAATTCAACTATATGAAATGTATAACTTCCCAATAAATTTATTTAAATGAAGATTCTCTGAATATACAAAAAGATTAGTATATATATAATTCTTCACCCTCTTTTACACACATATATTTGAATTTTGATTCTAATAATGTATAACTGTGTGACATTAAGAAAATACATAATCTTTCTTAGCCTCAGTTTTCTTATCTGTTTATCAGGATAATGCTTGTTCTTCTCTCTATACAAGGTTTCTCAGCAAGCTGTACAATGTGAAATAATGTTTCTAATATTATTTTAACATTTATCTTTTTATCTCATGATTTTAAATATAATTGAGACTATGTGAGACTTTTTTATCCTTTAGAAAAATTTCCTCACTCAACAATTTTCTCAATCATATGTGTAAATTTACCTGCAGAATATAAACATATTTATTCTTTAAAAATAACAATTATTTATAGCACATACAAGTATATGGCAACCAAGATTGGCAAACTGTACTTGAAGTCAACAAAATAACCAAAACAACATCCTTACTTTTAAAACTTTTTCCTTGGGTACAGGCAAACTATTTTAACCTCCTGTTGTGACTTGGCAAAATCTCCACTTTCACACTTAACAGTGGCCGCCAGGTGTTCTATCAGTGTGGATGGGCAAAGTCAGTACTTCTGCAGTATAGGATAACCTGCTATTGATGTAAGGCAACATTTTACATCTTTCATCTTGGCAGGTTGTTTTTACAACTTTGTGAGCTACAAGATATGGACCTCTGTAGATAAATGCTGCTTGAAGCTGAACAGCTTCACTCATTCATCAGACTTTTGATGCTAGTAAGCCAAGGTTGAAAATTTGGAGGAGTATTATCAACTCAAAGCAACTGTGGATGAGTGGATAGGGATTAGGAAGCATTCATTTTAGCCTGCTGTTATCTTTCCCTTGTCAGACAGAGCTCTGCAATACTTGACTGTGTTTAAGTGTTAAATGTGGTGGTAAAATCTGGTGATGATGTCTATTTCAAGAGGATATAAATAATATTTAACATTAGTATAGCACAATATGATTTTAAAAGCACTTCCATATTCATTCTCCAATTTCACCCTTACGCCAGTTTTATGAGATAGCCAATAACCTTTTTTTTCTTTTACTCTTTTAAACAAATGGAGAAACTAAGACTTGAGGATTATAAGTAACTTGACAAAGTAAACAATGTCTAAAATAGAAATTGAGGTTCAAAACACTCCAAATTTGGATTAAAAGTAAGGCTCTGAATTTGCTGATTGTGTGACCTTGAACAAGTGAGTGAATGCTTCAGTTGAATATTTTTCTTGCCTTTCAATTGGGAAAACATGTTCTGCAGAGTTGTTGTTAGTACTAAATGAGATGATATTTAACATGCTGTCACAAAGTTTAACATGTGATATATGCTCATCACTTGGGTTTCCTTCCTGTATTTCAAATTCCATGTGTTTCCCAATTACATTTATGTCTCTGAGTAGAGCTAGCTTCCAGTATAGTTTATTTGGCCAACCAAAAATCATATGATTATGTTAGAAGTATAGGGGTGGAAAAAATACTCTTCTACTCTTCTAGATTCTTTGGCTGGTCTAATAATGAAATTGATATAACACAGATTAATAGAAGAAAAACAAAAGTTTAATAACATGCATACTTCCTGTATCCATGGGAGATACCCAGGAAGACTAAGTAACTCCCTAAAATAGCTTAAACCATTACCTTAAATACTACCTTCAGCTGAAGACAGATGTTGAGGATAGGGAGTCAGTTCTGGGAAGTTACCAGGAAAAGCACAGTGATCAAGGATATGGTTATTATACAGATTTAAGTTGTTGCCTTCTCCGCTGATAAGTTTTTAGGGATTTAGATATCCTCATCTTGTTGGTACAGCAAGGGAGACACCTATACAAATGGAGATTTCCCTTATAAATGTAAATAGTTTTACAAAAGGGTAACTTCTACTCAATTTTCATAGCTTTTCTTATTTCTGCTGTTTCTTAAAAATAATTAACCTAAAATGATCAATATACCAAAGAGATATATTTGGTCATGGTATATTTTGCTCTTATTCAGTCCTATCTTTGAAACTTTAAAGAAGTTTTACAATCCAGAAGCTACATTGATTGCTCCATATCTCATTGAACCTATCCTTGAGAATAGGTCAGTTTGGGTAAACAGTTGTGCCTCATTTCAGGAGGAAGATGATGCTGATGAACTCCCAAAGTTAATGCTATATTTAATAAATCAGGTGTTCAATAAGTGGTGTTTTTATGGAAACAACAGCAACAACAACAATAACAACAACAACAAAAGGTTAATGGTAAGAGCAACTTCTAAACCCAGAGTCTGAGTCCTGAGAACTGCCAGTCAAGCAGATTTTTAGATGACAGGCTCAAAGCATCTTCAGATGAAGGAAGGGGAGGCAGTGGCAATCTGACAGATTTTCTTGGTTTGCAGTTTGAATGTCTCTGATGATGTAATCAGGTATATTGGCACTGTCTGAGTGGATCACATGGCAACAGTCCCGAAGATTGTTTAAAGATGAATTGTTGTGGTGATTTCTCTTAAGTATAGTAAGTTGTATAGCTTCACTTTGCAGGGCTTTAGTGGATAAATAGGCAGTTTTTGTTCTAAGTGATTTCAAGTCAAAAGAATGGGATGAAACTGGAAATGTTAGTTTGGAGAGTCATAACCAGATATTGGAGGAAACTGGAAGAATTTAGGATCCAGCCCACTTTACAAATAAATAATAAAATCTCAAAGACAATGAACAGCACTGAAGTCTAATATCCATAAATGTGTATTATTGTTTCAACTGAAACATAATTTCTCTCTCTAATGTCACTCTCATTTCTAACAAAGATGGGCAAATTAAGATTAGTACATTTGAAAAATAAGGCTAGATTCAATAAACTTGGTCTGGTAATTTACATAAGTACAGCAAGAATAGCAATTGACTATATAGGCTCTTTAAAATCTGTTTTGCTATAATTTTTCATAATGAATCTCAGATTGAACTTTTAAAAGCCTCTCAAGGCTAGGAAGTCATGCCAAGAACTTGCCATCAGACTTGGCTTACAATACTTATGGAATCGAGCTGGTTAATTCTTCTATTCTCAAGGCCCTCCATGTATCCCAAGATTCTTGTATCTGCCAGGAACTGCCCTTCTTTACTCACCTGGTTAGGCTTCTGGGTACTCTGTAAGCAAGGAATCAGGCCAGTATCTTTAAGGGGCTTTATTGGTTCTGTAAAGTCAACCATAGTTTCTTAAAGCTGTCTGGTCATATCTGAGTCTATGCACATACTCAAATCTGACATTCTTTCAAAGCCTTGATAATATAGCCAATGTTTACAATTTTGTTCTATTACAAGGAGAACATATTCTTATTGAACTTATGCAAATGACTATATTACCATGAAAATAAGAATAATCACAAAGAGTTTCTGAATTCTGGAGGGATCAGGTAGAGAGAAAAGAATAAATATTTCATCTTTGTTTACAGAGATATATCTTACCAAATGGCTGTAAGTCATAGCTAAATAGCAAAATGAAAACGTTCTCCTTAAAACTAGAAAAATAAAACATAAAAAAAGCAATATTTCAAACAAAAAGTCATAAAAATTATAATAATCCTCCTCACTTTATTCAATTCCATGTTATTAATTCTTGCTTCTCTTGAATCTAGTTTTTTCATTAATTCCTACCCACTTAAGTTTTGTAACCTTAAAGCTATCATAAATATGAGTTTGCTAGAGTCCTATCCATGAGTCTCGCAAAAGATCAAGCACCTCTGAGAAAGCCTCAGAATAAAACAACAAATGTAAATGACAAGAGTTAAAAATGGCCAGCGTTAAAGTTCTGATTAAAGTTTATTATAATGCAACTGACAAGCAAATTTGGGTATTTCTGTGATATGTAACATTTTAAGATAATAACTGGAATTATAAATGGTAACATTATACCAGGACATACCAGATTTCTAGGAATACCACAAAGTTTCTGGAGCATTTATAATATATACCTATACAGACACAACATAAAGACACAAAAATTATTCTTTTTGTCCTTTAACAAAAACACATCTCCATACCTCATACCTTCTTTTAGCCAAAAGCACACCTGACTTTCCTTATATACAGAGTTGTTTCTTTTACTATTTCCAGTATCTTTAATTATAGGTATTAATTAGAATTCTTAACCCTTAGAAATCTTAATTCCT
The DNA here is from genome assembly GCF_048773025.1 of Camelus bactrianus. Classification (NCBI taxonomy): domain Eukaryota; kingdom Metazoa; phylum Chordata; class Mammalia; order Artiodactyla; family Camelidae; genus Camelus; species Camelus bactrianus. The sequence continues at coordinate 52,349,869 of NC_133542.1, forward strand.
AGTGAAAACTAAGTAAGCAATTGTAAATTGTTACATCAGCATTCTTTAGATTGGCAAATTTATAAACACATTTTATAATTTCTAGAAGCATATGTCCTTTTTAATTGTGCACTTTTTCAATGTAACACAAGAAATGCTTACTAAAATACCCAAATTTATCTTTCATTTTCTCTGTAATAAGGAAGCCAAAAGTGTATAAACCTATTCAATAATTAATGTTTTACACTATTTTATCTTATTTGGAAATGCTCTAGATAATTCAATAAATTTCCATCATTTCACTTAACTTAGCAAACTCTAAAGTTTCAAGTTACTAAAAATATTTTGGAAACTACATTTAAGTACACATACCATAAAATACAATGATTGTGCCTAAAAACTCTTATCCGACTTACATCTATCTGAATCATCTGCCCCATGCAATTATGTTCTGACTACTCACAAAAACTTCACGAGACATTGGACAAAGGCAGCCACAATCTCAAGTTAATTTTCTTTAGCTTGTAACAGAGAAAAAATAAAATTATTCTCTCATAAACCCAGGTAGAATAAAATTTGTTTATGTGTATTATGTTTAATGCTAATAATTCTGCCTATTTTAATTAAACTAACAAACTTAAACTAGCTTTAACACTAAATAACTTCCCAGATCATGTGAATGTAGAAGGCATTTGGGTTGGCTTATATTTCGGAGAAGTTTAGTATACCCAGTCCTTGTAAGTACTTACCTTTAACACTACTAAATAGAACTCTTTATAAATTAATTTTGGTAAACCATTTGGAAGTTGAAAACATCGCTTATCTACAACACACTTATATACACTCATAAACAAGCAGACAGATACAAAAACCTTACAGTTACTAATATTTATGGAGAACTTTTTTTTATCATTTGCCCAATTTTCAAATACTCCTCTTTTTTTTTTTTCTTTTGATGAGAAGTATCTCTAAAGTTTGCATTTCAAAAAATGGCTCTAGAGAAAATGGGGGGAGGGGAGTAGAAAATTTATATCCCAAAGGTATAGAGAAAGTATCAAGTTTTCTCCAGTATGCAGTTTTTCAGGCATATATGCCTATTATCAGAGGTCCAGAATAATTACTGTTTGATTTTGCTTTCTTTTTCTTAAGTGCAAGATAGTTCCATTTCTAATGTCCCAACATCTATAGGCATTTTGAGATGAATAGAGGAGGTTTGGGGCTTGATAAGGCTTTAAATTGTTTCTGGAGCTACACTACTTGTCCTATACACTAGATTTGTGAAACAAGGACAGCTATTTTTAATTCTTCAAAGAATTGTGTTGCCATCTGAATATCAAGAGACTGACTCATTCATCCAATTAAAAGATCTTCAGTGAACTTTTTTATATTAGGAAGAAGATTTGCAAATAAGATGGAAACCAAAAGATATATGCCTTTGTAAAGTCCAAACAAAGGCCTTTGGATGCTCTTTCTAAGTGTATAATCCAACTTTAGACCAATTCACTTTAGGAGGGAAAGCCTCTAATGTTGCTCCTATCGGGTCTTGACTATTAGCCTTCAGTTTCTATGTCCAGTTAATATTGCTTGAAAGGAAGAGTTATATGTCTTCTGTTTCACAATACAGTTTACCCTTAAACAATGTGGGAGTTAGGTGCACCGACCCTTCTGTGCAGTCAAAAATCTATGTAAATTTATAGTCGGCCCTCCATATCTGTGGTTCATCTGTATCTATGGTACTGTAGTATTTACTATTGAGACAAATATACATCTAAGTGGATCCCTGTAATTCAAACCTGTGTTTGTCAAAAGACAACTAAACTAGGTAGGAAACATTCCTGGCCAAACATAGTATCCATTCCCATAAAACATTCAAGTAAAGTTGACACAACTTCTTTACCCAATACCTATTTAAACATTCCAACTTTTATTATCCTATCAACCCTTAGACTTTTATATTCTCTAAATCTAATTGTAGCCTAAGTCACATTTTCAGCAATGGTTTTTGGTACCTCAGTTCGTAGATCTCCTGTATCAAGAAATCCTGAAAACATCTTTTTTCCATCCCCTGACCATTTTACCCATTCTTGTGGAAAAAGCCAAGGAACTCTGACCCTTGTATTGGTCTTTAACTTGACAAACCCCTGTAACCTTTGTCTCAAGTAGTTGCTGGTCAGGTTTCTCACAGCAACAATTACCCTTCCAGCTTTTAAAACTCTTCTAATGAGGTAAATAGAGCAGACTTGTTTAGGTATCTTTAATGTTGGGGTATTTGCAGGGGGATCCTTTTGGCCCACCCAAGCTTTGATAGTGCTTTATTAAAACCTTTCTTTTAACCCCATCAATGTCCATTTTATTCACCCCATTTCTTAATAACTATATAAAGGTTTTCTTTGCCAGGATGAATCCCATTATTCTTTCTGTTCTGTTTCCTTTTTGTTTTGCTCCAATCAGTATTCACTTTTTTCACCTTATTTCTTATTAACAGTTTTTAAAAATGTCCACCTTGTTAGGAAGAGTCCCTTGATTCTCCCCTTGGCTTATTCCCATCCTCTTGTTAATTAACCTAATGTTTTTATTAGTGTATGTTAAACCCATGAGTGGAAGCTGAAATAGGAAGTTTAATAAGGCTTCTGGAACTGTTTCCCAGTTTTGCAATGGTAATGTTATACAGAGTGCTCATGTGAAAGGGTGATCTTTAGTCACAGCATTTACAATAACCTGGGTAGTGAAACATGGGTTCTGTACCAACCCAAACACATTCTTTCACTCTGCAACATTCAAACACAAAGACATGGCCTTGAAATTAGTTATTATCTAATCCACTTCAATAAATGGGTAGTCTAAGAAAGTAAAAGTCCTTCGTTGCTGCAGGCAGTAAGAATGGTGTAGTGAAAATAGTGTCTCTAGTTTCACATGAGAGAAGCCTCTGTTTTAGACCCATTAATCTGTAACACCAGATAGGCACTACTGGAATAAGATTTTTCTAGCAATAAACAATGAAGGTTGAGACATTAAAGGACCTTTATGGACCAAACCCCCTTATGACAAACTCCTCTGATAGCTGACACAATCAGACAGAGAGATGCTGTTGCAAGCCAGGTTGTTACCTGTGCTACTGACTAAGTGGCTTAACAGATCCACAGCCAGTTTGTCCACAAGATCCATGCTGGTATTCACATCTTCCAGTTGGCAGAGACCAGGGAGAATATTCTCACAAATAAGCCAAGCTCTCAGTAAATAGAACAAGACAAGAGAGAGAAAAAGAAAATAATAACCATCTCTGGGAAGAAAAGGATCGATAGAAAACAAGAGTGCTCATAACAAATTTTTACCAAAGTTGCAGTACCCAATGAATGACTTCACTTAATTCACTTATTTTCTCCTGCTAATCTAAATTTGGGAAAAGAAAAGGATTCTCACCATTCTCACTTACATCAAACCCTGCAGGCAGAGATCTAGAAGATTTATATGGTAAGATTTTTACCTTCTGCCAGTTTTGTCAGAGGTCCTACGATCTCTCAGCTTCAGCAACCCTGGAGGGAACAGTGTCCAAACAGTTTATAGTTCCTTTGTGGCTGCCAAAACTGTGGAGGTGGAAAAAATTTCATTCTACCATTTTAGGTTCTTTGGCTGGCCTAATAATTAAATTGATATAAGACTAATTAACAGAAGAAAAATATGCAAAAGAATAAATACACACACACACACACACACACACACACACACACACACACACACACTGTGTACATTGCAGGAAAACTGAATAACTCCCTTAGATGGTCAAAGCCATTATCTTAAATACTGTCTTCAGCTAAAGACAAAAAGAAGATGTTGGGGGTAAGGAGTTAGTTACGGGAGATTATCAGGAAAATACAGGAAACAAGAATATGGTTGTTAGGCAGACTCAAGTTATTGCCTTCTCCATTGGTAACTAGAGATTTGGTTATCCTGCTCTTCCTGGTAAAGGGACAGAGACAGCTTACAAATGGACATTTTGTTTGTAAATTTTTCTTACAAAAAGGTAACTTCAATTCAGGTTTTCCTATATATCCATTTCTCTAAAATAATCAGTATGCCAAAGAGGCATATTTTGGTGTGGTATATTTTGCTCCTCTTCAGTAGCAATTTGGATTAAGTAATTAGGTGCCCAGATTTTAGACCTTTCTTTAATAATAGCTTGTTGTTTGCCTTAAGGCAAAGTATTAACCCTCATCTATAAAATGAGTAGGATGACCTACTAAATCCTGAAGTTTTTCATCTCTAAAACTACCAAAGCAACTAAAGTTAACAGTGGTATTTTTGCTCCCCAAACACTATTGTGAGATTACTTAATGAATATTTAAAATAGTTATTGACTGTGGAAGACTAGACAGTGAAAAGTGAAAAGTCACAGTGAAAAGATTACTAAATACTAGAATACTAAAATGATAGCATAGCTCAAAGGAAACTTCAGACCTCCAGTTTAACAGGATGTCTGTCCATCTACCCCTGAAGTAGACTCTGCTATCTCGTCTGTACTATGTGTTTTGTTACCTAGAAAAAAATAAAAGTTTAAACTTGGAAAAATTCTACTCCAGGGCCTAGAAGACAATATCTCTACCTATGAGGCAGGTGGAACTGTGCTATTAAAATTCATATTCTGGTTTTACCTCATAGCAACATACATTGCACTTAAAAACAGAAATTTCCAGGAAAAAAAGGTTGGAGGCCACTTTGTTTCTTACCCATTTTCTGCTTTCTGAATCAGAAATATGGACAACTATGCCTCTTCTAAAAAGGTGATGATTTTGGAGGGCTGACAAAAATTTTCTCTGATCAAATTTCTAAATACTTTCAGAAACAAAAATATACTCACTGCTCCAGAGCAGAATCAGAAATAGTATTTAGAATCTCCTTAAGAACAGAATTCCAACAAATTATGAAAGCAGCTCTTTTGTCCCTTTCCTGTTTGTTCATTTCTGTTCCCTTCTAAACTTGAAAGAACCTAATTATAGAAATGAGATTACCAGGCAATTTAATGTAACTCCTGACTTATGCTCTTCTGAATGCACACCAGGCAAGATAACGTCTAAAGAGACAGTCAGCCAGTATTCATAACAATGGGGAACAATGCAGAACCCAACCTCCTACCTCGATGATTCATTGAGATTCTTCCCCCTATTTTTCCCTTTAAAAACCGTCACGGCTGAGCATCATCTTCAGAGTTGGTCTCAAGACATGAGTCTACCTTTTCCCCAGATTGCCAGCATTTCTGATTAAAGCATCTTTCCTTTTTATTGACACTTGCCTCTCAATTATTGGCTTTTGAGTGGCAAGCAGCCAGACCTGAGTTTGGTAACAGTTACGGCAATAATAAGAGAAGAAAGAAAAAAAAAAAAAATATATATATATATATATATTTGTGTGTGTATTATACCTGTTAGATCAGAAATTAAGATAAGGCTGTGGATAGAGAATATAATTTCATCTCAGAACAAAAGATTCCTTTAAAATTCATAGCTGCTAAAAAAAAATGGGGGGAATTAGGCTGGAAACTGGATTATAAACATTTTTTCTGCCTTAGATCAGAGAAACAGAGTCAACTTTCACTCAAGCAGAAATTAGATGGTGTCCAAGGGCACTCTACAGGCTCTGAGTCTGTGTATTTCTTGCCTCTTTCAAGACAATTAAAGAATACAGTTAAAGAAATAATGAGGCTATGTAAAGAAAACAGAGCAGTAATTAAGGGCAGTTTTATCTTACAGACTCAAAGTAATGAATACCTTTAAAAAATCATCTAAGAAATCCAGAAAGAAATTTCAGGAACTTGTCAATCTCAATAGGATGAGAGAAAGCATGATTCAACCAAATAGGAGTAGAAAATATTAAAAAGAAAATAGAGAATATTTAATATTAAAACACTAATATAATGTTTAGTAATTATGTTAATAATATACTATATACTACTTACATGTTAAAGACATGTCCATTATTTTCACTAATATTATTTCACTATTTTCTACTAATCCTGTGAATCAGTCTTTGTTATCAATATGCTTTTGGGAATTTTTTTGATCAGTACAGAAGTTTAAGAAGAGAAATATATAAAATCTATAAACTTATCTGTTATAGTTTTGGGGTTTGTTGTAAGAAGAACAAATTCAAACTCAAATATTATGCCCTAATTTCTGGGTCTTTATGGTATTGGACCTAAATTTCTTAGGTTCAAAAGTCCAGCTCTACTTCTTTTTTAGCAGTGTGATTCTTTACAAATTATTTAATCTCTCTGTGTTACAATTTCCTCCACTATTAAATATGGATAAAAACAGTATCTTACTGTATCAGTCAACACTGATACAACAATGTTGTGTAACAAATAACCACAAAATTTCAATGGTGAACCATATAATAAACATTTACAGTTGACCCTTGAACAGCATGGGGGCTAGGGGTGCCAAGTCTCCCCATACCCAATGTAATAAAAAAAATCTATGTATTACTTTATAGTTAGCCTTCCCTTCATATCCACAGTTTTGCATTTGCAGATTTAACCAACTGTGGGTCGTGTAGTGCTGTATTACATATTAAATGAAAAAAAATCTTTTTCTATATGGACAGGTGCAAAATCAGCATTGTTCAAGAGTTAACAGTAGTTCACATTTCTGTGGTCAGATGGGGATATGGCTGATAAGGTGAGACCCAGCTCATTTGAAATCTCTCTGTTCCACATATTTATTGCCCTCATCCTGGGATCAGCAAACATGTTATTCCCTTTGTGTAACAGAAGAACAAGAGAGCAAGTCCAATCATGCATGAACTTTTCAAGCCTTTGGTCATATTACACCTGCTATAACATTCTATTGATCAAAGTCTATCACAGGACCGATCTCAAACCTAAGTCAAAAAACAGAAATAAACTTCACCAATAGAGGCAAAATGTGGAGATTAAGTGATTTTCAAAAGTACTTAAGTTATAGAGAAAAATTAATTAATTTATATGTTAAAACACTAAGTTTCTGGCACAGAGAAAGTACTCAATAATTAACTACTATTATTTTATTTATATTGTTTTCTTCTCATGCTAAACTTGGTTGATATAATAAAAACATTAACAAATGATCCCAAATAATTATTTTCCTCAGAAAGCACAAGGGAACTAAAAGTTTGAATCTTTTAACCTTTGAAAAAGTCAGAAGAGGACAGACACTTAGTCTGCATTTTCTCCAACCTAAGTTTGAAACTATGCAGAATCAATGACAGAAACCAGACTAGATCAAACAAACACACATACACATACAAACAAGAAGGAGGGTGTAGAGAGGGGAACATAGAACAGATCTGAAATCCCTCCTCTCAATAGCTGTCATATGCTGAGCTTCTAGTTCACTTTTCTGTTTGTAACAGCTTCACACCATTACATACTGTTGTATTGTTTTAGAATCCCACGTGCTTTCATATATGATGACGTTGGCATGCACAGTCTCTGTTTAGTTGGTAATGCAGGGCATCGTTATTGGTAATGTATACATGAGGTAATCAGGATTCAGACGGCTTTTACCTTGACGAAGCTCTTAGGCTAATTTGTTGTGCTTCTTAAAGCAGTTCTTTCCATTAAATGCAGAACATCCTGGATCTGGCTTAATTGTGGAATAAAATCCATCTAAAGGCTTTTCTGATTAACAAAGTTGCCACACAATTTTCATCAGTCTTCCTCACCAATCTGTTCTAGGTATATAATTGCCACGTGTTTACAAGTATTGACTTCTGAGGCAGACAATGTGAACCCAAGATTAAAGCGAAGTGTTAAATTTTGTGGGTAATCTAGTCCAAAAAAAAAATTGAGGTGAAAGACTATGTTTCTCCTGAATTGTTTTCAAAGATAATTAAATAGTGTAGTTATTTATTTTTCCAGCTTTATAGATATTCATTTATAGAAAACCTGGCCGAAGATTTCAGTCGGTCTCATAATTATAGTAAAAATCCATACAGTATGAAGTAACTGATCCTTCCTTTGTTCTGTAGCTAATAGTGGGTTCATGTAATAACCAAATCCATTAAGTTAATTACTTATTGGATCTACTTGCTGCTCAATTAGAGTGCACATAAGCATAGAATTTGATAGTTTAACTTCAAATTATAAATATTAATAAAGTAAAATATGTAACAATTTATAAATAGACTAATCTGACATACCTTATGAAGGGAGACATTCATGCAATAAAATATGTGACTTCTAAGAGGCTAAACAATAACAATAAAAATAATATCTTTCTACACTGCATCTTTGCCTCACAACTTAAAATTAGGACATATTTTAATTTTTACTATCTTGTTGATTGCTGGCACTTACGGTTTCCCAATTTTAGAAGGTTCAACTATTTTCTACTTTTGCCTCTCCTTAGCACTCCATATTCACAAAGCCCACATATATTTAGTCAATAAATCCCACCAAGTCTGGAAGAGTCTTGCTTATGCCTGGCCTCCGTTCCATCCCCACCACTGGTGCTATCTTGAGCATCATTGTATCTCTCCAGAAAAACTGCAGAAGCAAATATTTCTCTGTTCTAGTCCAACTAAAGTGTTGTCCATCACTTTATTGTAGTCAAAATTAAATCAGATTGGGGAAAAAAGTAGAGGGGAGGGTGTTCCAAAACAATGACACTGTATCTATAGTCTTGAATTGGGGAAAAAGCACAAAATACTTGTCTAAATATAAGGCATATGATTTATTAATATATAATATGCAATCAAGGCAACATTGGAATGCCTATTGAAAACTTAATGGAATGATTTCACACTCCTCTGGTGTCTCATTGCTTACAAATTAAGGTCAGACTCCTTAATATGGTACAAAGTCCTCTTCAAAACCAGACCAACTCTCCAGCCCATTCTTCCCCACTGGAATTCTTTTCTCTAGACATGAATCTATTCATTTCCTATTTAAATTGTTCCTAGAACTCTCACTCTCTCTTCCTATCTAAAAATACCTCCTCATCTTTTTTTCATATTATTTTCCATTATGGTTTACTAGAGGATATTGATTACAGTTCCCTGTGCTATACAGTAGGCCCTCGTTGTTTGTCTATTTTACATATAGTAGTTTGTTATCTGCTATTCCCAAACTCCTAATTTATCCCTACCCAACTCCCTTTTCCCTTTGGTCACTATAAGTTTGTTTTCTATGTCTATGATTCTATTTCTGTTTTGTAAATTAGTTGATTTGTGTCATATTTTAGATTCTACATATAAGTGATATCATATGGTATTTGTCTTTCCTCTGTAGGAGCTGTCCAACTAGAAGTGCACTCTGCAGTATCACCTGTCACCCGATGTGTGGGCTCATAAAGTACACTGTTTTTGGCACTGCCCTCAGACCTGCCTCAACTGTGGGAATTCAGATTATTAGCCCAGGTAATTCCCGCCCGCACTGTGCTCACAAAGTCACTAGTACAAATCCACTGATGCAAAACCACTGAGATCAGGCACTGGGACTGCCGTAGTCTTGCACCTGGACCTGCTGTGGGAGGTACTGAGTCATCCCAGATCCTGGCCCTGCCTCCATGTGCATGCACCCACAGAACCACCAGAGCCACCACAGAGCTAGACCCACCCCAGCCAAGAAAGCACCAGTAATCAGCTCAGATGTCCCGCAGTTAGAGGCCCTTGGGAAATGGCTCGGATTTCAGTCTCACCTCTGCAAGTGATCAACCCATGTGCTCTCAGAACCAGAACTCCAGAACCAGAACTAGTAGAGGTGGAGCTGTGACCACTGTGAGCAGGCTGAGAATGAGGCTGCTACAGTGGGCTCGGCACCTTCCTTCCAGAGCCCACTGTTAACAATGGGGCTTCAGTGGCAGACCCTGGCTCCTTCCTGCACATACCGCTGGTTGCGGCCCAGAGCATGCTCTAGCCCCTAAGGCTGTCTCCGTGCCGACCCTAGTCCTTCCCCAGGTATATCCTCTGGAGCCTGAGTTTCAGCACCCAGCCCTGCGTGCACCAGCAGACACATGTCTTGGGATGGGGAATGCAGCAAGGTGGGATGGACTTCCTGTGCTGGTCTCTCCCTGTTTTGCCTGCTGCACACCAGCTGTTGTACTCTTCTCAGCATCTGAAGCTCCCTTTCTGTCCCAGCTGATTTCCCCACTAGCCCAGTGAAGGGGTTTCCCAGGGGGAGAGAAACTTCTCTTTCACAGATCCCTCCCAGGGGCTAAGGTCCCATCCAAATTCCACCCCCCCTTTTTTTTCCCTTTCTTTCCACCTGATTACATGATGATATTTCACAACTTTGGTTTTATGAGATCTTCTGCCATCATTCAGCAGGTATTCTGTGAGAACTGTTCCATATGTAGATGTATTTTTCATGTATTTGTGGGAAGAAGTGAGCTTCATGCCCTTCTATTCTGTCATCTTGATCTAGCTCCCCTCTCTCATCTTCTAAGTTCCATCCCTTAATGTCATTACTTCTGTGAACACTTCTTCAAATCCTCAAGGCAAAGCTAGTTTATTCCCTCCATGAGCTCATTTTGTAAATTTATCTATTTTACAACCTAAGTTATACTGTTGTTATTGAAAGGTATTTATATCCAAAATGTTGAGTTCTTATTTTTTCTTCATCATAGAATTTGTCACATAGGAGTATTTAGATAGATAGATAGATAGATAGATAGATAGATAGATAGATGGATGAATAAAGGGGTTAAGAAAAGTATATCAGCTAACAAAAATGTCATCACATCATCTCAAAGCTCTCAAATTTGAGCTGATCTCAAACTATTTCATCTTCAGCCCCCATATTTATGGGGTAAAAAATACACCAGTGATCAATTATATAATAATTTGCTGTACAGTATCCTATATTGAACCTTTTGAGGTTTCCTATGAACCAGGATAATATTGTGGATAAAGAATGTGATTTGAAGCTAAAAACCATGGATTTCTGCCCACTATGACATTTTCTTACTATGTGACCTTGTAAAAGTTATTTAACTTCTCTAAGCCTCAGCCCCCTCCTCAGAGAAGAAGAGGATGATCAAGCTGCCTCTAACTCATGGATTTTTATAACAGATTGTTGTAACCCCAGGGCAGGACTGAGTCACTAATGAAGACTTACAACTCTCAGCCCCTTGCTAAGATCTCTAATTTCCTTCCTAACCTCCATGAGCTGATTATATTAGACATGCTTGATATCCAGGCTCTTAAAGCAGAAATTGTGTAGTGGGAATTGGGATGCAGTTATCAAAATAAGAATTATGGTTTTTGCTATTGCTGACATCATCTCCTGCCTTAGGTCTGGGAATTCTCACCCGCAAGGCTCTGCAGGCCCAGAATCTCTTTAATGCAGAAATGGGTAAATGAGGTAGCTTGGGGAAAGGTTTATTTTACCCTACACGGGAGTCTATAACTCTTCATCCAGAGGTGGGAAACAAAGACCAAGGTCAAAACTCAATAGCTCAGTGAGTATGTCTGTGATAACCAGAAACCTGGAAAGAGACCCCTTTTATAACCACACGCCTCCAGTGCCCAAAGAACTTCACCAACCTGCTTAGCACAGGAGTTTTGATGCCTTGAAATGTTATTGCCTTTGTTGCTTTGCTTTTCTCTATTTCTTTCTTTTTTTGTTCTTCTTATAAACAAATTCCTTATATACAGGCAATTTGATCTCAACACTTCTATCCAGCATATGACCTTTGATACAGAAAATGTTTATAATGACTGGTCATTATGTCCTTAACAGTGGGTTCAAATCTGACTCTGCTTGGTTTACATATAACTTCCAGTCAGTGACTTAATCACTTGCAAACTTCAGGTCGTTATCTGACAGTGGGAGGCGATAATAATCTCTTCACCAAAGGGTTTTGGTGATAAGTCTATAAAGCCCTTAACACAGTATCCAGTACACAGTAACACTCTAGTAATACAATTTATTATGAATAACACTGCCCTTAATATGTGCCTGCATACAGTGGTGTGCTGAAGCCAGCTCAATACCATTGTAGAAGAGCCAATCATTAAATATTCAGAAATTTCACTAACCAGTTGTTAAACTGTTGGTAGCTTAAAATTACCCATAGAGTGAGTATATAGACCAAGGAAATGAGCAGATGCTACACATCAAGTTTTGTTTTGGGTTTTTTTTTTTTTTTTTTTTGAGAGCTAGTTACCAACCTATAACTATTTACATATATTGTATAAATTTGACAAAATAATGTAATAATGTTTAACACTACCAATATATAACACTGTGTATAAACCCCAAACTACATCTGATAGTAAGCACTTCTCAATATAGATTTCTTCTATTATAGCTGCAGTGATGATGAAACAAGCCAAATTGTGTAAAAGAACATTTTAAACTCGAAAGTAAGTCATAAGAACATTTCCTATTGTGATATTAGTGACAATTCAAAAAGGCACATGATTATACAATCTAAAAGAAACCACTGATTACATTTTGTCATTCATTAACGTTCCAAAGAAAATCTGTGTTGTGACATTCCTAAGTTTATATTGATACATATGCTCACGTTTTGTTCAGCTGAGGAGGAGATTGAACAGTTGACAGAGGCGGGACCACAGGCCTTTCCACCAAGGAACATGCTTTTTGGTGTTTCATTCTACCTTTCTGTGGTTAGGATTGTGGCAAAAACTTTTCCAACTAATTAGCTCACCAATTAGGACTTTTCATCTCCCTTATTATCTTTATATGAATCCTATAATTCAGCCTCACCAATCTTCTCAGTTACCTAAACTCAGAATAATGTTAATTTTCTTGGAAAATATATGTATAGTGATCTTTATCTGAAATGTCTTTTTTTTTTTTTTTTTTTTTGGCCCACTCAAGAAAATTTGCCTCACTCCTTCCTCTTATAAACTCCTATAATACCCTGGACCTATCACTATTGAGTGCATCATTACATGAATTTCAAAAATTTTTCATACCTGCTCACTTTTTTTGAGATTTTGAGGACTGTAAATGTTTTAGAATGAATAAATATTTCAGAGTACTCATATTCTCTTTAAAATTCTACTGATATACTTTTTCCATAGTGTTGTATTGTATAAGGATTTCTTATACAATTATTTTCTATACTTTTCTATACTTTGTATTGTGTAAGTATTCTAAAGATAATTGTCTTTCTGACCAAGAATGTTGAATGGAATAGGCCATACTTTCTGGAAACTATTTTACTAACCCAGAAAGTTACAATCTTAAAGGATACAAAATAAAACCACTTATGAAATCATTTTAGGTTTTACCCAGTTATAAAACATGCCAGTCAGTGTGGCCATAATTTCCATTTGCTAATCTCTAAAGCACAATGGATTCATCAGGAACCTTGCCACAGTATCTGAAAATGGTGGGAATTTCAGGATAGGTTTACTCTTTACCGTTCGGCTAATGGAGGATGGTGCAAGTGAAGCCAGTATCAGCAGTTGGTTTCCATTATGCAGTTCATTTTGCTTGAGCATTTTGACCGAGGGAAGATCTCAGGTCTTCTGATTTATATTCACTAGATAAATACGATATAGAGGGAAAAAAATCAAACCACTCAGTTAATTATACTACACACATTTACTTATTGATTACAGTGATATCTCCCATATCACCTTTTGCCTTGCTAATAGTTACATTTCTTTTAATCAAAACCACTAATCAACAATCACTCACTGTCAGGAAATACACACGTGTTATAACCGTATCGCTGGGCCTTTTGACTACTCTTTGAGTATCTGTGGGGTTAGAATCCCCTGAATTTGTGGGATTCAGAGTCTGTAAAGACCTGTCCATACCATATGCATTCCCTTAAATCCTGGGTGGATGGTCTTTTCCTAACAGTCTCCCAAGTCTGACAAACTATATCTTCCTTCTCTTTGCTGGACAACTACATCGTTGTTATTAAAGCCTGAGTCCTCTAGAATCCTCTTTGATGCACTTTTTGGGGGAATAGTTCTCACAGTTACCACCTTATGGTCCTCTGAACTCTCTCTCTCTCTCTCTCTCTCTCACTCACTCACTCACACACACAGAGTTCTGACATAACATAGCAAAGACTGGTCAGTATTTGGGGGATCTAGGTTTTCCAGAGCCATGTATAAAACTACAGAGTACTCTGATAGTGCTGATATTGGTTAAACTCTTACACTTCAAAGCAGTGCTCTCTCTAGGAATTGCAAAACATAATCAGTTTCTTTCTCCTATTTGTGATCAAACTTGGGGCCTTAAAGCAATCCTAACATTATCTGTTATATTTTTATTTTTATTTTTACTTCCAGAATATAAGCAAGCTTCACAAGGAGAGAAACTTTGTCAGTTTTATTCATTTTCTATGCCTGCTGCCTAGAATAAAACTTGTAATATCATAAATACTCAAAATATCTTCTGAGGAAATGAAAGAATATTATTTAATCGTCAAAACAACACTGAAAGGTAGGTACTGCCATTAGCCCCTCAGTGATGATGAGAACACTGAGTCACAGAGAGGCTCCCTAGATTGAAAAAGGTTGTGGGGGAGATTATAGCCCAAGTGATAGAGTGCATGCTTAGCATGTGTGAGGTCCTGGGTTCAATCCCCCCAGTACCTCCTCTAAAAATAAACAAACCTAATTACCTCCCCCCAACCAAAATAAAATAATTAAATAATACAATAATAAATAAAGAAAATATTTTTAAAAAGAAAGAAATCTAAAAAAAGAAAAAGGTTGTATAGCTGATTGGCTGCGCAGTCAGGATATGAAGTCGTTTCAGCTGGCTGCAGAACCTGTGTTCTTAAGAATTTATGTAGAACAATAACAAGTCTTAAAGAATGCAAAGCCTGCAAACATGCAAAAGTATTTAGTGTGTGTATGAAAATTCATTTCCATTCTCAGTGATTATTGTGAACAGATAGATAAAAATGAAAATCATATTTTAAAGGTTACCATTTTAATGAACAGGAGAAAAACAATTATGCTGTATCTGAGATTAAAATGCGGTTGCTAAGGCAAGAGAACAAAGAATAACAGCAAGCCTGCTCTGAGCATTATAACAGCGAGGTATATGGAAACACACAACTGCAATTACCTCAGAAGGGAGGAATATTTTCCTTATTTTTATGGGAGAAAGAGTCTTACATGATGTTAATTTCATGTGTAGAAATATAGAAAATATTGGAATTGTCTGATAGACAATATTATTATAAGAATTATAGGAGTATTGGAATTGTCTGATAGACAATATTATTATAAGAATTATAGGAGTAGTGAAGTACACATTAAAGATAGTCAACAGAATTGATTCTTCAGACTGAGTTAGTGATGCAGCCTACAGTTTTCTTAGTTCAGATGAAATTTCTAAGCAAATGAATAATGTTGAAATAAGATGATAAAATAAGAAAAACCATAATATGAACAATATGATTTTATTGGAATGAAAAAAAGACAAAAGGAATAACAAAAAGTATAAATGAAAAAAGTTCTTTATTTAAAGAACTATCAATAAAAAATTTAAGAAAATGCCATATCCCAGGATAAGTCGATTTTTAAAAAAAGAACTATGCACAAGTAGATCCTTGAACCACAAAGGGAAGTATGAAGAGAATGAACCCAGATTATCTAGGAAAGTCCACAAATTGGGTTTGCTTATTCTATGCTCACTAAATATGAGACATAATGGAAAAATATCTCTAATTCTGAAGGGAAAAAACTGTGAATCAAGACTATTAAATGAAACCAAGCTACGTTTCGCATGTGAGACCAATAGAACAACTTTATCAGACAAGGAAATACTAAAAATATATTCAGTCTTTATACCAACCATTTTTTAAAAAAATGAAGACATGAAACATAAAAAGAAATAAAAATATAAGCATAAAAATTGGGAATTCATGAATTAAAAGGGCTTGTACAAGCACTGAAACCTAGGAAAGTGTAGTATATGTATATCTGAATACACATATATATTTCTACACTTACGTACAGACACACATATATATGTACAGATACATATGATTTATTTCAATCTAGTAATTAATCCTAATGTAAATTCCAAAATTAATCTAGAATGGGAGGTGTATAATCTAAAATATATTTTTAAATGAATATAAAATTCAAATTATATCCAAAGAACACTGAAATACGTGTGAGGTGAGAGGAGAAAAATGATGTAGGAAAAAGCAAAAGCCAATATGAAATACTTTTCTTAAAGAAGTGTGATAGAAAGGATACCACCTCACTTTTGACACTGACATTTAGAGAAACACAGAGTAAAGAATACATGGTGGCATCTGGTGCAGGGGGAGAAAAAGGCAGATCAATGAAACAAGATAAAAAATACAAAAACTACTTGAGAATATAATAAGCTTAGCTTATGATAAAGGTGACATTTTATATCAGATTGGAGAAAATGATGGATGTTTTAATGAATGCTTCGGGGACAAATGGCTAGCCATTTGGAGAGAAAAGTAACATTAGATTCACACTGCACATCATACATAATAGTAAGTGCCAGATAAATTAAAGCCTTAAATGTAACAGATGAAACCGTTTCTGGAAGAAAATGTTATTGAAAAGGAATCTAATCTTGGTGCAGTGCAACATGTCTAAGCATGACACTGGAGAGGGGAAGGAAAGAACAAAAACCAAGATAAATAGACCAACACTAGGTAAGTTTTAAAATATTTTATTGCCAAAAAATGTACCATTGACAAAATGTAAGTTCAAACTGTAAACATGTTTGCAACACACATGAATAAAGATCCTAAGTCTCAAAATATTAAAGTTCTTACATTTGAATAAACATATCCAAATTGAGCAATGGACAAAAACTTGAGAAAACTGTCACAAAAGGAGGAATACAGAAGTCTGATAAACCTAGAGAAATGTTTTTAATTTCATAAGTAATTTTAAAGAATGACCTTTGATATTGGATTATAAGAAGAGTCATGTATAATATCTAATTTCCAGTTTTTAGGATTTTTTTCTCTTTAGAGTATTTTCTCTTCAATTATTTCTATACTCTCTTAATATCTATTACCCCAAAGAATCTTGTAAGCATGGTTCTATGTGAAACAAAGAATGCTGAAGCCATTCCTCATCCACTGGCCTAGCTGTACTACACAGACGTAAGCGAATCCAGGTGTCTGGAATTTGAACTGCCCGCAAGCGAAGTGAGTTCAGAGTGAGGTTCAATGTAGTTGTTAGTTATCAAACCTCTTTCATCTTTAAACAAAATAGAGGACATGCTTTTAAATAGAAGCGAACTTTTCCCTTCTATGTGAGAGCTCCATCCAGGCCTCCAACACATACTTACAGAATAAAAATGTAACAAAGGAGAATAAAGACAAAAAGAGCTCAACTCACATAGCACCTTCTATCACTGCACTATCCAATATGGTAGCTATTAGCCACATGTGGCTCCTTAAATTTAAATTTACATTAATTAAATGAAATTAAAATTTAAGTTTTTCTATCACGATAGCACATTTCAAATGCTCAGTTGTCACATGCGGCTACCTTCCTGGACAATGCAGACAGAGAATCTTTCATCACTGCAGAAAGTTGTATTTGATGGCACTGCTCTATTGTATAAAGCCTTTTCTGTCCACAGGTCCAGGTGGAATTAACCACCCTAACATAAGTCTACACTGGTCCTTGGACAAATCTCTGTCATTTATTGAACCTACTTATGTACATGTCTCTCTTCCTCACTGGATTCCAAGCTCCCAAAGGTAAGGGAATATCTAATTTTTCATTATAAACTGCAAAAGCCATTTCTTGAAAGATGTGTAATAAATATTTGTTATTTAGAGAGATGTTTTGAGGAAGATTGGAGTGTCATCCAGTCTTTTAAGAGGAAATAAAAAATAAGGAGGAAATGAATGAGTCCTTTGCTGCTTCATCATTCACTTAATCTTCTATTTTTACCAATCCAGAGAGTATTAATTGACTTTGAAACACCTCTACCATGGGAAAATAAGCTCTTCAGAAATATGTAAATGGACTCTAAAAACATTCCTTCATTTCCCTTCAATCCCTCATTCTAATTCAAAGCAGGAAAAGGGCAATTCTTCTGCCTTCAAACTTCTAATTTCTGTATTATGATGGAAGCACCAATCTTTGTGTCCTGTGCAAAATAAGGGTAAAAAAGGCATTAGGTGCATGATTACATACCACTTATTCTTTATGATCTATATAATCAAATACCATCTGGCGGTTTGGAAAAAATTCAACCACAGTAGCAAAAGTTGAATGCCAGAGTCAAACTCTTACCCATCCAGCAGTACAGTCAGGCCACGTCCAGGCCTGTCCACAGAACCTGTGAAACGCCAAGTGATTTGAATAAGAAAGTAAAGCTGGCCTTGATTCACTGACCACTAGCAAATCATTTTTCCCTGTGGGTTAAATTTTGCCTTTGTGATGACCAAAAACACTGAAAGGCAAGAGGACCAGTTTCAGCTCAAGGAAAGCAAGAAAATGATAAACTGAGGTGAGTTAAATACAAATAACTACGAAATTCATTATGATAACTGTCTGATGATCTTAATTAAAACAATTCTCAAAATTTTACAAAGAGATATTCCAGTGGCAAAACAGAAAATACTCTCCAGAGAATCTGAGGACATAACACAAAACAGCTGGCCTTGTCTCATATTTTCTTTTTTAAAAATCGTGCAAATCCCCCCAGCTTCATGTTATATATGTGCTGTTTGATTATCAAAGTAATGCTTTACATTTACCACAGGGGAAAATGACTTACCTGTCTCAGTTAATGTTACAAAGAACATTGCATACAGTGTTTTCAATTTTAGGAAATTGTGCTGAATTGAAGGGCGCTGACACTATATCAGATTTAACATGCATACAATTTGTCTGTTCTGTTTTGGCATCATGATATATTTTGAGAACTCAGACACATGCAAATATGTGGATATAAATAGAAGCATTTTAAACACTGCTTTATGAGCTGTTGCAGGAAAATTAACTGAATAAAGAAGCTCAAAATGCTGCCATAGAATTGTAATATATTAAAATGCTTTTATGTTACCACTAGTGGAAATATTGGTGTTTGCATTAAAGATCAATTTGCTAGTGTCATATAATAAGCAGAAAGAATCTCTGATCCAGTGTTGTGTTTTTGAGGTTTTTTTGTAACAGTATTTGAACCATAAGGAAAGAAAAATATATAACATGCAAACAAGAAAACACCTGTTGTCTACAAAATAACACAAATCAGGTTTATTGTGTTTTTTCTACTGTCACTAACTAAAAGGATTAAATGGAAAAGTATCTACTATTTTGAGAGGAAAAAATCTGAACCAAGAATGAGTGATTGTTGATGACGCTCTTTATATTTCTACAAATGTTATAAATTTTAACCCTGGTTAATTAATCGAATTCCGTTAATAGTCACTAAAAGCAGATCTCTCCTTCCAGTTCTAAAGCTTGATTTTCAATTTGTAGAAGTGTCTGGCGCATAATCGGTCTCAATAAATGCTTTAAGTTTTTAAATAATAAAAGTCCTGGCATGTGCAATAGCAACATATATGGTTTGTTAAGTTACTTACTGTGTTTAGTCTCATAATATCCAGCCATCGCTGGGAACAATGTTATATTGATTCCACTGTAGTTTTTACCCTCAGTTGATGCATGTTGTTTGTCCCTGACAGACAATAACAGTTCGAGACTTTGACTTGTACTTTAACCTAGTCAAGAAAATTTGCACTGACCTAGAACAAGCTTTCAACAGTATTTCCCATTTCACTTGTTCCCAGCTTGATCATCCTATTAATTATACTTTAAAAGAAAGAAGAGACTCTTTCAAGTGTGTAG
The DNA here is from genome assembly GCF_048773025.1 of Camelus bactrianus. NCBI lineage: Eukaryota > Metazoa > Chordata > Mammalia > Artiodactyla > Camelidae > Camelus > Camelus bactrianus. The sequence continues at coordinate 52,369,633 of NC_133542.1, forward strand.
TGGATCTGAGTACCATTCCCATCATTGGGCCTGTCAAGGATAGGGGCTATCAATGCATACATTTCACATCTTATTTTTCCTAAAATGATAATATGTCCTCCCTAAACCCAAATGCCACACACTGTCAGTCAGTCAGTCAGTCTGTCTGTCTATCTATCTATCTAATCTGTCTTTGTCAATCATCAAGCTCTTTGGTAGTTAAGATAAGGATGTGGACAAATAAATGGTCATTTTAAGCTACATTTTTTTTTTTTTGAAAAGTGAATGATCTCCCCCTGCCCCAACTGCTTCTCTTTTTAATCAAGGCATATTTTACTCTGTACAATCTGGGGATTTTCCAAATGTCCATTATTGTACACATTTCATTCCATGAGGCAAATCTGAAAATTACCTTTAAGGAAACTTTAAAAATGTCCAGGTCTCCTAGTTAGCTCATTTTTCTAGGGTACTCCTACTAATGAAAATCTCAGTTTAATGTATAATTGTAGAAGTGTTCAACTTCAAAAATTAAAATAAGAATTGACACTAAAACCACACAGACTCACCAAAAATAGTTTGTTTTATGGAAAGCTCTTAACCAGAAAGTGATTGTATATTTAAAATTAATTTAATTTTTTAAAATTTAAGCAGGTTATTGAACTAATTTCTGGGAACCATTTTTTGGGGGGGGGAGGCGTGACATGTAAGTGGAATTAAAACACATAAACTCATAAGAAGACAAATTCATTTTTCTCAAAAAAATAAAAACTGTGCTGGCTGTCACAGGGACTAGGAGCAATTATCATTACAAATCTCCCACCTTAGCTTACCGACACTAACTGGGCTAGCTGGTGTCATTATCATGTTCTCGCTAAGGTACTGTGCTGCATTTACATCAACATATCTGTGCCAATAACAACATGAGTTACCTGATAATAATATGAGCAAATTTTCTAGTTACTGCACATAATTAATTTTTTTCCTACTTTTGAGGAAACCCACGTCTTCATGAGATTGGCCTACATCATCCTAACTTTGTTCAAATTAGAAAAATGTTTATATATTTCCCCAATTTTTTGTCAATATTTGAGAAAGTTGACCCTCAGGAAATCATAACTGTATAACCTGGTGATTTTTACTTGCTCCATAGCTCACCAACAAGTAGGGTAGTTTACCTCAGCTTGAGACTTACACTATTTAGGTTTCCCTCCCAGACCTGGAGTAACATAAAGAAAATACAGTATTTCCTACTGATAAATTATGTCATTTATATCTTAATCTTCCTTTCATCTGCTCTTCTAAAACCCAGTGGTTGACTGTTTAAAATGGCTTTTGCAGAATATTTTAAGTAAAATACAAATTAAGATCTTAATTAAAGTTAGTTTAACCCTTTAACTCAAAGATAATTAAAATAAAATCCATCTAAAATCTATTTTATCCTGTTAAGGAGTAGATGAGGAATATTTCTCTTGTTATAAGGACTATGGTTTGAAAGGGGCATTTGGTAAATCCCTGTACTGAAATTTCAGAGCTAGAGTTTTCTGTTGTTTAACTTTGATAGAGTTCTTTGATGTAAGTATGCAATAACTGACCTCTGATATATACCAGCAACAATTCATGGACTGTGCAAGATAGAAAAGCAAGCCAAGTGTAACTTCTCTCCTAAGCCATCCTGGAATTTACAAGTCTATAAAGTCCTAGGAAAGGTTTGTTGTTGTTGTTGTTGTTGTTGTTGTTGTTTGCTAATATGTAGTTTGTGGATTTGAATTGTTTTGTATATCAAGCCTTATGTAACATGAGTGTCAAATTAGTTGACGTAGAGGGCACATTTCCTCAGATGTTAGCAGGGCCCACCCCCTCACTTTTTCACATTTCTGTTTCACGTTTCTATTTCATGTTTCTACTCAAATAGCACCTTTTAAAAAATTTTTATTTTTACACCTTTAGTGTGGTATGATTCCTGTATAGTAAACTACACATATTTCAGATGTGCAATTTGATGGATTTTGATAGATGCATACACCAATGAAACCACCACCACCACAAGCAAGATAGCTAACATTTTCATCACTCCCCAAGAGGTGCAATTTTCAAATTCCCAATTTATCCCTTCCCACCCCATTTACCCCCTGGTAACCATAAGTTTGTTCTCTATATCTGTGAGTCTGTTTTTCTTTTATGGATAAGTTCATTTGTGTCCTTTTTTAAAAAATAGCACCTTCTTAAAGAGAACTTCTCTGGTTACACGTTAGCTTCCCCTAGCATTGGATCTTTTTTCTCCTTTGGTGCTCACGAGTACTTGATGAGTTCTAGAGCCACTATAACAAAGCACCCACAAGCTAGGTAGCTTAAACAACAGACATGTATTGTCTCTTACTTTCAGAGACCAAAAGTGTGAATTCAAGGTATATTCAGCATTGGTTCCTTCTGAGGGCTCCAAGGGACACTCCATTCTGTGTCTCTCTCTTAGCCTCTACTGATAGCTGGCAATCCTTGGCATTCCTTGGCTTATAGATGTATCACTCCAATACCTGCCACCATCTTCATATGGCATTCTCCCTTGTGTCTCTGTGTCCAAATTATACTCTTCTTTTAAGGACACAAGTCATATTGGATTAGAGCCCACCTTTATGGTCTTATCTTAACTTGATTATATCTGAAAAGGCTCTATTTCCTTTAAGGTCACATTCACAAGTACCAGAGGTTAGGCTTTCAATACATCTTTTAGGGATACATAATTCAAATCATAATAGGGCTATTCACAAAAAAATTGCCAGTTCTTCCCATTCCCATTACTTGAAGCATTGTACTTCCTGGCACCTTGTGCTGGAGACATATGAACTTCTGGCCAATGTGTTATGAAATTAATGTATTTACTTATAGGGCAGAAAATTTAATTGCTTTTTAAAGACATTTCTAGAACTCTCTTTTCCCTTGGACATTTTATACACTAATGTTTGAGGTGGTGGCTGTGCAGTCATTTTGGATTCTAACTATAGAAGGCAGAACTCTCCTGGTTATACACGAAGGACTTGAAGAATGAGCAAGAAATAATTCTTTAGATTTTGAGCTATTATGATTTTACAGGTAGTTTATTAGTACTGTTATTCTGATTGATACGTTTGCTTGACTTTTCTTTTTAGGGCTTTTATAGAGGTTTATATAAAGCACTTCTTTCATCATCTTTATTGTCTGATTCCCCCACCAGAATGCAATCTTGGTGTGACAAAGAATTTGTCTGTCTTAGTCTCTGTTTCATCCTAATGCTCAGAAGGGAGGTCACAGTAATAGGTAATCAACTAAAATTTGTTAGATGGATGAATGAACAGATAAAAGAATGAGTAGGTATAAAGTACTGAATTATATTTTTCCTTTTTCTGTCTTTAGCATCATACTCTTTGGGTTTTATTTAAATTTTTAGTTGTGTTTTATTAACAATTGAATTTCAATTTCCTAAAAGTCACAGTCTAGGCCTCATCTTAGATAAAACATATATTTAGGAGAAAGTCAATCTTAGAATTGAATCCTAGTTTTTACTACTTGAAAGCTATATAACTTTGGAAAAGGTTTGATTCACTATAAACTCACAGAATTGCCAGTTGTTTAAAAATTGAGTAATCTAAGTATTTAATAAACTTGATTTCTTTTTCTTCTTTACACTCCATTGTGCTTCTCTTTCCCTTCAAAATGCCTAGAATAATAAACAGCATATAAAACTAAGGACATATTTATTTCTTGGTTGTAATTATCAATAATAAGAAATAATACTATTTCAAAATGTTTAATTTCCTTTCAGTTATAGATTAAATTAAGCTCATTATTATAATTTCAAAAATTATAATTCCCATTACACAGTTTCTTCATTAGGAACAATATCAGTAAAAATGAATTATTTTGTAAATTACATTCTAATTGACAAGTCTGTCTCACAGACACATATCACACAAACACCTATCACAAACACACATTTTATCCCTTTGTATATAGGATTTCAGGAATGGATTTCTGAGTAGTTCATGGCATGTTCAGTTGCTTTATAAAAAGAAACAGCACACTAAGGGCAAATGGGTGATTTCCTGAGCCATATTTTCTTAGCTCTCTTTGTGTTAATGAATGTTTTAGCCATAAAAGATTATACGGTGTGAGGGAGCAAAGATAGTTGATCTTAAAAAATTAGAATTATACACTTTTCAATGGGATCAATATTCTTATGTGCTTAATACATGGAAGGAGAGATAGCTAGGAGTTCAAATTCTGAATCTTCAACCAGTAACCTACTACCAATTCAGATTCCAAAGGGAAATACAGAGCAAGAAGTCCAGGAAAATGCATAAATGGTTTTTCTACTAAATAATTGATTACTGTAGTCTCAAAACCGTTATGTGGATTCTAGACCATAGTGAGTTAGGCTAGATTATATGGAGTGTCAAGGGTTACTTTTTTTTAAGTTGAAGTATAGTTGACTTACAATATTGTATTAGTTCAGTTACACAACATAGTAATTCTGTCATTATGGATTACACATCATACAAAGTTATTATAAAATATTGACTATATTCCCTGTGCTGTATATTACCTCCCTGTGAATTATTTATTTTCTAAGTGGTAGTTTGTACCTCGTAATGCCCTTAGTCTATTTTATACCTTCCCCCACTGCTCTCCCCTCTGCCAACCATGTTTCTTCTCTTTATCTGAGTCTCTTTATCTGTTTTTACTTTTAACTCTTTTTCTTAACACCTAGACTAGAAGCTTAATAAATAGCCTTCTTGAAACCTTTTTCCTAGACTCTCATTCTTATCCCTGGAGTTCTTATCTTTCAGATGGTGAGGAATAACACACACACACACAATTCAAAGAAACTAATGCTGAGAGACCCAGCCATTCTAAAATCGAGAGTAATACTAGCCTAAATGTGCATTCTCAGTATGTACAGTGTGTTAGTTTTCAATTTTTGCCATGACAAATTAGTACAAATTTAGCAGTATGAAACAACACACATTTATTATCTCACAGTTCTGTAAGTCAGAAGTCCCAGCAGTCTCTTCTCTGGGTTTCTCATGGCTGAAATCAATATGCCATCTTGACTAGAGTCTTATCAGGAGACTCTGGGAAGAGTCTGCTTACAAGCACATTCAAGTTATTGTTAGATTCCATTCTTTGTGGTTACAAGGCTGAGGCCCATGTGTCCTCGCTGGCTGTCAGCCAGCAGGTCGTTTAAAATCACCTGCATTCCTCGTCATACTGCAGCCTCCACTTTCACACTACAACCGCATGCCTAACCATTCTCATGATTTTAACCCCTCTGGCTTCTCCTTGTGCTGCATCTCTTCTGACTCCATCCTGAGAAAGTTCTCTGCTTCTAAGAGCTCATGTAATTAGATTGAGCTCAGCTAGAAACATCCACAGCCATCTCCTTAGCTTAAGGTCTGTAACTTTGATTACATCTGCAAAGTCCCTTTTGCCTTGCAATGTCACAAATTCAAAGGTTCTGGGAATTATGGCATAGATATTTTTGAGGAGGGCATTATTTAGCCTATAACCCAGTTTATAACAATCCAAAGTGAGCATGAGCTTTTTTGTCACATTAGTGTTATTCTCTTCTAGAATCTTGGCTCCAGTGTTAGTTTGGCCTTAATCAATATCAGCAACCTTCCTTATTGTTATGACTGGAACCGAGGCAAAGCTTTTAGTTCACTTTGCTCTTTAAATTTGTTAAGGTGTCAGTACCCTATAGACTTTGGCAAGCATAACCCCTAGAAGAATAATGATAGAATTTATAAATAAAATGACTGCCATTAATACAGGCTGCTTTCGAATGATGAATTGGTGATAGAGGGTTGTATGAGATCAGAAACACGTAGTAGCCAACTAATTTTGCGTTTTCTTTCATAATGCCCCTATGTATTGGTGAAATAAAGGCTTCTGTAAAAATGCATTATTAAATAATTTCAATGTTTAATAATATTTAAAAATAGTATTCTATCAAAAGTTTTAAATATATCTAAATAGTGATTTTATTTGTCAATATTTTTAACATTTATTCTGTGGCAAGATCTAGGTATAGAATATAGGAGACAGATATGTACTTTAGCCTCAAACAGCATATAGTCTAGCATGGGATATAAACATTTAACAGATATTTTCAGGTGTGATGAATGACTTATTGGAGAACTGCAGGATGCTCTGGGAGTAAATAATAATAAGACCTTATTTAATCACAGGGCTCAGCAAATGTTTCCTGCGATTTGGATTTCCAAACTTTGTACAAATTATGAATGATAGTTAAGGAAGTCTTTATCCACACTTTGCACATGGAAAAACAAAAGTTGCTTGACCAAAATCCACAGTATGCAATGTTGCATGCTGGGTCTTGAATCCAAAATCCAACTCAAAGTTCCTAATGCTTTGTCTTGCTATAGGTAAACTATATATAATTTAAAACAATTTGGTATTTTTATTTATCTCCCTCACCTGTTTCTTTTTTGCATAGTTGTCTTATGCATAAATAAAAGTGATTTATGCAATCAAAAATACTGAAACTATGTATTAGGACCAAGAGAGCAAAGAAACTACATCAATGAAGCTATCAAACCAATACTTTTTAATTACCAAATAATTTAATATCATAATAGTGAACAAAGTTTGGTATAAATTTTAGTACGAAGAAAACATAGTGCTAATGTGAAGGAAAAGCCGGGCTGGTCTAACAAGATAACTTACAAGTCTAGGAATGTGAAGGAGAGGCTGGGCTGGTGTAACAAGGTAACTCACAAATCTAAGTATCGGAATACTGATCTAAGTTCTGCTGGACTAACTTGTAAATCTAAGTTAATTAGTGTTGGTTTGCTATTCATGTTTTTTTGCTAGCCAGCTGGATTTTCAAAGATACATATCTGGCTTTGGAATGTTGGTTTGCTGCCTCCCTGCCTCCACTTTTGTGATAATGATGCTGCTAAAGCTGTTCCATGCCTATTGGCTGAATACCCCAAGCTTGTACTTTACCCTGTAAAACCTCATGCGCACATCTTGGAGGTGCTCAGAGCTTCGGAGCAGAAGCCCCTCTGAGCCCGCCAGCATAATACATCTGAGTACTCCAACCCTCTGAGTGGTGCTTGTTTCTTGACTGGCCTGTTGTTTCCATAACACTAACCCTAAAAATTATCCACAGCTAACTGTTCTGTTCATTACAGTTTTTATCCAAATTTCTCTTTATCCTAAAAGAATTTCTTTCATATCAGCTCCTCCATCTTCCACAATGATTTCGTTATTCTGTATTATTGCAAATGCAGAGTTTAATTTTTCTATTATCTTTTTAATCCTCTTGCTTAGCCTTCAGCTACTGAGCCATTTTAGTTTACTGTTTCTCTTTGATCTGAATAGATTTTTGTACAGTTGGCCTTTTTTTCAGACTGTTCTTCCATTATTTTTGTTTAATAAGTGAGAAAATGGATGTAAAGCACTTAGCACAATCCCTGATCCATAATATATTGATGTTTCTTATGACTGCGCTTATTTTTGTTATTTTAAAGAATGCCTGACTTCCTGCCTTCTTTAGAAAAAACTGAATGACTTATTGAGTTTTTCTTCTGCTCTCTATATTAAATACTTTTCAGAAGTATGTTTTCTGGATACTGATGATGCTCCACTGGCTATTGTCACTGTCTACTGGGATGTTGATTGGTTATCATTTAGAAGATAGACTTATTCTCATAATCTCCATTGCAACTTCCTCTTTCTAATAATCATTAATATTATTCTGCTCTTCTATATTTATATAACATTGTCTTTCCTTTTTCACTGCCTACCAGTTTTGTTTTGTTTTGTTTTGTTTTTTGACAAATGATCTGTTACAAAAGTGAAATGTTATATTCCCCAAAAGTATTCCCAATTTAGGAATAGATTTTAGGGAGTTAACTTTCCCAAAGAAAGGAACCTTAGGGAGATAACATTGCCAATTTCCACTCCCCATCATATGTCTTTTTATTTCCAATTGTTTGCTTGGAGTTGTTATTTCTCAAAAGACGGAAAACAACAGAAGTAAGAGAAGTAGGACTGTCATCACCTGCAAAACAGTACTCCTGAGATAGAGGAATGACTCGAGTTGTTTGATGAATACACATCTTAAATGTCTGATATAAGTGAAAAGCAGCGAGAGAGGAAAAAGAATCATTTTCCTTCAATCAAGATTAATTTGTTTAAGGAGCACAGATACACCATCAGGCAACTAATTATTTATCTCAGTCTTGCTCTTTTGTCTTAAAATATCCTGAAATTTCTTCCCAGGTTTTGGCAAAGTATTTCTTCTTAAGTTTCTGAACTATTTCCTGAATTACTCTAACTTAATATTTGTCCAGTATCTTTATAAGGTTTTTTATCCATGTGAAATTTAGCAGGAAAACACACACACACGCACACACACACACACACCCAGGGACCAATGCCATATGATTTGATTGTGAATTTTCTGTTTCAAAGTGCACTTTGATCATACATACACTTGAGCTTCTAAATTACTAAACAAATTGATTATAAAAATATTCTGCTAGAAATCTGAAAAAGGCTATCTGTAGAGAACATAACATGGCTTTTTGTCCAGACTTCCCTCTAGGGCATGAGGAAGCTTAAGGTTTGTTACCAGATGCTGAGATGGCATAGGAATGACTCACATTGTTCCACAGAGACTGAAAACCCAGATTGTTCTAAAAGACAGAGAGATTAGGGTCAAAGCCAGAGCAAATGCACCAAGATAGACCATTCGGGTAAAGCTCAGATCTAGAAGGGACAGTCAGGGAGGCTAAATCTAGGCGTTCAGCACAAAGAAAGAAACACTTCTACTAGATCAGGATAAGAAAGTACAGAAGGCACAGTCAGAGGGCATGCATGGAGACCTGATGTGGTGCCTTTCGAATTGTGAGAGTGTGTGTTCAGGCACAGATGCTGAGGACCTCAGACTAGCTCAGAGGGGATCAAAACTTCGAATGTATCTTTAGTTGAATATAATCAGTGTGTCTTATCTGGATACTTTAGCTATTTTGGCATCTGGGGTAGTTTTAAATGCTTCATAGCTGGGATGATAATCATAATATAGAACAAACGTTGTGTATCTGATTCTTCAAAGGTTGCCTGTATTTATCTTTATAAACTTCTCTAAGTCTCCAGTCGGACCTTATCCAAATCAACATTTCTCATAAAACTCTTTGTTTATGATTTCTTACAGTTGTGACTTATCTCAGTATTAATTAGGGTACATAAAATATATCTTAATATTTACTTAGGATATTAAATATTCTTCTATACAAGAACTATAGACTTTAGAAAGGAAAAGACTGTGATTCCCCTCAAGGTCAGGAGTCTGTCATCCATACTTTTGCAACTTTTAAATTAACCATTACTTTTAGAACATGACTGCCCCTCTTCAAGCACAGAAATAAATTAAGCAATTATTTCTGAAGTATATAAAATGTAGATGGTGCTTATTCAAATGTAATATCTTTTAATCCTCACTGTAGCTGGATAGAGTTCCTGGAATAAATTCTATCCTCACTAAACTCTAGCTTTTATTATGATAGTATTAGTATTTTATGCTCTGTATTATAATTTAATATATAAAATAAAATAAGTAACCATCCAAAACCAAAGACATCACAAAAGAACTGCAGACCAACACCTCTAATCAATATGAATGCTAAAATCCTCAAAATACTAGTGAGCCAAATCCATAAACATATGAAGGGAATTATATACCATGGCCAAGTGGGATTTATCCCAATGGGGCAATGTTGGTTTAACGTCTGAAAACCAATTAATGTAATACATCATATTAATAGAATAAAAAACAAATATCATGTGATCATCTTAAAAGATACAGAAAAAACATTTAGCAAAATTGAATACCCTTTTGTTACAAAATACTTAGCAAGCTAGGAGTAAAGATGAATGTCCTCAATCTGATAAATGGTGTCTACGAAAAGCCCACTGCTAACATCTAACTTAATGGTTCAGGAATAGGACAAGGATATCTGCTCTTGCCACATTTATTCAATATTGTACTGGGGGCACAATAAAGTTGTCCCAGAGAATTAAGTTGGACCCTTACTTCACGTCATATACAAAAATTAACTCAAAATTAACCAAAGACCTAAATGTAAGAATAAAAACTATAAAACTCTTAAAGGAAAATGTAGGAGTAAGTTTTCACAATCTTGTATTTGGCAGAGTATTCTTAAGACACCAAAAGCACAAGCAGCAAAAGAAAAAAAATAGATAAATTGGATTCATCAAAATTAAAAACGTTTGTGATTCACATGATACTGTACGTGTCCACTGTTAGTTTCCAAATTCACTTTTTGTTTTTTCAAGAATGCTGACACAGCCTTGTGAATGTATTTTTTTTATATAAATCTGAAAGTACTTCTGTAGACCGATTCATAAAAGCAGTGTCTTTTTTGAGTCAGAGTGTGTACATCTTTGTTGTTATATACTGCCAAATTTCTCTCTAATTGACTGTATCTGTTTCATTTCCAACTAGTCTTTTCAAATATGCATGATGATCCTATTCTTGCCAACACAAGATATTACAATCTTTTTTTTTGTCATACTTGCATTTTAATTTTCATTTTTTCTGATTACATTGAGACTGGACATCATTTTATATTTGTTTATTCATTTCAGTTGCTTTTACTAAATTTCACATCTTCTGAAATTTTTAATGGGTTTAAATTTCTAAATTAAAATGTAGAATGTAGTGCCTATGTACAAGTGCACTTATGGGCATCTTGAATATTATAGGAGAAATTCAGGAAGGAAATATACCAAACCCTTAAACATAATTACTTCTGAAGAAGGTAGTAGGACTTGGGCAGAGTAAAATGTTAAGGGAGATGTCTGTGTTTTTTAAAAATTTTAAATAAGGTTTTTAAAATAAATATTGCTACCAAAATATTAAAAGAATAAATTTCACCAGAGTATTTCTAGAATTAAATTAAGTATTGTTACATATTATTATTCTATTTGCATTTAAGGGTCTCTTACATACAAATATTTAAATCTTTAGTTCTGAGAAATTTTATTATTTTACTTATTATCCACTTCTCCCATCTAGTACTCCCACTTTTTCTTTGTTTTCTCTTTCTGATTCTCCTGTTACATGGCTATTAGAACTCTTGGAACTATTTCTTTGTCTCGTAACTTTTTCTTCTTGTGCCTTTATTAACTGTGGTTGGAAAGAATACGCTGTCTCAGTGTTCCAGTCTGCTGGCTCTTTTCTCATTATTTCCATTCCACTCGTCATCTCATCTATTAAGGTGAGGTTTCTTTCAGTAAATATGGTTTTAGTGTCAAAAAAAGGTCTAATTGCTTGTTTTTTCCTCAGCAATCTGTTCCTTTCTTATCTATTGTTTCCTTCCCTGATGATATTAATTATATTTATTTCAAGTTTACCTTCTATTTACCCTTGGGGTTAGTTCTGTTTATTGGTTTTGTTTTCCTCAAATATTTGGTGATTCTTGATCATCTGTTCATGTTTCTAGATGAAAGTGGAGGTTCATCAATCTAGCCGGTTAGAATGTATTTTCTCAAGCTGAATGATAATTCCTGTGCTGTTGACAATCAGTGCAGTTTTTATCACAGGGTCCCTAACTTTGGTGTTCTTCCAGAATGCTAGAAAGTCCATGTTAGCAGATTTTCCGTAAGTTATGCAAATGGCTTGTTTTCCAGCTGCCTGAGTTTTCAATCCTGGTAGTGTTGTATACAGCTCCCTCAGGGATATATTTTTAGACTGTGGTTGTTTCTGACAATCAGCTTTGTCTTCTATTTGATTTCAGGGATGGATGCCTCAAAATTGCTATCTATTGATTGAAGAAAATACTCTTTCTAGACTTATTGTGAATGCACACACACACACACACATTTCTTAAAAATGATGGATAAATGTGAGAGAATATTCACCCAATTCCATACAGATGAGAATATATATATATATATATATATATATATATATATATATATATATATATATATGAAATTTAACACAAGTGTTCAGTTCTTATCTGGACTCAATTCCTTTGAATATTCACCATTTTAATAAACATTATTACTTATTATAGTCAAATTTGTATGCTAAAATAGGAATTCTCTTTTATAAATAAAGCATGTTCAGATGATTGCTGTTTCCTTTTATTCAGTGTAAAAGGAAATACTCTTTCCTTCCTTTGTTTTTTCCTTAATTTCTTTTACTTCCTTTGTTTTCCAGCCTTTCCTTCTTTCTTCCTTTCTAGTCTATTCATCTCCCACAGAGAGAAAAGGGGGGAAATATTTGCATTTTAAATTTAAACAAAAATGGTGACATGAAAATGATCCTAGTTCTGTATGTCAAATTCTGTGATTTGTTTTGAGCAGAAATCTAAGAAATTTGCCTGGTCTCTTTGAGTCTTATTTTCCTAAAAAGAAAATAACAATAGAAAAGCTTTTTAGTCATAGATTGTGGAATTGATAAGATTTTGTTATCTCCTGTGAATACAGTATCAAATGATAGCTTTAGATAGAGTTTCATATTCTAAAACTGTTTCAAATCTTTTATGTAAAATGTGTTCAACCTTGAGGTCTTGCAGTATGTAGCACATCTTCATTTTAAAAACTTAGCTTAAAGTATAGTTAGAGGAACTTTGTAGCATGTTTCTCACTTCATTCCCTTCTCTCCAGATTTGCCTTAGTAACAGAGTTTGAGCATGTTTCAGCTGTAGTCAGAAGTGTCTGAACAAACAGTGGATGAAGTGTCTCCAATTTGCCCATCAGAGAACTTTGAGAACCAGGGGCTTAAAAACTTCCAAAGTCTCAGGAGTTTTTCATTCTAAAAATTAATATTTCCCCAGCATACTGAAACATGTACATCTGGTAGACTGCATATTTTAATGAGCTAATGTCTACCATATGCCAGTTGCAATCTGCACTCACCCTGCTCTGATGTCTGTAATATTAACAGTTTAGCAGGCATTACCTTCAGCAGTCACAATCATAAACATGCAGTTTGCTATTCAGCTCCCATTTGTCACATTGTCTCTTAAGAATGGAGAGTGACTTCCCTCTCCCCTCAGCTTGGGCAACTGGTAAAGCTGATTAAAATGGCCAGAACATTTTTACTCTCCTGTAGTTCCTGGCTTTCTCAGCTAATAATATTCGCATGAATACCTGCCACAATACTTGACACTTCTCAAATCCATTCTTTTATTTCTGCCTCAACCACTGCTACCTTATTTCAGGCAATCGTCAACTTGTCACCTGGATCACTGCAACAGCCTCCTAACTCCTCTGCCTCCAGTCTTGCCTCCTTCCACTTATCCCCTAGTTGCTACCAGTGCGTTCTTTATAATGCAGTGACCTTATTAGTACTCCTCGATCCAGCTCTTCCCTTGTCGTCAGGATAGGTTTAGAATTCCTCAGCTCAGCTTGGCTTCTGTGACCCTTGTCATGGAAGCATTTTGTTCTCTAATGTCATCTCTCATTCTTCCCTACTTAATCTCTTCAGATTCACAATATGCAAAACCACAAGTAGTCTCCCTCTCAGAATACTCTCTCTAATCTCTAAATCTTTGTGTATGTTACTGCTTCTGCCAAGAATTCTCTCCCCAACTTCCCACTTTTATTAAGAAATCCGTAATCATCAGTTGATGCCTTTTCTAGTTGAGTCCAAAGCACCCTGCATTCCCCACACTTTGTTGTAATTGTCTGCTTATATTCTCTTCTTCCATAAGTGAAGGTAAACTGTAAGTCAGGATTAAGCACTATTCACCATTATTTCTCAGTCCTTAGTACAGTTTTGATTTATAGAAGGTATTCAATAAATGTGTTAATAGGATGCTATTATTTGGAGTTAAGCGTATTTCTGGAGTTGTACCACCCTTGAAAACCATCTGAATAGCTGCTAAAGATTTCCCACCCAAACAAATTTCTTTACGTTTCGTGAGTGGATTCAATCACAGAAATATTCTGCATGATCTTATAAGACCCTCAATTTTGATCTGATTTAAATAAAAGATACTTTCATTTATTAATGAGTTCAGGCCAGCACGGAGAGCTTTACTCACAAAATAGTCCTGATAAGTAAAATAGTGATACTGATTATAATAATAATAATTATGGTAGCTAACATTTAATGAGGCCTCACTATGGACCAGAGTCTCCTCGAAGTGTATTAATTTAGCGTATTGACTCATTTACTCTTGCCAAAGCCCTGTTAGTTAAGTTCTATTACCTTCCGCATTTCAGTGACTGGTGCTACCTTGGAGTGGTTTGAGGAAAGACTTTGAAATGGAAAAAAAAGTCTATTCAACTCTTTGAATAAGGTTTGCTATGAAGAGTTGCAGAGAAATAACTGTTAGAAGGAGATGTGGGAATAAGATGAGAGTGTAATAGAGAGGCTAAGCTAGTAACACAGAAAATGTTTGTTTGAAAAATGGGATGAATAGAATGGATTTTAGGAGGCAGTGTTATTATTTTTGATGAATGATAATTGTCAAGTATTTGGGTAGTGACTGACGCATAAACAGAGAGACAGTGATTTGTAGCAGACTGTGGTAAATACTCTTGTACAGGGTTGTACATAGAGAGAGACAGTGAATTGTAGCAGACTGTGGTAAGTACTCTTGTACAGAGTTGACTACTGTATAATGAGAGTGAAATGGAGATGTTACTGAATTCCAGTCTTTATACATCACTTGTCATAAGGCCTTACGTGGCATATAAACAGATGACTATTCTGTTTGAAGGCTATTTTTAAAGAACATTTTATCTAAATGTAGGTCTATGTAAATTAAAAAGTTTTGATATTTGTCCTTGAAAATGAAATATCAGTATGGATTTATCAATTCACAACACACATATATATGCATGCATACAATATTTGATGTAAGCATCTAATATCTCTAAACAATATGTCAATTTTAGAATGAGTTTTCTTATGTTTCGCTTTATTAAGTAATTTCTCAAATTGTAAAGTAAAACATATGTACACACTCACGACCATTTAAAAAGACCGATTTCTCAAGTTTTCCAGCACATTTTTGAGGTGAGAAAAACCTAGGGACTTTCAATGATTTGCTTTAAATGTTTGTTCATTTGTAGTAAATTTGAAACTCCTCTGATTGACACACACTAATATGTACATTAATCTTTTCTCAACCTGAGTTCTCTTACTAGAAATCAAAAATATATGTGGATTTAATTTTGCATATATTTTCCTTAGCAGTAAGACTTCTAAATAGAGTAAATGTGAGGAAGTCTAAATAGAGTAAACGTGAGAAAGTCTGAGGTACTGGCTAAACGAGTTATTGTTGTTCTGCAGACAGACATGAAATAAGCGTACCTCTGAGTCACTTTTGTTTTCACCTTTGTTCTTCTGCCTGCCTGTGGTATGCTAGCAATCAGTCACACTCACTCTCATGAAGATCTATTGTTGTTGCCCTTCAGTTCTCTCCTCATAGCCTGGAAGCCCCAGGAGACATTTAAAAGACAAAGATCAACCTGGCTTTTAGAATGTTAGAAGATTGCGTTAACCCCTGACGCACATTGTTATCACAGCAGGATATGACGGACCTCTAAATCTTAAGGCTTGGAAGTTGGCTTTTTTCAAGAACATATGACCCAGGTCTCCCTATCCATTCCCATAACAGCCTCTCTCACATAATAATCAGTTTCAACCCATTGAGTGTCCAAGTGAATCCACAGATATGTAATCTGTAAGTTACACCATAGAAAAGAATCTACTGGTGTCATGCTTCTGTAGCCACAGAGTTGCACCTCTTCCTGCAACTATACCTTCTTCATGGAACTAGGTATGTTGACGGTACAGCACTAAACTCTAGGTAAGTTCAGTGGGACAAAAAAATTAAAATTTCAGCCAAACAGAATTAGGTTCCCCTAATATCATACCTAGTTACATATGTTCTCTTGAAAAATAATATTTTTCAAAAATTTTATGGAAATTGTGCAATGTAAATACACAGTTCTGCAATGGAAAACCCTCTGGCAGCCCAGCTGCCAAAAAGTTGGCTACATTAGAAAATAAGTTTGAAAGATTCAGGAGTGTCCTTTGTCCTTAGAATACATTTTCGAACAATAAGGCTAACCATAGTCCATTTCAAATGTTTCCTTAAGCCCCTATCAATATAATAACTCAGAAAATGAATAAATAAAAAGAACCACACAAGTGAATTAAAATTTTTAGTTGAAAAAGTTTTCTGTGAAAGAGAAAGGTAAAAAGTAATGAACTCCCTATTCCACAAAAACAATGTTTTTTCTTTTATGCATAGGCACGTGCTGCTTAGGTAGCATGAAGTAAATAAACACTCAAGCTGCTTCTGTCACAAAGACAGAAAATATCATAATGCTACATGTGATGTTCAGATTCCAGGAAATGACTCTTAATGATATAAGCATTCATGTTATGGAGAAAGAGATCTGCGGTATCATTCAGCCATTTCTACTAGGTTGAAATGCAAGCAGACAGAATATGCCAAGCAATTTATAGGGAAATGAGTCCTTCTCTAGAATGCAACTTATATATTATATGGTAGCTTAATATTTTGCTCTAGTAACATTTAAAAGCTCTTTTGGCTGCTGATGTGGTAAGCAAGAAACTTAGAAAACAAACTGAGAGATAAATCATATATTAAAGATACAGTTTGCAGAATGAACAAAAGCTACTCCATTTACAGTACACAAGTGATGTATTGTCACCAATTTGTCAGAGAGGGGGAACAGGAGATGGTTATTAAAACCTGTTATGTCTTTCATCTATTTCATAGGTTAATACTATCTAAAGTAGATGTAGGGTATTTTTTAATGTTTTAAAATTCATTCTCTATATCCTTTTGTAGTCTTTACAATGATCCCAAATAAAGAATCCAGGAATCCTTTGAAATACTGAATTTCTGGACCATTCTTGATATTAGTGCCCAGAACAAGTACAAATATAGAAGAGCAGCAACATCTGCAGAGTTCTGGCTTATTATAAAAGTTACACGTGCCCGTGGTAGAAATTTAGAAAACATATAAACACAATTAAGAAAGTAAAAGTAATCTATAGTCTCTCCTCCTGGAGATGTTGGTGTAAATCCTTCCCATCTCTTTTATTATGAATAGATACATGTTTATTAACTTACAACATTAACAAAATATACTTATGGATGCACCGTTCCCTTCATTAAATGCAAATATTATATATTGATGCTATTTATTTCTCAACAATGAACAATCTTATATATTATCAAAATTTTTAAAAATAACATGTTAATAAATGATGATCTCCAGGCATGTGAGCAAGTAATGGGAGATAAAAACACAGAAATTGCCAAAGGGTAGAAAGTATGATACCTTTAAAATATATACATATATATTTTCCTCATACACATATTTATGAGAAAGAGAATCTCCAACCAGATTCTTTGCAATAAAGAGTGTAATGCTTTTAGAAAGCTATTTGAGATTAATAAAATTATATATATAATAAAGATTTTAGATCTAATATTATAAGTGATAAAATGCAATTGCACCTATATATGTCTCAATGATATAAACATTTAGAAAATGGCAAAAGGTAGAAAATATTTAGATAAGGTGATAGACTGAAAATTCTACTTAGTATACATATAATCTGCAACTAGAAAAGTAGACGTATAGAGTTCATTAAAACTTCAGGAGATACCGAGTTCCAAAATTCTAGGAGGGAAGTGGTGACTTGAATTGTTAGCAAGTGCCATGGTCTGCATAAAATGTGAAAGTAATAGAGGAGGAAACATCAACATATCTTTCTGCTATATGAAAAGTACTGAATATTTGTGAAAATAATAAGAATATGCGTTATTTTCCTGAATAGGTCTTTAACACTGATGAGATTGGTCCTTACTGAGTGTTTATTTATTTAAAAGGTGTTGTGGGGAATAGCTTTAAAGCAGCAAACCTCAAGCTAATTACTTCTGGAGTTAATGCTTCAGTGGACCTTAAGAAAAAACCTATAATTCTCTAGAATCCTAAACATTTTTCTTTTGTGAGGAAGGGAAATTAATCTTCTCCTTGAGTTAATTTTCTTAAATGAATATCTTTCCCTAGTTGAGTATATAATTAAAATATGTTTAATTTATTAAGTTGAACATGATTTAATGGAAAAATTGAGAAGTTTTGCTAAATCTGTACAATGCTCATATTGACTTATTATCATTCTATGCATATCTTATGTTTGAGATCTTGTTTCCTTCAAGCAAGATTTTATCCCTTCAATTTATGGACCACAATATGGTCAAAGCATTTAAGAGCTACCAAAGAAGGATATATGCTTAACGATATAGCAAACTTAACTAATAAATGATCCTCAATTTACATTTTAAAAATAATTTTTGCCTTAAAAATTAAATGATTTATGAATAAATTAATCAGTGCACTCTTGCTTAAACATATTAGACACTATGAAATGAGGTCACATTTAGTGCTTTAAGCTTATTCTTCAGCAGCAATAGATTAAAATACTGAAACATCCATATAACTTTGGGGTTATGCTTTAAGTCAATTCAAATCCCTTACCTGCTAGACACTTGCTCTCAGGAATCATCAGAGAAATACTTCAAAGCATGGCTGGCATCACTGAGTGATGATGTGGCATAAAAGAAAGTTATGGGAATAAATATGAGGCTGACTCCAAAACACTTGAGTTGAAGAATTCCTTATTCCAGGCTTCAAACCTCCCTGATGAAGCAATGGAAATCAATCATTTCCTCAGCACGAAGCTTGACCTTCAGAAAAGGGTTGAATGATTTGCTGCAACTTTAGAAAGAGGTGCAAAGAGACCCTCATTAATAGTCTGCTCAGCTTATAAGTCATGTTTTTACCTAAAATGATCTTGAAAGAACTTTCAAAGGAACAGAGATCAGAATCTGATTAAAATAGCATCTGCTTAGCCATCCTTGACTCAGTCTTTGTAAAATTTCCAAAAATATATACCAATGAAGATACAGAAAAAGATAAAATCTTGTCAAAACACTGAGAAATAATACTGATAAGTCTTTCACTAGATTCTTTAAGGAAATTCCTCTAAATATATGACCTATAGAGTTGAATAAAGAAGCACAACTCTTAGAAGATTCATGATTTAGTGCCTGTTAGAGAGCAAACTTGTCCCCAGTGGGCCTTCCTCTATATGAATCCTGATTCAAAGGCTCAGGACAGCCTTTTCTCAACTGAAGTGTATTTTAAAATATACAATCCTGAACCCAATTCAAGAAGTTTTAAATGAAGTACATAAATTTTATATATATGTATACTTCTTATATATTCAGATAAGCATCCTGAGTGATTCTTTGGCACACTAAAGTTGAAAACCACTACTCTATGTCATGAGAATTCTTCTTTAAAAAAATAAAAGTTAAAAAAAGTAGTATACAAATAGTATAAACTCTGACCACAGGAATATTACAGGAGTAACATTTCTTTGAATTTTCCCTGTCTGCCACCACCATGTACCCCTCAGATCCTGTTTACATATAGATTTCATGAAGACGTTCTCTATTAATGTTGACGTGGAGATTCCATAAGGAATCTTCTTATTTTTCAGGGCTTCTAGAGTCCTATCAATCTGTCATTCAAATCCCAGGAAATAATTAACTTTACAATAGGTAACAGAGAATAAATAAGGATTAAAAAATCATCAGAAAGCATATGCCTTTTTTTTTTTATTGAAGTACAGTCAGTTACAATGTGTCAGTTTCTGGCATACAGTACAATGTCCCAGTCATGCATATACATACATATGTTCATTTTCATATTTTTCATTAAAGGTTTCGTTATGAGATATTGACCATAGATCCCTGTGCTATACAGAAGAAGCTTTTAAAAATATTTTTATATATAGCAGCTAACATTCGTAAATCTCAAACTCCCAAACTCTCTCTTCCCACCCCCATTCCCCAGTAACCGTAAAATTGTTTACTATGTCTGCAAGTCTGTTTCTGTTTTGTAGATGAGTTCATAGTGTCCTTTTTTTTTTTTTTTTTTAGATTCCACATATGAGTGATATCATATGTTATTTTTCGTTCTCTTTCTGGCTTACTTCACTTAGAATGATGATCTCTAGGTCCATCCATGTTGCTGCAAATGACATTATTTTATTCTTTTTTATGGCTGAGTAGTATTCCATTGTAAAAATATACCAAACTTCTTTATCCAGTCATCTGTCTATGGACATTTAGGTTGCTTCCATGTCTTGGCTATTGTATATCGTAATGCTATGAACACTGGGGTGCATCTATCTTTTTGAATTAGAGTTCCCGGAAAGCATATGTCTTGATAGAAGATGTAAATTTGTCAGAGATCCAGTTTACGATCAGGAGTAGCAGTTTCTTATTATGCAAGCTAGAAAGTGAGTTTGGTGTTGGTCCTGCTCAGATTAACAAAATTAAAAGAGCCAGCCATCCCTTAACATTGTAAAAGGTTACTTTCCCTAGTTTTGTCATGGAAAAAATATAAAACCTTCTGTGTGATCAAATAGATTTTTAAAACTATAATCTCCTTTAGTCACATAATTTAAAGACCCATCAAAAGAGCTAAGACCCTGGGATGTTCATCTCTAGACTATATCTGTTTGTTAAAGAAAATGACACTTTCAACTACACTAAATGTAAAATACTGGTATGAGTAAGTATTAGCTAAACTGAAGGTCATGTTTGCGTAGCTCACCTACAACTTATCCATGCAGTCCTGGTTAAATCACGTCAAACCAGTTCATAAAAATAAGGACATCTGTAGACACTCTAGATAAAAATGTTTATTATGACAATCCTCAGGGATAAACCACCCCAATAACGATGAAGTGATGAACTATTTTGGGGGGAAGTTTTAGTAGTTAGTGATGTGAAGCAGTCAGGATTCCATTGTTCAGGTTAGCTGGAGGGAACACTAGTTTGTGAACAGGAAATGCAGTCAGGATAATTCAGTGACAGGTTGTGCTGTTCTTGATGAGAGGTGCATCTCTCTTGCTTCCTCCTTCCTTTGATTGGCACTGAAACCAAGAGGACTAGGAGGAGATCTAGAAGGAATGAATAGACAAATAAATGTAAAGCCAAGGAAAAACAAGAACAAACACCAAAACCAAAACTCTGCATTTGGTAACGTCATTGAAGAAATAAATCAGTTTAATTTTACTTATTATAATGTGAATATTTTCAACAAGCATCTCCAATAATGTCTCTGGATCAATCCAGCTAATCATTTGGGAATCAGAAGGGGAAATTTTAAAACTGATTCACTGGGTGAGATTTGTATTCATGAAAGACATGTAACTTAGATGAATTATATGTTTTCTCAGACTGGTTTAAGCATTGTCTGAATTTAAAACAGGCTCAAAATTGGTACCTCTTAAAATGTGAGTTGGGTTCTCTTTACTAGAGAAAGACCTCATAAATCTATCTGTGTATAAGATTAGTAACTGGGAGTGCATAATAAGTACTTGAATGAATAAAAAGGAAATATAATCCATGGGGAGTAGGCAGAAAGGGCAGTAATACTTGTGAAGAATTAGGACAATGAAATGTGTTTAAAGCAGCCCAACCTTTTCACACCCCTTCAAGGGTAGTTGCAATCTTCAATGGATCAAAAAAAAATGGGGTTAAATTGGGCACTGTGTTTAAAAGCCAGATTTATTACTATAAATGCTTTGAATGTTCTTAAATATATTTTGATGAATTTTGAACTCCAGAGTCCGAGTGAAATACATTACTGTGGATTTAAATTAAAGATATATGTGCAATGATAAATATTTGCTGAAAGGTTAATTACCCTTTGATTTTTAATTTGTAATTGATGAGATAAAACTTTCCTGGAGGAGGTATAATTGATATTTCTGTTAGAAAATCAGTAAGATTTCAACATGTAGAATTGACAAATTTTAGAGTATTTGTGTGACACAAATTTGTAAACACAAGCAAAGCCATGAATTAAGAAAAGCAACTCTGAATAGGGAGGAATGTGAGGTAAGGCTACACATATGTATTAAGGCTTTTCTGTAAAGTGACTTAATTCAGTTAGGCAAAATAATCAAAGGTTGGGGCCACTGGAGGCATTTAAGCAACCTTCACAGATGACAGCTCATAGGTCCTGGCTGCCCTCAGAAGGCAGGCAGTCAAACATTGTGTACGCTCAGGAAAACCTACCAGCTTGGTCAGCTGAAAGGGCTAAATGGAAGAATGCTGTAAAATAGATGCAGAGGCAAGAGTTGTACTGGCACGTAGACCCATTTTAGTGGAGACACGGCAGGGAAAAATCAGCACCAGGGTGAAAAGTGATACAGTACAGACTGGAAGAGGGCACTGAAAGAAGTCCCCTGGGAGATAAGCCAGCCAGAAAAGGTCAGTTTAAAAACATGACACCTCTCTCCTTGTTCCATCTTGTACATCTTAATGTAGTTCTGTTTAAAGAGTCTTATTTAGAGAGAGTCTATGGAGTAACCATGGTTTTATGTTTTTTTTTTTCTATTATAAAAATTTTTAATGACCTTTAATAATCCAGAGAAGCACTCTGGAATTAGACTAATGATGGTTATACTACAATTATATCTAGAGTATTGGAATAATTTGATTTCTGAATACAAGTGTTGGTTTTATCTATTTAGTAAAAATTTAATGCAATTCAATCCTTGATTATAAGCCAAATTCATCTAATCAATTTGAGCCTGGGGATAGCAATCTGGGTAAGATTCTTGTTTCTTTTATCTCAAAAATACTGTCTTGACCTTCAAATCCCCCAAATTTTACAACTTTCTTTTCATTTCTTTTCCTTCACAGGAATAACTCTACAATGGTTTGTCTACATATTCTATCACTCAGTTCCAATCAATCACAAAAGTCTATCTCTTCTGTTTCTCAACCTTCTTTTCCAACCTTCCATATCTCTCTATCCTCCAGCTCTGTCCACAGTATGGGCCATTATCTTTTTTTTCTCTTGGATTATTGTAATAGCTTCCTAATTGGTTCTACCTGTCTTTAGCCTTGCTCTCCTCTAAGCCATTCTCTAAATTGCAGCAAGAATATTTT
Source organism: Camelus bactrianus (assembly GCF_048773025.1). NCBI lineage: Eukaryota > Metazoa > Chordata > Mammalia > Artiodactyla > Camelidae > Camelus > Camelus bactrianus. Next base: position 52,392,681 of record NC_133542.1, read on the forward strand.
TTTCTAAAACTTAAATGATTATCCATTACCTATTTAAATTTTGTGATAGTTCAAATTTCTCAACATACCACAGCAGCCTCTTACCCCTGCATCTCTCAGGCCATACGCCTTACCATTATTACCCCTTCACACTCTATCTTCTGGCCAGATTTGTCATTTTTCACTTACTGGAGCAGGCTATGCTCTCTCACACCTCTCAAAACTTTGAGCCCTTCAGTCCTTGCTGCTCTGCCTAAGTCCATCTTATTCTATAGGATTCATTTAGATATCATATCCTTCAGCCTCATAACACCCTGAACTTTCCACGTTGTAGAACTTGCCACTCTTGGTTGTAACTGCCTCTTTGTGTCTTCACTAGACTCTTAATTACAAGAGGTCAGGATCTGTCTTATTCACTAGAGAATTTTCATCTAAACCAGTTCTTGACACATAGTAGCACTCAATAAATGTTTTTAAATTAAGTAAATAAATGAGTGTGAACACAGAAAAATCCTTGAGGTATACAGTGACTGTGCTGTGTTCAGCATCAATCCACCCAAGTATCACTTCCAAGAAGTGATGAAATTTCAGAATATGATGACTTTAAGGGACAGAACACCTAGAAGATGTTTAGAACATACACATATACATACATATACACATATATACCACAAAATAAAAGACTTCAGATTGCAACAAATGCCTTAATTGCATTTGTTTGCCTCATTAGAGACATTTCAAACCCGACTACAACTATTGTATGAGATTCTAAATACTAAGTGCAAAATCTAAGAAAAAGCAAGCTGAAGTAACTGAACATGAATAGGAACAAACACTATCAAAAGTCCTCCTTAAGAAATCTCCCTTAAAGGTTAACCCTGCTCTTTGCTTTAATTTTCTTTGGATTTAAGAAGCCAAACATTGCGAGCTGTTTCCCAGAAAGTAAAAGCAATCACTCAAAACTCAAGATCCATTGAAGTACCACTGTCGCCATCACCATGGGTCCCACCCTGATAACTTGTTTTTGTGTCTCCAAGTCCTCATCAGTGAAGTTCTGACACAGAAGATACCAATATACGACATTATTTCTTTAGGAATTTTAGATGGTTGAGGAATTAGAAAGCTCCTCACCAAGTAAAGAGTTTACACAAATTATTCCTGACACAATATAAGGAATGTTTGAAAGCCCACGCACACTCACCTAGATTTTCAGTGAGTCTGCTGCTCCACTCATTCAGATGTTACACTTGCATATTCATGTCTTGCTCACTCACTTTCAAAAATTCCCATTCATTCCACATAGATTTCAGTAGGCATTCCCACTCATAAGGACCTGAAAACAAATCTGCAGTTTTGGAAACTTAATTTTCTCCTAAAACCTTCCTTAGGAACCTTTCATAATACTAGCCCTTTTATATCATATGGTCCCACACCATGAAGATGACAGCAGGTCTGCACTGCACATGTTAAATAATACCAGACATTATACATGTCATTTGGTTAAAACATTGTGTACTCCAGGGAACGAGCTCAACCTTTATTTTGTGTTTTTCAAAGCTAGTGTGTCATCCGAGATCTTTAGTCTCTCAAAGTTCCATGAGTATTATACAGAAACCTGCTCTTTATGCTAATTTGAGGCCACTGCTTCTGCTAGCTTCAGTTATCTTCTATAACTCATACTTATTAGCAACCACATTCAGTTGTCTCCTAGGTGTTTGATTTGTAGTTAAACATTTTTCATACATTGTGGTTACAATAAAGGAGATTAACCTTTGGAGCCAGGTGAATTTGACCTGGGATAGAGGAAGTTATTCATACCTAGATTAAACAAGCATAATTTTTTTAAAGCATGACAGTAGAACATTACAGAATAGTTTGAGGCTTTGTGGAATGAAGGCAAGAGGATTTTCAATCTCTGTATTCAAATGAAGGTCTCATGGCTTCTGCACCCTGATTAAATTAAGTCAGATGCCTGTAAAACATACTTGCATGCTTAGCATTTTCAATTTACTTTCTATTTGGCACACTATGAAGTGTGTCATATGGAAAACTGGCATAATTCTAATTGACAGTGACCCATGTCAACTGTGGATTAGCAATTTTGCTTCAATGACTGCATCATGAGTGGGAATGCCTAATTGCTATAATTTTTATTTTAAAATAAGTTTCTGCTAAAATAACTCAGCTAAAAATAGCAACCTATTCTTTGCAATGAGCCCTTATTTACTTAACTATTTATAAATGCAAGCTAGAAAACAGTGTGGAAAGAGGTAAAGACAACTGGATTCAAATTCAGAATTCAGAAACTTACCAGATTTGCTATGAACTTGCACAGTCTTAAATGAGACATTTTATATTTTGAGGCCTCAATTTACACATCTTTAAAATAAGGGTTGGATTAAACTATCCTTAAAGTCCTTTATAGCCCTAAAATTCCCTGACTTTTAATCATTACTAAGCTTGCATTTTTAAATTCAACAATGAAATCACAGTATATTCTGTTTCTTGAGCATGGTTTATTTCTGCTGGAAGCTGTGCATTTGCTCAAAGATCTGTCATTTTGATTATATTTTTATGCAAATTTTTATGTGCATGTAGCGATTATATTAATACAAATAGATACTCTGGGGATAAGATTCAAATGGTTTATCAAAGGTTTTTTTTTATTTGACTGTTTGAATTTAATATCCCTAAAGTTATTGCTAATCAAATGGTGTCCAATTGACAAATTTCTAATACCTAACCCAAATAAACATCTGCCAAGGAACTGTTATTCAGAAGCATGTTTGGAGGTTTTGTTACTGTTTTGTTGTTTTTTTTTTTTCTTGTTGTTTTGACAATTTTTGTTGGCATGGCAATAGAAGTGCTTTTGTTTCAGGGTGACATTGACATGAATCTGCTTGACTAAATTAGCATTCCAATATCACATTGACATTTGGTTGGAATAACAAGTTCATATGTCAGTGTGAACTGACCCAAATAATTCCACTAAAGTCCATGAAAAATACAAGGTATATTGTTATGTATGTTTGCCACTAAAATAGAGTAGTGCTGGGTTGATAGCTGTTGTCCTACATCTGATCTTCTCTCTGTACCTGTGCTGAATATTAATAACGTAGAGAACCTAGAGCAAAAACATAGGTAAAGCGAAGGAACACAAGATGTGTTTTATTATCTATGAAGATATGATTACTGGTACTTTTTCAAAGAGCTATTTTCAGTGGAGTTTTTACAGGATAAATATAAATCCTTTCACCTAATGTACAAGACCATTCATGTTCTGACCCTCACCTAACTATTCAGCCTCGTCTGCTATTTCTTCATGTCTCATTTTACCTCAGCCAAAATGACTTATTTTACTGGTAGTTTTCTGAGTATATCTTGCTTTCATGCCTCTGGAACTACTTGTTGTCTCCTCTGCTTGCTGAATCCTCTGCCAGCTGTGCCCTCCCTTTCTTGTTCACTTGGCAGATTTCTCCCATTCATCTCACAATCTCAGCTCCAATATGACTTCAGTGCATTTAAGCAGTATTTTATTTATTAATTTTTTAAGCAGTGTTTAAGCAGCATTTACCAAGTACCTTCATGTTACAAGAGTCTGGTGTAGATGCTGGGAATCATTCTGAAAGTTCATGATTAAATGAAATAAGCCAGCAATTACAAATAGTGTAAGAGTTCTATAAAGGGGAAATATAGGGTGTTATAATGGGGCCCAAGTAACCCAAACTGGTAGAAGCAGGGAAGGAGAAATGGGTGATGCTGTGATGGGACATCAAGATACACCCATCAGGACTGAGACAGCCATCTGCTGGGAGTGTTGGCGACAAACACGTCACAGCTGAAACCATTCTGGGGAATTGCCTTTGGCCAAAGAGAGCTTCCTTGCCCAAATTTACATCCCTTCCCTAAGGCAATTCAACCTGGAGTAGAAAGGTACAAAGACCTTGCCTCTTTGCCTCAATCTCTAGCCATTGCAAATTTCTATTGTAGAATTATCTGAGGCCTCTGACACAATGGCATCACCATGCAGTTTGTACCCAATCCTGCTTTCCCTGTACTTTTTCAGATTTTGATCCTGAGAGCATTTCCTAATAAACCTCCACAGGCAAATTTCCATGTCACAATGTATTTACCTGGAAACCTGACCTAAGATAGAGGGAAGGGTTACAGGAGGAAATTAACACCTGGGATAACAGTTAAAGGATGAGTGGCAGTTAACCAGGTGGAAGAAGTAGGGGGGAAATTCTGTATAAAGAGAACAGCCTGTGCAAATTCCCCATAGGGCATGGATAAAAAGACCCTCTGGCAGATGTGCTAGGGAAGCACCTGAAAAATAAAATGAGGCATGAATATTTTTTAGGTTTTTGTATTGAAAGGATTTAATAGCAGCTTATTAGGTTCAATAGTAGCTCAAGTTATAGAAATGCACTAAATGTTCTGTGCCCAACTAAAATCTGACATTTGAACAACAGTTGCTAGAAACCCTGAGACTAATCTGCCTTAATATATCACTTTTCATCAAAAGAAGAGGCTATTCTAGTGCAGATAAAGGAAATAATTTAAAGCAACCATATTACCCAAAATTAGAAAAGGTAGAAAAGGTAGGCTAAAAAAATACATGTTCCTAATATTTGAACTTCTTTCCTTTCCTTGGACAAATTGACATTGCTTTGTAAATTGTTTTGCTACGATTTCAGATATGATTTTCTATTGGCTTACTTCAAGTTTTCCCATTTACCATCATAATTGACAACCATCTATAGATTAACATTGAGATTTTTTTCAGGATTTTTCTACCAGATATACGTTATCATTATAAACCTCTAGATAGTTTCCTGTTTTTCTGCATGCTCTGGAAGGGTAATTATAATATTAGAAATACTATATTAAATTTAGAAGTTTAAATTAATATGGTATCTAAGCTACCTGCCCAAATACAATATCTCAATATTTTCTTAGAATAGTTTTCTATACCTATAAATCTATAATTCTTTGAGCCAATTCCTACTAGTTTTTTGATACAATTCCCAATTTTGGATACTTATTGCATCAGTCAAGTTTCTACAGAGAAGCAGTAGGGTGGTGGTGGGGTGTGTGTGTGTGTGTCTGAAATTTATTTTATCAAATTGGCTCAGATGATTGTGAGGGCAGATAAGCTCAAAATCTGTAGGGTAGTTTGGCGGGCTTGAAATTCAGGCAGGATTTCTATGTTACAGTGTTGAGTCATAATTCCAGGAAACCTCAATTTTTGCTCTTAATGACCTCAACTGGTTGGGTGAGGCTCATTCATATCATCAAAGGTAGTTACCTTTACTGAAAGTCAACTGATTGTATATGTTAAACACATACAAAATACCTTCACAGCAACATCACAATATTTAGTTTACTGTTTGACCAAACAACTGGGCAACATAGCCTAGCCAAACCAACACAAAAAATTTAGCCAAAATATTTATACCTTACTTTTTAGAGTCAAATTGATAAAACTCTTCCTGAAGAGTATATCTGTTAGCTTAGACTTGGTTATGCTGTGGTAATAAAAAGTAGGATTTGAGAGACTAACAAAACCCATGTTTATTCCTCACATATCCTACCCATCTTTCCTGGGTTGTCTATAGCTCTGCTCTACATTGTCTTCCTTGTAGGACCCAACCTTTAGTTAGAACACTGCCAGTCTCACAGCAAAAGGAAAAAAAGATGATGAATCCTATGCTGGCTCTTAAAGTTTCTATTTATATCACTTGTATTTGTAATATATTTACCACAGCAAGTCACTTGGTCAAGCCTGTAACTTGGGGGGTGGGGGCATGGATATATAATCCCAGCCAGAGCACGGCAGGTCTCATGGTCAAGACTGACATCAGTGAGACGGTGATGTATAATCCTCCCATAGGAAGGGGAAGCAAATAATAATATTGTTTATGATTAAGGGTAATTTTCAATGTGTTATCAAAAATTGGTTTCAAATGTTTAAATAGTTTGAACTTTCTATAAAATTATCCTCATTGAATATTCATTATGCAAACAGGGACTTATAGAAATTAATGTTAATGTCTATGTATTTATAGTAGTACAAGATTGTTTAATGTCCTTTTTTAAGGTATGAAATTAGTTAGTGGTTTTAAATGCATTCTCCTACTTAATTGTTTATATGCTCTGATTAATTCTATAATTAGTAAGTTTAGTAAATATGGTTTTATGGAATATAAACTACTCAAGATAAAAATGTCAAGTACTTGTAAGTGTTGCATTCTCTCCATCTCCCCTCCCACCTGATCCTCAGGAAGTATGATAGAAATGAGCCTGGAGATGTAAAAATAAGGGAAAGTCTACATTACTACTGAAAGCTAGGGAAAGCCCCCACTCAGATTTTAGAAAATGTGCTATATCTAATTTGGACATTTTAGGAAATAACCTTGTGGGCAGTTTGCTACTCACCCTCCAAGTAAATGGTATGTTCTCTTTGGAGATAAGTAAAGGGGGATCCTGTACCCCAAGGATAACTCCACAATTTTGGAGGTATGAGAATGGTAGATAAGGACAGGATATGAGAAATAAAAAGAATATTTTACTTGAAGACCCTTTTGTTGCTGTACAGTATAGAATTTGAGGGTGTCTGAGCTGATTGATAGCAAGATCCATGTCCTCACACACAAAGCTTGTAAGGATGGTTATTTCTAAGTGACAAGAGAATATCTACAATAGCATAAGAAAAGAGAAAGGGAATAATTTTAGGAATTACTGTTCTAGGAAGACTAAAGTCTAGAAGACTACCTCAAGAAGGATGACAGATGTTTGAGAATAGGCTTCTTCCTGAAGTAGCAAAAGGCAAAATTGGAAAAAAAAAAAAGTGAAATTCTATGACAGGCAATATATACATTATAGGCCTACTAAAGAATGTTTATAAATACACGTACACACACATACCATGCACACACACACACACACACACACACACACACTTGAGGAAACACCTCAAGATAGCATTTGCTCTTATCATGGCCTTAAGGGACACAGGGATCTGAATCACTGACTTGGTTCAGAGTTTTCTTGTATCTAATATGCATTATGTTTAGACCCAGTTTCTGGTCTTCTAGAGAAAAATCTACTTCCACTTTTATGAGATTGGGCAGCCTGTTTCCAGTATCTATCCAGGCAGTGGAAATAGATTTGGGGGGTTCCATTCAGTGCAGTCTTGCTCTCTGCTTCAAGATTGGTACCCACCTCCATCCTCAGTTTATATGTGGTTCTTCACTTAAGACCCTGACCTACAGGTGTTTAAAGACCTCAAACCCAAAGGCCTACATTTTGTGTTCCCATTTCCTCTTGTGTTATGCACTTTCAATCGCCATTGGGTCCTCTGTCTTGGTTATATGATGATTTCCCTTTCTTGATTTCAAAAATGACTATGGATATGTGTGTGTGTGTTAAAATACAAAATTATTATGATTGATGCTAGAGGGGAACATTTGAAAATATTCTCAGCCTTTTTGACCCAAAAGTATCCAGTAGTCTTTATGTACACGGAGATGCCTTTATAGAGAAAATGTTATATTTTTCTCCTGTTTTATTCTCTCTAATAAGCGAGCCAAAGATATCTTCTGTATATGGGAGGCTGGGTTGTTTATTTCCTCACTGTAGACTGAGACCTAGTAGCTCAAATGCCTACCAATGCCAAATTGAAATTTTTACCCATCCAATTATTTTAAAAAGTAATTCAAACAAGCAGATTTTTTCTTTTGGAGTTTTCTGACCAAAGACTGCCTAACATATTGTAGAGTGGCATCATCTAGATAAATACAGCCCTCTCTGATATCCCTCTCCTTGGAAATTTCCATTACCCTACTCCCCTTCTGAGTCTATACTGTGGCCTTCAGACAGATTCCTGCTATGTGGGATTTCTCTTATTCAACCCTATTCAAGGGTCTCCCAAAAGACCTTACTATGTGTTACTGCCTCTGTGGTCATATCTTTTCCCTTGATCATCCCCAAATCCTTCTAACCCCTGCAGTTGTATATGAGTTTCCAATTTGATGCTTTTACTCCCAGGCCCAAGCTTCTGTTTTCATCATTAATTCCAGGATTTTTAAGTTGACTCTATTTGTAAGGCTTTACCTCATTTTTTTCTAGATAGTCATTTTGTACATTTTAAGCTTGTTCATATGGTTTCATCCAAAACCAAAATGAGAGTAGATACCTACTGAAAATGTGTTATAAAGAAAAAGGATAAGGAAAGCAATCTAGTTTTATTGATAATTAAATATGATTTAAATAGCAATCTCTGATAGTAGCTGCTTACAAATCAAATCAATAGAACAAAGTTTTTTTCTGGTGAAATAACTCCACATAGAGATGCAAAATTAAATTTCTCCTTCTCTTATCCATGCAAAACACAAATTATAGGAATTTACCTGTATCAGAATTTAATTGTATATTCAAATACACAAACACACACACACACATACATACCGCTTTAAAAAAGAAGACTTCAAGCAGCACCAAATTTCTTTCCCTCCAAATAGTTACTGAATGTGGGGGGATACAGAGCTTATATATTGCTTCCTTATAATAAAAAGAAAATCTCAAAAGAACAATTTTAAATATTTTTGATCCCAAGATATCACATCAAGCAGAAACCAGTTTGATAATACTATAGTTAATATCATACTTACTGTACATACTTGTTGCTGAGGAACAAAATTATCTTATGAAAATTTTATTAAACTGAGATTTCTACATATTAAAAGAGTGATTAAAATTATTTCTCGGGGTCATTATGGAACTCAAAGTTTATACATTATTATCTTTTTTATCCTTAGTGTCTTTTTATGACAAACACAAAATAAAATTGAGCATTTACCATCATATGAACCATTAAATAGCATACAATCTGATAATAGAAATTCTGATTACATAGAAATAATTTGCATAAATTGTAAACTTACCGTTTGGAAAGTGTATCTTAGGTTCTATATCATAATGATAATTCAGTTTTAAAGCTTGCATCAGGGGATGTTAATTCAAATGCTTTCAGCAGGCAAGCAGGTAATATAAATGCATAAGACATTAGAGATAAATGACAACTGAGTGAGGCAGTTACCATGATCAAGAATAGAGTGCATGCCTGACCTAAAGGCCTTGAAATTCTTTTTTATTATTATTTAATGGTGTCTTAATCCTCAAGTCATCTGATATTATTGTTTGCATCAGTTTGCCCCCAAGATTTACAAAATAATTTCAATTGATTCTTACAATCTTCTAATATGCAGTTTACCCCCATTATCTAATAACAGATTAGAAATTTAGGTCTAGACATGTTGATTAACTCTCTAAGAACTCTTTCTGAAATTATATACATAGACCAAGTCGCAGACAATACAGTTATGGATGGTTCTGAGAGACACTAGTCAGCACTAGCCTGGCAACCTTAAAGACACCAACAGCCCCCATGGAATCAACTCTACTACTGTTCGACCCCACTATCATTTTCTTCAGGTTGAAAGGAAATGTGAAAGGAAAATCAAAATGGAGCCCATATTGTTAAGAGAGAGCTCTAAAATGGGAATGGGAGACCGTTGAGGAAGTATGATGTATGCACATCTCAGACTGGATAGAATCTGGACTTTTGACCACTTATTAACTTAACAAGCACACCCAGAGTATCTACCAGAAACTCAAAGTATTTATCAGACCCTTACTCTAAAATAGTTCGTGTCAGCCTATCTACGTATTGGACCCCTAACCTAAAACAACTCATGATTCCTTAAGGACAAATATTTCCTGAGGAGTCAAATGCAATTCTCTCCAAGCAACCTTAAAACAATTTTATGGCTTTTTGTCTTCATAAGCCCCTGACTCTCTCTCTTCTGTAGAACACTCTTTTGATTTTACCCAAATCTGTATCTCTCAAATTGCAATTCCTAAGACTTCAAATAAAGCTCTTTTGTTCTTGCAACCTGAATTCTGATTAGTGTTCAACAGAAAGCAAACCTAGACAGAGAAAGAAAAAAACGTAGGATGAATTGAAATTTGCTCTCAAAATTTGTTAGTAAAGCATATAGTGAGGAAACACTTTCCTGGCCATGTAGAAAAGGGTAGAGACAGTATAGCTGCATTGTAAATGGATCTGGGATTCAGAGTTTGATACAACTCCTCTGACCTAAGCTCCATGGAATACTGTTGAATCCTGTTCAGGTCAGTGTCTAGCTATGGAAACAGAGGTCACAACAAAGCTAATCTTACACTGACTCTGAAAGTACTAAGGAAATGGGAATCACAGCTGCATAGAATCCAGCACCTGGGTCAGAGGCAATCCAAAGAGCCACATGGCTCTGCTCCACCAACCACCTGGCACTTTTCAAGAAATCAGCTACATTAAATGAATGGGTTATTTTTTTCCTTTTAGAGGGTAACATTTAGAATGTGTAGTTTTAATTAGAAGTTTTAATGAGAAAAGATTTATTAAAATGTTCAGTCCTCTTATTTCAAGTCAGCATGCATATTCCAAAAGCATTCACTAGTTTTTTTTTTTTTTAAATTAAGGCATATGAGAAGAAAAACAGTAACACAAGTTCATTGATTCAAAAGTAAATTACAAAATAATTTTAATTATTCTTATGACCACTCAAAATCCCAAAACATATGATTCAATAGCAATACCCTATAAAATCAGTAACAAGAGATTTCCTATCCCACTGTGTTTTTCATAGGCAATATGTCGATTTGGCTAATACTCTTGTAAGCCCCCACAGAGCACAAATTAACATAAACATTAAGAGTTGATGCAATTACCACAAACCTCTCTAAGCAGATATAGTCTAAAAGAAAAATGACGATTTCTCCAGAATATGCCTTTTGCATCCACTATTGTTAATTTATTTGCTTTGTATTTTTATCTATCATAAACATATTCAAGGAAAAATAAAATCAATAAATACAACAAATTCACATGTTTGATCAGCAAGTTGTGTTCCTATAATGAATCAAGGAGACTTCATTTTCCATTTCAGTTGTATGGTTTGATGGTTAATAAATAAAAGATATATTTTTCATAGGGAGATGAGTATGATCATTGAGGAAAAAATGTGTTTCTATATAAAAATCTCTTTACTAACCTGGCATTATTTTCAATAGGCCATACTAAGAAAAACTATTAACGATATATAAATATTCGTTTTGAGAAATAAGCATGAGAACATTTAATAAAAATGTTAATTTGATTCTCTTACTATTTTCAGCCAAAGGTAAGAAAAAAAAAAGAATATGTCTAAACAATTTAATCATATAGAGACAGTTTAATAAAAACAAAAATTTCCATGAATGCATTATGCTCCATTTATTCTAAATTTCACCTAAGTTAGTGAAATATATGTCCCAAGGAAGTTCAGCAATAATTTCTCAAATATGTAAATATGTATCATTTTTTAAGTCCAGAAAATTTCGGGGATAAAATTATTCCTCCAATGATTTACTTTTAAAGAAAATAAAAACTTAATATTTACAAAATAATATTTTCAAAATTGTGTTCCAAAAATCTTAGGAGCTCCAGTAAATATAACATAACCACATACACAAAAAAGATGAGTTGTGAGAAGCACATATACAAATTAATATAATACATGTGTATTTTTAGTTTTTTATTATTTTTAATATTGACCATTCCCCCATGTATTTGTACTTTTTCTTTTATATGTATTTATATGTATGTTCCTATTATTGATTTTTTATAATTATTAATTTTCTCTTTTATGTCTTGAATGAACTAGCTCCCAGTTATTTATGTTGGTTAAGAACAAACTCATGGATAAGTTTATTTATGAAATTTAGCTTTTACATTTTTTTCTGATTGATTGCTTTTTTATGCTTATGACCAGCTTGTCACTTCTCTTTCCTAATCATAGGCTAGCTTTGCTTTTTAAAATTGAGAGGCTTTCAAATATAAATTTAATCTGCTTTTTATTGCTTTTATTTAGAGAATTAAGTTATAATTTTTAAAACAAAGATCAAAGAGTACTAAAGTATATAAAATGGAAATTAAAACTGATAATTCTACCCTAATCCCACACCCCAAATATAAATGTTCTTAGTGTCACATAAATCCTTCTAAGACTTATGCCCCCATTATTTTGGAGGGATAAATGTTTACACATTATGTGTATGTGTGTAAGTGTGTGTTTGTGTATGTGTGTAAGAGCATCATAGCATGCATATTTGCAAATATATTGTTTTTAAACTCAAAAATATACTTTGGATAGACTTTTCATGTTTAGTGCATACTAATCTAATTACTCTAATGGCACCATTGTACCTTTTGCAATTGTTGGACCTGGGGTAGAATTCTATTGAGGCTTTTCCACAGTATGGAATTACATTAGTATGAAAATAATCTCTTGGAAAGGGTTAAAAAAGAATCAGTATGATGAAGTCCCCAAGAAGATAAGAGGAGATGAAATATGGAGTACAAGTTAGAGGATAAAGAGTAGGAGAGATGAAAAAGAAACTGTGGATGGGTTTGCATACAGATAATTTTGTAGGTGTGATAGTAGGACATTTTGTTAGTGTTTGTCTATTGTCTTCTCTTTACTCTCTAAAGAAGAAGGTATATTTTGCTATAGGTAGTGATAGAAGAGTTGGTGTGATGGATTTGGATTTGCTGCTGTGTCAGTTTAGCCAGGCTGGAAGTAATTGTCCAGAATTTCTTCCCTTTAAGATTTTGAGTTAAGGTTGGTTTCAAGAGAAGTTTGAATGAGATTTGGAAAGTGGAAGGTAAGTGGCTGCCATTGTCCTCTGAAGGTGGATGTCGACATGAGTCTCTGTTGCAGCTTGTATACCTCGTAGTTCATTTACTAGTTTACCTTAGTTGTAGCAACCAGCCTGCAACTCCTTCATTTCCTACTAGATCTCCTATCTCTTCCTTCAGTTTCTCCAAGTCCTGGGAGAAGCACATATGCAACTCTGTGGTAAAGGTTATCGTTTCCTCCCGGTCAGCATGTCATCATTGTTGAAGATTGTGAGAGACAAATATGGATTACATTTTTTTCTCAGGACTTACAGTTTGTTCTTGTTATCTCCCACTTCCCCTTCCTGTCCAAGTTACTTCCATTTACTGACCCAGATAAGTACAGTGTCTTCAGGCCCTTACCAGACTCAGAAGCAAAACCTTCTATAGAATTCTACCCTAAGTCCAACAATTACATACAGGTATAATAATCTCTGTAATAAGTTTCCTATTCTATATTACTAACTTGTCACTGATTCTTGAATAAAATTATGTCAAAATAGTTGGTATACTTTGATATTTCAGGAGTGTTTTAGTTTAAATCTTAGCAATAAGTGATAAAAAGCCAATTCAAAATAGTTTAAAGAAGAAAAAAGATATGCATGGCTAACTTAACTGGGAATTGCAAAGTTGTTATGACTTCAATCACATCTGGCACAAAAGATGTTATCAGAGTTCTCTCTATTTCTTGTTTTAGTTTCCTCTTTGCATTAACCACATTTCATGCTGGTTTTCTTTGTGAATGGCACTTGGAATCTCTAGATTTGTATCAGACCAGCAACTATACTAAAAGCAAATGCAATTATTTTCCAATAGTTTCAGCAAAATTATTAGAGTTGACTTTTCATTGGGCCAGCTCGTCATAAATTCTTCCCTAAACCAATCACTGACAGTGCTATGGAATGTATTTGTTGGCTAAGCCTGGGTCATGTGCCCATCTCTGTAAGTCTGGAGTGGGCCAGACCAAAAGCAATGGTATAATCTGAATGTGGAAGAAAGTAATTTTCTAATGGAAAATCAATGTAATATTCTTAGAAAAATGGAGGAACAGATACTAGGCAAGCAGAATCAACAGTATCCACTACAAGAAAACTGACAATGTTTGAAATACCACTGTGGAGAATGGGAGATAAAACCTAATAGGTATACAGAGAAGAGTTTATAGAAAACGTCAAGGGCCCAACTACAATTGGAATCTTTAATGTATAGTGATTTTGTTTTCAGAATCTTGGTGAGCAGTCAAGCGTTGAAGTATTAATTTAGAGGAAGATGGGCTCTGGAGGAGAATCCATTTCTCTGCTTTTGTCAACTTCCATGGGTCATTTGTATTCCTTGGCTAACAGCTACCCTCTCCCATCTTCAAAGCCAGCAGTATGTCATCTCTCTGACCTTTCTTCCATAGTCAAAACTCCCTCTCTCTGTTTACAGCCCTGAAAAATTCTTAACTTTAAGATTTATAGATTCATATAATATTTAAAATTTATATATGTGAATTGGGACTGCCAAAACTATCCTGGATAATTTCCCCATCTCAAGGTTCATATCCTTAACCACATCTGGAAAGTTCCCTTTGCCATATGAAATTATATATTCACAGTTTCTGGTGATTCAGGTGTAAACATTTTTGAGGGTACATATTATTCAGTCTACCACACACATCATTTCTCAATCATCTTGTTTTAGTTGAATCTCTTATAGATGACATATATTGAGATTATTTTCTGCCCCAAATGTGAGACTCTTTTCTTTTAATAGATTTCTCCATTTATTTTATATTTATGAAATGTTGGATCTTAACATCTGTCTTCTTCAGTTAAATTTGTAGTCTTGTGTTTCCTTCTTCACATAAGTTTGTAGTCTTGTTTCCTTCTTCTTCAGATAAGTTTGTAGTCAAAATAATATCTAATAAACAAACTAGAATATATCTCCAAATGTTTTTGATTTTCAGCATTGTAACTGTTGTGTCCAAGTTTCTCTTTCTCTCTTTTTAAAACTTAACTAGGGTAATTTGGTGACATACCAATATATAATGCCCTAGTATATTGGGAACTATATTTCTGTTACCTTCACATATATGCCTATATGTCTCGTTTGGAATTCCTATATCACAGTTTGCTCCTCAAAATTTGGTACAAATTATTACATTGTATTCTGGTTTCTAATATTAACAAAAATACATCTAAAACCTATATCAACTATATTACGTTTGACATGTTCATTTTACTACCATGTTTGAATGATTCCTTACCTTTAAAATTCAATAATTTTTCCAAAATAAATATCCACTTGATGGCTTCTCATTATGTGTGTCTGTCACAAATAATTCTATGTGTAGACATTAGTTTCCCTTTAGGAATCGTTTTTCCTTTAATTTTAATTAGTTTTTCAGATATATTTTTTTCTTCCTTTAATTATACTAATTATTAATAATGATTTATATATAAATTATACATTTTTTTACGATCACTTTAATCTCTGCTCCTTTTCTCTGTATTCTAGAACATCTTCTTTCAACTATGCTCCACATCAATTATTCTGTTTTCAGGAGTTCAATTTTGTATTATACCGCTTCTAATTTAGTTTTAGGGTCTATATTGATAGTCCCTGTTCTCTTAAATTCATTCCTTAGACATGCCAGAAATGTTTTCATCTCAACATATTTTATTATCAGCATATTTTTATCTGTCATTTTACAGAACTTATATTTTAATTTCTTGAAGAACACAATGCTTATGCTGCCTTAAATGTTTTGATGATAGTCTATTTCCTGAAGTAAATCATCCACCATGTGTTTTTAAAGCCAACTTTTGCATGTTTGTCAGGATAATATGTAGATTATTCATTTGTGGCAGGTTAGTAACTTGAGTCAACAAGTGAAATGTTTTATAGTCTTTCGTCGACCATTACCCAATGAATTAGTAACTTTTAGGGGTATTTTAGGGATTTGCTGAAAGATCTTCCTATAATTTCCTGCAACATTGCACCTCTCTCTAGAAAGGGAAATTGTGTGTTTTCTTCTAGTGCCTGCTTTTGATTTGGCTCAGTCTGAATTATCTGGAACATGTATTTGGCACCATTCCATAATTTAAGCTCTGATGAAGGTTTTTAATTTTTCTTTCTTTCATTTCTTTTTAGCTGTTTTGATCAGTTTCTTCTCTGTCATCTATTACACTATGGTCTTTCCCAGAATTCCCTCCTGTGTGTGTTTTCATAGTTAGAATATTTATATAGCTTACCAAGACAACCCTGGGAAAACAAGCAGGCCTAGAGGAAAGAGACTGGCAAGCTGCCTTAGCAGCAGCATCTGGCAGTAGCAGCCAGCTGGGCTGACAGCGCACTGGGAGAGAGCACATCAGTGCAAACTTCGCAAAGCTGAGAGCACAGCGGCTCCCTCAGTCTGGGCCTGTGGCAGTTTTTCTGAATTCCATGTTACTTTAGTGTCCTGGTGACTTTAAGCCAGACTGTGCTGTTTGACCTGAGAAAGTTGTACTTGCCACATCATCACATAGAAAAACTGCAGGGGCAAGAGACATACTTCTGCCCAGGAAAATAAAATAAAACAAAACAAAAAGCAAGCTTTCAGAAGAATAGTCAACCTTGAGTGAAGTCATTTTCAACCTTCAGGGGCAAGCAGAGCAATAGACTCAGTTCCCAATCATTTACCATCCTGCTATAATCACCTTTGTGTTGATCTATGGTAATAAATCAGCAGAACTGGCTAAGGCAGCCACTCCTGGAGTAAGACAAGATTAATACAGAGCCTCACAAATAAGTATACTTACTCATTAGATGAGACACCCCTCCTTCCTCTCTTGATAAGAAATAAGAGCTATACAGCTCTTGACATAGAGCAACTAACTGATATTGCTTTAAAAAATGCTTTGAGAGTAAAGCATATTCAATCCCTCTGTTCATTTTTTTGAGGGAATATATTTTTACCCAGAAGAGTGACAAAAAGATCCAAAGTGAAACTTTTGAGATGAAGTTTAAACACTTTAAACTCTTAAACTGGAAAAAATTTTAGCTTTTGCTGAAAATCAGACATTATACAGCTCCACATAAAATTCCTGTGCATATACTTAGGCTGTTGAAGGCTTTTCACATGAAAGTAGCTACTGCAATAGACTTTACCATATGGGGAGATAGAATACAAAATGATCTTAGTTTTCCTGAGTAAAATGTAAAATTAAATTAATGTTTGTTGAACCTTTAGTATATTCAGTTAAATTTAGGGAGCAATCTTCTTAATTTATTCATCAAAACTGAAAAGTATTTATTGAGTATCCACTCTATGCTAAAAATCTATTAGGAGTTTGAGACAGAGTCAATTACTACAAGAGTTAATAATTATAAGAGAATAAAGTGACTAGCTGCCCCTAATTTTTAAGAGAAGTCTTACAGAAATGACACATGGGCTGGGTATAGAAAGACAATTTATGGTTTGTGGGCAGAAGTTCATGTCAGAATTGCAGTGGGAAAGAATAGAATGAGGAAAGGAATAGATCTATAAAAGACTCTGGTGAGCTCAGGGAACAGTGAACTCTTCAATGATACTAAGTGTAGAGTACATGAGGAGAAGTGCTATGAAGTTAAAATGAAAAGGATCTCATGCCTAATAACACGACAACTCTTGTGCATCAAACTAAGGAGTGTTAATTTTGTCTGGCAGGCAAATGGCAAAAAATTGAATATTTTAAGCTAAAGACTGGCATGAGCAGATCTTCATTTCATAGTGATGAGAAGAACAATAGAATAGGGTGAGATTCAATTTAGGGAGAAAAATTCATGAAATTTAAATCTCTAAACACATATTAAAATTTTTATCACTAAAGTCATACTTAAATATCCTTGTTTAGTTTTCCAAATTCAAAAAGCAATATCCCATCTTCCTATTTAATTAAATAATTTTCAAAGTGAGTTATTTATTCTGTACCAGAGACAACTCTGAAACATACATGTCAATAGACTGTTTCAGACTGTTTCACCATTTTAACTTGATAACCCTGATTGTTGATTCCTGTTTGTATTAGAACATTATAGTACTCTTTCCTCTATGACTAAGTGATTAAGTGTCTCGGGGAAGCTCATTTGTCTTGCGGAATGAAAATAGAGAGTTTCTTACTTTTGAGTCGATTGGTTGAAACTTGAAAGCTTACAAATGGTTCCAAAGATAAAGGTAATCATCCCATCAGATGGACTCCCATCTGAAAACAAAGCCCCTAGAAATAGTGCTTTTGCAGCTTTGTTACCCTACCCCTCTCTGTTAATAATTTTCTACTAAGTCTATTTTTCATGTTTTCCCCAAATAGTTTTTCAAATTGTAAGAAGTAATGCATAATCATTATTACATTGCAAAAAAAAATTACACAAAGCAAAAAATAAGTCTTGTCTTACCCATCTTTAACTCCGTCCCTCTGATAATTAATGTCAACACTTGATATCTGCTCAGTGTTTGACATATTTTCCAGTTTGCTGGAAAGTATCGATGCTGAAAACAATTGATGGAAACTACCTTCTTTAAAAAAAAAAAAAGAAGACAGGAAAAAGAAAGCTAGAAAAAAGAAAAGAAATAAAAACTGCAAAGTGCATCTGAGCCGGGTAATCTGATCTTCACCTCATATATACAGATAGGAAGGGTTTAAAGGAGAATGTTCTGAGCAGTAAGATGCCTTTGATGGGGAGTGCTATCTTGTTTCCTCTCCCCCTTGTGAGAAAGCAGAGCACTGCTTTGCCACCCTTCAAGCCAAAGCCATGTAGAAAGACTGGCTAGAGAGACTGGGAGCTCCTGTGAGAAGAGGAGCTTGGTCCAGCTTTCCCACTCACTGATAAACTGCAGAAACATTTAGGCCCTCACCGTCACACCAGAGGGAACTCAGTGTACTCCTGAAATTTAGAGGCATCCTGTCCCTGAACACCAAGAAATTGCCTCTGTCCTTCCTGGGGAATCCTCCAGGCAAAGCCTGGCTGGAGCAGCTACTTATGGTGGGACAAGGGATGAGGGCAATAGCAGAAGCAGTTTGACTCCCACCGTTGGAAGTTTACATGGGCTAAGTAGCCTCTGAGGAAGGTAGCCTGGCTTAAGCTAGCTTTATAGTGTTAAAATAAAATAAAAGAGACCAGACTTGAGAACACCCCAAACAAATAAAACCATTTGAGCCATGTAAGCAAAATTAAATCTATCTTATTTCATGACCATAAGCAAAACTTAACAGGTTATTTCCTATAATGCCTCTGATAGTCATAAAAGAAACTTAAGTCATTTTCCTAAAATGGTATAAGATAATCACTTTTAACTAATCTCCTGCTGTCTGGAAACCCCCACTGTAATAACCAGTCACTATAAAGATTAAACAGCTTTCTCTTTTTCACTGTATAAGCCATTCTGTAACATCGTGCCTCTAAGGTTCATGTAGATTTTGGATTTGAAGATACTCAGTTTGTGAACTGTTCTTTTGTATGCAGTAAACTCTTACTAAATACTGTTTTACTTATCTGGTTTTAATTTTTACTATTTCTGGATTTTTGATGAAAGCATCCACCCAGGAAGGAGTCTTATTGATTTGGGAACACCAGAAGTATAAAGCCATGGCTGTACCATCAGGAGGGGAAGCTAGTGCATAGGTTGGAGGGAGACCACAAAAGATCAGCTAGTGATTACCTAGCATCAGAAAACTGTGCTGTGCTGAGGCAACTGCAGAAGTTACACATCCGTCTCAATGGAAACCCATGTTCAGATCTTCATAATAGGAGTCAAAAAACAAGACCCAGAAAACTACATTCACATGTGTCCCTAAGTATTAAGAAGTACTCTAAAAAATAATCGTCTAAATATAATGTGGCATTTTAGTTTTTGATTATTGATACCACACCTAACTTCTACGAGAGGAATTTTCTACACACCATATAAGTTGACAAATGTTTCAAGAGTTTTAATTCACTTGGTCATACCAAGTTCCATATCGCCTATCTGAGTACTTTCATTAAACAAAATTAAAGTGCAATGTTTATCTAAGCAAATCATTAAATATGAAATATTTTATATCAAACAAGATTTTTATCTTATAATAATCTATTTATCTGATATTAACCTAGGATTCTTCTGAGCAGATGAATTAAATGTTACTGGCTGTTAAACTCCCCTTTTTAACCCAAGAACTGTCCAAAATATTTTTAATTTCTTGTTGCTAACAGCAAGTTCAAATAAATGTCTCTATATTTTAATATTTTTTCACACCATTTACTGCTTCCCATTGTGGTTATCATAGAAATCATGTCTCAGCTCACCTAAATGATGATTTAGAATTCATATATGAAGATTAGGCATGGGGTGAAAGTATAACTGAAGTTTCACATGTAAATTTACGGGCAAGCTTTTCATGGATAATAGAGATTTAAAGTAATAAAAACCTGCAGTGACAAAATGGAGTATTTTATTCTTGTTTCGGAAGTTGAAATCCCCAAGGCTTTCTGCAGTAAGGACATTGAAAGTTTCCCAAACGGTTAAAAAATATCTTGAAAATTGAAGAATCACTTAGGAAATTGAGTCAAAAGATCCCATCTAAACCAAGAGGAATGATGTAAGCACAGTATTTCTCAACAACTGGAAATATGTAAAAATGATCAAAGATGCTTAGCAAATTATTTTTGCAATATGAACTGTGAACCTCAATAACATAACCCAAGTTATAAAAAATGCCATGAGCAATATTACCTCTGCCTCAGTGAATAAGCTGACATCAAAGATATCGCTAAGGTTTTGATCCCTTACTGAAAGCAGTTACCTTAA
Source organism: Camelus bactrianus (assembly GCF_048773025.1). Lineage (NCBI taxonomy): Eukaryota > Metazoa > Chordata > Mammalia > Artiodactyla > Camelidae > Camelus > Camelus bactrianus. Next base: position 52,413,224 of record NC_133542.1, read on the forward strand.
CTGCTGTGCTGTGCTGCTGTTCTAGATCAGAAAGCTCGAACTCCTTGCTTTCAGATAGTCTAAAGTGTGAAGTCATTAATAAAAATGTAAAGACTTATCTCATCATGTCCCCTATCAAACCTCATAAGAATATTATGCACAAATATAAACGCTTCCTGCTAGTAAAGTAAAGTTGTGGATACAACTTTGCCTATTACCATAATGTATTATAGCTGGCTTCACATGAGGGATTATGTGCCTATGGGCACATCTATACACACGGTGTCAGAAGAGTCTGACCCAAGTTCTGAGAGTACGAAATGCCATTATTTCTAGCCTAAGTGGAATGGTAAGAGGTAAATATGCCCCAGGGAAACATAATTTAACTACGTTCTGTTGCCTTTCAGATAAATCCAAACCTAAATTGCTGAGTCTGAATGTCTTCTAAAAATTGTAAATAATATCCTGCACTTGAACAGGACAAACCTGGAAGATTCAGTTGACTTTATGAACTATCTAGCCTTAAACACGTAGGAACAAATCATGTGTGATTATGTGCGACTGATCAGGAAGCGCAGGATGGTTCATTTAAACTCAAATTTCCTAGATACATGCATCTTGTGAGTCACATCACTGAATCATTTTTCTTGGTCTGTTTGGCCTGATTTGCTTCTGTGTAATTCTAGCCTTAAATTTAAAGTGAAGAAGTAAGTTTCTCTGGTGATATAGAGTTCAGTTAGGTCAAGGAATTAGAAATAAGGAGTATCTGGGCCTGACAGAACGTAAGGCTAAGAGTCTGGAGAAATGGATTTAATCTCACTTTTATAATAATTAGTTTGAAAACCAGGTTACTGAAATGAACTTCACCAATCCTCCCATATGTTAAGATAAAATGTGAAAAGACTTTGAAACTTTAAGTACAAGATTATTTTTTAATTCCTCTAACTCTTAGCATTTCAATACTAATACGCTTTTCTCTTAACTTTTTTCCTATAGCCAACAAAAGTCATTAAAGGATTGTATGATATATAATTAATAGTTTAGAAAGATGACTAGTATACCAAAAAGTAAAATTAAAATATGTATTTCTGACAACTACAGTAGTTTCTCTTAAAGGGCAAGATACTTACAGAATGAAGTTTTTCAGAAATGAATTTCCTCTTGCTCACCCAAGCTTAACCCATTTCTCATGAGTTGTTTTATGCCTTCTGAGTAAATATAAGAAATGACAGGAAAACAGAGGGAATCCAGTAAGAAAGAGATGACAGAAACAAAGTTGGGACAGTGGCACTCTGCAGAGACCTACTTTCTAAGAAGTTGAGGGGGTGAAGTTAAAGCTGTTAAAAAACAAACCTATTTGCCCAAGCCCCTTGAGTCCTACTGCCTAAAGACACAGCAGTGAGACCTGCCATGAGTATTTCTTGTGACAAAATATAGATTTGGTACAGCATATGGATAACTGTGAACCCTCAGATGTCTGTGTTATCCAGACAACACTCAGGTACCAAAGTAGCAGACTTTTATTACCAACTTGAGCTTTGTACACTCCACTTCAGTTACCCTGCAGGGATCATCGAATTTTCCCAGCACTTCTGGGTTCTGTTATGCTGCTGTAGACAGCCCACACTTATGCTTTCCTTTTCTCACCATCAGTTTTTTAAAAAGCACTCATATCAGCTACTTCCATCATTCCACTGTCAATTCAGCAAACTTTAAACATTTAGGACAGAACATTTCTTTTACACTTACAGAAGGAACACTGAATTATTTTGTAGTGACTGTAATTCCTGTTCTTCTATGGAGCCATAATGACTGAGGCTACATTTGGTATAGCAACTTACAGTAATTTTTCTATAGAAGAAATGCATGGAGGTAGAGTTGGAAAGACTTGTGTTTGTATTGCAGGTCCATCTCTTAGTGATTGTCACTTATTGTTCTGCCTCTATAACCTCAACATTAAAGTGGAGATTTTATTCCAAATGATTTTCAAGACTGTGAGAATCTAAAATGAGGGCAAATGAAAAAAGGTTCTGTAAATAAATGAAAACATTGTTTTGAGATACTTATTTAATTACCTTTTAAAATTATTTATCAGTTCATTTTGAAAATATTTTTTTATTCATTGATACTTATAGCATTGTATGTCAAATGCATCATCCTTAACATTTAAGACTGATCCAAATGCAGACAACTAAAATATGTATTTATCATTTCAAATTACATGAGGAAGGTGTTTTCCACATCTCATCACTGGTAGAGACAGACTTTGAATCCCGATCTTCCAAAGCCAAACCACAAAGTGGTTTTCTTCACTTTGAACATTGCACTTCCCCAGAGGTTCTGCTTTACTGGCTGTTTTAGATAGTGTGGAACACAAGCAAAGCCAATGTTGAGGCCAAAGGCCTGCCAGTCTCCAGGTGCAGAAACAGGCCAAAGAAGTCAGAAACTCTAACCCTGTGGAATGATAAGGATGGAAGATATCCCATATCTGTTGGGAAACTACAACCAGTCACATTATAACAAGCTGAGGGAAGAGGAAAATTTTTCACAGATGGACTTACAGGAAGCTGGAAAGAAGCAGAGGTGGCCTTATCTCTGTAAGAGAACCTTCCTAACCACAGTCCATTGGCTCCTGAACTGAGCCAATAATACTAATCCTAGATTTTGTTTAGTGGCCTGGAAGGCAATGTCAAAACCCCAAAATCAATGGATAGAGTAGTGCCACTTCCTCCTGACAATACAGAAAATTAGAAATAGTGCTTTTCCCATCCTAACAACAAGAAAAAGCCAGATGATACAGAATCATAACCGTTCCTGAGCTCATCAGATAGCCAAGGTCTCAAGACATCCAAGTGGCCTGAAATCTAGGAAGAGACCAAGTCCTCCAAAGAGACAGAAAGCAGTGGCTTCCCTGCAATACACCACACAAGCTGTATGTCAAGGGCCATACAAGCAGATAGGAATATTTTGGCTAAAGTATTTAACAAATCGCTAAAGGTTGAATGCTGGACAGGGACACTTAGAAAATGAGGTCAATGCTACCTTGAAGGTATCCATAGTAGCAGTAAAAACAAAAACAAAAACAAAAACAAAAACACCCAAACTCAGTTCAACTTCTGATTGGACTGACTTACCCCACATACAAAAAAACCTAACAGAAGGAAAGATTTGCTCATTTCTAGGCAAAAATAGTGTCTATTTTAAAATCTACTGTTCTGTGCCCAATGATAGAAGTTCAGTAAAAACTGTGAGGAAAAGAAGCAAGTAAAACAGCTCACTGTTAAAAGACAGAGCAATCAGTAGAAGCAGACGCAAAAATTGACCCAGCTATAGGAACTATCAGAAAGGAAATTCACATTAGCTCTGATGAATATGGGAAAACTTTTCGTGGAAAAGGTGAATGTCATTACATGAACATATAGAGAATATCTGTAGAGATAGGGAGCCCGTTAGCAACAAGTGAATATCCTAAATGTAAAAAGCATGACAGTAGAGGTGAAAAATGCCTTTGATGGATTCATCAATGGACTAGACAAAGCCTAAGGAAAAAAATCAGTGACTATAGTGAAAAAGTGTAGAAATAACCAAAACTGAAACAAAATGAGAGTTAAAAGAACAGAATAGAGAATCCAGGAGCTATGGAACAACATCAAGTGCCTTAACAAATATTAACTTGGAATCTTAAGAAAAGAGAGTAAACAAGGAAAAAGAAGTACTTGAAGTTATGAATAAAAGAAATTAAACCACAGATCCAAAGCTCAAAGCACCACCAAACAGAAAAAATATACCCCCCAAAACACACCTAGACATATATTCAAACTACTGAAAACCAGAGACAAGGAGAAAATCTTGAAGGCAAAGAAAAAAGACACATTATATACAGAAGAACAAGAAAGAGAATTATTATGGCAGAAACTATGTAAGCCAGAAGGCAGTAGAATGACATATTTAAAGGTTTGAATGAAGAATAAAACTTGCCAGCTCAGAATCCCAGAAACAGCATTCAAAAATAAAGGTCAAATAAAGACATTTTAAGACAGACAAAGGCAAAGAAAATTTATTACTAGCAGACTTTCAGTAAAAGATATGTTAAAGGAAATCTTTAAGCGGAAAGAATATGATACTACACAGAAACTATGATCTAAAAAAAAGTGAGTATCTCCAGAAATAGTAAAATAAAGATACATATAAAGTATATTTCTCTCTTTTATAGAAATGGAATAAAACAAAAATTGTAACAGTGAAGTTTGAGTTTATAGCATATGTGAAAGTAAAATGTAGATAATAAAAGAAAAGATGGGAGGGAGGAATTGGAAGTATATTGTTGTAAAGTTTTTATACTATTTTGTGAAGTATTTTAATGTTACTTGAAGGCAGATGGTGATTAGTAAACAATAAATGTTGTAAACCGTAGGCTTTTACAAAAGAAGGGTAAATACTAAACCAATTATGGAGATGAAATAGAACTATAAAATAAATTAATCCAAAATCCAGCAGAGAAGGAGAAAATCATAAAGAGGTACAACAAATAAAAACAACTAACAAAATGGTTTGATTTAATCTGAACATATCAGTAATTGGATTAAATGTAAACAGTCTAAATATATCAATTAAAGACAAAAGATTATCCATAGAATTTTTTAAAAAGCTGTCTAAAGGAAAATCTTTTTAAATAGAAAAAGCATTGATAGGTTAAAAGTAAAATAATGAAAAAGTGTATCTCAAGCCAACATTAATCAAGAGGAAGCTGGAGTGACTATCTTAATATCAATATTGACTTCAGAAAAAGGAAAATTACCAGGAAAAAAAAAGAAAAAATTGCATATAGGTAATGAATCATTTTAACAAGAAGACATAAAAATCACTGAACAACACATCTTCAAAACACATGAAACAAAATTAATAGAACCAAAATGAAAAGTAAACAAATCCACAGATATCGTTGGAGATATCAACACTCCTCTCAGTAACTGATAGAACAAGTAGAGAGTAAGTCTTTAAGAATATAGAAGATCTGAAAAACACAATCAACCAATTTGACCTAATTGACATTATAGAATTCTCCACCGAACAAAAGTCAAATATGTACTCCTTTTAGGTGTTCATGAAATTCCACCAAGTTAGACCCTAACTAGGCCAGAAAACAACACTTAACAAGTATAAAAAAAATTAAACCATGCAAAGTATGTTCTCTGACAACAATAATATTAAGCTAAAAATCAATAAAAGAAATATATCTGGAAAATCCTTGTATATTTGGGAATTAAATAGCATACTTACACATAACCCATGAGTAAAAGAAGTTTCATAGGAAATTATAATTTTAATTGAAAAGAATTGAAAACACACATTATCAAAATCTGTGGGACCCAAAGCAATGCTTAACAGAAAAATTATGGCATTAAATGCTTTAACAGAAAAGAAAATATGTCTAAATCAAAATGCTTCCACATTTAGAAATTAGACTTTAAAAACCCCATATTAGTACCCAAACCTTTTATTTTATTTTATTTTATTTTATTTTATTTTATTTTATTTTATTTTATTTTATTTTTTTATTGAAGTTTAGTTGGTCTACAATGTTAGTTTCAGGTGTACATTTACATAGATATTTTTCAGATTCCTTTCCATTATAGCTTATTACAAGAAGTTGAATATAGTTCCCTGTGCTATACAGTTGGTCCTTGTTTGTGTTCATAGTAACTTCAGATTGGTCTATCACTGACATTTCATCAGAAGTAAATTAATTTTCCATTTTTTTCCTTAGCATTAGTTTTCTCATTTACTTTGATATGTTGTTACACATTTGTTTGTAGAGATTTTGGTCTCCTCTCTCTATCAAGTGGGTTATGTACTAATATGAAGTTGGACTTTATCATAATTAAAAATTTTGTTCTTCAAAAAAATCCATAAATAAAAAGATAAACTGCAGAGGGTGGGAAAATATTTGGAAATTTTTATCTGATAAAAGACTTATATCCTTTGATACAAAAGGGCCCTTAAAACCAATGATAAAAGATAACCCAACTTCTAAAGAACCAAAGATTGGAGTTGTTTTATGGAAGAGGATACACAAATAACCAATAATCATATAAAAAGATACTCAACATCATTAGTTGGTGAACAAAGCATAAATTATACTAAAATTATTTCTATGCATATACTGGTTCAGAAATAAAATTCAAGGGCATATGTAGGCCAACAAATGAAAATAATAAAAGTTCAGGAGAATTGTTCTTATATTTTGGTCTTCTGTTTGATCTCTTTGCAAGATATTGAATATAATATAACAATATAATATACAATATAAACTTGTTGTTTATCTATTTTGTATATAGTACTTGGTATCTGCACATCTCAAGTTCCCAATTTATCTTTTCCCAGCCCTTTTCCCCCTGGTAACCATAAGTTTGTTTACTATTTCTGTAAGTCTGTTTCAGTTTTGTAGATAAATTCATTAGTGTCTTCTTTTTTCTCTTTTTACTTTCCACATATGAATGATATCGTATGGTATTTCTCTTTGTCTTTCTGGCTTACTTCGCTTAGAATGATGATCTCCAGGTCCATCTATGTTGTTGCAATGGGATTATATTATTCCTTCTTATGGCTGAGTAGTATTCCATTGTATAAAAATACAACAATTTCTTTATCCAGTCGTCTGTGGATGGACATTTAGATTGTTTCCATGTCTTGGCTATTGTATATAGTGCTGCTATGAATATTGGGGTGCATTATCTTTTCAAATTAGAATTCCCTCTGGATATATGCCCAGGAGTGGGATTGCTGGATCCTATGGTAAGTCTATTTTTAGGTTTTGGGGGAATCTCCATACTGTTTTCCATTATGGCTGCACAACTACATTCCCACCAGCAGTGTAGGAGCGTTCCCTTTTCTCCACACCCTCTGCAGCATTTATCATTTGTGGACTTTTGAATGATGTCCATTCTGACTGGTGTGAGGTGATACCTCATTGTGGTTTTGATTTGCATTTCTCTGATAATTAGCAATGTTTAGCTTTTTTTTTTTTTTATGTGCCTATTGGCCATCTGTATGTCTTCTTTGGAGAATTGCTTGTTGAGTCTTCTGCCCATTTTTGGATTGGGTTGTTATTGTGGTTTTTTCATATTGATACTGTGCCTCAAATTCTTGGTGAAACTTTTCTAGCCTTTATCATTTACAAGTAAACCAATAAAGATACGTAAAGTGAGACTTATCTGTTGTTGGACTTTAGGGTAAACAAATGGGTTTTCACCATGAGACCCCCAGTTCAGCATGTAAAGATCTTCCACTCAAGATGTTTTATTCCTTCAGACACACATCCTCCAACTTTCTGTCACTAAGTGTGATGGAGGGTAGAAGAAAGCAGTAACTCCATGTAAAGCAGAGTGGGACTGGAGGCCACACAATTTAGAGTAAATAATTTAACCCCATTGTTTTCAGCTCCTCCCTTTGACCCTGCTTTCTGCTCTGCATAAGTTTACTCAGTTGCAGCTCCTTCCATTCAAATTTTCCTGAGGGAGAAAAGCAGGAGGTGGCATAGCATGGTCATTAAGGAATGGAGACAGACCACCTGGGTTGGAGTCCTTGAGCCATTTCTTACTATCTGGTTGACCTTAAGCAATTTAACTTTTCTGTGCCACAGTTTCCTTACCTGTAAAGAGATAATGCTGATACTCTACTCTTACGTTTCTTATAGAAACGAAAATATATTTTTGTAAAACACCAAGGAAAGTACCTAACTTATAGTGAGTGCTATATAAATACAACAGTGAGTGCAGTACGAGTAACAACTCTGTAGACAAACTTCCAACCAGCCCCTCAGTTTTCTGGCTCATGTCTCAGACCACTCTTCCAAAGGCTGGGTGCTGCCATGAATGTGCATGTGGAAATGTTTATTTTCATCGTTTTCCTCGGGGCTGGTCTTTGTTCACCTAGTCCACACTCAGCATAGATTTATTGGTCAGAGCCCATGCTGTACAGATTGTTAACTATTTTTAATACTATTCTTAGGTAAACTCCTCTTCAGGCTCTTAAGTTGCAGCTTTTTTGTTTGTTTGTTATTTCTAAGCTCAGTTACCATGTCTCCATCTGCTTTTTGCCTTCCAAAAATTTGTTCAAGGATTTTGTCTGCAGTTGCTTTCTGTCCCATGGTCATTGGAGATCAATACAATTTTTATTCATGGGCTTTCAAGTTAGTAGTAATTTTTCAATTTAATAGTAGGGATTAAATATTTAACCAGAAATCAGTATTATTTTTCCTTTTTTGCAAAAGCTTCTCAACATCAAGTAGGAGCAGTGGGATCTGCTTGTTTAGACATACATGGCATGTGTGTGCTCATGTGTATGTATTTGTGGGGTTTGCATCAACTGGTTCACTGGCTCCAAAACTCTGCTCCTCTCTTGAATTAGAAATGCTCCTTTTTTATTGGTTTTATATATTACTTTCCACTCTAGATTGTGTTTCAAGAAAAAGTCATTTGAGGAAATCTTTGTTTTGAACCTTTGTAGTTAACAAAAGAATACAAATAATATAAAAATATGATTGTGAGTAAAGATAGTAATATGACATTTCCTAAGAACAAAGGAAGTGTATATAGGGTTCAGTCATGTGAGAAACACACTGGGGTCCCCAGGAATGCAAACTACTTACTTCCCATATTTGGATACTTGAATGGATACAGGTTCAAACCTATCGATACCTTATGGTTGATATTTCAGGATGAATAAATAAAATACGACATGAGTAATCCAGAAAAGAGCCAGAATCTAAGGGAGGAGAAGGTCTGGTGTATTCCACCCTTCAAAATAGAAAGGAAGACCAGAAGGCTTTTTGAAACCTTCCTGTTCCTATTAGGAAACCTAGAATTGTGCCTATAAGAATGAGTACAAGCCCTTAAATTATTATCATGTTGCATATTCAAATTTTTAATATGTTATGCCCAGTCTGTCTTCTCATTAAACTTTTTTATTGAAAACCTCTGGCAGGCCACTTTGGGGAATGTTACTTGAAACTGTGGGTGGTGGTGCAAATAAAGAAGAAAAAAAGATAGACTTAGTTGCTAAATGTTGTAGTAGGAAGGAAAAGGAGAGCACTTCACACTGGTCTTGGCATGCTCTGAGAAATGTGCAAAGCCCAGGAACGCTCAGAACTGTGCTGATGTCCAGGAGAAACTCACACTTTCCAAGGACAAGGAACTGTGTTCTCTACTATGTCAGCAAAAATAAAACTGCTAGGACACGTGATCAGTAGGTATTATTAAAATACACATTTTTATTCCACTCTGTCTCTGAAAATACTGAGTCAACATTGAATAGCAAAGTGCACAGGTCAGCAGGTGCTCCCTAGATTTTAATGGATTCACTTGCAAGAGAGAACTGTACAGTGTCTGAAATTAGCTTAGCATACAACTTTCCTATTCCTCAGAGTTCCCCAGAGGAAAAAGAAAAGTAAACAATACCTTGGCCCTGCTGGACCTGATTAAATCCAAATTTTAAAAGCCCTTACTCATGGTTTATCCTGTGGTTTCCTCTATCCCACGTTAGTAAGGGAGAAGACAAGACAGATCACAGGTGGGATATGATGTCTCTAACTGGTTGCTAATGCACTCTCCACATGTTTTTATGGTTAAAAAGAAAAATAGGAAATTTTTACATGACAAGGAAAGGTAAGATTATCAATAAAATTTTTCTTTCAATGAAGTGTTTGTCAAATTAAAGTTTGCAACCCAGTAGTGGATAGTAAAATCAATTTAATGGCTTACAACTAGAATTTTTTGTTTTAATAAAATAGAATTAAATTGAATCAAATCAAGTCACACCTAAAATGGACTAGAACAGAAACGCATCCCAAATGTGTGGGTTAGTATTATTTCTTAAAATTTCTGTTTCAGTCGTGAGCATTTGTGAGTGTGTGTGTGTGTTGCATCAAAATGTAAAATGTGCTTTGAATCATAGTTAAAGCTGTGTGAACAACACTCTTGAGGAGTGATTACCCCCGAAAAAATTATAGCTGAGGTGGATTAGCAAAAATTATAAACTGACCTCTGAAACAACAACATGAACAGAAAGGAAAGGATTGGGAAAGATTTCTTTTCTTTCCCAGAATGAGTAGAATTTTTTTTGCTGTAATGTAATATCCAATGAAACAAACAATTATTTCTGATAACTCTCTTTTTCTGAAGAGAAGGAAAAAAACACATTTGCGATTCTCCAGATATTTTTGCATGTAAAAGCCTAAAAATCTTTATTTTCTTTCTTTCTAAATTTAGAATTTTATTTTGGAAATGCAAAATCAAAAGCACTTTCATAGATTTGTTCACTGTTTTAGAATTGTTAAGTGACTGAGAAACTACTCGGTTACCTGTTTAATCAAATTGCCAATAAAGCACTTAAAAATAAACATAAAAAGTAATGCAATTAAAATTTATAAAGTATCTTAGAAGCTTAGTTTTTTTGTGTTTTTTTTTCCTTTCTTAGCTATCAAGGACATAACAGTGACATAAAGCACTGAAAATTATTCTATAAGAAATAGAATCTCTTATCGAGGCAGATGACACAAAGGTAAAGAACAACTATCAGCTATCCATACGGTAGAGTAAGGCTGCAATTAGTATACCAAGGAAGCCAGCCCATCAAAAATTAAGCAAATGTTGCTAAAATCTTAGCATAGTTCATGGCTTATTTACTTACATTCTGAGGTATTCTGAACCCAGGCAAGTACAATTCATTTCCAAACTGCCCTTCATCGTGCTCTTTCATATTCTGGAATAGACTGACCTTTCACTTTAGAACAGTGATTCTCTCTCAGTGGGTCTGCAAGGTCAGACTACTTTTATTATAAGACTAGGATGATGTTATTTGTCTTTTTCACTCTTCTTCTCAGGAGTGGATAGTGGAGGTTCCTAGATACTTCATAACATGTGATTTCTCAGAAGACTGAATGCAAGAGCAGGCATAAGAACTCAGCTGCCTTCTATCAAGTAAGACATTTAAAATATTTGCAAAAATGCCACTCTAATCATACGTTTTTTTGCTTTGGAAAAAAGTTTATTTCTTTATAAAATTGTTACTTTGTTAACACGAAATGAGTTCACCTTGGGTATTTTCAAATGAATTGATTATTATATTTTAAACTTTTTCTCAATTTTAATTTTGAGAGTATACTTTTGAGTATTGTAACTTACACTGTAACCCACAGAAAAGAAAGTTTTTAGGGGTACTCAATAATATTTAAGAGTGTAAAGAAGGCCACAGACCAAAACACTGGGGAGCCGTTGCTTTAGGAAAGAAGTACTCTTTTCCTTAGGGGAAAAAAAAGGCATGTGAAGTTGAATTTCTTTGTCATGAATGCTCCTTGTCTCAACAGTCTATATTCAGTATAACTTCTACCCAAAGTCACTGACTTCTATTCACTGGGAAAATTGGAGGGTTGGTAATTGAGAATTATCTAAACACAAGCATTTTAAGACTTGTGAAGCTTATGAAAACAGCAACACATTTTCTTTACCTACACGCATTCTTTTTATACCTCCTTAAAGTAGCAAAAATGAACATATTCCAGTAATATAACCAAAGAAATAGCCTTTCTATAGCATATAAAAATAAGAAGCAAAGGTAAATTACCTTAAAACTACTCTTAGTAAGAAAATGTGAATTACCATTGTTTGCCTAAAACAGAGAAAACCTGGAAAGATCAGTGAGTAAGGAAAAGATTAAGAACTGTTAAAATTTTCTCTTCAAAACGGACTGTCTTATACACACACACACACACACAATTAGAGTGAGAGGGATGGAGACAGAGAGAGAATAAGTAAATAGGGAAAAATATCAATCTATGAATAATACTTTCAGTCATTCACTGAGGCCTCAACCCGAGGTAGCCTGGTGCACTTAAAAAAAAGAGACTCCATCAAAAGCCGATAACTGACATTTTATTTACAGTAAATATATTTACATCATACTTACAACAAAGCCTTTGAAAACTTAAAATATTTAGGAACAAACCAAATTTTACCAAAACGTCCCTCCCCTAAGCTACTCTACTGGTTGAAGGTAGAATTGAGGAAATGTTCCAGAGAGTATACTTTAGAGAGTTGGAGTTGGAGAATGGAAGGAGAGAGAGAGAGAAGGAGGAAAAAAGATAGAGACACAGGTTCTGATTGGAGGGAAGCAGCTGCAGGGGGTTCTAGAGATATAAGATTTCTGTTTTCACCCTGAGAAGACATATTTCTAAATGTGGAAAATAATCTAACTTTAAAGAAGTTGTACACTACGTTGGGGAGCCACATGGGTATATCCGCTGTGATTTCCTACCCATCGTCTTCAGCATGGTGGGTTTATGTGATTCCTGTTCTTTAATTGTTATTGCAGTAGAGTCTCAAGGAGAAAGATTAGTTTACATTTTTAGTCATACTTCTATTTTATGCCTTTAAAGTCATATAGATAGACATAGATATACATATCTATCTATATCTGTATGTGTCTATATGAGAGAGAAAGAGAATTCAGAGGAGCCAGATCTCATGAGAAATCATAAAATTAACCAAATCATCCCACAAATAAATGCAATATTACAACTATTTACTTTTTATGAGTAAGAGGCGTATCATACTATGAGAGGAGGGAGGTTGATTTTAGGAAGTTAGAGGTTTAAAAAGTGACCAAAAAACATTTGCTTGATGAACCAGCAGTCAGATAGATAGCTGAATAAAAGTAAGAAACAAACACATTCCCTCAAGGTAGAAAATAAAAAAAGCAATTAAAAAAATCTATAATCAAATTATAATATTACATAACATGATTTTTGGGGGGCTTTATATGATAGAAGTACATAAATTCATTAGTCTAAGCATGGAAGCCTGATTGGTCTTACATATCTATTGCAATTAAAAACAAAGATCTTGTTTTTTATTGCTTTGCTTCTTCCAGATTAAACTTTTTGCTTCTTTAATTTATGAAAATCTAATATCATATATTATCAGGCTTTGATAGTATTTCTGTCTCTTTGCTGTGAATTTATTAATGCTGCTAATTAATTCACAACCTTAATTTGGCAAGGTCAGTAAATAGCATGACAGATTATAAACATCTGGATTAAAAATCCAAGACCTTTGAATTAAAGTGTTTAGTTTTCACTTGATGTAAATCTTAATAAATAAAAACTCTAAGCTATTTACACAAGTGACATGTTTTGGAACAAATTGATGGCATATGTATGATAAACCATTTGTATGCATAAAAGGTCCTGATATTTACTGGAATTAGGTGCAGCAGATGTCACATTAACATTTGGCAAGAAAAAGCCCATGTGAATGATTGGAGAAAGTAAATAGTCCACAGGGTTTTAATAGAATGTGTATACACACCAGAGACTTCAGAAAACTATTAAATACTGAAATATATAAACTGACATTGTACCTGGTAGATGTAGTTGCAATGAATGTGTCAAAGTATAAACCAATGATTCATAGGGGTGGGGTTTTTCTTCTCTTTTGTAAATCCCAGAAATGTGTCTTTCTCCAAAAAGACATCAATCAACTTTTATTAGGAGTTTGTAGGAAACGTTAGAAAAATAGTACAAGAAATATCCAACAAACATATTCATTAAATATCTGATTGAAACACCCAAAACACACACAGACACTTCATTCTCTTTATCATTAGACAATTAAAAATGCACTGCGAGTATCTACAGTGTTCTCCATATGGCTAGAGTAAGTTCATGTCAACATTTGGATCATATAAAGGTTAGATTAGACGCAGACTGAGAATTCAGTAATTGAAAGTAATGTAAAATATGTACTAGAGAAAATAGAGGTTTGTATTCAAATTCTGTCACTATCCAGGTGAGCACACTTGGGCAAACCCTTACTCTTTGATATTCATTCGGTTATAAAATAGCTACTTTGCAGATTTTATTTTAATTTATTTTTAAAGAGTCAAGTAACATATGTAATAATTATCTATACCAAAGTAAAATTTGTATCAGTAGTGATTAGAGATATATGGAATTGGGAGAGAAAATAGGGATACACTGACCATAGAATATTACACTGAAACTTTGGACTCTGTCCTATCTTGAAGAATAGATATGAGTAGCGGGTAAAGTGCAGAATAAACATAGTATTGTCCACCTCCTTCAACATTGTGAAGTAGCAGCCATGTAAGTAAATAATACCTTCCTTCTTAGCTTGAGCTCATTTGCCACAGTTGAAATCTGAGAAAAGAAAATCAATCTACCTGGCTCAGTGCATAGTCTCTGGTGAGACAGAAGAATTAAACTGAGCCAACCAGGCTTGGTTTAGGGAATGTGAACTAAAAGACCAGCTGTTACTGTTAGAAGTAAGAAACTGGACCACGTGGGAAAAACGTTACGTAAATTCCATACTCCCAACTTTGTTAGACAATGAGCAAGGTAAATAATTCAAGGGAATGAGAAAGATAAAGCAAAGAATTATTTTTTAAAAAAGGAAGACGAAGACAAACATGTAGCCTATATGAGAGAAAGAAATCTCATACCTTGCTGGTGGGAATGTAAAATAATGAAACAATTTTGAAAGGCTGGCAGTTTCTGCTCGTACTGAATATTTGCCATCCCTAGGACCCAGAAATTTCACTGTTGATATAGTCACAAGAGAAATGAATACATCTGGCCACCAAAAAACATGTTCAAAATGTTCATAGAAGCTTTACTCAAAGTAGTTAAAACTAGATAGATGCCCATCAAGAGGAGAATGGTATATACTTGTGGTATATTCATACAATGAAATACTACACAGAAATAAAAAGTGAACTACTAGTACACACAAAAGCATAAGTAAATATCATAAAGATTATGTTCAGTGGGAAAAGCTAGACACATAAGTGTATATTCAGCATGATTCCATTTATATCAACCTCAGAAACAGACAAAATTAATCAATGATTATGAAAGTCAGAATTGTAGTAATCTCATGGGGAATATAGTCTAGGGGAAGACAAAAGGTATGTCATGGAATGCTAAAACATCTTAAGTATTCACTGAATAGTGGTTTACAGGCCTATATATGTGTAAACAATCATAATTTTTAACATTCAAGTTTAGTGTACTTTACATATCAATTAAAAGGAGAGAATTCTGTTTTCTATAATGGTTAAGTAGATAACTCAGTCCAACCCTCTCTTTTTGATAATCACTTGGACAACTGGAAAAAAAAATGAAAAGAATGCCTATTTGAAACTATGGAAGAGATAATGAGCCAGTGAAGGGTTCAGGGGCCAAGATCCAAGAGAAAAAGGAAACTGAGAGCTGAGATCTCGGCAACCAGGACTTCTTTTTCCCTCGATGTATCTACCTATTTAGGTATAAGTTAATATCTTATCCTGCGTTCTTACGGGGACAGCTGAAAGTGTGAGATACTGAACCAAGTTTTGACAGGCTGAGTAGACAAAAGTTGGCATTAATAGACTACTCTCATGGAACTGTGGAATTCGAGGCCCAAAACTGATAGAGTGAGAGAATCAAGATTTATAGATGTATTTACCGATCACTTTCCACAACTGATTAACCACAAAAGGCACATTTTGGGGAACTACTGTGAAGTAAAACAGAAAATCTTCAAGGCAGCCAGAGGGACAATGGAAGGCAGAACAAGATCTTCAAAGTTTTGAGGGAAAAATAATTGCCAATTTAGTAACACATCCTTTTAAAACCAAAGCAAAGTAAGATGTTTTCAGGCAAAGAGAAACTGAGATTTCTTGTAACAACTAAACTTGCACTAAAGAAAAGATATTTTCTAAAGCATTAAGAACAATGGTCACAATGGGAGATGCAAAAAACAATATAAAGCAATAATAAAGGTAAATATGTGGGTAAATATAAATAAATAGAACATATTTAAAAGTGATAAAAATTATTGTTTATTTATGTTTATAACTGAACTGTATGACAATTTGTGACAAAAGAGAGGGACCAAAAAAAAAAAAATTTCTGAGGGCCTTGCCTTGTTCAGGAGAAATAGAAGTATTAACATATATTAAACTTTGATAAATCAGAGATGCACATTTTAATCTATAGAGTAACCTAAAATAGTTAGAAAGTGTGTAACTATGAATCAAAGACAAGGCAAATATTGACAGAAATTTAAGAAATACATACATCACACAAAAGATCACAATGGAAGTTGAAAAATGTTTTAAAATACACAATAGTGAAAATACTACAAATAAATCTTGTGAGATGTGGTTAAATTGGTGTTAAATGAAGAATTTATAGTCTTCAATTTGAATATTACTAAGAACAAATCCTCTGAAAATAAATTTTCTAAGTGTCAATAGAAGATAGTAGAACAGTAAAGCAGAAGTATGAAAATCGTAGAAATAAGAGCAGAAATTTTTGAAAAAAATCAATGAAGAGGCTCAAGAAAGTCATTTTATGCTTTTATACCCTTAACTGCAGAAGTAATTAAGGTTTTCCTATGAAAGGGCAGCAGTCTTGAATCCAGGATAATCCAGATGATTGAGCATACATTTTCCCCCGGCTGTTAAGTGAGATTTGCAAAAAACCCTTTGAGTTTAAGATGTTAGAGGTTTGTTAGAGGTCAGCCATGAGGGAAAAAAAAAAGAGGTAACTGACCCAGAGACAACAATTTAAAAAAGAAAAAATAGAAGAGCACACAGCATAACCAATAACCAGTGAGGGTAAACACGAATCTTAGCTCCATATGTATTTTAAACATTAACATTATTTCCATTTGCTCTTATTAAGAATTTTACAAGGATTTAAAGAGAACATCAGCTTTTCTATATACATACTATTTTTTCCAGATATGCTGGATAGAAAAGGGGTATTTCTAAGTGACCTGGTGTCTTTACATTAGTGGGTATGGGTATCTCCTCCAATGTAAACAACTGATATAACACAGACAGGCTCCAGACTAAAAATATTTGATGGCCACAGTAGTATCTGAATCAAAGTTAGGCTGTCTTTTTCCTCTACTCATTTTGGTAGGAAGAAACCCTGCATCATATTCAGGTTAGGAGTTAAAAGGTGAAAGGAATAATGGAGAAAAAGTGGGTCATCTAGACCTGGGCACAAGAGGAAGATTATTTCAGAAGAGTCCAGATGGATCACAAACGCACTCTTTTCTAGGGTAAATATACTCAAAATGTTAACTACCTTCTAGAATTGTTATGGCTATATTGATTTTAAAATAGAGTCACTTGAAAGCACAAATAACACACATGAAATAAAGCAAGGCAAATTTCTTTCTTTATCTTTCAATGCCCTACAGCCTTAAAACTACCTAATCAGAAGATATGCTAGTTTGAGAGGAAGGTTTTAAGGGTAAACTAGGGAGAGTGAAGCCTAAATATCATGAGAAAAATAGACATTAAACAATCTATGAACTAACTTTTCTGATAAATATTTGAGGATGTACTCTGTCTTATTATATTCGGACTTATAAATTAAAATCTCAGATCATATGTCTCATTTTCATTTTTTCTGTGTTTCCATGAGGAATAGCTGGCATTTCCTTTCATTTTGTCTCATTAATAGTAATGAGTCAACGAGGAAGAATGGGATTTTGAATTGTCCATTACTGTTAATGATAATACTGAGGGAGGATATTTTCCATGTCTAATGATGTCAGCTTATTTATTTTTGGAAAACATGATTTCCAGGGTTTATGTGAGGAGAAAATTCCTTTGAAAAATAATTTTGTCAGGTTAATGTTAAAATTCAATCCACAGTGAACTATTAGATTTCTCCCTGTGCCCCAAATCGGAATTAATTACTGTGTGCCTTATAACATTTTCATCAAACTTCTTTCAGGGCACTTTTTGGTAAAATTGTACTCTTGTTTCTCATGAACATGATATCACTCACTAGATTATAACCTACTTAAAGGAAAGAATTAATCTTAAAAAAGAAATGAAAAAAAAAAGAATAAATCTTATTCATCTTTTTCCACCACAGTATAGTAAGTACATGAAATAAATATTTTTTAATGAGTAGAAAGTAATTTCAGTAAGAACTGTGTAGTATTTTACAAGTTCCTGTGGGGGAAAATGCAGTAATACATAAGCTTTATTTGTCTTAACATCCTACATATGCACACATATAGAGCAGGAACGGAGTCAGTACACTATGGAACTGGAAGACAGTATTGTCCCTCAGAGACATGTAAAAAAGTTAATGTACAACTGAAATATTAAATATCAGACCATGAATCTTGTTTTCCCTAAGTGAATATGAACCAAACCACACAGGGAGTATAACAGAAACATTAAACATAATGATGTTGAGGAACAAGAACATATGAAACAAAGTCATGGGTAATTGCTTCAGACTGGGAGCTATGCAGTCTCTTCTAACTGAAAATCAGCAAAGGATTACCCGGGGGGAAGACTTTGGAGTCATGGGTTACATAACCGCTAGAGGGCCTAGAACCCATGAATAAATCAGTCATCAAGCTTTGAACCAATGTGACTGTATTTCAGCAGACAAAGAATAAAACTGACTTGCCCTGGTAAATGGGGCTAGGAGAAGAAAAGGGAGCAAAATATCTTGAAGCATATGGATGAGGATATAGCCTCTGTTGTCTCCTAGGGTGTCTCTAAATTATAATGACCTTCAAAAGTCAAACACTTTATTGCCCCCTCAATATATAGTTACAGTGATTAGGGATAATGTGATTGGGGAAAAAAAATTCTCAAAACATGACCTGAGAGTTCTAGCCTTTTTCTACAGGTGCATATAGATAGCAAATCAAGGCCAGTTTGCTATCAAGATCACATGGAGTTCGTGCCTGTTTGTTGCACATATGATGTGGCTGGACTGTAAATTTGTGTTGACATTACCCAGTACTTTTAGAAGAACAAATTAGCAATAATATCCTCATTAATCAGCCCAATTAAGGAATGGTCTTTCAAGTTTGAAGGTAGAATTTTTATCAGTGCATAAAATTGGAAACCTCTGTTTTTCCCACAGTTAGTATTAGCTAGGTGATTCTTGCAATGCTTTCATTTCTAGAAAATATTTGCACTTGATGAATAAGATCTCCTCCACTTCACCTTCCAAGAACATGGAAGTAAAGTTATCCCATAAGAATAGTATATAAATTCGGAACAATCATTTAAAGCACAACTATGCAAAGTATACCTCAAAAGACAATGGCACTAAACCCAGCTAAACTTGGTAGCAAAATTAAAGGTTTGTGATGGAGGATGGGTAGAAGTGAGCATTGGAAACATAAGTAAGGAAGAGTTATAGAGGCAAATTTTAACGTTGTCCATCCATTCTTCTTCTAAATTCTTATGCTAATATCCTGAGCGAATTCCAAAGCTGTTACATTTATGAGATGGGCACATTGGATATCATAAGATGTCATTAAACCAAACGTCTCAAATAGGAAGCCTGCTTTGACCTGAAAAACATGTTGTATTTGGCCCATACAGTTTTAAAAAATTGAACTTAGGTTTATAAAATGGTATTTTTTTACCTAAATCTAAATTTTGGGCTTCTCTTGAAAAATCAAACTGACAACACTGGGACAACCTTTTTGCATGATATGACACCATTCTTAAGAATTATCTGCAGGGTGGTTGATTCCTTGGGATGAGGCATACACCCTTCAGTTTGCAAGTCCCAGCATTCATGTGCAAGGCCAACTTCATCCATTTATATGATCTGCTTGGTCCATTAGACATTGAATTTCAAATGCCTTGAACCAATCTGAACTAGAGGCTTTTGTATAGTTCCTATAAACAAGGACAAATTGCCAATTTTATTTCCACTTAAATTTTTATTTTAATTCAGGTGCATAATGGACAGTTATTGTGTTGAAAGTATAGAACAGTTGATAAGCAATAATCCTAATTACTCTTCTAATAATAGCTTCTCACTTAGTACAACACATGAATTGAGTTTTGTGGCAATTATATTCTGCTATTAATCAATCTACTAACAATGGCACAACAAGTTGAAACACAATATTCCACTATTAAGTACATACATATCCCCTTCTCTCAAATACGGTTCCCCGACCTCCATTTCCTGGAGAGTGAGGAGGTGGGAGTGAGAGTGAGGAGGTGGGAGTGAGAGTGAGGGAGCATTATACCCCCTACTCTGACGTTCCATGATCAGTGGCATTCCAAAATGCTATTTTCCAAATCTCTGTGTCCTCCCCAAATTAAACATCAACATATCAAAAAATAAAAAAATAAAATTAATCTCACATGCCAGAAAAATAGAGCCATATGCTTGTAGAATGTTAGGGAATGTGATCCAAGGTATGTAGTAAAGTAATTAATTCAACAGGAGAGAATTGTGTAATCCCTGAGACTCTTCACTCTGATGATGGACCCTCAGAGTACTGAGACATTACTCACATGCTAAGATCTAGGTTCTCATATAAATTATATTGAATTGTTCCAGAAATTTGCACTTTCTTACACTTGGGGTCCCCATTCCCCAAATGATCAAATTAAACTTGAGATTATATACCAGATATCACCACAGAACAGCTAGAATGCAATAGCACAAAAATTTAAGAACATAAATTCGTGAGCATTCTAAAAAGGAACTTGTGTTCATCACACCTTGAAAACAAAACACTTACTTAATTTATACCTGAAATAAGCATGGTAAAACCATTATTAAATAGAATTCCTTTGGGGAAATATTTTCATTTAGATCCCATAAAAGGTTAATTGGTTTATTTTTCTAAGTTTCTATTTTATTGGTACTACATAGCATTTATTTATGATCAATCTTAAAGCACACTACACGGCTGGTACATTCCATTATTTGAAAACTCATCCTTCCTTTTAAACTGAATAAGCTAATCATGAAGACTAGTGCATACAACAGTCTTCCATGGAATTTTGTCTTGCTCAGAAGAGCCACCACTTTCTATAACACATTCCCCTGTTTCCTTGTCATACATGAGGGGAAGGGATTTGGCTCAAGAGTCACTAATCTACAGTTTAACAAAATCCAAACGTTAAGCGAAGTGAGGTGACCTAGAGCAAGACTGTTTCCAAAACAAAAAATACTGCTAAAGTTGTCCAGATTCTGTCTTTATGGAATTTCTATTTCTGAAATAGAAATGGAACCAGAGAATTGTTAGCTGGAGAAAAGCTGAAAAAGATGCAGAGAAGCAATGTGACAGGACGGACCATGAGTAAAGAGTAGTTTTGACTAACCTCTTTGCACTTCTTTCTTCGTCTATTTAAAAAAAAATGAATGTGATAACAATATGCCTACTTTATGGATCTCTTTTGGTAATTGATGAGGTAATACTTACCTCATCTAAGCTTCTAGCAAAGAGTCTGGCATATTTTAAGTGCTCATAAAAGTTAAATGCTGCTCGCATCACATTATAGTATATGTATATATCACATCACTTTCACTCTCTGTCTCCACCACTAGGCTATGAGCTTTTTGAGAGTGGGGACTGTCTTACCCATCTTTGTGGCCTCAGCAGGTCATCTAGCACAGTACTTAGCACACATCACAAGTACTTCAGCAAATGTTAATTAGAAAAGTGAAATAAGGACTTTTTTCTCCCTTCACTCATCCTCCTCACTTTTCCCTTTGCACCCACCCATCCATCTCATGTTATTTGAGGAGCCTAAAAAAACTAGTGTATCCAAATAGCAAACTGAAATTTAGTTCAGTTTTTAGATGGTGTAAGAATCAACCTTTGACTTATTTTCTATATTAAAATTACAGATACTTCAATTAGCCCCAATCTGATCTCACAGTTAATATAGTTGAGTCAGATACTCAGAGTTCAGCAGACAGATGGGGTGTAAGACAAGGCCTAGTGTTAATGAGATGAGAAAAAATAAGCACTCCCTGTCAGCTAGATTTTCATCAAAGAAATAACAAAACACAAAATTTCAGAATTTTAGGATTAGAAAGATCTATAGAGTTTATCTAGTTCATGACTGGCTTTACAGATGAGGAAACTGAGCTCCGCATAGGAGGAATAATTTACTAGACATCAGAGAACTTGAGACTTAAAGCTGTGACTCCTGATGGTGATAATGGTCCTTCCTCTGTACCACACCACATAGCAATATGTTATGCATGTTCATAGTATGTACCAATTATGGTATAGTCAGACTATTATAATAGTAGGACAAAGTGTAAACTCATAGCCTTTGATTTTACTTTATTAGAGGTAAGCAGATGCAAAGTATATCCTTTGGGAGAAAATTATCCCAACATTAATGATGCTCTCTTCATCATTGTCTGTAAATGTACTAAAATATTTATTAACGAATATCACAGATGTCAACCAGAATGGAAACCTAATAGCTTATATTGCTTCAATTTATTTGATTTACACATATTGTCAGAGACAACCTTTATGGAGGAACATATAATAATTAAGCACTTGTCAGGATGGCTAAATGTCACTATAAAATAAACTAGCAATCCAAGTCTCTTGGGAGAGTTTTGATATGTCACTGGTTCTCCTAGGAAGGAAGGCTTCTGAAGCATTGTATTTGCAAAATGTAGCCATTGCGTCAGGTTTTAACAGGATTAACAGAATTTGCTTATGGATCTAAGAGTAATCAAATAGGCAAAAATCCAAGCCGGTTATGGGAAATAACAAGTAAATGAATTTTGGGAACAATATGGAAAGACTGAATTATTTTAGAGAAGGGTCAAAATTATAGTTAAATAGATTGAATAAGAAACCCTTTCCTTCCTCTGCTCCGTCCTCTGATTTTCATTTCTGTCCTCCTCCTTATTCTTTTTCCCCCCCTTTTTTTTCTTTTTCTTTGGTTTTCACAAGAACGCCAAGAATTATCTAACCATTTGTGGTACTTTATGCACTTCCTGATGTCTCTTCCTTTCTAAATCTCACTATGAACCCTACTAGGGTTATTAATTTTATAAAAGAAAAATATTATTTTATCATTTATATCATATTTTAGCCCACTTGAGAACTATGCTCAGTGAGGCTTAGTAGTTCATGTCCTCTAGGTCTAGGGCTATTTATGAATTTTCAGAAATACTTATTCTCGAACGAAACATCCCAGAGGTCAAAAATCTGGAGCCTTCCTGTGGGTAATGTCTCTCTCTGTTAAGATATAACACTGATGCAGTATTGCTGTGTTTCACACTACAATTAATTGTTTCCTTTAAATGCACGAGAGTCCAGTAGTTTAACTTTTATTTTCTCCTCTTTGCCTTTTACTATATAACTCTGTACAAATAAATTAACAGATAAGTTAGAAGGAATTCTGTTTCTAGCCACGACAGCAGCTGGCAGTTGTTGCTCTCCTTCCACAAACAACTATAAAATTGGACAAAATGTATACGGCAATGGTTTCTAAACACTGGGCAGTAGATACAGTGGGACAGTAATCCTCAAGAGAAGAGAAACATATGAAGTTAACCCCAAGTTTATCCGCTTCTTCTTTATCAGGTGACTTTTCAAACTGTGATCCAGGGAGTCAAGCCCAGCTGAAACCCTGTGTCTCACTGAAGTTACAGAGATTGAAATAGCTGAAAGTTTGGGGGCATAAGGTCATAGATGAGGGAACTGCAGAGGGTTGCAAAGAGGACAAAAGTCTGAATGGGTGGTTTCTAAACATTCATGGCGAACAGCTGGGCTACCTACATTGGAGTTAGGCTCCGTAAGGCCTCTCAGAGAACTTTGTAGCAGATGGTCATGGTCATGATCATTTACATAGATAATCCTAAGGGATAGACATTGAAAAACTACTAGAATAAATCAGTTTTAAAAGGTTAAGGAATATGATAGTAATCTATAAAAATTAAATGTATTTCTACATTTGTAACAGTTAGCAATTGAAATTTTAAAAGTCAATATCATTTATAGTAGCATCTAAAAACATGAAATATATGATAATCCTAACAACAGATGCACGGTATCTACTCACTGAAATTAGAGATATTCTGAGAGAATTGTAAAAGGACATAAATTAGAGATGTATCATGCTTATGAAATGAAAGAAAATATTGTTAAAGTATAAATTCTTCAAAAAGGAAATGCCCTCCCAAACAAAATTTTAGTAAGTTTTTTGAAGAAATTGATCAATACTAGAATAGAATTGACATTTTAGAATTGATCTAAAATGTACATGGAAACTCAAAATAAATACAATTTATATTCTTTACTATAAAGCTGCAAAAATCTAGACAGTGTGGTATTGACAGTGATATAAACAAATATATCCATGGAAAAAAATAGAAAAATAGACTCTACATATATGATCAGCTGATTTCTATTTACTTATATTGGCATGTTTAATAACTTTTGATGTTTAAAAAAAACATAATAAAATAATTAGTTAAACAAAATTTAACTTTTAGAATAAAGAAACAAAATTTAACCTTAGGATAAGGCAACTCTCAGACAATTTTCCATTTCCTTCCTCTTGACATTATTTTTCAAAAGTCAATTCTTTTTCAAATCTCCAAAAGCAATAAAACATCTTAAGAAGGGTCTAAGTACCCCTTTCAAAGCTCATTTTATGGAGTTTATATCGACATTATAAACTTACTGCATTGTGGGAAAATAAGGCAACATCAAGTCTGGCACTACATGTACAATTTGTTAAGTCAAATATCAGGTAGAGAGTTAGATGAAGTCAAAACACAGGGCTTGCTGAAAATTCCACCATTAGGAGAAGAAAATAACTCAACTGGAGTCAATTCTTGATGGAAGATTCCAAAACTAAATAAACTTTCCTGATAAGAAATAGAGAACTATTCTACCTGGAAGGTAACTTCAGGATCGAGTCTCTACCAACACAGCATCTAAAATCTAATTACCACTCTCCAGAAAAAAATGAAAAAAAAAAATAAAGTCGTCCCAGTGGGATGACTAGTCCTGTTGTTCATCACCACCTGGTGCCTAACACAGTGATCCCAAGTGGGCATATTGCCCCTGCACTAGCATAAGGCTCATACCTCCTACAGGTCAAGGCAGTAGGCTTATTGATTTGGTGCTACACACAGCTTCGGGCCCAGTGATACAGCAGAGTTCTTTCACATTAGATAAAAAACAAGGCTGCACTCTCCACCACACATATAACTTTTTGCGTGATTTTTGGAATGAGGGCATCCCTGTCTGCAATTTGTGCATATTACTTTATTTAAATTTTAAAGGAAATTCTAGCTTGAAGTGACTTCTTGGAGATGGTATATCTGGAATCAGAAACAGGCCTTCTTCAAGGGAAAACTGAGGAAAAATAAAAGGGTAGTTAGAGCTCTCTGACCAAGTACTTTGCCAATTTCAGGGCACTAAGTGCAGCTGAGTTGTGGGTTAATTAAATGCGAACACCTCATGGCTTATGAGAAAGTGCATGAAGCTCTATACAGTGAAGCAATTATATGAAGCGGCCGAGAACAAAGCCCAGATCTGGGCTCTGTGTGGTGGAGTCATTTCTTGCAGGTCATCTCCATTCTACTATGGAGCCCATTGAGTGAGGTTTTATTTTCGTTATGTAGTTTTCAGCTATAGAATTCCATTTCTTTCTTTTTTATAAATTCTGCTTATTTGCTGATATTTTTCTATTTTCTCATTTGTTGCAAGGGAATTTTTAACTGATTTCTGAACCATTTTTATGATGGCTACTTCAAAATCCACATAATCCTGACATCTGATTCATCTTGATGTTGGTGTCTGTTGATTATCTTCTCTCATTCAAGTTGTACTTAGTTTCCTGGAGATTTTGGATGTTATACTGTGAGATTCTGGATACACGAGAAACTAAAATACATATGTACAAAAATAACTTGCACAAAGGTTTATAATAGCTTTATTCATAATAGTCAAAAAGTGAAAATCACAAGATGTTTCTTATTAGGCGAAGGATAATCAAACTTCATATATTCATTAACTGGAAAATAATTAGCAATAAATATAAGTGAATTAGATACACCCTACCACACAGATGCATCTCAAAAATATTATGGTGAATGAAAAGGTACATAAGAGTACATACTGTACGATTTCATTTACTTAAAGTTCAAGAACAAGATAAACTAACATATGGTAATAGAAATCAGAGGCATAGTTGACTATGGGAATGAGAATTGACTAAAATGGGCACAAGAGATCTTTCTGGAATGATGACAATGGCCTAATTTTGATGGAGATGCTGATTGCTTAGGTATACAGATTTGTCAAAACTCATTGATTTGCACATCTAACTTTTTTTTTTGTTTATTTTTTTGCACATCTAACTTTTTAAAAGACCTTATGTAAAAGAATACTTTGTAATACATGGAAACATTCTATCAGGCATAAATCCCTCCTTTCTTTGCATAATTTTTTTATGGCATCAATATCAGAAAGCTGACAACAAGCAAGCAAAGGAGAACATAATGCTATCTCAGTCTGCGACTCCCTGCCACTACCTCCTGTTTGCACCTACCTCTGGATTTTTCCGTATCATCTTTAATAGTATTGCTGAGGTCACAGTGGTTGCATTATGTAGTCAAGAGCAATGCAGATTCATTTTGATGGTTAAGCTAAAAATTCAGTGTAACACATGAGTGATATTAGATGGATACAAATAGGCAACTAAAGGCAACAGGCCAAACTACAGTCTTTTGTAAAATGTCTAGATAGTACTGAGTAGAAAATGGTACTCACATGTATAAAGGAAGACTATGTCAACAAAATTACAAAAAAGAATATGGTTCATTTCACCTGACTTCTACCAAACTGCTATCTTTTCCTGCCCGGGTGAACAATGCCAGTCAGTAGTATAACAAGAAGCATATCAGGTGTTGCTGTATCTGTCAGCCCACCTCAAAAATCCTTTACCTATTCCAGACTGATTGTAACTCGAGTCTATGACCCAGTCTTCATCATCTAAGGTGGAGGTCAAAAGGTAGATTTTGGACTCTCTACCTATTCACACAGTAGCTTGTGCTCTTGGCTGTTAACCTCAAACATTACCGTTTATTGTTAATCATACCCAATTCCAAGAAACAAATTGCCTTCCTACAGAGGGAAAATAAAACATTTAAAGTGAAAACATGGGCAACTTTCCACAATGCAATTGCAATAGTCATTTATAGTGATAAATCCTATGTAAAGCCAGTCACTATGATAAATCCAGGTCTTGGAGATACTATTGCTGTCATAATCACAAAATTAAGAGGTAAAAGGTATATTGAGTTATCTGAAGAAAATCACCTTTGGGTGAATAACAACAGCTGTTCACACCCCTGTGCTGCTAAATTCTTTCAGCCATAGCTCACCAGTCTTTAGATGAACATACTTTTTGTTTTGATGATTATTTTTTCAACAAGGCTGAAAATTTACATTATTTTCAGGATCAGGCACGCAAATGGCCAGAAATGGTAAAGCTTATATTGCAGAGCAAGCCAAGAAATATTTCACTAAACTTAAAATAGAGCACTAAAGAAGAGAGATAAGGAAACAGACCTAGACTTTGATCCTCATGCTGACTCTGTAAAGAGTGCAAGGAAACAGTGTATCCTGATCATCCCAGTAAGCACATTTTGCTTAAATTCTGTGGACACCCCAGGCCTGCTCAACATGTTACCCGTCCTCATGCAAAGAATATTTTGTGGGCCCTGGACTTACACCAGATTTACTATATTGATAATGTATCATTTGTTATAGAAAACTTCACCAGAATTGAGCAGTTATTTGGAGATTGGGTGAATTTGATAATAGCAAATCTCTTTGATCTGAAGCTAGTACACATCCCAGTGATAGTTCTGGTTCCTCTGGATGGGGAGCTCAGTCCTAGATACCAAGAAATAGATACTGAAATAATGGTAGAATTGTTTACTGTTGGAGTTTTAGCACCCTCAGTGCTGTCACTTTATGACAAAATCATCAGGGAGGGCCACTGCAATCTTAAATGGTAGGAAGGCAGATTGGTGTTAAAGAGGAAAAGTGTTTATTCTGCATAGCTGGCTCGGAAAAAGAAAAAAATGTTTTCCCTATCATCTACGATTCCTGCAAAAAAAAAAAAAAAAAAACCACACTTATTTTCTAATACACTTACTACTTTTTGTATAAAATTGCTAATGGCAGAACTTGAAACTTAAGTACATATATATAATATATATAAACATAGATAAGCAAGCAAACAAACAAGTAAATAACTAAATAAATGCAGTTTGTATTTGGAAGACTTTTTCTGAATGTCACTTATAAGGATGATGTCCCTGATTTCACTAGTGTTTCAGAAAAAGAATATGTTTGAGGCCATCCCTAGAAAGTACACTGACACTGACATGATCAATGTTAGCATGTCTGTATTGGATCTTTACCTAACTAACACGTACAAAATGAGGAAGACCATATCTAATGATGCCTTCTAGTCACCACATCATATCATCTTGATTTCTTAGTGTAACTCTCATTATCTGTTTTTCTCATGTTATGTATTACCTGCCATTTACAATAGACACAGACACTTGTATTTTTCACTATGATACCATACTTAAAAGGTTACTGGCGCATAAACACTCATTAAACATTTGTGAAGGGAAAGGGTTGACAATACTCAGTCAGCTCTGGAGAGGAATGGTGTGTGGATGGGTAAGGAGAAAGACACATAGATATCTATATTTACGAGATAGAGAGAGCCCTCAGACCCCTATAATTTTGCCTTAATATGGCTTATTTTTGTTATTATAAGTAGCATAACTTGCCCCTCTTCCTCACTAATTGCAGGTTATAAAATCTTTGGACATCTTTAAAGATTTGGGCATCTTTGAAGATTTCTCAGTCCAGAGAGATTGCACTGATAAAGAACATGGATGTCTGTTAAAGTCCCTTGGCTGGATTTATGCAGAAATCTAGTCAAACGGTGTTTGTTGTTTTAGAGTAAATTCTTCTTCCTGAACTCTCTCCCTATTCTGTCATGTACAAGTCTGGTTTTTCTGGAAAAGTAGAATTAAAAATGAATAACTGAACCACAGTAAATTCTGTAAGTTAATGCCACCCTGTGGAATAACTGAGCACAAATAGCTGACCTTCCCTGACAACAGCTTCCCCGTATGGTAATCATGGCTGTAACACTATATTAAAGCTGACTTCAGAAAACCAATTGCTTTTAAGTAGACTGAATATAAGCCTAATAAAAATAATTAAAAATCTTTTTTTCTCTAAAAACATAATGCAACAGTCAGGATTCTCCAGAAAAACAGACCAATATATCAATATATATGTGTGTACATATATACATGTATGTGTATATGTATATATATACACATGCACAGACATATATACATATACAATATATGCATATATTTTTTAAGTGGTCTTTGATCATAATTTTAGTAGTCTAATAATGGCAAGTAAAAGTTTTCCCAAAAGAAATATTTATACCAATACTGACATACAACCTATTTTCAGGAATTGGATCTTAAACACAAGGTAGTTGCTTGTTACTGCAGGGTAGAATGTGATAGGGATACAGCTAGAGTGGCCAGACCAAGCTGAAGCTTGTAAGAACTGAAATGATTAAACTGTTGGATAGAAACAAGGGAGTAAATCTTCTTGATGAACGAGAAAAAACATACCCATTAGCAGTCACTCGTCATTCCTCCCTTCCTCTAGCATCTGGCAACGACTAACCTACTTCTATCTCTGCGGTTTTGTTATCTGTTCATCAGTTCACAAGCATTTGGCTTGTTTCCACTTTTTGGCTATTATCCATAATGCTGCTGTGAACATTCATGCCCAAGTTTTTGTGAGGACATATATTTTCAGTTTTCTTGAGTATATACTGAGGAGTAGAATAGTTGGGTCATATGATAAACCCAAGTTTAACATTTTGGGGAACTGCTAAACTTTTCTCCAAAGTGTTCAAAATATTTCACAGTGTCACCAGCAATATGGAGTTCCAGTTTTGCCATATCTCATCAATACTTGTTATTTTTTTCTTGAGTTTCTAAAAATTTGTAGCCATCCTGGTTGAGTGTGAAATGATCTCTCACTGTGGTTTTGATTTACATTTGTTCCAATGAATAATAATGTTTAGCAACTTTTCAAGTGTTTTTTGGCCATTGTATCTTTTATTTAGAGAAATGTCTGCTGAAATCCTTTGCCCGTTTTTCAATTGGGTTGTCTTATTGTTCAGTTGTATGTGTTATTTGTATTCTTTGAATATTTTTGATGCAAGTCCCTTATCGGATATATAATTGTCAAATATTTTCTTCCAGTTGGTGTGTTATCTTTTCACTTTCTTGAGTGTCCTTTGAAACACAAAGGTTTTAATTGTGATTACAGGTGCATCAATGAAGACACATCTAGAATATGGTTCACTTGTGAGCGGTCATGAGCAACGAAACACCTGATATAAAGCTGGCTACAAAAGGCCTGCTTTCACTCTTCTTCCTTTAATCATTCCAATGTGGCATATTGCATATCTGTACCAACTAGCTTGAAGCAATTTTTAATCCTTTCACCATCTTTTGTCACTGCTATGAAGTCCTTCTAGTAATTGGGAATGCTGTGTGTTTGACACTTTTTATATAGCCAGCTTCTGGAAATCTTATGTTATGAATAAAGACATGTATATATTCTCAGAAATTTCTAAACAACACCTTCATTGACTGGTGCTGGGATCCAAGTATAAGAATTTACTTACCTTGATTCTTCTCAAAAATTCACCAAAAAAAATGAACTATTTACTTCTAGAGGAATAAAAGAGGATACAGGCTCACTCCTAATTATATATAATGTAAAAATTAAGGCATTAGCATTCATCTTAGTATAGTGCTTCCAGAGTTCAACGCAGTGTCTGGCACAGAGTAGTTGTAATATGATTATATATACTTGTTTGTATATACAATAGTAGTGGGAAACTTGGATAGTATGCCTTTGAGAGTTCCCCTGAAAATGCCATTGGGGATATATTGGGTAATACTATAACATTTTAAAATTTATAATTTTGGAAAAATCCCATCAAAGCAAAATGAAAACCTAAGGGTCCAGCAAGAGAGAATTTTCAAAGTATAGTACATCGCACACTGAAAAACTGCATAAATTAATTCTTAACAACTCCATGTTTATTTACTTTAAAATTTATTTATGAAATTTGATGAGACCAATAATAAAAATGCAAAAATACTAGAAATATAATAAGAAAAAAAGTAAGTAATCTTAGAATGATAAGCCTTTTCTCAATATGACATATAAAACTCAGAACTCTTAAATTCAATTACATAAAAATTCAGTAATTTATACAAAATGTAGAATTACCCCATGGAAAAGCCCAACGTAAGCACGTCAAAAACAAAAATGGCAAACTGGGGAAAATATTTGCAAATTTTATTAGAAACAGGGATAATTTTCCTGTCATATAAATAACTTCTTCATATCAACCAGATACAAACAACCTACAAGAAAAAAGACAAATAATGCATTAAGTTTGACGAAGAGAAATGTACAAATGTATTTTGTCAGGGAGGAAAAATAATGTACCTTCTGATCTTCTAGGTTCTTGGCTGTGTTGACCTGAAACAAATGAATTGCCAGATTATTTCTCCAGCAAGAATAGATTTACTTGGAATTGCCAGAGAAATGCAATTTGGTATCTGCAACCATGGTGAGCTACGTGCAAGTCCTCACACGGTAAGGAAAAGAGAACACTTTTGTAAAGGGGAAAAGGAAGTTGGGAGGTCTATGGTAAGCAAAGAGCCCATGGCTTTTCATGGGCTGAGTCTTTGCCAGAAAAGAAGAGGAGTCTTTGTTGTTCCTGTTGGGCTCTATTGTTGTCACAGAGTGTGAAAGCTCCCTCTTCTGGTCTCCCAACTCTATTTGAGGTTTCTATTTATTAATTTTTTTACGTTTTCTCCTTTTGATCAAGATCTTTTTTTATTTTTTTATAACATTACTGATCAAGAGTCAGGTTTTCTAGTTTCAGTGGCTTTTTGTCCCTCGGTGTCAGGGAGGATTTTTCCTAAATGTAGTGTCTCATGTCTCAGGCCAAGTATACAGATTAGAAACCTATTAAGGTCACATGCAAGCAACAAGGAGGGGTAGGAGGGAGAACTCTTGGGCACTTTTTATCTAAACATCCTATGTTACTAAGATTATAGACATTTGGGATTATCTGAAGCATTATGTTATCATCAAGAGTTTGGCAACAAACTTCTAACAGGCCTGGTCTGGATATCTTGGGAATGCTGTCTCATCAGATGTTCACTTCTGGGAAATCTCTACTTTCAGGTCACCAGATGATGTATGGGTCCAGTCAGGGTTTAGTGCTTTATTTAAGCATGTCATGTGAATCCATGGGTTTATTCCTTGGAGTATGGCAGCACAAGGTTTGGTTAACTGTACTTAATAGGGCCCCTTTCAGTGAGGTTTAAGAAACTTCTTCTGGGGGTACCTTTTCCAATAGACAAAATCTTCAGTTGTAAGATGTGATGCTTAAAGTCTTTATTTCCCTAGGGCACACTGTGAAAAGATGATTCTACCAAAACATGGATATTTTTAATAGAAGCAGTTAGACCTTTGCAATATTGGAGTATCTCTCCTTTTTTCAGTTGTGGGTCAACAGAAGCAGGAGCCAAGGTCATTCTGTTACTACCTCAAAGGGTGAGAGTTTACAAGTTCCAAAAGGGGTCTGGGGTTTAGAAGGATGAACTGCAATGCTTTTGGTATTTGGAGGGCCTCTACAAGTTTTGCAAATTGAATCTTAATAATGCATTTAGTGCATTTGACTAAACTAGAGGATTGAGGATGGTAAGCACAATGAAAATGTTACAAAATCAGCCAAACAACACAGACTTGTTGTAGCATCTGGCCAGTAAAAGGGGCTCCACAATCATTATGAAGTTTGAGAGGAGTTCCGAGGTAGAGATAATCTTTTCCTAAAGGACTTTAACCACAGAAGAGGCAACAGTCTGTCTGCAAGGGAAGCCATCAGTCCAGTGTGAAAATATATACACTATGACTAAAACATATTTATATCCAATAGAGAAGAAAGTTGTATGAAATACATTTGCCAGACCTTAAATTGCCTGTTCAGCAGTTTAAAATATCTAGGAGCAGTACAATCAGCCTTCCCTGGATTGTACTTTGGACAAGTAGGACAAGTGAGGTAGGCACTCTTTGTGGTCTTGTTAATGTTTCTCACCAATATCGATAAATGAGTGCTATCATTTTGTCAGTAGACCAATGGTTTAATGAATGTACAGTGGTGAAGTGTGGGAATTTTAGAGTCTACAGTAATGACTGGGTTGTTATTTGGTCTAAACCAGAGTTTTCTCTTTTTATCAAACCAACAACTGTTGAATTTCCAATCTTTTTTTTTTCCTTTTGTGACATTAATTGTTGGGCTTTTCTAGCCAGTTTTTCTAAATTATCATAAGGTGAAATATTCCTTTGGACCATGACAGAGGTTTGGCTGCCATTGGTCCCTTTAAGGGTGGCATTCCTTGAAAAAATAGCAACAAAGATGTTTCCTTTAGCTTCCAGAGGGTCAAGTTTAGAATGCCCTAGAATCTTAATAAAACCTAGAGTGGCCAGTTAAAATTATTGCTTTCAGTAATTCCTGAACATAGGGATCATTCTTAATTTTATTTCCCCTGGATGTAAGAAAGCCACATTGCTTCCGCAACATTCCAAAAATCATGAGCTATTCTGAAAGCACATCTATCAGTATAAATATTTGCAAACCCTTGTAAGAGTGTATAATTCAGCCTGTTGGGCTGAAGTAGCTGTAGGTAAAGTTATTACCTCAACAACATCAAAAGAACTTGTAATTACATACCCAGCATAATATTTGTCATTGTCCTCTTTTAATTAAGACCTATCAGTAAATAATGAGACATCAGCCTTACCTAGTGGAATTTCCTATAGATCATCACAAAGAGTCAGGTGTTTGTCAGTGTTAAGCAATCATGAGGTACTTTGTAGGTGATGGAGGGGAAAAGTGTAGCAAGGTTAAGGCAGTGAACAAAAGGACTTCAGAGGATGTGAGGCAGCTGGCTGAGAAATATTGAGTGCAATGAGAAATCAAGAGAGCTTCCACTGCATGAGGTAAAAAATGGTTAAAGGGGATCCCACAACAATTTCTGTGACCCTTAACCGAAAGGGCACTGGCCATAATGGCTCTCAGACATGAGGTGGGGGGATTCCATGCCCCAGGGTCCAGTTCATGGTTGTCTGTGTGTTTTTGGCTAAGGACCCCAAGGGCATTTCCCTCCTTTTCATATACAAAAAGTAAAAAAGGAATCTGATAATTGGGATGCCCAAGGGCAGATGGGTTCATCAAAAATCTTTTTTAAGGCCTTGAAGGCTATCTTCTTGGATTCTCCCCATAAAATTGGGGTTGTTATTGTTGAGTAAAGCATATAGAGGTTTGACCATAAGAGAGAAATTTGGAATCCAATTTTGACAATAACCAGCTAGCCTGAGAAAACTTTGCAGTTGGTACTTAGTTTTGGACTTGAGGAAACTTAGGACACTGTGAAGTCTGTCTGGACCTAGGTGTATCCCTTGTTCTGATATCAGATGCCCTAAATATCAAACCTGGGTTTGGGCAAACTGCAGTTTTTTTCTTTGGTGACCTTATGTCCCTTTAAGGCTAAAAGCTTGAGCAAGTAGATGCTGTTTTCCTGTGAGGAGGCTTGATTGAGAAGGAGAGCAAAAAAGAAAATTATCTACGTATTGCAACAAAGTAGAAACCCTAAGGAACTTTTTGTTAGCTAGATTAACCTTCAGGATTTGTGAAAAAGAAGGACTTTCTGTATAACCCTGAGGCATTACTGTCCAGGTAAATTGTTTACTTCCAAGGGAAGGCAAAGGGGTACTGGCTAGCCTCATCAACTGGAATGCTGACTAATATGCTGCATTAATCAATTACAATAAAGGATTTACTTCCAGTGAGAATGGATGTTAGTAACATGTGAGGGTTAGGAACAATAGAATGTCAAAGGATAATAACATTGTGTACTGCTTGGAAGTCCTGGACAAACCTCCACCATCAGCCATTAGGTTTTCTCACTGCTAAAGTGGGAGTGTTATGGGGGCAGGTAAAATGAATAATGAGACCTTGAGCATCGTAGTGTTCTGTTATGGGCTTTATGCCTTGAAGGGCTTCCTTACTTATAGGCTATTGATTAATTCTGGGAGGAGGTTTCGAGTGGTCTGTTTAAATCTTGATGGGAGGTACCCTGTGAATTTTGCCAACATTAGTTGGAGATTTTGCCCACATGGAAGGTGGTAGCTGATTCACTAGGAACAAATGATCAATATTTCCGGAATCTGCTCTAATACCATCAGAGATGAAACAAATAAAAGGTGTCAAAGGGTCATTTGATTCACTTGATGGGCTACTTTAATGACTGTTGTCAATTCCTAGAACTATATCCCTCTTTATAAGAACTTCCAGCATGATATTTCTCTAAGAAATCCCAGCCTAATAAATGGATGGGACAGAGGAACTAAGGAGAAAAGGTTGGGTACCTCTCGAAGGCAGGGGGTATTTTATAGTAGCAAGGTTGAGCACCAAGAGCGTGGCTCCATTGTCAATTAGGAAAAGATTCATCCTCCATGTGGAGAAATGTCTCTCCATGCCAAGTAAGAGGGATGATTGAGAAGAATCCATGTAGGTCCTCGGAGCCTTGTGATTGAGAATTGGGAGGATCCTGGAAAGGCTGATTAGAGGGCAGAAGTTTCTTAAAAAGCTCAGATTTGTAACACTCTCTTTTCCAATGTTCTAGTTCTTTGCAATAATAGCAGAAACTAGGGGGATTTTAGTTTCATTTAGAAGTCTTCGTTTTCTGGAGTTTAAGATTTAAAATGTTGGTGGTCTTCCTTTGAAGTGACTCATCTAGAGTGTGAGAGAGCGGGTTTGCCAGATTGACTAAATCTGGAGCGGACATAGTTTCCCATTCCATCCTGGTGTTTTTTACTAGAAGGGGAAAGTTTAATTTCATTAATAAACACAGAGTTACAAGTTACCCAGGTGGACACCACACTTACATCAATGGGCAGATCATCCAGACAGAAAATCAATAAGAAAATACAGGCCTTAAAGGACACACTAGACCAGATGGACTTAATTGGTATTTATAGAGTGGTCCACCAAAAAGCAGCAGAATACACAGTCTTCTCAAGTGCACATGGAACATTCTCCAGGATAGATCATGTGCTGGCCCACAAAGCAAGCCTTGGTAAATTTAAGAAAATTGAAATCATATCAAGCATCTTTTCTGACCACAATGCCATGAGATTAGAAATCAACTACAAGAAAAAAAACTGAAAAAACCACAAACATGCAGAGGCTAAATTATATACTACTAAACAACCAAGGGATCACTGAAGAAATCTAAAAGGAAATCAGAAAATACTTAGAAACAAATAAAAATGAAAACATGACAATCCAAAACCTATAGGACACAGCAAAAGCAGTTCTAAGAGGGAAGTTTATAAATATGTAAGCTTTCCTCAGGAAACAAGAAAAATCTCAAATAAACAACCTAACCTTATACCTAAAGCAATTAGAGTAAGAACAAACAAACCCAAAGTTAGTAAAAGGAAAGAAATCATAAAGATTAGAGTAGATGTAAATGAAATAGAGACTTTAAAAAAATAGAAAAGACAAATGAGAAAAAAAGCTGGTTCTTTGAAAAGATAAACAAAATTGATAAACCTTTAGCTAGACTCATCAAGGAAAAAAAGGGAGAGGGCCCAAATTAATAAAATCAGAAATGAAAAAGGAGAAGTTACAACTGACACCACAGAAATACAAGGGATCATAAGAGTCTACTATGAACAACTATATGCCAACAAAAAGGACAATCTAGAAGAAATGGACAATTCTCTTAGAAAGGTACAGTTTGCCAAGACTGAACCAGGAAGAAACAGAAAATATGAACAGACCAATTACCAGTACTGAAATCAAATCAGTAATTAAAAAACTCCCAGCAAACAAAAGTCCAGGAACAGATGGCTTCACAGGTGAATTCTACCAAACATTTAGAGAAGAGTTAACATTTATCCTAAAACTATTCTAAAAAATTGCATAGGAAGGAACACTAAGAACTCGTTCTATGAGGCCACCATCACTCTGGTACCAAAACAGACAATGACAAAAAAAGAAAATTACAGACCAATATCTCTCATGAATATAGGTGCAAAAATCCTCAACAAAATACTAGCAAATCAAGTCCAACAATGCATTAAAAGGATCATACACCATGATCAAGTGGGATTCACCCCAGGGATGTAAGGATTTTTCAATATCCACAAATCAATAAATGTGATACATACACCAAATTAGCAAATTGAAGAATGAAAACCATATGATTATCTCGATAGATGCAGAAAAAGCATTTGATAAAATTCAACATCCATTTATGATAAAAACGCTCCAGAAAGTGGGCATAGAGGGAACATGCCACAACATAATAAAGTCCATATATGGCAAACCCACAGTTAACATCATACTCAGTGGTGAAAAGCTGAAAGCATTTCCTCTAATCAGGAACAAGACAAGGATGCCTACTCTCACAACTTTTATTCAATGTCATTTTGGAAGTTCTAGCCACAGCAATCAGAGAAGAAAAAGAAATAAAATGAATCCAAATTGGAAAAAAAAGAAGTAAAACTGTCACTGTTCGCAGATGACATGATACTATACATAGAAAATCCTAAAGACACTACCAGAAAACTACTAGAGCTCATCAATGAATTCGGTAAAGTTGCAGGATACAAAATTAATACACAGAAATAAGTTGCAGAAATAATATACAGAAATGGTTTGTTAAAAGGCATATTTTTTTCTTTCTTTCCCTCAAGCTTTCTACTCTAAAATTTAGTCATGGTTGATAAGATGGTAACAAACACAAATTGCTTTTTTTCTCCTCTGAAAACAACCTTTCAAGTTGCCTCAGATGGAGTTATGAGTTGATGGATGTAAGAAATTGAGAAAGAAGGAGAAAAAAAAAACCTAAAACAAACTCTGATAGCTGACAATTCTTAGCTGGACTGGCAACCAACAGCTACGTTGTAGCATTCCTTTCTGAACATAGACAATTTCATGGAATATCAACATCAGATGCGGTTATTTTGTGATCCTGATGGACCAAGACAAAAACAAGGACACTGTGCAACCACATTCTCCTTTCAAAATTCATATGAGTGACTAACATTTCTTTACCAATGACAACCCTACTTTATTTATCCTACCTCCTAAATTAAAATTATTAATATATTTTTTGTTGTCAGCTTTACTAAACTATAATTTACGAACAATAAAACTCACCAATTTTAAGCATAATTTGATGAGTTCTGAGAAATATTTACAGTCTTGTAGCACCACCACAACCATGAAATAGTAATTTCCATCAAACCAAGAAGTGCCTTCATGCCCCTTTTTAGTCAGTATCTTTTGCCCAACCCCTGGCTCCTGGCAGCTGCCCGTCTTCCTTCTATCACTATAATTTTGCCTATCCTAGAATTTCATATAGATGGAATCATACGTTATATAGTCTTTCTCTCTGGCTTCTTTCACTTAGCAAAATGCTTTTGAGATTCAACCATTTTTGTGCATGTCTCAGTAGTTCATTTCTTTTTATTATTAAGTAGTAGTTCATTGTATGGATGTACCAGTCTTTTTCACTTCATAAAAAAAGGAAAATGATAGATTTTCTCAGGGAATTGGGATAAAAGGACAAAGATATTAAAAAATCCTGTCTGGCTATTCTGAGAGCTAAGCAAATCGATACCTTGTCACACCTGTAACCTATACCCCTTTTGTGAAGATTAATACCCTGTCCATGACATCTGCATTTCTGCCTGCATTAAAATGCACCCTGATCTTGTGCTGTATGCCTATCTTCTGCCACTTATTCAAAAGCATTCTGTATTGACACCCCACTGAACCACTATGGATGCCTCCAAATATAGTTTTTTTCTAAAGATGCAGTTCCATTTGTCAGAAATTCCCTCCCCTCTGCTGTCAATCTATCAAATTCCTTCCTGCTTTTCCTTTACAGCTCAACTGAGGTATCACTTTCCCTGTCATGTCTTGCCCAATCTCTCTAAGTAGAATTAATTACTTCTCTCATAGTATCCCCAAAGCACCATGTATATAACTCCACTATATCATCCATTTATTGACAATTTATAACCAAATTCAAGTAGATCTCTATTATGGAAAAAAGTAGTGGTATTCAACTTTGTTTCCCCAGCTGTAAGTTCCATGGTCAACACCAAAGTAGATAGTCAATAAATGTTTAATGAAAGAAATAACACCAAAAAAATGAATGCATGAAAGTGCCCTCCTGTTGATACACAACCACCATAAATAATGCAAGTACATGAACACAACTCATTGCTCTTAATTGCCTGGAAATCGACCTCTTTGCATCCCACTGATTTTTGGTAGGACAGAGAAATCTGTTAAGGATCTGATAAAGCTCGCTGAATTTTAAGAAAACAACTGCTATCCACTGAAAAGTGCACTTAATTATTCACAGTGCATAGAGGT
The DNA here is from genome assembly GCF_048773025.1 of Camelus bactrianus. NCBI lineage: Eukaryota > Metazoa > Chordata > Mammalia > Artiodactyla > Camelidae > Camelus > Camelus bactrianus. Next base: position 52,452,677 of record NC_133542.1, read on the forward strand.
TCCTGTGACATGACTAGCAGCCCCCTTCAGACGGGAAGGATGCATTCATAATTAAAATGTGACCCAAGATGTCTCCTGCTGCCAGATTTCCTTGAGTAGTTACTGGAGATGAAATTCTAATTATGACATTTGAAGAAATAAAATTCTCTCGGGAAAGCAGCCTCCAAAGACAGACTGTATGTCGACAGCTGTTGTGGAAATTACTTATTTTAACCTTTGCCATAAAAACTGTAAAGCCGATCCAGCTCCTTCTCCGTGGCAGACATTTTGGGAGATGGATTTGTAGGTGTGTTTGGGGGATTAGCCTAAAGCCAAGAGAGCATCATTTTGCAACAGAAGTTCCATTAAAGTTTCTTAGATTTCAGTGAACTTCTGTTCAGGAAGTCCTTTTAAATTCTGATGCGCTGACATTTGAATGTTTCTGTAGCAGATGGCTATCAGCTAAAAGAAGTACACAATATTTTACTCTCACTAGCTGAAAGCAAATTTGAAGGATATGATAGATTTTTTAATTAAAACCTTAGAAGCTTGGGTCATAGATTTCATATATTAAAAATGTGGAAATTCAAACTGACTAGAACTTAGACTCAAGTTTCTAGGTATAATGGTCTTTGCCTTAAAACATGCCAACAAAGTAAGATTCTCCAAGAAACCTATATTCCAGCCATTTAGAACATATTTAAAAATCATTACATTTAATCAAATGCTACTTACTAATTGTCTACATACTAATGGCACAGTAAACTGAGTTGATTTATCCATCAATTATTCTTCTATAAATCTCTATTCAAGGATCTCTTTTTTTCAGTAGCTAGTTAGTCTATGTTGAATATTCTACCTTCTGCAAAAAATTTAAGAGAAGAATTGGTCAGGGTGCCTGACCTACTGGGATTTCACAACCCTGGTGGAAAGATAAAGTGAGTATACACAGAGAATCACATATAGCTAAAACAGAAAAGAAACATTAAAAAAAAAAAATACCTAGCCCAATCTCCGTGTTTACAGATGATGACTTGGGATGAAGATTTTAAGTTCTTTACCCAAAGATACATCTAATTAGTACCAAAGTTTAAGACGTGCTTCTATCAGTTGTTCTTGTAGTGTTGTAATCATTTATATATTCTGTTAGTTCTTCTTTTCTGAATGAACCCTGACTGATACAGAATCCAAGCTTTTATAATAGCACAGCCTGTGCTCCTTCTAAAACTCCTTTTTTTTTTTTTACTGTTTTATTGTGTTTTACCATATTAATAAAAGGCTAGATTTGGATATAATACAGACCTTAAAATTCTCTCTTTCAAAATGACCTTCTCACCAAAAGAGAGAGCAGAGATGCTTTATAAGCCTCTGCCTCACTCAGCTGTGTTATCATCAACCACTAGTAAATAACTCCAGACAAGTTAAAGTGCTAGCTGTTTCAGAGCTTGATGAATAGCTTGATGGGCCCCTTCTCACAGCTGTCATCACTCTGACAGTTTGATTGAATACAACTCTTGTACCATGCCACGGGGAGCTGCCCACAAAGGGCACCCCATGTTTCTGACTGCTTCTGCCCGCATGCTTCCAGGACAACAGTGCAGTAAAATAAACAGTAACCCATGACTCTAAGGGGAAAGTAAACTCTGATCTCCTAGAATTGAATGCAAATCTTCTATAAAAGATTCAGAGATCAAAGCTCATCTCTTCAAATGGCATGCAGATATATTCCTATAGAATTAGATCATGTTCATCCTCTAAAATCTAATCACAGCAAATAGTTGTTGAGTAATGCTTTAATTCATTCCTGTTAAGCAATTAAAAATTTCAAAAGGGGAGTACAGCATTAAACAACAGCTTCCTTTCACTTCAAAAGGTTATCTGTCAGTCTTGCCTCATTTTTCTCTGCATCTGTATCAGGTCTTCATAGCTCAAACTGCTGGTGCCCCTGCTTGCCTGCAGATTCTTTCCTGTTGCAGTTTCTGTGATAATCCTGACATATGCAAGAAGTAGATCAGTACCCTCCATCTCTCACCATCCATTTCCTGCTCTGGTCTGTTGTGGCTTGAGTCTAACACCCACTGAGAGTCAGAATTCAAGGTGCCAGTCAAGGTTGCTGGCTTAACACGCTGCTCTTAGAGATACCTTCATTAGCAATGAAATTTAGGATGAGTGTCTCCACAGATAACCCTTGAGATCTTATTTGTCCTCTAAGTCAAAACTCTCTTCTTTTCCTTTTGTTGCTTTAGTTATAAGGCTAGAGTTCTGCCCTAGCCCTTCCTAATTTCAAGCTAAGTACTTTAAGCTGAATAATTTCCAGCTAAATAGTTCCTAGTACTCTAGTTCCCCTCTCTAGGCCTATATGCTCTGCCTTGCCAAGACACATACCTTTCGAAGATGCTGTTCAATCCAATGGGGTCATGTTGAGAATGGACTCGTGCATATAAACTTCTCAAATTTCAAGTTCCTTGTTATAGCCATTTCTCCCACCAGGACTATAGGTGCTGAATTTATGCCTGAGAATTTTATGACATTTTAGACAGTCATAATGAGCTAACCAATTCCTCTAGTCACTATTCCTATGTTGCTATGCACTCATGCTTTGAATTGTCTCAATCCATGCCTTCATGCCACAACTGAATAATTGAACTACTTTTAAAAGACATGCAGAAGATGGATATATAAGAAATCTACAATTTGAGTTAGGTGTAATCCATACCACAATTTATTTTTTGACTGTCTATGCACAGTGCTAGGATCCTCATCTGACACAGGGGACATCCATATTGCCTATAAATATACGAAGTTTGTATTTCCCAAGCCTAGCAACCTAAAGTGTAAATAGGGGCATCTTAACCAGGACTATTTCCCTGGCTTCACCATCTGCTCTACAGTAATCTAATCTACACTTAAATACTTACCATGTGGTTCAGGAAGTCCCGGGTAATCTTGTTTACTACAACAGCATGTACTGTTTTCCTCCTCTTCTTATCTAGCTCACCATGGTGCTATGCCCTGTCAGTAATGATTCAAAAGGCATGAGCCCTGTTACTGATGTCTGCTGGCATCCACTGATGCCAACAAAATGCCAACAAAAGTTTCAGATGTTTGTCCTGAGGTAGCCAATGACAGAGGTTAAGCGCATGTATGTTGATGATGAAAATGTCACAGCCTGATATGTGCTTGCCCTAGTAGTTCTTATGTCTGCCCATCAATTGGAACACTGTCTCTCTTCTGCAAAGAAATGCTCCTCGCCCAGAACTAAACATGAATTCTGAAAGTTTACTTATTCTTAAAAGCATCCCTATCTTCCCATCCTCCAGTCCCCATCTACACGATTAGCTTCATACTGGGCATGAACTCAAGTTAATGTTGTACCTGGATTTTGTAACTTGACACTAGATTAAGCAAGGGAAATAATGTTTCCAGAGAAATAGTTAATGAGACCCTGAAGATTTCAGCAGCATATTGTCTGCCATGTGGAAGATTCCCAATTTGCAGCAGCAGAGAATGATGTCATAGTAGAAAAGAGGACTTAAGAGATCCAGAGAGATCTCTGGCCTCATTAACTTCCTTATTAAGTGTTGTGCCCAATGTTCAGCTTCACTTCTGCTTTCCCTGCAGTTACTTAATTCTTCACTGCAATACTTTAATTAGTTTTCCTACAATAATTCAAATCAGATTTGTGTCTCTTTCATCAGAAGAGAGAGAGAGAGAGAGGAGAAAGGAAGAAAGAGAAAGGAAGAAGAAAAGGAAGGAAGGAAGGAAGAGGAAGAAAGAAAGTATAAGAAAGAGAGAGAGGGAAGAGGAAAGAAATATGCAAAGGGTTCCACACTCCTCCTGCTATCAGGAGAAGGCATTCCTGCCTGTCAGTATCAACTCTGAGCCCCTTGTTGCTGGATGTAGAACATGCTAATATCTGAACTGTGGGCTTTATCTCCTGAATTTTTTTCATTCCCGGAGCTTTGGTATCAATATTGTACACTATGCTCTCATTTTACAGCACTTTTCTTTTTCCCCTAAATGTTCTCACTCAGGATTTTAATCCTCCTCACCCTCAATTTTAATTATGAATCCATGCAAGCTGTGACATGTTCAGAATCACATACTCTGTTTTCTACCATCCAAAACTGGCCCAATGACTCAGGCCAAATTTCTGTACCTTCATTCTCTCTTACCTTGGGATGAGCTGTCTCCCAGAAAGCTTTTCAGCTTCTAATAAAAATTCCTAGAATCTCTATTCTGTAGATAAAAGGTGGGTTACCTAGTCAGCACTACAGAACTACATGGAGTGGAATAGCATCAGGTAGGGCTTCACAGAAGAGGCAGTAGTGGAGATAGTTCATGAAGAGTGAATTTGATTTTTGTGCCCACGGATAAAATCTGTGATTTACTAGTTGGGGGAAAAAAAGTTAAAAATGTGTATACTCCTTCAGTGTGCCTCAGAATTGCTTCCTAGACGAACAACAACAACAAAAAAAAGCATATTTTAAACCTGGCTAGCTAGACAAAATTCAATGTAACTTCTTTCATCGTTTCATTCACTTTGTTGGAGGTTTGCCCTAGTTTTGCAACAAATAAGTAAAATTTTGCCAAGAAAAATAATAACAAAATAAAAACTCTCAATTGTCTGATTTCTGCTAAACCTGTAGGTTTTATTAGCATTATAGATTTCCTGTAACATTCTCCGCATATGCTGTTTCGCTGCATCTTTATTCCATTTGCTAGAGCATAAAGTGGAATATAGATCTGCCTGTAGCTCCAGGAATGGATGGACAAGTGAAAATAATCTGTCATTTTGTCTTTTTGTGAATGAAACCTATCAAAACAGGCAAAGCCCTGAAAAGAAATGTGTGAATTGGGTCAGTTTACAAAATACATTGAAAAGATGCATCCCATGCCTTTTCAGGAAAAGAATGAAGAAATGGAAATAAGAGGAATTGCGTTTTTCCATTTGAGTGCAGGCAATTATAATTAGTCATCTCTCCAATGTCTTTGCTTTCTTACTTGGTATCGTTGGATATTCTAAATATTTTGTTTTGTTTTCCCCTAAGGGAAGTCTTAAAAACATGTTAATGAAATGAAACAGACAGATATTGAGGTATATGCCACTTTCTTGGTTAAAAAAAAACTCTAATGGAATTCTCTCATTTATGTGGGTTCAGTTTTCTCCTCAGAATGGCATATAGAGCCCTTTCCAAGCTGAGCCCATCTTCATTTTCAGTCTTTTTTCTGCTTTTGGTTCCCCCAATGCACCTTCCAAATTTCCATGATTTGCAGTCTCTGCTTTTTATCTCTAGAATGCCTCTCCCCGGCATTCCCTCCTAAGAAATCCTGGATTCTCTTTCAGACCCCACTCACTTGTTATTGCTTCTGAAGTCTTCCCTCAAAGGGAAGGGCAACACCTCTATTGCAGAATTTATAAAACAGCCTGTGGGCACCTCTCAATCATTAGCCTTTAAGCTGTTTCAAGGCTGAAACAATACCCCTCAGTTCAATCAATTCTAAGTACTTCTAATCCCTATTTCAACATGTGAAATATCCTCAGATCCTCCAGTTTGTTGGAATCAACGTGTCCTTGTTACTTTAAATACAACTGGTTCAAACTTGACCCTACGTGAAAAAGGAAAATCAGCATCTCCCTGGAAGGATTTTGGAGGTGAGGGAGGAGCTCGTCTGTCTTCTTAGCATCTCCTGTTCTTATTTTCTCTTTCCGTTGAGTTCTCCATCTCCTTTCTACCTTCTTCCCCCAGTTCATGCTGCCCAATTACAATACTACACCCTACTAGACACGGCTCCTAAACTTTACTCCCCAAAGCAAACTGTTTCAAGTTTATGTGCAGTCACTTCACTAAAGAATTGGGAAAAGGAATATATATGGCTTTATCACAAATGTTAACACATGAATATTTTATAAAACTAATTCTTCAAAACAAACAAACAAACAAAACAAAACAAATTCTTCAGAGTCCCTGGATCATTCCCACTACCTCCACAGAAATTGCACTGGGTCCTCCCTTCCAGTGAAGTCCAACCTCCTGCCTTAATATTGTGTGTCCTCTCTTTCTTGATTTCATTTATCCTCCCTAGTTAAAGGACCTTTCCCCTCAAAAAATCTTTTGCTCATATAACTCTTTGGCTCCCTCCTAACTGTATCTTTAGAACTACCATTCTACTGTCACAATTGCCATCAAGGTATTTTATGAAACAGAAGTCTCTATCTAGTTATTCTAAATCAGCATCTATGTAACTCTCTCACTCCAACCACACCCTTAATGACTATCTATCAGACCCTGTGCTAGACTCAAGGAATGCAATAGTAAATAAACCTTGATACTTCTCACAATGATTTGAAAATGTAGCAGAGTCCTGTCATTTTTGATAACCATGGTAACTGGCACATAGTAGGAGGATAGTAAAAGGTAGTATAAGAAATAAGAAATGGAGTCTTCTTTTCAGGTGGTTAAAATTAATATGGATTTTATCTGAAATCATGTGAAATATGTCTAAAGGCAGAATACTATGGTTAATGAACTTTACAAGTTTCTTCCTGATGTCCAGTTCACTGACTCTTTTATTCACCAGTCCTCCAAGACGAACATGCAACCTCATGAATATACAGTAGCTTCAGAATTAGAGGTTATTTTCAGTAGTGGATTACACAGTAATACAATATAACTATGGAAAAGACAATATCTTTGAGAAGCATTTTAAACATCTTATTAAACAATTAACTGAAATCATTTTTTAAATTTACTTTCTTTTAAGGGATTAAAAAGCATAGATAAAACTGCCTTGTAAAAAGAATATGAAAGTTGACTATATAAAGTTTAAGCTGATACTTATATTATCTAATAATAGTGTAAATCATTCCTTGAAAGCCTTTATATTCTTTAAAAGAGACCTTACTGAAAATGAATTAAGTATTTAATCAATTAAATTGATTTAAGAAATTTAATAATTTCTAGTGTAATTATATTTTTGAGAAAAGACACGTAGCTTTCCATTCTGTATATTTCATTAAGAGTTTTCGTTATTATGGTCATCATACTAATTGACTTTTAGTATCTGACACCCTTTATAATAACTGGGGATTTTTATTTGAAGCTGCAGGTGTGCCTTTGTCCTTGCTGTATTGTTCATTCAAGGCCTCAAGAGTTTTCCTAACTCTTCTTTATCTGAAATGTTATCACAGGACACAGGGGTCCACCTACGAAAAAGCTAATGAAGCTTGAATCTCAGGTCCCCTCAAATAAAGAGGTGCTTGGAGGGTCCTAGCATTGAGTTCATACAGTCACATATCTTTTGTAAATTTTGCTAAAGTGGGATATTCTAACCTATTTACACCTACAGATAAGCATTCCAGTGCCAGGGCCATTTCTTTCCATTCCAACCTCCCTGTCTCTAAAATAATCAGAAAAATTCTTAAGTTTGGCTAACAGGAAGTTGAATCAGAGTTGAATATTTGGTTTGGGTTTGTTGTGAGATATATATATATGGAATTCAGGGACACTTCTGTTTTTGGTTAAGATATTACTAGCTGTTTGGTATAGAAATGGATTCCAGAAATATTCGTACTGTCTGCTGGGCCAGCTTGCCCAGATTGTATCGTGAAGATCTGAATGATATTGCAATATGAATATAACCTATGATACCCACATTAGGGTACACGGGAATGGAGAAGGAAAGGTGGATTTTAATGTGTGGCTCATCCATGCAGCTGGGACGTACATTGTTGTTTTGGCTTTTTGTTTTTTTCATATGTCGGGCAGTTTTTCTTCAGTGATGTATAACCTGCCTTAGGCAAGCTGGGTGTGTACAATGTACTCATTTCTATGTTTGGTACAAACATCCACCCAGGAGGCAACAAGGGTAGCACCAAATTGATTGGCCTCTTCATTGCAGATGACAGCAACTGGTCAGAAAGTATTTGTTAATAGGAAAAACCTTTTGATTGTAATGATCCCCTTTCAGCGTCCTCAAATTAGATAATCATAATCTCAGAAGAGACAGTCAAAAGACCTCCTAGTATGGGAACGGATTCCAAGTTTTAAATATCAGTTTTGTTGTGTGACTTAAAGTGAGAAGTTGAGAGACAGGAAGATACATTTGAATTGTAATAAAGAATTTCAGGAGAAAACACCCTGAATTATAGACTCAGTAACATGTTATGGAGGACATTATTTGGGGGACACATGGGCCTTCTACTTACACTTAAGGTTATCTCTAGAAAAGATATGATTTTCCAGAATCTTCTAGTGAGTCATAAAATGAAGTCTATGAATAGAGGGTCACTCAAATAAGTAAATGTATGTGTGGTAAACCTGACTTTGCTTACCATTGTGCTTTATGTCCTGACTGCTGACAGCGCAGTATTTTGCTTGGTACATGCCCTTCTAGGAAAAGAAAAAATAAAGTTCAACCATTAGGCCATAAATTCAAAATTAATAGAAAAATGAATTATTCATCCATATTTATAGCCTGGGTATAAGTATCTGGCCTTTGCCATCATAGCTGTTTTTCTTGTGTGAATTAATAATGAATAAAAGCCTACTTGCTTTCAAATGCCAGAATCCTTTTGCTTGGGTTTTTTTTAACTCTAATTTTTTAAAAAGTATTAATAAGGCTGGTTTACCATATATCACTTTTAATCCCCTCAGGCTGTAAGATCACAAAACTTTCATCTTTAATGCCATTAGGATGTAAATTATGACTTCTGTAAGGGAGCTAACAATTAGCTTCAGTTCAGTGTCTTCCTCCTGATTAGAAGTGGTCACTGAACCTAAGATTTATAGGAATATACATTTTTGAGGATATAAAATGCTCTGCAAGTTTATACTAAAAACAACAATGAACAATTTTAGAATTGTCATTTTTCATATCACAATTTTCATTTTATAATGGACAGCTGTGTACAGTGAAATAGTTCATGATCATTAATGCTTCATCCTTGAGAATAAGTCATAGTTTATTTTAAATGATAAAATGGTTGCAAAGTTCTTCATCTGGTTAATCACATTGCCTCCTTATCTACCTAATAGACAAGATGTAATGGAAAAAGTTTGTGTTTTGGGTCCAGCTAGATCCCTTTAAATCTTGGCTTTCTCACTAATTAGATGTGTAGTTATGATCAAGTAATGTCATCTCTAATACAATTTTTATCAACTGAAAAATATGGATTATAATGGAGAACTTGGAAAGAATTGATAGAGATTACATATATATAGCAATAAATTAACTGTTATTAAAGCCTCAGCTCAGTCCCTTCTTTTTGCAAGAGCCTTCTCTGTTCTTTCCATTTCCATCTCTGCCAAACAGGAATACATACCTCCTCTCAGCCCCCTTGTAAAAGTGTTATTACTTTGTGGTATTAGTTTATATTGAAGGAATTTCATAAAAATAGTTGATGATAGTTATCATAACATGTGCTGCTCAGTTGTTATTGAAGACACTTTTTATCAGATTATCCATATGCTCTCTATGAGGACCCATAAGAGATATTCATTTCTGATTTTTCCTCCAGAAATAGATTCATTCTAAACATCTGGATAGGTTTTTATCTTATAGGCACTATGCCTTATAGCATTAATAATGGTTCACTAGTTTAAAGCCAAATTACTATCCATCTTTTAGCAAAAGCATATAAATTTATGGTATAAACACTGAATACTGATTTCATCTTCAAATCTACTTTGTTTCAAAGCCTTAAGTCTCATTTTAAATATGTTCTTTTTTTACTTAATCTTAGCCATTCTAAATCCTTTTCATAAGAAAGTATAATATAAAAAAATAAATTAATAAATATGACCTTTAGTTCAGAGTTGCTGTCAAGATTAAGAAACAGTACATCTAGTAGTACATGTTTTGTTATTCATCAAAAGTTAAACAAATACTTACTCAGTAATATATACTTTAATAGTATTTGTGTTTCTGTCTGCATCTCGATTCATTCTTTAACTTTCACATGCGATTTCACTCATTTGCTTCACTCAGTTTTGTCTCAGGTAGACTTGGTGACTTTTTATCTCCTCTTGGAAATTAGCACACTTGTGTATTTTTAAATAAATAAAATGGAATGATTCAAAATGACAAAAGTTTAGACAATGTAATTAAATTGTAGGCAACAAACTTAGAACCAACCAGACTTATTCAAAGTTGGCTGTGCTGAAAAGACAAAGATAAAAAGCAAATTTTAAATGCCCTTATGTGGAAAATATACTCTCCTGGCTGCCAGAATCTCCATTGTTTTTTCATTTTAAATCTGGCTTGATTCACAGATTTATGTTGTCTGTTGGACCTTATGGGATTTTTCATTAGCAATCTATAACGTTATCACTATCCATGGAATAAAGCTATATATTAAGAAAATCACTTTAAAGGAGGTCATACTTTTTGATCTTCCTTTGTGTGCAAATCTATTTCTCTTCTGGCCTCCTTTCCACCATTATGGTTTCTGTGAAGACAGCAGCATTATGACATATAACAGAGAAGTAGAAAGACTCTGCTGCATTGATATGAAGATAGAGCCACAGTTGTGGGTCCTTTCAGGGTACAGTGTGGAAATTTTGAGGATGGAAATTTTGAGTCTCTAAGAGAAGCGTCATCACATGAAGTGAGATTGTAACACATGAATAATAGAGGGAGGTGGCTAGAGAGTGGAAGTGAAGACATCTTTCCAGGAATTCATCAGTGGAAGCCATGTGGCCCTGGAGTTTTCTCTGTGTGTGTGTGTGTGCGCGCGCGTGCATGTGCACTTCCCCTAGTAGCAAATTCCATTATTTTAAAAGATACAGAGCCATTCAGTTTTTCTATTTCAACTTGTGTCAGTTATGGTTAAGTTGTGCTTTTCAAAATATTTGTTCATTTTTATCTTAATTTGTCCATTTGTCTTAATTAAATTTATTAGCATATAGTTGTTTATAATATTACCTTTTAATCTTTCAATGTCTGCTGGATTTCTAACAATATCCACTTTCTAATTTCTCATATTGGCAATTTTCGCACTTTCTCATTTTTCTTAATCAGTCTAATAGAGGTTTATGAATTTTGTTGATCTTCTGAAAGAGCTAAATTTTCACTTCATAAATTTTCTCTATTGTTTTATATTTGACAAATTTCTACTCTCATCTACATTATTTCTGTTCTTCTTTGATTTTACTTAGTTTTTCTTTTCCTAGCTTTCTTAAAATAGAACTTTAGATTAGAACTGAGTAAAATTTTTGTTAGAGTCAAATAGTAAATATTTTAAGCCTTGCAGACTGAGGGTATTATATGTGTGTAGACACACACAAACACATACACATATATATATTTTAAAATTTAAGTTTAAAAGCCATTCTTATTTGGTGGGCTATAAAAAAGTCGCTATCAGGATTTGGCCAATAGGCCATAGTTTGCTAAACTCTGCCCTAGATCACTAATTTTATACTTTCCCTCTTTTCTAAAGCCTTTAAAGATAAAAATTTCCTTACAATCACTGCTTTAGCTATATCTCACAAATGGTAATATGTTATAATTTCACTATCATTAATTTTATAATTGGTTAAATTACCTTTTTGATTTCTCCTTTCACCATGGTTTTTCTTGAAATTTTAAAATTTCCAAATATTTAGGGGAGGTTCTAGATATATCATTGTTACTGATTTTAATTTAAGTCTGTTGTGGTCACAGATACTTTCTCTCAGATTTCAGTCTTTTGTTACTTATTGAGATTGTTTTTATAGCTTAGCGTATGTCATAATCTTGTTGTATGTCTGCTTCTAAAGAATGTGCATTTGACGGTTGTTAAATGTGATATTCTATTAAAATGAATTTGGTCAAGATGGTTAAAGATATTCTGTGCCTTTACTAATATTTTATCTGCTCTCTCAGTTACTGAAAGAGTTGTGTTAATATCGCAGAATATGATGTACATTTATCTATTTTTTCTCTTTATATCTGACAATTTTTACTTTACATACTTTGAACCTCTGTTTTTAGGTGCATATACAACACTACCTTGTTTTGTTTCTCTGCTGAATTAATCTGTTTATCATTTAGAAATATCTCTCTTTATCTCTGGTAATAGGTTTTATCTTCATCATCTGCTATTATCCTTAGTATTTATTTGAGATTTCTTTTTGTCTCTTCTTGATTTCAGTCTCTGTGTGTCTTTAGATTTAAAGTGCATCATTTCTAAACAGTATATATATGCCTTGCTAGGTTTATTTTTCCATTTTACTCATATCTGCCAACTAATTATAGTACTCAGTCCATTTACATTTATATATTATAGATAATAATAGATTTATGTACTTATAGATGTTGTATTTATATTTTCCATTATAATAATTGTTTTCTGTACGTACTGTTTGTTTTTCGTTCCTCTGTGACTCATCTCTAACTTCCAGTCATGTTAATTGAATTTCTTTTAGAATTTTCTTTTAATTTATCTTTTGGCTCTTTGTTATACCTCTTGGCATTAATTTTTAGTGATTTCTTTCTGCAATGTTTCCCAAAGTAATTACAATTAACATTAGACCTCTTCACATAAAATTAAGAACCTTGAAATCACCCACTTTGTTTTATAATTTCTATATGTATTATATCTACAAATGTTACTAAACATATAATATGTTATGTTGTTTTAAATAATCTTATGTAAAAGAAAGAAAGAAAGAAAGAAAGAAAGAAAGAAAGAAAGGGAAGGAAGGAAGGAAGGAAGGAAGGAAGGAAGAAAGAAAGAGAGAAAGAGAGAAAGAGAGAAAGAGAGAAAGAAAGAAAGAAGGAAAGAAGGAAAGAAGGAAAGAAAGAAAGAAGGAAAGAAAGAAAGAGTCTTATGTTAACCCATATATATGCCATTGCTGTTACTGTTCCTTCCCGAAGAGGAAATTTCTAGCTGGTACCATTTCCCAACTGCCAGAAAAACTTTCTTCAGCATTTCTTGTAAAGTAGGTCTCCTGGTGGCAAATTCTATTAATTTTAATTTATCTGAAAATGTTTTTATTTTACCTTTATTCTTGAAAGATATTTGACAAGATACAAAATTCTGTCTTCTGACTTCGGTTTTTTCCACTGAGAAATCAGATGGCGTATTTGTTGTTATTTCCCTATATATAAAATCTACTCTCCAGATTTTATGCTTATCTTTGGTTTTCAGCAGTTTGTCTTTTGATGTGCCTGAGTGTGATTTTCTTTGTTTTTGTACTACTTATGGTTTAATAATTATGTGAAATCTGTAAGTTAATGTTTCTCATTAAGTGGAAAAAACTTGGCCATCATTTTTCTAAATATTTTTCCTATCCTCTCATTTTCTATTCCTAGGGCTTCAATCATACATATGTTAGGCATATGCTACTATCCCACAAATCACTGAAAATTTACTCTTTTTCCACTCTTTTTGCTCTCTGTTGTCCAGTTTTTATTTCTATTGATTTATCTTTAACCTCACTGACACTTTATTCTGTTATCTCCAATCTTTTGTTTAGACCTCTAAGTTTACTTTTTTTCAGGTATTATTTTTTTTACATCTAGAATTTCAATTTGATTTTATTTTATGTTTTCTGTTCTTGTGTTGAGATTGTCTACATCTTCACTCATTACAAGCATGTTTTCCTTTATATTCTTAAATGTAGTTATAATAGCTGATTTTAAATCTCTATATGCTAATTCCAACATCCTATGTCACATGAAGATCAGTTTCCATTGATTGCCTTTACTTTTGAATATAGGTCATGATTTTTCATTTTTATTTAAATGGGTTGTCAATTATCCCAGCATCATTTATTGACTAAAATATCCTTTCTCTAGTGGGTGGATATTTTATTATTAGAGCATAAATTCTTAGTTATAACAAGGCTTACCACAGGTATGTAACTGCCAAAAATATTTGGTACTTACATAATCCACATTTTTAAAATAAGTAAAATGAAACTATAAATTTAGGTTCAGTTCTTCTCTGAGAATGCATTTTAAAGTATTTGAGATCCAGTTCATTTGCTTAATGTCATATGGAAATCTTTTCATTCTTTTGGTCATTGGACCTAAATTTCAAAACATTTCAAAGATTTATTTTATCTTCGGCACTGACTTCAATCTTTTGTTTTGCACTTGAGTAATATTTTCTATTCAACTCCAAAATGATCTTTCTTATAAGTACATTTACAGCTTTTAACACAATGCAGGGTTTAGGGGAGGGAGGAAGAAAAGACCAGGAAGTAAGCCAGCTACTATGCTTTTTATAGAAAGAAAATTGTATTATGTATCTGTCGTTTTACACATGAGTAACATTAAGTTGATAGTTCTGATGACAATGGTTACAGTAACACTAATAGAAAGCTTACTATATTTGAGGTACTCTTTTAAACATATCATACATTAATTCATTTAAATTTTCTAAGAACTCTGTGAAGTAGATACTATTACTGTCATCTCTACTTTACTGTTGATGAAACCAAGGCTTAGAAATATTAAATAAAGTACTATGGAGAAACAAAGATTTGAAATGAGGTAGTCTAAATCACCACTCCATTGTTACCAGTTGCCAAGCAGAAGAGGAGGAGGAGAACGAGCAGGAGGATGAAATTATTCAAAGTAGAAACAGATTTGGAACCTCAGTCTTTACACTGTGTATTTGATTGTAACCAAGTGCTTCCTCAATCTGCAAAACAATCCATATGTCAAAGTGCAGGGATGATTGATGACAAAAAAATTCAACAAGACCATGAACATGGATATATGGTTGACATGAGAGATAAATCCCTGTGCTAGAGATTGAACTCCATAAATTATTAAAATCAATAACTCATTCTACTGCTATGAACCCTCACTTAACAAGCAAATTTCTGAATCTTTTTTTCTTCTCTGTAATAATTAAGAAGAGTAAAAAAGCATAAAGTTCTAACTAAACACTGAAATTTTGTATCGCAAAATAAGTACTCATTTAGTTATTTTAAAATTAAGTGTATGTATGTGTGTTTATATGTGTGTAAAAAGTGACCAAAACACTTTTCTCACTTTTCTCATGCTTGCATGAAAAAACGCCACAGAAGTCCTATAGTAATTGGGGAAGGGAAAAATATAACAACTGGCCTATCTGTAAATCCATAAATTAATGGGTAGACATTTAATGTACGTTTTAAACAGTTTTTCTGTAATATGTTCACAGAATTAACCTGTATTGTTCAGTTGTATAATCAAAGACTTAAAAGAGCAAAAGAAATTTCTTCTACAAAAGGATATCATTTAGTTTTTAGTATAATATATTTTTTTCCAAAGCAGTTACCAATTTGTAATACCATATACTATTATGTTTGTTCATGTCGGTTTGTGCATGAAATTGAAATTTAAAAACTCATTTTAGTTTTAAATGAATAATTTTATCTATAATCGTAGACTTGCTGCTGGTCAAATATATGATAATAAAATATACTTATTTCTTGACACACAGCAGATAGTTTATCTCCCTGATGATTTATCTTAAATTTCCTGAATCCATAAATATTAATTATCTATTCAAAGAGCTGATTTATTTGGGAAAATATGTTCATCAAATTCATACATTTATTCTTTCCTACACAGATATTCACTGTGGCCATTGGTGAACCTGAGAGAAGTAAAATGGTTAAATTCTTCTATTTATGAACACCACAAGGTCAGTTTCACCTATCTCAGAACATCTCTACAAAAATTTAATAATGCTTGGGCCAGAAAAAACTTCTAAAACAACGTATAAATTACTACTCCCTTAAGGTAATCAAGAACTTAATCTTGGAGAGTGAAAAGAAATTCTGATTTAATTTATTATGAAATCCATACATTTGTTAGAAAGATACTGGCCAGAACAATGTTTATGAGCATCTATTTGGAGAACACATTTAGAAATTGCCCAAATCAGTAGAAATAAATTAACTTTGACCAACTGAATTTTATCAATTCAATATTATTAAGCATAGTTATAAATGTAGATTCATCTAATCTGCAAAACCACTGTGAAAGACTGTGCTATCCATGAAAATATCAAGGAATTGTGTGAGTAAGATGCTGAGGTACTCTGTTCTCTTCTGATTTCCTATTAGGATTTGCTATTTTAGTGCAGAAGAAAACCTTAGGGCCTTTTGGTATTTCACTGAACTTTAAATACTAAATCTATTCTGGTGTTGCTGAGACAGTCTGTTCATTCTGCATTCTCAAAGTCATGCCTACGTTCTAATAGTGAAAAGCTGAAATACATGATTAAAAGATTAAAAGGTTTGCTACTGCCCTCATCCGTCACACTTACTGAAATAATGTTAAATTCAGACCTCTGAATTTGTAATTTGTCTGATTAAACAGAGATTGTTTTAAGGTTTGTAATACTTACGAAGAGATCTGCAAAGCAGATCAATTATTTTAACACAATTACCAGGGTAGGTGTTTAAATTACTTCAGAAATAATTTTTAAACTTTGCAAACCATGTACTTTTTAAAATGGAGATATAATTGACATGTAATATTATATTAGTTTCAGGTATGATTTGAATATTTGTATATACTGCAAAATGATCACCACAGTAAGTCTAGTTAACATCAATCACCACACATAATTACATATTTTTTTCTTGTGATGAGAACTTTTAAGATTTATTCTTTTAGCAACTTTAAAATATATAATACAAATTTTTTGACCCCACTCCCTTCAGTGAATTTATGTCATACATCTGTAACACAGATTCTTTTCTTACTTTTTTATTTTTTAATAAATGTATACCCTCTTCACTCATATCATATATATATATACACGCACACACACATATATGTGTGTGTGTGTGTGTGTGTGTGTGTGTATATTTTCACATATAACATATATTTTCTTTATATATACCCAGAAGTGGAATTGCTGGATCATATGATAGTTCTATTTTTAATTTTTTAGGAAACTCCATACTGTTTTTCATACTGGCTGCACCAGTTTACATTGCTACTAATAGTGCACAAGGGTTCCTTTTTCTCCACATACTCATCAGACTTGTTATTTCTTGGTATTTTTGATAATAGATACCATTTGTTGTTGTTGTTGTTGTTGTTGTTGTTGTTTATTGTGTTGTATGAGTTCTTTATTTAGATTTTAGCGCCTTATCAGATATATGATTTGCAAATATTCTCCCATTCAGTAGGCTATCTTTTCACTTTGTTGATTCCTTTGCTGGGCAGCAGCTTTTTTGTATGATGCAATCCCAAGTTTATTTTTGCTTTTGTTGCTCTTACTTTTGGTGTCAGATTCAAAAAATCATCACCAAAACCTATATCAAAGAGCTTACCACCTATGTTTTATTCTAGAGTTTTATAGTTTCAGTATTAATGTTCAAGTCTTTAATTCATTTTGAGTTAGTTTTTGTGTATAGGGTAAGATGGTGATATAGTTTCATTCATTTAAATGTAGCTATCCAGTTTTCCCAGCACTGTTTATTGAAGAGACTCTCCTTATTATATATTCTTGGCTCCTTTGTCATAAATTAATTGACCATATATGTGTGGATTTTTATTTTCTGGGCCTCTCTATTCTGTTCCATTGATCTATGTCTATTTTTATACCAGTACCATACTGTTTCATTTAGTTATAGCTATGAAATATAGTTTGTAATCAGTGAGGGTGATGTCTCCTGCTTTGTTGTTATTTCTCGAGATTGCTTGGGATATTGGTTTGTGTGTGTGTGTGTGTGTGTGTGTGTGTGGTTCCATACAAATCCTAGGATTATTTGCTCCATTTCTTTGAAAAATGCCATTGGAATTCTGATAGAGATGACTTTGTACCTGTAGATTCCTTTGGGTAGTATGGATATTTTAACAATATTGATTTTTCCAATCCATAAGCATAGATATCTTACCATTTATTTGTGTCTTCTCTCCTTTCTTTCTTTCTTTTTCTTTTTCTTTTTCTTTTTCTTTTTCTTTTTCTTTTTCTTTTTTTTGGCAGGGGAGGTAATTAGATTTATTTATTTGCTTATTCATTCATTCATTCATTCATTCATTTAAACTGGCAGTACCAGGGACTGAACCCAGGACCTCATGCATGCTAAGCATGTGCTCTACCCTGAATTATACCCTCCTCCTCCTTCATTTATTTCTTAATGACTTGTAGCTTTCTATACACAGGACATCTACCTCCTTGGTTAAAGTTTTTTTACAGGTATTTTATTCTTTTTGAGCAATTCCTTCTGATAGTTCATTATTTTAGAAATGGAACAGAGTTTTGTATATAGATTTTGTATCCTGCAACTTTGCTGAATTCATTTATTTGTTCTAACAGTTTTTGACAGAGTGTTTAGGATGTAATATATATAATTTATGTCATCTGCAAGTAATGACAATTTTACTTCTTTTCCAATTTAGATGCCTTTTCTTGCATTATTTCTCTGGCTAGAACTTCCAATACTGTGTGAAATATAAAGGGAGAGAGTGAGCACCCTTTTCTTGTTTGTGATCTTGGAGGAAAGGGTTTCAGCTTTTTACTAATGAGTATGTTAGTTGTGAGCTTATCATTTATGGCTTTAATTATTTGGCCCTACATTCCCTCTATACCCACTTTGTTGAGAGTTTTTATCATAAATGGATGTTGAATTTTGTCAATGCCTTTTCTGCATTTACCGAGATAATCATACAATGTTTACCTTCATTTTGTTTATGTGGTGGGTCACACTGACGGTTTATGGATGTTGAACCATCCTTGCATCCCTGGAATAAATACCATTTGATCATGCTGTGATTCTTTCAGTGCACTGTTAAATTCAATTTGCTAATATTTTATTGAAGACTTTTGCATCTATGTTTATTAATAGTGATATTGGCCTATAATTTTCTTTTCTTGTGATTTCCTTGTATGGTTTTGGTAACAGGGTAATGCTGACCTCTTAAAAATGAGTTTGGAAATTTCCCCTCCTCTTCTATTTTTGGAAGAATTTGAGAAGGATAAATGTTAATTCTTTTTATGTGGTAGCATTCACCAGTGAAGCCACCTGGTCCTGGAATTTTGTTTGTTGGGAGATTTTGGATTACCAAATCAATCTTCTTACTAGCAATTGGTCTTTTTACGTTTTTTATTTCATCATGATTCAGTCTTGGTAGGTTGTATCTTCATAGGAATTTATCCCTTCTCTAGGTTTCAAATTTGTTCACACATAATTGTTTATAGTAGTCTCTTATAATCCTTTGTATTTCTGTGGTATCAGTTGTAACATCTCCTCTTTCATTTCTGACTAATTTATTTGAGTCTTCTCTCTTTTTTCTAGGTTAGGATAGTTAAAGGTTGGCCAATTTTGTTTATCTTTTGAAAGAACCAGCTCTTAGTTTTATTGATCTTCTCTATTTTCTTTTTAGTGTCATTTCATTTATTTCTGCTCTAGCCTTTGTCTTTTCTGCTGTTCTATAAACTTTGGGCTCCATTAGTTTTTCTATTTCCTTGAGTTATCAAATTAGATTGTTTATTTGAGACTTTTCTTATTTCTCGAGATCAGCTTTTATCACTATGAACTTCCTACTAATAACTGCTTTGGCTGCATTCCACAAATGTTTATGTATTTCCATTTTCATTTGTCTCAAGGTACTTCTTATTTCTCTTTTGATTTCTTCTTTGATCCCACTGGTTGTTTGGTAGCATGTTGTTTCACCTCATGTGTCTTTGAATTTTCCATTTTTCTTCAGATAATTAATTTATAGTTTCATATCATTGTGATCAGAAAAGTTGCTTGGTGTTACTTCAATCTCCTTAAATTTATTAAAACTTGTTTTGTGACCTCAGATATGACCTATCTTGGAAAATGTCCCAGGTATACTTAAGAAAAATGTGTATTCTGTTGCTTGTGAATGGAATGTTCTGTAAATATCTATTAAGTCCATCAAGTCTAATATGTCATTTAAAGCCAATGTTTTATTGATTTTCTATCTGGATGATCTATCCATTGATGTAAGTGGGGCATTAAAATCCCCTACTCTTTCTGTATCACTGACTATTTTTCTTATAGGCTTGTTAATATTTGATTTATATATTTAGGTGCTCCTATATTGAGTGTGTAAGTATTTACAAATGCTCTGTCCTCTTGTTGGATTGATCCTTTTTGCACTATGTAACACCCATCTTTGTCTCTTGTTACTGTCTTTGTTTTAAATTCTATATTTCTGATGTAAGTATAGCTACTCCAGCTTTCTTTTGATTTCTATTTATATGGAATATCTTTTGTCATTCCCTTACTTTCAGTCTGTTTGTGTCCTTACATCTAAAGTGAGTCTCCAGTAGGTAGTATATAAGTAGGTCTTGTTTTTTTTTTTTTTTTTTTAACCCATTTAGTCACTATTTCTTTTGATGGTAGAATTTAGTTAATTTACATTTAAAGTAGTCATTGATAGGTATATACTTATTTCCATTTCGTTAATTATTTTTCGCTGTTTTTTGTATTTCTTCTCTTGTCCTTTCTTTTCTTGTTCTCTTCCTCTGTGGTTTAATGGCTTTCTTTAGTGGTATATTTAAATTCCTTTCTTTCACCTTTTGTGTATTTTCTATAGGTTTTGCTTTGTGGTTACCATAAGGTTTACATATAACAACTTACTTCTATGACAGTCTATTTTAAGTTGGTAACAAGTTCAGTTGGATCCCTTTCTAAAGCTCAACATTTTAACTCTCCCCATTCCAATGTTTTATCTTTTTGATGTAAAATTTAACTTGTGTATCCCTTATCCAATTATTGTAGTCATAGTTATTTTCACTACTTTTTTTCTTTTAGCCTCATACTAGCTTTATAAGTGATTAATCCACCACCTTTAGTATATATTTGCCTTTCCATTGAGATTTATTACTTCCCTGGACACAATCTTGCCATAAATCCTACCTGACCAAACAACGCACAATTGGGAAAAATCTCAAAATGCAGAGCTTCTCCCTGAGTTGCAAAAGGTTCTAACTACACATGAGATACCTCACTTTTAGAACCTGCTACTCAGAGATGAGCCCCAAATCATACAATTTGAAAACCAATGGGGCTCGCATCTCAAGACCAACAAGAGCGTAGTGACCTCGTAGATGGCTCTTAAAGGGCTCATGTGCTCAGACTTACCCATCCAAGGGCCCACTTCAGAGGCAGCGCATTGTGACTAGACTTAAGATGAAGAAGACTTACCTGCCTGTATTAAAGTGGCAGCCTAAGAGGGAGGCATCTGATTTAACGCACACATCTAGGAGCCTGCTGGAACACTCTCTGAGGATGGAGACTGGCAATTACCATTTTCACATTCTCCCTTTACCATCCTCCAGAGCACTAATAACTCTCAGAAGGGAGCTTTTATGCACATCTTGAACCATGTTGTTGCAGCTGCCATCTAGGGGATGCCTCTTGAGTGCCTGCTTTTGGAGATCAGGGGAGCTTGTATTCCTGGCCCTGTGGGACTGTAATAATAGGTATCACCCAAAAAGGAGCTCATACCCTGTCTGGTGCCCCAATTTTTAAAGCTACTACCAGGAGGCACCTCTACTTTGCCTGGCTTTGGTGGCCAGTGGGGCTTATGCTTATGAGTTCCACAGGACTATAAGCAACAGATAAGTGTTCTTAAACAGCTGCCACCCCCAGGACACAGCCAGAGGCAAAAGGTTCAGGAGATTGATCTTTCTGTGAAGGAATCTGACTGTGGCCTGGAGACAGGCTTCTAATTAAACATTCATTTAGGGGTTGGCTATAATCCTTTCTAGAGATCTTGGAGGACAAGTGCTATCTTTACTCTCTCCCTCTGCTGTGTTCTAGTGTGCCAGTGTCTCCTGGAGGAGCACTTTACACGTGGCTGATATGCTGGTTTTACATCTGGCTCCCTAGTACTTGAAGATGCTGACCAGGAGACACCCTTTGGTCATGTGGCTCTGATGGCCAGGAGGGCTTGCTTTCCTGAGTCCTATGGAACTGTGGCAATTGGAGAGAGTTTTTCTTGGCAGGCTGCCACCCACACAGCACTGTGCAGAGAACAGATTTAGACACAACCCCCATTTTGTCTGTGAAGGAGGCCTCTTGCCTTGTCCTGGAGCTTTAACAGGAAGGGCAGTCTTTCAGTTTGGAACACATTTAATGGACTACAGAGCTGCTCTCAAGAAATGTAGCCTGTGAATGTCTTCTTGGCACTTGCTCCAGCTTGCCAATATCTCCCCAAAAAGAGCTTATACACTCCTCCAGAGCCTCGATTTTTGAAACTTCTGCCTAGGGGATACCACCAGATTGCCTGGTGAGCAGGGCTTATGTCTTTGGACCCACAGGACTATATATATTTGCATACTTTTAAAAACTGCTGCCCGAGAGTCTAGCTTCCAAACAGCCTGAATCTAGGTGCTGAGATCTTCCCCTAGGAACACTGACAGGTCTTGGTACATCCTCAACTCCTGGGAACTGTTAAAAATATAATAGGCTGCTTGGGCAAGATTTGAGAGATGACAAAGAGTTGAGGCAGAGATGAATGACAAGGTTCACCTCCTACAATTAATTAATTATAGTCACTGTGCTGTACATTATATCCCCAGGATTTAATTATTTTTTAACTGGAAGTTTGAACCTTTTGACCTCCTTCATGTACTTTATGTACTTCATATACCATATATTTTTGCATGCAAGGTATAATTGCCAGTCAATCAACTTGTCTTTTTTTGTAAGACTGACGTCCACACATAGATAAGTAGGGAATTACTATCAGGTAATATGATAATACTGACATTTCTATATATAAATTATTTTAAAGCCAAATTTTTAATAAAATGATTAAATCAATTTCAAACATTCCCATGATGACTAATAAATGATCACTAGAGGTTGCAGTATTCAGGCCAGAACAAGTAGTTAAATCTATGCATTCATACTCTATCATGTCAGTATAAATACGTATATACTTTTGAAAGGAATATGATAATATGTAGCAAAACCCAAAGATTTTCATGAGTTTTGCTATAGTAATTCCACAAGAGGAGATTTCTCTTAAGGTAATAATTCAACAAAAGCAAGAAGGTATGAGTCCAAAAAATATTCAGTACAGCATTATCTATAACAGAATAAATATTAATGATAGGGAAAGGCTTACTAAATTATGTTACATTAACATTATGGGATATAACACAGCTATGAAAAATAATGACTATAAAAACAAAGAGGAGACAACTGTTGTAATACAATTTCAAGTTGCAAAAATGAAACTATAGATTGTAATTTATACCTGACATCAACTGTGTAAAATAAGCTATTTGCAAGTAACAACAGGAAAATAATCAGCAAAAATGAGAAACACCTGCTACGTTAGGATAGAGAGAGTCATGGTATTTGCTTTTCATTTTTTTCCCATTGCATTTTATTAGTAGTAACAATGGTGAGCATAACAATGAAAACAAAAACAGCAGTAATACATCCAAGGTGAAAAGCCACATCACATTCAGAAAGCTGAAACACTTTTAAAGACTCTTTTTAAGTCAACTCTATTTTTTGAGCAGTTTTAGTTTCACAGCAAAGCTGAGCAGAAAGTACAGAGTTTTTATATATACTCTATCTTGTCACATGCACAGCCTCCCCCCAGAATCAACATCCCCTACCAGAGTGGTACATTTGTTATAATCAGTGAACCTATATTAACCACATTATTTTCACTCAAAGTCCATAGTTTATATTGGGGTTTACTCCTGTGGCGTATACTCTGAATTTGGGCAAGTATATAATGAAATGTTTCCACCACTATAACATTATACAGAATAGTTTCACTGCCCCTACAGTCATATCTTCTGCATATTCATCCCTCCCCCACTAACCTCTGGCAGCTACCAATCTTTTTTTCTTTTCTTTTGCATTTACTAATTTATTATAAAGGATGCAACTCAAGAATAGCCAATAGAAGAAATGAGTAAGATAACAACAGCAAAAACAAAACCATTGCTCTTTTTGTTGTCTCCATGGTTTTGCCTTTTCCAGAATTTCCAATAGTTGAAATACTGTGTGTAGCCTTTTCAGATTAGCTTCTTTCACTTAGTAATATGAACTTAAGATTACCCTATGTTTTTTATGGCTTTATAGCTCATTTCTTTTTAGCAATGGATAATATTCCATTGTATGGATGTACCACAATTTATTTATCCATCTACTTACTGAGGGACATCTTGGTTGCTTCTAAGTTTTGCCGGTTATGAATAAAGCTGCTGTAAACATCTATGTACAGGTTTTTGTGTAGACATTAGTTTTCAACTCTTTTGGTAAGTATCAAGGAGCATGATTGTTGGGTCATATGGTAAGAGTATGTTTAGTTTTATAAGAAATCACCAAACTGTCTTCCAAAGTGGATGTACCACTTTGCATTACTACCAGCATTGAAGGAGGGTTCTCGTGTCACATTGTAACCAGCATTTGGTTTTGTCACTGTTCTAGATTTTGGCCATTTCAGGAGGTGTGTAATGGCATCTTACTGTTTCAATTTGCAATTCCCTGAAGTCACATTGTGTGAACATATTTTCATGTGATTAGCTGCCATCTGTGTATTTCCTTTGTGAGGTGTTTGTTAAGGTCTTTGGCCCATTTTTCAACTGGATTTTTTTTTTTTTTAGTTTTAAGGGTTCTTAGTATATTTTGGATAGCAATCCTTTACTTGATATGTATTTTACAAATATTTTTCTCCTAGTCCGTGTTGCATCTTTTCATTCTTTTGAACAATGTCTCTCCACAGACCAGAGATCTTTAATGTTAATGAGGTCCAGATTGCAATTCTCTCTTTCAGGAATCATGCCTTTGGTGTTATATCTAAAAGTCATTGCCAAACCTAAGGTCATATGGATTTTCTCCTAGGTTATCTTCCAGGAACTTGAAGTCTATGAATCATTATGGGTTAATTTTTGTAAAGGGGATAAGGTCTGTGTCTGTATTCATTTTTTGCATGTTATGTCCAATTGTTCCATCACCATTTGTTGAAATGATTACCTTTGCTCCATTGTATTCCTTTTGTTCCTTTGTCAAAGATCAGTTGACTATATTTATGTGGATCTATTTCTGGGCTCTTTATTCTATTCCAGTGGTCTATCTGTTTATTCTTCTACCAATGCCACATTGTCTTGATTATTGTGGCTTTTTAGTGAGCCTTGAAGTTGAATAGCATCAGTCCTCCAACTTTGTTCTTTTCCTCCAATGTTGTATTGGCTATTCTGGATCTTTTGCCTCCCCATATAAAGTTTAGAATTAGTTGGTTGATATTTACAAAATAACTTCCTGGATTGCATTGAATCTATAGATCAATTTGGGAAGAACTGACATCTTGACAATATTGAGTCTTCTAATCCATGGGCATGAAATATCTCTCCATCCATTAGTTATTGATTTGTTTCATCAGAATTTTGTGGTTTTCCTCATATAAATTTTGGACATGCTTTGTTAGATTTATATTTAATTATTTCATTTGTTGAGGTGCTACTGTCAATAGTATTATGTTTTTTATTGGAAATTCTACTTATTTATTGCTGTTTTATAGTCAAACTATTAGATTTCCATATGTTAACCTTATATCCTCCAATCTTGCTATAACTTCTTATTAGTTCCAGGACTTTTTTTGCTAGTTCTTCAGGATTTTCTGCACAAATGATCATGACATATGCAAACAAAGACAGTTTTGTTTCTTCCTTCCCAATTTACGAAATTTTTATTTCCTTTTCTTGCCTTACTGCATTTTCTAGGACTTTCAGTACAATGTTGAAAAGCAGTGATAGGAGGGTACATCTTAGACTTGTTTCTGATCTTAGAGGGAAAGATTCGAGTTTTTCAACTATTAAGTATGATGTTAGCTGAGTTTTTTGTAGATATTCTTTATCAAGTTGAGGAAATTCCCCTCTATTTTTAGTTTACTGAGAATTTTTAACCATGAATAGGTATTGGGATTTGTCAGATTCTTTT
This sequence comes from Camelus bactrianus, assembly GCF_048773025.1. Classification (NCBI taxonomy): domain Eukaryota; kingdom Metazoa; phylum Chordata; class Mammalia; order Artiodactyla; family Camelidae; genus Camelus; species Camelus bactrianus. The sequence goes on from NC_133542.1 coordinate 52,478,542, forward strand.
TCTGCATCTATTGATATGATCCTATGATTTTTCTTGTGAATAATGGATCACATGAATTGATTTTTGCATGTTGAAATAGATTTAATCAGAGATAAATCCCATTTAGTAATGGTGTATAATTCTTTTTATGCATTGTTGGATTCAGTTTGCTAATATTTTGTTGAGGACATTTACATGTATGTTCATGAAAGATACTCATTTGTAGTTTTCTTGTAATGCCTTTGCCTGGTTTTAGTGTTAGGGTAGTGCTAGCCTTCTAGAATGACTTAAGAAGTAATCCCTCTGATTCTATCTTCTGAAAGAGGTTATAGAGAGTAGGCATAATTTCTTAGATATTTTTTTTTAGAATTTACCAGTGAACTCATCTGGACCTAGTGCTTTCTATTTTATAAAGTTATTAATTATTGATTCAATTATTTTCATAGGTATAGGTCTATTCAGATTGTCTGTTTCTTCTTGTGTGAATTTTGGGAGACTGTGTCTTTAAAGAAATTGGTCCATGTCATCTGGGTTATCAATGGCATAAAGCTGTTCACAGTTTGCCTATTCTTTAAATGGATTGTTCATTTTGTTATTGTTGAGTGTAAGAGTTCTTTGTATATTTTGGATAACAGTCCTTTACTTTTGAACACTTTAAGCCAGATGTAAATATGTGTCTTTTACTAAAGCCACAGTCTGTAAATCAACCTCTGAAAGAACATATTCACTACGATTATCTGGTAGAAGGGGGCCAGTTAGAAGATGTGGGTTACCATTACCTGTTCTAACCTAACTCAGTTGGTAATCTGTCATAGTCATTTACATCTGAATCAGTCCTACACCAACTGTGTGAGTTCAGTCAGTGACAATGAGCACTCTAATCCACAAATTTAATGCAAGTTACAATCTGGTAAAAAAAAAAAAAAAAAGGTTATCGGGATTCATTATTTAGCAAATGATATTTGAGCACTACTATCCAAGCCTATCCCAGATTGCCACACAGCACACTGAGAGGGTTACAATGGTTGTCTGCCTATCAAGGATGAAATTCTAACAGTTCATAGAAACCCTGTATGGGAGCTTAAGGCTTCTAATTATCCTAGCCACATATACCTGAAGTCTTATCCTAGCCACATATACCTGAAGTCTCAAAACAGTAATTTTATATTGTTGAAAGCGTGGCTAGTACTTCACATCAGTTTTCTACTATCAGGGTTTTAAGTATGATCTCTTAAGAAACCACTGACATAATATTACTACAATGGCCACAGGTTATACAATAATGAATAATTATCACATATGTACGACTTTACTACTATGAAGTGAGGACCAATCTGAGGACAAGTCAATCCCTAACCCCTTATTTTATAGGACCTAAGAAGGATTGGTAACAACAGGCTGGGTAGAACATAATACACTGCTGATAAAATTTTTAGTACTTATAAATATAAAAATATTAATAAAATAAGAATTTTAGATGAAATGGTACATTTTAGAATTAATATTAAATCAAAACTTTATTTTAAATTCTAATTAATTAATTAATTAATTAATTAATATCTATTAAGTCAGTCTGGTCTAATGTGTCAATTAAGACCAGTGCTTCCTTATTGATTTTCTGTCTGGGTTATCTGTCCATTGATGTAAATGAGGTGTTAAAAGTCCCCTGATATTATTACATTACTATTAATTTCAGTTATTGTATTCTTCAGCTCTGATTGATTCTTTTTTATATTTTTTTGAATTCTGTGTTTAAATTCTCACTGTGTTCTTCTATACTTCTCCCCAGTTCAGTGAGCGTTTTTATGACTGTTGCTTTGAACTATTTATCAGATGAATTACTTACCTTTGTTTCTGTTTCCTCAGGGTTTTTTTTCCAGGGTTTTGTATATGTATATACCTACAATCAGAAAACAAGTAACAAAATGGCAATAAGTACATACCTATCAATGATCACTTTAAATGTAGATGAACTAAATGCCTTTCTTTCCCCATTTTCCCCTGTCCTGTTTCCTTCACTTCTTTACCAGTTTCCCAGTCCACTTCGGCCAAGTTCTACCTAAGGCAACACTCTTTAGAGAGAAAAATCAAGTGGAAAAACTTGCTGTAACAAATAGCAATAAAGATATGTTTACCTTTTTAATAAAGATAAGTGTACACAATAGACTAATAAGAAAAAATAGAGTCCCAAGACTGACTAATGTATATATAAACATGATTTTTTATGAAGGGAGGTACTTAGATCAGTGAGTCTATTCAACCAACATTGATGGAAATATTAGATATCTGTACCTAGCCAAAGCAACCTAAAAATTATTTTGAAGAGCACCAAGACTTTCCTCCAGAAGGAAAACAATGTGTGAAATTTATGCCATCAGTTATCAAGACTTACTATTAGTAAGTAAAACAATATTGCATAGGCTCAGGGAAAGATAAATAGACCAACAGAAGAGACATACCCTCGCATGTATGAAAATATGATGTCTAAAGTAGCTGGCACTGTAAATCAGTATTTAAAAATATGCCGTATTCAATATGTTGTTATAATTTGGTAATTAAAATGTGAAAAAATAAAATAGAATTACTGCTTCATACCAAATAAAAAAACAATATTTTTAAAACTTGTGACAAAAGTATAGGAGAAATGTTTATGACTAGTATAGGGAAGAAGTATAAAGAAACTCAGTAAGTATAAACAATAAATAAAATTTGACTGCAGTAACAAATTTAAAGCTTCCTATTAATAAAATAATACAACAGAGGAAATTTTAAAAAGATAAATACCAAAGTAGGAACCAATAATTACAACTATTATTACTGACAGAACTTGGCCAATATATATGAGGATCTTAAAAATTATAATTTGATCATCACTTTTCTATTCCTTTTGTGAACAGTATTTTAGTTTTATCTTTTTGCAACCACATAAACTAGTTATTATTATTGTCTTATAGAGTAATTTTGTTAGATTTTGTTTACCCACATAAGAAAAGCTATCAAAAGGAGTAAATCAAATAAGCTATCTGGAAAAGAGGAGGTAGGATCAAGGATATAAAAAAAATATATATATATATATTACAAATGAAACAAATAAAGTAGACATATACAAATGTGTATGATTATTGCTAAATATGCACACACAAGTCAAAAGCATAGTAAAATATCATTATACTCATTTCACTGGTAAAAAGTAGAAAGTTTGACTGTACCAAGAAGTGAAGTCTTGATGTTGTAGGGACTTTTATACACTGCAGTAGGACGTTACATTGTAAACCACTTGGAAAACCCTTTGGCATTGCCTAGTAAAGTTTAGAGTGCATATTAAATGAAATTTTAATTTTCAATATATGAAACAAATTTCTCCACATTTACAAAGAAGGCATGCACTGGGTACATTGTTTATTACAACAAAACACGAAAACAAATCCACAGTCAGAAGACAAAAATTGTGGTATGTTCATATAATAGAATAGGACACAGCATTTAAAAATGAATATACCTAAACTATATCACAACATAGATAAATTCACAAGTATAATGTTAAATCATTTCAAAAAATCAGGTCATAGAAGAATGTACCAATTTCCTTGACTGAACACCAGTTTCTTTAACTGAAAATAGACATAGTAAAACCTACTTAATAGAGTTGTTATGAGATTAAATGAAACTGTATCTTCAAGGTATAATATATGCTTTAAAAAGTTTACACATTTTAAATTCATATTCTTAAGGATATAATAATAATGTAAAAATATTATGAGAACTATTTCTACTTAAACTAATTTATAAAATCATACTGTAATGAAATTGAAATGAAATAACTAGGATCACTTTAGAAGCATCTCCTCATATGCATTATTGATAAAGTAAAATTTTTCTTATTCTCAGGTTAATACAGTCCTCTAAATACCTATACTTTTCAAATAAATAAATGTATTTGAAAGAAATAAAACTCTATTTCCTTTGAAAATATAACAAATACCAAACTTTGTACTCATCTGTGTAGACCTACTCTTCTTTTAGTCCAAATTTTGTCTCACTGTATATTAAAGGCTACTGTATACTTAGTGAGTATATGTTACGATAAAGTCAGAAAATTATTATGATGGCATCATCATAGGATATAAAACTTTGTATATACAGAAAAATCTCTTCATTTAACAATATAAAGATTTGGAGAGCTGGAGTAGGTATTCATCTTTCTGGGATGATGCTAAAGCAGGGCTATCTATGGATGAATGTACACACTGGAATGACTTCAAGGAATTCTTTTTGGAAGCATCAACATAGTTGTCTGTACCACTGGAATCATGGAAAGTAATACACATAGAAATTGAGAATCTTTTTTTTTCTTTACTAAAAAAATTATGTTGTTTTCTATGATTGTGTGTGTGATGCCTGTGGAGGTAGTCTTTCAGAGTAGTTAATGACATGGACTTTGCAGTTAGAGAGACTTGCAGTTAAATCTGACTCTATTCTCAAAAATAGAATGACTTTGAACTAGTTAGCTTATCTCATTAAGTTTCTGACTTTGGAAAATAATGCTAGGGGGGAGAGGAGTTAGTATAATACCAATCACGTTATTGGTTTTTAGGCAATGATAAAAATTTAAAAAGATTAGTCTAATAATAATTGTTATTTGTTTTTCTTTGTTTGCCTTTTATTTCCAAATTATTTAAAATTAAGAAAAACAAAAAGAATTAACCCATTTTCCCACCCACTCACCCATCCCTGTCTCTGGCAAACACCCATCAGTTCTCCGAATTCATGAGTTTGGTTATTTATTTATATTCCACATAACCAGAGAGCTCGTACATAATTTGTCTGTCTCAGTCTGGTTTATTTCACTTAGCATAATACCCTCAAGGTCCATCCATATTGTCACAAATGGCAAAATTACCTACTTTTTTCTGGCTGAATAATATTCCATTGTATATATGTACCACACTTTCTTTATCCATTCATCCATTGATAGACACATAGATTGTTTCCATATCTTGACTATTGTAAATAATACTGCAATGAACATGGGTTGCATATATCTTTTCAAATTAGTGTTTTTGTTTACTTTGGATAAATACCCAGAAGAATAATTACTGAAATCTTATGGTAGTTCTATTTTTAATTTTTTGAGTAACTTCTATGCAGTTTTCCATAGTGGTTGCCGCAGTTTACATTCTCCCTAATAGTACACAAGTTTTCCCTTTCCTCCACATTCTCACCAAGACTAGTTATTTCTTGTCTTTTTGATAGAAGCCTTTCTAACAGGAATGAGGTGATTATCTCATTGTGATTTTGATTTTCATTTCCTTGATGATTAATGATGGAGAGCATCTTTTCATGTACCTGTTTGCCATCTTATGTCTTCTTTGGGAAAATGTCTATTCAGATCTTCTGCCCATTTTTAAATTGGAATATTTGAGGGTTATTTTTTAGTTTTTGGGGTTTTTTTTTTTTTTTTGCTATTGAGTTATATGAGTCATTTATATATTTTAGATATTAGCCCCTTATCAGATACATGATTTGCAAATATTTTCTCCCATTCAGTAAGTTGGTTTTTCAGTTTGTTGATGGTTTCCTTTACTTTGGAGAAGCTTTTTAATATAATTCAATTATTTATTTTTGCTTTTCTTGCTTTTGCTTTTGGTGTCAGATCAAAAACAAAAACAAAAAACTCAACACAAAGATCGATGTCAAGGAGCGTACCACCTATTTTTTTCTTCTAGGAGCTTTTTTTTGTTTAAGTCTTAACACTCAAGTCTTTAATTCATTTTGAGGTGATTTTTGTGTGGGGTAAGATGGTAATGCAATTCCATTCATTTGCATGTGGCTGTCCAATTTTCCCAACACCACTTATTGAAGAGATTATCCTTTCCCCATTGTATGTTCTTGGATCCTTTGTCAAAAATTGATTGACCATACATGCATGGATTTATTTCTGGTCTCTCCATTCTGTTCCATTGGTCTATGTGTCTGTTTTTATGCCAATACAATACTGTTTTAAATATGGTTTGAAATCAGAAGTGTGATACCTCTATCTTTGTTGCTCTTCCTCCAGATTTCTTTGACTATTTGGGTCTTCTATGGTTCCATACTTTTAAGATAGTTCTATTTCTGTGAGAAATGCTACTGGAATTTTGATAGGTATTACGCTGAACTTGTGGATTGCTTTGGGTATTATGGACATTTTAACGATATTGATTCTTTCAATCCATGGGAATGGAATACCATTCTGTTTATTTGTAACTTCTTAAATTTTTCATTAATGTCTTGTTGTTTTCAATATACAGGTCTTTCTTTTACCTCCTTGATTAAATTTATTCCTAGGTATTTTATCATTTTTGAAGGAATATTAAATGTTATTTAAAAAAATTTTTTTCTGATAGTTTATCATTAGTATATAGAAATGCAACAGATTTTTGCATGCCAATTTTGTATCTTGCAACTTTACTTAATTTGTGGTCCTAACAGTTTTTGATAAAGTTTTTAGGGTTTTCTATATATAATATCATGTCATCTGCAAATAGTGACAGTTTTACTTCTTTCTTTCCAATTTGGATCGATTTTATTTCATTTTCTTGCCTAATTGTTCTGGCTGAGACTTCTAATACTGTGTTGAATAGAAGTGGAGAAAGAGCATTCTTGTCTTGTTCGTAATCTCAGAGGAAAGGCTTTCAACTTTTCACCATTGAGTTTAATGTTGCCTGTGGGCTTGTCAAATATGGCCTTTATTATATTGCTGTATATTACCTATGTACCTACTTTGTTGACAGTTTTATCATAAATGAATGTTGAATTTGCCAAATGGTTTTTCTGCATCTATTGAGATAATCATAAGATTTTTTTCCTTTTTTTTGTTGTTGTTAATGTGGTCTATTTCATCAAATATATATGGATGTTGAATTGTTTTTGCATCCCTGGATTAATTCTACTTGATCATAGTGTATGATTGTTTTAATGTCTTATTGAATTGAGTGTTGAGGATTTTTTCATCTATGTTTATTGGGGCTAGTGGTATTTAATTTTCTTCTCTTATGACATCTTGTCTCTTTTGGTAGCAGGATGATGCTAGACTCATAAAATGAGTTTAAAAGAATTCCATCCTTTTCTATTGCTTGGAAGAATTTGAAAAGGAGTGGTATTAATTCTTGGAGTGTTTGGTAGAATTCACCAGTGAAGCCAGCTGATGCTGGACTTTTGTTTGTTGGGAGGTTTTGGATTACCCATTCAATCTCCTTAATAGTAATTGTTCAGATTTTCTATTTCATCACAGTACAGGCTTGGTTGGTTGTATCTTTCTAGAAATGTATCCATTCTTCCAGGTTTCCAATTCGTTCTCATTTAATTATTCATAGTAGTCTCTTATATTGCTTGTGTTTTCTGTGGTACCAGTTGTAACATTTCTTTCATTTCTGATTTTATTTATTTGAGTCCTCTTTTTTTCTTGGTGACTCTAGCTAAAAGTTGATCAATTTTGTTTATCTTTTCAAAGAACCAGATCTTAATTTCATTTCTATTCTATTCTCTTTTCAGTCTCTATTTCATTTATTTCTGTACTAATCTTTTTTATTTCCTTCCTTCTACTAACTTTGGGTCTCAATTCGTCTTCTTTTTCTAGGCTTCTGGTGTAAAGTTAGGTTATTTGTTTAAAATTTTAAAGCTTTTCTTATTTCTTGAGATAGGCATTTATCACTAATGCACTCCCTCTTAGAACTGCTTTTGTTATATCTTGTATATTTTGGTATGTTACATTTCCTTTTTCATTTGTCTTAAGGTATTTTTTTATTTCTTCTTTGATCCATTGGTTGTTCAGTAGCATGTTGCTAATTTCCATGTATTTGTGAAATTTTTAGTTTTCTTCATGTAAATAATTTCAAGTTTGATAACATTGTGGTCAGAAAAGATCCTTGATAATTTTTCAATCCTTTTAAATGTATTAAAACTTGTTTTGTGGCCTACCATGTGATCTATTTTGCAAAAAGTTCCATATGCACTTTAGAAGAATGTGTATCTGTTGCTTATGGATGGAATGTTCTGTAAATATCTGTTAAGCCAGTCAAGTCTAATGTGTCATTTAAGGGCTATATTTTCTTATTGATTTTCTGTCCGGATGATCTATCCATTGACATAAGTGGGATATTAAAGTCTTCTACTGTTATTATATTGCTATGTATCTCTTTCTTTAGGTTTGTTAATATTGCTTTATATATATTCAGGTACTCCTATCATAGGTGCATAAATTTTTGCAAGTGTTATATCCTCTTGTTGGATATATGTTTTTATCGTTATGTAATGCCCTTCTTTGTCTCTTATTACAATCTTTGTTTTAAAGTCTATTTTGTCTGACATAAGCACAGCTGCTCCAGCTTTCTTTTGACTTCTATTTGCATGGAATATATTTGTCTTCCCTTCACTTTCAATCTGTTTCTTTCCTTGTATCTAAAGTGAGTCTCTTGTAGGCAATATATAAGTGGGTCTTTTTTTTTTTATCCATTCAGGCACACTGTGTGTTTTGATGGTAGAATTTAGTCCACTGGCATTTAAAGTAATTATTGATAAGCGTATACTTATTTCCATTTTGCTAATGTTTTTAACTGTTTTTGTAGTTCTTCTCTGTTTCTCTTGTCTCTTGCTCTCTTCCTTTGTGATGTGATGACTTCTTTTACTTCTATGTTTACCTTCCCTTCTCCTTTCTTTTGTTGGTATAACATAGGTTTTGCTTTATAGTTACCATGAGGCTCACATAAAACAACTTATATCTATAACAATCTATTTTAAGTTAATAACAATTTTGACCCCATTGTAAAGCTCCACATTATTACTCTCACCCCAATAGCTATTTCTAATGACACATTTACTATGCATAAATCACTGTAAGAAGCAATTTGCATCTATTATCTCACTGAATCTTGGAAAGAGAATTTAACAGAAAGCTACCTTTATTATTTCTATTTTACAGAGAAACAAAACCAACTCTTAGATAATACATTGTTTGAAAAAAGCTAATTTAAATAGTTTTCTCTCCCAAATATAATCACTGATAATATTTCAAAGTAATTTCTTCAAAACTTTTGCTTTGTACTAAATATTATCATGCATTCATTTTTAAATGTTAATTAAGATTCTTCTAAAATTATTTTTAAATTATTTAAATTTCTTAATGCTGGATACTTAAGGTTTTTTAAACATTTTAGTCTATATAAATAATGTTGCAATGACCATTTTTATGAATAAAGCTTTATCTTTCTATCAGATAATGCCTTTAGGATAATTAATATGAGGAGTTATATTTTTAAGACTTTTGATTCACATGGGCAATTTGTTGTCCAGGAAGTTTGTACCAACATATAATACTTAATAGATATTAGAATATATACAGATGTATATAGGCATAGATATATAATTTTAAATTAGTTTAATATATTTTTAATATTTATTTTTTGAAATGAGATTTGATGGCACAAACTAATCTGGTATATGTGAATTAAAATTTCAGAAATCACTGCTAACAGCACCCTACATAAAACAAGCTTTCAACTCTCTACTGGAGTAAAAACTACTGAAGCAAATAAAATTTCTCCTTTTATAGATTAGGGAAGTAAATTGGTCCAAAAAGATACACAAAAAGCATCAAAGCTAATGAAAGAGACAGATGCTAGATAAGAAGATGAGTGTGTTGAATTGAAGACGAATGTCTTTAGGCTTTAAGAAACAGATGACTAGAAAATATAACTCCTTTTTCAGAGCTGTCAGGGTGAAAGACGTTATAAATAATCATTTTCTCTTTTGTAAAGTTTGAAGCAAAGGATTACTCCCACTGGCAGCCAAAGAAAAGAAAGGTTACTGAAAAGAAGGATAGCATATTGCTAATAGTAAATGATTTTTTTAAAGCTAGTTTCTGAGGAAAATGTCTAAACTTCAAGAGAGTTAAATAACAAAAGAATAATTAATCTAAATAATAAAGATTAAGAGCCAGCAAATGTTACAAGCATCTCTAAAGCAACACATCCTTTTGTTTATTCAATTCACTAAATATTTTTTGATTACTTAATACATGCTGAGCAGTAAATTAGACCATAAGAATTAAAGAATACTTTAGACAGTGTCCTTGTACTGTAAAAACTGAGAGTCTATTCTGGGAGTAAGCAAGTAAAGACAATTATAGCACTATGTGATACTTCATTAGTTATTATAAATATGTATATGTTCAAACAGTGAGATACTTTTCTTTAAACTGTCAGTTAACAAAGTTGACTGAGTTGACCTTGTTATTTTATGGTAATAGTCAATCTTGTCAAAAGTGAGTAAATAAACACTCTATCCATTATTGGTAACATTGCAAATTGATACCACCTCTCTGAAGGGAAATTTGACCCTGTAAAGAATTGTGAAAGACCTGAGATTTAACCTTTCTCACAAGCTAAAACTTTAGTCTACAAAAATTTTCAGGGAAGTTCACGAAGATGAGATATGTAGCCACAGTATCCTTATTTTCCTGTGCCAGTCCTCCAAGCCCCAAATTCCACAGAGAGAAGTGAAGAGGACCAAGTGACATGCATATGAGATGGACTGCAATAGCACCCAAACTTAATTGCTTTATGCTGGACAGTAAGCATGCCTACCCATTGCTCTGGAGGAAGACTATCTTCTAAGACTGTTCGCTATACAAACATCTACGAAAAATTGTTTGAAACTAAGGCAGAAGTGACTCTGCTTACAAAATAAAGAATACTGTCTCCCATCATACCCTAAATATCAGGTTTTAAAAATACCTGATATTACACAAAGAAGAGGATTGTTAAATCAGACTCAAATGAAAAATCTCACTCAATATGGAGATAACGATTTCAAGTATATAAATAATATCAAGGCACAGGTATACCAAGGAGAGTTCTGATACCACCAGTGAAGTTCCACGGGTGCTTTCTTAGCACATTATACCTCTGAGAACAACGTGTATTTACTAAAAAGGGAACTCTTTAAGTCATTTCATACTTACTTAGTCACTCAATTTCATAATATTTTCTTGGCATATTTGACATATTCCAGGAATCTATTCCCTATATGTTTATTTACCATAAACAATTCTAGACAGTTGGTTATATCCTGCTAAAAGCATTCAAGCATTCCATAATAAAGACTCCATCGATGGATTTGCCAGCAGGTATGTCATTAATATTTATTAGGAAGGATATGAGGTAGGTGCTCTTGTTATTCATTTAACTTCTTGGCAGTTCAGTCCCCTTAATCCATAGATAAGAAAATAGGAGCATCTACCTTATATGTTTATTATAAGAATTTAATCTCTTAATACACGTAAAGCAGTTAGAATAGTGTCTCTCATATAGTAAAAACCTGTGTTGGTTAACACTATTACGATGAAACAACAAAGTCTCTTTTAGGAAAATGTTTAAAGACTTTGATATATCCATATGATAAAATCTAATACAAACTTCTTTTTAGTTTTTGAGAAATATTTAGTGCAACAGGAAACACTCATAACATATGGTTAAGTAAAATTAGCTTGACTCAAAACTGTAGTCCTATAATATACCAATTTTAGAAAATACACACACACATGCACACACACACACACAAAAAGTAAAACCCCGGAGAGACTGAGAAGATGGCGGAGTAGAAGGACGCTCGCAGGTCACCCTCTCCCACAAATACACCAAGACCCACATCTACGGACCCATTCAGCCAACCAGAGCACCTGCGGAACTCCGACAGAACATCACCCTCTTCAAAAGATAAAGACGCCAAAAATCTGGTAGGAGAAAAGGAAAAAAGAAAGAACAAAAGGCAAAGCAGTGCCGGACGGGTCCCACGGGGAGGGAGCGGCAAAGGAGGACTGGCGCTCACTCGCTGGGTCTCCCCTCTCCAACTGAGAGGCCAGCGGGACGGAGGAGGAGCCTCCTAGGCTCGGATCTGTACAGAGCAGCCCTTGACTGACAGAACTAAGCTAAACGGGCACAGAGCGTCCCCCCGACACCCAGCCTGAGACGCCGGCCGGCAGCCGCGGGCAGGGCCAGACTGCACAAGCCGGGCCGAGGACGGGGGCGGCTGCACAGAGGCAGCCCCAGGGGAACGCAAGGGGCTGCGCGCCGTGGCTGTGAGTGCACAGGGCAGAACAACCTGGGCCCGCCATAAAACAGCAAGGTTGATGTGCTCTCGGGGGAAGGGTGCACACCCCCATCTCTGAAAACCCGCAGAAAGTTTTCGGGGGAAGAGAGGCGGGGCTCAGGCACAGCCGCCATATCCTCCGCGCTGAGCACCCAGGCGGGGCCGGGGCGAAACCTGCATCCGCACCGAAAGGCTTAGCAGCCTCAAAGGCCAGACTGAGACTGGCCTGCAGCCCGGGGCAGATAGGATCCTTCCATCCTGGTCCCTCAGAGAACTTGCTCCACAAAGACAAACTAGGAGCTGGGTTTTGGCTCGGAGCAGGGACAGGGCTGTCCCTCGGTCTTCCCCGAGCCCATCTGCGGAGCGCAGACCAGGGCGGAGCGCCGACCAGGGCGGAGCGCGCAGCCGCACAGAGAGCAGAGCTACCTGCGGTGCAAGTAGAGGGAGAGCGGACCCCCAGCCTTTCGGGCAGGAACACAGCCCCTGACCGAGGTGCTGGGAGGGGGCACGACCCGCCCTCCTACCTGGCCAGTCTGCAACATCTGACTGCGGCATCCAGAGGGGCAGCGACCCGCCCGCCCACAGCAGAGAGCTGCACCTGACCCAGTGTTAGGAGGAGGCGCGATCCGCTTGCCGACAGGTGCTGGGAGCAGCACAGAAGAGGGCGCCAACGGATGGCCTCTGAAAACAGCAAGCTGAGCTTCCAAAACAGGACGAAGACAGAAAGACTTCACATTAAAAACACACAGACTCCAGGAGAACACCGACAAACCCCCCCCCCTTTTTTTTTTTTTAAATCTGTTTTTACCTGTTCTATTTTCTATTACTCTCTTAATTTTTACTTTTTAATTCATTTCTATTTCTCTTGGGTTTTGATGTCCTGTTATTGATTAGACACAGGTTTCAAATACATCTATTCATCTCCCCCCCCGTTTTTTGTAAAGGTTTTGAAAGGACGTCTCAACCCGATTAATACTCTGCTTCAACTCACTCTTCTATTATTCATTATACACTGTTTTTAAACCCTCTTTCTCCCTTCTTTTAAAATTCTTTCTCTCTCTCTTATTTTTTTTTCTTTTTTTCCTAAATTCTATTCCTAAGTAGGCATCAGATAGATAAAATCCTTAAGGACCAAAATAAACAACTGATACTCCATAAACCACAGTGCCAAAGAGGTATGAGCAAGATGAAAAAGCAGTAAAACCTTTCCCAATTAAAAGAACAAGAGAAATCCCCTGAAAGAAAGATCAACGAAATAGACATCGATAGCCTACTAGATCAAGATTTCAAAAAAGGAGTGATCGAATTGCTGAAGGAGTTAAAAGAGATAGTGTTTAGATAAAAAATATGTCAAAAATGAAATTGAAGCTATAAAGAAGAGCCAAGTAGAATGGTTAAACTGATTGACAGAGATGAGGAATGATCTAATAGCTGTGCAAAGCCGACTAGATAATGCAGAGGAACGAATTAGTGATCTAGAAGACAGGGCAATAGAAAGCACCCATTCAGAAGAACTACAAGATAAGCAAATAAAAAATAATGAAAATAGCATAAGGGACCTATGGGATAACAAAAAGCGTCCCAATCTTCGCATAATAGGGGTCCCAGAAGGAGAAGAAAGATCAAAGGGGATTGAAAAGGTTTTTGAAGAAATCATGACTGAAAACTTCCCAAACTTAAAGAAGGAATCAGATATCCAAGTACAGGAAGCTCAGAGGGTCCCAAACAGGAAGAACCCAAATAGACCCACACCAAGACATATCATAATCAAGATGGCCAGAGTCAAGGATAAAGAAATGATTCTAAAGGCAGCAAGAGAAAAGCAAAGAGTAAGTTACAAGGGAACCCCCATAAGGCTCTCAGCTGATTTCTCTACACAAACACTACAGGCCAGAAGGGAGTGGCAAGATATATTCAAAGCCCTGAATGAAAAAAAGATGCAGCCTAGGATCCTTTATCCAGCAAGGCTATCCTTGAGGATAGAAGGAGAAATAAAGAGTTTCACAGACAAAAAAAAAAGCTGCAGGCATTTAGCAACACTAAACCCATGCTAAAAGAAATATTGAAAGGGCTATTCTAAATAGAAAAGCAGCAGGATGCTACAGAAATGAGGAACACACAACTGGAAAGGTGATAACTCATGAATTACAAATAAAGTAAACATGAAATTATAAAAGAAGACATACAAATCACTGAGAGTGGGACAGGGAGGCAGGGAAATATAGAATATTTTTTCTTTCTTTTTTAAATTTTTTTAATAGTAGGATGGGTTTGAGATTATGTTACTATCAGTTGAATAAAAACAGTTATAGTAATGGGTTGATAGATTTACAAAAAAGGGTAACCACAAGCCAAAAATTTACAAAGAAGTCACAAAAATTAAATAAAATCCATGATAATACAAAGGAAAATTACCAAACTACAAAAGGAAGAAGAAAGGAACAAAGAGGATATACCAATTCAACTGCAAAGATAAGTTCTAAATGGCAATAAACACACATCTATCATTAATTACTGTAAATGTTAATGGACTAAATGCTCCAGTCAAAAGACAGAGTGGCAGACTGGATAATAAAGCAAGAACCTTCAATATGCTGCATACAAGAGACCCACTTTAGGGAGAAAGATACATACAGATTGAGAGTGAAAGGATGGAAAAGGATATTCCATGCAAATGCAAAAGCCAAAAAAGCAGGTGTTGCAGTACTGATTTCAGACAAAATAGACTTTAAAACAAAGGCCATAAAGAAAGATAAAGAAGGACATTTTATAATGATTAAAGGAGTGATACAAGATGAGGATATTACACTCGTTAATATATATGCACCCAATATAGGAGCACCTAAGTACATACAAGAATTACTAACAGAGATAAAGGGGGATATTGATGGGAATACAATCATAGTTGGAGATTTTAACACTGCATTAACATCACTAGACAGATCTTCCAGACACAAAATAAACAAGGCAACAGAGAAATTAAATACTACAATAGAAAAACTAGATTTGGTGGATATTTTCAGAGCATTACACCCCCAAAAAATAGGATATACATTCTTTTCAAGTGCACATGGAACATTTTCCAGGATCGATCATGTACTTGGGCACAAAAGAAACCTCAACAATTTTAAGAAGATAGAAATTATCTCAAGCATCTTTACTGACCACAATGCCATGAAACTGGAAATCAACAACAGAGAAACAAAGGAGAAAAAAAGGAAAGCATGGAGATTAAACAATATGTTATTGAAAAAACAATGGATCAATGAGGAAATCAAAGCTGAAATTTAAAAATACCTTGAGACAAATGATAATGAAAGCACAACCACTCAAAACCTATGGGACACAGCAAAGGCAGTGCTAAAAGGGAAGTTTATAGCGATACAGGCCTTCCTCAAAAAAGAAGAACAATCTCAAATAAACAATTTAACCCACCACCTGAATGAATTAGAAAAAGAAGAACAAAAAGCCCCAGAAAGCAGCAGAAGGAAGGAAATAATAAAGATCAGAGAGGAATTAAATACAATAGAGATTAACAAGACCATAGAAAAAATCAATCAAACCAAAAGCTTGTTTTTTGAAAAAGTAAATAAAATCGACAAACCTCTGGCCAAACTCACAAAGAAGAAAAAAGAGAGAGCACAAATTAGCAAAATAAGAAAGGAAAATTGAGAAATTACAACAAACAAAATAGAAATACAGAATATCATACAAGAATATTATGAAAAACTATATGGAACCAAACTGGATAACCTAGAGGAGATGGACAAGTTTCTGGAAACATACTGTCCACCAAAACTGAATCAAGAAGAATCTGAACACTTGAACAATCCGATCACTAGAAAGGAAGTAGAAATAGCAATTAAAAACCTCCCTACAAATAAAAGTCCAGGACCGGACGGCTTCACCGGGGAATTCTACCAAACATACAAAGAAGAACTCATACCAGTCCTTCTCAAACTCTTCCAGAAGATTGAAAAGGAGGGAATACTCCCAAACTCATTCTATGAAGCCACCATCACCCTGATACCAAAACCAGGCAAAGACACTACAACAAAAAGAGAATTATAGGCCAATATCACTGATGAACATAGACGCCAAAATCCTCACCAAAATTTTAGCAAATAGAATCCAACAACACATAAAAAAGATTATACATCATGAGCAAGTGGGGTTCATCCAGGGACACAAGGCTGGTTCAACATATGCAAATCAATCAGTGTAATACATCACATCAACAAGAGAAAGGACAAAAACCACATGATCATCTCAATCGATGCAGAAAAAGCATTTGATAAAATTCAACACCCATTTATGATAAAAACTCTCGCCAAAGTGGGTATAGAGGGAACATATCTCAACATAATAAAAGCTATATATGACAAACCTACAGCCAGCATAGTACTCAACGGTGAGAAACTCAAAAGCTTCCCACTAAAATCTGGGACAAGACAAGGCTGCCCACTATCACCACTCCTATTCAACATAGTCCTGGAAGTCCTAGCCACAGCAGTCAGGCAAGAGAAAGAAATAAAAGGGATCCAAATTGGAAAAGAAGAGGTAAAAGTGTCACTATATGCTGATGACATGCTACTATATATAGAAAACCCTAAAAGGTCCACACAAAAGCTACTAGAGCTGATTGAAGAATTCAGCAAGGTAGCAGGTTACAAAATTAACGTTCAAAAATCAGTTGCATTTCTTTACACTAACGATAAATCAACAGAAGAAGAAAGTAAAGAAACAATCCCCTTTAAAATAGCACCCAAAGTAATAAAATATCTGGGAATAAATCTAACCAAGGAGGTGAAAGAATTATACACAGAAAACTATAAACCATTGATGAAGGAAATTAAAGAAGACTTTAAAAAATGGAAAGATATTCCATGCTCTTGGATTGGAAGAATCAATATTGTTAAAATGGTCACACTGCCCAAGGCAATCTACAGATTTAATGCAATCTATAGAGCTACAGTCATCAAGACAGCATGGTATTGGTACCAAAACAGACATATAGACCAATGGAACAGAATAGAGAGCCCAGAAATGAACCCACAAACTTTTGGTCAATTCATCTTCGACAAAGGAGGCAAGAATATACATTGGAATAAAGACAGTCTCTTCAGCAAATGGTGTTGGGAAAACTGGACAGCAGCATGTAAAACAATGAAGCTAGAACACTCCCTTACACCATATACAAAAATCAACTCAAAATGGATTAAAGACTTAAACATAAGACAAGATACAATAAACCTCCTAGAGGAAAACATAGGCAAAACATTATCTGACATACATTTAAAAAATTTTCTCCTAGAAGAAATAAAAGCAAGAATAAACAAATGGGACCTAATGAAACTTACAAGCTTCTGCACAGCAAAGGAAACCAGAAGTAAAACAAGAAGACAACCTATGGAATGGGAGAAAATTTTTGCAAATGAAACTGACAAAGGCTTGATCTCCAGAATATATAAGCAGCTCATACGACTCAATAAGGAAAAAATAAACAACCCAATCCAAAAATGGGCAGAAGACCTAAACAAGCAATTCTCCAAGGAAGACATACAAATGATCAAAAGGCACATGAAAAAATGCTCAATATCACTAATTATCAGAGAAATGCAAATCAAAACTACAATGAGGTATCACCTCACACCAGTCAGAATGGCTGTCATTCAAAAATCCACAAATGACAAATGCTGGAGAGGCTGTGGAGAAAGGGGAACCCTCCTACACTGCTGGTGGGAATGCAGTTTGGTGCAGCCACTATGGAAAACAGTGTGGAGATTCCTCAAAAGACTAGGAATAGACTTACCATATGACCCAGGAATCCCACTCCTGGGCTTGTATCCGGAAGGAAATCTACTTCAGGATGACACCTGCACCCCAATGTTTATAGCAGCACTATTTACAATAGCCAAAACATGGAAACAGCCTAAATGTCCATCAACAGGTGACTGGATAAAGAAGAGGTGGTATATTTATACAATGGAATACTACTCAGCCATAAAAACCGACAACATAATGCCATTTGCAGCAACATGGATGCTCCTGGAGAATGTCATTCTAAGTGAAGTAAGCCAGAAAGAGAAAGAAAAATACCATATGAGATCGCTCATATGTGGAATCTAAAAAACAAAAACAAAAACAACCAAAGAAACAAAAACAAAGCGTAAATAAAGGACAGAAATAGATTCACAGACAGAGAATACAGACTTGTGGTTACCAGGGGGGTGGAGGGTGGAAGGGATAGACTGGGATTTCCAAATTGTAGAATAGACTACACTGTATAGCACAGGGAAATATACACAAAATGTTATGATAACTCACAGAGAAAAAAAATGTGACAATGAGTGTGTATATGTCCATGAATAACTGAAAAATTGTGCTGAACACTGGAATTTGACACAACATTGTAAAATGATTATAAATCAATAAAAAATGTTTAAAAAAAAAGTAAAACCCCAAATATTAGTATTCATTGAGATTAAGACTAGATTATCATTTCTTCTATATACTTTTTAATATTTTCTACATTTTTTATAATAAGAATTTATCTTTTAAGAGGGATTAGTCCTATGGTACTTTAATCATGGAAAAATTTAATACTTAAAATGAGGTTTTAAAAATAACTTTCTGTAGATCTTGCTTGTAGTAGTATGTAAACCTGATGAACCCAGATTGATTCAATTTCTATGCAAAATCCTTCTATCCTAGTTCTTTCAAATTACAAGAGGAACCTGTTTAAGATGAAAAACATTTGTGTTATCTTATTATGATGTTGGGGTTTCCACTTTTTAAATTTCTATTTATCCCCCAAAACAAATTACTTGTTTTCTCCTCTGTTTATAAAGCTTCCAACATATCATTTCCTATTTGCCAGAGAGACTCTCTTCATTCTTTCAGTCTAGGAAGATGTTTAGTTGTAGATCATCTTCACCCTCCAGCAGGAATTTTGAATGTTATAGTAAGGTAGAACTTTGAAGCTAGAATTGTGTGAAACACTTGATACTCCATTTTAACTATTGTGTTAATTGCATGCAAACCAGCATGATTATAAAACCAGTCAGTTAACTTCATAAACTACATCAGGTGATTATTTGACTGATTTTGTGTTTTCCTAGCAAAAATAAGTGAAGTATTGACTTACTTGGAACTGAAGGACACGTTAGGAATCATCTAATTAATACAGAATTTAAGGCAGAACACTTACCTACTATGCGATTAAATTCAGCTGATCTGGCCAGGCAGTGTTTTCTTTTTCACTGTATGATGCATTTCCTTTATGAATCTGGGTGCAAGAGTTACGGAGGACAATCTCCTCAAATATTGGAGGAATATTTTTTCAGTCTTTGGTAGCAAATATCTGAGTAGATAAACTTCTCTGCCTCTTCCAAACAGACTTGGGAGACCCACTTTCCTCATTTTACAGATGTGGAAACTGAGATCTAGGGTTAGTTTGGGGGTTGCTTGGAACAAAATCATTAATTAGAGATGGAACTGGATTGAAGCCCAAAATTTGACATTCAAGTCCATGTTATTCTTAGTAAACTAAATCAATTCTTTTTAAAGCACTATCTGTCAAAAAAAAATCAATTTGAATAAATTATAGTAGATGCGCACACAGGGCTTTTTTTCTGGGGAAGTTATCTGGAATGTGATAGGTGGTATAAATATCAAAAACAAATGAACCTGTTTTCATGGGGGAAAAATGGGAAATCTACAGCAGGAATCCATCTGTGAAATGAGTCAGTGTGATATGTGAGACCAGGAATGGGAGATACAGCAACACTGACAGCTCAAACTGACTGGAATTGAATCCATGGCACATTGTACACTGAGTCTGTGAGAAGTAACATAAATTCCAGGACTGGGTAAACAGTGATGTAGAGGTGGTCAACTTGAACCAATATGACCTCTGATTATAGCTGAGTTTAGAAATGCAAGATAACCAGTGATCTCTAAACTGTAAGATTAGGGAAGGCAGAGGATGACTATGCACCTTAAGAAGAAGAATAAAAAATAACTTCTTGCACAAGCATTCACTTTCGCATTTAAGGATCTTTTCAAGGATTCTGTTAATGAGTGAGGAATATTCAAATACATACATATAATTTGTCTGTGGTTCATCAATAATACTGATCACTAGGACTTCAGAAGACGTTGACAGGCTATTCACTTGGCCTGAATAGCAAACTGTACGAAATGGCATTGCCTAAGGGCTTTATACGGAGAGACAATTTAAAACATAGCCAGCTGCCAGATGGAGGATGTGTTTGCAGAGCTCAGAAAACTGCTGCAGAGCAAACACTGCTGAACAATAGCAACCGGGGCCTGCCTTGGCACTTGTTACCTATTTGCAGTCATTCATAAAATTTTAATGTTTGGACATTAAACAGAGCACAAAAGAGGTATTGCTATGGTCTGCTAAGTGTTAGTGCCGGATTAAGACCTGTAGTCAAAGTTATGAAAAACACTACGGCACAAGCAGCTGTAATGATTTAAGAGAATATGGCTACTGCTGTTGGTTCATCTAAGAGGATGGCACTTAACGATAAAAATACAAATTACTTCATATTATTTGTGATCTACATGGAATCATACAACAGTGTCATGCTATCATGTTCTGCAATGATATACACTCCTATCATTGGCCAGGTATATGGAAGTAGTCTCAAAAATGGTCTTTCCTCAAGGTATCAATATGTAAGAATACAGGACCCTCATTTGTGCTTAATTTGCCTACGGATTACTCTAGGTAACCAAGGGTTATTTCTGAAGTCAGTTTATGCAAATGCTTTGTGTAATATGGGAGATACAAAAAGAATGTCTCCAAAATAAGATATGTAGAAGTGGAGCACAGAAGTTGGAGTTACACAAAGGAAAGGTGTTTACCTCTCTGTACCTTATTATTTTTTTCATTTATGAAAACTGATAATACCTAGTTCACATAGTTGATGGGATAATTCAATGAGACACTATAGGAGAATGCCCTGATCATAGTCTGGTTTATAAGAAGGTAACAATAATGACAAAGAATGTTTGATTGTTGCTAACAGGCTCCTCTCATGACCTAGAATTATAAACTATGAGGAAGGAGTGTTGGGCTTTCCACTATAATACTCAAAGAGGGAAGCTCTCCACCATCGGCCCCTCCTCCACATATCTCAGTATTAGTTTTGACTTATTTAACTACATTCAGTTAATGATCTCTGCACACTTGCAGGCTAAACCCCAACTAGTATGAATACTAGCCAAAAATGTATTAATAATTTGCTTCCTAGCAAGTGGAACTTGGAAATAGTTCACAGCTGCCATCAATGCCTGATGAATGAGTTTCTGGAGATGCTCAAAACCCCAGGTGCCTGTGAGAGCATCATTCTGAAACTCTTGACCTACACCAGTGCTGTTCAGTGGCTTCGCTTGACTGGCTACAGACTAAACTCCCTCTGATAGTCTGGGAGTCCTGAGTCTCTGGCCTCAGCTTGTGGTCATTACTCATATTTCTCAACAACTTCCCCTCTGTTGCTCTCAAATTCATAAGGCCACACAAAATGTCTGCCCATTTAGAACAGAAGTTTTTGGCTCTGTCGTCTACCTAGCTTAGATTTGAGTTTGGCCAGTGTCCCTTTGGTTTATGATACTGGATTTACACCACCATTCACATCATCCTCGCCTTGTGCTGGCACTCTGTTTTGGTTGCACTCTCAAATCCACATAAACTGGTTCCAGCTCACATCCATCTGGTTACTGGCTTTTTGTTTTTGGAAGAGCTGCTAGTGTCAATAAAACAGCCCAGACCTATAATTTAAGACACTCATGGTTGCTTTTAAAGGCTTATTTAGCATAAAATTCATGCAAAGGGGGAAGTTAATTTGTGTTTTCTACTTCTTATGAAGTAGTTTGCTTAGGTTAACAAACTGGTTTTCTACTGAGACTAATTTCTTCTCTTCTATCGTATGCTCCATATTCAACAAATAAAACATTTTAAATAAAAAGAACCACAGCTTTCTCTATAGATAGTAGGAGAATTCACCCTGGATTCTGTAAGAGGGGGTAGTGTACTCTAAAATACAATGGCTTAGGAAGAATTCAAGACAATATTCCAAGCCATTGGAGAATGAATATCTGTCCAGTGTCCGGAAAAATAAAAGACCCAGAAGTAGAATATTATGCTGCATTGTAGGAAATTATTAAAAAGTCTACACTTTTAAAATCTATTCTAAACTGTAGAATAGATTAATAAATATTAATTACAACTCATTATGTGTCACATCCTAAGAGTCCCAACCTGGTCTAGCCATAATCATTGCTCAACAGATTATTGAGTGGAAGGAGCTATCTCTGTGAAGAAGGAGTTTTCCTTTTCTGCAGAGTAAGTGAAGTGACCTGTCGTGTCCTTACATTTATCCCCTACACCCTGATTGGTCTCATTGTCTTTCTTCTTCTTGTCCACATTTGTAGCTAAAATCTTGCTGATTGGGAACAACAAGGAGTCATAACCTATTTCCATAATGAAAAAAAAAAGGAGAAAAAAGGTAATTTGTCATATATTTATTTTCTTTTTCCTCATTTTTCTTTGTTGTTACATACTTCCCATAGTGTTTTCATTCTCTTTTTCCTATTTCCTTTTATTTTCATTTTCTTCTCTATCCACCTACTCCTCTTCTTGATCATTTCTTTTCGGTTATCTTCATCAATACCTATTCTTTTCTCTCTTTTTTCCATTTTCCTTTTTCTCCTCCTGAATAACTGCAAAAGTGTGTATCAATCATTAACAAACAAACTTGGAGCAAGTATTTAGCATCTTCATAGGACTCATAGATCAAGATATCAAGAGCCTACCTCTAGGAATATTTTAAAGTCTTTATAGATGAATGTCAGTTCCTTCACAAAGACCACCAAAGAAACCTGTTAACTCAACAAAACTGAGTTCATTAAACTTATTGAAGCAAGGGAGATCACCACCTTAATAGTTTCAATGATGTCTTAAAAAGGTGAAATTAAGGAAAGATTTTTGGCTTTGGTGTCTGAGATAAAATAATTTAAGGAAATTAATTGGAGTTGGGAAAAGTTTGTGACATATCATTTAAAATTGTTGCAATAGCAGGTTGAAGATCTTGAAGCAAATCTTGGTAATCATACTATTGCTCTAATAAGCAAGCTATGTGTCTAGTGAATGAACTGTTGTCATTCAGATACATAATTTGGTTTGTAAAAATTTGTTCAAGCAAAAAATGGAATTATTTACTGGTTTGCCAGTTTAGCTTCCTGGTTAACAATTTTTTGAGCAAATAGTATTTTGTTTTGTTTTGGTTTGGTTTTTTATTTTATTTAAAAAAATTTTTTAATTGAAGTACAGTAATTGAAATCAATTATAAAGTGTCAGTTTCTGGTGTACGGTACAATGTCCCAGTCTTTCTTGAGCAAATAGTTAAATCATATTGACACAGATGGCTTCAGTTCTTACTCCCAATAGTTAAATTATGTTGGAGTGGTGGTCTTAGTTCTTATGCAAGGAATGGTCTTGAGTTCAACACAAAAAGACTGGATTTCAGAAAAGTTTTGAATACAAACTGCTATGATATACTCTAGAAAGACGGTAAAATATAGGCTGGACAGTGCTCAGTCATGGAAGGTCTTGTACACTGGAGGCATTTGGAAATAGGTATAGGGAGTACATTTAGAGAGTAGTGTCAAGGGATGGTAAATTAATTACAATATGCAAGGAAGTTCCACAACGAAGAATTGTCCTTCATGTGATGTGATGAAGGGTGTAGAGACCATAGCATATCCATACTGTATGAGAATTTACTAAAGTAATCAAAGTGGAGCCCATGTTAAAACACAATGGCTGGATAATAGTAATTTTAGGTAGAATCCCACTTGTTTAAAAGCCACTCTAGGAGTATAAAAACAATAACTTGTCATTTTACAGTAGTCGTCTCCATTAACATATCAGAATATACCATATTTTTTCAACATTCCAAAAAAGACATTAATGAAGAATTAGGAAGAATGAAATAAAGTTGGAAGGGATAGCTACGTCTACAGGTGACTCAATCAACAGTCACATTTTTCTCAAAGAAAAAAAAGAATTAAAAAATGGAAAACTTAACAGGAATAACATACGGAATTCAGTATACACCCACCAAAAATGAAATTTAGTCAGCTTTTAAAAACCATGCTTACAAGTTTAAGCAAGGAAGACTTAAAGATTTTGGCAGATTACAAAATCAATATGACCTAACAATTTGATGAAGATTGGGTTAAATTATTGGAGGAACACTAAAGTGCCAATTTCAAAGCACATTAGAAGCATTGTACTGGATTATGTACATCATATTTTATGAGAGATATTAGCAAAACAAGATGAAGCCAGGAGTAAAAATAAAACAGGATAATGAAGGATGTGATGAAGAGTGTGGGGACCATAGCATATTCATGCTGTAGGAGAAATTACTAAAGTAATCAAAGGCTTTTTATTTGGTGATTAGAGATTTAGAAGCTAAGGAGAAATTATTGCCTTCAATAATATATTAAGAACTAGCATCTTAAAAGAAAGGTTTGACATTATTCTAGAGTCTTGAAACTCAATGGGCGGTCTACCTACCCAGCAGTATTGGTGTCATCTTGGAGCTCTTTAGAAATGCAGAATCTCAGGTCTCATCCCAGACTTACTAAATCAGAATCCGCAGTTTAACAAGATCCTCAGTCAATTTTTGTGTGTGTCTGAGAAGTGGTTAGAGAAGCGTTTTACAAACTTATCTTAGAGAAATAATTACCTGATGTATGTGATAAAATGAGATTCCCCAGGACCAAACTCAGACTTTCTGGTTCAGAACTTCCCAGGGGAAAAGGTCAGAGAATCTGTTGGTTTAGTGAGGAGCCTCTGTTCCCATTCACAGAACTAGATCTAGAAAGGCTATTAAAATTAGATAGATTATTTACTACAATTTCTAAAACTTTGTCCTATCATAAGAATAAGCTTCTTTGAGAGGGAATAAGCCCTGGTCATAGAACTAAGTAGAGGCCGACCACCAGTCAGACATGACAAAGGAGGGAAGCTTGTTCTCTGTGGGAGGTAGAACTAGATGAGTATGTTTCCTTCCAAATATAAAATGTAGATTCTTCTAAATCCAGCTGTGATTTCTCAAACCAATTTGTAGAGACACACTTAGTAATAAAAGCCAGAGGCAAATCCAAGAATTAAAAAAAAAAAAAGAAAGAAAATTGACCCCCATTTCTGTAGTGCATTCCACTGCTGCTTTCATGAGCATTTGCTGGTAATTCATCTAAACTGTGATCCCAGTTGCACCAGGAACTGAAAATAGATCCATGGGTTCCAGGAAGTAATTAAGAGTTTTTCTACTGAGCTCAGCTTGAATTAACTTCAAGGAGCCTTGCAGCTGCCTAGATTTTTCACACCAAGTCATGTCATGGTGCATAATTTGATGCCGTAATTTATTCACAGTTAATTCTTATTAAATGAAGCCCAGTGGCAGTTTTACTGTAATAAGGAAAGAAAGTACTGCTTGTTTTATTGCCAGAAAAATGTTCACTGAGGTGACAAATCAAGACTCACCTATGATCTGTTAATATACAGGTAATTGTTATGTGGAGTTCTCAAACTGAGCAGCTACAAGGGTTCTCAAATTGAACTGCTATGAAATTCTACCCTTATTTCTCTTTTATTACTCTGCTTGTTTGAAGATTAGATTCAATTAGAGTTTTGCCCTTCTGTTTCAAATTCTAACACCAAGTTACACCACTCAGTCAGAATTCTGCAGCAGGTATTGTAACAAAATCAGACAGCCATCATTTCGTTCAGCCACGGTCTCTCTCTTTTTTATGTATGAAAGTTATTACGGAGGTTAAAAATAGTTGCTCTGAGTAAGGAAGGAGAGTGGAGCGAAAGGGAGAGGATCTGACAGGTGTGAAAATTGGCTTTGCCAGTCTAAGGTTTGGACCTCAAATGCATCACCCATTATGCCACGCAGGTATGCATCCCTTGTGTAGGTATGAGATTTGGGTTGGAGGTGTGACTATGACTTGACAGCAGTGTAAAGAGGAGAGAGGAATTACATGAGGTTCTGTGGTCAAACAAAGTCATTCGCTGATAACTTGTTTTAAAGAAACAGTCTTCTTCTCCAGTTTGAATGTAAGAAATAACACTTTATACTATCTCAGTGTGTGGCATTACCACCCACCAACCATTTCCTAGAAATGTCCAAATCATGTTCAGTGCTCCTTCTTCCCCACCCCAAGTTCAGTTGTTCACATCACTTGAGTCCATTATTTGACCTGTTGAAATGCTCTTTAAAATAGTACATCTTCTCCAAATGGATGACTTAATAATTCATCCATTATTTTAACACGTTTCTGAGCACCAGTATGTTGGACACAGTCTCATACTAAAGATTAAAAAGTGAGCCAGCCAAGGTCCCCAATAATCAGCGAGCCCCCAAATTACAGAGCAAGCCTCCATGTCCTCTCCCTCATTTAAATCTGTTTGTTTTTCTCAAGAAATGAATTTCTACCAGGATGATCTTTATGAAAGATACTCTAAATGACTCCCAACTGGCTGAAAAAAAAGTTTCCCAGTATGAGTAATCATGAAAATCACTTGAATTCTTTTGAAATAAAGAGAGAGAGGAAAGAAGGAAGGGAGGGTTTTCATTTACTCAGGCTGCTATAACAAAATACCGTAGACTGGGTGGCTTAAACAACAAACTTGTTTTTCTAGAGGCTGGGATGTTCAAGATCAAGATGCCAGCAGATTTGGTTCCTAGTGAGGGACCTATTCCTAGTTTGCAGATGGCCACCTTCCCCTTGTGCCCTTACATGGCAGAGAGTGAGAGAAGCAAGCTCTCTCTTCTTACAGGGCACACATCCCATCATGAGCACTACCTCCCAAAGACCCCCATCTCTGAACAAACTCACATTAGGGATTAGGATTTCAACATATAAATCTGGTTGGAAGGGGATACATACAGAAATAAAGAAAGAAGGAAAGAAAGGGAGGGAGGGAAAGAGGGAGGAGGAAGGAAGGAAGGAAGGAATCTCCAGGCCCCCTCTCTTGTCAATTCTTATTTTGTAGGTTTGGAGTAGGGACAAGAAATCTGACTTTTTACCAGGATCCCTGGAATTTTTATTATCAGGCAAATTTAGGAAACAATAGACTAAAGAATACAGCTAAAATACATACCTTAGCATTCAAAATTTCCACAGCCTGCCCTGACCCACCATATGCATAGTACTTTACATTTTTTAAGGTACTTTATCTTCCAGTCCAGTCATTCACAATCTTGTCTGCAAATCAAAATAACTGTGAAGCTTTGTAAATAAACTACACACGTAGATCTTATCCCTGTATTCCTGGTATACATGATTCTGTAGATCTAGTGTGTAGTTTATAAACAGCCTGCTGGGTGATCTGATCACAACCAAGGTTGAAATCCGCTGCCCTAACCACATCACATTAGACTACCAGCCTCCACTCAAATAACTTGTCCCTTTCCTCTCACCATGATAGTTCTTTCCTTTGGCTAGGATACTCTACTTTTCTCCCTTGTCCAACCCAAGAAATTAATATTCAAAATCCTCTTTAAATTGTCACCTTCTCTTTGAAGGCTTCTCTTTCCCCCATCTCAGCCCACAAGAGATTCCCTCTTTTGAGTTTCCATAATTCTTTGCTCATATTGCTAGCCTCTTAGTGCATTGTTTCATATCTACCAGAATAAAATTGCCTCTTCTATTAGACTGTGAGAGCCCTTCCAGAGCTGGTGACAGTTCTTCCTTATATACTAGCAACACATCTAAAAGAGGGATGGAAAGTAGAATGGAAGGAAAGTGTTGTGTAGCTAAGAGGGGGCACAATGGGGGGCGTTTGGGGTGCTGGTTCTGTTCTTCTGTTTCTTTTGATTTGTGTTCATTTGTTTATATATGTTTTACATCAGTGAGCACTTTAAAAGGGAGGAAGAGAGATGGAATGAAATTGTCCACCATAATGAAGATGAACCCATGGTCCAGACTCAGAAAGGAAGCTGCCTGGTTACTTGTCTCTCTTCTGCATTGTCTCATTGCCCTAAGCCATCACCTTTAGAAAAGTTGAGGTTTACGTTTCATTGCCATATGTGCTTATTGGTTGCCTCTTTTACTGAATAGAATCATGGAATTTATTTCATGGTTCTTGACAGTCTGGTGTGTCTTTTAACATAGAGTCAGATTACTATTAAATGATTACTTGAGGGAATCTAAAATTCGAATATGACCAAATTCTGAGTCAAAAAGTCTAACTTCTAGCCTTTTATTCCTCCACAACAATTTAATAGTTGTGAACTTCAAACATGTTATTCTGTTCTTGAAACCCAGGTTTCCATAAAATGAAATCAATTTTTTATCCATTAAATGTACTACTAAATGATACACTTAACTACTGTATGCTAGAGTCAAGTTTCAACACTGAAATCAGACAAGCTCCCTGCTCTTAAAATGCTTACAGACTAGTGGAGAAAAAAATTATTACAGTATAGGGTAAGAAGTATTATAAAAGCCCCCTGCGAAGTGTGCATGTACATTAGAAAGGTTAATATCTCCTGTCCCATCTACCTCACATCAGAATCCTGTTGTGAACCTCTAATGAGATACGTGGTATTTGGCCCCATCTGGGTGGCAGGAGAGAAAAAGGGACAAATCACAGAATGGAAAGCACACTGCAAAAGTTAAAGCCTTTAGAAAGATATGCTATTCCTCTTATAATGTTGACACTTTTTTTTAAATTGCAATGCTTTTATTAGAATATTGTTAATTGCAGATAAAAGAAACTACACACGTGGAAAAAGGAAAACACCCAGAAACGCTATTACAAATTTGTCAAATTATTAGGAGGAAAAAGATTTCTTCAGTGTATACAGAATATAAACATTTGCCCTGAGATTTCCCACAGATGGCACAGTCCACAAGGACTTTTTTGGAATAAAAATGTCTATCGAGTCTCCAGTAAAAGCCTCTATAATGCCTGCAAACTTGCTACATTGAAGTGATAGCTACTAGCGCACTCCAAATTTTCTATGCAAAAGCCGAAAAAATGGTCCCAATCAAGGCAACTTGAACATCGACTGCTACATGCGAAAGCAGAGGCACCGAAGCAAATCAATCTTCCAATAATGATCTTCCATTCACTATGCTAACTGTATTTACATTTACCTGGACAGATTACAAAAATACACACAGTATATAAAACCCCTACCTGAGTTTGGTGGAGAACAAAATATTTCTTTATCAGATACTCCAAAGCATATCAGATCAGTCACTTGAACTTAGGGAAAGAAGACAAAGAAAAGGCCCTCTTCTGTTCAGAGAATCAGGACTCGTAAACATCCATGGGTGGGCAGGTACAAACCAGGTGCTGTTCTCCATAGATGCCATCAGTCTGGGTGATGGTTAGCCAGAATTTGTTCTCCCGTTTCAGGAAGGAGAGTGGGAATGCTGCCACCAACCTGGAATTCGGCCAATATGACACAGGTCAAGGGGTGTGGAGACCCCTGAGCTTGGTCCAGAGGCAGAAAAGAGTGGATGTTTGCAAATTCCTTCCATGTGATAGGTGTGAGTTCAGAAGAACTGTTGAGCGTCATGGTGCAAGGACCCTAGTGGACTCATGCTATGAAGAAGGGAGATGTCTTTGTTTTCTAATCTCTTCATATATTGGACAATATTTGTTTCTGAGTGGTAACTGTTGAACACTTGAAGTGTGAGGAACGGGCTAGTTCTCTTGAAGGCAGTCCCTAGAATACCTCTCCATTCCTCACCCATGCTTTCAGCAACCAGCTCTGCAGACAACTCACAGCCAAAGATCCGCAACAAGTCATCCAGACCCTTTTTATTGATTGTTTCATCAAAAGAAATACCAAGTGTGTCATCCTTGAAGAGCTGTTTATTTGCTGCTGAGCAGCCCTGCTCAAGACCTCCTCCACTGAGCAACCACACTGAATCTTCAGTGTTGAAGAACAAGTCATCCTGGAGTTGGTGACCCCCTCGCCTGAGACCTTCAGACAAAATCAGAGTGGCATTATGTATTCTCCTAGCAATATGGGACCCACAGTAGATTGCAAACATTGTAGCCATGTTTGTCAAGAGAGGCTGAGCTGTACAGATGTTGCTGGTAGCCTTGTCTCTCCAGATGTGTTGCTCCCTGGTTTGAAGAGCAAGATGATACACTTCTTTCCCACTGGCGTCTCTTGTTACCCAAACCATTATTCCAGGCATCATCCTCACCAGACTTTCTCTGACAGCAACAAAGGCTGCATGTGTCTGCCATAGCCCAGTGGCACCCCAAATCTCTGTGAGCTCCCCAGGGTGATGTCTACCCCAAATTCTCCAAGAGGCCTCAAGATACACAGAGCTAAAAGGTCAGTAGCATAGCAGGCCAAGCTCCCTGCCTGATGGTCTCTCTCCACCAGTTCCATAAAGTCTTCCACCTTCCCCTCAGTGTCTGGGTACTGGAACAGCACTCCACTGACATCTTTCCCACTGAATTCCATTTCATGAGGTAACTTCAGTTCAGTGAGGACTCCAGCATACTTGGCTTGAGTCTGGATGACAGCTCTTGTCTATGGATGGCAATGGGGGTCAACAAAAAATTTCCTCCTCTTGTCTTGTTTGTGCAAAGCTGCATTGCTTCTGCAGCCACAGTGGCCTCACCCAGCAGGGATGTGCTAGCCATGTCCCTGCCTGTGATGTCACACACCATGGACTGGTAGTTGAGTAAACTCCCCAGTCTTCCCAGAGACACCTCTGGCTGGGACGGAGTATACTGGTTGATCCATCCAGAGTTCTCCAGCAAGTTCCGCATAATTGTCTGTGACACTGAGCAGTTACAGTAGCCCAGGCCAATATACGGTCTCCAGATCTGGTTCTTGCTGGAAGTGGCTTGCAGAGTTGCAAGGATTTCATTTTCAAAGACAGGGTCATCCATTTTCAAGGGTCTTTTCAAGTGAATGCTGGCAGGGAGGGTCTTCTCCATTAGTTCATCATTGCTCGCCAACCTGAGGGCCTGTAGCATTTCCCTCTGATCTTTGTCCCCCAAGCAAAGTCGGTGCATCTGAGCAGGAGGCGCTGGTGAAGGTGCAAGGCTCCAGCCCCACCACTGTCCCCGCTGCCGCTACTGCTGTCGCGGCCCTTTGGCCGCCCCTGACTTTGCAGCCTAGACGCAGCCCCAGGCCTATGTCTGCATGGCCATAGTCACTGTCCCCTGCCCAGGCGTGTGAGGGTCAGCTGCACTTTCAGCCCCTCTTCTGGTCACGGTCCCCTGGGTGGCAGCTGCCCCCGGATGGCTGGAGCCGCTTTCTGCTGAATAACCGGAGGGACAGATGGATGTTCAGGGGCAATGAATGTGTGTGGCGCTGCACTGGGACACCAGCGCAAAGGTGTGCTCTATTGTTGACTCTTGATTGACTTTTGACTGGTGGTTGCCTATGAAAGTGAGCATTCGTTACTTCGTCTAATATTTACTGAATCCCAATCATGTGCAAGGCACTCCATTAGAGAGTAAAATTAAAGCAGAAAAAAGGCAGTTCATCTCTTTGCAAGATCACAGGCAGAACAGACAACTAGGAAATTAAAATAATGTGGCAATTGCTATAATAGGGAAGTTGAGATTGTTTGCATGTTCATGTCTGAGAGAAACTGATGTAAACTTGGTAAATT
The DNA here is from genome assembly GCF_048773025.1 of Camelus bactrianus. Lineage (NCBI taxonomy): Eukaryota > Metazoa > Chordata > Mammalia > Artiodactyla > Camelidae > Camelus > Camelus bactrianus. Next base: position 52,510,351 of record NC_133542.1, read on the forward strand.
GGGGGAGTCGTTTCAGACCAGAAGGATAAACAGGAATTAAACAAGAAAGGAAGGAAGCATGAAGTTCCGGGACAGTGATTTAGCCAGAGGGAACAGCACAGGCAAAGATCCAGAGGAAAAGAATGTGACAGGTTCAGGGAAATGAGAGAAGTTTAGAATGTATGTGAGGAAGTAAATGGTAACTTGGGAGGCTGCAGAGACAGACTATGAGTCAATTTGTAATGGACCCTCGAAAGCTTTTTAAACTTGGTTTCAGAGTTTTGACTTATATTCTGGAGGTAAACAGAGATAGCAGAATCCCTTTTAAGGATTTTAAGCAGCAGAGTGACATTATAAAAGTTATATTTAAGAGAAAAAAGATAACTTTAATTGCAGTTTGAAAAATTCACTGTGGCTAGGGCCAGAATGGAGCAGGAAGGTAAACCAGGATATACTCACCATCTAGCAAACGTTATGCTTGGGCATAAATAAGGCACTAGACAAGCATGGTGCATTTTTGAGAAGTAAAATTTTACTTAGAATTTGAGATAAAATAAGTTTTGTGTTCTGTATTCCTAAGAAGTTCACCTGCATGCATGCAAAGTCAGCAGAACTTTGCTTTTCACAGACAGTCAAGTTCACGTTTTTATCTTGAAAGTTCGGAAAATAGAAAATTTTATTTGTAGCAACAGATAAGAAAACCTGGCACTTTTGTCTAGTCCCTCAGGCTTCCCACAAACAAAACAAAACAAAACAAAACTTGAAAGAAAAGATGATAGTACTTCTCAGCCATGATCAGGGACTCAGTACTAAGCAGCAGTCTTCAAGATAAAAAACATAGGATGTACTGAGATGTCTATTTAAAGTATAGGCTTTATTATTGGGGAGATGCAAATTAGACCAAATTCTAGTATCTGTTATGTGAAAAAAGATACTGAACAATTACAGCATGAAGCTCTTTTTCAGCCATATTTAAAAGCCAATCATGCAAATTTTGAAGGAAAATCATCAGAAGTTTTGGAGCTAAAAAGAGAAATGTCTTGAGTAGGAGCAAAACAATAAGAAAAACTGTCAAACAAGCAAATGAAAAATTGTCTGATACTGCCTTCAAGATCAGTTTCAAAACCATCTTGCAAAAAAAGCCCTTATATTTAGAAGTACATTTAGAAAAGTGCTGTGCTGCAGATATGGCCAAATCTGTTTGAGTCAAAAAGGGGAAAACAAATAGTTCTCTTAGAGATCTCACCAACCCACACATTTTAATATATTCTAAACATAAGGACAATTTATTAAGAGACTGAAGTAAACCTGTTTATTTTTTGCAATCACTTGAAAGAAAAGCCCATAATGATTTGACTATATTATTGGCTAGAAGACTAAGTAATTGAAAAGTACTTGTTAGTGAAGCAATTATTATTGTGAAGACACTTTCCACAATTTGAGTGAATTCTCTAGTAAAAGTGAGTTTTAGATTATATGTTGACATTTCCTGTGTAACTATAAGGAGATTCTTTTCTGATTTTTCTGTGAGCCACAAGTTATCTCAGGGCACTAGATGTCATCAGCACAGTCTGAAAACTAGCCCCGTCATTTCTTTACTTCTTATCTTAAGCATCTTGAACACATACAGACATTCAATAAGTAAACACAAAAACCCTATAGATATAAATATTTTAACAGTTTTTAACATAAACGTAAGTAATTATGTTTCTCATGCATCTACTTCCCTTAAGAACCACCCCAACAATTAGCGCTATGATAGCAGCGACCAAACAGAGCAGTAAGCTACACCAGGGTGGGACAGTGTTATTACAGGAAGACTTAACTCTGAAGGGACTAATGAGGGAAGGCATAAAAGTGACAGAATAATTTATGCATGTGCTTTAAGAGGTATTAAGTGATTTGGATTCTGAAAGTGTCCAGATCCCAATTTTAGTTCATGGTAAGGAAGGATAACTCCCCCTTGCCAAGCAAATTCTCTGACTCCAACTGGGTGTCCTACAATTCAACTCAATTCTGACACTGTCTACTCCGAGATAGGGTCAGACTCCACAGTGCCAGCTGAAAAAAAAAAAAAAAAAAAAACACAACTTAAAGTTGTGAGTTATATTTTATTCAGGGATCTTATCTTACTGAGAACTATAGCCTGGGAAACAGCCTCTCAGATAGCTCTGAGGAACTGTTCCAAAGAGGTAAAGGAGGAGTCAGGATATATAGGAATTTTTGCTTAAAAAAAAAAAAAAAGTCAAAAGTTACTAATAATCACCAAAAACACAGATATCTCAAGTTAATTTGTTTTAGTATTTTTCTGTTAGGCAAGATGGAAGACTCTGGGCTCATTGAAATTATTCCTTTGATATGCATCTTAATTATCTAGAGCCAGTATCCTGTTTGGCTCCATCCTAAATTCCCCTCAGGGCACATGGTTGGCATGGCTGCAGTGGCTGATGGCTTTATGGCCACAGCATCCTTTGTTTACTGAAATGGCAGGCAGCATTCTTTATCCACAACAGGTTAAGGGTTCAGTCCTATAAGACTGCCCCCCTCTCCCCTACTTCAGATGTCAAATGCAAGTCCAGAATGTTACCTGTACTTTTGACCAACTGACTATAAATTAGAAGTTCCCAAGACCTCCTCCTTGGGTTTGATTAATTAGCTAGAGCAGCTCACAGAGCTCAGGAAACCCACTTACTCACTGAATTACTAGATTATTATAAAAAGATGCAACTCAGGAACAGTCAGATGGAAGAAATGCATCAGGCAAAGTATGGAGAAAGGGCATGGAGCTTTCATGTTTTCTCTGAGCATGCAGTTACAGGCAAGAGAGGAATAAAAGTTACCTTGGTTCTTTGTCACTCCCCAAAAAACAAAGTTTTAATAGGAGACAGAAAGGTGATATAAACAGAAGATTCTGTTAGTAAAGTAAAAAGGGAGTAAAATATAGTACACCCCCGAGAGAATTGAGAGCAGGCCAACCCAAGAGAGGAAAACAATGGCGTTGCTCCTTTGTTTTTCCTGTTTTTATATCCTGGCTTAGGGGGCATTTTTGTGGTTGATTGATTGACAGCTTAGGTTGTTTGAGCGCTCAGGCTGATTGATTGATGGCTCACCTTCCTTGTGCTCAGGCACACCCATCTCCTTTGCACATATTCTTAACGATGATGCACACAGAGAAACCTACAGGAGGGGGCTAAAACTGCGATGTTAATTACATTATAAAGAGCATTGGGTCCCGATAAGCCAGGTCCTTCCCTCTACTGTGCAGCCATAGCATTGGATTTTAGCCAGCTTCTTTGCTGGCCTTCATTTACAGAAGGTAGAAGTTTTTGGAGCCCTTTAGCCTGAGCGCAGGTGTACTGTTATTTTCTGAATTGCTCCCTCCCCCTTCCTCTCCTCTTGCTGGGTGCTTATCTCTATCTAACTGCCTAACAATGCCACTCTCCCCAAATCTCCAAGTGTTCCCCAACCCAGAAGCTCTCCAAACTCTGACCTTTGTGGGTTTTATGGAGGGTTCGCTGCATAGGCGTGATTGATTAAATCACTGGCTATTGGCAGTTGAACTCAATCCTCCACCTCTCCCCACTCCACAGAGGTTGGGGATGGGAATTGGGGGAATGAAAATTCCAACTCTCGAATCACTAGTTGGTTCTCCCAACAACCAGGCAACAAGCACCACCCACCTCACCCCGTCCTTAGGTAAAGTCACGTTGTTCACATCTTTATTGTGACATCTTTATTGTTTTTATCACAGAAAATTTTTCAAGAATTTTAGAAACTATGAGACTGTGGACAAAGACCAAATATATATGAGAAATGTACTTTGGTCATCTTCATGATAAATATGTATTTCTTATAAATCACAATATTCCAAATTCATAAGGCTTGGTTTGGTTTTGGGTTTTTTGTTTTTTGGTTTTTTTTTTTTTTTTTTTTTGGTTGTGTTTTAACTTGTATAATGCTTAGATGTATATAGGAGTCTTAAGAAAGTGAAGGAGTTCAGCACTGACATAGCTCTGAGGACTTCCACATATTGTAGAGTTGAATACTCACTGTTTTGGAACATTAGGGATGTGGTATTTCTCTCAGCTTCTTTTATTTTCAGTATAAGCCTATTTTCCTATTTAAACCAGTGTGGCAGGGGCTTTTGAACAATTGAATCTTGCAGGCCCTGGTGACGTTTTGGCCATTTGCCACACTCCTTTCTCAACTATAAAGCTACACCACAAAATTGTAACTAGAAGAACATGGTACCCCGGGGTTTGGGCAATTCCATTTCAAAAGATAATTTATGTAGTTAACAACAAGGAAAAAACAAAAATGTGAGATAGTGTACTGTTTTGTATTCAAAAAAGTTTTGAATTCCTTTCACTTTGTAATATTTCTATTACAGACTTGTGGGAGCCTGACTCTCAGTGCCTCAGCTGACAAAAGTTGTAAATTAGTTTGCCTGTAGACAAATCTTTTCTTTAATCCTCACTTTTTTAAAACAGAAGGAAGACTTTACTGATCATATGCAATATCTGATTATGATATATTGAGTGTAGTTTCTGACAAATTCATTTGATTAATGTCTATCTCTGAAATTCTAAATCCTCTCACATTACCTTTTTTTTTTTTTTAATGAACCATTTAATTCATTTAACGCTTAGCAAAGGTAAAATCTCTTCTGTGGACTTGTTTACCCCGCTAGACTGTAAATTGCTTGAAGGCATATAAATACTGTTGACCCTTGAATAACACAGGATTGAACTACCCAAGTCCAATATGCAGATTATTTTCAATAAATATAATAAATATGTACTACAGTACTACATGATGAACAGTTGAACGTTTTCATGGTTGAACATGTGTATGCAGAACCTTGAATACAGAAGCCCAACTATAAAGTTATTCTTGGATTTTCAACTGCCAGGGGGTTGGTGCCCCTAACCCTTCATTGTTCAAGGGTCAACTATGTTTATATATATGTTTTATAAATATATAATATATATATAAATATATGCATATTATATATATATAAAAATATATAATTTCTGTGCAAATGAATGAATAAATGAAGCAGGAAAAATTAATTTAAAATGTCTAAAGTATTGCTGAGTTAATGATATACATGAAAAATTTATTAGAAAATGTGACTATAAGGCACATTACAAGGAAAATCAAGGTCAGTGTTGTGTCCCAGCGGTTAATACAATTTTGTCTTCTATGAAATCATCCTGAAAAAGATAAATAGTGATTGTTATTTCTAAATGACTCAAAAAGTGGAAGTCCCACAGATGTTACTGGTAGGTGGGGGGGGAGGGGAGGGAAATGAAAGGTTTCACAGAAATACAGAGAAACAAACAAAGCTCAAAATTATGACTCAAGAAAATGGTGGTAATAAAATGCCTGAAACAAGCTGTCAACTTTGTCTTGACTTCTGATGTTAAGGAATCTCTGTATCTCAATATATATAGTAACTTGTACAAAGAGGGCATTTCATTCTCTGTCAAGCAGATTATGGAGTTCTTAAAGAATTTTCAAGTGCAGTCAAATTGTTAGGGTTCTGCTGTCCAAAAAAAAAAAACATTTATAAGAGTGTTTATTTATAAGAGTGAAAACTCATGCTCCCACATTGTCCTGTCCAAAAAAAAAAAACATTTATAAGAGTGTTTATTTATAAGAGTGAAAACTCATGCTCCCACATTGTCCTGAGCTTCTATTTCTGATATCATTCCACATTGCAACTTTCTTCTTCCTGCCGGTTACCTCCTCCACTAGAACACAGGCTCTAGTGGAAACCATGCCTGGTCTGTCTTTGTATCACCAGCCACCTGCTAATGCCCAGCTCATAATGGGTGAAGTCAGCAGGTATCTATGGAATGAATAAATGAAGACTGAATGAGCAAAACATGCCTCTAGAATATCTGTAGAATGCAATTTCAAGTTTATGCACTGGCAGATGAAGCAAGACTACCAGAAGTAATCAGAAATGAAAACTATATTCTACCGTACTGCCAGAATTGAAGAAATTTGCTCTGATTCACATGGACCTGAGCTTTACTGTCTCATTTCCCCTGTTACTTGGATTTCAACATGGTCAAGGAAAATTGAGCACTTACAGGATATACTACAAGGAGACCAAATCTTTGCAAATAATAAAACCATAAAATGAAGAGTGAAAATTTAGTCTACCTTATCTGAAATTATGATACAAGTAAACATTTTGATCAAATATGCAATTTTTTTTCCAAATGGGGAAAAAATAACCAAAACAAGCTTTATATTATAATTTACAACTCTTTTCAATTAATGTCATATTTAAAATTAAAATTGGCAAGCATATATTTGATGCATAGATTCCACATACAGTGCTATATAGAAAGATATATTATTATGATATTATATATTCAATAAAAATGATTATTAGATAAATATCATTAACTTCATAAAACCTTTTGAGGTAGCCAAGTCAAAAATATTATTATACTTACAGGTCAGGAAAATGAGTATTAAAGAAGTTAAATTACTTGCTCAGTCACACGAGACCAAGATTCAAGCACGGAGCCTGTCTCTAGTTACGTGAGAAGCTGCAGCTTGCTCGCCATCAGTTTCCAGAGAGCTTGTAACAGGTATGTGGGAGGGAAGCCATTTAGTTCTGACTTTCATCCAGACCTCTTTCCTGTCTGCTTGCTTGACCTTCCTGTGTCTCCACAGTGTCTCAATCCTCTGGATTATTAGGGCCCTAGTTCTCTCACACTTAGCATACACATTTATCTGCTTTTGTCATGCCCTCCCCCAGCCTCAACCCTAGCCTTGACCCCAGCCCTGAATTCATTTTATTAATCCTCTTGCTTCCGACTGGGAGAACTAATCAGACACTCTCCTGAGATGCTGGCATCCTGGACTGTCACTGAGATCAGGTGTAGCATATTCAGATCAGTCTGGGGTCTAAGTTGTATGCTGTTCCAGGGTGGAATCCTGGCACTGAGCCTAGCCATCTGCCCTCTCAGTTTAGGTGCCAAAGAGTTTAAGCAAGGATCCTAGTGGCACATCTGTGCTCAGACCTGAGAGTCTCAGGAGAGGGTGTGGCTCTACTCAGCTTCCCTCTGCCTAAACAGAAGCATGGACTTCAAGGTGTTGATCTGACATCCATCAGGGACATAGCCATATAGGTGCTATCCGCCTATAATCCGGAAGCCACAGAGACTATTCTGGCTTCCTAACTCCCCAAGGACAGTCTTGCCTGCTAAAATATTTAAAAACACTGAGTCACAATGTTTGTCAAGGAGGTAGAATCATCATGAAAGATAACAACTAGATTTGCTCCAGTGTTCGCCGCCCAGGACTTTGCCCCACCACTTGATCAGTACCTTAAGTCGCCTCCATACCCCCTCCTCTCAACACGATGGACCTCAGCCCAGAAAGCTTCTTTCTACCTTGTACTAAAAGTCAGAGGCAGCTGCCTGTAAAGCCAAACCATGGGAGCCTCAGGCAGCATGTTATCACTCTTCTTAAAAAAAGAAAAAACAAAAACTGTCTCATTTCATCCTTAAAGAACCTGTAGTGAATTTTCAATATAAAAGTTAGAATTCTCAAGATTTCACAGACGAGAAAGTGTTCTTTAGGGAAATTAGAAAGAATGTCATAAAACTAATTTAAGTCGGAGCCTGAACTTAAATGTAGGTGTCTGATTTCCAGCTCTGGGGTGGGGGAAGGGGAGTAGGGGCGGGGATTAAAGGAGAGAGACTACTTCAGTGTGCTGATGCTCTGCTACTTGCTGCCCTAGGCAAACACTGAGGAGGGAGGAGACCTTTATTGTCACAGGGATTAAAGTTCAGTAATGCTGAAATAGTGGTAACTGACTAGTAATGGCAAAAAGCACCAAGACAACATTTGGGCAGTTTTTAATCCTAGTTGTTTTAGTCCTGATCGACTGTTAATGGAACCACACAGGAAGCAACTGTAGATAAAAGGACTTCAGCATGAGGGCATATTGGGAGAATTTTGGTTTTTCCTCCAGCAGCTTCCTTTCTTAGGGCAAACTTTCAAACATTTTGGGACAGGATTTTCTGCAGAAAGCAGAGCATTTTCAGTGCCTCCCAATTAACGAAAAGCCAAACTCCCAAATATGACTTCCAAACCCTTTGGGCTCTACCTCCACCCACCTCTCCTGCCTCATCTTTCACCTCTGTCCCTTCAACTCCGCCCTGCCAGGATGAACTTTCCACAGTTTTACAGAAAGACTGTGTTCTCTTTCATTTCCAGGTCCTTCCGCAAACTTTCATTTTTTCCTGGAATATTCTTATCTATTCTCTTTCTTCCTGTATCGTCTTTCACAAATAAGCTTAGCCACTATTATATTTGGAAAACCTTTCTGAATTCCCCTAATTACAGATTAGTTACCCTGATGTGTCTTTCTCTTATTATACATTGTACTGTATCCACTTTGTAATAACGTCACTCACTAAATGGAACACTCCTGAATAGCAGAGATCATTCAGCCACTAGAAGTATGTCTGGTACCTAGTATGCACTCCAAAACATTTATTGATTTAATGTTGAATTCTTGCTGTTAAAAAGACTTTTAGCTCCAGAATTATCTACATTTATCAGATTGAATTTGAATAGTAGCAAATAGGAATGGAAACAGAGGGACAGAACCATTATAATGGCAAATTAAGTTGGAGTAGAATCCCCCCTTTGTGCGGGATGTTCTATTTGTCCCCTTCCTGATGCACACTCTACCTTAATCGACCCTGCTCTGGGTTCCAGGAGGCCGAACTTTGGGGACCACATATACCATATTCCCTTACCATCTGACTTCCTATTGGATTCTGCAAGTGGATTCAGCAGATGGAGATTATGAGGCAGAAGGAGTGATTAATACACTGAGACATTAGTTTTCTTGGCTCCCTGCTTTCCAGGCTGAATCACAGCTGTTTAACTACCAAAGTGCTCATCTCCGATGAGGCAACTCTCTCCTACAGCTGTAGCTGTCCTGCAGTTGAAGGAGAGAGGATATAGCTTACCATCAAGTGTGAATTTCTCCCTACCCCTCCATACACATGCCTTTTGAACAGTTTCTTTTTAGTGTGCCGTTTTCCTACAAGGACCCTAATCCATAGAGCCTTACATTTTGTGAGATTTGGACTTAATTCTGTAGGCAGTGAGAACCAAAAGCTTTTAGAATATAAAGATATTCCTACAGCTCAAATATTCACAGAGGAAAACCTATTACACTACTGGTTCCTTAGAAACAGAGCCTTTGCTTTATCTGATGCCATAACTAGTGTCTAGAAGAATGTACGATATACATAGCCCACAATACATACTTATTCAATAAAATAAGTAACCTGGAGAACAATTAAATCCATGTAGCCTAAAGCTTGAATTTGAATTGAGTGTAGACAAAGATAATGCATTTTCTTGAAGAGCCCCCAGTGGTAACAAAACAGATTCCAGAGAAATCCTGTAAACTAAAAGCAGGCAATCTAAATGAGTATTTCCCTGAGAGAGCAGGACCTGAAAAAGACTGCTTTCCATGTAGGTGTTGTGCCAGCCCTTATACAGCCATCTTCCTGTAACCACAGATAATTTCTCCTTAGTGATTAACTACACGAGGACAGTGCTGCAGGGAGCAATGATTGCTTTACAATCTATGAGGCCAGACCTGGAATCCAAGGCAGCATTGTCAGCAAGGCACCACTTACCTCATCCTACAGACATCGCTCTGATAATCAAAAAGTGTTTGACTTCAATAAACTTGCCAAGTATAGAACCTATAGGGTATTTTTAGAATCAGAAAGCCTGCAAGACAAGTACAGGATGCCAAACAGAACTGAAGAAGTGAGGGGGCAAATAAGGAGGAAAAATTAAACAGAGAAAAACACTGCTGGATTTTCTGAGCAAGTTCTTCTACTTCCCCCTTGTGGCCAAATTTTCATAGAACTAGGATTTTTTTTTTTTAAATAACATTTACCATTATTTAGGTCAGATTATAAAAATAAAATTTGTTTATTGCAAAAAAATATGGAAAATTCATTGGAGTGGATAGGTAGAATATTGTATGGGAATGTGTAAATTCTGAAACTGAGTGTTATGAATGAATTAATGTTTCTGCAAAAGATTAACCAAGAACAAAGAGATTTATCCAGGAGCCTGACTGATACTGAGCGGTAAGGTGAACTCCATCTCCATAGAAACTCATTTAATTCTCATGATAACCCTTTACGATAAATATAATTATCCCCAAATTAGTCATCAAAGAGTGGCTATGAAAGCTTTTACATATTTGGTCCCTACTGTGTAAAGTAAGCATTTGGGGTAAGCATTCTGCATAAACTCATTTAATCCTCAAAATAACCCTATGGGATTAGGTCAGAATACCAATTTTTACGAAACTTTCCAAGATAATGTAGCTTGTACATGACAGAGATGGAATTTTAACCTGATCTTTGAACTACAAATTCTCCCATATTTCCACTATTCCATGTCATCTCGTCATTTTCTTTTTGAATGCCTATTTTAACTTACCACCAGATATTTGTTAAAGTTGGTCTTGTTCACCTCTAGTAGGAACACCTATGACTTTTAGGAGATTCTGCCACGTTAATACTGCTCCACACACCTGGTGCCTACCAAAGGTGGTATAGGAACTCTCCTCTTCACCTTTGCATTAATTATATATTCACGTTAATAATTAGTGGGATAATCAGAATTAGAACATGCACTTTGTTCTCTTCAACCCACCCTTCTCCTAGAGTAGGAGACACTCTATGGAGATAAAAGTGAAGCATTATTTTCTTTAAAATTATTATAGACAGATTTGGATTCAATGAACAATGGGAGTTAGCAAATTTTCTGAGTTTCAAGTGGAATAATAGAGAGATGTAGAATTTGTGCATTACTGTGTTTGGGGGCATATCTGGAAAAAAAACCACAAAATCACATATAGCTATTCAAAACCCTGTATAATAGAGAGAGGATAAAGGAATGTATTATCTGCTAGTTTATCTCTTTTATCCACACCAAAGAATCTTAATTCTCATAGGACTGCTGAGTGTGTTTGTCTGTCAGATTATCTCAAGATATTTAAATGGAAACTCTATATTATCATTTTTACAATATATCATGCAGTGTATTGGAGGAGTTGTTATGGGCTAGGTAGATGGTAGTAAAAGCAAAAGACATGGGAGAAGCAGTCATCACATTCCAAATGTTTAATATTTTATTTTTTCAGTGCAATAGATCACCCAGTAATGAATAAGGGCCCAGTTCTGCTCGGGTTTAATTCCTGGCTTTACAACTCACAAGATTGTAACCTTTTGAGCAAGTTATTTATTCTGTCTAAGCCTCTGATCCCACATTTGTAGTGATGACAATAAAAATCTGTTGTGAGGAGGCTCAAATAAATGAGTAATGCCCTTAAGCACTTAGTATGAGGAAGTTTCAATTGATGTTTGCTCTTTGTATTTGAGCCTGAAAATTATTTCACCCAGAATTTACCTTCAGGAGAGCATCTCCTAACTGGCTAACAGCCGTTATGATGTGGGGAGGATCAAAGCCAGGAACGCTCTGGATAGCATTATCTCTTTGGTGATTTTTTTGCTAAGGAGACTCCTTTTCAGACTTTCAAACCTTGATCACATATCTTGTACTTATATAACAATTACATTTTATTTTCAAATGCAATTGTATATATTTTCTTATTTGGTTTGACAACCAACACTTCAACTCCACAGCTACTGTGCTATTTCTGTGGCCAGTCCTGCCACTGCATGCTTAAGCTTTGGTTAAGTCTCCTCAGAAAGACCAGTATGAGAGCACCCGCGTTTACCCAGTGTGTGAGTTTGGAATCTAGGCTGGAATTTGGAAAATCACTGAAAGTACACATGGCACCTCCCTGACCTTTAACCCTATATGCAAGCTAAATACTTGCTGGACTATGTGATAACCCCCAAGAGGTTGCAAATTTAGTGTTTGACACTAATATTCATTATGTAGGTTAAAAATAAACTAATATATATATCATTTGTCAGATCATAAAAGCAAAGCAACTATGGATACATAGAAAATAAAATAAAACCATCATTTTGTTGTTGAGAATAGGCAGACTCTGTTAATATTTTAATTCATTTCGTCTTACTATTTTTTCTATGAATATTTATGAGTTTGCCTTCTTTTAAATAGAGGAATTAAAACACATAGAGAATTTTCAACCGATCAATAGGTTAAAATATATGTATCTTATTACAGAGTCTTCTCCAACAGTGGATGTGATTATCTGAAGTTGCAAATACAAATACAAATTGGTCTCACAAAAAACAGTAGTACTGAGGACCCTCATAACCACCACAATCAGCAGGTAGAGGACCAAAGCATAGTTATGTTAGTTTCCTCCTTTGTGTCCTCATGGTATTTTTGTCACATATTCTGAACTGGAACAAATCTGTCTCCCTGAAATTACTCTGTGAGCTCTTTGAGGACAAGATCCATGAGTGCTCAATTTCACAGAGAGCTTCAGTGTTCTAGTTAAGAGAGAACTCTGGACTAAGATTGCTTGGGTTGGTTTGTCAACTCAGCTGTTTGACTTTGGGAAAGTTATTCAGCTTGCTTGTGGAAAAAATGAGACACCAAAGGCTTGTTCCAAGAATAAGCAGAGATAATCATATGAAGAAGTTAGCACATAGTGAATGTTCAATAAACATTACATTGGAGATCCCAAACCTACCATTGAACATAGCGTGGAGTAGGTTCCAAAAAATTATTGAACCAAATATTTTCAGCATGAGCAATAATTAGAAGTTGACATCTTCAAGATCTGATCCAGGCCTATAATTGTCTAGTTGTGGGATTTTGTATAAGTCAGCCTCTCTGGGATTTGGCTTTCTCGTTTGTAACATGGGAATAATGAGCCTTTTTAAAAACCAAACTTTAACAAGAGTTTTATAAAGATATTATGTTTGAACACCGTGAATAGATCTTCCTGAGGATGAATTACCAGAAGTGGTACTAATGAGTCAGAGACTATAAGTGCTCTTGAATTATGGAAGGATACAGTCTACCTCTCTCCTTTCCAGAAGGGCTATGCCAGTTTTCAAACTCAGTAGCATTGCACCAGAATTCTTGTTTTACTCTCACCAAAAGGAAGACTGTTCTTTTTAAAATGATTTGCCGTTTGATGTCTTGTTTAGTTCTCACCATTTTGAATAGATGCTTTTTTTGTTGCTGTTGTTATTGTTGAGGTTAAGCTTTTCAGATTTTTACATAAATATTGACAATTTGTATTTTGGGCTTGTTTGGGCACTTTTTCTTTATATCCTTTGTCCATTTTTCTATAGAACCATTCAACATTTCCTTGTCAATTCAGAATGTCTCATGACATATTAAGAAATTTAACACGATGTTAGATTTTCTAATCATTTCTTTGTTGTATACTGACATCAGAATGATTAAAAAATAGAACAGGAGACAACACTAAGCTAAAGCTCTTAACAAGTATTAGCTTTTTAAAAATAATCTCTAAAGTCCTAAGTACAAACCAAATTTAGACTTATAAGTCATTTCTATTAGTCTTTATATCCTATAGAGTTTATAGCCTTCTATTTATAAACATTACCTCATTAGGAAAATCCAGAACTTCTGGGGCACCCATGAAAAATTGTGTGAAAAGGAGCTTTAAAATTGGAAAAATTTAAAGTTATCACATTATTTAAAAATAACCTGCTTTTGCAGTTAGAAGCTTGAGTGAGTTCTCACTGATTAAAGTTTAGAATCTCTTAAAAAACTTAATGAACCGCAACAGTTGTTCTAATATTAAACATTCTCTTAGTAAATCTTGAAGAGATTTAGTATTGAACCAGAATAACCTTTTTTTCCCCCTAAATTCAGACAACCATTCACTTTAATGCATATTAAAAGGTTTTGAAACATTTTGGCAAAACAGAATTAGTTTTCTTTTTCCTCAAGGTAACCAAAAAAAAAAAAAAAAACCCAAAACAAAACAAAAAGCCCCCTTAACTTATAGGGAGAACACTTGGCTTTTATTTTTTAAAATAAAACACTTAGTAATTGAGGCGAGCCCCTGGAAAAGTCTTCTTTCTGTTAATGGATGTCTTGTAGGCTTTAGTTCAGTGCTGTTAGTGAGAATTATGTTCACCTCCCTTTGTCTGTTGCCAGCACACCCACGTTTATGTGTTTATTTCCCCACAGAGAGAGTGACCTGGGGTTGGGAAGAGGTATTAGTCTTTGCTTCCCTAGAGCCAGCACAAGGCTTGATCCGTTATAGACACTAAGTAATATTTTATTGAACTGAGTAATGGTAAAGACACAAACAATATCTAAGGTCCGAACTTACCTTCTTCCTTCTATAATCTTCTGATTATGGGCAGAAAAAAATAACTTTATAAATGTTTAGCTAACATTTTCTAAATTGAGATTCCATGGAGTAGTGAGTGTTGCGAGAGATTTGGGGAGGTCTCCACATACTCAGGAAAAAGAAAATGAAATATTTGGGGAACACTGCCCACTCTAGGGGATACATGATACACCCATGCACCTATCATTCCTCTCAAGAGATACTGCAGCATAAGGAAAAGGATTACTTCATGCATGCCTCTTTCAGTTTCTGCATAAAAGGATAAGTTGTCTGCTTGGTTTATTTTCAAAGCTGCAAGAACATGTTCTCTTATGAAAGAACAGAGAGCTATAAGGTGAGAGTCAAGAGAGAGAAGCATAGGCTAAGAAGTAAAATGTACTTATTAACTAATAAAAATTTATAATACGAGGAAACCCAAATTCCAGCGCAAAATTTCAATCTGCAGCAAGATGCAATAAGTAGTAGAATATACTTGCAGAAAAAAATCAGTAATATGGAAAATAACTGGATAAACAAGAATCCAAGGTAAAAAGACAGAGATGAATATGATGAGACTTTATGATAAACATTTTGGCAGAATCACAGATTCAACCTATGAATTAAATGTGCTACTCTTGGAAATGCAATAAGGTTAATTACAAAGGCAATACCAAGATATAATTTAAATATTTCTAAGGAAAAATGAATAAAAAACTGGAAACTACACGTTAAATGACTTACCAGGTTATGTGAAAAACATGTTAAATAAATCACACCCAGATTTATCCTGGGTTCTAGCATCTTTTTCAACTTGTTATTTTGGAAATGTACAGTCATACACAAAAATAAAGTGAGTAATATAATGAATCTCCATGTATCCATTATCCAGCTTTAGCTGTTACAAACATTTTGTTAGTTTTTCTTTCATCACATCCTCTTTTTTCCTTTTAGGGGGAATATTCCACACTTTTTGTCTTCTTGTCTATAAATATTCAATACACACCTTTAATAAATAAAAACATATTTTATATCACCACCGTAATATTATCACATCTAGCAATGCTAATGGTAAACTCAATTTCCCTTTGGCCAGATCATAAAAATACAGGGAGATTAGACAACCATCTAACTGACTGCAGTTAAAATATCTCACCTTGAAAAAAACAAAACAGAGAAAATAGAAAATGTCTTGTATACACATTTTTAAGACCCATCTTAAAGTATTGGAAGGGACTATGAAAGTGAGCATCCCTGAAGCCCAAGCTTCTTTAGCTTCATGGTTAATTCACTTTTGGCTGGAATCTGTGTGCCACTCTGGGGCATCCTGTTGAGAGGCGGCAAGATTCCACAGGGTGTGTGATTCTATGATAGTCCAAGAAAGGTAGAGAACAGAAAATCTGCTTGTCTTGTTGCTGCTTTTTCTTCAACACCTAGGGTGGTATTTTATACTAAAGGATTCCTAATAGATATCAAATGCATGAACAATGGCAGTAGAATCTCCCCAGGCTCAGCAAAGATTTCCATGCCTCAGATACATCAGAACCACTGGATCTGAAGCAATAGTTCTGGGAGGAATGAGGAACTTCTCAGCAGTAACCAATAAAGTCCTGAAACAAGAGGAGGGCCTGCTCTAATTCTTGGGCACAGCTTAGGACCCAAACACCTTAGTAGAACCTCAGACAGGTGGAGCCCAAATCATGAATCAGACTGAACTTCTGGCTGGCAAGACAGGATGAGGGTTTAAATTCTGATTATTTAGACTGAAAGGAAATAAATACTATTTTTCCTATGCAATTGAGGATTCATACTAAGATTTATAACTTCTTCATTTATGTTGAGTGCTTCAATTATGTTAGGCACTGTCCCATAAATTATTCCATTTGCTGTTGTAATGACCTTCTGATTCTGTAGTACATAGGGGTTGAAGGCTCAGGCTTTGGTCCCAGACTGACAAAATTTCAAATACTGACTCTTCTATTTATTAATGTATGACCTAAGGGAAGATTTATAAATCCATAATGATCAGTTTCCTAGTCTGCAAAATATAAATATTGCTACTGTCTATATCACCAGCTTATTGCTATGAAGGTGAAGTAAGATAGCACATAGTAGATTTCAGCATATATTAGCTGAAGTTATCATATATGTATATATATATAGAAAAAATGATAGAGAAAGTAACTTACCAAGGATAGAGAGGTAGTAAATATACAGAAAAATTTAAGCACTTTTTTTTTTTTGGTCCTATAGCTAGTTCTCTTTCCAAAGCCTGTTTAACAGTTGCCATCCTAAGATATCTAACACTACCAATATTTGATATTTCTAATTCTCTGAATTTTTAAGAGACCTATAATTTTATAATATTTTCAAATATAACCACTAAGGTAAACTTTATCACAGATTAAATTTCGAAGTCTTGCCTCATCCTAATGTTGAGTATCTGGTCTTGCTGGTTTCTCTAATTGCTTTAGGAAATAAAATAAAATCATTGTGAATAGATAGTCTGGAAATCAAGCCTGGAGAGTGGAGCTGTTCAACAGTGTTTTTCATGGTCAATATATAATGTCCTACTTTATTTTTCCAGGAAGCAATCATCACATGGTCTTCTGGCTCACCTTACCCTTCCCAAATCAAATTTCAAAAAGGATTAAACTGAAATTATCTGATCTGAATATTTTGTTTCATCACCTAAGTCAGTTGGCATTTCTTAATATAGGTACAAATTTTCATGTATCTTCATAAAAGAGATGTCTTCAAGTTAACTACACTTTGAGAAATACTTCTAGGCTTTTCAACAATCCTTATAGTTTATCTGGTGAAAACAGCTGGCTGAGAGTAGCAAAACTGTTTGCTAAGAAAATAATCAGATTCACTAAAGTATTTAATAGCAGATAGTTGGTTCTTATAAACCACATTCAAGCATTCTTGAGAATTTAAAGCACTTTAAAATGTGCACCCTTTTCTGAACCAGCTTGATATCCCTTACAAGTTCTTTCCAATATACAAAAGAGTCCACTTGGGATCTTAGCAGGCAACACAGAATCTAAGGTCTCATTTCAAATGTGATATACCAGTGTTCAGACAAATGGAGCCTGTGCTCCTAGTAATATTTTTACACATGAATTATTAAGTCTTACTCTAAGCCACAGGGAATTTTTCCAGTGTTAACCTATACCTCCTTTCAGATCCTGTCTGCACAGTCAGAGTGTCTAAGTTTTCTCTTCCAATCCTTAAAATATAATTCTGTGTCCCTTCACTCTCTTTTAATTTTCTACATGCATCTTGAGGCCTGTCAGATACTTTTCTTATTTATTCTCTGCCTCCTCCTTCACCTAAAATTAAACTCTGAAAAGCAGGAAATCTGTTTGTTTTGCTGTTGCTTTTTGTGTCACACCTTCAACAGTGCTTGATACTTAGAGGGGGCTTAATGAATATTAAATGAATGAACACATAAGCACAGGTCCTCTGACTCTTTCCAAATGCCTGTGACAGAGGTTAGCTGTTCTCATAAATCATTAATAGGCAGAGATCTTGTCTATTTTGGTTACAATTGGTTTTCAAAATAAGTTGTTCTGCCAAAAATAAACCTGCTGGTTAAAGATAAACTAAGACATATTAAAAATTTTAAGTTTTATTTGGGCATTTAGTCATTCCAGTTGGTAGTGCCAAGCCAGAAGTGGTTAGGAGCACTCCACCTACAAGAGCAGGGTAGAGACATATAAAGTGCAGAAGCAAAGAAAGGAAATTATTTGATTGGCTGTAGCTTAAAGCCTATTTGGCTCTTTGTGATTGGTTTTTCCTTAGCATTGTGATTTCATAATCTTGAGCTATTTACAGGCCTAGATTTTGGTTTGCCAGTGTAGGTCATCATAGCATTACAGCTACATTAGTCTAATGGGCTCCTTGTTTAATTAATTTAACACTGCATCATTAAAAATAAATTATGAAAACAATCTTTTCTGGGAGGGAAGGAAGAATATTAGCTAGATGGTTTCAGAGTCACAATAAAAATGTTTTTCTAGCAGGAATTTCAATAATGGTGTTTTTATAAGTAAAAGTATTGATACGTGGTTTAGGCATCTGAGATCAAAATCTCTCAGGATAAACTGGGGTCATGACAAACAAAGAGTCTTGGCAGTGTGAAAGGTTTAGGTTTTCTGCCTGCAGTGACAGCAGTTAAGAATTTTACATAGGGACAAAAATTGTATGGTTTTGTATTTTTTTTTAAATAAGTTCGATATGGATTCACCCTGATTGAGGAAGGAAGAGTAAGTGTATAAAAACCCAGATTTGAAGTTCGCTGAAGAAGCGAAAGTGAGAGACGATGGCGGGTTTGTTCTGTCTCTGTACTAACCAAGCATTCTTAAGAGTTTGACTTCCCTGCCAACTTAACGAACGCATTCTAGAAATGCCAGTAGAAGAATGCCACTTTATGTAAAAGTTTCACTTTTCTTTTTAAATTAATATGTTAGAATTCTGGTTTTATACATCAATTTGATGAATTTAATTACTATGATTCTACTTGGGTTGGAATAATAAAATAAAATTCAGATTTCTGAGACTGCAAAGCTGATGATCACACCATGGACCTTAACTAATTCACCGGGATAATAAGGTGATAGTGGCACCTTATAAAGTCTTGTGGGACTGTCAGACTCTATAACTGTGTGAGCCAATTCCAAGCCCTGATTAATACACCATTTACCGTGGTGGCCATTTGGATGTTATGGGAGAATGCTACTGGTCATTTTTGTACATGTATTGTGGTTCAGAGTTTCCCCAGATTCTTGGAGTAGAATCTCTAGGAGTGGATTTCCAGGTGAAGGAGTATGAATATGTCTAGTTGGATCACACAAGTTAAAACCCTTTCAATCAGTTTACAAACTTACTGGATACAAATTCCTGTTGCTCCACATCCTGGCCAACACAGGCATTGTCAATTTATTTTATCATTTCTGATGAACATATGGCAGTATCTAGATCTTCAGAGTTTTTTAATTTTCCCTTCCTTTGTTCTTTTCATAGTGCTCATTACTTCTTTTGCATTCCTTTGCAGAAAGAGAGACAATTCCTGACCCCCTTTTTAGGGTTAGAAGTGCTTTCGCAGATATTTTATTAACAAACTTCTTTCAGTTTTATTTTTCATGCCTCCTGTGACACCACCCCTTCATGGGATCTTGACTTTAAGCTTCTGTGATGCTTAATCAATACACAAAATGGCGAGAAGACATACTGCAATACTTAGGGTGGACCTTCCCCTTGGATTCCTGTTAACAGCTTCTCTGGATGGTTCTCCCTTCACTTAAGATATGCTCTCTTTCATAAGGACAGTAAGAAAGACCAAGAAATAGTCTTCATTATGAAATACACAGAACTCATGAAACTCCTCCCACATCTCCAGTGGCTCGAGTACCAGCCTAGTACACCCGTTTCTTTAGAAATGTGTACCTGTTACTTCTCACGCAGTGATCGCCATACTTCAGCTTATTGATTTCAGTTGTTTCAGTGGTGTGGTTTTAAGAAATGTGTGATCTGATCACTTGAAAAAGTATTTTAGAACAATTCCCATATAAATAATATTACTGGTATAAAGAAGCAGAAAAATTCAAGATCCCTCTCTATTCAGGCACAGTCAGTAAGAGAATTTAGAAATATTTTATTATTGACTGTTTAAACTACATTTGACCATATGTTTACATAGTTATTCACTAAATAGAAATTTGTGTTGCCTCTTCCACTTAACAGTTTGAGTATAAACCTTCCTCACACCATCAAAAATTCTTCCTAAATATTATTTTAAAGGCTTCATATTAAGTTTTAGAATAGTTTGTTGTGCAATAATCAGTATCTATTTCACCTGCTTTATTTTTATCCCTAACACTTATTACTATCATGCTATATATAATTTATTTATTTTGATTATTGTACAACATAATTTATAGAGCACAAACATATGGAGAGAGAATTCTGTCTGTTTTTTCCTACTGATATATGTTCACCATCTACAATTACAGTAATAATGTTTACAGTATTAATAACATAATGAACATTCATTCAGAAATCTAAGTAGTGATTTCAAGTCTGGATACACAAATCCAGAGTTACTGGAGGAAGTTATGGCCTAAGATAAAGCACACAGAATGTTCTTGGAAATGAATGATACCACCCTAGCATTACAGATAGAAGACAGAAGGTGAATCAGGTCACACCTCTGTAGTGTCACTCGAACAGTTAGCAAAAAAGAGATGACAAGAAAACTGAGAAAGAGCAGCCAGTGATGACGAGGAGAAAAATGACCAATTATCAGAAAGTGACAACAAAAAATAAAAAATAATAATAATTATAGAATGTCTGCTATTTGCCAGTCTAGGTACTTTAAATACTTCACCTCATCTAGTTTTCAGAATAGCTCTGTGAGGTAGGTTTTATTATCCATAGCTTGTAGGAGGAAACCACTTGGAGGGTAAGTAGTTGCCCTTGGTCTCATTTCCAAGAAGTAGTGGAACTAGGAGTTAAATCCTGATCAGAATATCAAGTCTCTCTAAATCATTCCTGGGATTGGTGTTTAATATCCATCTTTTCTGAATATGTGACACTGTGTTATCCTTTTTGCAATCACATTCAAAAAAAATTTCAGTTCCTTTGATACAGTCTCATATAGAAAAGTACCAGGCAGCTTAAGGTTACAAGCAAAATGTGAAATGTTACACCTCAAGAAATATCAGGTTTCCCAGAGGGACACTCTGAAGACAGTAGCTACTTGACTTTCTCACTTACCTTGGCATATTCTTTGACTTTACCTACATGCTGGAGTACACCTGAGTAAACACCATAAATTTTATTCAGTGAAGGAGAAAGCCCTAGTCATAAGTAACAATTATGTCTTACTAAAGTGTAGTCAAGCATGATGTTTCTTAGATGACTGGCAATTGAAATGTTAATCATTTAATCGAAGAATTCACTTCAGAGAAACTTGTGAACAGAACTCGTGCTAATACTGCCTGGAAGGTTTCAATTCATTTTCTTTAGTAGAAGGAAAGCAAGCTGTTACTTATCATCATAATAGAAGCTCATCAAATTCCAAGATGTCAATAACAGGGAAATAGACTTTTGGTGTAAAATTCTATGATATTTTCAACCTAGCAATTTGCAACCAAGCACACTTCAAATGCTCGTGCATGCATGATTTTCAAGTGGGTAACAGAATGGCTAAATATGTTAGAAATATCACTGCAGTGTTCCCAAATTTTGTACGGTTATCCCTGCAGCTGTTCTTGAGCCCTTATTTGATATCCTGAACCTGAACCTGAGCCCTTGAACCAGATATCCTGATCCAGGTTCCCAAGGAACTAAGCTATGCCTCTATTTTGAAAAACACTACATACATGCATAATACATATATAAAACGAGAGAAAGTAAATCTCTGCTTAAAAATTGTATTATATATAATAAGTATATATTATAAATACATAATATATATTATATATAAAATGCTAAATTCCCATATTTTATTTCTGACCTCATTTATTTCTGAAAGAGCCTCCTAACAGGTTTCAGCCACATTTGCCTCAAATTCACCAAGTGCATAGCTGCCAAAATTTGTTTTCAAAAGTACAAATATGGCTATGCCACAGTAGCTACTCAAAATCCTTCAACAGTTCCCTTTGACTCCAGGATAAAATTTAAATCCCCAATGCAGCATAACCTCTTCATTATGCATCCCCTGCCTGTGTTCCAGCTGCATCTCTCATCACTCTCCACCTTGCACTGTAGGCTCTGACAATTTCACACCACTAACAATTTTCTATTCAAACAACCCCCTGTGCATTTCCTCATGCTTCTTCCTCTCCCTAGAGCAACTTCTAATTATCTTCCCCTAGCTGACCTTTGCTTTTCCTTTAAGATTCAGCTCAGGCATCACATCATCCTGGAATCCTTCCTGAGCTTTCCAAACCTGGTTGCAGCAAAATACAGTTTGCACATCCTTATCACTTTACTTTAGTGATGCTGTAACTATTTCAGCATTTCTATCATTTACTAGAAGTTTACCTCCTGAAGCTCATGATAAATAAATTTTTTTCTCTATATCTCTTGCCTAGTGTTAGAAATTTGGGTTTGGTTGTGGTGCTGGAATACAAGTACTTATTCTTCCTCCTTTTAGGGATCATCTGCCAAAGGAGCTAAACACAGAAGTAGCAATACCATAATAGGTAATGAAGAATGAGCTTTGTTAATGTAAGATAATTTTTTATATTTCCAGGTGCAGGGGTCGTCTGATAAATTCTGTTGATGTGAAAGGGGTAAGCCTTTACAAATACATGGTACTTTCTTTGCTCCATTTCTCTGAATCTGCAGTGGCTGTCACTGTGGATGAGGATGGTACCTACCTTATCTACTTAGCCACTGAAAGAAGACAGAGAACCAGATGACAGCTGGGCCTGCTAAGGTAAGCCTCACCAGGTACTCTAACTAAATAGACTCAGGAAATACAAGAAAGGAAGTAGAACTTGAGACACTGTATTTTACATATAGCAATCCCACACTCTGGTTAAATGAGCCCCAGTGAAAGTCTCAGGCTTTGAACAGTTTAATAATTCCTTGTCCCTTGGGAAGACTCTGGAAAGATGGTTAGACAAAGTGACCATGTGTGTTCCTTCCTGCGCCCTCTTCTGTCAGTCCCTCCTTGTGTGCTCCCTATTAATAGTATAACCTTATATTTTTATAATAATTTACAATTGTCCAAGTTTCACATATATTATATAATCTTCAAAAAACTCAGTTGTTAAATATTAATGTCTCTTTTTACAGGTAAGAAACTTGAGGATGATAAATGTAAAATAATTAGCCCTGGTTATAAAGCCAGAAAAGTTCCCAGGTCTTCTGAATGTGAAACTATGGTGTTTTTAACTTGGTAATTTGCAGCAAAGCATGTTTCTAGTGCCTATGCATGAGTAATTCTCAACTGGGGTGACAGAAAGACTCAATATGTTAGAAATACAGAAATACCTCTACAGTGTTCCCAAATTTCATGTGACTGTCCCTGGTGCCATTTTTGAGCCCTTCCAGATGTCTGGTTCCAGCTGCCCAAGGCACAGTTACACCTCTGTTTTGAAAATCCATTGTATGCCTAGTACACATATATTATGGAAGAAAAAGAATGTTCATGAAAATAGTCTCTCAAGGCTCTTTGCTTATCAATGCATTTAAGTCAAAAATCCCATGTATAGCCTAGTTATTTCAACATAGACTTCAGACAAGTTCCTGCCTGCCTGTAGAACTAAGAGGTTGGGTCTAAAATGTTGTTTACATGAGGGACTGAGAATTCCTCTAGAAAATGTCAGAAGAGGGAAATTTGCTTCCCAAAGACCGAGATTTCCGTGGAGAATCTCATCCTAAGAAAAGAGAAAGTACCAAAAGTTCTGGAGTTCAAAGAGAAGAAGACTTGCCACTCTTGCTGACTTTGGGATTCGACTTCAGAAGAGAAGGAAAAGTAGGATCTGGGGGTTCCTCCCTGTTGTTAATTCTAGCCCATCAGGGCGTGAAAGAAGCCAGAAACTCAGAGCAGAAGCCTTGTCCATAAATAAAAGTTGCAGTTGAAGGGAGAAACCTCCCACACTGGGGGTGCATCAGGGACATGAGTGTAGTGGACAATGATGCAGGATAATAAGCACCTTCCTAACTTGATAAGAACTCCTAAGTCATCTTACAAAAAAGTTAATAAATTCAAGTGCAGCAGTTTAGCAAGTCAGCAAAATGTGTGAGGCTGTTTTGATATATTTTCACGAAAAGTGTTTTTAACTGTCACTTAAAAGAGATTATTACATTTAGTAGGAAATATGTTTTGTGAAACACCCAATTCTTTGATATATGAGAGAAATAAGTCTAAGAATAATAAGAAAAGATCTTTAATACCCTTCACCTCAGGTCTTTGATACTCAGATCTGCATGGTCATCATTCTGACATAAAAATATGTTGAAACTCTTGAGAAACATGTAGGCCCATTAAAAACAATTGTGAACTGACAATCTTCGAACCTAATTACAAGACTGTGTCTCCCCTGGGATCTGTGGCTGTCATCAAATATTCACCTGTTTGTTCGCCAGGGTGTGCTTTTTGTTTTTTCTTACCCTACTGTTAGAGATAGTTAATAATTCATAGCAAAAAAAAAAAAAGTTAAAATCATACATTGGTATAAAACAAATGGAAAACTTTATGGACAAGAGCTACAATTTACATTAAATCAGCAAACTAGGAGTTAGAGATTGTGGAAGAACCAAAGAAATAAATAGTCATGGTTCTTTTTCTGTATGATAAAACATCACCTACCTGTCAGGAAACAAAAATAAGCCAGTGAAAGAAAATATAAAAACTTTGATAGTCAAGAGAATCTGGAGGAGGGAGAGAGAGTTGATAGAAGTTTGGGAGGGTTATAAAGAAATGTTTACTTTAAAATCAAATATTTTAATTAAGGTGCTCTTAACATTTCTAAAGCTCCAAAGTTCTTTGCTAAAAAGACATGTGACAGAGTTAAATCCATATTTGGGATTTTTTTTTTTTTTTTTGTCGCCTCTTCTTTCTCATTAGAACCCTGTGTATCGTTTTCTCTCCTCTAGCACACTCCAAAACAGAAATAAACATTCTAAGCTCGCAGGCTTACTGGCAAAATGGCTTCTCTCCCTCACAGTAACTGTGTAAGGTGAGGCCTAACAGACAGCAAAGGGGAAGAAAAGTGGCAACTTAAACAAGAGAAGAGAGATTCATAGGAAAAATGAGGGAAACACAAGTGCAAGGATGAAAGGGAAACTTCTAGAGTCAAGCTTCCTTAAGCAGGGTATTTTTGGAAACCTAGGATTCCACACGATACCACTAAGAGTTCCTTGAGCGATTGTGATCAAGCGTCCCATCTCTGCAGGACCAGTAACATTGAGTGGAGTCACAGAACCAACAGTCCTACTGTGAAGCTACCTTTGACACGATTCCATTTGTCACCTGGTCCCTGTAGGCCCCTACTCTAACAGGGTCTATGATAATGCTTGGAGACTCCAGGTGCAAACGTCAACTCAGACCCTGCATCCAATAACCTTCCAAATGTCTGAAAATTACTGTATCCCTGAATTTGTCACTTGAGTAAATGGCTCCACATGCCTTTGGGGAAAACATTATTGTCTATACCTGCCATGGTGCTGCATGGTCCTTCCTCTTGAGGATTTTACTACTTTTTCAGTTAAAATGTTCTGGGTCTGAAAACTGACTCAAGTTGAAAATCTTTGCAAAAGACTATGACTTCCAATTAAGATGGCTCATCCTACAATCTTCTTACTTATTTCACTGCAATAGTACCTCAAGGGGAGCCAAAAAAAAAAAAAGATTTTTCCACTGAAAGGGAAGCTATTTATCCATGGATTTCACATGGGCTAGTAATCCAAGTTGTCTTGATCCATTACATGCTGTCTGTGGCAGGCAAGTTAAAATGCTGCAGTGCCTCCAGAAATCTTGGAAAGACACTTAACTAAAAAATCACATCCATTTGACAAGAAAAGGTGCTGATTATTTTAAACATCTATTGGAATTTCAAAACAGAGTAAAGCTTTTGTCAAGAAAAGGTCACATTCAGTGGAAATTCTCAAAAATCAAGTTACTGAGCAACAAAACATATCGCCTAGAAGAGAAAAGTTACACAGTTGGTGAGAAACGAAAAATGCCAGCATAGAGTGAGTAAAATAAGATTCAGTAGAAGAAATTGAAAAGTTTCCACTCTCGGAAATATGTCAATATGGTGATGATATGTCATATAACATTGGATAGGTTTTCTGTAATGAACTGAAAAACAAGAGCTTTTCTCTCTGGGTTGAAGAGTAAGAGGATTTCACCAACAAATGTCATGCTGTAATATTGGTTAGATTTGTAAATGAAGGAGAGATTCAGGAAAAATTTTACTGCTGCAGTAAGTTGCCCAAAGCAAACAAAGGTCAAGATGTAGTTAGTGGGGTTTTGTTTTGTTTTGTTTTGTTTTGCATACTTGGGAAAAAACTAAGGTGTGTCTTGGAAGACATTGCATTGGCTTTTGTTTAATGGTGCCCCATCAATGGTTGGCTCCCTAAGAGGGTTTATCTCTCGAATAGTTAAAAAAGAAAATGCTAACATTGTCTCAAGACACTGATTTCTTCACAGAGAGGTGAAGATGAAATGGATTACATTTTGCTTGATGCTGCAGAAATCAAGCTTTATTAAGCAAAGACCGGTTGACTTGAAAATGTTTTAAAAACTGTAAAAACCTGGGCAAAGAGCATATCAATTTCCTCTAAATGTGGAAATCTGTTGGCTTAGTGGAAGGGAGTTCTCAATATGGTGTTTGAACTAAAATATATATTGTAGGGATACTAGTACTTTAAAAAATATAGTTGCTGGGGTTTGCTGAGTGCTTTGAAAGAACGCTACAGAAACTAGCCTACTTAAGAGAGATTTTTCTTCATGTGAACTAGTTGAACACAACTGAAAGGTTCTTGGACTTAAAAGGAAACTGAGTTGTAGGGATGGAGGCACTGTGGAAATTGCATGCTGCAGAAGAAAATGTTGTAATGTTTCTATGGCTGCTGGGGTTTGAGAATGTAGGAAGGGAATCAAATTATTTTGAAAACCACCTAAGAAAATTGCAAGAAGATAATGAACATATTTGTCTTACTGTAACACATGTATGACTGAGTGTGGCCCTTTCTCTGAAACTTCTGCTCAGCCTGAGAAGTTGACTTTGAGAGAAGAAAAGAACTTTGGGGGCTACAGACTGATCTGACACTAAAGGTGATATTTATTCGCTTGCCTTAGACAAGTTCTAGATTTCTGTGAATAAAGAGCACCCTGCCTTTTGTTGGAAAGGAATGAACACTGTGCTGAAATTTTCAAGTTCTGACATGCATGATCCAGTTTTTTCATTTAGCAATCAGCAAGAGGACAAAATGACCTTATTTCTGTTGAAAATGAAATATGTGTGTGCTTATCTCAAGTTTCATCGAGAATTGAGAATTTGTGCAGTAAAAACCAGACACAAATTCCAGATTTTAAAAATATCATTCTTTATTTCTTGTTTCAAAAAATAACACTTGTACATGTATATAAACCTAGAAAAGAGAACAAGAAACCAACACTCACATATATATAATAATTCTGCAACTACTAGAATTAAAGTAGAGCTAGGATTAAAGTTGACGTGATCACATGTCAGTTTTTAAAAAAAATTATCAAAGCCTTGCATGAAATTGTTTAGGATATATATTTTATCGTATTATCTTGTCTTATGGTTTTAGTAACTTCACTATTTTTAACATTGTTGATAAGTTTTCATGTTGTAACTGGCATTACTTAAATTAACAGTATCTTTATATAAACTGAATTTACCGAGTCTACCTTTAGAAAATTAAATCTTATTTTGACTTAAGCCAATTATTTAACACAGGCACCCATAGGCCAAATCCAGCCTCCATGAAAATATGTTTTCAAAATAGTTTTATTGAAACACAGCCATGTCCATTCCATTATGAATTATATGACTTGCAAAGCCTAAAATACTTACTATGTAGCCCTTTACAGGAAGAGATTGTTGGTCCTTTTAAAACAGGAG
This sequence comes from Camelus bactrianus, assembly GCF_048773025.1. Taxonomy (NCBI): domain Eukaryota; kingdom Metazoa; phylum Chordata; class Mammalia; order Artiodactyla; family Camelidae; genus Camelus; species Camelus bactrianus. The sequence goes on from NC_133542.1 coordinate 52,538,284, forward strand.
TTTATTGTGTTAACCTTATGAGTTTTTAAATCTTTGAAAAGTATAGAAAAATCTAAGCTAGGCTTAAAATTCTGGTGTGTTTTTTTCTCCAAGAAGTTTGGCTATAAAGGCACTCTTGATTTAAGTAGAGAAAGGTCTGATTAGCAGCTTGTATAATTGCAATTTGTGCAAAGACTTTTAAACCTACTTAGATAAATTTTTAAAAAATCAACCAAGAAATTTAAGAAAAGGAAGGCCTGAACTTTTCTTTATCAATGCTACTGACTTGCATAGAGTTTATTTCCTGTGTGGGGAAGGGGAATTACAAAAAAAAAGGGGGGGGGGGTGCTAATAATTTGGCCAAATAAATAGATCCACAGAAAAATATCATTCTTTACTCAGAAGAACTTTGGTAATTATAGGATTCTTGTGTATACTTCTGGTAATCTGAAAGTACCATGAACTATTGCTGTAATAATTTTTATGCAGAGAGTCCCCAGCACTCACAGGTATTTCAAGAAGATTGAGATTGGCTGCTCCAGAGATTGTGGAAATGGAGTGGAAGGGACCCAAAGAATAAGCTGTCAGTGAGTGGGATCCCCTCCCACCATCCTCAAATCATCATTGATGGACAACCTGCCCTTCAACTGTCCCAGAAATATGTAAGCTTCTCCTTTACAAGAGCAGAGATTGTGGACACAGGAGATGGACATGTGTGGAGCTGGAGGTAGGAAGAAGGAACTCACCATCCCACCATCACAAACCTGACAGAAGCAGTTTAGCTTATCCCTAAGGGACACCTTTAAGAGCAATTCATCTCTCCCACGACAGAAAGAAAAGAGCATTCCCCTGACCAGGAGAGGGAAGGGGGCAGATTACGAAGGATAATGGTACAGAGTCCAAATGCTAATTCCTACCTCTTACCTCCCTGAGTGCAAGGATGGGATGAAACAGAGAGATAAAGTAAGAGACAGAGTTGAGAAGATGTGGAAAGGTAGAATGAGGTGAGAGGGTTCCAGAGCTTCCCCCTGCAATACTTTCTGAGACTGGCCACATGGGTGGTTCATTTCTAATTAAGGGCTGAACAGCTTCAAAGTGTACATTTTTTACGTGGATGGTGCTGGATGGGGGGAAATTCCACAATTCCTACTCAGTAGTTACATCGTAATGGCTTAACTTTTCATAGCTGATACTAGTCTAGTCCTTGTCAATGAATGCAAATTACAAATACTTACTTTGCTACAGACTAACTTCATTTTGAAGCATATTTGCTTACTCTGTTCCATTTGAGACTCTGAATACTTTTCTTTTGAAAAGTAGAAGAGAGAAAATAATAAGAGAGAGAGAGATGGTATATTTTGGAAACAGATCCCAGATTTTTAATGATGCCAAGAAGAAGGGAAGGCAAGTAATTTGTAAAGTACCCACAGGGCCCTAAAACATGATTACTCAAACTCATAGAAAACATTTTCAATCCTTTCCTTAATTGTAACAGATGGTTGAGCAATAAATTTCTATTTCAAGTTAAAGGATGTTTTGCAAATATATCTGGCTGGAGCCCAGGCTCACCAGGATAGTATTTCATTGTTTAAAGAAGACAGAGTCTGGATTAGTGAGCTGTTAGAACTGCTCCCACTAGTTGCCTGAGTGGAACTATTACTGAGACTGAAACCCTTCATATAATAAAATTTCAGAGCTGAAAGGAACAAACCTTCCATATTCTTCTCATTTTTACAAATAAAAAACAAATACAAGCAAACAAACAGAAAACTAAAATCTAGGCAGGTTAAGTGATATTCCCCAAACCACAAAGCTAATTGCAGAGCTAGAACCCAAACATGAAACACCCGATTTTCAGTTAAGTGCTGTTTCTACTCACCATTACATGTGTGGGCCACCAGTAATCATGAACCTCAGAGAGACTAAAAATTTGGCCAAAGTCACACCACTAGTCTGTACAAACTTTTGTATACATCCAAATCTTCTCACTTCAGGTTCCATGATTTCTGCACTAGACCGCATATGACAGCTTATAAAATAATTCCCAGGACTATTAGTTCTCTGCATGGGGTGAGAAAGGAACATTGACCTTTGAATTAAATCAACACAAATTCTAATCTCAACTTGGCTGTCACTTGCTAGCTGTGTGCACCTTAGCAATATACAGGTCTCACTAAGTGTCAGAATATCGGTTAATAATCTGTAAAATGGACATGTTAACACCAACATTTTAAAGTTGATACGAGTTTTAAATAAAAATGTATATAAAATACCTAGCACTGTGCCTGTCATACACCTAGATGCTAGTTGGGTCCATTTTCCTCTATGTCAACATCAAATGTTCTTATTCCTTAGAATATATGTTGCCAGTACATCAGTAACTTGAAGTGGGGAGAAGAAATTCTTCTACTCTATACAAACCACATCATCCACCTACTTAGATCTTCAAGTCAGTGGTGGGGGCTGAAATAGGAAGAAGTAAACAGGAAAGTGAAAAGGGTATATCCAAAAAATTTGCACCTGCTCACAAGTGAATAGAAACATTAGAAAATTCATAGGCTTTTAATTCTGGTGCCATCTCTTTTAGCCCCTGTAATTAGTTTAATTCATGATACGACCTGCCCCTGCCTTTCAAACACCAACTATTCCCCAAGCCTTCTAACAGAAATTCATTCCATTCCCTCATTCTTCAGCCACTCATACATCTGGAAGAAATATGGGTCTCTCATCCTCCAGTCAGATGTGAATGCCTGTGCGGAGAGAAAACAGCAGTAAGAAGTCATGTAGACTGGGTCCCGCTGGCAAGGAGGTTAGGAGAAGCTGGGTCTTACTCTGGGTGCCCTGAGCTTGGGTGTCTTTAAGCTGTTACTGCCTTGCATCAGAAAGCCAAAGGCAACCTCAGAATCCTGACCCAGTGAAGTTAGCATTATTGTTCCCATTGGTGGGTAAGTAGCTAACCCTCTGACACAGAGATTTATATATTGCCCAAGTCCACGCAGCTTGCAAGTGATAAATCAGTATTTCTAGCACATAAATTTCACGAAAAGGGAGTCCAGACTAGGTCATTAGATGAAGGGTTACAGAGAAAGGCCTAGGAACTAGAGTCAGATGACCCAGAAACCTAGGTGGCAGCCATTGCCTGCCAGGGGCTTTAACGTCTATAGGGCTGCTGGAGCTAGTGACCAGACATGCAGAATGCCAGCAATACTGGCCGAAAGCAAGTAAAGGGACCCTAAGCAGAGATTCCCTCTTAGGCATTTAGAATGTGGGCCTTTGAACAGACTGGTTACTCTGCCTGGAATACTCCCATCTCTTCTTAAGTGACCTGAGATATAAATAAAAATATTAGTGATACTAGAGAGTTTTATCTTTGCTCCACTGAGGAAAAACTATTGAAGTTCTTTCAGTTAACATGTTCAGAGGTCATCTGGATGTATCAGATAAATACAAAAAACTCATGACTGAAAACAATGCAAATTCTGGTTCTGTAGGTCAGAAGTCAGACATGGGTCTACACTCAAGATGTCTCCAGAGCTGCATGCCCCTTGGAGGCACTCAGGGATAGTCTATTTTCTTACTTTTTCTAGTTTCTGGGGGCTACCTGCATTCCTTGCCTTGTCTCTTTCTCCATCTTCAAAGACATCACTCTGCCCTCTACTTCCACTATCACATCTTTTCTCTGACTTCGATTTGATGGCTTTCTTGTCATAAGGAGCCTTGTTATTACATTGAACCCACCTGAGTAACCCAGAGTAATGTCCCCATCTCAAAATCCTTATCTAATCACATCTGGAAAATTCCCTTTACCCTGTAAGGTAACATATTCGCAGGTTCTAGAGAGTCGGATGTGGACATCTTCTCAGGGCAATATTCTGTCTACCAAACAGTTCTTAATTTTTTTCTGTTTATTTTGAGTTTTAAAAGCCTATTCCTCTATCTGTATTTATGCATCATAGCATCCTTCTTCTAATATCCCATGTTAGAAACTTCAGAACCAGCACTGACCCCACCCTCTCTTTCTTTCCCACATCCGAACTCTGAAACATCTCAAAAATTTTCTCTCTCTATCCCATCTGTATCCTTAATTCAGGATCTTTTTACCTGTGGCCTGAATTATTTCAAAGGCATCCAAGCTCGCCCTCTTGCCAACAGTGTCTCCCTGTTCAATCCACTTTACAAAGTTCTTCTAGAGTTATGACTAGATACACAATTGTAGGTCAGACCCTACAGCCTCCAACAGCCACTCATCCTCTAACAGAATAAAGTCAATACACCTCAATCTGGCAATAAAAATCCCTTCAAAATCTTACTGCAAATTTCTCCTTCCAATTCCCTTTGGTACACCTCACATACCAGCCTTTTTTCCCAAAGGGATCTGGGAGCACTTGAGAATGCTTTGACTTTACTCATTGTATTGCTGGGTGTCCTTAATTGTTTTCTCTACCTACTGAGAGTCAAATCAGCCTTTTCATACATTTACCAAGATACTACCCAAATGTACCTTGTCAGTTCTTCTGAGAATCTTTTCTCTAAGTGCTATGCCCTACCAAGTTAGTCATTCCCATGCATGTCCACAACTCTCCCTAGTTCTCTTTACTATTGCATCTGTGACATTGTATTTTATCAGTTGTTAATTTTTATTACTGTATGCCATTTCTCAAACTATGAGTTCACCAAAGAAGGCAGGGACTGAGTAGTCTCATTTTCAGTTCTGACCCGGTGCTTAATACAGGCCTGGCTCACAGTAGGTGCTCAATAACTTTTTTCTTCTGAGTAAAACTGGGACTCAGGCTGGTTCTTTGAAGAAGAGTGGATTAGTGACACCGGGAAATCAATTTACTAGGATTGATACGCATTTTTAATTTTGCTTGGGATAGGTTGTAATACATAAAAAGAGAGAGAGCCATTTCTTGTATTGTACTTTTACTTTGCTCCATTTCTTTTTGCACTGATGTTTGGAGAGATGAGATGAGGAAGGGGCAGACAAGATACACCTGTTCAGATCCAGCCTAAGAGCTAGATGTGACCCAGATAGAATGAGCAACAAAGGGAAGAAGCTAAAGGGAACATAAGAAGGACTATTACAAAACTTTGGAAAAGAAGTGCTAAATTAGAGGATCTCATAGCAGAATTTCACAGAGGTGGGTACAAAGTAATCGTCCTCCTACCCCAGGCTGTGGGATGAGGGTTTGGAGTGGTGGCCCATGAAATAAATCTCTATTCTGACCAAGTAATAGGGAGGATATGGCACCCAGAAAATTTTCACTTTTAAAGAAAGTCCTTGTGGTCATGCAGGTGCAGAAAGCCTTCCCTTATGAGGCTTTTGGGTATCAGATCTTTGGCAAGTATATCAGAGCAGAAGAACATGAAAGAATTTATTCAGAGATCATATGAACTCCTTTTGGGGGATTCCCAGAAACAATTGTGTCTACTCGGGAAGTATTAAGCAAGTTGAGGTTTTGCAACCTTGTAAATTAGATCTAAGAGTCAAAGGGAAACTGAGGGTTAAGGTTCATGCAACCTCAAATTTGCCCAAAGCTGATGAAGCCTGAGATTATTCAGGTTAAATAAAAAATTTAGTGAATGAGTAAATAATAAATGCATGATGGAATTGAAGTCAGTGTTTTTTCACTTTTACCAAAATGAAGTACAGGTCAAAAATACAGGTTTTTATTTACAGTACCAAGTTTATCCTTAGTAGGAAATTCTGAACTTATGTCCTAGAAGGTCGGTTTCAGATAGCAGTTAATTATTTTAAAAGCTTAATTCAATGCCTGGCACATGTTCTAGGTTTGATTCCTGAGACTGTTGTCCTTAAGTAAAATCAACCGCCAGTCTTCTATAACATTATCCAGCAGTTTTTTCATCTGTGGAACATTAGTATCAGTGAACTCCAGTTTATCCATTACACAGCAGAAAGGAAACTAGATATGCCGTGTGGATTTTCTACTAGGAGATAAAAGAAGCTGTATCACATAAAGCATGATGATCTACTTAGCCTTGCTGTTAACTGAGGGGGAAAACAAAACAGTTTAGAGTTAAAAAAGTAAATGGAACATTAATACTGGGTATCTATTCTGTTGTGTAACTGCCTATGAGATGCTAAGTTGAAATATTGTCTAACATTTTGCCAGCAGGGAGAAAAAATAACAGCAGATGGGCCAAGCAGAAGGCAGAGCCAAGTCATTTTGTATTCTTTCCATGTAGTTTTTCCAGTTTCATTATAGATAGGACTGTGATAGATAATCCTACATCAGAAAACATATATCAGATACCCTTGTAATTATATTATACATGTGTTTCTTTTAGGGCTACTTTTTACAAGATATTACAATTAAGATCTTTTCTGGGAGGGGTGGATGAAATTAGGAATCTGGGAGGAATGCAAGAATTATGTAAAGACAGTAAAAATGGAGAGACCTCTACCAGGAAACTGCATACTGTGAAGCCACTGCCCTGCATTTGATGTTAACTGATTGTGCCCATGAAGATGTTTATTAGTTATCATGCGCCATCTCTGATCTTGTTCAATTTGTCATCAGGAGCTAAGTGGCATCACAGCAAAGGCAACAGATGTTGGGGATGACAAGCCAAATTATTGGAAACTCAGCCAATAATTTCCCCTCAAAAGTAAATGATTTGACTTTAAAATCTCCTGAATTCATTTCTTTCACAAGCAGTCTATAGGTTTACATAGTTGAATTGAAAGCCATCTGTTTTCCGGACGCAGATAACCTTGGTTACTGCCCGACATGATTAGTCCACCCGTCAGCGTTGAACCAGCCTTCCCTTGTCATTGTAGATCACCTCTTCCAGCTGCAACATTCTCAATCAGGAGCACAACTGGAAGACAGATAACATTCCCCCAGGAAATTTGCATGTTTTGGCAGACCCACCTCAAATCCAAAGCTTTGAATTGCACATTGTCCGGCATATTTTAAAATGTATTTGTAATGGTCGAGAAGTATGTTTAGAAAAAGTCTTCCACAAACTTCTATACTGAGACACACTGGATTATTAGTCATGGAAGCTAGTTTTATTTCAGTAATGATATCTTATACCGGATTACTATTTGCAAAATATATATTAATTCACATTGAGTGTAACAACACTGTGATTATTATTCATAATCATAGAGGAGAAAATCAAGACTTTGAGAATTTAATTAATTTATTTACCAACTCTTATTAAGTATTTTCTGGGTTTTGGACAAGAGAGGCACCAAGAATATTGCTATGAATAAATGCTATAAATAAAGTTAACATGAATTCTGTCCTCATGAATCTTCAATCTAGTAGAGGAGATAGGGCTTTAAATATGTTGTGTTATTAACTATGACAAATTCTGTGAAGAAAATAAAGAGTGTGATCAGAGATCACAACAGGATGGTTTAATTTAGACGGGAAGGTCAGGAAAGCCCTGTCTGAAGAAGAGACAGTGAAATTGAAACTAGAAGGATGATGGGGAACCTGAGCAAAAAGTAAAAGGAAGAATGGACCAGGCATCGGTTTATGAAGGCTTTAGTGGGAGAGAGGTTAACCCTTTGAAAGAATGCATGGGTGACTAGCAAGCTGGTTTAAAGGTAAACCAAGGGAAAAGTGACATAAGGCAAAACTAAATAGGAAAATAGGGAACAGATTATGGGGTCACATTAATGACCTACCTGACTTGCCCACTGTTACACAAATAGAAAATGGCCTCACCGAGACTGGAAGTTGTCTCTTGATTTTTATCCTAATTCTGTTCTGTTCTATTTCCATTCATCTCTTTATGGTGCTTTCTTCACTGAAGAGAGAAAGGAGGTGCAATATAGGATCATAGATATGTATAGGTGAAGAGATGTTACTATGAAGACAAACCAAGCAAACGACCAAGCAGCTCATTGCTCCTTTATGTTTGTTACCTGAGAATGCATTTTTTGTTTTTGTTTTTGTTTTATTTTCTTTGGTGGAGAACTTAAGTTGGTCGTGTGATGATGCATTGGTAAATAAGCTTGTTTTCCTGCCAAATTAATCATTATGGGTAGAATGTTTACTTTACATGAGCAGCTTTGTGTCATTGTTGCTCTGGGCCAAACAGTTAATTTCTCTGGGGACACATCCCATCACCTGTAAGAAGAGAAGCCTGAAGGAGGTTTCAGAGGGTCCTTAACCAGTTGCTCCTGGCAGCTATCTGCCAACCACAAGGGGAATCAGCATTAAGATGCAAACCTTGATAAAATCATTGAGCCTTTGTATCAGTCAGTATCAAAGCTTGTTCTACCTCTCTGCTTTCTGTAATGGGAATTAGAAAGGCATTTCCGATGAAGCTGATTGAGGTGAATTTCTCTATTTACAGTTGAAATCATTCACGTATTATCTTTTCTGTTTTAACGTAGAGTATTGCTATATTGCATGTGTTCTAATGTATTCTGCACTACTAGTAATTTCAATGGCATCTCTTTTGAGCACTTAGAGTGCAGAATTTTGTGCTAAGCAAAGATGAATGTGGCATGGTCTTTTCCCTGGAGAAGCATACGAACATGAAAGGGAATAAATGAAACGTGCAAATGCCGGTTATTTGGGGTAGAATACGTATGTATTATGAACACATGTAAAATGCAATGCCTAGTAATCCTACTTATGCCCTATTTCTCCCCTTCCATGTTTTTTGTTACTGTTTATAATATTTAATAAGTCAAATCCATATTACAATTGAGCCTTCAGTTATTTTGGTGAGAAAGGTATTTTATTTGCACTGTATATAAACATTTGATTCTGAGAGCTGTGATATTTAGTTTATTTTTTTCTCTTCCTCCTTCTTATTTTTCTTCTTCTGCTTCTTCTTCTTCTTTGCATTGTAATTCTATACCTTCTGTAGTGGATTGAATAGTGTCCTTCAAAAATGTGTGTACACTCATAACCTCAGAATGTAACTTGATTTGAAAATAGTAACTTTCAAGTATGATCAAGGTAAGGACTGAGATGAGATCATACAGTATTAGAGTAGGCCTTAAATCCAGTGAGAGTGTCCTTATGAGAGACAGAAAACAACACAGGGATACACAGAGAGGAAAATGCAGAGTCAGTCTCTAGAGGCAGAGATTAGAATTATGCATCTACAAGCAAAAGAGCACCAGAAGCTGGAAGAGGCCAGGAAGGGTTCTCCCCTCAAACCTTTGAGTGTGGCCCTGCTGGCACTCTGATTTTAGACTTCTAGTCTCCAGAACTATGAGAGAATAAATTTCTATTGTTCAATCTGCCCGGTTTGTCATAATGTGTTATGAAGCCCTAGAAAACTAATGCAGCCACCATTCTGTTCTGTTACATGTTACAATTTGGTTTTAGCTGTGCTTTGGGATATGAGAGGGCTCTGTGTTCACCTTAGACAAAGTGCTTTAAAAAAGCTTGGCTTCTCACGGCTTAATAACAACTACTGCTGAGAAAGATGATCTGTAGAGAGTGTAACAGTTGCCAGAAGCAAGTGAGTTGGCTGAGGTGGCCAGCAAGCAACAGGAGGGGCTGAGGTATGTCTGCCTGAGGTATGACAGGTGGTTTTCTGTTACATACTGGATATTTTGTCTATTGTGTTAGGAGACTCTGGTCCTACTTAAGTCTTTTATTTTAGCAGGCACTCACCCTGTTTAAATTTAGCACACAGGCCCTGGCATACTTTTATGGGCTGTGGTTCAATGATGACAAAATTTTCAGAGGCTTTGTAATGTGATTTTAGTTGGCTTGGTTGATTTGATGCCTCTGGGGTTCCCACTGGTCCATTCTGGTACTCTCAGAGGTGAGAGACTTTCCCCTGGTGCCCTGAGTTTGGAGACACATGTCTGATGCCCACAGAGCACTCTCAAGGCAGCCACTGTTACGGCAGGATCCCCATCACCAGTGTTCCCTGGCCTCCACCATATCTCTCATTGAGGGGGGGTGGTCTCAGCCCTGGGGTGAAGAGACTTACTTGTACCAACCACTTGTTGTGTCAAAACCCCTGGTCAGTGCCGCCAAGCTGCTGGGTGTCTCTGGGTGGAAGAAGGGAGTCTCAGGCCCAGTGAGAAGGGAATGCTTCCCTGGCCACTTACTTTCAGCAGGGCTCCCCATGGATTCATCCTTTGTGGATGATGCCTGTTCTAATGGTGCTGTCTGCTGCACTCCATCCATCTGGGTGAGGAATGAGTCTAGCTGGGCTGTCTTCTGTTACAAGACTGGGTGGGAAATGCCAGGCATGAGTTGCCTTCTTCAGTTGGGTGGGGGTCTTAAGAGGCCCTGCTGCTGTGTTACTCCTCCAGTCCTAGGTCCCCTAACCAGTTCGCTTTCCTCTTTCCAGCTTTCAGAGTTCTCTTCGAGTTGCCTCTTGCCTCATTTCCAGATTTATAGTTCTACTTAATGGGGAGGAGCAGGCAGAAATTGGAGGCAGAAAGTCTTTCAGGCTTTTATACCTAAAGCTTCCACTTCCCTTAGGGGGAAAGAGAAAGAAAGGGTGTCACATTCCCAGTCTCTAAAAAAAAACCCACTGAAAGTTAAGTTATAAAACAGAAAAATATGGGAGAATGATGGCTGAGCTTTTATTTCTCACCTAAGAAGAAAATTTCAAGAATGAAAAATCTCTCTGGGATGTGGGTGGAAGGTGAGTTGAAGAGTGGCGAGAGAAGGCACTGAAGGACGTCTCCAAGATAGAGCCCCGATCTCCCCTCCAGCTAGCATTACAAAGAGGGTAAGGTGCCTCATAAGATGTTTGGTGACCCAGTCAGAGAGCAGCACTATAGAATCCCCCTGAAAAATAAGTAATTATAATAAAGCTGGGGCCCTGGGAGACCATAGAGGGCGCAGTAGAGCTGGTTGCCTGGAACTTCAGGGGCTGTAAGTGGCTGAAGCAGCCCCAGTGATCCTCCAGGGCCCCAGGGAGGTCCCACCCTTTCCCCAGGCATTCTGAGATGGACGAGGAAGTTAACTGGGGGTAGAGAACCACAGACCCTCTGGCCTATGATCTGTCTGGTTTCTGAGAGCAGAAGTGTTCAACCCACCTGCAGACATGGCTACCTCGCAGACGCTAGACAAAGGGATAATAACGGCTAAAGGCCAGTGGGGACTCTGCATTTCAGTGGACATGGGCCTGTGTTTCATATTAACTTCCTCTGATATCCTGATGCTCTGTAGCCACCTCTTCCTACACCTAGCATTCCCCCTGCATTGAGATACAATTACAGGAAAAAGGGAAAGGAAAAGAAAAGAAATGGATAAAAAATCAGTTTGGTGGAATGACACTGAATTGACTAAAAACAAACCTGAATTTACTGATTTTTATCTAGAATTCCCCAAATTAAGTTTCTTTGCCATCAAGTTAAAGAGTGGCTTAACATGGAGATTAAGTTTAATTATAGACATGACATCTAATGCTCCTATTATGATATGCAAAGTCTGTGGACTTCCTAATTGTGTTACTATACAACAAAAAGCATACAGAGTAAAAATAAATTATTCATAATAAAAAATACAGTTATATTTTCTATAGATAGTCTTACCCAACTATAAAATTATGCAGTGGGTAGGGAGTAGCTCTGAATCTCTGTATATCTTCTGACAACACATATTCTGTATGATTTTACCTCTTTTCCAATGTGTGATGATAATACACAGTATTCTGTAAGCAGTTTCTTACACAAACTAACATCTGTTTTTTTCCCCTCACTTTTCCTAGGTGATATAATTGCAGACAGCTTTAAGAAAGCCATACACAGTAGATTTCGTAAATGAAAAAATAGAACTATACTAAACATTTAAATATAGAAGGATAAACAAGTAAAATATGTAATTGTGAATTATTGTCAGTTACTAAAAGTCAGTTTTAAAAAAATATTTACCAGTTGGGGAAAAACATTCAGGCTATATCAGTCTGGCAATATTATAAAACGTTAAATATATAATATGTCTGTAAAGCCATGAACTGCTACTTTTTAGTTTGAGGATATTTATACTTTATTTGTCTGGGTCAAGTACATTTGTTCTTCATCCATACATGAAAGTCATCTCTTCACTGATTATCAGTCAGAATGAATCAAAATCATCCTTCTTTGTGCTTCATCTATGCTCTGCACTTAGGTTTCATTACACTTGTCGCATTGTCTTATCTCTAATCTTGCTCAGTCTTACTTATCTTTCTATCACCAACCACTAACAAACACAGAGATTATCCCACATTAGCTGCACAGCCCTTGTTTGCAGAATTCATAGAAAAGACACGGGGCCCTGATTTTACATCACATATTCAAAACAAGTTTCTTGGTTAATTGAGGGGTTTACACCTTAAATGGGAATTGTCAATACTGAAAAACACTAAAAAGAAGAAAGAGACAAAGGAAAACGAAAACCGACATTGATTTCTGAAGTCGCATGCAAATTTATTGAACATTCATAAAATGAAAGCTTCAGAAAATGCCATGGAAACTCTGAACATGCATTTGAAGGAGGATATCTTCTTGGATTCTGTGAAGAGGTCAATTGATCAATTAGAGAGTTGTCACATCAGCAGTTTATCTTAAAACTAGACTGCTATTATCTGTAAGTTGTTTGATTTAGCCTTAAAGTCACAAGACTGCATTTCACCTGAATTATTTTTCCTTTGTTATTTTTCTGGAGGAGAGGAAATTAGACAAAACAAAACTAATACAACATTGTAAATCAACTATACTTCAATAAAAAATTAGACAAAACAAATGAAAAATTCTGTCAGAGTCAAATCATTGAAACTTCAAATGCCATTTATTTTTGTTTTTTTTAAATCAGAAATTCAAATTAGGCTTTTATAAATATTTCATCTCAAAACTCTGATTGTAAGTCTATACCCTGGCTAAAATGATAAATATAATCTGGGGCTTAGTTCTGATTCTCAATATGTAGTACTTTCAGCTATTATAAACTCTAAGTGGCGATTTAAAACTTCTTTTAACAAACTTAGAACCAAATATTATTAACCTAATAAAGAGATATGAAAATCAGAGATTTCTCTGCATTTCATTATGTAAGTTATTTCAAAGTATTTATATGCACTGTATTACAGCCCAGATATAAAAATTGTATATTAAAATCATTAGTTTGTTTGAGTACACGAGTTGATTTTCCATCTTAGTCTAATATTGTTCTCAGAGATCTATCACACAACTTCTCTATTTTCTCTTCGTTACTGTTTATTTTTCCAGTCTGTCCTCTATGCCTTACCACATGTCAAAAGATACAATTTCTAAGGTCCTTTCAAGTATTAGAGGCCCATAGAAAGATTTCAAGATAGGGTATATTTTTTTTCTATTACTATCTTTTCCCATTTCATAAAGAATTATTTGGATATTACACTAAAAGATAAGGCCCATTTCATTTGCAATTATAATATACTCCTTCTTTGTATCTGTTTCTCCATCTCTAATTTGTCTTGGGGTGTTAACCTGTTTCCGGTTAAGGTAATTTCTCTCTTTTCCCTACCATATACAAATAAGTCTAACCTGTTTTTATTGACTTTTGACTTCTTATTTAAATGTGCACACTTAATCTCTTTTCTTTTTCTATACTTCTTCTATAGAATGGCTTCTGATCACCTTGTATATACCAGGTGGATAAATCCAAACATTCATTGTAAGTACAATTTTATGACTGCTTCAGTATTCCTTCTGTAAAGTCATATATGAACATTTGCCTGTTGAAAATACACGTTATTTTATTAGAAATTAATTTTCTTAAAATTTATCTTTATTTATAGATAGTTCATCGTACCTATTTTGCTGGTAATTACATATGTAGTAGGTTCTATTATGTACAAATTTCATAACAGGATAATAAAGAGGGCATTAGAAATATTTGTTATAAAAGGAGATGTTGGCTGTGATAAAGCTGAGAACACTGACCTAGTCCAATCTCTTGTTATTTTTGTGGAAATGCGGGTTCACAGGGGAAAAACAAATGTATTTGCCTGAGAACCCACAGCAATTTAAGTCTGCATTTACCTATTTCAAATCCAATGATCCTACAACAGAATAAAAATAATGTAGTTGTTTTGTCCTTTTCCTTATTTCAGTGTAGAAGGCAAGAAATTGAGTGCAGAGATTTATATAATTTCTAATCATGGATTATAACAGCAACTGAATTTTCTTCATGGCTTCAGGTATAATAGTTCCATGGAAAATTTTACATATTGGTTTTCTCCATCTAAAATCTATAAATCCACAGGTGGTTGTTTCAGCCAAAAAAAAAAAAAAAATCACGTTGTAGATGATCCTTTTTTCATTATAGCATAGTTTTGCTCAGCCTTCAGATGCTAAGAAATTGGTTCAGGCAGCATTTTGAAAGGGATACATTCCCCAGGAGAAGGCATAGAAGTGGAGGCAATCATCGTCAACTGACAGAAAAGAGTGGTGAATTCAGAAAGGCTGAGAACTTGATCAATACTGAATCAGACTACACACAATGAAGTACCAGATGATTAGATAGCAGCCTTCAAAAGTGAGATTCTTACAATCCAGGAGGAGCCTGGGTGCTTTGAATGCTTGGCTCAACATTTATTAAGTGCCTCCATTGCACACATCATGAATTGCTGAGATTTAGTCAAAAGTTTACTATCACAGGATGCAATAATTGAATATGTCTTTGTACATGACCTGGAGAAATGAATCATTTTCAGCAGCTTATACATTTTAAACTTATTACCTTAGCCTTCCACAAAATCAATGCCACCTCATTGGTTTTATTGCTGTTATTATTGTTGTTATGATTGTTTTATGGTTATAGTTTCTGTTGTTTTTTCTTTTATGTTGCTCTCTCAGCAACAGACTCATTAGAAGAAAGAGCATTATGAAATTAGTACAGGAAGAAGCTTTAGTCATTCTAAGGAACCACAGAATTTTGTTTTCTTTTCTCTGATCAGAAGAAATGTATAACACAACTAGTCTCTGCTTTCATCTTTTTCTGCCAGAAAACACAGCCCAGTTTGGAGCACAAGTATAAGAAATATTTGGGCCCTCATTGTAGATACATTTGTCCTTTGTTTCCCACTTCTCTAATTATTTCTATTTTATTGTAATTTGATTGAATTAGTTATTATTGTAGTCTACTTTAAATCCTTTATTGAATGATATGGAGGATGGATAAATAGACTTGAATAAATGGGATCATAATGCTTGTCCCATAGGCAACCACTTTGATTTCAATTATGTGAGATTTTGTTTCCCTTTTAAAGTTTCCAGTTGCATTGAACCTAAGAAAGAGATATGCCTTCTTAGGAAAAGTGAATACTTGAGAGTATTTGGTTGAGGCATTCAGAAAGGATAACCAGGGAAGAAACATTAGGTAACAGAATAGATTTTATATTTAATGAAAGAATACTCTAAAATAAAATTACAATAAGTTAACAAAGATCTTGGCTCTGAAACTTTGTGACTCCTTTAAGGAAAGCAAAGGGTATCATGATAGACAGTAACAGGATTGTTAGTGGAACTGTCTTTGAAGAAACAACACTGGAACCTAGGCAGGAAGGATAAAAGGAGCCTGCCAGGTGAAGTGGCAGGCGGAAGAGAACATTCCAGACAGAGGATAGAGGTCTCAAGGTGGGAGAGCACTTGATGCATCTGAAAAATAGATACAATCAGGGTGGCAGAAGCATAATAAGCAAGAGTAAAAGTAGTATAGTATTAAGTTAAAAAACTAGAGATGGGGAAAGTTTAAGCATGGCAGTGGCATAATTTGCTTTGCATTTTAAAAATATTACTTTGGCTTCCATGTATAGAATAAACTGTGCATTGAAACAGGGAAGGTGGGCAAGAGAAGAAACAGGTAGGAGACTGTTGCAGCACTCCAAGTGAGAGAGGAGGATGGAGGGAACTGAGGTGATATCTGCAAAGGTAGAGAAAGGAGGTCGAATTCTGGATGTATTTTGAAGATAGAATTGACATATCATGGGGACAGAATGAATATAGGATAAGAGAACAGAATGTCTAAAAATGATTGTCTAGTTTTTGGTATGAGCATCTGGATAGATTGTGTTGTTTAAGTTGATGGAAAGATGGAGGACTTTGTGGGAATATGGTAGGAAAAGAGGTGATAGAATTTATTTGGGTTATGACATGCCCAAGAGGAGATGTCAAGAAGTTCATTGGATAAATAAGCCTGAGGTTCAAATACGAAGTAAAGAGATTCATTCTGGAGTCAATGGCATGTACAGATTTTTTAAGGTCATAGTACTTTGAAAGCTGTCACTTAAAGAGAGAGTGTAGAAAAAGAAACTTTAAAACAGGGCCCCATTTTTCTCTTCCTTTTACCCCTTCACTAGGAGCAAGCTAAGGGAAAAAAATATAAAGAAACTGGTGCCCCATCATGTCCTGCAATTGTGACTGAGTGGGTGATAATTCCTAATCACTCACCTATCAGCTATGCAAATTCTGTTAATTGAGTCAATGGTGGATTTGCTTGGTGGAATTTAATCTTATAAAACCTTGTCTCATGGGGGTTTTTAGTAGTTTTAGTTTTAGTTTTGTTGTGTTTTTACTCTTGCTTTTTTTGCATTCCATTTCCTACTCATTTGATCAGGGAAAATACCAAAACCCCCTAATTCTGTTTTCACCATTATTGCCATACATTGTCTTCGGACAAAATGAACAAAGACTATGGACTCAGAAAATACAGCGGGAGAAATGAGTCACACTAATACAAAGGAAATCCGAAGAAAATAGATTTATATGAGGTTTCCAATATTTACAGAGGATATTCACCTATGCTTTTCCTACAGTAAATATTTGGGTTAAGGGTATCTAATATGTCCCAATATCCCAGGTATTATGTAGATGCTGGAGATATGGATAAGCTTTCAGTGAGCTTACCCTGTATTGTAGTCCACTGTACTATATGTTTCAGAATAGCATACACTTTTTTTAACCTTCGTTTGACGGCTACAAAAATTAAGGCTAATTTGTCCTGCAACACACAAAAATTGGAAGAAGTAGTATAAATTTTTATATAATAGCTAGGTTTAAGAGTTGATTTATTGGAATATATATATGAATACATATATATATATACACACACATACACACTAATATACACACACATATATATATATTAGTAGGCAGAATCTGGAGTCTTATATAGAATAAAATCCTATTTTTATACAATCAAACAAATTTTCAGTTACAGCCAGAGTCATTATAAACTGAAATCCATAACCATTTTAAAATAAGTCCAGAAGAATGAGGCACACAGTGCTTTCAGTCTTTTCTAAATATAACAGAAGAGTTTCATTTACATCTTCAAAAAAAAAGTTAACTGAGAATTTACACCAAGTTAATTATTGAGTAAAGAAAAAGAAAAGAACAATTTTTTGAAAATTGAGAGACAGCATAAAATCATGTTCTATAAAGAGGTCCCTGTGCAATTAGGTTTAGTACATTACCTGACTATGTGGTTGAAGTCGTCTTTTAATAGAGATGCAAAACAGGAATCTGGGCTAGTTCTAGGATAATGGCTAAGTGTTCAGCAGGGATGGATGTTAAATACTCTGGTTTATTGCATTCTGTTTATTGCATTTTGAATACCTTAAAATGACAATTTAATGTAGGTGAAATTATAAGTAGTGTATTTTCTGCCAGCCACTTTTTAGTGAAAACCTGTGAGTTATAACCAGAGATCAGAGGCTAAGTCTTTATTACATTATGGAAACTAGAATGAATTTCTAAAATTGAAAGGGCAACTCCCAGCTATGAAGAGTTTTACGTGTATTTTTAACAAGACTTTTCACTCCCAAGTCGTGACTCACATTTAAGAGTTCCTCACTCCAGAACAGACCCTTGAGGCAGAGAGTTTAAATCGTAAACCTAAGAAAACATTGATTTGTTGCAACTTTTCAAGGCATAAATATAAACTTTGTGTGACCTTATCCAGGATGGGGAAACATTGGTCAGTCATGAAACACTGACTCACTGGAGGGTGAAAACCTTCAATAAGAATATCATGGCCAAGAAAACAATTCCATGTGATGAGGTGTTTTTATACTTGTTTGTAAGAAAAATAAATATAAAATGTTACATCTCCTGGCCTTAAAAATAAGAATAGAAAATGTAAAACCTGTATCTTTTAACTCTCATTGCTATGGGATGATTGAACCAAAAAAAATACATTTATTATTTTATTGATATTTAAGGGAATAGAGGAAAACAGAGACAAAAGAAAAAAAGATGAGTTAAACAAGAGGGTTAAAGTGGAGGTAGAGGAGAGAATCCAAATGAAAGCAAGGAGGAGAGAGGAGAAAGAACCACATGCTTAAAAGCATGTTAAAGAACATGTTGATCATCAGGATTAGCTTTGGCTGGAGATAACAGAAAACACCAACATCACAGAGGCTTAAACGAAGTAGTGTTACTGAATCCAAACTTGTTCTGCTTGACGCACGACAGGCCAATAAATCGGTAGACGAGGTGTTGGGGCAAAGAATAGCGACTTTATTTGGAAAGCCGGCAGACTGAGAGAATGGCAGACTAATGTCTTGGAGAACCATCCTCCTCCAGTCAGAATACAGGCTCCTTTTCTACAAAAAAAAAAGTGGAGGGGTGTGGTTGATTGTTGCAAACTTCTTTGTGTGGGAATTCTTTGTTCTTGCAGCTGTCCACGTGGGCCAGTTCATGGTGCTCCTGCAAAACCTCCAACAAAACAAGTATTGTTCTCTATTCTGCAACTTGTTATCTTTACATGAGTTCAGAGCTAGCAAGACTAAGCCTAGAAAACTGGGCACAGGGTTAAAGCCAAAGGAACAGATCTAATATGAAGTCAGATTTGTTCTTTTCTATTACAGTAGATGCTTGTCTCTCTCACATAAAAGCCTAAGTAGGCAGGACAGCTCTAGCCACAACCATCAGCAACTCTGGCTCATTCAGTCGTATTCCCCTGACCCCCATAATGTGGTGCCATATACTCCAAGATGGCTGCTCACATGCTCCTCCACCAAGTCCATATTCTAACCGTTCTTTGGGACTAAGGGATAAAGAGAAACATGGCTTCTTCCCTTAGTCAGGTTTCCCAGAACTTGAACATTTTACTTAGTCATATGGTCAAATCTAGATATAAAGGAGTCCAAGAAATGTAAACATTATTTCAAGCTTAAAATTGGAGTTTCTGTTACGAAGTAAAAAGGAAAGAATGATATTTCCATAGACAGTTAATACTCATGTCCACCATAACCCATCATTTATTCATTTTGTCTGGCATCACAAAAATTAGGGTTTTAAAAGTTATAACAAACTAATATTTTCTAATTCTTCTGAATATCAAATTTTTATGTTTCATTGTTTAATTATGAAATAATATTTTGGAGGTCAATCTGTATTTTCCCATGAAATTTTGAAATTTTTCTTCAGATATGGAAAGGAATTACTTGAGATTTTAAAATTTATTTTGAGGCTTTTACATTATTCAGTCAATTTGCTATGCTCATATCCTTAATATTTTCTTCCTCCCACAATTCAAATTTACAGTCAGAATCTATTGGTATGACCAGTTAAGGCATCCGAATTTCATGTATTCTTTCAATAAAGACAAATTATTAAATATAATTAAGTTGTACTCCTTTGTAAGGCACTGCATGTAAAAAAATAATTAAGGAGAAAAATGTCATTTTAAATCCACAAGCCCCATTTAGAATTCAGTAATTAAAGCTATTCCTCCTATCAAGAATGACTCTAAAATAATATGTGTCAAAGAAAAAAATACACTGAGAATTGCATTTATGTAGTGTTTACCAATATTGAAATGCATAGTCAAATTCTGATAAAGAGGATGCTGCATGACTTTGAAGGCTAGGTCATAAAATTTGATATAGTTTCTACTTGACTCTCTCTTTCTCCCAGGACATGAACATTTGTAGCCCTGAGCCACCATGTAAAAGTCCAGCTAGTCATGCCACCATGCTGGAGACACTGTAAGGAGAGACTACATATACAGAGAGCAAGATGACCAAGAAGCCCGCCTTGGTTGTGGCAGTGACATAGAGGCTTGACATAACCATCTCCTCTTCCAGAAACAGGTATTATCTAAGATGGGATGTATTTGACAGTTTATTAAATTCATTCATTTGCTACTTCTTTCTGCTGATTAACTTGATGAAAATATATTCAGTAATGATCTGGGATCCATCTCTGGAAAACTTGCCCTGTGAGGTCAAAAACTGAAGACAGGCAGTATATTTTTTCTTCAATAAAATAAAATTACAAAGCATTTCATTCAGTGAACAAAGACTTTTTGAGGCTTTGTGACTTTTGCATACAGCAAAGTCCTACTCTCTTCTGGAAGAGAAAGAAACATGACATGAAGAGATTTCAATCCAGTGGAAATAATAATGTATAGTTCCAAAGCCCTTTCATGGATATGATTTTATTCAAACTCCACAGCAGTTCTCTATAGGATTAAAGGAAGGTTTTATTTCTAATCTAGAGATGAAGAAACCGAGATTCAGAGAAGCTAAGTGTTTCTCTGTTCAAGCACCACTTTCTCTGTGACCATCCTAAATCAAGTCTCTCTTTTACAAGTGTTTATGGCACCATGTTTCTCTTCTTCACAGTGCTTATTTGCATTCATTTATGTGATTAGTTAAATATTAACTTTGTCTTCTCCACAAGATTGTACATTTCATTGGAGCATAGACCGTGTTTGTTTTTGCTCACCAGCATAATATCCAGTACCTCTCACATGTCTAGTTTAGTCTAAGTATTGTATAGTATTACAAATTAATGAAGTCATATGCACCAATATTTTTGAAATAACATCTAAAAAGCATTGAACTTTTGTAGTGCATCTGGGCTTCCAAATCTCTAGCTCTTCAGATGTTTAGGAAGGACTTTTTCTCATCATTTATGATGAAAATTCATGCAATCTCATCAGATTTTTTAAATGCACCCCTGCTGAGCTAGAATTCATATTTTTAGCTCAGTAACCAAGAGGAAATAGATAATCACTAACAAATCATAAAAGTAAAGACTTTTTTCAAAAAAAGTCTTTTCATTTATTCAATTACTTACCTATTTTTAACAATAATTTTTAATAACTCCTATGTATTTAAAGCCACATTAGGTGCTGTAGAAAATAGAAAATTAAATATAATCTGCAGTCCCTATCTCAGAATCCTTGTAATCTATTTTAAGAGACTAGAAGATCGTATGTCACTTTTGAAATGGAAGGCGATAACAAAGGATTAAGTTCCATAAGTATTGTGCAGGGAATTAGTCTTATTAAGCATTCATTAAAGACTGAGTTGTTAGGTGTAGTTTCCTGGAAGGGGCAAAAGAGAAACAGGATAAATCATGGACTAATTGTGGAAACTGCAAGTATGACTGGGGCAATTAATGGGTATGTGGCAATGCAATTGGGAGAAGGAATGCAGTTGGGAGCAGGAATGCAGTTGTGACAATGATGGAAAGGTAGGCAAAGACCAGATCACGAAACCTGTATGTTCTCTCAATCCTGAAATCTATTGGAAGCCATGGCATAATTTTCCCGTTAGTAGCTCATCTTGGAAATAATGTAGATGATATAATGGAATAGATTAAGGGTGGCAGTGGCTTATAGAAGATAAGGAGATAAGCTATGTGTATTCTAGATAATATAGTTGTGAAATATCAGAATATAGAAGTTACAATTCTTGGTTGTTGAATGAGTACCATAAGATAAAAAGGGTTGAGTAAGTTGTAGAAATACAATGTAAGTCCTGGGATTCTTGTTTCAGACATTCGGAAGAAGATTGTGGCATTTAGTGAAAAAGAAAAAAGAACTGTAGAGCATATAAATTGATGAGAGTGGATAAATCATTCAGTATAATGATTTATACTGAAAACATATAACAGTGGAAAACAAAGTAACAGTGGAAAATGCAATGGTAGATATCCATGTGGCAGTTGAAATTTTAAAAAATAAAATAGAAAAATAGACACACAAGAAAAAAAGATTGATACAAAGTGGAACAAGGGAAGTAAAAACACAGTTTGAATGCCATCAGCACATGGAAGATATTTAATGGCAACTTTAGATTAATGTGTAGTCTGTGAAAAACAGAAAGACAAGGACAGAATTGGAAAATACCAAGAGTTATGGCTTGAACAGAACTAAAGGAGATTGAGAAGGACTGGTCCAGCTTTGTGACAAAAAAAAAAAATTGGTAAGACTAATTACAACAAAACCAAGGGAGGACGGTGTGTAAAAGGAAATGGATGACAGTGTCAGGTGCTGCTGAAAGTTCAAATAACGCAAGAATGGAAAATAAAGACTTGGCAATTAAAACATTATTGGTAAGCATTGTGAAATCAGTTTCAGTTGGTTCACAGATACAGCAGGTAGATTTCTGTGGGTTGAAGTGGAACCGGCAGATGAGGAAGCCAGTTATTCAGTGAGAAGAGATTAATTTTCAAAACGTTTGGCTGTAAAGTCAAGGAGAGATATAGGCTAGTGAGGACTGTGTGGCAGAACTAAGAATCTGTATTTGCTTGGGGGGAATGCTACAAACTGGTAGAAAGAAAACCATTGATTAAACAAGATTCTTAAAGAATTTGGAATGGATAGGATACAAATTACAGGTAGAGACATGTGTTTTGATAGAAGACTGTGAAGTTGAAGGAAAGTTGTTGAATGCGGGACTCAACATCATAAATTTGTAGGGGATGATGGGAAATTCTTGCATGGTGCTCTCAATGCCCTCAGCATTTCACAGTCCACACTGCACCAAAAATATCTGTCGTTAGACATTATAAGCATCCTTTCTACAGCGAGATGCTGACTCTTTGAGAACTACGTGGGAAATGACTTAAGCTGGGGAAAGAGCGTACTCACCTCTCCTAGCTGACTCTCACCCTGGAGCATAAGCTCATAGAATGCAATGATAGGACAAATGCTTACACTATATACATGTATACTTTCATTGCTTTTTAATCTCTTATGTTTTGGAGATTGAGAGCTGCTAAGTGTGAAATGTTTATTCACACTATATAACAGATGTATGATATGACCCCACAGAAAAATAGGATGCATTTTTTTTTTGTTCTTTGTTGAATTTGGTAGTCTATTTAAAATGCTTAGCATAGTGCCTGGCATATAGTAAACAATAAATGTTAGCTATTATTAGCAGTAATGTTAATGTTCAAGAGTTTATGTTACAGCCAAGTGGTAAGGACATACGAACATGAAGATAAATGGTGGCATATGATAAATAGTAAATAACAGTTATAGGTGTTTAGAGCAGAGTGATCTCCATCAAATGCCTCCTCAGTGATTAGATGTGAAATGTTATGCATGAGGTTACAAGAAGAACGCTAGCAGCTGTGAACCAGCAGTTCAGATAAGATACAGGACAACACTGGAGAGAATTTCGAGACAATTTCCAGAAAAATAAGCCACAAAATCAAAGTTTACATGCATATGCTTTATGGTTTTCAAGAACTATTTACCTTATCAATCTCATTTAATCTTCACGGAACTTACTTAATGGAAGGACAGGCGTTCCTACCTTTTCGTGACTTGCCTCCTTGGTAGAGTCTGCACAAGAGCTACATAGTGGTCCACTGACTCTAAATCCAGTGCCTTAGCCATTGTATTCTCCCTGTTTTGCCTCAACAATAATTCAAAGAGAATAAAATGTGTTGTGATAGTGTCAGGCTTAATGTATTGCTTAAAGTACTTTGTCGTGTTGACAGAGTCCATTTAAAAAGAATGAGAAAATCTTTAAAAAGTTGTGCAACCATCAATACTGCTATCTCATTAACTAGACACGCCAGCATCATCTTAATTCAAATATTTGTAAGCAGAAAAGGGATGCTCATTTTTTATTCACAATGTCTTTCTATCCCATCTGGCACAAGCAATTTCCTTTTGTGTGTCTTTAAACTGTGTTATAAAGAAATTAATTTTACCCTGAGGGCTTTCACTGTGAATCTCACAACTTTTCATTCTGGTTGTTTCTCGATTTCATCATCAGTAACAAATTGTTCTTGTGAGGGGAATTGTGCTTGTCAATTTTTCTGGTTTAGCCCATCAGATTTCTCATTAGGTCCTGCCACTAACAAATGCTTTTGTTTTCTTTCCAAAGTTGTCAGCAGCTATTATAATTATTTTATTATAAGAACACAGCTTACATTGGTGTATATGTATTAATTAGAAAATTGCCTTTTCAGATTAGTTTATAATGAGAATGATTATGTTTACTATCACTTAGACAAATGGTAAATAAAAGAGTCAATTCAACTAAATGTATGTGATTAATAATTTAAAATATAAATGTGTCTTGTAATTGTTTAATTACACACTTCTTGCAGTTTTCTTGATGGCTTTAAAAGGTGATTCAAAAAATCTGCCGATGCGCAACCTCAGTTTCCTAAAGGTCAGTGGTCTTTGGGAGATGAAAGACAAAATAATAGAAAAATGCTATCACTTTTATTAATTCTTTCTTGATTCACTAAGTTGGGCTCGTATTTGTCATCAGGGACATAAAGGGTAGACAAGGCATAACTCCTGGCTTCAGAGAGGTCAGTCTAAAATGTCACAATATTGACTCCCAGTTATTCAACATTTTCTGAATAAAGAATAGAGCTCCAGGTTTTTTCACAAGGGACATGACTATTTTTTCATTTAAATCTCATATCAACCCTTGAAGGAAAGCATATTGAAATGAATGTGAAATTCACAGAACTTACTTATAAAGGTTATAGACCTAGGAAGTAACAGGTGGATTCAGGATGTGAACTGATTCAGTCTCTTCGTCTCTGTGCCTCCTTCTCTCACTACAATGAGGTAAGAGCCATAGTCGTGGTGGAACCACCATGCTCCAGAAGCACAGAAGAATCACTGCCTCACTTTTCTCGGCCAGTGCTGCTCAGAAACACCTGACCTTCATGTCAGTCAAAGAAAACCCTGTATCACTGAGCTCACCATTGTCCTAATGCATGCTGTCATCAGAACATCCTGGAGGCAGTGTTGTCCCTGGCATCCCTCTCCACAGACCATCAGGTGTTGCTGAGGCTTTTGGACAAAGCCTCCAGATGTCATTCTGCTCTGTCTAAGCCTAGAGCTATGACCACTTAAACTCCCACTGCAGTATCACATCCAATCTTGAATTCAGATAAGCAGGCATTTTTGAGCCCTAACTCAGTGCCAGACCCTGAACCAGGAGATAGGAATAAACGGAAGATTGATGACCACCTGATGTCCACCCTCAGAAATTCCACGGAAGAACATGCTATAAGCTCATTTTTTACGAGAATGAAGAGCACAGTAGAAATTTATTTGGAGATAAATAGCAAAAAATGTTTGTTTTATTCATTAGAAATGTCCAAAGAGTAAACATTCTGAGATGTACAAGAGAATGGTTATTGGCGTAGGGTGGTGTTTGGGAGGATTGTCTAAGTGAAGAATGTTCAAACATTTAAAGAAATTCCTAAAAATATTTATTAAAAAATTGAATTAGAGAGGCATCTCTTCAAAGTACAGGCTGAGGTAGACAGATTAGATTTAAAGCCTAGTTTAATTTTATCACTTTCACACTGTAGTGCCTAATAATATATCTACTTCTCATAGCCTCAATTTCTTCAACCAAAAAAAAAAGTAAAGACTTCTATGTTTTCTCGTTGTATATATGATACTAGAATGAGACAATGTATGTCCAGTGCTTAGCATAGTATCTAGCATATATTATTGAGGCAGAATGTTCATATGTAAACATAGAATTCATATTTAAAATTTCAGGACATATATAATTTACCTTCAGAGATTGACCCATGTGGAATATAGGGTATCAGGCTTTTTTGGCAATTACTTTAGAAAAATATATCCAATATTTATTTGTGAAGTAGGGTTTAGAACATCAGAAATGCTAGCTTTTGTAATCCTGTGATTGATAAAGTGTCAGATAATGTGCGTTTAGTTTTTTTTTTCACAGAGTTGTTAGGAATTCTTTAAGCTGGAGACTCATATACTCAGCGTAAACCTGTGTTTACCGGTCTAGACCAGCATGCTCTTAAATGCTTGTGTGAGTGGATCATAGTTATTCTGTCAATGCCTGTGGTGCTGTGATCTTGTGGGTTTCTTACAGCAGAAACCATGACTTCTATCTTTGAATGTTTGGTGCCTGACACAAAGCAGGTGCTCAATAAGAAATTGATCAATTTCATTTAAACTTGTAAATTTCATTTTGCATGATATGTATGTACAGGATATAACTTCAGTTTCTAATCACAACATAATAGTGAGAACTACTGAGAAAATCACACAACTAGGGAATTTGATGTAATTAGTGTCACTTTAGATTCAAGAACACCATGATCACTGATCTCTAATAGATACTCACTTACACCCTGCAACCCTAGTATATTTCTCCAGGAAGCTCATTTTTCTGTTATCTACTCGGCTTTGTACTTTTCGTTACTTTTCACACACCCCAATCCAATGATTATTTCTTAGTATTTTTCTTTCTCATTCTATCAGCAGCACTTTATCAGTTCCTCTTCCTTAAAACATCTTACTCGCCTTCAGACAGTGGTATATTGGAGCACACCTTGCAAGAGACAGCTGTTTTTTTTTTTAATTTTGCAAGCCTGTTATTAAATAATTCATAGCTTAAAATTGGCCATGGTAGAAGTATTTATACTAAAGAAACTGGCAAGCACTACAAATCAGGGCTTTTATTTTTGGAGAGCTGTTTGTTAAACATTTACCACCACACCATTGACTCCAGGACACTTCTCTTTTAGTATTTCTCCTGCCTTGCCACAACATTTTTCTGATCTTTCAACAGTGGAACAGGGCTATCAGTTCTTGGACTTGTTCTTTTTTTAGCTATGCTCTCTCCAGGGGATCTCATCCAGGTCCATAGATGTTGATGAATGCAAAATTTATATCTACTTTTTGTTGGCTTCAAAATGTGTATCTCTAGCTCTGGCTTTTCTGCAGAGTCTCAAATTCTATCTGTCCAATTGCCTTGTTAACATCTTCACTCCAGTGTCTAAACAAGCATCTCAAATTTAACATTCCAAAGCCAAATACCTAGTATGCCACCTCTCCTTCAAATATGCCCCTCCACGAGTCTTCACCATGTGTCCGGCCAAAATTTCAGAGTTGTCTAGACTCTTCTCTTGCTCTTGACATCCCATATCCAATCCATCAGCCACTTTTTCTACCTTCAAAATATATTCTGAATCTGACCACCATCTTCTCACCATCTTCACTGCTACTTCCCTACTTCAAAGTACTGTAATTTCTTATCAAAATGTTTCAATTGCCTCCTAGCTAGTATCCCTACTCCACTCTTGCCTGCCAGCAATCTAGTCTCCACTCATCATCATTAAGGATTCTCATGACTTTCTGCCTCATTCAGTGCAAAATCCAAAGCGATCAATGGGACCCATAGGTCATATCCAACATGGGCTCTGGCTATTTGTCTGACCTTGTTAACCTTCCACTGGCCACCCCATGCCCCAGGCTCCAGACACACTGCTCTCAATTGCTATTCCTTCAAGTTCTAAGAACCCTCCAGTAGGAACATTTGCTGTTTCATCAGACTAGAATATTCATTGCTTGGATATATGAAGGGTTCATTTCCTTCAGTTCTTTACTCAGATTGATTATCACCTTCAGAAAAGACTTCCATGATCACCCCAAATACTTTTATTTTTCTCTTATAGCCTTTATCAAAATATGCCTTAATATTACATTTATATGTTTAGTGTGATTACCTCCATTAGAATTTAAGCTCCAAGTTGGAAGAGACTTGTTTTGTTTACTGCTGATTTCTCAACTCTTAGAACTATGTCTGGCACTTAATATATTTACTGAGTAAATGATGAGTAAAATATTTTTTGTTTACTTGGTTTATTTTTGCTGGGATTTAAGCTCCAGCTCCATGATAGCCTACCAAAACGATCATATACCTGATTAAATTATCACAGAAGTTGATGATAACTCCTAATATACCTGCTTGATACTTCCACCCAGTTTTTCCAACAGAACCAAACTCAACATGTCAAAACTGAACTCACCATTCTATTCACTGGATCATGTCTTTCTAACATTATTATTTCCCGTAGAGCAAGGTGATCCTTGCAGTCATGGAAATTTAAATATTTAAAGCCACCTTTCATCTTTCATTCATCTCCCTTATTATTAAGTCTTACATCAACAAATGCCAAATTTTAAATTATCACTTCTGTAAGGACTTTCTGCCTCTTTATTGCCATTCACACTGCCACCACACTGTTCAGACTTTCGTGTTTGAACTGTTTTGATCATCTTCTAAATAGTCTCATTTTTTGTGTGTGTGGTGATAACATTTAAGATTTATTCTCTTGGCAAATTTCAAGTATATAGTGCAGTATTGTTAATTATAATTACCATGCTGTACATTAGATAGTCTCCTGATTTTTATCTCTGAGTGTTTTTATCACATTGTTAGCTAATTAATCACCCTAAATCATATCTCTTGGATTCAAATCTTTAAATGTCTAAAATTATCTGTTTAACTTCCTTGACCATGTAATTTATTGTCTAAACAAGGGCAGTTTGAAAGTAAAAGGGGTACTGTTATTAATTCCATTGGGACAGCAGGAATTATCTAGGACTGTTTAGGAAAACTATGGTCACCTTAACTTTCACAGGGGCTCTTGGTTGCCTTCTCAATAATCATGTCTCCCTTCTTTCTGAAAGAAAAAACTATTTTATCTGACATTGATTCCTCTTCAACATGACTGGTGATACACATTAAATTGTCTTAGCCAACATGAAATTTTGTTAGTAATTGATTTAGGAAGAAGCATGTGTTCAAATTTTAGCCTGTGAAATGTTAGGGGTAGTCTGCTTCAGGGAAAGAGATTCCTGAAGGATGTTTCTATATATGCCTAAAGACAGTTCTTGTTCTTCTGCTGGTTCATGTCTTGTCTGAATTTGATGCCTGGAACTACAGTAGGCAACTTGTGAGAGAGAAGTAGCTGGCAGAGGACAAAGCTGACATCCTAGCTTTACCAGAGGGAAAAATGAAAAGAACTTGATTCTTTGATGATATCATCGAATTACCGAATTAATCAAATCCAGGGTACCCTGAATCAAAATTCAGGGTATTTTTCGGCTTATGTGAGTTAATAAATTTTCTTTATTGTTTAAATAAATTAAGGCAGAGTTTTCACTTGCTGCTGAAAGCATTCCCATTTGATGTAAGCTAAGTACAAATCTCTCTCTCTCTGACTTTCAGGATTCTTTACCTTATAACCCCATCTTCCCTCATCTACAGCCTGTTTTAGTACACTTCACTTTGAGCCAAGCTGGAAGACTTAATATCTCTCTTCTTGGAAGTAGTTTTGATTTCCCATGACCGTATCTTTGTATAGGATGCCCCTCATTTCAGAAGCACCCTCTGTTCATTTGTGCATGCTAAAATTCTTAGGGCCCACTCATCTCAGGTATTATCTCCTCAAAAAGGTTCCCTGATTCCTGAAATAGTTATTAACCTTCTCTCTTTTGAATCCATTTTGCAATAATGAGTTCATACTTCTCTCATGACATAGATTTGACCCCGTCCCATAGTATTATGTACAATTCTAAATCTTACCCCTAAACTTACTCTTCTCTGTATATTTTAAGCACCTGACTATAAACAAACTGAGATATCTGTTCCTCATGACTAGCAGTAACCTTCTAATGAGAAGTATGCTGGATTGCACATACTCCTTAGCCAAAATCACATATATCCTGGCTTCCTTCTACCTCTTTAGGGTGATTTCTCAGAGCTGAGAGGCTGTCTCCTGGGATATAGTCCTGAGTGAAACATCGAGTAAAACTCATCTCACAGCTTTTATGTTGTATGGTTTTCTGTTTTGTTTTGCTTTTCCAGTGACATGTCATAGAATTTTGCATATGCAGGAAGTATTTCTTAAATTGAGATTCTGAAAATATTTCTTTATCTGTAGTCATAGTAAGTTGAGTAATATAGTTTTATAATTTGCAAGGCATCATATTTAAATCACTATCCTTTCCTGTAATCACTATTTTAAAATAAAGAATAGAAAAAAATGAGTATTTAATGATTAACATATTTTTTTTGATTGGCAAACACATGCTACTAATAATGAAAGACTTCTTTTTGACACACCTGCCCTAGGTAACTGGTTGGCCAAAGTAATTACTTTATTGGCAGTGTATTTCTATGATATATATCAGATACTTTAAAGAGACAAATGGAAGCTTGCCATATATGATGCCAAATTCTTTACTGAATTCAAAGGAATAGGTGAAAATACAGAAATGTGTTAGTTTATGGTTATACTTCTTACACGGATGAAATGCCTCTGATTTAGCATGTTATATTTCAAACAGATTTGAAATTCTATTTCTGCTTCCAGTTCCTTTAGTTTAAAAAATTGAACTTAGCGAGAGAGAGGGGCAGAGAGAGGCAGGAAAGGACTTACTTACTTTGATTGAGTGCCTAATGTATGCCAGGTACTATGTTAAGACCTTTTGGTACATTTTCTTATTTTATCCTCAGAACAATCTTACAAGGTAGGTGTTTTTAATCTCCAGTTTACTGATGAGAAATCGGAGGCACAGACTAGCACCCATAAATGTAGTTATTAAATGATAGAACCAGGATTTGGAACCCAACTTAGTAATTAGTTAACTAAACCCAGGTCACCTTCACCAAATATGTTGGTACCTTAATAAAATTTTGCATTAAAGGTCAAAAACTAAGTTTAGTAATATAGAAGTTTTAGGGTGTAAATTAAGGAACTTGATTTAGTAGAAGAGGCAAATGCACAGAAATAATGTGATATAAAGAGAAATCCAGTAAGACCACAAGGAATTCAGAACTGAAATGCTAAAGTATCTGAATTTAGAAGGAATTGGGTATAGATAGGTTATTTACAAAGTGAGTATAGAGAGCACAGTGAGAGAGTGCAGAGTGAGACAGGGGAGAGCAGAACACCAAAAAATGGTGCACTAATACACAGATACTGTGGGCAACTGATGCTTAATCCCACTGAGAGCCTCTGAGGCACTGCATGGAATGTACTTCAAAATTACTCCACCAGCGGTTGGGGAAGCTGGAGTAGTTATCTATCCATTCTCATCTCTTATAGTTTGAAGATTACCCCTGGGAGGTGTTAAGTCCCCAGCACTTCAGGGCTCCCTTGCACTCCAAGCACTGGCACTGGAGAAAGTCCTAAGGCAGAGAAGCAGAGAAGCAAGCAAGCACTTGAGATGGGAGACTGTCAGACTGCACGTGCACAGGCGCAGGACCCAACACAGCTCAGGAGAGACAGGGTGAGTAACGACACTGTCAGCCACAGAGGGGAATGGAAAGGAGAGAATGTTTGAGGAATATTGAGGGAATCAGGGCAGGCATCACAAAGGAGAAGACATTTCAGTGGGGCATTGAGGAATGGGTAGAATCTAATGCAGCTAGGGATGGGGAGAGGCGAGGAAGAAAAGCAGGAAGTAGAGTTTTGTTCAATTTCAGTCTACCTTGCCCACCCAGTTTAAAATTCCAATCCATCCTTCCCACCATTCCTCACCACAATTCTGATTCCCCTTACTTGAGCTACTGATTTTCCATAGCAGCGACTAACACACTAGGTAATTCTATTCTCGTAATTGTTGTATTTACTGTTTACTGTCCGTACTACTCACTTCACTAGAATACAAGTTCCAGCAGCGCAGGAATGTTTGTCTGTCTTGTTCATAAATGTATCCTAAGGGCTTAGAACTGCTCAGAATTTCAGAGTTGTTTAGTAAATATTTGTTGAATGAAAGAATAAACCTGATCATTCAGCTGTTAAGTTACTGGATGGCTATCTCTAAGTTTAATGAAGATGGAGACTCTGAAAAGGGAAGGAAATGTGGGAAAAGAATGAATGAATTCAGGTTGGTGTCCAGTTGAATCAGAGGTACCGCTGAGACATGCCAGTCATGTTTCAGTATCCTGAGGAAGGAAGACCGGGCATCGACGCTTGGTTGTCACTGTGTCTTTCCTGTTTAACTTGATATTCAGCATCATACATTTGGTACATTTTCAAGACTCTTTTTCCTCAGGAAATCATCTGTATTTATAGTAGTAATACACTCTGGCAGGCACCATAATCTCACATTTTTCTGGCATCATCTATTCTCAAGGGCTTCTAGGGTTTTGTGCTAAAAAGTTATTTCTCTTATAGTTTTGCATTTGTTTCTTTAAACTGAGAGCATTCGTCACAGGAGCTGATTCTGCTTGGCAGTGCCCATTCAATAGTGCTCTTACCATCACTCCTAGAATCAGGAATCTACCTTCCCCGGGACTCACTCTTCTGCCCTAAAATGTCACAAGATTCTCCTCTGACCTCACATGCTTGGTGGAACTAGGAGATACAGAGCTTTTAGAGTGAACACCAGCCTCTGATTTTGTGTCCTAGGCAGTCTTACAGTCAAGATTACCTTCAAATTAGTACTGAAATTTATGCTAATTCTCGGATGATCAGATCGAAATAATAAAGGTTCATGTCATAGCCAATGTCTGTTTCTGACATTGAAATTTACACCTACTGCACCCTGACAAAATGAAATTTCACTGTATAGATTACCATAATTTGTAAATTTTCTTAATTGTATTAAAGTTTACCTTTGTGCTAATGATGAAGAAATGGTTTGTTAAGCAAATTAATAAAGGAAAACCATTGTGAACAGAATGCTTACAGTTTACAACTAATTAAAAGAAGAAATTACTTTCAAGCAAACCTCAAGTGCCTTAAAATCATCATTTACACTTATATGTAATTCCTGGGGTGATAGGTAAATTATGGTGGTTTTTATTTATTCATTGAGCCTGTTTCCCAAAACGTTCTCTTAAATCTACATTCTCATATTCCTTGAAAGTAAAACAAGTAGGTTTTTTAAATATCCAATAATTTAGACTCTTACCTAAACTTGCTTCCACCCAATCAATGAAGTTTGCCAACAGTGAATTCACCAGCCATGGAGCAACGTTGTCAGATTTAAAAGTCAAAAGCACAACGGTAGAAGTTTCAACATGGAGAAATCCCAGGTTTTGTTGTGTTGTTTGAAAAGAAAAAATAAGCACTGAGGGGATATTATTTAACTCAGATGCTCCAGAGCTCCCTCCTGGACTGTAGCAACATAAGGGGAGCCATCACCACGTGAAGTGATCCTTGTGCCTTTAGATGATGGAGGAGCAAACAGAAAAATGACTCTAAGTGTCTCATTGTCTGACCACTGATGTTTCCATTGCTTATTTCATACTGCAAACTCTAATATCTCTTTATTAGAGTGCTAGTGCTAAAAGGCATCTCTTCTGAATACTGTATGGCTCTGTTCATCCCTCCAGTTATGATTCTGCCCCTATTTCAGCCAGAATTTCTCCATATTTATCCACTGTGAGAGCCCACGGTTGGGTTAACAAATTGTAACAGATCCCAGCCACTTATCTCCTTAAAGAAGATGTGCTTAGTAACTGCCTTGAGGTTTCAGCAATGACCCAGGCCCCTGGCTATAAACGCTGGGCATGCCTGTTGTTAGTCTTCTATCCCCAAAACAGCCTTGGGCTGGAATGGTAAAAAGCTGCAGACTCAGAGGTGAGAAGGCTGGTTAGCCAGTGATGGGTAAGATCCCCTGAGGGGGGGCAACCTATGACAGCAGCTGATTCTCATACATACCGCCCTGATAAGCTGAAAGGCTCAACTTGAACATGATTCACCAAAAGGGTCTTCTGACCTTGAGCCAAACACCAACAATAAACAAAGCCTTTGTACTCATAGTGATCCCACCCTGTCCTTCCCTAAATTCCTGCATTCCTCTTTTGACTGTACTCAATAAATAAGGGAGATTTGAGAGGCTCGTGGAGTTGGCTCCCGACTCCCTCTCGCTCTCTTGACTTTTCCACAGAGTCTTGAGTAATTCATTCCGTCTTGGTGGGACTTCTGCTGGCCAGAACCCACAACTGGTGACGAACCCACAATCCACTTCGTATGAAATTGCAGAAAAAAACTCGAAAAACGTGTGTTTAGTGTTTGTCCTAGTAATTAGTGTGATGCTTTTAGTTTTTGTGTTTTAACTCTACAATGTAATTGTATATAACATTACCATTTGGTGTATAAATTAAGTGAATGAATTTCTCTACTAAGAATAGTTATTCATATTAATTTTTCTTTGCTCACAATTTTTTTTTTTATTCTGTAAAGAGAAGAGTTGCAAGCCAAAGATAGATGAGAAATAGAAAGGCTTCCTAAGGACAATTATTGACTGGCACACTCGGGTGAAATTAGAAGGGTACGAAGGGTCAGGCTGACACAGGGCTGACCAGCTGTGTCTATGACGAAATTAGCTCCGGCCTCTACTAAATAATTGAGAAAGGCAATGTATTAGATTATGCTTGGTGTAAACTCTTCTGTACTGTTACATCCACCACTGAGACCTCTACAGTGGCCCAGAGACTCCCTGGTTCTGTTTCTCCAGGAAAAAATGTTTCTCACAGGATGTAGAGGAAGGTTAGGTTTCTGAAACAGCAGAGTTGTGTTGACAACCTGGAGCAATAACTAGTCTTCATATACATTTTCAAATCAGTCTCTCATTTTTATTTACTCCATCCACTTTATCCCTCCCTAGCCTTTTTGGTAACTAATGCTTCTAATTCTTTATGCCTTTCCAGGATGCTATGGTGTGAAAAATCATCCTGATTCTCATAGTATCTCTCTCTGCAAGCTCTTAAGTTTGAATTTGTACATTCTGTTAAATCATACGCTATTTCACCACACATTTCCATGTTCATATGTTTTAGATCAGAGTTACAGACGTTATCTAGAGTATGTGTCTAGAGGATGTTCTGCTGTGTCTTGTTCTCCTTATTGTTTGTGGGTGATTTTCCACAAGGAAAGGGAATTGAAACCTGAATTGAGTTCTTTCTTGAGAATATATGAAGTCAATTAAGAATGTGGGGAATGGCATTCCAGGAATAGGCAACAATATGGTTTCTAAGAGCTACTGTACAGTGTACATGTGGTAGGCAAAAGAATGCCTCACTCCCCCAAAGATGTCCATATATTAATTTCCAGAATCTGTGAATATGATAACTTACATAGAAAAAGGGACTTTGCAAATATAATTAAAGATCTTCAGACGAGAGGAACATCCTGAGTTATCCAGGTGGGTCCAATCTAATCACAAGGGTCATTAAAAGGAAAAGAAGGAGGAAAGAGAGAGAAAGTCAGAGAAGATACGCAAGGCAGAGGTCAGAGAAGAGCAAGATTTGAAGAAACCACAGTGGTGACTTTGAAGATGGTGGAATGGGCCACAAACCAAGGAATGCAAGTGGCCTCTAGAAACTAGAAACGTCAAGGAAATGGATTCCCTCTTAGATCCTCCAGAAGGAATGGGCCCTGCCAACCCATTCTGGACCCATGACCTTCAGAATTGTAAGAGAACAAATTTATCTTGTTTTAAACCACTAAGTTTCTAGTAATTTTTCAGAGCAGCAATAGGAAGCTAATTGTGTGTGTGTGTGTGTGTGTATGGAGGAAAGGTGAGTATGCAGCCGAGTGGAAGACAGTGAAGCTAAGGAATTTAAATTTTATCCTGAATGACAGTAATGACCATTGAGAGATTTTCAGCACAGGGTTTCACAGTCAATTTTGCACTGTGAATTTTCTACTCCAACATCAATTTGTATGGAGGATAAATTGGAGGGGCCAAAACCAGAAGTAACTAAGTCATTTGGAAATTATCTCTGAAATCTAGCCAATAAATTTGGCATTCATTAGCCAAAATAGTCAATAGGGATGGAGAAAAGGTAATAAACTGAAGATCTACTAGAATGTCTGGTTAGATATGGAATACTAAATAAAAACCAGGACTCTAAATGACTCACTAATTCTGCGATTAGGAGGATGCTTTAAAAAAAAAAAGAATAGAAAAGAAGGATTGGATTTGGTAAAGATAAGATCTAGGCTTTAAGTATTCTGTTTCTGAGGTGCCTATAAGGCTAAGTAAAAAGATATTCAGTAGCAATTGGATACCTGGTAAATGGATTAGGTTTTTCAACATCCAAAGATGTAAAATAAATGACAAAGAGGAAGAAAATATATGGAGAATAATTTAGAGAGGCTTCCCATGTCTTTTACCCTCATTTATGCCCATGAATTTAAATGATATTTATAAGCTTAGTGATTTTGAGTGTATAACTTTAGCTCTGTTCCTTATAATCTGCCTGAGCTGAGATCCCTACTCAGCTCTTTTCTGGGCAATACTACCTTGATATTTAAAGACATATTAAGTCTTATCTTTATCTATCCTGGTTAGTAGAACTGTCACTCCTTGGTTTCCTAGCGAGAAATTTCATGTCATCTTCAACAACTCCTACTTTCTCACTCATTGTGTCAAGTCAATCACCAATTCCTGGCAATGTTGTTTCTCACATATCTCTGGAACCTATTCTATCCACTCTTTCTCACTGCCATTTCTTTGGTTCAGATTCCAATAACAACCTTTTACTCCTTAATCTTCTTTCCTTCAATCCACCTACTGCACTGGCACAGAAGACATGGTAATATCATGGCTCCAACGTGGCTTCTAGCCTCAAGTCCCCACAGAATACTTTTGGGGCAGGAAAGAGCACCGTGCAGTGAGCATTCTGAGGTATGATAATGAGCAATATGTGTAGATGCTGAAAAAAAAATGTTTTGAATTCCTAATAATTATATTTGAAAAAATGTAGAGGAATAGATTGAGATAGGTTTAAACATGGGAAAGCACAGGTGTATGCATGAGAGTTGGATCTAAGATCACCTAAATAGACATCACAGTTCATCTCATGGCATACATCCCAAAGTCAGGCATAGTGTATACAAATAATTGATCTCCATATGACTAGTCACTTATTTTGTATTTGTTATAGAAGCATACCGAATACATTCTATGTTTTCACATACTGCTCCATCTGTCCATTTAATGGCAACACAACAATTATAAAAAAGTGGTCAGTGGTATCCAAATAAAGGATGGATGGAGCCAAATGAAAAGCAAAAAGAATACCACAGGTTTTCAAAACCCAAGTTTTAAAATGTATCATCTCCTTGACTACATTCTGAACGTCCGCAGTGTCTGTACTGTAAGTTGGAACTTGCTGTTTCTCAGCAATGTGTTATCTTGTTAATTATTTGACTTCCATGTAAATCACTGGGCATAGACATCCTTGCACATAGATTATAAATAACAATAAACTAGTACACCAAAAGGCTTAAGTTTCTTACAGTTAAGGTAACAGTTCAATCCAACAAATGTCCATTACCCACAATCATTTTTCTTCATGGACATTGCTTTTGGGCCTATTCTGGAATTTATGCTGATAATGAGCTTTTGAATACTAATTTTGTATGACACAGGGTCATATTTGAAAGCTTTTCATCAAAATAACTGGAGATGTAATTTTAAATACACCTCATCAATACAGCTGTCTTTCATCTCAAGGGATAAATAGTGACAAATGAGACTTAGTTTTTGACTTGTGTAGCTGCTGCTGAAACAGTAGGTGTTTTAATGGAGCTTTTAAGTGGATAATAGGCATGCAGCGAGCATTCTGCGGTACAATAATGAGCTCTATGTATGGATGCAGGACTATATTTTTCACAGTGTTTCTGCACAAGAAGGTATTTGCAATTTATAAATGAATCAGAAGTCTATTTACATGGCCACTGGGATGTGTGCTAAATTTCCTTATGCATTTAAATATCCCTATTTTCACACCCACTACAACCATTATTTAGTTTGCAGATTCATTAAACTGTATAATGTGTTCTTAATAACTGCCAAAGAAATCATGTCAAATTAGGTGTGGATTTTTATTACTTAAAAAAATAGCGCAAAATAATGCAACACTCTAAAAATGTTTGAATCACAAAATGGGTATGAGGAGAAGAAAAAAAAAAAACTTTGGATAAAACTCTTTCATCCAAGCCTTCAGATTAACACATTTAATGTTAATGTACTCCAATTACAGGGAAGCACTAGCTGTGATTTCAGGGTTGGTTTGATGAAACTACATCTAGATTCTCTAATTACTGAAATGTGACAGACCACATAAATGACTACAAAGAGAATATACGGAGCCATGGAATCCTGAGAAAGCAGCAGAAACTCCTGCTCTTGCAAATATCAGTGTGGTTAGTATAAAAGAAAGAGTAAGCAAAGGTAAAAGTAAAAGCTATGATCAGGCGCTCTGACAATAAAATATTGTCAGATAAAATCAGCAGTTGATTTCCTGCAAATAAGATAATGTGAAAGCAAATATATAAGAAGGAGAAATTTTATAATGCCTTATGTTTCATTTACCATTATAGGTACCCTAGAAAGGGAGGGAATATGATTTGACAGAAACAGCTTGGACTTTGGTGCAGACAACTCTGGATTCCTGTCCTGTCTATGACACTTCCTGGCTAGACGATTATGGGCAGGCTTTGTCTTTGTTTTTGGTTTTCTTCTTATTAAAACATGGCAGGGGGTATACTTTTGACTCAACTGATGAGCTGACTTCTATTTATAACCATATGGAGTCAAGATATTCTGAAGAGCCCTCTAAATACTAAACAACTAGATATTGAGTCTGAATTCCAAAACCGGCATTCAACACATAAAAACGATTCCTTAAAATACTCAATATTGTGATAGTTCTTTCTGTGATGTAGATAGAAAAAAAGAAGCTCTGTTTTTTATAAAGAATAATATAACTTAATGGGGAATGTGAATGATATAATTAGTGATATATAATCCATTTGGCTATTGTTATTTTCAAAAAATTCTCATTTTTCAAAAATAATCCACAAGACATTTAAAACACCTTTTCCAGAATTCATTTTTTCCCTTTTTCGCTGTCTAAAATGTATTGAAGTGTTGAGGAACTGGTGAGTAATTGTTTTATTATTCATTCTAAACTCTCATGCAAGGCATAAATTCAAGCCTATTATTCTCATAGCATTTATTTCAGATTGATGTCAGTTTACTACTTCAAGAACATTTAATTGAATCTGTTGAATAAAGGAGATGAAGCATTTCTGGAAATATGAAATTACACTGATATTGATAAGCTGTAAAGAATCAACTTATAGGTGCCTGCAAGGTCTGACATGAGAGTAATTAGTTCCATTTTATTAATTTCTAATTGTCTTCTCTTTGTAGCACAGGAGGCATTATACCAATAATGAAAGAAAGAAAGAAAAAGAAAAATCTCTTGCAATCCCACCTAACAAATCCTTTGTTTTTACTTTTTATGGTCTCATGATCACACGGAAACAAATTTTATGCGTTTGAACACTTTACTGTTTTTTCACTTGGTGGTATGATATAAAGATTTTTACATGTTGCTAATCTTCACAATAATACACTTTCATGAGTGGTTTATACTCCACAAATTGATATCCTGCTATTTACCTAACCATGTCTCAGTTTCAGACATTAAGCTGCTTTCAATTTTTCACTATTATAATTAAGTTAGCAATGAGTACTTTTGCATATGCTTTTTCCTTAAAATAATATGGGATCTCAACAATAGCAACAACAGGTTAAAAAAACTTGAAACTTTTCAAAGTTTTTGCTATTTGGTTTTCAAAAGATTACTACAGTTTATACTTAGTGCACTCGTGTCCACACAAACTCACTTGCACGTATCTGCTAATTTAATAGTTGTCAAAAGAGGCATCATTTGATGCATTATTTACTTCTTTAATAGTCACATGAAACTTTGTTTCCTATGTGATTATTGGTATGTGGACTCATTATCCCTTTCTAGATTGCAGTTCCCCAGTACAAAGAAGGACTCTTAAGAAAATGACAAGATTATAAAGGAAGTTGATAATCCTCTAAGAGGAAAATAATCTCATCTGTCTTTTAGCCTCTTTCCAATTTACTGATTTATTCTTCAATAGTGTCTGATAGGGATTTGTATTATACTTTATTCTTACAACAATATCACTAATTCAATATTTTCTGATGTTCGAACATGATACATATCATTCTGCATTTCCTCTTATAGAGGAAGTAGGGAAACTAATTAAGATGGGGAGGTGGGTAGCTGCAAACTCCATAATAGCATAGGTATTTGTATTTGACATACAATCTAAGAACTCATTTGAGTGAATTAGGAATCTCTGCACTTAAGAGCAGCACTGAACTTATTCCTGACTGTGTCATTTTAAGGTCACTATTAACACTTTGACTCTAAGGGGACTTTTAAAATGTACTGAATGTTATATTTATGAAAATAGCCACTATGTGTCAAGTGTTTATTATGTTCTGGACATTTATATACACCTTATATCTAATTTTTCCAACAGTCCTATAAAATATCCATTGTCTCCATTCTACAGGTTAGGAAACTAGGTTCAGAGAGGTTAAGTATCAGGTCCAAGTAGGAAAGGGCTAAGGTGAATTTCACATCCAATGCTGTCTCTCTCTACAGCTGCCATTTTCCACTTCCACTTGAGTCATTTCAAAGGGTAAGTATGTTTTCTTTCTTAAACTCTAATTTTCTATTATAATTTACACTTTAACATTAGTATATTTTAATTGAAGACATGAATAAATTATAAATCATGTAATCAAAACTCTCAACCAAGTACTATTTCTGCTTATAAATCAAGAAATACTTCTTTCCATATATATTTTTTACCTCAGTGAGAAAAAAAAATAGTTTGAATCAAAACCACTTTGAGGACCTTATCTCCCAATACTCTACTAGATCAACTGTGCGTTCTGGGTAACAGGTTAATTTGCCATTCTTTGAACATGATTTTTACCTTCCTGCTTTTTCACCTTAGCTTATTTTCAACTGCAAACCTCCTTTTCCAGCAATTAGGGGCCTAATCCAAGGATATCTTCGTTGTGACTGATTCCTTAATTATTTCAGTTGAAGTAACTCCTACCTCTTTGGAATGGCTATACAACTTTGTTTTACATTCATCTACTTCATTATTTTTATTTCACACAGTAAATTAAAAGAATGTGGGCTTTGAAGTTGTACAGGTGTGGTTCAGTATTCAGCCCTAATCTAAAGTATGTCACTTTTCTAAGATTGATGTATCAGTTAACTATTGCTGTATAACAAATCACCCCAAAACTCAGTGGCTTAAAACAATAAGGATTTCTTCTTGCTACTCAGTCTGTGAGTAAGCTAGATGGTTATTCTGGCCTTGGCTGGGCTTTCTTATGCATCTGTAGTGACTCTTGTATCACAGAGACAGCTTTACTGATCTTGGCTAGGCTTTTCATGTATTTGGTGGTTGGCTGGCAATAAGTGATGTTGGGAAGTCTCAGTTCAGACAACTAGATTCTTTCCACATAATTTCTCATCCTCTGTTAAGCTAGCCTGAGTGTTCTCCACAGGACAGTGAGAGTTCCAAGAAAAAGCAAATGAAACAGATGACTTAGAGCCTAAGCTAAGAAGTGACAGTCACTTCTACCACATTCTGTTGGTCAAAAATGAATCAGGTTCAAGTGGTAGGAAATAGAGTCCACTTCTGGAAGGGAGGAGCTGCCAAAATCAGCAATAATGGGAATATCTACATTTCAGAGCCATTGTGAACTAAGATGTTTGATTTAAAACTACTTAGCAAATGCCTTAAATGTATATGTGTACTCTATACATGCTAAAGTACATGTTCTTTTAACATCTTGGCCTGCCACATCCTGCATATAGTAAGTCTGCAAGAAATACCAAGTGAATGGATTATAGAAATATACAATTTAGAAGGGTTTCTGAAAAAGATTTTTTAATATTTTAATAAAAAATAGGCAATTGAATGGAAAAGTTATTGCCTCAAAGTTATATTTAATTCAAGTTATGTAAAATATATAGTAAAATAAAAATTGAGGCTAAAAGTCATGACAACTTTAACCATTATTCTTCAAAACTCCTGTTTCCTAACTTATATTTTTAAGTCATATAAAAACTGGGAATTTTAAAAGGAGGCATTTGATCATTTTCAATATATAATTTGTTCAGGACCATTATTTTTGACAGTAGATTTTCTTTTATGGGAGCAAAATAGAGTATATAAATTCTGCATCGCATACTGGGAGAAAATCAGTATGGCTACACAATTCTCATGCTTCAAGGATTTTTACTGTAATAGAAATCTACAGGAACATAGCACCTTTGAACTTCACTGCCTCAACGTGTCTTAGACAGACATGGTGAGAATGTACTCCCGTGAGTTTTACTTGCTGAAATAAAGCACACATTGTGCATAGTAGCCAAACAAATGTGCTGACTTTACTTACAATTTTAGAAACCACCTTATTTTGTCAAAGGGCTTTGAAACAATAATCTGGGGGGAAAAAAAACAGAATTTCCAAGAGAAAATTGAATATACATGTGTTTATATATGTACTAAAATTCAGGGTTGGGATTTGAATCATATAAAAATGGACACAATTTCTCTCATTCAATAGGAAAATATAATCCCCTGTGATAATAAAATCCATAACTTCCCTAATTAATCTCCTGTTACAGATTTATATGCTTCTACAGAACCCTGAGAAGGCACTTCAGTGTTTCTAACATTTGATTAGCATTTTATCTTTTATATATATCAAAGGCAATTTTTACACATGTCAAAAAAAAAAAATACCCAAGTTTGAATGTACCATATACAGCCTTTTAACTTTTTATTTTATTTTATTTGCATTTAAGCATTTTAAATTAGCATTTCAAAATTATTTAGTGGTTCAAAAAGCTCAGAAAATAAAAAAGAATAATAAAATAAAAATCATGTGCTCAGCACCTGGCTTTATTATATTCTCATATTATTCCATATTTGCTTAGGTTATAGTTAGGTTCTCTCTAAAATCTTCCATATATTTCCATTTCCTTATTCCTTCTCAGGGGTGATCTACTCTTATTTATTCAATGTTTATCATTTATAGTTAGTTTTCTACTATTTCTACATTTCTATTTATCTCTAAGCAATATATATTATGATTTTGCAGAATTTTAAACTAAATAATTGGTATATTATAGTTATTTTTCAAATGTCTTTGTTTAACTTAACATTATGTTTGTGAGCTTCATCCATATTAATATGTGTGTTGCTCTGGTTTGTTTTTTTGACTGCATTATTTTTGTAACGTTCTATTTTTTGACTGTGTCACACAGTTTATTTATTCTCCTGTTGATGGACACTGCAATTGTTTCTGATTCTTCCCCTTTTCAAATAACACTGCCAGAAAGTCGTGAACAAATCTCCTTTTGTACACAAGGAAGAGTTTCTCTGCTAGAAAAGTTACTGCTGAGTTGTAGGGATTATATTCCTTCAACCTGACTAGATATTACCAGTTTATAATTCATTTGCTATGGATGAGAGTTTCCCTTCTCCACATTTTGCTTTCTATGGTAAGTTGTGTGCTTTTTTAAATCATATAATGACACCTTCAATGCACTGTGATTCCTTTTCTCTCTTGACTAAGACCTCAGTGTAGTACCCAACTATGGTAACTGTCACACTCCTCATCAAGATCACGGATCATAATGAAATATATCAGTTGCTCCATCATGGTTTGCAGCAAGAAAGATGTTCATTTTGTGGGAGGAAGAAATCAGAAATGTTGAGAATGGGATTACTCTCTGCTCCCATACAGAGGGAGTGTTTGATGGCTTATAGGTTGACTGGATCCAGATGAATCCTTTGCAAATAAGAATACAGATTGCACAGGGCAAGGCTCCTGGTATTTTG
The DNA here is from genome assembly GCF_048773025.1 of Camelus bactrianus. Taxonomy (NCBI): domain Eukaryota; kingdom Metazoa; phylum Chordata; class Mammalia; order Artiodactyla; family Camelidae; genus Camelus; species Camelus bactrianus. Next base: position 52,581,986 of record NC_133542.1, read on the forward strand.
TAGCCTGGAAATCAGTTAAGCATTCTTACCGCCCTCTCGCCCCAAATTCTCCTAGAAAGCCTGTGTATTGAGAAGCTCATCTTGTCTTTGGAGTAAGATACCTTTCGTTAGTGTTGTATTACAGTCCAGGAGCCACCAAATTTTGCTCCCCTCCCTCCCTCCCTCCGCCAGGAACTGATAAGCCTATATTGCCTACTCTTCTGACTTTGATGTTTCAGGTAGCGTCAAGTTTGATATTATAATAAAACATTAATCTCTTCAATTCCCAGTAACCTCATTTATTACAGGAGAGGCAACTGGAAATTAGGGAGGGAAAGCACTTTCTCAGCACAGCTAGAAAGTAGCAAACAATGGACTGTAACCCAGTCCTTCTGCTTCGAAGCAAAATATTCTTTCTATTAAGCCATTCTCCCAAAATGATTCCCTTTAGTTTCTGTAGTTTTTCCTCTGAGATTTTATTGGAATTTGCTGGACAAAATTGGGTTCCATAATGTATTCCTTGAAACAGTATTGTGTAAACATGAACTTTAGTCTCAGTATTAGATAGGTCCTCTGCATTCAATATTCTATCCCCTGTCGAGTCTTAATAGCCACTGAATTTCAAAGCAGGAACGGATCCTCCAAAAGTTGGCTCAACATTGCCAATTTCCAGATAAGACAAAGGTGAGAAATTAACTATAAAAAGATTATTTGCCCAGTGTCACACTGCTGGGAAGTGGCACGGCCACTCTCATACTAACTTTTTCTAATTGTGACTGTAAAGGACGAAATAAAACTCAATTACAAAATCCCATTAAACAGAGGTAACTACTATTAAAATATCATTGTTTCTCCAATCTAAGTACCCATTAACAGGAGAACAGATAAGTACATCGTGGTATTTATTTAATACTACAATAATTACCACAATCCTCTTGGGTTTGATTTCAATTTGGGCATTTACAATATGTGTGACTTTGGTCAAATTACTTAATCTCCTTGGCCCTCAGTTTCCCCATTTGTAAATATAAGGAAATAGTTTTGAGAACTAGACATAATACACGAGAAAACCGAGACCAGTATCGGCCAATAATCAGTGCTTGATAAAGCACTGTTATTATTCTGCCTAAATAAATGAAAATATAGAATGTGCTTCATTAAAAAAAGGAAAGATATTATATTTTTAAATGTACTCTACTATAGATACCTGTAAAGTTATACATACATACATTCTAATTTATATTTTTTAAATGTATGTGTTTCTCCCTCCTTTTTTAAAAAGAGATCTATCAGATCAACCAGAAACCCGAGCTGTGTTGACCATAATTTTATCTTTGGAATTGGCATCCTGCTGCACCACACACAAGAGGGAATCATGTCCTGGAACAAACAGTCATTTCAATAGAAACTTTTAGGGCACACACCCAACCACACTTTCATCTTGAGCAATTAGATTCATATGTGCATTATAGATCAGAATAAAGTGACAAGGTATGTGAAATATATAACCTTAGCTATATATAAGAAATCTGTGTATTAGTGTTAGGACTATAATACACAAGCATATATTTAAATTGGGAGGAAATTTTGCAAAATATTATCAAATACTTTTCTGTAGTTTCTGAATTCCCACTATGACTTATAATACTTTGATAATCAGAAAATTCGTAAGAGAGAAAAAAAAGGGATGCCTTCTCCTCTGTATGAGTTGTTTATATCTGAACCATAATGCATTTTTAATTGAGGACAAAGACAACTTTGGGTTTCCAACTTAGGCTGATTTAATACACTACAGTGTGCCACAAGTTAGGCCACTCCTCTATGTTTTTGCCTATGCTGTGTTTTGCTCTAACTGCCTGTATCCCCTTTTCTCTTTCACCTCCAACATTTCGTCATCACCCTGAAGAAAAAAACCCTAACCAAATTGCCAGACACAACTTGTTTCTCCTCCTGAATTAAGATTTTATTAATTACTCACTAGTAATTAACTTTTCCTATTTTTGTGCCCCATTGTAGCTTGAGCATAGATTTGTCATAAACCTCGAAGTTTTTTTGCACCTTTTCAAGTATATTTCTGTACCTTGGGATTACTGATGAATTCATCTTTCTTCTTTCAGTACTTAGCAGAACAGGTGCTCTGTGAATATTTGTTAAGGAAGGAGAAAGAAAAGGCAGGAAGGAAAGAAGGATGGACTCTGATAAACTGTAGCCAGGCTACAGTAAGGGACAGTAGGGCTTTGGCAAGAGAATTTTTTCTAAGAGTGGAAAGAATTAGTCTGAAAAGACACAGACCCCTTCCAGTGTTAAGTTTTTATGTGTATCCATTCTAACCCAGCTAGGACTGTGTATATGTCCAGGGAGAATGAAAAAGGGCTGTGTGTCAATTGAAAGATCTGTTTCACTGGACTCAGTAATGACTTGGGACCCAAATAACTTTGCTGTGGAACACTTCTTTTTACAACTGAACATAACACACTTCACAAGTGCGGTGGTACTTGCATATTGGCAGCAGTAATACAGGCTCATGCCATCATAGATCACTGGACACAGGGCCATCAAAATAAGGGCAAAGCGGTTTTGGAGCAGCAACTGGGAAATCCCTATTATACTAGCAACCTTGGCTGTGACATCAGCAAATCTTGAGAGAGGCTGGTTTTCAATCAACTCTGTTGATTGAAATGGTCTGATTCTAAGGCCAGTGAGAGCTATCTCTGCTTAGAGCAAAGCTATGTCATCTTGAAGCAGCATTTCTATAGCATTGTTGAGGCTGGTGGTTGTGGAATCCTGAATCAGTTAACAGAAATTAATTAACAAATTAATTTCTTCACAAATTCATGCATCATATATTGGCCTAGTGCCCACCTCTGTGTAAGTCAGAGTGCTAAGTTTTTGCAGGTGCTGGACACACACTGGGGGCAAAACATGAATTTTCTCATCTCACAAAGCTAAAACTTTAGGAGGAGATAGTAAATTAACAAGAAAATGAGTAAATAAGTAATGTAACTTAATTTTAGGTATTCATATCCAGAATGGGAAAGAAATGAATTAAGGATGACTTCTAGGTCTTGGAGAATGGTTATACCGTTTACTAAAATGTAGTAATTTTTTTTTTATTTTTCAGTGAGCAAAAACAAGTGTTTCATTTTGGATCAGTAAATGTTGAGATGCTGACTTGATATTAATTAAAATGTTGATTAAACAGTGGAATATAGGAATCTGGAGCTCGATGCACAGCAAGGAGTCTCCCCTGCACCAAGCATGGAATTAGGGTTAGGGGCATTGGTAACGATGCCTGGAGCAAAACATACAGGCTGACAGCAAGTGGCTGCCTGGACTGATTTGTAATCCATATATCCCCATACCTGGGTGTTCCGACATATGTTTGAGGATGGTTACTCTGAAAGGAAAGGAGCTAGAATTGCTGGGGAAGCATGTGGGAGCTTGAGTGCTAATGTGGTTGTGATCTCACTGATACCTACAAATTAGCGAAGTATTGCATGTCCTGGTAATAGATGTACACGCAAAGTGCTATGATTGTTTAACAAAGTGTGCCAATGTGATTATTTACTTTCACTCTTTAATTCATAATTAACACTTATTAAGGTCAACAGACTAGTGGTGGTATATCAGTGGAGACAGTGTGATTCAATGGGAGGGTACCGGATTTGGAGCCAAAGTGAAATAATCCTCCTTCAATGGAGAACTTGTCGCCTCAGGTGCTGGGAATCCTATTGGCAGACAGTCCTCAGCTGTCACCATCTTTCAGGATTGCTTCAGCAGCAGAGAACCACATTGCCCAAGTTCACGCCCCTCCTGGGAGTGGCCCACACCCAAGGTGGAGAGCCCCCTTAGGGAGAGCACAGAGAGAGCTCTGCCTTAGAGGCCCAAGCTGCTCTCACTCTGAGTGGTAGAGGCTCCCCAGCCCAGGCATCAACCTGATTGAAGCCTTAGAAGTGGCCTCAGCCACAGCCATCACCTGATTGAAGGTGCTTGAGAGACCCTCAAGGCAGGACTGACTAGTTGATCCCAGTCAGCCGTCAGGTGAGCAAAGGAAGGAGTGCTGCTATTGTAAATCACTGTTTTCGGGTGGTTTGCTCACAGCTTCAAATAACTGCAATTATGATTAAATTACTGTACTTCTTTGAGCCTCAATTTCTTTATCTATAGTATGGGAATAATTTTATTAAAACTTCCTGAACTTATGTGCATGTTGTGGAAATAACTTCAATAGTATATGTAAACATGCTTTTTAAGAGCCATTCGAGGAGCAATTTATTATAATTATCACCATAAATCATCATTAACTTGGAAGAGAGTGTACAGAATACTAAAAAAGCAAGGCTCCTGATTTCAGCTTTCTGTTCACAATCATGTGTCCTAACGACATAAATATTTGTGGCACTATCTATGGAAAATTTTAAAAATATAAACAGAAGGGTCTGGAATGGGAGAGGGGAATGAAAATCAAGAAGTGGGCTTAAAAGCGAAAACGTAACATTGACTTTTGCTTAACAAGCCCTCTGTACAGCTCAGGGCAGCAGTGTATGTTCAAGTGTACTTGTAGAAGGCACTGTTTTGTGCATCCCAGCCTCAAACGTGGAGACTCAGCACTTAACTCACTGTTTACACTCACTAAACATTGCCCTCGTCTTCATTTGTCCTCTTCCCCTATATATTTTATTTTGAATGCCTGTATCTCCAACTAGATATGTGTCTTTAAAGAAACAAAATCCAGAGATTTTTCATATTTGTGCCCTTTGTAAATAGAAGATACCTAATACATGTTTATAAAATAGATAAATTTAAAATCCAACAGTGCAAATATAACTTAAAACGTAATAAAGGATCAATGATTATTTACTACTAAGATTCTTTTTATTTAATTGAAAATTTTAAATTCAATTACCAGTTTAACATGATATTTCTTTTCTTTTTTCATTTTCTGGATTCCAGGATTTCCCCCTAGTCATTATTGGCGCAGTCTACCAAATCGTCCAGTTCTCGCCTCCCTCCGTGCCTTTCCAGGAACATTTTGGGATTGTATTTCTTGAGCTCCTTGTAATAAATATTTGTGGTGAACTGTGAGTGTAAGTGATGTGTGTCTCTTTGGATGGGGCATTTTAAGTTCTGGTTCTAGACCCTTCCAGAGCTCTTGTTCCCTGTAGCAGGGATCTACAAAGTTCTAGGTACCAGCCACCCCATTACACTGGCTGCCTTACTGACTACGATAAGCAGAGATACCTTCTGCCCCTGCTGACCTGTAATGGATACGTAGCATGAGCCAGGAGTAATCCGTTGCTGCTTTTTAAGCCCTTGGTGATTTTTGTTTATTTTTTTCGCCAACAGCGTAACTTCCTGATATAGCCTTTCTGATAGAGCCCCTAACACTTAGTGGCCAGAACTGATTGATGGGTTTGGCAAAGCTTGAAAACAGAAGACTCACAGCTCAGGTATGATTTCTCTCCTTTCCAGTTCTTTGTCAGTGGAATATAAATTGGTTTAGTAATTCAGCACTTAGCTTGAGATGCCAGCTTGTTACCATAGAGACCACGAGTCAGCACTTCTAATGACTGAATCATATGTACCCTTTAGGCTTTCCAAACTCTATGATAAATTCTGCTAAAATAGCCTATAGTGTCCCAAATTATATCTGAAATTGTCTTAGGTGAATTCCCCAGAGAGCAGACTGAGACAGAGATTTGTATGCAGGAAGGAAGTTCACTTGGAAGTGCTGTCCAGAACAACACCTATGATCTAGTGCAGAAAACAGAATTAGCCAGAGGACGGAGCCGCACTGCAATGCAGTCACAGGCTTCAGCTGATAGCATGGGAAGCTATTTAGATGGCCCTTTATTGTTGTCCTGGTTGAAGCAAAGGGGCTTTTGTGTCCCTGCATCAATCATTCATTGTATATAGGTAAATATAGAAGAGGGAGGTGTAACTCTCAGGGAGGGAGTTCCTTTCAGTGGAGGGCAATGCTGGGAAGGGGCTCAGCTGTGAGCCCTCTGCAGCCAACACTCCTGGCAACTGGAAAATCTCATGTCTTGAAGAAGGATTCTGTGTGGTGTGACATAGCATCCACTACAAGGGTAGTATAAATTTCAAATAAAGTTACTGGAAGCCAGTACCAGGTTATCTCCTATCAAAACCATTACCTCTTCATTTTATCCCCAATGATCTGTCCACTTGAACTGTTATTTCCCTGTCTCCAACTGTCAAAGGCATATTTTTCCATAAGGGTTCAGCTCAAATACCATCTAGGAAAATCCTCCCAGGAAGTGTCTGTTGATGATGTTTCCAGCCATAATTTTTTTCTTCTAGTGAACTTCTTTGGCACTCTGCACCCATCCTGTGTTATACGTTTGCCTTGTGTCCTCTAAGTAAATGACTATGGAGTTGCTTCTCAAACTCAAGGCATAGAGAAGCTAAGATGGAAAGTGGTAGGGGTGGGGGGAATTGCAGGAGGGACTCAGATGGGACATTCTAGTGCCATTGTTTTTCTGGGGTCCCACACAGATGACACTATGCCTGTGAGTCCCAGAGTATCTTGTTGAATCTTGTTGTATCTTGTAAGCTAGATTCTTCTGTTTTATCACCATATTCTATAGATAGTTTCCCCATTATTATTCCTACAGTTTCAGCCATGGATTGTTTAAATGTTCCATTCTTGACCTGGCCCTGTTTCAGAGACTTAAAGGGAGACTGGATCATTTTAATTCCTTCTCAGGCCTTCTGTCCCCATTCCCCACCCCAGACTCCATCTCCACCTGCAGCTAATCCGGCCTGGTGGTTGTGCTATTACTTATTGAGGGATTTCGCGGAGGGAAAGGGAAATGTCAGAGAGGAAGAGTCTGGGCCGTTAGGCCTGTCACTTTCCAAGTAAAAATCCTCCCTACAGAGTCAACCTGTGATACTCTGTTTTAATTTTAAAGGAAAGCAATTTCTTTATACTGTGAATTAAAATCATTTATACATATATTTTATTTCCTCATTAGAGCTTAATTTGAGATAAAGAGAGCATTTTTAAGAAAATCGTTAGAAAATCATTAATTTCTCCATTTGCAAAATGAGTGACTATAATTCTGAAAGGGCCCTTCCATCTGTAGAAGTTGCTGATTTTATGTGAGTCAATCTAAAATGATAGGATGCCACAGTTCTAGAAAGGTTGAGAATACTTTATCTCTGGTTTCCATATTAGTTTGCTGGCAGATATGCTGTCTTCATCTTTCTGTTACTGTCAAGTAAAATAACTGCTCTGGAATAGAGGGTGAGAATAACACAAAGAAAGTAAAACAAAGAAATTTCACAACAACCTTCATCAGGAACTCAGGGGCAGTTTGACTTACAGCAGCTAGAAATTTTAAAAGAAAAACAGAAAATACAATCTTTTTTTTTTTTAATTTGCTTTCTGTTTCTTCTTTTAAAAAAAGCACACTCTATCTCTCCAGAGATTTTCTCCTGAAAAAAAAGCACATTGCACAGCTTGATCTGTAATCTAAATCACAATTAAGCTTCCAGTTAGAATGTATCTTCATCATAAATCTATAAATCCCCAGTGTTCCATTAAATTCCCTTATCTTCTTAAACAGCATGACCCCAGTTTTATTTTCCCAAGACATAAAATGCTGAATTATAGCTTATTTATGAGTTTCATGAATAAGACTAATTTGATTGTTATTTGCAGAGAAATTCTCACCAGGTTATTACACTCCTAGATCCCATTAACTAATAAAAAAATGTACAAAATAAAAATTACTCCAAATTAGTCTTCTGAGCAGAATTGCTGGCAACATTTCTTTGTATAAAAAGAAGATGCCACCAACCAGTCCTATTAAAAACATTTCCTCCCGTTGCCCTGCTCAGCACTTCTACCTATGCTAAATCGAATCTACTTTTTAGCAATGTTTACAAAGCTACCTTTTAGCCTGTTATAGCATTTATTCCTAGTAGAACATTGCTTCTTCCCTAAGAATTCATTCCCTGTGAGCAGTTTTAAAATGCTTCAGATTTCATTCTTGACCTAAACCTGAGTACCCACTGTAAGTCCAAGCTTGACTGAGAATGTCTAAGCATCTGGTGAAATAGGTCAGCTGGGGTTTCAATGACTTGAGGGCTTCAAGAGTCACATGGAAAGGACAATTACTTGAGGCAGTAAGACTGACAGCTACACCCAGGGCAGTATAAGAGTGTTGTAAAAATTTATGCTTTATAATCAATAAAATAAGAACTGATATCCACCACAACATAAGCTCCACAAGGCAGAAATTTTTGTTGTTCTGTTCACTGACTTTGTAAGCACCCAAGCATTTGTTGAATAACTAGGTGGATTTTAGTCCCAGTGCTGCTCTGTGATCAAAGCCTAACTCTATGATTTAGCTTCTTCATCAGTAATACAGAGATAATAATAATTATTATTGTTGAATTGTTGAATAACATAAAGTAACTTAGGGAGTGTATATGAGCATTTTTCCCAAGCAGTTACCCTTAGGAGGTTTGGGGAAGAGGCCTGGAAATGGCAGAAAAGACTTGGAGACATGATCCTCCCTGCCCATTGACAAAAGATGTCAACAGAACCAGATTTGGATTACTGAAGCCCCAGCTGAACTCTACTGTGAATGTCTCACAAATGCTGATATTATGAAGGAAAAGACCCTCAAACTCCTAGAGATACATTGATGTTACAGACTATCCTGATCTGCAGTCCCTTGGGAACCAAAGGGCAAGACCCCACCCTCATGGGTGGGAGTGAGATTTGAGGAGAATGAGATAGAGGGAGGGTGAAGACCCAAAGGGAATAAACAGGGAGATTCCCTGTCCACCTGCCACCCAAAGCGCAGTAGAGGCAGAGTGGAAGTCAGTGTTTGGACTGAGGTGGAAGTAAGGTGGGAATGGGAAAAGGAAGAGTGGTATCAAGATAATTCCTGAGTTTCTATACACATTAATGTTTGATGGAGTATACAGGCAATTATCTAGGAATTTAAATAAGGGCAAAAATAACAACAACAAAACAATCACCAATATTTATTTGAAAAATCTAAAAAACAGAGAATAAGTGTTCTCTGGTTTAGAAAGAATGAGCACCTTATTATCTTCATATATTCATGTAATTGCTCATCCATTCAATAAACATTTACAGAGCACAACTCTTTCAAGAACTGGACTGGATGCTAGGTTTACAGACACTGGTAAGGCAAGACCACTGACATCAAGGTGCTCACAGTGGGGAGAAATAAATATACAAATGAATAAATACAGTAACATGTAACATGAGTCTGTGTGTAATAAAGGAGCAGGAAGGAGGGGTGTTAATTATACCTCAGCAGCAACTAAGGGAGTGGTTATACTTGAATTATATCCTTTCAACCTGAACCTGCAGCTATCCCAGCATAGTAGAAGCTTATTTTTATTTTACACGTCAAAAGAGCAGGACAAGGGAAAGTAGCAATGCTGAGAGCTCCCTGAAGCCAAAAGCTGTAATGTGTGTTCAATGGCAGATTCCCTAGCCTTGTGAACGTCACAGTGGTCACTCATGGTATTACACAAACAGAACACTTCTAGTTGGGGTAAAAATTTTTTCAATGTCAGATCACTGAAATAATCACCACCATTAACCTACTGGACCTTAAAATATTGAAAAGTCTGTGGATTCTATTGTGGAAATATTTCAATATTTAGCATTTTCAAGTCCTTTTTGTGCTTTAAATCTATTATTTACCTTAATCAGAAAGCAGAAAATGAATCCCCTAGATTTATTTATATTCAACCAGTATTTATTGTCACAAAGGCCTGTCACAGTAGGAACATAGGTGAGAGGAGCAACCTAGATAAAAGGGTTAAGGGATTACAGAAAAGGTTGCAAATAATTCTTCCAGAAATGGATCAGTTTGAGGGTTTGAAATATAAGTAGAAATACACATTGAGGGAGATATTGGAGAGGAGATAAGCATTTCCAGTTCAGCATGTGCAAAGATACAAAGATGTACACGAGAAATCAATATTTCAGGAATGTCAAGAAGTTCCTTAAGATGGCACATAAAATGCTCTATAATCTGACTCCTGTGCAACTTCTATGCTAAATCTTGCTATTTCTTGCCTCATATATTATGTTTATCTTCTAAATCTTCCTATTTCTTGCCTCATATGTTATGTTAACTTCTATGCCCTAGCTTGTGCAATCTTCTCTGCTTATAATGCCTTTCACTCGTCTTCTGGTTAATGTCTTTATACATGTCTTCCCTATTCAACTATGGACTCCTTGGGCACAGGCCCACAACTTAATCATCTTTGTATCCCAGAACTTAGCACAATTCTTAGAATGAGGTATGCATTCTATACATGCCTATTTAATTCATTCATCTATCCATTAAAAACATTATTGAACACTTTTTTTTGTCATTGGTTGGTGCTTGGTTTACAATAGTGAACAAAACATGACATGGTAATGTGAGGAAGAAGTCTGAGGAGATGAGTCTAGAAAAGTGAGTTGAGAATAAATGAATACAGAGTAAAGAGATACATATTTCTGATACAGAAACATATATTTTATCGAACTTTATAGAGGGCATAGACTAGTGGCTAGTAAGTATTGTTGAAGTAGAAATTTAAGTCAGAATTTGAAGGCTGTGACTGGAGGACTACAGAATGATGTAACACATGGAGGAAATGTTAATTACGAAAGCAGCAGATCTTGTAGGAAAAAAATCCAAGTGAAATCTAGTAAGAATCGAGTTGGTAATAAAATGGAACCAGCTGGAGGAAGATCAAGCAGATGTGTATGGATTTGAAATAAAATGTAATAAGGAACCATTATGGGAGGGAGAACAATGAAATGAGTAATACTTGAGCACAGGGAGTGAATCATCATCCCTGTAAAGGAAGGGGTGTGACAAAGCAGAAGAGAGACGAAATGAGTAGCTTTGGCTATTAACCAGCATGGAAGTGATTAAGCCAAGGACAGCTGGAAAAACTGAAAGAACAAATATGAAAGAAGTACAAAGAGACTGGATTTTATGAGGAGTGCATGAAAATGTTTCTTTAAGAGCCAAATATCTTTCTCTGTTTTTTTTAGGGAAAGCTACTTTGCAAAAGGAACGTGAGAACCTGAAAGGAAAGCTCAGCAGGAACAAAACAAAGATCACTGATGGTCTTCATGAAAAGTAAGTGAGAAGACCTCTTCCGACCTGGTTGACTGAAATTCCCTTTATAAACGCATAGAAATACTAGGTAAAATAGAACTATTGTTATATAAACCATATACTAAGCTCAGTAACCAAACAACAACAATAACAACAACAACAAAACTCAGAAAATTCTAAGTGCCAGAAACAAATCGAAAATTTGAAGAGCAGGTACTGACAAGCAGCCCTCCAACAGTTTATACTTGGCCATAGGACTCATGAGCCATGGCTGGGTTCCAGTGCACAAGCACTAGGCCTTGAGCCTCAGTGAGCCAGAGGAGCTGGAACTAGTCCCTTGGGTAAAACCCGGAGCCTTAAAGATCTGCCAGTCATTGGGACTGGAAAAACTCCTCCAGTCTGGGGAAGAAGCAAGGAAGTTTGCTCTTTGTCTAAAGCTTTGGAAAGGAAGATAAAACAAAAGGTACTTGTGAGAAGTCAAAACCCCAGACCTGCAAAAGATACAAATTTACATTATCTGTATAATTCAGGAACCACAAACTGAGAAATAATCATTTACAAATCCTCTACGATCTTTAAGAGCCAAAGAACCTTGACAGAAACAAATGCATTACTGCTCTGAAGGGACCCTTTCCCAATTCAGGGCATGAGACTCCCATAAACAAAACCACCCCATCCTAGAACAGCACCACGGAGGAAATAAATCACAATGAGTACAAGTCAACAACTGTTGTAAACAGTATAGTTAGCAACTCAAAAGCTGGAAAGAATAGAAGCACCTGAAAGAGAAGATAAAATAAAGATATTCAACTTAATTAAGGAGGCAAAATAATAGCAATCATAATGAAAGAATGAGCAGATTCTACAAAGAACCAAATAGAACAAGTAGTATTGAAAACAGTATTGCCATTGAAACAAAAATGAATGTCTAACCAGATCCCATAAGTGAACGAATACAATGACCTCTTCTATTCCTCATTTTAAATTATGCTCAGCTGTACTTCTTTCCAAGTTCGTCAGACAGGTTATACTTGCTGGTGCTCAATACAATATAAACTTTCTGTCATTATCAATTGATTCCCTTGAATCCCAAATTAATCTCTCAACAAAATGAATGAACTTTTCTTATTCCTGCAGTGAAGGTAAAGTTCGTTCTTTTGCTTGCTTGCTTGCTAGCTTGCTTGCCTGCTTGCTTGCTTTCTTCTCCTTCCCTAAGTTCCAGGGAAAGAGAATTCACACAGGTCTGGAGAAGAACTGGAGAAGTTCTGTACAACTCCAGAATTAGAAAAGTGCACCCAGGGAGAGGGTCCCTCCCAATGCCCTGTGAGATAGAAGACCCAATGTTTTTCCTAGATCTCATTTTATGTTTTTATCAGTGTCCTTGCTGGTACTGCAGCCACCCACATAAGGACTAAGACTCTACTAGCCGGCCAAGTGTTAAAAGCTTTCAAGTTTTTCATCCACGGTTGTGAAACAGGAAGAGTGCTGTTTGTAACTACCCTACAGTCTATCTACTTCCAGCCCTTACCTCTTTAGGGGGTAGTAGTGGCTTTGTGCCTTGGTCTTTCCCACTTTCCTGCCGTAATCTCAGAGGGCAGAGTTGTAAGTAAACCTTCAGTGATTTCCTCACGTCCATCTGTACTAACACAAAGTCCTTAGTGCTTCTGACATGCTCTAAGACTAAAACTGCTATAGATGTCTCCTTTTATAAGCAATTTTCATTTTAATAAATACTTTTAGTGGGAGTAGATATGTCTATTCTTGTAAGTACCCAGAAGTCCTTAGCTAGCAAAAGTGCATCTGCATTTTTTTATCACGTCAGCTAGTTATTAATCTATTATGTAAGTGCAAAGGCTAATGATGTCTGTCTTAACATTTACACTTTCACCCCAAAGAACTGTTCATTTCACAATTTGATGAAACCCACATTACATTTTGTTCGCAAATTAAAATTCTTTACTCACAAAGTGATGAAATGAAGGGGACATAGTTGAAAAGAAATGTATTAAGATTGAATAGAATCAATACAAGTGAAGAGATGTGGAGTGTAGGAAAGGCAGGAATCAGGGTAGACAAAGCTAATGATGTTAGGTCTGTAATGATTAACTATGAGGAGGTGGCATATGAAAATAAATGGATTCTTTCTTATATAAACAAAAACTCCATAAAAACTATTTTACTCTCATAAGTAGAGAAAGAATTTCAAAACATTGGCCCATTCTTGGTAATTCTTGGTAGTTCGACTAGTGTTAAATACTGCCAAGTCAATCGCGGGCGAAAAAAGCAACTTTAAATATATGGCCTAAAATAGCATACTGGCCACACCATCTTTTTATATATCACCTAGGGAATAGCACCACAGTTCACTCCGAAACTAAGCCTTTCCTAACTTATTGGTATCAATATGCTCAACTGTGAGTAAACTGGCAGTTTTTCCTCAAGAGTGAACAATAATCTCTTATCACTAGTACTGGAGTCTACGCGGAGAGAAGGAACTACAGTATCTGAGTGCGCACCTAGAGCAAGACAGCTTGGGAACAAATCCCAGCTTCTCCACTTCAACTTGGAATAAGCTGCTTAACCTCTCTTGTGGCTCAGTTTCTCATTTGTAAAATGAGAACAATATCACTGATTTCACAGGGTTGCTACTAGGATTTACAAAGGCCTTTGGAACCCAGGCTGGCACACAGAAGCTCAATAAACATCAGCTGTGATAAGCTGCTCCCCTCCAAATTCTCTGAAAAGTTACTTCTGCCATCCATTATCATTATTCAGCTTTTCAGTGAAAGGAGGGGAACTCCTATTCGTCCAGCACCTACTATCGAGCCCACTCAGTTTTTCCTTTGGACTCTGCATAGCTCTGGCAGCGCGTCTTATCTTCCTTTCCGGGCGGGAAACTTAGACGGAAAGCCCTGCGTGGATCGAAAACCCTGCGTGGATCGAAAACCCTGCGTGGATCCAAAGCCCTGCGTGGATCCAAAGCCCGCGAGGGGCGTAGCCAGAACGCCACACACCGTCCTCAGAAATTCGTTCGGCGCCTCCCCACCCCCAACAAGGTGCAACTTCCATTTTAGGTGAGTCTGAGTAAGCCCGGGGAGATTCAGGCTTCTGAAGCAGAACGAGGACACAGGAGGCAGCCACCCCTCCTCCACAGCTTCCCGCACGAGCGAATCCCGCTGGGCCCGCGGGAAGGCGGGGCCTCCAGGACGCGGCCGGCCGCCAGACCGGGCATGAGACGGGGCGGGGCCGGCGAGCGCGAGGCCCCGAGGCTGCGGCGTGGGGCTGCCCGAGGTGTGCCGGACGCCAATCTCAACATAAGCCACCAGCTTCTTTAGTCATCAGGCCCAAGCCGTCGTTTTTCCCTTAGCCGCCACCTTCGCGACCTTCTTTCCTATCTCCTTGTCATTTTTATTGCTTGATGGAAGGGAAAAAAATGGAACCTTTAAATCAGGCATCTCCTAGGCACCAGCCAATGAAATAGGCCCTCGAGGTGGGGTCCTTTGCTCGCGCCGAAATTCAAAGGCATAAATAGTTCCGGCCCGGTGCAGAGCGCGGGGCCCGTTTGTAGCCGCTATGGTGGATTTCGCTTCGTAGCCCCCCGAAGCCGGGCAAAGCTGGCCCTCTCTCCGCCCTAGGAGCTTTGGGGGCGCTTCAAGCCCAGGCGGCCTGACGCAGCTGTGAGGCAGGTGCGTGCGCGCGGCTGGTTGGGCCTAGCCTGGTATTCCTGGCGGGAGATGGGGGCCGTGGGGGCTGGGGGCCCGAGTAGCAAAAAAAAAAGAACCGCAGACTAAAATTAGTCCTAAGGGGTTCCTGGCAGAATGGCTCGTTCCTACCCAGCCTTGGAACAAGGTGAGAAAGTGTTGACAGAAAGAGCTAATGAAGCGAGGGAGTAAGCTTGAGTGAAAGCAGGTGGCTTTTGTCTAGGGTTTAATCTCTTTATAAGTATTTACTAGGCACCTCCCAGCCCCGCGCCCTGGAGTCAGGCACTGTTCCAGCATACAGCCGTGGACGTAGGCGAAGATGCTACGGGACATTCATTACATGATAGGTTGGGTAGACGAATAAATAAGTACTGCTTTGTGGCAGCTTTAAGTGCAGTGAAGGAAAAAGCAGAGTTAGGGGATAGGTAGAGGTGCTCTTTTATGTAGGGAAGTCAGGAAGGACCCCGGTTAGGTGACGTTTGAGCGAAGACGTGGGAGTTGTAAAGGAGAGTGAGGTATCCCCGTGTCGAGGAGAAGAGCATTATGGGCAAAGGGAATGAGATGTGAAATGTAGTCTGTGTTATCTTGAGTATGATAACGGTGGAAGGTAGGCCTGAGAAAGTAAGTGGTTGACTTCCAGGTTGAATTAATGGTGTAATTAACTTCCAGGTAGACACTAACTCTAGTGTATTTTTAATTTAGGGAAAGATAACTTCACATGAAAGGAAGTAGCTTGGTCAGTGGCTGTTTCATTTTTGTTGAGCTGTCGTCCTTAGGTTTTAGTCTTTCACATTTATTACTCCGATTTTACATCCCACTTACGTGTTTTTATTTCTGCTTTGTACAGAACTGCTTTGTGGCCAGTTTGATTTCTAGCAGAGGTTTACCCGTCCAAGTCACTAGTGAAAATGCACATTAAGTCGATCATTCTTGAGGGATTCAAGTCCTATGCTCAGAGGACTGAAGTAAATGGTTTTGACCCCCTCTTCAATGCTATCACTGGTTTAAATGGTAGTGGGAAATCCAACATATTGGACTCCATCTGCTTTTTGCTGGGCATCTCCAACCTGTCTCAGGTAAAGTGTAAACTTTCTGATTTATGTGAATTGAAGTTTGAGGAACCTCAGGGGAATCCTCTGAATTTGGAGACTGTTGCCAATATTCTCTTCATTTGCATTTTTATGTGAAGTATTATATACCTTACCACAGTTCGTTAAAGGTGGGTATTATTGCTCCATATTTTAAGTGAGAAAATAGAAACTTAGAGGCATTGCCTAAGGTTCATCCTCTTTAAGATGTTTGGAGCAACACTGAAACTCAGGCATTCTCATTCCAGAGTTGTATTCCCCGCCTCCCACCAATTATGAAGACTTTTCAAAATCTACTAATGGGATTGGATGAATAGTGAAATTCTTAGACATTGTTTTCCTTCAGTCTTTCAAGTGAACTTTTGTTGAGAAATAAGTAGACAACAATTCAGTTCAGAGTTGAAAAAGCCCAAGGGAGAAAGGTGGGCTTTTTCAGGTCATTGCCCCTTTGGTTTGCTTTCTTCTCTATGAATGCTACTGCCTGTCCTTGGCTGCTAAACGGATACTACATGGGTGGTTTTCCAACAGCAGGAAACCCATTTTTGGTGATATTTTGTGCCATATGGGGTCTTATAACTGATAACATTTTCTTTTATTTTAGGTTCGGGCTTCTAATTTACAAGATTTAGTTTACAAAAATGGGCAGGCTGGAATTACCAAAGCCTCAGTATCAATCACCTTTGATAATTCTGACAAAAAGCAAAGTCCTTTAGGATTTGAGGTTCATGATGAAATTACAGTAACAAGGCAGGTGAGTGGCTACTAAATACTTGGTTACCTGAAAACTTGCGGGTTTTTTTGGCAATATGACTGCTGGAGAGAGAAAGTTTATGAACAAAATTGATCCATCAAATACAGACTAGATTCCTTAAGAGTATCTTCCTTATGTTAAAATTTTGATTATGTAAATTCCACCATTTACCAAGAGGATTGAAAGGGATCTGAAATCCATGAGTACAAGCACTCAGCCATGCTTAAATCTTGAACCACACTTGAGTCTTCGCTGCCTGTTTGAACACCTGTAGTACCTGGGATCTTGCTGTCTTCTGAGGTAACCCGTTCTGTTTTTGGAAAGTTCTAATTAGAAGGTTATTCCTGTAAATTGAGTCAAAGTGTTGTCTTCATGTTTTATACATTAATCCTAGTTTACTTGAGAGCACCAAGAACAAGTTAGTTTATTCCATAATTCAATGTTTAAATGTTCTGTAAATCGGTTTTCTAACCCAAGTCTCTCTAGCTCTTCCAGTTGACATTGAGTTGTAGTTCTTTCACTTGTCTCATGATACTGAATACAAATTTGCTCCAGTTTTTAAATTTATTTATTATTTTAATCCGTGACATCTCAAATTGCACATACTAGAGTTGGTCTGGCTAGGACAGGATTAGGCAGAAATTGTTATTTCTTTCATTTTAGGTACTCTGCTTCTATTTTTCCCAATATGATGTTGGAGAATTCACGGTACATTATGAATTTATGTCTGATTTACTTAAAATCACTGTAAGTTTTTTTCACGTGTTATTAGCCATGTACTGCCATTTCTGTATCTAAGCAGGCTTTTAAAAGCAGTAGAGGACCTTACATTTGTCCCTTTAAATCTTTTTTCTTATTATACTCAGTGTTATGTTTTGATTGTCAAAGTTTTATTTTTAAAAGTTCTGTTAATTCCCAGTCACTCTCCAGCTTGCCATTATGTACCTTATAGACTTCCCTCTATTTTAATGAAAGCCTCTGATTGGAAAAAAAAAGGAGTGGGGGGAATTGATTAGATTGGGACAGAATCCTGTTCTCTGTCGTTAAGCATCTGTCAAATAATCACCTTTTAAGGATTTTCAGTAAGTCTTTTACTAATCCCTCAAATTCCTGTCCTCATACACTCCATACACCTGTATCTTCATCAGAGTTTTTTTATAAAGATTTTCTCAAATTACTTATGGGTAATAATCTTGTCAGAGGAATAAATGAATTGATATTTAATATTAAGTGCTTGTATGCTGAGCATTCTTTTTTTTTATTTTTAAGACTAACTTTTTTTAATTCATTTATTTTTTATTGAAGTAGTCAATTACAGTGTGTCAGTTTCTGGTGTACAGCATAATGTCCCAGTCATGCATGTTTATACATATATTCATTTTCATATTTTTTCATTAAAGATTATTACAAGATACTGAAAATAGTTCCCTGTGCTATACAAAAGAAACTTGTTTTTTTTTAAATCATTTTTATATAGTGGCTAATATTTGCAAATCTCAAACTCCAAAATTTATCCCTTCCCATCCCCTTTCCCTGGTAACTATAAAATTACTTACTATGTCTGTGAGTCTATTTCTGTTTTATAGATGAGTTCATTACTGTCCTCTTTTCTTTTTTTAGGTTCCACATATGAGTGATATCATGTGGTATTTTTCTTTCTCTTTCTGGCTTACTTCACTTAGAATAACCATCTCCAGGTCCATCCATGTTACTGCAAATGACATTACTTTATTCTTTTTTATGGCTGAGTTGTATCCCATTATATAAATATATCACAATTTCTTTATCCAGTTATCAGTTGATGGACATTTAGGTTGTTTCCATGTCTTGGCTATTGTAAATAGTGCTGTTATGAACATTGGGGTGCATGTATCTTTTCGAATTAGAGTTCCCTCCAGGTATATACCCAGAAGTGGGATTGCTGGGTCATATGGTAGGTCTATTTTTAGTTTTTTGAGGAATTTCCATACTGCTTTCCATAATGGCTGCACCAAACTACATTCCCACCAGCAGTGTAGGAGAGTTCCCTTTTCTCCACATCCTCTCCAGCATAGATTTTTGAATGATGGCCATTCTGACTGGTGTGAAGTGACACCTCACTGTAGTTTTGATTTGCATTTCTCTGATGATTAGTGTTATTGAACTTTTTTCATGTGCCTATTGGCCATTTGTATGTCTTTGGAGAATTGCTCATTTAGGTCCTCTGCCAATTTTTGGATTGGGTTTGTTTTTTGTTACTAAGTTGTATGAGCTGTTTATATATTCTGGAAATGAAGCCTTTGTCAGTTGCATCATTTGCAAATATTTTCTCCCATTCCGTAGGTTGTCTTTTTGTTACGCTTATGGTTTCCTTTGCTGTGCAAAACCTTGTAAGTGGAATTAGGTCCCATTTGTTTATTTTTGCTCTTATTTTTATTGCCTGGGTAGACACTCTAGGAGAACATTGCTAAGATTTATGTCAGAATGTTTTGCCTATGTTTTCTTCTAGGAAATTTATTGTGTCTTGTCCTATATTTAAGTGTTAAAGCCATTTTTGAGTTTATTTTTGTGTATGGAGTGAGGGAATGTTCTGACTTCATTGATTTACATCCTGCTGTCCAGTTTTCCCAACACCACTTGCTGAAGAGACTGTCTTTTTTCTCCATTGTATATTCTTGCCTCCTTTGTGGAAGATTAATTGACCGTTGGTCTATGGATTTATTTCTGGGCTCTCTGTTCTGTTCCATTGACCCATGTCTGTTTTTATGCCAATACCATGCTGTTTTGATTACTGTAGCTCTGTAGTATCGTCTGAACTCTTGGAGGGTTATTCCTCCATGCTGGGCATTCTGGAATGCACTTGGAAATACAGATAGAAAGAGGAATGAGAAATAGATCTTGCCATTAAGGACCACAAAATACCATAGATTGAGACAATCATACCCAAAAAATGACAATGCAAGTCTGTAATAGAGTATGAACAGTTTTGGTGGCTGGTAAAAGTTGTTCTTATTAAACCCATGCTGAAATTCTATGATTATACTTTTCCTTTCAGATATTCACAAGTCATGTCTTTTATTAATCCCATTTAGAGTCTTGACAAAGATTGATAACAAACGATTTGTCTTTGGTTTTTAGTATCTGACTTCTTTTCTTTTGGAAGCTAAAAAAAGTGGAGGAAGAGGGTGACCAGGGATGGAAAATGTATTGTATACACACTTGGAAGTGTGAAGCTACAAGGGATCTTAGAGACCTAGTCCAGTGCTAGAGAGATTAGGAGTCTTGTGCTTGGTTACATAACTGGTTAGCAAAAGTCCCTGCATTAGAAGCCATTTGTCCTGACTCAGTGTCATACTCTTTTTGACCATGTCACACTTCCTCTGTTACTTATTCTGGATTGGTTTTGTTTACCATTAGTTAGACAGAACAAACAAATAAAAGATAATGTATTTGGGGATTTATCATCTTAACTCAAGATGTGTGTGTTCATTTATATCTTTTAAAATTCTTTTTTTTAAGGTGGTTATTGGTGGCAGAAATAAATATTTAATCAATGGAGTAAACGCAAACAATACCAGAGTACAGGATCTCTTCTGTTCTGTTGGCCTTAATGTTAACAACCCTCACTTTCTCATCATGCAGGTATTTTGTTGTGGTCTTTATATTATCTTTCTTGATAGTTTTGACATCTTTTATTTTTTAACTTATAGCAGAAGTGCTTCTATATGGATTTTTTATTTACTACTGTGCTAGTGTTTGGGCACCTCTTAAGAAATGTAGGTGAGTTATTTGTACTTATGTCTTCTAATATGTTGTATACATTTGAATTTTGAAGAATGCCTAGAAGCAATTTTCTTTGACTTATCTTGGAGGGATATCATTCAAAAAAATCAAGAAATATTCAGTAATTAGGCTAACATTTATATACTTACCCATTTTAGAATTGGAGACTTCTACATCATTAATATTAACTGTCTCAGCAATGTGGTCTGAGTTAACTTTGTATCATTTAATAACTTATGTAATTTGTATCACTCACGAGAAAGTGGATAGCACAATTCTAGAATTAAAAGCTGACTTTAGTCTCAAATCTAATAAAAGAAACGTCTTTTCATGTAGGTTGAAGAAATAACTCCCAAAAGATTGGTATATTAGGATACAACAGCTTTGGTGCAGATAAACATGTATGCCTTGAGGTTACTCTTTCTGTAATTTGTTATTATTATACTAAGTTTGCCATTTTATTTTCAGGGCCGAATTACAAAAGTGTTGAATATGAAACCTCCAGAGGTAAGAGTACTCTTTAAGGACAGTAAAAATAATAATTACAGATACTGTCTTAATCTTCTAGGTAACCAGTTTTTTAACATTATTTCTTTCATTATTAAAATTCTAAGAAACATTTATTTAAGATTGATTAATAAAGAAAATAGTTTTGTTTTTTAATATTTAACACTGTGCCCCAATTTTTTAAAAATTATGAAACATAGCCCTCTGAGCCTTAGTTTCTTCATTCATAAATTGAAGTCAATAATCCTTACCTTAAGGTCTGTTTTGAGGATTAAATGAGAATGTAAAAGAAAAGTCATGGGACCTTGTTAAGCAGATTTTTTTTATTATTTTTTAATTGAGATACAATTGACAGTTTCAGGTATATAACATAATGATTTGATACATGTATATATTGCAAAATGATCACCATAAGAAGTCTAGTCAACATTCATCACCACATAGATACAAATTTTTTTTTATGATGAGAACTTTTAAGATTTAGTCTCTTAGCACTTTTCAAATATGCAGTACAGTATGATTATCTATGATCACCATGCCATACGTTACCTTACCTACCCAGGACCTTTAATTTTATAAGTGTAAGTTTGTACCTTTTGACTGTGTGCACCCGTTTTGCCCACCACCCATCCCCCACCACTGGAAACCACCAGTCTGTTCTCTATGAGTTCAGTTTTTTTGTTTAAAGATTCCACATATAAGTGAGATTATACTGTGTTTGTCTTTCTCTGACTTCACTTCCCATAATGCCCTTGAGTCCTATCCATGTTGTCACAAATGGCAAGATTTCCTTTTTTTTAATGGTTAAACATTTAATTTGTTTATATGTGTAAATATCACATATCCTTTATCCATTCATCCTTCAGTGGACACTTAGGTTGTTTCTGTGTCTTGGCTGTTGTAAATAATGCTGCAGTGAACATTGTGGTGCAGATTATCCTTTCAAATTAGTGTCTTTGATTCCTTCAGATAAATACCCAGAAGTGGAATTGCTGGATCATATGTTAGTTCTATTTTTAATTTTCTGAGGAGCCTCCATGCTGTTTCCCATAGTGACTGTACCAACTTACAGTCCCACCAACAGTGCACACGGGTTCCCTTTCCTCCACACCCTCACCAACACTTGTTACTTTTTGTCCTTTTGATAAGTCATTCTGACAGGTGATACCTCATTGTGGTTTTGATTTGTATTTCCCTAATGATTAGTGATGTTGAACATATTTTCCTGTACGTTTTGCCCATTTGTATGTCTTCTTTGAAAAGATGTCTATCCACATCCTCTGCCCATTTTTTTTAATTGTAATTTTTTCCATTGAATTGTGCTGAGTTCTTTGTGTATTTGGTTATTAACTCCTTATATATATGACTTACAAATATTTTCTCCCATTCAGTAGGTTGCCTTTTCATTTTGTTGATGGTTTCCTTTGTTGTGCAGAAGCTTTCTAGTTTGATATAGTCCCACTTTTTTTTGTTGTTGTTGTTGGTTTTGGTGCCTCTGCTTTTGGTATCATCCAAATAAATTATCACCAAGACTGATATCAAGGAGGTTACCACTTACATTTTCTTCTAAGAGTTTTAGGTGCCTAATACAGTATTAACAGAAATTTTAACAGTATAAAGTAGCCTTCTCAACTGGTGTTCCATGTCAGAGTTAAACCCCACAGAAAAAGATTTGAGTGAAATTCATTCATTACATACAGTGGAATGCTTAGGGCGTTAAGACTTAATTTTCTTTTGGAGCACCCTGGAGAAGAGTTGGTATGAAGGAAGGAATGTTTTGTACAAGAGCAAAGGCTCTTCTGGTTATTTTTTTCTGTGAAGAAGAACTAAGAAGACTGATGACTGATAATACTAGTGCAGTTTGACCGTAGGTCATGCTTATTTTCTTTAGATAGCATCTTAAGGGAAAACTTCCAATTTGAAACCTGCCAAATACATAGAAATCAAAATGGTTTTCAGAGGAATAATCCTCTTGAGACAGGGATTGATGGTGAATTTCAGAAGCTTCTGAAAAAGGAGTGCTGGTAAAAGTGTCCTTCTTATAAAATTATAATTGATTAATGTTTGCCTTTTTCAAAGTGCTTCTCACGTGAATTATTTTGTTTACTTCTCAACAATGCTGTGGGATACTATCAGTACTCTGCAGACAGAGAAAATTAAGTTACTTGACCAAGTTTTTAAAGCACATGACGCAGGTGAGATGCCAAGGCTCATCCTTGTAGGAACAAAATGGCTGAAGTCTCACTGGGAACAGTTTTAAGTATAAATTTATAAAATGAAAGCTGAATGTTGTTAGCCTTTATTTTTTTTTTTTTTTCAAGGCTTGTATTTGAAGGAAAAGAGGAGGAAAGAATTACTAGCTTCAGTTCTAAAAGAGATGTACTCTGGAACATCAGTGATTTAGAATTGGAGTGAAGTCCAGAGATGTGTCTTGAATGTTAGGGTTATGTCTAATTTGTACATTTTTATATACTTAACTTTTATGGTCCATAATTTTGTTAAGATGCGTAGTGAGATTAAGGCCTTAAATAATAACCTTAATGTAAGTTCCACTGAGATGCATTGTATTGGATTTTTAAAACATTAATAACAATCATCTTTCCAGATTTTGTCCATGATAGAAGAAGCAGCTGGAACCAGGATGTATGAATACAAAAAGATAGCTGCCCAGAAGACTATAGAAAAAAAGGAGGCTAAGCTGAAAGAGATAAAGACGGTAATTAGATTTATATAAAACATTTTTAGAGAAGAGAGTAATTTTGCATTTAGAGTTTCTCTGCTGTAGAAAGGGAAATTTCCCCCCGACAGTTCCTCTCCTTAGTCTTCTATCCTTCTTCCCTCTTTCAGATCTCTTTAATGGTACTTCACATACTGAAAAGTATGATTTTCCTTTATTTTCCAGATACTTGAAGAAGAAATTACTCCAACTATTCAAAAATTAAAAGAGGTATATACTGTAATGTGAGGACAACCAGCTAGAATGTCTCTTCAAAATTGGTGACGTATCCAAGATCTTACATGTAGGGATGAACTGTGTACCACTTCTCAGGAATTTTTTTCTGGAATGAGATGAGAGTTAAAGAGTTTGTAGTCCATACTCAGCCTTCTGCTTGTAGAGGACATGTACTTCATGTCTGTTCAGTCATCATGGTTTTGGAGGTTGCTCTCATAGTCTCAGAAGATGATATTCCAGATTTTAATTCTTTGTCGAAAAGTAAGTCTGAATTTTCTGGGATAGTTAGACTTGAGCAGAACAGTATTTCCTAAAAATACGACACTCTTAGTAACCTTTCTTGGCAGAGTGAATAACTTCTAGGATAAGAGGGGCTATCACTACTATTACTGCTGTCAGGGCAATTGGTAAGTGGAAGGTGTTAAAACACATGGCTGTGTTTTCTGTATAATCTTTGTAGCTTTTGGTATCATAAAGTTTCAGTGAAAGAATGCATTTATAGCACATTGTTTTTAAATTGTGTTTAGGAACTTATTAAATGCTCATTAAAATTTGATGCTTCTCAGGCTATCTTCTGAATCCATATAAGTAGCATAGATGTTGTTGGAAAAACTGAAAAATTTCAAGATGAGCTTGAAGGTACCCCCTTTGTACATATTATTTAGTAGAAAACACTGAAATAACAGTTTAAACCTAGGTGTCATTCCAGATTTTGCCAAATTCTAAGTCTGAGAGCATTGAGAGGTCATTGAATCACTGAATTTGTTTCTTCATCTGCAAATTAGTGATTTTAATTGTCTACTTTCTCTGCTGCAGCAGGTTCTTATGGAAATCAAGTTTAGTAATATGTGAGCAAATAGTTACATGAATGAATGTTGGGTAGGCATCTTGGTAATACTACTACAAAATACATTTAGTAGTGTATCATTTGTGGTGTGTAGGTTGTATTTATATAGACTTCTTGCTATCCATCCCCCGTCTATGAACCTTATGTGTGCATTTCTTTGTTAAACTCAACTGCCTGATTATATATGAAAACAAACAGTCGTATACGATTCACTGGAGATGGTAGAACACTGTCTAAAAAGCCAAAATTCTGTTATAAAAGTTTCCTAAAATTTATAATCCATATTTACTCAATCTAAGAGAAAATCCAATATATATCTTGTAATGGAAAATTGTATCCACGTTGCTATATTTTGATTTTTTCCAACTTCGTTTATGAATTTTGAGTTATGCTTTATTGGTGATTTCTCTTTCAGGAAAGATCTTCCTACTTGGAGTATCAAAAAGTAATGAGAGAAATAGAACATTTGAGTCGTTTATATATTGCTTATCAGTTTTTGCTGGCTGAAGATACCAAAGAACGCTCAGCTGAGGAGTTAAAAGAAATGCAGGATAAAATTGTTAAGCTTCAAGAAGAATTATGTGAGAATGATAAGAAAATAAAAGCACTTAGTCATGAAATAGAAGAGTTGGAAAAAAGAAAAGATAAGGTCAGACATATTTGTAAGAATAGATGATATACTGAAAAAAAATTATGTACAGTAACTAGGGCATTTTCTGTATTGATTTGTTAATCTTAAAGTTTGACAATAAAATAGCTTATAAAAAGTAAATGATTTATATAGAAGTTTTCCAAAAAAATTTGACGTGAACGTATTTTAAGTATACTGATTGAATTGAGTGCATTTGATTATAGGAAATTGGAGGTGTACTTCGATCTTTAGAAGATGCTCTTGCAGAAGCTCAGCGAGTCAATACTAAATCTCAGAGTGCCTTTGATCTCAAGAAGAAAAATCTGGAGAGTGAAGAGAATAAACGCAAAGAGCTAGAAAAAAATATGGTTGAGGTAAGCAAATAAAAAGCTTAATTTAATTCCAGTGTATACATTTATGCATCCTGTTAATGTTTTTTTAATTGAAGTATAGACAGTTACAATATGTCGATTTCTGGTGTACAGCATAATGTCCCAGTCATGCATATATGTGCATATATTAGTTTTCATATTCTTTTTCATTAAAGGTTATTACAAGATACTGAATATAGTTCCCTGTGCTATACAGAAGAAATTGTGTTTAAATTGTTTTTTGTTTTTATCTATTTTTATATATGGTGGCTAACATTTGCAAATCTCAAACTCCCAAATTTATCCCTTCCCGCCCCCTTTGCCCTGGTAACTGTAAGATTGTTTCCTATGTCTGTGAGTCTGTTTCTGTTTTGTAGATAAGTTCATTAGTGTCCTTTTCTTTTCTTTGTTTAGATTCCACATATGAATGATATATGGTATTTTTCTTTCTCTTTCTGGCTTACTTCACTTAGAATAACCATCTCCAGGTCCATCCATGTTACTGCAAATGGTATTATTTTATTTTTTATGGCTAAGTAGTATTCCATTGTATAAATATACAACACTTTCTTTATCCATTCATCTGTCAATGGACATTTAGGTTGTTTCCATGTCTTGGCAGCTATAGTGCTGCAGTGAACATTGGGGTGTCCAGATATATGCCCAGGAATGGAATTGCTGGTTCATACACTGTTGGTGGGAATGTAGTTTGGTGCAGCCATTATGGAAAACAGTATGGAGATTCATCCTATTAATATTTATCTGCTATGGATCACAACAACTACCCTTGATATAACTTGGGCTAGGTTGTAACAATGGATAAAATGATAATGGACAAAATGCCTTTATGCATCTTCATTCCAGTGAGGAAAGTGATGATAAAGGAAATAAATAAGTGAAATATATAGCATGTTATATAGTGATTACTGATGTGGAGAACAAAATAAAGCAGTGGAGAGGGTTGCAGTTTGGGATTTTAAATTGGGTAGACATCGAAGGTCTAATTGGGAGGGCAGTATTTCATTAAAGACCCAAAGGAGGTTCAAGAACCATGTAGATAAATTGGCAGGCTGTAGGGAAAGATGTTCCACGCAGAAGAACAGCAATTGCCCCAAGTGCTTAAGGCATTGGAAAAGCTTGGAGATCAACGTGGCTGATGATCACTAAGTAGTAGGAATGCAGAAAGGTGATGGGGGGATGGTATCACATGTGGTTTGCAAAATGTATGAAGGACTTTGATCTGTATTCTGAGTGACATGGGGAGCCTCTGGAGTTGGCTGAACAGAAGAGTGACATTTTAATGTTTTAATAGGACTATTCTTGCTGTTTCGAGGATAAACTAATGATAAAGGGAAGAAGCAGCCTTTGGATAAATGCAGTAGAAGTGGGTATAGTAGAGAAGTTGTGGGACTTTTATGTGTATTTTAAGGATAGGTCCAACAGATAGACCCAATAGATTGGTTTTTGAATATGAAGTAAAAGATTGAAGGATAATTCTAGGTTTTTGTCTTTGACAATTTGAAATATGGTTATCAATAGTTGGAGAATAATAGATTTGAGGTGCCAATTTATACACTCATTTCTTAGGTGATCCCGTCTAGCCCTGTAGCCCTGAATACCATCTATATGTTGGTGCCTTTCAAATCAGTAATTAGCCTTTACTCCTTTGAATTCTAGACTCACTTGTTCAGTTATGTAATTGACATTTTTACATGGATGACTTACAAAAAGCCTAAAATGTAATATATCTCAAATAGAACTCCTAAAATTTTCCCCACCTACCCAAACCTGCCTGAGTTTTCCTCATGTAAGTAAATGATACTACTGTTAACCTAGTTGTTCACTCCCGAAATCCTAGAGTCCTCCTGGATTTTCCCTTTTCCCCCAAACCCTGTAGATTCTAATTCATCAACAGATTCCATTGACTTTGAGTATATCCAGAATACAACCACTTTTTATCCTTCCTTCACTGCTAACCTGGTTCAAGCCATCACCTCCCAGGAGGGATACTCTGGGAGTGTCCTCATTAATTGTCCTGCTTTTACTCTTGTTGCTCTACAGTCTGTTCTTTACAGAAGCTGAAGTTGGATTACATCACTCTTGTGCTTAAAATCCTTCAGTGGTTTCAAAAAAAAAAAAAATAATGTGTATAGTTAAATTCAAAGTCTTTCCCATGGTCTGTAGACCCTACATAATATGACTCCTGGCTCCTTCACTTGCTCACTGTGCTCCAACCACAGTTCCTCCAACACCCAAGCATATTCCTCAGAGCTTGCCAAGTATACTGTCCCCCTAGTGTTAGCATGGTCACTCCTTTTGTTTCATTTAGGTTTCACATCATCACAAAAAGCTCTTCCCTCATTCTTAAAACAGTAGTCCCATTCTTTTTCATCCCTTTACCTTGCTTTATATATTTGTTTATTATGTTTTTCATCCTAGAAATATAGGCTCCCTTGGGAGCTTGTGTCTTTAATGTCTAGGACAATGCCTGGTACCTGGGTATGTATCTGATAAACATCCGATGAATCATGAATTATGTGGGCCAAAATTTCTGATCGTTTCCATGTAAATAATACAACTAGATTTTTTTTCTTTTCCCAGTGCTGGTATTTTGCATAGTTTGTTACCTGGTTACTGGAACCTAAAATGTGTTAAGTATTAGTAATGCTGTGCCTGTGATTATTTTAATATTAAAATTTTATGAACTTTCAATAGTTTATAAAAATATTTTCATATACATGCTCTTAATCCTAAAATCTCTACTTTTAAGTTTGGGGTAGTAAGGCTATTTTTTCAATTTTAGAGATTTAGAGGAACTGATTTTTAGTTTTTGCAAGTGGTTTAAATTTCAATGCTGTTTTAGCTCGTATGTCCCAGATTTGACTACAACATATGAAATGGAAGTATTTCTATTAGGATAAGAGATATATTTATCCTAAAAATTGAGAAAGACTGAATTTCAAAATGGGACTACAGTGTTTAAAGTTATGATGGTTAAATTACCATGCTTACTTCAACTTGCTATGAAATTTGATGACATATAAGGGTATAAGAAAATGGACGGTTTTCTAAAACATAATACTTTCCAATCTGAAACTCTTCCTAAAGGATTCTAAAACTTTAGCGGCAAAGGAAAAAGAGGTTAAAAAGATAACAGATGGGCTGAATGCCCTTCAAGAAGCAAGTAATAAAGATGCCGAGGCTCTGGCTGCTGCGCAGCAGCACTTCAATGCTGTCTCCGCCGGCCTGTCCAGCAACGAAGACGGAGCAGAAGCAACTCTGGCTGGTCAGATGATGGCCTGTAAAAATGACATAAGTAAAGCTCAGACAGAAGCCAAACAGGTAAATACAGACATAGAGCACTTTGTGATGGCATTTTGTTTTTCTTTTTCCTGAGAAGCTCTTTCATATTATGCTTTGGCAGTTGTTGTAAAATGTTGAAAGTAATCAGATCAATATCAAGGAACTTGATTACTGTTTAGTACCTAAAACAACGAAATTCAAATATGTTGATTGCTACCTACTGATGGTGTTAAAGATGCTATAAAACATAAAGTACCTTTATAGGTTAATTGAAATCTTAAGTGCAATAAATGCTCTCTTCTGTTTTCAACACTGTATGGAATACTTGAGGTTAGTCAGTTTATTTCCATCTTTTTGCTGTTGTATTGACATTATAAAGTTGAAGTTGTAAGCTTTAACAGGAAAACAAAAATGTCCTCTCCGTTTCTATTCCCACCACACCTAGTTCTTAAAACTTTGTTTCTGAAACTTTGCAACATCCTCCTTGTAAGTATCTCTATCTCCCATTTACCTCCATTCCAGTCTTTGGTTTCCCTACTCTGATTTCATAATCTTCAAAGGCTTTTCTGTCTATTGTAATGGTTTTCAAATTTATTTAGATGTGCAACACAGAACTCCTGTGAACACAAGAGTTGATGGCAGAAAGAAAAATATATATATATATATACACACACATTCTTTTATTCATTTTTTAATAGAGGACTTGTTTTTAAAAATATATCCAAATGTGTGTGTCTATTAATCCTAGTCAAGATTTTCTGTTACACATTTGCAACTTTTTCATTTAAAGATGGATAGTCACAAATAAATTGTAAGAAATCAATAGCAAAAAAATGTTAAAGTCTTCCCAATTTCTTTGTTAACTTACTTTATATTGGGAAAAGCCCAACATTCAGTTTTAAAGGATACACTCATGTAAGATCTTAGAATACTAGTTCATGGTTTTAAAGAAAGGTGCTCAATTATATAAACTGCATTTAAATATCAGACTTCTAGCATTTAAATTTTTCTGTCAATTTTGCTTCCCTTTCCTGTATAAGTTTATTCTCACTGCTCAATACAGTTTCATAGTCAGATAAAACTCACAAATATACATAAATACAAATACGCATATCTAAGTAGAAAAGAAGGGAAGGAAGTGATTTCTAGCTTTCTATTTTGTTTTTTATTTAACCAGCTAATGGCAGTTATTCTTTGATATAATTTTTGAACTCACTAATGTCATATTTTATAAATAGTAAAAAGATGGACATGAATTGCAAGTTATTTAATGATTTAAGCATATACTTTTTATAAGTTTTTATTGAGTTTTTTTTTGAGGAGACAGTATTGGGAAATAGTTGATCTGTTGAGATATTAATCCAAGTGACCAAGCAGTTAATATTTTCAAGGTTGATGTCTCTTTTTTTCTAAATTTTTAGTAGTCAGTTACAGTGTGTCAGTTTCTGGTGTACAGCACAATGTCCCAGTCATGGTTTCTCTTAAACCAATTGGAATCCGTGGCTGTTTTATCACTAACACTATCTGCCTCATATAGTCTGTTACATTTTTCTATTACAGGCTCAGATGAAGTTGAAACATGCCCAACAAGAATTAAAGACTAAGCAAACTGAAGTTAAGAAGATGGATAGTGGCTACAGGAAGGATCAAGAAGCATTAGAAGCTGTGAAGAAACTTAAAGAAAAACTTGAAGCCGAAATGAAAAAGCTAAATTATGAAGGTTTGCCTTTAAAGACATGATGTTAAATCATTAGAAGTAGTGATTATTGATAGAAACTAACTTAAAGGAAGTAGCAAGTAGGAAAAATTTTTACCCCATTAATACTAGGTGGTATTAGGATAGGATATGTATGTAAATATAGTCACAAAAATATCTGAGTATAAAACAGCGCTTTGAATTTTTGAAAACTCAGTACTAAGAATTTCCTGTTTCAGTCACTCTGAAGTGCCACTTGACAACTCAGAAATGTTATTTGTATGTTTCTATGTTAGTAGGTATACAATTCATATGTTGTTTCTTGGAATGAACATGGTGTTATGTGTTGGAAATAATGTTCACCTGACACTTGATAGAAATTTGAATGTTAAGCATGCTTTAATTACCCACCAGAAATTTATATTTTGTTTACAGAAATGCTTTGAGGGTAGGGGTTAGTAATATTTTCCATAAAACAGTGTAATATTTGAGTTTTTAAAACTGGTTTCAATTTACTTATGACTTACTGTTTAGAAAACAAGGAGGAAAGCCTCCTGGAAAAGCGTAGGCAGCTGTCTCGTGATATCAGTAGATTGAAAGAAACATACGAAGCTCTCTTGGCCAGATTTCCCAATCTTCGATTTGCCTACAGGTAAGAGAGTTAAACCTTGAATCTTAATATAGTAATAACTAAGATATATTTTTGTGTGAAAATTATTATAAGCTGCTTTTCCTTAATTGGTATTTTTTCCTTAAACGTTTATTGAAATGTTTGAGATTTGTAGGCAGAGGAAATTCTTCTGAAATTTAAAGGCTACTGATGCCACTTAATCTTAAATTAAGACCAAAATGAGGGGAATTTAATCTCAGTCCAAAAGTTCCTTTAAGGTTATTATCATTAATGTTAAACAGCTATATTAACATTTTACAGTTTGTTTTACTGTATTTTTTGGTGGAATACTTATAGTAATATATGTATTACAAAGATTAGAACATCAAAGTTATTTTTGTTACATTAAAAATGTAGTATATACTGAAAGATATTTTGGTTGATTATAAAACAGTAGTTTATTAGTTTGCAGTAGAATAATGTGTAAAAAATAACATGCATACCTTAATTTGAAAAGGCTTTATTACTAAAAAATGCTAACCATCAGGTGACACTGCAGGGTTGCCACAAACCTTTAATTTGTGAGAAAACCAGCCTGTAGCTGGCTAGTCATCTGAACATTTTAAAATTTGTATTCTGTTAAAACTATATGAATCTTGTATTTTAATCTAATGTATTGTCAGAAAGAGACTAGTAAAGTACAACCTTTTCTATTTGCTTATCTAAGGTTAATTTTTGTCCACTTTTCTGTTTTAGGGATCCAGAGAAGAACTGGAACAGAAATTGTGTGAAAGGACTTGTAGCTTCACTGATCAGTGTGAAAGATACTTCTGCAACCACAGCTTTAGAATTGGTGGCTGGGGACCGACTCTACAATGTCGTAGTAGACACAGAGGTAAATTGACTTTAATTAAAGAAGACCTATAGTTGTTGTTTAGCTTGAAAAATTGTGTACTCCTAGAAGAACTGGGTACTTTCTTGATGTTTTAAGCTTCTCCTAAGGTTGCTTATACCTTTACAGTGTAAAACTATAGCATGAATGGCTTTTTTTATTATGTTATTGACTATATTTGATTAACTGTATTCCAGAGGAAGTCTTAACGCTAACTCAAGAGCCTAGAATGCATATTATCAGTCTCAGAGTTTTGATTATTCAGAATAGTAGGCACTCAACAATTTGATTATGGATTCCTAAACTTGTAGTCTTTCCATTTGAATGTTTTCTGTTATTAATATTTTGTTTTCTTATTTCTAATGCACAATGTCTTAGGTTACTGGAAAAAAGCTACTAGAAAAGGGGGAATTGAAGCGTCGATACACTATCATTCCACTCAATAAAATTTCAGCCAGATGTATTGCTCCAGAAACTCTGAGGGTTGCTCAGAATCTTGTAAGTCTTCCTTATGTATTTTGTCTGCATCTTACTTTTTTTAAAATTACAAGACATTAACTTTGTCCTTTGAAGTAAACTGGGATTCCAATCATATGTCAAACCACAAAATTTTATTATGTTACCATGCTTTAAAAAGTTAAGATACCAAAAAAAATAAAGTTGGCTGTTGTGAAATTAGATAGGAAGAGCATAGAAATGTTGGAAGACTAAAATTCTCTATGATATTTTAAAGGTGTACTATTAGAACATCTTTAAACCTAAAGTCAAGTCACATGACTATCAGGGGTAGTAAATACTAAATTTCTGATTTCTCCATAGTTAGAATTACAGAGCTGATAAATACCAGAGTTCTTCAGTTTTTTTTTTCATGGCAGGCACACTTAAACTGCCCACAGCGACAGCTGTTGCGGAAGGTATCAATCAGTCTTGCAAAGATGCTTCTCTGTTCAGGTTCTTCTAGACTGCATTCCAACCTATGAACTACAAAGCAGGTAGCCAGGATACCCAGTCAGCTGCTGAGGTGGATCTAAAGTGATGTGGTTAGTAGTAAACAAACCAGTGTAAGGAAATACTTTTAAAAGGCTATTATGATTGTATAATATTTGGTAAAAACCTGAAGTCAGTCATAACACAAAGATATCAGTTATTGAGCAGGCATTCTGAGTATATGAGTTGAAAAGACAGTCTATGAAATGTAGAAATGCATGTATAATTAATGTATTACATGGATATTCAGTATATTTGTTGAAATTGAGGAGCCTTCAATGGAAATTGTTTCAAAATACAGTAGTATAGATATGTATACTATCAGGAGAAAGAAGATGAATACAGAGTAATTGAAAGTGGTATTTTTGGCCAGTACTTCCTTTGAAAACTCATCCTAGAGTCTACAAAGCTTTGAAAGTTATTTCAACCTTAGGTCAAGTCCCAGTGTTAGAAGTAAATTGAATTGGGCTATAAGTAACAACAAAAATACTTCCACCAAGATCCCTCAGCCAGACCCATTTAATGGTAACAGCTATGTCAGAGGACACTGCTGAATGTAGGTTACATGGAGCTGCCTTCATTGTGATTTCTCCTGCTGTTAAGCTCTATAAAGGATGCCGAGTTGTTGTAAAAGTATGAGCAGAGATCGACATTATAAACAAAGGTTGAAAAAAGACGGTTGGGTCAAAATAAAGGACTGGGGGATTTTTTAAATTCTTTTTTTACTCTCTCAATTATGGTGTTTTTATTTCCATAACTGGCAGGTGGCTGCCCCAGCATGCTTAATTTGAATGAAAAAGAATTAACTTTAGAAAAACCAAATTAATAATTGAAATAAAACATTTTATGTAATTGTGTTGATCCAGCAGTTGCTGTTCTTTAATTAAAACAGGGTGTTCAAATAGGCCATTTTGGATTTAGAAATTTGGTAGTAGCTTCTGCTTGATTGAAACTCTCATTATGACTGGTACTCTAGCTAAACATTTTTCAATGTTTAAACTTGAGATTTTTTTTTCTAAAACTATTACATTTTCCATAGTACTTTAGAAAGTTCAAAAGCTGGGCATGTATTTTTTAAGTTTCTATTATAGCAGTTCTTACTGTTTTATAAAATAATATTTGAAAGGAAAGGAGTATTATGTATAATGAAATCTGTTTTCCCACAGGTTGGCCCTAATAATGTTCATGTGGCTCTTTCCTTGGTTGAATACAAACCAGAACTTCAGAAAGCAATGGAATTTGTCTTTGGAACAACGTTAGTTTGTGACAATATGGATAATGCAAAAAAAGTAGCTTTTGATAAAAGGATAATGACCAGAACTGTAACTCTAGGAGGTGAAGTATTTGATCCTCATGGGACATTGAGTGGAGGTAGGTTTTATATTATTTTGTTCTTACGATATTGTGTGTTAAATAAAATGGGGGCTTTTTTTTAAACAGAAAATACTGGGATTGGAATGTCTTAATCTAGTATTTTATTCCTAACCTCAGGATTGAGTTTTGTTTTGAATACCTACTATTTGACAAATACTTAATATTAATTGAGAAATTATACAATGTTACAGCCCTCAAGGATCTCATAGTCTAGTAATCAGTACTATAGCTTTTTTATTCATCTTAAGTAAATCTATTCCTGTTTATTTTCTCTTTTTTTCCCTATCAAGATACTCTAGTCACTGGAAAATGAAGTCTTTTTATTCAGTACATTTGTAGTTTCACTACCCACTTCTCCTTCAGGAAACATGTTGACTTCTAATTTGTGTATGTGCCTCTGCTCCTGTCAAAAGTAAAATACAAAATTAAATCTACCCTTGAGATGGTGCCTTAAGAAATTCTTTAGATGATGATAGTATTCTTCTTGTTTTGATATTTGCTACACTGAGGTTTCAGATCTGTGTCAAGTGACTGTAATAAGTAACAAACACTGAATAGTACTTACTGTGTACTGGGCAGTGTTGTAAGACTGTACTGTCCAAGACAGTAGCTACAAGCCACATGTGGCTCTTTACATTTAATTAAGATAAAGTTAAATAAAATTAAAAATAATTTCCTTAACTGCACTAGTCATATTTCAAGGGCTCAGTAACCGCAAATGCTTAATGGGTAATTGGACAATGTAGATATAGAACATTTCTATCATTGTATAAAGCCCTATTCTAAGGGCTTTGAATAATTAACTTATTTAATCCTTATAGCAACTATGAGGTAGACATTACTATCATCTCCAGTATATAGTTGTATAGACTGAGGTACAGAATGGGTAAGTAATTTGCTGGTAAGTGGCAAAGCTCAGAATTTGAACTCAGATAGTCTGATTTCAGAGTATGTGCTTTTAACCAAACCACAAGATTTGGATGCCTCCTGAGATTATCAAGTGTCTTAATTTCTTCCTAGGCCAAGGAAACAGTAGCTAATACAATGAATTCCATGATCAAGTATCAAATTCCCCAGTATACTCTACTAAGTGTATAGTATAATATGACTAGTATCTGCAGTTGGAAGATACAGAGCACAAATATTTTTAAATATCTAAAATAGAAGAAACATTTTAGATTCCATTGATTTGGATATTCTTGAAATTCCTGTTTAAGAGATGGCAAATATGTAACCCCGTA
Source organism: Camelus bactrianus (assembly GCF_048773025.1). Taxonomy (NCBI): domain Eukaryota; kingdom Metazoa; phylum Chordata; class Mammalia; order Artiodactyla; family Camelidae; genus Camelus; species Camelus bactrianus. The sequence continues at coordinate 52,617,814 of NC_133542.1, forward strand.
TCATATAAACAGAGTGTTCATAATAGCATTGCTGATTGACCTTCACATACTCCCATGAAGCCTAGAGTTTTCTTGCCAACATAACACCTCAGCCTGTTAACACCTACTGCCAGACATGGTACATGTACGGTGAAACCAGTTTACTCCGCTAGATCAAGAGTTTAGACCACATAACAGCTCCCAGCTCTCAGTGGCTTATGAGTTTATTCCACAATTACAGTACATTAACTGCAGGTCACTTGTCTCTGTTTCATGTTATTCTCATTATGGGACCCAGACAGACTGAGAAATAAGTCCTTTTTTTGAACATACTTTTCTTACGGGAAAGGGAAAACAAATGGTGAATTATGTGCTGCCTCTTAAAGTTTACTTTCAGAAGAGGCACATTCCCTGTTTCATTGGCCAAACGAAATCACATGGCTAAGCCTGATATTAGCAGGGAGGAAAACGGGCCTGGTAGGGATGGGCCCAGTAGGCAGAGGCAGTGATTGTTTTGAAAACATAACCCACTGCATCTATTTAGAAGTATCTGTTATCAAGTATGTATATCCTAAGATTCATATGATGAAATGAGTTCTGTAGCTTCATGAGTCTTTTCAAGTATAATTCTCTTAGAAAACTTTATTGTTTACTAAATATGTGGTAACTTAATGTTCCATTTGCCTCTGTCAGGTGCTCGATCCCAGGCAGCTTCTATTTTAACCAAGTTTCAAGAACTCAAAGATGTTCAAGATGAGCTGAGAATCAAGGAGAATGAGCTACAGGCTCTAGAAGAGGAGTTAGCAGGTCTTAAAAACACTGCTGAAAAGTAAGACTTTGGTTGGATGAAGCTGTATTTAAAAAATTTTTTGATCAAAGATTTGCATGGTAGAAAAAAACAGTTTTGTTTAAAGAAATATTTATGGCTTTTTTCATAATGTCCTTGATTTTATTTGAATCAATTGTGAGTTGCTAACTTGTTTATCAGGTTTTTTTTAAATAAAAATAATGTCTTTAAGAAATTAGGGAAAGCTAATTAAAAAGAAGGAAGAGAAATCAGCCGAATATCCCCCTTTTTCTGCTGAGATAGACCCTGTTAACATTCTGCTGGGATTAGTGGGTAGACCCATAGATACTCTGGAGGTTGACACCAGAGGATAATTGAGTCTTTGATTTGAAATTATGTAACATATTATAGCATTGATCGGGTATCTACACCAAGTTTTGCAGCATTGTGGCTGTCCTGTAGATGTTGAACATCATTAGGTTGCCTGTGGAGGAGTTAAACAAGTACATGTCAAAAGTCACTACTAAAATTAGTGTTTACTTAGTGTTTTTGTGTGGGTGTGGATATAGGTATGTATGTGTTCTTTTAAACATTACTTCTGTTTGTGTATGACACAAAATTTGTGTATGCTTTTTTTTTTAACTGGGATCATTCTATTTAATGTAACCTGTTTTTTTTTTTTTTTTTTTTTGTCATTTAACATTATTCACTATTGAGTGCCTCCTTTTTGCCAAGTTCCCTTCTAGGAGCTGGGAATACAGACAGCAGTGAACCAGACAGATAAATCTCTTCCATCATCTTGTTTTCATACATGTATTTGGGGAAACAGACAATATAAAAAGTTAATTTGGTAAACCATGTTAGATAATGCTAAGTTCTAAGAAGAAAAAACTAAAATAGGAAAGGAGATAGGAAGTCTCCAGGGAAAGAGGCTTTAAAATTTTAGTTGGGGTGGTCAGGAAAAGCCTCACTGAGAAGACAACTGTTGAATAAACACCTGAATGAGAGAACTCATCACATGGTTATCCAGAAGAGTCCTTACTTGCTTTAAAAGCTTCAGGAGTATAAATGCCACAAACTTACAAAGTACATCATTTGAGAGTTTAATTGTAATTTTTTCTAGTCCCTCAAGATGGCAAATGGGAACTGAGATTAAATCAAAATCAAACACTTTGTTCAGAATTCACAATTTTGAGTAAAGGTTTTAAAAAAAAAATCAAAAACTTTGAAATAATTTTTTTGAGGGTAAGTTTTTGGCATTCATCTTCTAAAACTACGAAAGCTTAGAATGGTACCAAGACATTTTTTGGGACACAGTATATATGGAAAAGATAGTTACAATCGGTCAAACTGTTCATTCCAAGATAAAAATTACATTAAAATGCCCACTTTTAAACATTATATGCATGGTAAGCCTGCCTTTTACCTTCGTTAACATAAGTTAACCATAAAGTAAATGAACTTTTCCTGTGAGAAAGATGCAGAAGGATTTGTCTGTTATGTGGAAGCTCTGTCAAGGCAGTGAGTTTGGAGTCCTACTTAGCTTGGAACTGTTAATTTGTTGAGCCGTACTGGATTATTAATTCTGCAGAATTGTCCCGTAAACTAATTGTGGTACTGAGGTTGAGGAAAAGGAAATAGATCTTGAAAAATGAGAGTGAAAGGGTCAACTAAATTCTTTAATACACCACATCAGGAAAATAGCTTATATCTTTTTTCAGATTTCTATACTCGACATTTTTAAATGAATAGGAAAATAGAGACTAAGTTAAAATTATGTTTTTAATTACTGTCAAGCAGTCTCAGGCAAGAATACTTAAGGGAGTATTTATGTTTTATAAGTTGCTTCCTTTTTCCTCAAACGTGAATTTCTAGTAACAAGCATCCTTATGAATTTACTGTAATTTAAAATTTCACTGAAGCTGAATTAGCAAAATACCTTCCAAAGAAACAACTTCAAGAGGCCAGGACTTGGGGAGAATTACAGGATTTGCAAGAAAAGTGCACTGCAAATGTTTGTTCGGTATTGTTCCATTTTAAACTATCGGTCTCTTTACAAAGTGTGGGGAACATTATTTTTTTTAAACATTTGGAAATGGGGATTAATAACCAAATTTTTGAAATTGTATATAATTGTTATGTATTGTTTATTTTTGTGGTGGTTAGCTTTTGTGGAGTTTCTCTTTTTGACAAGGATCAGCAGAAGGGATTATTTTTAAGGAAACCTATTTATTCAAAGGATATTAGTGTTTTTTAAAATTAATATTTCTGTGGATAGTTACTGTTGGTCTTAGTCATTTAGAATTGTTTACCTTCAGTGGCCAAATCAGACTTGAGTTTAATTGATGCCTCAGAAATGTGAGAGTCATTAAGAGAGTCTTGTAACCAGTAGCATCTTACATTGTTTATATCTGAGTTTGTTTCAGGGAAGAGCCTGTTTAAGTGTATGTGTCAACCATCAGAAAAACTCGTCATTTATTATAAACTCTTTTTTCTCAGGTATCGCCAACTGAAACAGCAGTGGGAGATGAAAACTGAGGAGGCAGATTTATTACAAACCAAGCTTCAGCAAAGCTCATATCACAAGCAACAAGAAGAATTAGATGCGCTTAAAAAGATCATTGGTAAGATAAAAATGTTCTATGCTAATCTGTTTCTACTGACATCCTTACTTTAGGTATTCAGAAGAGCTCATGTTTATTATATATTTATTTGAATTAATTACTTTAAATACTTTTATTAATAACAATATGTAATAATTTTCTATCTGTGTGCCCCTTTTTGTTGGGTTGCTCATGGTTTGTTTCTGTTGTTCTCATATATAGAGTTCTGATTTTTATAGGTTATCTGCATTTCAGATATCTTTTTACTTATAAGCTTGTCTTTTAGCTTTATGTTCATAGTATTTTTGCTATACAGAAATTTTTAATGTATAATTCAATTTATAGCTATCTCTATCCCTAATTTTAAGAACCTGTCTTATACCTTTAATCAGAATTTAAGTGTATATGGTAGTTTGAAATTTGTCTTGTTACTTAGGACAGTGTCCACACACCTATTTCCCCCACTAATATTTTCATTCATTTTTTTCTCTTATAAAATTAAAAATTCACCCATTTCATTTACCTCTCCCACCCTCTGCCTCCCACAAGCACAAATCTTTTCTTTGTATCTGTGAGCTAGGATATTTAAGATTCCATATATAAATGAGATCATATGGTATTTGTATTTCTCTGTCTGACTTAAGTTCACTTAGCATAATGACCTCAAGATCCATCCATGTTGCAAATGGTAGGATTTCCTCCCTTTATATGGCTGAATAGTAATTCTGTTGTATGTATATACCACAGTTTCTCTCTCCATTTACCCATTAGTGGACACAGGTTGTTTCTATGTCTTGGTTGTTGTAAATAATGCTGCAGTGAACTTGGGAGTCCAGATATCTTTTAAATTAGTGTCTTTGGTTTTTTCAGATAAATACTCAGAAGGAGAATGCTCCATACTGTTTTTTGTAGTGTCTGCACCAATTTACAATCCAACCAACAGTGTGCAAGTGTGCCCTTTCTCCACATTCTTACTAACACTTGTTATTTCTTGTCTTTAATAACAGTCATTCTAACAGGCAGTGATATCTCACTGTAGTTTTGATAATGCATTAGTGTTGAGCATCTTTTCATGTACCTGTTGGCTATGTCTTCTGTGGAAATTGTCTATTCAGGTCCTCTGCCTATTGTTTGATTAGATTGCTTTTTTTTTTTTAATTGAGTTGTATGAGTTCCTTATAAACTTTAGATACTAACCCCTTCCTTATCAGATATATGATGTACAAATATGTTTTCCCATTCAGTAGGTTGCCTTTTCGTTTTGTTGATGGTTTCCTTTGCTGTGCAGAAGCTCTTTAGTTTGATATAGTCCCACTTGTTCATTTTTGCTTTTGGTGACAAATCCAAAACATCAAAACCAATGTCAGGTAGAGTACCACCTGTGTTCTTATAGTAGTTTCATGGTTGCAGGTCTTACATTTAAGTCTTTAATCCATTTTTAGTTAATTTTTGTGTATGATATTATATAATGGTCCAGTTTCATTCTTTTGCATTTGGCTGTTCAGTTTACCCACTCCATTTATTAAAGAAACTGTCCTTTCCCCATCATATGTTCTTGACTCCTCTGTCATAAATTAATTGACCATGTATGCATGAGTTTATTTCTGGGTTCTCAATAGTTCCATTGATCTGTGTATGTTTTTATTTTGAAAAAAATACTGTTTTGATTACTCTAGCTTTGTAATATAGTTCAAAATCAGGGAGTATGTTACCTCCAACTTTGTTCTTTTTCAAGATTGCTTTGGCTGTTCAGGGTCTGTTGTGGTTATATACAAATTGTAGGATTGTTCTGTTTCTGTAAAAATGCCATTGGAATTTTGATAAGAATTGAATTGTATCTATAGACTGCTTTTGGATAGTATTGACATTTTAACAATATTCTTCCAAACCATGAGCATGGAATATCTTTCCATTTATTTCTGTCTTTAATTTCTTTAATCGGTGTGTTACAGTTTTCACTGTACAGGTCTTTCACCTCCTTGGTTACATTTATTCCTAGATACTTTATTCTTTTTTGATACTAAATGGGATTGTTAGTGTATAGAAACACTACAGATTTTTGTGTATACTGATTTTGTATCCTGTGACTGCTGAATTTGCTTATTATTTCTAACTTTTTTTTTGATGTAGTCCTTAGGGTTTTCTGTATATAATGTCATCTGCAAAAAGTGACAGTTTTACTTCTTTTCCAATTTGGATGCCTTTTATTTATTTTTCTTACCTAATTACTATAGGACTTCCAGTACTATGTTGAATACAAGTGGTGAGAGTGGGCATCCTTGTCTTCTTCCTGATTTTAGAGGAAGAACTGGGCTTTTCACAGTTGATTATGATGTCAGCTGTGAGCTCGTCATGTATAACCATTATTAAGTTGAGGTATGTTCTCTCTTTGCCCACTTTATTGTGAGGTTTTAAATCATAAGTAGATGTTAAATTTTCTCAAATGCTTTTTCTGCTATTAGATATCCATGATTTTTTCTTTCATTTGTTACTGTTGTATATACCACGTTGACTGATTTGCCAATGTTGAGCCATCCTTGTATCTCTGGAATAAATCTCACTTGGTCATGGTGTGTGATCCTTTTAATGTATTACTGAATTCAGTTCGCTAGTATTTTGTTGAGTTTTGCATTTATGTTCATCAGGGATAATAGCCTGTAATGTTTTCTTGTGGTGTCCTCTGGTTTTGGCATCAGGGTGATGCTGACCTCACAAAAAAAGTGTGGAAGAGTTTCCTTCCTGTCTACTATTTGGAGGACTTTGAGAAGGAAGGATTGGTATTAATTCTTTGAATGTTATAATTCACCAGTAAAGCCATCTAGTCCTTGACTTCGTTGGGAATTTTTTGATTATGCATTAAATCTCCTTACTAGTAATCTATCTTTTCACATTTTCTACTTCCTCCTGATTCAGTCTTGATAGGTTGTATCTTTCTGAGAATGTATTTATTCTAGGTTGTGTGATTTGTTGGTGTAAAATTGTTCATGCTAAACTTCCGTGGTTCTTTGTATTTCTGTGGTATCAGTTGTAACATCTCTCATTTCTGACTTTGAGTCTCTCTTTTCCTTCGGTCTAGCTAAGTGTCAGTTTTATAAAGAACCAGCTCTTAGTTTATTGATTTTTTTTTTCTATTTGTTTTTAGTCTATTTCCATTCAGATTTTTTTATTTTCTTCCTTCTACTAACTTGGGGCTTTTTCTTTTTCTAGTTCCTTAAGGTATAAAGTTAGGTTGTGTATTTGAGATTTTTATTTCTTGAGGTAGGCATTTATTTTTATGAGCTTCACTTTTAGAACTGATTTTGCTGCATCTAAGGTAAGTTTTGGTATGTTGTATTTTCCGTTTCCTTTCTGTCAAAGTGTATTTTTATTTCTCTTGATTCTTGCAGTGATACTCTACAATGAAAGGTAGTGTAGGAAATTGTGTAGTCATGGCTTTCAGGGCAATATTTGTATGTAGGTCCTGACACTTAAAAGTGTATGTCAGTTGTGACCATAATATACTCATATCTTACTTTTTTATTTTTTTAATTTATAAATTTAAAAGTAATATGTTTGCTATAACTTCATCCTAGACATGCTCTTACAGTGTTTTTCTACTTTAATAAGAGGTTCCTTGAATAAATGAGCAAGTAACAAGCAAGTAAACTTGCTTATGAAGTTAATTGTAAGTTTTCTTGTAACTTAAAAAATAAAAAAACACCATAGTTATATTCTCAGTTCTGGTTTTTGAAAGCATATGGATATTAAAAAGATCACAGATTATCTTTTTACATAATTTACTTTAAACAAAGTTTTGAAACAACTTAAGTTGTAAGTAAAGTTTATGTTACTTAATTTCAAGTGATTGGAAATAATTTCTTTACAGATTTTTAGATAATTCAACTATGGCTCTTAGGCATGATCTGTGTTTCAACATACCATTTCTAAAATAAGGTTAAAACAGTTAACTTTTTTTAAACTCTTGCCTCTAACTTTCCATACCTTTTCTTCTGTTAAAAGTTGAATTTGTTAGCCATTATCTGTAACTGTTAATAGTTGGAAGACCTCATTTAGGCATATTTGCCTACTTTATGATGCAGAGGGAAGTGAGGAGACCTTAAAAAACACCAAAGAAATTCAAAAAAAAGCAGAGGAAAAATATGAAGTATTGGAGAATAAAATGAAAAATGCAGAAGCTGAAAGAGAGAGAGAACTGAAGGATGCTCAGAAAAAACTAGATTGCGCCAAAACTAAAGCAGATGCTTCTAGCAAGAAAATGAAAGAAAAACAACAGGTAATTTTTTTTTGAAATGGAACTTATCTTTTAACATTAACATAGAATGAAGGTAGCAGAACAAACACCATTGGTTGGCCTTGGCTTTATTCATCAGAATTCGTTCACTCATTCATTTATTGTATATATATTTTTATTGAAATGTAGTCACTTTACAATGTTGTGTCAATTTCTAATGTACAGCATCAAAATTTATCACCAAATCCAAAAGTGAGATGTGCTTCTTTAGGAGATAAATTATGAATTGTTATGAGTCAAATTAAAATATATTCTACTCTAAAACCCTGTAATTGAGTGTCATATAATTTTGAGTAAGGGTTGTATTGGTTTGCTAATTTTGGAGAAGGAGCAAAGCTGCCTTTTGGTAAACGCTTCATTCAAGAGTGGACCAAAGCTCCTATCATGTGACACCTGTGGCTTAACCAGAGATTCACTCTTGACATTTCTGTTTGCTGATCATCTGTGTGAATGTACGCTGTGAAAGAATGATGTGGGACAAAGCATGTTATGTTTATAAATTGCTGTTTGATTGTGGACTGGTGATGTCTGATCTTTTGGATAGTGCAAAGGCTGGAATTTAAACCTGTGTTTTTCTGTCTACAAATGCTGTGTGCTCAATCTATTCTGTAAAATTTCATTTAAATCTTCTGTATTTTTTTTTAACCCACCTTATGATTCTGTCATTAAATAACTGCACAAAGTATTTTCTAAAAAACTGAAGGCTATAGAGGAAAGAAGAAAATCGAGAAACTAATGTTTTTGTTACTGAATAATTTTAAACAGGCTTTACCTCTGTTAATTTATCTATTATGTAGAATTCCATATTGTTTTTCCCTGTAGGAATAGAAGAATAAAGGACATAGTTTATACAAAGTTCTTTGAACTCATAAAAACTGTATGTACATTTGTCATCATTTTTTTAATATATTAAAATTAATTCCCTTTCCCCTTCAGAAATAGCTTACATATTTTTGGTAGCTGAAGAAGCTGTAGGTCTTAACTTGCTTGAGAATCTTACTGATTTTGTTGATATGTATATTTTTATTTTTTAGTAGTTAACAAATGGTTGAATGCCCAGATGCTGTATTTCTTGTAGGAAGTTGAAGCTATCACCCTGGAGTTGGAAGAGCTCAAGAGAGAGCATGCATCCTGTGAGCAACAGCTTGAAGCTGTAAATGAAGCTATCAAATCCTATGAAGGTCAGATTGCAGTAATGGCAGCTGAGGTGGCTAAAAATAAGGTAAGATTTACTTACCATATTGGAAAAATTACAAATGTTAATCTCCTGAAGATACTTGACTTTAGAGGTCTCCATCTCTTCCCTCTTGTCACAATGGGAGTCAAAATGATGATTTACCAACCCAGAAAGAGTTCTGAAATAATATTACTAATTGTTTTAGTCCAGTTCTACTCAGAAGTCAAAAACTGCACAGTAATTTGACTAAAGTTTAAATAAAAAGTGATTAGCTATACAGGAGTTTAGAATGATGCAGGATTGCTAAGAAGTAAAGAAAACTCTAAAGAATGTAACAACAGCAGGTAGACGGCACGGTCATTACCCGTAGGGCTGAGGGAGAGGCATCCATGGAAGGAACAGGTCTGGAAAGGATCCCATTCTGCCTGCAGGGCTGGGAACAGACCTAGTTATGTCTTTGTGTAACTGTGGCCCACTGGTGGTGGAGTTGGTGGAGTGCTGGGGAAGCCACACGTAGGAGAGTGCTGCATGGGGGCACTTGCTGGAAAATAGCTTTCTGAGATGCCAGGGGGACCTGGCCACGGGGAGATGCCCAGCCTGCAAAAAATGCTGCGAAGTCACCTCTGCTAGGAAAGCCGTGTAAGCTACTAGCCCCTGTACGTGATAAGCTTGCCTTTAATAAAGGCACATCAGAACCGAGAAATAAAGCCCCTTCCTTTTAGTGTCCCTGCAGCAGCCTTTAGTGATGCACCTGGCGAGGGAGAACTGTTCCCATCTCAGAAGCAGGCAGTAAAGGGTGCACTTGGGGCTGAAGGGCTTGGCTTTCACATGTTATGAAGACATTCTGTCACCTGCAAATTAATGTTGTGATATGTCTTTATTAGATCTTGACCTTTTCTATGATTTTGACCTTGAATTCTGTTTTGTTTCATATTATTTCTACTCCTATTTTTTTAAATTGAGGTGTAATTGGCATAATGTTTGCTTCAGGTGTACAATGTAATGATTCAGTATTTGTATATATTGGGAAATGATCACAATAAGTCTACTTAACACTGTCACCATACATAGTTACAAAATTTTTTTTCTTGTGATGAGGACTTTTTAAGTTGTACTCTTAGCAACTTTCGGATATGCAGTAGTGTTATTAACTATTGTGACCATGCTGTACAAAGTGTAACTACTTTTGTTTTTTGATACAACTTTGATTTCTTAAGTTTTCTGTCATGTTTCTGTGTAGTGTTTTTGTAAGTAGTGTATCATTGATCTTCATGTTCACTAAAATGTAAATAGCTTTAACAGGGGGTGTTCCATCCATTTACCTGCCCGGTAGTAAAGTGTGCTTTGGCCTTTTGTTATCTGTTTCTTCATTTCCCCTTTTTCCTTGGAGATGGTTGTTTTAGTTTTAATTGTTGTAGCATGCAGTATTTTAGAAGGTAGTTCTTGTGTCTTGATTCTGTTTGTGGTTACATTCACGTTTTTTGTTTTTAACACATTATTTATCAAATCAATAGCAGAATAACAACCTTTGAACTATTTTTTTTGAAGATAAGGGATCAAAGTGCTTCTCGGCTTTGTGTCGCTGATATATTTTCTAAGGTTTCTTTTCTGCCTTCAAAGTAAATTTTAGTTTTTTAAAATATTTTTAGTTTCCTTCCGATTTTTTTTTAATCATTATTTTTCATCTTGTTCCTCTGTTTTCTACTATCTTTCATAGACATCATGTTGTGGAATTTTTAAAAATTAGATGTTTATGTCTAAAGAGAAATATGGAAGTAAGATAAGCCACTCCTTCCTTGGTCTAAATGTAGAAATAAGTATATGTTTTGATTTTATCTTTAAAGGGCATATCTATTTCTCCTTGTGGAAAACTATAAAATGGACCACTTAGTTTTTAAAGGTTGTTAGTTCAGGCTCTACATTCTAAATTGTTCCCCTTTGCTGATAGAAGAGTACCTAAGGACACTCTCAGGGAGCTAAGAAGAGAAATTGCCCGCTAAATTAGGTTCAGACAAAACTGAAATTTGACTTTTGCTCAATCTTAAGTGATGGATTTCCTTTTTTTACCCCCTACCATTGTGAAAAATTAAAACAGTCACACCTGCAATGCAGTCTTCAACCTCCAGGCATGAGAGAATCTTCATAAACACATTTTGTCATGGGTTCTGGTTTTGGGTTTTGTATGTGAATGTTGTGGTTTATCTTCCTTCTGCAAAAGATCTTTAGTGACACAAACATTACAAGGATATTAAAGCACTTATGGCACATTCAGTAACTTAACTATATTATCAAATACTGTGTATTGCTCAAAATTATGTTTTCTAATAAGCATGCCTAAAAAATTCCTAAATTTATACTGGTATTTACACGAACAGAGAGCTCTTCTTCCTCAGAGTCTTTTAGCAGGCTGTTCTACTTCTTTGTTTTCCCCCTACCAAAATGAGTGGAGCTAGGTTTTTTGTTTTTAGACTTTTGTGTGAGTTTGACTGTACCTGTACGAGGACGACTTTTAAGATCTAGCAACAAGGTTTAGGGAGCAGGGGAGAGGGGACAGTTGGTAAACTAAATCCTAGCTGTAATTAATACTTTGAAGGTTGAAATAACTTCAGCCTTGGAAAGTAGGGGATTGTAAAACGTTAGAGAAAGTGGTTTTTCTTTGTGCCACAGATACGTTTCTTCAAAAAAATTTCTTCTTCTTCCATATCTCTATTTTGACACATGTGCTAGAACCACTCTGACCTTCCATTGCCACAGGTAAAGTCTTAACATCTCTAGGAGGGAAAGGAGCACATCCCAGCCCACTCTACTCCCACCCCTGTTCTTTGCCCCTCCTGATAAACGCCATTTGCGAGTCTGTCACACTATCTTCTTGTTAACTACCCCAAAATGCCACTTTTCTGAGAGACCTCAATCTGAGGTCAGATTTCAGTAGTGCCCCCTCCACAGCTGACCCCAGGTACACTGCATCTTGCAGAAACTTTGCTTCCAGCATGAACACTGCATCCCATTTCTTTTTTTTTTTTCTAGGAGTATTACCAGTTTCCTCTTATGTGTAAATTCACTAGTCATTTTAATGGGGACATAAAATATAGAGAGTTGGGTGACCATCTACCTGTAATCACATTGCCGTCTTTCCCAGAAGACTGTTAGAAAACTAAAAATGTCTCTCTCTTACACCTTGCTATGTATTGTCTTCTAATTATTTGTTTCAGGAGTCAGTAAATAAAGCTCAAGAAGAAGTGACCAAGCAAAAAGAAGTGATAACAGCCCAGGATAACATAGTTAAAACTAAATATGCAGAAGTGGCAAAGCATAAGGAGCAAAACAATGATTCTCAGCTTAAAATTAAGGAACTGGACCACAACATCAGCAAGCACAAACGGGAAGCTGAAGATGCTGCTGCCAAGGCAAGTTGTGTTGTTCATTTTTACCCTTACTCAAATTTTGGCCTGTGTTGTTGAAATACTCCAGTAAACTGCTACATGAAGAATTTCATATAAATGGCAGAACTACTGTGTAATATAATTTTGAGGCTTACAACTATGTTAACTGCCTCTTGCAATCACCAAATAGCAAAAATGTTTTGTTTTTAAATTTAATTTTAGGTGTTATTCCCATCTCCAAGATGTTTTTACCAAATATTTAGTGGTCTCCCCTGGAAATGACTGGTTTTTATCCCTGAATGTGCATAGAACTAATTACTAATATATTAGTAGTAATACTATACATTCTTTTCCTTATTTCAGATTGAATTGAAAGAATTCACAGAGAAATAGACACAGGCAACTTCTAAAATAAGGACTTAACTGCTTTTAGGATGTCCTTCTGAAGATCAGTATAGTCAGTTTTTGCAGCCTCATTTGAAATCTGATGTTTTGCTAAGCAGTTATCTTCCTGAGGTTATCCCACAGTGTTTTGGTCACTTACTCTTTGGTCTCAAAGTTTCTTCCTTCTTGTATCACAGTGCCTTAAGTACTTAAAGAGAATACGTGGTTTTGCAGAAATTCATTGCTTGGTTAAGAGGCTACATTTATCTGGTTTTGATAATTCACCAGTCATGTTTTCCTACTGCTGTATAACAGTTTAGTGCCTTTTAAGTCTTTTTTAGCATCATAAAAGTACAAGGAATTTAACTTCAAAAAGATCAGAACATACAAAACAGTTTCCCACCCTCTCAAAGAGCCCATGAGTACCTGTTCAGTTTCATTACTTGATTTAAAAAACAATTTTTTTATGGCCACATCATAATATCCTACTATTTTAGTATTGATTTCCCGTTAGCCTTGTAGCCTGGTATTAGTGGATTCACTGAACCGTTACCAATGCTAATATCACTGTTAATAGTTTTTTGATAATTGAAAATGCTAGATAGGTATTTACTAGCCTTTGTTTACAGTTAAGGGAAGGGGACAGAAAGAGGAACTTGCAAGTGGAACTGCTGAAAAGTCAAGGATTCTTTGAAATGTGTAGCTTATCAGGTATTTACTGCATACTGTGCCAGGCATGAAAGATAGAAGAATGAGTAACATGAACACAGAATGCCTGCATAGAGCTCACAGGTCAGCAGGGAAGAGAGACTAGAAGTGGTCATTTTACTTTGGAGTCTAGTGGTGAGACTGTACCCACATAATTAATAAGGATGATTGATAAGGTTGGTTCTGACTGGTAGACTCTAATCCTTAAACAATTCTAATAGAAGAAAGTCGTCTTTCAGCACTATAATTAAAAATTTTTAATTGGTTATATTTTATAAAGTAGTATTTTACTATGCCTTGTCAAAAGAGGGTGGCAGGAAGATAGAGTCAATATTTAGGACAGTTGTTTACTTAGATTATAATTTCAAGAAGAATTAACAGTTAGGATTAGGCTTCCATGATTTTCCTAAATCTATGACCTAAGTGTGCCTATAAGGCTTTTAACTTTCACAAGTTGTTTTTTGAAGCAACAGATGGAATTTGGTAAATTCCGGAACCTCACCTGACTGATTTCATTACAGTGAAGATGTATATAATTACATTTTGTAACTATTTCTCTAAGTTGGCTCTTATTCTACTGCTTAAGTAATAGGAAGATCTTTTTCTATATAGTCATATTCTCCAGGTAAAAATATTCATACTTATTACAGATTCTCTGTCAACCATGAACCTCATTTTTTTCAAATAAGTCATCATGGGATTTTTCTCCAAAATGTTTGGTTTAAAGTTACTAAATATTTAAGAAACTGGCTCTTGTTTTTTTGTTCACTTTTTTAGTTATTTTATTGATTCGAGTTGGTTTACAATTTGTGTTAGTTTCTGGTGTAAGCATGTGATTCAATTATATATATTCCTTTTCATATGCTTTTTCATTATAGGCTATTGCAAGGTATTGAATATATAGTTCCCTGTGCTAAATAGACCTTGTTTACCTATTTTATATATAAGAAACTAGTTTGTAAATATAAGCTTGTAAGCAATAATTTTTTTTATCATCATTGTATGTGGCTAGGTGTCCAGAATGCTGAAAGATTACGACTGGATTAATGCCGAGAAACACCTCTTTGGGCAACCCAATAGCGCCTATGATTTCAAAACTAACAACCCAAAAGAAGCTGGTCAGAGACTTCAGAAGTTGCAAGAAATGAAGGAGAAACTAGGAAGAAATGTCAACATGAGAGCTATGAATGTACTGACAGAAGCTGAAGAGCGGGTAAGTCCTATGACTGTCAGCTCATTTTAGAGCATGGCAGAGTAGCGCTGACGGCTTTATGTGGCCCCTGAGGCAGTGATTAGTCAGTCTTTTGCTTGACGCTCTTGATACTTGTTTTCTTTGGATTTTCCTTTTCTCCCGTTTCAGTTATTTCCTGTTGCATTCTTTTTGCATCATCAGTTAATTAATCTGTTATGCCTTGAATGACTTTTCCACTGGCCTTAGCCTTAGTCATAAAAATGATCTACTCTTTTCTTATTCTTGGTGTAAATAAAAACACTTTTTGATCATGTTAAGTCCTCACATTGCTATCATTTCTTTCACTTGCCTTTTTGAAAGGTTTTAAAAAATAGGGTACAGGTTTCCCCCACCACCCAAAATTGAGGCATCCCTGTGAAACCTTTCTTCCACCAAAATGGTGCGCCGGAAGGTATACACCTTGCTCACAGATGCACACAATAACCTGAGGTAAAGCACAGTTGCTCATAGACCCAGTGCAAACCTCTGACAGCTTGATGCTGAGATGCTCGGTGTCCTTCCCAGTAAAGGAGCTTGATGGTGCCACTCGGTGCTCCGGCTGTGCACTGCTTCTGCAAGGCCTCACTGCAAAACACATGCTGAATGCTATTCTCGGTTTTTACCTTTTCTTAGAAAAGCAAAGTGGTGTGTTGAAAAGTGGGGACACCTGTATCCTGCTGTCTGCTTCCTCACCAATCACCCCTAACTGCTATCTTCCGTTGATTCTAGTGTAGGCTGGAACCTCTGCATAAGTAATGACTAAAACTGTTATATACATAAACGCTGTTTTACAGATCCATAAATCCAGCAGTGTCTTCTGTTTTAATGCTTTCAGTTACTTAATAATGTTATCCATCTCCCCTACCTTTCACAGTCTGCCATGTCCCTAGAAAACCCAAAGGGGAAAGCAGTTTCTAGTCTTGTTGGCTCCATAGTAAATAGCAGTCTGGGTGATTTTTCCTTTACTTCTGTAAATTGTTTGAATTTGCATAGCAGAGTTAATGAGAGCTCTGTAAAAGTGATGGTTCTTATGAGCTCAGTCACTTTTAAGAAATTTAGTGGTAATGGGTTTAACTCATGTCAATGACAGTTTCAAAAAATAAGTATCTTTATTATGTTAGATACCAAACAGGCTAGTAACGCACTGTAATCTATGAAATATTCCTCTCCATTAAAACTTCGCAATATACGGCATATTTGTGGAAGGGAAATCTTCCGTCTGAATTTGAGCTACTTAACATCATACACTTGTTTACTTTTACTATTTGCTTTTATTAGATGATAACTGGATCCTGATATTTTTTTAAAAGTAATTTACCAACTCCCATCTTCTTACCAGAGAGGGAGGCCCTGTTGTTGATCAGCAGCTGGCCTTTTGGTTTTTGTTGTATTTTGTGTCACCACATGTAAGAAACTACGTGGAATTATGCAAGGAATAGGATAAAAATGTCAAACTCTTGAAACCTCCTCTCCACAAAGGAGAGGGACAGCAGGGAAAAGCAGGACTGGCTGGAGTTTTTTGGGAGAATTTGAAGCCTCCTTAAAATGTGAGGCTTTGAGCAGAAATAAGTTAAAAGGATTTTTAGAAAGTGCTACTGTAACTTGTGGTTTGATTATCCCTCTGCAGCCTCCCTCAAAATTTTTTCCAGTAAATTTCTGCATTAACCAGGGGAGGCCACTCTGAGTCTGTGATGTTTGAGCTGAAACTTAAGGCACCAGTTTATGTCAGAAACAGAGAAAGAAAAATGCAGGGGCCATAAGGCTACAGTGAATTTAGTATGTTCAAGGAACTGAAAAAAGACCGTATGGCTGGAGCCTGAGAGGAGTGTGATGCCAAAAATTCAGCGATAAATTAAAAGCCAGATTATGTATGACTTGTTACATCAAGGTGAAGAATTGAAATTTTATTTGTGTCACTGCTAAGACTGACCTCACTTCTTAAGCATTCAGGGCTGCTTTTGAATTTACATATGGTAGATTCATTTCCCTTTTTGCGTGGGCTGCTAGGAAGATACAGGAATATTTGTGGAGTCAGAATATTTCAAAAGCTTGTCCTATAAGTTCTCAATTATAGTCACTGAGTTTTACATAGAAATGATATATTTACTTTCCTCAATTTGGTTTACATTATACCTCTTACTATAGTATGCCTTTTTGGTAAATAGGAGTTGTGTGTGTATATATATATACACACACACACACACACAACATATAAAATAATGAAATCTCCATATTCTAGAATTCAGTCAGAAATAAAAAGAAAATTTTGTTTTGTTTTCCAAATTAAGTATGCTTTTTATCTTACTTAGTATAATGACTTGATGAAGAAGAAAAGAATTGTCGAAAACGACAAATCCAAAATCCTGGCAACTATAGAAGATCTTGACCAGAAGAAAAATCAAGCCTTAAATATTGCTTGGCAGAAGGTATTTGAACCAAAGATATCATTTATTTTGTATGAAGCAAGGATGAACAATACTGTCGATAGGATTTTAATCTAAGATGAATTTGAAGTAACTGATTTGTGTTTGAATGAGGCCTATCCTCATACCTTAATTAAAACATCGTACACTTTTAAAAGCAGTTTGCCCTTTTGGACTTTACTACTGATTGCAAAGGTAAGTTGTGTCACGCCATCACACTCTCATAGTGTACTTCCCTGGTTCCTAAGTTATATTAAATTTCTAACTTTCTAGATTTCTCCATTTTTCCTTCTTACGTTGTTTCAGGTCTGGGCTACCTTTAAAGGGGACACTGTACTGTCTTCTTCTCATGAGATCATAGAGTCGTCTAATATTTGGAAAATACTGTCCAATATCTGCTTGACCCCCCACTCACCTTCTGCTTGACACTGGAAGCAGTATCAGTTTCACACTGGGAGAACTCCAGTTGTTGGAAAATCTCTCCAAGGGACCCATTTGGTTCGGACCTCTGGTTTCTCTTGCCCAGATGCACCGAGGTCAAATATTAGTTCTAAGAATGTTTCTGTAGTAAGATTGTGTATTCCTTACCACTTACATTATTATTTGCATTTCAGAATTCATAAATATGCATTCTGTAGGTTTTTAGCAAAGCATTTCATACATGTTAGATTAATAATTAGACAATAATTATATTATTATAATACAGCAGTTGCTCTATTTTCCATTAATTATCTTAAAACAATTCTGTAGTTCTGATAGTTATTATCTCTTACTTTATAAATGAAGAAACCAAAGCTTAGAAAGATGAAATAGCCTGTCTAAGCTCATAATAGTCAAAAAGTGGAAAATCTGGGATTCTCTTTTCCTGTGTTAGAACCAAGGTTAAAATACCCTTTTGTTGCTCTGTAAAGACTGGGTAATAAACAAGGAAGTTTAGTATTTTACAGAATTCATATTCAGCAAAATCCCAATTACCATTTTTGTTTTATCCCAACTTCGGCAGATTTCAAGTTTACTATTTCTACTCCCCTCACTGCATAGATTTGTCGCCTTTAGGGTAGTTCCTTAGCCTCTGCTGTGAAATTTGCCCTGTATTCTTTACCATAGCAAAAGACTCCTACTCAAACGATTCCATAGTTATTGTGCTGTTTGGTACTTTAACAGGTCTGGCCTTTGGGATATAACTGGCCACTTTTCCTCTTTTTCTCTTTAATTCTGCAGGAACTTTATTTTCAGTAAGAACAGTACAGTTATCCCTTTAAGTCACCTTGTTTTTCCTGTTCTGCAGCTTATTTTCAGTGTACTATCTCCCTGTAGTGTTTGTCTATCTTTTTAAAAATGCTTGGAAAAAGTTGGCCCCATTATTCTTATACAACATGTAGATTTAACACTAGGTCTAGGAGATTTGCTTCTGTTGTTTTTCCCCACAGTTCCTGGATTTAATGCAAGTACAAATTTATCTTTTAAACCCATTTTTTCCCCAATCTCCAAAGTTCTCCTAATGCAAGTAAATTTATTGAGTGCTTATTATATGTCAGGTATTCTCATATTAATTTTCTCATTTAATCCTTGCAGTAACCTAATGAGATAGGTACTGTTATTATCAGCATTATAGACTTCCTTCTGGCTTCAAGCAAACTTGATTCACAAAGCCAGAGTATTTTAGGCACTGGTTGTGTTTTTTGCTTTTTTGTTTCCTTCTTAGCCTCATTGGAGTTTTAAAATTTGATTTATTTTCTATTTATGATAGGGCTACATTCTTCTCTACCCATTAACTGACACCTTTCTCTCTTCCCCCTTTGGAGGAATTCCCACGTGGGATCCATGGTCATGTTTGGGATTTAGCAGAATTCCACTGTCTCAGTTTTGCGCTACCTCTCTCCTGCCTGGTCAAACAAATTTAAAAAAGGAAAGGGCATTTATAAATATATGCTGTCTTCCGTTTTGTCCCCCCAAAAGGGCGGTGGTCCTCTTCCCCACTATGATGAACCTTGCCTAGCTCTGGAAATCTATCCCAGATCAAACTGGAATCTACTTTCTGTGTAGGATATTACTCAGCACGTGTGCAGTTGCTCTTAGAATGTGTGTTCCTTAGTAAATTTATATTTAGGAGCACTGTTTATATCTAGATTTCCTTATTACTCATATTCATAGAAAGTATATTTTGCACTTGAATTTGGAGATTTCCCTAGAAAACATGGCTGTCAAATCCTTGTGGGAGTGCGTGCGCGTGCATGGTCACACACACACATATATGCTCTCAAATTTGCCTGCTGAACTCTGAGATTATTAGTCATGTTTTTGAAGACAGTTGTCTGAATTCTCAAATCATTGATCAAGTGTGTATGCACAGAAATTGTCCAGTTACAGTCTAGAATATGGGTCTAAATCTGTGTAATCGCCTACTGTGGCTTTATGGGGATAAGCCGAATAGTTTCTTTAGCCTTTTTCTTTTGGTGCTCAGTCCTATTCCTGTCCCTTGATAACCTAACTTCTTAGGCTTTGAGAAGAAGCATACAGAAAAGAACCATTCAACACCTTTAACAAAGCTAGTTTGATCTCATGCCTCTTTTTCTCCTAGAGACCTCACCCTGATCTTAGGCTTTTTAAAGGTGGCCGGTTAACCACAGGCCTAGCTCACTATACCCGTCAAACAAAAAATATGAGAACGTTTTTTGCCAAAATGAGTTTTTGTTTTTTTCTCCAACTGAAAGTTCAGTA
This sequence comes from Camelus bactrianus, assembly GCF_048773025.1. Taxonomy (NCBI): domain Eukaryota; kingdom Metazoa; phylum Chordata; class Mammalia; order Artiodactyla; family Camelidae; genus Camelus; species Camelus bactrianus. Next base: position 52,637,501 of record NC_133542.1, read on the forward strand.
TCTTTTATTATCCAGTTGTGAATCTCGGAGGATTCCTGCAACATGGCCTACAGAAGTATCAGAACTTCACAGCAGAGTTAGAGGTTTAGCTTCTAGTTCCCTCTGGAAGTTATAAAGTAAAGCTCAATAAACGATTTCTGTAAAGGGACAGGTAAGAAACATTTCAGAGACATACAGTCTCTGTTGCAACCACCAGACTCCATGGCTGTGTTGGCCACCACAGACGATAACATTCACGAGTAGCCACGGCTAGGTCTGTCACACACACCACATTTGCCAACCCGAGAGCCAGACTAACAGACAACAAAATGCTTCTGCTGGGCTGCACACATATGCAGCATGATTCTTCTTGGAATACCTTTTATAATGTTTTAATATTTTAATATCTTTTTTTTTTTTAAACCCAGGTGAACAAGGACTTTGGATCTATTTTTTCTACTCTTTTGCCTGGTGCTAATGCTATGCTTGCACCACCGGAAGGGCAAACTGTATTAGATGGCCTGGAGTTTAAGGTTGCCTTAGGAAATACTTGGAAAGAAAACCTAACTGAACTTAGTGGTGGTCAGAGGTGAGTAATTCCTTTGCAGTAATTCCTCTTATTTTATTATAATCCGTCATTTCACTGCCCAGTTTTATTTCAGTTTTGCTGTTCTATCTTTGCATGTAGAATTTAAGGAGCCTAATATAAGATTACAGATTTTGGTTAGAACATCTGATTTTTAGTAGGCAAAAGAAAACTAGAAAAACAATTATTTTCAGACATTGGAAAAGGAATAACCCGAGAGTATGATACATGAACGAAATGAAAGAAGATTGCTGAGCCCAGTGTTTACCTTAGCTTTCTCCCTAGGAGCAATTCCTTGATTGTAGGTGCAGGGAGGGAAACCCACACAAAGCCCAGTATTCTCACTAAGTGAGGGAAGCTCCTTACCTGCGGAGAGCCACACACACAGTCACTGAAGATGGTTATTAATTTTGTATTTCTTTCCCCTGCTGGATGTACAGTCCATAATCCTTGAATCATTCTCATGTGCCCTGTGTCATCTTGTAACTTTTATGGGTGTAGGAAATGCTAAGACCAGTTAATTTCTCTTATGAAATCTTTTGTCATTCTTATGAGTAGAATAGCAGCCCACTCTATCTTTTTCATTATTGATAAAATTCCTAAATATGTTAAGAGTCTAAAAGACAGTTTCTGCTGCTTGTCAATTGAAATTAAGTCCCAAAATTTAGATCCCAGTATCTTTAACTGTTTTTGCCAAAGTTTCAGAAAAATTTGAGGAAAATACAGAATGTATGCTTATTTTCTTATTGGAGCCTAAAAATTATTTCCGTAATTAAGATGATATAAGCTTTTCTTCCCCAGATAAACCACAATTCAGCATAGTAGTTTACCTCTTGGTAATATTTTTTCCCCAAATGATTAAGTTTAGAGCTCAATGCATTAAGTATTTGGCATAGAAAAAGCCCATGAAACATAATTTCAGGTTGCTCGAGTGCCCGCAGCTACCTCCTACAGAAGTGAATGCAAGGCTCCCTGTTGTCGGTTTTTATTGGACTCTTTCATTCAGTTCCTTTGCTAGAAATTTTGGTTTCACCTTCCCAGACCGCCTCTACTTCTATAAACTTTTCTTCTCCTACTTACATGTTTCTTAATAAATACCCTGTTGGAATACAGTAAGCATTAGATTGACTGTTTAGTGCTGCATGCCAGGAGATACTTGAAGTTACAGAATTAAGTGTGTTACAAATGTTACTGTGACTTTTAGTCAACATTAGATAACTATAAACATTTTGTATTAAAGGGTTTTCTATAAAATGTTTAAGAGAAATATTGTAAGAATTCTAATTCTTCATACCAGATTGGAACAAAAACAGGTACAGTTAAAGGAGATGTAGGAGAGAACTGAAAAAGAGCTATAGAATCTATGAGTGGCCGTAACTACAAACTTTAAATAAGATGTATTAGTCAGGCTTGCCCAGAGAAACAGAACCAATAGGATATATAGATATAAGAAGAGATGTATTATAAGGAATTAGCCCATTTTATTGGGAAGGCTGAGAAGTCCCACAGTTTGCTGTCTGTAAGCTGGAGAGCCACTGGTGTAATTCAGTCTGGGTCTGAAGGCCTGAGAACCAGGTGGAAGCACTGAGGGCAGAATATGCATGTCCTGGCTCAAGTAATCAGGCAGGAAGGGATGAATTCTTTCCTCTTCCTCTTTTTACTAGTTAGGCCCACAGCAAATTGGAAGATGTCGGTCCACTTTAGGGAGAGAGGGCAAACTGCTTTACTGAGTCTTCCAATTCAGATGCTGATTTCATCCAGCACACCCTCACAGACACATGGAGAAAAAATCTTTAGCCAAGTATCTGGGTACCCTGTGATCCAGTCAAGTTGACAAAATTAACCATCACATAAGAATTGTTCGAACTTCCGACACTGTGAAGTGTTTAGAGTAATGAGCCATAATCTGTACATAATCTGTATTCTCAAATAGTATCAGTAAAAAAAAAAAAAAAAAAAAAAAAAAAAAAAAGAGTATGCATGTGTTTGTGTGCATGCACACGTGGGTGCATACGTAGTAAAAGTTTGAAAGGGGGCACCTAAACCAGTTACACTGTTAGGAAGGCAACTGTCTTAAGTAAGTATATAGCCCTCAGTCACCTGCTACTTAGGCATCTAATAGGGAATTGGGGAAGGAAAGAAAATTAGCACTAACTGTTAAACACTTTCTTAAGGACTAGATGCCAAGCATATCTTAATTATCTGACATGAAAGAATAGTATATATATATATATATATATATATATACCTGTTCTATTCAAAATAAAGCTCACTGAAGAGAGGAAAAATGGAAAGGTAAAGTAAAACATTTTAATACAACAGTGTTGAAGTTTGATGCTTTAAATTCTTTTCTCCATGGCCATCTTTCAGCTAAATCTGCACTATTCATAATAATGATAACAGGATAGCAGGTTTGTTCAGTGTTTTAGTAAAAAGTGGTAAAATCAAGTTTTGGTGGCTTTTCTTCCGGCCTTCTTTTTTTAGGTCTTTAGTGGCTTTGTCATTAATACTGTCCATGCTCCTCTTCAAACCTGCTCCAATTTATATCCTGGATGAGGTAGATGCTGCCTTGGATCTTTCTCACACCCAGAATATTGGACAGATGCTACGTACTCATTTCACACATTCTCAGGTAAGAATGAGAAAGAATGCCACAGAATACTTCTAGTATTTGTTTTCCTAAAACTATTCTTTGATATAGTGGTCACTGTAAATAAGGTATTTAGGATTGAGGAATACTGAAACTTTGTGTATCTCTTTAAATATATGCTTCTATTCAAATGAGTATAGAAGGAAAGAGGGTTTTCATTTGTTACTAAAGAAAGAGCCTGGCATTATAGTTGTCAGTTGTAGCATGAGGGAGAACCTGAGTTTTCCATAATTTGGAATTGTTTAGGGTAATTATTTTCTCTAGCTAGTTGCCAGGGGGTGCACAATCAAAACAAGACTGTTTCAGGGATATACCTGAAAAATACCTCAAGAAATCATGTGGCACTATATGGGGTACTGTTCAACCCTTCTAGAAAGTAGAGAAAAACCCTGTGAAGCTAAAAACAGTTTGTTTCTACTAAACTGCTGCTGCAGGAACTAGGGCTGCCAAATAAGATTGTACAGATAATGCACTGAACAGCTCTGGGGGACTTCACTTAACACAGTTATCTTAGACTGTGTGTCTATTACAGAAGTTTTTCAACAGATAGCAGTGAAGTGGTACCTTTTCTTAGTTATATAGATGTTCCATTTGAGCTAATGATAGTGCTGTAGGAACCTGAAACTGTCTTTGATGTTATTAAAGTATCACAGAGAAAAATATTTCAGCAGGGCATTTACAGCGAACAAGAAGACAGTGAAGCCAGCTGTAGATAGCAACAAGGAGTCAACCAGCAGGAAGCAGTAAATGTGGGGGAGGAGGCACTCACAGTACAACTGAGAGACTCCTAAAACTGAATATGGAAAGAATTCATTTAGGTGCCTAATATAACTAGCTGTTACCTGCATTTGAGGATGTTTATTTGCTTGGAGCCAAGAGTTTAAAATCAAAATATCTCCCAATGATTCTTAACTCCGAGTATAAAAAGAGTGAACAAGAATATTGCAAAATATTTTTTATGCTTTGCTTTTCTTTTTCCCTTAAGTTCATTGTGGTATCCCTAAAGGAAGGTATGTTCAACAATGCAAATGTCCTTTTCAAAACCAAGTTTGTGGATGGTGTTTCTACAGTAGCCAGATTTACTCAATGTCAAAATGGGAAAGTTCCAAAGGAAACCAAACCCAAGGCAAAAGGACCCAAATGATCACATGGAAATTACAAGGACAAACTTACTCCTTCAGCTTGACCTGTTTTTTAAACACAAACCTTTTAAGAACTTGGGATTTATCTCATATGTTTATATAAAAATTTAATATTTTGTTACTTAACCCGTTTTCTCTTCCTTTATGTAATCACTTATAAATGAACATAAATTCCTCTTTTCTGAATTAATGTTAACTATGGTCCAATTACTGTGATTGTGATTTTATGCATGTCATCAAATGCTTTTTCTTATACCAGTCTTTTATAGATTAGGGAACCTGAGATTTGTAGTTGGTAGTAGATTTTGTATGTAAAAGCAGAATTACAAAGGAACAGATGAAATTAAATTATAGGATAAATACAGCTGACAGCTTTTAATAATTAGTTAATTCCTAAGGTAGTAATAGTGTGTTTTCTATTGCTAATAATGTCATATAGGTAAAGAAGAATTATAAAGCAAGTAACTGGACCAACAAAAGGAACACAGAGCTCTTAGGCGAGCACTGAGCTATTTCTGGTTAGTTCCTTGATGACACAGTGCCAGATCCCTGATTTAGACTCAGATGGGAAACTGATATTGAAAGATTTCTCTCATTTTAATGCTGAATATCATGTTTCTATATGCTTAGTAATTGGTCTGTGCAATCTTTTAAAGATTATTTTAATAAAAGCTTGGGAGAATGTGTTGCATGTTGCTCTCTGCTGTAGGTTTATCTGAAGTCTCCAAATATTTTCAAAGATTTTTGTCAGCCTTTTCATAATCCAATCAATGACAATCTATTGGTGAGTGAAAATGTAGGAGCCAGCAGACTAAACCAACTTTATCTTTTTCCTTTAGTCGGATACATATATAAATAAATAGATCCATCTGCTGTACCAAAAGGATTCTTAAAATTTGATAATTATTTCTCAGTGTCCTCTGCTTTCCAGTTCAAAAGTATGAATTTCCTTTAAGAATTCAAATGATGGCGCTAACAAACACTGAGAGTGATGCTTTATATGGTTCTTAGTATCTCTTGATGCATTGCTAGAACAGTGTCTCAACTCTCCAAATCTGGAAGGTTCTGACATGATCTAATCTGACCTTGGCCCCACATTTCTTCTTGACACTTGAGTCATAGTTCCTTTGTGGTATCCTCTTCCTATACATGCTCATAGTTCCTGGCCCTGGATTTCACATTTCTTATCTGTCATCCTGATACATATCTGAGAATGTCAGGTGACACCCAGATAGCTGATACTGTGGGGCACATTGGAAAGGAATGAATGTGGAATTAGTTCTGCCCACTGTGGGAGGAGGAGACAAAGCTGTAAATGCTGAGTTATATAGGAAGTCCAATATCACATGCAATAAACGTAAGTTTACTTCTTTTCAAATGAATTGCAAATTGTTTGCCAGAAAGAATTAGGAATTACATCAATTCACACTGTCACCAGTATAGTATACCTGTTGACCATAACCTGTCAGCACTGGTTGTTAATTTTAATACTTGTGATTTACTAGTTATAAAAATAGTATTTAATTGCTATTTTAACTAGCATTTTATAAATAACTTGTAGGATTGGACATTTTGCCATATGTACTAATTTTCTTTGCTAACAAATCTGTTTGCTTTCCTAATTTGTCTTATGTACAGTTTTGCTTTTTGATGGAAACCCTCAAATATTAAATTTTTGTGAATAAAGTTGTCATCATTTGATTTAGAGGGAACACATTAAGGGGGATGGGGTCATTTGTTTCACACATCTGTAATAATGAGTAACATTAATATATATCTATTAATATAAGTTTCTGTACATCAGACACTATTCATTTGTACATCTTTTCACACTTAATCCTAATAATAATGCAGTGAGGTAAGTACCTTTATCATCAGCACTATATACCTAAGGAAACTGAACTAAGCAGAGGAGTCGGGAAACTCGCCCCCAGTGTTAACACAGTGAGTGACCAGAAGGGTTGAGGTACAAGTATCGGTAGTCAGTCTCCAGAACCTATTATATATCACCTCTCTGACAGCTCAGACATCTGCATTTATTGTACATAGTAAATTTAAGTAAATCTGGATGAGTAGTATGCACAACATGTGAAAATTATCTTTAGGAAGAACCTCAAACATTTGAAGAGAGGATTCCTTGTACTTTTTGGGTTTTTGTTTTGGCATTTCAGGTACGCTAGCAGCAAATGCAAAAGCAGACTTGAGAATCCCTCTTCCAACATGGTAGAGTAATCTAACTCCCACAGTCATGTCATCTGCAACTGGGGCAGTTTCTTCCTTTTCAGTCTGTAAGCCTTTTATATTTTCTTGCCTCACTGCACTCACTTGTACTTCCAGCACTATGTTGTATAACAGATGAGAGCTGGCATATTTGCTTTTTTCCTCAAAATTAGAAGGAAAGCATTCAGTCTTTTACCACTGAATATAATGTTAGCTATGGGCTTTTTCAGTAGATGTTCTGTATCAAGTTAAAGAAGTTTCCTTCTATTCCTAGTCTGATCATGATTTTGCCATGGATAGGTGTTGAATTTTCTCAGATGCTTTTTCTGCAGTGATATGATCATAATAACTTTTTCTTTAGGCCTGTTAATGTTATGATTACACTGCTTAATTTTTAAATATTAAACCAGCCTTGTATCCCTGGGATAAACCCCACTTGATCATGATGTATAATTCTTTTTATGTGCTGCTGAATTCTATTTGCTAATGGTTTGGTTATGATTTTTATGAATATTCATGAGGGGTACTGTCTTATAATTTTTTTTTTCCTTCTATTTTTTGGGTTTAGGGTAATACTAGGTTTGTAAAGTGAATTTGGAAGTGTTTCCTTTTCTATGTTCGGGAGGATTGTATAGGATTCCTGTTAATTCTTTAAATATTTTGTAGAATTTTCCTGTGCAACCATCTGGACCTGGAGATTTGGGGCGAGGGGAGTGAAATAAGCACAATTCCTTGAATAGTTAACAGGGCTGTTTAAAGTATCTGTTTCATATAAATGACTTACGATAGTTTGTATTTTCTGAGGAATTGTTTCATGTCATCTAAATTGTCAAATTTGTGTACAGACGTTATGGTATTTCTTCATTATCCTTTTGATGTCTTAACTGATGTCCCTTCTTTCATTCCTGATACTGGTAATTTGTGTCTTTTTTTCTTACCTTTGTCAGTCTTACTGGAGGCTTGTCAATTTTATTGTCTTCAAAGTACCAGAGTTTAGTTTCATTGACTTTATTATTTTTCTGTTTTCAATTCATTGAGTTTGTTCTTAGCTTATTTCCTTTTTTCTGCTTGCTTTGGACTTAGTTCTTCTCTAGTTTTATGGTGGAAGTTTAGATTATCAATTTGAGACCTTTTTCTAATAAGCAATTATTGCTATAAAAAGAAAAATCCCTCCTAAATCTTTTAGCTAAAACCTCAACTGCATGATTTTGATACATTGCTGTTTCATCTTCCTTAAGTTCAGAATATTTTCTAATTTACCTTGGTATTTCTTCTTTGACTATTGGGTTTTTGGGGAGTGTTTTTAATATCCAAATACTTGGGGATATTCCAGGTAGCTTTACTGATTTCTAGTTTAATTTTGTTATGGTCAGGGATCATACTTTGTATCATTTTAATTTTTCAAAAATTGTTGGAAAATGATATATTTAAGTGCTTCTATTAGAAAATTTTAAAAGATACAAACTCAGTGGCCTAAGGTTCTACCCTAATCTTTATTCTAGATAAATAAGAATAAAAGTAAGCTCAAATTAAATATAAAATATAAAGATGTAACTAATAAAGGATAAAATCAACTATATATGAAGACAAAAAAACAGTGGAAAAAAAGTCAATGAAACCAATGTCTGGTTAACAAAAAGCAACAAAATCAGTAGCTCTCTAATTAGACCAATCAAGGAAACCAGAGAAATTATAAATCACTCGTACCAGGAATGAAAGAAGAGTTGCCAGTATGGATCTTACCTTACTTAAAATACAAAATTATGACTTTTTGTGCCAGTAAATTTGACAGTTTTAGACAAAATGGAAAATTATTAGGAAAATAAAAATCACCACAATTGACATGAGACAAAACCTGAATAGCCTCACATCACTGATACTAAATAGCTCTCCACAAAGAAAACCCCAGTCCCATATAGTTTCACTTAAACATTTTACCACTCAAGGAAGAAATAACACCAGTCATAATTACAGTCTTTCAGAAAGTAGGAGAGAATACTTCCAACTTAATTTATGAGGCCAGTGTTTTTCTGATGCTAGAACTTGACAAAGACATTACACAACAATAGTTCTCATGAGCATAGGAACGAAAATCCTGAAAATATTAGCCAAATCTCAACATCTATAAAAGATAAGCCATTTTCAGGTTTTTTCAATAGATGTTACTGACAGCTAGATATTTATATGGAAAAATAAGCATTGACTCTTCACAGCATACACAAAAAATAACTAAAAATGAGTCATAGACCTAAAAGTAATAGAAGAAAACAGGAGAAAATCTTGGTGGCCTTAGATTAGGCAAAGATTTCCTAGGACACAAAAAACCATAGAGAAAAACAGGGATAAATGGAACATTAAAATTGAAAACATCTCTTTAAAAGACATAAGAAAAAAATCATGGACTAGGAGAAATTATTTTCAATGGATAGAGCTGACAGAGTTACATGCAAAATGTACAAAGAACTTGTAACTCATGTGTTTAATATTTGCATGAATAGTGCAAAGGCAATGATAAGGCAAACTGTCACCTTGGGGTAAATCAGGGCACTACCACACTGCCAGTAGTGCTGACTGCATTCTCCACTGCCATGCATTTGAATTTTTTTGTGGCAATTTCACTTGACTGTCTTTAATGAAGCTGTAAACATTATTTTATGTCCCAACCTCCTGAGTGCATGTCTTTAATAATTTGAGTGATAAAATGAGAATTATGTATAAAGCACTTCTGCTTATCAAGATGGTGGTTATTTTGCAGAAATGCAGTTTCAGTTGGGGCCTGAAGTAGCTTTTTTTAATGGAATTCCATTTTCACTTGAACAGATGACTGAGACAAACTATGGTTATTAAGTCTATGGTATTTGGTAGACATGTCTCAAAAGTGAACACAGTGAGCCTGTCAGAAGGACCTGACATTTGTTGCAAATAATAAAATTGTAGCTTTCAAATTAAAATCAGAATTTTGGCTAACTTGTATTCGTCATTGTGAGTTTGACATCTTCTCAATACTAAAGACTTTGCTGACAACGAATGGATTTTTTTTTTATATTATGAAATGTGTTAACATTTGGAAGATCTGCATAATTCAGAGGTATTTTCCAGTGACCAATGTGTTAGAAAATCATGCATGGGTAAAATGGCCATTGTAATTACAGGAAGGACCACTGGACTTTCACGTTACAGGGTAACATTATTGATAGAGTTTCACATTCCACACTGCGATTTTAAGAAGCTGTCTTGTTGCATTTTGTTGTTGGTATCAAGAAAGAATATCTACATTATCTAATACTCCTCCCTTTTTCCAACTACATAATTATTTCCAACTCCAGACAGGCCACTTGGATAATCTGTCCCAAGTTATACTAGAAAGGAATGGGAGCAGGGTTTAAACTCAGACTATGTAGTTGAAAAGCCCATATTCCTAGCCATTATGATGTAACAAACTATGAATTAGGTATTCTGGGTTTGCACCTGGAGCCGAGAGAATATTTGCATAATTTTGCGTAGACAAGATTCTCTGGTTACTTGTCAGGCATAGGTGGGAGTAAGGAGTGATATATTTAAATCCATTCTAGAGAATGAAGATGGTGGTTTAGTCCTAAGGCTCAAGTGAGAATATGGCTACTAATTCCTAAAGGTATGACAGAATAGTAGACATAAGTGATCCCTTTTCTTGATCATAAGTGATCCCTTTTCTTAAGAGTTTTCGTCAATGGCCTGAGGCTTCACATACTATCTGTCCTTTACAAGACAGCTTTTCTTACGTGGTTTATAGGATGAGCTCTGTTAACTTGATGGTCATTAAGCACCTGAAGTTCTTTTAAACCTCAAGGCCCACTTTTGCTCTGTTCTGCGCATTGGTCCTAGTAGACACAGCTACCCTATTTAAACATGCTGGCATTTTAAGCCCTCTAATGACCCACCGGAGGAGTCCAGCCTATCTTCAACTAACGTCTTTAGGAACAAACCTTACTCCACCCAGTCGGCAATGGCTGCCACTCCTGAACACTGCTTCCTGCTTTGTTTTTGCCGATGCTCATCTCCATGTGGAACAGTCACTCTATACCATCCTATCAGCAGTGCACCCATACCTCAAGATCCTACTCAAAAGTCACTACCTCTGTGGATGCTTCTCTATTCCCAGCCCCTTTCAAATGGCATCAAAAAATGTTCCAAAATAGTAACTGAACAGGTTTTAGTTCTTTTAGCAGATTATAAACTGCTGCGTGCCTCTCTCTAGAGCTCATAACCTATTAATGCCTTGATCTCAAAGATTATTTGCTTAGTAAATGAGTATAAGGAATCAAAAGTGAAAGATGGAAGAGACCATGGTATTAAGTTATGTCCCATATTTCCTGGATTATCAGGTTGACTAGAATGAGACTGATCCATATTCACTCTGAAAAGTTACTGTTCTGTTATAGAACCATGCTTGTGATGAAGTCTCACAAACTGCATAAGCAAAGATTTCATGCTGGAGGCTTTTCCTCCAAAGGAATTGAAAGAGTTGATAGTATCTGCCCTTTTGTATATTATCTATTACTTCCTAGTCTATTTTTGTAGGTGTGAAAACTATATAAGTTGTCTAAACTATTGTATTCCAAAGCTGAAAGGTTTTTATTTCACATCCATCAACTTTACTCAGAGACATAACTGTAAATCCCTTAGTAGATTGGGTATAGAAGTTTGCTTTGTTGCTAATTATGTAGGATTAAAAATTCAAGGCTGATGTTAATCTGAAGAAAGGGAAAAAAATTAAAAAATTTTTATCTTGAGATTGCTTCCAGCTCAGCGTAAGAAGGCAGGTATTAAGCACATCCTGATTACCCGTGCTTTGGGGAACCAGAAAGACCCTGAGTAATTTACTTTTATAAATAATTCCAGTACTTTAAACCAAATCTTCCACTCCCTCTCTCAAGTACTTTCCATCAGGCTAAATGAACCAAATTGTGTGTGTGTGTGTGTGTGCGCGTACGCGCGCACACACACACACACACTGCTGCTAATCCATGGCCCATGCTCTTTCCTGTGGGTTGGTACTGAAACATTTAAATGGCAAACAGCAGATTCAGGATAGAGAAGAAAGGAAGAAAACAAGCACACGTTTTGCATAATTTCACCTGCCACCTGACTTTAACAACTCAAAGTTGCTGTGATCATTCTCGCAGATGAGAACACACAGGCTCAGAGAAGTTAATTTACTTCCTCGGTGAAGGTGCAGCAGAGTCAGAATTTGAATACCTCTTTAATTCCAAGGTTCTTGATCTTTCAACTACACAGCTGTTCCTAAAACATTACTTAAAAATGTAAAAACTATTCAAAAGGGAAAAAAAAAAACTTTCCACACAAGATTTACTTAAATAGGTAGGAGCCTAACTTTGAAATGAACTCCCTTTGCTTTTTGTGTTCATAAAACTGTTAAATAACAAAACATAAAAAATAAGTATTATATAAGCCATAAAAAAGTTTAGCTCAGTAACGTTTATCTAAATTACACAGATAAAGGTGAAATAGCTATTGCTTAGAGAGAGAATGATATTAGCAGCAGCAGAGCAGTTTCTTGTGATTTCAGCGTGTTAATGAGAACCTTGCAATGACTCATTCTCCCCACCGCTCTCCTCACTCTTCACCACTATCAAACGTTGTATCCTGTGCTAGAATGTCATTTGCTGATCACCTACTAGGTACACATATTAGGAACACCTCTGTTCTTTTATTTCATGGCCTATTAAAATACCTCTACTTCATGCTAAAGAGATTGTTATCCAAGTAGAAATGAAATCACCCTGCAGTACTTCAGATGCAAGTTGTTGAGATGAGTCCCAAATATGTATGTATTTATTTTTAAATTTGCTAAAATAAAAGCACAAAACTTAGCAGACTGTGGAGGCGTTACAGACCCCTGAGAACGTATCCTGAGATTCCTCCCCAGAGATCCTGAGATTACAGTCTGAAAAAGACTGCACTGTGCTATAGCGAAGACAACTTGCATAACTTGTACAGACGATCATTATTCTCTGACAAAGGCAAGCTTCCTTCCACAGGAGCATTATCACTAGTGCTTCTCTGTGTTCTTATGGAGGATACAGCTGCTTAACCCCCCTGAAAGGTGACAGCTTCAGAACACCCTTCCTGACTTATCTGGGGACTAAGGAAAGCTAGCTGGAACAGCTCTCCCATTTGGGATCTCATTTTTAATTTCTCAAAGGCCTGTAAAAGTGTCAAATGTAATGTATTTGTTGTGTCTCTCTCATAATGTGAAACTGACAATACCAAACTGATAGACTGACTGAAAAGTTAGAACTTGGTACAGGTTTGCACCCTCTTGAAATGTATAAGGTATGAGGAAAAAACATGTTAAACCTATTCCCACCAGCATAAATAAAAATCATTCTCTATATAATAGGCCAAGTGTGCACGTCCAGTTACGGTGTACATCCCGTTGTCCTACAGGTTAAGTCTCCCCAAATGAATTTTAAACACTTTGGTCTTAGGGAGTAGGCTCATTCTAGCATTATCAGTGCCTAAAATCCCCAAACACACATCTCCTAAAGAGCTCATCTGATTCAACCCTGTTTTTTCCCTCTTGAGGCAGTTTAAGCCTAGAGAGGTCACGGGACGTCAGGCTGTCTTATGCCCAGCCCAATTCTTCCTCCATCACGTGTGCTGCCCAAATCCCCTGCTCACTCTGTGTCCCCGTTACTTCAGTTCTTTCCTTTGTGCCATTACTCAGACTCTCCATGCTATCTTATATGTTTCTTTTGCCCGGAAGCTGTTTATTCCAATCTCTGCCTAGAAGTTGTCTCTAGATTGTTGAAATCTCAGAAGCTTTGCCCAGATAGAGTGAGTTACTGCCCCTTCTATACTGCCTCCGTGTTTTTAAGACCTCTCTTGGAGCACTTGCCATATTCTTTCCGTGCTAGCCCCCCGCAGAGCAGGAGGGCAGCGGCACCTCTTTATCCGTAGTGCCTGGCGCAGTCCCTGACAAGCAACAAGTATTTCATAAATGGCAAGTATTGCTCTTGTTAAAAATCTGTCATTTTAAAGAGAAAGATAACTGAGGAAATATCACTCGGACAAGAGGTAGAGCAGAAGTGTCTGCAAGAGGTTCATTACATTATCTGTAGCCAAACCACACAGCGTAGGCATGGAGGTTCTTCTGTCCAAGGGTAGGAAGGGAACGATCCTTTACTGGAAGCAAAAGGTAATGCCATTCGAGGGAAGAGGGAAGAACATGCATAAGGCATGAAAACATGAAAAACACTGAATGCTGGGGAACTGAAAATATTTGTATGTGCCTGGATTATAGATTATGTAAATGGAGTCAAGAAGCGAAGCTGGAAGGTGTGGAGAAAATGGAACCCTTGTGCACTCTTGGTGGAAATGGAAATTGGTACACCCACTGTAGGAAACACAGGAGGTTCCTCAAGGAATTAAAAATAGAACTACCACATGATCCAGCAATTCTCCTTCTGGGTCTTCGTCCAAAGAAAGCACAAACACTGACTCAGAAAGACACGCACCCTCACGCCCACTGCAACATGATTCACAACAGCCGTGACATGGAAGCAGCTTAGTGTCCACTGACAGATGAATGGATTAAGGAAATGTGATATGCACACATACACAACAGATCATTATTCAGCCATAAAAAGATCTTGCCATTTGCAATAACATGATGGGCTTTGAGGGAATTATGCTAAGTGAAATCAGTCAGACGGAGAAAGACAAATGCCATATGATCTCACTTATATGTGGACTCTAAAACAACACAAGAACCCAAGCTCATGGATACAGAGAACAGACTGGTGGCTGCCAGAGATGAAGGGTGTGAGATGGGCAAAATGGGTGAAAGGGGTCTCAAGGTGCAAACTTTCAGTTACAAAATAAATAAATCATGGGGATATAATGTACAACATGGTGATTATGGTTAATAATACTGTATTGCATATTTGAAAGTTGCTAAGAGATCTTAAAAGATCTCATAAGAAAAAAATTTTGTTAACTATGTATGGTGATGGATGTTTACTCAGCTCACTGTGGTGATCATTTTGCAATATATACAAATACTGAATCATTTTGTTAGACACCCAACACTAATAAAAGGTTACATATCAGTTTTACTTCAATGTTTTAAAAAATGAAGCTGGAAAGGCATTCTAGGACTGGATTGAGAAGTCTATTTGACTTGAAACTGTCCTTTTAAATTGATTTGAATGGAAAATTGATGCTAGAAAAGCTAATCAGAGATCAAGAGAATAAAATTGAAACTCCCCCCTAAGATATAAAAGGAAAATATTCAAACAGGAGGAAAAAGATGTAACAAAAATTATTCGGCTATGGATGTGGACCCATCACCTAACCTTGAAAATTGAGCACAATTCTAACAAGAGCAATAATGAGAGACATAAAATGTTCCTGAACAGGGAAACAATACTACAAAGGCAAGCAGAAGATGTTCCTCCATTTAAGGCAAAATCATTGGAAAAAGAACCACACCTAAAACAGTCTAGGCCCTCCGATTTGCTTTAAGTTACAAAGGCACCATCTATAACTAAACTGTAAGTTTGATATATTCAAACGCAAACTCACAGAGGGAGAATTATTACTTCACTAACTCTTCAAAAGTCCAAACACACTAATGAAATTCTACTACAAAAATTTTTGGTGCCTCCTGCTTTACCTAAACTACAGACATGAAAACAAGCCTAACTCAGCAACCCAAGATGGAAACAAGGTTTGCCGTGTATTAGGTGCTTAACCTAAGAGGGAGTCCAGGTAACAGCATCAGAGCCAACGAGGCTCGCTCTCAGGAGCCCCTCGTCGTCTCACTCCTGCCTCACGAACGCTCCTCTGTACTTTCCCTCCTGAACCAGCCACTCAAGTCCTCCTGACATACTTGGTTCTCACGCTTTTGCCTGGCCTCCTGGTCTTAAATGGCATGCTCTTGTAGGTCCTTTGTCAGTATTTCTGCAGGACAATTTCTGTCCAAAACTATTCACTTCCCACCCGCTGCCAACAAGGCCTTGTTCCCACCTCACTCCCAGGCCCAGCCTCAGTTTCTAAAACTACAGCCCAGGAGAAGCCTTGCATCCACTGCTCGTCTGGGAAGGAAATTTGAATCTAAAAATATTCTAACGAGCAATTTGACTCATACACTTTTTCCTTTCTCTAAAAGAGTATCAAAAGTTTGTGACAATAATGCCAACGACTCTAGTTATTGCAGGATCCCTCAAATCAGTCACGCTCTCCCCTACAGCCCAGGGAACATTATCAAATACCCCAGATCAAAGGCTCGTTGCACATTAAGTTTATAAATGCAGCAGCTGTCACAAATGGAAGAATTTCTTGGCATTCAGTCTTTCAGGATGATAACCACAGACTAATGTGCTGGCGCAAAGACCTGTTTCAACCGTGTGCAAGATGTGGTGGATTCCACTGAAACTGCAATTAGCAGTCTTCATGTTTTTACATTTTTTTCCTGAGAATACATGCTCAGAGATTTTTCAGGTTTAATTTTTAGCTTCTGAAGCCAGGTATCATAATACAAATTCCTGGCTTTCCTTGAAAACACTCCATTTCAATTGGTATTTTCTTAACAGCATGTATATTTTATTTAATGTTAAAAGGTTTCCAAATGGGCTTATTAATACCCGCACCTTCTTTCTGATTGGTATGACTCAAAAAATATGATAAGTAGGCAGCAAGTATTTGGAGAGGGAGAGGCATCAGTTTGTGGATCACTTTTGTTAGAAAATATGGTGGGGGGAGCTACATGTTGAATACAGCTGCTATCCGCCATTTCCCTAGAAAGCAAAAATGCCCTAAACCACATACCGCTTTTCCATTCTATATGCATATGAAACAAAATTAGAAAGTAGTGCTGGAATTTTAGAATTAAACTGGGATATTCCTCTTATTTTCAAACGTTCAATTACAACATTAGAATTCTTTTAACTATTTTATGTATTCTGAATTATAAGAAAAATGGATGTGCACGGCAGAAACACTCAAGTTGTTTTTATACCATTAATTAAAAAGAAAAATATTGCTCCGCCTCACCACCCACACTCTTATTTCTAGGGTATGGCCTTTGGAACACTTCTGTTTTAGTCTTTCTTTCCTAATTAATATTAACAATTCCCTTTCCACTGTGTTAGTATTACAAAGTTTCAAAGTTTTATTTGAACAGGTTTCTTTTTGACCCAGGAGATACGGAAATGACCTTCCTATTTAATTAGTTTGAGCAGAAATTCTACCATGCATTCTACTTCTGATTTGCATTCTCAACCAAGTATTGCGATCAATCTGTTCCTTGTGTGTAGTGGGCTTCTCAAGCTACACAAGGCAAATCGACTTTAGCCTAAGACAAGATTTCGAATTGAACAGTATCACATTGGTTCACCCTTATTTTCCTCTCATTGGTTATATTCTTTTCTGTCACTTTTACTGTAAACATAGAACATTAGTTTGTCTCTGAGCCCATTCAATTATTTTTACAAAAGAATTCAAGGCAATGTCTTGTGTCAAGTTTTCTGCTGCTTTTCCTACAGCTAGTTAAGTTTCAACAATGAGCGGCACAGCTTCTGTATAGTGTGAGTTATGTTCAGATGATGTTGACTCAGTTTTGGCATCGTGGTCCACTGACCTGCCTCACTCCACTCTGGGTAGAAAGAAAATTATACCCTGAGGGAGGAACGAACTCTTTTCAGCCCCACCCGTCTTAGGAAGTTTCTCTTGGTCAAAACACAAATGTGCATTTTTCCTGACTGAGGAGTGCTCCTAGAAGGATACTACATGTTTACTTTTTTTCTTATTACATATAATTTTGAAAGATTACATAAAAGCTTTGGAAGGTATTGTGCAAAACATGAAATCACAGGATAGTGGTATTATGAGTGTTTTTATATTCAAACAATTAATCCATATTATTGTTAGGTATATATATTGTTATGTAGTACATTCCACATTTTAAAAATAATGTTTATGAGGAAAACATTGTTAAGAAGACTAGAAACAGCCATAGTTTGTATCTGAACTAGATGCTGGGATACAAAGAAAGTTACGCAAAGAAAATTGATTCAACTCAGAAGAAGCCTAGTGAATAATATGACATTTCCCTGCTTGAATTATCCACGCCTCTATTCTGTTTCCAAGTCAGCCACATCTGACTCGATCATACACATTTACGTCAATTTATTAGCCATCCATCTGAAAATAAGAGGAAGATTCTAACAGTAATGAAAGTGGATAGTGAGAATGTTCAAGAAATAAATAACCACCTACCTATATGTAAGCACTAGGCTGTCAGACACTTCTGGCCGTTAAGTAAAAAATTTACCAAAAAATCACTTAACAGTATATTGTGTATAATATGATTCTGCAATATAAAATACAAAGAATAAAGTACTTAAAATGCAGAGAAAATATGCTTTAAAACTTTTAAAACAATAAATCAAAAAATCAGGAATTAGGTGCTTCCTTTTCTCTCAATATCTATGAAACAAGATAAACTCTATGAAATAAGATATGATTAAATAAAAGAAAAGCTTGAAATAAAATTGTGCTGAGAAGCAGGTAAACTAAAAGAAAATACTGAGATAAGAAAATTCATAATGATACTAAAAAGAAAAACAGAATTATAATTTACATTAGAAGCAGTTAAGGTCAGTCTAAAAAATCAAATCAATATTATGGAAAACAAACATGAGGTACTCTTTCAGTTACTTAAAAAAAAAAAAGGTAAAGAGAGAAAAATAAGTAATGAAAATTAACAGTTTGGCCAAAAGGGACCTAATACACAAAAATTAGTTCCTAAGGAAAAGTCCAGAACAAATTTTCCAGAAAAAAATGAAGATGTAAGGAAAGAATATTTGCCTGAGGTGAAAAAAGGCTTGACTTTAAAAGGTCTCACTGAGTGTTTAATGCTTAATGAAGAGAACAACATCTGGATAAAACCTTTAATACATGTATAAATAATATGTAAACATACCTAATTTAAATGTAAAATAATATATATGTACTTTTCAACACCCCTTTATGATAAAAATCATTACCAAAGTGGGTATAGATGGAATTTATCTCAACATAATAAAAGCTATTTATGATAAATCTACAGCCAGTATAATACTCAACAGTGAAAAGCTGAGTCTTCCCACTAAAATCTGGAACAACACAAGGATGCCCACTCTCACCACTTCTATTCAACGTAGTGTAGGAAGTTCCAGCCACAGCAGACAAGAAAAAGAAACAAAAGGGATCCAAATTGGAAGGAAAGAGGTAAAATTGTCATTATATGCAGACAACATGTTACTATATAGACAACCCTAAAGACTACACAAAAAATACTAGAACTGATAAATTCAGTAAGGTAGCAGGATACAAGATTAACATACAGAAATCTGCTGCATTTCTTTACACTAACGAAATATCAGAAAGGGAAAGTAAAAAAAAAAAAAATTCCTTTTAAAATCACATCAAACAATAAAAAATAAAATACTTAGAAATAAACCTGATCAAGGAGGTGAAAGACCTATGCTGAGAGCTGTAAAACACTGACAAAGGAGACGGAAGAGGATTCAGAGAGATGGAAAACTATCCCATGCTCTTGAATTGGAAGATTTAATATCGTTAAAATGGCCATACTATGCAAAGCAATTTGCAGATTTAATGCAATCTCTATCAAGTTACCCATGATATTTTTCATGGAACTAGAACAAATAATCCTAAAATTTATATAGAACCATAAAAGACCAAGAATTTCCAAAGCAATCCTGAGGAAAAAGAACAAAGCTGGAGGCATAACACTCCCAGACTTCAGACAATACTATAAAGCTACAGTAATCAAAAGAACATAGTATTGGCATAAAAGGACATATGGATCAATGGAACAGAACAGAGAGCCCGGAAATAAACCCACAGTCTTTTGCTTAATTAATCTTTGACAAAGGAGGCAATATACAAGGGAGAAAAAGCAGTCTCTTCAGCAAGTAATGTTGGGAAAACTGGACAGTCGCATGTAAATCAATGAAGTTAGAACACTCCCTCACCCCAAACACAAAAATAAACTCCAAATGGCTTAAAGACTTTAAATATAAGACAGGACATGATGAAACTCCTAGAAGAGAACATAGGCAAAACATTCTCTGACAAAAATCATAGCAATGTTTTCTTAGGTCAGTTTTCCAAGGCAATAGAAGTAAAAGCAAAAATAAACTACTGGGACCTGATCAAACTTACAAGCTTTTGCAGAGCAAAGGAAACCATGAACAAAACAAAAAGACAACCTATAGAATGGGAGAAAATATTTGCAAACAATGCAACCGACAAGGACTTAATTCCCAGAATATAGAAACAGCTCACACAACTCAATAAGAAAAAAACAAAGACCCCAATAAAAAAATGGGCAGAAGACCTAAACAGACATTTTCCAAAGAAGACATACAGATGGCCAACAGGCACATGAAAAAATGCTCAGCTTTGCTGATTATTAGATAAATGCACATCAAAACTACAAAGAGGTATCACCTCACACTGGTCAGAATGGCCATCATTACAAAGTCTACAAATAATGAATGCTGCAGAGGGTGTGAAGAAAAGGGAACCTTCTTACACTGTTGGTGGGAATGTAAATTGGTGCAACCTTTATGGAAAACAGTATGGAGGTTCTGTAAAAAACTAAAAATAGAGTTACCATATGATCCAGCAGTTCCATTCCTGGGCGTATATCCAGAGAAAACTCTAATTCAAAAAGATACCTGCACCCTGATGTTCATAGCAGCACTGTACACAATAGCCAAGACATGGACACAACCTAAACGTCCACTGACAGATGACTGGGTAAAGAAGCTGTGGTATATTTATACAATGGAATACTACTCAGCCATAAAAAGAATGAAATAATGTCATTTGCAGCAACATGGATGGGCCCAGAGATTATTATACTAAGTAAAGTAAATCAGACAAAAAAGACAAATACCGTATTATATCACTTCTATGTGGAATCTAAAATATGAATACATATGAACTTATTTCGTATTATCTTATCATACAAATGAACTTATTTACAAAACAGAAATAGGCTCACAGACATAGAAAAAAAGTTTATGGTTACCAAAGGGAAAGGGGGTAGCGGAGGGATAAATTAGGAGTTTGGGATTAGCAGATACTAACTACTATATATAAAACAGATAGATAATAAGGTCCTGCTGTTTACCACAAGGAACTATATTCAATATCCTGTAATACACTATAATGGGGAAGAATATGAAAAAGAATACGTGTGTGTGTGTGTATGACTGAATCACTATGCTGTACACCAGAAACTAATACAACATTGTAAATCAGCTGTACTTCAATAAAAATAAATGAATAAATGTACTAGAAATTCATAAACATTTGGCAAAAATGTCTGACAAAGGAAAAATCTCTGACTGGCGTTGACATCTCCTTCATAATATTATATATCAAAAGGTATTTGAATAGAAGCTATACAGGAAAAAGTTGTAACAAATGACTTCTATATTCAGCCAAGTTGATAATCATTTAAGAAAGCAATAAAACATCATCTCAGTTAAGCGAAGCTTAAAAAGTATCGCACACGTAGTCTTCTTAGGGCTAAAAACAAAAAAACGAAACCAAAAAAAAATGCCCTCCAAGAAACAGTCCAACTACTCAAGGGATGAATTAAGATATAGAATTAAATAGATGCAGTTTAAAATGTTTAATAGAGACCAATGAAATCAGCATTGTTGAAATTATTTAAAGGATTACAAAATAAGGCAAATGCAAAAAATAATTACTGAAAAAAGCAATCAAATGACCAAAGCCTGGGTGTTCCCTGTCCATAATACACTACTTCCCATCAGTGTCCATTTAAATGCTTTCACCAATCACTTGAGTTAGGAAGTGAGGTAGGAACCTTTTTATCTTTATTTCATCCTATACTGAACTCAGCAGTATGACATTAAAAGTGGCCTCCCTGTTTTTCAACATGCAATGTGTAATGTATAAATTATTCAAAATTTGTTTTTACATAATTATTTGGATAAATTATTCAAAGGTTACACCTGTTTCACCAGTTTTAAAGTCCATGGTGACTATCCTCACAATTATCACAGAGAACCATATACCATATATATCACCTTTAAAAACAGGAAAAAACCCTAGAATAAACAATTATGTCATATATTTGTGGCATCACACAATAAATGGATTCCAAAACAAGGTTCCCAACTAATCTTAGTCCAGACTGTATCCCAGTGGTGTCTAACTTGAAGGGTTTTCCTTCCTTCTGGTTTTTTTATTTGTTTGACAAACTACCTAAAAAAAACTCAAATAGGTTAGGTTTACAAAGCACAACCGAGTTCCATAAAACAAAGAAGTTATGCGACACAGTAAGGTTTACTACATTTCCATTAGAAGTCTACAGTCTAATTATTAAGTGGTCACAAATCTGTATTTCATGCAAAATAAAATTTCTGTGTAATAATAGTTTATTATAATTATGGTACCTTAAATTTATTCGGGCTCTAAATTTTATTAGAAGCATTAAAATGAAATTAGAAACAATTGAGCTCCCAATTTACTGACATACTGTTAAAGAAAGTCAGGTCCATAGGCCAAATTAACTCCATGTGTGCATTTAAACAGTAAGCGCATGTTCAGATTGGTGCAAACTGGGTTTAGGATGAAAATTTCTATGCCAAGAACTTGGAGACACACTGACTTCATCTGTATAAACCACTTTGGTCTATAGATAAGGTAACATTCAGAAATGCAGGAACAGTATGGACAGAGGTAGGATCCAGGTGTCAAATAGCTTAGCGGTTCCCAAGTTCAAAAGATTTATAAGTGACCATCATGTATAGTCACTGATTCAAACGCAGGCAAATCTATTCATATTTCATCTTGCAGATTTAGGTCATAGAATAGTTTGGTGTAAGTTTGGTGTAAGCCTTTTACAACTTCATAAAAAGATGGGTAAATTTTGACTATATCCATTACAACAAAATTTTTCTCTTTACAAAAATATGTAAGTCACTATTGAAAACACATATAAGACAATAAAAATCACACACAATGTCATTATCCAGTTATAACCAATCCACATTGTCAGGTAAACACTTTTGGTATTTCTTTCTAAGTATGTAATATATACTTTTTTATTTTAAAAGGTGCATATCTTCACATTTTTTCTTTAATATATGAATAATTTGCAGATGTTTTCATGTTCTTTTACTATAAAATTTTATATTATATGTGATTTAATGCATTCATCAGTTATAGTACACATGTTTACATGCAACCTCTCTATATGTATGTTACATGTATACATATATGCTGTAACCATGATGGAATACATTTACATTCAGAAGGCAAATAATTATGGAAATTGTTCATGATTTTTTGTAAAATGGAAGAAAATATAGAAAAATCATGTGCTTTTAAAAAAAGAAATTGTATACAAACATACTATATATGTGTATAGTGTGTATGTTTGTATGTGTATAAAATAAAAAATAGATATTTTAGCCAATGTAATCACTGTGGGCCTTTGACTGTTTCCCGATTTTGTTATAAGTAACCTTGCAATGAACATTAAATCTTTGTGTACATCCTTATATATTTCTATTTTTTTAATGCCTGTTACATGATACAGGTATCTAATATGTGTTAGTGAAATGAACAATTCTCAAAGCATTTGTAAATTTAATTGCAAACATATAATACTGAAAATATATTAAATACAATAGTAAATTTTACTACTTAGCTTTTTGCAATGGCCTCGCAGCCTGTCTGTCCTTTTGTCTATTTCTTCACGAGTTTATTGCTCACACTACTTGCAGTATCCTTTAAAAATAAAGATCTGACCATGTATTTCTTTCAAAACTCTATATGTATTCCCTCTTATCCACAAACTAAGTCTACAAGGACAATGATACGGTCATGGTGGTCTGCACTTCAGGCTCCGTCTCCACCACAGGGCTCCTTCACTCTCAGTTACCTTGCTGCGGCCGTAACGTGATGCACACGCTCTGTCATCCCCACCCCTCATGCACTTCTTCTTCGTGAACTCTCGTTCTTTAAAGCCCAACTTAGGCATGACTTCCTTTGTGTCATGAATTTCTTCATGCTTCCAGGATTCTGAACGGTCTTCTCATATAGCCCTCACAACTCTGAACTGTGTTTGTTTATATTTCTGACTCCCAAAGTTAGACCATGAACTACTTGAGTTCAAGAATTATATTTTCATCTGTTTTCCTAGCACCTTAATACAATTAGTGAATAATCCATTTTCTTCAGTATGGGTTTAGAATCACGAGGATAACTACAATGCTTCACACACTTCTAACCACCTTAAGAACTTAACATTTATCCAAGTGATCAAATACTATTATAATTTAAAGATTAGATCTGGTAGTCACACGAATTTGGGGTTTACAAAGTCCATTTTTGACACAGATAAACAGGACACCACAAATAATTTCTGTAGTTCACCTATTTCTAATTTCAAATAAAATGAATTTAAAAAGTAACCTCTAGAATATGGTTTTTTCTTTGCCCAAGCTCTGTATTTCTCTTTGTGTGAATAGGGGATAAGCCCATAAACAAAATCCCACAATATTTTGGAAATATGGCTCATAATAACCCCAAAGTGTCCTTAAGAAAAAAGAATTAAATTTTTCCCATGGTAGCATAGTTTGTGTAGACTAGGGTTACTCTGTGCGCTGTCCTGTCATGATATAACTTATGTATAGGCAATTTTTACTATTGTCCTCCAGATTTATCACTTAAATGAGCTTTCTTGATCCATAAAAACTACAAGCAACCTTCATAGTCTGGATTTTCTCAACCCAGCCTACCTGGGACTCAGGTCGACTTGAACTTTAAAAATAGCAGTGCTGAACATGTTTTATGGCTTACCTCAACATCAGAGAGCAGAAACATCTATATCATGTGTGAAAACGTTTGACATGGCTATAAAGGGGGGCTGATTTAGGTATATCAGGGTCAGGACAATACAGGTGTTCAGAAGGGCACAGGAAGCGGGGCAGAGCCTAAAAAACTGACCCTAGAGGAGGCTAACTCTTGGGGAGGGTCTAGGGTGCACTGTCCTTATTCTGTCACCGCAGATGCCAGTTAGGCAGTTGTGGACACAGCAAGGGAACTCTGGGCACAACAGAACCCTTGGAGTCGTGAGAGAAATATGAAGCTTCTCAGCAGAAAAGTAGTGGGTAAGACTTCATAAAAAATCATTGCTGGCTTTAACCAAAAAGCAAGACTCATCTCCGAGGGCTCATCTAGCCATTTGCCTTCTTTTACACACACACACACCCCCCAACACACCTCCATGCCAAATGGAACAATTTTTCCTGACCCCCTTTATTCACTCCCTCCTTGGCCCAGTTTCTAGCACTGAGATTCCTTCTTATTTGCTATACATGTGCTGCTTTCCTGGGAATGGAGTTACATAAATGCAACGTCAGGTTATATCCCCAGGACTCCCTCCTTTTCCAATATTTCCACTCCTGCCCCACCCTGCACAGGTATCCTGGAGCTAACACAGCCCCTCCCCAGCCTCTGGGTAGATGTGTTCACCCTAATCGAGCTATACTCTCATGATTTGCACACCCTTCTTTACTATGCTATACTGAAGATGTTTATTAAAGTAAAACATTTAAACAAAAGAGTAGAGGGCTGAGTCCAAAACACCAAGGATTTAGAAAAAGTGTTTATATCTTACAGGGAACAAGATTGGGTAGGAGGACGTCTACCTGGTTGAGAAGGACTGATAAGAGCTGCTCCTGTAACACTGGGACTTGAACTTGTAACTGGCATCTGAAGTGGGGGCAGTCCCGTGGGACTGAGCCCTCGCCCTGTGGAACCCGATGCTGTCTCCAGGTAGACACCGTCAGAACTGAGTTAAACTTGTGGGACATCGGGTCAGTGTCTGAAGGGACCTGAGTTAACTGGGTGGTGGTGCTGGAACGAATACTCATTGAAGTGGTACCACAGGCTGGGCTCTAAGGCTGCCTGCGGTCACTGTTCAGGCTCCCTGCTCATGTGGGGCTCAAGCTTATCCTCTGCAGGTGGACAGGCTTCTGGCTTGGCTTCCCGAAGGAGCACTGCTGTGAGATGGACTCCAGGCCTGCCTGGGCTCTCTGACTGGGCTTCCTGGTCGGGCAGAGTGCAGGCTACGCTCAGCAGTTTAAAACCCTTTGAACATGTAATATATTTTAATACACATTCTGATTTCAAACTCAATTATTTCCCGGTACCCCCTCAGATAATGGGCTTAATCTGCTCCCTCTCTCTCTCTGTATTTGTTCCTATGGAGTACTTGGAGATGAAGACTCTGAGCTGTATGGATTAAAACAGGGAAATGGAGAGACAATAGATGTGGCTGGGATTTCCATTATCTCTCTGAAACACACTGACAGAAGCCATCATCAAGCAGGGAGGCTTAAGCCAATCTTTCATGGGGGCGTGTCCCTCCCTGCAGTCCACGAGACTTTGAAGGAGTTGCTAGGAATACACTTGCTTTCAGGACAGATAGGATCACTAACTTCTTTCTTGATAAATGGCAGGCCTCTGACTCCCTCTATTTTAATGAAAATGTAACAAAGAATATAATTTGTGATTTTTGCTTAGTGTAATGGTCTTTATGTTGTTCTGACAAGATTTTTTACGTAAGAGAAAATGGGAGGCACTGAAGAAAAGACAGATTGTGCAGACACCATTCAACAGGACATTTTTCACATCTGATAGGACAAGCAGTGGTATTTCTTTAGAAGGACGGGTTTCAAATTGGGTTCCATAGGGTTTCCCAGATATACTGCCACAGGGCTGGGAGAAGCCAAGTAGCTGTAAGATACTGTCCTGATTCTATCAAAACAGTTTCATTTTCTACTATTGGATTATATTTTGTAGAAAGGGAGTGAGCTTAAAAATATACAAATAGATTTTTAAAAGTGGAACACCCCTTTAGAAGAGGTTTGTACAGCGTTGTAACCCTGCTGTGTCTGTCTGTCTCCTGTCTTATGGTACAAAGAAGGAAATAGAAATGGGAAAGGAGAGATTTCCATTGTCATTCCTTCCCCGTCAGAAAGTTGTGAGAGGAAGGCCTGGGGACTCTGGTCTATTAATTTAGATCAGAAGGGTGGTCCACGGTGTCCTAAAGATGGTGCTACCTGGAAACGAAAATGAGCCATGAAAGTTAACTCAAAAATTTAACTTACTACTTTATCAGATGTCAGAGCATCTGCTAAATGCTGAGAGCACCAAGAATGAAACAAGGTGCCTCTCCTGAAAGAACTTATCATCTAGTTTAGGGATTTCTGATCTTTCCACCAATCTGTAGGCAGGTACATTTTTCTGCATTTTGAGTTCCAGATCTTAGCTCAGTCCTTGGTATACAGTTGAAACTCGGGAAATGTATATTGAATGCATGATTCCCTTTGTAATCTTGAAAATAATTCACTGGTCCCTCTGGCTCATTTCAGCTTTGTAATATCATCACTACAAAGTTTGTCCTGATGGCCTTTCTAAAAATAACTGGTAAGTAGAAACTGACAGTGACGTTGTGGACCCAATACATTCTTCTAGATGGAGAACACGTGAGGATTCTACTAAGAAGGGCACCCACACGACGCGTTCACGGGGGTCATATTTGGCCTGGCCGGGAACACCAAGAGTAGCACAAATGTCATCTATCAACAGTGAGTGAATTTGTTAAGAAGATATGGTGGAAGCACAGAGAAACAGTAACACAGTATAATCCTTAATAACTCCAAATTACTATGCCTGTCCACTTCACAGATATTTTATCCTCATTTCATCCTAGCAACAGTCATGTAAAATGACTACGTGGGTGCGTGCAATTCCAATTTTACAGCAGAGAGGCTGCAGCACCTACAGATGAAGTAACTTGCTTAGCATGATTGTTAGTAGGGGCTGGAATAGAGAAAGGTTTTTAGTTTAAATTTTATTATCAAGATTAAAATATTTATGGGAATTTGAAAAGGCAGAAATTATAGGAGGCATGGCCATTATTAAAAGTTAAATCATTCCTTTTTATTATGAAAAGTATTTAATTTAGTGCATCATCTGCAGCATCAAGGGACAGTATTACAGCCAATGTTCTTGCTTGTTATAATGCATTTAAAATTTAAATTTAAAGTTGTTCATAGAGCATATTGATGCTATTATGTAATTTATCGTGGTATATAGATATTAAAACCATTTTTGCTATAAAGCAATTTATTCTCAAAAATGGCTAAATTTCTTAATACTTAAGAAGTCATTTTGTTGAGGAAGAAAAATTAATACAGAAAATTAAGAGATCTTTACTCTTTAGAAATGTCAAATAATTCCCTTTATTTATAAGTAGGTCAAATGAACCATTTGTCAAACAAAACACTTCCAGTCCTTATTTTGTCAAGGAGTGGTGAAATCACTTAACACATGGGAAGAACTGAAACTAAAGGATAATTCAAAAACTAACCAACTAAATAAAAAGGGTCTAATAAGAAAAGAATTACTAAATGTTCCTTACAGTTATTTTTTAAGTTTCTTAAATGTCATGACCCTAATTTATCAGAATAGTAATGACTTAATAATACTTAACATTCTTTTGTGAAGTTCACATTAATTTATTTCTAAATTTGTCAAACTTCAATTTTTTTGAGGTTTGAATTCCAATTTTCCTCTACCCCCTCTCTCCCAAACTTATTAAAACTAAAAACCTGAACAAAATGCATAAAGGCACTAACTGAGAACTCTCAACAGCATATAATAGCAAGCAAATTTGGGACGGAAACAGAAACTCGAAGAATAAGCAATATATCCTTGAGCCCCTGTTTGTTATTTTTCCTCCCATGACTCCCATGACCTTAGGTTTTAAGGCATCCCAAATCTGTGGGTATGGACAGAAAAATCACCAAGAATTTCTCTCTCCTTTTCTTTTCCTTTCTTCAAAGGTTGTGGAAAGGAGGCCCGTAGAACAGTTGTAGAGGAAATTCCAGTTTTGTGTTTTGGTCTGTTCTTTATTGAGTTATAACATTATATAAGTTTCACGTGTAGGACATTATATTTGACTTCCATATACACTACAGCATGCTCACCACCCAAAATTTAGTTTCCATCCGTCAACATATAACTAATCCCCCTTTACCCATTTCATTCTCCCCTAACCCCTTCTCCTGGTAACCACTCCTCTGTTCTCTGTATCTATGTGTTTGTTTTCATTTGTTTTGTTTTGTTCTGTTTTGCTTTTTCATTTACTTGTTTTTTATATTCCACATATGAGTGAAATCATACAGCATTTGTCTTTTTCCATATAATTTATTCCACTTTGTATAATACTCTCAAGGTCCATCCATGTTGTCACAAATGGCAAGATTTCATCTTTTTTATGACTGAATAGTACTCTGGTGTGTGTGTGTGTGTGTGTGTGTGTGTGTGTGTGTATGCACACCATATCTTCCTTAACCATTCATCCATTGATGGGCACTTAGGTTGTTTCCATATCTTGCCTATTGTTAAATAACACTGTAATGAACATACAGGGGTGCAGGTATCTTTTTGAATTAGTGTTCTTGTGTTCTCTGAATAAATACCCAAAAGTGGAATTGTTAGAGCAGGCAGATAGCTAGATATGAGCAGAGAAAGGGGGACACAGACCAAATGGCAGGAATTGGGCAGAAAGGAGGGGCACAGGCCAAATGCAGGAAACCACACATCATGTAAGCAACAGGGATCCTTGGGCAGAGAAAGAAAAGCAGGAACCTTGGGGCTGATAAGGGATCATGCCTTTTGGGATGACAAGTGGCCTGGAGAAGAACAAAGAAAGGTGAGAAAAGGCAGGAATTTCTAGTGTCCGAATGTAACCTTTTGCTCATTATGCCCTCATTTCAATAAAATTAGCCTTGCAGATCAGAAGTACCCATCATGCACCGATGCCATGACACTTCCGATCCACACTAAATAAGGACAAAAATCCCTCCTCCCTCGGGAAGGTGGAGTTGGGATGATAATCAGGGAATACGACCCCAAACCCTTCCCTCTCCAATGAATATTCCGCCCATTCATTTTTACACCCTATGTAACTAACTTGCCAAAGAAACTCAGGGCAGCCGCTCACCTCAGCCTGCCCGCTCTCCCCTGAGAGTGTACTATCCATCCTTTAATAAATCCTCACTTTACCTTTTTTTTAACCTCTAAGTCTTGTTTCTGAATTCTTTCTGAGACAGGACAAGAACCTGGAATACCGGTTGCATATATTAGTAACAGAATTGCTGAATCATATGGTAGTCCTATTCTTAATTTTTTGAGTAACTTCCATACCACAACCACAGTGGCTGCACCAATTACATTCCCACCAATAGTATATAAGGGCTCCCTTTTCTCCACATCCTTCCTAACACTTGTTTTTCTTGTCTTTTTAATGATAGTCATTCTAATGAGCATGAGGTAATATCTCATTGTGGTTTTGACTGGCATAGGAAAATCCAGTTTAAAAAAAAACTCGCCCAGCCCAATGCAAGACCCAGTCACAAAACTGCATTTGCAAAGACAGGATAGCAGTGATGGCCACTCAGGCACTTAAAACTGCAAGATAAAATCCTTCTCTCTGACAAAAAGAACTCAGAAAGGAAGTCCCTGTGGTCCAAACAGTATGGTGGAAATTCAGGTTATTTTTCTTTTTTATTTTTCTCTCACTACTTTGCAGAAGAGGTAAACCCAATAATAGGAAGTGTATGGCAGAACAGAACACTAAAACTTTAGCCTAACAGCCACAGGATCAGTACACAGGACCTCCTGGTGGCAGAGAGCATGGAGAAAATCACAGACAGAGAGGATTTGTAGTAATGAGACAGGAAGGGGGCAGGGCACAGCCATTCAAGGAATCCTACAGTAATTAACATCAAAATGGTGAAAGATTCCACCCCCAGTAGGCCTTAAGGCTCAAAATGGTGGGAGATTTGACTTCTAGCAGATCTTGAGCTTCATTACACGCCCATTGTAATATATTAACATGGTGAATAACATGCCCACAGGCACCACGGCAGTCCCAAGGCTAGCAACAAAAGGTCAAAGAGCGGGAAATGTCCAACTTCCTGGGAATCCCAGCCCCTTCCCCAGACTAGTTAGACTGGTCCTTCCACTTATTAGCAAATTAAGCCACTGAGCCCATAAAAACTGGCAACATGGTGCGCAGTGGCTGCCACCCCCTCTCTCTCCCTCTTCTGCCGGCCGACACTCTTTCTGTGGAGTGTGTACCTACTTTTAATCTGAGCACCCAACCCCCACACCTCATGGCCTTTCTCTTGCCTTTCAATGTATGTCTCTGAATAAATCTACCTTCACTCAACTGTGGCTTGCTCTTGAATTCTTTCCTGTGCGAAGCCAAGGACCCACACTTGGCGGGGCATGTCCCAGGGGCTCAAACAAAGCCTGGGACACGGCCCTCCTCATGCCCCACATCTGTTTTTCCTGCATCAGTAAGAGATCCCTAAATCTGTGTATAAGGTGCCAGGCTCATCCTTTGAACTGCACAAGCATGGAACTGACCTATGCTTCGTCATAAGAACAAGAGAGATAGGCTGTCACACTATAGTTCAAACCGCTGATGAGTTCCCAGACTGGCACAAATAGCACTGCATAAACTCTGCAAACTAGACTGACATCTAAACTACAGTCCAGTCCACAAAGACCGGTGAAGACTTGCATCTGAACCAATGAGGTTGGCTGCTGCTAAAACAAAATGCCGACATTCTCTGAATAATTTAACAATGTCATAATAGAATATTCAAAAAGTTATGGATATAATTGAAGAGTACTTGATATAGAAAGTACCACTAAAATCTTAATAAAACTCACAGATGCTAGAAAATCCACAAATGCTAACCCTGAGATGACCCAGATGCTGGAATTATGAAGCAATTTAAAGCATTGTAACCATGACTCATGAAATATTTCATGAAAATATTCTTGAAATAACTGGGAAGACAGAAGTTCCCAACAAAGAACTAGAAACTATAAAAAAGAAAAACAATGGAAATTTTAGAATTCAAAAAGTACATTAGAATTAACAAAAGTCACTTTTACAGCTCACTTGCAAAATGGACAGAACAGAGAAAAGAATTAACTAGACAATATACCAACTGAAATTTTCCAATCTGAAAAAAAGATTGGAAAAAATGAAAAAATCCTCAACAACTATGTGGGACAATAGTAAAAAAAAAAATAGACATATGTATCAGTGAAGTCCCAGAAAGACAGAAGAGAAAAATCAATGCAGAAGCTTATTTTAAGAAACAGTGGCTTAACATTTCCAAAATTTGGTAAAAGATATAATTAAACAGATACAAGAAATTTCGTAATATTTAACCAAGATAAATGCAAAGAAAACTATATCCCAATACATCAAAACCAAAATTACTGAAAACTGAAAATTAGGAAAAGAATCTTGAAATCAGCCAGAGGAAAGCAACATGCTATATATACCAGGGAATGCCACTTCAGATTTCTCATCAGAAACCACAAGGGGCAGAAAACAGTGGGAAAATAGTTTTGAAGTACTGAGACAAAAAGTTATCTGGTCCAGAATCCTCTATCCAAATAAAATAAGACTTCAGAAATGAAGGAGAAATAAAATACCCTAAGATAAAGTAAAACAAAGAGAATTTGTGCCCAGGACCCCTCCTCTAAAAGAAGGAAGTTGTGTAGGCAAAAGGATTATATCAGAGAAACCTGGAATTTCAGAATAAAGAAACACAGAAACAGAAGATAAATAGAAATATAAATAAACTTCTTTTCTCCTTTAGTTCTTTAAAATATGTATGACTATGGAAGCAAAAATTATAAAATCGTCTGATGGGATTTTCAATGGGTCTTTCTGATCTTATACATATTTTCTGCAAAGGACCACCCCCACTCCACCTTGTCAGATTCTATGGCCAAAATGAAGAGGCATATTGATAAATGAAATTAAGGGACTTTTTTTTTTTTTTTTACTATGGATGTTGTACATTTGATAGGACGAATGAAAATAAGAGTTTTTTATTTTATTTCAAGCTTCAGTATGTTTTCCCCCAAAACCTAAGAACTGAATTTGTCTTTCTGTTAGAATTATAAATATTAAGAGGCTTTTCCACTCTTCCTTCTTGCCTAGTCTTTCTTCTTTAGTTTATTGCTTTCTAGTTCATGTCCTATTACTACCCCTCCACTTACTGTCATGTGTAATGCACATGACAACTACAAAATAAAGAGAACAGGGTAAAGAGACCTACATAGCCATAAGGATTCTACATTTCACTTGAAGACGTAAAATATTACCTTTAAGTAGACTGAAAAATTAGGTATGTACATTGCAATCCATATGGTAATCACTAACAAAACCTAAATAAAGGCATACAATCAAAAAGCCATGTAGATAAATTAAAATGGAATACTAAAACATTCAAATAATCCACAACAAATCAGGCAAGAAACAAAAAAATGAGAAACAGAAAGATGGAGAGAAGGACAAGAAAATGGTAAGTCAAAGTCCAAATATATCAATAATCACATTAAATGAAAATAGTATAAACACATCAGAAGACAAAGATTTTCAGATTAGCAGAGAAGACTCAACTTTATGCTAGGATAACTGTGCCCCAGGGGAAGGTAAATAATCAAACAGTTTATGGAATGATAGGTAAAGAGTCTGAATTAAATTGATTCCTGGAAGTCTACAGTGTCATCATGATCTGTTACAGTGGGGGGATATGGAGGCAGGTAATAAATGAAAACTAGCTGAATATTTCATAGTAACCTATAATGAAAAAGAATATGAAAAGGAATATATGTACATATACATATAACTGAAACATTATGCTGTACAATAGAAACCAACACTTTGTAACTGACTATACTTCAATTAAAAAAAAAAAAACTGGTTCAAAGGGTTTACTGGGTGTATGGACCCATCTAACGGTCATTTTCCTGGCCCCCAATGTAATCAGAATAGACGTCCTTAGTAAGGGCACTACACCTAAACACCTACCATGGATGCTAGACCTGTGAGGTAAAAGCTGTTCAGGTGTGAAATTCTAAGTGGAAGCTTCTGATACTGTAAAACTCACGTCCAACATAGCAAATCAAAAATAATACCACATCTCATGGGACTGGTGGAAATTCATGCCGCTCTTAACAAGCTACAGAATGTTGGGTTGGTGGTTCCAGCCATGTCTACACTTGCTTCACTGATCTGGCCCTTGGAATAACAAGGTCGATCCTAGAAAAACAGCATTAGACTAAGGCAAAGTCAACTAAGAAGCAGCCCTAATTACAGTCACCAGGCCAGGTGGTGCTTGAGCAGATTAAATAACCCTGGATACATGGAATATAGCCATTGATTTAGCAAATGTACTCTTTCCCATCATTATCAAAATAGGGGATCAGATTAGTTCAGATAACAGGCAACAGTATATATTTAGAGTTTAGTTCCAGAATTATGTTGAAATTTCCTTCCACTATCATAATATAACATGAAGAGATTTGGATAATCTAAACATTTTGCAAAATACCATGTTGATCCACTGTATCAATGACATCATGCTAACTGGGCAAGACGAGTGACAGAACGGCTGGCGCATGAGAGACCTTGCTAAGACACATGTTCTCCAGGAGACAGGAGATGAATCCTAACGACACATGGGTAGGCCACATCAGTAACACTGGAATGGGCATTCCAGGACATCCCATACAAAGTAAAAGATAAATTATTGCACCTTGCACCTCCCAGTACAGAGAAAGAGGCACAATGACTGGTAAGCCTCTTCAGATTCTGACGGCAGTATGTTCAATAACCAAGGATACAATGCTGACCTGTACATCAAGTGACGCGGAAACTGAGGGGAGCCCCAAACACGAAGAGCTCTGTAGCAAGGCCAGGCTACAGTGGGAGCAGCCTTGCTACCTGAAACAGACCAGGCCGACCCTGTGGCATTATAAGCTGTGGGAAAAGATACCAGGTGGAATTTATGACAAGCCCCTGGGGGATATTCACAACACAGAACCATAGGGCAAGGCCACACCATCTGCAACAGAGACTTCAATATCTTCTGAAAAACAATTCCTGGTGTGCTACTGAGCCCTTGTGGACAGGGAGTACGTATCCACGCGGTACTAAGTGATTACACAGGTCAGCTGGGCCTAGCAACAATCCTGTTTAAGATAAAAATGCTTCATCAAGAATCATGCTCAGGTCCCTGATCAGCCCACTGTTACACACATAACACGGAGTCCACTGCTGTTACACACTGCCTCTCTCTCATGCCCTTGCCCACGTGTGCTCAGTCTCAGGAGACCATGTCAAAATGATTTCCTCACAACAAACAGCCCCTGACCCAGCGGTCAGACGCACACTGTGACGGCAGCCCTCCCATGGGCCCAGTAAGGAGTGAGGGACAAGGGTCTGTCCCAACGGAGGTGCAAGGGCGGGCACATCTGAGACCTGGTCAGGGCACAGACCTGCACAGGTGAGCACTGGGAGTCCATCACTTTCCAGGACGCCCAGGACGCCGGGGGCCAAAGCCCCAGGATACCGGCTGGCACAGGCTTACCTCTAACAAGGTCAAATGCCGCAGCAACCCGACAGCACTGTTACATCCTCCTGGGAGCCAGTTTTTCCTCCGAACAGCTGCCAAGATTATTGAATTCATCCCAGGAGACCATCGCTGCCTGCTCCTGGAGCCTTCCCGAACAGCCTCAGCGCACTTTGACTCAGCCTTACTGCCAATACCCTGTGATCGGGGAGCTGACCCCCTCACCCAAGCCTCTCCAGCAGGAAATGTTCGCTTCTTTTGAATACCAGCGGCACCTGAGCATGGGGCCCAGGGTCTGGTGGGAGCTTGGGGCGGAGTGTGGGGCTTCCCAGGAAGGCAAACAGGAGCCCTCAGGGTGCGTTTGATTCGTGGCTTACAGCGTGTAGGGGGAGGGAGTACATACGGGTATTGTTGGAGGGGCAGGGAGAGGATGGACTGGTATGTGCTAGGTCGCGGGAGGCTCAGCGAACCGTAGAATTAGGCCCAGGTGCTGTTGCCCCAACCCCCCTTCCCAGAGGAAACCCAATCTTGCAGAAGATATAGGCAGGGTGGGGGTCGGCCTGGGAGTCCTGGGATGAGAAACACCTGGGTGCCCCTGATGCTAGCGGCCCCTCATCCCTGACTCCCCCTTGAAGAGTCTGGCTCACAGTACTCTACACAATAGGCACAGAGTACAAAACGGTCTGTGCTTGTGCCCAAGAGTAGGGATTTTTACTTACCATCGCTGACGGAGCTAATTACTGCTACGCACAGGGCACCTAGAATGGAGCGCGTTCGCCTCCTGGTGGGGGGAGACAATGAGCGTCAGCTGTGGCTGGAGGCCTGCAGTGGCTGCAGCTTGTCCTATGGACTTTCCTCCTGCAAAGTTCACTCAAAAAGAGAGGACTGCGAGAATCCTGTAGAAGTTGCTTGCAAATTATATATGAAGAAACAAGTTCAATTTGCGTAAAGGGTGGATTTGGTGGACACCGTGATATATCACCCAGATCCCCCTTCAATGCAGGACTTACGGCCTCAGTTGTTAGCAGAGATGCTGGCCTTCAGCTGTCAGCCCTCTCAAGGTCTGCCCCAGCTGCAGGGAGTGACCTTGCTCAAGGTTACAGCCCTGCCCAGGATCCCCATCCAATGAATTACTAACAAAAGCCTATGAGGACCTGGCCATCTTGACCCAACTCAGGGCAACTCCTAAGGGGGGTTCTTGTACTAGGCGGAGGCTGTCGCTGGTCCTGCCTCTTAGCTTGACTTCACTCTCTGCTTAATCCTATTTCCTTTTCCTTCCTTCTCTGGGGATTGTCCCTAAGAAAGCTCCTTGATAAGCATTCAGCAAACTAAACTCAGTCTCACAGTCACCTTCTGGAGGAACCCAACCTGTGACAATACTTCACATTCAGTTTGAATTTCTCCATTTTGTATGCATTGATTTCTGTCATATTCTTTTAAAATGATTCTTGGGTTATTTCATGACTGTATCTTTTTCATCTCTAGAACAGAGATATTTAGGTCTGGAAGAAACATTACTGGCCACCTATCTGGTTTTTCCTTCTATACAATAGTTTCCCCCCCTAATGTTCTCAATCGCAACTTATGTTTGAAGATTTTCAGTGGTATTCGAAGTAGACAGTAATGCTCAGCTCTAACGTTTACAAAGTCTCCTATGATGAGTAGGAATTGGCTTCCTTGTGTCTTCTAACCATTTGCCTTTGTTTATTAGTCCACTCTGTATGATGGTTTTAAATAAATGAAAGCATCCAGCATATCCTCTGCTGAATATTCCTGAGGCTACATAAATCCAGCTGCCTCCACCATTCCTCATATGTTTCAAGATCCTTCAGTATCATAGTTCCACCTCTCCTGTAAGCTTTGTGAATTACTCATCCCTTAGCATAGAGAGAACTCAATTTTTTAAAAACTGTTTCCCTGATCAGAAGCATCTTGTCCAGGGTGAGTATTAAAAAATAAACAAACAATGTAGATTGACTGGAAAGATAATGCTTCAAGTTATTTAATCCTTTTCCAGTACTAATATACTTAAAGAAGTAACCAAATCTTTTGCTTTCATCCTCCTCTTCCTTAAACAGAATGGCTTGTTTCCCCCATAAATGTTACAGGCGGAATTCTGATCCCTTTGTAGGACTAATATGATTTATTAATGGTATCGTTACTCTGCGAAATGATTTGACAAATCAGAGATAATTCAATTTTTCATTCTTTCAGTTAAAAGTGACTGGTCCTTATTCCGATTGTCATCACTAATGACACTGGGATTCAGCAGTCTGTGCTCTGCTTCAAGGACAGCAAAAGGGTGAACTCGCTGCCAATTTGACTGACACTTTATGCAAATGACATGAACTCATATCTCTCGTACATGGCTCATTGAAAATTATAATTGTGTATTTAAAAATGTATACAAGCCATACTTTATATTGGTGGCATGTGTTTTGTGGAGCAGGTAACACATGACAAGAAACAAACATTCTTAAATTGCTAAGGAGATAAGGCTGCTGGCTATGTTAACACATCATTTTTTAGGGGGGGTGGTTTTAGAACAAAAAGTGTCCACTTCAATGAGAAATTCTAATGATTAAATTTTGTTTTTAACTCTTGAGTTCCACAGGGGACTATGGTCCACATCTTTTGATAACTTAAATGGTAATTTGCTTGGGAAACTACAGTGATACGAGGCTTATGTCATTAGGAAGAAAAACTCATTAGATTAATTCCCAGTTCATAATTTACTTTAGGAAATTATTGATGTTGAAAAGATTACTTGGGAAGAAGATTGATGAGTTTAGTTCTCTCACGGAACACTGAGGCTGTAAAAAAAAAAAGTTAACCGCTTTATCACTTTTATATTGTGTGTACTTCCTATCTTAATGAACAAGTTGACATTTGGTTCACTCGATTTTTATTATTTTATAGCTCCCTAAGAGAATAAGCTTTCTTAGTGCTTCTATCTTTGCCAAGGAGATGTAGGGCATAGTGGATATGATCATGGGCTTTAGAGTCAGACAGAAGTTTAAATCTCAGCTCTGTTGCCTATTAGTTCCATGCCCTTGTTTCAGTTGCATTTTACCTGTATCAGCCAAATTTTTCTCATCTTAAAAATAAGAATGGCAGCAATAATTACATAATAATATTTTAAGCATTAAATGAGATAGTACACTTGTACATTGTAAGTGTTCTTAAATGGTAGCCTCTCTCATATTTTAGATGGAGTAAGGTTCAGGACCTTTGGTGCAGTTAATGTTCTCTTAATACAAGAGAAAAAATTACTCTAAGACAGATGTTCAGTAATACTTAGAGAATAGTGGAAGAGGAAAAAATCAAATATTCTGACTCCAAAGGCCTTTTTTTCCCCACCTCTTAGCACAAAACACAATAGAGTATCTTGCTAAGAGAAGATTTTTGATAACTCTTGAGAGAAAGATGCAGTCTACTTTTCTTTGGGGCTTTGGGGAGAAAAGCTATAGGAAGACTATACTGTAAATATTAGGTATGAAGTCATCTCAAAATGAAAAGGGAAGAAAAATGAACACTGATTTCTTACTGTGTGTCAAACTCTGTAATAAGTATTTGTTTAAAAATCACTATCACCATTTTCATCATCACTTTATATAAACTATTGATTCTAATTCCTACAATGACCTTATAAGGTATACATTATTTTGTCTAATTTGTCAAAGAGAAAAGCAAGGCCTAGAAAGTTCCTTCAACTTTCTAGTAAATGTTGCTGGTAAATGTTGGCACTAGAATTGGAACTTACTTCTATCAAATAAGGACCAAAAAAGAAAAAAAAAGCAATGATTATTCTGTTTTAGTTTGCTTTATTTTAGTTTGCCTCAACACAACACAAGATCCTCTCATACATTTTGTACTGGCTCCCGAAAGTATGACCTTTGGATAGCACTGCAGAAGCCACAGTGAGGGACAAGGTGAGCCCCTGGCTAAATTCCAACCGTTGTCAGGATCACCTCCACTATTTACAGCCTCCTTGAACTTTGTTTAGTCTGTGAAATCTCACTCAACAACCTATGGAAGTATGTCTTCCATATGGGCCTGCTGTAGCCCAACACATCAAAGTTGTCCTAATCCTCATTACAAGCTCAGCTACTTCCAGGGAGCCACCAATCTTCCTGAACATTCCGGCATTTACAGAAGGCTTTATTAGCTAGCAAGGGCTTTGCCTCCAAAGAATGGCTGGAGAACACTTTCAGAAGCGATGTTTTATGATATTTTCAAGTGTCTAATCCTGAAGTTGTAATTCTACAACTGCCTTGGATTTTTTTTCTCTTAAAATTCATATACCATGCAAGCCTTCCCAGAAATAAGAGGTTTCAAACTGTTACATGGTTCACATAGGGGTTTCTCTCATAGGGGCTCTCTAGAGCCCTGAGAACCAGGAGCCAATCTATAACTCAGCAGTCTAGTCAGTTATTTCCTCCTTACCAAGTTGCCTCAAGTGAATTATAGAAATTCTGTTCTGAAATAAATATTGGAAGCAAGATATTGGCCTCATAATTAAAAACTAACATTCTGTAAATGCTACGTACCAGTTAAGTTTACAAACATGGTCTTCAAAGCAATTTTGGCCTGGACCATCAGTATATATCTATTGTATTAAATCTATAGTGCAGCTATTCAAAATCAGGCATAATCAAAGGCACCAAGAGAAACACAGGAAACTCGGAGAGGAAATTCTGTTGAAAGGAAACAATTTATCATAGCAATAACATCTTTTCAAGGTACAGAAAAATGGCCTAAGATACTTTAACTGATTTCTTATCTGAGGTGCTGAATCTCAAATGTGAAAGATATTTTATTGTGGAGGATAAAAAGAAGCTCAAATGAGTTAAAACGAAAGGCCGCGGACTGAGGCAATCAAAGTGAATGATGCTTGTATGATGCCCAAGGCCCAGAAGGAGAACTAGAGGGACCCAAAGTTCACTGACATCAAGGCAAACCTAACAGCTTAGCCAGTGAGCTGGAAGGTCAGTTGAGACACGTAGTAAATTAAACCCAACTAGTTTCCAACACTTGATTGTGATACTGAGGAAGAGAAAGATTTGCTTGCCAGTGGCTTCACTGGATGCAATTTAAGCCGGAGTTTGCATCACAGCATTCTTAGAGAGCCCTCTCTAAACCTTTATTATATTCTCATAGCTAAGCTGTGACTGGAATGTTTAAATCTACTTGGGAAGGGATGCTGCTTCCTGGGGAAAAGGAGAACTAGAGAGGTTCAAGCTTGATCCACAATGGAAATTTATATGAAAAAAAGTTGAAAAATAAGATCATACAATTTTGTAACTTGAAGTTACCTTAAACTAAAGAGCCATCCTGCCTTGTGTAGTTAAGGTCACTGTAACCCAGAAAGTGTTATTCCATATCACAGGTTCACAGCCTGGATTGAGACCCGAGTCTTTTTATTCCTACTGCAATATTCTTTTCCAGTGCATGACCTTACCAGTCAAGAAAATGCCAGAAGAAATAGAAAAAGGGCATTGTAAAATAAAATGGCCAAGAGCTCACTGGACACTCTGAGAAAATTTCCTGTAGTCAGTTACTACTTTTCCTAGCATATTCTTATTTTAGCAAATATTTACTGTGAGTCAAGCACTTTCTTATTTAATCCTTATAATATACTTATGAAGTAGGCATTATTCCATTTTTGAGTAATGAGGCTCCACAAGGTTAAATATCTTTGCTCAAGAGGATAAGGTAATTACTGAGCCTGTTTCCAGCCCCCATGTCTTTTGATAACCAAGTCAAGTGTACTTTCCCTGAATATTTAAAACTTGGGTTTTGTGAATAGATAAGACCTGGCTGCAGCATGCTGCTGCCCCAGTCAGTTTTACAGGAAACTCTAGAACTGAAACACCAATTCGGAGATTTTTATAAACCGAGGCAAGAGTTTCAGACACCTGTACCCTGCCATCAACCAGTCACTGGGTGTCAGCTATTCCCTTTGGCCAAGGAATATTCCCAGGAACACTAACACATGGAAACAATACTTCCGTATTTGTACTCCTACTGAGGGATTTTATAACCATACAAGATAGCAAATATGGATTACTAAACTGAGTGGCTCAAGAATGACTTTAACAGATAGTTCAAGTGGGAAATGACTTAAAAAAAACCCCTGCTTGTCGTAGCAGTGTGGGCACATGGCCCTGCTTTTACTTTAGAAGAACACTTCCTAAATGAATGTTGGCTTGACAGCACCCTTCTTCTGCTTCTGAAGGAAAAAGTCTTACATGAAAGGTGAGGTTATTTGAATCAGTCACTCAGTCCTGCTGAATGCTTGTGGACAAGGCCTATCCTCAAGTCAGAAACTGGAATTCTTATGTGTGATTATAGTTTTATTACAGGAAAATTCAAGTACATTTTTAAAACCTGTCAATAAGAAATTAAAAGATACAATCACACCACCTTGCAATATATGCTGTTAATCTTGAAACAAAAACTGTTCATATTTTCTCCTGGGAACATCACAGTTGTATAATAAACATTCTTCTAAACAAACTTTGCACACATCCACTATTATTTCCCTAGGATAAATTACTAGAAGTAAAATTTGGGGGTCATAGTTTATGCAGAAGTTTAACCCTTTGGGTTTGTTGCCAAATTGCCCTCCAGGAGACTGTGTCAACTAAATATACTACCAGCTCTGTCTGGCAAAGTATTAGTGATGCAATCTTTTTGCATTTCTTCTGGGAAAAGTGAGGTAGCTCCTTTGTGGCAGAGTTGAATTGGGTCTCTGGATTATGGAAACAAAAGGGCCTGAGCTGAGACTGGAGATTTGGGAGCACAAAGCGAAGACTGTTTGGTGAGCCACTTAGCCCTACCTGCAGGATTGTGTGGTGTGTGTGTGTGCGCACGTGCACACAAAAATGTTTCTAGTTAAAACATGGAGGGGCTAATGGTTTGAACAGAGAGGTGTTCCTTTTATTTTCCTAAGTTTCTTTCCCTAAGTTTTAGACAGAGCAAGAGATTATTGCAATATGGTATAATTTATTGATAGATTGATTTTATAATTCCTTATTGAACACCAAGTGAAAAGACTGCTGTTCCAGATTTTAGATCAGCTAATATCGAAAAAGAACTCATATTATTCTTCTCTCTGCTTTGCTAAAGCACTGTATGAGAAGATAGCCACCATGAAGAGATGCCATGTGCTTTGAATAGGGTAACAAAATTGGAGGTACATTTCTGGAAATGAATAGCATAGCTCCAATAATGGATGAAAAGGGCAGAGAAAGAGTTTGAATGATTTTTGTCTTTGAGCAAAGAGACAACAGAACAGACCTAAGATTGTATTCAGTCAACAGGGACGTTGCATTGCTGAGGATGAGGGCTGGTGCACATTAGCTGAAGCAGAAGTACCTAGAAGTAAACTAGGAGTGTCTTCTCTATGAACCTTGCCAGTGGGAATGCAGAGGTTTTTGTATTTCACAGACCTATCCAGCTTATCTATAAAAAGAGTTTTTGTCCTCAAAGGAGCTTTGAATCACAGAGGTAGTAAAGGTGGGTAATAAGTGGTAAGTATGATATGATCCCTGTCTTTTAAGTTCAACGCTGTGAATGAGGAAGAGAGGGTGGGTGCATAGCACTGAGAACAGGCTAGATCAAAATGCCAAAACATTTGAATTTATATATATTAAAGTGCATTTCTCTGATTATAAAAAATAGTGTAGTTTCTTATTAAATATTTTGAAAAAAGCAAAGGAAAGTATAAAGAAGATAATAAAAATGATCCACGATCTCACAAGACTTCTGATTCGAATGCTTGTACACACATATATTGTTAATAGATAACAATTTTGCCTTTATGTCTTAATTTGGAAATACGTAACTGGAGAGACAACAACTCAGATAATGACTGTCTTAGTTTCACCAAGCGTTTGGAGAATAAAGTTGTTAATATCTTCTTGTCAGTCTCTATGCCCTATAAATTACTGCTCACAAAATTATTAGAGGTGTTATTCTCACCTCTGAGCTAAACATTTTTTAATATAAAACGCTTTGTTGTGGATTTGTTAATATGCAGCTGAGCACTGTCTAAAATGATATTTTTAAAAAGAGCTTATTAAAAATGCATGCACAAAGTGAGTGGCTTACCGCAACATCATCCTTCTTTGTTTAGAATCCTTTGCTCATTGGAAAAATCAAGGTTAATACCTCTGGAGACAGAAACATAATTGATCTAGTGTTACACCAGGCTCAATACAGTTGGGAGGTTTCTCTGATCCACTCTTGTAAAGACTCTTCGAATCTTTCCAGAGCTAATGTCGCTATTCTCTATTTTCCTGATGTATGGTGTACACATTAAACAATGATTATGAGAGTTCATTCATTCAATATACATCCAGAATTTAAAGCACTGTTATAAGTTAGTTTTCATATTTTAGAGACATTGAACTTTCTAAGATATGGTATTTCTCACTTTGGGGGGACCACAAAGAAGCTCAAATCAAATACGTATCACACGTCTA
Organism: Camelus bactrianus; assembly: GCF_048773025.1. Classification (NCBI taxonomy): domain Eukaryota; kingdom Metazoa; phylum Chordata; class Mammalia; order Artiodactyla; family Camelidae; genus Camelus; species Camelus bactrianus. Next base: position 52,681,156 of record NC_133542.1, read on the forward strand.
CTAGAGAGAGGACATAATGGCTTGCACTTTGGGATTAATCTTATCCTGTCTTTATTTCTCTGTCTTTATGTCCCTTTACCTCATTTCCTTGTCCGTTTTGTTTCACTTGGTTAAATGTAAGATTAGCCAGGAATTAAAGCTGAAATCCCAGTGACTTAACACAACAATGGTTTATTTCTTTCCTGTGTACATTATAGGCTGGTGTAGGGACTTGTGCCATGTGTCAGTTAGCAATTCAAGCTAAAAAGAGTCACCGTCTATAGCTGCACCATCTGGAACCTGCAGTCTCTTTGGTCATTACAGCAAGAGGAGAGAGCCTGGAAATGCACTTGCTATTTTCACTGTTTCAGCCACCGAGGGACAGACTCCTGTTTGCCTTTTTGTTGCTTCATTGACCAGGCCTGGCTGCAAGGCTCTAAACCAGAAGCAAGGGAGTCAGGAAATACAGGGGTCTAAATGAAATACTTGGTGAGTATACAGTCTGTCTCAGTATATTTTTGACAGGGTTTTGAGAAGTGTTTTTAGGATGAGGTAGGGCATAAATAATGTAAGTATTGTCATTTTTATAGGTCAAAAATGCTTAAATTTCAGCAGTTTTATATAGTTCAACCTAATAAATAAGTAAATGCATAATGTCATAAGCACTTTAGTGAGTTAACACTGTCCTTGCCCTCAAAAGAGACTGCCTATTAGCAGGAGTGAGCCTGCATACAAACAACTGAGATCCAGTTGGAGAAGAGCTATGAGGGAGAATGTGTAGAGAGTGATGGCCTTAGAGAAGTGTGACTCATTTATGCGGAAACTTCTTAAAGGAGGGAGGTGTCAGTTGTTAACTGTTGATGGTTAGCATGAGGGTGAAGTAACTAATTTCCAGACAGAAGGAACAACATGCAGAGAGTCAGAGAAATGGGGATTAAAAAATAAAAAGCCTTGTTTGGAAAAGCCCAGCAACATAGAAAAAGTTAGAGAAAGGCCAGCCTGGAATGAGGTCCTAATCTAGATGGGGTCAGGTTGAGATGACTTGGTATGTTGTGCTAAGGAATTTTTACTTTCTGCTGAGGGCAATTTGAAGTTACTAAAGGCCTGGTGTGATAGAATCAGGCCTGTATTTAGGGGATAAAGGAGGAATTACACTCTAGGAAATACTGGGTGTTTTAAAGAAGAGTTTCTTAAGTACTTTTGTGTTCCTTTTCAGTGTGGACACATCCTTAAAACTTTATGCAATAAAATCTCCTAATCTTATTGTAATAAAGTACCACAAAAATCAAGGCAAGAGAGGAGATTGATGGGTGTGGTGCTGACCAGATGTCTGGCTAATATTAAGGAGAAAAGTGGCTGGTGAAAATCTCCACCATGGTTCTAGCTTATCACTTAAAGCTGGTACACTGACATCTGCCAAGGTTCTTGCTATATTCAGAAAGAAATACTGTTTTTGGAATCTTAAGAGTTAGATGGGACCTTAGAGATTTCAGAGTCTAGACTTATTTTCTATGTGAGAATTTTCTTTACATTTAACAAACTTGAAAGTAGACATTGAATTTTGTGTTTGAATAGGCCCTTGAGAAACTAATTTATTCTCAAGACAGATCTTTCCATTAAAGAAAAGTGAAAGTGTTTTGCAGTTGTTTGCCACAACAAAGAACAATACTTGAAAAATGGGAGAAAAAAAAAAAACCAGTCTGGCTAGCAATCCCAAATACAACCTCTTCAATTTTAAACTAAAATATCTATAGTGATACATGACTCACCATAGTGGAAAAAATGTTATTGACAACCGTAATGAACAATAACCTCTCCAACCTTTAATCTCTTTGGGTATTTGGGAAATAATTCACATTAGCAAGGAAATAAATCTCTATACTGACCTCTTCTATGAAAAAGTTTAATAGGAAAAGTGAGAATGAAAGAATACTATTTCAAAGTCTCTGCCAGTTCAGAATAATGACACCAATGAATCTGTGGATATGAAGGTGTGTGAGCTGCAGAATAAAGAGAGGCCACCTGTCCTATATAATCAAGTGACGGGAATTGAGGATGCACAACCTTAACCCTTCATTAAAGTCTGCAACACCTTCAAAAGCCAGTGTGATGGGTGATTTAGAACTTTTCAATAAAGTTCCATCAGCCTTGGAAAAATGGGGGAATTCTTCTTGGTATCTGGCAATAGTTTTGGTTGTTATTCATGGTGTGACTTAGATGTCAACTAAGACAACCTAATATTTGAGACTGAAATTAAAATGGCTCAAAATCAAATATATAATCACTAAATTATTGCCTAATCGGTTGGGAGATTCAAAGTGGCCTGGGGGAGCTGGGTTTCTCCCCTCCAGGAGAACCATTCACATTATGGTCCACTGTAACATGAATGGGTACCGCTTTTCCATCGTGCACTCTCAACACAGATAACATCACTTCCAAGAGGGTGAAAACTTGTTCTTATTGAGGGGGGCAGGTAAGAGGAGGAACAAAAAATATTACTCCTTTGTGTATGGAGCACAGATATACACACAGAACATCAAAGACACATAGTATATCTCTGGTGTTTTCATGAGAAAGCAATAAGGTAAAATATATATATGTAATATATATAAAGACTCCTTAAGGCCCCATACTGTTTTCCATGTACCTAGACTGTGATATGTGTGGTGTCTCTTCATGTGCAACATGGTGGCCTTGGGTGGGAAGCAAAGAGAGTCATGACTCCTGAGTCACGTTAAGCTCTGAGCACCTGCTTCCCTTGAATTGGGATAATTTTATCGATCATTCCTCTACGGTATGCATGTGTCCTCCTTTCTTCTAACATCACCCTAACTTTGAAAGCTATTCCTATTCTTATCCCTTTAAAAGAGATAGGAAAAACCTTTATCATTCTCTCCTTGGTTCATAGACATGAGGTCTATGGCACTTTGAAAACTGGATGAAAAAAAAAATGTTATGTTCTTCATGAAGTATTTCCTGTTCTCCTTATTAGAAGTGAATTCTCTTATCTCTTTACCCCTAGCAATTATTTTTGTACCCCAAAAATTCTACTCTTTAGATCAATTACTCTATATCTTTTCTTACCCTTCCTGCTACAGCCTAAACGTCCTAGTGTCAGAAACCATATCTCCTTTATCATCATAGCCTCTCCTTATGCCTTGTCTGATGCCTTAACTAATACAGCAATCAGCTCCATGTAAATCTGAGAGTGCGGAGGGGTGGGTGGAGTTGGGAGCAAGAGAAGTTTTTGATAATGGATTTTAAGACTAGTCAAATTTGAGATGAATAAACTCACAAAAGGATTATATTAAAGGGGAGTTGTTCTGTTAGGGGAGGAATAGTGTATATTTGTGATCAAACTAGCTAGCTGTAAGTTAGGAGAGAGAAGATAAAATGTAAAAGTGAACACGTGTGTAACACGTGTGTAATTCCTCAAAGAGTAACAAGGAGATACACAGGGAGACTTTGGGCAGTAGACTGAGCAGATATCCACATGGTGTTGTGGGCAATTTCAGGGGAAGAAAGGGTATGGCTCTGTGCTGTACAAGAAATAAACTAGTGACAGCTCTTTATTCTATATCAATTTGATCTTCTGCTAATATTTACCCCATTTTTGTTCTGTCTCTCTCTATATTGCTTCCCCCAAAAGTCTTCAACCTTCAGGACCCAGTTCTCATTTTTCCTAGGTTTAATTAATTTAAACATATTCACAGAATGCCTTACATGTTTCAGCCTACTTGTCAGGCATGAGTAGTACACGGACGTGTAAGATACACCCCTAGCCTTCAGGAGGACTTCACAGGGAAATGGCTTTGAATGTGGCTTTGGAAAATAAGTTCGATAATTAGATCAGGAAAAGAAAGGGAAGAAAGGTATTTCAGGCCCAGAGAATAGCACATGGAGGAGCACGAACTGCGTGCTCTGACACAAGATTGACACTTTGCCTGAATCACACCAGAGATACGAGGAAAGATTTTAGTGGGAACTCAGCTGGGGCTTAGGCTCTGTTGGCTGCCTAAGAAAAACCTGCCTTTTAGAGTTCTTTGTTTCTAGTGAATCTCCCCTTCCTCTGCCTTTCAACTCTAATCCTGAATGTTCCTTCAGTGGTTTCCTAATCCTGATTAAGTGGCATTTGATATCTCAGGGGAGAAAAGTCATCTCTTTTTTACAGACCAATAATTGCTATGGTTAATTAGCTTATATTTATAAAGACAATGCATGCCTAATTACATCAAATATAGCTTCTATTCAATCAATTAATTATTGAAGCAAACATTTGGGGGCATATACTCTGCATCTAGAATAATTTAGTCGTTAAACCCATGGACTCAGGAATTGAACAATTTATTTACCATCTCTAAATTTCACTTTTTTTTACTTTTAAGATGAGATAAACTATCTCAAAAGATAGTTTTGAAAATTAATATAATTCTTATTCTGCATTTGTGTTGATTGCTTTCCATTTGCTGTCTTCCCTCCCTGCTGGGACCGACCCATTTTCTGTCTTTCTCTACTGTCTTCTGTGCCCTAAGGCTGAGCCCTGCACATTGGATCATGCAGACTCCCTGGCTGGCTAGTTTCTGGTGCTTCCGGCCAATGCAAGGCACTGACCAGAGACCGGAGAAGGGAAGCAGTTGGTGTTTCTTCTTTGTTTTCTCTCTGCTTAAGTGCCCTGATTCTGGCACATTATGGCGGTAGATTTGACCCTCCTCTGGGGCACCAGCTCTTACTAGGTCCTTGCTACATTCTTCTTCCTGTTGTCCTTCTGGCCTCTGTGCCATTATTAGTGGCTTTCACCGAATTCTGACTCCTGGGTGCTTTAGTATCCATTGACTGTTCTCTTAACTTTGCCCAGTCCTCTGTAAAGAGTCCCTTCGTTAAAGGCCCCTGAGTTGAATATCTGAGTGGAATTTTGTTTCTGAAGGATCCTGACTGATGGAGCATGTTACCAATTGAGTGTGCATCCGACACAGTCTATGCTCACTCAGTATTAGCTATTTTTATCTTCATTCACTCTTGTTAGTTTTGTTTGATAAGTGTCTTTCCTGTGCTAAGTTCAATAAGTATTACTTAAATGTATAAGTGTACCTCATTCTGGCTCAAACATCCACATTACTCAACAGTTTCTACATTACTCGGCAGTTTGTGGCTCAGAGACAGACACTCATCAATCTAAGACTTAAACCAGTAAGGTAATGAGTATTTCTATGGAGACCTTTCTCCTTCATGTTCCTGAACATTCTGAGGAATAGTTTGGAAAGATCAAAATATCAGCTCTATTTTTTTTTTGATAAATAATCACCTATTTGGCTTACTACAGGGAGGAGCCAGGAGTGAATATGCGTAACCTGAACGGCTGGTGGTTCCTTACAGAAGCCAGTGACCTTTCCTCTGGTGACCATCTTCCAGTCAGTTAAGGCCTTCCTTCTGTGGGCAGCATGAGTGAGGGGAGGGAGGACAGAATATTTTCTCCTAATACTTTCAAGAGAATAGTACTTCCTATTTCATGGTCAGATGCAGGGACCATGGAGTGAGGAAGAAGACTGTTCTCCCTACAATCAGGACTTGAGGGAAAAAATACTTTTACTATTCAAATCATCTCAATAAAAAAATGCCTTTTGGAAATCTGTGTTCATGGAATTATACACCAATGAGTTGGCAGCCATCCAGACCGTGCTGGAAATTGCCCATTTAACACTGATGGAGACTTAAAATTTTATATCATGGTTTTATACCACAATCCTTCTCATACACCATTAGGACTCTCCCTCCACCCCTCCTGCTCTGCCTGTGACTCTGAGGCATTGTTGCTGAGCTACTTCCTGCCCGAATACAGAGACTCCGCCCTTTTCAGAATATCAAGGAAAGTATGTTCTAGGAAGGCTGTTCCATTCTGCAGCCAGGCTGGGAAGAGAAGCACAGCACAATGTTAAAGGTGACAGTGATGTGGGAAGAGACTCTGACACCGGAGGCAAAGAAGATGAAGGCAGGATTGGAAAAAGAAGTGGCTTCAAGCTCAAAACCGCGAAGTCTACAAGGCTGTCTGATGCTTATCCTTGAGAACTCAACGCTGTCTTGCACCTGTGCCTCCTCTAGGTCAGGAAGTGCACGTTTCCAAATGCTGTAAGTGGGCTGGAATTCTTGAGGTCTGATCTATAGTTTATGATAATTCCTTCAGGAAGCCATGAATTGCATTCCTGCAATCATCTTTTGTGTTTGAGTTGGCAGTTATCTAGAGGACATTCATTCTTACCACATTGATCCAACAGCCTATAAAAATAAAGCTCTTTTTTGGTTTATTTGTTTTTTGGAAGTTGGGTAAATATGACAGAGCTGGTCAAATGTAATGAATATAACTCTACTTGGTTGTAAAAAATCTCTTGATATTGTGTCTCTGAGTTCATTATCAGTTGCAGCACTACTGAATAAAATATAAAACTCTCAAATATATTTATTCTTTATTGGTGTAAATCAATCAATATTTCAGGCATAAAAATTCATGACAATGCTAAACAACTTACTATCTTGAATGAGCAAAAATGTGTAATTTTTCGCCCCCAGTGATTCTAATATTGAAAATGTATTCTTACCTAACAACTTCAGTTTAAGGGCTTGAAATTACTTAACCTCTACATAGTAACATCCCATTTGTACCATGTATGGATTCTGGTAACTCTTCGCACCTATTTGATTATCCAATTTCCCAAATTAATTTGAGCATAGTAAATAAAGGTATCCACAAACAAAAAATATATTAATTTTTAAATTACTCAAAAACATGAACGTGCTCACAGAAGTAAGAATTCACTCTCTAGCAAAAGAAAAAAAAAATTCCCGAAAAACTAAAATCTCTCATCATCCAATTCCCAGCTTATACAGTATTATTTCCTTCTTTGGTTGTAATCATTGTTAACAGTTTCTTCCAAAGGTACTCTGAAGTACACACACACACACACACACATATATATTTATACTTATACAAATACATATTTTTATTAAAAACATTACTGCAATGAATGTACTGTTATGCAACCTGCTATTTTCGTGTAACAATACTATATAGATATCTCTCTCATTCTATTAAACAATAGAATCGTATTTTCTAGAAGATCTACTCCTCTACTGATGGATATTAGGTTGAATTTAATTGCTGTTTTTATTCACTCAATCATACAACAATTTTTTGTTTATTTCCTATTATGTGCTAAATTTCTGTTAGGTGCTCTGCCTAATAGTGAACAAAACAAATATAGGGCCAGCCCTTCAAGAGCTTAGAATTAAGTGAGGGGAACAGAAAAAAAAGCGAGTCAACAACAAAATGACATAATTACAAATTGTGTTAAATGTCATGAGGTTAACAAAGAGGGAACAGAGATACAGAATAATGGGTGGATCCATGTCAAATAAGGTATTCAGGGGAGACTTCTGTGAAGAAATGATATTTGAGATCCAAATGACAAGGAAGAAAGATGTATAACGTTCTGTAAGTTTAAGGTATACAATATGATGATTTAATACACATATATATTGTGAAATGATTACCACAATAAGGTTAATTAATTACCATACAGTGTGTGTGTGTGTGTGTGTGTGTGTGTGTGTGTGTGTATTTGTGTGGTGAGAACATTTAACATCTACTCCTAGCAACTTTCTTTTTTTTTTTTTAGCATTTTTTATTGATTTATAATCATTTTACAATGTTGTGTCAAATTCCAGTGTTCAGCACAATTTTTCAGTTATTCATGGACATATACACACTCATTGTCACATTTTTTTCTCTGTGAGTTATCATAACATTTTGTGTATATTTCCCTGTGCTATACAGTGTAGTCTATTCTACAATTTTGAAATCCCAGTCTATCCCTTCCCACCCTCCACCCCCCTGGTAACCACAAGTCTGTATTCTCTGTCTGTGAATCTATTTCTGTCCTTTATTTACGCTTTGTTTTTGTTTGTTTGTTTGTTTTTGTTTTTGTTTTTTAGATTCCACATATGAGCGATCTCATATGGTATTTTTCTTTCTCTTTCTGGCTTACTTCACTTAGAATGACTTTCTCCAGGAGCATCCATGTTGCTGCAAATGGCATTATGTTGTCGGTTTTTATGGCTGAGTAGTATTCCATTGTATAAATATACCACTTCTTCTTTATCCAGTCACCTGTTGATGGACATTTAGGCTGTTTCCATGTTTTGGCTATTGTAAGTAGTGCTGCTATGAACATTGGGGTGCAGGTGTCATCCTGAAGTAGATTTCCTTCTGGATACAAGCCCAGGAGTGGGATTCCTGGGTCATGTGGTAAGTCTATTCCTAGTCTTTTGAGGAATCTCCACACTGTTTTCCATAGTGGCTGCACCAAACTGCATTCCCACCAGCAGTGTAGGAGGGTTCCCCTTTCTCCACAGCCTCTCCAGCATTTGTCATTTGTGGATTTTTGAATGACGGCCATTCTGACTGGTGTGAGGTGATACCTCATCGTAGTTTTGATTTGCATTTCTCTGATAATTAGTGATATTGAGCATTTTTTCATGTGCCTTTTGATCATTTGTATGTCTTCCTTGGAGAATTGCTTGTTTAGGTCTTCTGCCCATTTTTGGATTGGATTGTTTATTTTTTTCTTATTGAGTTGTATGAGCTGCTTATATATTCTGGAGATCAAGCCTTTGTCGGTTTCACTTGCAAAAATTTTCTCCCATTCCGTAGGTTGTCTTCTTGTTTTACTTCTGGTTTCCTTTGCTGTGCAGAAGCTTGTAAGTTTCATTAGGTCCCATTTGTTTATTCTTGCTTTTATTTCTTCTAGGAGAAAATTTTTGAAATGTATGTCAGATAATGTTTTGCCTATGTTTTCCTCTAGGAGGTTTATTGTATCTTGTCTTATGTTTAAGTCTTTAATCCATTTTGAGTTGATTTTTGTTACGGTGTAAGGGAGTGTTCTAGCTTCATTGTTTTACATGCTGCTGTCCAGTTTTCCCAACACCATTTGCTGAAGAGACTGTCTTTATTCCAATGTATATTCTTGCCTCCTTTGTCGAAGATGAGTTGACCAGAAGTTTGTGGGTTCATTTCTGGGCTCTCTATTCTGTTCCATTGGTCCATATGTCTGTTTTGGTACCAATACCATGCTGTCTTGATGACTGTAGCTCTATAGTATTGTCTGAAGTCTGGGAGAGTTATTCCTCCAGCCTCTTTCTTTCTCTTCAGTAATGCTTTGGCAATTCTAGGTCTTTGATGGTTCCATATGAATTTTATTATGATTTTTTCTAGTTCTGTGAAATATGTCCTGGGTAATTTGATAGGGATTGCATTAAATCTGTAGATTCCCTTGGGCAGTGTGACCATTTTAACAATATTGATTCTTCCAATCCAAGAGCATGGAATATCTTTCCATTTTTTAAAGTCTTCTTTAATTTCCTTCATCAATGGTTTATAGTTTTCTGTGTATAATTCTTTCACCTCCTTGGTTAGATTTATTCCCAGATATTTTATTACTTTGGGTGCTATTTTAAAGGGGATTGTTTCTTTACTTTCTTCTTCTGTTGATTTATCGTTAGTGTAAAGAAATGCAACTGATTTTTGAACGTTAATTTTGTAACTTGCTACCTTGCTGAATTCTTCAATCAGCTCTAGTAGCTTTTGTGTGGACCTTTTAGGGTTTTCTATATATAGTAACATGTCATCAGCATATAATGACACTTTTACCTCTTCTTTTCCAATTTGGATCCCTTTTATTTCTTTCTCTTGCCTGACTGCTGTGGCTAGGACTTCCAGGACTATGTTGAATAGGAGTGGTGATAGTGGGCAGCCTTGTCTTGTCCCAGATTTTAGTGGGAAGCTTTTGAGTTTTTCACCGTTGAGTACCATGCTGGCTGTAGGTTTGTCATATATAGCTTTTATTATGTTGAGATATGTTCCCTCTATACCCACTTTGGCGAGAGTTTTTATCATAAATGGGTGTTGAATTTTATCAAATGCTTTTTCTGCATCGATTGAGATGATCATGTGGTTTTTGTCCGCAACTTTCAAGTATATAATACAGCATTGTTAACCACAGTCACTATGCTGTACATCAGATCCCCAGGACTTACTCATCTTATAACTGAAATTTTTTTTTCCCACTTGACTAATATCTCTCCATTTTGACCACTCCCAGCCCCCAGCAACCATCATTCTACTCTCTGCTTCTGAGTTCAGCTGTTTGGATTCCGCATATGAGTGAGATCATACAGTGTTTGTCTTTCTCTGTCTGATTTACTGCACTTAGCAAAATGTCATAATGTATTTTTAAAGATCTTTGGCTACTATGTAGAAAATGAACTAGAAGGAGTCAAAGAGGGAAAAACAAACAAGAAGGTGACTGCAGTAAAAATTTTTGGCAGAACTGTCCAAGTACAGAAGTTGACTTTTCCAATTCAGCAAGGCTCCAAATTATGAGATTCCCAGTCAGAGCGCAGGCCTCAGGCAAAAAACATTTCCTATGCTATATTTCAGCCCCTCTCTGTATGAAGATAGGCTCACTGTAGCCTGAGTTTGCTAGCAGGTTATAATGTGTCTCAGAAGTGCATTTTGAGAACAATGACAAAATAAATAATGGACGCTTTGCATTTTACTTTTTAATAAGCCCACACATGCTTCCTAGGTCTCCAAGTTCCCAAATAAATATAAAGAGTATGTTAAAAACCTCATTTAAAAATTTTGTTTAAATTCTAGTAAAATACACATAACATTAAATTTATCTACTAACCACTGTTAAGTGTACAGTTCAGCAGTACTAAGTACACTCAGATTGTTGCACAGTATCACCAACACCCACCTCCAGAACTCTTTTCATCTCACAAACCTGAAAAATCTGTTTCCGTTAAATAATGTCTCTATTCTCCTTTCCCTGCAGACCCTGAAATGTACCATTCTACTTTCTGTCTCTAGGAATTTGACTATTTTGGGTACCTGATATAAGTGGAATAATACAACAGTTTTCCCTTTGTGACTGACTTATTTCACTTAACATAATGTCCTTAAGGTTCATCCATTGATGCACCACGTGTCAGAATTCCCTTCCTTGTTAAGGCTGAATAATATTCTACAGTGTGGAGATACCACTTTTTCTTTATCCATTCATCCATCAAAGGATACATGGGTTGCTACTATCTTTGGCTATTGTGACTAATGCTGCTATGAACATGGGTGTACAAATATCGCTTTAAGTCTCTGCTTTCAATTCTTTGGGGTGAAAATCTTGTTAGTTTTGATATTGATTTTTCTATAATGATAAGTCTGCATTTCCACATTTTTATACTGATTAATGCATGGTATCAAATTAGATATCATGAAAATGAGGGATCTCAGGTGGAACTGGTGAGAGACAGTGCAATATCATAGAAAACAGCAAAAAATATAAAGTCACACCACCAGAGGTAAAAGTCTAGACTCAATTCTTTGTAGCTAACACCATAAGTATTTACAGCCATATTATTTAAATGGCAAGAATGCCTAGATCATATTTTAAGAGGATACTACTTTGAGATTAAGAGTAGAAAAGGAGAGATAAACTGACAAGAGAGCAAATGTGAACGTAGAAGAATGTACATTGCAACTCGAAATAGCAAAATATAATTGAAAAGTATGTTAAGTGCTCACTAATAAGTGATTTATTAAATAATAACTTACAACCACAGGACAAACTCTGCATTCATTTCTATCAAAAGATAATACGACTTTAAATTTTTTAAATAAAGCAAGCTTCAAAATAGTATGCATGATGTGATTTAATCTCTATAACATTATCCACAGTAAAGACTCTACTAATGAAAACTAACTAAAAATTTAAAGTACATCCTGGAAGGATAACCACCCGAATGTTGATCCTGGCTTTTTTTAATATTTGGGTGATGATATTGGTGGTAGTGATGGTGAGAGGGTTTCTTTTTTACTTTGTAACACTTAAATTTCCTACAAAAATGAATATTTTCCTTGAAAACAGAAAAATAAATTTAATAAAAAATAGCCCCTGAAAAGCATGAAGAAATGTGGTTGTACCAGTCAGATCTATTCTCAGGCATTAAATTTAAAGCCATAAGCATAGAAAAATATTTACAAGGGATTATCTATAAAACTATTAACAGTAATTCTTTCTGGATGCTGGGATCATGGGTATCTTTTAATCCATCTGTACAATAAACTTTTTTTTTTTAAAAACTCTAACCCTGCATCAGTGATAACAATAAACATCTTCCATTTTGAAAGTAAAATAGCATGAAAAGGTGTTCTAAACTGTACCTCAAGTCGGTAAAGTAAAAGAACATTTCTGTATCTTTGGATTTTGGCAAAGGGAAAAAAAATTAACTACTTCTGGTATAATAATGGACATATCTGTGCCTCGAACTTCTATTTCTAGTCAGTATTTAAAGGATTCTCTAAATATAATGGTTATTTTTGTCATAGAAATGCCAGCAATTGTCACAGAATGGATATCAATATCAAACTCTCTAATTACCACACTAAGAAACTCATTCATTATGATGAATTCTCTACTGTTATTGAAGAACTGGTGAATTTAATAAGAGAATCTATTCATAGTCACAGTTATTGACCCTAAACTGCCAAATCATTTAGGACAAGAATATAAGGCAAATAAAGATAACTTGTTAAAGAATTTCCAAGTATGAATAGCCATCTCCTACTTCATTTAAACCCATAAAAGAAATTTCTTTAATCTATTGAACATGGAAAGATGTTATGAAATGAATGAAAACACTCTGCCAGGGTGAAGAATTTGAAAAGGTGTATGACTAAGTAAGGCCTTACCTTCATTTCTTACTAAGTAAAATAAGAACCATTGGATCTGGCAAACTGGAGACCACTGATACACCATCAGGGAGGTGCAAAATTTTAAATCATATTTGGCAAGTACAAAATAGAGCAACTATATTAGAAAAATTTCCAGAACTGAATAACATATTCCTAAGATTTCTGAGATATCTAAAAAATAAAATCTTCAAGGACAGGGACCATCCTTTAATTACCCTGAAATCTTAGCTTCTTGCTACCAAGAATGTAGAACTGTTAAATGACTGAACATCTAATCTGCTGAATAGGTGTTATAGTGGAGTAGTGATATTGCCAGTATTATTAAGGAATTCTCTCTTCAATCTACTCTAACTGCTCTATCATTCTTTCTATTCCATCAAAACTATTTTGCCATGTTTACTAGTGGTATTCAGTATACCAGATCCAATGGTTCTTATTTTATTCTACTGTTTAACAGTTTTGGGTAAATTAGATTGCTCTTTCTTTCCTGAAATTATTTTCTTTTCTTCTATGACACAACATTATCCTGGTTTTGCTCTCAGTTTCCTTTGTTGGCTTCCCCTCTGCCAATTAATCTGTGAATATTAGTGGGCTTGACAACCAACTTTGGTCCTTCTGCCTATTTTTCTCTCTTCTTTTTTCTCTTCTCATACCTCCTTGATCTCAATGATACACTGACTACTTCCTTATGTATTCTTACAGCCCTCATCTCTTTCCTGTATTCTAAACTCAGCTACCCAATGGTCTACTTGACATCTCCAGCTAGATTTCTAGTAAGCATTTCAAACTTAACATGCCCTAGAGAGACCTTTTGATTTCTGACTCTGCCTCCAACCAAAACTATTCCTATTCCCAATAAAAGATACCACCTTCTACTCACTTTCTTGAACCAAAAATGCAGGAGTCATCTTTGATTCTTTTCTTTTCCTCATTGTCTCCTGACAAACCCACCTCCAATCCATGTTAGAACTGAAAATATATAATAAGTCCTCTCTTGACTCTGCCTCTAAACTATCGCTTTAGTTAAAGCCACCATATTTCTCCTAAACTAAAACAATAGTCTACTAATTGGTGTCCTTGTTTCCATCCTTTCCATCCACTTTTATTCCCAACCTCTTACCCACAAAGGAAGAATAGCATTTTAAAGATTTGACTTAGATATTGTTGCTCTGCTTAAAACTTACCACGATCTTCCACTTCACTTTCAATGAAGTAAAAGATTCTTACCAACACTCATAAAGTCCTACACGATCTTTTTTCTGCCTACCTTTCTAGTCTCATCTTCTATAATGATCTACTTACTATGTTCTTTGAATCCATTGGATACCTCTCTGTTCATCATATTTGCCAAATCTGATTCTGCCAAAGACTCTTTACTTTTGATACCATGTCTGTGTATAACATGCTCTCTTTCCCGATCACCCTTTTTAGGATAGGTCTCTATCTATTAAGTAGAGTCAGCTTAGATGTCACATTCTCAAAAAGCTCCAAGACTAGAAAGGAAGCTCCATGAGAGCCAGAATTATAACAATTTCATATTCCACTTCCATTACATTGCTGAACTTTATCATAAGACTTTATTTTCATACAATAGAGGAAAGGAAAAACTCTGAACATTCATTCATTCACCCATTCACTCACTATTTGTTTATTACCAGGCACTGTGCTAGGTAGGCATGGAGTATACGGCAGTGAACAAAATACACTGGTTGATCAGATTTTCATGATGCTTAGATATAGACATAGATGTAGGAGGATATAGCTATAAAACAAATAAACACACAAATTTAATTACCAAGTGTGACCATTATTATGGAAGAAAATAATAGGTCTATGAGAGAGAATAATTCTGGATGAGTTGGGGATGGGATAATTTATATTGGAGGGTCAGAAATGTGTTTTATGATTAACTGATATTTCAATTCAGATCTGAGAAACAAGTAGGAGTCAGAGAAATAAGCAGACATGTAGACTGGGGTCCAATAGAGCAATTATTGGGGCTTCACAAAATCTAATGACAAAATTTCATATTAAAAGCTATGATTCATACAATTTAGTGGTGATAACTCATTTTAATGAAATAACTTTCTTATTCATAGTTTAAGTGCTCTTGCTCCCAAGGTGCTTTCACTGTGATTCTTCTAGTGAAATCTGCCACAAATGCCATGCAGCATCTTAGATTCTGCCAGATGACCTTTGGGGTCTCCCACAGAGTCCGCCAGATTTACTTCCATCATAGCAGGGCTTCTTCAGCCATAACCTGGTTCTGTTGCAGACTTTCCTATTCTGGGCCCCACTCAAAGCTGGTAGATTTTTTGTTTTTGTTTTTGTTTTTATTTTTAGATTTGTGATGTATGGGCCTGACTAGTATTCATAGATGTCAAAACGCTACCTGCAGAAATGACTTGCCGCATTGGGCTTCCTCGTTGGGGGCAGAAGATGCACCATGTAGTCACTTGTTTTTACTTTTGGAAGGGATGTCCCACTGTGCCCCTGGCAACTGCCCTAATTTTTTTCAGATGTGGCAAGCCACTGAATATTTGTAGGACTATCTCCTATTCACTGGAGAGATGTAAACTAAGAATAAATAAGGGTATTAAGAAGAGAAAATAATAACTTTTAAAACTATTTAATCATATGGAAAAATTGCTATGCTAGCACAGTAATTGAATTGTCAGTATGAAATGGCAGTTATACGGATTACAACTCTAAAATATGATGTAGAAAGACAAATACTAGATGGTAAAATATGACAAAAAGATTATTTAGAGAGGGTAATTGTGGTTTATTTCCCCTAATATGTCTTTAATTTCTTCTGAAACCAAAGAAAAATGGACCTTCTTGCATGTCTTTGTCAAAAAAGCACAAGGACCTCAAATGGTAAGCTTTGTGAATTATATTCCTGCAAGGCTAGTCCACATCTGTCAATAGCACTTTTGAAGAAAAGAGAGAGAGATTGATATGTGTGAGAATAAGGGAATGTCCCGAGAGCCTCCAACACTGGGTGGTGGAGATGCACGTGGACTGCAGCATAAAAGAAGCCTTCAGTGTCTCCAGATCTGAATTTCTAAATCATTGGCTGGGAAGACAGTGTTTCAGATGTGCTAGGTAAGATTCTGACAGTACAGAGAGGGCACTGGATGGGATGAGACCAGTACTGGTTGATGAGGGGAGAGAGTCAATGATCAGATCATTTCTAGGCCATAGCCTTTTTAAACATGGAAATGGTTGAAATAGATAATCTCTAAGGTTCTTTCCTGCCCTGATAGCCTAATACTGGTGGTTCTGTAAGAGCTACCCTGCCTGTATCAATTAGATATTTTCAGGTCTATGCCCATCAGTGAACTTCTGACTTAAGATAAATGCAGAGGAGATATATTGAAGATATTCGGAAAACCCGGAGCTAAATATAGAAATCAGTATCTCAGAAAAATAACTTCCAAAAGGCAGTATCAGAGATGAAACAAGAAAAAAAATTCAACTTAAGAAAGTTGCTCCTAGGTACACACATGCACCATATCTATTTTATTTACCTTTTTTGGGTAACCATACAATACATTTAAAAGTATGCTTTTAAATTGGTTTGGGGAAAACAGTTAACATATCGCAGGCAAATACAATAGCAAAGGCTTATTGGGTATGCAAAAACCTGCTACATTTTAAAGACAAGGACGCTACATTAAAAACAATGTTTAATTGTGATCAAAAATCACATGATATAAAATTCAAAATCTTAAACTTTTAGTACAGCTCAGTGGTGTTAAGTATGTTAACATTGTTTTGCAACAGTTTTCTAAAACTTTTTTTTCCATCTTGCAAAATGAAAACTCTACACTCATTGAACAACTCCTCATTAACCTCTCCTCCAGCCCCCTGGCAGCCACCACTCTACTTTCTGTTTCCATGAATTTGACTACTTTAAATACCTCATATAAGTGGAATGTTACAGATTGTGTCTTTTTGTGACTGGCTCATTTCATTTAGCATAATGTCCTCAGATTTCATCCCTGTTGTAGCATGTGGCAGAATTTCCTTCTTTTTTGAGGCTAGATAATATTCCAATGTTTCTATATATACTTCTTCTTTATCCATTCATCCACTAATGGACATTTGGGTTGCTTCCAACTCTTGACTATTGTGAATAATGTTATGTTCATGGGTAAGCAAAAACCTGCTACCTTTTAAAGACAAGGATGAGGTGAGCATCTAATTTCAGAAACACCAGATAGCAGGACTCATGTCCTTCACTATTGACACAAGATAAGCACACATTTATCTTCAAGAATCTGAAGAAAGAGAAGCCATTATCCCTGAGAAATTAGACAGATAGGCTAACACATTTATCAGTCAATTAATACACTATACTTACTGATTGGCTAATGCATCAGAACTTGTGCTAGGCACTGGAGATATAGAAAGTAACTGGATTCATAAATTCTTTGAGTTTATGCTTCTTATAGTCTGGAGGGAGGAATCCGAGGAACCTGCCCATGTAGGGCTAAAATAGTTCTCTTTTTCCTCTGACTCTAATGGTGCATGCTGTATTTTCAGGATTATTATAGTTGAAAATATGGCTTATTTTGTACAACTTTTATTAGGAAAACTTGATATAAAATGAAATCCACAGATCTTAACTGCAGAATATGATGAATATAAATAAATGTGTACACCCCACTAACCATCACCTCAATTAAGATACAGAACATTTTCACTGCACATTTATTATTTTGAAGTCTTCCTGACCAGGTGACCCTATCATCCTTATTAAATATCCTGTTTACCTGAGGTAATGCTCCTTGTTGTAAAGCTTGGTTTGACAAGCTTGGGTAATTAAAACTTGTGTAGGATGGCTAGGAGAGTCTTTCTCCTGGCATGCCATCTCACATCTAAGCATTTAACTCAGGCCAACTGACCTAAGCACATTAGACCCAATAACCAAGGGGAGAATGACCCAGGAAACTTTTACCCTTATTGTAGTAAAGTTAATGAATCTTCGTGTGCCTTCTCCAATCCCCCCAACTCTTCAACTTCACAGCTCTAGGCTGCTTACTTCTCCTTGTGTATTCAACCCTATACTGGGTTTGATATCTGAGACTGTGTCTCTGACTTTGTTTTCATCCTTAAACATGATAACTTGTACCCTTTAGGCTCAACTGGCCTCTGGTTTCTCTAGATAATTGCTCTGCCAGGTTCAGCCTTGGCTTGCAATAGCAACAAGTGTGGATGTAAGCAGACAATGCCGCTTTAGCAGGACCCCTGGGAGGAAGGACTGCTGCTAGAGACATTCAGCCCTCAGTTTTGGTGAAGGAGCATGAGGACAATTTTTCCCCCAGACTTTATTTAGTTACAGTTCAAATCTAAGCACACATCCTGGTTTTCATGATTGGCTTTGAGTGTTTCCCAAGCCTCTCACATCTATAAACGTACTTTTTAGGCTTGATTACTTCTGTTTCTGCCTACTCTTATCTAATTCGCTGTTGATTCTTAGTAAACTCTTGCAGAGGGTGATTTTATGTCTAAATTCTGAGGGTAATTTCTTTCACACAAGTATTTGGGGACTTCCACTTTGCTAGCCATTCTGCTAAAGGAAAAGTCTCACAGTTAAGAGAAAAGATATACATGTAAACAAGTCATTATAATGAACTTTGAGAAGTCTTTCATGATATGTTAAAATGGACTGATAGAGACAAGCATCAAAGCTTTTCAGTGATGCAATCTGCAGTTTCCCAAGCCACCTAATGCAGCACGTAATCAATATAAAAGGCCAATGTCAGGGTTCCTAGAGAACATACAAAGGCGATCAAAGGAGTATACAATTCAAAATTTCTACAAGACTCTGCAGCATTCTATGAAGGTGAAACATACCACTAATGGACAGGAATAAACACATCTAAACTTGTTTATGTTAGTTTTCTTTGGGCATCCAAAGCAGTAATACAGAAACTGTACCTACAAGGAATGACCTCAGAACATTTTCTTACATCATATACAAAAGTAAATTCAAAACGGATTTAAGGCCTGAATATAAGACCTGAAACTATAAAACCCCCAGAAGAAAATAGTTAGGCAATACACTCTTTGATATCAGTCTTAGCAACATTTTTTTTGGATCTGTCTCCTCAGGCAAGGGAAACAAAAGCAAAAATAAATAAACAGGACCTAATCAAACTTAAAAGCTTTTGCACAGTGAAGGAAACCATCAACAAAATGAAAAGGCAATCTACTGAACAGGAGAAGATATTTGCAAATGATATGTCTGATAAAAGGTTAATATACAAAATATATAGAGAAATCATATAATTCAATATTTAAAAAAAACCCAAACAACCTACTTAAAAAATAGGCAGAGGACCTGAATAGACATACAGATGCCCAACAGGCACTTGAAAAGATGCTCAACATCATTAATCATCAGGGAAATTCAAATCAAAACCACAATGAGATATCATCTCACACCTGTCAGAATAGCTGTTGTCAAAAAGATAAGAAACAAGTGTTGGCAAGGATATGGAGAAAAGGCAAACCTGGTACATCACTGACAGAAACGTGAACAGGTACAGTCACTATGGAAAACAGTGTGGAGGTTCCTCAGATAACTAAAAATAGAATTATTATAAGATCTAGTAATTCCACTCCCGGGTATATAGCCAAAAAAACCAGAAACACTAATTTGAAAAGACATATGCACCCCTATGTCCACAGAAGCATTATTTACAATAGCCAAGAGATGGACTCAACCTAAGCATCCATCAAGAGATGAATGGATAAAGAAAAGGTGATATATAATTTATATAACTCAGCCATGAACAAGAATGAAATTTTGCCACTTGAGAAAACATGGACAGACCTGGAAGGTATTATGCTTAGTGAAATAAATCAGACAGAGAAAAACAAATACTGTATGTTTTCACTCCTATGTGGAGTATAAAAAATGAAACAAATGAATGAATATAATAACACAAAAACAGATCCACAGATACAGAGAACAAGCTAGTGGTCACCAGTGGGAGAGGATTTGGGGGAGGGTCAAGATAGGTGAAAGGGATTAAGAGGTACAAACTACTAGGTATAAAGCACATAAGTAACAAGGATCTAATATACAGCACAGGGAATATAGCCAATATTTTAAAAATAACTTTATATGGAGTATATCTATAAAAATATCGAATCACTATGTTATACACCTGAAACTAATATAATACTGTACATTAAACGTTCTTTAGTTTTAAAAAATTCACTGAAAAAAGAAAGGAATGGCTTTGTGTTCTTGAAGTTGCTAATTTGAAACTGCTTAGAGCTCCTTTACCCTAGAAGAATATGCTAATGAAAGTGATTAAAATTCTGCAATTCTTCTGAGTGTATTTGTGAAATCATAAAATACAAAAGGATGCTTCATGTATTTTGGAATAATTGTTCTTAAGCAGAGGGAATTATTTTTAGCAGGTCAAATGTGAAACCCAATTCTTTTCAGAAATACCAGCAAATAACTCCAAAGAAATGCAAAGTCTACCTATTCTATCCTCAACCTCTAACTACACATTTTTGTGGCATTCATTTTCTGTTATCCAAGGTTATGATATCTGTTTTATTGAGATAATAGTTGTATCTTATGGATGATGCCACACCTATGATGGAAAGAGTATCTCTTGAGGAAGAAACTGGAATTGACAAGTGTATCCTTAGGTAACAGGAAATTCCTAACCATAACACACCCAAAAATCTTAAGAGGGAAAAAATTGTAACTCTAAGGATCAACATGATAAAGTTGACAAATGTATGCAAAGTCATCATCATATATTTTGAAACATCACTTCTACTTATTCTCCAAAGGGAGAAAAATCACATTTCTTGATCAAAACAGAAAAAAGAACTGATGACAATTCTACTACTCATCTCTTGGGGGAATTACTATGCACTTGGAGATATATATATGTATATCTATCTCACAAGGTCTCGTGTAAGGAGTGAAAGGAGGAGAGACTGTAGATGGGCAGTTATCAGATTACTAAAACCAGATTTGCTAGCCTAAGGATTTCATATTGTAGGTAAGGGCGTTAACTGGCATGGCCAACTTGCGTTTCAGATCTCTTGAGAGGTGGATTCATTGGGTAAGAAATTAGAAAGAGTAAGAGTGCAACATCTAGATAAGGGAGGCTGAGGGATTACTTTAAAGAAAGGAGGAAGTAAGGAGATAAAAAAGGTGTGGACAGGGTGTGGAGGGTTGATAGAGTGAATGCAGAAGTTACTGAAAGTATTTGAAGCCATTCTTCCAGTGCTAAATTTAAGAAATGGCATTTAAAAAATACTGTCACTCTCATACCCTTTACTTGGGCCAGTTGGCTCATATCCTTTTTCATGATATTTGGCAGATTCTAAGTGAATTCAACTCTTCTCATTAGAAAATAGGTTTTGAAATATGAATATGAATAGGAAAGATGATAGTTTAACTGAAGTAAATATCACCCTTGGTAATCATTTTTTCATTATGTCTTCATGCCTAAGGTGATTAATGAATTTATTCCTCAGTAATGATTCCTTTTTGTTTTTCATTCAGTTGCCTATTGTTGAACACTTCCTAATCCCTGCCTAACTCTTGGGGGTAACAAAAATAGTAGTGTCGACTGGTAGTGTCGACTGAAATATATGCACAACCTAAAAGTTGAGAGTTATGTTTAATTTAGCAGACATTTCTGAGGACTCAAAACCCTTTGAGCCCAAGATGACAGCCTCTCAGATTGCTCTGAGGTACTGCTCCGAAGGGGTAGGGGAGGAGCCAGGATATATAGGAGCTTTACAACAAAGGCCACGTAGTCAGAACATTAAAAGATTATTGTTAACTGAAGAAAACCAGACATCTCAAGTTAAAGAATTTAGCACTTTTCTATGTATGGGAAGGCACAAATATCTGGTCTCACTGAAATCATTCCTTTCGTATGCACCTGGCTATCTAGGGCCAGTATCTTGTTCTTTCACATGCCTCAGAGGGCACCACTGGGGTGTCTGCAGAGTCCTGACTGCCTGCTTGTCTGCATCCAGAGTTGGCTGATGACATGATGGCCACAGCATTCTTTGTTTAGTGATATGGCTTGCAGTACCTTTTGCTCACAATAGATATAATTAATCTTCAGATATAGTCAAATAGTCTAAATAATATTACCAAAATATTTCCCTCAAAATACAGAGATAATAACTATTTTCTATTATGTTAATGTTCCAAACATAACAAGAGTTTAAACTGGGAACTCATATTAAAATCTCACCTGAGAGTTCACTATTTAGTTTAATTTATAGGATGCTCTATTTTCAAATGCATCAAGTACAAGAGAAACATTATAGTATGGAATTATAATAGTTAATGAAAATGTTAGACTTTTATATATTTTCATTCCAGAAGTATTTCAACAGTCTTAAAATGTTTATTCTGAAATATGTGATATGTGCAAGAATATTTATAATTTGCTGATACAGAAAAAAAATCTGTAAATAAAATCCCACCGATCAGAAACTAGCATGTGAATTTATCAAGGTCACTGATACAAGGTCAATATAAAAAAATCAATTGTGTTTCTACATATAAATAACAAATATTTGGAAAATATAATAAAAATATACTTTAAGTCACAACAGCATCAAAAAATCAAATTCCAAATTTCAAACAATATTTAAGAATTCCTTACCAAAAAAATGGTAAAACATTGCTGAAAATAAAGATGATCTAAATAAATGGAGGATGTATTATTTTTGTCAATCGGAAGACTCAATATTAAAATGTAACGCTCTCCCAATTGATCTGTAGTTTGGATACAATCACAACAAAATTCCTAATAGAATTGTTTTTTTTTAAAGTTGACATGTTGATTCTGCTTACATTGGGTTTCATGTCCTGCTGTTTTTCTAGTTTCTTAAGGTATATATACACTTAGATCATTAATTTGAGATCTTTCTTCTTAACATTGTAACTTACCCATAAATACTGCTTAAGCAGCCTCTCACATATTTTGATATATTGTGTTTTCACTTTCATGTAACACAAAATGCATTCTCATTCTCCTTTTGATTTTTTATATCATTGATAGGTTATTTAGAAGTATGTTAGGTAACTTCCAAATATTTGGAGATTTTCCAGAGATCTTTCTGTCACTTATTTCTAATTTAATTCCATTGTGGTCAGAGAACAAACTTCATACGATTTGAATACGTTTAGAAGTATTGAGATTTGTTTTATTTCCCAGAATACAGTCAATCTTGGCACATGTTCTGCATACACTTGAGAAGAACGTGTGTTCCTCTTTTGTTGAGTGGAGTGTTCTATAGTTTTGAATTAGGTAAAATTAATTAATTCTCTTCAAATCTTTTATATCCTTACTGATCTTACCTTTACTTATTCTATGAATTATTGAAAGAGAGCTATTTAATTCTCTGGTTATAACTCTGGGTTTGTCTGTTTTTTTTTTTTTTAACATTTTTTATTGATTTATAATCATTTTGCAATGTTGTGTCAAATTCCAGTGTTCAGCACAATTTTTCAGTTATTCATGGACATATACACACTCATTGTCACATGTTTTTCTCTGTGAGTTATCATAACATTTTGTGTATATTTCCCTGTGCTATACAGTGTAGTCTATTCTGCAATTTTGAAATCCCAGTCTATTGGGTTTGTCTGTTTTGTTTTCAGTTTTTGCTTCATGTATTTCAAGGCTCTGTTTTTGGTGCGTAAGTGGCATCCTTTGAATTCTATGTATTTCTTATGCACTAGTTAATGATTTTATTATACATTCTCCTTTCTCCCTTTCTTCTTCAATTATTAAGTTGTGTTATTTCCTCTTCATCCAAACTTGTAACATTCACACAATATTCTTTTTCTCTTGGTCTTACATTTTGTATTTGCCTTGGGTCTAAAAATAAAGATATTCAAAGTTGACAGTCTGACAATAAGCCCGTTTGATAGTTTTCCCTTTTTGTTTTTGTTTTGTTTTTGGTTGGATGTAGTTCTTTCTTTATAAAAGGTTCATGAGTGTTATTCTTTGAGTGCTTGTATATTTGAAAATATTTTTCTAAATCTTAATAGTTAAAGAACAGTTTGTCTGGGTATAAGATAATTAGCTCACAATTTCTTTCCTAGAGTATTTTTAAAAATAAAGCTTCAGTTTTGCTTTGCTTTGTATGTTGCTGTTTGTAAGTTCAATGCCAAACTAACTTGCTTCTTCTGGTGATATTTTTCTTTAAGACCCACTTTTTTAGCAGGATGTCTTAGAGTTAACTGTTCCTGGTAAATATTCTAAGATTATACTTTGGGCTATGTATGTATAGAGATTCAGATTTTCCTTCATTTTTGGAATATTTTCTTGGACTATAGATTTAAACATTAGTTATATTCTGTTGTTTCATTTTTCTTTAAGGACTCAATTTTAAGTATGTTGGAACTTATTTCTCTATTTCTTATTACTATCCTCTATCTTTTTATCTCTTTATTTTGTCTCTGAAGGCCTCTTATTATATGTTTAATAAAATCTACTCTCTCTAGCCCAGCTTGTAATTTATTCTTAACTTCTTAGAGATGAATTTGCTTTTTCTTCAATTTTCTTAGGCATTCAACAACCCTTTCTTTCTGCTCTTTTCTTTTTTTTTTTTTAAGTTCTGTTACAAATTTCTTATTTGCACATATTTGTTTCAGAGTGTTTAATTTAGTTGAAATGTTGTATGATAGTCTTTCTCTGATTTGTGATCAGTATT
The DNA here is from genome assembly GCF_048773025.1 of Camelus bactrianus. Classification (NCBI taxonomy): domain Eukaryota; kingdom Metazoa; phylum Chordata; class Mammalia; order Artiodactyla; family Camelidae; genus Camelus; species Camelus bactrianus. The sequence continues at coordinate 52,705,673 of NC_133542.1, forward strand.
TTGGGGAGAACTTTCATTAGCTGAAATGTTTTGATTTGAAATTTCTTTCTCCTTATGTTAAGTTTGTATGTATGTGATCTGCTATTTTCTACTAATTTTTAAATAACTTGTATTCCCCAGAAATGTCATAAGTATAGATAAGAGGTCTGGGATTTGGGTGGTTTCCTAGGTTTCTTTGTTCAAAAGTTTCTTCTTTTTTAATAGTTGGATCCTTTTCCATACAGGGAAGCATTGATGCTTCTGGGTTTTGATACACTTCCTTCTGTAGCACTCTTGATTTCTAACACTTGCTTGGTCTTTTCCCTTTACCACTTAGCCTCCAAGAAGTGCTCTTTTCTCTAGAAGTGGTGCTTTCCCAAGACTGCTATCTCCAGTCCTTTGCATTTTCAGGTCCTTTCCTTTGGTACCTGGGCAGGGATCTGATCTAAGAGGTCTTGAACAGTCTTCTCAGTATCTTCCTGCTCTGGGTGGGATTCACTTTTTTTCCCTTCCCAGTCTTCTCCTACCTCAGCTTCAACATGAACTATGAGAAAGACTCTGATTTTCCAGCGTATATTTATATATTTACATATAAATTGTATTTTATAGAATCCTTTTTTAGTTAAGCTGTATATGTAGGCCATGGGTAGTTTTATTTGTTCCTCTTGTTGAAGTGTATGTTTTTTTTGAGAATACAGGAAGAGATTCAGGTTAAGATGACTGCCATTATCTTACGTAAACCTAAAAATTCTAAAGTATTATTGTTTTTACTATGAGGTTCAGACTTAAAGATGTGATTGTGCAATTTCACAAGTAGCATTGCTTATTGATCTCTATGTTGAAAAACTAATGGATCTTTGGAGCCTGTCATATTTGTATTAATATCTCAACAGAGATATTATATTGCTTACTATCTATATCAGCTTAACCTTCATGTCTTTGTCTATAAAAAGGAAATAATTATCTCAAAGGTTATTGTTAAAGCCAAATGATGTAATAAATATCATGTACTTAAACAGTGCATGGCACTATAGTATATTTTCTTTCTCATTTAGAGAGCATAGACTTAATAATAAATGTACCTGCTAAGTGGAATCAAGAAAGGATAGCTTATAATGGGCTAGGGAAAATCATTTAAAAAGGTATTATCAATATCTGTCATTACACACATCTACTGTTATTCATGAAGAGAGAGCCCTGTCACTTTAGCTACACTTGTAATGGAGGTCATTCTATTGATGTAACATATGGCTGCTAGGTAGATTAAGGTATTTATTAATTTGCTTTTGATAAAAGGAAAAATCACGATGGCAGATTAGAATATTATGGGAAAACATGTCCTTGCCCCAGTGAATGGTCTCCTTGAAATTGCTTTTCAAATTTATTGTTGTTCAAATACAGTAGTTCCGTTCTAAGAGTCTGACATGAAATATGTTATCAAAAAAGAAATGATTTCCTAACCACCTCTATTCACAAGTACATAGGAAGTGTAGAGGAAATCATGTTTTGTCCTTCAGGATCCTTTTTGATTCAATGCTTTTCTAGCAGTATCAAGTTTAAGGATTAAATTTGTTTTCCTTATTGCACTCACAACATTAACCCAAACCAGAAGGGAATAAAAATCATCCAACAATCCCTGTAGCCCAATAAATCAAACAGTTAATCTGTTTCCTTCACATTTTGGAAATGTGTGTATATTTTTTTTCCAGCACTTTAAATAGATTGTAGTATAGACTCACTGTTGTAATCTGCCTTTACAAAATGGTTCATAAGCACATTCTAACTAGAACAATGTAAACAGTGTGCTTATACATGGATAAAAACTGAGAGATAATAGCAAGATTTTTAGGAAGATATAATAGTGAGTGATTTTCCCCCAATTTATCAAATATGCTCTAATAATGTTACATTTCATTTCCTATACCAGTATACTAACATCTAATACATGTTTAGTTTGTCCCAGTGTTAGGCAATACTTTAAATGTTTTATATTAAATGTCCTGTTTACTTCTTACATTTTTAAAGATGAGGAAAGTGAGTCACAAAGAAGCAAAGTATTTTGACTGGGGTCATACATCTAAGAGCAATTTTCCATAAATGTGATACTTAATAGACTTTATCATTTAATAGCTGAAACTTAATAAATCATACTCTATATAATATTTTCCTCTTGTTGATATCCAGGTAAATTATGATAAGGTAAGCACCTGCTATGTCAGGGTCTGAGTATCATTTAGTGAGTGGTTGTTATGCATGGCACAGAAAATATTTCAGAGATTAAACCTGAACATTGGCAGAACCTGTGTAGGGGTAATAATAATAAGGAATAGCATTTATTGACTACCTATCCTGTGCCAGCCACTGAAACACAATGGCCTAGATACTATTATTATCCTTCCTTAGCTGAGGAGGGAGATGGAGCTCAGGAAATGTAGGTCACTTGTCCAAAGTCGCACAGCTAGTACGTGATGTAGCTGAGCAACCAATCATTCTAGAGGACGATCTCTTAACCACTATAATCTACCACTTATTCTTTGGGCCAAAAAAAAGCTATTTTATACAAATGGGGCTATTTAATTCATCCAGAAGCTTGACTATGTGAATTATACTTTGTAATGCTAATTTCATATGTAAGGAGAGCCTCATACATTATAAATTTTCTAGCAGATTCACTAAAGAAAGTTTTATAAAAAGGTAAATTAATTTTACTAATGTCTTTTATTTCAAGCAATCTATCCAAAACATTATTATTCCAACAAATGATCACCATTAAAAATGATCAACATTAAAAATGATCAATAATATTTCACATTCATTTCTTTTTGTACAGCACAAAACCCAGCATGTATTTTACACTTCAATTCAGACCAGCCACATCTTAAAAGCTTCTCAACCATCTGTGGCTATTTTATAGGATAAGGTGGTTCCAGATGGTAGATATTATTTCATGTAGCCTATTAATCAATGATCAAAATTTCCAAGTCTTGCTATGTGTTACTCTATGAATATGTTAGGTTTCCTTAATAAGATGATATAAAGAGTGACATCTCATTTACATTACCCTAATAGGGAAAAAAGTAGGAGGAATGTATCATTTTAAGCATCTAAGGTATTGTTTTTACAATTTGAGAAACTCACTTTTAGTATCTTGAAATCAAATTTGTCTTTACTGCTTGAAATTTAAAAGAAGCAAGGTTGAATTCTCAAAGTAGATTCACACAAATCATAGATCATAATTACATCAAAATTTACTAAACATAAGCAAAGAATATAAACACAAAGCAGCCACAAGAGAAGGCTCTAGAAGGTCCTGAATCTACCAGACAAGTCTCGATGAAGTCCCTTTCCTAAACCAACATCAAGGCGTGTTCTGGTTCAGAGGGATGAGCGCCAACTGTATGTAGTTCAGACTGGCACAGAGGAGGAACATTCAAGTTTGGGTTTTCTTAGTCTGTATATTCTATTAGGTTGTCATAGGGCCCCTGTATCCAGTACATTCCATAAATCCATAAAATTATAGGACTAGTTAAAATAAGCTATCCAGAGAGATCAGGTATATTTTGCAAAAACATTCTTAGGTAAGAACTTATCATCTCGCTAGTAGATTTCATCACAGTGTTTACGAGAATATTGGGTAAGAGCAATGGTGCCTTGGATGTCCCAGAGGATAGATGGGAAGAATTAAGATCCTTATGAATTCTTTTCTCTCAGTGCCCATTATTGGTGAGGCTGATGGCACCAAATATCTAACAAAACGGTCAGGATTGACACTGAGTTTGGGCAGAACTGAGGCCTTACCCATTCATCTTTTCTGCATCTTGATTGATGTGGCCTTCTTTGACGTTGATTTTAGTTACTTTAAATAAAGTTTCAAGGTGTGTGTGCATGCATGTGTGTGTCTGTGTATGTGTGTATGATTGAATAGACCAACAACTTCTTAAAAATCAAAGATAAGGCCATTTGTCATAAAGGATTTTATCTTTCATTAGGATGAACATTTTTCTTATAGAGACAACCATAAAAAATTTATATTTCTGACCACAAAAAAATGAAAATAGACAATGTTTTTATTATAGATTTTACAGCTGAAAAAAGTGAGTTTTCCTGATACAAATCTTTACTTCAGCAACATCCCAAGAACGGACCATGGAGCTTTCACTTAATACCCCATTCACGGTAAATTTATTATTTTACTAGGCAGTCCATTCTCCCTTGGACCAACTATATATTATAGATTGAGCATAAATCATTTCTCTTTCACTTTAGCCACTCGGTTCTCATTTTGCCTTCCAGAGTTACACCATATTAAATCAAATCTCTACACCACATGTCAATACTTTAATTTTGTGAAGACAAGTGGTACGTACGGTGGAAAGAACACTGAACGAAGGATCAAGAGACTTAGATTACTGTTGCATCTCTGCTACTAACTAGCTTTTTATTCTCAATAACCCTGTATTTCATTTTTTTCTGATATCTGAAATTGTAGGGTAGTGGTGATAAACTGAATGACTACTGAACACCCCTGTGCATCTTTTTTTTTGTGGCTTTAGCATTGCCAGGTATCCCAGGAATTGTTGAGGAGAGACTTTGATGTGTCTTGACAGTGACCTTGTGGCACAGAAAACTGTCATTCACCAATGTTTGTGTCTCTGGACACACTGACAGAGTATCTGTCTCACACACCTTGCACTTAATGAGGCTGCAACTGAAATCTGGCCAAGGAAATGTAGATGAACAAACGTGAGGTCCCACTTCCAGGCCTGGTGACCATTTCCAAACCTTGTATACTTCGCTCTCTTTCTGTCTGTCTCTGTCTCCCTCTCTCTCAGACAGGCATACACACACAGACACACAAACTTTCCTTATCTCTTAATCACATATTGGGGACCCAGTAAAGGACAAGGCCCTAGAAGACGGAGAACCTGAGGGAGAACATACTAGCCTGGGTACCTAACTGACCATGGAGAAGAGAATTCTCCATCTGATGTGCACTAGACTATAAGTGAGAAATAAATCCTTAATTAAGCCTCTGAAATTTGGATGTTGCTTGCTATAGCAGTTAGTCTGGACTTTATCTAAAAATAGCATATAAGGAGAACTAAAAAAAGCCCACATTTTCCTTACTCTGAGGTAATTCAGAGTTAAATAATTTATATACCACTTACTCATTTTCAGAGTGCTCCTCCATTATAATTAAGAAATTGTCACAATCCCTCATGAGGAAAGATGCTCTTTCCTTCTCATTTTAGGCTCCAGAATTTGGGGCAATGAAAAATGAATTGCGCATACTCAAAAGCAGTAACTATTTCACTAGGGTACAGAATTCATTGGTTCGAAGTCAAAAGCTAGAACTACTATATTTTATTTGTATAATTCCCAGATTCATTAGACATGCACACATTTCTGCTTCACATTTTTAAAAATGTACTAAGATGCCCTTCTTGATAAACGCCACTTCTCTTTTTGACCATTGCACCATGTTCCTAGAGGAGGCATATGACTATAGAAATAGCACAGGCAAATGAAAAATATCAGATTGCAGTGTTCTTTAACTTTAAAGCTCTTACAAATTTTGATGTCCAAAATAAAATTGGAATGATAATTTCATATCTATAAAATGCAATGCTTTCTAATTAAGTTTTTCTGTGCCTAATACATATTGGAAATTAAAAACTAAAAACTTCATATTGTTTGATTATAAGCACAGGTACAGAGTATCCAATGCCAATGAGAAAAGAAAAAAAAAAAAATGTATTAGTCTATTCTCCAATGCCTCCCTAGAAGAGTAGACTCTGGTAACCAGAGGGCCTTGTGTTTGCTGAGTCAATCAATGCCTGAGGGTATGCAGGTTTGTTTATTTGAGCAGCAACCAGGCTAACTTTTCCTGAATAAGAATAGGAAACTAGGCAGAGACTGGGGGGGGGGGGGGTGGGGGTGGGGTGTGGGATCTGGAACAAAGAAAACGAGGGCTGGACAGGTTAAGTACTGAGTGGTGAAAAGGTGAAGATGAAAATTTCCCTGGCTATTAGAAAAGCTAAGAGTCTTAAAAAGAAGACTTGTAAATGGTGTGCTACTGAATTTGTGATAGAAAATGCTTCTTTTCTTTCCCTCCAGAAGCTTCAGCAGCATTTATGATGCTGACTATCGTTTCTGCTGGAAATGGAAGAGGTTCTAAGTCCGGACTCTAGGAGTGTGTCATGATAAAGAAATAAAAGATCTGAACAAGAGCTGGGTAAGTTTGACAAAGGTCAAATCTTGGTGGACAATGGGCCTCCTACTCATGGATTCAAGGAAGCTGTTACCAAACACCATGGGTTTGTCTTCAGCAATGATCTCTCATCCCCCTCTACCCACCCCAGAGCTTTCTTCTCAAGGTTCCGGCCTCTCTGCCTCTGGCACAACAAGAGTAAGATTAGCTAGCTCCTTCCCAGTTAGTAAATAACCCTGTGCTTATTCCCTGGAGACTCTGTCTTTGCCCAGACCCCCTCCCGAGGCTCATACCCTCTGACAGACTGAGATCTTATTTAGCCTTCCTTCAGCCCCAGACACTCTTATTTCTTAACTTTTTATTTACTGTCCAATTGCATAACATAAAGAAAATTCAAAAAGGAAAAATGAAAACAATTCTACCATCTTCACATACTAGCTGTTTCATTTTTTCTGGTCCTGTTTATTCCTCATCCTCATAAACCAACATTTTATGTAGTTGGAACCTCAGTGTATATATACCACTTTGTGTTCTGCTTTTTAAATTTTAATATGCATCATACAAACCTTTCTGTTTAAATGTTGCTGTGGAGTCTTAAAAAACCACAATACTAAATTCTAATAGATTGATATAAACCACAGGTTCTTTTCATTTTTTTTTTTTTTAAATGTAGTAAAAACTGCAGTGTTTTCCTGAGAACTAGGCTTGAAAAGCTCTTCCCAGTTTGCTGTGTGAAAACCATACTTCGGCTGCCCTCTTCTGTCTGTCTAGTTTGGAACCTGACACCTGGGTGATTCTTCTACCTAAAACCTTTGTTGGCTGGATACCTCCAGACCCTTGCCCTCAGCAACCTCCTGCATGTTCCTTCAGATCTGATTTGACAACTTACACTCTAAACTTGGCCTCAACCTCTAGATTTCTTTTTAAAAAGTAAAGTTAAAAATTTTTGGTCTAAATTATTTTACATGGTTAACTAGAAGTTCATAATGAACAGCTGAATTCTAGAAATCTAAAGTTTTTTTGGATGGGGAAGATTTAATTTACTAAATATCACAATGACAGTTCATATTAAGCAAAGAATTACAAACTCTCATTTGATCCCGAAGAAAATAAAACCTTAAGAAATAGGTATTACTAATTTTCAGGTTTTTTAAGGATGCAAACAAGACCACAATGTTAACATGCCCAAGGACACATTACTAGAAATTTGAACCCATTTCTGTTTTAAATTTCCTTTACAATTCCTTGACTGTTCAGGTATCCCCACAGATTCCAGATGTGTGAATACCTCATTTGACTCTCTCTCACACAGAATTAAACAGATATTGATGAATGAGAGAAGTGAACTTGACTGTGTTAGCTGCATGAGACTTGTAGCAGCCATTGAGATCTTTCAGAAGTATATTGCTGTGAATGTTGCTGAGAGAAATGTTAATTGTCAATGATTCCATTTTGACATGGTAATCTCCTTTAAGAGGTGCTCCACATACCTTGTTGGTAGTTGAAACTAGGAGATACAAACAAGAGAGGTTCTTTAAAATGTTTTCTCTACTTTTGAATGTATTTGAAGATTTCCTTAGTAAGAGGTTAAAAAAATAACTTTTAAAACGTGATATTCAGGATGTGTGATTTCTAATTATTTGAATTCCCTTTGATATTTAGACAATGTGCATGCTACTTTGTATCAGGTATAGTGTTGATTCTCATCTGTGTTGCTCTCAGAGGCTAACTTTTCTCTAGGGCTCAGACTACTCCTCTCTTGTCCCTCAACTCCTGACAAGAAGGAGGGCAGAGGTGGGGTCAGATCCTCATGGGAGAACAGAATGAAAATCAGCTAGCAGGCAGCAGTGACAAGGATGGTACCAGCATTTCTAATAGAATTCTTTATTCGTGGGATATCTCAGAGGGTTTGGGAAGATGTTGAGCAAGTATCTAAATACTGAAAAATACAACTTCCACCTTGTGATTATTGGCATTTGGGCATGAAGTGGCCGTTTCTGAACACAGGAACTGACAAGAGCCCCATTGGTGAAATTAGAATACAAGATATGAGAAGGACGAGCAGCAAAGAGTAGACCATAGGGAAAAAAAGAGAAAAATACAATAAACAAAATGCAACAAAATATATATAAGTACAAAGATAAAGCACCAAAGGCAGTAGCTATGATAATAAATGTAAATAGAATGTTAGGCTGGGAATAACAATCTAAACAGAACAGTGAGGGCAGAAAGGGTCACATAAACAGCCTACTTACTTAACTATATAGAAATTTTAAAATTTTGCAAGTAAGCTCCCATATTATATTCACATTTTTAATGCAAAATTAGACTAGGAAGATGTACAATAAATATGAAAAACATGTGGAGTTAATATATAAGAAGACATGATAACAATAAGAAAAGGACAAACACAGTAGTTGAGAAAGTCAAGGACATGTACTGAAGCAATTCACTATGAGGAGAAGTGCCAAACAGCCAGCATATATATGGGGATTCGTTTATCTTCACTAGCAAAGTCATCTACTGTTTTTGTCTATTGTTTTATTTTGGGGAAACATGCCTCCTCTATTCTGTGGGCCTTGCCTGAACTGTGCCCCTCTTAACGCAAACTAGAGCGATTGACATTCTTTCTAGAGAAAAGTCATGGTTGAGTTGATCAAACAGCAGCAGCTTAAAGAGTGCTTCCAGTATTACCCAGTTTCAACTAAGATCAGATTGCTCCATTATATTTTTAATGTTGCAAGCAATCCAGTATTCTTTTTAAAAAAATTCCTTTTTGTTCGAGTTAACCAGGGCCTATGCAAATGTTTGGAAGTAAATCTAATAGAGAACATAAGGAAAGAAATTAAAAGTAAGCCAGGAAGACACTACTTTCTCTATAAATGTTAAAATTAAATAACAGCCAAGAGTTATTATGATCAAGAGGTTAAGGAAATGTATTCACAAACTTCTAGAAACTGCTACAATTCTTCTGGAGGTTAATTTTTTATGATTTCTTCCCATGTAGTAGTATTTCTATTAATTTATAGAAGCAAAGTTTACAAATGATTTGGTATAAATATTATATTTTACATAAAGATTTATGAAAGTGAAAAATTATGAATTAACTGAATGCTTACACTATGGAAGTGATTAAAAGATCATTATATAGCTATATTTTTAATATATTATAATCATTAAAATGCATATTTTAGAATAACATTTACCAACATGAGAAATTGCTTATGACATACAGTTAGGGAAAACAAAACAGATTCTAAGATATGTAGTATGATATTAATTTGGAGTAAAAATCATATATTTGCACACAAAAAGACTGCTAGAAGGTAATATGACAATATGTTAATGTTTCTTCTTTTCTGTTTACTTTTAAAATTTTATTTTTTTTCCAAAAAGGAATGTTTTACTTTAAAAATCAGAATTAAATTATATAACTCAAAGTTAATATCCATTTTTCATCTAACCAGTATGCCTTTTGTGGTCAGATAGATTAGAGTTTGAATCCACGTCCCACCTCTAACTTTACCTCTTTAGTCTTAGTTTTCTCATCTGTAAAATGGGGATATTAATAGTACCAACCTCATAAGTTGATGAAATGAGATAATGTAGTAGTCTTTACGCCTAGCATTTAGTAGGTTCTCAAACAATTTTAGCTGCTATTATTTATTACAGTGGCTTTCTCATCTTTAGATAATTAAAACTATTTGGTACACTGAGTATTTGGTCTTTATTTCTCAATTCCCTGGCTACAGTTTTTAGTTAATCTTAATTCAGTGTTTCGAAAATGTGTCAGTTCTGTGATAATAAATCCTGTGATAGCATTTAGCACAAATGCAAACAAAGGCTTCGGCTTCCCCTGTGGGTACAGCTCAGTAATCATGGCATCAACAGCAACATGCTTCTTGATTAGATCAATTAATTCAGGCAGACAAGATATTTATTTTGCATTTTTCAATTTTCATGCTCCCTGGTGACTTCTGGTTGTTAAGTGCTTGCCATTACTCTTATCCTTTCTTTCATCTGGACTCCTGAACGGCATAATGAACTTAAAATTACAGATATGAGAGTAATTTATCTAACACAAACTCACAATTAATATCATGATCTACAAGAGATGGAAGAATGAGGCACTGAAAAAGGTGAGAGAGAGAACTGTAGCTCTACACACTTTTCAAAACCGTCTGTAGTACTTAAAAGCATTATACACTTACAAATTAGAGGTTGGGGAGGTTGAGCAGTTAATTTCATACGTATGAGCCATTTGAAATTTTTTTCTTTAATTTTTATTCATGTCATTTGCATGCTTTTATTTCTTCCTCTCTCCCTCCCTCCCTGCACTCCTGTCTCTCTTCTTTCTCCCCCACCTCCCTCGCAAAAAAGGGGATTACATCATAAGAACACAGAATAATCTCACACAACTCAAAAGCAAAAAAATGCCCTTGAGTATCACAAAGGTCTGGATCCAGGAACCACAGACTTTAAGTGTCAAGAGGGGAGTCCATCAGGGACTGCAGTCTATTTCTCTTTCTATTCTTTGCAACAAGTAGGGATACTGGAGAGAGAGAAAATTCTACCACTGTATTTTAGGATCGGCTGATACAGACCCTAACCACTGAAGTCTGGAAGATGAATTTTTAGCAAGTGGTGCTGGCAACAGTCACTTCCCTGCCATCCAGTGAGCTGTGCCATCTCCAACAAATCGGCCTCAGTGCTTGGGAGAAGCTCTTTGTGTGCTAGTTCAGCTCTAGGGATAGTGACTGCTCCTAATAACTGTTATTCCTATATTCCTTAGAGTTTTCTTTACTCCTTACTGGCCAGTCCCTCATGATTCCAATCCCCACTATACTTAATAATTTTTTTTTATTATTTCCTGTTCAGATCACTGGGTGTTTTCTGTCCCTTGATTGGACACTAACTGATATATCCTTTTCCCAAGTCTAGTTGAAGCCACCCTAAAAGTTCTTACACTTTAAAAAACTGATTACTTTTTTTTTTTTTTTAATGATTTTGACTTTTTGGCCCTAGTATTGTTAATTATGCTATATTATGAGTAGTTAGTGTGGACAAAAAAATGTTGCCCGCCATTTATTTCAGTAAACAAAGAATGTTGCCTGCCATCAAACCATCAGCCATGGCAGCCATGGGCTCCCTCGCACCCTATGCCTCTTTCCTGGAAGATATATCCTCAGGGGAATTCAGCAGGGAGAAAAACAGGATGCATCCTAGATGGTTAAGATGCAAATCAAAGGAATAATTTCAATGAGCCCAGACTCTTGCATCTTCCCATACGTAGAAAAGCACTAAAATTATTAACCTGATATGTCTTTTTTTGTGATTAGCAGTAATCTTTTGTTTAACTACGATTTTTTTTTTCAACAGAAACTCCTGTATATGCTGGCTTCTCTCTTACCTCTTTGGAACAGTTCCTTAGAGCTATCGGAGAGGCTATCTCCAGAGCAACAGTCCTCAGTAAGGTCCCTTCTAAACAACAGAACTCACAACTTTAAGACTGTGCGTTTTTAAGGTTTGTTTTTCTTTTTTCAGTTGACATTAACCATTATGATTTTTGCCTTTTTGATTAGATCAGGATTTCTCACTGGTATAACTGGCACTTTGAACTGGACAATTCTTTGTTACAAGGGGCTTCCCTGTGCACTGGAGCTTGCTTAGCAGCTTCCCTGGTTAGATGCTAGGACACTAGATGACAATAGTACTCCTTCCCCAACCAAAAATGTCTCCAGACATTGCCAAGTTGTTGCAAGAAAATGGGGTATGAGAGGATGGTCATGTCTCAGGTCTCGGGTGAGTCCCTGGGACATGCCCCATCAAATGGGGGTCCTTGGCTTCAAGCAGGAAAGAATTAAAGAGTAAGCAGAAGAAGAGTGAAAGTAGATTTATTCAGGGAGATACACACTCCATAGACAGAGTGTGGGCTGACTCAGAAGTCAAGAGAATTGGCCCCAGAGCATGGGGTCCTCTCAGAAAGTGAGAGTGGCCTGGAGGTGTGAAGAAAGTTAGTTTTTACAGGCTCAGTAATTTCCTATGCCAACAAGTGGGAGATTATTCCAACTGTTTTGGGAAAGGAGTGGGGATTTCCAGAAACTGGGCTACCACTCACTTTTTGGCATTTTATGGTCAGGCTCAGAACTGTTATGGCATCTGTGTGTGTATCATTTAGTATGCTAATGTATTACAATGAGTGTATGAGGCTCAAGGTCTACTGGAGATCAAATCTTCCACCATCTTGGGCTTAGGAGGTTTTAACCAGTTTTTGTCATATCCTCAATTGCTGTGTCATTCATTTAGTGGTTGTGCCCTGCCCCCTTCCCTCCTGTCTCAAAGTGTTTCCTGAGGGCCAAAATAATCCTTGGTTGAGAACCATTGAATTAGATAGTTTCCTCCATTTTTAAAAAACATGTAGTCCTTTCATCCCTTTGGAATGTATTTTAGATTTTGGAATGAAAGCAGAAGCTTATTTCATTTTTCTTCTGCTTATATAAGCTACTGTCCTAGCATAGATTATTAAACAATGCTTCCTTCTCCAATGACTTAAAATGCTGCCTTTATCTTTTATTTCTTATACATATTAGTTTATGCTTTAGAACTATTTTTTCTATTCCATTAACCTTTCATTTGTTTCTAAAAAGTTTTAATTATTTTAGCTCTATAATACACTTCAAAATATCTGAGCTGATTGGGTCCCTTCAACAACTCTTCTTTTTCACAATTTACATACCTGGCCTTATCCATTTACATTTCCAAATGAACATTTAAATGGTTTTGTGAAGGTCTTTAAAAGTTTTCTTTAGGTTTTGAATGAATTGCATTAAACCTATTAATCACAGTAGAAAGAACTGACATTATCTTTAAAAAGTCACTCTTCTTATTATAGGAACATGGTCATTTATTCGTACCTCCCTTATGCACCTCAGTGAATCTTTGTAGTTTTCTTCATAAAAATCCTATATATTTCTTGTTAAGTTTATTTTTAGGCATTTTCTCTTGAAATTAGGAATAAGTTTATTTGTTTCAATATGTTTTCTGTCTATTGCTAGTTTAAAGGAAAGTTAGAGATTGTTACATATTTATTGTGTATATGATGATTGAATTCTTAAAATCATATATTTTTCAGCTAATCTTCTTGAGTGATCAAATATATTTCAATGTGAAAATTTCAGGAAAATAGAAATTTTCCATGAAGTTATTATCTCCTCATGAAAAGTAAAACATTTATAATTTTATTAGACTTTAATTTTTTCATCTCATTCAAATCTTCTCAGGAAGAAGTACTGGATGGCATACCTTAGAAGGAGATAACAGTTCTTCCTAGACATAAAATAAAATGCAGTGTATTTTCCTCTCTTTTCTCCCTTCTTGACATCACAGGACCAAGTCCCAAAATACAGTTTTTGGAAGATAGGAAGGCATTCCCACTTCAGTTTGATTTAGCAAACATTGTCAAACATATTTTATGCATCAAGCTTGATCTCAGGTCTGGGATGAAAAGAAAATAAACCAGTCCTAGTGTTCATTCTACAGGAACTTCTTACCCAAGAGTAGAGAGGACACAGAGATAATTTCAAAATTATGTAGTGCCTGCTGTGAAAGGGAAATGCCCAAGATGTAGTTGGTGAAAGAGCTTAAACGAGGGAGCATTAAGCCAGTCCAGAAGGAGAATGGATGGAGTTCAGTGAAAGGTTTTCCAAATAAAATTGCATCCCAAATTGCTGAATAAGAAGGATTTAACCCAGTTAACTGTGTATGGAGTAAGGATTCGATGGGGGAGTAGTTGAGATAGAAGGTGCAGAATAAACAAGTTCATAAATTTATGAAGTTGAGGAGTAGAGAATAAATCTGATTCAGAGTTGCTAAAGTTCAAGGCAAGGAGTACTGAGCATGAGGCTTGAAGAGGTAGGTAGGGACAAGATCTTGTAGGTTTTTACATCATGCTAAAGTGCTTGGACTTAATTTTGCGGGATGTGGGAACTACGTGTGAGCTAATGCTGTGAGACTTGATTTTTATAGGTAGAGCAGAGTGGTGGTGCTGTGAAGGACGGATTCATGGATGTGAGGTGGTCTAGATGCCAGAAAACAGGAGGTTATTACATGAAGAAGGAGGTTATTACGAGTTGAACTGGCTTATACCAGAAAAGGTGTGGATAAAGGAAAAGATTTTAGAAATTGGCAGTATTTGACTAATTGGGTATTGTAATGGGGTTCTGGTGCGTCAGTTTAGCTAATCTGGAACTATTTTTCTCACAGTTCTCTTCCCTGAATAGCTCCAGGTTAGCATGAATGAGGCGGAACATTCTGCCTAAAATTTGGAAGGCATAAGTGAAGCAGCAGTAATACTGGTTTCATGCTGGAAATATCAGCAGGGGCCCCAGTTGCACAGCTGCAGCTCAAATACACCATTACTGACTCACTGGCTCACCTTACTGGCTTGAGCAGCTGCTGGGCCCCTCCAGTTCCCACTGGATTTCTTTCAGCTCTTCCTGAGCCAGACTCAACACCAGATGTAGAAGGAACAGCCATACATAAACCGTTTAAATAGCCCCCACAATTCCTAGGGTTAAATTCTAATATAGATCCATATTTTCTATTATTCCTAGTGATTCTATTTTTCTGATCAAAATCCTGAGTGATATGGATACAGTGAGTGATGGAGTGGAAGGAGGCACAAACTCACCAGGTTTCTGTTTGGGGTCATTCAGTGATCATGCAGATTGCACTCTAATAGAGGATACACAGGAGGAATAAATCTGGAGTTAGTATGTAAACAAAAAACCAGCTTTTAAATGTTGGGTTTGATTTGTATGAAACATCTGTGTGATGCCCAGCTGGTACAGTAGACAGTTGGTTATATTAAGCCCAGAGGAGGGATCAAAAGTAGTGACAATGTGTTGAAATCATCATTGTCCAGGGGGTAGGTAAAACCATGGTTATTGATGAGGTCACCCAGAGAAAGGAAGTAGAAAGAAATGTTCTGGCATGTACAGAATCCTTGGGAAAATACTGATATTTAAGATGCGAACTGGGGAGAAATAGACCAATAGGAAGATTGAAAATCAATGTTTAAAAAAGATAAGAGAAGAATAGGGGAAAAGAATATAAAGAAAGCCAATAATTTTAAAAGATTTAAGAAGCAAGTTGCACTATGTTATTTCTGGTGAAGAGCCTCTTTGGATGTGTTAATATGGAGATCACCGGCAGGTAACATTTGGCTGAGTGGTTTCCATGCAGTAGCAGGAGTAGAAGCCAAGTCACAATGAATGAAGCACTGAAGAATGTGTAAGTCCAATGATGGTTGAGAGGGGAGCAGAAAGCTTGACTGGGATCTGGAGGTAGATATGGGTGAGAAGTACGTATATTCTGAGGAGTGATCCACTGGACGGAAGACAATGAAACTGTAGGAAAGGTGTTACAACTGACAAAGCAAAAAACCTGGGTAACCAGAGGGGACTGATGCCAAGAGCTCAAGACAAGTGTTGGCTCTGAAGAGAAGTAAGACATTTGTAAAACTAGAGGCAACAATGTCATAATATTTGCAGTTGCAGATTTTAAGCAGGAAGGTTTCTCTATTTTCTTGATCAATACAAAGCTATCTCCTGAAGGTGAGTGGGAAAGGGGCATGGTGGGACAAGAGGAAACTAAAGTTTTGGAACAGTCACTTGGGGAAATGGGGAGCTAAATCTGGTGTGGTGAGGAATTTGGTTTGGGGTGGAAACTAAGGAAACTGTTAGGAAAGAAAAGCTTTTGGCCTGGGTGTGCCTTGCTTTGTGAAGGCATCATCACTGAAGAACAAAGAAGGCCAGGACAGGGCAAGTGGGGAAGTAGGTGGTCTAAAATGATGCCCACCTCCCCAGAAAGGGAGGCAATGATTCTGCGGCTGGGAGTAACAGTGGTCATCAGAAAGTGGAAAAGGAAAGGCTGTAAGGCAGATGGCAGGATAACAGAAGCTGTTGCAGTGAAACCTTGTGAGAGGCAAAGCAAACTGTGCATCGTGTATTTGGTCCTTAGAATTTTCTCCTGTATGTGAACATGTGTTCCAATGTAGTTACAGAGAACACAACTATAGCTATGTATTAGCTCAGTCTACAAAATCACTGAGAATCTACAATGTGCCAGGCCTGAGGTAGGCACAGAGGATACAACCATGACAGATACGGAGTCTCCTTAGGATGACATAGTCTAGTGTGGAATACAAACTAGAAATCAGAATATTAAAAATAGCATATGGTTGCATGTGGGTGCCTCACGTGGCTATGTCTGAGTGAGTAGTCTAGATGTTTACCTCTCTATCAGTCACTAGTTCTCCAATGAACTTGTATTTCTGGCATCAAAGTAAAAACCAGAGAATGAAAGTCAAGATAGGACAAAAAACAAAACCAACATTATCATTTTCAGAAAACTTTGCATAAAGAGTGCATTCCAGGAGTTTACCTGTAACCCCAGACACGCTCCTAGAGTGCATAGTTCATGTACCCGCAGTGTTATAAGCACACTGCTGTGGCCAGTGACAACTAATGTCCAAAACAATTACTTTTTCATTATTATGGTCTGCTTTCCTTAACCATGATTTTTGCTCTGGAATTTTAAAAAAGTACCCAATTGCAATCAATCCAAAATTAATAATTGTGTTTTCCTGTTGGAAACATCGATCCAACTGCTGTCAGTGCTGTGCTGTAGTCCATCCTCTTAAGAGCTAGTCAGTTAAATGGATTCTCAATTAGAATCCCCTCTGGGATTTACCACCACAGTCTAGTTAATCACTAAATAACTTAACATCCATCTAACTCAGAACCCATGTATTAGATGTTCCAAGTTGCTAAATAGTTTACTGTAATTAGAAATCTTAGGAGGGACTGGGGCTGTTTTATAATGGCATGCTTTAATGCATGGCATGTTTCTTCAACCTGGAACAGCTCTCTCCCTTTCTGTATTCAACTTGTCCTCCAAGATTCACCTCAGGGAGGATATCCTTCAAAACACCTTGCCAGAAGCTCCTCCCAGGCTGGGCTAAATGCCTCTGTTACTTATTTCTATCTACCTCATCACAGAGAAATAATCCCAGTGTTTCAGGGTTAAGATGCTATACCTCCAGGGAAAATCCTAGACCTCGCAGGTTCAGCATATATTTTTATACTATCCTATTCCACTTTATTTAGATAATGAACAGTAAACTGCAGTGAAAACTTCCTTGCAGCTAGATATCCGTATTCACCATAGGAGACATTTTACCATTCATTCAACAAATATTTATTCATCAGCCACAATGTGCCAAGCACAAGTTTTGAGGATTCGACAATGAGTTAGCAGATACAGTCCCTGTCCTCCCAGGGTTCACAGTACACAGAAGCTAGGGGCTAGATGCCTCTGCTGAAGTAGGTATAATAGTTCCCATAAAGGTTTGTACCATGGCTCTGTTACCTCGCCCCTATAATCTCTGTCTGTCTCCATATTTACTGAAGCCTGTAGAACATTAAACCTTATTTAAAGTAGGGTGACAAACTATGCTAGTTATAGTTGTGAATGTGTTACCTGCTTCACAGAAAAAATATATATGAAGAAATGGGACACAAATTGGAAAACTCTAGAGGACATGATTCCCAGATCCTCCTTTACATATTTGTGAACTGAGAGCTGGGGATCAACTGTCACTTGTCTGAGATCACAGGATGGGTTGGTGTAGGAGCCAGAGAATATTCTAGGACTAGTTCTCTATGGTGCTCTTTATTTTTGGAATGCTGCTTATAAACTATATTTTTCAGCTTGCTTTTGTAAGTATAACTGTTATGAAAAAAAGTTATTTTTATCCTAGGATGAAAACAGGAACATCTTAGAACTTTCTAAAACATTCACTCAGTAGATACATGATGAGTATTAGCTATGAGTCTATATATTATATGAGTCTCTATATTACATTTCCTGCCCAGGTTGTGCTTAGTGTTTCCTAATTTCATCAAAAAGTTCCCGTGTCAATTATTATAATTAACAATATTTTAATTCCAAATGCTCTCAAGAATAATTTTTTTAACATCCCAAAATTAAATAATGAATTAACTTTTCAGCTCTACACTTTAACTCAAAATGAATTTCCCATACAGAGAAAAGAACAGACTTAAAGAGAGGCTATAATAAAAAGATATACAGTTAACCCTTTGAACAATATTAGTTTGAACTGCGTGGGTCCATTTATACATAGATTTATTTTTTCACTAAATATGGACTGTACTATAATACTGCATTGTCTATGGTTGGCTGAATCTGTGGATGCAGGAATTATATACTGGTGGCCACCTGTAAACCTATACTCCAGCACTATTTACAACAGCCAAGACATGGAAGCAACCTAAATGTCCATCAACAGATGACTGGATAAAGAAGATATGGTATATATACAATGGAATACTACTCAGCCATAAAAAAGAGTGAAATAATGCCATTTGCAGCAACATGGCTGGACCTAGAGAATATCATACCAAGTGAAATAAGTCAGAGAAAGACAGATACCATATGATATCACTTGTGTGTGGAACTTAAAATGATACAAATGAACTTATTTACAAAACAGAAACAGACTCACAGACAGAGAAAACAAATTTATGGTTACCAAAGGGAAAAGGGTAGGGGAGGGATAAATTAGGAGTTTGGGATTAGCAGATACAAAATACTACATATAAAAGTGGGGACATACCCTGATGTTGAAAAGGAGGAATTGTACCAATAGAAAATCCAGGCAACATCAAGAACTTCTGGAGTTCATTGACATGATTTTCCCCTAGAAGCTCTACTGATGTGATTTGCAGATGTCAGCCCTGGACCACTGTCGGCAGGACGAGATGCCCCCTCCTGGAACATGTCTGGGCAGTGATGAGTGGTAAGTGCATGCACAAAGAAAAGTGGCCAAGTAAAATTATCTGTTTTTCAACCTGTGTCATCTATACACTGCTTAAAACGCGCATATAAATAGGTAGGAATAAGATCTTGAAATATAGTGTGCAAGAATATATATTTACTCACTTTAGCTCAGATGTTCCAAAGAAAGTATTTTTTAAATCTGTTTTCCATAACCTAATCTTTAACCGTAGCCACTGCTAAAACTAGTAATTTTAGGACAAGAGTATAGGACCTAGTAGGAGACAAGAATCTCACCAACAAAAGACCTTAGCACCATCAGCACTTCTGCATTTAAGGTTTAAACAGTTTTTGTTTCTTGGTGAAGAGGGTAAATATTCAGTCAGTTCAAGGTACAACTCTCTACTAGGGACACAGCACACTTCTGTCTGGGGGTGGGGGAGGAGGTCTCACTGCACGTACTGTGATAGACGTGTCTGTTTCTGTTCTGTGTGGGCTTCCAGTTGGTTTGGCTCATCCTCTATATCTCTAGAACTGGCCTTTTTTCCCCCCTGAAGTATCTCTTTACTTGTCTTGTTTTTTTTTTTTTTTTAATTGAAGTGTAGTTGATTGACAGTGTTAGTTTTGGGTGTACACCAAAGCGTTTCAGTTATACATATACATACATACATATATATTTTTTCAGATTCTTTTCCATTGTATGTTATTATAAAATACTGAATATCATTCCTCATTCTATATAGTAGGTCCTTGTTGTTTATCTATTTTATGTATAGTAATGTGTATCTATTAATCCCAAACTCCTAATTTATCCCTCCCCTGCCCTTTCCCCTTTGGTAACCATAGTTTGTTTTCTATGTCCTTGGCACTGGTCTTTTTTATCATCACATTTGATGATACTAAAAATGGTGGTTCCTAGCATATGGGGTCTAAGGCAGTGCCAGTGTCCAGACCTGCCTTTGTTTTGGTTTACAGGGTCCACACAGCTGCACCTGATCATCTCAACCACAGGACTCCAGACCCACCTGCTTCTCAGCACTTCCGCATCTCCCTGGTGATGCTTGGAAGTTCCTCTTGGATATTCTACCTGCCTCAGATAGCATGTGAGCAATTTATAATGCTAACTCCACCTGCCAACCTAAACAACTCTCTGCCCTTAGTGTCTGTTTCTTTACCACACTAGATGAGTTGCCACATGGGATGAGGGGCTTTACTGAAAGGCTGACAGTCCCTTTCGCAGGATATGTCTCAGGGAAGCCCAACACTTTCCCTAACTACCATCACCCATCCCACCCTGCGCCAAGGCCCTGGCTAGTGAGGGCTTGAATTATACAGTGCTTCTTTTGTTTCCTTTTATTGTAAATATAGATTTTTAAAATGTTACCCCATGATAAAGATTATAAGATTATAACTACTACAGATTTTACTGGCAATCATTTTTATACTTTCTCCTTACAATTTGTGCACCTTCTTTTTTAAAGCTACATTTATATTTCATATGCAAGATATTATATAAACTATTTCATATCAAAAAAATGACATTTCAAATAACATTTATAGTTCATAAGATGCACAATGATACTTGAACATCCACTTAGAAGAGTGATATTATAAGAAAAAGAAACTAGAGAGTAAAGGTCAAAAACTATTCAGGAAGAGTGAATAAAATTTTTCAGTACTATAAAATGAGAAAATTTGATGCTATCCTATTCTGTCTAATGGGTTATATTGATGGAATTTTACCTACACGATCTGAGCATGAGTAAACATCCCACCAAACAATATGTGTTATTTTTTTTCCCTGTTGGCCATATTGTGATTTTTATTAGGTTACATTTTGTATGACATATTCAGGATAAATCTGAGAATAAAAGACAAATGAATTGAGCGTGGCTATTTATGGAACATAATCCAGAGCTTGCTGAATCTGAAAAGATAAACAGTACACTTATAATATCTAGAACAGCTACATATTTCATGCACCAACAATTGTCTCTCACAAATTGGTTTAAGTGTGAAGTGTAGCCGCAAAGTTAAGTTATAAAGCTAAACAGAATTTCAAATGCCACACTGATCACCAAATTAACACCAGATTCAATTTCCCCCAAAAGTTGTAATTCATTTTAATGCATTTAATTGCTGTCTTTTATCCATTATTTATTACTTCTAGGAAACCTGCCTTCACAAATGAGGAAGGCTGTACCTTAATTCTACAAAGTAGCAGCAGAAAGGCACAGTCATCATCTGTATCTATAAACTAAAACAAAGAGGTTTTGATTATCATGTGAGTCAAATCCAGGTATGCTAAAATACAGGGCAAGTTAAAGCTCTTCATAACCTAGTACACACAGCTCTCCATTCCTCCATCTCCTTAGAGAATATCTGCAAAGTGAACACATTATCTTGCAAAGAGGCAAAATATCATCTGTGGGTTCTATCATCAGAAGAGGACTGATGTCAAGAGACACTGGTACGGCTACATCAGCAGTTAGTTTTTGGATGCAACCTAGGGGCAGCTTGTTTTGATAAATGGCATGTTAAGGATATGAGCTAGATACTATTATAAACATCTGTTTCTTTAAGGGTAGTCTAAAATGCCACCTTTGAGAAATGAGTGTTCTGTTGCTGTGGTTGAAAAGCAGATACTTTAACAAAGTATATACTTTGAACAAATACAGTTGTTTAGGCAAGATAGTGGACTCAGCTAGTGTGAAAAACCTTGTACCAACACTTGGAAATGCTGGATAAAATATAACTCCCAAAGAGATGAGTAGCTGTGCTCAAAAGAAAAAGGGGAGTCACTAATTGCCAGAAAAGAAGAGGAACTGAAAATCAGAGTGGTAAATGCATGAGCTGAAATGCTGGCTTCCCAGGGGGGCCTGGTTATTAACGCCTGGGGTCAGGAGAGGCTTTGGGTCCAGCCAGGCGAGGAGTTGAAATTTCACTTTAATATGACTGAAAAGCAAGGTAATAATGAGATTTTAGAGATACATTTGTTAATACTGATGGATACCATGTATATCCAGTGACTTTTGTGTACAAAGAATTCAGAGAGGAAATGACATGAAATTGTCCCTTGAAAGACTAACCTGGACTTCTGTAAGAAAATAAAGAGAACAAGACACTCGCAGGAGAGTAAAATTCTACCCAGAAACAAAGAAGCATCAATCAATTGCCAGAAGGGAAACTCTTAAGATGGAGGATCTCTAAGGCTCCGATGGTTCTGATATTCTAGGGAACTATGATTTAAGGCTGAAATTGTTGGTCTATAATGGTGTATGAGAACTGTGAGGTTTCTGCTATTTTTTCTACTCTACCAGCTTAAACAATTTAAGACGTCCTTATCATTTCAAACAAATAGAACGTTTCCATTCAGAGGATTCATTTTTCTTTACTCCCCTAAAGTCCTTTTGCTTCTGTTTACTATGTACCACTTCACATGTATTATAACAAAATCCCCAAGTGAGCCCTTTGATGGAGCACGTGGTTGTTATCCTATTTGAGATGAGTAAACTATAGCTTTGCTACACAGTGGTTTGTTGTTTTGTTCAGCTCTCTGATGATAGCTGATGGATATTTTTCAGTTTTAAAAAATGATTATTCTTTCCTGATACATGATGAAATATTTTATTGACGTCTTATTCAGTATGAACTAGATTTTTATCTCTCTCAGCTGAGACAAGTCTCCTGCAAACAGTTTGACCTTACAAGAAGGCAAAATAAGCATCTATTTAGAGCTTCCCCCAGAGCCATGTGCACCATCACCAAACTCTACCTCTGGAGGGAACACATTAAGATTAAGATTAAGATTTAGAACTTTTTATAATTATTATATCAGTTTTAATGCATCTTTGGAGATGATAAAAGAACTATCTATTCAGTACCTACTAAACGGTGGCACTCTGTAGATAAACATATGAAGAGAATAAATAATCACTACCTTCATAGTTTTATTCTAGAACTACATTGTCCATTGTGATAGCCAATAGGCATGTGGCTACTGAACTCTAGAAAAATGGCTAGTCCAAATTGAGAGACATGCTTTAAGTGTAAAATATACATTGAATTAAAAATATTTAGTTCAAAAAAGAATGTAAAGTATCTTAATAATTTACTATGATAATTACATACTAAAATAACATTTTGGACATACCAGATTAAATAAAATGTATTATTGAGATTATTAGATTTTATCATTATAATTAATTGCACTTGTTCCTTTTTGACTTTTTTTGACATGGCTACTAGAAAATGTAAAATTTCATATACCATATTTTTGTATATAATTCTGTTCCAGGGGGAAGGGAGAGCATGTTAATGGACGATTGCAATAGAAGTTAAAATTTCTACTATACAGATATGCAAGGATTGTATAGAAGCACAAAAGAAGGGTTTCCAAATCAGAAAAGAGGATTCAGTAAGACTACCCAGAGAAGGTGACATTTGCTTTCTTATCTTCTTGCCTTCTTGCTTTATTGCTTTCTTTCTAGTTTCCATTTGTCTGTAATGCATTTGTACCAGTGTTAATGGAAGCTGTAATTTCCTTTCACAGTATAAAATATTTGGAGTGCTTCCAAACGCCTTCACCAGCCACAATAGGAAGACTTTTGATAAGCCTCATGGGCCTTAGTGAGGAAAAATAAAATGTCTAGACCAAGAACATGGTGGAATGCACTCCCTAATGATTTAGCCTTCACATTTTTGATAACTTCCTGTGTCTCACTATCAAACGTTTCTCATCAGTTTTTTTCCAAAACTCTTTCTAGGTAAATGTAAGTATATACAAATATACATAAAATTGAACAAATCACAAGACTACAGCTGATAAATTCTCACAAAGGGAATATATTCCTATATCCAGCACCTAGATCAAGAAATAGAAAACATCCAGTGTCTCAGAGGCTCCCACGTCCCTCCTAAGTAAATATCTATGTTGACTCTCTTTTATACTTTATTTTTTTTAATTGAAGTATAGTTGACTTACAATGTTGTGTTAGTTCCAGGTGTACAGCAAAATGATTCAGTTATTCATATACATACATGTATTCTTTTCCAGAATCATTTCACAAGATATTGAATATAGATCCCTGTACTATACAGAAGAAACTTGGTTTTTTTAAAATCTATTTTTATATGTGGCTAACATTTGCAAATCTCAAACTCCCAAATTTATTCCTTCCCATCCTCTTTCACCCAGTAACTGTAAAATTGTTTACTGTGCCTATGAGTCTATTTCTGTTTTGTAGATGAGTTCATTAGTGTCCTCTTATTTTTCAGATTCCACATATGAATGATATCATATATTTTTCTCTTTCTGGCTTACTCCACTTTGAATGATGATCTCTAGATCCATCCATGTTGCTGCAAATGGCATTATTTTATTCTTTTTTATGGCTGAGTAGAATTCTGTTGTGTAAATATACCACAGCTTCTTTATCCAGTCATCTTTTGATGGACATTTACGTTGTTTCCTTGTCTTGGCTATTGTACACAGTGCTGCTATGAACATTGGGGTGCGTGTATCTTTTCAAATAGAGTTCCCTCTGAATATATGCCCCAAATCACATCCAAAACAATAAAATGCTTAGGAATAAATCTGAACAAGGAGGTGAAAGACTTATACATGGAGAACTACAAAACACTGACTAAGGAAGTTAAAGATGACTTAAAGAAATGGAAAGATATCCCATGCTCTTGGATTGGAAGAATTAATATTGTTAAAATGGCCATACTGCCCAAGGCAATCTACAGATTTAATGCTATTCCTATCAAATTATCCAGGACATTTTTCACATAACTAGAACAAATAATCCTAAAATTTATATGGAATCGCAAAAGACCCAGAATTGCCAAAGCAATATGGAAGAAAAAGAACAAAGCTGGAGGAATAACCTTCCCAGACTTCAGACAATACAGCAGAGCTACAGTAGTCAAAACAGCATGATACTGGCTTAAAACAGACATATGGATCCATGGAACAGAACAGAGAGCCAGAAATAAACCCACAGGCCTATGATCAATTAATCTTTGACAAAGGAGGCAAGAATATACAATGGAGAAAAGACAGTCTCTTCAGGAAGTGGTGTTGGGAAAACTGGACAGCAGCATATAATCAGTGAAGTTAGAACACTCCCTCACATGAGACACAAAAATAAACTCAAAATGGCTTAAAGACTTAAATATAGGACAAGACATGATAAACCTCCTAGAAGAAAGCATAGGCAAAACATTCTCTGACATAAATCTTAGCAATGTTTTCCTAGGGCAGTCTACCCAAGCAATAGAAATAAAAGCAAAAATTAACAAATGGGACCTAATTCAACTTATAAGCTTTTGCACAGTAAAGGAAACCATAAGCAAAAACAAAAAGACAACCTATGGAATGGGAGAAAATATTTGCAAATGTTGCAACTGATAAAGGTTTAATTTACAGAATATATAAATAGCTCATACAACTTAATAAGAAAAAAACAAACAACACAATCCAAAAATGGGCAGAAGACCTAAACAAGCAATTCTCCAATGAAGACACACAAATGGCCAATAGGCACATGAAAAAATGCTCAATGTTGCTAATTATCAGAGAAATGCAAATCAAAACTACAATGAGGTATCACCTCACACCAGTCAGAATGGCCATCATGAACAATAAATACTGGAGAGGGTGTGGAGAAAAAGGAACCCTCCTACACTGCTGGTGGGAATGTAGTTTGGTGCAGCCATTATGGAAAATAGTATGGAGATTCCTCAAAAAAACTAAAATTTGACTTACCATATGACCCAGCAATCCACTCCTGGGCAAATATATATTTCTTAGTATAAATCACAATATAACAAACATAAAAAAACAAGCTACAAAAGGACAAAAGAATGACGCAGGCAACTTGTTTAAAATTTTAAAACACACAAAATATTACATATGGTTTATAGATTTTGCTGAACAATAATATTACAAGATCATGGCCTAAAAAAATATAAATTCCCTTCCAGAGAGTAGTTTTTTCTGAGCACAAATGAAAGATTGGAGGAGAAATAGACAGCAAATATGTCTGTAGTTATCCTAGTCATTAAAAAAAAAAAAAAACCCTGGAAAAAATGAGTAGTCTTTTAAAACCACAGGTAAAGTAGAACTTTTCCTCAGTGAATCCTAATAATACTAGTTATGTAGGCCTCTGAACAGTCATGCAAAGTGCAGTAATTAGGGTCATTTGGCTGCTTGGCACACCAGTGTAAAGGTCTAAAGGCAAAGCAAACATAATTACAACTAAAACCCAAAAGATATGAGAACCAAAATGTTCTTAGCTTTTCCCAACAACCTTGAAACACACAAAACACTCATCAGTAATATGTCTGAAAATTGAGGGGCAATTTAAAATTACTGCAGAGGTGGATTAGATCAAATGCACCTGGGGTTGTTTGTGAATTTTAATGGAATTTAGAGATGAAAGACCTTTAGAAATGATCTAGTCCCCTGGTGATGTCTGTCACTTCGGGATCTGAAGGTAGAACTGGGGATAGAGGTGGGAAAAGAGTGATTTTCCGTTTATCTATGAAGATGAATGTCTACTTTTCCTTGATTTTGCCTGAAATCATACTAATTCTGTGTGCCAACACTGATTAGCCTATGCTGATTAGAAGCTTTGATTGTCAGTTATTTGTATTTGAGTAATAAACTTCAAGAAAATGAATCATTCTACAATAAATACAGTGCTTTTGGCAATAAACCTTTTTTAAAACATTCATTTGCATGAAAAAAAATAATGGGATATGTTCTTCGTGAGAGAAAGACTGAAAAAAATGAATATAGCTTAGCAAAGTTTTAGAAACTGAGAAGCTAAAAGGTTTAACCGCTCAGGTCACACAGCTGGGAATGACAAGGCTCTGTCTCCCATCTGGGTCAGTTTGCACACTAATGTATTACTGTCTTCTTTGTTGAAAGAGAAGATGAGACAGAAACTTCCCAGGCCAACATGAATGTCAGGTAAGTGACTGACTGAAAACGCAGTATTTCCCAAAGGAAAGAAATTAGTAGCAATGTGGTTACTCGAGGCTATTGAAATTCATGGGAAATAAAACTGAAGGGCAAATAACGTTTACTGAACACCTACTACGTGTGCATGTATGGGCTCCTCTGTTACTTCGTGCATTTAGTTAACTCTCTACATGTGTTATTATTCCTGTTGCAGAAATGAAAAACATGAGATTCATCAGGGTGAAGTGGTTTGCTTCTTGTCAAGTGGGAGATGCTGAGTCAGCATGCGAAGGAGGCGGGTCTCCCTCAAGAACTTCACGGGTTGTAAATGGTCATTAGGAAAACTTGGGCTGAGAACTTGGGTTGTTTTTTTTTTAAGCCATTTTTGTGCCACGGACTCTTTTTGTGCAGTCTGGTGAAGACTATGAAGTTCTTCTTAGAATTGTGTTTTTTAAATACATATAAAAAAATAAAGAGGCATAAAAGGGATGAGCTCCTGGGGGGGGGGGGGAGGAGAGGAAGGGGTGTGGAAGAAGGGAAGAATCAGTTCTCTGGTTTTGCTCATCTAACGTAGCTGGGTAGACGGATATTTCTCAGGGGTAGAATTTAAGGGAAACAGCCTAAGGCAGAACAGCTGATTACTAGGCAGGGAGTAACTACCTTCTGTGGAAAAACAACAACAACAACAAAAACCCAGGATTCTGACCAGGAAAGGTCACTGTAGGACTCCAAGTCCTGAAAGAGAGACCTCAGCCTAAGGGTGAGAATGGAAGTAGAATAGACCAGCAAATAGAATCTTCATTTACTACAGATCACTGAGTAACCTTATGTACCTGCCATTTGCCTAAAATATAAATAATGTGTATCCTTAATTCACTCCGTGTTGTCAGATTAACTATGAGCTTGAGGAATGGAAGAGCCATACTCAAGTTCACCATGTCTAGTAGGGACATCTGACAGCGCCTCTATTAGTTCTCCCTTACTGCTTTAACAAATTACCCAAATTCAGTGGCTCAAAACAACACAAGTTAATTTGCTTACAGTTCTGGAGGTCAGAAGCCCAAAACAGGTTTCACTGGGCTAAACTTAAGGTGCTAGTGAGGAGTCATTCTTTCTGGAGACTCTGGGAGAATATCTAGCTCCTTATCTCTTCCAACTTCTGGAGATGTCTTGCAACCCTTGGTTTGTGGCACATTTCCCCACTTTCAAAGTTAGCAGCAGAGTAGCTTCAAATATTTCTTGGATGCTGACTCCCCTGCCTCCCTTTCTCACTTACAAGGACCCTTTCAATTACATTAGATCCACCTGAATAATCCAGGCTACTCTCCCCATTCCAAAATCATTAATTTAATCATAGCTTCAAAGTTCATTTTGCCATGTAAGGTGATATATTCACAGGTTCTGGAGACTAGGAAGTGGACGCCTTTTGGAGGGAGCATTGTTCTGCCTACCATGGTGGCACTCAGTAACTTCTCTTCATAGGAAAGACATTTCCAGAGAGCACTCAACCCTGAAAATTTTCTTATTACATCCCAAAGAAGATAACTCATATAACCCACCTACCCAGCACAGAACAGAAAATAAGTAGCCACTTCTCAGCGACAGGACCTCATAGTTTACATAGTTCACAATGTCGGGAAAATGACGTATCCCGAGTTCCAGAAATGGATGCATCTGGGCTTTAGTAAATGAAAACCAGCATGATCTCCATGAAGACTTATTGAACTCTCCCTCTATCCCTTCCTCCAGATTTGATCTCAATGTTCTTCTTTGGTCCTTTGTGATAACCTGATCATTTCATTATCATAACATTTAACATCTATATTGGATCTCTTTTTTCACATATGTGTCTCCCACACTAAAACGGAAAATCCTTGAGGGCAAAGACAGTGATTTCCTCACCCATGTGTCTCGGTGCAGAATTTGACCTAGATTAGGGACTCAATACATATTTTTGAATTAGCTTGTATTTGTTCACTTTGGCCATTTTTCCATCAAAACAAACCCCTTAGACAATAGTATTTTCCTATTGTATGTTACATTTTTTATACTCACAAAGGCATTACAATAGGGACCCCTATGGATGGAGTTCAGAGACTCCATGAGATCCCTGAATGCATGCACAAAATGCTAGGTGTATGTGAGAAGGCAAAACAGCCCAATCATCTCTTGCTTCACTGTTGGAAAGAGTGTTTTACATGTCCTTGGACATCTTTGATAGGGTGAAGGCTCAGCCTCACACAGAGCAGGATAAAAGATGGTAGCAGTTTACTTTTGGGAAGCAATTGGATGTCTTAATCATGCCACTCTTGAATGGCCACAGTTACTTTTTCAATAATGAAAAGTCTAATTGCTTTGGGTTCTAGTTTGCATTTTCAAGCTGGTCTGGGGCATTAATGTCTGTCTCCATTAGCCTTTTGCTGGAAGTTACATGTCTGATACTTTCAGTGCCAGCTGCATTACAAAACCGTTGATGGCCAGTATCTTGGCCTATGATAATTCGATGCTTTCAATGTTAGAACTGCCAAGCTGTTCATTAGCTTAATGTAAGGACTACACATCAACTTTTTATTTTCATTTTGATCTGCCAGCATTATCTTCTTAAGTGGATGTCTGCTAAAGTGTTTTCAGAGGTGCTTGTTTTCACAAAATAATCATCCTGGATTAGTGAGTTATGAACAGCTGCCTCGAGTGAGAGCTGATTTAGTCCATTACTCGAAGCATGAACCAAAACATTATTGGTGCACAGAGAATTTATGGGAAAATCCACTTTTGCCACGCTCTGACAACAGCACAGCAAATCAAGGTGGTGCTCTGGGACTAAAGCAATTTCACTATTCATAGAACTTTGATATCTAAAGGTTTCTTGATTAGCAGAGAGAAGCTCCACCTATCAAGAATCAAGTCTAGCAGAGAAAAGGAAGCTAAGCTTCTTATGACTTCACTGCAAATGTATCGATTTTTCTTTTGTTCCTTTGTCTGTTCTAAAACGTCTGTATTGTTAAGCAAAAGATTCACAACAACAACCCTGTTCCAGGGATTAGGATTTCTAATTCATCTTCCAGCTTTCAACACTCATTTTACTGAGAGATTTTAGGATTCCAGATTGAGTTTGCTGAGCTGGCAGCCAGGCAAATAATCATTAAAATTGAAAATGGCATGGCCCTGACAGTAAAGTCTCTGAGCACATTTGAAGCTCGGAAATGGCTGGAGCTGCCACACGGCATGAGTGATAGCTTCTGTTCTGAAGGAGGTAATCTATGCTGCATAATGCCTAGGATAGGTAGACGAAGAGGGGTATATATTATAATCCTCATCAATGATAATGATGAAAATGCTAATAACAACAATGATAAACAACTGTTGTTGACAAAGAAAAACAGTGTAATGCCTGATTCTCAGATTTAATTACTGTTAGATGATGCTGGCAGAGAGCACTGTATGGTGGAATGAGCTGAGACACAGAGGATGTTGGGAGGCTTAAGTTCTAGACCTGTTTATCACACTTATCATTTCTATGGCATTGAGAACGTCAATTTCTCTGGGTGTCAGTTTCCTCAATCATAAAATGGGGCTGGAAATGGGTATTAACTGTAAGTGAATAAGGTGACAGAAATGCTCTACATCTGATCGTGGTGAAAGGGGTGAAACTTGGCACAGTTCTAAAAGTTACTGAATTACACATGTAAAAATGGATGAATACTATGACATATAAATAATATCCCAAATAAATCTGTTAAGGAGATAACGGCGTTTTTTTCATTTTTTTCAACAAATGAATGGTATATCCTGTTCTCAAAGAGCTCGCAATCTCAAGTAGGAGATAAGTAAATTTGTAATTATTCTGCCCTTCACCATAATATAAGCAGTCCCTTGTAGCATTTACTCAGTGTTAGGAACTATTCTGAGCACTTACATACATTAACTCTTTTAATCCTCTTAACTATTATCATCTCCCTTTCACCATGAGGAATCTGTGGTGCAGGTTCCTGGAGGTAACATCTAGGAAGTGGTGGAACTGAGATTCAAACCCATGTCCTTTGGCTTCACAGTTCATTCCTCTTAATCAGGACCCCCAGAGGCTCCTCAATGACATGAGAACCTGAAATAGTCAGGAAAGGACTTTCAAAGGAGCCATGAAACAAATGGTGAAGAATAGAGTAAGAGTTTGCCAACAAAAAAATGGCAGTAACATCACTCTAATCTGAGGAAACAGAACACAGAAAAGCACAAAAGCCAGCAATCATAAGACTCTGTTTCACCTCTGAACATCTACAATTCTAGAAATAGATTAGAATGATATAAGTAGAAGTAATCTAGGAGAGAGTTTTAAAAATCCAATAGAAATAGTGAAACTGTCTAAAAAAATTGATTACTCTGTGAAAAAAGGGAGAGTTTTCCTGCTTTCAAAAGGTAGCCTGTTGCAGATGCAGCAAAAGGAGAAAATTTCATTTATTATTTTCACACAGCCTAATAATGCTGTTTTGGAGAGAGCAATTTTTCCTATTTGACTTCTGTGGCATAGAGAGGACAGGAAACATGACAGTTAGCATATGTGTCCTCTGGGAGTCCAGGCTCAGCCAGCTGGGACTCCTCAGGCTTGTGGGAAATCACTGTCTTTGTTTCAACTTCAGCCAGGGAGACAGGAGGTGATGAGAAGAACATGGAGACAGCAAGAGTAAGAGGCAAACCCCGTCTATGTTCCGTAGGGGCTGCTTTACTGTGGTGGCCTCATTTTCAGGTATATGGCTCTTGCCACAAACTTTACCAAGATAATGAATAAGCAACGTGCTATAGCTCAGATCTTCTCTAGTGTCTCTTTCCTGTTTTTGATAATATTCTGTTCTCACTCATGATTATTTTCAACATCATCTCTTCATTTATCAATTCACTAATCTTTCTTGTTCTCATTTCAGAATGGCTTGCTTTCATTTTTTTTTCATGTTTCCTTATGTATTTTTGATTGCTGTTGTTAACTTCTTAAATTAAAATCTTAGTTTATTCACTTTTTTTCCTAGCTTGTCAATTAAACTTGTAAAGTAACCAATTCATTTTAATGTATAGCTTTGGCTGCGGTTTTTTAAGCTTTAATACGTAGCTGTGACTAGTTTGATGACTAATATCAACTTAGTGAGATATACACATGAAATACTTTAATTTTTTATTTTAGTCATGATCTGCTGACTCTCTCATCCTTTGTTGACATTTTGGATGGATTTCATATCATTTTTGATTATTAAATTGTGGCCTCATCATATGTTTCTTAGGCAATTCTAGTAGAAATTTGGTAGTAAGAGTAAAATACATCAGTTCAAATAACCATTGTGTGAAAGTGACAGGAAATGCCAACATAAGGAAGAGAGTATTTTATGAGCAACAGGCATGCAAAACAATTGAAAACAAATAGCACTAAACAGGTCTAGCTTACTGTGTGAAACTGATAGGTGTATCCACAAAAGAATGTTTCTGAGGGGAAAAAACATACAGAATCCTTTAAAATAAATAGGTGTTTATTATGTTCAAATTAGATTCAGAAACTGGGAGGAATTCCAACCCTTTGAATTGATGGACTCTGGGACCTGGAGGCCACCAGCACTGAAAGATCTGCTTTCCCACTTGACTCTGTGAACATGAAAGAATACCAGCAGTGTCATTTGCATCGTTAGCAAAGGATGAGAAGTTTATGAATTTGGGAAGTATGTTCCTTAGAAATAGTAAGGCAAACACAGCCTTGGGCAGAAATAGCACTGACCAATCTCAGTGGAACAAAGATAGAATTTAGCAAGAGCTAGTAGAGAATATGTCTGTAATGAAACAAATAATTGAATGCAGATTATGGCTGGGGAGTTGGAGGAGAGAGGATTACGGATATGAACTCTGTCTCTTGGCTTCTGTATTCCTAACCTAACGTAGCTCCTGTTCCATTAGCTGGCACTCAAAAGTGGCCATCCACCAGTAAGCAGATGACTCTAGGAAGTGAAAAGGAAGTCTCGGAAGTTTAAAGTCCAGTCTAAGAGTGTAAACCATGCTGAATTCTTATACACACTGAGGTGGTCAAACCAGGGTGGAGTTCACTGACTCCCATAGTTCTCATGAATTTCTCACTCTCCTTCCATTCATTTTCTTAACATCTCCCTTGACACTATTTATGATGCTGTAGAGGTGAAGCCCGACTGAAATGTGGATCCATGCTTGGGTTGAAGTTGCTGTTAGTACACTCTGAGCAAGTGTGATAAATAGATTCTGTGTTTCCCTAGGTGCCTTCCCATGTAAATTGATGGCTGCTGCCCAGGGGAAGGAGCAGGGCCTGAAGACATGAAGAGAGATTAGTTTAAGTGTGACAAGGCCGTAATCTGTAACAAGGAACATCTATCACTGTCACATAAGAGAATCACAATGCTGGGAAGACCCTCTCTGCTTGAAAAAGGTCTCCCCCACCATGGCTGACATGGACTCCTCAGCTCCACTCCACGTGTTCTCTTCAAAAAAGCTCTTTTATTCAAATTTGACAAACTAATTACTGCTACCATTTGGCTTTGAATGACTCAATTATGGCTGCAGTCACTTGGTTTAGTAATTACTAAAATTATTGTTTGGGCCCAAGTCCAGGTCTGTCTTTCCTCACTTCCCCATGGAAGCACGGAGAAGCATTTTTATAGGAAAATGGATGGTGACTCAGGAGCCTGGTAGTAACAATTCATTTTAAATGAACTTAGTCAGTAGGAAAATAAAACTGAACAGCCTGTCTTGAGAATAGGGCTAAATTTTTTCTTGCTTTTTAAGAAACCTGACACCCTGAAACTACAGGCTTGGTTTCCATGGATAAGATCTAGTTTATTCATAAATGAAGCAAAATTCTTTTTTTCCCTTTCACTCTTATTCTGATGCTAGCCTTGTTAGAATATGTTATTAACTGTTAGTTAATACATGGCATTTTGGTTTAACTCAAGCAAAGATTCTAAGATCTTAATACCTTCTTCCCAGGCTGGTTTTGGAGAAGAGGAAAGCTATGCAGATTTTAGTGATTTTGAGGGCACAGTTTACTTGGTTTGGAGGTTTTATCAGAGTTTTATTGCTAAAATCATTGAGTGTATGGAAGATAATGTTCAGTCAAGTAAAGAACATGAGCAAATTTTAAATTTTGGCTCTGTTTTTTCTTTTTTTTTCGGTCCTATGTAACCTTGGTTAAGTCATTTAATTTCAGTACTGTTGATTTTCTCATTTCTAAATGGGGGTGAATATGAGATGCCTCCCTCATGGCATGTTTGTGAGAGTCAAATGAAGTACCAAAAAGAGACAAAAACCAAATGCAGCAAATAAAAAACAGTTTAAAGCACGGTAGATTTTAAAGCAACTATATTGATAATCATTTTACATGTGAAGGGTCTAAATACACCAATATAAAGAGACTGTCAGAGGAGATTTAAAAAAAAAAGACCCCACTATCTGTTACCTACAAGAAATCCACTTTAAGTATAAAGACTTAGATAAAAAAATAAAAGGATGGGGAATTATAAATCATGCTAATATTAATCAAAAGAAATCTGAAGTAGCTATATTAATCTCATACAAAGGAGAAAGAGGAATTTTCAGAGATAAAGAGGGATATTATACAATGATAAATGGGTTAGTTCTCTGAGAACACATTCACCTGACAACAGAGCATCAAAAAACATGAAGCAAAAACAGACAGAAATGCATGGAGAAAAAGATAAAGGCACAAGTATAGTTGGAGACATCAATACCACATCTTTTTTTAGTAATTGATAGATTAAAAAGGCAGAAAAGAAGAATATAGTTGACCTGAACCACACTATCAATCAATTTGATCTAATTGACATTCATAGACTCCTCCATCCAACAACAGCAGAGTACATATTCTTCTTAGGTTCACATGGAACAGTCACCAAGGTAGACCACATTCTGGCTCATCAAACCCACCCTATCAAATTTAAAAGAATAGAAAGCATACGAAATATGCTGTTAGACCACAGTGGAATTAAACTAGAAATCAATAACAGAAAGATAGCTGGAAAGTCTCCAAATTCATGCAGAATGAAGGATCATAAGGAACACAGGACTAGAACAAAGCATGTACTCGAAAATTTGCTGCCAACATTTTCTTTTGTGTGTTCTTGAAGGGGCACCTTGGCAAGAGAAGTTCTGTTCATTTGTTAGATATAAAGAGTAAAATGCAAAGGTTGGGATGAGATCTCACTACTCTGCCTGATAATTAAGTTAGTAAGAATTCTCTTGTATCTCCTTGCAGAAGCTGACCTGTCCATAAGTGTAGTCAATCATCACTATTTGTGGGTTCTGCATTTGTTATTTTGCCTACTCTTTAAAATGTATTTGTAACCCCAAAGTCAATGCTCATGGTGTTTTCATGGTCATTCATGGACATGAGCAGAAAAGCAAAAAATTTGAGTCATCCAACTCACACATTCCCAGCTGAAGCCAAACAAAGTGACACTCTGCAGTCTTGTTTCAGCTCTCATACTATAAACAAGTTTTCTTTTCACCATCTTTTTAGTATTATATTTTTATATTTTTGCATTTTTGTCCTTTTTTTGGTGGTGATTTTGCTGTTTAAAATGACCTCCACATGTAATGCTGAAATGCTGGCTAGTTTTCCTAAGTCCAAAAAAACTGTGATGTGCCTTATGGAGAAAATTCACATGTTAGGTTAGCTTCATTCAGGCACTGTAGGCTGGGAGCTCAATGTTAATGAATCAATAATATACACTAAATAAAAATAAACAGACACAAGTAAAACAAGGTTATATGTATCATTTCATGGATGAAAATGCGACTGGAGGCTTAGTGGAATCTAACCCTGTATTTCTCCTCAGAGCATTGTTCAAAATTCACTAATTCAGTGACTGTGATGACTTTATCAAATGTTAAGTATCTTGAATAATGAGAATTGTCGATAAGCACAACTGTTGACACCCATATATACTAGACCCTGGATTTTGTGTTACATCTATAAAATGTATTCAACAAATACACATGAGCCCTTTCTATATGCCAAATTTGTTCTAAGTTATGAGGAAAGAGTAGTGCATAAACCAAAGATTTCATCCTTTTTTTCCTCATGGAGCTTATATTATAGTAAGGGCAGAGAGGAAATAGACACATAAATGTAAAATATGCAGGTGACAGTAAGATGCTATGAAGAAAATTTCCATGCTCTAATATATAGATTAACTAGATAAAACTCAGAGAAGTTTAATTAAGTTGCATATGAGAAACAAATCCAAATGAAAAAAGTCAAAATTCAAAACACATGCTTTCTCAACTAATTTACACTTAATTCTTCTCAGGAATGTATATACTACAGCTTCTTCGTAGAACTGTTTCTAGATCCGGTAAGTAAATTCTACCTCAAAACACAATAATTTTAGTGTGTACAGCAGTGGCTCTCAATACAGGGGCAATTTGCTTCCCTGGAGGACATTTAACAATATTTTGAGACATTTATGATTGTCATACTTTGTGGGGGATACTAACATCTATTGAGTAGAGACTAGGGATGGTAATTAACACTCTGCAAAGTAAAATAAAGAATTATCTGGCCCTAATAGTTCTTAGGTAGAAACGCTACTCTAGACCATGTAACTTGGGGAAAAAAAAAAAAAAAAAAAAAGGAAAGAAGGGTTTCCAGGTGGCTAGCTCAGAATTCTGGTAAGAAAATACAGGATCTGATATCTTGGCTACTAATCATCAGATTAATTGTTCAGCGTCCTCCTGCCGTTGTCAATTTATGATCTTCCTAAGGTTATAGTGCTGATGCCAATGCATCCTTTCCCCCAGCAAACTCTTCCTTTCTAAACTGCGTCAGAATTTTGAGTCTTTAGGAACCAAGGGAGTAAAAAGAAGAAAAGAAAAGGAAGAAATTGATGGCAGAAAAAATGGAAAGACAGACTGAAATACAAAGCATCCAAAAGAGAAACTTGAATGGCTTTCTCTTATGTTCTTCCTTCTTCCCTCTCCTGCTTCCTCTAGCTCTCTGACTCCCTCTTCCTTTCAACAGACATTTAGCATTTTTTTTTACCATGCTAGACACAGTGTGTAGACATAGAGTATCTCCTGAGGGCACTTTATTATTAATAAGCATTGTATTTTACAAAGTACTTTTTACACCTGTTATCTCATCTGAGCCTTTCTATAAGCCTTATTTCACAGATGAACAAACCAAGACTCAGGAAGCCATCTGTGAACTTGCCCAGGGTAACAGTGGAACGAATATTCATGTCTGTACTGTTCTTTCTTCTATGTAATGCTGACACTGGTATGAAGGTTATGGGGAATGTGGTCCTATATTCCCTATGGTTACAAGGATATCAGAAATGGTGTCTATTTTGGATTATAAAATCACACAAAACACTTCTTTAAAAAAATAGTGATGTGCTGTCTTGGGAATAAATAATGAAACCTACTCAAAATAACACTAAAATGGCTGTTCCGTTGAGCTGCTGTTAGGTGTGGACCTCTGATGCAAAGTTGCTCCTCTCATTTCCCAAAATACCTCATGAGCTAAACTGGTTTTACCTCGGTCTGACGAAGGTTGAATAACCTGGGTAAGTATGACTAAACTTAAAAGGAGAATAACAGCAAGTAAAGCAAAAAAAATTTTTTTAATTTTGAATGACTTTCCAATTGTGTTGTCGGTATTAACTGGTATTTAGCTATGGATGAATAAAGGTTCCAAAAAATATCACAACTTTTAATAATTTTTGTCCAAAAAGTTGGCACACAGACAACCAAGATGTTGATTAACCACCTTGCACACATGCTAACAGGTTTATTCAGATCTTGCATTTAAAGAGAAAATGACAAATTTCTGACTAAATAATTTAAATCCAAATATTAATATTAGACTAGCAACTGTTCTTTAGGGAATTTTTTCATTAGGAAAAATCTATATTCCACCTAGTGCTCCTGTTCTCTTCTGAGGCAGACCACTCATTATGGTGTTGGCTCTGATTTGTCTACTGGAAAATTAAAGAGTTCCAGCAATCTGTAAGTCACAGATCTTAATTCTGTCTTAATAAGGGCTTGAATCTTAAAGTCACTCGAGACACTGCTGGGAGACATAAGTTGCCAAACTTCACGGAAAACTTGGAGCTGTCTCTCTTTCCCCAACCCACAGAAGAACTTGCCTTATGTTCTAAGTTCTGTCTCTAAGGCAAACAAAACAGAGGTGATCTACAACCAAATTAATCCAGTGGTTAAGGTTCAAATGAGTGTGGACACTTCCAGATCCTCTAGGAGGTAAATTTGCTAAATAATGTAATTTATTTCTGTTATTTTTGCTTTTCAAGATGAAGACTTAGTGAAAGCATTACTTCTGGAAAAGATAGCTTGAAACCATCTGTAAGAGAAGGGATGAAGTTCATGCATATCTAGCACACTCATTTTATTTTCTGATTCTCTTAGGAGGCAAATTTGCTCTCTGTTCATTTTGAAGCCTCATGCTTACAATGGCTATTTCTTGTTTGTTAGTGATTTTTGATTGTGAACTCAATTAGAGGAAATTTGTCATGGGACCTGGGTTTGTTATGTTCCTCCAGGAATAGTGTGTGTTTGCTTCTGCCAGTTGCCTGTGTTCACTATCAGCCTCAAAATAAATGATCCTTTTGAAGTTTTTAGGAAAAGATTGCTTGAATTTAGTTGGCAGAGATACTTCATTGTTTCTGCTTCCAAAAGTCTCTGCAAAGACTTCCTGCTGACTGTTGTGTGGGATGATTTTTTTTTTCTAATTCACCTTTTCAGTGAGAATGTTAACAATTGGGTACACAGATTTATGCAGGGATTTTCCATTAGACATTTGAATGTGGACAGAGTCCCTTCTTTGTCTCCTACACCTGCTGCTATCAGTTCTTTCATAGTTGGAGGTCAAGGATACCAGATCTGGGCAACTAGTGGTAGCAGAGCTGACTTCCTTCTCTGGATTTCTATTTTTATTTATTTATTTAGCCTTTGAGAATTTCACTCATTTTCTCTCAACTTAAATATTTAGGTATATTTACAATTAGCTACATCTACTTATGGCTAGCATTATTTTGTTATTCCTAGTGGGACAATTTTTCAAGGTGTCTAGTTCCCAATACTGCCAGAAATTAATGATTATTCTTTAAGATTTTTATAATAGTCTCTCATACGTCTATGTAAACTTTTCATTTAACAATATATTCAGCTATTTCACATATTAGTATGTATAGATTTGCTTCTTTTTTGAGGAATGGCTACATAATATCAAATACTATAGATAAACCATCATTTAACAAGTTCACTACTGATGGATTATTGTTTTCAGTTTTTTAAATCAAAGTATATGTTTGCAGATTTGTATATCTAGATTAAAACTCTAGGGTTAGAATTCCTGGATTAAAGAATCTGATACAATTTGGATGTTTATTTCCAATTTGCTTTTCAGAGTTTGCAATAGGTAATTTGAGAAAGAAAGAGAAAATAGGTGTGCCTGAGTCCTCATTGCCTTGTCTACATTGGGTTTTATTGGGACCATTATTTATTAATTTGAGGGAATAGTTTGTTTCTTAACTTTATTCTAGGATTCATTCCATGGAGACAAAATATATTACAGATGTATGCATGGAATGGTTTTAATAGATATTTTTCCTGCCAGATGAGAAACTCATCTGGACCAATTTTTCTCACATACGACTGAAATATCATCTGGTCAGGGCAATGCCATTAGACTTCTCATCTGATTGTGAATGTCCGAACTGCCTGAAAAGCACACAGAATGAGTCTGATTGGAATCCCTATTCCAACAAGAGCAGTAATGAGTCTTTATACCCAACATTAAGAAAGAAATCTCTGCCTCCGGCCAGTGCGCAGTGCTTTCTTTCACAGTGTTGTTCTGCCAGACCAGAGAATGACACCAAAGAAGACTCAGTGTTTCTCCCATCAGAAGAGGAAAGCTATGTGGTGACTTCACAAAACAATTATCTTGGTCTGAACCCCGAGGGCATTACAAGGAAAATCAGACCATTGAGAGAGCTGACTGTCCAAGAGTTACTGAGGGAGTTTGGGGATAGCAGGAAGTTCCAACCAAACTCCATGTCTGTGGGTCACTTTAGAGATCAGGTGGTAATGAAGTTCAGAAGAGCTCTGTATTATTCTGGAATTTGGGTGGCGTATGTCCAAGGCTACAGATTTGAAAAGCACTTGTCAGCTAATTATTTCAAGAGAAATCCTGATTGTCTATACCGGCTGGTCCCCTGGCTGAAACGGGAACTAACAGTTGTTTATGGAGATTATGGCTACACAGTGAAGAATATTCTAGACACTATTCTCCATCACATGACAAAATATGATCTGGACAGTGACTCCTTCATTAACCTCTTGGAACCTTACCTCCAGCAACACACCCACCATTTTCTGCATGAACTTATCAGTTTTGTTCATTCACCTTACAACATGGAGACTTACGACCAACGTGCCATCTATCAATTTCCTTCTGCTTCACCATGGGTAAAAGAGAAGTCCATTGCATCAGCTCCTGTTTTGCCTTTGCCTAAGGATCAAGCTGTAATGGCATCTCAACATGATATCAAACAGTCTAAAAACACCCAGGGCCAATGTAATAATGAGCAGAGGCCTCTGTCAGGTTCGAAACCATTTCCAAATGGTAACTCTTCCTTGAAGAAATCTGAAATCCCACTATTCCACCAGAAAACAGCAAGCAAAATACATACTTGGGTAGAAGACAAACCAGAATCAGGCCATCACAAGGGTACAACATCTACCAATCACATGCTCCTGAATTGGGCCACACCAAGGGAAAGGAGCTCAGACTTACTGAATTGCAAAAAAAATGTTAAAGAGAGGAAAACAGAAGGGATAAAGTTGTTTCCTGGTCAAGTTCAGGATCTGGGAAAGAGTGAAACTGCCCGCATCTTCAGTTCCCCAGCAATTCTTAATCTGGGGCAATCATGGAAGAACAGCCTAAGAGAAAAAAGGGGTTTGAAACTTGGCCAGCAGAACAATTTCCAGAAAAAAGAAACCGAGAAAAACAAATGTTCAGATTCTTCACCAAAGATCTTTCAAAGAAGATTGCCCAAAGAAAGATCCTTGATAAACTGCAAATCAAGAAAGAGGGACCCCTCCTGCAGCTGCATTTCAGAAAATGCCTTTTCTTCTAAGAGAGATGGTAGGAAGCTGAGCTCTTTCAGAAAAAAGAGGATGAAAGGCAGACAGTCCTCCCAATTTGCAGAAGTTGGTTCACACTCTAGCAGCGTACTCCAAAGACAATCAAGGGCCAGTACTCACACAGCCAAATCTTGGTGCGTTGGATTTACAAAGAGATCTGTAAGCAGAGACTCAAGTAATCCCCCTCTGAGAGGAAGCCACGAAAGTGAACAGAATATATGCCGTGAGCCCTCAAAAGAAAAGAAGGTGCATGGCTATGAATCAAACTATGGGAGGGCATCTTCAGCCATGGACCAATACATAAAACTTCCTTCAACTGCTGGGAAGAGACCCAAGTGTCCTTCTAAAAGTGAAGGTTCTTCCCAAGCTGGAAGCCACTGTGACAGTCCCACATGTCTACAGAGTGAGAAACACAAATCCCCAAGAAAACAAGAGATGAAGCACAAAACCACATTCCCAAGAGCTAGAAAAACCACACCAGTTAGTCACAGAAAGAACAAATGTCAGTATCCAGATGCAGAAACCACAGAGGAAGGCAGTGATGAAGGAGGGGATCTGAACGAGGCAAACAAGTGGCCAAAAAGTGGCCTCTCTGAGTGTGCACCTTCCTACAGGAGGCAGACCCAAAAGAAAAAATAGGATTTGAGCCTTCAGAAACCTCACCAGACCAAGAAGGAACAGAAAGGAGACAAAGTATCAGAAACACAGAGGAGCAACTGTTTTGAAAGGCCAATCACTCTACTCAACTAGCCACCAAGAATCTTTGAAAGTCGGAACATAATCTGAAAAAGATCACCAAAAAGATCCATCTATTCACTTTATAACTGGAACTGACAGTTAAATTCAAGTCTCCTTTTGGAGACAAATGCATATTATTAAATTGGTCCTATATGTAAATATTGTTTTTGTCTGCTTTTTTCTTATGAACTGAATTATTAAAATATGTGACATATTTTTTAGTTTAACTATGAAGATTGGCTGCCAAAAGGTGCAAACACTATACAAATAATAGTATATGTTACTAAACACAAGTTTTGCTTATTAAGTATTATAAAACACAAAACACATATACATATATATCCATATTCTAGACCTTATGCAGTTTCAGTCTCTGGAAAATGAGGAGGCATGATCACTGTCTAAAGATATAGACAGCGTTATTGCCTTCAAGGATTTCACAATCTAGTTGTGAAAACAGACACAAATAAATAGGAGACAATGAACATGTATGGGGTATTTGGCACTACCTTCCTATCTCCCTACCCTGAAAGCTGTGCCTTCACATACCCTGACATCTAGATATCTTCATTAAAAGGTGCCAGGATTTTAGATCACTCTGATTGCCTATCCACTGTAACCTGGCCAAGTGATGACGACTAAACCTAAACCAATCTAATAAAGTAGTTTGCCCCTCTGGTCACACAATAGATGAGTCCAATGGTAGTCAAGTCATGGCACTTCCCTGAGATTTCTCACACTGGTTCTGATAAGTAGGGTCATTCCCCCTCTCTAATAGCAGATGGTAAAAGATTTAAAGCTTGGATACTATGAAGAGGTATAATTTTCAATTTGTGAAGAAAGTCAGTTTGAGGTAAGAGAATAGAAAGCTAACAAAGTAAGATAAGTCATGAGGAGAGAGTTTGGATCTAATAGAACTTGAGATGCCCAAAGCTAACAAAGAAAAGTAAGTTAAGTCTTGAGGAGTGAGTCTTGGAGTCAGGACCTGGATCTCCCAGAACTGGAGCTGCCTTTTTGCCTTTCACATGGTTTTATTTTTTTAACCCTTCTTAGGGTTTAGTGAGTCAATACATTTCCTCTCTGCCTCTCTTATTAAGTTGGGATTTCCAATTACTTGTAATCAAGCAATTCACTGGAAGTAGCACAATAGAAGTCTGTGAGAGAACAGACAGGAAGCAATAATTTCCTTGGGGAGGTTTCTGAAGGCTTCTTGGAGAAGTGATTATGAGTATGGTCTTGAAAAGTAAGAAGGAGTTTTCCAGGTGAATGTGTTAGCAAGGG
Organism: Camelus bactrianus; assembly: GCF_048773025.1. Lineage (NCBI taxonomy): Eukaryota > Metazoa > Chordata > Mammalia > Artiodactyla > Camelidae > Camelus > Camelus bactrianus. The sequence continues at coordinate 52,748,893 of NC_133542.1, forward strand.
CTATCAAAAAAAAATATGGACTGAAAACAAACAAACAAACAAACATTTCCAGTACTCTCCCTCCTGCATAACTGGAAAAGTTAGAGCGATGCACTGAGAAGGGAGGTTGATGCCAAGTTGTGAACAGCAGTGAAACCTGGCTTTTCTGAGTCCACAGAAGTCACAAAGCACATAATTGTAGCAGTTTTTAAAGTACCATTTTGTTTTAATAACTCCAGTTAGAAATTAATCAAAACATGTTCTTATAGAAATATGAGAAAACCTGTGTAAACACATTTCTTTATAAATATTGTCATATTTCTTTTTTTTTTAATCCATACTTCCATCAAGTTAAATGAGCGGCTCACTGTCAACCATGACCTAAACTTTTCATGGTAAAAACTCATGGGAATATATGGAAAGCCCCAAATTAGGAACACAAGATCAACTATAGCAGTTCGAGGTCACCACAACTTAGCAGTACAGGCAGACCTCATTTTATTGCACTTCACTCTGAAGGTCTGTGGCAACTCTGTCCATGGAGCAAGTCTACCGCAACCATTTTCCAAGAGCATTTGCTCACTTCATGCCTTTGTGTCACATTTTGATAGTTCTTTCAATATTTCAAACTTTTTCATTACCACTGTATTTGTTATGGTGACCTATGATCAGTGATCTTTATGTTACTATTGTAATTGTTTTGGGGTGTCATGAACCACCCTCTGTTAGACAGTTAATTTAATCAATATGTGTGTTTTAACCACCCTACCGACCAACTGTTCCCCTGTGTCCCTTTCTTCAGATCTCCCTATTTCCTGAAATACAACAATATTAAAATTAAACTAATTAATAACCCTAAAATGGCCTCTAAATGTTCAAGTAAAAGAAAGAGTTACCCATCTTTCACTTTAAACCAAAAGCTAGAAAAGATTAAGCTTAGGGCTGAGGTAGGCCAAAAGCTAGGCCTCTTGTACCATTAGTTAAGTTGTGAATGCAAAGATAAATTTCTTGAAGAAAATTAAAAATGCTACTCCAGTGAACACAACAATGATTAAGAAGGCAAAATAGCCTTGTTGCTGATTTAGAGAAAGTTTTGGTGGTTTGAATAGATGATCAAACTACCCACAACATTCCCTTAAGCCAAAGCCTAATCCAGAGCAAGGCCCTAACTCTCTTCAGTTCTATAAAGGTTGAGAGAGGTGAGGGAGCCGCAGAAGAAAAGTATGAAAGTAGCAGAGGTTGATTCATGAAGTTTAAAGAACACAATAGTGCAAGATGAAGCAGCAAGTGCTGATGTAGCAGCCGCAGCAAGTTACCCAGAAGTTAATGAATGAAGACGGCTACAATAAATAAATTTTCAATGCAGACAAAAAGCTTTGTATTGGAAAAAGTTGCCATTTGGAATTGCATGGCTAGAGAGGAGAAGTCAACGCCTGGCTTCAAAGCTTCAAGGCTGACTCTCTTGTTAGGGACCAATGCAGCTGGTGACTTTTAGTTGAGGCCAACAGTCACTTACCACTCTGAAATTTCTAGGACAGTTAAGATTTATGCTAAATGTATTTTGCCTGTGCTCTATAAATGGAACAACAAAGCCTGGATGACAGCACATCTGTTTACAACATGGTTTACTGAATATTTGAAGCCCACTGTTGAGACCTCCAACTCAGAAAAAAAAAGATTCCTTTCAAACTATTACTGCTCATTGACAACGCACCTGATCACCCAAAAACTCTTACGGAGATATACGAGATCAATGTCGTTCTCGTGCCTGCTAACACAACATCCATTCTGCAGCCCATAAGTCAAGGAGTAATTTTGACTTTAAAGTTTTTTTTATTGAAGAAATACATTTCATAAGGTGATAGCTGTCATAGATATTGATTCCTCTGATGGCTCTCGGCAAAGTCAATTGAAAACCTTCCGGAAAGTATCCACCATTCTAGATATTAAGAACATTTGTTCTTAAATACAAATAGTGTGTGTTTTCACTTATATGTGGAATCTAAAAATCAAAACAAACGGGCAAATATAAAAAGAAACCAGAAGCAGACTTATAGATACAGAAAACGAACTAGTGGTCATCAGAGGGGAGGTGGTGAGGGCAAGGGGTGAAATAGGTGAAAGAGGTTGAGAGGTACAAACTGGCGGTTAGAAACAAGGCACAGAGATGTGATGCGCAGCACAGAGAATATGGTCGATAGTTTATAATAATTGCGTATGGAATGTAATCTATAAAAATGTTGAATCACTATATTGTACACCTGAAGCTAATAAGTCAGTTATACTTCAATTAAAAAAAGAACATTTGTGATTCATGGCAAAAGGTCAAAACATCAACATTAACTGGACTTTGGAAGAAGTTGATTCCAACCCTTATGGATGACTTTGAGGGATTAAGACTGCAGCAGAGGGAGTAACTGCAGACATGGTTGAAATAGTAATAGAACTAGAATTAGAGGTGGAGCCTGGATTTGTGATTGAATGACTGCAATCTCATGGTAAAACTTTAACAAATGAAGAGTTGCTTCTTATGGATCAACAAATAAAGTGGTTTCTTGAAGTGGGATCTACTTCTGGTGAAGATGCTGTGAAGACTGTTGAAATGACAACAAAGGATTTAGAATGTTACTTAAACTTAGTTGATAAAGCAGCTGAGAGTTTGAGAGAATCGACTCCAATTTTGAAAAAAGTTCTACTTTGGGTAAAATGCTATCAAACAGCACTGCATGCTATGAATAAATCATACGAGAAAGGAAGCATCAATCAATGTGGCAAACTTCATTGTTGTCTTATTTTAAGAAACTGCCACAGCCACCCTAGCCTTCAGCAACCACCACCCTTATCTGTCAGCAGCCATCAACATCTAGGCAAGCCCCTCTACCAGCAAAAAAAAATTACTACTCACTGAGGGCTCAGATGATGGTTAGCATTGTTTAACAATAATATATTTTTAATTAAGGCACGTATATTGTGTTTTTAGACATAATGCTATTGCACGTGTGATAGACTACAGTATAGTGTAAATAGAACTTGAATATAGTTAAACCAAAAATTTGTGTGACTCACTTTATTGTGCTATTTGCTTTATTGCAGTGGTAGGGAACAAAATCAGCAATATCTCTGAGGTATTCCTGCAGTTAACATTAAAAAATAAAGTAAAACTCTTATTATAGTCAAAAGTGTACTTATGAGCCAACAAAGTTAGGCTGCATTCAAATGTGTAGCAAATTTCTCTGGATAGGGAAAACCAAAGTGGATATCTAAATATCTTCAGACACATGAGTGGATGTTCTCTAGTAAAGTATATTTTTCTGAGTGATTTAGAAAATGAATTTGGCTTCATTTAAGGAGAAAGTTACAGAGGGGTGATTTTTGCTTAATCAAAGAAAGCCTGTCCTATAAGAGTGATCATATGGTTCTAACCACAGTGGACATACGGTAGATAAAGAGGCCAATGAAGGAAGGAGTGCCCATCTTTGGAATTGTCCATGCTTGGCTAGATCCCAATAATGTGGGAAATCTGACTGAATGTTTTATAACTTTCCATTTAAATCAAAGATTCCAAGATTCATTAAAAAGTCACAGAAATTTGCTAATGAACCAAAAATAGCATACCTTTAAACAGCGCAACAACTTTTCTTGCATGGGAAACATTCAGTGATAACACAGTAATAATAATATTGAAAGTTAACCATTTGTGACACACACACACAAACTCTATGATTTGTTATTTGAAGTCACATTTTGAAGATGAAAGAAGTTGAGGTTTAATGATGTTATTTGCCAAAAGGTTAGTAAGTGTTTTAGTCCTAATTCAAACCCAGACAGCAGAAACTCCAGATTCACTGATCTTAAACCCAACTTGACACTGCTAAATTTTTTGTTGTTGTTGTCTTTTTCAATTACCTTCTATCTTTCACACCCTGTGGTGAACACATTCACAAACATTATGTCATTTTACCTTAACAACAATTGATTAAGTTTGGCTTCTTTATGCCTGTGTTTTCAATGAGGAAAACAAGCTTCAAAGAGGTTATACAGCATAAAAAGGAACAGGGCTGAGAGACAAAATGTCTAACCACCCATGCTTTGGGTTTATGTAGCTTGTCATGGTTGACTGAGCTTTTCCAATCTAGGTCAAATGCACCTATGACCCTCCATCACGTAGTCTTCTCTGCTTTTGAGAGTACTTTCTTATACAAAATTCAGAACACTCATATAACCATACAGGGTGAAGCATTAAGAGGTCATTTCTACTTATTTATAAGGACAAAGGCCAATTCTTTCTTCCCAAGTTCACCCAGAATCCTCCTTCTGATGCTAATGGGGTTCATCTCAGCCAGCTGGGAGGAGGCAGGTGAGTGATTTTCAATACATATGCTTCAGTTCACACAGTATCTTCTGCAGCATGTGGGTCAGCTGAAACTGAAGGCTGGGGCCAGTTTTTATCTCTGTCCTTGACTCTAGTGCTTTTCAGGCTGACAGTCCTTGAAGTACATTTCACCTATCTAATGAGAGGCAGGTTGGGAGAAATGAGGATTCTGAGGATACTTGAGAGTCATTGTCAAGTGTGAATAGTTTTTTAAAAATGGGTTATTAATGCTTATGGTTTTCTATCATGAATATTTTAGCTACTGTATATTTATTAATATCCACAGCCATTGCTTAGGAAAGGCCTTCCATCTGTGCTCACTGGAACCATTAGTATATCCTTCTAACTGGTTTCTCTGCCTCTGAATTCTCTCTCTTCAGATTATCATCCATCCCTATAGTCATTCTAATACACAAACTTATTCATGAAAATTTCCCTGCTTAACATTTTCCATTAGTTCCCTGTTGCATAGAGGATAAAGTCCAAATTCTTTAGTCTTGCAAATATAGGGACTCTCTGGCCACAATCCATTCCTATGTGGGTCTCTTACCGAAAGAACACATTGTAAGTTCTCTGCCTTCAACAAATATATTCCCTTCACAACACTTATTTCAGTTTCTTCCATGTATATATTAGATGCTCAGTAAACACATTTCCTCTAATTAGTATCGTACTATTGAGCTGTATGATCCTAGACAAGTTAGTTCTGGAATTCAGTTTTCACTTTCAGTAAATGAAACTGATTCAATTGCTTCTTGAACTATTGCTCTAATGTTCTATGAAACAGTGTTACTGCTTTGCATCTGAACTTTCTCATACTGCTTCATGTCAGTGGTTTTGACTGGACTCATCTTTCACACACACCCAGCCTTTTTAAGTTTATGGTGGATTTTAAATTGTTTACTAGCTGGTCATATAATTTAGATTGGGCAACACTCTGCTAGAGGATGTTTTTAGATTTCTTTCAATCTCTAATATTCTATAAATCTTTTTAAAATCTATTTTTATATATAGTGGCTAACATTTGCAAATCTCAGACTCCCAAATTTATCCCTTCCCACCCCCCTTCTCCAGTAACCATAGATTGTTACTATGTCTGCAACTCTGTTTCTGTTTTGTAGATGAGTTCACAGTGTCCTTATTTTCCTTTTTCTTAGATTTGACATATGTGTGATATCATATGGTACTTTTCTTTCCCTTTCTGGCTTACTTCAGTTAGAATGATGATTTCTAGGTCCATCCATGTTGCTGCAAATGGCATTATTTTACTCTTTTTTATGGCTGAGTAGTATTCCATTGTATAAATACACCACAACTTATTTATCCAGTCATCTCTTGATGGACATTTAGGTTGCGTCCATGTCTTGGCTATTGTATATAGTGCTGCTGTGAACATTGGGGTGCATGTATCTTTTCAAATTAGAATTCCCTCTGGATATATGCCCAGGAGTGGGATTGCTAGATCATATGGTAAATCTATTTTTAGTTTTTTGAGGACTCTCCATACTGTTTTCCATAACAGCTGTACCAAACTGCATTCCCACCAACAGTGTAGGAGGGTTCCCTTTAATCCACATCCTCTCCAGCATTTATCATTCATGGACTTTTGAATGATAGCCATTTTGACTGGTGTGAGGTGATATCTCAATGGAGTTTTGATTTGTATTTCTCTGATAATTAGTGATATTGAGCACTTTCTCATGTGGCTATTGGCCATTTGTATGTTTTCATTGGACAATTGCTTGTTTAGGTCTCCTGCCCATTTTTGGATTGGATTGTTTGTTTCTTTGTTATTAAGTTGTATGAGCTGTTTATATATTCTGGAAAGTAAGCCTTTGTCAGTTGCATCATTTGCAAATATTTTCTCTCATTCCGTAGGTTGTCATTTCATTTTGCTATGGTTTCCTTTCCTATGCAAAAGCTTATAAGTTGAATTAGGTTCCATATGTTAATTTTTGCTTTTATTCCCATTGCCTGGGTAGATTGCCCTAGGAAAACATTGCTAAGATTTATGTCAGAGAATGTTTTGCCTATGCTTTCTTCTAGGAGGTTTATCGTGTCTTGTCTTTTATTTAAGACTTTAAGCCATTTTGAGTTTATTTTTGTGTATGGTGTAAGGGAATGTTCTAACGTCACTGATTTACAAGCTACTATCCAGTTTTCCCAGCCACTTGCTGAAGAGATTGTCTTTTCTTCCATTGTATATTCTTGCCTCCTTTGTCAACGATTAATTGATCATAGGCCTGTGGGTTTATTTATGGGCTCTCTATTCTGTTCCATTGATTCATATGTTCTATAAATCTTTTATTTTTGGATTTAAGTAGACACTTCAAAGTGACTATTGAGATAACAGAAGTATGGTACAGCTAACTAATAATAACAAACTTTATCATATTATTAAGTGACCCAAAGCAAAGTTTTAGGACGTTGTTTGGAAATATTGCCATGTACACTTTTGTCTCACTGGTATATCATGTATTAATGTATGTCATAAAGTATCTGAACACAAGTAGCTTCAACACTTTCAGTAATGTTCAATTGTAAAGCTGCTCTGGGGGTTGGCAGGTATATTTTTTGTTAGGTCTCATAAGAAACAAATAGGGTATAAATATTATTTTACATACCAAATACAATGAAAAAAATTTTGAAATGATTTTTATGAAGGGATATATAGGGATAAGATTAAAATGCATTTTATGAAGAAAAATGTGAAGATTCTGCATATATACTTATTTATCAGGTTACTTGGAAGAATAAGATGCTATACTTCAGCATAAATACAGAGCCTGGATGTTAAACAAGAAGGAACAGATGCAGCAGCCTAATTGCTGATGCAGGGCCATGATCAATCACTCCCCTGCTTGAGCCTTTAATGCCTTCTCAGTCTCCACTGTCACCTGCAGCAAATTCTTTTCTTTTTCTTTTTTCTTTTTCCAAATGATCCAAGAACCCATGAAGCAGCGATACCAGTAGAAGTCAGTTTCTCAATCAGGACAGGCCATTGTTTGTCTTCATGCTGACAACTTTTACTTCCTAGACTCCATTCAAGAAACACCTTCTGATATTTTCACAAATGTCAAGCTATTAGAAGTGAACAATTACTTTCCTTGTACTCTCATATAAACTTATGTTCTAACACCAAAAATACTCATTTTTATTTTTTCTCTTACATATTTGAGTCCAGGCTCCCTTTCTCCCTACCTCAAGATTGAGAGCTTCTTTAAGACAAGGACTAGGATGGCACATACTAGGTGCTTAGTGAATGCTGAATGGACAAATGAATGATGAAAGATACAGAACAAAGTTTTAGATCTGAACTGAGTAAGACCATCAGTTGTAAAAGCCATTATGAGGAAATAATGACTCAAGTGGGATCCCTGTCATAGAATCCCATGGGATCCATTGCATTCACTTTCTGTATTATAACCTCAGTCAGTCAACTGTGCCCAAGCAAGGTAAATCCCAAGGAGATTCTGAAGGAGGCCCTGAGATAATAACTTACATGTTAATAGGAAATTCTCTATGTACTACTATATCAAAATGACAATTGCTACGTGATAGAAATTCAGGCTCTCAGGCTCCAACTTGAGTCAGAATCTGAATTTTAATATGATCCCTAGTGATTCATATGCATATTGAGAAACTCTTCTTTAAAATAACAACTCCAGTTAGAAAATATTTTATCTAAAAATTTAAATTACAAGCCTGCTATTGTGTTCTAGTCAACAGTTATAAATAAACAAGGTTTTAGGTCAAATAAAAAAACTGAGTTAGTGGAAACACAATCTAATTGATGAATTTAAGTAATTATTCATTATTTATAACCACTTGAATGAGTTCCTCTTTAGAAATATGTAGCAAATATATAAATTCTACATTATATGTGTAAGAAGCAGATGGACCATTCTATACAGGCAACATACATGAATGTAAATTCACAGGCAGAATTGAATTGGTAGAGTTTGTTTATGAAGTCTATTAGGATCAAGCTCACATCAAACACAGAAAGCTTTAGGAAACATAAATTTAAACAGAGCATTTTAAAAGCTTTTAAAGGAACAGTATAACGTAGTGGCTAAAAGTACAGACTCTAGAGCTAGGATGTCTGGACGCAAATCCTTGTTCAATGCTTGCTAACTATATGACCTTCGGTAAGTTCTTTAAAACATCTGTTTCTCAATTTCCCCATCTGTAAATGAGGATAATAACAGTAACTAGCCCAAAGGGTTGTTATGAGGAGACAATATGTGTAAAATGCTTATAACAGTGCCTGGCACATAGTGCTATAGAAACATACACATATATATTTGCAATTTGCTATTATTATTGAAGACTTGGCATATGAGAGGACACACGTTGGTCTGGACACAAGAACTGGTCCAGCATAAGAATTAAAGAGGCAGAGAGTAGAGGCAGGCAAATGAGCAACTGTGATGTGATGAATATGCCTAGAGCATGAATAATCAGGAAATAGGAGACATACAGAGGGTCAGTCCACCATAAAGGGAACAGAGAAGCAGAGGAAATCATCAACTATTGAGCACAAACAATACGCCAGCGATGGTGCCAGCACGCCTTTATATGTATTAGCTGATTTAATCCTCAACTCACTTATGAGGTCTGTCTTGTTAACCCCATATTACATATGTGGAAATAAATTATCTGAGATTAAAGAAGTAGAAGGTGACAGAGCTTGATTTGAACACAGGGCTGCTTAGATTTAATAATCCTACTCCTCACACTTACCTAAAGTAAATCCATTGGTCTAACCAGTAGGAAATGGGCTGATCTTTTCCAATACGATCTAAGCTCTTTTGATGATGATAGTGAATATGATGATGAAGACAGTGATGATGATAATGATCACGATGCAGCAGCCGACACCAATAGAGTGCTTGTCACATGCCAAGCACTATTCTAAACATCTTGCTGTTACCTCTTTAATCTTACCAAGAACTCTTGGAAGGTATAGTATTATGATCCCTATCTTACAGATTAAAAAAAAAAAAATCAAAGCACAGAGGAATTAAGAAACTTGCCCAGAGTTACTCGCCCAAGGGTGGAACCAGTGCCCACACTCTTAACTATCATGCTGTAACCATTTTCTGTTAAAACAGCAGTATCAATGATATGTTGGAGCAGAGGCAATGAATTAATATTTTTGAGTACCTACTATATGTTAGAGGATGTGCTCCCATATTTAATTCTCATCACTGATGGCGTGAGGTAGGAAGGAGTCTTGATGTGAGACTTTGGAAAATTGGGAACCAAAGTTCAAAATGAATGATATGAATGGGAGAAATAAAAGGCCCTAAAAATAACTGTTTTAGTTAAAATAGAATTTAGAAAAAATGAACCTCCTCATTAGGAGTCAGCAAACTTTTTCTGTAATCAGACAGTAAATATTTTAGGCTTTATGGGAACATGGTGTCTGCTACAACTAGCTACTTCTGCCACTGTAGCAAGAAAACAACGAAAGATGATACATAAATGAAAGAGTGTGGCTATGTACCAATAAAACTTTATTTACAAAAATAGTTGGCAGCCCAGATTTGGCCCATGGTCCATCATTTTCAGATCCCTGTTCTTGATCTTCAAGTAAGAAGAATATACCACTTTTCTTTTATGGTTACCAATGGTACAATTTATGATACATGAAATACAGTATAAGTTAGGATTCTGTTTAAGAATTAATGTTTCACTGATGGAACAGAGTTGTTGAACTAAAGACTGTTAGTGCCACAAAGAGCTGACTGCCAATAGTTTATTTTTGGAAAGGCAAGGAAAAAAAAAGGTAAGAAAAAGAGAAAAAATTTTTAAGGGATAGGGATGCATTGTTTTAGTCCACAAATTATAGGTAAATTGTGAACCATTAGAGCCAACACTAATACCCTAGAGAGGATCTTAAAATCATGAAAAAGAAAAAGAAGTTATTTTCTTCAAAAGTAGCTACCAAAGTGAGTGTCAGATTAAGATCCCAGATTACGCCGCCCGCTTTTCCCTTCCCTTCTTTTCATCATCTCACCAGACATTCATAATAACTCTATGATGAAAAATTACAGTCATTTCATCTTGAAAGATATATTGCATCCACATGTGGGCCAAGTGATTTAATCTTGATTAGTGCTGTCTGCAGGCTTGTCAGATTGGGTTAGCGATTGGTCATGTATCTCAGAGCACTGCTATTAAATCCGCTGGGAATTAACATGTTAAATCCATAATCATGCTTTATTGCCTGTATAATCCTGGGTTAACTGCAAAACGAAGTTGATTCATTTTTCACATGTTCACCAAAGTGAAGTCATATTTTTCCCTTAACTAGTAATTAACCTTTATGGCTTTATTAACTACTTTATTAAATTTAAATGAAATGTTTATTGGAAAGAGTTCATGGGAAGTGTAAACCACAATGACAGTGTGGACCTGCTGATGTCCTGTTCCCTAAAACTTCTCCATTAAAAAGGTTCATATTACAACTAGTTCATTTTTTATCTCAAGGTATCAGTGCTTGTAACTTAATAAGCAGTGTGGTATAATAAAATAAGCAATGGATTTGAAGTCAGATAGACCTGGACCAAATTCATATCTAATTGCTTATTAGCTGTGTGACCTTGGGCAAGTTACCTAATATCTGAGTCTCAGTTTCCTTATATGCAACATATAAATAATAACTATGCCCACTTCTGAGCGTAAAGGAAGTAAATGAAACAGTGGGGAAGATGCAAGAGGCAGTCAATTTTCAAGGTTATTTTTATCAAAGCTTCTAGTTTTGTTTGAAGCAGGAAGATTTTGGAATGATACTCATATAGAAGAAAGAAAACACTGGAGGCCAAAGGATGGTGTCTATTCCTAACATCTTCCCACCTTCCCTAGCCCTGTGCCCTGGCTATGAATCCTAGAGACAGATACTATTTCTATATAGACATACGACTGGTTTACATCTTTCATAAAGAATCCCCAGGACTGCCACTTAGCCAAAATAGTCACCTTGTACAAATTAGAAAAATGTCCCCCTTGGGACAGAGACAGCCTTGTGGACACATGGCTTGACACGCAGAGAAAGTCTTATGAAAAGAAGGTGGACTGGGGCTCATGGCTTGGTGAGCAGAACATGGGTTGTGTTTCAGCTCCCCTCACCTCTCAGCAGGGCACTCTTGATCAGACCACAACCCACACACCTGTCTGTGGTGCCCTGAACCTCAGAGTTTTAACTGGACACTTGGTTGTCCAGTTGGAGACAAATTTCCCAACCTCTGTTGTAAATTAGTTCCAGCTCATGGGACGTATTCAGAGGTGGCATCTATGGAAGGTCCAGTCATCCCCTTAAGCAAAGTCTTTTGTCCTTTATATTCTCTTCCTTTCTCCTCTGCCTGGGGAATGGCAGTGATGGGGTAGCCATCTTGGATACAGAGATAGAAGCCATGTTTTGAGGGTGGCAGAGCTAGTCTGTCAACCAGAGGGAGACAGAGCCACCATCAGCCTTGGGCTGCTCACTTCTAGAATATACATCAACAGAAAGAAATTTCCATCACGCTGAAGTCACCATGTGTTGGCATCTTTTTGTGATGTCTAACCTACATGGGGCTTTTAGAGTGGAGCTGAAGGAGTTATTTTTATGAGGAAGTCTGATTTCCAATGACACAAATAATGCTGCTTTGGGTCCCAAGTGGAAAGGTATGATGAAGCGTGGAGAGAAGCACACGGCAGTGCCTTGGCACCAGGTCAGTGCCCAGGAAGGCTGCAGCAGAGCACTGATGGAGAGTGACATATGAAAGGAAATGGCAGATGCCCGAGAAACTCGGCAACGCGGTGGCTCTGCTCAACTGAACTGGCACAGGGGAGATCTTCCTACAGACCTCTCTTTACACCTGAGTGAGAGGAACATTGCAAGTGGCTCAGATTTGTGTGCGCAGATGATGGGAAAAACAAATTTTGTGTTGCTGTTGTTACTCTGACCCCACATATACTCACGGGGCTGATAGGACCTTGAGTTAATCAGGGTTCAATCAGAAAACGGGGTCCAATTACTGTTTATTTCAAATAGAGACACTTTAATGAAGGGTGCTTATTTCAAAAGTGTTCAAAGAATTGAGAGAGGAAAAGGAAAAGATGAGGTAACACAGAGATTAGGAACAACAGGAAGTTCCTAACACTGTAAGAACCAAAGAGAGGAGATGGTATTAGCAAACCTGGGAGAGCACATGCCACTGGTGGTGGTGGAGCCACCGCAGCAACTGCAGGTGATTCTAGGAGAGAGTTCACTGCTTCCTGCTGCCACAGCGGAGAGAGAAAGAGAAGAGAGGAGAGAGGGAAGAGAGACACAGAGAGAGACAGAGAAGAGAAAGAGGAGGGGGGAAGGGAAAGAGAGAGAGAAGGAGGGAGGGAGACAGGGATAATAGGGGACCATAGAAACTCAAGGACCATAGAAAACTAAAAATAAAAAATAAAACTAAAACTGAAGGGATCATAGAAATTAAAGACCATAGAAACTAAAGGACCATGGAAACTGAAGGACCGTAGAAACTAAAGCGAGAGAGAGAAGGAGGGAGAGAGAGATGAAGGGGGATTACAGAAACTAAGGTTGAAGGTTGGAATTACATACTCACTTTATAAAGGCAGTTCTCATGTTACTGGAGGAATTAGGAATTACAGGTGAGACAGGCTGGAGACAGGGAAACCAGTAGTTTGGAGGTTGTGCTGTCCACAGTTTTTAGAACAATGCTGGGCAGACAGTGAAACTAATATATATATATATACATATATATAGTGACCTGGAAATTGAATACAAACTTTTCTGGTTCTTTAGCATCTACTATTAAGTTCGATCTCCCTATTCAATATGCAAGTGGAAGTTCATGGCACATAAACAATTTTTTAAGCAGCTAATAATATTATTATATTCCTGACATATACTTCCCCGGCTTCACATATTGCAAATTTTTCACATCAGGGAAAAGTTTATTTCACTGCAAATTATGAAACACTGATGAGCTTGAATGCCAAAGGAAGAACAGAAGCATGTCAAAATTTCACCTGCTCTTGGTTAAATTTAAATAAAATCTGCTGGCCTTCAGAGATGAGCACTTAAAGCTTATCAGTGAATAATTCTAATGAATGAGTGATGTATATATTCAAGGAAAAAATTTTAAATGTATTAACATTTTTGTTGGGACACTGACACCTATTTACTGCCTTTTTCAAGTCCTTATGCTTATTTCTCAGATAGTCACTCTAGCTCAGGTTTTGATGCTTGGGGCACACAAATTATATTCCTCCACCACTACTATTGACTCACTCTCCCAACCCCCAGCTCATACAAATGACTACGGAGCCCTGCTTATTAGGACTGCGGCTACTATTCAACTATGTGTCAGAGCAGGCCCACAAGATCCAGAGACCCTATTACTGTCTCCTCATTCAAATGATGGAGCCTCATTTGTCACATCATTTCAAAGTGATGCCTCTTTACAGCTGACTGGTTTTCCTTGGGTCAATATGACTGACAAATGACTATCTCCTTCAATACCAACCAGTGATAACTCTTCATGTGCCTTATACTAGCAAGAGATTAATTTAAACTTCCAGGGCACTTGCAAACTAAGAGAAGTCATGCCAAGGGATATTTCTAAGTTTCTTGAGTGCCCAGGACTCTGCTACATAGAAAATATGCAGATTGTGTAAAGTAATAGCTTCGTTTTTGAATGCCTGGTGGTGGGCTGAACATTTTACCTACATTATTTCAGCTAGTCCTCTTCTTCATGCTGGAAGGTATTTTCATGCCTACTTTAAAAATGGGGAGACAGAGACTTGGCAGTAGAGCTAAGATTTAAACTTAGTTCCTGTCTGATCCCAACGCCGTTGCTGCTGAGTATGTGGCATCATTTCAGGCAGTATCCCTGCCTTTTAGTGTTGGTCATATTCTTTAGGGGATAAAAGAAGACCCATGTGGCCATCTGATTGCTAACATTTTTCTCACCTGCCTCTCTATCCCCACAAATAAGTTTTATTGGACATACCTTGTCTAAGGAAATGCACAATCAGCCAAGCATCAACCTCTACCTATACAGGTAAGTTTGCTATTCATGATGTCTTCCATGCCTCTCTGTGTGCATGCCCTCCAGACCCTTGCCCTGCAACAGTCCCTCAAGACCAAATCTGCTCTCCCTGGGAGAGGAATCAGGCAATTAGGCTTCAAGGCCACTTGACCACTTCTCTGTCCCAGGTTGGTGTCTCTGGTCTCATCTCTTTTCCTTACTCTACTTACCCCAAGATTCTCAGCTTCCCTTCCTTTTTTATTTTACTCTGCTGCTGTGACCTGCTTTACCCTGCGGAGTGAGATTCAGCCTCCCAAGATCCCCTCTCCCCACGCTCCCCACAAACATCAGGCCTTTTTGTGTGAGTGCTTTAGAGTTTTTAACCATTATGAAAACACAGACAGAGAAAGATAAAAAATAAACAAGGGGAAGATGCAAAAGTTTAAAAAGCGTATTGTTGCTCCTGATTTCAAAAAGTTAGGGGGTATGCACCCTAAAATCTCTGGCTGTGCCCAGCTCCTCCTAAATAGCTAATGACTGTCCACTGTCAGCATAAGAAAGTCAGAGTTGAATACTACGCTCCCCACCGGCCTGTCTGACACCACCTCCTGTGACTTTCACTGGCTTCACTCACACTCTAGCCACAGGGCAGTGCAGCCCATGCCCCATTAGATCCTCTGCACCTGCTATCGCTGGGAAGGATTTCTTCCCTATGCAGCCCACGTGACTGTCACCATCCCTCAAGAATCAGCTCCTATTTCATTTCCCCTGTGAAACCTTCCCCGATTCCCTCAGGCTTCATGAGTGGCTCCTTCCATCGTCCTCTGCCCGACAGTACTTCGCGTCTGACTCTCTTACAAGCCCTTGTCTCACTGCATTAGAATCTTGTTTATATGTCTGTGTCTCCTACCTGAATGAGATGTTCTTAAAGGCAGGGACTATGTTTTGTTTACCTCAGGTCCCTTTGGCACTTGCTGCCAGTACCTGGATCTTAGAAAGTACTCCCCCAAATGTGTTGAATACATTCATGAATAAATGCAGGGATAAATGAATCAATGTACTTGAGATGAGGGCAGGTGATTATCATAACCATGTGTCACACATCCCAAGGCCTGGAGGGTGAATGACAGTTAGAAAACTCCCGTATTTATAATGTCCCTATGCACATCACATTGCTACGGGAGCCTGGCATTTTATACCTGGCATTTTTCTACCTAAGAATGTGGAAGAATTGCTCTTCTTCTTCAAGGAGAGGTAGGGTGTCAGTCTGATGTGTGTTCTGTAACAGAGCAGTACCTTCTACAAAGTGACTGCCTGTCAGCATGTGACACATTATGGCAGGTGTCACAGCAAGCCAGCTCGATTTGGCACAGAGGAGACTTAAAGGAGTCGGGGGTACTCTTGAATGATTCAGACAGCATGGCTGGGAGTTGGGGGATGGGTGGAGGAAGTCTCTCTCTCTCTCTCAAGCACATAAAGAGGGTCCACTGCCAGCCTTGGAGGGGATAAAGGCATCAGAGAAGTGTGCTGTCCCCATCTTCTTGGGGAGCTACAGGCTCTTCCATATGGGGCCTCTCCTCTTTCTCCCCATGTTCTGAAGCAAGGTATTCCTAGAGATCACTTAGTATCAGGGCCATCAAAGACAGGTGACCCTCCTTGCCTTTTTGGAGATGATGGGATGTGAAGGGAAGATGGAGACTCTGATCCCTTGAAGTCTATTTTGCCTGAGAGACGATTCTCTCTTCTTCTACTTCCCTATCTTTGGAAAATATGATACCTCACCTCTGGAAAAAAGTTGTCTCATTGATTGGAGTTGAACATTTATACTTCAAATCCGGTATTGTGGCAGATTAAGAAATGGGCCTTGCTCTCAATGAGATTGTAGCCAATAGAGAAACACACAAGTTAACCAATGATTACACTGTGATAAGTGTGATTTATGGAACAGCTAAGAACAGGGCACTTTAAGAACAAGCTGGCTGATTCTTAGGTTATATTCCATGGATAAAGGAAAGCATCCTGGAGGAGGCAGAACTTGGGCTGAGTAATAAAAATCATAAATGGTTAAATAGGTTGAAAAGAGCAAACAGGCTTTCAGGCTAAGTGAACAACACACACGAAGACATGGGCAACACAATATTCCCTTCAGGAATTATTATTTGCCCAACTGGCACCCAGACCTGAACGCAGAGAGTGGGAAAAGATGATGCAGGAGAGTTAGGTTCAGACAAGATTGTGATGGGTTTTGTGAGCAATGTGGAGGAACTTGGATTTTTAAGACCTTAGGGAAGTGACTGAGGATCAAAGGCCACCAGTCTAGGTCAATTAAATGGGATGCGGCCATAGAGAACTGAGTGGTTGGAGATGTATCTCTAAGTCCTGATCCTCAACATGGAGTGCAAAGGGCTGAGTTTCCTTGCTGTTCCGTCAGGGGAAATCAGCAGCCTATGTACCACAATGTCAATGCCCCAACTGACCAGCTACTAATGTTATAATGTTAGACAGATTACAATGGATTCCCAACGCTTCCAATCAAATCAGTTGACTTCCATGAGTCTCCATGTTTGTTTGTTTGTTTTAACTTGAAATGCAGGTGTAACAATATCTATCCCACAGCATTTTTTGTGAGTATTAAATAAAATAACATACGGGAAAAGTGAAAAGTGCTTAACATAACATCTGACACATACTTGGTGCTCAACAAATTGTTTGTTAAACTTAAATTGTGACACATTTATTAGAACTCCAGACCAACACTCCCCAACAGAAATTTCTGTAATGAAAGAAATATTTTATATCTGGGCTGTTTTATATCTATGCTGCTGCCACTAGCAATACATGGCTATTGAACACTTGAAATGTGGCTAGTGCAGCTGTGGAACTGAATTGTTAATTTTATTTCATTTTAATTAATTTACATTTAAGTAGCCACATATGACAAATGGTTAGCATATCAAACAACATAGATTTATTTTCTAGAAATCTTCACATAATTAAAATGTTTTGTTCTAAAAATATAAAAAAATTCAGGTTGTGATTTCCAAATTTTGATAACTGTTTAAAATAACATACATTATGGTAACTAGTATTCTACATTATTTACCACTCTGCATTTTGGAATCTCTTGGATAGAAATATAATATTTTTCATGACAATAATTTTACTTTTGACAACATGTTTGGATACATGTTATAAAATAAATGAATGATATAATTAATTTCAAAAAATGAAATTATATAACAGCATATATAATGTGATGCCATCTATTTTGGAAAGATATACCTCAAAATTTTAACAATTTGTCCCAGGAATGTGGGATTATACGTAATTTCTGTTATCTCTCCTGTGACTATTTAATATTGCTTGAATCTTTTTAAATGAACAGGTGTTAATTTTACAATATGAACTATTTTGCTTGTGTTATAAAAATAAAAATGTATTAACCAAAAGATTCTGGAAAACAAGAATAAGGCCCAATCCACAGGAACACCTCCCCTACTTATGTCTCCATTTAAGGCATTTAATTTTGTCTATCCTGAGTAGAGAATCACCCCATCTTGATATAGAGTTAGGAAGAAAGGAGTTAAGCAGCTTGTCTGAGATCTATTCGCTTTCTTTACCAAGAGTTTGCTACTGGGTAAAAGTGAAGAGGTCAGGTGATCCAGTTTAATCTCCTTGTCAGCATGATAATTAAACCTCTTTGTAAATGATGACATATTTGCTAGGAGGAACGTCCTTAACTATAGAATGTCCTTAACAGGATGTGTCTGGTTATGTGCTGCTCACAGAAATTAAACCCATAATCTATGGATTTATGATGCATGGTTCCTGAGAAACGGCAAGGACACTGAAAGGAAACCCTTGACTAATTCATCAAGAAAGAGGCGCTTTCCTTTTCTTTTTCTTTTCTTTTTTTTTTTTTTAACATTTTTTATTGATTTATAATCATTTTACAATGTGTCAAATTCCAGTGTTCAGCACAATTTTTCAGTCATTCATGGACATATACACACTCATTGTCACATTTTTTTCTCTGTGAGTTATCATAACATTTTGTGTATATTTCCCTGTGCTATACAGTGTAGTCTATTCTACAATTTTGAAATCCCAGTCTATCCCTTCCCACCCTCCACCCCCCTGGTAACCACAAGTCTGTATTCTCTGTCTGTGAATCTATTTCTGTCCTTTATTTACGCTTTGTTTTTGTTTGTTTGTTTGTTTTTGTTTTTGTTTTTTAGATTCCACATATGAGCGATCTCATATGGTATTTTTCTTTCTCTTTCTGGCTTACTTCACTTAGAATGACTTTCTCCAGGAGCATCCATGTTGCTGCAAATGGCATTATGTTGTCGGTTTTTATGGCTGAGTAGTATTCCATTGTATAAATATACCACTTCTTCTTTATCCAGTCACCTGTTGATGGACATTTAGGCTGTTTCCATGTTTTGGCTATTGTAAATAGTGCTGCTATGAACATTGGGGTGCAGGTGTCATCCTGAAGTAGATTTCCTTCTGGATACAAGCCCAGGAGTGGGATTCCTGGGTCATGTGGTAAGTCTATTCCTAGTCTTTTGAGGAATCTCCACACTGTTTTCCATAGTGGCTGCACCAAACTGCATTCCCACCAGCAGTGTAGGAGGGTTCCCCTTTCTCCACAGCCTCTCCAGCATTTGTCATTTGTGGATTTTTGAATGACGGCCATTCTGACTGGTGTGAGGTGATACCTCATTGTAGTTTTGATTTGCAATTCTCTGATAATTAGTGATATTGAGCATTTTTTCATGTGCTTTTTGATCATTTGTATGTCTTCCTTGGAGAATTGCTTGTTTAGGTCTTCTGCCCATTTTTGGATTGGGTTGTTTATTTTTTCCTTATTGAGTTGTATGAGCTGCTTATATATTCTGGAGACTATTTGCTAAAATTTTGGTGAGGATTTTGGCGTCTATGTTCATCAGTGATATTGGCCTATAATTCTCTTTTTTTGTAGTGTCTTTGCCTGGTTTTGGTATCAGGGTGATGGTGGCTTCATAGAATGAGTTTGGGAGTATTCCCTCCTTTTCAATTGTCTGGAAGAGTTTGAGAAGGACTGGTATGAGTTCTTCTTTGTATGTTTGGTAGAATTCCCCGGTGAAGCCGTCCGGTCCTGGACTTTTATTTGTAGGGAGGTTTTTAATTGCTATTTCTACTTCCTTTCTAGTGATTGGATTGTTCAGGTGTTCAGATTCTTCTTGATTCAGTTTTGGTGGACAGTATGTTTCCAGAAACTTGTCCATCTCCTCTAGGTTATCCAGTTTGGTTCCATATAGTTTTTCATAATATTCTCGTATGATATTCTGTATTTCTATTTTGTTTGTTGTAATTTCTCCATTTTCCTTTCTTATTTTGCTAATTTGTGCTCTCTCTTTTTTCTTCTTTGTGAGTTTGGCCAGAGGTTTGTCGATTTTATTTACTTTTTCAAAAAACCAGCTTTTGGTTTGGTTGATTTTTTCTATGGTCTTGTTAATCTCTATTGTATTTAATTCCCCTCTGATCTTTATTATTTCCTTCCTTCTGCTGCTTTTTGGGGCTTTTTGTTCTTCTTTTTCTAATTCATTCAGGTGGTGGGTTAAATTGTTTATTTGAGATTGTTCTTCTTTTTTGAGGAAGGCCTGTATCGCTATAAACTTCCCTCTTAGCACTGCCTTTGCTGTGTCCCATAGGTTTTGAGTGGTTGTGCTTTCATTATCATTTGTCTCAAGGTATTTTTTAATTTCAGCTTTGATTTCCTCATTGATCCATTGTTTTTTCAATAACATATTGTTTAATCTCCATGCTTTCCTTTTTTTCTCCTTTGTTTCTCTGTTGTTGATTTCCAGTTTCATGGCATTGTGGTCAGTAAAGATGCTTGAGATAATTTCTATCTTCTTAAAATTGTTGAGGTTTCTTTTGTGCCCAAGTACATGATCGATCCTGGAAAATGTTCCATGTGCACTTGAAAAGAATATATATCCTATTTTTTGGGGGTGTAATGCTCTGAAAATATCCACCAAATCTAGTTTTTCTATTGTAGTATTTAATTTCTCTGTTGCCTTGTTTATTTTCTGTCTGGAAGATCTGTCTAGTGATGTTAATGCAGTGTTAAAATCTCCAACTATGATTGTATTCCCATCAATATCCCCCTTTATCTCTGTTAGTAATTCTTGTATGTACTTAGGTGCTCCTATATTGGGTGCATATATATTAACGAGTGTAATATCCTCATCTTGTATCACTCCTTTAATCATTATAAAATGTCCTTCTTATCTTTCTTTATGGCCTTTGTTTTAAAGTCTATTTTGTCTGAAATCAGTACTGCAACACCTGCTTTTTTGGCTTTTCCATTTGCATGGAATATCCTTTTCCATCCTTTCACTCTCAATCTATATGTGTCCTTCTCCCTAAAGTGGGTCTCTTGTATGCAGCATATTGAAGGTTCTTGCTTTATTATCCAGTCTGCCACTCTATGTCTTTTGACTGGAGCATTTAGGCCATTAACATTTACGGTAATTAATGATAGATGTGTGTTTATTGCCATTTTGAACTTATCTTTGCAGTTGAATTGGTATATCCTCTTTGTTCCTTTCTTCTTCCTTTTGTGGTTTGGTAATTTTCCTTTGTATTTTCATGGATTTTATTTAATTTTTGTGACTCCTTTGTAAATTTTTGGCTTGTGGTTACCCTTTTTTGTAAATCTATTAACCCATTACTATAACTGTTTTTATTAAACTGATAGTAACATGATCTCAAACCCATCCTACTGTTAAAAAAATTTAAAAAAGAAAGAAAAAGATATTCTATATTTCCCTGCCTCCCTCTCCCACTCTCAGTGATTTGTATGTCTTCTTTTATAATTTCATGTTTACTTTATTTGTAATTCATGAGTTATCACCTTTCCAGTTGTGAGTTTCTCATTTCTGTAGCATCCTGCTGCTTTTCTATTTAGAATAGCCCTTTCAATATTTCTTTTAGCATGGGTTTAGTGTTGCTAAACGCCTGCAGCTTTTTTTTGTCTGTGAAACTCTTTATTTCTCCTTCTGTCCTCAAGGATAGCCTTGCTGGATAAAGGATCCTAGGCTGCATCTTTTTTTCATTCAGGGCTTTGAATATATCTTGCCACTCCCTTCTGGCCTGTAGTGTTTGTGTAGAGAAATCAGCTGAGAGCCTTATGAGGGTTCCCTTGTAACTTACTCTTTGCTTTTCTTTTGCTGCCTTTAGAATCATTTCTTTATCCTTGACTCTGGCCATCTTGATTATGATATGTCTTGGTGTGGGTCTATTTGGGTTCTTCCTGTTTGGGACCCTCTGAGCTTCCTGTACTTGGATATCTGATTCCTTCTTTAAGTTTGGGAAGTTTTTAGTCATGATTTCTTCAAAAACCTTTTCAATCCCCTTTGATCTTTCTTCTCCTTCTGGGACCCCTATTATGCGAAGATTGGGACACTTTTTGTTATCCCATAGGTCCCTTATGCTATTTTCATTATTTTTTATTTGCTTATCTTGTAGTTCTTCTGAATGGGTGCTTTCTATTGCCCTGTCTTCTAGATCACTAATTCGTTCCTCTGCATTATCTAGTGGGCTTTGCACAGCTATTAGATCATTCCTCATCTCTGTCAATGAGTTTACCCATTCTACTTGGCTCTTCTTTATAGCTTCAATTTCATTTTTGACATATTTTATATCTCTAAACACTATCTCTTTTAATTCCTTCAGCAATTCGATCACTCCTTTTTTGAAATCTTGATCTAGTAGGCTATCGATGTCTATTTCGCTGATCTTTCTTTCAGGGGATTTCTCTTGTTCTTTTAATTGGGAAAGGTTTTTCTGCTTCTTCGTCTTGCTCATACCTCTCTGGCACTGTGGTTTATGAAGTATCAGTTGTTTATTTTGGTTCTTAAGGATTTTATCTATCTAATACCTATTTAGGAATAAAACTTAGGAAAATAAGAAAAAAAATAAGAGAGAGAGAAAGAATTTTAAAAGAAGGGAGAAAGAGGGTTTGAAAACAGTGTATAATGAATAATAGAAGAGCGAGTTGAAGCAGAGTATTAATCGGGTTGAGACGTCCTTTCAAAACCTTTACAAAAAAAAGGGGGGGGGAGATGAATAGATGTATTTGAAACCTGTGTCTAATCAATAACAGGACATCAAAACCCAAGAGAAATAGAAATGAATTAAGAAGTAAAAATTAAGAGAGTAATAGAAAATAGAACAGGTAAAAAGAGATTTAAAAAAAAAGGGGGGGGGTGGGTTTGTCGGTGTTCTGGAGTCTGCCTGCTTTTAATGTGAAGTCTTTCTGTCTTCGTCCTGTTTTGGAAGCTCAGCTTGCTGTTTTCAGAGGCCCTCCGTTGGCGCCCTCTTCTGTGCTGCTCCCAGCACCTGTCAGCAAGCAGATCCCGCCTCCTCCTAACACTGGGTCAGGTTCAGCTCTCCTCTGCTGTGGGCGGGCGGGTCACTGCCCCTCCCGATGCTGCAGTCAGATGTTGCAGACTGGCCAGGTAGAAGGGCGGGTCGTGCCCCCTCCCAGCACCTCGGTCAGGGGCTGTGTTCCTGCCCGAAAGGCGGGGGGGCCGCTCTCGCTCTACCTGCACCGCTGGTAGCTCCGCTGCTCTGTGTGGCTGCATGCTCCGCCCTGGTCGGTGTTCCGCAGATGGGCTCGGGGAAGACCGAGGGACAGCCCTGTCCCTGCTCCGAGCCAAAACCCAGCTCCTTGTTTGTCTTTGTGGAGCAAGTTCTCTGAGGGACCAGGATGGAAGGATCCCATCTGCCCCGGGCTGCAGGCCAGTCTCAGTCTGGCCTTTGAGGCTGCTAAGCCCTTCGGTGCGGATGCAGGTTTCGCCCCCGCCCCCGCCCCTGCCTGGGTGCTCAGCGCCGGAGGATATGGCGGCTGTGCCTGCGCCCCGCCTCTCTTCCCCCGAAAACTTTCTGAGGGTTTTCAGAGATGGGGGTGTGCACCCTTCCCCCGAGAGCACATCAACCTTGCTGTTTTATGGAGGGCCCAGGTTGTTCTGCCCTGTGCACCCACAGCCAGGGCGCGCAGCCCCTTGCGTTCCCCCGGGGCTGCCTCCGTGCAGCCGCCCCTGTCCTCCGCCCGGCTTGTGCAGCCTGGCCCTGCCCGCGGCTGCCGGCGGGCGTCTCAGGCTGGGTGTCGGGGGGACGCTCTGTGCCCGTTTAGCTTATTTCTGTTAGTCAAGGGCTGCTCTGTACAGATCCGAGCCTCGGAGGCTCCCCCTCCGTCCCGCTGGCCTCTCAGTTGGAGAGGGGAGACCCAGCGAGCGAGCGCCAGTCCTCCTTTGCCGCTCCCTCCCCGCGGGACCCGTCCCGCGCTGCTTTGCCTTTTGTTCTTTCTTTTTTCCTTTTCTCCTACCAGATTTTTGGCGTCTTTATCTTTTGAAGAGGGCGATGTTCTGTCGGAGTTCCGCAGGTGCTCTGGTTGGCTGAGTGGGTCCATAGATGTGGGTCTTGGTGTATCTGTGGGAGAGGGTGAGCCACGAGCGTCCTTCTACTCCACCATCTTCTCCGTCTCTCAAGTGGCGCTTTCCTAACATCACTTATCAGCAAAAGTTTACTGAGTTTCCAGGCTTCCTAGGTGCTGGCTGTGGTGCTGGTTATTCAGAAGTTAAGACATAATCACTGTCCTCAAACCACTTGTAATCTAAAAGGACTCAGATGAATAAATAATAGAGTATTACCAGTACTAAGATGTAAACACAGGTTCTGTGTTAGGACATGTAAGAGTTAGATACACAGCCGGAAAAGTTATGTAAGCTTTTCTTGAAGGAGTGATATCTTAGGGGAAATGTTGACATTAGCTTGGCAAATGTCCACCGGGTATTTTAGGAGCTCTGAAAATACTGACAGTAGAAAGGCATAGACCCATGACAAAGCATGCCATATGGAGAAAGTAAAAGCAGGCCAGGATGCTTCTAGCCTTGTTCATAAAGAGGAGATCAATGATAGACGATGATGCAGGAAATGCACAAAGGGGAATCCTGGATCTTTCGTGTTACTTAGGGCATTTACCAACTATACTGAAAACAAAGGGGAGCCATTTAAGCAAGACAGTGACACAATCATATTAGTATTTTAGAATGATTATTGATAGGGAAATTGATTAGGAGGAAATAAGGCAGGAATTTAGAAGGGTTGTCAGTGATCAAAGAGAGAAATATCAGGAAGCTGAAATAAGGCAGAGGCAGTGAGGATGGAAAGATAAGAGTTATTCTGAGAGTCATTTAGGAGTGTCAATCTATAAGAGTAGATAAGATTAAATGAGAAAGAAAAGAGGAAAATGAAAAAGATGACTTGGGATTTTGATTTGGGCACCCCAGTGGATGGGTTTACCAAATACGCGACCCAACGGAAAAAAATATTTAAGGAAAAGGGATGAGTTAATTACGTTTGGTTATTTAATTTGAGGTGTCGGCAGGTTATAAAAGTAGAGATATTTAGTAAGTATTTGTATATAATATCTGGAGTATAGAGATCTTAGCTAAAGATATAATTTGAAGGTTACAACTTGCAGGTGAAAATTGAATTCCCCAGGAGGGTTAAACATTGATCCCAAAGAGGGCAAAGTAAAATAAGGCTGAGTCCAAGAACCAATATTCAGGAGACACAAGGAGCAGAAGAGGAGCCCACACAGGAGGCTAGGAAGCAGCAGCCAGAGAGGTAGATCACAAATGGAACACTTTAAGATGGACGGCAAGGGAGAAGAAAAGGAATGGTCCTCAGTGTCAAATACTCCTGAGCTGTCAAATTTTTAAAAATGTCCAGTGTTTTTATAATCAAGTAGATCATTGACAACTTTGGCAAGAGCAGGTTCATTGAAAGCAGAAAGAAATCCAGGAGGAGTTTTACTGGAAACTATTTCAAGGAGAGAAGAGTAGGGTTCCTATTAATCTCCTGATTCCTATCAGAGTAATTAGGATTCTCTTTCCTACCCAAAGGGTGTGAGATGTTGTCAAGAAGGTAATAGATTCTTACTAATCTTTGTTCTCTTATCTTTGGGGAAAATAGAGTACTAATTCCATTCTCCTTGGTCTCAGATTTACAGTAAGAAGGCTTAGTTCAAATCTTGGTCCTACCATTTTTAGTTTTGTGACCTTGAGTGCACCTATTAATTATCTGTTACTTAAACGGAGGTACGTGGACCAGCTACAAAGCACAACCTGGGAGTTTGTTGGAAACGCATACTCTCAGGCCCCACCAATAGCCCGCTGAAACAGAATCTGCATTTTTAACAAGATTTTCTGATTCTCAGGCACATAAAGCTTGAAGAGCACTGACTTAATAAATTCTAGTTTTCCCAACTAAAAAATGGAATGTAATACTGACCAAATAAATTTTTTGTTAAGATCAATTAATATAGTGAGAGTAATACCAATTTGTAGTATCTTCAGCCTATTGCTCAGTGTTATAAAGTAAGAGGAAACAAAAAGGGAAAAAAACCCAAATACTTCTTGCACCTTTTCCTTCTTAAATCTTGAATTTTCACAAAGTGAAACTGTGTTAAGAAATAGATCATGCACTACTTCTGCATTTGGGTGAGATCTATCAATATTCCCCAAGGGACAAGAATCAATCTTATCAGCTTCTGTGATATGTGGGCCCTCTGAGACAACCCAGGGTGAAATCTGCTGTACGTGTGGCTAAACCTATGGAAACAGGGGGAACAATGATTATTCATTAGGCATATCAAATTGTTCCTTGTTGCCTTGTAACTGTTATATCTGAGCAAATACCAACACATTCATACACTCTTACATGCATACTTGGCCACCCTTCTGGGTTAGAGTTCATTATCCATCCATTAAACAAATCCTGTCTCTGAGCTACTACACTGTGCCCGGCATTCTGCTCTCCTAGAAGTGTAACAGTGTGACCACTTGGTGTGGTTCTCAACAACATGGAGCCTATAGTTTTATTTTTCCCCAGAAGTTGATGTTACTTCTGCCCCCAACGTCCTGGACACCCAATTTTAGTTTATCATTTAGTACTGCCCCCACATCTGTTCCTGCGTTTTTAAATGACAATCAGGGTTGTTTTAACTGCTGAGATCTGTAAGTGATCTTCACTCCCCAATATAATTCTTCCTCCCAAAGATAAAATCTTACAATTGATACAACACTTCCAAGACCAATCCGGTATTCATTCACTTATTCTCCATTTGTTCTACAAATGTTTGTTGAACACGCTTTTTGTTAGGCACTGTTCTAGAAAGAGTGACCCAGATTCTGATTTGCCAAACTCAAAAATAAAGAATATGATCATTTCTAGTTAACAACAACCCTGCCATTATGATTCTGTTAAAGATAAGTTCTCTGAGGAGCGCTACACTGAAGGTTACCCTAATCACAATAGCATGAAAATGTTTTACTCAGGAATTTAATAGTGACTTTTTTATTTGAAGTTTCTGCAGCTTTCCTGGGGTTCTCTTATTTTGTGTGTATCCAAGTCCTTGCTATTTTTCCCTTTCTACCTTGATTTCTTCATAAGATAGTATCCCACTGAGGTGGATCTGAATATTCATCTGTCCTTTGAACTAAAAGTGTAAGGTTATCCCAGATTTATATAATTGTTGCTATTTATTTCTGTAGAATATGAAGATATAAAAGTCCTCTGTGTCCTTGTTCTCATTAATTGTTCCAATATTCTGAGGAGACACAAACTGGGTCAAGTTCAAATATCAATTATTTATTTTATTCTTAAGATTGCTTTATGAAAAAAACCTTCTACAGGGAGAGAGTTTCAACTCAGCTGAGGTAACATGGAAGCTTAAGACAGAAGCCTGAAAATGCAGAGTAATGTGATGATCACAGGCTCAGACAGAAGAGAAAGAGGGGAGAAATGCGGTTAGAAAATAGTGACAGAAGTGCATCAAAAAGAAAGAGAAATTAACTTCTGGTTATTGCTCAGCAAATCCAAAGAAGGGCAGGTAATTTACTCATGTGAAGTAGAAAGTATAAGAAAGCTTTTGAATTTTGGAACTGGATTCCGTTAGAATACTGCAATATATCAAGTGGTTTAAATTATTTTATCTTCCAAACAGAAT
Source organism: Camelus bactrianus (assembly GCF_048773025.1). Classification (NCBI taxonomy): domain Eukaryota; kingdom Metazoa; phylum Chordata; class Mammalia; order Artiodactyla; family Camelidae; genus Camelus; species Camelus bactrianus. The sequence goes on from NC_133542.1 coordinate 52,776,347, forward strand.
GTCATATAATTAGAAGACAGACTTTAAGGAAATATTCCACAATGTTATTTATGTAACTAACCTGGGGAGGTCGAATTACCAGGTATTTCTGCTTTTCTCTTTATAATTTTCTGTATTGTACACAATGTGTATGCTCTGTTCTAATAAGAAAAAAATCAATACTCATTTTAAAATGAAATGCTCCCTTCTCTTTCTGTCTTCAGAAATAATCACTCTCCAGTTTTGAGCAGGTCTAAGTTTACCACAATAGGAAAATTTTATGGTTTCAAGTGAGCTAGTAACTGAGATCATGCCTTCCATTTCAATTTCTCTCCTGAAAAAGGGTGGGGAAATGTTTGAGTTGGACAGTATATCTGTAAGCTATTCCAAAACTCTAGGCACCTGTAGTCCCCCTTCCCTTTCTAATAGCAAGAGAATATAGTCACTTCTCCACAGTACATTCTTAGCAGAGTTTAATCAGCTTTATATTCACCACCACTCATTCCTGGTGAACAGAAAAAAAATGTAAATAAATAAAAATAGCAATGATGCAGAGGAGTAAATCCACCCTCCACCCCAATCACCACAACAGAATGGACTATGAGTGAGAAAATGACTTTGCAGCCAGTACAAAAGCAGAAGGTAAAGCTGAGAAAATGTTTCGGGTATAAAAGTCAATAGCAAGGGTCTCAGTGAGGTAGGACAGCAAATGTAGCCTAGGATGTGGCAGAATCTGACCCCTGAATCTCTTCCTGCTAAATGAAGCAGACCCAAACATCTGGAGGTAGGCACGTTCACCTGGATTAGTTGCCTGCCAGGTCCTACCCTACCCATTCATCAGCACCATGGTCGAAGGTCCTCTTTACAACCTTCGCATACTATGTAGTTACCTTTGTTCTGGACTTCTGTGCTTTTCCTATGCTTGTTACTGCTTTTACATATAGAGTAATAATTTCTCTTTTTTTTCTAGTTATCTGGCAATTATATTTCTTCTCTAACTGTTTTATATGTATATAGTTGTATATGTAGTTATACATATTATATATAGTTGTAATAATGTAATTGTTATACATAACAGTAATATTATATTATTCTTACCTGGGTTCCCTACTAGACCATGAACTCCATGAGGGCAAGGGCTGTATATTCAGCATTTAGTTCAGGGTGTGAAATTGATATCCCTCTTCATATTTTTGAATGAATGGATAGTTGGTTAAAACAAAAGAAGGCAAGAGGAGCATAAGAGGCTATTATGGTGGGTGCTGTGACATAATACAATTGATTGCTGTGCCTTTGTGCATGCCACGTGAGCCTTATCTGAGATTTTCACCCTGCAACTACAGTGAAAAAGAACTTATGACTGAAAGTTTGCATCTGGCCTTAAATTCTAGGTCTTTCCCAGATAAGTCTACAGGTCAGACAGTTTATTTATAAAGTAAGGAGGATAAACAAGAAGTTCTCTAAATCCCTTCCTCCCTTTTAGTGTTTAGGATATTTTCATGACACATTATTATTACATTTGTTAGTAATTTTGTTGGTAGTTTCCTGGATTTCAATCCAGTTCCATTTAGTTTCCTACTATGTTCTAGCATCTTGCTGAGCTACATAGCTTCCAATTTGTGATTTGAAAGCACAGTTTAATATACGTACAACATAGTTCATATTCTAATGGTGAGCTAATATTTATAAGATGTGATTTTTGATATTACATCTTTACTTTTTAATTTAACCTAGAAAAGTTAGACCAGACTAATCATTTCTTTATGCTACCATCTCACTGCTTGGTTGGCTGTAAGCTCCCTATACACAGGGAAATACATTTCCTGTCTCTCTGGCCTCAGGGACCAGTTCTGGCACTGCCATCTAATGATAATCAGGACATATTTAATTGAGCCAAAAAGCCCTAGGTACCACTTCTGGACCCAGTCTTCCAGGTCTGCAGGGTGTTCCTCATTTAACAAGCTGTTGTATTTAACAGATTTCAACCCCCGCCTCCAAATATGGTTCTGGAGTCTTTATTTTAACCACTAGGCTAGCTTGTCTTAAGATTTCCCCTTTGTAGGGAAAATGAATAAAAGACTTTAAAATATAACCTTTTAAAACGACATACCCAAGTCTCTTTAGACCATGTTCTCTCATTTGAGGTGTTTTTATATTTTGAGGGACATGTCCATTTCATGCTAATATTGATGTCACTGAATTACTGATACTGGTGTCTACATCCCCAACCTGAACTATATCTCACCTTCCTATGGACTCTTCATAAGTCACTCTCTGTGAGGCCCCTGACTTGTAGTATTTACAACATCACTTTTTAGCATACAATATATAACAAAACTATAATAGTCCAGTCACTGTGATCTTCATAGAGTAGGGCTCTCAGAACGCAGCAGCAAAGGGCTAATGCTCTAGTAGTTTCCTCACTGCAGTGCTCACTCAGGACTGTCCCATACAGTCTGCTCTCCCTCACGCTCCAAGCACATCAGCGCGTAAGAATTCTAACTACAAGTTTCAGGTAGCACGTGGATTTACTTTCCTTCCAAAATCCTATTGAAATGTTAGTAAGTAAAGAATAATCTACATATAGCCCTACCTGAGAATGGAGCCACTAGTGGTCAGAGATATTGAGGAACTTTTATAATATGGAAAGCAATATGGATTGTTTGATAAATCATAACAGAGAAAGAAAATAGTCCAGAACACAAATAAAGAAAATCTGCAGTTGAAGAGGAAGCTGTGGACAAAGAATTCAACTGGGTCATGATGCATAAGTCCGAGTAATTAGGAAACGTTTGTCACAACAGCCAGTTGAGTGGTCTTACTCATCCATCCCTAACACACACACACACACACACACACACACACACACACACACACAGAGTGACTCAAGCTACAGTCATGATCTTCTGTCTCAAAGGCATTCTGCCAAGGCAAAACTAGACTCTCTAGTACAGGTGCCCTGCCCAAGAGTTGAAACCTTCTGTAAGGTGTTCTTCCTGTGTCCTCCCATCCTGACAAATTAGGACAGGTTGACAAATCCCGTCCATGGACAGAGAGCTCAACTCATCATTGCAAGCAGTCTCACCTGGCAACATTTGCCTTTGCTGTTCCCACTGCTTGGTATGTTCTTCAGCTAATATTCACATGGCTTTGTTCTTTCTTCTTTTAGGACTTTGTTCTGACCGTTATCTTATTGTAACAGCTTCCATGACCAACCCATGTAAAATAGCCACATACCTTTCTCCATTCATGGCATCCTCTATCTCCCTTACTCTTCTTTATTGTCACTGCTTGTCATATTATTTTTGTTTATTTGTTTACCTGCTGTCTCTCCCTACTGAAATATAAACTTTATGTGTTCAGAGGCCTGGTTGTGTTCCCCATGATTTCCCAATGTTTATGACAGTATCTGGCATTTAGTAGGTGTTCAAGAAATATTTATTGAATGCATGAATGAACTAACTCAGGAATTTGACAAGAAAACTCAAGATGCCAGCTATTTAGCAGATAAAGAAAGAAAGCGACCTAAATTAGTGCAGGAATTCACAGGTTCTTGAGAATAGTTGAGAATAGTATCTTCATGAAAAGTGGATCTCATTAAACATATAACATTAAAAAAACAACTGGAAGCTTTTACAGGTATATAGTTCTTCTGCCCACCAGGTAAAGCAAAAGCATTTAGAATCTCCAGAAATAACAAGACATATATGCAAGATCATAGTCCAAATATGAACCAAAATTAAATGTATTATGATTTTGAGCAATAAAGAGTATAAAATGAAAGAGACTATTTGATTTTCATGCTTAGAATATTCAGCCTTCAGTAGTACATTTTTAATGTCATCAAACTATTGATTCTCTTATATCCTCCTGACTGTGTGACCCAGACCTCAAGGACAAGGAGGACTTTGGAAGCAGTAGTTGAACAGATTATTTCATTCCCAGGCCAAACTACAGAGCCCTCAGTGGAGAGATCTCTGTCTTTCCCCAGTCCATGGCTTCTTTAAGAAATGTACTGCCAGTACATAGTCACTAGCCACATGTGGCTTTTAATTTTAAATGGAATTAAAATTACATACAAAGTTAAATGTTCCTTTTCTAGTTGTACTAGCCACATTTTAAGTGCTCAATAGCCAAATGTAACTAGTGACTGCTGAATGCATGAATGAATGAATAAAACTGAGCAGTAAAGAAACAGAAGATTTGAATCATCACAGAAACTCCTATTGTTCCAACAAATGATGGAGATCAGCAGGAAAAATGAGTCAAAGAAGACAGGCAATTTTGCTCTCAGTATTTACATGTATTTGGAGAAGCAACAGGTCTGCAGTGGTTAATTTCTCAGGAGGAAGGCTTGATTTTCTATGTTTATACAAAACCATAAGCCTATGTCCCCTTTGTTTCATACCATTCAAATTCCTGCTAGGAATCTAGGCCCATATTCCTGGTTGCTTCCTTTGTGGGGTCATTTAATGTGGTTAAGAAATGACTTTCTGTCTCTGTTCTCTTTTTGATGATAACCCTTAATAATGCTAAAACTGCTGGATGTCTTTCCAAATGTTTTGCAAAACAGCATGCTCCTGTGATCAAAACTATGTAAAAGTTAGCACTCATTTTCTGTTATCTGTTGTCCTTGATACCTTACATTTTGTTTTTGAATTCTGGAAGAGCCATGTTCTCCTTCAGAGTAATAGATTTAATTATTTCTAAAATACAATTGTAAATTGAAAATTCCAGTTTATTTGATTATCTGCTTATTTCCCATCAAGATTACTTTTCTTTCTCTATGGGGAATCACATATTTGGTTCCATATTGAATGACCTTTGCACAATTATTGTTTTATAAATGCAGCTTACTGATTTTGTTAAAAAGTCAAACCATGAAAGAAGCATTGAAAATGATTATAATTACAAAAGGGAATGTAAAGTCAGGTCGGTAGCTTGAAATCAGTCACAGAAATAGGCAAATGCTACAAATCAGTCTCCCCTCCCCCACCAATGAGTCAGTTTACCAGCAAACCACTGGGTATGAGATTCTGCAAATTTAAAATTTTATTATTTAAATGGGAGGTATCAAGGAACAACCTATATGAGGACAAAAACAGAAATAGAGATTTTTATATAAATCTCTATATACATATATTACTTAGAGCTATAGCTGAAACCAATAGAAGACCTAAGTAACAATAGAAATAAAATTAGTAGGGAAGACATAGTATAAATAAATTAAATTCCTAATGTTTCAGAGGCTAAGTTTATAGTTACTATTTAAAAGTGATATATTGGGAAAAACAGATTTCAGCATATTGTTTAGAATAATCATGCTAACAGAAGGTTTAGGGAGAGGAGGACTGAAAAAAATTTTTCTTCATTTAATATTGCTTTACACAGTTTGCACTTTTACTATGTACCTATGTTACTGAATAAACGTAAAATTTCTGAAATAAAACACATATTAGCTGCCACATTGACCTTGCTCCTCCTAACCTAGACACATACCCTATGTACTATTTTAGAAGTTTCTAAATTCATTAATTCCTTATCTGTTAAATCCTCCTAATGCTCCTGTGAAGTGGGTATTACATAGGAACTCTCTTAGAACTCAGCAACATGAAGCAAGAAGGGGTATGTCTAAGGCAGAAGTTCTGATACAGTCCCTGCAATGTTGGGAGTACCCAAACTTCATCTGTGTATAAAACTGACTTTGTTAGTGATGTCAGGATTACAACTACATTTCTCATCAAATATCCCTTCATTCTTGTTAAAGAATAAAGACTGTGAAACAGGATAGAAGGGAAGAGTGTATTATTCTTTGATCGTGCTCGCTTGGTCACAGGTGGGCAAGCAGATTGACCTGCCCAGCCAAACTGAATAATTCCTCACTCTTTCACTTTTTGTTTATGACTTTATTTCTTCATCCTTGGCAAGAGCAGAAAGTAAATCATGACATTTCTTGGCTGAAAGGCAGAGTGAAACAGCTGTGACCCTTGAGATATTGTTTACTTTACTGCCTCCTGACACACACTCAGTCACTTTCCTTGGACATGCTTGATGGCTTTCATTCACGCAGTTGGCTGTTCCGTCTGCTCCACCAATTGATGAAGAGACAGAGAGTGGCTGCTTTTAGCTCCATTTATTAGTTCATTTATTAAACATTTATGAGCACCTACTATCTGCCAGATACTGAGACCACTACCAATAGGAACAAATCAGGTACCCTACCCTGAAGGAACTAACAGTCTAGTAAGGGAAGATGTACATGTGAGTATTCATCAATATACAATGAGGATAAGTACTAGAAGAGGTATGAGTAAAGTAATATGGCAAGAGAAAGACTAATTCTGCAGAGGAGAAGGGCAAAATACAGGAAGGTTTACAGACAAAGTGATATTTAAATTATACCCTTGTGGTAGGCATTGGTCAAGCTGGTAGAAGACTTCGTGACAGATTAAGAAATAAACCCCAGAAATCAGCAACTGTAGCACAGTTACAGGCCACAAAAGGGTGATCTGATGTACCATCCAGATCACTCCTGTAGGACCGAAGCACTCAACCCCAGCTGCCAGCAGTGTTACTGCAAAGCATTACCTTTGAAGGCTCAAAGCTGTTTTTCCTCTGGGAATCACCTTCCTCCCAAGGGGTCTCTTTGCTCAGGGGTATGCCTCCATTGTCAGGGGCAACGTGATTTATCAATTCAAGCCTGCAAAAGCTTCACTGCATCACCTCTGATGGAGAGTAATTCTGGTGGACCATCTGAGTTCCATATACGGTCAGCTGAAAAAATGCTCCCCGCTTCCCCAAGATATGAAGTACTAACCCCTGGAATCCATAGATATTACCTTGTATGGAAACTTCACAGATGTGATTAACTTAAGGGTTTAATGATTGAGAGATGATCTTAGATTATTAGGATGGGCCCTAAATGTAATCATATGAGGAGAAGGTGATGTGAAGATGGAGAAAGAAATTGGGGTGATGTGGCCATAAGCCAAAGAATGCAACCATATGAAGAGGCAAGGGATGGATTTTCCCCTCGAGCCTTCAGGAGTGTGGCCCTGCAGACAACTTGATTTTGGCTCAGCGGTACTGATTTAAGGCTTCTGGCCTCCGAATGTGAGAGATAATATGTGTATTGTTTTAAGCCATCCATGTGACAGTAATTTGTTATAGCAGCCACAGGAAAAGTATACAGCAGGGGATCAGCTGAGGCCTCTGCTGCAACTGTATCTTGGTTCAACTTCTTCCTCTGCCCAATTCTGTACAAAAAATTAAGCCAAGTCTAAGAAGTCACTCTCTTAGGTCCTCCAGCCTAGACCAGCCTTTTGTGGTCTGGCTTTGCTCAGTACTTCAGAAGAAAGAAAAATGTGTCTGGAAGAGGGGTAAAGGTCAGGTAGGGAACAACGTGTGTAATGGGTGAGAGAACCAGTGGATGTGGAGAAGTCCTGGAGCCTTTAGGGCATTTGTGTGTGGTAATCCTCATATCTTGAAGTTGCACTCAGAGTCTACTTATGGTCTCATCACCTCCTTGGTTTCTGGCATCTCCCAAGCTCAGATCTGACACTAAATCCATGGGCCCACCTCAGGCAAGGCTTTTCATTTTATGCTCAGCTGTTTGGACATTATTCCCAAAGCAGTGGGGTGATATTGCAGGACTGTTTCGCTGGGGAGTAGCATGATTAGATTTGTCTGTTTTAAGATCAGTTGGCAACAGGGTGTAAACAGGAGTGAAGGAAAGAAAAGTGGAGTGACAAGGGTAATGAGAAGAACAAGAATATCAGGAGCAGAGGGTAAAGGGGACATGAACTTGGTCAGCTATTTCCTGGACTTTGAAGGGAACCACTTCAAAAAACAGCTATGTTCCACTAGTAATGACCTTGAGCCCCGGGACTAAGGGTTCAGAGGCTAACAGCTGGAGAAGGTGTCAGTAGTTCTGAGGACAATGTATCCTTGATGGTGGCCGGCAGAAAGCTGTAGGGACCTGGATCACATTGCCTGGGTTTCAATCCCAGCTCTGCCACTTACTCACAACATATATTTAAGCAAGTTTTATGAGCTCTGTCTGCATTTCCTCATCTACACTAATGATACCTATCTCACAGAGTTATTGTGAGGATTAAGTGCATTAATATATGAAAAGCACTTAGAAGAATGCCTGGTGTAAAGCAAATGCTTAATAACATTAGTTATTATCAGCCCAGCAGTTTCCTCAAATGTTTTATAGTCAGGCAAGCTGCTTTTCATTTATCAGAGCCCTGGGATATTGAGAAATGGTGAAGAGAAAGGAATGCATTTATTAAAGCTGCTATTAAAATTGGAAAAGATGTAGTGCTACCAGGGACTTCCCCCTCTGCTCAGCCCCCAGCCCCAATTTTCTCCTTCCCCATTGAGAATGGTGAGCTGGATTGGGAATTTTGTATGCTTAGAACTAAAAGGGAACGCAAAGTCGTCATGGTAAACCACCCATCCAAGGCTGGGTTCCTATTAGAGCCCGCCTCATCCTTTGGTTTCAGTCTTGGACTTGAACACCTCCAGCAATGGGAAGCACAGTGTTCCCATCCTCACAGAGCCCACAGTCCTGTGGGGGGCACAGCCATAAATTAGCAATTATGTATGTATATAACAGCATAATAAATGGTATAATGGAAGCTGACTGGAGGGTGTGGTGGGAATAAAGATGGAAGGACTAATTTACCTTGGGGCAAGTAGGTAAGGTTTCACTAAAACAAGTACATCTGTGATGACTCTTGCAGGATGAAGCTTTTCTTGCAAGGCAGAGAAGGGTCCTGTCTTTGATGCAGAAGGAACAGCTAACCAAGACACAGAGTCTGGAAAGAGCCCAGCTTGTTTGGAAAATCTTGATTGATCACTAGAATATAGCTTGAAGAATGGTAGGGGTGGAGTATCGAGAAGGGACAGGAATTTGGGCAGAGGAAATAGGTTGTAAATCCTTCAAAGCAGGGCTGAGGTCTTTGTAACTATCCTGAAGGCAAGGGGAGATTTTGAAGATTCCTAGGAAGAGAAGCACATAATCAATCAGATGGGTAGTACAGAAAATCTTTGTGGTGCTACAATGGATGAATGAGGCAGGACGACTGCAAATCCTCCTGGACGTAATGAGGACATGAATCCTCTCTTTGAGACACAAAACTTAAAACCACACTAATAATGCAAATATGATCCTAATTTCTAAAATGTGAAATCCAAGATACGATATAATTCAATGCTTTCCTCGGGATTGTGCACATAATCAAAAACTTTTTATACACAGATTTTATATGTGCTTCATCCAGAGCACTATTTTATAGATACGAAAGTTCAAAAGACATGCTCACTTTTTAGACCCAAACAAATAGAGAAGTGAAAGATCAAACTAAGAAAGCTGTTTTTTTTTTCAGTATGAATGTCTAGGAAAGCAAAGTGTATACTGTCTGAAAAGAAATGCTCCATCAATCTCTACAAATGTTTCTGTTCCTGTGAAAACTCCGTGTGCACTACTCAACATATGTGCCAATCAATCTCTACTAGTTTGAGCTGAGGGTTAGTCTGGTAAAATTTCCCAGTAGAATAACAAGGGCTGAAATGTCACTTTCTAAAACTGAGAATTTTATTTCACAAAGGTAAATTTAAAGCACAAGTTTGGAATTGAAAACAAAACAAAAGCTTTATCAAAATGCAATATATTTTGGAGTGAAGTGCATTATTAGTATTTCACAGATTTTTCTCCCTGAAGTTATTAGGTATTAAAATATTAGGTATTAAAATTAGTGATTCTATGTTAAAAGTGAATTGCATATTTATAGTAAAACACTGACAATTAAAAGAAAAGTATAAAGGAGAAAATAAAAACTATTCATAAAGGAAAGACCTAGAAATAACTATCATAAATATTTCACACACTCCTTTACCTGCATATACATATATAATATTATATATTTATCACTTATTTCTTTCATTTACATTATGCCATGAGCATTTTCCTATAATATTCAATGTTCTCTGAAAACAATATTTTAATAGCTATATAATACTGCACCATAAGGCTATTCCATAAATTATTCAACTATTAACTTACACATGGGCATTTAGGTAGCTTCTAATTTTCTGTATTTTAAGAACTCTGTATTGTTCGTTCTTAAGATAAATTATTCTTCACAGCCCCACCTCTTTGGTTACTTCCTAAGGGCAGAATCCTAGAATTGGAAGTGTGGGGTCAAGGAATAAGCTACATTTTTGAAGTTTTTGCCACTTATTGCCAAACTGCTTTGGGGGTAATTTTTACTAATTTGTAGTTGCACTAGAAGTGCACAGCTTGATAGGCAAACCATAATATATAATTAATAATTCCTTTTCTTTATTAAGTGTGAAATCAGGGTGTTTCATAATACTTATTGGACAACTCTGTTCTGTGAATTGCTTTTCTATGTCTTATTACTAGTTTTCTATTGGGGTCTTATTGGTCTTCATCATCTTCTGAGTTAAGGGAGGAAAGGAATTTTCTTTATATTATAGATACTTTGGGATGCTCAGGAATACCCCTAAAGAAAGAACTGGCTTTCTTATTTCTTAGCAGGCTGGTTAAGCCATTGATCTTGACTCTAGATCACTGCTGCCAGTGGAACCCTATTAAGGACACCTGGGTTAAGATCAAGACCAAGAAGTGCATAATTACCATATTACATGCATGCTTTAGTCTTTTTAGTCTCTTTGTCATGTATGTTACAAAATTTAGAATTTGCTGCTATGGTGATTCTAAATGTTTGCAACCTGAAGTCAAAAACAAAATTAAATCTCTTCATCAAGAATTTAAGAAAATTAAATACACACTTCAAATAGTATTCAATAATCTTGAGCCTGTAACTTATTGTAGTTACCTAACGTTAAAAAAAAATGTAACATGTCTTTCATTTTCAAAATGTTAGTGTGTAGTTCTTCCTATAAATGTTGGGGAGAGAAAAAGATGGTGAGAAAGGTAAGTAGGAATGAAGACTAAGGCATTATGCTCAATACTGACAGAAACCACCAGAGGACTGTCTCTCTCCCTCTGATATCACTTTGTTGAAAGAGATACAGAATATTTTCTTTCATATACTCTAAACTAAATGACTAATTTCTGAAGTCTATGCATTACTTTGATCCCTACATATAAGAGAATTTAGTCTTAACCCTGAATAAAGCTGACTCTTCCTGTTTAGGAGACTCAGTCAAGCCCCCCCCGGAAGGATGGCTACTCCCCCCAGAGTCACCACAAGGTGCCTGGGCTCACAGGGTGGGTCTGGTGTTTTGCATCAGTTCTAACAACCCCAGCACAGAAAGAGGGAATGGCAGCATGTACCTCGTGTGCTACACACAACCAATGTTACAGGCACGGAAAAGATCACAACACTGAATTTACACGAGGGGAATTGTCCACATTATGTTTTCTAGCACGATCGTGTCTTTTTCCTTCACGTTCAGGAGAATGAATGTGGAGAAGGAATTTTTCTCCTTTTCTAAGGTAAGCTGCTGGTACTATCATTCTATTTAAATCTTGTTATACTCTAAGATTGAACTTTTGCCCATTTGCTCATTTCCTCATGTAGACTCAGTAAAAATGATGGAACCTGTTGCCCAAAACAAATTTCAATTTGTTCATCTTTTTCTCAACCCAGTGCCTATGTTTGTTTTGCATCCCCTCAAATTTTAGACATAAAGGATGCAGTGGAACCACTAAAACTAAACTTCACAGTTGAACAAGAAGATAACAAGCCGACAGACAGGTACAGTTGTTCAAAGTCACTTAAGTGTCTACTTAGGCCCTGGTAATTATTCTTTTAATAATAGAAAGCCTTCCTTAGGAAAACAAAAGACTACATATGGCTTTGACACCAAAGGTCATTGTGGTGGTCCCTTCCAGCCTGTTCCCCACAGGTCCGCAGTGTGCCAATGTCAGCCCCAGAGGAGTCTGAGGGGCACACCTAGCGCTTCAAGGGGGCAATCAGCTGTGGGTGCTGATAGCGGACCCTTGTGAGGGATCACAGCTTGTCACTGGTCATTTCTGAAACTGTGCACAGACATCTTGGATTCACTCCTCCCTGAAGTTGAATAGGAATATGTATAGTAGCTGTCTTCTGCACAAATGGAAATGACAGCATTTGGCTCCATTCCAAAAGCACAAATGCATGGAGAGCCTCAGGGACCTGAAATGTGGGAAAACTCCATTTGGAAATAAAGTATTTTGAAAGGAAACTGGCTAACATCAAACTATTTCTTTTTTGGATCTTTGGCAGCAAAAAGGTACACTGTGCCATGGTCATTAGATACACAGATGAGAGATGTGTCCTGACTATGGTAAATATTTTCTGCTTGAGATCCTCTTCATAGTTCCTGCCATGCGAGAACTCTACCACTGAACCACCCATGCACCCATAGTTCCTGGATTAAATGCCCTGGTGGGAGTAGCACATATTCTTATGAGTCTCTTTTTCAGATTGTAATTCTTCCCTCCAGGTTGACAGCAATGCAGCTCAGGATGCCCTCAAGTACAAGGATGTCCACTGGCAGCTTCTCCATGCTGGCCAGGTCTATAAGCTGCACATGACTCATGTATGTGTCCAGGAAGGCTGGCAAGGAATTATTGCTACTGGGACATACGACACAAAAGCCTTTAGAGTTATAGCAGGTTTTACAGGCAGGCAGCTGATGGGGATTGTGTCCACATGTAAACACCTTAATCATGGGGTCCGAAAGGACAATTCTATGTCACCTTAGCTTGGCTTCCTCGACTTCTGAGGAAAATTCTATTTTAGTAAGAGTGTTCTTGTTCAAGAACTCCTCTTCTGGTAAAAGGGTTAGTAGGTTTTTGGTTGTATGCAGGTTGCACCACGTTAGGTGGAATTATCTTGTTAATGTTTTTATTTGGAGATTAAGTATGGTTTAAGGAGATGAGTATGAGTGTCAAGTTGACAAAAAGTGGATCTGTGATCATTAAGTTTGTGTGTCAACTTGTCTGGATCAGGGGATGCCAAGATATTTGATGAAACTTTATTTCTGAGTGTGTCTGTGAGGGTGTTTCTGGGTGAGATTAGCATTTGAATTGCTAACTCAGTACAGCGTCCTCCCCAACTTGGGTGGGTATCATCTAATCCAGTGTCACCCTGAATAGAACAAAAAGGCTAAAGAAGGAGGAATTTGCCCCCTTTTCTGCCTATTGTTTATGCTAGGATATTTCATTTGTCTTCTGCCCTCTAACTGGGATTTACATCATCAGCTCCCCAGGCTCTCAGGCCTTCAATTCAGATGGAATCACATGACCGGCCTTCCTGGGTCTCCAGCTTCTGCACAGCAGATCATGGGACTTCTCAGTCTCCATAATTGTATGAGCCAATTCCTCATAATAAAACTCCTTTTATAGCCTATCGGTTCCTTTTCTCTGGAGAACTCTAACAGACACCATAAATAGTCCCTCTCTTGCACTGCCAATAAATTGCTACCATCCTTCTAGAAGAGAATTTGTGAGCATGTTTCAAAAGCTTTAAAAATAGCCATGCTTTTTGAGATAACAATTCTACATTGAGGAAGTTACGCGATAGAAGTATCGATGGTTGAATTTACAGATTTCTCCACATGAATGGAAACCTCAGTATTGTTCAGAAAACTAAAAATAACTGGACACAACTTAAATGTCTAATCATTGGAGATTTATCAAGGGAATTATTTTATCCTTCAAAGCTACACACTATGAACGTTAGTTTTTGACAGGGATGAGTACTCTTGTGTTCGTCTTATGTAACACGAAGCTATAAAACAATGTACTTATGATGTCATTTTTATACATAATTTTTTGACACTTACAAATCTGCATTCCTACAGAAAATAGAGTTTTATTTTAAAGTCAAGGGTGTGAACTGGGAGAGAGAAATGGTGGGATTCCTCTCAGAAATGAAAGCTGAGTCTATAAACATCACTAGTTCTAATAACTGTCTGCAAAGGAGTTGAGGTATAAAGGTCAAGAACTTTATTTTAAATGCTATTTAAAAATCTCAAAACTTTTGTCACTTACCCTTTTCAAAAACTGCCTCACTTTTTTTCCCATAGCAATCACTCCTTTATTTAACAAATACTTTTGGGCTGGGCACCTATTACGCTCCAGGCACTATTTTAGGTGCTAGGGCAGGCGCAGTAAAGAAGACAGTCATTGTTCTCACATCAGTGTATTCAGATTCACAGTAATAGACACAGAACAGTCTAATGTGTCAATGGATGATAAATGCTATTAAAAAAACTATCAGAGTGAGGAAAAGAGAATGCAGCCTCTTTGATTAGCTGATATTTCAGTAAAGACCCCGGGGGAAGTGAGGGAGTAGGCAAAACTAAGTTCCAAGGGGAAAGGAGAAGCCCTGCAGGCACAGGTGACAGTAAGGACAATGGCCCTGAGTCAGGAGTGTGTGCTTGATGGCTTTGGACCAGCAAGAGATCAAAGCAGCTGGAATGGAGTAAGGATAATAAAAACTGGAAGAGATGTAATTAGAGAGGTTAACAGAGGGCCAAACAACATAGTGAGATGAAGGTTAGCAAAGAAATTCTCAAGTTACAAAACCTTATGTTCAAGTTCTACAAGAAAGCAAGGAGCTATACACGGATTCCGTACACCTCTTAGCAAGTCTAAGGGGAAGGGAATCCCCAAAGGCAATGACTACCAACAGGTAAATGAAACAGGTGACTATTTAGGTCTATTGACAGGTACACAGGTAGCTGGAAGCAGTTTGGAGGCTAAGAAGATGGGGCTGGGATTTTCTTGAAAGGGTTCAGAAATAATTTGCATGATACATAGATTTTTAAATAACTAAAATAAATTTTAGTTTTGAAAATATGTTAGGAAATGTCAGTGGGTGTTCTCATTGGGTAACCAAGCATGAGGAATGAATATTCTCCAGTTCACTTCTGTAGTTAGTTTCCTTGTTTTTCTTTCAAAGAATGTGCCCACAGAGGCTTGCAATGGCTTGCTATAGAGAAAATGAGTAATTTGAATTTTTCTCCTGGACTCAGAAATGATCCAGATTATTTGGCAGCTTGACTTCTTTTAGTTTGCATTGCATTTGCATTTTAATACAGTATCAATAGGCATAACTATCTTCTTTGAACATCTTATTCCTTTCCTTTACAGAATAGTTATTCTGATTAGAGGAGAAAATAACAACTTAAAATGAAGTCTCTGATGGAAATCAGGCCAACCAGTTGAAATAAATTTAAAAAGAAATCGTACCTCAAGATGTATGCGTAATAGAGTGAAATGATATATGCCTGCTGTTTCAGAAAAGATGAATTACTACAAATACTGCCTAACAAGAGATGAAACTTCAAAATACTGGCATCTGAAAAAACACAGAGCTTAACCAAAGGGGGTGGAAAACATTCCATGTAGATGTGCTATGTCCTTTTAACCCTAAATGCCTTAAGATTTTTTGTTGATTCATTAAACATTATTGTGTATATATTCTGTGCCAGCGACTGTGCTGTGCTTGGCACTAGGAGAACTCAGTCTAGTAGGGAAGGATGGTAAGTGAACTAACTGTATTATAAATATGAGGAAAGAAGCAAGCTCACAGGGGCAGGGGGAGTAACTGCAGAAACACAGAAAAGAATGGGAAAGGCTTCCTGAGGAAATACTGCTTAGCAACCCTGAAATTCAGGATTTGAAGGATGGTATAGCAGAAAGATCCTTGGAAAGGAGTCAAGAAACCTAGCTTCCAGTATGAACTCTACCATTAACTAAACTTGAGACTTGAAAGGTGATGGGAAGCATGCAGGAAGGGAAGAGACAGGAAAAGAAAGGACACTGTGAAAGTAAAGAATGCTTGGCATAGCTGGGTGGGAAACACTGAGGGCCTTGCTGCATGTGGCTATATATAGCCCTTTGACCCCTTTCTCTGCGTTCCTGCTTATCTTGGGTTTCTTAGACACAAGAGAGGCAGTGCTAATAACTCTAGGATGACCTCTATTGTCTAAGGACTTTTCCAACCCCTCCCTAACAAGTGTTGAAAACAAAGTGTGATCTAATCCATTGATTTTCAGTGGATGGTGGGTCCCAGAATCTTCTGCAACACAATCGCACAAGGTCCCCATTAAAAATTTAGACCCCTCAGGTCTTACCTAAAGGTTGCTGAATCAGAATATTTGGGGCTGAAGGTAGGAGATCTGTATTTTAACACCCTTATTAGGTGATTTATTTGCACCAACTCATTCTAGTCCACCTGTTCCGTCCTGCCATCCAAAGAAACTGGCACCCATATTTGCACTTCCAAACAGGGACACTGTGGGGCCTGAACCCCATGGCTCTCAGTTCCCAACTGAATGGGTTTTCCACTCCATTATGTAATTCCCTGTTTCTGATCCAACAATTTAAACTTATTTATTGTTTCCAGAAATATTGTGGAACAAATCTTCTGTTAGGAAGTTAAGAAGTAAAGTAGGAGCTTAAGTTGTGCATACTATAATATTTTGATTTTATCTGTGAGCAAAAATATTCATGGAAAAATACTGAAAGGAAACACAACCAAATGTTAGCCATTTTTGCCTTCATGGGTTAAGAATGTTAATTTTATTGATCTTTCTCTCTTCCCATATTTTGTATCCTCTAAAATAAGCACATATTTTATAATTTAAAATTACAATAACTTCATTTAACTTGGAATAAAATTAAAATTGAAAGGCCTAAAGCTATAAGTGACCCTCAGAGAACTTTCAAAGCCTCTGGTAAATTGTGTTTTCACGATTTAATCGTCTTTGTTTGCTCTGGTTTCCCAGATGGTATGGATCTGCTCAGTGATCGCTGACCTCATTTGATTTCTAAAAAATGTCCTTTGATCACCAAACTTTGCCCTACTTTTCCTGAAAAATTAAGTCATCAGAAACTCTGACTCATGGACACAAAAGGTTTGGAAGGTTTCAATTTGGGGGATGAATAAAAATCACAGGGACTAACGTCTGTTCACTTCTAAAACTCTATAAATCTTCTCTGTGAGAAAATTTAAAGGCAGGCTTTAAATTCTTGATCCAGGATTTAAAAGGTAATGAGAATAAAAAGAAATTAAGGTACCCTTCCCATATAGAGACAGAGCCATAATTTTTAAAGATTTTGATTTTCTTTCAGTAATTGTTTTAATTACAAACCAAGTGATTATTTTTAAATTTATTTTTAAATTTTTATGTAATATACTCATATTATGCACAATTTAGAAAATAAAAAATATCCATAGTTCCACTGTATATTAATAATACAGGTATTTTCTACAACCTACACATAGGACTGTGATAAATTACATATACTTTGAATTCTTATAATTTTTATAATATTCTAACACACGTATTTTTCATGTTACTAAATAGATTTTAGAAACATCATTGAACTAAAAGATTTCTGATGCTAAAATCATCACAGCACTAATTTGTTTTGTTCAGGTCATGAATCTAACTCAAATCACCTAAAATATGCTTTTGTTCTGGTGACACATTTAAATATTTAAGAGGAGTTGCATTCTATTTTCCATTATCCTATTATATAATGAATCATATCTAGTGGAAGCAGTGATAAGGGGTAGCATAAGTTTAGGTAAAAAACTTACTTTCAGCTCTCATGAAGATATCTGTCTAATAGATGGAGATTCATTTAAAAGTTTATGACTAAATAATCAATAATATCAGCTTCTTAAATAAAAAACTTAACTTGTGATAACAAATGAGTTTGACCAAATTTTTGTGATTCTAATTTGAGGACTAATTCAAGGACTCTTCCTATTCCAGAGGCTGTAGCCCCTGCAAGTCTGGTATAATGTAGAGAAAACAGACAGCAATTGGGCTTGGAAAATCTTAGGCAACTTTTATTGAGCTGAGCATTGACATATTTCCAGATGGATATGGACTCCCTGAACATCTGGGTACTGATGTATCACCTGGAGACTCCCCTATTTATTCCTCAGTAAATCAGATGGCATCCAAAGCTAGGTAAATCCTTCACTTGGAGAAAGAGGAAGGCAAAATATTCTGCAATAAATGGTGTAGCAAGTAACTCCTGGTAACACGTAAGAAAACACCAGTTAACAGAAGGCACTGATAGAGCCTCATCTTGGAGACCAGAAATAACAGTCCCAGGAAATTTAAGCCCAGTTCCCCTGTTCTTTCAGTAGGGAGCTTATTATAGTTGCCCCAATTTCAGTTAAAACCCTCACAAAAACTCCCCAAGCAATTTCTATGTTAGAATTTACCTTTTCTTTCCTATAGTGACACACGCTGTTTATATTTAAACTTAAACTGTCCCACATCAATCACCTAGTAGTTCATTCTGGGCTTTAGAAAAGAGACAACTGATCACAAAACAAGCAGAGTGCAAAATGGCTCTCTTCCCTAACTCTAAATGTAGTTCCATCATGCTGATATCTTGCAGTCAGCCACAATGAGAGTACTTTAGACCACAGAAATCAACAGGCACTTTAAATCAGAACCCTCACCCCTAGCCCCAGGGGCTTGTCTGACCAGTCCACCACTGTTCGTAGAGTTCTGTGCATGGCTAAAGCATGAGCATAGTCTGATAATCGTGCACTTAGTGGCCTTGGTCTTAACACAGATGTCCTTAATTGGTTCTCACTAGCAGTATGATCTACAGTCTAGATACAATAGCATAAGTGGCTTGCACAGAAAAATGAAAGCCAAATTTCCCACTTAGGAGAATTCCAAAGTGACCTACAGTATAAATCATAGAATATCCCCTTCCTCCCTTAACTCAAAGGAGAAAGAAGACAAAGACGAAGAATGAAGAGGTGGAGGAAGTGGAGGAGGTAGAAGAGAAAGAAAGGAAAGGAAATAAAAATAAGGAAGATGAAAAAAAGGCTTGTCAAAAATCCTGCTTTTTCCACAGTGGCCAGAATGCGTGGTCATTATTCATCCTTTGTTTCAGAAGCACTTTTACTGTGGATTTTATTTCTCCTTTTCTTTAATTTCATACCAGCATTAGAGTAGCTTCCACCTTGCCCTATTATTAGTACAGAAATATTCTGGACCATGGTTTCCTTTTATACCTCAAAATCCAAGAGTGTCCACTCCCTTGAGGGCCCTAAACTCCATTAATGAATCATAATAAAATGTTCTAAGACTCATAATAAGGGATTTTTAGATGTAAATGAACCAGTCACAGGCAAAGCAAGATTAGACAAAAGAGACTGAACTTGAGTCACTGCTTCTGGAGAGATCCAAAGGTTTAAATCAGCCTCATTATAAAGTTGGCTTTCAGAAAATTATATTTCTTATTAAACTGCTAACTTGATTCCAGTTTCTCAAAGACCCTTATTATAGTTTATCTCAGTTTAGTACTAGTCAAATATTCACATCATTTAAAATATACTCTGTTGAGATTTTCTGAATATGAGATACATAGCCAAATGAGATATAATAAATTATATCAATGGTGCAGCACATACTCAGCAGTGTCTAGATATAGGATGATTTCTTTAAGCCCATGTATATTTCTAAGTATTGTTGGTGTTCCCATGAATCATAACAAAAAGAAGGTGAAGGTGAAACACAGGTACTGTTATTATTTGCAGTCTGCACCATATTTCAGGTGCATTTCTGCTTTGACATTACATTCAGACAAGCAACAATAAGTAATTCTCAGTTACCCTTGGTAATTTCACAGAAATTTTTCTAATAAAAAGTAGGAGCAAAAATATAAAGTGTAAGTCCCTAGTTGGGCAGGGATTTTGTTCACTAATATATTCTTACTGTTTAGGACAATACTTTGGGAGAGTAGGTAATAAATAAGTATATGCTGACTGAATAATTGAATGAATAGAGATTTCAGATTAGGAATTTGGCTATTTTTCTATAGTTCATTGCAGTTTGAACCCACCACGGTTGTATTTTCCACGGTGACTGTACATTTCTGCCATGGAGAGGTAAAGGAGCTCTTTGGTCACATTTCAAGTTTTACAATTCTAAGAATGAATTGAATTTTCATGAAAATCCTCTTTTCATCTAAATTAAGTTCATCACATCAGAAAATCCCTCAGCTAAGGGACATACCCAACAAAAATTATATCAAGAAGCCAATTTATATTTATAATCATGCTTATTAAAATTTTTATTTATTTTATTTATTCCCATCACTTTTTTTTCTGTTCACAAAAGCACTGCCAATCAAAATAAATGAACCAACAACAAAAAATGGGTTTTCAGTTTCCAAGGGAATGGCCCATACCCTTTTGCTAATGAAGCACCTGAACTCACTCCCTTTGGCTCGTCAGCAGTGTGGAGCAGCTGTGGATTCACCTGTACACCAAGGAGTATTCACTTATTAAGGTACTTTCTGAAAAGAAGAATACCCTATTCATCTCTGAAAGTCTATTAGGAAATGTTTTCAGTTGAAACTAGTTAATGAATACTTTAGGAACTTGCATATTAGAGAAGGAGCATCAACTTAATTGTCATTGTCAATCAAAATCTTAATTGTACAGTTAATTCATGCTAATTAGTTGATGAAGAATTTATAATTAACTGTGTACACTTTCTTTTATATGTGATTATACTGAAACATAATTTCTTTTAAACTAAGCCTATCTATAGATGCTTGTAATGAAAATATGTAAAAAATTACCTCTGAGTGTTAAGTTTCAGAAAGATCAAAACATATGACATTAGACCTTTTATTTTGAAAATTAAATTCTAAACTTCCTTTCCCAAATCAAGAAGTTAAGACTTTTTCTCACTTGAAAGTAAGGAAATGTGATTTAGAAAACGCCTGAACTTCCAACCCTATGGTAGAAGAATGTATAGTAGGTAACAAATTCTCTTAAAATCTCTTCATGAATTATTTAGATCACTGTTTCCCCAGTTTGGCCACGTATCAGAATCCCCTGGCAAGCTGTTAAGAGTATAGATCTCAGGATTTCTGCCTAGATCAGTGGAGTCAGAACCTTTGGGGTAGAGCTCAAGAATTCGTATTTCAAAAAAGTTTTTTTTTTTTCCATGTGGTTTTTATGTGTAACTAAATTTAGGAATAAAAGATTTTAGAATGTTAAGGACTTCCTATCATCACGTGCTGTCCCTACTCTCATTTTTCCACATACTCTAAGAAGCAAATCTACATAAAAATGAAGCAAAGTATCAAATTTAGAGAGTTTGAATTGCTCTGGCTTAACATGTAGTTCACAAAATTCACTCTGGAGGCCTCTGTGGACAATCCAAAGACAGGAATGTTCATCACCCATAGCTATTGCAACCATGGTATCAGTTCAGAACTGGTGGCTTCTGATCAGAATATACATTATAGAGAAAACAATGAAGATTTAAAATATGAACCCAAATCACAACACTTGATACTCTCAGTCGCCAGCTTTGATTTGTGATCTGTTGCTTCTCACATGTCAGCAACTTTTTGGGGTGTCCTCTAAACAGATTTAGAGATTTACAAGTGATAAGTCCCTTGAAATACAATGGGATTCCAGTTGTAAAACATACAGAGAACCTAGGTCATTTTGGTAGACTGGGTTTCCCCCAAGAAATTAGAGTCTGAGATAAAGACTTGAGTGCAGGTAATTTTGGGGGAGGGGAAGTAATCCCAGGGGACAGGAGTCAGGGATCTGGGAGTCTGGAAGGGAGGAAAGTCAGCACAAGGGTTGTTCTCAAGTTAGTCACTGCTGTGGGGTCTGGGGTTAGATTATGCTGGAATCTTCTGAGAAGTAATGTAGAATGTGACTCAAAATTGCTCCCTGGAAGGAAAAAAGAGGAAGGCATTGATGTGTCAGCTCCCATTTCCCATGGTCAAGGATTGTTCCACCAGAGGTTTATTCTCTTGTACTCCAGTTTGCACAGGTGTGAGTGCCACCTGGTTCCTACAAGCATCCCACACCTTAATGTCAGAGAAGACCTGGAGCACAAACCAGAAGGGATGCAGACAAGCAAAGCTAAGGTGCTCTCAGATTACATATTTGTATGAGGCTGGTTGTTGCAACAATAGTTGGCTTAAAAGGTGGGCCAAGAAGACCAGAGACGAGGCACAAAAGTTGTCCAATACAGCCATGCATGTTTCGGGAGCCTACTGTTCTGCAGTGAGTCTGCAGCTTAGAGGTGTGAGGCCGCAAGTCTGAGTAGTCTTATTTGTGTATTGAAATATTTCCAGTGTCCTCTGAATTACCAAAAATAACATGAAGTTATGCTCCTTACATAGTGTTACACTGGAAGTCTCTGTACAGTGTCATCTCCTTTGCTCCATACACTGTCTATTTTTTAGTCCCCATTCAAAATTCTCCTTTCTGTTTCTATTGAGCATTGCCATGGCCAATGAGAAGTGAATAAACTTCAGTTGTCAATGATATATTTCCGTATCTTCTCTCAATTTCAGGGGCATCAGGGTTTACTTCTCTCTTTATCCATATGATAAATCTTCATCCTCTTTCAGTCTTTCAACTATCTGATACTCTTCCTTCTGCACAAGGCCAAGTGTTTCTCAGGCCCTTAGAAATGTTGGAAATGTTCATGATTGCCTTCCCAGGTTGAAGGTGTTAAAGGAAGCAATGATAATGTAAGTCCTTGGTAAATAATTACAATGATAATTTCAGTAATCAGAGTATTTGATCAAAATGTTCTATATTTTGCCCATAGTGTATGAGACAGTTTTACTATACTAATATACCAAAGTAGTGGGATAAACATATATAGAAATTCTGCAAAAAACTAAACTTTGGAATGGTGTATGAAAGAAAGGAAAAAAGTAGCTTTCAGGTTGAGATAAATTCTATGCAGTAATATGTGTGAAGCATGGAACTGCGCTTTAGAGGAGAGTTGAAGCCACTACTGGTATTATTAATACATATGTTGGGATAATAAAGGTTGAGTCATTGGTATATATATTCATGAAATGGGCTATTAACATTCTGTTTGTTTTATATTTAACTCTGTAGGGTCTACTAAGTTACAATTAAATTAAAAAATCCACTAGGACTAATGAGCTAATAATTGCAAAGAACTCTGAGCATGGATAAAAGGCACCAAGGGAGGACAAACTTCTATTTGTGAAAATCGAAACATCTGAGACTCTAATTACATCCCTTGCTAGAACTGACTTGTAATCAGTTATGGGGACTAGCTCATTAATGACCTACTATGGGATTCCTAAACAACATACTGAAAGCCATTTCACTTATGAAATGTGAATATACTTGAGAGCAGGAATTTTCTGACAATTCTGTCTCAATACAGCAGGTTCCCTTTTTCATCAGAATTCAAAGGATTCTGATTAATTCTATAGTATGACACAACTCTGCACTGTCAGAATTTTCATTTCAGTTTTTTAATTTGGCAGTGAGTGTACATTTGAGGGATATTATTTCTAGGCTGGGGGAAGGGCAATAAATCAAAGAATTTCTTCAAGTCTGTGTGTAAAGACAGTTATGGGACTAGGCTCAGTGAAATGAAGATTCAGGTATTTGATTCTCAGTGCTGGAACCCTTAGTTTGCCCAAAGAAGCATCAAAGGAAACGGTAAGGTTTCTCCAAGTATGGCACTTGTCAATCAAATGTTTTTGGAAAATATATAAAGAAGTTTTGTACATATACATATATACATGTGTACACACAGTCTCTAACTTGAAAAACTTAAAAACTACTGAAAAATGGGAAGAATAGTTCAATGAACACCCTTAAATCCTTCACTTTGGTTCCAGCATATGTATTTTGACCTATTTTTGTAAAAGTTTGAGTCTAATATTTATTTATGTTTATGTTTAATACTTACATTGGAAATGTTAATTAGTAATCTTCTAGTGTTGGGAATTTAGATGATGACTATTTTCAATTTATTCATCTATATGTTCTAATACAATGAACATGTATTAGTTATATACATAAAAGTAAAGCATCCTGGAAAACCATTCTAACTGAATTATTTGGAAATAATTTTATTAGGGTGCTATCAAAAGTTTCATAAAATTCATGTCACACATATGAATCTACGTGTAACATCAAAATTTGTGATCAGCTATGAATTACAGATATCTGAAACAGTAAAACTTCAAGATTTTTCTCATGTACTGGAGAGTTTGCAGGTAGGAAGTCCAGTGCTGGTATCTTGGCCACACTAAGTCACAAAATACTCAGATTGCTCCTATATCTCTAACATCCTTCTCATATATTCCAGGTCACATGGTCTTAAAAAGGTTACTCAACTTCCAGCATCAAGACCTCATTCCAATGAGGAGGAAGGAAGACAGCATCTGCCAGTTAAGTTTGCCCATTTAAACAAATTATTTTTTCTTTCTTTTTTTCCAGAATCCCAACCAAATGACTTCTGGTCATATCTCAATGTGTGGAACTAAATTCCTTTGCCATGTCAATCAGTAAGCAAAGCTGGGGAATACGGTGTTTTGCTAGGTACAATGCCTCCTCTAAAAAAACTGAATGTGAAACACAACATCATTTTATATACTACTAAAAAAAAAATCTACCAATGAAGTTATGGCATGATTTTCATTTCAGTCAGAATATTTATTTGATAATCATCTAAAAACTACTTTTAGATTTTTGTCATATACTTACACTATTGCCATGTATCATTCTGTTCTGTGTCCAGGACCTTATGCATATATACACTTTTTAAAAATTGAAGTATGGCTGATTTACAGTGTGTATTAGTTTCTAGTGTACAGCATATTGATTCAGTTATATATATATATTCTTTTTTATATTCTTTATCATTATAGGTTATTACAAGATATTGAATATAGTTCCCTGTACTAAACAGTAGGACTGTGTTATTTACCTATTTTTATTTCAATGGTAAATTATAGTGATCTTTTTGAAGACAATGCGAAAAGCAATTAAATAAAACATGATTGGTACCAACCACACACATAATTCAGCTAATGTGACAATATGAACAGCACTACCAAATTCATGTAAGATCAGGCAGTGATCATTATGTTAAGATGCCTCTTGGCCAACAGTGATGGCAAGACACCAACAAGGGCAAGAGTACGGAACAAAAACAAGTTTGTCCTGGAATCAGTCAGTATGGCACCTAAGAATTAACTAGACCACTTTTGGATAGTCAGTGTTGTCTGCAACATGACAACCCAAATCTGCATGGCAGAAACTTTAAATTTAATTCAGATCCTTTTTACAAGGGAGATGCTGGTACTCTGTTCTAAGTAACTGCTTAAGAATTGAATGTAACTACTTTCCAAATGGCGAAAAAATCCAGAAACTAGTTAAAGTGTTTTAGATTTCATAAGCAGAACTGAGGGAGGAAAAGCACACCAGGTCCTCAGCAAAGAAAAGCATAAATCGGAAGGCAGAGTAAAAAGAGATATTTGTTCAATGCAACCTTGTCAGAGATAAAAGCTGTGGAAGTGCACCAAGGCTCTGAAACTGCATCCCTGATCATGTTTGAGGTGCATAATTAAGGTGAGTGTGAGCGATAAGAATGCTGATGGGATGAAAAGTAGCTCAGACGTCTGCTCTGATCACGCATGCACTCATCAGTGCAATTAAGGTTACATAATCCATCACCTAGCAGAGTGTCTGGCATATAGTAGTGCTCAAAATTATTTATTACATTGAATTAGAAAATTAAAAATTTTTATTGGGATGAGGAGTTGAGAAATACCCTCAGGATATCCCTGAGCATTATTTTTCAGCTGAGTAGGTTAGACAGAAGTTCCTCTCAGAGATTTTTATTTTTTGGTGGTGTGATAATCAGGTTATTCTCTGACTCAGGAACCTAGGTAGAAACCAGTAGGTAGGGATCAGACATGCCCATCAAAAGAAAGGCAGCTGACTTAAATGTTACAGGCTGAAAGAATATCCTAGTTGTCTATCTCCTTACAAGAGAAGCATGGGATATACTGTCAGTGAAAAATGGATTCTGAATTTCTACTAGATGTCATTCAATCACATTTATATGCACCTGCTCTCTATAGCTTCCTGAATTGAATAGCGTGGGAAGATAACAGAAGAGATTGGTAGAGTGTAAAGAGAGGCTTGGATTCAATGACTGAGTCTTCTGCCCCCTACTTTAGATACACAAAATCAGCCTCTCTGCAGTTTAGATTCCAGCATCTGTAATTTAAAAATCTGCCACGGTGATTCTGATAGTCAGCAGTGTTTGGGGTCCTCTAGACTGGATCATTTCTAGAGTTCTTCTTGGCTCTCAAATTTCATACTTTAAGACATTTATCATGTATTCAACAAACCTATGGTTTTTACTAGCAGCTGGTGGTTCTACTCATTATCTCTCCTAACAATATAGAAAACCACAGGGCCTCATAAACTTCTGATAGGCTCAGGTTTCTGAAATTACAGTGCTAACTAAACTCCCAGAGATCCAGAGCCTGAGAAGTGGGAGATGAGCAAAAGTGTTGCAGTCGATCTTATAATGTTATCATTTTCATCTAAAGTCTCCAACTCCAAAAGTTATGACTGTCACTTCCACAGTTACATAAAACTTTACTGGAATCACAATGGTCTCTCTGCCATGGGACGAAAGATGGTCTGGAGATCACCAGAATACTCCCATGGACGAACAAGACTGCTCAACCATAGACTGGACCTAAGGGGCAACTATTATATTAAGTAGACAGAAAAACCAGTTGGGGGTTACTGCATGTAAGAAAAAGGGTAATGGACCAAATAATATGTTTTTAATATACCCAATAATATACTAATTATATAGTGATCTTTTGATACTCAGCCCACATGGCCTGTGAGGAAATCTGCCTGATGAGGTATGGGGTGCTCGAGAAATAAATATATCTGCCTTTAAATGGAAGCAAAGATAGGTATCTTTCTGTCAATCTTCTGTTTAATTGGCCTGCACCACTTATAATAAAACAACCATGGTATTATTTCCAAATTAGGAGCTTTCAACTTTAAAGGCTGTTATTGCACATGTATCAGATATTCATTTACATATACAGCTGCAACCATAGTTAAAGTCGTGAAAAAGGGTTATATGAGTATGAAAAATTTCCCAGTAAGAGTAACTCAAAACAGTACCACAGAACTTTTTTTTTTTAAAAAAAAATCTTAATAGAGATACCGGGGATTGAACCCAGGATCTCATGCATGCTCAGCAAGGGCTCTACCACTGAGCTATGCCCACCCAGCCCTAGTTTCTTAAAGCTAAAAGGACCTTTGTAGGTTTTCTAGTTCCTAAAGAATGAGTATGAAATTGCCAGGGGGAAAATCAAAAGGAGGAATTCTGGCAGATTTAAATTTTCAGATCCCTGTGTAAACACAACACATTGGGGAACAGCAAATTGGGAAAGATCACAAGGGGTGCTTTTAGCTGACAGACAGATAAGAATAAGCTCATGGAGGGCATGACAGTTGGATTTTTGCTTCTCTCTTCAGCATCCTTCCCTGCAGGAGGATTATATCTTTCATACTTCATTGATATTTTCCTTGTCTCTGTCACTTCCTTTGATCAACAAAATATTAGAGCAAAAGTTATGACTGTCACTTCCACTAAAGTTTTAAAAATCAGTATACAGTCTACTCTACATATTTTTTCTCTCTGTTGTACATCCAGATTGAGTTTGCTCCTTCAGTCGGGCTCCAAGAATAAAGACAATTTGGAGCAGAGCCGCGGTCAACCTGCTAATGGTATATTTCTAAACGTTCTCATCTAAAAACACAATAAATTTACTTAAAGAAGTCAGAATATATGTAAGTAAATAATATATTCTCATGCTTTATCAGGCTCCCAACCACTCCATTGCAATTATCAGTAAAGGACAATTTGTTCTAGATTAATTATTGCACTTGCTAATATTAAATCATCAAGATAGATTCAGAATAATTGTTATCTTTTCTCAAAACTTAAAAAAAATTTTAATGTCACAGGGAGCTCTGTGTCCTTAAGAATTCAGGTTATGGTTATGATCACGCTCTTATGATTAACACTGTACAGCCTATGGCTGCGAATGGATAAGAAAGTGATTGGCTTATGCACCATGCTACCATGTTCGGTTGTCCAAGTTCCTGATGGATAACCAGCACAGTCATTGTAGTGTTATATTTTCTCAAGAATAATATATGAATATTGACACTGTCAGTCATTTAACAAAGGGATTAACAAACCATAAATGCAGAAAAAAATTTCACAAAAATGTATGTACATGGACAGATACTGATTTGTTAGTAACAGAAGATATCCAGGAACAGTTCTCAAGATGTTCCCAAAATTCTGAATGTTTTGCAGTTATGCAGACTAAATATTTGGATGCCTGGTAGAAGTTTTCAGTTTTTCTGAAAGTGGAGACATTTTGTTTGGGAAAAGACATTATTCAAAAATCAAGAGGAAAGCACACTCTAATTAAAGAGAAGAGTGGAAAGAAAAGTCTTTTCAAGTCAGATTGATTGGTTTCATTAAGTCACCAGACGCCTCTCTTCACTTTGCTTAACTGTTCTTATAGGCTTAAAGAAGTTTTTAGCTCAAATCAGAGAAATCTAAAAGGAAGTTTCTCAAATTGCAAAGAAAAGTTCTACTCTTTAGTGAATATATTCCAAAATGCAAAATCTGAACAATTTTTTCCCCATTGACTATAAAGGCGTGTTTAAGATTTTCAGAAAGAGATTTTATGCATTTTTTAAGCATGTCCTGTGGTGATTTTAAGACGTAAAATAGCTCCCATTTCTTCTCATCTGAATGCAGGTGACTAGTTTACTAATTTCTGAATTTACCAACTGAGAGATAACATAATGGACCTATTTCTGGGAAAGATGACCAAACCTCACTTCTCTTAAAGATGGGGGAATCCAAGGTAGGAACTATTAGAAGCAGCCGAAATTATTTAGTCAGCAGAACTGATGTTTCTTATTTGCTCTGTGTAGGGGCAAAGGATTCAAAATAATTCCCAAGGAAGAGAGTTCAGGAGATTGCTACTGCTCAGATTCATCACGGAACTAAAGAAATCACAAGAGGCTTGTTGATAAAAACAAATATGTTCAGTAGGACAAAAGGGTGGAAAAACAGAGGACGTCTCCAATATTAGGGCAAGAGAAATGATACACCATTCCTAAAGAAAGGACTAGAGATAATTTGGCAGAGGCAAGTTAGTAAGACAAAAAGCTGTGATGAGCCTAGAAAGCTCACTGGGCAGATTCCTTCAGTGAACAAATTAAAGTCATTATTTTAAAAGGCAGAGACTTTCACAGATTTAAATACTTTCAGGATCTTGGTACTCCCAGCAACTGTCTATGCATGGATTAATCCAGAAAATAGGCTCTTTGAAATATATGTAAATACTATGATAAGGGCTCTTTAGGGTGGGGCCAGAGAGAGAAAGAGAAAGAGAGAGAGAATACGGATAGAGGGGCAAAGTTCTTCCAGGATGTATGCCATGTACTGAAGGAAAGGATATATCTTTTTTCTTCTCTAAACATTTTTATTTTTTGGAAATTATCCTTGTTGATTTAATTTATATTCAGTTCATTCACTTTAACTTACATGGGACTCCATTATGTGAGTTCATAATAATTTATTAATCTACCTCTATAAGTAAATAAAAAAGATGAGGCCTATTTTCAGCTACAATAAACAAGACTGCAAAGAGCCTATGTATATATACCTAAATAGGGACTTGATGAATCACAAAATGTGCACATCTTCAACTTTCTTTCCCAAAGAGATGGTTCCAATGAATATTCTCACCAATAATGTACACAAACTCCCTTTTCTCTACCTTTGGCATTACTTTCTTCTTTTTAAATAGTATTTTGTTTTATATATTTCTTACTGATTTAAAAGTATATATTTGTGTGTCCATTTAATCCTTTACTAGTTATATGCATTGTAAATGCCTTCTCCCAGTGATGTAGGTTGCTAAATATAAATGTTTTTAATAATGATACATTTAATTTATTTATTTTTGTCCTTTTAAAATCATTTAAGAAATCCTTCCATATGCTAGTGTCATGAAGACATTTTTATATGTTTTCTTCTAAAAGTTTTATAATGTAATTTTGTACATTTTATGCATCTGGAAAATATTTTTACTTTTATTGGATAGATTTTTTTAAGTATATGGATAGCCACTTTTCCCAGCACTAATTACTGAGTTACTTGACTCTTTAAAATTTAATTTACAGCTTTGGTTCCCCCTCTCAGCAGGCAGTAGTTCACCCCACGTATAACGCAAGTTGGATACTGCCTTTTTCTCTCACATGTGCCAACATATTAAAAAGGAAAAGGAACTGGAAAACAAAAAGTAAACTGTATTTAGAAAAAAATTTCAAAGGAGATAACTTTCCATTTTGTACTGTGAGTCCCTACTCCTATGGAAAAGTAGCAGGAGCTCAAACGTCAACTGAAGCCTGGTGATAGTAGCTTCACATGAGCACTGAGAGAGATTTATATATGACCCCAGCAATTTGGAGGACATAGTGGACTTGTGTATGATTCCTACCTGAGAAATCTAAAAATGCAAGAGGCTACCTGAAGTAACCTATAGCACTGAAAGGGAGGATTCAGTTAGGAAGTAGGTATACCCCTGATGACATTAGATCTAAGGGCCAGGTTTCAATGGACCAGACTTGGATTGTTAGATAGAGCATTGCTACAAATTTTTCTTAGAAATAGCCCCCAACAGCCCATTGGAGGGGAGGTGAGACTTCATCGGAAAGGAAACTATACACAAGAGGTCACATATGCAACACTTCAAAAAAGAAAAGGTAGTCCTTATCCCCTTACCATACAGAGAATTTGGTAACAGCTTAGAAAAATACTAGTCAAGAAAGAAATATTCTGTTCTATCTCCTCTGCTCATCCTCGTCCTGTCTACATGAACCTTGGACATGGCAGAAACCATACTTAGCAGTACGGGAGAGAAGGGACACAAGGATAAATTAGGGAAATAGAGGAGTTGTTGAGCATGGCTGCTTTCCCACTGAAGACAGCCTTCCCAAATTAGGCCCAGCTAAGGGAGCTGAGAACAAATAAAAATGTTTTAAAATATTACACTAAATGTTCAAATACCCATCCCTTAGATTTAACTGGTAACTTCCAAGGTTGCCCTGAGGGTTGACATTCAGTTAGCAAAAGGGGAAAGAGAGAGAGGAGTATGGATTTGGTAGTTTTTTATGGGCTTGTATTTTAAGTAGAGATATAAATTTTGCACACATTTCATTGGTCAAAACTCATTCACATAGCACTACCCAGAGGCAAGGACGGCTGGCAAATGTAATTCCTGGTTGGTTGCCTCAACTTGACAATAATTCTAGACTACAAAATAGGACTTCGAATGTGTGGTATTCAGCTGGCTGTCTCACCATCTTTGTTTTGTTTTGTTTTCTCAATCAATCTCCTGCATCTGAAATTTGTGTGTGTGTGATATAAGGTAATACTCTAGAAATTCAAAGTCTTGATTATTTTCTTGGATTTAATATGAACCCACAGACATAATTCATGGATTCCTGGGACATCTAGACCTCTATCTTATATTTTGCTAATATACATATATATTTTTAAAATTGGAATCCTTCCCTGTGATTGTCAGTGACATTCTATGTAGTTAGCCAGAAGTCACCACTAGAGCAATATGGGATATCATTCAGCATGTAGAAAATAATGTCCAAGGAATCTATCAATTGGAAAGAAGATCTTAATTATTTTGATATCAAATTCATAAAAGCATAGCTACACACATATGCAAAATCACTTAAGAAACCAAAGATTATAAATTAGTTTTAAAATATTCAAAAACAAACAAAACCCAGAAAAGTAATGTCAGCAGCCTAGATCTTGTGGTTCCTAGTGTTGTGTTTTATCTATGCTCATCTTCAAATTTCCGTCCTGATTTTGTCAAGTAGCATTCAAATATTGTTTAGAACAGTTTTTCATTTGGGGAAGTTAAATCAAAATATTCACCAACCAACATTCAAGTAATTTCTGTCCCTTAACAACTGCCTCTCTTCTCAATAATGTGGATGCTCAACTTGATAAAAGGTTCCTACCACTATGTATTATGTCTTTTGATTTAAAAAATAAATAAATTCACTTGGAAACCATTGCTTTTTTCTTTATTCTACTCCTAGGAAGAGGTGGCTCTATTAAGGGGCCATTATGTTCTCTCTAACTCAATTACAGTGTCACAGGGTGAAGCTTTAAGGTTAGAAGAGAAAGTATTTAGCTTCTTGAGCTGAGTCATGGCAGGTTCCATCTTAGTTCTTAATATATGGGGAGGCTGCACTAAGTCATGGCATACAAGAGAATAGGTTCATCCTGCATCCACCCCCTCAGCCACACTGAGATATATGTTAGAGGGAGAGTAAAGCCTATTGGAAAGGAGAAAACATAAGCCTGCCTAGTCTCAGCCTGAGGGATCATCAGAATCCTAGTCCTCTCTAGTCCATCTCACTGCAATTTAGGCTTCATATTAGAGCTTAATGACAAAGGCCCAGGAAATAATAAAGTACTCCTTCGGTCTTGCTATCCATTCACATATTGATCTCTTCAAACTTTTGGTAACAGGTAGCCAGTAAAAACTTGGATGCCTACTATTTCTCTATCACATCCTAAAAGGCACAACTTATATTTGATATACTTTGATGGAACAAGTGAGAACAGCCATCAAATAAAAGACAA
Source organism: Camelus bactrianus (assembly GCF_048773025.1). Lineage (NCBI taxonomy): Eukaryota > Metazoa > Chordata > Mammalia > Artiodactyla > Camelidae > Camelus > Camelus bactrianus. Next base: position 52,808,933 of record NC_133542.1, read on the forward strand.
AATGTTCAAATGCAAAGTACCAAACTAAAAACAAAGATTTTACTGTGTTTTTATTTGACTCTAAACCTTGGGAGGTAAGCCATGGTCATCTTTGGCCTGGATCCAAAGTGGATCTTCTGAACAAGGCCTGTAGAGGGAAAAAACTCCTTTTCCTACTGCAATATCTGATAATGCTTTTCTAATTCAGTGCCTTTATGACATTATCACAACCCCCTCACCACTCTGACCATTATCAGAGAAAAGCAAGCTTAAACTTCAAGTTTAACTGTTAGCTAGTTAGAGATATTTGCTTGGAGAGTTTTCTTTGTAGTTTTAGCTTCTGAGCTCTGAACATTTCATAATATTCAATTTTAAATCTTTAGTTTTGATTGGGCCACTCCTACATGTACAATATAGCAAGAAGAAAAAAAGTCAAAATGAGGGAAACTATATGCAATAAACTACGAGAAAGGAAAAGGCAAAAATCTAAGAATAAAAGAATTGTCAGCTATCACTAGGTAGTTCTTTTAATAAATAAAGAAATAAAAGATAAAAAGAGTTCTAGAATCTTGCTTTATTTTAGAGTGGCTTTGATTTCAGGACACTGCTACCTGAGTTTTGAGTCAGAAGATCTCAGAAAATGCTCAGTAAATCCATCCTTGACACATAGAGAAAAGTTCTTAAATCGATCTTCATTTTATTGTATTATTTGGGGCAGGCTGCTTGATGAAACAACTTCCACATCACGGTGACTCGATAAAATAAGAGTTTTATTTTTCATTCACGCCAAGTCCAACAGGAAGGAGGAGAAGCATGGGTTCTCTGCTCCACAGAGTCTCTCAGAAACCCAGGCTCCTCCTGTTGTGTGTCGCATGGTTCTTAGGGCCTTGGAGGCCTCAGCTGAATCTTCTGTCTTTGGTCGATAAGCTGAGAGAGACAAGCACACGTGGAGGGTCACACTGAAGGCTTTTATGAGCCAGGTCTGGATGAGGCACATGTCACTTTCACTCACATCCCAAGGATCAGACTTGAAGAAGAGGCTGGGAAATGTAGTCTAATTATGATCCCAGGAGGGGAAAAAATGGGTTTTCATGAACACACACTCTTTGCCACTCTTCTGCTTATTGTGGTTTGGGTGTTCACATTCATTTCCAAGATCATGGAAAATTCACTTCAAAATTATCAGGACCCCTGCATAGAGCTTTTTCACTTTCAGATTGACGTATTTATGCCAGGATATTTTTGTCTTTTTTTTCCCCCCTTTTATCTCCAACAAGTTCTGAGGGACTCATTTATTTCCAAATCTTGGTAATAGCATGGATTGGGGTGGGGGTGGGACCCAGATTCCTGAATATGAGTTCCAGCACAGTTCTTTTCTGGAGTTCATCAATAAAGATAAGGAGAAATGGGAATCACTAGCATATAAAAATTGTACTATCTCCTTGCACTGATGTGAAGAAAAATTGAATGCATTTATCAAAAATTCAATTGCTAAGAAGGAAACAATACAGTGACTCTGTTATCAGAATTGCTAATGGGCTAAGGGATAACTACAATCAGCAGGTAAGAAAGCTGGCAACAGAAAACTGTGTTTGCATTTTATAAGAAAACTATCAGAAACTCAAGAGTAAGGAAATCCACTTGTAAAAGGTTTTGATCTGGCAGTTAAAACATGAGCTGTGGGAAATAGTAAAAGAAAGGAAGGAAGACACTCAGACACAGCATACATTAGTTTTATACACAGCCAAGGAAAAATGGATCAAATTAAGAAACACACTGAAGTGTTAAAATCTCAACTGGCCTTTTCAAAAGGGTATTGAGAGACACCAAAGTAAAAAAGAAATGGATTTCTAGAGTCAGTAGAGCCAAGATTTCATTCTGTAGATAATAAATTAAATATGCAAGGAGTCTTTTGGCTGCAACTGGAGTAGAGAAGGTTTCTAAAGGTAAGGGAATTCAAGGAGAAGCAATGTCTGGTGCAGGAGCATAGGCAAATGCTTGCACTGGGCCCAGAGATACAGGTTTGGAAAGCAAAAGGAATTCCGTCTCCAGTTCGTAAGTTTATTTCTCTAGCAGGGACAAATGTGAACTCAGGAAGAAATCTTTCCTGGGAGGGAGCAGAAGGTCTAAGGAATTCAGGAGTTGTGGGCTGGTACTGCAGCTATTGTTATTACACAGTAACACAAGTGTCAGCAAATGGCCACAGAATATGGTGGCTGTTCTGAGGATGGAGCACTTGAGAGAGAGAAGCAAGCATTTGGGAAAGTAGGAAATACAAGGCCGTAAACTATTCTAGTCTTTATAATAAGTCTGAAATAGTCAGCTCACAAGAGGGTGGAAATTCCACCTCTAGTCAGAGACTGGACTCAATTAAAACTTGGGATTCTAAGAACTCTGGTCTAAACGGGAAATGGAATTAAGATCAATGGACTAAATATAAAGGAGAAAACATAGCAACAAAAAAAGAGCAATCTTTGACTACTATCATGTGTATATTTAAGAAGGTATGGACATTTTAATAGACCTTTCCTAATTTACGTATGCACGGTAGGGCTTTTTGTTGTTATTTTCTTCTCTTTTGTTCTATTGTTCTCTTCAAAATATAAGAAGCAGTGTCACAATTAGCTCTGAGTGAGAGAGTTCTCATATATGGAGATTAAATTCATAGGCACTGAACTCAGGAAATAGATGAATACTATGGAAAAGCTAAATAATCCAAGGAAGTTTTCTCTCTCAAACTTAAAATTTCCTTCTTAGTTCTACTAGTTATCACAGAGTCTCTGATGCTATCTATTATTTGTAATAGAATGTGGGTCTGTCTTGTAACATCTTTTGTGTTTTAGAGACATCACTTTTGCTTGGAAAATGCTTTCATTTATGGGAATAGGCCTAGATTTTAGGGGCTGCCAATGTCATGTGGGTCTTCAGTATTTGTGGAGGAAACATGCGGCTGATGCTGTAATGTTCTTAAGTGTCTTGTGGTCCCTCTGGAACTTTACAGAAACATGGAAGAGTTTCCTAGTTGGAAGAAGTCCATGTGGAGGCGCTAAAAAGCTCTACTATGTCCAATAGAAGGATGTAAGCCTTCATCAGGGCAGTACTCATGAAAAAGAAACCCCAGTTCTCTACCACGACACCTAGGTCAGTTCTCCTTTGACTGAGACTCAATAAAATAGATGACAATGCAGGAGAGAGAATGCTTTTAGACATAATCTAGGATTTAATTTATCTGTAAAAAAGGAGACAAGATTTCATTTCAGCTATTAAATGTCCCTGTGGCTAAAAGAGGTTTACATAATAGCATAAAGGGTTAATATTGTTAAAATGTACAGATTAGGTTACAAAATTGGGGCATTTTAAATGAGTGGCTTTGTGTTATTTGGGCTCTGCTGTTAGCTGACACATCTTATATAAGCTTGTCTAGTGAACAGGTAGGAGAAGGGGAAATAGAAACTTGGATAATTTATCTTAATGTATGGTATGCCCTTGGGGGTCACTCAATTAATTTCTATACTGACCTATATTAGAGGCTTTGGGAGACAATATCAAAAGGGATTTTCACGATGGCCTAAGGTGATGGTTTGCCAGTTTAATTGGTCCCTGCCAGACTATAAGCTCTGTGGAAATAAGAATTAGGAAATTTTAATTACGTTGACATACTTTAGTTGCAAAAATGTGGATTAAATCATATTTATGGACACATGTACTCAAAGAATTTAAATGCTATGTTGAAAATTTCCTTCTTAGCAAGACAAGAAACCGAAGGAACAAGAATATATATATATCTTATAATCACAGGAATATAAATGAAGATGCTGGCCAGATGGAAAATTGATTTTTGAAAGATGAAATTGTGCATGCTTTGTTTCTTGTCAATGTTGATTAAGAGACCTTTTCTATATTTATCAATAATTAGTACAACAAAATAAGGCTTTCTGAGAAGAATGAATGTCTGACTACATATTTTAAATGGAAGAGTTTAAATACTAAATTTTGTCAAGCATATCTGTGATAGGAAGTTCTTTTCTTAAATAATATATTTGTATTAAAATTTGAACTTCCTCTCTTGCTTTCTAAGTGATCTTATTTATCTTGTTATTTATTGACTCATTATTATTTATTCTGTGGTGAAGTCATCTTAGACTGAGACAATTTTGCTCTTCTACAACATACTTGTTTTTTTAAAGTCCCCTCTGACTGATTTGACTCCAGCACAATATGAAGTCTAATCTAGTCATTCGCTCCCTGAGAGCAGAACCGATTGTCTGTTTTGCCCTCATCACTGCATTCACATCACCTAAATTAGTTACCCAGACTTTCCAACAATATGACTATGTATGACTTGTTAAAAATTAATAGGTCCCTTACCATTTCTTACCATTTCAAGGTCAGTTAGGCTTACATCTAATATAGGCAATAGGAATCATCCAAAAAGATCCATCCCAACTCACCAAATATTGGAGTACGAGGTGAAAACCTTATGGTAACGGTATGCAAGGCCGCCTAAAATGCCACTTTTATCAAGAAAGAGTTCAGAATTAAGCAGGTATTCCCTTGAAGCATACTGACAAGTTTGTATCTCTGTATCATATTTATTTCGTTCAATACACTCACATCCTACTTACTATATATGGCACCATTCTAAGAGCTTTACAAACATTAACACATTCAATTCTAAATTATTTCATGTTATTATTATTCCAATTTGAAGATGACATATTTGAAGTTCAGAGACATCAAGTAATTTTTTCAAGCTCGCAAAGCTAATAATTAGCAGGCCATGTGACTTCAGCACCTATTCTCTTAACCACTAAACTCTGCTCCCTCACACTTTCTATGTCAAGTTGTAGAATCTACACTCATGCGATTTTCCCTCAGTTTCCTGTTTTTTCTTTCAAAAAAAATTGTCAAGTGATACTTCTCCTTCCTCATTTCTCAGAAATTTGGGGCTTGACAAAGATATAGGAAATTACTCTATTATTATTAGTTATTTTGATTTTCCCTTTAATAGAATAATCACAGAAGTAATAACAACCAAAGTATATTGAGATTTATGAGATCCTAAGCCTAATAATTTAATATGTAAGATTACTATATTCTTATGTCTTATAAAACATACAGTATAAAAATGGTTCTGGACCCAGTTCCACTTTGAGGGGGGCTGGTTTCCCCATACCAACAAGCAATTCTCAGAAACCAGATGAGTGTTCTATAATTTAACTCAATTCTGACACTGTCTAACTGGAGATAGCATCAGATACCACAGGCCAAAGGTGAAACCAAGCAGGACCCTGCAGGGCCCTCCCAGGTACAAAAGCCTGCATGTCTTTACTTCCTGTTTGTAGAAAAAGTTTAAGCCTCCAAGGCCTTCCTCCAGTTCCAAAGAGCAGACTCAAACAGTGAATGATTAGAGAAGTGAAAAAATGCAGAGACAAAGAAAAAGAAGTCAAGCAAGAAAAGTAATAATAGCCTGAACAATAGAGTCACAGACTCCTAGTTCCTCCTGAAGGGATATAGATGAAAATATGACACATATCCTTCAGCTGTTTTACAGAAACCAGGACCCCCACTGAATAGAAACTGCTAACCACAAGCACATAGACCCCAGACTGGTTAGAACCAGATTTATGACTAAGATTCCTGAAACATCAGCCTGGTACCTCATCACCAGCCAGTGAGAAGGATGTACACAGCTGATCATGTACCCTGTGGTCTTTACCCTTAATGCTGCCTTTAAAAACCTTTGTGCATACGCCATCAAGGAGCTCGGGTATTTTGAGCACAAGCTGCCCATTCTCCTTGTTTGGCACTGTGCAAATAAATGTTGTACTTTCCTTCACCACAACCTGATGTCAGTAGATTGGTTTTGCTGCACATCAGGCAAGTGAACCCGAGTTTGGCTTCAGTAACGAGGGCTACAAGACTGTCCCTCCTCTCCTACTCACCTTCAGAGGCCAGTCTCAAGTCCAGGTTGTTGTACTGTTGCTGTACTTGTACTTCTGACAGACTGCTATAAATCAGAGGTTCCCATGACCCCCACTTCTTGTTTCGATTAACTTGTTGGAGCAGCTCACAGAATTCAGAGAAACATTTTACTTACAATATTCCCAATTTATCATGAAAAGATATAACTCAGGAACAACCAGATGGAAATGAAGCATAGGGCAAGGTATGGGGAAAGGCCGTGAAGCTTCGAAGCCCTCTTGAACCATGCTACTAACCCCCAATCTCCACATATTCATGAACCTGGAAACTCTCCGAACCCCTTCCTTTCGGGTTTTTAAGGAGGCTTCATAACATAGGTATGATGGATCAAATCACTGGTCATTGGTGACTGAATTCAATCTCTAGACCAGCTCCTCTTCTCTGAGGTCAGCCAGGTGGGACTGAAAGTTTCAACACTCTAATCACACCATTCATTCTCTGGCAATCGGCCCCCATCTTTAAGAGAGTTCCAAAAGTCACCTTATTAACATAATAAAAGATACCTTCATTGTTCTCATCACTTAGGGAATTTCAAGGGTTTTAGGAACTACACCAGAGAAGAGGATGAAGATCAAACATACTTCTTAATATAAATCGCAGTATCACACAGCATATCTTGTAATTCTTACAATAACCCTATAAGATTAATATTATTACTCCATTTTAGAGCCAAGATTTGAATCTAGCTCAGGCTCTATGCTATGTGTGTATGGTAACCAATATGCTATAGGGCCTCATATAAGACAAGCATTAAGTAGGCAGACTACACTTATGCACTGGTAACTCCTCAGCATATGAAATTTGTAGATATGCATGGCTCTGCAACTGAGTTCTCATACTTTTTTGACATTCCAGAACCCCAATGAATACACCCACTCCTTTGTTAACCAAAATTTCAGAAACGAGACCTGATTGAGGTTTGTTCAGACTGCAGCCTGGGAGACAGATTCAAGAAGCACTTAAACCGTGTTTCACTAAACTACAAAAAGAGGGAAGTTTTTAAAGGCATAAACAAACAAACAAACAAATCTGCAAGGTTACATAAATTGTCAAGAATTAGGATTGAAGCTGTCAAGATGTTAAGAGTGCATGTTAAACAAGGATTTGTTGGGGTCTAAAATGGTTACATATTTGCAAAGGGTAGGGGAAACTTTGAAACTACAAGTTGCAGCCAGCAGCTGCTAGCAGATACTGTTTTGAAAACGGCTGGTGGTATTCTTGAGTTTGATACAATTCAGGGAAAATTCAAGTTCTCACTGATGCAGGAATGTGTCTGATACCATATCCACAATGGCTCCACCCAGCTCCATTTTGGATGCCTGAACCATAGTTACTCCATTTGATTTTTAAATGATCGTAAACATGAGATAACCATTCTCCAGAAGATGCTGCCCCTCTGCTGGCACCAGATGCTCCCCTGTGTATTTGCCTTAGGATCTGTTATAGGGGCCTCCTTCCAGACACTAGCTGTGGGCCATGCTGTCCTCAGGGCTGTTTAGATCTATTTTTTAATGCAGAGGTCTGCATCAAAACACTTCTCTCAGTTTCAAAGGAGATAATAGAAGGGACATTAATTCATTTGGAGCTAATTTTTCATCTTTCTCTACTCATGCTCTTTTCTTCACTGGACAAAGAACAATTTACTCAAGCATTGAACTAGATTACCCCAACTGTATTCCAAATTTAATTTTTAGAAAATAGTCCTCAAAAGCATCTCTCTTCTATTTAGTTTTATTGCAGGAATTCAGTATAATCCAGTGACTAGGACCTGGAATCTGGAATCAGAAATTTGGGATACACCACTGACCTTGGACACACTAATGATCCCCTGAGAAAGTTCCATTTCTCTCATGTAAAAAAATGTAGATAACAGGTAACAGTAACACTCTCATTTGGATTGTTGTGAAAATGAGATTATTCAATTAAAGAGTTTAACATGTTGCCTGTCCTAGGATAAGTAATCACTAGCAATTAGCTGTTGTCTTTGTGGTAATCATTTTACATTACACTGGAGTTGGTCATTTTATCCAGATGCACATTGAAATCACTTAGAGAATTTTAATAGCCACTGATGCCCAGATCCAACTACCAGGGATTCTGATTTAGTTCATCTGGGGTAGTCCTGGGAAACTAAGTGATCCAAAAAAAATTTTTTTTCACACAGCCCTAAAGTAATACTTTGCATATAGTAGGTGCATACCTTATAATCACTGAATAACATAATAAGCATATTTTAAAATGCTAGCAATAGAACTCAAACACTCAGCTATCTTTAACTGAAGATTGAAATACAATTATTTTTTAACAAGTGACCAAGAGCAGCAATGTAGTAAGAAGGACCTGTTTAAATTATTATATAACCCAAACACACCCAATCAGTCAATCACTCAATCAAGTGACATAACCTTCAGCAGGACACATTCAGTTAATGGATGAGGATCCTAAAGTATTCTAAAATGTCATTCTTGGATATATTATTACTTAGAATAGTCATGGCTTATGGGCTAGTTAGGAAGAAAGCCTGGAGTTCTAGTGTTAAAACACCTGGTTTCTCTTTTGAGTCCCGCCACTTACCCGTAAAATCCTGAGTCTCTGCTCTTCCTTCGGGCTCATATTCTTCATTTGCACAGGCAGATTAGTACTTATTTCACACGATTCCTAAAATTATCAAATAAGACATTCAGTGTTATCCTTTTTTTTTCATTGATCAAAGTTATATATGTTAATTTTCTTTTCACAGTGTAGTTATGTCCTCTAGCCATCTAGCCTTCCACAAGTCCCTCCTTTTCTCCATAACCTCCTGTTTATGCCACTATTAAGGATTTTTTTTTCCCTATTGATGTAGATGCTTCCCTACCTCCTGACTCCCCAAAGGTCAGGAACTGCCCATAGTCAGTTCTACATGGTCAGAACAGAACCTAGCTCATTATCTGTTACTTAAAGATGTTTAATAAATATTTGATGAGAGAATAAATAGAAATCAAGAAGCCACAGTTATAAGCAAATAAATTTTTACCCAGGCCAATTCAGTGGAAGAAAATATCAGACTATGCAAAGCTACATAGGGAGAAGCAACTCCAAGACTCAATTTTACTTCCCTGATGTTTGACTATTGTTTTTAAGGTAAGATTTTAGGAGCTGTCATATTAGACTTTCAATTCATTCAAGTCTCATTTATTAGGTATGATAAACCTAAGGATTTAAGACCCTAGCTAATTAACCAAGTGTGCTTTAAATTTCAATTTGTGTTACCTACAAATATTGGGATTTGCATTTAATGTTTATTTTGAGCTATTACTGCTATTCCTGAGCCTTTGCAGCTCAGTGAGTTTCATTTCCTTTCAGCTTAACCAAAGGAGAAGCATTGACTCTCAATGGAGGAGAGGTATTTCGGATCAAACATTCAATAGCTGGAATTAGATTTAATGTAAATTCATTCCTTTGTGACCTGCATCCCCCAATAAATAATTACCATCCACTGCCTCTGCCATTCCAGCTATATTCCCCACGGAGGCCAAATTATTGCATTAGTCTTTTCATACTCAAAGTAAAGTATAAGTAGAATTTTCCCACTCCTTGATATTATAATACTATCCAAGTTAGCTTTGTAGTGATGAAGAATTAAATTATAACCTTAGACTCTTTGTAACTTAGAGAGCTTTGCTTTGTCATCAGCTATATCCTAGATTAGTTGTTGAACTTTTATGTGCCTTCAAGTTATCTGGAGGTCTTATTAAAACGGAGACTCTGATTCAGTAGGTCTACGTTGGGGTCTGAGATTCTGCATTTCTAACATACTCCTAGATAATGCTGAATGATGCTGGTCTAGGGACCTCATTTTTAGTAGTTAGTGTCTAGATAACTTCAATTTATTATAATCATTTAAACTTGTTTCTCTGTATGCCTTGATTCCTTATCCTCTTATTACAGCCATTCATGTATGCCCTAGACTCATAGTTAAGAATGTTTCTCAGGTGTAGACCTTGGGCCATGTAGTCAACTACAGCTTGTATTGTCTGTCTCAGTTCCCCAGTTAGCACCTGAAGGATCCACACCTATCAGCCTTATAAAGACAAACCTGCAAATAGTGGCCCCATGAACAGGAAGTAGACATTCAGGAATGGTGAATGCTGAGACAGATCACTTAGAGTCCCAGATTTCGTGTTTCCTTTGCTACAAGACATTTAATTTTTACAAACATTCCCTGAATCCTTAAAAAAAAAAAGTGCATTGTACTTTCAAACTAACAAATTATACTATTCAAATTATTTGTGTATTTCTTATTTCCATTGTCTTTCCTACAAAAATGTATGTTTTGCTTTTAAACATTTACATATTCAAAATTTTCATGTCAGTCACTTTTTCAGTCATTTTTTTAGCTTAACGCTTTAATATTTTTGTATTTTGCTACTTGAAACAAGAAAATGAGTCATTGATACTGTGTGTTCATCTTTTATGGGTACTGGAATTACTATATTCTGATAGATTCTATGAAGATATGATCTCCCTAGAAGGCTAAGATATTATCAGAGTCAGTTATCTTTGGAACAGGCAGTTCCTAAGATAAAGGACCAGGAAGATGACAAGAAATGATGAATTATCAAGAACATAGGAAAAAGGCACAGCTCCTATTGGATCTCTCTCTAGGTCTTGATCTCTTGAATTGGGACTTCTCATATAAATATGCTTTAATATTTTTGCCTATGAGCTAAAAACTTACATCTTACTTGCTATATTCTCTTTTATCATTACTACAGTTTCATCTTTAATAAGTCCTTATATAAAAACTTTAGCTTGGCTTCAGATGTACAAGGGGAAATAATGAGGAAATGGTAAAGCAATAAAGGCTTGAAGCTTGGATGAGGGAATACAGATTTGGGGGACTTCAAGCTCAGAGACTCTAGTTGTGACCCCAAACTTCAATAACAGGTTCAAGAACAAGGAAGCTGACAAGCATAATACCTTGCCCAGTGACTTGACTGGTGATGGATACATATAAGGAATCTAGTGAGATTAACAGGACAGCTGTCATTCTTTAACCCTGACACTCCAGATAGTATGCATGCTACCCAAGAACTCATTATGTCCCCCACCTCGTATTACACACACATAGAAAAAGGCAGAGGGAAAAAAGCAGAATTGGTTCAACTTATGGTCATGATTAAGTATATCAAAGAGGCTGACTTGTCTTTAAAGAGACTTTCAAACTGGAAGAGACAACTATAGTGGGCAGTTTAACTTTTTCTTTCATGACTATGAAAATAGTAGGTGACCTGGATGAGAGCAGTCACAGAAATATTTTTTTTTTGTATCCATGTCTGAGATACAGTATGCACATCCCAACCCTGTTCATCTACTTTGATCACAATTATTAAAAACTCTTGCATTTATTTTGGTGAGTTAATCACCAACAAATACCATGTTGCAAAATGCTATTGCTTTTCCGTCCTCAACTTAAACTCTGAGCAACATTTAACACGTGTAATGACTTCTTCCTGCTTAGAGAAACACTCTCCTCTCTTGGCTTTCATGATACTGCCTTCCTCTGGTTGTTCCTTCTCAGCTTCCTTTTTTGAATAACACTGCAGCTCAAATCTGAATCTACTTTTTCTTTTACCCATCACATTCTTTCAAGATCAGTGGTTCTCAACCCTAAGTGCACATTTTAACCAGCTAGGGAGCTTTAACAACTGCCCAACACCTGAGTGCAACCCCCAGAAATTCTGATTTGATTTGATAGTCTGGCCAAACAGATTAGAAGTTTCTAATGTGAAGCCAATAATTAGGTATACTTTACCAGATTATGTTTATTCTGTTGATAAATAAATTTTATATTTTTGCTCCAGAATTCTTCCCTAAAATCAAGATTCAACCATTCAACTGCCAAGATTCTGATGATAGTATGGCAGAATAGTTTATACTGGACTAAGTCTCCTGCCAATAACAATTATAAACTCTGGACAAAGAAATATATCTATGTTTATTTCTATGTCTCTTCATGACAACTGAAAGCAGGCAGAAACAGGAGCTTGTCTTATACTTTCCAGAATGGAAGTACACTGGATGAGATCCACACTTAACTGGCTTTCCCCATGATGACAAACCCCAGTTTGCTCTCGCATAGATTAGAGTTCAAGCAGAAACCAGAAGTCTGCGATCAAAGTTCAGGGCTGCTAGAAATTGATGAGGATATAGGTAAGTGCATGAAAGGATGAAACCACAGAAGGGGTGGCCCCCAAATCTGTGTGTATACTCTTCCAAAATTCAGCTGCACATATGTAGAGTGAGAATCTAATGAACTTAGCAGAAAACAACAGTTGGAAGGCTAAAATACTGAACAGGAATTTTAGTAGCTGTCTGATGTTGGGAAGACAGTTTGGAGTTCCAGTTCTACCTAATTAGAGGAATTAAATCTAGGGTTTGTCACTGATACTCCAAAAAAAGTCACATTTTACAGGACTGAAGTCTATCCCCTGAACTGAGAGAAAAACTGTATTACAGTCACTCTAACAAAACTAAAAAAGCCTCCACAGGATCAAGTTGGTGCACCAGCGTCATCTTTCATTGCTCTTCTCTTACCTCAACTTTTATTTTTTGTAAACAATTCTTTTTAATTTTATTTGAAAATACATCTTTTTTTGGAAAGTACATCTTGAATCTACCCACTGCATCTCCACTGTCATCCTTCTAATCCAAACTGCTACTAATTGTCATTCAGAGAAGTTCCCCTATGACTGAAACACACTTCCTTCAGATCTCCTTACTCTATTATCTCCTCATACTTCAGACTGTAGCGTAAATAACTTCACTTTTAGGGCTTTGATAATAATATCTAAAGAGTCCCATTTTAACTTTTATCTCCTTTAAAGATCTTGACACATTTTTAAATCAACATATTGATTTGTTTCCACTATCAATTAGGTTCAATCAAGAAAAAAGAAATCCTTCTTGGACTTTCAATGAAGGAACTGGTTACCTTAGTATTGGAAAGTTAGAAGAGCAAAAGTGAGGAGGGGTCCTGAGAGAATAAAATAGGGGAAGGAATGTTGCCTAGAGAATAATACCTGCAAACTAGGTATTACCTACTAATTAAGAGATAATTCCCCTAAGGTTGGAGAACAAAAGGGAAGAAGAAATGTTACCAGAATCCAAGAGCACATTCACTTCTGGGGATACTGTACAGTGAGGGCTGGAACCACTGACGGAGGTAATAGAGAGGAAGAAAAGAATGTCTTGCTTCCTCAGTTTCTATTTCTCTATGCAAGTTTCCTACACTGCCCAGGAAGTGCATAGCTGTGGGCCATGTCTCCGGAATGAATTGGGCCCTGTTTAAATGTGGTCTGGCAATAATGGTGGGTGGACATTGATTGTTCAAAAGCTCTTAACCCCCAACAGTATTTTTGGAAAATCTTCTTTTACAAGCATCAGATGTTCTCTGTTTTATTTACTGTCTAAATCTATCTATAACAATTGACCCTGCTGTTCTAAACACCATTTTTAGAGTTACATTTCCTGAGAAGTTTTAAAAACAAATGCGGAGGTTTAAACAGCATGAGGACCTACTGGGGTGAATTTATTTTGTTTCCCAATAAACAAAAATTACAAATGGCAAAACAACTTTGTAACACTGTAGGAAGGGATCAAATGTATTCCTTCCCACCACCAGGAGCCGTGCTCATTATAGCAGGAGCCCTGTGTATGATCTCCGTTGGGATCTTGGCCTTTAGAACAAAATGTTAAATAATTAGCATTACCATAGCAATGGGAGCTGAAAAATAAGCTCCCTTAACAGATCCACTTCCTGCACAAACAAAGCAGCTAACACATGTAAATGGCAGGGACTTGTAAAGTCAACATTTATGGAACACTTACTATTCCATATATAGTAGTGCCAGCAATTTCTTTAAATATATTTATTTATTTGTTTGAAATAACACACGGTTGAGAATCAGAACACTTGTGCCTAGATACCAATTCTGCCTTTTTAAAAATTATGTGATTCTGAGAAATGTATTTAACCTCTCAACCTCAGTTTTCTTAGGTATAAGAGTAAGAATAATGTCATAAAGAAATCGTGAAGATGACCTAAGGAAACATGTAACATCCGTAAAGTTGCTATACAAATGTTTCTGTTGAAAAGTGTAATACTTAAATATTTCTGTATTTAGGATTGTAAATATAAGGAGCATTTAAAAAATGCCAGCCACTTTAGGCATTTGGTTGCAAAAACAAGATGGCACTTGTTAGAATTTAAGATGGAATTTTGAAAGTGTTTGCAAAACTGTAGGAATGCCTGAATCCTGTTCTGCAAATTGTAACGCATCCCTTGAAAATTCTGCAAGGGACATAGACACAGGGGACAAAGCCAAAGGGAAACAAGTATCAGTTCATTATTACTTGGGCAAGAACCTAGTTACTCTTAATGCAAAAGGCTAGCAAAACTGAGTCAGAGGTCTGCAGCATTTTGCTTGCCATCAGCCTAATTTCAAATTTTGGAATATTACCACCTACTGACCAGCCATGTGGTACAAGAAACCTGACACACTGACCAGGACTCAGGTTGTTTTGTGGGAAAAAAAGAGAAGTGATATATAGCACAGGGAACTATGTTCAATATCTTGTAGTAGCTTATGGTGAAAAAGAATATGAAAATGAATATATGTATGTTCATGTATGACCGAAGCATTGTGCTGTACGCCAGAAAACTGACACAACATTGTAAACTGACTATACTTTACTTAAAAAAAATTTTTTAATTAAAAATAAAAGAAAAGAGAAGTGACAGAGTTCCTCCCAGGAACACCACAGAAGAGAAGCTGTGAAAGAGGAAAAGTGTAATGTTGACTCCTGATACTCGTGGCCAAGTGTTCCTGCCCATTTGCAAACATGGATGAACCTATGGCCCAGAATTTGATGAATATAAGGTTAACAATTTCTTCTTCATGAGAAGATGCAGAAGCTAGGATACATGTGGAGTGAAAGAAACTAAAATCTCCTCCCCTGCCTACTGCAGTCAGCATCCCTGGATGGCCCTTCCCTGGGAGCCAGCCAGCCTGTCTGATTGGCCAGGCACACCTTCTGAGTCCTCTGGATAAATGCAGGGAATGATTGCACACTGACTCACCTCAGAGAAGAAACTAGGCTAACCAATGTGCCGTTTATCATTTTGTTGCCTCTCAACTACAAATCGACTCTTCATTGCCTGATCTATGGAATGCCGCTGGGCTCTTCACTTCTTCTTTGACGTATGGACAATGTTAAACTTTGTCAATAGAGACTTCTGGGGAGACAATCAATGGAGGAGGAGAAAGGGGGTCTTTTTTTCTGGTTTCAGGGCACTCCACTCACAGGCTCCTGCAGTGTGTGTGGCTTCTTCGGTGCCTGGTTCCTGCAGCCTGCATGGTTCCTCCAGCACCCAGCTCCTGCAGCACTGTGGTTTCTCCAGCAACAGGATTCTGCAGCCCATATGTCTTCTTCAACATCTTGCTCCTGCAGTGCATGGTGGCAAGTAGCATGAGTGACCAAAAGCATCCTCCAGCACCCTCTCCAGTGGTTTGGCCGTGGAATGCCTCTGGCAAGATACTTCCCTGTGGACAGTTTTCCCAGCACTATAGAGTACGGATTTCTAGCGACTTCCACTAGTGCAGCACCACAGCTATTTCTCTGCCATCCAGTAAGTCAGGGCCACACCCTCTTTCAACAAGATCTGGATCTCAGCCATGGCAGGAGGGGTGAAGGAGGGTTCTTTCTCAGATGCTGTATCGTACCCCTAAGCATTAGTAACCACTCCTTATAGCTACCATTCCTATGTTCTTTACAGTTCTCTTTATTTCTTATTAGCTCCTCCCTTGTTACTCAAATCCCCTATTGTTGTTAATGTTCTTTTTATTAAACTTATACAAATCTCTGTGTAGTTTCTATCTCTTGATAGGAACCCGACTGATGCGGCCAGGTTGGTGTAGGCTAGGCACTGCTCTAGAGAGAGGAGGGAACTAGGACTTACTGAGCTTCTGCCCTACACTGGACCCCATGCTGGGTGTTTCCTCATCACATTCAATCGTCACTGCAATTCCTTGTTGCAGAATACTGTTATTGGCATCATTTTACAACTAAGGACACTAAGGCTTATAAAAATAAGTGACTTACCATGATGCCCCAGATATTAAGTCACAGGGTTTTAGAATTTAACTCTTCTTTATCTGAGTTAAAGTCCATGGAACCCACACAGCTAGGAACTTTCCAAAATTCACTTCATATTCTTTAGGTTTACTTCCCCAGTTAGCACTAGATAATATCCTAGACATTTATTTATGGAATAATGCCCTTCCTAGTTCTAATTGAAATGGGAATTATATTCCTTAGTGACAAGATGAAACTGGCCTGTATTAAAGTTTAAGCATTCTTTACCACCAACCTTTACCACCTCCCAGTGTGTCCTAAGGACCATTAGGAACAGCATGGATTGAGCTGTCAATAGCTAACCTTGAGAGCTACCGCTACTATGTTTCCTTTCTTGACTGATCTTCTTTTAACTTCAATTGATTTTTCAAAATTTTCAGTTTCTACTTGATTCCCTGTTTCTTGTACTCCTATCTTCCTTTACAACATCACAAACTTTATTTTATTTGCTTTGGCCCAGTGGGTGATTTCTCAGGTGAAATAACTTGTTTTCTCTTTCTCTGGTTCTAAAATCATCAGAAGAACTTAGTAGCATGAAAAGCAATTGTGCAGTGTGTTTTGAGGATCATAAATTACTCACTGGAAAGAAAACGGATTTTTTAAATTCTCTGCATATATTATGTGTTTCCTCAAGACCTGATATTCTTGTTTTCTATGTTTTCTACACTCTAATGTTTTTCTCCTGTAAATCCCATACACTTTTCCCCTGGGTGAGCCTAGAGGAGGTATGAGGTGTAGTTCTGACCAAAGAGATGTGAAGAAAGTGAGCTAGAGACACAGGAAAGATTATTGTATCCTGAGAACACTATAGCTCTGTGTGAGCTTCTTGAATGAATTAATTAATCTTTTTTTTGGGGGGGGGACACCACATTCATCACTTGGTTGTAGGTAGTCAAGAGAAGATTTAATCCCAAAACAATCCTTTAGTACTCTCTCTGGAAGAAACCCATTAGAACTAGATCGAGATGGAATTTAAGTTAAATAAATGTAGAAAACAAGAAGAGATTAGTCACTTGTGTTATATTCCATATAAAACAGCCAAACATGGCTTTAAATAAATCAGAGTAATCTGTGGCTTTTTTTCTTCATTATCAAAACTCATTTAAAAAAAAACTCAAGGTGTCTGCATTTTAGCATTCTCTCACTCTCTTTTTAGATGTTACCCTCAGAAAGCTTTAAAAATTGGAGGAGGAAGACAAGAAGCAGTTTTTAGGGAATAGAGAGATGCTAAAATAAAACTGCATTTCTGAACCTGTCAGAGCTAAGAAGTATTTGAGAAATTAAAAGACACAAATTCAAAGGTCAAGAGGTTTTTTAAAAATTTAATTTGACTTGTTTCTTTTCCTAATTTTTTTCTTTCTTTTCCCAATTTTTGAGTCATTTCCAGCTCATAAGTGATAAAGTCATAGAAAACAAAGAAATCTTAAAAGATCTTCTATATCTCTTCTGTGAGGGCTTGAGGTCAAACTAGTTAGTGATAACTCCAACTCTCAGGCTCTGGGTATGGTTTCTTTCTACTACCCTGCTATGGCTACATGAGTAAACTCAAAACAGCCCCGTGCAAGTATTAATTTATACTTTGTTCCTATTTCAAAATAAAATTACACAGTATCATTTCCCACAAGGTACTGAGCCAAAGAGGCTTTCATGCTGCCCAGTCATTAAACTGTCTCCAGTCCTGTCATTTTCTGTCCAAAACCTCATGGATTTTGCAGGTGCTCTTTGTAGGTCTGTTCCATAGAAGAGAAACTGGACAGCTCTCAAACACAGTTAGGCGGCTTATTTGTGAATATATAGCAAAAGCCGGGAAGAGAAGCAAGAGCAGAATTCTCACTTCTGCTGCCTTTAACTATATTTGTAGCTGTGCATGAGCACGAGTCTTCATTCAATAGTTCCAAAGCCATGAGGATAGGGGGAAGACAGGGAGAGGAGAATATCAGAATGCCACATAAAAGCACTGCGATTATCTTAAACTTTCCATGTGCAGACCTATATGGACTTCTGTATCTTAAAATAAATTCTTCATTGATTTTGCTATAATAATTTACAGCTCCAAGATCATCAAATTGGTGGATAACCGTTGCAGTAGTCATAGACATATGCAACAAGAAACAAGCACAGAAATGCAATTGCATTAATAATATCAATCTCAGAGTTCCTAAAGCAGATATGACTTTTCTTGGCAGAGATAACATTCATTCCATCTGCCAACTCCAAGACCGGTAGGGAAACATCCCTAGGAAGTGAGATGGAGAGTAATGTACAGCTATTGCCATCTAGTGGTTAATAACAGAAACATCAGGCGCCTTTCCTCAGGTCTAACAGAAATTGGAAATTTTTTATGAATGTAAATATTTTGCAATTTTAGTTCACTTCTCTGTGTATACGTGATTTGATTAAAACATTTTTTGAAAGAGCTCATGGATTCTTATTAAACCTCTAGCCATACTGAAATTTTCAGTTCTTTATCAAGCATTGATTATTTGTTAAAAAGCCAAAATTTGGACTTAATACTAGGGTTATAGAGAAGTGCCATCCTCAGAGCCCCTGTTTCAAGCTGTGGTTCAAAAGCTATGGACAGTTATTCTAGCTCTCATGTGTATGATCCAGGGGCATTCTTAATATTCATTGGCTCTCTCTTTATATATACATATACATATGTAATATAGTACTAAGTATTATGCACAGTAGAAACCATTTACCAAAATAGATATACAAAGAATACAATCAAGTAAATTAGGAATATTTAAATATTTAAATTACATGTATTAATTAAACAAAAATCTGTATTCACAGGCTCACTAAATTTTTATTAACAGTACTTTGAGCATTGTGATGCGATGGGAATATGGCTCATTGTTTAAATAAAATTAAGATTTAATGCTTTATGTTGCAGAAATTAAAGGACTAGTGGTGTTTATTTTATTTGATATTTGCTTTCAGTGACCATCATAGATACAAAATATTTCTCAAAAGACCTGTGGATCCAATGGAGGAGATGTATCATTGGCTGCACTTTCCTAATCATGGTATCAATTTCTTAGTTTCATTCACAGTATTTCTTGTTCACTTATATTGTAAACATGCAATAAATCTCTTTTCCTGACGTCAAAATCAGAATTTTTTTTTTTTTGGAATGAGTCAGAAGGGATTTTATTTTAATATTTTCAAGTGGTTTCAAAAACTACTGAAACTATTTGGAAGATTTTAAAATAGGTTAGAGAATTCTGCATCAATTTTTTTAAAGTGTAAGATATGAGAAGTTTATGTATGAGACATATCATTTTTGACAACGATAATGTAAATACTTCTAAACATCCATTTTTCAACATTCTTTTCCCACAGTTGGAGTAAAAATTAAAAAAAAAAAAAAAAAACCAAAGCAAAAACAAGGACTTCCTCACTCATTGTTAGAATGTCACCTCCACCTTGAAAGAAGACAGTAAGTGTCTTTATCTTTTCTGAGGATCTCTGGTAGGTGGCATTCTATCGACAGCTACATGTCATCACAGAAAAGGTCAGCAAATTTGGAACACTGGTCATTTAGTGAGAGAAGACTGTTACTCTTTCAGGTTCTTTGTCGAAAGATAACAAGGGAACTAAGTTGCACAAAACAAAAATAAAAACAATACATAAAATAGATATATATGGTCACATTTTATGTCATTACAAATTTAAGCATTATACCAACTCTACAAAGTCATAAACACACAAAACCCAGTGTATGTGAACCACAGCTTGCGACAGTGTGCTTGGATGGATGTGTGAGGGTGCAGCTGCAAACCACTTTGAGGTGTGGAATTTATATTCTCCCCTCAGGGTACAGTTTACATCTTAAGCAACACATGGACCACTTGGGGATGCAACTGTCAATCCTACATACTTTAAAGTGTTCTTTGTTTTTAGCCCATTAGATAAAAATGCATATTAATACAAGTTGTAACATTTCTCCCTGCACATCATTTTGGAGACCCTTGGGGGTAGGGGAGGGGGCGATGAAATCTTTCCAGGTTTTGATACTCCACCCTTGGCCCTGAGAGA
The DNA here is from genome assembly GCF_048773025.1 of Camelus bactrianus. Taxonomy (NCBI): domain Eukaryota; kingdom Metazoa; phylum Chordata; class Mammalia; order Artiodactyla; family Camelidae; genus Camelus; species Camelus bactrianus. Next base: position 52,829,117 of record NC_133542.1, read on the forward strand.
CAAGGAACTCTCAGGGAGGGGCCTTAATGTGGGTGAGCAGTTCCAAACCAGCCATCTTCTCTGGGGAAGCAGCTGTGCTTAGGCCAGTGCCAAGTGTGGTTGGACATTCCCCAGAGATCTGGACGTGTGTGTGGGTAGTTAGCTAGGTGTACCTGCTCCTTGCGAGCTAATTTCAAATCTTCTTGAGCTATTGGAAGCTTTTGCTCACGATTGGTTCACAGGAACACAGCCCCTCCCCAGAGCAGCCTCCACTTACAGAGCTGGCAGTTCTCAGAGGTCTGCTCTTAGGCCCCTGTCTGTGGGATTCTGACTTCCCTCAGCTGGACTCTTCTCAGTGTTAGTGTTAGAAATACAGTCTAGAAGAAGGTGCTCTGCAGGCTCAGGCTCACGGGCCTACTGAGCTGCACATCCTGTGGCAGAATTTGGAAGAGGCTGGCGACTCAGGAGCCTCAGTGAACCTGACAGCACTAGGACTCTTGGAGGAGCAAGAATCTGAGAGCCCTGGTTTTCTAGACGGCTGACTGTGTCATCCCCGAGTGTCCATAGGGCTGGGAGAGACGGTTTGAGGCATCATGGCTGGTTGTGGGGGATGAGTTGAAGACCAGATCTTTTTTCTGAATTTGGAAATGAAATCCAGCCCCCAAACTCTGATGAAGATCCAGGCTGGGTTTTATTTCATTTTCTGCTAGTCTGGTGTACCAAAGGCAAGCAAGATTATCTGGATCTAGCAGCTTTAGTGGATCAGGGATTCTAGTTAAAGCCCATCTCTGTTCCTAGCTAAACTTCTGCTGGAACTAAAGCAGGCAGAAATATTTCATCCAGGTTTTGGTTTAAAAAAAAAGTTATAGAATCATATATGGGACAATAACTTTATTTCTAATAAAAGATATGGCTGTTGATTTAAATGATTAATCTATCCCCACAAAAGCATGACATATCTATTCTGTTTCTGCGGGAAGATGACAAAAATAGAATATTTGATTTCTTACGACTTTGATCATCAGAAATCAAATCTGATTTCCTGATCAGGGATGGAAAGTGCATGTCATGTATATTGTTGAGTCTCCATTCTAAGCCCATGGCAGGCATTGCTACCGAGCTACTCCCTATACGTTGCACTTCTTAGGCTCTTTCCAGCATGGCCAGGATGGATCTGTTTCTACAAAATAGGAATGCAAGAATTGTTACCTTACTGACTTCTTAAATATGTTTTATTATAAAAAAATTTTAACATATACAAAAATAGAATAGTGTCATGAGCCCCCAAGTACCCATCACTCAATGTTAAAAATTACCCACATTTGCCAAGCTTGTTTTAACTATCCAACTCCACCTCACACATATGCATGTATATGCTTTATTGTTTTTAAATCAAATTAAATCTGACTTTGAGTTTCCAGCTACTGGCTATGTAGAAAAGCAATCTTTTGGTGAATCCCTTCTCTCTCTGCCTTCATACCAAAATGGTGATGGAGGCTTCTGTAAAACCACATGTCCACAGAGGCCTCTCTTGATTTTGGGACATTCTGGGAAGAGCTGCTATACCTAACATGCATCCTATACTGAACTTCAAAGTCCTGTGGCTCTTGAACTTTTGTATCAGATTCAGGCACCTGAGTGTTTGCCTCTGTTCCAGCCTTAGTGCCTCGCCAGCTTCTGAGCTTTATCAAGCAATCATTCCCTAGAAATAGCCTGTTTCCATGGATATTTCAATAGATCAGACTTCATGTTCCAAACACACCACAAATTAGCAGATCACCATCCCCTTTTCAATGCTGTAGTAAACCCCAGTTCTTTCACTGCTTTTAACTACTTCTCATCCTGAAAGAGGCTGACTTCTTTTTCCTCTTTCTTCTCATGATATCTGCCAGGAATTTAAGCTTCCAAAAAGGCCTTAAAAAGTGATTTTTCTATCAGTAATTTATTTTTGTTTAGAAATTACACCCAAAGGAAAGGAATGCAAAGTCCTGGTTGCCTTTTTTGGAATGAAGGGAGGAAAATACTGCTCATTCTTTACAAAAAAAATTTATAGCTAGAAAAGTAAAATGCAATTTAATATTTCAAAAAATTACCTGTCATACCAGCTTTTCTTGATTAAAAACAATGCCTCTATAAATGTGCTTGTGCTTTACCATGGTATCTGATATGTGTTTTATTTCTAGCCAGCCAATAATCAGCTCTTGCAGTCACGTTGGCAACTTTTTGAAGCTATCCATCATTCTGGAGAAACTAGCCAAGGAAAAGCTAGAGTGACTGCTGGCAGTATCTGAGGCACTGAGGTAGGGTAGAAACATTTACAACCAGAGAAGAGTCCAGCCAGCTGCTAACCTGGCAAGCCACTTTTTAACTCTGAGCCTTAGGTTCCTAATAACGTAATAATAATTATAATCTTGATAATGATAATAATGATAATCTATTCCATAGCATTATTATAAGCATCAAATGAGTGGATGTATAAAAATCACTTTTAAAATAAAATAAGAATACTGTTATTATTTTTGTGAAATTGGATGTTATATTTCTTTAAATATGTAACAAGGCACAGTGAAAGAAACCTTTTGAAATCTCAGAAATTGTGGGATTTTCTGATTCTGAATAGAGCTGGCTTATATTTCAGACTATAATAAAAATGCATTGGGTTTTGGTGAGCACACACAAATGGTCCACATACACAAGTGGAGAGTGAACTAAGTGGGCTGGGTGCTAGAGATGAGCTTTACGGTGCATGCAGATTCGTGCACTTATCCCCAGGAGCTACTATGGACAAAACGTTTGTGTTCCCCAAAATTCTTATGTTGAAATCTAATCCTAAATGTGATGGTATCTAGGGGTGGGGCCTTGGGGGGGGGGTAATTAGGTCATGAGAGTAGAAGCCTCATGAGTGAGACTAATACCCTTATAAGAAGAGGCCAGAGAACCAGCTCACTCTCTTTCCTCCATGTAAGAATACAACAAGTAATCAGCCATTTGCAACCTGGACCAAAATTATTCACCAGAACCTGACCATGCTGGCATCTTGATCATAGATGTCCAGCCTCCAAAACTGTGAGGAATGAATTTCTGTTGCTTATGAGCCACCAGTGTACGCTACTTTGTTATAGCAGCCTGAAATGACTAAGTCAGACACTCTATCGTTGCCAAGTAATGACACTGGCATATGAAGAAAGGCCTTCTATCATAATATAAATTACATCAAAATGCTTGATAGAAGTAAGGCTTTTCTTATTATGCTATCCTGAAATTGAAGACTGCATGTCTGGCTCTCTGTTAGACCCTAAGCTTCTAAAAGTCAGAGTATGGCCTCTAAGTGTGCTGATTAAGCAGCTGGAACCAGACAGACCCGGGTTCAGATTCAAGCACTGACTCTTCCTAACTTGGGACAAGTCATTTGAACAGTACAGTTTGTTTTACTTACCTAGCTCTTCAGTTAGACTGAAAATTGGAAGGCAGAGGCCAGGTCCTAGGCCGTATTCATTTCACTCTGTATTTTCCCTAATAAGTTAGTGTTTCTCAGTATGGTGGCAGATCACTGCAATTTGCCGTTCATCTAATAAAGAAAACGCTTTTCCCTGCCTAGATTCTGAACAATGTGAGAAATAAAACAATAAAATCAGACGCCAAAATATCACCTATATTATTGATGAAGCTAAGTTGAAAATTGTACTTTATGGAAGAGTCACGCATACCTACCAAGACAAATCAAAAATCAGAAGAATTATCTACCCAAGGCAGCACTTCCCTGCTAGGTAACCCAACCAAATAAAAGTAAAAGGATAACTCATGCTGTCTGCAGGCAGGCTCATTCCCAAGTCCAGCAAAAAGAGCTGCACCAGAAGTGCCCTGGACTTTCAGAGTTTGGGGGGCAAAATGTGAGACACAGGAGAACCAGATGTGGACCCTGCAGAAGACAGTTGAACTTGCAAGTTTTAAAGGATTCCTGGCCAAGAGCACCGCTGAAGTGGTGAGCAGACTCTCCAGACTCTTGGGATGCCTGTCAGGATCAAAGAACTGAAATAAGTCAGCCAGGAGAGACCTCTGTGAGCATCAGGGAGCTGCCAGTAAGAGGTTCCCAGCAAGTCTCCAAGAAACCCACAAAAGGGTTCAATTAGAAGAAGATGAAGCACTTGGAAATCTGCCCCTCTCAGAGGGTACCAGTGCCAGATTGTGACTGCAGCATATGAGCAAACCTCTTCTGTCCTTTCTTCTCCTTATTACCCAATTCCAACAGTAGAGGATTCACTGGAAGCACAGTGAATGGGAGAGAAGCAGAAGAGCAAGAATAGAAAAAGGTGAGGAACCAACACCAACCGTATATTCCCACTGCAGGGTTTCCAATCTGAAGAAGGACCAAGCTGGAGAAGGAAAGGAGTTTTGAGGTCAATGAAGCATTGAAGCTTTAATATTAACCTGTTTTTTTAAAAATTGAGAAAGAAAACTGTTATTAACTAAATTCAGAAATGGAACATAGCTGAAATTTCAACCAGGGATAAGGAGAAATATTTCCAGGGAGAAGGTTGAAAGAGGTAATTAACCAGAGACTGATTTTCCCACAAACCATTTCTACATATTTATTTTACATGGGGATTTATAAGGATGTTGTGAGAGGAAAAGTCTCTTTTCTGAGATTGTGAAAGTTAAGAACTATAAGCACAGGGTGGCTGAAAGCCATTTCTTTCCTGAAGATAAAGCCAAACAGTGGAAAGCAGAACTGAGAAGTTGAAGAGAGAGAAAAAGAGATTGATTTATTATTGATAAAATTGTCGGAATTCTTAATTCAGCCAGGCTTAATATGAATTCTCTCCTAGGATTTCCCAGTTTATGTGAGCCAATGTATTCCTTTTTTGCATTCAAGTTAGGTCAGGATTTTCTTCTTCCAATTCACGTTAGAAAGAGTTCTGACAAATAAAGCATAATTACTTAGAAAAGTAATTAAAACCACATGTACTGCATATACTACAATTAGATAAAGTCTCTGCTATTTGCACAAATTTTTAGGTTTTGTACTATTCATATATAACAACAAATAACATGTATGTCAATTACTGCTCTCAAAACTTTACATGAATTAACTCATTTAATGACCACAATGACCTATGAAGCTGTCACTTTCTAGCATGACCCTCAGTTTATTAATGAAGAAACTGAGAGGTTAAGTAAGTTGTTCATGGTCACACAGCTAATAAGCAGTGGAGCTGATATTCAAACCCAGGCATTCAAGCTTCAGAGCCCACTCCTGATCTCAATTCGGGGCCAAAAAGAAAGAGGATGATTGTGAATAAAATCAAGTTGTGCAATATTTACACTATGCTATGCAAAGAATTGCTTTTATGCACAGAAGAATGCAGATCATTATAAAGGCATGCAAATGAGTGAAATGAGACATTAGATGAAACACTTCTGATAATATCAGGTGATTTCCAAGATTTTAAGTATTTACTTAAATTGCGTTCCTCATTGAAAAGGGCAGAATCTTGAATAGTCTGAATCTATGACACCATGCGAAAATATCACAATTTTTTTAAAGTTAAGGATAAAATATTAAGGTTTCAGAAGAAAACTAAACCATGTTGCAGATTGCTTGATTGCTGAGTTTCAATCTTTCAGAACACCTGATGGCTTTTTTCACCTGCTAGAGAATGAAATTGTAGGTTCATAATGTGGGCATATTTAATCAAAACCTGAAGGAATGCTTTAAAGAGATGAATGAAACAAAAAGTGGATAAAGACCCATTCACCATAATCTTTCATGTTGAGACATTTGACTTTTCAGCTTTTGAACTGATATTACAGTGTCATGTAGTCACTGAAAATCTGTCTATAAATATTAGTTCTGTTTTGAATTTGAACCTCCAGAATCATCAAACATATACACTGAACACTATTTTCCATTCCTGGTGACTAAAATTTAAGTTAGAATTGTTTAATAGAAAAAGGGATTTTTAAAATATATTGACTAAATATGGCCCTAGTTGTCAACTACAGCCATTCATTATTAAACCAGATATAGAAAGCTTGGTGAAATATTTCAAATAATTTCCTCTGTCTCACTGATGTGAAATAATCATAATTATCAAATTTTAAATATTCTATTTTGTGTGTATAATTGTTTTAATTTTTGATGAATCTTTTAAAAATGTACTTTAATTTGGAGACCTAAAATTGCCAAAATTTTAGAAACATGAATGTATGTAATTACTGAAATTTCTGTGACTTTAAGTGACATACATGATACTGTCTCCCCAGTGTTTTGGTGGAAGCTGTGGTCAAAAATTAGTAAAGACTACTTTCTTCCTTCAGAGGCCTAATTATATAGTGGGTTCTTTTTATAATCAGTGTATGAAATGTTAAGAACTTAGAGACAGACATCAGTCTGAGTGGATTTTCAAAGTCCCCATTTTCCACTAGACGTTAAGTTGCAATAAGCTATCACCCACTCTAATTTCTTGCATTCTGATGATGAATATTTTCTGCTTCAAGTTTTAAAAGTCTGAGCAGCACTGGAGAACATGCTTCCTGATCAATCACGCAGCGCCAGCTACCTTTGAGGAGGTGGGTAAACAAGGTTCATTGGCAGTTAAGCTATGTAGCACAACCTTGTCCTTCCTTTCTTCCATGGGTGACTTTCCTTCATTTACACCCAATAACAACAATGACATCATTTGGGATGTAGAGGTGGCTGTTTCTTTCTCTAATGGAACTATTATAAAGTAGCAATCATGAAAAAATATTCATGACATAATGAAAAATATGTAAGGAAACTGACATGTCCTCATTTTACTTCTTATTATGACTTAAATAAATTATCTCCATGGAATGAAATAAACTAAACCTTGCTGTGTAATGCATTCCACAAAATAGTTTAATCAAATGTGTCTGTTCTCAGATGAAGGATGTGTTGTCACATGGCAAATGACCAAAACCCATTCTTGACCTGCTGAGGCAAGATTCAACAACAGTTCCTGTGCACCAAGGCACCAAAATCCCAGTGCCTACTTTATGGCTTGGAAGTTTCATGATATATGCCAAACTTCATATGTCTTAAACAGAACACTTGATATACATTCTGAAGAGTTGGTAGTGATATACCATGTTTCATTCTTCATATTGGTGATTTGAATCTTCACTCTTTTTTTTTTGCCTTTGTGACAGTCTTGGTAGAAGTTTGTCAATAATACTGAACTCTTCAAAGAATCAGCTCTTTGTTTTGTTAAATATCTCTATTTTTTAAAATCTCACTGATTTCTGCTTTTCTCTTTATCACTTTCCTGCTTCTGCTTGCTCTGGGTTTATTTTGTTCTTTTTCTAGATTATTGAGGTGGGATCTTACATTATTGACTTTAAACACTTCTTCTTTTCTAATCTATGCACTAGTGCTATAAATTTTCCTCTCGGTACTACTGTAGCTATGTCCCACATTTTTTCAGTTGTGATAAAATAGACATATCTTGAAATTTACCTTTTTAACTATTTTTAGGAGTCCAGTTCCATGGCATTATTCACACTGATCTGCAACCATCACTACCATCTATCTCCAGAATTTTTCATTTTCCCAAACTGAAACTCTGTACCCATTAAACAATGACTCTCCAATCCTCTCTCCCAGCACCCCCTAAAAACTACCGTTCTACTTTCTGTCTCTATGAATTTGACTATTCTAGGTACCACATACAAATGGAATCATACAATATTTTTCCTTTTGTGACTGGCTTATTTCACTTAGCATATGTCTTCAAGCTTCATCCATGTTGTAGCAAGTGTCAGAATTTTCTTCCCTTTTAAGGCTAAGTAATATTACAGTATGTACATACCACATTTTGTTTATCCATTCATGTCAATGGACACATATTGCTTCAAATATTTGGCTATGAATAATGCAGTATGAGTATACAAATATCTGTTGAAGTCTCTGCTTTCACTTCTTTTGGGTATATAAACAAAAATAAAATTGCTGGATTATATGGTAATGCTATGTATATTTCTTGAGGAACAACCATATCACTTTCCACAGCAGGTGCACCATTTTACATTGAAGTGTGGTTGATTTCCAATGTTGGTTTCAGGTATGATTCAGTTATACATATCATACATATTTTTTTTTCAGATTCTTTTCCATTATATGTTATTACAAGAAATTGAATATAGTTCCCTGTACCATACAGTAGGTCTTTGTTATTTTTCTATTTTATATATAGTAATGTGTGTCTGTTAATCTCCAACCCCTAGTTTATCCTTCTCTGCCCTTTCCTGTTTAGTAACCATAGTCTGTTTTCTATGTCTGTGAATCTGTTTTTGGTTTGTAAACAGAATTTGTGTCATTTTTTAAGACTCCACATATACATGGTATCATATGATATTTGTCTTTCTCTGTCTGACTTCATTTAACATGATAATCTCTGGGTCCATCCATGTTGTTGCAAATGGCATTATTTCATTCTTTTTATGGCTGAGTAATATTCCATCATATATATGTGTGTGTATATATATACATACATATATATATATATACATACATATATATATACACATATATATATATATATTTTATATATATATATATATATATATAATATATAAAATTTCCTTCTGTTCAGAGAACTTTCTTTAGCTATTCTTTAAGATGGGTCTGCTGGTGAACAGTTTTGCTTCATCCGAGAATGTCTTGATTTCCCCTTCATTTATGAAATATGTTTTCATTGGATATAATATAATGGGTTGACAATTTTTTTCTCTCAGCATTTAGTGTGTTTCCTTTTTCACTGCTTTTTAAGATTTTTCTTTAGTTTTCAGATGATTGACTATGAACCATTTAGTGCAAATTTCTCCAAGTTTATTCTGTTTGAAGTTCATTCAGCTCTTGAATCTGTAGGTTATGTCTTTTGCCAAGCTGGGAAGTTTAAAGTCATTATTCCTTTAGTACTTTTCCTACCCTGCCCTCTTTTGCCTCTCCTTTTCGGATTCTGATGCTAGAACTGTTAGAGTTTTTGTTAAAGATCCACAGTTTCCTCAGGCTCTGTTTTTTTTTTTTTTTTTTTTTTTTTCCCCTCAGTCTATTTTCTGTTATTCAGATTGGGTAACTTCTGTTGTTATATCACCCAGTTCTTTGGGTTTTTTTCCTCTCTCACCTCTATAGTGCTGTTGAACTCATCTGCTGAGTTTTTATATTTCATGTTAAAATTTTCAGTTTTAAAAATCTCCATTTGGTCTTCTTTATATCTTTTATTGCTTTGCAGAGATTTTCTTTTTTTTTCTGGTACTTTATATTATTTTATTTGTTTCAACATGCTCATAATTGCTCCTTTTTTCCCTTGTTTCTATTTTTAGTATTTTAGATTTAGGGTGGATATAATTTCTCTAGTGACAGTTCCAAGTCACTCTCAGTGTCTAAAATTTTTCTTGGTCTACCCTTCCTTCCTTTAAAGCCCTATCATTGGCAGGGGTGAGGCAGACACCAGTGAGTCTATGGTGGTAGTATCTGTTGATTTTTCTTATTTCCTCACAGTTATTTTGAAATTTCTGCTTCCTCTGTCTTTAAGTAATGCTCAGGGCATGATTTTGTGTGATGGGAGGCTACTTTAAATATTTTAGGGACAACATCTTGGGAGGTTGCTTAATACATTGACTCATTGTCTCCAGCTACCTGGAAGACCAACTTATTTCTTAACTAAAAAAAATGAATAATTTTGATTTCCTCAAACTATTATATCCTTAACTCTAGATTTCCAGATGATCAGATGTTTACTCACTTAGGAAATACCTGTATTATTCAAATTTTGAAATAAAGTTTGTAAGTAATTTTGGGTTTGCCTTTTCAGATTTTGCTGAGGTTTCCTAATAATAGGAATATTGGCTGTGACAGGACCAGAGTTTTTTGTCTGTAACAATAATGGGATATACTTGAATTAAAATCAGTAATAGGAGTCTTATAATTTATAGAAGAAAGTGGTCACAAAGTCTTTGTCTCTAGATTTCAGCTATATCAATACCTAATTTTCAAGTCATTAGAATTTAGGTCCTACTCAGGTAAAGGCATTGTTTGACTGAATCATCTAGTCTATTAATCAATGCTCTATTCTATTCCAAATTCTTATCATGGTCTTTTAATTTAAATGCTAATATATTTCCTTCATAGTAACAATACCAGCTTGATGATACAAAAAAATAAAAATTGTATATACAATTAAAAATAAATAAGCATGAAATGTGTAGTAACTATGTAAAAATATCAAAATTCTCATTAAAGTTATAGAGTATTTCAGGGAATCCCTATATATCAAGAATGAATTTCATACAGGGTCATAATTCTTCCATAAGTAATTTTTGTTTTATCACAATGTCCATATCCAAAATTGCATATAGATATATTTGAGAATAGCTAAAATAATTCTGAGAGGAAAAGCAGACTTGAATAGGCAAGTCAACATTTCTGAAAGACTAATAAGTGAGACTTGCACTACCAGATACTTTAAACCATTATAATAAATACATAATCCTAAAAAACGGGCTGCCAAAACAAAAAACAACAGTCAGCAATATGGAAGGGAAGTAAATTGGAAAAGAATAAATAAAATAAATTTAAAATAAAAATAATACAAAGAAAATAATGGAAATAACAATCAAGATTACAAATACCAGCTAGCATGAAGAATTAAAAGAGTTAAAAGTACATTAAATCGACAAAAGTTGAACTGATCTTGATGTAAGTTACAAATGTCTTAATTTCAGTACATCAACAAATAAATCAGAGATAAAAATGTATCTGTGGCTCTTTTTCCATTAAATAGAGTACATAAAATCCTACAATCTTTAGCATTATTTACCTCAATATCATTCTTTTTTTCTCTCTGCACATACATCACTGCGTATAAGTGAAAAAGCACATTAAGAAATACAATATGCTATTAATCTTCTTCTTCTACCTGTCATATTGCACCCTGAAAGTTTGTTTCTATTGATGAGGCACTGAGGAGGGTGGCATGCGGCCCTGGTTCTAGCTGTAAAGAAAGCATACCTACAGGGTCGATCTGTAGTTGTTCAGGTTGTTTTCATCCAAAGTCCCCAATTTAAGTTGGGAAGAACAAAACTACATTTTATACTGATTTCCTATTCTCCTCAATCCCCACTTCCTCTCGCGAGGATTCAATACATAGGTTATAATTACATTTCTCAGTCCTGGTGATCTACTTCTGTTGGTTCATGTAAACACTTCTGGGTCCCTTTCCAATGGTTGACACATATCTTTAGTTCTCAGAATGATCTGTATGTGTTATCTTTATCTACACAAGTATTGTAATGAAAAGGTATAGGTGTCTTCAAAATACAAGCTGCAATTTATTTTGTTTAAAACTCTTATTAGAGCTCTTAAATCAAAGAAAAATTCTCACATGACCTGACCTTGCTTGTTCATTATTCCAAACCAAGTCAGACCAACACCACCCTCTTAATTTGCATTGCTGCATTGTTCATTTTTGATATGTATCATCGTGTCAGTCATTATGCAATGGTTCTCATGCTATTAAGTTCACAGAATACAACAAAGGAATGACCTCATGGCCATTTCTTATTTTTCTCACACTCTCAGTCTCATCCATTAGCCTTCAAAACCATATGCCCTTGACACACTTTAATACCAAGGTAAATTTTAATGAGCAATTAATCATTGTTGCTCAGTTCCCCATGTGCCCTGCACATTAATTTTATGTCAAGAATTTGTCCATAATATCCCACTTAAAACCCCATCTTTCTTCACTCTTTCATTATTCCTGGTCTTGACCAAAATCTAAATTTGTACCATAGTCAAATAGTTGAGATAAGCAGTTCTAGAAAATTAAAAAACACACAAGCAAAAAATCTTAATTCAACAGCTTGGCATGTCTGACATACTGCTAGCAATAAACTTTTTCCTTCTAAGTGGTTTGTTTTCACCTCGTAAATTAAATTCAACAACCCAGACAGATTGACTACCATTGTACTATATTCGCAAAAAAATGCAGAGAGAGATATGAGTTGAAATGTTGCCTCTGTCACTTCATTTAAACCTCTATCATCTCCAAACTTCAGTTTCCTCATGTAATGTGGAATTGTTGTGAGACTAAACTTAATTTTGTATGTCAAATATCTGACATAATGTTGCCTCCTTTTCCTTCTTCTCCATACAGAGTTAGCTTGTATAGTAGACTTTAAGAAGATAACTATGAAGGTGATTGTCTTTGTCTACATCAAAAATTACATATAATGTCTAAACTAATCATTGTAAATATGACAAGATTGGCTGTAAGGCTTGCTGGAACTTCATCCCCATAAGTAAATGGGGAGGAAGATGAAACAGGGACCAGAAAGAAGCTGTAGGTGTGGGACATTCATGAAGCCATAGTGGTTAACTTATTTAAACTCCAATTCAAGCACCCAGGATAGATGCAAAGGTGGTGAGGGTTAATGTCAATGTTGATATCCAAAGGCATGCAGACCAACAGATGAAGTGGATAGCCCCTAACCTTTGTTGTATACTTTCTAAGTATGTGCCAGTCACAGTTCTAAGTATAGAAGCCATTTAGGTAGCAATCATGAATTAAATCATAGCAGGCTACAGCTATATGTTTCCTACTGGTAAGTTCCTTCAAAACAGGATGATAACTAGTAAGTTGACCCAAGAGAGGAAATTCAGTACCTTGCAGAAAGTGCTAATAAGAATACAGTGGGGCATGATGTGTGTTGGGTCACAGATGGGATCTGTTTCACTAGGAAAAAGGAAACCAGGTTTGAGGAGGCAGGAGAATAGCTGAGATACAGCAAATGTGGATACTGAATCCATGACAGCAGGCTTAACTCTAATCCTCCTCCATTAGAGAACTGTCATTTAAAGCCCTCATCAATCAATGAACTGCTATAAATTTATTGTTTGCCCTGCTCAATATTCAGAACTGAATAGCAGGAAACTAGCAAATGGAGTCAGTCTCTTCCCAGAGAGTAGGTAGGGAAAATAGAGTCCCACAGACATAGGCAATAACAAATGATTAATGTGGATCAGAAATATGCAGATATCATAATGTTATAAATCAACTGTAAAATTTAGTCTATCACATTTTGGCTAGGGGCGATATAGACAGTGAAGTGCAATATATTTCATATTTGTGGGACAAACAACATAGCCACATTAGTGGATATTAATACTGTGGTTATAATCCTTTAAATCACCCTTGATCCTGTCACAGTTGCCCCCAACAGTAAACTACTTGTGACCTGCCCCAGAATCACTTGGGAATTCTTTTTCTGAAGTCTCTCTTCAGACTAGCTGAATACAAATCTCTTTGAGTGGGCCTGGTAACATGAGGTTTTAAGTAGGATTTTAGATGATTCATTTGCACACAATAGTTTGAGAACCACTGTTTGATCACCTCTGTGAGTCAAACTGTTTTCATTTTTACTTGCTCCTTCCATATTTGGCCCTCAAATATGTATCATTTTTGCAAGGTTTTAACCATCATATAGATATTTATACTCTGCTTAAAATGACTCATCAGAATACTTGTTTCTATAGAATTTTAAATAGTCATTTTGAATGGCTATATATTATGTAATTATGATATAGAGCATATTATGTTAATTAACCATTTATAATTCTTTTGTTCCAGATATTCTTCTTTATCTGTTTTTGGATTATTTAAGAATGCTAAAGTCTCATAAAAGAGGTTTACTAGGTCAAAGGTTTGACCCCAAGTTTTTAACAACCGGAATCAAATATAGGCATAATATCTCTAAAAGCCAGCAGTTTTAATTTCACAAGCATAAAATGAAGCATAAAATCTAAAGCACTTTAGCTAGAAAGACATTTGACTAGAAACAGGGAGGGTGGGAGCAGGGGGAGAACGTGTGACACAGATAACTTGAACACTGTATCATAAAAGAGAAGGTTTTTGTAGATGTCTATGTATATAGAGAACAGAATTACTTTCTAGACATAAATGAAGTATAAATGAAATCTCAGGGATGGCACAACTGCCTAGAAGTCATTTGTAATAGCATCCCTTATTCCACCAAGTGATTATATATCATTATTTTGATAACCTTTTAAAATAATCTGGTTCCTGCATGATTCTAACCAATATTCTTATTTCTGGTCTTGACCACAGAGAACCACTCCCTGTCAGTGTAGCCGAGATCATCTTTCAGAGTCATATGATCATCTTTGATTGTTATCGCACTGACCTTTAGATAAAATTCACACATTTTAGTGCGTTTCTTTCTGGTCTGGTCACTCCAGTTTCAGCCTTCAAATATTTATTTGGAGCTTATTACAGCTTTGTGTTAGGTCCTTCCTCCTTTACACTTACTTTTTAGCTTTATTAAAATTCTCTAATTTGCCCTTCCAAGTTACCCTTAATAAATATAGAATAGCAATCCTTTTTCAAGAATTATATTGCTAACTTTTCCCTCTTGTCATTTGTAATTTAAGCTAATTATATAATTGTTCTTATATACATTTTTGCAATTCAGTTTGATGTTAAATCTTCAAATATTCATAGTCAAATCTTTCAATTTTCCCAATTTATTTGTGCCTTTACTTTTTTTGAGTTTCCTTAGGAAGACATTCCTCAAATATAAATGAGGTAAATATTCATATTTTATTCTATTAAATTTGATTCTCAGCTTTTCCTTACTCAGTGCTACAATCTCTTTGGAACTTTTTTGACTGCATGATATGAGAAAGTGATCAAATTGTATATCTAACACTTTAATAAAAGGTGCCAGCACATTTCTTATGTAATCTGTTTATTCTTTGTATTTTAAAATGCCATTTCTATGTCTTCCAGTTGCTAATGGAAAAATCTGAATTTCATTCAAAATTGTTTTTTACCCAGCATCCTTCCAAAACTCTTCAGCCAATCCATAACTAAGTCCTCTTGTTTCCACATCACTTTATCCCCTCCACTACCAGTTGGCCCAAGTCAGCACCATTTCTCATCTGACAGTTGCAAAAGCCTCATTACTGGTTTTCTGTTACTTTCTTTCTGTTCTCCAGTGAGTTTTCCAAAGATCCGTCAAGGTGATATTTTTAAAATGTAAGTCAAATCATGTTACCTCTCTTCTCCACTTAAAAGTCTTCAATAGCTTCAAATTCATCTTGGAATCAAAATTTAGATTCGGTACCAGGGTACACAAGGACCATGTGTACCATGTCTTAATCCTAATTTCCACATATATTTTTAAAAATTTAATAATAGAGAGACCTGATTTAGTCAAGATATGTAGAGTATTTTGTCCTCAGAAAGTCAACAAACACTTTTGTATACATATCTTGTTTAATTCTTACAAATTCCTATGAGGAGGATCATAGCCTCATTTTACAGATGTAAAAACAAGTTGGGAAATAAAAAATTAGGTTTTATTTTTCTACAAAGCCCAGCTAACTCCCTGGGGTGGGCAAGTAAGGAGAGATTAAGAACAGTAGAACAGTCACCGTTGTTAGTTTGTTTGTTTTTAACCTTTTTTTAATTGAAGTATAGTCAGTTTACACTGTTGTATCAATTTCTGGTGTGCAGCACAATGTCACCATTTTAGAAGTCATGTAGGTGCATCTATCTGAAGCATCTTATTTTACTTCTTTTAGAAGAGGTATATGAAGGCAAGTTCTTCCATCTACTTTCTGTTCACCACCAAAACACAGAGCCAAAGCAGCAGAAGTGACCACGGAGATGGAATGATTTGAGGATCTCTAGAGACCTTTTTCTTTTCTTAAACTGCTGGCTTCTTGTATGTTCTTCAGGATGAGTAGATTTTGAAAATTTTCTACTGGCTTCTAAAGTTCTGATTTTACCAGTGAGAGGTTTCATGTGCGTCACCATTGCTCAAGAAGTGTATTTCTATTTCTGCTTATTTGTAATTAGAATACCTTTTGGTCTATAAAACATTTAAATCCGCCCCCCCCCCCCCCGCACAATGTAGTATTTTTCACACATGCTATTACAAAGGGCTTAGATTACTCTGCATTTGTGTGTGTGTTTAAAGTGATCTTCTGTAATTAAGTATTCTGCTCTCAGAACACTATTTAGCCAAGAAGAGGTCAATTCTAGTCCTGAACTTATCCTTAAAGAGCCAAGCTTAATTATTTTATAATTGTTTGGGAAACCCAAGCAGAGTTTATTGTTTACTCTTGAAGAAACAGCAGGATGATGCTAAGTCTCTGCAGGGTGCACTGCAGATCACAAATTTTCTTCAAATTGCTCAGCAAATTGCAGGGAAGGGAAGAGAGACAGACATCTATTCTGTGCATTGGAGTTACAAATGTTTATCTTTTTCACTTGTTTTTATAAGTACAAATACGCACTGTCTCATTTTTTAAATTTTCATGGGCATTTTAATAAAAAGAACATCATTAAAGCAATGCAGCAAAGGAACTTGTGGTTTAGAGGAATTTGCCTCTGGGCAAAATTCCAGGGAGGCATAGGAAATTGGCTTTCTCATTTAATTTAGATTTGAAAACATGGTTTATATGGAGAAACTCACTAAGACAAAACATCTCATTAACTGGGCATCAAATGAGACTGAATTATGGCTTCCTAATATAGATATAAATACAGATTGATTCAATTGCCAGTTTGAAAATTCATGGTGTTATTATTTCCGCTGTTGAATTTAACTGGAGTCAGTTAGATTCCAAAAGTTGTATCCCAAAAAATACTGGTATGGTCAGCTATGAAATCAACAGTTTTAATTCCATTTAGAAAAGTCATCCTTCCCTATGTGTCAAGAGTCTGGCTGTGTTCTGTCAGTGGCAGAAATTTTTTTCCCTCTCAGTTACTTTAATTTACATCATCCACCACAACTCCTTGTTATCTGCCATTTAGATGTCACTATCCTTCATCTTCTACTTCCCAACCATATAATATTGAAGCAATACTTATTTAGTGCATAATAAATACTAATGTTCCAAGACATTCCTTTTCTCACTTAATAATTACCAACAACCAGTAGATAATATTATCCTCATTTTAAAAATGAGAAAATTGAGACTCAAAAGCTTAAGACTATGGAGTATTAAGGTATTTTTTTTCCCTTTACTTCAAAGATTCTATCAGAGTTCCATGTCCTTTAACATCTATAGTCCAAAAAATGATTATACATATTGTAGTCACAATAAGTCATTTGTCCCATTGGATAAAGAAGAACACTGAATTTTCCAAATTGTGAAACCCCTGAGGAAAGGAACTATAACCTTTCACACAGACACACTCCCTATCACAAGTATCATATGTTTTCATAACACTCTGATTTTTCTCTATACTATACCACTTATTACATTGCATTATAATTATTTTAATATATCTTCCTGTGTTATCTATCCTATGAATTCCTTGAAAGTAGAAACCATATACTATTTAGCTTTATATCTCCATATTAAAAAATAATCAGCTCCTACTTTCTGCTTAAATAAGTATTTGGATTAGAAATTTAATAAAGAAATTAATAAAGGCACTCTGATCAAACGCAAGTAGATATTCAGAAGTCATCAGAAACACATAATATTTAAATTAATTATTAATTAAATCTCAGAGCAATAACCTTAGTCATAATGCTTAGCTTTATAAAATGTCCTCAGGTACAAGTATGAAAATAACCAAAATGATATCACTGACAATTTTAACCTTTCCAGGCAAAGACTTATGCTAAAAATAAAACAGGATCAGTTTGGTGAAAAATCATTCTTTTATAGAATGCAGCCAGAAGTTTCCCCAGGAGAATAACCCCAATTATTACCAAAAGATTCCAATACCTACAGATTAGAAGCCTCTTGGAATACTGTAATACCATTTTAGAAATTAGTTTAAAGATCCCTGAATTTGGGGTCAGGAGGTATGGACTGGAGTCTTCCTCTTGCAATATCAAGCTCGTTAGTCTTAGAAAACCAGTTCTTTTTTCTGAGACTGTTTTCTTATCTACAAAATGAGGCAATTTACTTATGTCATCTTTTTGACTTACACATTTCTATTGTTTTAAGGATGGATGTCATAACCTCTAATGTAGAACTGTATATTAACTTACAAGTGCAAAGCTACTATAAGGTGATTCTTGGAACCAACTGACTTACTCATGAAATGCCTCCGTAGGGATAATAATTTATTCCATTTACTTTCATTGATGAAGTTTATTTTCCACTCTCAATTTTGTTGGGTTTTGTTTGCTTATTTATTTGTTTGGAAAAGATATAAATACATATAAATAGTATACTGTAAAAATACCTTCTGCTTTTTGAGGACCTACTATATTTTGCATCTGAAACAATACACAGAAAAAAGGGAAAACTTTGTTGCCAACATGAGCTACTAAATTTCTTATTTAGCAACAGCAGCCAGGAAGTTTATTGCAAGGATATTTTGATCTTTGGGTTCAGTGGCTAATGAACTTCACTGTGACATTGTTCCCTGAAATGTTGTTTGTTTGAGTGAAGGGAGAACTATAAGCACCATACAAAGTACGGGCATTCTGTTAATGCTTTAGATCAGTAGCATTCTTTCAGGGCCAGTCTCTGGCTCTATTTGTATTTTGTAACTTCACCCCTAACTGATGGAGGAGCAGATTCTTAACAAATGTTGAGTCAATCAGTAGCTCTCTACCAAGAATTTGGGATGGATATAGTGAATGGGAGTCAATAAAGCTGCCAATTTTGTGCCCTGTAAAGAGGGTTCATGAATACTGACTGCTGGGGGCTCCTAGAGCTTCCATGATTTCTGCCATTTCCATGTTGACTATTTAATCTTCCTTTAGATTTACTAACATCCCAAAATCTTATTTGAAAATCTCACTTCTTTGAGTAAGTAAATTAGGATTAGATTCTGTTCTTTATAGTCAAAAAATACTTTGGCAGAAGGATAAAAAATTAGACAAAAAATGATGATTGTGAAAGAGTTTGTTTTTTTTTTTTTATCAGCTGAATAAAAACCTTGGTACTTTACATCGAATTGGATTTTAGACATGGTTTAATTTTATACTACTATCTGTTAAACTAAAGGACCACTCATGATAATCTTATCTTCCTTACTTAGTCTACCCATTCTGTTAACCACAACTACTAATTCTTTGCGCTTGGTTTAAGAAAATATGTTGCCTCCTTTATTGAGAACCTATGAAAAGTAGCAGTGAAGTGTTTCCTGTTCCAAGTGACAGCAAGAACACACATTATTTTTCCACCTCTCAAAATCCCATTGGGATGTAAAAAAAGGTTTTTAATACATATGTAACTTAAGAGAAAATGAATTTTCATGAATAAAATAACTTTTTATGATTTCTAGAATGCGGAGATTGGGCAACATCACATTAAAATGCATAGGGAAGACTCTAGCTCTGAATACACCTTGGGAAATGCTGTGATGGAGACAGACATGCTACTCCAGAATAAGTACTGGAGGGGTTTAAAGTGCTCAGTTAGCTGTGGGGCAGTGGTTAGGCCAGTCCATCATGACAATCTAAAAGCTCATCTAGAAGAAAACTGATAAAAGAAAAGGAGCATCCATTATAGAAGGTCCCTGACTTCTCATCAACAACACTGGATACAAGAAGATGAAGCAGCTGGGGACAATGTCTTCAAAATTTGAAAACTGAATGAATTTGGTTCTTATTTCTCTCCCTGGCCAAATTGGCAAATAAATGTGAAGATAAAGATACTATTTCAGACACATAAAGTTTTAGAAATTGTCTTCTCTGCCCCTAAAATTAATTCAAGACATATTCCAGCAGAATAAAAAAGGAATCCAAAAAAGAAAAAGACATGGAAATCTGCTAACAATGAAACTAAACCAAGCATGCAATAAACAGCCAGATGTGCAACAAGCATAGAAAACAAATGGCTTAAATTAGAACAGGAAGTCAGAAAATTTAACAAGAAAGTAGGCATACAAAATTCATAATAATATATAAATAAGAACTTGGAAAGTCTAACTATAAAACGTAGATAATATATATCTTATCTAGCAACAATAGCAAAAAGAAAAATAAGTAGAAATTACAGAGGAGAAAAAGCTATATAAGAATGAAAACTAAAATGTGGCATAATTGTGAATAATTGATAAAGTATATGAAAGTAGAATTTATTCACTTTGATATTTGATTCTTCTTTGGCAGCAAGGCATTTAATTTACAATTACACTTCTTTTTCTATAAGTTAGTAATACTATTTGGTTCTACAACGATTCATATTTTTCATGGTCATAATAAGTATTATCCTTTCTTAAATTTTTTAGAGTAAAGCCAGGGGCTAAAAGGAGTGTTTTTATACTTCAGAACTCAATGAGAATATTATAAATAGTGATAATTTATAAGTTCATCTGACAGAAAACTGATAAAGGAAAGGGTCATCAGAGGTAAAAAGAAGTGAAAATGAAAATGCACTTTTCATCTTATAAGCCCCTCAATTTAAGGCTAAATATATCATTTCAAGTTAGGTTGCTGATAGGACAAACACACACAAATTTATTTTCTAAATGGGAGGAAAACTGCGAAGGAAGATAAGAGGTTACACAAGAGCGTTAAATTGTTTTAAACAGCAGGGAAGTCCTAGATCTTTTCTTAAGTATTTAAAGTGGTTACTTCCAGGAAGAAGGACCAGGAATGGACTGTGTTGCAGATGAAGGGCTTTCTCTGCTTTGTTTGCTTTTCTTCAGTGATGGTTTTATTATCCAAACACTTTGAATTAAAGACAGCAGGTGAAGAAAGAGTCCTAATGCTATGAAATGTAATATAATTGGTCTAATAAACGTAAGAATAGAAGAAATCCTTCAGGTTAGTGTCTTTTCTAATTCCTGAGGTAATCTGTTGGAAGGGAGGGAAGAAAATGATTTGTTTTTTTCAGTAGACAACAGGCAGCTCAACCCAGTAGGCAGCTCTGGAACCAAGATTGCCCATTAGAGGAGTCACATATTGGGCAGAAATTCCAAGCCCTAGTCCTCCCACTGTGCTCAGTCATTGTCTGGGTACTTCCCAGAAGAATATGGCCTTAGCTTGAATGCTGAATGTGGCTGTGACTGTAAGTTCTACACAGAGAGGTTCACACTCCTCATAGCTGACAACAAATTCTTTCTTCAAAGAAGATCCGAACAGTGTACTCCATAGCTGCCAAATTACTAAACATAAAATAAGGAAGCTCTCTACTCATCTGTGGGACAAAGAAAATAAGCAGAGAGGGCTCTGGCATTAGACAGTTCTGAGGTCAAGTACTTCTAGGACAGAGTTGCTCCGTTACATCAGGTATATTGCCTAATGTTTCTGAGTATTATTTTCCTTATCTATAATGCAAAAATAATACCAATTTTCTTATGGTTATTTTTAACAAATAAGTGAGTAAGGCATTTATAAAGATTAAATTAGATAACACTTGGAAAGAGTCTAATAAAGCGTTTAGCACATAGTGAACATTTATTAGACATAATAAAGTAACAAATTGCCCTAGTTTTTGGTTTGCACGAGTTGAGACTCTAGTCACTAGTTTTGATAAAATATCTTAAATAATTCCTTTTTTCCTGTATATTTTACGCACAATAATGGAACTGCAACACAAACATTACCCCTTCTACTTGAAATGACTCAATTTTCCCTCTTTGTCACTCTGCAAGGTCAACTGTCCATTCTGATGTGTTAAACAACTAGCATAGTGGATTGTGACAGGAAGTCCTGGCATCTTAATTCTAAGTGGATCCTTTGGCTGCAAGTCAATATCTTGACATTATTAGGGTTTCTGGCATTAGAACAACCATTTTCAATTCTCTCTGGAAGAATTTCTTTACTTAAGCAATTCTATTGAAATCCTACTTGAACCAGCTCTGTTCTCTGGAAATTTGCCACCTCTGTACCCACTCACACATACATAGCAGACTCTCTCACTGATTTATTGACAAAATGCCATTTGGGTTCATTATTATAATTTTCATTTCAACTACAATTGATCCTTTAACTTAAAGCTATTAAACTTACTATGGCAATTCTTTTTCATTCCTGACACCTATTATTCTTTACTACTACTAATATTTAAAGCTATGATAATGAGACTGGTAATACATGTATAATAATTCATTCCACATCACCTTAGTTTGGGCATGTTAGTTGTTTACAACTGTAAGTTACTAAAGTAATCTTGCTGTGTAAATATCTGTTATTCTTTATTTTTCAAAGTCTTCCTTTGCAAGTTTTTCCAGATTGAGATTACTGGATCAGAAAATATTAACATTTTCAAGACTCGGTATTTATTGTCAAACCAGTTTCCAAATGTATTATTTTAATTGACAGTGCTAACAGCAATGAAGACATGTATCCATTTTCCTGAAGGGCTGCCAGTACTCTCTTTCACAGAGGCATGGAGCGGTAAGCAACAGCACAAACACTGGCACCCATGCTTCCTGATTTTGTCATGGAATGTTTTCAGCACAGCTTAGCATACAAGCAAAAAGTATATATTAATACAGTAGGTACACCTGCATATTTTACCCTGTGATCTAACTTCCAATAATGCTTCCTTAAATATATACATTAATATATTTGGAAACTGATTCAGCAATAAATATCCAGTCTTAAAAATGCCAATACTTTCTAATGTCTTAGCACAAATTAGAATTTGAGTATTGGTCTTCTCTTAAGTTTCTGGATAAAGCAACTTTCAGGCACATCTCTACACAGATTCACTTTTGATCTATGATGGTTAATTGCACCGGCTCAGAAGCCAGAATGAACCCCAGGTCTCCCATTTAATAGATGTGTGACCATACACAGGTTACTTAATCTCTGTGCTTCAGTTTTCTTTCTGTAAAATGAATATGAAAATGGTATTATATAATGTTATAAGATTTAAATGAGTTAATATGCAAAAAGTATTCATATAGTACTTAATATATAGCAATAAATGCTAGCTATATTTTTAAAGTTTAACACTTATTAGACAGGTACATATTTAAGAGGCTTTGTTCAAAAATGACAGATGTATTTTAAACAGATATTTTATACTGTGTAGATTATGGAAAGCACATACATTTCATTTCCTGTACCAGTGTGAATTGATTGGTAACAGGTGCCTGGAACACAATGCTGAAAAGGATTTTGTGTTCATAAACACAAAGACCAGGGAGAACAAGGGTACCTCTTGATTAGCAGTGTCTATCACAGGTGCAGAAAGGACAACTGGAAGTGTGCAGGTCAGATATTTGATAGGTTTGCTGTAGTCCAATATAAATAATCAGATATTTATATCCAAATTGTTTGATTGGTTCTGTGTAGACACAGAATGAAAATCATTCTATTGGCTCCGTATATACATAAACTAATAATAACTCAGCATCTGTCAATTCTTACAGAGAAGATCTGAGTTGGGTATTAAATTTGCAGTGAAGGACCTTGTCTTTCAATAGGTCACTTTAATTATATAGTTTTTTTGTTTCATGGAAGGGCATATTTTCAACTATTTGAATTCAACTGCAGAAAAGCAAAACAAAAAGATATTACTCTAGTTCTAAAAGATTTAAGCTCATTGAAATAATACATATATGGCTTTTTAATAATAAAGCTTTACTTTCTACCTAGTAGACTATGTTATTATAGGAAGAAAAATCAGTTTCCTAATGTGCTACCATCTGTCTCCCCTACTAGTCAAAGAAAAGCTCATATGGAAGAATCAAATCTTATCCATCTTTGTGTTCCCAATACTTGGCCTAAAGTCGATGTTCAGTAAATGTCTGTTAAACAAATGAGTATCTCCTACATCTCAGACACAGTGGTAGTAGGATTCAAGATGAATGAGAGGATCCTGGGTGACAGTAGATGATTTCACTGCCAGAACACAGCGGCATGCTCTGTGGCTACCACAGCGGATGGGAATTTTTCAAGCTCCTCATGCAGATTTCTATACAAACACACTGGCTAGATACCACCTTAGCCCATTTGCAAAAATCAGCCCTAGCCCCTGTCACCCGTGGCAAGCCTTTGAAAGAATTTTCCTTTGGTATTCATCAGTGAAATTCTTGAATATTCTTGCTAAGTTTTCCAAATTATGTCCAATTTTGTAATTCCAATAGGTGCTCTTTTTCATTTCTTACTTTGTGAAAATACTGAGGATATTTTATAATAATCATTACTTCCTGCTGGTAGAAATACTTTCCTTCGTGCATTTCTGTCATGCCACACCATCATAATGTTTTTTCCTCTCTCCTCATGTTTCTTTTCAGTCTACTTTATCTTTCACCCTGTTGTGGTTCCCTAGGGGTCTATTATTGGCCTTTTTCTCCTTTCCATGTATACACTCTTATTTTGAAATCACCAACTCACATAAACTCAATTATCACCTATAAACTCAATTTTCGCCTCTATCACCTAAATTGAAGTTAATGATTCCTTTAGTGACACTTTTAACTCTTGAACTTCAGATTTAAATGTTGAACTCCCCCGGGACATCTTTTCCGAGATTACCACCAGGCCCTTCAAATTCAACCTATCTAAAACCACAACTATTATTTCCCCTGTCAGAAGGATCTTTATCCATCTTTATGCCTTATATAAATGAATGATTACACATTTCTGTAAGTTTCAAAGTTTAAAAACTTTTGAGAAAGCCTATGGATATGTTCTGCTCTTCCTCATTCGAAACATCTAATTATTTATCAAGACTTTCTGAGTCTAACTCTTCCAATGTAGTATCCATCCTCTCCTTTCTACCCCCACTACCATTGTCCTGGATAAAGACGTCGCTGAATTACGGGAACAGTGTCCTTACGTATTTCCCTGCTTATAATGTCTCTTTTCTATACTGATACTACAGTTATCTTTCTTTAAGAATAAGCAGTAACTATAATCTCTACCTGCCCTCTCACCCCTTTCATTTAGAGACGTATCCACTGCACCCCACCACCACCACTTTTTTTGCATGGAATTTTCTTTTTCCTTTACTGAAGTATTGTTGATTTATAACAGTATATTAGTTTCAGGGTACAGCATAGTGGTTTGGTATTTTTGCAGATTATACTGCATTATAAGTTATTACAAGATAATGACTATAGTTTCCTATGCTCTACAATGTATCATAGTTGCTTATCTATTCTATACAGAGAAGTTTGTGTCTGTTAAAACCATACCCTTAATTTGTCCCTCACCTCTGCATGAAACTTTCTAATCTCAATAATTTCTTTCTGCACTATTCCAAATATATCAATGATTTTATTGGGTGAAAATGGACTAAATGCTCCACTTAAAAAAAAAAAAACAAATATTGTCAAATAAAAATTCAAAACCTACAAAAGGCACTTGTAAAATGAAAAAAAAAATGATTAGAGTTATAAGAAAGGAAAAGAAATACCCAAATTAAAACAAGACAAAACAAAAGCAATGAAACAAAAACCAAAGAAATAAAGCTTACACAAGTGCCTGATAAGTTTTATGTAAGAGTTCAATAAATACAGTTTTATTAAGAAACTTGTCCAAAGTCATGTAATGATAGGGACAGGATTTTAACCCAGGCAGTCTAAAGCCCATATGCTCTTAGCTATTACACACAGCTCCATAGGCACAGATTAAACATTGTAAACAAGAAAGGGAATATAAAGGAAATTACTGAGAGACTTGAGCACAGCAAAATATTAAATGGCTATATATAAAAAAAGATGTAACAAAGAAAATTAAAAGAAAAGCTATTCTTACAAAGAAATTATACTTGAATCTGATCTAGTTGCTAGATATAACTACCAGTTTACAGGTATTATAAACTCAAGAAGAACATGTTAAGTGACCTCTGAGATGCAATCAGCAAAATATAAAACTGTAGGGTTTTGAAATGCATCTCTGATTTTACTGCAAGGCCATGATACCCACAGGCTGCTCTCTACCAATTACTAAGGCAGACTTCTTCCTAGGAGACTCGGGGTTCTTTTGTCTACAGACTTTGGTGCTAGGTATCCCTGAAAGCTTTACTGAAACTCCCTTAATCTGAATTCTTGCACCCAATTTATATCATGATCTGAAAGTTCTCCCAGCTTTCCCTGACCCTTTCCTACTTCCTTTCACACAGTTATTCTCTCTAATACACTCCTGTCTTGGCATCTGCTTCTTGGGGAACCCAGACTAACACATCCTACTTAGAAGGCTTACTGTACGGCTGTTAACATAATCGATGCCATCTTGGCACTTACAGTTTCTCTTGTCCTTCCACTGACCCTACCCAGGACTGTACTGTGCAGTCCTGCAATCACTCCTCAGTCGTCAAAGGCTTTGTAGTTAATAGATATTTTTTAATAATCATTAGGACCAGGTAGTAGCCTCCATGCTCTGTTAGTTCCGAAACAGTGATGAAAACCTATCCTGATGTATTCCCAGTGTCCACAAGACTAGTTACCCATCCATAAATCCTAACTTAGGAATGCATATCCTATTTCCAAGGACCCAACCCCACACCCTAGGTTAACTATAAAATTGTCCCAGTGATCCCTCTGCAGTGTGGAGTGCAGCTGCCAATGCTTCTGGGTCCAGATCATTGTCCACAGTCCCCATCCCACCCTGTGAGTAAGTTACCCTGTAACAAACTGATCCATTGAGTATATGGAGCCATCTGCCTCGTTTTTCAGTCTCAAGATACCTTGGAGGGTATTATGCTTAGCAAAATAAATCAGACAGAGAATGACAAATACTGTATGAGTCTACATATATGTGGAATCTAAAAATAAAACAAACTAGTGACTACAACAAAACAGAAACAGACTCACAGATATAGAGAACAAACTAGTGGTTACCAGTGGGGAGAGGTGAGGGGGAAGGGGCAAGATAGGGAAAAGGGATTAAGAGGTACAAACTATTATGCATAAAATAGATAAGCTACAAGGACATATTGTACAGCACAGGGAATATAGCCAATACTTTGTAATAAGTACAAATGTAGTATAACGTTTAAAAATTGTGAATCACTATGTTGTACACCTGAGACATATAATATTGTAAATCAGCCATACCTCAACAAAAATAAATAAATTAAATAAAAATAAATAAAAGTAAAAATAAAAGGTACCACTTTCTCTCCACTTGAAATGACTGTGACGGAATAAGCCATTGGTCCTTCTATAGAATGTGTCTCTTCATTTACATTAGATGGTGAATGTGAAAATGTATTGTAAACTATGATATACTAAATAAGTGTAAGACACCAAAAAAAAAAAAAAAAGATGTCTTTTCATTTCAGTGGGCATTTTTTGTTCCCTATGTCTTCCAACAGGCCCTGTATGGCTTAGCCTCTACCTGTTTCCTCTATCCTCATCTTGTAAGGCACTCCCTCTGATACTGCCTTCTCTGACAACACTGGCCTTCTGTTGTTTCATCTTGAAATTAATCCCCTCTAGTCTTTTCCTATTTAATATCTATTGATCTTTCAGTTCTCAGCTTAATAA
Source organism: Camelus bactrianus (assembly GCF_048773025.1). NCBI lineage: Eukaryota > Metazoa > Chordata > Mammalia > Artiodactyla > Camelidae > Camelus > Camelus bactrianus. The sequence goes on from NC_133542.1 coordinate 52,856,509, forward strand.
TATTTTCAGGGGGATTTCTTCCTATTATATATTACAAAGCATCTTGTATCTGTTATACCACTGTGGCATTTTAAATGTTATACTTATTTTGTAATTGTTTTGTTAATTATTCTCTAGTAGACTAGACCACTAGACTCCAAGCTACATAAATAAATTATTGCATGAACAAACAGCCAAGTAAATAACTATTTACCCACCATTGTATCCCCAGAATATTGTAAAGTGTCTGGCATATGATAAACTCAATAAATCTATGCTGAAAGAAATCATGAAAATTAGCAGTACAGAAATTCCCCCTTTTATTGATAGCAAATCACACTACAGTAAACCAAAATATTTGTCCTCAAATGGTCTTCTGTAGCCCATCCTTTCCTTCTCCTCCTCTGGTCTATAAAACTCTTATTCATCCTTTCAATCTCAGCACAGGTATTATTTCCTCAGAAAAGCCTTTAACGAAGATCACCACTACTAGATGGAAGCTCCTGCAGTATGTACTCTTAAAAGTCCTGAGAATATTCCTTCATATAGTTTATCACATTTAAAATTTTTTACATTAGATTATGTAGTTTTTCATTGCATAAAAATAAATTGATTAATTAATCTCTCTCTCCCCTCCAGTAGACTCTACATTCTATGAGGCCAGGGATATAATAATATTATATATATACAATATTATAAATATTATAGTGGAATGAATGAAGATGATTGTTTTGTCAGTTAACAGTGTCACTTTAGGAAGAAACACTTGGACTAGTAGAGGATAAAGTGGGCTCCTGCTAGCCAGAGAGATCATCTGACTCAATCCTGAAGTAAAAATGGGGTAACAGATATGGCAGATAGATCACTATTATATTCATAAAGATGAAGAGAGACTAAAGTACATACAAAAAAAAAGTTATGACCAACTGATATACAAAATGTTTCCCAAAATTACAATGCAAATATTAACTAAGCCCAGGAAAATGAATTTTTACACATTAGATCCATATATGCTAAACAGCCAGCCAGAAACAAGTCTTATCTAGCATGACATTTTAAGGAAGACCAGTTTTTGAGGATCAGTGTTGACTTTGAGTTCAACTTGTTCATGTATTTCTCTATTACAATACCATAAGGAATTATTTTTTTAATTATTTTCCCCAAATGATAAACATGTATTTGATGAAATAGTAACAATGACGATGATCAGAACCATTTACAGAGCACCTACCATGGGTTCAACTCAATAAAAAATGTAACTAGGATGTTTTTTCAGTCTCTCCCCCAAAGCAAATATTCCCCTCACCTTTATCCAGGAGTGAAGGCCTACACCACTTCCCGAGCTTGTGGGTATCACTGGTCATTGCATGTATGGCTGCTGAGTATCCACATAGCTTAAGTCAGATGGGGATTAGACAAAGTCTCAGGGCATAATCAAACATTAAGTCATTGTGAGGAGGTCTCTAAGCTAGATTCTAGTTGCTGGTGAAGACAAGTCCACATCAAAAATTGACACAGCCAACATCATAGACCCTAGGTCTATTTAGCAAAGACTGAGTGGTCAGCTGTGGATGACTCAGTTCCCATGCAGCTGTTGAGTACTCAAACAATGCCTCACAAAGGAGCCTTTTGCTCTTTTATTGCTACTTTAGTTTCATGCTAATGACATGGAAACTTACTACAACATTATGCATGGTCCATTTGCTTATGTAGGTACATTCATTTCTGTCTCAGATCTTGCCACATTCCTAACACTCTTTCAGTTTCCCTCTTTCTAGGATCCTCCAATCTTTTTTTTTTTTTAACTGAACGTTGATTTATTGAGAGGGATGCATACTCCATAGACAGAGTGTAGGCCGTCTCAGAAGGCCAAAGAGGCCATGGGGCATGGGGGTGGGTGTTTAGTTTAAAGTAAAAGTAGGCACACACTCCATAGACAGAGTGTGGGCCATCTCAAAAAGGTGAGAGAAAGGCAAGAGAAAAAGCCAGATCCTCCAATCTTTGTCTCTTATATTATTCCTCCCAATCTCTAGCATAAGGAAATACATTTCAGGTCTGGGGAAGTTATTTATCAAAAGCACCTGGAATAGTCTTTTAGGGGATATACGTTCCCAGAACTTTCCCCTATAAATAAATGACTTTGGCTGCTGATGGGATTTTTAGATAAATTTAACTCTTTTGATTTTTATATTCAAAGGGTAGGGAGTTTCAGGAGATGGCAAATGTTCATGGGTTCTTTACTCCCCATTATCTTGGAAACTTTTAAGACAATTTTTCATTTATTTTCATCTTTGTTTTGCTAACCATAGTTTCAAACTACCCTATCTCTCATTGTCACACACATCTTTCTGACACTTTAAATGTATGTGATCAACAGCATGACCATGAACTAGCCATTTGTCAAGTTAATGGTGCCTTTGCCTTGAAAAGAAATGGAAATACTTCTTATTCATTCTCTGTCCCCTCACAGACCCCTTGAACTGTCCTAATCCCCTTTTTCTGACCATTAATTCTCTAGGCAAGTGATCCAAAATGCTGGACTATTCTTTTTGATTTTACTTTTTACCACTTTTGCAGTGTGAAACTTGGAATATGACTCTTTGATAACATATACTTCTTAGATGTTGACCTTTACCTCTTCTAACCTCTAATTTGTACTTTAGAACTAATATTTCACTCTAGATTTCCCTAGGACTACATTGGTTATTTGGATCTGTTTTGTTAGTGATGTATACATATCTTAACAGGTTAAGAGACTAAAATGTACATCATGAAACCTCATTAATTCTATGCGGCCCCAGAATACACTTTTGATTGCTTTTCATAATCAATATTTCCAAATGCAATCAGCAGGTAATATTAATAAATTTGGAATCTGTGGTGGAATAATTGTTAAAATACTTAAGAACCAACCTTCTAGCAATTTAGAATAATTCAGTTCATACAAAATATTACAAATTACCTTTTAGTGGAGTCTGGATAAAGAAAGATAGCTACTCTGAGGGACCAGAAAGCAAAGCTATGTCTAAGAAGGAACACCTGGGTTCAAGAGATGAGCTAATGTGTATTTGTCACCAGCTACTTCTGAAGAGTGAGCCTCAGGATCCTAATGGTAGGAAAAGCAAGAGTTCAAGAGCTTGATGAACACAAGAACCAGGCAAGAATAAGTACTCTCACAGGGAGGCAAAGGAAGAAGACTTATAAACAGCAATGCCCTGTCCAGAGCTCTCTACTTTTGGGTGCTGGCTAACTGGCATCTGGACAGCTTAGACATGTAAAAGACACAAAAGGATTATAAATATTGTCCCATTAAGCCATATGTAAACTATAGTTATAATAAATAAATGAAATTTGTTGGCTTGGTTTGTATTATAGTTAAAGGTAATTGAACTGAAATACATATGTACACCCACACATGCTCACATACACACACTCAGAATTGCCTACATAACATAATACTATATTAGCAGCATGGTTACAATAACCTTTTATATTTTTCCTTCCTTGCTCATGATCCCATGTGGCATTTCTCTTTGCCTACCACCATCTCAGTTGCTTCCTGAATCTTGACTATTGTCTGAGACAGCTCCTTCCCAACTAGGGATTCACTCCCTCACCTCTCTTCAGGGATGGTTTGGAATGAAATGTATTGTGGTATGACCAGTGGTAGCCTGAACTAAAGGAGGATGAGTAGACGGGTAGTATTCCAAAATCTGGGCAAGTAGACCGGCAACCTTAAGTTAGTTTCTCTACAAATTTCAAGGTCCCAGGGGCTATGCTCCAGTCCAAGGTGGGAGCTCCAGTCTCCAGGGGTAGAGATAATATCATGAGGTCTTCATGATATTAGTTGGTTGAAGGTGGAGCTCAGTCATTCACAGCATCCATCATGGCACTAAGCTCTTCTCACTGCAGAATTCTATCAAATTCTAAGGCCTTCTGTTCCACAGTTCTTGCCATCTCCATGCCTCAGAGGACAGGGAGGTGTTTCTAGATTCCAAGCGAGTCAAGTCCACTTTAGCTTTCTAAATCCCATGTTTATGGAGAATGAGTATTTTATTAAAATATTTGGCAGTGAAGTATTTCTGCAGATCAAATGCTGATTCTGCGTGTATTTACTCACAGTCAACTCATATTAAGTCTGCAAACCCTGTTTATTGTCTTCTTAATATCTTTCATATCAAGTCCCATCTCTGTCATTGTCATTTATCCAGATTACCATAATATTTTCTCAGATCTCAGTTTCATTAATGTACCTTTAATCATCCTTCATAATTTTATCAGAATGACAGAAGAGGCTTTCAAATATGCAAATCTGGTCTTTTCACTTTGGTTTTAAAAATCCTTCAGTAGTTCTCTGTGCACAGGATAAAATTTAAATTATTAATTTTACTGAAGAAGACCGTCACGATCTACTCCTTCCTATCACTGGCACTCCCTTCACGACTATTACTCTGGGTATACTTATTTACTATATTTAATTGGTACTAATTAGATATATTCAGAAGTATTTAAAGTGATATATTTAAATACTTGTGGTTACTCCAGCTGTTTGATGATCTTTAACCTTTTTACCGGATTGATTCTGACTGAAACATGCTCTTATAGACAACTCCAAGTTAACTTAGCTATATAATCATTTTTCAAGATTTAGCTTAATTTGCTCTGAGAAGTACCCCTCTTCGATTTGCGTTAAATCTCCCACTCCCTACTGACATTCTCTATCTGTGCATTATCTATCTTCATGCCCTCTATTGTATTTTCCTGGTTGCTTGTGTGCCTCTGCAATTAAAATGTGAGTAAATTAAAGATAATTTCAATTGTTTGATTCACCCTTTTATTGACAACAGGAATTACATTGGATTATACTTAGTGGAGTCTTCAAAAAAGCATTTATTGAATGAATGCACATGTAACCAACATCAAATCTTTGAAGAAACCTCACTGCTAAATGTTTTAATAAAATATCCATTTTCCATGATGTCAAATGATAAGAGAGAAAACCAAAGGAAACTACTGACAAAACAAAGGAACAACCTACTGAATGAGAGAGACATTTGCAAATGGTATGACCAATAAAGGTTAATATTCAACATATACAAACAGCTCATACATCTCAGCATCAGAAAAGCAAACAACCTTATTTAAAAATGGGCAGAAGACCTGAATAGACATTTTTACAAAGAGGGAATGCAGATGACTAACAGGCACACGAAAAGATGCCCAACAACTCTAATCAACAGAGAAATGCAAATTAGAACCACAATGAGATATCACCTCATACCTGTCAGAATGGCTATCATCAAAAAGAACACAAATATTGGAGAAGATGTGGAGAAAAGGGAACCCTCATACACTACTGGTGGGAATGTAAATTAGTGCAGCCACTGCAGAAACAAGTATGGAGGATTCTCAAAAAACTAAAAAATAGAACTACCATATGACTCAGCAATTTCACTCCTGGGTATTTATCCAGAGCTGTGAAGGGTGCTTTGAATATTTTTAATTTGTTTTGCATTGTTTAAGAGGTCTTAAAAAGAAATAAAATGTGCCCAATTTTTACCAGCATATTTTACTCTATCCTCTGGGACAATCATCTTGTCTACTTTCTTTGCCTTTGCAGTCAATAATTTCTTGTCTAGATGCTCTTGAAAAAATTTCCCCCTTAACACCTCCCTCCAGCCATTTTAATTAAACCACAGATCCTAAGTCTTTGAAGACTTCTCATGTCTTAGATCGAGCCATCTCTCTAGTGACATCAGCCATGGATCAAAACATCTTCCAGGTGACCCTCTGCTGTTCACTTGCAGAGGCAATTGCATATGGCATTCCTAAAGAAGCTTTCAGCATAAACTGGGTGTTCCAAGTGCCTAAATGAAAGGAAACTTATGAATTTTTGAGTTCTAACATGCAATATCTTACATAGCATGTTTTCCTCCAAAGCAAGATCTTCATTAGTTTATAAAACTTACACAAAGTGATATAAAAGAGTTATTGGTCTGATACAACAGGGTAACGCCCTATGTGAAAGTACTTTCAAATATAAAAATCAGTCGTGTTCTACTTTGGCTATCTTTGTAGACTTAAAAGATGATTAAAAGAAACTCTAATAGGTTTTTTTTCTATTTCAACTTTTGTAGCAGTGAATAATTTGGAATTTTACTATCACTCTTATTATAGTGCTTCAGAGTACTTATAAATCTATCACGCAAAAAAGGAGCTTTCATGTTTCACTCCAAAGCATTAATGCCACATACAAATGGCCAATACTTACAAATGGCCAACAGGCATATGAAAAAATGCTCAATATAACTAATTATCAGAGAAATGCAAATCAAAACTACAATGAGGTATCACCTCACACCAGTCAGAATGGCCATGATTCAAAAGTCCACAAACAATAAGTGCTGCAGAGGGATGGAGAAAAGGGAACCCTCCTACACTGTTGGTGGGAATGTAGTTTGATGCAGCCATTATGGAAAACAATACGGAGATCTCTGTCACCTTAAGGTATGAACCCTTGATGCCAGGCACAGTATTGCAAGCCACTGGTCTCTCAACTAGGGATACAGGAACTGTAGGCACCTCAGATTCACTCCAATCCTATGTATCAGAACCTGTTAAAAGTTGCCCAGGCAATGAAAATTTTAATAACACTAACCTCATTTACTGAATGTTCATGTACCTAGCACTGTGCTAGGTGTAATTTGTACAAACTAAATTAATCTGTATGGTATGACAAAGGCATTTTATTATTCTCATTTTATAAACAGGAAACAAATACTCAGAAAACTTGAATGACTTCCTTTAAGTTACTTAGTTGGAAAATAGGGACACCTGAATTGAATTTTGATCTGTGTAAGCACCTAAACTTTATGCACCATAAGTAGCCCAGGCATTGTTCTGGAACAGCCCAACTCAGTCCCCTCTTTGCAGACAGTAACCTTGTCTTCTACTACAGTGTGAGTGTAGCCATTGTCCTTGGCATTTTTCTTAAGTATTCTATTTAGAGTTTAGTCTATTGTTCTTTAGCTAATTATGATGTTTTAAAAATATATTTTTGCTGCCTAGCTCTGAAATTTCTTAAAGACCTCAAGTCCATGGAAAGTTTTTTTTAATGATCTATTCCTTCAATAGAGAAAGGTGGGTATCTTTTCTCCTCAGATTGCTACCCAGTATTCTTCAGTAATCAATTTGTTCTTAGATGAACCACTAGAGGAGAGCAATAGGAACTGTCATGAAAATACAATGCAATGAGATGCGTAAAAAGGAAATCATTGTGCATAGTACACAAAAAGCGTTCTTTAAGCTCCACCGCACACCACACTAGAACCTCCTTCCTCATAGACTGGTCTAAAACGCCCTTAGCATCTCCAACTATATGGATTGTCTTGCTTATTTCTGAGCAATTAGAACACAGACACTGAGATTCTCAATGCCAGTTTTATTGAGAAGCAGAGACATATTCTCTTAGAATGTGCCAGAAAACTCGGGAATTGTCCTTTCAACAACACCTACACAATTACTACTCTTTTCGTTTTCCTGCCAGAGTTACTTTGCAATAAAAATGTAAATAAAACAGTCTCACAATCTTGATCATTGGGCATTTTGTTATTTAATACTGAAGTCACTGTAATAATGTTAAAACAAATGCTAAATAATGTTTAAGTTCAGACAAGATTCTAGTTTTCTAGCACTCTGCACTTAAATCCCAGTATTAACTGACACCTGAATGGAGTTATCATTTGTGTGTAAATTTCAAAAAGTTATGAAGGTCATGAAAATGTAATTTTGTGGTTTTTAGTGGTCACTAACAGATGATTCTGAGAAACAAATACAACTAGTTCATTTAGGATAAAATCCAAATTTCCAAGGACTTCCATGAGAAACACGTAATTCCTATTTTAAGGTAAGAAAGCTGATACCTTGGGAAGTTAATCTGTCAAGGGGCACAAAGCAAGTACTCCTGATGACTTGTGCTTCTTGGCCTGGGTTTCCCAGACAACAGCAGGTTGAGAAATTGCTATGGGCTCCCAATAAAAGGGGCTCATTTAGGCTCAGCATCCCTGTGCAGGGCTTTCTGCACTAGAGAACTGCACTATTATACAGGTTCCAAGGTCTTCAGATACTGGGGCATAAGTATCCCAGATGACTCCTATTAATAGCTGGTATCCAAAATTCAAATGGTCAGTTTATTCCTGCCTTGATAAAGTTACTTTCTTATGTTTGCCCATTAAAAGGAAGACCCATAACTTCCATCAGTGGAAGCCTTGGTTCTGGTGTAAGATTCTGTGCACTGGTGAGAGACTGCCCGACCATGTATATCTCTGTGTTGCTGATCTTGCTTTGTGCTATTTCTTTTTCTCCAGTAAAGCCTAATTCTTGTCCCTTACATAAACTGATGTGGAATTCATCCCATTCCTTTGCCTGACAGGGAGGAGCCTTCAAGGAGTGCACTCAGCACCATACTGCCCTTCTACCTTGGATGAAGTCATTTCAAACTTCTTTTGGCAGAAGGGAGAATTCCTAAATTAATTATGAGCAAAAGAAGAACCCTCCATTTGTTCAGAAACATGACCACAATAACTACACCTGGTCTAACACCATTGTTAGACCACCTCTATTTCTCCTACCACCTCTATTTCTTTACTCTTTCACCATAAAACTCATAAACACACATACTAATATTAATTACGTCTTTGTCTACTTGATCTACTGCAAAAAAATTATTTTATCTTTAAAGAAATTTTAAAGGTTATCAAATTAATTCTGTAGGAAGACACCAGAATTTTCTCCTGCTCCATTTCTAATCTTGCAGCTGTTTCATTTTCCCTTGTACTTAACTTTAAGTTGCCTTCAGCATTCCTTTCCTGCCTGGGTGGCTTAGGGCTTTACAGCTCATGAACTTTCAGAACTTGGCAATGTATTAACTTCTCAGCCTTTCTTATTTTATTGAGAAAATGTTTATTGAGAATCGATGATACAGCAGCACTGTGACAGGTGCTTGGTATATATTTGAAAATAAAACTACCATAGCCTCTGCATGCCAAGGACTTACATTCTACTGCAGGAGAGATGTAATAAGCAATTAAATACGTGTTTATAAAATATTGAATTGTAAAATTTTTATGAAAAAATAGAGGTAATAGAGAGTAAGAAAAGTTAAAAAAAAAAAAAAAAAGACTACAGCCTGGGAGCCCCTCTGAATCCTCTCTCTCTCTCTCTCTCTCTCTCTTACAGACTCTAATCAGATGCGTTCCCCTCTCTGTGTCACTTTGTACCAGTACCTCTATCTCCAACCCTGCCTCTCCTTCTCCTTAGGCTTGTCTCTGTCTTCTTACAGCTTCCAAAAATAGGATCTATATAAACTGACCTGGTTAATTTTAATGGAATTGAAGTTATTTTCAAGAAATTAAATACTATCATCTTGGCAACAATTCACAAAGGACAGAAATTTGATTTGTGAAACATCATGGTACAATCGCTGGACCTCCAAGCTTGTGATGCTCTAAAAATTCACAGGCACAATTCCATCTGGATAGAGAACTATCAGCCAAACAAGGCCAGATTTACGCATTCTTTTTAAAACTAGTGCTGAAAAAGTAATTTCAAACATTTAAATTCAGCATTACTTTTTAAAACTTGAAGTGGGCAAGTGCAATTGAAGTGTACTAATGACTTTCAGTGTAGCTTTAACCTACATTAATCAGAAGTGTTCTCATTGTTTGCAGATGGACTTTATAGAAATGGCTTTGCAAGCTTTTGCTCACCCATTCTGGTAGTTAGAAGCAGAATAATTTATTTGTAAAGCATCCTTTATGCAAACTATATCCATTCCCCAAATGTTTCCTTGAATTAAATAAGTCAAGAGTGTAGACAGAATAAATTAAAGAAAATCATAGCATGCAAATATTACAGAAGGAATTAATTAAAACCCGATGGCATTTGGCCAGAAAAAGAGAATGAGAAACTAATAAATGTGTACAAGAACAGGAAAAATAACTTAGATGATATTTGGAGGAAATAGAATGGTGACAGTGATAGAGAATAGCTGAAACTTGCATTATTATGAAGGGGGCAATAGATGATTTTTACCAAAAAGGGAATAAACAGGATTTAGAGTTAAATGTGACTTCAATGTTAGATAAGTTTATAGTTAAATATAGAACAGGATTTTCTCCTAAGAAATTACCACAAATTGCATTCAACTAAGATGTAGCTATATTATATCTGATAACAAAGAATTTTAATAAAGTAGGCTTTTAGGTCTCCTGTGATATATTCAACTTCATTTCAAAAGTGTAATCACAGTAATGAAATAAGAAAGAATACACTGAACCCACTTGAAGAATTCTGCCTAAATATTTCTGGGTAAGGTCAAAATGGTTAAGCATTCTTCTAAAATAATGTCATAATTTATACTACTAAGATAAGTAAATAATTGGGTCACTGAAATTATTAGATCTTCTGGTTACCTCTGGGTTTGAGATGATCTTTTTTACATCAAACATTAGTAAAAATTTCTTCTAAATGTCAAATACTGAATAAATTCATGGTCCAGTGGCAGAGATGTTCAAGAAAATGGTTTATTACAGTGGAATGTGCTATAAGACGTATAAGAGAGTTTTGCAAAGTTGTTAAACAGACAGAATTCCTAACCTAGTCTGGGAGGAGTCAGGGAAGACTGTACAACTGATACGATACTTGCAATGGCTCTTAATAGATGACCAAGAATATAAAGTTGACAAGGACATTTTAGACCTAAGGGGGAACATGTGCAAAGACACAGAGGTGTGAAGGTCTCTGTCCAACCACCTCCCAATATTTGGTAATGCCTGAGCATCAGGAGAACTGAGGAAAGAGCACAGAGTGGCCAGATGTGGAGTGGTCTTGCTTCAGGGAGATAGGACAACTTCTACGGACCAGGCAAGAGCCCAGGGTGGAACAGGCTGGGTGGGCTCTATCATGAACTAGATATTCTGATTTTTTTCCAAAAGAGGCATCCCCTAACCAGTTCCAGTTGTATACTGATTGCATTGTGTGACTTATATTTTGTATAAAATATTGCCTTGTTTAAATGAAAAAGTTAATTTGGGCTTTAAGAAATTAGACTATAGGCCAAAATAAACACCTTTGTGGGCAAATTCAGGTCAAACAGGCTTCCACTTTGTAGCCTCTGCTGTGATGTATATAAGAATAATACACAAATTGAATTAATCCTAACCCATGCTATATACAGTCTTCTAGATCTAGAAGCTGGACTTGTAATTCTATATTAATGTTATCAATATATTGTTTTATAGTTTCTTTTCTCATAAAGTGAAGAAAACATTTGAGTTATATAAGAGGTCCAGTTAATCAATGTAATTATATCTTTTTGAATTTTATCCTATAGGACAAGGGTACCCACACTTATATATGTGACAGAATCTTGCAGAATGCTTGTTAAAATTTTAGATTCCTGGCATTAACTCACCCAATAATATCAAAATCCCAGGACCCAGCAATCAGCCTTTTCAGCAAGCTCTCCAGATTTTTCTGATACAGTGGTCTCATAACCACACATTGACAATCTCTTATCTGAAGAATATTCAGTGTGCATGAAAAGATCCAGTGCACACACTGAACATGACCTGAAGCAGAGGGTAATCAAAGTCCAGAAAGCTGAGATAATCAGACTTTAAAATCAGAACCTACCTGATGATGAAGGACCTAAGTCTTTCTCGTTGAGTCTCCTCCTTTAGACTTGAAGTCACTCACCGAGAGAAAACCTGCAAGCAACAGAGAGTCAGGCGCTTCTGCATGATCTGGCTCTGGCTTTCAAGCCATCTATCTTTACCTCTAGGCAATGTGCTCATAATTACAAAAACAATCAAACAAAAACCTACCATACTGCATTTCTTAGTATTTTATGGTCTTGTAGAACCCAGGTCCACCGCCTGCAAAACCCTTTCTCCTATTCTTCACCTAGCAAACCCTCGTCTATCCAGGTGATTTACTCCTCTTATCTCTGGTTCCCACAGCAATTAGTTCAGATGTTTGTAACAACACATATCATTACGAATATATTTATTTTATCATCTCTTTATTAGGCCTTGAGCTATTGAGAAAATTCAGCCTAACTAGTAAATTTAGTAGTCCTTCACCACACCAAGTAATGGACTCAACTTTAAATGTATTTGTGAAAAGACTGCCAATGTGGAGGGCACTGGAGCAATTAAGCCTCAGACAATCAACCCAGCCCAACCATGGCTGAGTTAATTAATAGTCTAAAATCTTTTAGTTAAATCGAGTTCTATTAAGAAATTCTAAATCAGTTCAATTACTAGATATTACATTTTGTATTCCCCTGTCTTACTCTGTGAGATCTATTCCACTGTTAACATCTAGGTTGTTTGCAACGTAGGAGCTTTCTTTACCAGAAAGTTACTGTACTAATAAAGGCCAGGAACTCTATTAAAACACATTTCATAATCAGACTGCAACAGCAGGCAATACCATAAACAGTATGGATGCTGGAGTCAGATAAACCTAGGTTCAAACCACAAATATACCACTGTGTGACTAAGTTACTTTATTACCCTCAGCCTCTATTACTTCATCTGTAAAATGGAAATTGTTTCACAGGGCAAAGAGCTAATTAGATAATTAAATACATGAGAAAGTACCCAGCATACTGGCTAACTCATGGTAGTCACTCACAAATTTGTTACTGCTGTTGCTGTTGTAACAACAGTTGCACCACAGACAAGTCATGATTAGAACCTGCTGACTTTGAAAAAGCACAGATATCAGAGAGGAGAATAACCCTCCCGCAGAGCCTGTTGAGCTTACAGGGCCCAGAGTCTGGTCCTTGATTTTTTTTCTTTTTCGTTTTCAAACTGCTTTATTGAGGTATAACTGATATATAAGAAGCTGAACATATTTAAAGTATACAACTTGATGAGTTTTGACATATGTATACACCCACAAAACCATCATCCCGATTCAGATAATAACTCTATCACCTCTGAAAGTTTCTTCCTTTTCAGTTCCAGAAATTTGAAGTTGTCAGTGTGCTAAGAGTTAACTGATCTCTTGGGAGCTGGTTCATAACAACCAAAATCTCAAGGGATAGATGATAAAGCAGACACTAGCAGATCTGTTAAATTACCAGGGAAGAATAAATCCAACAACTCAGGGCATTCTTTCCCTAGTATATGGTGCACAATATTTCAGTAGTTTGGAAATGAATGTGTCATCAGAAGGTTGCTCAGTAACAAAAAAACAGCAAAGGAATCAATGTTCTTGAAGAATAGTTTAACAAAGATGTAGAAAAGCCAGTGATCTCTCCTTGTCCCCCAATCCTGTTCACTTTTCTAGTGGTCAGATTGTATCTTTTGGATGAAGTTTTTCTATCTTGGGCAAAATTCCTCCTTTTCTAGATTTAAGTAGATAAAACTCCTCTTTTGTTCACAGGAACATTCATACTGTGGATGATTCAGTGACACTTTTTCTTGTTTTAGCCTCATCACTTTAGTAAGGCTTGGACATTGCATATAACTTGGACATTGTGTATAAATTATCTTTGTACTTGTTTGTGAACTGTATGGTTATGTCTGCAGATGATTAAACATTTGGATATTGTGTGCTAAGTCCTATGAAATACCCTCACAGAGGATGAGTTTATGTACTGACAAACATTGAAGTCACTGTGACATGGCTCCTACAGAAATGGCAGCACCAATAGTCACTGGTCCCGCTTAGACACATAAAACATTTTCATTTCACACTACAGAAGGACTGGTAACTTTGACTCTGTAATGTGACTTCAGAGTAAGTGCTGCGGTCATTTCTCAAGGATACTTGACTTTGTGAGTAGTCTTCTCTTCACCTTTGGTAGATGATTTACAGAAATATTTAAATGTGTTTCAGAGTGTTAAACATGTCAGCACATGTCAAAACACAAATTATAATGAAAGTCTATGACCTTAGCACAAACATGTCAATATCAAAAGACCTCTTACTATAATTAATGTCCTCCATGAACTGAGTCTCTTTGAAATGACTTTCTACCAAGCTCTTAAACAAGTTAACTACTGCACATATTTCCTAACTGAAATATTCCTAGCATTAATTTTTATGGAATTAAAGAATTTTAAAGGCTGGAAATTATTTGATCTTGCTCAGAGTGGGAAGACTTTTGTCTCCAAAAAGAGCTTAATAAAAGAAACTCTTTATCTCTGTTAATAGAGCCTGATATACAATTTAATTTGAATCCACATGGTAAGAAGAATTAGTATTGTGAAATAATGAATAAAGTTCAGAAAAGGAAGTTGCATCATAAGTCTGGATATTTGGTACAAAGCAGGGACTCAAGTAATGCCAAATGAGAGCTTTAAACTTGTCATTATGGTGTAAAGTTTTGATTACAAAAGAATTTACACTGCTTTTGACTTGAGATTATTTTGGGGGCATTTCTTTTTTAACTTCAAATTAATAAATGGTTACTGAGCACTGGCTAACACCATGCACTAGTCAGATGCACTACTGTAGGCATCATGGTTAGTAAGAAATCAGGGTTTCAGAGAATTTAAACCTATTTGACAATACATAATTTTTCTGGTTTATAAATCTACAAATTTATAAATTTGCTTTGCTTTGACTTGATTTTATAGGCCATGCTTCAATTACATTTGTCAATTTCTAAATGACTTATTCTTAAAAATAATAAAATCAATTATAAAAACACCTGGGCTGGTAGTCTCTGACTTGCCTGAAAATAATCTGTCAAATAAATTGTTAGTCCTTTAAACAGTTTTTAGGAGGGCTTCCAATTCCCAAACTACTGACTTAATTGTTTTCAATCTGTTATACAGTCAATGAACACGTATGTATGTTTTGCTCAATGCTGGGAACACAATGTGAGTGAAAACAAATGATGGACCATCTTCAATCTGTGTGACTCTTTGAAGGCTTGGATTATACCTTATATTAGATTAGCATGTAGACTTCCATTTTTGGCTAGGTCCTAGCACAAGTGCTCCTTTTGCTATTTTTAGGAATATACATACTGCCTGCAGTTTTCCACCCAGCTCTTGGATGTGTTCTTGTGGGGCAGTGGGACTCACACTTACTCCATTGGCAGAATGCCTGAAAGACAGTGCTCTCTGAAGAAGTAGAGCTGATCTGACATACCAATGAGGAAGAATTTTTCTACAGAACTATGATGCTATTGCATGAATAAATTATACAATTATAATCAGGAATACATTGTTTCATATATTAAAAAGCTATTGAATAAAGCAAAATTGAGAGTTCTGAAAATAAATTTAAGCCAGTGAAAGAAGAGTTAAGTATTTAAATAACATTATTTGAGGATGCTGATGAATTGAAGAATTAACAAGCACATTAAGGTTAATAGAGGATATTCAAGAGTTGTCCTTCATTGGGAAAGAGGACACCAATCATGATGATAAGCAGACTCAGTGAATATGCTCAAAGTATATCCAGGAGGTGTCCTCCAGATGTTCTGGCCACCGTGACTTGCCTGACCCATAAACGTGGCCAGCAGAATGGTCAAAGAGGTTTGAGAAAAAGAGGAATGGCAAAAGTACAAGAATTTCCCATAAGCTGGCATGGGATCCCCGTCAACCATATACACATGCAGAGTTTCTGACACTTGTCTGGGATTTTGGCATTGGGTTCAGTGGATGTTCAGGTGTTCTTCATGCTGCTGTAATGCACATGTGTGTATCCAGGTTGTTGACTGAGCTCAGCTGCATGGAGTGATTCTCCTGAAAACAAAGATCATGTCTTATCCAGATTCGAGTTCTCTGGGCTGAAAATTGAGACTTCACATGGAAAGTGTTCTTCAAAAGTTTGTTGTATGTATGAATGAACAAAACAACATTTTTCTAATCATATGTAATGTAAACCATGCATCCTGTAAAGACAAATTTAACTCAACACCGAAAGTCCAGTTACAATACAACCAAGGTTGACTCATGCACTTGCTAAAGTCACTAACATCCTGTTTTTGAGCATTCTTCCTCAGGGCTACTTTGGCTGCTATAAGCCACATCATTCCCTAATGCACTTCATCTCAGAGAGTAAACGGAATACAGAATGATGTTTCAAGGAGCTTGCCTTGCCTATGAGGTAAGCAGCCAGTGTCCTTGAAGATTTTTTTTTAATTAGATTTATTTGGCCAAGTGGCCTTAGAATATCTGTTTTAGGAAACTGGGGTTATTCATAACTTAGTGAGGCTCTATGTTGTCATTTTTTTGTTTAAAACATGAAGTATGAGTGCTAATATTTTAATAAATTAGAAACTTTTCTATCCCTTTCCTACTTTTGGGCCCCTCCTATTTTTCTACTAATTCAGTGTTTGCTAGTCATGTACCAGATGTAAGCTCAACATCATTGGGTAAAAAGAGTAATAACAAAGAACGAAGAGAGAGAAGGAGGGAGGGATGGAAGGAAGGAAGGAAAGAGAGATAGCTTACTGCTTTTTAGCATAAGATTCTGTGATACATCTTATACATTTCTATACAGGAGTCATTTCATGATTTTTAACAGCCCCCTCCCCCAAAAAGGATTTCAACCAGAGGATACTTATAATACCTTCCGGGGAAGTAATTTTAAAGCCTTCTGTTATGAGTTGAATTGTGTCCCCCAAATATTCATATGTTGCAATTCTAACCCCTCAACTCAGAATGTGACCTTATTTGGAAATAGGGTCACTGCAGATGTAATTAGTTAAGATGATGTCATACTGCGGTAGGGTAAGCCCCTAATCCAATATGACTGGTGTTCTTATAAAAAGGGAAAATTTGGTAGGATTCAGCTGCAGCAGAACTAGATTGGAGTATCCAGAATGGCTTCACTCAAATGCCTGGTCTTTTCCATGGTGGCTCCAGCAGAGCAGCCAGACTTTTTCATGGTGGCTCAGGGCTCCAAAACCAAGTGTTGCGAGAGCTAAGAACTGAAAGCTGCCACTTTCTTAACGCACAACATCATGTCTGCAGTATTTTATTAGTCAGAGCAAGCACAGAGCTTGCTCCCACTTCAGGGGAGGTGACACAGATCCGTGCCTTGATGGGAGGAGTGTCTGGGAATGTGCAGCCTTCCTTAATCTGCCACATGCCTCTTATCAAAGATCACTTCCATGTGTACTTTGAAAAACATTACATTAATTACAATTCACAGATCATTTTGATTTTTCTGAGTCTTTTTTTAGGCAAGGGTTCGTGAATTAAGTGACTAAACATGTCTTCCAATCAGCCCCTACTTTGTCCCTTTCAGTCAGCATTTATGTGTCTCATTATATCCTATGTGTGCATTTATTTTTATAGTTATATTTATAAATGAATTCATAACCCCTCAATAACTATAACATCCTTAAAAGCACCTTGTCTTCTACATCTTATGTAATTTCTCTTAGAGAAAAAAAGGAGGGGACATTTAGATACAAAATGGTCACAAGAAGAATGTCATGCAAAGATGAAGACAAAGATTGGGGTTATGCTTATAAGCCAAGAATGCCAAAGGTTTCCAGAGGACTATTAGAAACTTGGCAAGAGACACAGAACAGACTCTCATAGCCCTCAGAAGGAACCAACCCTGTCAACACCTTGATCTTGGTCTTATAGCCTCTGGAACTGCAAGATAATATACTTCTGTTGTTTAAGTGACCCAGTTTGTGATGCCGTCTTATGGCAGCCCTAGCAAATGAATACGCCTTCCAGGAAGTCATTGGCTGGAAACAACAGCATCTGTCTTGTCATGACAGGCCACTACCACACTCCCCACTGAAACCACACATTGGAACAATCTCGAGTTCTTCCTTGGCTGCGGCTTTAAAAATCACTTAGCATTGAAACAAATGCTGTATCTTATCTGGTGATAACACAAAGCAGAAGCACTAGGGCCAGAGGTGTTCCTCTTAGACCTTGAGCAATGGCAAGGCCAGGGAGCCACTGATGGATACATTACATTACGCTAATGTAAGAGATATTAATGAGTTCAAGGGCAGGAATGAAGCCCTTTCCTTATTGCTATCTCCCATAGATTCCAGCTCAATGCTGAGCACATAACCATTACTTAGTATTTAATCTTTGATATAAGACACTACATGTTTCTTTGAGTCCATTTTGTTTTCAAATCTTCTGAATAAAATATAAGTAAACTTTTTTTTATGATTTATAAGTATCGATAACAATAGGTAGGAAACAAATCAGTGAATTTGTTTTCTTTCTGAGAAAGCTTTTCAGTTAAGATGGCCTCAAAGAAAGACAAGCTAGTCTCTGTCGCCATCTAGTGCAAAGAGAGGGTTATAACTGCATAGAGCTTAAATTTAAACTCGATCATTCCGAAGAAGTCAAGACTATACTTAGAAAAATGCAAGAGTGTAGAGTTCATGTGTAGTGATGCTTCCTATTTCTACTCAAGGTAGGCCAGTGGGGCCTTTCTTTGCTTGTTACATTGTGCCAGTTTACAGGAGCACGACCTCTATCTATTAAACTATTTATTCAATTATCAAATCTCCATCCAGCCTACTATATTCCAGGCACTGTAATGGTAATCAAAAATGGTGTAAGATACTTGATCTACAAAACAGGCAATCGTGTGATATAAGGAAGTCAGACATAAATGTTTGTTTAAATAAAGGTATTTTACGCTTGCTACACTACCAGAAATATTCAAAAGCTCACCCATTTGCAGTTACTCTGTCCACTATAGTCCTACCTCTGGATCCCCCCTAGATGGATCGATCCATTTGGATCCATTCTTGCTTGCTTTCATCTCCCTGGACTTTCCAACCCCTTGGCTTCGTCCCCAGCTTCCTGGTTCAGGATGAAACCACCTTTCGTTTTGATGATTTTCTGGACAACACTTCTTTGACTTTGCTCCTCAGAAATTTTTCTTAAATAAGATTTTTTTTGAAACTCTAACTTCTATACCAGCCTTAGGGAGCCCTTACAAACCAAGAATTATACTGGGAAGCAAAGTCAGCACTACATTAAATCCTCAGGCCTTGAGGTCCCCGTCCACAGCGGATGAGACCAATGTCTTCTTCATTCTGTTTAGGAAATGTAGTACACAGTTCTGTGTACCCAGCTGTCAGCAATTACCATTATACTTGCCTAAAGCATCTGCTTTGATGGTGTCCCAGTTCAAGAAAGGTGCCAGAAAGCTTATCAGGTGGGTGTGCTCCTTGCCACCAAGAAAGAAAACTCTCTACTACTTGGAGTGCCAATTAGTATGGATTTCAGTGGGCAGATTACTTCACAGGACCCCCCCAGTTTTTCCCTGAGCCAGATGCTTATTGTAATAATAGGCCCTGAGTATGTTCCTGAAGAAATGTGAACTAGCCAGCCTTGTGACTGTACCCTCTGTTAAGGGCTGAATTGCATTCCTCACAATTTGTAAGATGAAGATCTAAACTCCAGTACCTCAGAATGTAACCATATTCAGAAACAGGGTTTTTAAAGAGATAATCAAATTAAAATGAGTTCATTAGGTGGGCCCTAATCTAATATGACTGATGTCCTTATAATAAAAGGAAATTTGGACATACAGAGAGACACCAGACAGGTGCACTCACAGAGACAATCATGCAAACACACGTAAAGAAGGCAGCCATCTGCAAGCCGAGGAGAGAGGCCTCCTCAGAGGAGAAACCAACCCTGCCAACCCTACCTTGATCATAGATTTCCAGTCTCCAGCACTGGAAGAAAATTAATTTCTGTTGTTTAAACCTCCCAGTCTACAGTATTTTGTTAAGGCAGCCTACCAAACTAATACATCTTTCTATGCAATCACTCCAAATCTTGGTTCAATGTTCTTTTCCTTCCAGAAAATTTGACTCTATAGAGTCTTCAACTTGAGTAACAACCTTACTTCTTAGAAGATGAAGTAGTCTTTCCCTTAAACTGGACTCTTCTTTGGGGAAGTTAATGATTTTTTTCAGCCAGACTTACGTTTGATCAGGGATGAATGATTGTCTTTCTTAGGGGAGATCAGTAAAGTATCAAAGAAATTCTCTCAGCCCCATATATTCATCAGGTCACTTCCCTCATAATTTATCTCTGGATCTAGATCCTCCTGAGATGACTGAAGAGGGACATCCAGCCCCTTAGTGATAACATCTTTCATGTTGCTTCCAGGAACTTGTAGAATGTGTCAAAATAAGACATTAATTAAGTACCTCCAAAGCCACATTCTGATCTCTGCTGAGACCTCAGTTCCCTCTTTTCCCAATTTTCTCAAATCATGTTCAACTATAATATTCTATCTAATCCCTTGAATCAAGTTATACTGTATGGCGAACACCAGAGGACGTTATAACCCAAGTTACACACATCTCAGTCTATCCTGGTGTCTCAGCACTCTAACTCTTCCACCCATTTTCATTGTCAGAGCTTTAATTTCAGTCTTTATTTCTAATCCCTTCTCCTCACTCTCACCAAAGTGATATTTTAAAAAATTCAAGTCATATTCGTATTGCTTCACACTTGGTTAAAAAAATCCTTTAGTACCTAAAATATGAGCTATAAAGCTCCTAAATTGGCATCGGCTACTCATGGGACAATCCCAGTGTTATCTCCTGCTACTCCCAGTTCCACATTTAATGATCAGGTCACATCAATCTATTTATCTTTTCCTGAATGCAAAATGACATTTTACAACTCCAAGTTTAAATACATGTTATTCTACTTGGCTTGGAAGGCTTTTCCTTTACATACTCACATTTGGGCCAGTATAAAAATAAAAGACTGAAAAGGAGGGAGTACTCCAAACTCAGTATCACTAATTATCAGAGAAATGCAAATCAAAACTCCAATGAGATATCACCTCACACCAGTCAAAATGGCTATCATTAAAAAGTCCACAAATGATAAATGCTGGAGAGGCTGTGGAGAAAAGGGAACCCTCCTACACACTGTTGGTGGGAATGTAGTTTGGTACAGTCATTATGGAAAACAGTATAGAGATTCCTCAAAAAACTAAAAATAGATTTACCATATGATCCAGCAATCCCACTCCTGGGCATATATCTGGAGGGAACTCTAATTTGAAAAGATACATGCACCCCAATGTTCATAGCAGCAGTATATATAATAGCCAAGACATGGAAGCAACCTAAATGTCCATCAATAGATGATTGGATAAAGAAGCTGTGGTATATTTATACAATGGAATACTACTCAGCCATGAAAAAGAATAAAATAATGCCATCTGAACATGGATAGCCCTGGAGATCATCATTCTAAGTAAAGTAAGCCAGAAAGAGAAAGAAAAATACCATATTATATCACTTATACGTGGAATATAGAAAAAGAAGAAAAAGACACTAATGAAGACTCATCTACAAAACACTAATGAAGACTCATCTACAAAACAGAAAGAGATTCACGGGCATAGTAAACAAACTTATGGTTACCAGGTGAAAGGGGGTGGGAAGTAACAGATTCAGGAGTTCAAGATTTGCAGATATTAACTACTATATATAAAAACAGATTTAAAAATTTCTTCTGTGTATCACAGGGAACTCTATTCAATATATTGTAATAACCTTCAGTGAAAAAGCATATGAAAATGAATATATGTGTACATATATGGGTGTGTGTGTGTGTGTGTGTGTGAGACTGGGACATTATGCTATACACCAGAAACTGATACATTGTAACTTCAATAAAAAAAAAATCAAAATCATGGTAAGACATCACCTCACACCTATTAGAATGTGTATTACCAAAAAGAAAAGAAACAACAGGTATCATAGAGGATGTGGAGAAAGGGAACATTTGTGCACTGTTGGTGGAAATGTAAAACTATACAGCCACTATGGAAAATAGTATTGAGATTCCTCAAAGATTAAAACTATAGCTACCATATGATTCAGCAATCCTACTTCTGGATATGCATCCAAAGGAAATAAAATCAGTATCTCAAAGAGATATCTGCACTCCCATGTTCATTGCAGCATTATTCACGATAGCCGAGATAAGGGCTAAATGGATAAAGAAGATGTTGTGTTTATATACAATGGAATATTATTCAGCCATTTGCAATGGCATGGATGGACCTTTAGGGCACTATGCTAAGTGAAATAAAACAGACAGAGAATGACAAATACTATACAAATACAAATACAAATACTATCTCACTTATATGTGGAATCTAAAAAAAAAAAAAAAAAAAGCCAAACTCAGAGAGTAGAATGGTGGTTGCTGTTTGCTAGTGGCTAGTGAGTGGGTGAAATGAAGAGATATTGGCCAAAGGTGCAAACTTCCAGTTATAAGATGAATAATTTTGGGACTCTAATGTACAGCATAGTGATTATAGCCAACAATACTGTAAATACTGATTTCAAAGTTGCTAGGAGCATAGATCTTAAATATTCTCACCACAAAAAGAAATGCTAATTAGGTAAGGTGATAGATGTGTTGATTAACCCTACTGTAGTAATCATTTTGCAATATATGAACATATCAATTGTACACCTTAAACTTTCACAATGTTATGTGTCAGTTATATCGCAATAAATCTGGGGAAAAAATAAAATTAAAAAAAAAGATACTCCATCATACTAGAAATTGGAAATCTAACATATACTTTTCACCAAGATCTGACAGACTTCCTCCTGAACCTGATATGGGATAAGAGAGAGAAAAAAACGGAATCAAAAATTACTTCTAGATTTTTGGCCTAAGTATGTGAGTAAATGCTAGTGCTATTAAAGTAAGTAGGGAAGACTAGAGACACATAAGCATCCAGAAATGTGTCAAATTTTGGCTATTTCTTTTTCAGACAGAAAATTTCATGGAGTTTCTAAATTTCTTTTCTTTGCAGTGTGCATTAAAGTATCTCCAAAGCAGAATTGTGGTTTGGTGCTTTATACATAGTGGGTAGTCAGGTCAGCAACCTTCCTCAGTCTTAGTTACTGCCTCCGTCTGAATCTTCGTGAGGGTATCCCTAAAGCACAGCTCTCTTCTGATCTTTCCCCCTGGGCACAATCAGGTCAGCCTAACTTCCAGCCATAAAGCCTCACTCTACAGGAACTCAACAGGTGAGTTGGAAATGGTATTAAAGAAAGAAATTCAGAGGGAAGTGGGACCCTGGGCCAGATGTCAGTAAACCTCTTTTCTCTCTTTTTTGGGTCAACCACTTGTATTATGGTTGCAGTGAATCTTGTCTAAAAGAGGAAAGAGAAGCAAATACACTGTCAAAGTCAAACAAGAGGGGAAAGTGAGAAGAGAAAATAAAGACAAAAAAGGAAGAGGACTCAAGAAGCAAGCAGAAAACCACAAAAGGGAGAAAAATTTAATTATCTATAAGTACCTACTATGTAACAGGTATTCTGCTAGTTGATTTACATAAAATATCTCTATTAGTCCTCACAACAACTCTGATAAAGAAGTACTATCATACCCTTTTACAAATAAGCTCAATTCAATAAGGACCATCAACTTGCCCGAGACGAGCAAAGTAAATGAAAGACGCCAAGGCTGCATTCTGACTACAGTAAAGAAGACAGTTAGGAGGGAATTTCTGGTTGTGTTTTTGAAAATCTTGGCAATAATTTAAATTTATAACCTTCTCTGAAAATGAGGACATATTTCATGTGACATAAATAATTCAGTAATAGCCATGATTACAATCTGTTACTTAAAAATAAGGCATCCAATCACAACTGTACAATAATGAAACTGAGAGCATGTCTTCTCCACACCACCACACACCATTCACCTTCACTTGAGAAATGAGAAAACGGTGAACAGAGATTATAAAGGATCACTCAAGTAAAAGGACATTTAGTGGATTCCTGAAGGATCAAGATGCCTATATATGGTGAAGCTAATGTCTCAAAGAGTTCTACATTGAAGGAAGTGTTCCTTAAAACGAATGGCCCTTCATGTTCTGTGAAGAACATTTATTCTCATGAGTCTTGTCTTTAAGCCATGATGAGCAACAGATGAGTTACTTACGTCCCTTCATCCATCTTTGGTGGGCTTCATATCAAGTATAACTTCATATCATACATATTACAAAACCTTCCTTCAGTCTAAAGGTAAAACTGCCAACCTTATTCATTCCCTTAACTTCACTTAAATTAACCAGATTGATTGATTTCATAACACAATCAGGAGAAGAGTAAAGTTCCCCTTCCTGAAGTCAACATAGACAGGAATGTGTTAATTTCTTGTTTGAACAACATGACAATTAGAACAAATCAGCTACTGACTATAATTGGATCTATGGGACATTGTCCCTGGTGTTTCAGAATTTGTAATTCTGCACAAATAGTTTTCTAACTTTAATTTGCTACATGAATTAGAAACTTTTCACAAGCAACAAATAACTTAAATTGCCTTACAGTGCCAGTGATTGGCCCTTTGGAAGATGTTTCTGGAGCACAGATGTCAGGGCAACTTTGGCTACATGAAGGAAATCTTGGCTATATGTCCCACCATGAGAATATATCTGTCAACATCTTCCTGGGTTTGAGATGGAAACTCCAGGCTTCTGCCTAAATTTTCAACATTTTAAGTTAATTAATCTGTGGTTACAGAAATCTATCTTTTTTTATTTTTTACTCACTAAATCTCCCAAATTGTTTTGGACAGGACCGTACCAGTGGCAGAAGAAACTGAACTTGGAAAGCAGGACGGTTCCTAAGTAAGAAGACTGTTACCAAACTAAGGTAAGAAAATCATTCCAAATGGTTCAGAGGTAAATGGATGTCTTCACCATAGATCAGTTACAAATGTGGTTTTGGAAAAAGAAAGAACACATAAGACTATTTCTTTCTTCAGTCTCATGATATTTATGAAATAAAACTTGCCTCTTCCCTAACATTGCTTAAAGAAATCTTGCAGCAAAAATAGCACCTTGAAATTTTCCTCATAAATAACAAATTCCTTTAAACATATATTATTATCAACAAGCTAGAGAAGCATTTAAGCACAGACCACAAGTTGATGAGAAGAAAAAATACCAGAAAATATGAAGGGAGAGAATCTTATGTTTTATATATAGTATGTGATATTAATACTTCTATGCATATATATAGATGACTGTAATATAATAAAATGTTCCAGGCAAATATGACATCTGTAACAATTTTTTTCTTCCTGGGATTTTCCCACTACCCCAAAGTTGAGGTCATTATATTTGTGCTGTGTTTGCTGATGTACCTGAGCACCTTGCTGGGTAATATAATTCTGATCTCCATCACCATCCTGGATTCCCACCTACACACACCCATGTATTTCTTCCTCAGTAATCTCTCCTGTTTAGACATCTGTTATACCTCTTCTGCTTTCCCTCCAATGTTGACAAACTTTGTTTCAGGGAAAAACACTACCTCATTCTTTGGGTGTGCTGCTCAGATGTACTTCTCTCTTGCCATGGGCTCCACTGAGTGTGTGCTCCTGTCCATGATGGCATATGACCGATATGTGGCCATCTGCAACCCCCTGAGATACCCCATCATCATGAACAGGAAGGTTTGTGTGCAAATTGCAGCCAGCTCCTGGGCAACAGGTTGCTTAACCGCCTTGGTGGAAACAGTGTCTGTGTTACAGCTGTCTCTATGTGGTAACAGTGTCATAAATCATTTTGCTTGTGAAATTCTGGCTGTGTTGAAACTAGTTTGTGTGGACAACTTCATGGTGCAGCTAATCATGTTGGTGATCACCATACTTCTTGTTCCCATGCCAATGCTTCTAATTTGTATCTCTTATGCATTCATCCTCTCTAACATCCTGAGAATCAGCTCAGCGGATGGTCGAAGCAAAGCCTTTTCAACATGTGCAGCCCACCTGACTGTGGTGGTTTTGTTTTATGGGACAGCTCTTTCCATGTACCTGAAGCCCTCAGCTGTAGATTCACAGGAAATAGATAAGTTTATGGCTTTGGTATACGGTGGATTAACCCCCATGCTGAATCCTATCATCTACAGTCTACGAAACAAAGAGGTGAAAGCAGCTGTGAAAAAATTGCTGATTAGAAAGTCTTTGGTATTGTCTTAATTTCTGTCCTCAAATAATATGGGAACAAGCACACTCATCTGGATCATCCACAACATTATCCAGAAAGCTGCAAAATTGTTGATATAATCCACACCCTGGAAAATACTCATTTTCAAAAGAAGTTCAATATTAAGTCCAATATCTTGATTTACCTTGTAAATAAAATTTTGATATTAATAAATCATTTAGGCAGAATGAATTAAGTTTCCAGTGAAGTATTTAGCATTCATTGAATATTAAGATAATATTAAAATTATACAATTGTTTATTTTTTTATATTTGACTTGCTATATCATCCAAGTGTCCAACTCTACCATCACCATGACAATAACCAATACACTGGGTGTTAAGATTTTAAGCCTAGTATATTGTGATATAATGTATCCTCATATAATTTGCAATTATGTCTGAAATTATAAGAAATCGTGTTTTTATAAAAGTGTGGGTATACTTCAAGGTATAAATATATCATAGTTCATAAATCTAAGACATAAATTTCAGAGCTCTACCTAGTTTAAATGTTCCAATGTAAAAAATATGGTTTTAGATTTGATAAACCATCACATAAATGATTGTGTTTATTTAGGATGTGTATGTGAGGGAGGAGTAAATATCTGTGTATGTTGAGCTCACGCTCAACTTAAATCCAAGTCAGAATTTCTAGGGGAGAGATCAGCTAATCTGTATGTTTTATAAGATCTTATAATTCTTATCATGTAAGAATTATGGGAACTCTGACTCAGAGCATTAAATGGAAAAGGCTGAATCCTATTACCTAATGCCTTTAGAATGTAGAGAGAAAAAAAGATACATTGTCAAGGAAATGAAAATATCCCATACCAGAACTGATCAGAATTTAGGGAAAATATGTGCAGTGCTTTGTTATAAAATGCTAGGGAAAGGGAGAATCCATTTAAAAATGTGAAAAGTTTAAGTACACAGCACTTGGAACTGTGTTCAAAGGAGAGCTGTTTAAATGAAAGGTTTCATTCTGCCTTGTTTGCTGCAGCTCTCATTTTTGTAGAGAAAAAAAGTAAAAACCAAGTTCATGAATTTAATTTGAAAAACGCACTCTAAATATACTAGAAGGAAAAATATTTTAGAGGCTTTTGAAATCTGCTTAGTTTATTTTTTAATAAATCACTAGTGGAGCCTCCTATCAATAAAAGACAATCACAATAGAATGATCCTAGAAGCTAGAGTGAGAAGAGTAGAGTTTGAGACCTTGGTTTGGCATCAATAGCTCTCTTCTTAAGATATGAATCATGCTCATATATCATAGGATTACTACAAGTTCTTAAAACAAATCATCACATGTTGTGTTAAGATCAGTTTGTAGAGGACAGTTTTAGAGTCAGGAAGACTTCAGAAACCTATTGTAGTAATTCCAAGAAGATGTTCTTCCAGGCCAGAGTGATAGTTGTGGAGATTGTGAGAAACAGTCAAATTCTGGATATATTAAGAAGGTAGAGCCAACAGGATTTCTGGAAGGATTGGGTATCAGTGATAGAGGAAGAGAGGCATCAACAATGACTTCAAAGATTTCAGATTGAAAAGTGGGAAGGACACAGCTGTGATTCACTGATTTAGGAAAGTCTGTAATTGAAGTGAATCTATGGGAGAACATCAGGCATTCACTACAGACATGTTAGGTTCAAACTGTCAATTAAACATGACAACTACAGGGGAAAATATACAAGTCTTGTGTTTAGAGAAGAAGTCTGGGCTCTGGATAAAATTTGGGAGCCATCAGCATATGAATGATATTTAAAATCAATTAAGATCACCAAAGTAGTGAGTATAGATAGTAGAAGAGAAGGGGTTGATCCGTGGGGCATCATATCAGCAATACTCAGTATTGCAGATCTTTGACACCTTGCAGGGGTGACAGATGATAGTGTGGCCTCTCCATCCTCTATGTATGATTATAGATCTGGGCATACTACTGTCCACCCTGTCCACACATTTGCCATTCTGTATAAAATTATTATTACAGTAGCTATATATTTATTCATATGGATTTAAAATATATACCATCCCCCTATTCAAGATTATTTCTAATCAGTGTCTCTATAATCATTCCTCTATTCAAGATAACTTCTAATCAGTGCTTATTATCACTAATGCTTAAATGAACACCTTCTTATGTTTGATTTTCCACCTCTCTTTTTTTTATTGAAGTATATTCACTTAGCTTTTATTATATCTTAAAATAAATTCCCACAAGTGGGTTTACTTCATCAAAGGCAATGAACAATTTTATGGCTCTTGACAGAAAAGTTTTATGCTATATCTTCAGTATGGCATTAGTGGGAGTTCACATGCAGTGGGGAATTTGAGAATCGGGCCCATCTCTGGGAGTTGAAAATATGTATATAATAGACTATAGAATAATGACTAGAGTTATTATTATCAAATGTTGAATAAAAGTTGTGAAAGTGTGCACCCTTGTCTTGTTCCTAATCTTAGAAGAAATGCTTTCTGCTTTTCTCTGTTGAGTATGATGTTGATGTAGGTTTGTCATACATGGCTTTTATTATGTTGACGTATGTTCCCTGTATACCCAGTTTGTTGAGAGTTTTTATCATAAATGAATGTTGGATTTTGTCATAAGCTTTTTCTGCATCTTATTGAGATGATCATATGATTTTTTTCTTTAATTTGTTAATGTGGTGTGCCACATTGACTGATCTGTGGATACTGAACCATTCTTACATTCTTGGGATAAATCCCACTTGATAATGGTGTATGATCATTTTCATATATTGTAGAATTTAGTTTTGTTCAAATATTTAGTAATATGTAGTAATATTTTGTTGAAAATTTTTTATCTATATTGAACAGTTATATTGGCCTATAATTTTCTTTTTTGTGATGTCTTTGATATTGAATGATTTGGGCCTCATAGAATGAGTGAGGAAGTGTTCCTTCCTTTTCAATTGTTTTGAATAGTTTGAGAAGGATAGGTGTTAATTCTTCTTTAAATGTTTGGTAGGATTTTCCTGTGAAGCTGTCTAGGCCTGGACTTTTCTTTCTTGGAAGTTTTTTTTAATTACTAATTCAATTGTATCACTGGTAACTGGTCTGTTCGTATTTTCTGTTTCTTCCTGATTCAGTCATGGAGATTGTACATTTCTAGAAATTTATCCATTTCTTCTAGGTTGCCCATTTTATTAATGTATAATTGTTCATAGGAATGTCTTATGATCCTCTGTATTTCTGTGGTATCAACTGTAACTTCTCTTTTATTTTTGATTTTATTAACTTGGGCCTTCTCCCTTTTTTTTCTTGATGCATCTGACAAAACGTTTATCAATTTTGTTTATCTTTTCAAAGAACCAGCTTTTAGTTTCATTGATCTTTTCTATTGTTTTTTAGTCTCTATTTCATTTATTTCTGCTGTGATCTTTATTATTTCTTCTACTAACTTTGGTTTTGTTTGTTCTTCTTTCTCTATTTCCTTAGAATACATTATTTATTTGAGATGTTTCTTATTTCTTGAGGCAGACTTATATCTTTATAAACTTCCTGCTTAAAACTAATTTTGTCATGTCCCATATATTTTGGATCACTGTGTTTCCATTTTCACTTGTTCCCAGGTATTGTTCAAAATTTCTCCTTGATTTCTTCAGTGATTCATTGGTTATTTAGAAGAATATTGTTTAGATTCTACCTGCTTGTGTTTTTTGCAGTTTTTTTCCTTGTAGTTAGTTTCTAGATAGTTTCTAGATTCATTGTTGTGGTTGAAAAAGATGCTTGGTATGATTTCAGTCTTCTTAAACTTATTGAAATTTGTTTTGTGGCCTACTATGTGATCTATTTGGAGAATGTTTTATATGCATTTGAAAATAATGGGTATTCTGCTCTTTTTGTATGAAATGCTCTCTATATATCTCTTAAGTTCATCTGGTCTAATGTGTCATTTAAGCCAGTGCTTCCTTAATGATTTTCTCTCTGGATGGTATTTCCATTGATGTAAATGGGGCATTGAAATCCCCTACTATTATTACGGTACTGTCAATTTCTCCCTTTATGTTTGTTAATATTTGCTATAAAGCGTTTAGGCGTTCCTATGTTGGGTACACATATATTTACAACTGTTGTATCTTTCTGTTGGATTGATTCCATGATTATTATGTAATATCTTTTTTTGTCTCTTGTTACAGTCTTTGTTTTAAAGTCTATTTTGTCTTACCTAAGTGTTGCTACCCTAGCTTTCTTTTTGTTTTCATTTGCATGGAATAGCTTTTTCTATTTCCTCACACAAAGCTCAGTGGTAGAGTGCCTGCCTGGCATGCACAAGGTCCTGGGTTCAATTCCCAGTACCTTTATTAATAAACAAACAAACAAATAAACAAACAAACCTAATTACCTCCCTCTCCCCTCTCCAAAAAAAAAAAAAAAAAAAAAAGAGGCAAAAAGAAAAACTGGGGTCATGCCAAATAAAAACATTCTAAAATGTCAGAGGGTCTACAACTCCTTACTTAACTAAACAAGATAAAGGAGAAAAAAAACGGAAGGAGAGTCAGAGATCCCTCAGGGAAAGAGTAAAAGTGGCTTTAGTAAGCTAATGCTGTTACAAGTTTTTCTCCATTTCTGCAGAAGGGGAGAAGGAAGCTAAAGCAATCATTTAAGGAAATTCTACTTCACAACATAGACAGATGAGGGCACTCCAGACCAACAAATATTATAAACCAGCCCAAATTATAAAATAAACAATGAAAGTAGACTATACTCAAGGCTATTATAAAATGAAATAAAAAATAAGAAACAAAATCCCTCAGATGATGGAAACTCCTGTCCCTCACCTTCAATTAAAAAGGAGCAAATTAAAATTGTAAAACAACATTACAAATCAATGACAATATTCTCCAACAAGCATTTGAAGGCATTAAAAACACTTGAAACAGAAATTCAAAAATTAAAAGGAAATTGATCAAATAATGGATCAGGAATGAATAAAAAGAAAATTGATTGAACTCAGGAAACAATAAGTAAAGACAAAACCATCTTAGAAATGAAGACTAAAATAAAGGTAGCCAAGGTAAAATAAATTAAATGAAATTTAATGAGGGCATTGAACAAAGGGAAGAAATCAACAAAATGAAAATAAGATAAAGAAAATGTATCCAGTGAAACAGGCAAAACGAAATGTCATTTCCTTTACAAATATATTAAATTTGATTCCCTAAAATAAAAAATAAAACAGTAACATAGAATTAATATTTAAAGCTTAAGTCCAGAAAAACTTTTGTAAATAAAGAACTGAAAGTATCTATCAGGTGCCTGGAAAAATAAGCTCAGGATAATCAGTTCTAACAGGTATCTCAGTAAAACCACTGGAGTTTAAAGACAAATACAAAATCTTCAGATCTTTAAAGCAAAATGGTTAACACATTATAAGGGCAAAAGAATTAGTCCAACATTAGCTGAAAAGATCAGACAGTGCAGTTGCATTTTCAAAACACTCAAGAAAGAAAATGCATACCAAGAAACTTATATCTAGTTAAGCTATCCTTCAAATATCAATGCTATTGAAAAATAATTTTAAACATGTGAGATCCAAGGACTGTTGTACTCACAATCCCCTTTTAGAGTTGATAAGAGGATAATCTTCACTCAAACAAAAGATAAATGGGAAAATTGGATAAAGGATAAGCAGTGAGCATTTAATGTATTTAATTACAGATCTAAGAACAAAATATTAGTGAGAATATGGGTGCCAGAATAATATATGAATATTGTATGTTCTGAAAAAGCGAAAAATGATAATACAACCAGAAAGGTAAAAGGGAACATCTGTTTCTAATAAGTTAACTACTGCCATGCTTGCAATCCCACCATGAACTTTTAGAAGACTGAACAAAACAGACGACACAACAGTTTTTAAATATTGAACAAGGAAGGCATGACTGTAATCTCTGGAAGAAGAGACTAGAATTAAAGAAAATTTATGATTACTCTTTAGACTCTGGCTCGTGGAGGAGGATCCCAAACAGATCACAGTGGTGTCACTAAATTGTGCAAAGTCAGAAAAGAGTTCAGTGGGCTGAAGCGCCTGGTTTACAGGGAAGAGCTCTGGAGACGAAAATTATAAGCAAATAAATAGCTCCAAATACCATCACAGATTCCATTAAATTGGTTGCTGAATGCTAAAGCATACATACAGAACAGTGAAATAACATGAGCTCAGGAAAAGAAGAACTAATGGGGAGGTATAAGCCATACCAAATCCAAAGCTCACAAAAGTTTGAGGGACATTTGAGTCCAAAGCAACTAGAGTGAAAGATCTTCACTGAACATACAGAGCATTTAGAGATCTGTGAATTGCTAGCTAGCAGTAGGGCCAGTCCTAGGACAGGGATTCTCAAGTGCAGAACTATTGACACATTGGGCGGAATAATTCTTTGCTGTAGGGGTATGTCCTGTGCACTGTAGAATGTTTAGAAACTTCTGTGGTTTCTACCCAATTAATTCAGTAGCAGCGCTCCCCTCACTGCAAGTTTTGACCACCCAATCTTTATCCAGACATTGCCTAATGACATCTGTCCCTCAGGAGCAAAATTATTAACAGTTTTAAAATAAATCACATCCACTGATATAGGGTAAATGCAACTCTAGTGGTACACTCATGAAGCTTAAAAACTTGCTTCAGAGGGGTCAGGGTAATCTGCAAGTATCTGCCTGCTAGAATATATCCAACACAATTTAATAGGAGACCCCCAAATCCAGTACTCAATGGCATAAAGTTCTAAATGACCAGCATACAGCCCAAAATAACAAAAAAAAAAAAAAAAAAAAAAAAAAAAAAAAAGGAAAAAGGCAGGATAATCTTTCCCATAACCAGGAAAAATACAAAAGCCATTCATTCAATAGACACAGTTTGGGAAATGATAGAGACAAAATTAACAGATAAGCTATTATAATTACTCAGAATTTAGAGAAAAGGAAGAACACAATGAAGATAAAAGTTATTTCTAAAAAATAACTTCTGGAAATTGAATATACAATTTTTTAAAATAAAAATGTTACTATGTGGGATGAATAATATATTATAGAATGCAGATGGAAATACAAATGAACTTGAAGACATAGCAATAAAATGATTCAAAATGAAGCATAAAAAGAAAAAGACTGAAAAAATAATTAATATAGCTTCAATGACTTATGGGAAATATCAAGCAGTTTGGCCAAGAGGCCTGCAGGGACATTAAAATGACACTAGCCCCTTCATGCATGTGGAAGCCACATGGTTTCTGTCACAAGTACTCAACTCTGGCATTATAGCATGAAAGAAGTCACAGACACTATGTAAATAAATGAGCATGCTATGTTCAATTCATACTTTATTTATGATTATAGAGATGGAGAAGAGAAGATTATCATTTACCAGCAGACAGGATCAAGGAAGGGTGCAAATATAAATGGGTATATATTCATCAGGGTTCTGCACAGAAACAAAACTAACAAGATGTGTTTGTCTCTCTGTGTGTGTATGTGTGTATATATATATATATATATATATATATATATATATATATAAAGAGAGAGAGAGTGAAAGTGAGAGACAGAGAGGGGTTAGTGAAGAGAGACAGAGATTTTAAGGAACTGGCTCATGTGATTGTCGGAGCTGGTAAGTCTAAAATCTGCAGGGAAGGCTGGCAGGCTGGAAATTCCAGGAAGAGTCGATGTTGCAGTCTTGAGTGTGAAGGCAGTCTGGAGGCAGAATTCCTTCCATTTCTGACTACCTCAGTCTTTTCTCTTAAGGTTGTCAACTGACTGTACGAGGTCCACCCACAGTATGGAGGTAATCTGTTTTACTCAAAGTCTACTGGTTTAAATGCCAATCACATCTAAAACAACTTTCACAGCAACATCCAGACTGCTTGGCCAAACAATGGTGTACCATAGCCCAGCAAAACTGACACATAAATTTAACCATCAGTAGTAAAAGGGGAATTTCCTGGTAGTGATGGAACAGGTAAATATTTTGATTATGGTAGTGGTTACAAGAATCTATATATAGGGAAAAACTGCATAGAACTACACACACACACGAGTACAAGCAAAAATGGTGAAACTCAATATATTCTAGAGCATAGTTAATAGTACTGAATCAATGTAAATTTTGTGGTTTTGATATTGTACCATTCTAACATAAGGTATCACAACTGGGGGAAATGGAGTGAAGGGTGCATGATACTCTATATACTATTTTTGCAATTTTCTATGAGTCTGTAATCATCACCAAATTAAAAGGTTTTTTTTAAAAAACTTTATGGACACTCAAGTTTTATTATTCTTTTAATTATTTCAACAGTTTAAAAATGTAAACATCATTCCTAGTTCATGAACCACACAAATATAGGGGCAGGCCAGATCTGGCCCAGGGTCATTTTTTTTTGCTGACTGCTAAATTAAATAGTATTTCTCCATGTCAATAATTATATTCTGGTTATGGTTGAAAAAGAAAGTCTTTGAATGATTTTAGGAAAGACAGAGTGGAATATTTAAGGGTAAAGAGACATAACCTATGTACCTTTCTCTCAAACATTTCTCTATATACATATTTATACATTCACACATATATATAAAAAAATGTGGCAAGATGTCAATATCTGAAGATCTTGGGTGAAGGCTTAAAGAGACTTCTTTCTGTGATTCTTGTAACTTTTCTATGAGTCTGAAATTATTTCAAAATAAAAATTACTTACACACACACATATGTCTAGTATTTGCTAGGCAGGTGATATGATTTTTAAATTTCTCTTATTAAATTATTACCCGCCTGCAAAAATATCATATTACTTGATGTCAATGTCACTATAAACGTTTCCCGAAAACTTTGCAGCTCTTGTTTGTGTCTAGACGTATGTAAATACATATATAGACTTTTCATTTTGGAAATGTTCAAATAATCATAAAAAGAAAGATATTTAATGAAACCTCATGTACGAGTCACACAGTTTTAACAATTGCCAGCTCACTGGTTCATCAATATCAATATCCACTCATTCCCATTCTCCATATTTTTAAGCAAATACTTTCATTTCTTGATGTTTACTTTATATAGATATGTGGGGAGAAGGGAAAAGGAGTGGCAGTTGATTCTAACAGGAAGACAAAGGAGAGATGCTTGTCTCTAACAAATGGTAGCTTAAAAAAATAAAAAGTGCTAGCTAATGCCATTTACCTTCAATTGGAGTCACCACTTCAATTCTGAAATTCTGAGTCAAGAGGAAAAGTCAAGCTCAACATCCTCTACAAAGGGAATTACTATGAATTTGGCACTATGCCAGGCACTTTGTACAACTTACTGAATCTTTATAATAACACTCAGAGCTCTGTTCAATTACTCCCTTTTTTCAAATAAGGAAATTACATTTCAGAAAGAATGAATAACTTTCCTGATATTAAGCAATTTGTGGGAGCAGAATTTATACTCTTGCCTTACTGTTTCCAAAAGAGTATGTGTGATATTTTCCACTGTATTGCCACACAGTACACCAAAAACACTCATTTCAGATATCACTGGGGAGAAGATTCTAAAGGAATTAATTGTCTTTGTGAAATATGGATCAGAACCTATTAGAATCTGAGTTTATAGCCAACTACTGTTCTCAGTGATTCTAGCTAAGCTGAGCTAGTGAAGACAAAGAATAAAAATACCTCTCTATAATCTTGCTTTCCCCAAAGAAGTCCTCAGTGATTGCCCAATGATGCCATGTCTAGTCTTTAAACACTAAATATATTTCCCTTGGGTCTTATTGGTTACCAGCTTTCCGACTCAGCAAATATTTTACAGCAGCCTTTACATCCTTATTTCTCAAGCTATAGATTATAGGATTTAGCATTGGGGTCACCACCCCATAAAACAGGGAAACAAGCCCCTCCCTAGCTTGTGAATTGTCTTGTCCAAGGAGGTCTTGAGACTTGGGTTTGGCATACATAAAGAAGATGGTACCATAAAATATGATCACCACAGTCAGATGCGCTGAGCAGGTGGAAAAGGCCTTGCGTCTCCCTGTGGCTGAGTTCATTCTTAAGATGGTGTAGAGGATGAACATGTAGGAGAAAAAAATGACCAACAGTGGAAAAACCAGGAAAGCCATATTTGACACTGCTAGGGTAACAATATTGAGGGATATATCAGCACAAGCTAGCTTGAGGACAGCCAATATCTCACACAAGAAATGATTGATGATATTATTTCCACAGAAGGGCAACTGCATGGCCAGAGATGTCTGCACAATTGAGTTGATTCCGCCAGAAAGCCATGACACAGAAGCCATCAGTACATATACCACTTTGCTCATGATGATGGGATATCTCAGAGGGTTACAGATAGCCACGTATCGGTCAAAAGCCATCATGCCAAGGAGGAAACACTCTGTCGACCCCATTGCAAATCCAAAGAACATCTGCACTGCACATCCAGAGAAGGAAATGTTCCTCTTCTTTGAGATTAAGCTCACCAAAGTTGAGGGAACAGAGGAAGATGTATAGCAAATATCCAGGAAAGAGAGGTTGCCCAGGAAGAAGTACATGGGGGTGTGAAGACGGGAATCAAAGACGCTCGCTATGATCAGAACACCATTGCCAATTAGAATCAATAGGTACATAACTAGAATTAGAGCAAAGAAGACAATCTCAAGTTTTGGGTAACCAGAGAGTCCCAGAAGAATGAATTCTTTCACAAATGTCTCATTTATTCTATCCATGTTCCAGCTTTTAGGATGTCAAAGGAATACCTAACATAAAATATTTTCACTTCCAAGTAACAACAGATATAACAAATTTCTTGGCTAGGCATTATTCTAGGGTGAAACAGAAAGAAGTTTTCCTTGAAGCTCTGTCATCCAGTTTTCTTAAACAACGCCAGTGCCTAGAGTATAATGATACTGGGAAGTTGAGAGTTTCAATGCCCTGTGTCTAATGTTTGATGATCTAACTAGGATTAGAAGCAACCTTCCCAACTGTTAAAGACACAAAGGCCCTAGAATATTTCAGACGACAAACCTGACTTCTTCATTTAGTCAAGCTCATTGAGAGGGTGGTGGAGAAGGCAAAAGACAACTCAACAGGACTGGAATTTGATGCAGGGTTTAAGAAAAATGTTGAGAAATTTAAGCCAGTTTGATTTTATGGATACTTGTTTGTCTGCCTGACACCTTGGATCTCTTTTCAGTCTGTTAGATTGTATATTTTTATAGGGCAGACATTTGATCACAGTAAACTGAACCACATATACTGCAATTTAACATCTGTTTAAAGGTCAAGTTAGTTATCAGTCTCACAGTCACTGCCTACTCTTACTATTTTGTTATTTCCCATTAAACACCAATATGTAAACTAGCTCTGCAGGTATACAGTGGAGATCTTTAATGAAAAATAGTCTCTCTTCGTTTGCTTTATTCTGTGGCTTCAGAGTTATTCTTCGTAATTTATTTATTTCAGTGAACCTAAGAAAAGATTGATACTGTTTAAATACATATCTGTGTATCTGTATGTAGCACTTTATACTTTATCAGAAAAAGTAATCTTCTCATTCTCATTTGTTTTTTCAAATGAGAGAGACAGAATGTAGCCAAAGTAATCTAACCTGTAAATAAAAAGTGGACCCTGAAGCTCAGATCTTTGCCAATGAAGTCTAGAGCACTTTGGGCTACAACATCGAAAGTTATTAAACCATGTTTTCCCACCAAGTATTATCCAGAATTTTTGGCCTTGGCAGAATAATGAAGAATCAGCTATTTCAGTCTTTCAAATTTTTCATATGTATATAAATTCCTAGGGATCTTGTTAAAATGCTGATTCTCTTTCATTAAGTCTGAGACAGGGCCTGCGATTCTGCATTTCTAATAAACTCCCAGGTATGCCAGAGCAGCTGGGATGGGGCCACATTTTGAGTAGTAAGGCTTTAGTTTACCTGTAGTAAGTTAGCAAAATACCCAGATGTTTCTTTTGTTTCACTGTATGGACTAGCTTAACAATTTACAAAATGACCAAGAGCATACATCTTTTTGTGTTTTCCAGCAAACTCTAGGGCCACACCTCACTGTTCAGTACAATTCAGAAAATAATACTATTGAAAGACAAGTTATAAAAAAGAAGGAAAAAGTTTTGCTGGAACACCGTAATATATGTAGGATATTACTGATAGCCTAACTTGAGCCCAATCCTGTTCCAAAGATACAACATAACATGTCTGTCATAAAAAAGATCACAATTCAGTGAAGGAAACAGTACAATTATATATGAAACAACTTGATATAAAATATAATTACGTTGTGTGACCATTATGACAGTGAATATTATATATTATACATGTTCTCAGAAGGAGGAGGTTGAGAAATAAACAAGGCAAGAGAGTTCTGGAAGAGTCTCAGACTTAGGCTGGATCTGCAAGCATGGATAAGATGAGGCAGGTTTGGAAGAGAAGAGGGGAAGACAGTGTCCCAGTAGGAAGAACACTTCGAGTGGAGGTTAGGAGTAAGCATATTGGCAGTACCTCCTTTTCAGACCAGAGAGTTTCTGTGGAGGAGTCGGGGCAAGCACACTTGAAAAGGTAAAAGAAGCAGGGAAGGGGCTCATTATTGGAAGCATCACGTACAAGATGAGGGTTCAGATGTTCTGATCTCAGCTACCCTCCAAACTTGATATCATACAGCTTGATTTTACAAAATTTTTGAGCAGATATGTGACATAAGGGATGAAAATGTTTAGGTTAAGTTATTAATTACTGACTGATGCATGCAAAAATCATCTCTTCTTAATTGCCGCCAGTTCTGGGGTTAACAAAAATTGCAAGTTTAGGGCTCATATATGTTAATAGTTTTGAGAACGTCAGCATAAGCTCACCACCACTCCCTAACACTCAGTTTGTTGTGTAATGATAAAAACAAGGTGGGAAGATTTCCCTACAGTGTATGCTAACGAATACCAAGTAGGAAATTTCAATTTGGGTGAGAGGCATGAATGAGAGACTATTGAATCTCTGAAGTAGAGATGAGAAAATTGAGCCTTAAAGCAAATTTTAATATATATTAATTCTGCTAAAGATCAGAGTACCTAAAACTATGTTTTCATTTATTTAAATTAAAAACCCTGTCATCTATTTAAATAATTTCTATTGTTGAATCTTATATACTAGATACTGTGCTTGAAATTAGTTGACTTGATTGAGGTTACATGGGTCTTAACGAGCAGAGACAACATCCAAAGCCCATTCTCTTTCCACTATTTCCATGCCCAGCAGGTAGCATTAAAATCTGTACAGAAAACATTTGTGTCAACAACAGAAAATGGTCAGTGAGTACCAAGGATATACTGAGATCATAAGGCAAAACTTGACTGTACTCACTTAAAAATGTACAAGGAGAACTGTTAAGTCTTGAGGACTTAGCACTTCTTATCATGAAGGAAGGTTCAGGGTTGTGGGATTGAATCATATGCCACAGAAAACTCCATTTTCTCTAAAATGATTCTATACTAACTCTCCACTACTTCTTAGGCTAATTAAGGTTCTCCAGTGGAATACAGAGCAATTGATCAAGAGATGCCTTAGGTAAGGGACAGGAGCACTCTGATCAGAGCAGACATTGAATGCCAAAGGAAGAAGACAGTAAAAGACTGACTCAGCAGGACACCAGGTGATGTGCCAGATCCGTCCATTTGGGGTCCAGGCCTGGAGATCCTGGTTTCCCGTTCTAGGCAAATGTAATAACAAGGTGTCTCAGGCCACTTAAACCCCTTCTTCTGCCCCCTGCTCCAAGCCTTCTCCACCTAGGCAGAAATTCCCTCAGCAATTCAAACCCACCTCAAGCCAGGCCTGTCTTGCTGCCTTTGTTGTTCTTCTCCTAGAAATTTAATTTTTTTCTTTTGGATACCAAAACAATTTTAGTATGCCCAAATTGTTCATTTGCAGCAGGCTCTGAGTTTTAAAAAAAAGGTATCTGTTAGTCGGTACTAACAAGATATCATCTTACAGAGAAAGTCACCAATTTATTCAATGCAAGTACAGCAGGATCAGCTAATATTGACTTGAATGGATATGGGATGGGGTTAGCCAAGTGAAAAAGTGCTTGGGACTAAGAAGGAAAATTTCTAGGTTTGAGGTTCTTTCCTTCTAACCTATAGTCTCAGTTTTCTCATTTGTGAAATAGTGATAAAAATACCTGCCTCACTTTTCATACAGATTTGAAAAAAAAATTCAGATAGCATATGGAATCTACTTTATGGATTAATGGGCAATATACAAATAATAAAAATAATAAATCATAGCTGTATTTGATAATAATAATAAATGAGTAACTGTATTGCCTCATGCTGTTCACATTTTAAATCCATACTTAAGAATAGCTTTAATTATGGAATGAAAAGGTGTGGTTTCATGGTATTAAAAACTTACCATTATACTGATAAATTATTTCCACCTCCTAGGAGAACCTGTTACTTTCTTATTAGTATTTATACAAGCATTTTGAACTAAGGTCAGGTTCAACGATGTCAGATTCTACAGATGTGAAAGAGTAAATATTTGTTACGCAATGGTTATAATTGTTCCCCAGGTCCCAAAGCAATTTAAAGTTGGAATGAGAGATCTGTGGAATGGAGAAACTTCTGGTGTGTTAGGGACAGTGTCTCATAGACACAATTAAGAATGGTGATGGGAACAAACTGCAGCTGAACTAAAGCTCCAAAATGAAATGACATTCTCCTACCCACGTAAGTTTTGGAAACAGGGGCAAATGTTCACTATACTAGCTTTATGAAATATGAGAGCTTTTTGTTTAAAATATATTTATCAAAGCAAAATTAATTCAAAGTAGGATCTTAATTGAAATAACAATTACCAAAATTAAATGCTAGAATTGAAAATGATCTGGATATTTTGAATGAAATAAAATAGATATCTGCTGTGAATTAAATTCATTCTCATTTAAATTTTTTACCTTCTCTTTATTCTTTTAGATAAGCTAGTTTCATGCAGGATATCAACAAGTATCAGCCCTTTTTGGAATGAAAAGAAATACACATAAGAAATAAATAAATTTACAGGATAAAAGTGAATTCATATGTTCAAGGCAAAAAATGTTTTAAAAGTACAGACTGGATAGTTTGGGACATGAATTCAGATAGGAAGATAGCATATTATTGAATTAAAGTGTTTCAGAAAGTCTATTAAGCTGTATTATAGATATTAACACTTAGATTGACTGTAATTTTCCAAAAGATGTTACACTTCACTGTAAAATATTTGGATTCTAGAAGGATGTTTTTAGAAGGCAGGCCCATGACCAAGTAGAAGACTGGCAGCTGGTAGACTGTGGTCCCAGCTACTGACCCAGAAATCACTCTGTCTCCCTATGGACTAGGCTATAGCCCTGTTTAGTCTTGATTTTGACATCAGCACCATCTGCCAAGGGACCCAGCAGGAGTCCCACCACTGCAAGCCCAGCTAACAGGGGCTTGCCAATCCCAGTCCTGGCTGTGCACTCTGAAGTGGCCAATGACTTAACTTCCAGCCTCTCCTAGCCAACAGTACTACCTTTCCAGGGCCCAGGCAAGAGACATGCCTATTTGTACCCCACAGCAAGCCTTCCAACTTCCATTTGACTGCAGATCCTGAACTAGCCCTGTGATTCTATTCCAGTCCCTTGCAGCTTCTGACTAGGAACACCCAGCCTAGCCAAGGACCCTCCTAGAAGACACACTCACCTGAGCTTCTGGGCGTAACTGCCAACCTCGGTCTGACTACAGGTCTTGATGCAGCCCTATAACCCAGCTCTAACTCTTCACAGCCACAATCAGAGAGTAGTCCTGCTAACCTAGGGACCTGACAAAAGACACATGTGTCTATCTCTGGAGGTAGAAGCCACCTGATGTAGATCCAACTGCAAATGTTGAAAGGGCACCATAAACTGGCTTCAGCTTCTCATAGCTGTGGTCTGGGAGCAGTCTCCCCACGCAGG
The DNA here is from genome assembly GCF_048773025.1 of Camelus bactrianus. Taxonomy (NCBI): domain Eukaryota; kingdom Metazoa; phylum Chordata; class Mammalia; order Artiodactyla; family Camelidae; genus Camelus; species Camelus bactrianus. The sequence goes on from NC_133542.1 coordinate 52,898,480, forward strand.
GACCAGAACAATGATCTGTTCAGAACCACTCCCCACCACCCTCCCTTCTAGAGAAAGCTGCATGCATCCAGGCACCTAATAATAGGCCAACTGTCTTCAAACCATGAAGCAGATCCTTGTTCAAGCACCAGAAATATTGACCAAGGTCTTGGAGGAAGTCCCAACCACCCAGAGATATGAAAGTATATGAAATATAAATCTCACTGCTAAAGATAAACACAGACTATTGTATACTTTAATGGTGGCATGTAAATCACTTTTAATACTAGTATATAAATTAAAAGATAAAACTAGTAAGAATAATTAATAGCACAGGTAAGAATAATTAATACCACAGAAATCTGTTAATAAAAACATAATACAGAAAGAAGTAAAACATGACATAAATTACAAAAAGTGGAGGAGAGGGGGTGAAGTGTAAAATTTCTGTATTTGTGTTAAGTTAATCTGAACAGACAAATAACAAGTAAGGACAGTATAGCAATAATCAAAAACCTCCCAACAAAGAAGACTCTAGACTGATGGCTTCAATGGTGAATTCTACCAAACATTTAAAAAAGAACTAGAGACTCGGAGGAGATGGCGGAGTAGAAGGACGCTCGCAGCTCACCCTCTCCCACAAATGCACCAAGACCCACATCCACAGACCCACTCAGCCAACCAGAACACCTGCGGAACTCCGACAGAACATCGCCCTCTTCAAAAGATAAAAAATCTCGTAGGAAACGCCAAAAATCTGGTAGGAGAATAGGAAAAAAGAAAGAACAAAAGGCAAAGCAGAGCAGGACGGGTCCCGCGGGGAGGGAGCGGCAAAGGAGGACTGGCGCTTGTTCGATGGGTCTCCCCTCTCCAACTGAGAGGCCAGCGGGACGGAGGGGGAGCCTCCGAGGCTCGGATCTATATGGAGCAGCCCTTGACTGACAGAACTAAGTTAAACGGGCACAGAGGGTCCCCCCCGACACCCAGCCTGAGACGCATGCCGGCAGTGGCAGGCAGGGCCAGGTTGCACAAGCTGGGCGGAGGATGGGGGCGGCTGCACTGAGGCAGCCCTGGGGGACTACAAGGGGCTGCGCGCCGTGGCTGTAGGTGTACAGGGCAGAACAACCTGGGCCCTCCATAAAACAGCAAGGTTGATGTGCTTTGGGGGGAAGGGTGCATATCCCCATCTCTGAAAACCCGCAGAAAGTTTTCGGGGGAAGAGAGGCGGGGCTCAGGCACAGCCGCCATATCCTCTGGCGCTTAGCATCCAGGCGGGGGCGGGGGCGAAACCTGCACACCGAAGGGCTTAGCAGCCTCAAAGGGCAGACTGAGACTTGCCTACAGCCCGAGGCAGATAGGATCCTTCCATCCTGGTCCCTCAGAGAACTTGCTCCACAAAGACAAACAAGGAGCTGAGCTTTGGCCCGGAGCAGGGACAAGGCTATCCCTCGGTCTTCCCGGAGCCCACCTGCGGAGCACCGACCAGGGCGGAGCGGGCAGCCGCACAGAGCAGCGGAGCTACCGGCGCGGGGAGAGGGAGAGCGGCCCCTCGCCTTTTGGGCAGGAACACAGCCCCTGACCGCAGTGCTGGGAGGGGGCACGACCCGCCCTCCTACCTGGCCAGTCTGCAATATCTGACTGCGGCATCGGGAGGGGCAGTGACCCGCCCGACCACAGCAGAGGAGAGCTGCACCTGACCCAGTGTTAGGCGGAGGCGATCTGCTTGCCGACAGGTACTGGGAGCAGCACAGAAGAGGGCGCCAATGGAGGGCCTCTGAAAACAGCAAGCTGAGCTTCCAAAACAGGACGAAAACAGAAAGACTTCACATTAAAAGCACACAGACTCCAGGAGAACATCGACAACCCCCCCCCTTTTTTTTAAAATCTGTTTTTACCTGTTCTATTTTCTATTACCCTCTTAATTTTTACTTCTTAATTCATTTCTATTTCTCTTGGGTTTTGATGTCCTGTTATTGATTAGACACAGGTTTCAAATACATCTATTCATCTCCCCCCCTTTTTTAAAAGGTTTTAAAAGGACGTCTCAACCCGATTAATACTCTGCTTCAACTCGCTCTTCTATTATTCATTATACACTGTTTTCAAACCTTCTTTCTCCCTTCTTTTAAAATTCTTTCTCTCTCTTATTTTTTTTCCTAAGTTCTATTCCTAAATAGGCATTAGATAGATAAACTCCTTAAGAACCAAAATAGACAACTAATACTCCATAAACCACAGTGCCAGAGAGGTATGAGCAAGATGAAGAAGCAGAGAAACATTTCCCAATTAAAAGAACAAGAGAAATCCCCTGAAAGAAAGATCAATGAAATAGATATCGATAGCCTACTAGATCAAGATTTCAAACAAGTAGTGATCAAATTGCTGAAGGAATTAAAAGAGCTAGTGTTTAGAGATATAAAATATGTCAAAAATGAAGTTGAAGCTATAAAGAAGAGCCAAGTAGAATGGGTAAACTCATTGACAGAGATGAGGAATGATCTAATAGCTGTGCAAAGCCGACTAGATAATGCAGAGGAACGAATTAGTGATCTAGAAGACAGGACAATAGAAAGCACCCATTCAGAAGAACTACAAGATAAACAAATAAAAAATAATGAAAATAGCATAAGGGACCTATGGGATAATATAAAGCATCCCAATCTTCGCATAGTAGGGGTCCCAGAAGGAGAAGAAAGATCAAAGGGGATTGAAAAGGTTTTTGAAGAAATCATGACTGAAAACTTCCCAAACTTAAAGAAGGAATCAGATATCCAAGTACAGGAAGCTCAGAGGGTCCCAAACAGGAAGAACCCAAGACCCACACCAAGACATATCATAATCAAGATGGCCAGAGTCAAGGATAAAGAAATGATTCTAAAGGAAGCAAGAGAAAAGCAAAGAGTAAGTTACAAAGGAACCCCCATAAGGCTCTCAGCTGATTTCTCTACACAAGCACTACAGGCCAGAAGGGAGTGGCAAGATACATTCAAAGCCCTGAATGAAAAAAAGATGCAGCCTAGGATCCTTTATCCAGCAAGGCTATCCTTGAGGATAGAAGGAGAAATAAAGAGTTTCACAGACAAAAAAAAAAAAAAAAAAGCTGCAGGCGTTTAGCAACACTAAACCCATGCTAAAAGAAATATTGAAAGGGCTATTCTAAATAGAAAAGCAGCAGGATGCTGCAGAAATGAGAAACTCACAACTGGAAAGGTGATAACTCATGAATTACAAATAAAGTAAACATGAAATTATAAAAGAAGACATACAAATCACTGAGAGTGGGAGAGGGAGGCAGGGAAATATAAAATATATTTTTTTCTTTCTTTTTTAAATTTTTTAACAGTAGGATGGGTTTGAGATCATGTTACTATCAGTTTAATAAAAACAGTTATAGTAATGGGCTAATGGATTTACAAAAAAGGGTAACCACAAGCCAAAAACTTACAAGGGAGTCACAAAAATTAAATAAAATCCATGATAATACAAAGGACAATTACCAAACCACAAAAGGAAGAAGAAAGGAACAAAGAGGATATACCAATTCAACTGCAAAGATAAGTTCAAAATGGCAATAAACACACATCTATCATTAATTACTGTAAATGTTAATGGACTAAATGCTCCAGTCAAAAGACATAGAGTGGCAGACTGGATAATAAAGCAAGAACCTTCAATATGCTGCATACAAGAGACCCACTTTATGGAGAAGGACACATATAGATTGAGAGTGAAAGGATGGAAAAGGATATTCCATGCAAATGGAAAAGCCAAAAAAGCAGGTGTTGCAGTACTGATTTCAGACAAAATAGACTTTAAAACAAAGGCCATAAAGAAGGACATTTTATAATGATTAAAGGAGTGATACAAGATGAGGATATTTACACTCGTTAATATATATATGCACCCAATATAGGAGCACCTAAGTACAAACAAGAATTACTAACAGAGATAAAGGGGGATATTGATGGGAATACAATCATAGTTGGAGATTTTAACACTGCATTAACATCACTAGACGGATCTTCCAGACAGAAAATAAACAAGGCAACAGAGAAATTAAATACTACAATAGAAAAACTAGATTTGGTGGGTATTTTCAGAGCATTACACCCCCCAAAAATAGGATATACATTCTTCTCAAGCGCACATGGAACATTTTCCAGGATCGATCATGTACTTGGGCACAAAAGAAACCTCAACAATTTTAAGAAGATAGAAATTATCTCAAGCATCTTTACTGACCACAATGCCATGAAACTGGAAATCAACAACAGAGAAACAAAGGAGAAAAAAAGGAAAGCATGGAGATTAAACAATATGTTATTGAAAAAACAATGGGTCAATAAAGAAATCAAAGCTGAAATTAAAAAATACCTTGAGACAAATGATAATGAAAGCACAACCACTCAAAACCTATGGGACACAGCAAAGGCAGTGCTAAGAGGGAAGTTTATAGCGATACAGGCCTTCCTCAAAAAAGAAGAACAATCTCAAATAAACAATTTAATCCACCACCTGAATGAATTAGAAAAAGAAGAACAAAAAGCCTCAAAAAGCAGCAGAAGGAAGGAAATAATAAAGATCAGAGAGGAATTAAATACAATAGAGATTAACAAGACCATAGAAAAAATCAATCAAACCAAAAGCTGGTTTTTTGAAAAAGTAAATAAAATCGACAAACCTCTGGCCAAACTCACAAAGAAGAAAAAAGAGAGAGCACAAATTAGCAAAATAAGAAAGGAAAATGGAGAAATTACAACAAACAAAATAGAAATACAGAATATCATACGAGAATATTATGAAAAACTATATGGAACCAAACTGGATAACCTAGAGGAGATGGACAAGTTTCTGGAAACATACTGTCCACCAAAACTGAATCAAGAAGAATCTGAACACTTGAACAATCCAATCACTAGAAAGGAAATAGAAATAGCAATTAAAAACCTCCCTACAAATAAAAGTCCAGGACCGGACAGCTTCACCGGGGAATTCTACCAAACATACAAAGAAGAATTCATACCAGTCCTTCTCAAACTCTTCCAGATGATTGAAAAGGAGGGAATACTCCCAAACTCATTCTATGAAGCCACCATCACCCTGATACCAAAACCAGGCAAAGACACTACAAAAAAAGAGAATTATAGGCCAATATCACTGATGAACATAGACGCCAAAATCCTCACCAAAATTTTAGCAAGTAGAATCCAACAACACATAAAAAAGATTATACAGCATGACCAAGTGGGGTTCATCCCAGGGACACAAGGCTGGTTCAACGTACGCAAATCAATCAATGTAATACATCACATCAACAAGAGAAAGGACAAAAACCACATGATCATCTCAATCGATGCAGAAAAAGCATTTGATAAAATTCAACACCCATTTATGATAAAAACTCTCGCCAAAGTGGGTATAGAGGGAACATATCTCAACATAATAAAAGCTATATATGACAAACCTACAGCCAGCACAGTACTCAACGGTGAAAAACTCAAAAGCTTCCCACTAAAATCTGGGACAAGACAAGGCTGCCCACTATCACCACTCCTATTCAACATAGTCCTGGAAGTCCTAGCCACAGCAGTCAGGCAAGAGAGAGAAATAAAAGGGATCCAAATTGGAAAAGAAGAGGTAAAAGTGTCACTATATGCTGAAAACATGTTACTATATATAGAAAACCCTAAAAGGTCCACACAAAAGCTACTAGAGCTGATTGAAGAATTCAGCAAGGTAGCAAGTTACAAAATTAACGTTCAAAAATCAGTTGCATTTCTTTACACTAACGACAAATCAACAGAAAAAGAAAGTAAAGAAACAATCCCCTTTAAAATAGCACCCAAAGTAATAAAATATCTGGGAATAAATCTAACCAAGGAGGTGAAAGAATTATACACAGAAAACTATAAACCATTGATGAAGGAAATTAAAGAAGACTTTAAAAAATGGAAAGATATTCCATGCTCTTGGATTGGAAGAATCAATATTGTTAAAATGGTCACACTGCCCAAGGTAATCTACAGATTTAATAAATCCCTATCCAATTACCCAGGACATATTTCACAGAACTAGAAAAAAATCATAATAAAATTCATATGGAACCATCAAAGACCTAGAATTGCCAAAGCATTATTGAAGAGAAAGAAAGAGGCTGGAGGAATAACTCTCCCAGACTTCAGACAATACTATAGAGCTACAGTCATCAAGACAGCATGGTATTGGTACCAAAACAGACATATGGACCAATGGAACAGAATAGAGAGCCCAGAAATGAACCCACAAACTTTTGGTCAACTCATCTTCGACAAAGGAGGCAAGAATATACAATGGAATAAAGACAGTCTCTTCAGCAAATGGTGTTGGGAAAACTGGACAGCAGCATGTAAAACAATGAAGCTAGAACACTCCCTTACACCATATACAAAAATCAACTCAAAATGGATCAAAGACTTAAACATAAGACAAGATACAATAAACCTCCTAGAGGAAAACATAGGCAAAACATTATCTGACATACATTTCAAAAATTTTCTCCTAGAAGAAATAAAAGCAAGAATAAACAAATGGGACCTAATGAAACTTACAAGCTTCTGCACAGCAAAGGAACCCAGAAGTAAAACAAGAAGACAACCTATGGAATGGGAGAAAATTTTTGCAAATGAAACTGACAAAGGCTTGATCTCCAGAGTAAAAAAGCAGCTCATTCGACTCAATAAGAAAAAAATAAACAACCTAATCCAAAAATGGGCAGAAGACCTAAACAAGCAATTCTCCAAGGAAGACATACAAATGATCAAAAGGCACATGAAAAAATGCTCAATATCACTAATTATCAGAGAATTGCAAATCAAAACTACAATGAGGTATCACCTCACACCAGTCAGAATGGCCGTCATTCAAAAATCCACAAATGACAAATGCTGGAGAGGCTGTGGAGAAAGGGGAACCCTCCTACACTGCTGGTGGGAATGCAGTTTGGTGCAGCCACTATGGAAAACAGTGTGGAGATTCCTCAAAAGACTAGGAATAGACTTACGATATGACCCAGGAATCCCACTCCTGGGCTTGTATCCAGAAGGAACCTTACTTCAGGATGACACCTGCACCCCAATGTTCATAGCAGCACTATTTACAATAGCCAAAACATGGAAACAGCCTAAATGTCCATCAACAGGTGACTGGATAAAGAAGAAGTGGTATATTTATACAATGGAATACTACTCAGCCATAAAAACCGACAACATAATGCCATTTGCAGCAACATGGATGCTCCTGGAGAATGTCATTCTAAGTGAAGTAAGCCAGAAAGAGAAAGAAAAATACCATATGAGATCGCTCATATGTGGAATCTAAAAAACAAAAACAAAAACAAACGAACAAACAAACAAAAACAAAGTGTAAATACAGGACAGAAATAGACTTATAGACAGAGAATACAGACTTGTGGTTGCCAGGGGGGTGGAGGGTGGGAAAGGATAGACTAGGATATCAAAATTGTAGAATAGATAAACAAGATTACACTGTACAGCACAGGGAAATATACACAAAATGTTATAACTCACAGAGAAAAAAATGTGACAATGAGTGTGTATATGTCCATGAATGACTGAAAAATTGTGCTGAACACTGGAATTTGACACAATATTGTAAAATGATTATAAATCAATAAAAAATGTTAAAAAAAATAATTAATGCCAGTCCCTCTCAAAGTCTTCCAAAAATAATGAGAAGCAGGAATACTTCCAACTTCATTTTAAGAGGACAGCATCATCCCAATACCAAAGCCAGATAAGAACACTATAAGAAAAGAAAACTACAGACCAATATTACTGATGAACATCGATGTAAAAATTCTCAACAAAATATTATCATACCAAATTCAACAGCATATTAAAAAGCTCATACATCATGACCAAGTGGGATTTATTCCTGGGATGCAAGGATGGTTCAACATATGCAAATCAATAAATGTGAAACTCCACATTAACAGAATGAAAGATAAAAAAACATATCAACTTAATAGGTGGAGAAAAAGAACTTGACAGAATCCAGTACCCCTTCATGATGAAAACTTTCAACAGATTAGGTATAAAGAGAAAAAAACCTCAACATAATAAAGGCCATAATATACCCCAACATAATAAAGGCCACAGCTAACATTTTATTCAACAGTGAAAAGCTGGAAGCTTTTCCTCTAAGATCAGGAATAAAACAAGGGTGCCTACTCTTGCCACTTGTATTCAACATAGTACTGAAAATCCTAGCTAGGGCAATTAGGCAATAAAAAGAAATAAAAGGCATCCATTGGAAAGGAAGAAGTTAAATTATCCCTCTTGCAGGTTACATGTTCTTATATAGAGAAAATCCTGCAGAACCACCAAAAACTGTTATAACTAATAAATTAATTCAGTAAAGAGTCAGGATACCAAATCAATATACAAAAATCAGTTGAATATCTATATACTTATAAGGAACTATCAGAAACAGGAATTAAGAGTACAATTTCATTTATGATATCATCAAAAATAATAAAATAATAGAAATAAATTTAACAAACAAGGTGAGAGCTCTGTACCCTGGAAACTATGAGACATTGATGAAAAAAAATTGAAAAAGACACAAATAAATAAGGAAATATCCCATATTCATGGATTAGAAGAATTAATATTGTTAGAAATGTCCATACTACCCACAGCAACATACAGATTCAATGTAATTTCTATAAAAGTTCCAATGGGTTTTTTCACAGAAATAGAAAATCAACCCCAAATTCATAGGAACCACACAGGGACCTGAATAGTCAAAGCAATCTTGAAAAAGAAGAACAAAGCTGGAGGTATCATGCTTCCTGATTTCAAACTATATAATGAAGCTTTAGTATTCAAATCAGAATTGCCCTGGCATAAAACAGACACAGAGACAACAGAACAGAATAAGCCCAGAAATAAATCCAAGTATATATAGCCAACTAATATTTCACGAGGGCAACTACAACACTCCTAGGGTAAAAGACAGTCTCTTTAATAAATGCTTTTGGGAAAACTGGATATCCACATACAAAAAATAACAAAAACAAAAACCATTGAGCCATTATCTTACACCACACACACAAAAATAACTTGAAATGGATTAGAGACTTATATGTAAGATCTGAAACCATAAAACTAAAAGAAAACAGGAAAAAAGCTTCTTGACATTGGTTTTGCAATGAATTTTTGTATACAACACCAAAAATACAGGCAGCAAAAGCAAAAATAAATGGGACTACATCAAACAAAAAAGCATCTACAAAGCAAAGAAAACCATCAATAAAATGAAAAGGCAACCTATGGAAAGAGAAAATATTTGCAAAACATATATCAGGTAAAGGGTTAATATCCAAAATATATAAGAAGTGCATACCACTCAATAGCAAAAAAAAAATTTTTAACAGGCAAAGGAACTGAATAGACATTATTCCAAGAAAGACATACAAGTGGCCAACAAGTACATGAAAAGATGTTCAACATCACTAATTATCAGGGAAATACAAATGAAAATCATGATAGCTCCTCATATCTGTTAGAATGCTATTATCAAAAAGACAAGTGATAACAAGTGTTGAAGAGAATGTGGAAAAAAGGGAACCCTTGTACACTGTTGGTAGGAATGTAAATTGGTACAGCTCTTGTGGTAAATGATATGCATGTTCCTCAAAAATTTAAAGTAAAACCACCTCATGATTTAGCAATCCCACTTCTGGATATATATCCATAGAAGATAAAAATCAGGATCTTGAAGAGATATCTCCACTCTCATATCATTATAGCATTATTCACATCGGAAAGATACAGAAACAATCTAAGTGTCTATTGATGAAAAAATATGATTTATATGTATATATATATATATATATATATATATGTAAACACATACACAATGCATCCACATAAAAGAAGGAAATCATGCTATTTGTGATAATATGGATGAACCTGGAGGACATTATGCTAAGTGAAATAAGTAAGACACAGAAAGACAAAAACTGTACAATTTCACTTACATGTGGAATCTTTAAAAAATAAAACTGATAGAAATCTTAAAAAACAAAACAAAACTGTAAGACCAGGGAGTAGAATAATGGTTGCCAGGGTTTCGGCAGTGGGGTAAATGGGGAGATGTTAGTCAAAGGGTACAAACTTTCAGGTATTAAATTAATAAGCTCTGAGGATCTTTTACAGTATGATGATTATAGTTAGGCATACTATATTGTATACTTGACATTTGCTAAGAGAGTAGGCCTTAAGTGTTCTCACCATACCCAAGCAAAGGTAACTATGTAGGAAATGGATGTGTAAGTTAGCTTGACTGCAGTAGTCATTCCACAATGTATACATATATTAAATCACCATGTTGCACACCATAAAAATCATATTGTACAACTTAAATATATGTACATTTTTATTCGTCAACCATATCTCAATAAAGCTGAAAAAAGTTTAAATAAAACACTTGGATTCTGAGAAATAAAAATTTACTTAAGGAAGAAAGAGCAGTATTTATGCATGGGCATAGATAAAAACACACACAGCTCTCCCACACACACACTCACTCACACCAAAAACCATACTATGGGTACATTAAAATACAAGTGCTAAGAGAGTAGGAAGTAAGTTAGGGTTTTTTAAAAATAATACCACAGAAGTTTAGAGCTGGAAAACTCTGTAAAATATCGTTTAGTAAGACTTCCCTTTCTATGATGAGTAAATTGAGGTAAAAGTGATGAGATAATATTCCAAAGTTACAAAGTCACTGTTAGTATTTAATTAGGAAGAATTAAAAACAGTCTTCCTTATTCATCAGAGGATCCAGAGAGTAATAGTAATGATGTAGTATGAATTTTTACCGATTTTCAGACAGTAGCTAATGGACAGGTACATGGTCTGAAAATATAGGCCTTATATGACTGAAAGATAAAGCTCTCCTATATGGGGTTATATGTTATGGAGCACTTTATGGACTTGAGGGATAATCAAAGTGGGGCATATCTATGTCTATCATAAATTTTTCCTTATGAATTCGTAAAAAGACTAGAAACAACAAATTGAAGACTTTATTCTCTTTTTGGAAGTGGCCTTTCGGGGACATGAGATGAGAGGGCATGGAGGCATTCCAGAAATGCAGTAATGTGTGCAAAAAATATGCATCTCACTGTCTCCCTTAGGAGCTGGATACGTACCTAATAATTGTCATGCTGTCAGCAGAAAAGGTTGCTTTTAGTCTCAGCTGGCAAGTTGATTACTTTGGTCCATTACCCCTGCTTCTGGGTAAATAACAATGAGTCTTGACTGAGAGAGAGACTCATTTTGTTTTTGGATTTACATACCTAGCAAATGAAGCAAATATCTCTACCACTACTTAAGCCTATAGCAAGAGTAATTTGGATGTTGGTTATGTGTGTATATATAGATAGAGATATAAATGTATGTATGTATGTAAACAAACAGAGATGAATATAAACATATTTGGAAAAACTTTTATAATGGTATTTAGGGTGGGTAATATGCCCTTTCTGAGGGTAATTTAGCTAGAAATTGAAAAAGTTCATACTGCCTTCCTTCTCTGTTAAATTCACTTCTTAAAATTTATCCTCTGAAACCATAGGAGTTGTATATTAAACAAAATAAACTTTTAACCTCAAGAGTTCATAGTACATTAAGTAATAAATCAAAATAAAAACATGTTAGGTATATGACTCCTAATTACTAGAAGAAATATTTTAAATGGTATCTTTAGGAGGTGGCCATAGTGACAATAATTTTTTATAATTTTTGATATTTTTTGAATTAAAAAATATTTATTAATCAGAAAATAATACATCTATTAATCTTTCGGAGATTTCCTGATTGTTCCAGGGAGAGCAATTTATTATCAATCTGTTTATTTTCTGATCATTGATTAACTTGAGTACAGTTGTATACATTAAAACCCCACAGCACCCACTTTTATATACCTGTGGAATATTCTAGCAGATGGAATTCAATTTGATGTAAGCTTGCATATAAGTTGCTGACACTCTTGGTTATTGTGGGTAAAAAATTTAAAAATAAGGTGCTAAGGGTTTGGTTAAAACAATATAAATGGAAAATAAACTATACCAAAGGGGAAAGGGATTGGAGGGAGAGATAAATTAGGAGTTTGGGATTAACAGATACATACTACTATATATAAAATAGATAAACAACAATGACCTACTGTATAGCACAGGGAGCTATATTCAATATCTTGTAAGAACTTATAATGGAAAAAATCTGAAAAAGAATATATATATGTGTATATATATATATATACACACACACACATACACAAGAATATATATATGTGTATATATATATATACACACACACACACATACACACATATATGTATGTATATGTGTAACTGAATCACTTTGCTGTACACATGAAACTAATGACATTGTAAATCAACTATAATAAAAATAAATAAAAAAGAAGCTAATGACAGCTAATAACTGAATAAACAATTCAATAATGGAGTTGAAAAATCCAATATAAATAAAAGTATTTACATACCTAAAACATTGTCATATATGAAAAGTTAAAGAGAATTAAGCATGGATCAGATAAAAATGCAGGGCTTCTAGTGAGAAGGGGGAGGAGAAGCACTATAGAATTTAAAAAGCTCTGACCCACAGGGTCTGGCACAGGCCTTTCTGAACCTAAAGCAATACCAACATGATTCAACCCAGGGGAGAGAGAACAAGAACTGGAGATTTTTTGCAGGGACAGCACTCATTCTGGTGGGACAATGGCAGAACAACAGAATTTAGTGACCAGATTATTTAGGTAGAAAACTGGAAAAGCCCAAAGGAAGTGGACTGACAAAAATTGAAGCCACTGAGTAGATATGGTCATATTGTGGCCCTAAAACAAATAGGAAAGAGGAAAACTGAATAGGAAAATAAAGTCAAAACCCATCTATCATGAGCTGAGATTATGGGAAAGCTGGATGGTGTGACCCAAAAAATCTTAGGCACTGGCCTTCTAGACGAGGAATCTACAGAAAAAGAAAAACAAATTATAGTAGATTTACTGAGGAGTTTTATCTCATTGAAGAATTACAAGAAGTGACTTTATTTCCCCAATCAGTTTTTATCACTCCTTCTGAGCCTGTAAGAACATCTCAGGCAGATTTGAAATGTTTTTTGTTGTTTGGCATAGAATAGCCATCTTCCTTCCTCTTCTAGACTAGCTCCTCTCCTAGTCTGCTGCCTTGAGAGCTCAGCAGGCCTCCCCTCATCAAGCCAGAGGCCAGACTCTCTTTCTTTGCAGGCACCCAAAACCTTAAGAGCTCTTTTTTAGCACCTCCTTGCTTGGCTTGGATTAAAATGACTTTCACATTCTTCTGCAGGGACTGTTATGCAACACTTTCCACCACTCTCCCTATAAAGTAGAACATTCCCTTGATTATTTCTTCTTGGGCTGAACGTCTCTTCATACAGATATGCGGGGAGGGGTAAGGAGAGTATGATTTATATTAAGAGAGTGACTTTTGGTGGGGGAGATATCTAGCTCTTCTAAATATTAGCTTAGGGTAAAAAAGGTGCTCAGTAGTAATTTTTGGACCTCATTTTGGAGTCTTAGTTTTAATTCTGAAATTCCAGGACACTATAAAGTTGGCACTATGTTACGTGCTTTCTGTAACTTATTGTAACGTTAAATAACACTGGGATTTGGTGTTATTTATTTTCCTTATTACAAATTTATAGTTTACAGAGAATAGTCTATCCAATGTCAGTTATGTAGTTTATGGAATTGCAGATTTTATACTCTTGCCTCTCTATTTTCAAAGCTATGTGTGATTGTTTCCTACCATGTTTCCACACAGCACACCAGAAACATTCATTTCAGATACCATCATGAGATTTTAATGGAATTCATTATACTTGTGAGATCTGGATCAGGAAATGTTGGAAGCTAGGTTCGTAACAAACTATAATTCTCAGTAATTCTAGCTGAGTAGGGCTAATGAAGGGGAAGAATAAAAATATCTCTCCTTAACTATGCTTTCCCCAAAGAAGGTCCTTAGTGATTTACCTATGAGTCCATCTTTGTGCCTGATTCACAATGACCTACATTTTCTGAATTGGAAATATTTATTGAATAAGTTTTCGGTTCAGCAAATATTTTACAGCAGCTTTTACATCCTTATTCCTCAAGCTATAGATTATAGGATTTAGCATTGGGGTCACCACCCCATAAAACAGGGAAATGAGCTTGTCTGAAGTTTGCAACTTGTTTTCCCCAGGCAGTTCTTGAGACTTGGGTTTGGCATACATAAAGAAGATGGTACCATAAAATATGATCACCACTGTCAGATGCGCTGAGCAGGTGGAAAAGGCCTTGCGTCTCCCTGTGGCTGAGTTCATTCTCAAGATGGTGTAGAGGATGAACATGTAGGAGAAAAAAATGACCAACAGTGGAAAAACCAGGAAAGCCATATTTGACACTGCTAGGGTAACAATATTGAGGGATATATCAGCACAAGCTAGCTTGAGGACAGCCAATATCTCACACAAGAAATGATTGATGATATTATTTCCACAGAAAGGCAATTGCATGGCCAGAGATGTCTGCACAACTGAGTTGATTCCACCAGAGAGCCATGACACACAAGCCATCAGTACATACACCACTTTGTTCATGATGATGGGATATCTCAGAGGGTTACAGATAGCCACATATCGGTCAAAAGCCATCATGCCAAGGAGGAAACACTCTGTCGACCCCATTGCAAATCCAAAGAACATCTGCACTGCACATCCAGAGAAGGAAATGTTCCTCTTCTTTGAGATTAAGCTCACCAAAGTTGAGGGAACAGAGGAAGATGTATAGCAAATATCCAGGAAAGAGAGGTTGCCCAGGAAGAAGTACATGGGGGTGTGAAGATGGGAATCAAAGATGCTTGCTATGATCAGAACACCATTGCCAATTAAAATTACTAGGTACATAACTAGAATTAGAGCAAAGTAAATGACCTCAATCTTTAGGTATCCAGAAAGACCCAGAAGAAGGAATTCTAACACAAATGTCTGTTTAATTTTATCCATATCATCTGCTTTCAGGATGCCAAAGGAATATCTAATATAAAATACATTCACTGCCAAGAAACAAATGTTATATATTACCTGAATAATTCATTTTTTAGAATGTATTATAAGGAGTGTTTGGTTGATGTTCCGACACACAGTTATCTTCAACAATGTGTATAACTAGAGTACAGTGAAATTGGAAATGATGGCAGTACCTATGCCCACTGCCAATATGTGAAAATCTACCTATGATCAGGCAAATACTTAAAAACAACCTTTCCTGTTGTTAAGGACAAGTTCCTGGGCTGAGGTTTCCAAAATTCCTGACTAATTACCAACTGATTTCATATACCCCAGAAAGTAAGCTGTGGAGATGGCAGAAGACTACTCAACAAGGACTGGAAATTTGATTCTGCAATTTACAATGGTCAAATTTCACAGCAACTTTGATTTTGTGGTGTATACCTGAAACTGCATACTTAATTGCTTCATAGACATTTAGTAATAATAAATTGAATAGCATAAACTGAAGTTGAGCATCTGTTTAAAAATAGTTAGTTGTTGATCTCATATTCCAGCTCCTCTTAGTATCACCTGTGACTATTCCTATGACAAGACTATTGCATAGATGAGCTCCGCACTAATGTTACAATCTTTGGAGAACATTACGTAGTCTCTTCACTTATTTTTATTCTGTAGCTTTGGAGTGTATCTTCATAATTTACTCACTAAAGTCAACCTAAGAAAACAGTAAGGAGATTTAAATATTTTATAAATATGTATATATATGTGTATGTATATGTACCACTATATGCTTAACAAAATATAATCATTGTTTATATTATCCTCATTTTTTTCAAGTATAAAAAAATTGTCCAAGGTTAACCTCGTAGTAAATAATAAAGTGGAGCTCAAAGCTCAGATCAAGTGTAGTTGACAGCTTCACTAATTTTCAGATACATCTGAATCATCTGGTTATCTTGAAAACTTTAGGTTCTGTTTTAGTTTGCAGGGCAGTTCCTGAGATTCTTCATTTCTCATAAAAGCCCAGATGATACTCAGGCAACAAGTCTTGAAAGCATTTGAGTGACAAGGCTTTTATACTCAGTTGGCAGATTATCCAGATGTTTCTGATCCAAATGATTTTCTTTTGCCTTATTATGTGGATTGGCAAGCCAACTTGGAAAATGACAAGAACATACTCCTTCTGTGTTCTACAGAAAGCTCCATATTCGTATACCCTTAAGAAAAATATTATTGAATGAGTTAAATATGCTTAAGAAAAAATACTATTGAAAGACACATTTTTAAAGCAGGTTAAACGTGTGCCAGACTACTATAATAGCTTTCGAATATTACTGAGATGCTATCTTGAACCCAGTCATATTTCAAGCACAGTAAGGATAAAGAAAAGAATAAAGTGCCTGCCATTATGAACCTCACAATTCAGCTAGGGACATGGGAAAAGTACATATGAAAATATATTATAAATATAATGACATTACATAGCTTGGGTAAAAACTATAGATTTGCCCACAAGGAAGAAGTTTATGGGAAATAAATCAGGCCAGGGAGAATTCAGGAAGAGTTTCAGATTCAGACTGGATATGGAAGAATGGAAAAACTTAAGACAAGTTTGGAAGAAAAGAAGGGAAGTGGAGTATACCAAAAGTGAGAAGGTGAGCTGAGTAAACAGATTGGCAGCACATCTTTTTGGACAAGGGAATTTCTGTGGAGGAGTGACAGCAAGCACATCTCAGAGGGAAACTATGGCAGGTGCATAGAAAGGCTCTAAAGTCAGAGAATTTGGCATACCTTTTAGTGGGGAAGGGGTCCATTATTAGCACAGAATGTGGGTTGAGCACAATATATGACTGTGATATTAGTATGCTCCAAACTTGACATCACACTGTATGATTTTATGAGATTTTTAGCAGAAATTAAATACAAGGAATTAAGATATTTAGATTAATGTGTTTGTCACTCATTACAGATTGGATGTGAAAATCGATCTTTCCATAATCGTTGTCAGATTTAACATTGGTCAAAATCACCAGACTAGTTTAGCCCTCATGTGGGCAAACAGTTTTGAGAATTTCAGCATAGACACTTTTCCCACACTCTGCCACTCAGCTTGCCATGTGGTAAGAGTCGGGGAAATCAGTGTAAAGGAGATATTATTTGGAATATAAAGTCCAACTTAACAAAGGGTTCCTTACTACAGGAATAATTTTATTAAGAATACACAGTAGAAATATTTCACACAGTAGAAATATTTTAAAGAGAAAGGTAGACAAGGGAATATAAAATCCCAATTTTAGAGATGAGTAATTTAGCCCAAAAGAGGTTATAAATTTTTATTTATCCAGTTTAAGGCCAGAACTTCCTTTAAAGAAGAGAAAAAGAAAGAGAAAGAGAGCGATCTTCGTTTCATTTATGTAGTCAACTCTTATTTTAGGATCCTACATGCCATATGTTAGGCTTGAAATTAGTTCATTTGGCTGGGGTCACATGACTCATAACAAGAAGAGGAAAGATCCAAAGTCCATTATCTTTACATTACTACCCTGCCTAACTGCTAGCATTAAAATTTACATAGAAATCACATGCCAACTACAGGGAATGGTTAGTAAGAACCATGGAAAATTGGGATCAAAAGGACTAATTGACTATATTCATTCAACAGTGCCCTGAGAAAGGCGGCAGTGACTAGACACATTCTATACTACTTCTTATGACAAATCAAAATTCTTCCCAAGTGGGACTCAGAAATTGGTCAGAGTATGCACTGGCTAAGGGAACTGAACACCCTGATCATACCAGGGATTAATGCAAATAGAAGACAGTAAGACTTACAAGAACATATGAAGATGTTCTAGCCAGGCCCTTTGGGTCCAGGACCAGAGAGCCTGTTGGCTTCCCCTTCTGGACAACTACAATTAACGATGCAGCTGAGGCTACCTAAACTGTTTCTCCCTGCCATCTGCTCCAAGCCTCTCCCTCCTAGGCAGGAATCCCCTCACTAAGTCAAACCCACCTTGAATCAGGCTTGTCTTGCTACCTTTGGTTTACTTCTGCTCCTGGCACTTTAAACTCTTCTTTGTGAGGTAACAAGAGACATGGGGGAAGGAGCTTATCTGTTTTGCTCATCCCTCCACACCTAAGCCTAATACAGTGGCTGCACATAATAGATGAGTTCTGACTGAATAGGTGAAGGCTTATTTTCTAAATTCTTAAGCAATGTCCCTGTGCAGCATTTGTGGATTAACGATCAGGAAAACTTTAATATGTCACATTTGTTCATTTGCAGCAGGCTTGAATTTTCTCTAAGTATCTTTCCATGTGTACTAACAAGGTGCCATCTTATGCAAATAATTACCAGTTTATGCATTGTAAGTACAGAGGATCATCTAATATTTATTGAAGAATATATGACACGGGTTTAGCATGGTAGAAAATATCTCAGACTAGAATCAAAGTCTTTGGTGTGAGCTTCTCTACTTCTAACTTATAGCCTCAGTCTTCTCATTTGTAAAATAGTGATAAAAATACTTGCCTTACTTTCCTTGCGGGGATATTTTAAGGAAATGAGATAGTATATGGAAATTACTTTAAGGATTAGCAGAGATTATAAAAATAATAATGAAGTAATAGTAATAATAATGATCACAGCTGTATTTTGTTAATAATAAATTGATACCTGTATTGCATCAGGTTATTCACATTACAATTTAATATTTAATAATACCTTTAACTATAGATTGAAAAGGTACAGTTTCATGGTATTCAAGACTTACCCAATAAAAAAATGTTAAAAAAAAAGGACTTACTATTATACTGATAAATTATTTCCACCTTATAAAAGAACTCATTACTTTCTTCTTAGTACTTATGTCAACCATTCTGAATTAAGGTCAGGTTCAACAAACAATGCCAGATTCCACAGATGTGGAAGAGTAAATATTTGATATGCAACAGTTGTAATTGTTCCCTAGTTCCCAAAGCAATTTAAAGTTGGAATGAGCGATCTGTGGAATGGAGAAACTTCTGGTGCATTAGGGACAGTGTCCCACAGATACAATTAGGAGTGGTGTTTGGAATATAACGTGGCTGAACTAAGGCTCAAAAATGAAATAATATTTTCTCACTCATATTTATGAAATGTGACAACATATTAGTTCAAATTATTATTTCCGAAATAAAATTAATTCAAAATAAGATACTACTCATTCAAATGATAATTACCAAAATGAAATGCTCAAATTAAAAAATAATCTAGATATTATAAATGAAATAAAACAGATATTTGCCCTGAATTGAATGCATTATCATTTAACAGTTTTGTTTTAATATTCACTCTTTTAGATAAGTTAATTTTGTGCAGGATGCCATCACTTTCTTTGGAATGCAAAGAAATACTGATAAGCAATAAAATAAATTCACAGGACAAAGGGGAATTCATATATATTTAAAGCCATAAAACTAAATAGTAATAATAATCATGAGTCTAGAATGGACAATTTGAGGCATGAATTTAGATAGGTAAATAGTACATTATTGAATTAAAGTATTCTAGGAAAGTTTATTGAGCCATATTGTAGGGTTTAACACTGAACTTCACAAGGTTATTCAGAAATGAAGAAGAAATAAAGACATTCCCAGACAAACAAAGCTGAAAGAATTCCCTACCACTAGACTCAAGAAATGCTAAAAGGAGTTTAAGATGAAATGAAAAAGTGCTAATTAGTAACATGAAAACATACAAAAACATACAACACATTGGTAAGGAAAATATATAGTCAGGTTCCTAAAATTCTAATTCTGTAATAGGATGGCATGTTAGCCACTTAATTATAGTATAAAGATTAAAGGAAAAGAGCATCAAAAACAATTATAGCTACTATAATTTGTTAACGAATACAGAATATAAAAATAGGTAAATTGTCACATTAAAAACATAAAAGGGGGAGTAAAAGCGTGGAGTTTTTGTCTGCAACTAGTTAAGTTGATATCAGCATAAAATAGACTGCTGTATGTTTTATGTAAGCTGCATGTTAACTACAAAGTAAAAACCTATAGTAGATTCACAAAAGATAAAGAGAAGGGAATCAGAGCATATCACCAGAGAAAATCACCATCCACAAAGATAGGCAGCAAGAGGGAAAAATGAACAATGAAACTACAAAACAGTCATAATGCAATTAATAAGATGGTATCAGTAAGTCCTTACATATCTAAGATTACTCTAAATGTAATGATTACTGTAACTATAAATGGATTGAAATCTCTAATCAAAAGGCCAGGGTGGCTGCTTAGATTAAAAAAAAAAAAATCCCCAACTACATGTTGCCTATAAGAGACTCATTTCAACTTTAAGGACACACATGAACTGAAAATAAAGAGATGGCAAAATATGTCTCATGCAAATACAGACCAAAAAGAGTGTAGGTATCTATACCTATATCAGACAAGATAGACTTTTGCAAAAATTGTCATGGGAGACAAAGGTCTTTATGTAATGATAAAGTGGTGGACTCATCAAGAAAATATAACAATTATATATAGGCTTCCTACATCATGAGCACCTAAATATATTAAGTAGATACTAATAGATCCGAAGAAAGAAATAGCAAATAACACAATAATAGTAGGGGACTTTAATACCCCACTTCCGCAATAGATAGATCATGCAGACAGATAATCATAGAAATGTTTGACTTAAACCATACTTTCAACTGAATAGACCTAACAGACATATATAGAACATTCTATCCAAAAGCAGCAGAACATACATTCTTCTCAAGTGCACATGAAACATTCTCCAGGATGGCTCACAAAACAGCTCCATCGTAGGTTACAAAACAAGTTTTAGCATATTTAAGAGGACTGAAGTCATACCAAGTATCTTTTTTTCATACCCTATGAAAAAATTAGAAATCAACAAAAAGAAAACTGGATAATTAACAAACATGCGGAAACTAAACAACACACTCATGAATAACCAAAGTATCAAAGAGAAAAATCAAAAGGGAAGTCAAAAAGTATCTTGAGATAAATGAATACGGAAACACAACATACCAAAACCTGTAAAATACTGCAAAAGTAGTTCTTAAAGGGAAGTTTATAGTGATAAATACATGTATCAAAAAAAAAAAAAAAAAAAAAGAACTCAGATAACCTAACTTTATCCTCAAGGAACTAGAAAAAGAAGAACAAATTAAGCCCAAAGTTAGTGGTAGGAAGGATACAGATCAGTGTAAATAAATGATATAGAGACCAGAAAAACAAGAGAAACAAATGAAAAAACTAAGAGATGAGTTTTTTGAAAAGATAAAATTGATAAATAAAACTTTTAGGTGGGCTAAGAAAAAAAAAAAAGAGAAGATCCAAATAAATAAAAGCAGAAATAAAAGAATAGACGTTAAAAACAAATGATAGTAAGAAATAAGTAAGATTATAAGAGACTGCTATGAACAACTACATGCCAATAAATCAGATAACCTATAAGAAATGAATAAATTCCTAGAAACAAACAATACTGAATCATGAAGGAATGGAAAATCTGAACAGACAAATAATGAGGAAACTGAATCAAAATTATAAACTTCCCAACAACGACAGACCCAGAACCAGATTATTTTCCTGGTAAATTCTACCAAATATTTAAAGAAGAATTAATACCAATTCTTCTTAAATTCACCTGAAAAATTAAAGGGGAAGGACAACTCCCAAATTCAATTTAGGAAGTCAGCATTACCCTCATACCAAAGCCAGATAAGAACAATACAAGAAAAAAGAAGAGGGGGGTGGGGGAAAGAACTACAGACCTGTATCCTTCGTGAATACAGATGGAAAAATTCTCAATCAAATATTAGCAAACTGAATTCAACAGCCCATTAAAAGGATCATGCACCATAATCAAGTGGGATTCATCATTAGGATGCAAGGATGGGCCAACATACACAAATCAATAAATGCATATATCACTTAATAGAATGAAAGATTAAATCATGTGATAATCTCAATAGAAGCAGAAAAGAGAATTTGACAAAAGACAACATTCTTTCATGATAAAAGTTCGTCAACAAATTAGGTATAGAAACAACATATCTCAACTCAATTAAAGGCCATATATGACGGATTCACAACTGACATCATATTCAATAGTTAAGGGCAGGAACCTTTTCACCCAAGATCAAGAAGACAAGGGTGCCTACTCTTACTACTCTTATTCAACATAGTACTGAAAGTCCTAACTAGATCAGTCAGGCAAGCAAAGAAATAAAAGGCATACAAATTGAAAAGGAAGTAAAATCATCTTTATTTGCAGACAATATAATCCTACATACAAAACATCCTAAAGACTCAATCAAAAAACTGAACATTTATCAATCAATGAATTCAGTAAAATTATATAACATAAAACCAACATTCAGAAATCAGTTGCATTTCTATACACTAACAATAAAATACCTGACAAAGACATAAATGAAACAATCCTATTCATGCTATCATCAAAAACAATAAAATACTTAGGAATTAATTTAACAAAGGAAGTGAAACTATGACTTTGATAAAATCAAAGAAACTGAAGAAGACACAAACAAATAGAAGGCAATTCCAAGTTCATTAACCAGAAAAATTAACATTGTTAAAATATCCATACTACTCAAGTCACCTATAGATTCAATGTAATCCCTATCAAAATTCTCTGGCATTTTATATCAAGATGCCTAAACAGCATAAATTACAACATTTAGAGTGAACTAAAGAAAAAAGATGTAGAAAGTTAAAAAGAAACTACCAATTTGAAAAAGTAGGCTTATATGAAACAATTTTAACAGAAAATTATTGAGAAAGGAGAATTTATTTCTGGGACAAAAGTTGAGTTTGAGTGCAAATCTTTGTTATTAAAATCAAAATACCATATGAGATGGCTCATACATGGAATCTAAAAATAAAAAAAGAACATAAATACAAACAGAAACAGACTCATAGACATAGAATATAAACTGTGGTTGCCAAGGGGGAGGGGGTGGGAAGGGATAGAATGGGAGTTCAAAATTTATAGATACTGACAGGCATATGCAGAACAGATAAACAAGATTATACTGTACAGCACAGGGCAATACATACAAGATCTTGTGGTAGCTCACAGCAAAAAAAAATGTGACAATGAATATATGCATGTTCATGTACAACTGAAAAATTGTGCTCTACACTGGATTTTGACACAACATTATAAAATGACTATAACTCAATAAAAATTGTTTTAAAAAAAATAATTGTTTTTAATAAAAGATTACATTCTGTTCCATATGCCTCAACTCTGAGGATATAGAAGGAAACTTGGATATAGAAGGAAAATAAAGCTCAGTTTTAATTTTTTTATTGACATTTTAACTGTCAGTTTAAATAGTTTACATTCTTCTAACCTAACTTTCCCCCATTCATTGCAGAGTAAGGATGCAAAATTCCAAAAGCTCATTTCAGTCTTGTATCAGCACAAGATAGGGCAATACTGTAAATAGACTACAGGGTCAAGAGTTACATAAGCTGACTTTGAGATCTTTTTTACCCTTTCATATACTGGCTGGACAATCTTCAGCGAAATATTGCAACTTTTAGAGTCTAAGGCTCTACATCTGTGTAATAAAAATAACTGGACTAACTCAGGGTAGTATTCTAGAAACAAATTTAATATTTGAAAGCACTATGCAAATGAAGGCAATTTACACAATCATGGGACGCTTCCAGATAATCTCCCCTCAAAATACCAATACTTATCAGAGACTTTTTTCTGTTTGATTCCTAAAACTGTCAAATATTGTGGTAATGCAGATAATAATATATGTTATATATTTGAGTAGCATTACAAGAACATACCAATTATGCGATATAATTGGATCTAACTACATTCTCCCCGGAGTTTTGCAAAGTTTTTAATCTTTCATGTTTACATTCCTCATTTTGTTTTTTTGCAAATATTGGACTTCTCCCTGGCTTGCCCCCAAAAGAATTTAAATTGCCTTGCTACGCTAATGGCTAGTCTTTTGGAGGATGCTTCTGGAGCTCAAAACGTAGAGGAACATTTAGATAACCACAAAGGCCTCAAGAATCTATGGGTCATCTTACAAAATTTTCCCTGAGACTTAACTAGAAACTCTGAACCTGAGAATCAGAATATTTTAAATAGACTCCTCTATCACTTTTACCTGAGGAATAAACTACTTATAAGCCAACACTTAAAGAAAATAATTACAGCACCCTGCTTGTTATCTAATGTTCACTAATATCGCCTCACCTTATCCTAAAAATTATCACATAAAATGGAGAGCATTTTCTGAAGCTGTAAAGCAAAGCGGCTGTTAAAGAAGAAGACTGATCTCAGATAAAGGAAAGGAAACTATTCCTCAGGCTCAGAGGTACATAAAAGACATCATATTCCATATTATTCTCTTGTAAGTATTATTTTTCAAATTATGGGTAAGATGTAAATTTTATATGGTTTAACTGGATATATCTATTTTCTTATCCATCAAGTTTTCAATTGTTTAGTGTCATAAAGCTTTGTGTTGTATTAATGACCATTGCTGGGTAATCTTAGGCAGGAACTGCCTCATTTAAAGAAGAAAAAAAAAAGAGGTTCCAAATCTTTGAACTTCAAATTTAGGTATTCCAAAATAAAATTCAGTGCTCTTTGCTACAGCTGCTTCTTCTAAAACATTTATTCTGCCTCTCCTCCTCTCCCCCCAGTAGACAGAATGAGAACATTAGATTCCTTTGATTGGTGCTCTTAGAGACATCATTGCAAAACAGATGTGTTGTCTGTTATTTTCTCTAGCATCTAAGCAATTTGAACACTATTACTGGACCTAAAATCTGCTGAAAAAAATTCAGTCTCAAGTGTGTGGAACTGCAATGCAATCATCTGATCATCTTCAGCAGTTGCTATAAACAGCGTATTTCAAAATATGTTTTTAAAAGCTTTTAAAAATAACTGATACCATATCACCTGTACAGTTATATTTAAAATAATTGTTGTTGAATTCAAATTAAGACAAAAATATGATTCCTGTATCTAACTCTTTAAATAATAATAAACAACCCCTTCTCGAAGCTCCTTGGTCCAGGATCACTGTAATCAGTACCTCTTCATCCTAGTGTCTCTAAGTTCCAGAGTAAGCTTTGACTCTGGAGAGTAAATTACATGGAAGCAAAAATCTGCCATAGGCCTCTTATTTCTTGTTTTGATTACCAGTGACCTGAATTAATCTACTAACTCTGGATAAGAAAAATGTTTCAGAAAAAAAGAGCATCTATTCCATTTGTGCCTACATTGTGCTAAGTGCTGCAATTTGTAGGAGAAATTCGGCTCAGTGGATCAAAATAGTGGTTGTTGTGTTCTCAATATGTCTGTCAGTCTAAGTTTACTTAATTTGTCTTCTCTCTCCTATTGCCACTAAAACCAATAAAATTAACACAGCATACTTCCCCTGTCTGAGATAATATAGTGTTTTGGAAAGAGTGTGAGCTTTAGAGCCAGTCAATACTTGTTTCCTACACACAATTAATTAGGCACAGAACACTGAGTAAGTAATTTACCTTCTCTCAGCATTGCTTTCCTCGTTTCTAAAATGAAAAGGCGGTAGTTTAGGAAGATTTCTTTTAGTTTTAAAATGATAAATGATATGAAAGGAAAACATTAAGTTGTTTAACAAATACTAAAATATTTGAATAAAGACTTATCTTTTGGTTTTGAGAAAAACAAGTGTTATAATGACTTCATTTGCTCACTACTACCCCTAGTTAGATTATCTGGCACATATTGCTAAGCATGTGCTGAATGAATTGATGAACAAGCATTTGGGTATTACATTCAGCTTGTGAAGTGCTTTCATTGTATCATATCGTTGGATTCTCTCATGTAACCTATGAAGAAGCTATTGTTTACTTTACAGATGGGTAAACCTAGACTGAAAAGTAAAGCAGCCCTCACGTCCCTAGCATGTGAAAGATCTAGCACTTGGAGCTGGGTTTCCCAAGAATGTGATTTCAGGTCTCATACTCTTTTAATTGCAACTAATTATGACCTAAGGCAGAGTCAAATGTGTTTTAAGTTCCTACACTATACCATAAACTTAGTATATGTGGTAACACTTAAATTCAGACCAGACTGCCCCCAATACACAGGTGAATGTACAGTTGCTGAGAGAAGCTTAAAAGTTAGCATTATGACACAGAGCTCATAAGAGATGTAGCCAAGATTTTTTTCAGCTCATGTACACTTGACTACTATTGCTTCTAATATTCAACATATCCTAGGGCATGTGGAGGAAAACCAAAGGCAAAATGAATGTGTCCTTTTTCACCCAGTGAGCAATATATTCATAAACTAATTTCTTCTAGAAGAGAAGTTTTCCAGGGGTAGGGGGATGAAAAAACTCAAAAAAGAAAAAAAGTATGAATAGCAGAAGGGTTAGGCTCCTATGATCCCCAGGGCATCAATTTTTTAACTTCTTAACTGAGATGTTTTACTTTTCCTCTGGCTATCTGTTGAAGTACTCTTCATTCTCAGAAGTAAAGCAGTCAGTTAAGACCTAGCTCTGAGGGACCCAGCAGAGCTTTGGTCTCACTTCAGATTGAAGCTAGATTCACTTTAGTTTTCACAGACTACTATAGGACTGAGCTGAGAAACCAGAAGAAATGGGTGGACTGTGTTTTTGCCAAGGGAATTAAAACTTTTTGATACCAATTTGACCTAAAATGAACTATTACATGTCTAGCTCCAAAATAAGATGAATTTTGAGTCAGGTTCTCTACAAGATGCAGGATTCTCTACAAGATGCAGGAGAAGCCAATGATTGCCCTGAAAAACAATGTTTACGGACCTACCAAGCACAGGTCACAGTTCAATATTAGTGAGAAAAGTACATGATCCTGAAGAATGCCTCTATATTAACCTCTTTTTCCTATGTTTTCATCCTTAATACCCCCTTGGTCAAAATTCCAAAGGCTCTCAATTGTCTGGAAAATAAATTATAATTCCTTAATACTACACTTAATATAGCTCACAAACTGGAAAATCTTTTTTCCTCTTTTTTTCCTTTTTCTGACTATTGTACCCCTATACATTGTTTTCTTGTCTAGAAGCCCCACTGATGCATTTTGCCTTCAGCCCATTACCTAGGACCATCCCTCCTCAGCTCATCAAGATCAAAATCACTTGATGCAATGAAATAATGCCCTAACCCTTTCTCAGATGATCTCCCCTTCTTTGAAGTCTGATTGTACTTACTCAGAGTTTGAATCAAATATGTGCAGTGATTCAGAGGCTTCCCCCAAGAGAAGCTGTCTGGTTTCCTACCAACAGACCTCACTGTACAGCAATACTGTGTGGGTGGTTGTTGTTTTAACCAAGGTCCTCATTCTGTTCCTTAGACCCACAGACTCAAACTGTCTTTGTTAAAATAAGAAGAGGCTGGATCTTATTCACAAGGGTTGATTCACACTAGCTCACAGATACTACTATGACGCAGAGTGCTGTGCTTCACAGTGAGGAACAGAAAGGCTGATGGGAGCAGCAGCAGCAGAAGCAATGTTCTGCTCAGTCCATTTCTTCCTTCTATACAGGTGACCTGGATGCTGGCTTCTCATCAGACAGGAAAAAGTGGTTCAAATCAAGGGGGTTACTTTTATATGAATAGTGTATTTATTGGAGCCAGGCTAATAAGAATTCCAGATTCACCTATCTCTACTTTAAGTATATATTACCTTTCTAATGGGACCACAAGACTTGAAATCTGTTGGATGAGCACTACCTCAGTTGACCCTAGGTACTTCTTTTCATTCTCCACTGCTGACCAACCACTTTATGAACTGATTTTTTTTAAATTAGATTAAAAACTCTATTTTTTAAAATATCTGGTCTAACTAGGCTTTAACCCATTTTTTTTCTTTTAAGTGCCTCAATTTTTTCTTCTAATTCATTCTGCGTTATTTCTATAGGGTCAGAACTCAATTTTCCTTTTTTTTTTTTTTTTTTACATTTATGTTAGTCTTTTCTATTAAACTACATTTCTGATCAGAGGTCCTTCATTGTCATATGCCTTACCTATATTGCTCTCTATGATTTTTATATATTTTTTATTTGTTGTCTTTTAAACTTGGGTTATAGTTAATCATGCTCTTCTGCATCTTCTTTTAAATTCCTTTGTATATTATTTTCCTCAATCCTTAAAAAGCGACCTAATATTCACCCATAATAAATAGTTCCACTAATATTTCCTACCCAATCCACAATTACGTGTTTGATTTGTCCCTAAAAATGCAAGTACCCTGGTAAAATATGTATTTAATTTTATCTATAAAATGTATTATGCTATAAATTACAACATGGCTTACTTTTTCCCACACTTTTTCAGGGATCTATTTATGTGACTATATAGACATCTAGTTCATTTGCTTTTCACTTCTGCAAACTGTTTCATAATGCATGCTCACATGTGGTAGAACCACTCCTCTGATGATGGTAATCAAGGTTGCCTTCAACCTCCTTTTGCCACAAACAGTGCAATGATGAGCATCCTCATGCTTGTCCCCTTAAAATCCTGGGCAAGAATTTAGCTGGGATGTATTCCTAGGACTGGATTTTTTGGGTCCTACCCAATTTTAATACAGACAGAGAAATTTCTAGTATATCAGTGTACACTCCCACCAAATATTGCTCACCAATATTTGGTAAAATCTACTTTTCTAATGAAAATGAATATCTTATGACTATTTTAACAATAATTTTTCTGATTTTGAAAATTTAATGAGCATTTTCCAATTTTCTAAGTGTTAGAATCTCTCCACATACTTGTCAGCCATTTAGGAAAAACCCTTCTGTGAATCACTGATTCATATCCTTTGATCAACTTTCTATTGGATTAAAGTTTATGTTTTTAAAGTTTTTTCTTTCACTATAAGTTCCTAAGAACTTCTATATTGTCTTTTATTGATTTAATAATTTTTTTCACATTTAAATTAATATATCTGGTTTTCACCTTTATGCATGATAATCCAAGGATCCAACTTTATTTTTTCTTTCTGGGAGAGGGGGATAATTAGGTTTATATATTTATTTTTTTAATGGAGGTACTGGGGATTGAACCCAGGACGTCATCATGCTACACATTTACTTTACCACTGAGCTAAAATCTACCCCGACCCTATTTTTTCATTATATGAATACATTTCCCTAACATGATCTACTAAGCTATCACTTGCCTATTGCTTTAGGGTGACAGTTTTATGATGTATCAAATTCCCACATAAACTTATTTCTATATCTAAGATCTCTTTTCTTTTCTACTAGACCATCTAAACATCTCTGAACCATTATCATACTATTTTTTATTACTGTGGCTTTGTAGTGTGTTTCAAATATGGATGTTCCTCTTACTTTTCTTTTAGAAAACTGTGTGCAAGTTGTGCAATTTTATTCCTCCACATAAATTTTAAAATGAGCATTCATATTCCTCAAAAAAAATTCCAGCTAAAATTTTGACTGTATTTAATTGAATAGGGACTAATTTGGGGGAGAAATGGCAGCCTTAAACTTTTATCCCATCTACTAACATATACCTTTTCAATTATAGTTTTTATGCTGTTTAATTTTTAAATGATTTCTGTAAAGGTCTTGTGCATGCTTCATTAGGATAAAACTCAGATTTTTTAAATTTGTTTTTTGTTATTTTTATTTCTATTATGTTTGCTAATCATTTATTTCTAATGTAAAGAGAACTATTTATTTTTCATTGATCTTACACCAAGTGGTCTTACTAATTTTTTTCATCAAGTCTTAAAAAAATCTTTCTGATTTTGACCAAGACTACCAAGTCTATCTTAAACAGTAGCTGTAAAAGTGGGCATCCTTATCCTAATCCAGATCTTAATGAGAATGTATAAGGGGTCTCTATTAATTATTACTGAATAGTAATTTCTATAGATTTTTTTGGTATATAGTTTCCTTTCAAGATTAGGGAATTACCTTATTAACTTTAAAAAGTTTATACGAAAATTATGAATTGATCTTCACCAAATTTATTTCTTGCATCTCTTGAAATAATTGCTTTTTATTTTCTTATCATGATTTACCGATGATGTCTACCAAATGTGTAAGGAAGGATAACCCAAAAGTCATACAATAATACTCCTTACTTTCTTGTATAATTATGAATAAAAGCATTTAGAAATGATTACTCTATACCTGGCACAGAGTAACCAATACATATATTACTATTTTATAATTGTTGCTGCTAGTAAAATTATTTTAAATGTAGATTATTAATATTACTTCTTACTTATTGCACTGGTGGTTTTCAAACTATGCCCCTTGGAATCCAATAAAATTAAACTGAAGGAGGAAAAGTGAATAAGGTGCTAAAGGAATAGTGCTTTTTCCTTCCCTAAAAACCAGTGTAGCTTCAACCAGGGAAACTCTCTTTTTCATTTATTTTGTATATATGCTTCTTATAAATTTTATCAGTTGTGAAAAAAATGATAGTTGCATGTCACTGGTTTAGTTAAATGTATACATTCTGAATAAAAGCGCTGTTGCTACAGTTGATTCCCTAAGTGAATCAGGTGAAGATAAACAGATTATGTGGAGCCTACAATACTCAATATTATAAATCTCTATTCAGAATAAAATTGGCTTTCTAAATACTTTCAATTCACTTCTATTTTTAAAAAACACATTTATTTGAACACACAATTCCTCATTATACTGAGGTAGATACTGGAGTAATATAAAGACATGTCCCTTCATTGAGGCTACTGTTCTCAATGAGGCAATATGCAATGACTTACCTATGCAACCAGGGGACCATACTGAGCTCTAAAAGAGACTAAGCCATACAAGACTGCATTATGACTTTGATAGGCCCTAGCCATTTTGCCTTTATGTGCCCCTTCTTCCATGAAGTAATATTAAAAGTTATATCTTACATCTGCATTGGCATAAAGATAAATATATTAATATTATTTGTTAAAACTTGAAAATTTATTGTTTAATTTGGATTTTAAAAGAAATCAAAACATTTTCATAGGCTCTTACTGTGCCTAGTGGATAAGTTGGCCCTGTAACTGTGGGCCAATTTCAAATACATATACAATCCTATCAGATAACATAAATGATTGAGATAAACTGAGAATAACATATTAATTGGCAACTAACAGTCATCTCCAGTGACAAGCAGAAAAGAGAGAGAGGAGGGTACTCTGGTAGAACAGAGAAGTTGCTTCAAATTCAAAGGATCAGTTAAAACTAAGCTCCATGATGGAAATGGGTCCAGTGCTTTCAAATATTATAATCTGTTTGAAGACAAGCTGAAAAATAGATTTTATACTGTATCTCTTGCTTTTTAAATGCTCACTTTTAAAATGTAATTCAAATTTAAAACAGCGCAGAAACTGCCAAACCAAGCACATCTCTCTGCTGCATCCAGGCTGTAGACCACTGATTTGCTGTCATTGTGTTACCAGGTAGAACTAGCAGAAATGACAATAAATTGGTTTGGGATCCAAATATCCTACAAACAAATGTATTCTCTCTTAACACTGAGAAAATCAGGTTAGGATTCCTGCTCTAGTGGCCTGGGTTTACAGTAAGAAATTTGTCCCACAGTTACATTGTTGCATCCAAATACAGAACTATTGTAACAAAGAATACCATTCTTTAAAGAAAACAGGAGCTCTTGCAGACACCATATTAACAAATTTCTGTTCTATCATCCATAGAGTGCTATTGGAGAAAAGATATACACAATATGGGAAGGACCAATGATTCCATGTTGACAGAATTTGTCCTGGTTGGGCTTTCTGAACACCCAAAGCTCCAGACAGTTTTCTTTGTGCTAGTTTTATGTATGTACCTGATGATCCTGCTGGGAAATGGAGTCCTTATCTCAGTTATCATGTATGATTCTCACCTGCACACCCCCATGTATTTCTTCCTCTGTAATCTTTCCTTCCTGGACATTTGCTATACAAGCTCCTCTGTCCCATTAATTCTTGACAGCTTTCTGACAGTAAGGAAAATGGTTTCCTTCTCTGGGTGCATGGTACAGATGTTCCTCTCCTTTGCCATGGGGGCCACAGAGTGTGTGCTTCTAGGCATGATGGCCCTTGATCGCTATGTGGCCATCTGCTACCCACTGAGATATCCCATTATTATGAGAAAAGGTGCCTACGTGCCCATGGCAGTTGGAGCCTGGGTTGCTGGGATAGTTGACTCAGTGGTACAGACATCTCTCACAATGCAATTACCATTCTGTGCCAACAATGTCATTAACCATTTTATCTGTGAAATTCTGGCTATCCTAAAATTGGCCTGTGCTGATATTTCAATCAATGTAATCAGCATGGCAGGATCAAATTTGATTGTTCTAGTTATTCCATTGCTAGTAATTTCCATCTCTTACATTTTTATTGTTGCCACTATTCTGCGGATCCCTTCCACTGAAGGAAAACGTAAAGCCTTCTCTACCTGCTCAGCCCATCTCACAGTGGTGCTTATATTCTATGGAACCATCTTCTTCATGTATGCAAAGCCCAAGTCTAAAAGCTCTATTGGTACAAACAATCAAGACATCATTGAAGCCCTCATCTCCCTCTTCTATGGGGTGATGACACCCATGCTCAATCCTCTCATCTATAGTCTGAGGAACAAGGATGTAAAAGCTGCTATGAAGTACATGCTGGGGAGGAAAAAAATATCTCTGATGGACTATGAATACTGATTTACCTTTTGTGTGTTAGTATTCAAAGCTGCTACAGACACCAAATTCAAATAGTGAAAATTATCATGTGAAAGCAAATTCACCATGTGTCATTCAAAATCAATTGGTAGAAATATTTTGGTTGCTGTTGTTACTATTAGTTTTTGTCCTAACTGAAGAAATAAAACATGCTTGTGGTTCAAAAAAAATACTATTATGGAAAATCTCTCTTAAACCTTTAGAACATGAAAACACAACCACTCTTAAACCTTAAGAAAATAATAAAGACAAAAGATGTTCTAAAAGGCACTTTGTAACGTAAAATAAGTACATTATTAATTATTCAAAGTGATTATTAATTAGCACATATTTATTTATTTATTTACTATTTGTGTCCACCAATATATAACCTCTCTTTAAGCAGAAACTTGTCTGTTTATTACCCTACAAGATCTCAAAGACCTAGAATAGAATATGACATATAATAGATGTTCAATAAATATTTTTAATAAAGAAATAAACCATGCAATGTATAAATACAGAAATGTATACATGTCATAGCTGAGGTAACAAAGGTTATTCAAAAAGAAATCTGATTCAATATAATATTTTATAAATGAACTATATTGGCATTTTATCATATGAACTCCCTTAATAAATTAGTACCTTTTTTTTTGTATGTGATATATATTATAATGTAGAGAAAGAAGTTTTATTTACCAGCTACAATAACTTTTCTGGATTTGTTACATAATGAAACTAAGCTAAAAGGGTTCCCTAGTAATGCACTCTAAGTTTTAATCCAATAAAACTAAGGTGACATGGTAGCAGAGAATTCCTCTTGGACTTTGAGAAGAGATCAGGTCATAATGAGGGCTTCTTTCCTACTCTGCATTGGATCACAAAGCTCCTAAGTGGCAGGAGAACTAGACAGAACTGGTAACTGACAATAATTTCAATAAGAGGAAGAGAAGTGGCAAAAGATAAAGAGCCAAGTTGTTTAATGAACTAGAGAGCTACCGGGTTTCAGGAGTTGGAGGATAAGACAAAGACAGCCCCAAATTGAGATGATCTCTATTGTCTGAAGAGTGCGACCTTTGGAACAGTGCCAGTGTGGGAAATGGAAGCCCCATTTCCACTAAGAAATTGAGTCAGATATGTCAATAGAGGAAAGCACTCCTTTCTTCCAGGCCTCTGAGGAGTCGAAGAGAGTTGAAATATGGAACACAAATCTAAAAAAGAAAATAACGGCTTCTGAATTATGAAAATAAGCCCTCAATATCTTCCTTTCTTATAACAGGTAATTATTATTTCTTCATAAGATTAAATAAGTTAATTCATGTACAGCACTAAGTAGTGCCTACAACATCCTAAATAACCAATATACATTGGTGATTTTTTATTGTTAACGTTAGGCTGCTTTAATATGTCATAAAGCTTTGTGGCAGCACAAGAGTTTCATCCTTACTTTTTCACAGAGTGGTTTTGATGCTATTAAACTACCGTCTCTCAGTTTCAAATCCGCTCCTCTATGCTCTGCTTTGTGAGCTAGGCTACAGACACTGAAAACCACATTTCTCCTTTGCTAGCTAGCCTCTGTTAAATTCTTCCAAAAGAGTTGTTAGAGAGAGAATGGAAGGTTGGGTGGGGATAAGGGACTTGAGCCTCCCTATTTCCTTCTTGTTCATGTCAGCATCATTCCAGCTATGTTTCTTCACCACGACAATGGCAAATCCTTAGCTACTTCCAGTACTGGTTTCAGTTTTTATTTCTTCTTTTCTATAAGCCAGAACCAGTAGCTTAATAGTGCCATCTCCTCAGAGGTTTGAATCTGCCATTCAACTTTCTTCTGGTAAATAAACAGTACTGCTAAGTCTTTACTTTGTCTTGTCTTTACTTTGTTCTGCTAAGTCTTTACTTTAAAAACTTCTGGTAAATAAATAGCCCTGCTAAGTCTTTACTTTGTCTTGAGGTTATCTTTAAAAACAATAAAACACACAATTCTCTGCTTGAGCAATGTAGTGGATCAGATGGAAAGTAAGTAATAGATTTGGTCAGACTATCATTTCCATACACAACTAAATAATAGGTTCTGGGCAAGACATTGTCATTTCCTCTACAGATCCTTCCTTGTCTCAAAAAGGTAGATTATAAAAACTCTTTAGTATACTCTAAAATAACATATAATAATCATATGATCATAAGAAAGGAAAACATTGCGTAGTTCACCAAATCCTGAGATACATGTGAGAAGGGATTAACTTAGAACCTTGAGAGAAAGAAACAAAAACATAACCCTTTTTTTTTTTACCAATGCATATCTAGCACCCACCTAAGTTCCATACCTAGCACATAGTATGCTATTTCTATAAGTGTATTGAATTAATGCAAAAATAAATAAATGGAAGGAATAACTTCAGGGAGGTACATATAGTTGCCAAAATAATTTTTCAAGATTACATTATTGAATCATCATGATAACTCTTCAAGGAGCTACTATTTCCCAAATTTCACAGAGCAGAAAACCTAATACCAGAAATGTAGAAATACCTAAAGTTATAACCAAAATGTGGGAATAACTGCATTTGAATCAAACAATTAAACTTAACAACCCAACTAGTATGGAATACACATTATCCTAAAGCACATGTGGAGCAGGTACAAAAATTGATTATTTTATCAGGCTGAAAGCAAGAATCAGCAAATTTTAATGAATTATATTAAACAGTAGATATTCTCTTAATTAAATTAAAATTAATTACTTAATTTAAAAGCTCCATAACCTGAAATAATTAAAACACATTTCTAAATGACTAATGAGTAACAGACTTATTCAAAATATTTCACAGCTTCTATGGTAAGTGCATCAATAAATCAGAATGAATGCCTGCCATAAATAGTGTGGCCATAGTAATGTGTGCCAGCTAAATTTCAGCTTTGCTTACAGATCAGAGGAAAAATTACAACCAAAAAATTAAAACCTCATAAAACCAGACCTGAGCTTGTACCCACTGGTTATTTATTGTTAGTGTCCATTCTGATTAATTGGTAGATGTTGCACAATCTTTGTAAAACATTTTCAATATCAAACCTGCTAAGAAATGAAATACAATTGAACATTGCAATTAAAATTTACTGGATACAGAAACAAAGTTTTTTGAAGGAGATGTTCATACTTGAATTCGTATAGGAAATCTGGCTTCATATGGAAGAGAAAAGAAAGAAAACAAAAAAGAAGATAGGGATAAGAAACTATCCAGAGAATTTGAATGCAAAGCCAATATGCAAGGTATTGTGCTATATAACACATCTTATTACTTCTTACTAAATCTTCACAATAATCTTGAAAGGTATATCTCCTTGTTCTTAATTAATAGAAGAAGAAATTAAGATTCATAGAAGTTAAAATTCTACAGGTTCTAAGTGGAAAAGCTAGTTTTCAAACCATAGTTTTGACTATAAAGTTTTCAAACCATAGTTTTGACTTGATTTATCCATATTTTATAGCACTTCTCTCACTCTAGAGAAACGGTCTTAGTTTAAAAAAAACCCAAGAAGCTGGTAGTAGTAGATCACCAGGTTGACAGCATCTAGCTAGTATATGAAGATGCAAATTTAAACACTATGCATGGACATTCAGTTTGATGCTGCAGATGGTGTAATTCTGATGCAAATATTATAGGTAATATCTATGCAGTATATGAGAAAAGCAGAGCAACCATTACTAACTGCACCCAACATTTTAGGGAAGAAAGAAGTAGAAGCACTAAAAGAAGGGGCAAATAGGCATCTAAAGCACAGAAAGAGAGGCACGGTTATGTAGAGTTACCAACATTACAAAAGGGAAAGCCTTATGATGTCTAAAAGGGAATATCCTAACTCTAAGAAAGGAATTAGAGATATGGACACTGGCGCTATCAGAGGTACTAATGTGAAGAGGAGGCTCTATGACCCAGTTGGTTCAGGAACGGCTCTTGTGGGGCAGGCTGGAGAGTCACCAGTTGTAAGTCCCCACTTAGGATCAGTAAGACCCTAAACAAAGATTAAAGAACAATAATTTTACTGACCCCAGATAGGATATGCTTATGACTATCTGTGGACAATACCCATGAAGTTTCCAGAAAATGGGAAAAGGAAAGAAGAGCCCTCTTCCCAGCTGCATATTAATTGAAAGTGAAGCCACCACTTCAGTGACAAACGTTTTCTGTAGCTGAGGGAAGGGGATACCTTAAATATAACTTACGTTGCAGACACATTTAATCCTCACAAAAACCTGAAGACATACATGATTTTATACAATGAGGAATGTGGAGTACCCCCCAAAATTATACAAATTGCCCTCCGAAGCCAGGAAGTGGCACAGTGGGGACTGGAACACAACTAAACAGACTCCAAAATTCATACTCTTTCCATCACCCCATCCATATATCTAAACTTTTTGACTGTAAAAAGAACTTCCGGGGGGAGGTTATAGCTCAGTGGTAGAGCACATGCTTAGCATGTGTGAGTCCCAAGTTTAATCCCCAGTACCCTCATATAAACAAATAAATAAATAAAGACCTAATTATCCCCCACTCAAAAAATAAATAAATAAAGAACTTCCTATCTATCTCTTTATAAAATAGACAAAGAACAATTTTCAGCTCTATACAAACTCTAATCACGTAGAACACCATGGTTCCAAAGAGGTGAACAGGTAAGAGAAGACATCACTTCTTTTTTACTTGTTTTCTCATAGCCTGGTAATCTCTCCCACTGGAATAGAAAACACAGTCTGATATTTACACCTCTGTAGGAAACTACATCTCAGAGGACATCATTAAAAGTTGACTGACCTACTTCTCTCTGATATCGAGGTACAAATAGGTTGCATAGGGATGGGATCCCATGCGCTTCCAACAGTGTAAAGTCAAGTTAGTTAAAGTAAACTTGTAACTTTTTAACAACAACACTCATCCCTCAACAAGTTTTCTGGAGGGAATCTGGGGCTGTTCCTAGGAGGTTCATTTCTTTTCCTTAGTTACAACTAAACAGTAAAGAAAAGAATATATGACATCATCATGTGGAATACTCTAAAAGTGGAATCATTTTATTCTGTAAAGAGAAAGCAGTCCTCCTTATACTGCCATCACCAAGTCATTCATAAAATGTAATTAGACAGGATGAAAAAGACATATTCTAATAAAAACACAGAGTAGAGAGTCAGAGGTGATAAACTGGTAGGAAACCAAATATTACAGGACATGCATTTCTTTAGTCACATTGAATTAAAGAGATTTGCTACAGTCCTCACCGCTCCTTTGGCATTAGAACCAGCTTGTTTTATTCAAATACATTCATTCCATAGCAGTGAAAATATTTGAGTTTGTGACTCCCAAAAGACATAAAATCATGCAGAGAGTTCATTTTTATTCTGAGAAATTAAGGGCCCATATAACTAATGCTGTAATTTAAAAAAAATCATTACAGTTGTTTGAAAATAGAATGATCTAACTTTTGAACTGAAGAGCTCTATTTCTCTCCAATATTCAAGTAAGTCCAAGACAACAATGGGTTGGGTCACAATAAAGGAGAGTCCTGAAGCACCTAGAGGAAGATTCAGTAAGAATAAAGATTTTTTCTAACTCTGAATTTACATAATCTACAATGATATTTAAATAAGGCACAAGTCACAACCAGTAAAAGGATAAATGGCAAATAAACAAAGAATGGTAAGTAAATAATAATAATAAAATAATAAATAAAAAATTCTAAATAATAAAAATAATTTAAAAACTGTGCATACAGATCAGCATTCCCTCTTGAGTAATACAGATGAACAAACTACCTAGATAATGTGAGCGTCTTACAGAAATTTTAATATGTAGATTCCCAAGGTTTCTAAGAGTAGCTAAATGATAGATGTCCATGAACTACCCATTAAGAGAAGTCTGTACTGAATATAACCCAAATGTGAGCAAGGGCACTAGGGTTGACCAAACCACTTTATCTTTGGCTGGGGAATTTTCATGATTGCTCAAAATTTGCAAGTAATTTCAGAGGACTTAAATTTGAAAGTCTCAAAATAAATATATCACTTTTAATGTCATCTAACACTCATCACAACTAAAAATTTATCAATAGCTGTCCCCTTGGCATCTGGTACCATTCAATACATGCATCTGCAGTGAGAAGGGAATTGGGCCATGCTGACCCACCAACTCCTGTGTTCCTGGCATAGCTGCTCTTCACCCACCCCCACCCCACCCAAAGCTTTAGGAGAAGCAGAATGCACTACCCCAGTCCAAGCTGCAAATAAAATACCCAAAGATGAGCATGGGGATGACAACCCTGACACTTAAAAATATGAGTATGGCTTCTAAATATTTTTCATTTTGATTTATAGGAACCATGCTGCATGCAAAAGCAGAGAACATGCAGTCAGTTTGTAGCATCTTCTCTCACCTTGAGGTACTCAATTTCACTGTCTAGAAGACAGTGCTCTCAAGATTTTAAGTAGTGGCCATTTCCCAGTTTAGTACGAATATGAAACTGGGCTCTAATAAGGGATGATATACAAAAAAAAAAAAAACTGGACAAATAAAGCATAGGCAACAATGAATTAGAATAGAAACCTAGGTGCAATGACATATTAGGCAGTAAGGAGAGCCGTGGTTTGATCTGGGTCACATTTTAAGAAGATCCACCACACTATTGTCTGGAGAATATATTGAAGGAAGACAAGAGGGAAAGCTGAGAGACTAGTTAGGAGTTTGTTGTAGAAACGCCAATTTACTCAGGAGCTCATGACATACCAGAGCTAAGCATTACTCATCTTTGTGTCTCCCACAGTTTCTTGGTCTGCCAACATACCTGCTGAGTTTAACAAACTTAAATACACCTGTCAATAAAAATGAGTCTCCTTTAATTTTGATAGAATTATCATAAATGACTTGTCAAGACTTCGTGTATTCAAATTTAATAATAAGGTATATAATTTTGTCTCATACAAGCAATCCATATTTTCTCCAATTCATCAAGGAGTAGACTGCATTCTTTGGTGGCAGTGATGCATTCTGATACTCTATTGACTTTTATATTTTCATAGTGAAGGAGGGTGATTGTATGTCTGTTTTATTTACACAAAC
The DNA here is from genome assembly GCF_048773025.1 of Camelus bactrianus. Taxonomy (NCBI): domain Eukaryota; kingdom Metazoa; phylum Chordata; class Mammalia; order Artiodactyla; family Camelidae; genus Camelus; species Camelus bactrianus. The sequence continues at coordinate 52,938,442 of NC_133542.1, forward strand.
CAAGTAAAAGTGATTATTCACAGCATCAGTAGTAGGCAAACTATACTCAGATTCACAATTAGTAATCAAATATAAATTGTTTACTGACTTTTATAGAGTGCCTATTAAATACCAAGAACCATGATAAATACTCTATTACATACCAGAGCTGTAAGGTAGTTACAATACTCATTCTACAACTTAAATACATTACTCAAGATCACCAAGCTATCAGTCAGGAAACTGGGATCCTATGTGTCCAACTCCAATGCCATTCTTTTTCTATAATAGCAAGATGGATATTTTAAATCATTAATATAATTAGAACAGCAAGCACCTTTACTGTGTACCTACTATGCATCTGTAACTATGTTAAATTCTTCATAGGCATTGCCTCATTAATTCTCAGAACAACAACAAAAATACCTAAAATATCAGGTATTTTTAGGTTTCTCATTTTACAGACATGGAAACTGAGACTTAGAGACATGCAGTGACCTCACTGAGGTCACAGAGGTAGTGCCTGACAAAACTGAGCTAACTCCAGAATCCAACGTTCTCAACCATCTCACTCTTCGGCGTCCCAAATGACAGAACAGGCTTTGCTCCAATAGAATTAGGCAACCAGAAGCAACCAGAAGTATAATGCATAGGCAAAGTCCTTATTTATCACAGAAATCTCACAATCCTAAAATAGTCTCATCAGCCATACATGTTCCTAAGTATCTGAACAAAACACATGAAGGCCAAAGGAAGTAAAAAAATTGTAGCCTGAGTTGCATACAGCAAGTTATATATACAATTAAATTTTAAAAATTTCTAATAATGAGAATAGTCCAAAGATAACTTGTGTAGCCTTACAATGTGCTCTAACCATCACTGGATTTGGGGGCAGAAGTAAAATGAACATCAGCCATAGTATAGGTGTGTTTCTGCCACCTCATTAGGATTAGAACTAGATTAATTTTAAGATGGTTTCCAGCTCTGCAATACAGTCACTTAGAATTTGACTATTCCACTGGTATGAGAGCATGCATTTAATTAACCTTACCTACAATTTCATAATTCATTATGAAAGTGATTCATTTATCCCAAAATAAATCATAAAGCATTCCCCTTAAAGAATGAATTAGAATTGTCTTTACAGCATTGTTTATAATAAGAAAAAATATCAAATCAAGGTAAATGCCCATTATTTGAGAATAGATTAAATAAATCTTGAGACATGAATGTAACAGAATAGTATATAGCCTTTTAATATGTATGTTCCATATTTGATGATATGTGAAAAACTGCTCATGATTTAATGTTAAACATAAGAGAATATAAATGACACATAAAGATAGAACTTTTATGATGTATAATGTGTCTCATGTTTCTCTTTAAAACTTTTTGAAACTATATTTTTCTATCAATTACGTCCAAGTTCATCCAATGTTAAGCATAGTGCCTGACCCATAACAAGTGCTCAAAAAATAACTGGTGAATGAATAACAGAAAAAGGATTTAATAACGTATTTGGAAAAATTAGTTAATATTTTAAAAATGTTAATGTGTTCCATGCACTAGACATAAAATAATATAGTTATCATATAGATGAAACAAAAACAAACAAAAGGAGAAAGTTTAATTCATTGTTTTCAGAGATAATATGAAAGTCTTAATGAAAATTTAAATAGCGTGTCAAAAATAAGAAGGAAAACCACAAATCAGGAAAGTATTTGCAGAAAATTTGAAAAACAAAGTGTTAATCTATTAAGAGTTCATACTAATTAAGAGGAAAAGTATCAAAATACCAAGACACAATTAAGCAAAGGGTGTGGGTGCATAATAAAAAAGAAAATATAAGTAATAAAAACATAGAAGAAATGATCAATCTAACTAGCAATCATAAAAATAAAAACTAAAACAAAGTAATGCTTTACAAAAAATAGAAAAGAATAAACACCTTCCCTGGTTATAGAAAATGTATTTAAAAAATAGTGTGTGCAAATACTGCAATAGCATTGTAAAATGTTAAGTTTTGGAAAAATAGTTTTGAGTACTAAGATTCTCTCAATTCCTATAGTCCTATCTCTAGAGATTACCCTTAACTCATTTTCAATAGAAGAAAAGCAGACTAATTGCCTGATAACTAGATATCAATGATCATTAGATCAAAATCTCAAAATACTAGACACAAATTAAAATATACAATAATATTAAAATTATAGGTTAGACTATTCTTCAAATATTAAAAAAGAACACTATAAAGATTGAAAAGTCACAGAAAATTATTGATTTGAAATGGCAAATGCTAAATAAAATTTATTCATATTATAATTATACTTATATAAAGAAAAATTATTTGTTTGTGGTTAAGAATTAACAAAAAATATGAAAGATAAAATTGTTTTAAAAGGTAAAATGACTTATTTAGGATTTTATTAGGACTGACCTAATATTATTTGTGGAATAAAAAGAAAAAAATTCTTCTGAAAAGTTTAACTATTTTGAGAACTTTTGGACATATTATGATTTCAGCTCCAATTTATGTTGAGGCCATCAAACAGACAGATTCAATGAATATTCCAAGAAATGTATGACTGGGGGAGGTTTTCTTTAAGTCGAAATAATTGGATCTCCTGGACAAGTCGAAGTTAAGAACTTTATCTCTAGAGAATCCTGAATTTCTCACTCACAACCTTAGGGACTAAAGAAGTTTCCAAAAATAAGTGCTAAACTAACTTCCAAAAGAAGCTGAGTCTCTTGAGTAAATGCCAACTTTAAGACAAATCATGGGAAACTAGAGTTGTGTCATTGATCTTTTTTAAAAATATGTTTTATTTCCTTGATACCTCTTAGGAATATTCATGTACAGACAAACTGCCTAACTTGGTTGTTCTTTGTCACATTTCTTTTGAGGAAGGACCAACTATCTTTCAAATTGAGAATTTTCTGGTCTCATCTGAAAAATGCAAATGAAATTCATATTCTTAGGAATTTTTCCTTTTACTTAATAGAATGGAGTGATATGAATGACTTTAAAACCAAGCCAGAAGGTAAGATAAAGAGAAAAGTTTTTATTCAAATTATTTCAAAAGAAAAACATCCTATCAATAAATTTAAAGACTTCTGAGTTGAGGTGACTTCTGAGTTGATGGTGGGATTTTGAAAAATATGTATATACATTTAAACATATGTAAAGGAAAAAATACAGAAACAAAGGCATCATCTCTAGGACTAGGATACTAATTTTTTAAAATTCTAAAATATTCTATAGAAGAGAATAGTGAGGAAGAGAAAGTTATTTGCAATACAACAAACCCTTATAAACAATAGGCTGATGGCTACTGTATTCAAGTATCAAGAAGTACTGAGTTCACTAAAACCTTAAGTAAAAAGTATTCATGCTAGAAAAAGACCATGGTGATTTATATATTATTCATACATAAACTAGGTTCAATAAGAGTTTGAAGAAACATGTAATTAAAAATATTTATGGTAAAAGTAGAATTAGAAACAAAAATGTGACAAAGGGCAGAAGTAATTATGAATGTTAGTCTGAATTCCAGGATGCCAAGGTAAAAGAAAAAATACTGAAGTTTTTTGACTTCTCATTTATATAATTAATCAAACTTCACTGACCTAGACCTTAATTCTCCACACTAAACCTGAAAGAAACTTTGGGCATGGTTTTCATTTGAATTCATTATTGTGCATAATTTCTTCATAAGTGGAAGACAATGAATGTCTTCAAAGTTTTCAAAAGAGACAAACATATATTTTATCTGTATATTTACCAAATGGACTCTTGATGAAAGTTGAGTGCATTATATTTAATTGTGACTTTATAAAAACTTTACAAGTAAGTAAACATTGACATTGTGGTAAAAATGGGGATTTGCAGATCATAAAGAAAAGGGTTTAAATCATAGTTCTTATATTTGTCAATGACAAGATATTGAGAATTGTATTTAACATTTGAAATTTCAAATTAATTTCCTTATCATTAAAAAATTCACAATAATATTTGGGTTATTTTGAAAATTAAACAATAAAAACCATATGAAGTGTCTAATACAGACTAGGACCTCACATGTTATAAATTACTCTTCTCTTTGTGAGCTAAAATAATACATCTTGCCTCATGGTATATTAATAGAAGATTAGAGTTTATAAAATCTATAAATTGATAGTTGGCAAATCCATTTATCTTTGAACAATATCAATTGTCTTAATTCATTTTTTAGAAGAACTAGTTAGGATAACAATTATTTTCACTAGTGAGAATTTAGAGTATAGATGATATTTGTTTTTCATTCATAAATCTTAGTACTTTAAATATTAAATTTTTAAGAAGCCAAGTCAATAAAACAAAACAAAATAAAAAACTTCCAGAAAGAGGTCTTTCTAAAAAATTAGACAGCTTGACTTATGACCTGGTTAATAAATGGTCACAAACTTTCCTTTAGGTCTATTACAACACTAAAAAAGTTCCTGGATGAAGTCTCAGAGCATTGAACCACAGTAGTTATTTCTTATAAAAGAACAGGAGTTGGAAGAGAGAGATCAGAGGAAGGCTAGGATGTAGGCCACTGAGACAAAAAAATTTCACCTTCTAGGGACAATTCTGTTCTAGTTATCAATGATCTGCAATCCCTTTTGAGAATATATGATTAAGTCAAGAACTTAAGCTCTTTCTCTTGGTTTACCTCCTAAAAACAATACACTGATACATGAAAGATTTTGAGAGCAGGGATTATAAATGCTCTAGGTCTACCAGAAATAGTGGGTTCCTATGTATAACTGGACAAGGCACACCAGCACAACTCAGACTCAGTGGGTAGTCTCTGGACACCTAATTATTCTGCTATTTAAATTGTTTTAACATTTTTTTCTCTGAGTTAATCTTACTAACATAATCGCACTTTTTAATTATACTTTTCCTTTACACATATTTATTTTAGAAATTTGGATAACTCAGAAAAATAGAAAGTCTCTAGGATAACCATTAATGTTTTAGACATTTCTTTCCAGTCTTTCTGTACTGTCTAGGTTATCTTGGTTAAATTTTGGTTTTGGAAAAAATGCTGCAACCATTTTGTTTCTCTTTTCACTTAATCATTTTAACATAATTTAAAGATCTTTTTGTGTTAATTGAAGTTCCTCACAAATGTCATATTAATAGGGACATAATGGCCCATCAAGTGAGTGTACTGTGATTATTTAACAATTCCCCTAGAATTAGCCAAGAATGGAAAACTGTTTTAAAATATAACCTCCAATAATGGCAAAGATCTAGTAAAAATAGAATCATCCAATATACAGCTACCATGGAAAGCGATTTCATTAGAAACTTCCCAAAATCTTAAAAAATCTTCATTCTCCTATTTCAGATACTGGGACTCCATTTTAGGGAAGTAAAGTTAAATGGTGAAAAAATTTCAGGAACAAGACTATTCAACTGTGTTTGTTGCTTCCTAAAAGTTACACTAGCATTGTAAAAGTAATGAAATAATTTCCTCTGTATTATCCATTATCCTTTCTTCCTCCATTTGAAAACATTAAAGCAGAATGACAGTATCTCATAGAAACGTTTGCAGGTGAAAAAATTTTGCAGCAATTATCTTGGGGCTATTAGGATACCAAATGTAAACCATAATTATTTTCTGCAAGTAATTTCCAAATAGGAATCAACTTTTAGAAAATGTTTCTGAATAGAGAGAGGGCACTTGATCTAATTCACATCTTCCCTGCCAAAAATTCAGAATATATAGACCCCAGACAACTGATGTTCTTTCAAAGCATCTATCTGAAATGTATTCCCAGATTCAGAGTACATTGATATGTGCACCTACAGTCAACCAAATTCTAATCTTAATACCAAGTAAAAGTAGATCCTGACCTACCCAGCCCTTCCAATCCTCTTTGAAACATATGCCTACAAAGTAGGGTGCACCTTGAACTGTATGAGAGACCTCCTTTCCATAGCCAATACATGCGTAAATATTCTATTATGCCAATTAAATTGTCTCACCATTGTAAATGAGTTTTCACAGAAAGTAGCATAACCTGTTAGCAAATGACTCTCACAGAGAGAAATGGCAGATCCTACACCAGAATATAGCCACTGTTTGAAAGTATTTAAGTAGGAACTCATCAGTTGGATAATTTTCTTTTCCTCTAGAGATATTTTTTAAAGCTATGTAGAATATCTTGAGGATGAAAAGATGTTTTCAAAGTTATGCTCTTTGATTTATGTATTATAAAGAAGAAGGCCATCTACTAGTATCTACTCCTTCAATTTGTTTTTTCAAATTAAAGTCATTTTCTTAAGCTTTACAGTGCACAACTCAGATGCTTGAGACAACCTCAAATTCCTGTTTTGGAAAATATTGACCCCAATTGCAAATTCAGCAAATGGAAGAGGAGTTATTTTCACATGGACAGAAATAAAAGACAGACTCTTCTGCATGTAATTTGGCTGCTTGAATGTCTAACATCTAAACTCAAAACTAATTGTGATACACTTACGCATAAGTCTTATGTCCAAGTTTTGCCAAAATGTTTAGTTTTCTATTGTCTGCTATTCAATTACTATCCTACAAACAATTGAAGCACTGACGGCACTCTCCAATGGTATGAGAGAGATGGTTTAAAAAGCCTTGCTTTTCATGTGTCTGTAGAAAAGCAGCTTCAGCAGCACTTGGAAACATACATTCAGATTTTAGAATGCATTTCAGATCCCCTGACTGAGAATATTTTACAAAGGTTTCCCAAGTGATTCTTCTGTACACTAAAATTTGGAAGCATTCCACTGAATGGGGAGGCCTTTCCTCACTTACACATTAGAATCACCTGAAGAGCATTATTTTAAAAGATGCCTTATTCCCACTCCTTAGACAACCTGCATAATATTGGGAGGGCAATAACCATGTAGTTTAAAAAATGGGCATGGATGTAAAGTCAGAAAATGCAGATTTGAATAACAGTTTGTTCACTTACTGTGATTTTTTAAATTGAAGTATGGTCAATTTACCATGTTGTGTCAATTTCTGTTATACAGTGTAATGTTTCAGTCATACAAATACATAAATATATTCATTTTCATATTCTGTTTCATTATAGGCTACCACAAGATATCAAATATCATTGTGCTATACAGAAGAAACTTGTTGTGTATCTTTTTTATATATAGTATTCAGTATCTGCAAATCTTGAACTCCCAATTTATCCCTTCCCATTGTCTTCCTCCCCTGGTAACCATAAGTTTGTTATCTATGTCTGTGAGTCAGTCTCTATTTTATAAATAAGTTCATTTGTGTGTTTTTTTTTTAAGATTCCACATATGAGTGATAACATATCGTATTTTTCTTTCTCTTTCTGGCTTACTTCACTTAGAATGACGATATCCAGGTACATCCATGTTGCTGTAAATGGCATTAATTTATTCTTTTTTATGGCTGAGTAGTATTCCATTTTATAAATATACCACAATTTTTAACCCAGCCATCTGTTGATGGACATTTAGGTTGTTTCTATGTTTTGGCTATTGTACATAGTGTTGCTATGAAAATTGGGGTGCATGTATCTTTTCAAATTATAGTTCCCTCTGGATATATGCCCAAGAGTGGGATTGATGGATCATATTACCGTAAGTCTATTTTTAGTCTTTTGAGGAATCTCCATGTTTTCTAGAGTGGTGGCACCAAACCATATTCCTGCCAACAGTGTTGGAGGGTTCCCTTTTCTCCACACTCTCTCCAGCATTTATTGTTTATGGACATTTTAATGATGGCCATTCTGAGTGGTGTGAGGGGATACCTCATTGTAGTTTTTATTTGCATTTCTCTGATAATTAGCAATGTTGAGCATAGTTGCTGTGTTTTAAAATACTTTTGATCTCTAGGAATTTCATTCTCAGAGAATTTTAGTGATGATAAAATGAATAATATATGTGAATATATTTGTTAATCATACAACCCTAAACCTATGTTATTGTTAATTTTTGGCATAGTATAAAATCAAGTAAATAGAAATTTTAACTGATTAAGCATGCTATCTCCAAAATAATGACATTCAAATTGGCTCTGTGGGTCAACTGAGTCAAAAATAATAAATGATTATTAAAAATGCAAATAGTTCTTCCTTGACTCAGAACTTATGCATCACAATCTCAGGAAATGTAATACAGAAGTTTGTATTTTTAATAAACTACCAGTGTAATTATTACATGTATTCTATCACCTCTCTTATGAGCTAGAAGAGGAATTTGAAAAGCGAAACTCACAGCTGTAAACCCACTCCAGCTAGTACTGACACACTTATTGCCTCTCCTCCAATGCCCTCTTACTTCCTATGATAATTCTACACAGACTTGTTAAATTCACATGCAGTTTTCTCTTCTGGATCACTTCAGGTATGAAAAAGTAAAATGGAAAGGACTAACTGGACAGAGATTGAGTTCATTCTACAGGGACTTTCTGGGTACCCAAGAGCTGAAAAACTCCTTTTTGTGATGTGCTTGCTGATGTACCTGGTGATCCTCCTGGGGAACAGCACCTTGATCATCCTCACTCTCCTGGATTCCTGCCTACACACCCCCATGTACTTCTTCCTTGGTAATCTTTCCTTTCTCGACATTTGCTACACATCCTCCTTTATCCCCTCACTGTTGATACACTTTCTATCAGAGAAAAAAACCATCTCCTTCACTAGATGTGTCGTTCAGATGTCTGTCTCTTACACCATGGCGTGCACAGAGTGTGTGCTCCTAGCAGTGATGGCATACGACCGTTATGTAGCCATCTGCAACCCTTTGAGATACCCTGTCATCATGAGCAAGACCCTCTGTGTTCAGTTGGCAGCTGTCTCCTGGGGATTGGGCTTTCTCAACTCATTGACACAAACCATTCTGGCAATACAGTTGACCTTCTGTTGAAAAAACGTCATTAATCATTTTGTTTGTGAACTATTGGCCTTTGTCAAGCTGGCTTGCACAGATATTTCCTTGAATGAGATTACTATAATGTTGGCTGATGTAATATATTTGTTCTTTCCATTACTGTTGATTTGTATCTCTTACATTTTCATCCTTTCTACTGTACTAAGAATCAATTCAGCTGAAGGAAGAAAAAAGGCTTTTTCCACCTGCTCAGCCCACATAACAGTGGTGACTGTGTTTTATGGGACAATCCTCTTCATGTATATGAATCCAAAGTCCAAAGACTCTGCTTCTGACAAACTGATTGCCCTGTTCTAGGGAGTAGTCACACCCATGCTCAATCCTATCATCTATAGCCTGAGGAATACAGAGGTGCATGGTGCTATGAGAAAACTGATGGCTAGACTGGTTCCGGGGAAAAGGGTGAAGAACTTACATCTTTGAGTTTATGTACAAAAGAAGCTCATATATTGGAGGCAATGTTTTTAATAGAAGAAAAGAAATAAAGGTTATATGTAAAATCACAGAATTGATTTGGAAAGAAATTTCAAGGTAATAATCTAACTTCATCTTTTATGAAAATAACGTATAAAAATGAAGGGACAACTCACCTAAGAAGTGAGAGTAAACTTTTAGAAACAAGAAAAAGTTGAAATCGAGCTTTTCCAAGAAAATCCAGTGCACATGCCTACTTAATAAGTAAACGCATATTTTTCACTTCCCTTTATAACAGAACTACTTGCGTTCACATTTTCTGTTTATTATTGGTTTTTGTTTTACCCAGGAAGTTCATCTGGCCTGAATCCAATTTTTCAGGTACATATTTTTTCCTTCTTCTTTCCCACCCCATGTTTCTCCCAAGCCCTTTGCACATGCTGTGTTCCATTCACTATTCCCTATGTAGTTATCCAACTATATCAGGTTCTTTGTCCACTTAAGGACAAAAGCATATGCCACTTTATCCCCCATTATTACATTTCTCCTATGGTAGCATCATACCCATATCATTAAATACAATTTTAGTGCTATATCTTCCGAAAATCTTTCCAAAATTTACCTACAGTAAAAGCATCATTTACAATAGCCAAGATATGGAAACAACGAAGTGTTCATCAATAGGTGAATGGATAAAGAAGATGTAGTGTGTGTGTGTGTGTGTGTGTGTGTGTGTGCATACAAATATATAAATATGAAATGGAACCTAACTGTAATAAAAGAATGAAATTCTGCCAATTTCAACAACATTAATAGAACTAAAGAGTATTAAGCTTAGTGAAATAAGATAGACAAAGACAAATACTCTGTGTTATCACTTACATGGGGAATATAAAAAATAAAATAAAGGTATATAATAAACAGAAATAGACTTACAAATATGGAGAAAAACCTAATGATCACCAGTGAAGAAAGGAAAGGGGAAGGTGTGAAATAGAGGTATGGGAATAAGAGACACAAATTACTATGTATAAAATAAATGAGTAACAAGGATATATTATGCAGAAGAAGGAAATATAGCCATTGTATTATATAAATTTAAATGAAGTATAGCCCATAAAATATTGAATCACTACGTTGTAAACTGGAAACTAATGTAATATTGCAAATCAACTATACTTCAATAAAAAAGGAAAAAATAAAATATAAGGAGATAAAGATACACTTGCATCCATTACCCTTATATTATAAAGATTTCCATGTACACGCATTCTGAGAGGTGGAAATAGTTAAGGACAGTGGTTCTACAATTAATCTCTTATTATGATCTATAACTTACTTCTGAAATGAATTTTAGAAATGTTATGACATACATTTTGTTTGTAGTTTTGTATGATCTGAAAAATACAACAAACTAGTGAATATAACAAAAAAGAACCAGACACACAGATACAGAGAACGAACCAGTGGTTACCAGTGGGGCGAGGAAGCAGGGAGAGGCAATATAGGAATAGGGGATAAAGAGGTACAAACTATTGGGTATAAAATAAGTCACAAGGATACATTGTACAACACAGAGAATGTAACAAACATTTTACAGTAAGTATAAATGGAGTAACCTTTAAAACTAGTAAATCACTATACTGTACACCTATAATTTACATAATATTATACTTGACTATACTCCAGTGGGGAAAAAAAAAAGAAATAGTTTTTGAGGGCTGGATATTTACTGCATCCTCATCCATAGATAAGATTCACCCTGGCTTTATGCAGGCAGTGAAGGTCGAGTCTCTGAATGAGGGCAAATGAATGAATATCAGTGGCTGGAATTAATAATTGCCTTTAGTCTCATCACCCTGTTAGCTGTTACTTATGTATACTTCTGAATACTCTACTTCTTTCATCACTTCTATTTTCTCACCCCTCTACTACCCCTCCAATGGCCACATATTATTGCCTTCGAATATTTTTATTAGATAATGACTGGCCAATCCATTGACCCCAATCTAACTACCTGTCTTGATGAGGTTGTCACCCTTTGGACAGACTAGATCAATCTTTGCTATGATTTTCTCATATGTCTTAAAATTAATCCAAGGACATCTTCTGTCTCTTTTTTCTACACCAATGGATGACCTTCAACCTGGGTCCAAGCCATCACAACAATTCTATTGACTCCGGTAACAATTCCAAGATGAATAGCAAAAAAGTTTCACACATCAACCTTACATACAGTCATCTGGTCCAGAGGGGGAATACAAATGCTATGAAAGTTGCTAAATGTGCAGTTTAAATCCCTTGTATGTTGTGGTTTATATAATATTTCATATATTTCAATACTCTAAACCAACTGAGTGGGTTTGGGATACTGTAATTTCTGTAATATAGATATCATGTCTTTTCTTTCTAAGTGCTAAAGGATTCATTTATACCCTTGGATTTAAGAAACTAGGTGTGAGGGAACAGCATGGTAAAAAGGGTACTAGCAGTTTCACTGAAACACCTTGGACCCTCTTTGAATTTACAAAGCAATGTCAGTATCCTAAGACCAACAACATACCAATAAACTCTCTGATATATTTTTCCTGACTGGCACTCTTCCACTCCACTTCTACTCAGAATATATTTCTGCAGATCTTTTACATTTGTATGTAGATATTCACACCACACACATATATCTGCATGTGCAAATATATCCATACATGTAAAACACAACCACACATTTAGAGAATATGCAATTAGTCCCATTAAATTTAGCTATGCTAAAAAAGTTTTTTTTATTAGTTCACTGAGGCTGCCATAACAAAACACCACAGGCTGGGTTGCTTAAACAACAGAAATTTATTTGCTATGGTTCTGGAAGCTAGAAGTCCAGATGATGATGTTGGTAGGTTTGATTTCTTCTGAGGCATCTCCTTGGCTTGTAAATAGTCACCTTCTCACTCTGTCCTTTCCTCTGTGTATGAGCATCCCTGGTGTGTCTATCAGTGCCCAAACTTCCTCCTCTTATATTGACACAACTCAGATTGTATGAGGGCCCACAAACTACAGCCTCATCTTAACTTATCACCTCTTTAATGGTCATATTTCCAAAAGCAAACACATTCTGAGGTACTGGGTATGGGGGGTTAGACCTTCAACATAAGATTTTTGAAGAGACACAATTCAGCCTAAAACAGAGATCAATAATAAATTAGCTTAAAACTCTACTAAAGTTATTACATATATATACATTACATGTATACAGTTTTGAATACTCAACAATACACTAACTTAATGTTTAAAGTTATATTACACTCTATAACTCAAAACAAAAATTGATATTTGTCATCATGAGACTTATTTAAGATTTCACATAAGCTTCTGTAGGATATATCAATATTATCTTAGAGTTTCAGTGATTGGTCAAGGAAGAGACTTGAAAAATCACACATCACATTTAAAATGAGTGTCAACACCCATTATCCCAGTCTTCTGATATATATTGACCAATAAACATCCCATAATGTTTATAGATATTATTCACTACTTTGTGCTGGAAGAGGACAAAGAGGGCTCCTAGCCAGTAATTTTTTCACAGCTACTTTCACTTCTTTGTTCCGTAAACTATAAATGATAGGATTCATCATGGGGGTTAATCCCGCATATACTAAAGCCATAAATTTATCTATTTCCTGAGAACCTACAGCTGAGGGCTTCAGGTACATGGAAAGAGCTGTTCCATAGAACAAAACCACCACAGTCAGGTGGGCTGCACAAGTTGAAAAGGCTTTGCTTCGACCATCCACTGAGCTGATTTTTAGGATGCTGGAGAGGATAAAGGCATAAGAGATACAAATGAGGAGCATCGGCATAGGAAGAAGGAGTACACTGATCACCAGCATGATTAACTGCACCTTGGAAGTATCCACACAAATCAGTCTCAGGACGGCCAGAATCTCACAGGTGAAATGATTGATGATCCTATTTCCACACAGAGACAGCTGTAACACAGACACTGTTTCCACCAGGGCAGTGATACAGCCTGTCGCCCAGGAGCCAGCTGAAATCTGTACACAAACCCTCTTGTTCATGATGATGGGGTACCTCAGGGGGTTGCAGATGGCCACATATCGGTCATATGCCATCATGGACAGGAGCACACACTCAGTGGAGCCCATGGCAAGAGAGAAGTACATCTGAGCAACACATCCTGAGAATGAGATGGTGTTTTCCCCGGAAACAAAGTTTGCCAGCATTGGAGTAGAAGAAGTGTACCAGATGTCCAGAAAAGACAGGTTGCTGAGGAACAAGTACATGGGTTTGTGGAGGCAAGAATCCAGGAGACTAACAGAGATCAGAATAATATTACCCAGCAAGGTGATCAAGTATATCAGCAAACACAGCACAAATAAGGTGATTTCAACTTTGGGATAGTGAGTAAATCCCAGAAAAATAAAATTTGAAATGACTGTCAAGTTTGTCTTGACCATCTTATTCCTTCTTGTTCATCTGTAGTAGTGAATAAGAACATACTTTTGTTTTTGTATTGTATATGTTTAAAAATCTAAACTCTACCAACTTTCCAGGGGTTTTTGTTAGAGGTACTTTAAAGGGATTATTATGCTGGAAATATTAATTATTCATTCATTCATTCAACATTTATTGAATATACCATAAGTCACTGATGATCAGAGCTGAATTACACAAAAGTTGCTCCTAGGCAACTCATAATAAAATATAAGACACAGTCAAGTAAACAAAAAATTACAGTAACATGATGTAAGTATGCCCCAGGGTACTAGGCAAACACAGAGTAAAAATCCTAACCTATGTTGGGAGTGCTGCTCAGTAAGACATTTTGAGACTTAGCTAATCAAAAAATGTGTTAGACCCAATCAAGTTAAGGACCAGAGGAGGTTTCTGTGCAAAGGAAAATCTTCTGTAAATGTTGCAACAAGAAAAGATTTGGCTGCACTTCATAAAGGTGCCAAATATGTAATACAACAGATGGAAATACCACACACTAAAGAATATAAATAGAAGATAGACAAGAGTCCATCCACTGTAACACTACCTGATACCTGTCTTCAAGAAGGTGTTTTTGAATATGGAATAATGTTGAACCCATACTTTCTTACAAAGATGATCATAATTTCAAAGTTAAGTAATTAATAATGCAAATCAAATTACTGGCAATTGATCACATATGGAAACATGCTTAAAAACCACTGTCCTACAAGAGAGTTCCAATGAAACAATCACAAATCACACCAGCCTCACATTCTCATCACTGCCTACTTTTCTAACCTCATCATCCAACACTCCACCTCCACTCTCTAGTCTGAAACAACAACCAACTTGTAGTTCTTCATACTTACCATGCCAATTTATATTTTTATGTATTTAATCTACAGTTTATCTACCTGAAGTAACTTTCCTTCCCAGCTCCAATCTTGTTTTTCTTGAATATTTTGTCCTGTCATCAAAACTGTATGCCATATGTCTTAACTACAGCTTCATTCTTTGTACATACTTATGTTACTCAAGTATATCACACTGAATTATAGCCATACGTGCACATCCCTATTGCCCCTAGCAGTGGATGGTGAGCTTGTTCCCCACAATACTAGCAAAGTAATAACTCCTGATTAAGATTTTTAATAACACATTGCTGCCTTGAACAGGGTAACTTTTTGATATACATTAAAATAAATACATTTTCTCTGTGGTTCACTGTGTCAACAAAAAAACCTGAGTACTTCTCAACTTGTTATGTACACCTGCAAACTTATCTGTGACCTTGAAGAAACTAGTTGAATTAAGAAATATGATTAGCTCTTAGCTTTAAATATTTGATGTAGATTGAGATGAGGGAAAGACAATGAGCACTTGTACTCATAGAAGAGGCAGAAACGCTTTCCAAACAATGATCCTCTGTAGGGAATTATAGCACTGTCCTCAAAGTGTGGGATGTGGGTTCCAAATACAAAAATGCTACTTAGTGGTATGCAAAATTTGGCAAAAAAATTGACCTCTTTGAAATTTGGTTTCCTAATCTATACAAAGAGGATGATAATTCCTATTGTGTGCAGGTATCAGAGATCCAGATTAACTTGTCTTAAATTCTCCCTCCACAACCCCAAGTCCATGACCTCTCTAATATTTCAGAGACTCACAGTGGGTTTATGATTTCATGGTCTCCCTGCTTTCCAGAACCATAATCGCCTGTATGCTGCTCCAGTGCTGACCCACATTGACTCAGGTAGATAAAAACTAAGTACCTTCATCATTTATTAAAATTTCAACCCCCAATCTATGTATGAAAATGAAACACTTTACTGATTATCTCCAGAGTGGTGAAAGGTAGACAAGTCTGGTCTCTAAAGTCCATTTTGGTATTTTGGTCAGCATATGCCATCACTTTCACTGAGGGTTCCTCTAATGGGCTTTCTGTCCCAGCACCCAGTCTCCTTGCCCTGTATTCCTCCCACTTTGCAGGATGGTTCCTCTCTTGCCCTCTCCTTTTCCCTCTCTCTTCACCACACTTTTGTCCTCTTTTTCAGAAACAAAATAATGAAATTGTCTCCTTTTCTCATGTAGATTGTGTCCCACTCGTATCCTCATCCTTATCTTGATAATATCTTTGTCAAGAGTCTCACCTAACCCAAGTCACTTTATGTAGATACCTTCTGATTCCATTGCTGAGGTAATTAAACATTTTCCAACAAACCTCTCTTTCTTTCTGAATGACTGAGTCAGAATAGAGTTAGAAAACTTCTAATCCAACTTTCTCCTTTTAAAGTTGAGAGATTTTGGAGGGGTTTATGACTTGTCTGAGGTAACTATCTGGAATACATAGCCAAAAGTTTTATCCCATATTCAGGACTCATTTTTTCAACTCAGTATTTTTCCTACTAACTAGCATTTCTTTTTAAAGTAAATATCGGTTTCTTGGCCCAGCTGAGACCCAACAATAAATTTTATAAATCTGAGATTACAGAAAGAGATGGATAATGCCTGCTCCCATTTACCTCAGTACATGTGATGAACATCTTCTTTTTTTGGTTATTGTGCTTCAGTATTTAGAGTTGGTTTTCAGCATGGTCTTTCTTGTGAATCTAGTGCACTGCTCAAAAGAGTAAAAGATTCTGAATTTTGTAATTATGATAATACTTTATGAAGACTACATTAAAGTTGGTTTTACGGAGGTATTTTTACTCAGACAACTGCAATAAAAAAAGGCATGGATGTTCTTGGTTTGCAAAAATCAACCCAAATCTTGCCTGACTCACAGTCTCAACATACATAGCTTCTGTTGATTAAAAAGTTTTCAAATAATTTCTTAAGAGAAATCATGATATGAAGATTTGTTCTGCCTAAATTACCCTCTATGATCTTCTCCAAAAACATTCCAAAGGGTAAACGCTGGAACTAAGATAACTAAAGTCTCCTGTTGCTACTAGGGACCTTCCAACTCCCTCAACAAATTAATGTTGTGATTCTGAAACATAAAGGAGTTAAGAAAGTTTCCAGATCTCCAGGGTGTGATTCTCAAAGTTCCATTAACTAATTTAGGACAGAAAGAAATTGGGTAAAATTTTTTTATGTTCTTTCAAGTCATTTGGCCCAGTAAAAGATTGATTCCTGAGCAACATTTGTGCAAGCAGAACCAGAGGAGACTGTCTGCCTACTCCATTCCTCTGTAGATTGCCCCTGAATTATACAGCAAATATTCCAATTAACAGAACTGTAGAAAGGCCTTCCCAAATAGCCTCTGAGTTTAAGTGACCCATTTATTTTCAGAAATCTCTCCAAATATCTCCGTTATCTGAGTAATAGAAGATAAAACTTTCTTACTGAGTTTCTAAATGGCCACAAAGTGAAGAGAGAGCATTTATCAATCAGGTAATTTATTACTATCAAATGCCTCTGAATAGACTAACTGCCTAGCACAATGTTTGTGATTTTATAGAGTTTATAGTGTCTGAAGGACCAGTGCATTAAAGTGAGTACTGGACTTAAAGTAAAAGAGTTGTTTGAACCTCAACTCAAATTTTGGTTAGGTAAGTGACTGGTGAAAATTAATGAAGGGAAATTCAGCAGAGTCAGAAAGCCAGAATGGCTCTCACACAAATCACTTCAGTCAATACCGATCCCAACAAGGAAAAAAATACCCTGCATCTCCTGCAGGAAGTGACACTCCTTTACTCCTGCCAGCATAAAGAATAAAAATTTTCTCCTTGCCTGACAACAGTTCAGCCAACAAAAGACAGTTGCAACTTAGCCAATAAAAAGCCACTATACTTCTAACTCCCGGTTTCCTCCAAAGAATTTTTGTTTACAACAGCCCTTCCCAATTACCCTTTCTACTCTATGAAAGAGTTTCCTTTCTTTTGCTTTACTGAGCTTCATGTGATTCTCAGTTCCATGTCCCAAATCACAATTCTTTGCTGCTCCTAAACCCATTTTGCTGGTAAAAACAACTGGTTATTTTATTGTTTTAGGTTGACCTGACCTTACATAGTTATATATTAATTGCGTAAGGACCCCAATTCTTCAGTGCTTTCTAGGCTTACCTACTTTGGTTTTGGCCCTTAGGAATGTAGCTTGATTTTGTCACTGGGGCATTAGCAAACACAAAACAACACAGAGACTTGTAAAGCACTAGCACAATTAAGTTAGCCATCTTTTTTCTGAATCTATATTATCATGAGAATATGTCCAAGTTTGCCAACTAAAGGATAAAACACACATTAAGCATAACTGAGTTGTCCCAGTTGCCACTGCTGAGGCCACCTAGATGAGCCAGCAGTCAGTCCATCCCCAACAAGTGAGTGAGCCCAAAAACAATCAACAAGCCAACTCATAGCTGATTTTGAGATGCAAGATAATCTAGCTGAGATTACCTGGCTCCAGCCCAGATAAACTATATCTTATAGACTTTAAAATAATAAATATTTATTTTTGCGTGCTACTGAGATTTTGTGATTGCTTACTATGCTGCATCATTGTAGCAATACAAGACTAATGCAGCAATAGATCCTTTCATTACCTGTCCAACATTGACTCACCTGGGCCTTTATTCTTCTTAAAAGAATCACAATTTTATTCATTTGTCTATCCCATTTTTATCCACAGGAGAATATCCTGATTAGTCCAAGCCTTCTATCTTACTTTCTAGAAGGCTTACATTTTTATCTTTCATACAGAGATACACATTCCACTTGGAATTACTATGTGTGAATGGTATGAGGCAAGGATTAAGACTTATTTTTCACTATGTGGATACTATTTGACTCAACCTGATTTATTGAAAAGATTCCTTCCCAGACACTACACTGCAGTGTCACTTCTCTCATGAACTAATTGACCAGATATGTATGGATCTGTTTTGGGCCTCTTGTTCTGTTCCACTGGTCTAATTTTTCTATCCTTGAGCCAATACTACATTGTCTTAGTAACTGTAGCACTATAACAAGTCTTGATTTCTGGTCCTCTAAATTTCTTCTTCTTTATGGATGATTTGGCTATTGTTGGCATTCATATATTTTAGTATCTGCTTGTCAATTTTCACAATAAACCTGCTGGAACTTTGACTGGAATTGCCTTGAACCTACATGTCAATTTAGAGAAAGTTGACATCTTTATATTATTGAATCTTCTAATCCATTCGAAAGATATATTCTTTCATTTATTTAGGTATTTTTAAATTTCTCCCAATAATACTGTTGGTTTTTCTTTTACAAATGTATTGTACGCATTATACTAGATTTATTCAGATATTTTAATGTTTTTGATGCTATTATAAATTGTCTTAGATTCCACTTTCTACTTTTTTATTATTGGTATGTAATGACTTTTCTAGGCTATTGATATTAATTTAGATTGACCCATACAATCATCAGTCTCAATGCTTATTATTCCTTATTCTATCTGAGATCATTTTCTTTCCACCTGAATAATTATTCTTTTAGGATTTCTTTCAAGACAAGTAAAATTTCAGAAACCAATAATAAAGATAATACAAAATGCAGTCAAAGGAAAAAATACATATTTCCTTAAATGTGGCTTTCTTTTTACTTATCCTTCTTGACACTTACATAACCTTGGGTTTGTGGCTTGATATCTTTTCATAACTTTGAGAAAATCATTCAATATTAGCCATTTTCTCTTCTACCTCACTTCCTTTTTCTCCTCTCCCCCAAAGTGTTTAGTTATACACATTAGACTGTTCCAACATGTCCCATATAGCTCTTAGAATCCTTTCTGTATTTTCCTTCCTTTTTCTTCTCCAGGCATCAGTCTGGATATTTTCTACTGATCTATCTTCCAGTTTGCTAAGACCTTTTTCAACTTTGTCTAAGCTGTAGTTAAATCCATCTATCTAGTTTTTTATTCCAGTTGCATTTTTCAGGTCCATAATCTCTACTTGATTTTTTAATATAACACCCAATTCTCCAGTGAACTCTTCATCCTGTTATCTATGTTGAGGGACATGTTAACACTGGTTATTTTTAAATCTGTGTTTGATAATGCCTACACTTGGATCATCCTGAGAGACTGAATTATCTGTTTTTGTCTCTTGATCCTGTATCTTAGGATGCCTGGTAATTTTCTATTAAATGCCAGATAGCATATATGAAAAATGCATACTATCTGGACAATGTTTTATTCATACAAAGAGAAAATTCACTGTATCCTCTGATAGAAACCAAGAGAGGGGGCGATTACCTTATATTAAAGAGGCATTGAGACAAGTTAGAGTTGGATTTCAGATTTTGTAAGATCTAGCCAAAATCTGTTTCACCGCTTATTTTAGATTTATCTCTCTAGAGTCCAAACTGAGACCCTGGAGTCCAAACTGAGACCCTGAAGTTTATACAAGAAAGGTTTTTCCTTCATGGGTCTCAGACTTCAGTTTTTATCTCATAAGCACTGTGGAACTGCTGAAACCTCACCTAATATGCTTAATCCCTTTTTGCTCAATTTCCAGGCCTCTTATTCTGAGCAGCCTAAGAATCAGCAAATGCTTTATTTGAAAAACTAATCACACATGCTAGGATCACTTATCTCTAACTCCCTTCAATTCAGGACTTTGACCTCCCTTCAATTCAGAATGGGGTGTTTTGTCAGGTCTAAAATTCAAGTTTTGTCTTCTCAGACCTATGAGATTGTCAAACTCTGTTCTTATTTTTCTGCCTTTTAGCAGCATTTCTCTGCCCAGCTTCTAGCTGACCAACAGACAACAATGAAGTATTACCAAGTGCCCTTGGAGAAAAAAAGGAGCACAGAAAGTTTGGTTCAACTTAAATGAGCTTCCCTTCTCTTTAGAATCTCAGCACCTCATATCCTGACTTCTTTTGAAGCAATCTAATTCATTTTAAAAATTTTAAACTATCCAGCTTTTCTAGTTTTCAGAAGTGGGACCATTAGCCACTCCACTCAGATGTTCAATATTAACTTTTTTTATACTTTAAACTGTTTAATCTGTCTTCCTTACTAGAGTGTAAGGCCTATGAAGGCAAGAATATTTGTTACGTTCACCAATGTGTGCCTAGAAGAGTGCCAAGGAAATATCAGGTACCAGAAAATATGTTTGAATTGAACTGAGTGTCTTTGGAGGAACCGATACATGATCTATTATGAAAGGGAAATTGCTTCCAATTTTACTGTTGTACAAATGTCTAGCACTTGAGAGTATAATTCTGTTTGCCCCCTTGTACATAATATCCTATTCTTATAGGAGACATTCTGGATTAGGAAGAAAAATGTAACCCTGGATATAGTTGTTTCAGAGCACATCAATATTTACCATTACACTGGAATATTCAGGAGATAAGAAAAATAAGGTAAAATGAGAGAATTTTATTTAAAAAATGTATTATTGCCTAAAAATCGCTACAAACTAGGTTTTGAATTTCTTAAAAATCAAGATTCTCATTGTAACACAAATAAGCAGGTTGCAGAAAACAAAATATTTCTAGCTCCAAAATGTTATACAAAATGTAAAGTTCATTTTCTCAGTACCAAGTATAAATGAGATCCCAGGAATCTTACTAAAACATATTTCTAATTATTTCATTGAGATAGAGGAGAAGAAAATAAAGAAAAAAAACCTGATCACTATCTGATGACTAATCAAATGTAAAGAAAATTACAAATTTCAAAGTAACTTACAGAAAATATCATTATAATAGAGTATCTGGGTAGATCTAATCTGGCCAACAGATCTGTGATATGAACAGGTTTTGAGACAGAATCATTTGTGCCATGGTGATGGATGCCCAAAATGCTCAGTAGAAAGCATGACATATTTTAGCACAGACCAAGGTCAACTGTCCTGAAGATTTTACAGCCCAAGCTACTTTCTGCATAGGGGGGCAGTTAATGGGCCCTTACATATCATACAGTTTGTCTAAAAACTTAAGGTAAAAAAAAAAAAATGTACCAAAGATAAAACTCTTTATCGCCAGAGAAAATGAAAAACTGCTCTGATCTATACTAATTGAGTCAGTATTATTAATGAGAGGCTGACATCCCTTCTAAACAGATTCAAACATTCAAAAATGATCACACACATACTCTCGATAAGTATGGATCTATTAGATTATTAAACAGTCTACCAAAATTTAACAGCAGCTAAATCCTTGATAAATTGTGTGTTTCAGATCAATATTTTCCATGTGTTATCAGGCAGGCTGCAGACATAAATCTACATCTATCCAGAGGAATGCTCTTTGAGACTCATGGAGAAATTCAACAAGAAAAAATATTAGTTTACTTGTAGCCTTAGTTGATCTTTCCTCAGCATACATCCTATATGCAGGGCATGTTTTCCCAAAAACCTCAAAGTAACTTTAAAAAGGCAGTTAATAAAAACTGCCATTCATAAAAACTTGAGAAACTTTTTATCCTTCAGAACTCAAGATATTTCACAGCTAAGATAACTCAAGATCAAATGACATAAGTACATTTTGTCCCTGCTTCATCCAGATCCCAGAAACTCATTTCCCCAATCTAGTGGAGAGTAGAAAGTGTGGCTCTTAACGTCAGTCTTTTCAGAGACATGGCCAATACATCTTGACATTTTCAAACTACCTCAAAATTTATGGAATCACAAATGACAACTCATTTTTTTAACATCCCAAGTTATTTAGCTTTTAAATAATAGCTTTAAGAGGCCATTAGCAAGAAGAATATCAAGGATGTCTTATAAAGGAATATCTTTAAGCAATGAGAGGTACAAAGAGAATAAAAGAAAATCTATGTGCAAAGGTACTACCATCAGGTAATTTTACTTCAAGAGAACTGCTGAATCCCTAGCAATGATGGTGAATAGGGAAGTATTTTTAATTGTTCCTATTTGCCTATTCATATTACTCCATTATATTTTAATATTTAATGTTAAATATGAGCAACAGGCCAGGTTTACAAGCTCATTTCCCACTATATACTCATAAGGCAAAGCCAATAAAAGTGATCTTCTGATGCAAAAGCTAACATGTTCCACTGGGAAAACAGAGTTGTTTTGTTCTGAATCCTCCTTTTTTTCCTTGTTATTTAATGATCATATATCATTTTAGATAAGTTGGTTGCCAGCCTCTCTATAATGAAGAAAAGGACAATATTTTAATAAACAGATGATACAGTTTTAGTATCCTAAGGAGGAGCAACCAGAAATAATAACTATTCTAGTGAATTACTGCCTGAATGTTCACAGACCCATATAAAGTTATTACCATGTCTGGGCATTACTCACTTTTTGAGTGACACTTCAAAATCTAACTTGTAGTGTGTTTTCCTAGAGTATCTCCAAACTTGATGAAAGATCTACCCACTTACTTTGAAGAGTCCCTGGGAGTGTCTCACATGTGCTGAATATGTGTCCACTCTGTCCCCCTCAGGACACTGTCATCACAATATTTTGAACTGCAATTCTTACCGCTTCCCTGGAATCAAATGTTTCTGCTGTCTCTAATAGGCCCTACTGTTTAGGGTTACCATATATTAGATCATCCAAACTAGGACAATGTTGACAATGAAAGGGACAACTTTTATTAATTGCACCATGGCAACTGATGTTTAGACTAGTTCTGAGCAAATAGAAACATATGGTCACCATTCCAAGGTTGACCATTAGGGCCATCATATTCCAAAACCGTAAGATGTTTCACAAAAAATGTTGGCATCATATTTTGCTACCACTACCCCAAAACTGTACTGTCTGTGCCATGGCTAATGGCAACTACTTAAGCTTTGGTCTGCACATGGTCACTTCCAAGGACCAGATCTAAGTCCATGAAGTCAGGCTGGGAAAACAATCTCTGACAGATACCACACTTCCCTGGGACTCACAGTGATAATAAATTTAAGATATAATTCTAATCTTAGGCAAGGTAAACCCTATAAACAGGAGACCAGGGCTAAGGAGAGAGTTGAATGATAAGGAATCATCATGAAAGTTTATGATGAAGGTTAGGAAGAGAGAGAAGTGATGTTTAACTAGGGTTTTCTCCTTTCCTTTTCTGCACTGTCATTCTCTTATATCTTCCTCAAATCTTCAGTTAGTAAAAAGGAAGCCCAGAACGACCTATAGTTCAGGGAATGAAGGGAAAGTAAATCCACACATGGGATCAGACAAACTGGAAAAACTGCATCAACACTGATGACACTGAAGAACAGGTAGAAACGACTAGCAATGAAGCCTAAATATTGATCTGGAACAAGAAATGATTAGCCACAACCAGTAGCCTCTAAAAACTCCCATTCATTCACCCTTCGGTAGTCTCTCTCTCTCTGAACGGCACATTGTTCTGACCTAAGAAAGTCAACAAAAGTTCAAAAATTGCTAGTCCCTCTGTTCCCTAAGTATTTCCCAAAGAAGGAGCAATCTTCCATATGGTGGTTCCACTGTCTGAGTAGTGTAGAATAACCAGTACTGAACCAAGAGAAGTCAGAAAGCCATGAAACAGCAGAAGAACTCTGATCTCATTTTTCAAAAGTCATATTTTGGATGATCCAGGTCTTAGCCAGAATCTCACTGACCATCACAGTGAAAGAAATTAAAGCAAAGTAATAACACAAAAAATAATACATATAAACTTTTCAGAAAAGAAACTCCTGAGAACTCCATCTTGGGAATAAATATATTTGATGTAAAAGCAAGCTGTGAACCTAGATACAGAACCTCTACTGTGGTTTGTCAATCAAATTTTTCATGAACTCTTGGAGTATGCTGACAGCTTCCGGTCTGAGACAAATTTTGGCTCAGTTTTCCAAATCTAACAGCTTTATGTATTGGAAAAACTACATCGTAAAACATTTTATTCCCCATATAGTTTCAGGAAGCAAATCATTTCAAGAGGAAGTCAGTTAGGTCTTCTCCTTCTCTTTCTTCTCATAGTTAGATACACGGTCTGAAAGGGATTAACTTGTGGTTCTCTCAAATTTCTTGTGGGATATTGTCAGAAAATAATTACCAATAGAGCTAAAAGAATGATTCAAGAGGACAGAGATAAAAGTAGAAAGGAGTCATTTAGCCTCCTTCTTTGTGGTGTGGCGTTTTCTATAATGCACCCTGCTGCTTCATTTGTGAACTATAAGAGGGAAAACATATGCCTACTTTACAGTTAAAAGTAAATAAAAGACTTAAAATTTTTTAAGGATAAAATAGAAAACCAAGAATATTTTAAAGTCTAAATAAAAATTAACAGTTAAATAATGTGAAATTTTAATTAGCATTAAAGAGCTAAAGGAATTAAATGAAACAAAAGAATAAAACCAAATAACTTAACATCTTAAAGCTTTTTAAATTCTAGAAGAAACATAATCCAAACTACATAAAATTTAAAATAAAAAATTCAGAGGCGAAGATGGTAACATTTAAAGGAAAAAAAGAAATGTAATATTAAAATAAACATTAAAATCTAATGTGAAAATTTGAAGTGTGAAATTCAGATTAAGAAGAAATAAAATGATAAAGGTAAATTTTTTTTTAAGATGAAGATTACCATACAGCGGAAAGAAGTATAAATCTCACACAGAAATGAAATGTAAAAAACATCTAAAAGGTAGATCCACATTTCCTAATAACAGATTCCTCTTGGATCAGCAATATATTTCATGGATAGAGAGCCTATAGGACAGAGGAAAAGATACAGCTCTACTTTTATTAGTAGATATTTGACTCAGGAGTTATTTATATTTAATTTTTCAAACAGCTTTAAAAATCAGTTATTTGGTTCCAAATCCAAAGTAGTTACATCCCATGTATGGGAAGGTCTTTAGAAAGAAAATTGCCAAAGAAGATATGTCGAAAGTAGAAAAGAATAATAATTGAATGCCTCATAGTTTGAGATAAATAAAAACTTACAGAAATAATACTATTCTAGAACCAGAAAATTTAAGACTGCAGTTACCTAGACAGAAGACAATATCACTATATATTTGAATAGACACTGAGTAAATTAAATTATTTTAGTAATTACAGTTCGTAATTTTAGCTGAGCCTAAAAAATGTTAAAACAAGTTTCAGTCTGTCTTGTAAAGAAAGTAAGGAGGTATGAAATTGGTTTTGGAAACATTTTATCAAAAACATGTTTTTAGTTTTTAATACTGGTGTAACTTTTTCCTGTCTGAAACTCTCTCTTCCTATTACATTATCCCTTTACTGTCCTTCACAATCAGCTCTTCAAAAACAATGAACTATAATCATTGATTCCTAAAACACTGACATTTACTTATTTTCATTCTGCGCTGCACCAAAAAATAGTATTTTAGAGCTTGAGAGCTTTGAGAGAGAAATTGGACACAGCAGCAAGAACCTATGTGACTCTTTGGTTTCCCTAGTTGATTCTACATTGTGACTATAAAAATTACCTGTCCCTTTCCAATTACTTATTAAAAATCTTTCTTCTCAGTAATAGTTTTACTGCTTCCTTCACATCCTTGTTCCTAAGACTGTAGATTAAAGGATTCACCATAGGCGCAATAATCCCATAGAACATGGATATAAGTTTGTCAGTACCACCCAAGGTATCTGAATTAAGTGTCTCTTTAGACTTCGGCTTCATGTACATGAAGAGAATGGTTCCATAGAATATTATCACCACAGTCAGATGGGCTGAGCAGGTAGAGAAAACTTTGCTTCTCCCCTCAGAAGAGTGAATTTTGAGGATGCTGAGAATAATTAATGTATAAGAAACAATGATTAACAACAGTGGTGTCAATATGAACAACGTCGTGGCCACAAGCATGATGAACTCATTGCCTGAGATGTCAGCACAGGCCAGCTTCAAGACAGCCAGAATTTCACAGGAGAAATGATTGATGACATTATTTCTACAGAAGGGCAACTGTACCACAAATGCAGTTTGTACTGCAGAGTTGACAAGCCCTGAAAACCAGGATGCAGCCGCCATGGGCACATAACAATCCTTGCTCATGATGACAGAATATCTCAGAGGGTTGCAGATAGCCGCATACCGGTCAAAGGCCATCATGCCCAGGAGCACACACTCTGTTGTCCCCATGGCCAAGCCAAGGAACATCTGCACTGCACAGCCAGAGAAGGAGATGGTCTTTCTTTCCGAGAGGAAGCTCACCAGCAAGGGTGGAATGGAGGTGGTGGTGTAGCAGATGTCCAAGAAGGAGAGGTTCCCCAGGAAGAAGTACATAGGGGTGTGAAGATGAGAGTCTAAGATGCTGATTAAAATAAGGGTGCCATTGCCCAGAAGGATGACCACATACATCATTAAGATTAGCACAAAAAAGAGTAGTTCAAGCTTTGGGTAACCAGAAAGTCCCTTTAAAAACAACTCCACCAGAACTGTTTGGTTTTCCCATTCCATTTTACGGTTTCTTTTTCACCTGTAATACATTAGATTACGTTAAGATAAAGTACGCATTTTGATATGATTTCTTTCAGTTGTGTACCAACGCACAAGTACTATATGCTCCAAGAAAATAGAAAAAGAAAAGACTAAAGAAAGAAGAAAAGAAATAAAGAAAAGTGGACCAAGGAGAATGAACGTATGAGTAAAGAGGGAAGGGAAGAGAAATCAACAAGTTTCAAGCTACCAGCAATATGCCATGTAATTCATTCAGTCTCATCACAGTTCTAGGAGAGAGATATCATTATCCACATTTTACAAATAAATAAATCAAAGCAGAAATCTTAAGTAAACTTGACTAAAGGTAAGTATAGAGCAGAGCTAAGATTCAAACCCAAGTCATATTTGTCATCACACAGGTTAACTAGAGGTTATAATAAATATGAGTACTGCATTATGTATAACTAAACAATAAACTATTTTTATTGGCTGAAAACCACCACACAATAGATCATGATCCTGTCACTCTTCCAAATTATACTGTTATGTTTATTACCTAACTTGCTCAGTAGCGTGTAAACTTTATTAAGGTAGGTTGTTTTTCTTATTTACTTCGACAGTGCCAGTATCTGCAATAGAACAGACACAGAGACAGATGTTCAGAAATATTTGTTGAATAAATGAATACAGTCAAGGACAAAATAATGACGAACATTTCTTACTCTGTGTCAGTCCTCTACCAATTGTTTTCTTTGTGCATTACTTAATTTAGTCTGAATAGCAACCTTATTAGGCAATTACTGTTATTACTAGCATTGTCATCCTCATTATAAAGGGGAGGAAAGTAAGGCACAAAAAAATGTAAATAATTTGTTTAAGGTCAAGGCCATATGTCTAAATAAAAAGTAGAGCCAAGACTTAAACCCAAGCCATATGACTGCAGAGTACAAATTCTGAACTGTTCATTTTGCAGAGATCTTGGCTCACAGGCCAGAATACCTTGTAATCGAATTGACAATACTAACATTTCAAAAGAAATATCAGATCAAAAAAGGTTATTGGTCAGAAAGAAGCAAGATTTAAACATGTTGATTTGAGAGCAGTTTATTTTGATACTTTCTATTTTGCTGGGAAACTATTCACTTCTTTGACAACAAAAATGTATATAAGATATATAATTCTTTATAACTCTGTGGTCTCCCTTTATGAGAAGTCCTATCTGCTTTTTCATTACTATTCTTAACTGATTTTTTAAATTAGTCTCACAAGAGTCTAATTTAAATTTCTTTAAGCTTATTTGGAAATTTCTAATTTCATTAAATAAGAACAAAATTCCTTAGTATTTCATCCTTTCCCTCCTTCTAGCTCTAAGACACTTAAAACACTCTGTTTTACTATAGACTTCAATTTTGATATGAAATGTTCTTGCTACTGGTTTCCAGATAATTTTTTCTTTTCTTTTTCTCTTTGAACCAAGAGTTATCTAGGCATGCATGTCTAGCAATTAGATGTTTTTGTTCCATTTTTATTATATCCAATTTATTTTATTATGATAAAAGAAATGTGACCTGTAATTCTATAGCTATGTATTTTTGGCAGCCAATTACTTGATCTATGTTGTAAATGTTAACAAAAAATGTGAATTCTCCTTGGGAGAGATATATGATTTTATATACATATATACACACAATACATGTATACATATAATCAAGTTTATTGAATGTACTATTCAAATCTTTGAGATCTTCTATTATCTATATTTAATCAATTCTATATGAATATTCGTAAATAAATTTTACTGATATATTTTTGTGTATTTTCATTCTTATTTTTTATTGAAGTTTATTGGATTTACAATGTTAGTTTCAGATGTACAGCAAAACGATTCAGTTTTATATTTAGATATATATATATACACACACACACACACACTTTTTTTTTCAGATTCTGTTCCATTACAGCTCATTATAAGAAAATGAATATAGTTCCCTGTGGTATACAGTAAGTCCTTGTTGTTTATCTATTTTATATATAGTAATATGTATCTGTTAATCTCATACTCCTAAATGCTTGGATTATATGTTGTTTAGTGTATACCTATTTATGGCTGATAATCTTATAAATTGTGAATGTTATCATTAATTGACCTATTTTTAATCACATTTGGCACTTTAAATTCCACTTTTGTGATACTGATATTACACACCTGTATAATATCCTGTTTACACTCCTTCAGTTTGCTTTTGCCTGCTATCTGAGCATCCCTTTATTTTCAACTTTTCTTTTTGCTTTGCTTACAGTATACTGTTTATAAGTAACATATATCAGGTTAAGTTGTTAAGCCCTGTTTAGTCTCTGTTTTTATGAGCATATTCAGCCCATTCACTTAAGAGTACAACTATAAATGTACTTCATTTCTTTCCTTCCATATACTTTATTTTTATTACTTACTTATTTTGCATTACTTATATTTCCCACTTCCTTATTTCTGCTGGCTCATTGTCATTCACTATTTGTTTTCCTTAACTTGAACACTTTACTCATTTTTTCCATTCCATGGTGGTTAGTTACCTTCTTTCCCTACTCACAATTTGATTTACAGACCAACCATTTGGTTATAAAAATTAACTATTTTTTTCATTAGAGTGCTCTCTAATTTCCTAAATTATCCCTCAAAAACAAAATGAAGACAGAATTACCAGAATACTTTCACTCCTCCATTTCAATCCCCATCCCCCCAGTTCCCGGATGTTAGTGAGATAATTTAGAAGAATCAAATTTAGAAAAATTTTAAATGATCAAAAATATATATTAGCTATATACATACATATGTATATATGAGTTGTAACTATTATTGATAATTGACACATTATTATTCTATTTGGTACTTTCAAGTGTGTGTGTTTATGTATGTGTGTGTATATAAATGCTGAAAACAGTGTTTCAGAAACTCAGTGACCAAATCCTAGGGAACTTCCACACAGAGAAATTTCCTAATACTCTCACTGTGACCTATTCTTTAGGTAGCTATGCATTGATACCTCACAGGGATGAAGCATGGTTTCATGTCTAATGAACTTGTCTCCTAAAGGTGAGGAGAAGGCATTCCTATACTTTCGCAGAGGACACAAAGTGGTACATCCTCTGTGGACAACTTGGTAATATTTAGCAGAAACACAAATGTATGCATATAACCTTTGACCACAGATTTACCTCTAGGTAATTATCACACGGTTATGTTGGTACAAGTATAAAGTGATTTACATACAAACTGATTCATTTAAGTATTGTTTGTAATAGCAGATGTGGAAGCAATTTAAGTTTCCATGAGAAGGAGACATAGAAATAATGGAGTATGAGTCTGCTGTCAAAGAGTAAGAGGTTTTTTGTGCATTGATATGGAGAGATCTTCAAGAACTATTAAGTGGAAAAGTAATGTTCAGAACAGTATATACGGCACACTAACATTTGTGTAAAAAAGATTTTATATGTGTGTGTGTGTGTGTGTATACACACACATACATTTTTGCTCCCACATATTTCACTTCTAGGAAAATAAAAAGGAATAGTTTATCTCTAGAAAAGAAATGAATATTTTAACAGAAATGGAAAGTAGGGTGTTTACTGTATATTATTTAATACCTTTTTAAAATTTTGAACCTTGTGACTATAATTCCTATTCATAAAATAAATAACATTCAAGCTAAAGAGTTCTTGCCTTTGAGATGCATAACATTTCTCCTTCCACTTTTCCAGCACTATACTATATCAAACCATCTACTGCTATGGGACACAACCACATATGTTTAAATATTGTTCTAACTTGTTTACTATCACATTCTAAATGGGAATTGCTGGAGACTAACAGGTCCTTTAAATATATGCACATTCTTAATACTCAAAATATTTTAAGTAGTATCACTAGGATTTCTAAGCCCATATGGGTCTCCTGTCCCTCCATCAAGCTGCAAGTGATGGTTTGACCTGG
Source organism: Camelus bactrianus (assembly GCF_048773025.1). Lineage (NCBI taxonomy): Eukaryota > Metazoa > Chordata > Mammalia > Artiodactyla > Camelidae > Camelus > Camelus bactrianus. The sequence goes on from NC_133542.1 coordinate 52,969,586, forward strand.
TTTAGGATCTATCCTTCTACCCCATGTCATTTTCCTTCCATTACATGTGCTACTGCTTTAATGAGTTAGTAATAATTCTTGGAACCAAATTATAGCTCAATAAATGTTAGCTATTACTCCTGCCCCATTCTTAAGTCCAAAGAGCCTTCCCTCTTCAGAATCCTTTGTCCACCTAACTTTATAAGGTTAATTTGCTCTTAATCTCAGATCCATCTTCTCAATTTCAGGACATAGTCACCTGAGAATCACCTCAAACAACATGATTTCCCTATTCTACACCTGTCTCCTATCCCCAGCTCTTTACATTCTGTAGCTTTTAATAAAATTTGTATTTTATAGAATTTTTCAGATTTTCCAGGTTAGGGTATAAACCACTTGAGACTCCAAAGGAAATTAGGTACATGTGGAGTTCATTGACTAATAGAGACTATACATACACCTGTAAAAATCATCTCAGCAAAACCCTTATTCCACGAGCCATCTCCATGCTACATGATATTCTATCAAGCACATTTTATAATTCTGTCAAGAGCACAGGTCTTGGAAGTGTTATTGGACAGTAGGTTCTTCTCTCTTTACAGAAAGAATTCAGAAACAACACAGAAGTCAAGAAAGTAAAGTGAGGATTTATTAAGGGATAGACAGTATGCTCTCAAGAGGAGAGCGGCAGACTCAAGGGAGTAGCTGCCCTGAGTTTCTTTGGCAAGCTGGCTACATAGGGTGTAAAAAAGAATGGGTAGAAGCAACATGGATGAACCTGGAGAATGTCATTCTAAGTGAAGTAAGCCAGAAAGAGAAAGAAAAATACCATATGATATCACTTATATGTGAAACCAAAAAAAAAAAAAAAAAAAAAAAAGACAAACAAAATTATTTACAAAACAGAAACAGACTCACATAAAAACAAACTTATGGTTACCAAGTGGGGAATGGGGTGGGAAGGGATAAATTGGGAGTTCGAGATTTGCAGATACTAAATAATATATATAAAATAGATAAAAAAAAAAAAAGAAGTTTATACTGTATAGCACTGGGAACCATATTCAATATCTTGTAGAAACCTATGGTGAAGAAGAATATGAGAACAAATATATGTATGTTCCTATGTGACTGAACTATTGTGCTGTACACAAGAAATTGACACAACATTGTAAACTGACTACTTCAATTAAAATATATATATTTTTTAAATGGGTGGAATATTCACAGGAGAGGGAGTTTGGGGTCATATTTCCTGAATTTTACCTCAGCTCCACCTTCCAAGGGGAGGAGGGATTTTTGTCCTTATTTAGTCCTGATTCGGAACTCAAATGAGGGCATGATGAGCAAGAGGTTACATTCAGATGCTGGAGATTCCAGCCCTGCCCCACCTTTCTTTATCTGCCTGCAGGACACTTGTCAACCCAGAATGTTCCATTTATTATCAGTCCGGAGGTTCCTGCCTTTCCCAAGGACCCCCACTGTTCACAAGATGTATGGTTTCCTGCCCTTTTGGCCCATGTCCCCCTTTCTCTGCTCATATCTAGCTATGTGCCTGCTCTAACAGAGACAGGCTTAGCTTAAACGCCATTTCTTCCCCTTACTAATAACTAGGGTGGCCTGGGTATGTTTCTGATCACCACCTTCCCCGGCTATGGCATGAAGATAAAGATAGCACCTATACCATATATTTGCTGATAAGAGTAAATGAGATGGGGTATATTATTCAATCAGCAAAACAATAGTTTCCACTATTAGTGGTTTCCTTTATGCCTCTCTTTCATGGTTCTTCCTTCTGTTAGAGTCTTTTCACATCTTTGAATCAGTCATTATTGTCATTCCATATGGTCAGGTATATGTAGCTTAAAAGATTAATCAGATAACACACAGTGTTCTGATAAATGGTAGTATTTTCATATTATAATCAAATTTTAATACATTTTATCATAGTATATAATACCCCAATCATTTATTACACTTCAATCTTTTGGATACCAGCAAATGCAATGGTAAAAGTGAAAACTCACCCAAAGATTCAATTTACTACATTAAAAAAACAGGGTTTTAGAAAGGTGTCAGCATGTTCTCTGTATTAAAAACATGACTAAGTTTTTATTCACTGATACTATTTTAACATTTGCAGCAAGCCTATAACATAAAAAGTAAAAGGAAAACTCACTCACTTTTATAATTATAATCTAATAATACTGTATGCAAAGACAATATGATAAAGTTCAAGCAGGTCTCTTTTTGTTTCTCTGTTGCTTTGGTAAATTATTTTTTTCAAAGAATATATAAACAAATATACGTATGTATATGCATGACTAGGATACTGTGCTGGAGATCAGAAATTGACACATTGTAACTGACTGTACTTCAATTTTTTTTAATTTTTATTTTTTTCAGATCTCAGGAAATGATTATGTTCATTTTTTTTTAATCCAAATTGGCCACAGTATCCTCCTTACATGTTATCTCTGTATAAAGAGTACCTGGCACAGTACTGGGAAGATACTTCACCTTGTTCTCAGCTGACTGAACCAAATGGATGGGAGTTGTTGCCAGAAGACCAGGAAAGACTTGTTTGTTATGAATTTTATACCACAGAATGCAGAGTCTCCTGCCTACTGTGCAGTGAGCCTTATTAATTAGCTAAAACTGATAACAGTGTCCAAATATTTTGTGATGCACTAAAAAGTTACATGTTGACAAAAAGTAATTCATACCTGCTGGGCAGATTTCTTTCAGTTTGTTGCACAATTGCCTTTGCATAAAGAACTGCTCTTTTGGTCTTATAGCTTCATAGCTTTTTTTTTTTCCTACTACATCTCAGTGAATAGACATTAAATTCCATTTCCAATTCTCAGTCTCTCTTCAGTGAGAAAAACATCTTAATTTCAAACTTGACACCTTTAACCCATCAGTCCAACTCTTGATTATAGTTGATTAAATGTGTTTCTTGTCTTTGAAATAACTTACCTCCAAACCACAGACTGTCTCTAAGTTGCAGTAACAACAGATATTTTTATCTTGCTTTTCTACTTGTAGTACTTGAAGCCAATCTTCATGACTCCTCATTAGTAGCTGAATTTCTAAACAGCCAGCTACTGGTGAGTAATCATTTTGTCATAGAAATTCATTGATTTGTTGATGTTTATAGAAACATGATTGTTGCAGGTATGATAACTAGGATAAATTCCTCTAGTTGAAATAAAGTATCATTAACTTCCTCTAGTTCAAAATAGGGAGAAAATTAATATTTAGCAATAAATTTTAGGAATAAGGCAATTTGCCCCCGAAGCCCAGGCTGAAACACTGTCCCATTGTGGAGACCCACAAACACCTAAAGAATCTGCTTCAGGCTTCAGGACATAATTTAAATGTTCTCAAGGACCTCTCTGTGCACAATTTAAATTGCTTCAGAGATGAAATATGCATAAAACTTATGAGACTTCAGAAATAAAGCCCTAAAGATCTAATTACAGGAAGCCTATTACTCTATTTCATACACAAAATCAGAAGGGGGCTTGTGTATTGTCACTGAAGTTTCCCCAGTTGAATTCTCTCTCAGTCTCTCTCTCAATATCTCTCTCTCTCTCTCTCTGGCCCCTGTCCTCCTCCTCACCACCTCTCTCTTACACACACACACACCACTTTGGAAGTATAATTATTTTCTGTACAAACAAATTTTCTGTTCACTTTATAGATTTAGCTTATACTAAATGTTGACTTTTTGAATAAACATTTATTTATACTGCAAATATTCTAAAAGCGATACATACTCACTATAAAAGAAAAAATTCTAAAGTAAGGAACGAAAAGGGGAGGAAACAAAGGTAAGGCAAGGAAAGAAAAGATTCTCAGGCAATATACAGAGGTGTAAAAACAAAGCTGAGTATAAATCATAATTAAACAACCTAGTGATAACCATAGTTCTAAAAGGAGGCTGATCTTAATTAGAAAACAATACAATAACTCAGGCTAAAATCATTTGCCCCTTTCTCCTCAGCATTCACTGAAGCCCCTTAAGGTTGAACACTTTCTAAATGTTTTTTTCCTTCTTTCTTCTCTTTCTTTCCTTTATTTTTTAAATGTATTTTTAACAAAGTAAGTTCAAATTATTTTGTTAATATATAATTCTAATAGTGAAATGAGTGGGTCAAAATAAATGAAGATTTATATGAATTCAAAGGATAATACTACTTTATGCTCCCAACAGTGTTATGGACTTGCTGATTTTCTCTTGCTCTTTTCATCACTGAATGTTGTCAACAGTTTAATTTTTTTCTAATTTAAAGGGCTTAAAATGGTAGCTCATCATTGTTTTAAACGGCATTTTTAACTACTAGAGATGTTTAACTTTTTGTGCCTGTTAAATAGCTGTTATTTTCTATGTGTTGTATACCCATGTCCTCTATCAATATTTCCATGAGGTGTTTATATTTTTTAGTCACCTCCATTTATATGAAAGTTATTGCACACCTACTCAGTGAAGCTCATAGTAAGAAACTCTGCGAATGTAAAAATTCACAGTCTCTACCTTCAAGAATCCTATAGGTAGTGAGAAAAATATCCATGTAATCAAATATTTCAATAAAAGGTGATAATACTGCAATAAAAATGATGGCTTGGTATGCTACAGAAGTATAAATGACAAGCAATTCAGAATCAATAAATAATTTCCAGAGGTGATACCTGAACTGATTCTTAATTTGTGAGTACAATTTTGAGAGACGATACTATAAGGAAGGACATTCCAGGAAGAAGAAAAAATAACACCAATGGTGAAAGACAAGAAATGGCATGATGAATGCAGGAAACAGAAATTGCTCAGCACCACAAGAATCTAAATAAAGAGGGAGACATGGGTTGGTGGAAGATAAAACCAAACAAAGCAAAGAGGGCCTTGTATGCCGTAAGTGTCAATCAGAGCTTAGTTACAAATGACAAAATACACTCTGGATGATCTAAGTAGAAAGGAGTTACTTCATTTACTATTATTATTCAATTATATTATTGGGATTCTATCAGTCCTTCTCAGCATTCTCAGGAAATTTATACTGTTCAAATCACAAATCTTAAAAAGTAATTGAGAAACTGGAAAAATATGAAAACTTTTCAAAACAAATTTTCTGAATGAAAAACCTTCCCAAGACTCAAGTATCAAATAAGCATATTGGTATTAAAATGATAGTGTATTTGTCCAGCAAATATGAACACATGGTTACATCAAAACAGGTAACTTGCCTAACTCTTTCTTTAAGACATTGATTCTACAATCCTGTCAGATTGGAAAAACCCTTCTGGTGTTCTCCTATGAGGACAACTATGCATATTAAAATTTCTACTTGCTTTAACTAAGTTTCTACCCAAAATTTATAAATCTGAGACTAAGACTTAGATCAGTCATCCCAGAGAGTTTATGGAAGCAGTTGGACTTAAGCGGTGATAAAAAAAAAACAAAATTAGAGTCTGAGAATGCACGATAGCCTGTGGGTCAAACATAATATGCCTGACCTCAGAGGTTTTCCACCTACCTGGGATTCTTAAGGAAGAAAAAAGTCCTATGAGATGGTGTAAAAGAATGAAAAATTGGGAGTTTGAGATTTGCTGATACTAAATAATATATGAAAAACAGATAAACACCAGGTTTATACTGTATAGCACAAGGAACTATATTCAATATCTTGTAGTAACTTATGGGAAAAAAGAATATGAAAACAAATATGTGTATGTTCATGTATGACTAAAGCATTATGCTGTACACCAGAAATTGACACAACATTGTAAACTGACTATACTTCAATAAATATACATATACCAAAAAACTCAAATCAAATCAAATAATAAAAAAGAAAAAAAGAACTAATAGGTTCTTATAGCCTATTTTGTCAGAGTGTGAATCTGATACATCAATGGTCTCAGCCTTTGCCATCAGATTTAATCTACGACTAACCATCATAGAAGCTTGAAGTAGTTAAATATAGTTCATGACTGATTAACATTTGTTCTACTAAAATCTAAAACTAATTTGAAAAATAAAATGAATTTACCTCAAATTCTGCAAATGTTTAATTCTTATATGTGTAAAATATGTTAATGCTCAATGTCCTCTGAATTTAAGGGTCCATTAATATAAAATTTATCCAGCCAAATAGATTTCTTAGACTGTAGCTTACACCTGAAAACACTTTCTCATTCATCTTGGGCTGTAAGTTAGAAGTATTCTTCAAATAAAGTAAAAATTTGAGGAGAAAGCCAAGGAAAATCAACATGTCACTTCCAGTCTGACATCCTCTGATCCTCTGTTTCCTCAAACTACTAACGTCACAAAGCTAGTCAGTAACAGAGATAAGACATGAATGCAGGTCTACACTAAAAATCAAGAACTTGGATAATCTAAGATTTGGAAAAGTATTGGAATTTCCTCAGGATATCAGAAAAATCTGGCTTCTTCTAAATCACACTGGTAAGACCTGCTCATCCAACTTAACACAGTCCACATTATCTGGACCAGCATACTGAATTTCAAACTTAGTTTAAATTTTCTAAAATTTTCTTTATGCTAAAGCTAACATGTAAGCTGAACTTAAAAAAAAAAAAGGAAACAAAAAACATATCCTGACTGATTGCATAGGGCTCACTCCTAAGCCCCATTTACCCACTTCCTCAATAGTTCCAAATGCACAGTATCTTTAAGAGTTTCACAGGAAAAAACACTCTAGATACTGAGCAAGAAAACAGTATTTAAAGACTTAGGACAGTTTGGACTTTAATGTGAAACCACAACATAAGGTTCTCCATTGAAAAATGTGGGTGCAGTATTTTGGGGGTTTTCTGTTCAGTTTTTTTCACAACAGAAAGCTTTATTTATTTTGAAAGATTCAATGAAGTGTTACCTATGAAATAATGTTATGTAAAAAAGTGAACATAAAAAGGCATATAATCCAATTCCAATACTGCAATAAATAGAATATGAAAGACAGTGTTCAAAAGTGGCCATCTCCTAGTGTTAGAGCAATAAGAGAGCTCTCTCTCTTCCTTATCCCACTGCCTGGTATCTTGCAAATTCTCTATAATGAACATGCAATAATTCTGAAATGCTATATGTCATTATTTAAAATTTTAAAAATAATACATGAAAGTGCAAAAAGAAGTTAAAAGTAACCAAAATTCCTAATTCTCAAGTTTAGACAATGTCTAATGTGTTCACAATCCTACACCTTTTCCATTCACTTGCTAAAAAAGCATCTGTTAAACAGATGTGTTATTGCCACCTTCACATCCTTATTTCTGAGACTGTATATTAAAGGATTCATCATGGGAGTGATCACCCCATAGAACATGGATATAAGTTTGTCAGTAGCATCCAAGTCATCTGAATTAAGTGTCTCTTTAGACTTCGGCTTCATGTACATGAAGAGAATGGTTCCATAGAATATTATCACCACAGTCAGATGGGCTGAGCAGGTAGAGAAGACTTTGCTTCTCCCCTCAGAAGAGTGAATTTTGAGGATGCTGAGAATAATTAATGTATAAGAAACAATGATTAACAACAGTGGTGTCAATATGAACAACGTCGTGGCCACAAGCATGATGAACTCATTGCCTGAGATGTCAGCACAGGCCAGCTTCAAGACAGCCAGAATTTCACAGGAGAAATGATTGATGACATTATTTCTACAGAAGGGCAACTGTACCACAAATGCAGTTTGTACTGCAGAGTTGACAAGCCCTGAAAACCAGGATGCAGCCGCCATGGGCACATAACAATCCTTGCTCATGATGACAGAATATCTCAGAGGGTTGCAGATAGCCGCATACCGGTCAAAGGCCATCATGCCCAGGAGCACACACTCTGTTGTCCCCATGGCCAAGCCAAGGAACATCTGCACTGCACAGCCAGAGAAGGAGATGGTCTTTCTTTCCGAGAGGAAGCTCACCAGCAAGGGTGGAATGGAGGTGGTGGTGTAGCAGATGTCCAAGAAGGAGAGGTTCCCCAGGAAGAGGTACATAGGGGTGTGAAGATGAGAGTCTAAGATGCTGATTAAAATAAGGGTGCCATTGCCCAGAAGGATGACCACATACATCATTAAGATTAGCACAAAAAAGAGTAGTTCAAGCTTTGGGTAACCAGAAAGTCCCTTTAAAAACAACTCCACCAGAACTGTTTGGTTTTCCCATTCCATTTTACTTCTCTCTTTTACCTGTAAGAATTCAAACTTTAAAAAATAGTTTCTTTACTATGGTAAGTCCAAGTTCATCAATGCACAAATATAGAAATTTGCCATGGACCCAATGAGAAGACAGAAGAAAGGAAAAAGGGAAGGGGAAGAAGAGAGAAAAGATAAGACAGTGAAAAAATAAACAATGCAGGAAGAGAAATATGAGGGAGAAGCTATTACATTGATCACTCTTTCTGAACTAGCAACTGTGCATGAGATTTTTCCCACACATTACCTCATTTCAACCCCACAACTTTTATCATTTTAAATATAATGAACTTATCTAAATTAAACTAAGAGAGTTTAAACCTAAAGTCATATAATTGATATGCAGCAAAACCTGAGCTGAAACTCAAGCCTGCTTGTAGTCCATAATTATCTGAGATTTAGACAGCCTAGTTGCTGGGTCAGGAAGACTCAACAGTAACCCACTGCATACTAAAACACTGAAGGAAGTGTGTCAAACTGATAGGAGAATGGTCAGCAATAAACCTAACCAGTGTTTACTGACTGCTTGATTACCCAAAAAACAGGTGCAATTCATGTGAAACCCAATAATCTGAAATCTTCTTACAATGCAAATATCTTTTTCTTGGTGAGAAACCGAGTGACTTTTTAATTTTATTTCTTTAATTATCATACAAGAAAATATACAATACAATTGATTTTGTCTCTCTCAGCTTTTATTTCTGTGAATTTTAAACCATATATAGATTTGTGTAACTATCACAATAACCAGGACACAGAACTCCTCTATCACCATAAAAACTCCCTTGCACCTTCCCTTTTTAATCACTCCTTTCACCCACTCATAAATCCCGGTAAAGATGTATATGCTTTTCATCCCTGTAGTTTAACCTTTTCCAGAATGTCATATAAAAGGAATCATATGAGCCATTAGTGTCTGGCTTCTTTCACTTAACATAAATCCTGTGAAATTTCTCCAAGTTCTTATTGTTGAGTTGCATTCCATTGTATTAACATACTATAGTTTATTTGTTTACCTGTTGAAAGACATTTGGGTTGTTTCCAGTTTGGGGCACTTATGAATAGGCTGTTATAAACATTTATGTCCAGAATTTTGTATGGACACAGATTTTCATTTTTCTAGGGTGAAGATCCAGCAATGGCATACAGGATGATATGAGACATGAATATTTAAGTTTATAAAGCACTCTCAAACAGTTTTCCAGAGTGGCTGCATCATTTTTGCATTCCAATGCAAAATGTATAAAGAGTTCTAGTTGCTTCCCATCCTGATCAACACTTGATATTGTCAGTATACATATACACACACACACATATTTTTACCCATTCCAATAGGTATGTAGTGATACCTCATCGTCAGTTTAATTTGCATTTCCCTAATGACTAATGTTTGGGGGGGTTGTCATCTTTATATTCTCTTTAGTAAAGTGTCATTCATGTCTTCTGGCCATTTTTAATTGGGTTGTTTTCTTATTGCTGAGTCTTGAGAATTCTTTATCTAGTCCAGCTACAAATCACTTATCATATATATGACTTGCATATACTGTCTACAAGTCTGTGACTTTTTTACTCATTCTCTTAAGGCAAACATCTTTAATTGCCATTTTAATTGGTTGTTGTTTAAGTCCAATGGAAGGAGACACAAAGAAAGACTATGACCAAAATGTATCTTCAAACAGTCTGAGAGGTGTTGACATCTCTGACTTTGAGTGATTTCTCAGGGAGATATCCACTGCCATCACCCAGGGGACACAAATAAGCTCCGTATCCAAAGACCTTGCCTCATAAAGTCTTAGGCCATTCTTTTTTTAATTTTTCCTCAGAAATAGCACCTCCCTCCCCCAATACACAGACACAAACATACACACACACAGTAATTTCCATTAATATCCTTGTTCATGGATACAGAATCCACTGAAAGTGCTCTAATTTATTTATAAAACAATCAGGCTCTTAACATATAGACCATTTCTCCTTACTCATGAAACTTGGTGCAAAATTTAGGTCTGAACTGAAAACTCTGGACTTATTCAACAGCTTCTAATCACCTGTACCTGCCTTTGGCCACTATTAAGGTATTTCTTTCCTCATCTTATTTTTCCCTTATTTCAATCAACCCAACTTTTTATGCTTTTAGATTCTTTTATAACTTAAAGATGCATATTTCTTTTACTCTGAGTCCCAGATTCACTTTCTTAATGCTAGGTGATAAATGAAAGCACCCAAATCCCAATTCCTGGTAAATGATGACTGAGACGCAGTTTCAATCTGTAAATTCATTATGTCTACTGGAAAGAACATCCTTTTTTTTTTTCGGTATAAAGTTGAGATTTTTACTGACATGCAGACATGCTTTAATTGTTCTATAAAAACATTCTATAAACAATAGAAAACTTCTTATGTGAAGTCACAAGATGTTAAAAAATATTACACCACAATAAATATAACTACACCCTCCGCAACCACAATCACAGAGAGGAGTAGGCAGCTACCGAGTTTGGAGGGGAAGATGCTCTGAGATGGCCTTCACAGTGGACAGGCAGAAGCTCAAAGCACCATCCAGGAAGAGGGCCTGTGGCAAGTGTGTGCTGCAGAAACAGCTACACAGGCCTCCCCCTCCTGCTTTCCCAGCGTCACCACTTTTCCAACTTTATCCTAACTAGGGGCCCGCACCAACTAAAAGCTATAGCTTCACCATGCTGCTCCACTCAGGCCTCACTGAAACCCTCTTGTCAGTGGACTGGATAATTGACAGGCCTTTGCCTTTATGAAGAACACATGGACATACACTCTACATGGTTTCTGTACGGATTAAGCCTGTTTCTAGCCAGCAATGACCACAGGGCTAGGGCCATTCATCCATATCTTCTCTGCTAACAGGGGCAGTTACTAGCTGTGGGACCTTGGGCAATTTATTTAACTTTTGTTTCAATATTCCCACCTATAACATGAAGATTTTAAATAGTCTCATTGTGGTATTCTTGGGAGAATAAATTTTTTTAATGCATGTAAAGCATCTAGCATTATGGTAAGCACTATTTTGGTTTCCTTCATCTTTCACTGACTTGTTCTTTTCTCAAGATTTTTTACATTTCTGTCCTCAGTTTCATACTCCTACAGAAGTACCTTTAAATTTTTATCAGTCTGTTCAGGTATCTGGTCTCTTCTTACCCAACCAACCTACTCATTTTCATCATATCCATGATATGACATTGATGCATATTATACCAAACTCCCCTTACTTTGTAATGAAGAGTGTTATATGACTATAGCAAAGGCCAACATCATTTAAAACAAGGAACTCACAGGTTAACATTTTTAAAGAAAGGCTATTTAAATTCATTCATTTACAAGTCAAATGAGTGTGTGTGTGTGTGTGTCTCTCACAAATGTTATGTCCAAATTTACCCTAGGAATGCATGACCACCAATAACAAAAATAATTAAAAGTTCTCAAAATAATTCCCAAAATACTCACACACACATAACTATAAAAGTCAGAATTCCTTCCTGTTAGCTATTGTTGCTCTTCATTTCCTTTTCACACAAATCAAAAGATGTATTCAAGAACAACTAATAAAGTTTTCCAAGTAACACCCCTAAGTCAGAAGCTCCAGGACAGAGACTGTCTGTCTGTTCATGATTAGCACCGGACAATCATTTATAAACTGAACCAAAGAAAACTGAATTGGTGCCATAGGTAAATTGCTACAGGTTCAGAACTTTGGTGACACCAGCCTACTTTATGTTCTGAATAAGGGTACAGATCTGCTGCCTATTTTACAGCAACCTCACTGGACCAGTAAGAAGTGACATCAATACACATGTAGGCACTTATACTGAACCATGGACCAGGAGACTATATTTTGACTAAATGAATCTTTATTCTCCAGAAAGATAAATTCTATAACTAAATATCCATCTTCATTGGATATTCAAATTACTTTGGATTTCAAATTACTCTTTTAGTCATTTTTTTTCACTTTTCTCCTTTTTCATACTACATCCAAGAAAATATCATCTTAGAATTCTTAAAATGCCTATTCTCCATAGACTCTTCATAGTAAGAAATATTCTATCACCAAAACACATGGCTTATTTCAACTCAGTTCATTGAACTGATACCACCTTGGATCTGTATTATTTGCATGTTTTTAGCAATTACCTTAAATGGAAGGTCAACTTGCCTCTTAGGTTGCAACACACAGCAGATTGTTTTGCCTTGATCTTCTATTTGCAGCCTATTGTACAATATTTTCCATGGGGTTGATACATTTCTGAAGGTGTTACCAATGAGGGGCCATAATGTCATAGGACTTGTCTGAAAGACATTAATAGCAAAGGTACTATTTCAAAATTGTTTTAAAACCTTCCATACGTTACAGCCAAATATGATCATTTACAAAGGGAGATACTTGGTTCTGCTAGTTCAAAACTAAGAGGAAAATGAATATTTGAGAATAGGGAAGATTTCATTTGCCCTTCAAGCCCAGGTGGAAACATTGCTCCATTGTGAAGACTCAGGAAATTCTCAAAAGAATCTTCTCCCGGCTCAGAAAGGCAATTTGAATATTTCTTGCTCTCAGGGACTCAATACAATTTTCTAAGCCATAACTTTAAATTGCTTCAGGGAAAGATGTTTAAACTTTCAAAAACTCTGAGTAATGCCCTGAAGACTTAATTATATTGGATCCATTTCTGTATTTCAAATAACCAATCATAAGTCTTGAGAATGTGTCTTATCCCATGTGCAATCTATTATCATATACTGCTGGAATCTTTAATCTAAACATATTCTAATGGTTTTATCCAGAACTTTGTTCATCCTACCATATTTTATTGATAATATAGTAGAAATACCTATTTCAGCTACATTAACTCTTGGTTATTAACAATAATAATAATAAAAAAAATAAATTTCTAGGCCCTTTTGTAAGAATTTTATATACATATATTAAGTTATTTAATTCAAATTTATTAAATTAGTGAGTAAAGAGAGAAAGGGCTTTATTATACCAAATAATCTAAAAATTATTAATTTGGCTTTGAAACTCAGAATTTATACGTGCTATGTGAATATGAATGGCATTTTGATATTCACAACAAATTTGGAAGTTTTGAAACCATATAATGACAAAACTATAAACCATCAAGCTACTCAGTTTTCTTAACTGTAACCCTACAATGTAATTTGTAACTCAATCCCACTCCATACTACCCATTCCAAAGAATTTACCTAAATAGATACACCCAGATTAACTGACTGTCACCATCTATCTAATTTACACAATTAGGAGGTAATGGTGTATAAATATATTCGAGGTGCTCTCAGTCATTTTCTCCTCCTGCAGGCAGTGCTCGCCTTTCCTTGAACTGCTTCACCCATATAGTGCCCACAATTTATTCACCACAAAATCATTACCTTAGGTAAAACAAATTTTGACTAAAAGTCTGATGATAATGCAGAAAAAAATCCACAGGAAACTAGTTGAAACTGGGTATCCCACATCATTGTTTCTGAGGTTAACTGACTTGATCATATGGAACTACTTTCTGGACATTTTATGAGGCCCTGGTCTGCCACCATGTGGTTAAGCTTCTTCCCCAAGAACAGAGCTCTTTACCCATTTCTTCCTTTCTTCTCCCCAAGTCACAAGAGGTCCTCAAAAATCCTACATCCAACATTACTTAAGTGAAGTACCCAAGTAAGTCACATAAGAACAATGTTTCAAGCAAATAGAATTATTTTACTTTTTTTGGCAGAGAAATTTTAGTTATCTTTTTTTTAACGTATCTCATAACAGATGTTTATTAAAAATGTAAATCATTCTTCCCTGTCTCAGACTTTGTGTATCGCAACCTCAGGAAATGGAATACATAAGCCTGCATTTTTAATAAGTTACCAGTGTAGCTCAGCTGCTTTATGTGCTAGAAGAGGAATCCCATAAACCAATCTCACGGCTATTACCCTACTCCAGCTAGTGTTCACACAGCTGTTGGACCTCCTACCCCTATTACCACTTACTTTCTATTATATGGGACCCCTCAGTTAACTCATATGCTATTTCTTTTTTTGGATTATTTCATGTATGAAAAAGAAAAACAGGATAGGACTGATTGGACAACTGAAATTGAGTTCATTCTGAGAGATTTTTCTGAGTACAAAGGAATTATACCAAAAAATTCCTTTTTGTCATGTCTTTAGTGATGTATCAATAATCCTCCTGGAGAACAGCATCTTAGTCATCTTAACCCTCCTAGAATCCCATCTCCAAATGTCATGTACCTCTTTTTGGTTAGGTTTTCCTTCCTGGATATCTGGTACACATCCTCTTTTTTTTTTTTTTTTTACCATTATTTAAAAAAAAAAAAACTATCTCATTCACAGCTTGTATTATATAAATGTTTATCTCTTCATGTAATACGGTCCACAGAGTGTGTGTTCCTGACAGTGATGGCATATGGGTTCAACATGGCCAACAGCAAATTTCTGAGATAACCCACCATCATAAACAGAATACTGTGTTTAGATGGCAGCTACATCCTAGGAACTAGCAATTCTCAATGGACTGGCACAAAATGTACTCACATTATGAGCGTTCTTTGGTGGAAGAAATATCATTAATCATTTTTGTGAAATACTAACTTTAAAAAAGTTGGCCTGCACAAATATCTTCTTGAATGAGAGTATAATAACGTTGGGTAATATATTTTCATTTGCTCCATTACTGCTACCTTGCCATACCAAGAATCAGTTCAGCTGAAGGAAGAAAAAGGCCCCTTCCTTTTGCTCAGCCCACATAACAGTGGTTGATTGTGTCTTATGGGACATTCTTCTTCATGTACATGAAAGTAAAGTCCAAAGACATGACTTCTGACAAACTGATTACCCTGTTCTATGCAGCAGTCACCCACGATCAATCCTATCATCTATAGCCTAAGAAATAAGGAGGACCTTTCAGAAAATTATTGAGTAGACACTAGTTCTGGAGAAAATGATAAGAAACTGACATCTTTGAGTTCATGCACAAAACAAGCTCACATATTTTGAGGCAAGGGCTTTAAAGATAAACTGAACAAAATAAAATCATATGTAGAATCACAGAATTTCAGAGTTAGAAAGAAATTTTAAGATCACAAGTCTAACTATGTCACTTTCTGGAAACAACTGTGATCTCATAAAAATGTAGGGCTAAGTAGACTGAGAAATGCTAGTAAACTTATGGGGACAATTAAACCTTTCCAAGAAAATCCATCACAAATATCTATTTAATAAATAAAACATATACTTTTAGTAATCTTTATTTTAAATACTTTTGATACATTTGTTTGCTTATGCTTTTTTTTTTTTTAACCCTGAGACTTCCCCTGGCCCCAGCCTATATTTTGAACAACGTATTTCACCTTCTTGTTTCCTGCCCACGTTGTCCCCACTCTTTAGCACAAACTGTGCTTCACTCACTGTCTTTCTCACGTAAGGACAATAACACATGCTATTTTCTCTGCATTGTTACATTTCTCCTTCTCTAGTGAAATCCTGGCAATAACAGAAGAAATAGGTCAAGTGTTACATCATCTGTAAAGTCTTCCCAAACTCCCCTGAGTTAGTTACTCCCTCCTCTATAGTACCCTGACCCTGAACTACCGCAGAATTTTTTCTTTTATGCTATAACCATTTGTTAGCTCCTGAAATCTTCTCAATGGCACACTATTGCTTACTGTTCTCTTTAAGAAGTCCAATGCCAAGTTAATTAAAAACAGTGTGTAGTCATTAACTGATGAATTAATTAATTAAAATAAAAACAAATGGTAAAAAATATAAGCCCAAGTATCTGAAATTCCACATAGGAAAATAACAGAAATAGACTTTATAATTATCTCATTCCCCCAAACTACAATTTCAAATACTTTTGTAAAATAGCACTTAATCTTTAATTACAGGGGAAAACAAGGGAAGATAAAGAACTGAGCAGAATATACTGAAGAGGCCATAAAAATTTCCCCTTTGAGTGACTAGTGAGTTATAATGCATAGTGGTGTTTCTTAAGATCTCATCACCTTTCTAATTTTATATTTCTGTTCTAATTCTGCACTATAAACTCAGGTTTTATTTTTATAAGCAAATTTTAAATTAATTCCACATACATGTTGGTGATAAGAATGTTGTCAAAATTTCTTGGAAGATAAAGATTTTTTGTACTTACTTTGTTTTGTCACAAAAGAAATTCAGTTTGCAGCACAAATGGAAAGATTTCCCTGATTTAAAATCAAAATTCAGAATCAAAATTGTAATCCTCCTTCAGAGAAATGGCAGCATGACTAAAAGACAACCTTTTTTTTCACTTCTTAAGAATCCCTTATAGTTCTTCTCATCCTCCTGAAATATCTCTTAGTATACATAACTTATTTCACAAATGTATCCTAAAAGCAACATAAGAAATACAGATAGACAATGGACTTAAGTCTTGACCACCATTTATGACCTGTATGACCTCTTACAAAAGCATCTGGAGCTAATCTGTAAGAGAAGGTAAAATGTATCTATACTGGATCCCCAGCACCCAAACCAGGCACATACACAGTGTAGAATAAATGAGAGAAGTAATCAACACAAAAATCAACACTTACATTAACACTATCATTATTAATTAATGAAAATAACCTTAAAAGATAATGTATACACACAACACCTAGCACACCACACGGCATACATTAAACATTAATAATACTGCCTTACCCATCTACTGACTTCCTCATTTACTCTCTAGTTTTTGAAAATAAGGAAATTAAGTAAGGATTCCTGGGTGCCTGTACCTGAGTAAGACAGTGAGGGACAATCATATGCTGCACTTTCTACAATTATTAATTAATGAAAAGGAACTTTAAAAGAGCACGTATAAGTTACCGAGTTACATTTTTACCTAGTACATTTTATGTACATATTATGTGTTACTTAAATACAACTTCTCATTCCATCACTTATCTACCTCAATTGTTCTCTGAGTAGTGGAAAATAAAGTAGTTTTAATCATGGATTCCTGGGCGGTTATATCTGAATAAGGTACAAAAAAGAGGAAGTACTAGCAGGAAGTGACAAAGAGGATGAGGTGGTTACAGGAAGTTAACTCTGGAGTTCAGCCTTCATTTTACCTGATCAAGGAAGGAATGGACTATAAGGAGACTAGGGGTGGAATGAGACTAAAAAGCTAGATAGGAAAAAGAAAAATAATAAAATGTAATAGTCCCTCCTATGAGCCAGCTGTTTTCAAATAATGCCACATTTAATCCTTAATAGGACTATAATACATTAAAATCTGATTATTAAGTTATTCTTTATTGTTTAATCCTTAATGGTATGCTCAACTCTGGCCTCAGAAAGACTTCAAATTCCTTATTCATTGTAGTATATTCTCCGCCCCAAATATCAGCATTACTTTGTTTTGACATATATTAGAAAATAACGTAAGTATAATCAGGAAGGGGGCCATTTCAGAGAAAGGATGAGACGTAAATCTTCCACTCATAAAATATGAAGGGGGGGGGCTTCTGATTTCTGTTGTTTTCACTATGACTGAATAAGCTCCACACCCAGACTCAAGCATCTCAGAGATGACAACTATAAACTTTGTATAAAATATTTTTAAAAATCTCTTGGAAGAAGTAATGTTTTGGTGTGAGTTTCACATTTGTATGACTGAAGGCTAACCTAGGCACTGTATGGAGTGGTTAAAAAAAAAAAAGAAAAACTCTAACAGCAAATTGGCACTATTGCTGGACAAACCAGAAGTGTTCTGGGAAAACACAGTCACCATAATGTAAGGGGGACATTCTAGAAAGGGGAGATACAAAAGAGGAAACATTAAATTTTATATTAAAATCTTGACCCAGTTCTCCGATTGACTCCTGTGCCATGTATGCACAACTGAGCAAAAGATGTAAAAAAAAATCTTTAAGATATGAACTACTGGGAGGGGGTAATTAGGTTTATTTATTTATTTTATTTGTTTATTTTTAATGGAGGTCCCGGAGATTGACTCCCCACTAAATTCCAATGGCATTTTTCCCAGAAATAGAAAAAAAAAATCCTAAAATTTGTATGGAACCACAAAAGACCCCAAATAATAAGAGCTATACTGAGAAATAAATTTTAAGTTAATTTAATATAGCAACAAAAATATTAAGGAATAAACTAAATTAATTTAGGAAAAGACCACTACACCAAAACTACAAAACGTTCCAGGAGAATTTTAAAAGACAAAAATAAATGGATAGATATACCATGTTGATGAATTTACATAGTATTAATTCTCCTCCAAATTTATCTTTAGAATCAACATTATCCCAGTCATAACCCCAGCAGCTTTTTCTGTAGAAATTTATAAGCTTATTCTAAATTTTATATTAAAAGGTTTGACTTTTCCTACAAACGTCTTGATGAGATTATATTATATTCAGCCTTATTTGTTTTGACCAAACGTAATCTTTTGGGGGATGGAACATGGAAGGAAAAGGTCTAAACACAATAATGCATGTCGAAGAAAGTATAAACATTACATTAGCACCTCATTAACAAAGAAGCCCTTAGAATCCACCAATTTCCCAGCCTGGTAGAAACTGAGCAATTTCTGAGCAACTCTATTCTGTGACAAGGACCACAACATCACTTATCATCCAAACTAAGATACTTTTGAGACTGAAACAAGGTGGTTTTTTTTTTTTTTTTTAACAATTTTACTGGGACAACAGGCACAAACTTGGATTATTGAATGCAAACCATATTAGATGGTCATCCATAGATTGTGCCATCAACACAATACAAAATAACACATTCTTGTTCCAGTGTTGGTGCCATACTTACTGAAGGCCAGCAATATTCCCTTTATCTCAGGCCCTTGGCCCTAGATATCACTGAGGTCTGTTTCAGAAGATTAAAGAGTCTTTCTTTATCAAAGAAAAGATAGTCTTTTCTTTTCCCACCAAGAAGTCTGAGACCCAAGAGCTAATATCCAGGTGTTTTTGTTTTTGTTGTTTTACAAATTAGTGTCTATGGATAACTGATCCATTCTCATTCCACACAGACAGAATCTTATTAGGCAAGATATTGTACATCAATTTAGAAGAAATCTGACAATCTAAATAATTTTGTCTTCATTTGAAGCTACCACTTTTTTTCTCTAATAAGGGTGGAAATATGTATGTGGATCTATTAAAATAATCTAACTATGCCATTTGTGAACATATTAGGTATGTTCTTTTGTACAACAAAGGAAAAGGGATAATTATTCTCTGTTGGTCCATATCCATTGTCCTTGTTTAAGTTTCTTAAACCCAGGAGGTGTAGCACTGTAAACAGAATTAGGCAGAAGAATCCTCCCTTGGATTTAACACCCTCATGAGGAGCCTTTTTCCAAAGAATATTACAAGAAAGCCATAGCAGTGTGTTTCTCTTCTAGGAAAAAGTATTGGAGCCAAGTAGGACTTCAAGGGATCTAACTATGTGGGAGTGGAAGAAATCCTTAATTCGGAATTTACAAACTCTTTATCTTGGGTACATCTTATTAGTATTCCTAGTTATTTATTCATGGTTAGAATACATCCCCTCTACCCTCATTAAGTAAAGCACCTAAGCCATGTTCTGACTCCTGTCATCTCTTCAACATGCCTCATGAATTAAGTCCCTGTCCTCCTTTGAAAATGCTGTTCTGTTGTGTTCTTTACCTGGGATGTCTGTCCTCCACTTTCCACTTGGAGAAATGTTTCAAACCCAGGTAAAATGTTTATGATTTACTCTTGGAAGATATTTTCCATGATTTTACTGTTTTCAATTTTGTAAAAGATTTTATCACAATGTATAATTGTTTTATTTCAGTTTACACCATTTCTGCCATGGGATGGAACCCTCAAGAGCAAGATGTTAGAAATGCAGATTACAGTAATAAGGAGCTAGAAACCATACAGGGGAACCAATCAAAATTAGACAATTCAATTGCTGAGATAAAAATGAATCTAGAATCAATGAATAGCAGACTAAATAATACAGAAGAATGAATAAGTAATCTGGAAGATAGAATAATGGAAACCAGAATTAAATCAGAACAGCAGACAGAAAGACAAACTAGAAGAAGATGAAGAAGAAGAAGAAAGCAACATAAGAGATCTATGGAATAATATAAAGCATGCCAACCTATACATAACAGGGTTTCCAGAAGGAGAAGAAAGAGAGAAGAGGATCGAAAATGTATTTGAAGAAATTATGACTGAAAACTTCCCAAACCTAAAGAAGGAAACAGATATCCAGGTACAGGAAGCACAAAGGGTCCCAAACAAGATGAACCAAACAGACCTACATCAAGACATGTCATAATTAAAATGGCAAAAGTTAGAGATAATAAGAGGATTCTAAAGGCAGCAAGGGAAAAACAGAGTCAGTTACAAGAGAACCCCCATAAGGTTATCAGCTGATTTCTCTGCAGAAACTTTGCAGCTAGAAGGGAATGGCATGATATATTCAAAGTCCTGAAAGGGAAAAACCTGCAACCTATGACACTCTACCAGCAAGATTATCATTTAGAATAGAAGGAGAGATATAGAACTTCTCAGACAAGCAAAAATTAAAAGAATATAGCAATACTAAACCTAACCTAAAAGAAATACTAAAAAGTCTTCTCTAAACAGAAAAGCAGCAAGAATATATAGGAAAAAGAAAATCATGATAGGAAAGGCAAACACACAAAAGGACTGAAGATCACTTAAATGAGCCAGTACATAGATTTAAAAAGATCAAAAAATTTTTGTAAAAGCAATTATAAATACAATTAACAGCAAAAGGATAAACATGAAGATGTAAAATAGGACATTAAAATCACAAAATGTTGGGGAGGGAAGTATAAAAATGTAGATCTTTTAGAACATGTTTGAATTTGTATGACTATCAGCTTAAAGCAAGTAGATACAGTTATGGGTCAACATACTTGAACTCCATGGTAATCACAAATCAAAAACATACAATAGACTCACAAAGACCAAAAAGAAAGGAATTCAAGCAAACTACAAAAGAAAATCATCAAACCACAAAAGGAAAAACAAAAAGAAAAAGAAATGAACAAAGAAGAACTACAAAATCAACTGGAAAAAAAGGTTTAAAATGGTAGTAAGTATGTATCAAGAATTACTTTCAAAGCAATGGACTAACTGCTCCAATCAAAAGACACATAGTGGCAGATTGGATAAAAATAAATAAATAACCTATAATATGCTGCCTACAAGAGACTCATCTTAGGGCAAAGGACAGACACTGATTGAAAGCGAGGGGATGGAAGAAGATATTTCATGTAAATGGAAGTGACAAGAAAGCAGGATTAGCAATATTTACATCAGACAAAATAACTTTAAAACAAAGTCTATTAATGAAAGACAAAAAAGGACATCATATGACAAACGGATCAGTACAAGAAGAGGATATTACACTCATTAACATATATTCACCTAACATATGAGCACCTAAATACATAAAGCAAATACTAACAGACATAAAGGGGAGAAACTGACAGGGAAACAATTATAGTAGGAGACATTAACACCCCGCTGACACCAGTGAACATATCTTCCAAACAGAAAATCAGTGAGGTGACAGAGATCCTAAAAGACTCAATAGACCAGTTGGACTCAATTGCTATCTACAGGACACTATATCCAAAAAAAAAAAAAAAAAGAAAGAAAGAAAAGAAAGAAAAGAAAGAAAAGAAAGAAAGAAAGAAAGGAAGGAAGGAAGGAAGGAAGGAAGGAAAGGAAGGAAGGAAGGAAGGAAGGAAGGAAGGAAGGAAGGAAGGAAGGAAGAAAGAAAGAAAGAAAGAAAGAAAGAAAGAAAGAAAGAAAGAAAGAAAGAAAGAAAGAAAGAAAGAAAGAAAGAAAAAACAGAATACACAATCTTTTCAAGCGTGCGTGGAATATTCTCTAGGATAGACCACATAGTAGCTCACAAACAAGCCTCAACAAATTTAAGAGGATAGAAACTATTTCAGACATTTTTTCTGACCACAGCAGTATGAAACCAGAAATCAGCCACAGAAAGAAAATCAGGAACATGATGAACACATGGAGACTAAACAGTATGCTACCAAAACACCAATGGGTTAACAATGAAAATACCTCAAGACAAACAATAATGAAAATAAAATCTTACATAATCTATGGGATGCAACAAAAGCAGTTTGAAGAGGGAAATTCATAGTGATACAGGATCTAGTCCCTACTGTTGAGAAACTAATAAATAAAATCATAACTTAATACTATTTCCCATTTTTCTAGTACTTTAAAGATTTCAAACATTTTCAATTAAGGGATTTCATTGTATAGCTACCTCACATTAACCAAGTGATTTACTCAAGTTGGATTTTAATAATTATGAAGCTGAGGTTCAGAGAATTGGTCATTTCAGAGACTGTCCAAGGCTATACTATTTAACTCCAGGTCTCACTGCAATGTTTTTTACCTTGCCATACATAAATATATTTGCAAACACAAATGAATATATGTAAAACAATATGAATACTGAACAGTTGAGGGGAAAATACTGCAGAGTATAGGGATTAATCAGTGACATAAAAACATGCACTCAGAACCAGTGAAGTTTAAAACCAAGAAAAGAACAGAAACATAAGAAAAGAATGAAGAACAAAGCTCATTCAGGAGTCAAACTGACTCACTGTACCACATGAAGTATTTAAACAATACCATCCTCAAACAATAGAGCAAAACAGATTTAGTCATGATTAGAGGCATTTTTCTCTCAGACTTAGATGCTGGGAAGATCTTCCACTAAGGAAAAAGGAAAACAGTCCCTGGGAAAGAGGGCAGAGGTAAATGTACATAGTCAGTATTCATATGCCAAAGCTAATTCTGGTAATGTCTGGAAGATTTCCTAAACCTGTGGAATGTTCCGTTCATGTTATTTTCTTTTTCTTCTCTGTTGCCTCTATTAATTAAAGAAAAACTTTAAACCAAAGTATCATGAAAGTTATTTGAGGAATTTATTCCATAACAAGTCAGAAAGGGAATAAAACTCCAAGGAACTAGGTAGGTCTCAGTACTTTGAAGCCTATGGGAAAGAAGACAAGGTAAGGGCTAGTGGCTGTCCAAGAAATGTGAAAACTGCTTTGGGAATTAATCAGCAAGATGTATACACTTAATCCTCCTCAGTGCCAAAGATCCTTCTAAACCCCAATCCAAAAGCACCAATCTCTTTCTTAAAATTCTTACTGGGTTTAGCCCACCTTAGTGGTTTTAAAACTTTCCCTAGCAACAAAATAATTTTTTTCCAAATAAAACATATGTGGAATCCCAGGGCATATAAAACAGACAAAAGAAGAGCTTGGTAGAGAGTTAGGTGTATCAGAGATCTGACTTCTTGGAAATGTGCCATTCCTCCTACTGCTCTGTTCAACCTAATAAAGACTCAACATACTATGACTGCAAACAAATGATCCAGCTTAGAAGGTATGGGAAGAGGGAAAACTGAATATTCTTTAATATTTTTGTTCCAAATTGATGTTCCAGTCTGTATTCCACAAGACTGTGTACTCCTTAGTCATATTTTGGATTTTGCTTCCATGTTGTCATTTTTTGATATTGCCAATAGGTAGCATAATGTCTGAAACAAAATAGGTATTCAGTAAGTACTGGTTGATTAAGTAATTCAATGAAGGAAGAAAAGACTGACTGACTGAATAAATGAATGAATGAAAGAAAAGCTCATAATCTACAGGAAATTAATGTAACTGCAAAAATACCTAATCTGTGATACTCTAAATCCATTATCACAGTGTTCTCAGAGAACTGTGCAACCAAGGTCTTTAAAAACTAATTTTTTATAACAATCATTTAAACTTAAAGACACCACTGCTCACCTATTGAAACTCAAGATAGACCAAACTTCCCCATCAGCTCGGGTGTCTGCACAAAGACTCACATTGCTTCAGACACCTCTGCACAGAAGTATGCTAACCAGTGTGTAGCCAAAAGGATATCAGCCCTAAGACAAAAAAATAGCATTATTTCTCTACTCTTGTCTCTCTGTGACATATACATAGTCAGGTACCTAAAACACCCTAAAGTGCTTACCCTTTCCCTCTGTATGATCAAAATCTATCTCATTATGAATTATTTAATGTTGAGTTCACATAGCACTCTGACCTCTAACAAGGCACTACTTTATCTTCCTAAGAAAGATATGAGACTGGAAAACTGATGCATGTAGAGGATAAGAGGTTGAACTAATAAAATGGTATCTCCTTTTACATAAGATTTTAGAACTCATCATTCCAGAGTTAAACTAAATCCTGTGAAGATGAGTGCTTTGGATGAGAATCTTTTTACCCATAAATTTCTGTCCCTTTTCTCTTTAATCCAATCATGAAGGGAAAACATAAGTCCAAGTTTTCTCTCACATTTAAATAGCAACAGAAAAATAAGAATTTCAGAAGTTAATTGCTCCACCAACCCTTATATTTATTTTGGAACTTCCAGGTGAGCTAGTCCTGCATCCAGAGTAAAGGAATTTTTTTTGTTAACTAGATTCACATTCCCGCTGAAGAGCATTTCTGACACAGTATGTTCTTCACAGCTGCCTTCACATCTTTGTTCCTCAAACTATAGATGAGGGGATTGAGCATGGGTGTCACAACTCCATAGAAGAGAGAGATGATTTTGTCTGTGACTTGTACTTTGTCTGCACCAGAAGAGTCTTTGGCCTTGGGTTTTGCATACATGAAGAGGATGGTTCCATAGAATATAATCACCACTGTGAGGTGGGCAGAGCAGGTAGAGAAAGCTTTGCGCCTTCCCTCTGCAGAAGGAATTCTCAGGATGGTAGAGAGGATGAAAACATAGGAAACAAAAATGAAAAGTACTGGGACTATAAGAAAAATCATATTAGCAACAACCATGCTAACAACATTTATGGAGATATCAGCACAGGCCAATTTTAAGACAGCCAAGATTTCACAAGTAAAATGATTAATGACATTATCCCCACAGAAAGGAAGCCGCATTGCAAGAGAGGTTTGCAACACAGAATTGACGCTTCCTGCAATCCAGGACCCAGCAGCCATGGACACGTATGAAGTCTTGCTCATAATGATGGGGTATCTCAGAGGGTTACAGATGGCCACATAGCGATCAAATGCCATCATGCTTAGAAGGACACACTCTGTGGCTCCCATAGCAAAGGAGAGAAACATTTGCATTCCACATCCAGAGAAGGAAATGGTTTTCTTTGAAGTTAAAAAGCTGCTGAGAAATAAGGGAATAGAACTAGTGTAGCAAATATCCAAGAATGATAAGTTACTGAGGAAAAAATACATGGGAGTGTGCAGGTGGGAGTCACAGACACTTACAATGATGATTACTCCATTTCCCAGCAGGATCGCCAGGTACATACATATCACCAGCACGAAGTAAATGGCCTCAAGCTCTGGGTAGCCAGAAAGCCCTAGTAGGACAAATTCTGTAACAGAAGACTGATTAGTCTTTCCCATGTTAATATTTTCTTTCACCATAAGGTATTCTGCATCAGCCAGAATGCATGTGAGTCTCTTACAGCAGTGTTTCTAAGAGCGGTTTGCATCCTTAAGTAACTTCCTTTATGGGTAATGTGGACCTATAATTGGATACACAGATAGCATAAAAATATAATCCTCTAAGCTCAGTTAGGCTTTTAGAACTCATGAAGGAGGCTTTAGCTCCAAAAAATATGCCCGTGTTAGAAAGAAGATTCAGAACATAAACAAATGGGTTAGAACTATGTATCTCACTTATACTGTGAATTTGAATTATTTTGAATGCAGTGTCACCATAACATTTTGACCAAACAATACAGAACACAACTAATGTTAGCCATAACAAAAATCACTACTCTGCACCTATTGAAACATAATGGTATATGTAAATTCTGTTTCAATAATAATTTAACCTCAACTGCAGAAGAGTTTTGTGGCTAAGAGAACTTACTGAAAAGATACATTTTTAGAAAAAGATTTTTGGTTATTTCTCATTTGTGGGAAAAAGTATGCCTGCAATATCCTAAGAATATTAATTACAAGCATTAGTAATATTTGTAAAAGAAAATGTTCTCAGATAAAATTATTCTTCTTAGTCTTTTTCAGTACAAATTGCAACATCTAGGTAACTCTACTGACCTGCCTGATAATGAATGACAAGTTGATCTCAGAAAAACTCTAGTGCACATGTCCCAATCTATAGTGAATACAAAATTACATGTATAAACTAAGAAGTTTAAGTGCAGGGGATTTACTCTTTTACCTCCAGGTATGATATTATACTTCCAAGTATAATCCATATTAACTTTTCTCTCTGCACAGAAATCAGCTTCCTCTGCTCTAACAGCTGCTCTGCTGATCTTCCTCTCACTGCATATTCAGAATATCCATAATAAAAAGAGGGGAGTAATTCAAAATATTTTTAAGCATTAGCAATATGTTGTAATTATTTGTATCCCCAATTACTAGAATATAGAGCATGTCTATATTAAAATGCCAGAAACAGAAATCGTCCTACTTTTTTATGAGACTGCTAGTCTCATAAATTCCATCTCAATAAATTCAGTAAGAAAACTAAAAGACCTATCTGCTTCTCTGTTTTCATTACTATCAAGTAGCTGCCATTGCTACGGTAAGCGAACAGTTAACCACTAGTAAAACAGAGCTCACTTCCAGTAAAGATGAAAGCTGGGGCTGTTTACAGTCATTTCCCTAGCAGAGGACCCCTTTAAGAATAGTCAATGGAGTACCAAAGCAACTTAAAGTCTTTGCTGCTTTGAGGGTGTTTCTAATCCCAAAAGCAATTTAAGGTTCACAATGTGGATTGGATAGAATTTAGAAAACTTCTAGTACTTTTGAGATGAAGTCCCTTAGAAGCAATTAAAACAAAGTTGCTAATAACAATTTAATTAAGGTGTAACAAAACATATAAATCTTCTGACTTTACTCCCTCTGGGAAGAGCAACTTTAGAATTGCTATCTGAGTAAAATGGTCAAGACATGGAAATTAGAATTGACTCTATCTGATGGAAAGATGTGGTAGCTCCTACACTATTGGTGGGAATGTCAATTGGTGCAGCCACTATGGAAAAGAGTATGGACTTAAACTAAAAACAGATATGATAATACCACATGATCCAGTAATCCCAATCCTGGGCATATACTCTGAAAAAACAAAAACTCTAATTTGAAAAGATATATGCACCCCAGTTTTCACAGAGGCACCATTTACAATAGCCAAGACGTGAAAGCAATCTAAATGTCCATCGACACATGAATGGATAAAGAAGATGTAATATAAATATACAATGGAATGTTATTCAGCAATAAAAAAGAATGAAATAATGCCATTTGCAGCAACATGTATGGACCTAGAGATTATCATACTAAGTGAAGTTAAGTCAGACAGGGAAAAACAAATATCATATGATATCACTTATATGTGGAATCTAAAAAAAAAAGACACAAATGAACTTATTTATAAAACAGAAATAGACTCGCAGACACAGAAAACAAATTTATGATCACCAAAGGGGAAAGTGGGGGAAGGAGTTTGAGATTAGCAGATACAAACTACTATAAATAAAATAGATAAACAAGGACCTACTGTATAGCACAGAGAACTATATTCAGTATCTTATAGTAACCTATAATGGAAACGAATCTGAAAATGAATACACACACACACACACATATAAATGAATCACTTTGCTGTAAACCTCAAACTAACACAACATTGTGAATCAACTATACTTCATTTTTTAAAAAAGGAAAAAAGAATAAAAAGAAAGATGTGGTCGTAATCTGTGACACTTAGGTCAAGATCATACCTGTTCCTAATAAGTAATCTGCTACATCACCTTTATTTTGGCCTCTAAATTCTGGAGGCTTAGAGCCCATAAGCTTCCTTCTGCTCTCACTGGCCTTTCTAAACAGCCAGAAGCATATGCACAGTCAATTTTAATTTGGCTCACTCATGCCCTTTGTTTAAATACATGCACAATACCCCAGATTTATCCAGTTTGTTCTTCAGTAATGCCCCACTTGCATGACACAACATGGAGCAGGCCACATCAAAAATTTCCATGATGTAAGCAAACTATACTTTATTTATGATCAGGAAAGAAGTTCCAACTTGAAGTGGATAATTATTATGACATTTGCCATGACTATCTTTTGAAACCAGTATCAGTCCTTGAAGAATTCAATCATTTTACCTGGATGTTATAAAATATTTATTTCCAGCATGGAAACAAGTGAAATCATCATATGTAATGTTAAAAATAAGGGAATAAAATTTGACAACAGTACTCTTTTTTGTCAGTAGACAGCATTTTTCAAAAGTCGTTGTGCAACATAACCCTGAAGAGTGGGAAAGCAACTTTTGCCATGAAAGATGGTATTATATGCTACAACGAATCAAATTTGAAGAGCAATTCTCAGAGTTGTTAACTTTATGCAAGCACTTTTTCAGTATACTGGCTCAAATGCAAATGTTAAGCATATTTTCTCATTAATGGATGCTGAGTAGACAAAGGAATTAAATAGTTTTGATGTGACCATAGTAAAAGCTATATTACAATGCAAATGGAAGATAGTCTGTAACTGCAAGGAGTTTTATAAGCAAATTATGCAAAACAAAGAAATGTTAAGTAGAGCCAAGTAATTATTGAAATATAATTAGAGACATATGTAGAATAGATACTTATAATTTATTCCAGATAAACAAGTAATTTGTAGTACGAATATTTCCTATACAATATTTTTGTTTTACCCCAGTGTACCTAGGCAAAGGCAACTAGAAAAAATTCAAATTTAACTAGGCATCATCATTTTTATTTGCTAATCTGGAAACCCTAACTTCCTTTGACTAGGATTCACATGGAATCCAGTCCAAGCCTGGGTTGCTCCATCCAGCATCACTGCCAGTTCTGGCCATTTCCAGGCAATAGAGGGAATACACGTGACCCAGTTGTCTGGGCAGGACTACTTACAATAATACTGTGAGATATTACTGTTTTCAAAACTTTCAAATGAGAAACAGAAGGAGAATATTTAGTGTATTTCCCTAAACCACTCTGACAGATACAGGATAATATATCTGTTGTCTCAAATGTACCTAGCCACCACATAATCCTTTATCTTCTTCCGGGAGAGATGTACTAAGAAGAAACAATTAAGATGAACTAACAGGGAGCTTATTATCAAGTACTGCTCTTCAACATTTTCAAGCCCCAGGCTATCATCTCATCTTCTCTCTTTCTGGTTTCATTCAATTCAGTGTTTACTAATTAAAGCCTCTTTGTTCTGGGAGCTACGTCTGCTTCTTTCCTAGATCCCATGAATTTCATTAGTCCTCTGCCAGGTACCACAGCCCATTACAAGAACGGCACGGCACGCTCAGAAAAAGAAGAGAGCTAAGATGTCAACTAGCTTGAGGAAGTGCAACCACAATGAATTTATTATATGGACATAAAGAAGTTGGTAAAATATGGAATATGGAATGATAAATAGTTCTGAGTATACTTGTGCCTAAAACTACATCCTTTAGAAACAGAAAACCCAACAAGACATGCTACCCATTGTGTATGTGTAGAGAAGATAAGAATCCTACACAAAAAATTAAATAGGAAGCATTGGGGCTGAGTTGTAAAGATTTGTTTCAGAAAGAAAAATGGAAATGATAAATTCGAAATAATTTATTTTTTATATATTTTAAACTTTTTTACTTTGAACTGATTTTAAACTTCCAGAAAATTTACAAAATTAGTTCAAAAAGTTCCCTTACATCTCTCAAGTAACCTCTAATGTTAAAATCTTACACAACCATAGTACAATTATCAAAAATAAGAAATTAACACTAGTATATTATATTAACTATGGACTTTATCCAAATTTCACCAGTTTTCCACTGTCTTTTTCTGTTCTAGGATCCTTATCAGGATCCCACACAGTACATAATTATTATTTCTCCTTTGTCTTCTCCAGTTTGTAACAGTTCCTCAGACTTTTTCTTTTATTAATTTGAAAAGCTCTAAATAAAACAATTAAAAAGGAAATACAGAAAAAAAGAATTATTAAATCAGGAACTATCTTGAATATCTATGAACATCATTTTAAATTATTCATTTCTTCTTATAATGAAAAAGGGAAAAAAAGTAAGCCTGAAAGTCCAGATTAAATTAAACATGTGTTGTTCACTCACTCTATGCCAAGCACTCTCACATATTACATATAAGCTTCACAACAATTCTATAAAATAGGGGCTAATATTACAAATGGTACATCATACCAGGTCAACCTTCTTGCCCAAGGTCTGTACAATGAATGAATAAGCCACAGAGCAGAGGCTGAATTCTAAGTTCTCTGACTTCAAGGCAATTTTTCTTTGCCTTAGATATGGTACTTTTTCCATAAATAAACCTTATCAGCAGTCCAGACAAAGGGATAAAATGATTAGGGCAGAGTAAGCTTCCAGGGAACAGCCTTGGAGATGGTCAGAACATGCAGGATAAGCTAGGTGAATCAATCCCAGGAGCGAGCCTCTCAGACATGTGCTCCCACTAGATAACAGCTGACGGCTTTTACTGGGTTTCCAATAAGACAAAAAAATTGCACTTGGTTTCCACACAAAAATGTTAGTGAAAAACCCAGGATAATTCTCAGTATCACGCAGAAAAAGGAGAAAAGGCCTTTACTTTTTACCTTTGCCTTTGTTCATTCTATCTTAATCATTATTATTTCCTTTTTGGGCTCATAGGAGCTTATTTATTCAGACAAGCAGTGGGGATGTCTTGTGAGGGATGTTTCATACTGTGAAAAACAAAGTTGCTTTATAAACATAAAGGGAAACTCAATAAAATTAAAATTCAATACTTAGTGCTAGAAATTTATTCCTGAGGAAGCCTTCCAGGATGGCTGAGGTACAGCCTGATTTAAGAGGCTCCTGGGGCAAAATATGAAATTCTGGCTGAATTTATATGTTTTACAGACAAACTGCTGTTGGCAAATTTAGGTTTAAGATAGATGCACATGATCCATAAGTCTCAGTGTAGGTAGCGCCCAATGGTAAAAAATAATCTAAGGACAGGGCCTTTAGGGATATGGATAAAGCTCAGGCAGCCAAAGAAATTGAAACATTACCTTTTTTTGGACAAAAAAAGAAGCAAAGGTAACAGAAGCCCCCACTGCTTCCCCAAGGTCTTGTGTTTCTACGGGACGTCTCCTCTTTCTTTTTGCTCTGTGACACTGATGCTTTTTTAATGAATCCTATCTGTAATACTGACATTGGTCACATTCTAAATGATGGGCTCTAGAATGTTTTCATAAGAACTGACCTGTGTCAGTACATCTTCTCAGAGTGGATATATTTGTGAGATTGATTGGTTGAAACTGAAACATTAAATGGCCTAAATAAGTCCATGTGAAAAAGCAAGAGAAAAATCTCAAGTCAATTCCAAACCACTGGCTGTTCTTTTCCCTTCTTGGATTTTAGAGACAGCTGGGGTCAACAAATGTCTGGACCTTTTGGCCTCTTTGGTAATCTCCTAATCATTAGAAAGAATACCAAAATGCTAACCTTTGCCCCAGGACAGTTCTCTATTAAAAATTTAATTCTTTTTCTTATTTTTTCAATTAAGCTATATAGGTTTATCAAAGAAAAATCTGGAAAATTTGAAAAAGACTGAGAAAAATTTAAATGCTTCAAACCAAATTTGACAAAGAAAACCACAGTTAATATTATGATGTGGTTTCTTCCAGCTACACATATACAAAATTGTTATAATTTTATTGCCATGTAACTTGATTTTATCAAATAACAGTAAACAATGAACACTTTTCCTTATCCTTCACTCTTCTCCAAGATTACAATTTTCAGTGGTGTAACAAGGGAGGGTATGTTTTCTCACATATCATAACATGTTCCACCACTCCATACCAGATTTTCAGCATCCTAAGAAAAACAAATTACAACTATTGATTGAATATTTTAGAAATATAATATTATCATCAGTAATATTATATTACTGACGATAACAGTAATTATTGACTTTTAGGGAAATACCTCCAGAGTTTCATCATTTAAAATCATTAGGCCCATGTCTAAATTCCTAAGAGTTTTTTTTAATCCAGAAAAAATGTTGAATTCCATCAAACAAGTTTTTTTATCTATTTAAATGATCACATAGGGTTTTTTCCTATTTACCTATTTGATTGATATGTCGATGGATTTCTAAATAATAACTTGGAAATGTCTTTAATTATAGTTGGATTTGTTTTGAATATATTTATTTATGGTTTTTACATATATATTCAAGTGAGATTGACCATAGCTTTGTTCTATCTTTGATAATTTGGAGTATAAAAGATATTTCAGTTTGATAAAATAATTTATGAAGTGTTTCATAATTTTTTGGATATTAAACTATTCATGTAGCACAGAAATCATTTCTTTTTTATTTTTTTAACATTTTTTATTGATTTATAATCATTTTACAATGTTGTGTCAAATTCCAGTGTTCAGCACAATTTTTCAGTTATTCATGGACATATACACACTCATTGTCACATTTTTTTCTCTGTCAGTTATCATAACATTTTGTGTATATTTCCCTGTGCTATACAGTGTAGTCTATTCTACAATTTTGAAATCCCAGTCTATCCCTTCCCACCCTCCACCCCCCTGGTAACCACAAGTCTGTATTCTCTGTCTGTGCAGAAATCATTTCTTGAAAGTATAAATTAACTCTTTACTAAGTGTCAAATGTCCATTTTTAGAATTAGTATCTATCTTTCTCCCAGCTGGATTCCTGGTAATGCTACAGTATCCATCATGCTAAGTGTTGAATGAATGAATAAATGAAAGATGCTATGAGAGAGGTAAGTATGGTTCTGTGGAAGTACATGAACATCCTGCCCAATCTAGAAGTTCAAGAAAGTTTCCTAGGAAAAGTTACTAATTAACTGGGAGGGGCCTTTGCAGTTTAAGATAAGAGCTTGTACAAAAACATAAAGAAGAAAGAATATAGTGTTTGGGGTAAACTGTGAGGATTTCCGTATGGCTATTGCAGAGCATGAAGAAGGATCAGTGATGGCTCTAGAATTTCTATATTAGTTACATTTAGGCATGACAATCTGATTGCAGTGAACTTTTCTTGAAGCCATATTACATAACAACTACACTGTTTTATCTCAGATTTTACTACTGTTATATTGGACTGACTTTTGGATCAAGACTGATGATGATTATGAGGAAGAAAATCTTCCCCTAATATCTTCTCCCCTGACACATTTGTGGTGTGGGGAAATATGGAAATGACATGAAAGAAGATGCAGAGGCTTAACAGGGCCTTGCATGATGGGCTAATTTGGTGTTAATGAAAATGGCCTCCTCATCTGGGCCTTTTTTTGAGTTGAGAAAAAGAGGCACTCTTCTTTGATTCCTTTCTCCTCAACACCCACTCTCACAAAATATAAATGCTAAGTTTAGTGCTCATATGTAACAGTAAAAATAAACTCCTGTCCTCCTCCAACCTCTTCTCTTCCTTCTTCCACTCCTTCTACTTAGAGCAGCTGTGCTCAAACAAATCAAAGCTGCCTCAACCTACATTTTTGAAGAAATAAGTCCATATACCAATGTGAATAAAGACAGGTAGGGGAGTACAGGAAGAAGGGAATCTTTTCTGTTACTAAATTACTGTTACCATCATCTGTTGTCTTAATCTCTCCCAAACCATTATCTAGGCAATAACTCACTAGGAGGAAGAGAACAAAATATAGAAAGGAAATGGGGAAGCCAGGAAGGCTGCCCTATGTGACCAGCCAAGGAATAAGCCAAGGAATCATGGCCTTCTGCTCTCCAGAAAGCGGAAGCAGGGCAAATGGTTGGTTGTGGGCTGGAGGACAGGAAAAGGGAGAAATTTTCTCATTCTGCAGCCCTAGTACACTGAATATAATCAACCACAGGAATACAACATAGTATAAGGCTAGTGCTTACATCAAAAATCTAGTCTTTCTTGGACATCATACTGGAAAAAAAATGAAACAAATAGAGCAACAGGTGAACTTTCATAATATACTAACACTGTATATCATAGGAACTTATAAAGTGGAAAGATCTCTGTGGGCTAGATGAAGCAAGAAAAGCAAGAATGCTAATTTCAACACACCTAAAGGTTGTGTAGTATTTTCAGAGGTAAAGAAGAGAAACTGTGATGGGTAATATGGTGTTGTGTTAAAAAGGCTGACTCTGGATCCAGACTGTTGGTTATTAAATCCTGGTTCTAGCTGTATGATCTTGGGTAAGCTACTTTAACTTCCCTTTGTCTGTTTGTTCCACTGTAAAATGGAGATATAACAGTACTCATACTATTTCTTCCTATAATACTTACAGGCTTGCACTGAATATTAAATGTCTTAATAAAGTGTTTATCACAGTGCCTGGCACAGAGTTAGTTCTCAATAAATATTAGCTAGCTAACATTGGTCCAGCTATACTAATATTTACCAATATTCATAAAATCTTTATGACAGGCATTGTTATAAGCACATTTTATATATGCATTATCAGGAGGTTCCTTGCCATAAAAATAAAAATAACATAGAACACCCATAGATATATTCCAAGGTTTTATATACAGATGATCTTTCTCAACTTACAATGGGGTTATATACTGATTAACCCATCATACCTTGAAAATATCCTATCCTATTTTTTTGTTTTGCCTAATTGTTGTAGCTAAGACTTCCAGAAATGCTGGCCTTGTAGAATGAATTTGGAAGTGTCCCCTCCTCCTCAATATTTTGGAACTATTTGAGGAGGATTAGTATTAATTATTCCTTAAATGTTTAGTTGAATTCTCCAGTGAAGCTGTCTGGTCCTGGAGTTTTCTGTGTTGGGAGTTTTTTGATTACTGATTTAATGTCTTTACTCATTATTGGTCTGTTCAGATTTTCAATTTTTTCCTGATTCAGTTTTGGGAGGTTGCATATTTCCAGAAATGTATGCACTTTTTCTAGATTTGTAATTTGTTGGCATATAATTATTCATAGTAGTCTCTTTTGAGTCTATGTATTTCTGTAGTATAGTTGTAAAGTCTCCTTTCATCTCCAATTTTATTTATTGCAGTCTTCACTATATATTTCTTTATCGGTCTAGTTAAAGGTTTGTAAATTTCATCTTTCTGAAGAACCTGCTCGTCAGAAGTCAAAGGACATAAACAACTTGTCACATCAAGTAATTACCCTAAGAATTTCAGCTGATTTCTCAGCAGGATTCATGCAGGCCAGGAGAGTAGGAGGATATATTCAAACCACTGAAAGAAGAAAACTACCAACCAAAAATACTTTACCCAACCAAACTATGTTTTAAGAATGCATAAAGAGAGATAAAGACTTTCCCAAACAAAAACTGAAGGAGTTCATCACCACTAGATTTGCTTTATAAGAAGCACTAAAGGGAGTTCATCAAATTGAAATTAAAAGAGGCTAAACAACAAGAAAGTATGTGAAATATAGACCCCACTGCTAAATATAAATACACATACAAACATCTATTAGTGTATACTGTAATGGCAGTGTATAAATCAGCTTTAATACTATCATATAAAACAAAAGACAAAAAGTAGTAAGAACTATAACCACAGAAATTTGTTAATAACAACACAATATAAAAAAAGTAAAATCTGACATCAATTATACAATAGGGGACAGAAAAGTGTAAAATTTCTGCATGCAATTGTGTTAAGTTGTTATCAGCTTAATTTTAAAATGTTGGGGGAAAGGTAATTTTAAAATGTTGACACAAACCTATGATAATCATTTAAAAAGTATAGCA
Organism: Camelus bactrianus; assembly: GCF_048773025.1. Taxonomy (NCBI): domain Eukaryota; kingdom Metazoa; phylum Chordata; class Mammalia; order Artiodactyla; family Camelidae; genus Camelus; species Camelus bactrianus. The sequence continues at coordinate 53,005,668 of NC_133542.1, forward strand.
GATACATAAAAGAGAAATAGAAAGAAATCAGAGAATACCACTGCAAAAAATCATAAAAGCACAAAGAGAAGAGAAGAGATAAATGAGAGCTATGAAACATACAGAAAACAATTAGCAAAATAACAAGAGTAAATCCTTGCTTATCAATAATTATTTTAAATGTAAATGAACTAAACTTCATAATCAAAAGACACAGAGTGGATGAATGGATAAAAAAACAAGACTCAATTATACATCACCTACAAGAGATTCACTTTAGATTTAAGGGCATCCATAAGGCTGAAAGTGAAAAAGTGAAGAAACACATTCCATGCAAATGGTAACCAAAAGAGAGAGGTAGCTATATTTATATCAGACAAAATAGACTATAGGTCAAAAATTATCACAAGAGACAAAGAAGGTCATAATATAATGATAAAAGGATAAATCTGTCAGAAAGATATAACAATTATAAGTGTGTGTGTGTATATATCTCCAACATCAAAGCACCTAAATATACAAAACAGTGACAGATCTAAAGGGTGAAATTGATAGAAATACAGTAATAGTAGGAAATTTCTATACCCCACTCTCTAAAATGAATAGATAATCTAGACAAAATCAAAAAAGAAAGAGCATATTTACAAAACAGTATCACCAAATGAACCTAATAGGCATATCTAGAACATTCCACTCAACAGCAACAGAATATTCATTTTTGTCAAATGCACAAAGAACATTCTCCAGGATAATCACATGCTAGGTCAGAAAACAAGTTTTAACAAATTTAAGAAGACTGAAATCATTCTAAGCATCTTTTCTGATCACAGTAGAATGAAAGAAAAACTAAATAATAGAAAGAAAATGGAAAAGCTCACAAATACATGGAAACAACACATTCTTAAACAATTATTGGATCTAAGAAGAAATTAAAAAGAATATTAGAAAATATCTCAAGACAAACATAATATCCAAAAACAAAGGATGCATCAAAAGCAATACTAAAAGAAAAGTTTATAGTGATCAATACCACACTGAAAAAGAAAAAGTTATCAAATAAGCAGCCTAAATTTACACCACAAGGAACTAGAAAAGAACAAACTAAACACAACTTAGCAGAAGGAAATAGTAATAAAGATAGAGTAGAAATGAATCAAGTAGGGAACAGAAAAACAATTTTAAACTTTGATGAAACTAAGAGTTGTTTTTTGAGAAGATAAATAAAATTTAGAAACTCTTAGCTAGACTAAGAAAAAAAGACCCAAATAATATCAGAAATGAAGGAGGAGACAGTAAAACTGGTGCCCCAGAAATAGAAAGGATCATAAGGAACTATAATGAACAGTTATACACCAACAAATTGGAAAGCCTTGAAGAAATGGAGAAAAATTCTAGAAACAAACAACTATCTCACCAAGACTGAATTGGTCAGAAACAGAAAACCTGAATCGACTAATAATAAATAAGAAGTAATCAGAAAAACTCCCAAAAAGGAAAGCCCAGGACCAGATGGCTTCATGGATGAATTCTACCAAATATTTAAAGAAGAATTAATATCAATCCATCTTAAGCTCTTCCAAACAATGAAAGTAGAACACTTCCTAACTCATTCTATGAGGCCAGCATCACTCTGATACTAAAGCTAGAAAAAGACATCACAAGAAAACTACAGGTCTATATCCCTGATAAACATACATATGAAAAATCCTCAACAAGATATGATCAAACTGAATACAACAGTACATTAAGAGGGAAATACGCCATGACCAAGTGAGTCTCATCCCTCAGATATGCAGCTGGTTTAACATATGCAAATCAATCAATGTAATATATCACTTTAACATAATAAAGTATAAAAATCACATGGTGATCTCAACAGAAGCAAAATGAACAGAAAAGCTCAATATCCTTCTATGATAAAAACTCAGCCAATTAGGTATGGTAGGAACGTATCTCAACACAATAAAGACCATTAGCAAAAAGCCCACAAGTAACATTATATTCAATGGTGAAAAGCTAAAAGCTTTCCCTCTAAGGCTCTGGACAAGGCAAGGATGCCCTCTTGCCTCCCTTACTCAACGTAATACCAGAAATCCTAGCTGGTGCAATTAGGCAAAATAATAAACAAACAAAAGATATTCAGATCAGAAGGGAAGAAGGAAAAGTATCACTGTTTGCAAATGACATGATCTTATACATAGAAACCCTAAAGACACACATACACACAAACAAAAAAACAAAAAAACAAAAACCTATTGGAACTAGTAAACAAATTCAGTAAAATCACAGGATACAAAATCAACATACAAAAATCAGCTGTATTTCTATACACTAACAACCAACTATCCAAAGTGGAAAGTAAGAAAACAATTCCATTTAAATAGCATCAAAAAGAATAAAATACTTAGGAATAAAGTTAACAAGGAGGTAAAAGACTTGTATGTGAAAACTATACAACATTGATGAAAGAAATTTTAAAAGACACAAATAAATGGAATCCTGTGTTCATGGTTAATAGAATTAATATTATTAAAATGTACATATTTCCCAAAGTGATCTATAGATTTAATACAATCTCTATCAAAATCCCAATGGCATTTTTTTTACCAAACTAGAAAAAAGAATCCTAAAATTATTTGGTACCACAAGTGACCCAAATAATCAAAACAATTTTGAGCAAAAGAACAAAGTAGGAAACATCATACTTCTTGATTTCATTATATTATAAAGCTACAAGGAACAAAACAGTATGTATTGGCATATAAACAGACATATAGATTGATGGAACAAAATAGAGAACCCCGACATAAACCCACACTTATTAGATCAACTGATCTTTGATAAGGGTTCTAAGAATGCACATGAGGAAAAGATAGTCTCTTCAATAAATGATGTTGGTAAAACTGGATAACCAAATGCTAAAGAATGAAATCTGACCCTCAACATACACCACACACAAAAATCAATTCAAAATGGATTAAGGACTCAAATATAAAACCTGTAACAATAAAACTCATAGAAGAAAATAGAGAAAAATCTTCTAGACACTGGACTGGGCAATGATTTTTTTTAGATATAACATCAAAGCACAGGCAAGAAAAGCAAAAATACACATGGGATTGCATCACACTAAAAAGCTTCTGCACAGTAAAGGAAACAAAGTGAAAAGGCAAACTACAAAATGGGAGAAAAGGTATATATATCATGTTACTACCCAAAATATATGAGGATCTCTTACAACACAATACAAAAATAAACAACAACAACAAAAATCCAATTTTAAAATGAGAAAAGAACTGAATAAAGATTTCTCCAAAGAAAACATACAAATGGCCAACAGGTATATGAAAATGTGCTCAACATCACTAATCATCAGAGAAATGTAAATCAAAAATCACAGTGAGATATAACCTCACACCTGTTAGGACGGCTACTATCAAATAAACAAAGGATAACGAGTTTTGGCAAGGTTGTGAAGAACAGGGACCCTTATACACTCTTAATAGGAATGTAAACTGGTGTAGCAGCTATGGAAAGCAATGCAGAGCTTCCCCCAGAACAAAAAATAGTATTACCATTACATCTAGCAATCCTACTTCTGGGTATATATATCCAAAGGAATTGAAACCTGGATCTCAAAAAGATTATCTGCATTCCTATGTTCACTACAAGCATTATTCACAACAGTTAAGATATGGAAACAATCTAAGGGTCCACCAACAGATGAATGGATAAAGAAAATATGGTATATACATGCAATGGAATATTATTCAGCCTTAAAAAAGAAGGAAATCCTGCCATTTGTGACAACATGAATGGATCTCGAGGATATTCTGTTAAGTGAAATAAGCCAGACACAGAAAGACAAATACTGTGTAAGTTTCCTTATATGTAGAATTTAAAATAGGCAAATACATGGAAGCAGAGAGTAAAATGGTGGTTGCCAGGAGCTGGGGGAGGAGGAAATGGGGAGGTGTCAGTCAAATGGTACAAAGTTTCAGCTACACAAAATTAACAAGTTACGGAGATCCACTATACAACACAGGGCCTCTGATTAACAATACTATATTGCATATGTAACGTTTTGTTGAATGAGTTAGATCTTGCATCAAGTACTCTTACTACAAAAGGAAAAAAAGAAAAATCAAAACAGGCAGGATAAAGCTTTTGGAGGTAATGGTTAAGTTTATGGTATTGATAATGATGATGGTTTTAAGAGTGTATACTTAACTCCAAGCCTATCAAGTTGTAAAAATTAAATATCTACAGCTTTCTGTATGTCAATCATACATCATTAAGGCAGTAAAAAAAAGTTTAATTCTAAAATGACCTTCAAAGTTTTCCAAGATCTAGATCCTACATAACTCTTCAGTCTCATCTTTCAATTTTTACCTCTCCCCATTGTTCTGCATCCTGTGATCTAGCAAAAACTAAACTTTTTATTGTTAAATTTCTTCCAACTGTTGGAACATTCTCCCCCTACCTTCTCTCTCCCTCCTACCCTTCCTCCTGTCTCTTCTTTTCTCTTCTCTTGTCTCTTCTTTTCTCTTCTCTTCTCTCTCTTACTCTCCCTCATGATGAAGCTCTTTTTATCCCAAAATATAAGTGCTTGGACTCCAGCCATTGTATCCTATCACAACCCATGTTTGTTTGACTGTTTTTTTTTTTTTTTGGTGGGGTGGGGGGTGATAGAAAAAAATTATTAATATAATTCTACTGATGAAAAGAGTTGTATCTTGACTGAAGTCCAACTGAAAATCAGTTTCCAATTTCACACCGACATACTATGTTCTGTGTTATATCACTGACATCCTCACTGTTAGAAAAATTTCATATCACATCTATTTACTAATGTAATAGCTGATGAAATACAAGATACACTATGGTTACAAAACCAAAATTATTTTACCATGCTGTCCAGTAGCAAGAAAGTCCCAAAGGACTTCAGAAATTTGAAATGTGACATACTGGTAGGAATTCTTGGCTTGTGATTACAAATATTTCTGACAGAAACGTTATAAAGAAAAAAAAAAGGGTGACAAATACTTGGGCTTTGAAATATCAACATGATTAGATAATTGGGTAACTCTTTGAGGCATTTAAATGAAAACAGATAAATGTGTCATTGAGGAAGAAACTAGTTTGTTACCATGTCTTGAGGAAACAAGGCAGCATTTTGTGTGATATACTAATTAGAAGGTTCAAATATCTAAGTTTATAAACTAAACAAAATGACAAAAAGGAGAATTTTTATCACATCACCAAAAAGTTATTCTTTATTAAAGCCATTTTCACAAGATTCCCTGAAATAGTTTTATCCATTATAAAAAAAAATATTTTTTAAATCCACAGAAAATTTATCAAGTTAAATGTATGATGCAAGATAAAACTCTAATCAAGGCAAGAGCAGCAAATGAATTTTTTAAAGTACCATGATGAATTTCCTTAAGCTTCTTTTAGGGGAAAAAGTCATCCTATTTAAAAAGAAAAACTTTTAATAGATTGTTTACACAAGGGAGTAATGAAAAATAAATTTTAATGGTCCCTTTGAAACTTAGTTTTCTATACTGAATGGTTATCAGGGTTTCACTGTTATTCCCGGAAGAAGGTTAGGAAGAAAGGGAGAGGAAAAAAAGGAAAAGTATCAGAAGATTTACCAAAATTAAACTCTAAGAAATGAGAAAGTCATCAAAAACTTATTTCACATGATGTGTTTTCTACCAAGTCTTCTGTCTGCTTCTTGCTGCTTCTGCAGGAACTGATTTCCCACAGCATTTCAGATTGTATAGACCTTAGCAAAAGGATCTTAGTTATTCTTACAGCATTTTTCAGCAATTTCACATTCAATACTGTAAGGTCATGAAGATACTTTGGATAATGCCACTCCTGACATTCACGTGATAATCACCTATACAGGCATACCTTGTTTTATTGTGCTTTGCTTTACTTCACTTGGCAGATATTGTTCTGTTTTGTTTTTTTCCAAACTGGAGGTCTGTGGCAACCCTGTGCCAGGCAAGGCTACTGGTGCCATTTTTCCAACATCATTTGCTCACTTCGTGTCTCTGTGTCACATTTTGGGAATTCTTGCAATATTTCAAATTGTTTCATTATTATATTTGTTATGGTGATCTATGATCAGTGATCTTTGATGTTATAATTGGAATTCTTTTGGGGCACCACAAACCGGGCTCATATAAGACAGCAAAGTTAATCGATAAACGTGTGTATTCTGACTGCTCCACCGACAGGTTGTTTCCCTGTCTCTCTCTCTCCCTCTCCTCAGGCCTCCCTACTACCCGAGACACAATAATATTGAAATTAGGTCAATTAATAACCTAAATAACCTTTAAGTTTTCAAGTGAAAGGAGGAGTCACATGTCTCTCACTTTAAATCAAAAGCTAGAAATAATTAAGTAAGGAAAGTATGTCAAAAGCTGACATAGGCCAAAAGCTAGGCTTCTTGCACCAGTTAGCCAAGCTGGGAATGCAAAAGAAAAGTTCTTGAAGGAAATTGAAAGTGCTACTCCAGTGAACACATGAATGATAAGAAAGCCAAACAGCCTTATTGCTGATATAAAGAAAGTTGCAGTGGTCTGAGTAGATCAAACTCACAACATTCCCTTAAGCCAAAGCCTAATCCAGAGCAAGGTCTTAACTCTCTTCAGTTCTGTGAAGGTTGACAGAGGTGAGGAAGCTGCAGAAGGAAAATTTAAAGCTAGCGGAGGAGGTTGGTTCACGAGGTTCAAGAAAAGAAGCCGTCTCCATAACATAAAAGTGCAAGGTGAAGCAACAAGTGCTGATGTAGAAGCTGCATCCGGTTATCCAGAAAATCTAGCTAATTAACGAAGGTGGCTACACTAAGCAGCAGATTTTCAATGTAGACAAAACACTCTCATTTTGGAAGAAGATACCATCTAGGATTTTCATAGTTAGAGAGAAGTCAGTGTTTGGCTTCAAAGATTCAAAGAACAGGCTGATTCTCTTGTTAGGGGTTAATGAAACCAGTGGTTGAAGCCAGTACTCATTTACCATTCCAAAAAATCCTAGGGCCCTTAAGAATTATGCTAAATTTTCTCTGCCCATGCCCTATAAATGGAACAACAAAGCCTGGATGACAGCATATCTGTTTAGAACATGTTTACTGAATATCTTAAACCCACTGTTGGGACCATTGCTCAGAAAAAGAGATCCCTTACAAAATATTAACAATGCACCTGGTTATCCAAGAGCTCTGATGGAGATATACAATGAGATTAATGTTCTCATGCATGCTAATACAACATCCAATCTGTAGTTCATGGGTCAAGAAGTAATTGCAACTGTTGATTATTAGAATTTAAGAAATATGTTTCATAAGGCTATAACTGCCATAGACAGTGATTCTTCTGATGGATCTGGGCAAAGTCAACTGAAAACCTTCTGGAAAGGAGTCACCATTCTGGATGCCATTAAGAACATTCCTGATTCATGGGACAAGTTTAAAATATCAGCATTAAGAGGAGTTTGTAAGAAGTTGATTCCAACCCTCATGGATGACTTTGAGGGATGCAAGACTTCACTAGAGGAAGTAACTGTTGATGTGGTGAAAATAGCAAAAGAACTAGAATTAGAAGTGGAACCCAAAGATGTGACGGAATTGCTGCAATCTCATGATAAAACTTTAATGGATAAGGAGTTGCTTCTTAAGCATGAACAAAGAAAGTAGTCTCTTGAGATGGAATCTATTCCTCATAAAGATGCAATGAAGACTGTTGAAATGACAAGAAAGGATTTAGAATATTACATAAGCATAGACTTAGTTGATAAAGTAGGAGCAGAGAGAGAAATTTTGTAAGAACTTCTATTGTAGGTAAAATGCTATCAAACAGCACTGCATGCTACAGAGGAAGCATTCATGAAAGGAACAGTCCATCGATGCCAGCGAACTTCATTGTCTTATTTTAAGAAATTGCTACAGCCATCCCAGTCTTCAGCAACACCACCCTTATCAGTTAGCAGCCATCAACAATGAAGCAAGACCCTCTACCAGCAAAAAGATTATGACTCACCGAAGGCTCACTTGATAGTTAGCACTTTTTAGCAATAAAGTACTTTTTAATTAAGGTATGTACATTGTCAAAGGCAGGGAATTTGACAAGCTTTGTTAACTACAATGATGAAAGCATAACAAATTCTAAGTATAATGATGCAACAGTACAGTGTGTGCAGAATTAACATTATCTTTCAATAAGTATATTATAACATGTTAGTATTTTCCCTTAACATCTATTCTGTTTTCAAAACAAAATACAGAACTTTCTTTGACGTGCCTTATACAAGATAAAGAGTAAAGTAACAAATTCTAGACTAGATTACATTTCTATGCATAGTTGCTACAGAGATCTCTGTGCTTTTTCTTTTGTGTGTGTCATACATACACTTTATGATTTGGCAGAAACACTTACATTTCACATTTTAAAACATATATAAACAGTTCTTAAATGATATTAAATAAATGAGCACTACTAATATTTATAATAATGCAAAATATGTTACTAAGCTAGTGCCAATAATGAAACATGAAAGTTGGTCTAAAATGAAGTCACAATGTTTTATATAAAGAGTATTTATTTAGATTTTTAAAAAGAAAGCACAGTTAGCTTTTAATAATAAATAATTCTATTATACTTTAAGAGTACTTATTATATGCATCAAAGAATAAAATATAAATGGCATCAACAAAATAGAATTCAAATGATAACAGAATCATATCTTTAAATTACTGGAGCGAAATAACTGTAAACTGTACTAGTTAAATTATCTTTCAAGACTGAAGATAAATTACTTTTCAGACAAAGACTAAGAGATTTTTATCATTCAAAGAACATATTCAATGAACTATTAAAGAATGTACCTAAGAAAGAAGTAAATTCAACCTAGATGGAAAGAGTAGAATGAAGAAAAAAGAAAGCAGTAGTTAATAAAAAATTAATAAATACATGAAGAAATCTATAAATTTGCCTTTATACAAAAAGAAAGAAAACAAAAATCCTCAGAATTGGAAAAAGTCTCAAGTTTTGTAAAGACACTAAATAGAAGTAGGTAATTTTAATACAAGCCTCTCTCAAACTGATTGGTATAAAAATGTGAAGACTGGAATTCTACAGTAAACAAGACAAATTAAAACATATAAATATTTAATAAGATATAGACTATAGTATATGAAATACATAATATGTAAGATCTTTAGAATTTTACATGATTATACTTCTGAATATATATTATATACTAGAGAATACATATTTAAAATACAAAGAAAGTCTGAATGAATACAGAATAATTAAAATCACTCAACCACAATTTCTAACTATAACACAACAAAAAACCAGTTAATGCAGGTTAACTCTAAAAGGACATTTATAGGCATAAATAAATAAATATTTCAATCTTTATATATCACACATATACATATCATACATACATATACATAGATGAAAACAAGAAAATTTGAAAACTAATACCAAGTATTCAATTCAAACACCAAGAAACAATAAAGAAAAAAAAAGACAAAGAAATATTGAAAATACTTTAAAAATTGCCAAGTCAAAACAATTCCCCTAGAAAAATCTAATAAACATTAAGAACAGAAAAACTCTATTCTATGCATTTCTTTCAGAAAAGAGAAAAATAGGCAGAGCTTCTCAAAGCAACATTTTTAGCATACTATAATATAAAGTGAAACAAAAACTACATGAATTCCATATCCTGTAGTAACCTATAATGAAGAGAATATGAAAACAAACATATGTATATATATGTATGACTGAAACATTATGCTGTACAGCAGAAATTGACACAACATTGTAAACTGACTCTACTTCAACTAATAAATAAAATAATAAAAAATAAAATACATAAAACTGAAAAAACCACATAAGAAGAATTTTAAAAATATGTCACTCTACTACAGAAATATAAAAATCTTAAATAAAATATTATCACACATGATTTAGCAATTTACAAAATAATACTGAGTGTCCAAGTAGGATTTATTCCAGCATCCAAGGAAGTTTTAACATTAGAAAACATGTTCATGTAATTCACAATATCAATTTAAGGAGAAAATAAATGCCCATTTTAATAAATGTAGGAAAAACCTTTGATAAATTTAACATACAATTACAATTTTTAATCTTAGCAAATTAGAAAGAAACTTTTTCAACCTGTTAAGATGCCGATCAAAAAACTCACAGCAAATATCATAGTTAATGATGAAGTATTAAATATATTCCTTTTAATGTTAAAAATGAGATTTTAAAATACCTGGGGTTTGCCTCTTCCATAACAATGGACTAGATTCGATTTTTAAAGGAAGAAAAAATAAGATACTTAAGGATTACCAAGGCAGAAATGAAATTACCATTATCCCAGGCAATACAATTATCTACATAGAAAATGAAGAAAAGTTATAAACAAATCCCCTGAGTTAGTAATGGTTCCTAAATCAAAGATCAATATTAAAAACTCAATTGCTTTCCTTGTATTAATCAAAGCTGGTTAAAAAAAGTATCTAAAAAAGAATCTCATTCACAATAGCAACATATATGTGAAATGCCTATGAATAATCTAGTAAAAAGGGCACAAGTACTTTATGAGAAAAATTATAAATCTTTATTAAAAACAGATGAGGAAACTTGGGTAAACAGAGAGCTCTATTTTGTACATAGTTCGGAAATTCAAAAATATTTATCTCTAACAATCCTTCTAAATTTAATGCAATTTCTATTAAAAGTCTGTTGAATGAGGTTTTCTTTCCCCTCTTTGGATATTATTAAGTTGATCCTAAAATTTACATAAAGAATAAAAGACCAAGAGTCATCAAGAGAATACTGCATAATAAGAATAAGGAGATGATAATCACTACATCAGATATCAAGACTGACTATAAAGTTGTAGATATTTAGATAGTGTAGTACTGGTCAAGATGAAAAAGACAAGTGAATCAACAGAATAGAACAGAAAGGCTAGAAACTATAGCATCTACAAAAGTTTAATAACAGATATTATCAGAGGGTTTGATGACTGGTATTATAAATCAGTACGTACCAAATGGATTATGATAAATTGTGCTTGGTTACTGATTATTCATATTGACAAAAAAAGATAACAATAGATGTCTGCTTCATATTATGCCACATATAAGTTTAAGATTAAATAGCTAAATTCTAAACAGCAAAATTCTAGAACTTCTGTAGTAAATTATGGAAGAGTATCTCTACGGCATATGGACAGGAATAGTGTTTGTTAAACAAGACACAAAACAAAAAAGTAAGTGAAAAGAATGACAAAATCAGCCTCCTTAAAATTAAAAGTTCTATATGACAAAAGACACCATTAAGAAAGTTTAAATAATAGACATAAATGGGAGAATGTATCTGTAGTACACAAAAACAAGAAAGGATTAGTCAAGAATATGTTTCTAAAAAAATACAAACAAGTCAATAAAAAATGGCAAGTTCTACAATGCAAAGGAACCCCAATACCAATAAAAATGCAAAAATAATCAAATCACAGGTTATCAGAGAAAAAAAATTTTAATGAGACATTGCATACCCCAAAAATAGTTAAACAGTGAATTATGACAATCATATGGAGAAACACAAAATCTAATTTATTGCCACTAGGAGTATGACTTAACATTTTGAAAAGCAAATACACAAGATCAGGTGAAGTGAATCCCATAATTCCACTTACAGGTATATACTCAAAGAAAGGATGAAGGAAAAAACAGTCTATGTCACCATCTAGTGGCCTCAGAATATAACAGAAAATACGATTCCTTCAGCAGTGTTTACAAAGGACTCCTGAAAGTGTCACACAGTAACAACTTCTAAACTTGCAGAGTTTATATATGCAGTAAATGCCCTCCCCACATTTCTGGGGCAGCACTTGACTCCACCTATCCTGCTTTTTTCTACAGATTTGCATGAATCTAACCTTGTGACAAAACTACACAGAAATATCTTCAGGCAGAGTGTTTACGTCTATTCTATGTAATTTTCAACTTTCTTCAAATGATATCTATTGTTATGTGAGGCTTAAAGAATGCTTCTTCAAACTAACCAGACTAAATCATATTGACAAGAATATGGTGCAAAAGGAGCCCTCCTACACTTCTCTTAGGGTACAAATTTGGAAAGTTAGTAAAGATGAATATATAGCCCCAAATCAAACAAAGCAAAAGAAATCAATAATTTTTAAACTATTAAACAAAAAAATAAACATTACAAAAAAGATGAGTATGTGTATAGACTATGACACAGAAATTCCTCTTCTCAGTTTATTCTCTAGCAGGGTTCTTAACCAGAAAGGACATCTATGAATCTAAAATAGTCAAACTCATAGAAGCAGAGAATAGAACAATGATTGCCAGAGGCTGGGGGGAGGAGTAAATGGAAAGTCGTTATTCAGTATAAAGTTTCAGATATTCAGCATGGATAAGTTCCTGAGATCTGCTGTAAATTGTAGAGTTAACAATACTGTATTTTACACTTAAGTTTTTAAGAGGGGTTATACATCGCGTTAGATTTTTTTACCACAATAATTAAACAAACAAACAAACAAACAAAACCACCTTCCCGAAGTGGCCAAAGCATCTAGAAAATGAATGGGGCAATCAACATTTGTAAGAAGGAATGGTACTGGGTGAGTTTCTCTGTTAGTGGTTTTACAGTAAGGAAGGTTTTACAAAGTCACCACCACTACAGGGTGATTAAAATTCAGATGGAAAACTTCAAACTTAAACTAACTTGAAGAGACAGAGGACAGTTCAGGAAGATCACAGCAACTGAAAATCTAGAAGGGAAAACCACAGAAAAGATACAGCCAGAGAGTGCGAGCTTCAGATTTCTATGTAAATTCTGCCCAAATACGGGCTGATCCCTAAATTACACATAAGCAAAATTAAGGCTAAAACACCTGAACAGAAATTGCAGTTGCTGTCCACCTCAGAGAAGACAAGTTTGAAATCTGAGTCCTGTCAACTTACTGCCTGCTAAAGCAAAGCATCAATACTTGTGGAAAATTCCATCTCCAGAAGTAGTCACAGAAATGTTTTTACTTCAACAGACTCTTCTGGAGTCTTGCTAGTCTCCCGCTCAAGAGATAGAATCTTTTTCAACTTTGTGCATCCCCACAACACTGGGTGAACACATCTGGCATCAAAATTTAGCAAAGGATCTGGCACATATTTGTATCTTAAAATATAAATAGAACTGTATTCCTCTAATTAAGGCCTACACAGCTCTGGAGTGCTGGAAGAATGTAAGTGTGGATGAAACTAAAACACTAAGATATGGAAGTACACAGCAGGGTCAGGGGCCAGAAAGTTGATGGAAGGTAAGTGGGGTGAGAGGGCACAGTTGGGGAAGCAATGGCAGGAAGGTGTTGCACATTCCTTTAGGCTTTGTGACCGTCCACAGCTTTGGTTATCACACTCTTATATCCGCTTCACCCCAAAAAGAAAACGTGCATCACACTGATCTTCCATTCTACAAAATGGGCTTTATGATACATTCTGACAATAGGAATTGGCTTTTACTCACAAGGAACAAAATGAAAGGAATCTTTGAACTTAGTCATCCAATCTTGTCATTAAAAAGCGGAAAAAAAAAAAAAATGAAAGTTGCTCAGAATCCAGCAAACTGTTTCATTTCTACTTCTTATATATTTTTTCCTATTTTCATTTAAAGATATTATGAAATTCATTAAAATTACCTGATAAAATGATATGGGAAAATATCTACACTATATTGTTAATTATAAAAGCAGGGAGTAATCAAGAGAGACAGTACGCTCTCAGGTGTGTAAACACAGTATATGAGTAGATATATATCAGAATATTCGTATTTACTCTATAATTATGAATGACTTTCATTTCTTCCTTCAGATTTTCCTGAACTTCTCAAATTATCTATACTGTGTGTATTATTTGTATAATCAAGGAAGTAATAATTCAGAGGAGGAGGAAAATTAATAAGTTAGGTACAATCAGTTCTTTGAGACATCATCCCTAATGTACCTAAAAGTTACTGCCTTTCATATTATTTAAAGATTCAACTTTAAATCACTTCTGGGATTACAGAGTCTCTTAGAAGAAAACAAAGGAGAACTCAAATTGGCTATCAGAACCACTTGTGGGGCCCTCTGGAAATATTTAGGGCTCAGAGGTGGGAAAGTACTTTATGTGACACAATAATTTAAATCACACACAAATTTATAACATGACGTTCTGTTGGCCAGAAGTTTTATTTTTTTCTTCTCTTCTGCCACTACTAATAGTTGTCTGTGACTGTGGGATACTTGACTGCAGGTCCCAGAGCAATGCTATAACTCTAGAAGGAAAACTAAGAAGTCATTCATTGAGGAGAAACAGCAAATGTCACAAGAAGTTAGTGGAACTCTCATGAAAAAGAAAGGAGAATATCTTCCTTGTTTTGAAAACTAAAATCCCAGGGAGCCATGCTATATGTTATAAAAGTAGAAGATGAGGATCCTATACTGAATATTCAACAAGGAACAGTAGGACGAAGTTGAGAAGAGGTAGTTCCAGAAAGGAACTGGGAATTATGAATAATTTACTTTATTTTAAAAGTGCTGAATAAGACAATGAAAAAACTAAGGAATTACTGGGTGAAGAAGATACCATGAATATACATTAACATCATTTTAAATAAGTCACTTTCTCTTATCATGGAAAATAAAAGAACACCAGCCTAGCAGTACAAATTAAACTAACCATATATTGTGCACACAATCTATGCCAAGAACTTTCAGGTATGTTATAACAATCCTTAAAAAAAAAAAAAAAAACTAGAAATAAGTACAATTACCCCCATTTTAAATGACACATCATGCTGAGAGATAGTAAGTGTTTTGCCCAAAGTTTGTACAGTCAATATGCCAAGGAACCAAGATTGAAGCTTAGGTCCTCCAAGCCGAGTGTTTTCCAGTAAGACATAGTGCTTCTCTTTATCAGCAGTTAAAGGGACAATGGAGTAAGAGGACTGGGGCACAGAAGGCTTTCAGAGACTTGGGACTATTGCTCTCTAGCACAGCCCTGGAGATGGTCAGACCACGAAGAACACAAGCTGGGTGAATCAATCCCAGCAGTGAGCCTAGCTCACTGAAGCTGATAGCAACAAGGAAGTGTTCTTGGTTTCCACACAGAAATGTGAATGAGATAACCCAAGAAAATTCCCAAAACCACATAGGAAAACTAGAAGAGGCTTTATTTTAACTAGAGCACAATTATTCATTATTAGCAACTTTGGGTTTCAGAAATTTGGACAAGAACTGGAGATCTAGTATCAGCGATGTCTCACAGCATGAAGATGACGTTGTTTCATAAAAATGAAGACAAACTAGCTGAAGTGGTAGATAGGATGCAATTACTTAGTGCATTTGGTTTCCTTCTGAGGGGAGTGAGACACAGTCTGTTTCAAGAGGTTCCCTGGGTTAAAATCAGGGAGTCTGGGTGAGTACATGTGCTTTATAAACTACTACTCTCTCTTCTCTTGGTAAACACAGGGAGAAGGCTGAATGTTTCAAAATCCAAGTTCTCAAGCAGAGCTTGCTTCTCTTCTATAGGTGATGTCCAAAGATGGACATCAATCTAAGGTCTGACCATTTGGAGGGAGATGGACAAAAGACAAAGAGCCAAGAAACTGAAATTTTACCTCTTTTAGGCAGAAATAAAGAAGCCAAGGTAACAGTAATTACTAATATCCCCCTCACTCCTCACCATGTATACCTCCTCTTCCTTATCTTTTTCCTGTAATATAGTTGGAAGCCTCATAGAGTGCATCCTACCTATATTGCTCACCTGGGCCATTCTAAGTGGTAGATTCTAGAAACCCATTCCAAGAATTGAGACTATCACTGTCCGCTCAGGATGGATATGCTTGTGAAGTAATTGTTTGAAATAAAAACATTAAATGGCATTAAGTCAGTCTATGTAATAAATCAACAAAAAAAACTGTCTCCAATTCCCTTTCCATTAACTATTCTTACCCTTTCTTGGGTGTTAATGAAAACTGGGAACAAGATGCAAAATTTTGCCACTGTTTCCATCAAAACTTTAATATTTCTGATTTTTAAAGTCATAAAATATACATGCCTTAAAGAAAATTTAGAGAATGAGAAAAAATTAATATTTATAATGCATCCAAGTCTCACATTCCAGATAAAACTGGTTAACATTTTGCTGTGGTTTTTCTCAGCCACATGTATACAAGTTGTGATCATTTATATAATATGGTATGAAGCTTCCTATTTTAATGTAGTATTATACCACAGGCATTTTCCTTTCCCTTTACTCTCTCCAAGATTACAATTTTCATTGG
The DNA here is from genome assembly GCF_048773025.1 of Camelus bactrianus. Classification (NCBI taxonomy): domain Eukaryota; kingdom Metazoa; phylum Chordata; class Mammalia; order Artiodactyla; family Camelidae; genus Camelus; species Camelus bactrianus. Next base: position 53,022,032 of record NC_133542.1, read on the forward strand.
TTGTGTAACATGAGGGTATGTCTCCTCATGTGTGTTGCATGACCTACAACCAACACAAACTAGAATTTCAGTAGCCTAGAGGAAAAAAATTGTTGCAACTATTTAAATCATGATTGAACTTGAAGCATGAAATGACATGTTATGTCATTATTTCTCTTGTTCTATTGCATAGATCATTCAGGGGGAAAAATATTTAGTAATAATAGTGCTAATACCAATCTTTGACACTTTTAAGGATGCATTCCAGAGTTTCACTATTTTGAATTACGTGGTCAAATAATTTGAGAGAGATAATCTTTATTACCTTAATTCTGTATCCCCTTATATCTGTATTACCAAGAGACTTTAATTTTACCATGAATGATATTGCACTTTATCAAATACTTTTTGGCATCTTGTTAGATGACCAGGTGTTTTGTTTTGTTTTGTTTTTCTGTTTGTTTAGTATGTTATACTCACAGGATTTCAAATATTAATTTGGAATTTCATAAATTCATGAAATAAATTATATCACTTTAATATATGGTTTGGATAGACATTATGATTCTTGCATATATATGCATAATTAATATTGAATCCATGGTTTTATTCTATCCTTGACAATTTAGAATAACAGACTATTTCAGTTTGATAAAATATTTTTGTAAAACATTCTATCATTTTTCCATATTGAAACATGCTATACAGCACAGAAGTCGTTTCCTAGAAGTATAAAATAACTCACGTAAGCATTCTGCATTCAGCACCCATTTTGAAAAACAAGTCCTCACAGTGGGATCCCTATTACCTACCACAGTACATACGGCATAGTTTGAGTTGAATAAATGAGTATATGAAGGACTCTGTAAGAGATGTAAATACAGAGTGCTGTGACGGTGCATAGAGGTGCTCCTCCTCACAATGGGAGGCGAGAAAGTTTTCCTGGAAAAGGAAATATCTAAGTTAGGAGGGGCCCTTCTACCTTAAGAAAACACTTTGCACAAAAGCATAAAGAAGAAAGAAGGGAGTAGTATGAAGAGACTGAAAGAAACTCAGCATTGTCATTGCAGAACATTTGGGGTGAAAGCAGTGCATCCACAATTTCTACATTAGAGGGATCTACAGGCAGCAATGTGATTGGATAAGGGCTACAGGATTTTCCTTGACATTGTGTTACATAGCAAGCACTTCCTTTTTACACAGATATTTCTCTATTAGAATGATTTCTATAGGGTTGCTGATGAAGATCATGGGAAAACAAAACATCCCCTCACAGCATCATGAGAGGAGAAATGGTGTAAGTGGGAGGAAAGGTAGCTTAAGAGGTTAAGATAGGCCTACATGATGGGTTGATTCAGTGTTTTTGGTGACTTTATCGTTTCCATTTTCTTTTGTTTTGACCTAAATTCTGAAAAATGGCCTCCCTCACCTGGGACCTTTTTTGAACAGAAAGAAAAAGAACCATTCTTCCTTCATCTTTGTATGTGTATGTAAATACACATTTAATATTACTATAATTTACATCATACATACAATTATACATCATATATATATACATATATATGTATATATATGTGTGTGTGTATATATATATATACACACACATACACATACATACACACACACACACACACACACACACACACATATATATATATATATACACACACACACACACACACACATATATATATATATACACACACACACCACGTTGGAACCATCTACTGTTTGGGATACCTAATAGAGTTTATCTAATTTAATTCTAATGACAACTTGATAAACAATTATTGCTTCTTCCCAGTTTACCATGAGCTATCTGAGACTCAGAAAAATTGAACAACTTACCAAACTTATATCCAGGTTGAATGATATGGTGCTAGATGTATTTAATCTTTTTTAAATAGAGGCTATCTTCGTTAGAAAATAGCTTAAATTTAAATTTTCCATTAATAAAGACATCTTTATATATCTACATTTGAAGGTAGCGTGTTATAAATCTTATTTGGTACTTCCCAGTAGAACTCTTGGAGTGTCAGTAGCCTTGACTGTGCTGCTGTGTAGTCCTAAGACATTCTGGATTTCTCAAAGCAGTACTTTCATCATCAAATAAAATTAATATCATATTTCTGCCCTTTCTGATTCCTAGGAGTGTTCCAAGAGTCAAGCACAATACTGGAAGTGAAGGCATACTGAAAATCTACATCATAAATTTGTTTCCCTGAATCGTATCTTTTTCTGAACCCTGAAGGGACTTGTGGAGATGGGGAATTACTCAGCTGTGACCGAATTTTTTCTGGTGGGACTTTCCCAATACCCAAAACTGCAGTTTTGTCTGTTCGTGCTCTGCCTCATCATGTACATGATAATCCTCCTGGGAAATAGCCTCCTAATTATCATCAGCATTTTGGATTCTCGCCTCCAAACCCCCATGTACTTCTTCCTTGGGAATCTCTCATTCTTGGACATCTGTTACACATCATCGTCCATTCTCTCAATGCTTGTTATGTTTGTGTCTGAGAGAAAATCCATCTCCTTCATTGGCTGTGCTCTACAGATGGTTGTCTCCCTTGGGTTGGGCTCCACTGAATGTGTCCTCCTGGCTGTGATGGCCTATGATCGGTATGTGGCCATCTGCAACCCACTGAGGTACCCCCTCATCATGAACAGGGTGCTATATGTACACATGGCTGCATGGTCTTGGATCACAGGTACTCTGAACTCCTTAGTGCAAACAGCCTTGATAATGGTCTTGACTTTCTGTGGGAATAATGTTATAGACCATCTTACCTGTGAGATCCTGGCCCTTCTTAAACTCATCTGCTCAGATATCACCATCAATGTGCTTATCATGACAGTGGCAAGTATTGTTCTATTGATGATCCCTCTGCTGCTAATTTTCATCTCCTATGTTTTCATCCTCTCTTCCATCCTGAGAATTAATTCTGCCCAGGGGAGAAAGAAAGCCTTTTCTACCTGTTCAGCCCACCTGACTGTGGTCATCTTATTCTATGGTTCAGCCCTTTTTATGTATATGAAGCCCAAGTCAAAGGACACAAAAGCATCTGATGAGATCATTGGACTGTCTTATGGAGTGGTAACTCCAATGTTGAACCCCATCATCTACAGCCTGAGGAATAAGGAGGTGAAAGAAGCCATGAAGAAAGTCCTGAGCAGACACTTGCATCAATGGAAAAGTGAAAGGACTTGAGGCATTGATATCCTCAATGTGAGACCAGATCAGATCTTTTGTATTCAGAGATAAAGTCACAGAACCCAGTTGCAAGAAAACTTACTTCCTAGTAAGTCCAAATATAGGACTCCCATTCCTGTCAACAGAGAATGTTCATGCAAATCTTCTGAACACTGTCTTGTGGGCAGTTTCTAGCTGTTTGCAGCTCGGCCAGTTGGGCTCATATAGGGCATCTGGCTTTTCTTCTCCTTTCTCTTCTCTCTTTCTCTCTCTTCCTTTTTTTCTTTCACTTTTCTCTTCTTTGTTTCCTCCTCCTTTTTGTCCTTTCCCCTCCTCCATCTACTTTCTTCCTCCCTCTTCCTTCTGCAGGGTGTTTATGTTTTCCCAGTTTCTGGTTTTCATTTTTGTTTCAGACTATTGTTCTAACTTTTTCTATCATTCCTCTCTGGTAATCTTGTATATCTGTGTGTTGTTTAAGCTCTAAACAGTATATTTTGCCCACAAATAATAGACATAAACTATACAAAGTTATAAAATATTGACTATCTTCCCTGTGCTGTATATTACATCCTTATGACTCGTTTATCTTATAACTGGTACTTTGTACCTCTTAATGGTTGTTGTTACCACCGTGTAAGTTATCAAATAACCTATTGAAGTCATTCTGCTTGTGAAAATACATGAAGCTGTACACGATCAAAAAAGAGTAGAGAAAGAAAGAATTCAACCCACTGCCTGCCTTCCATTATGAATTTTAGACATATTGTTACAATCCTTAAAAAGTGAGACCTGTGTGATTTGTTCTTAACAAAGAAACGCAGTCCAGCAACCAAAAGTACTTTTAACATCCTCTAACTTGAGTTTCTTAAAAACCCCAACATCACAGCAATACTTGTAAAAATTTCATTTGCATTAAAGCTCACAACTGCTCTCTTTCTAAGATTTCCTAAAGCTCAGTTTTCCTACCTTTTTTACCCTCTCTTTTTCCCCCATTTCACCTTTCCCTGATCACAATAGCCTCCTTCAAGTAAAATAGTTTGTCCTCCTAGGGAAAGGGGTTTGGGAAAAGACAAGTTTTAAAAGAAGTGAGAAATTAGGACCTAAGTCATGCAGAAACAGCTATTAAAATTCCCAAGTTAAAAATTTTTGTCCTACTACATTATTTGTTAGTGTAAATGTTGACTCTTTTTTACATCACATTTCATAAATGTCACCTTTTCACCATTATATCAGCTCCTCCAGGAAGAAATTGTTTCTTCCTCTTCCATTCTTCCATATTTTTAATGTGCCCCTATTAAACTTCTTGTTATGCTGTATTTTATTTATTCAATGTGGTACAGTTAAAAAATAAACAAAAAACTACAGGGCTTTCACAAAGTCTAATTCTCCAGTTTACTAGGATTATAAACTTTAATCTATCAGAGTCTCCATCTATCCTGACATAAAATGTGGACTTTAGCCTCTGGCTCAGGAGGTTTTATGAGTACTGAATAGGAAAAAAGTACAAAATACCTTATTCAGTGCTTGGTTAATACCATTCGATGAATAATATACATTACATTGTCCCTACCTTTCCTCATACATGTCTGTCTCTTGTGATAGACTACAGGTGCCTTGAGGGCAAGATATGAGTAGTATTTACTTATTATTTAATATTTATTCTTGGTACCTAGAAGAAAAGAGGCATTTATTACAAATGTTTGTTGAATGAATGAATGTGTGATTGTCTTTCTTATACTGCAGGTAAACAAGTTTATTTGCCATTGCCTACATAATCCTTGTGATTGCTGCCTCTGTGCTTTTGCTAATGCCATTCTATCTAAAACTGCCCTCCTTATAAACTATGAATTAGAAAAATTCAAAGTACACTTAAAAAAAAGTCTCCTCTGACTTAAATCCTTTTATTATCATCCTAACAAGACTACCTTTTCTTCGACCAAGCTGAATTCCTATAGCAATCTATTTAAACTTTGGAATACTGATTATGCGAAGATATATTCTCTTTAGTCACATACACAATGTATCAGTTGTTTTATTGAAAGGTCATTAGGAGCAAAACCCGTGAGTTATTTGTGTTTGTAATCACACAAATATTAACAGAGTAGGCTTCAATCAACAGATTGATACTTTGGATTCTGCTTTTTTGTATAAAGTCTATCAGTTTTTTAAATAGAATTTTCTTTTCATAGAATATGGGCAGTATGACTGTTGCATGTGATATATACAACTAGTAACAATTCTGGTTAAAATAAAATTCCTCTGTCACATATACGGTTTTGCTCATTCTAGACATTGGTAGTTTGACTGTAATAGATCAGGCAGAGCCCACCTAAGCCTGTTATACATACACATAATCCCTTAATTAGTTTGTTGAACTTATAACTTGACAGTGACCAAAATAAAAAGATGTTAATTCATAGAATAGTGACTCCTATATATGTATCTTCAGCCCTGAGAACTAATCGAATAGGCATTTTAAATACAACATGTCCAAAACATAAACTTTGACTTTTCCCACCCCAAACTACTTCTCCTCAAGTCTTCCCCATTTCTGGAAATGGTAGTGTCATACACATACATCCAATCCACCAGCAAATTCTATCAACTCTATCTTCAAAATTTACCCTGAATCTGACCACTTCCATTGTTACCACCCTAGTTCAAATCACCATCATCTCACCTAGGCTACCGCAGTAGCTTCCCAAATCACATCCATGATTCCACTCTGTTCTCCTACAGTCTATTATCTGCACAGCAGCCAGAGTGTTGATTTTAGAAGAATATATACTAACGTTCTAGAAAAGGTAAAAATTAATCAATGGTATTTAAAAAATCAGAATAGTGGCAGCCCATGTGGGGGAATGGTGAGAGTAAGTGTCGACTGGATCAGGGCTTGAAAGAACTTCGCTGAGATTATGTTTATGTTCTGTAACTTAACAGGAATTTGAGTGACACGGGTGTGCATTTGTCAAAACTATAAATATTACATAAAGATTTGTGAATTTAATGTATGTAAAGTTTAAATTAAAAGAAAAACCTATAAACAATATAATTTTAATCTCTAGTTAATAATATATATGCTGAAGTATATAGAGGAAAAGGTAATGATTTCTACAGTTTACGCTGAAACGCATCAAAAATGACATGGATTTAATAGGGCAATAGAGAAATGAATAGACACATAGACATGAGATAAGCAAATCTAGCAAATATTAGTGGTAGAATCTAGTTGGTGAGTACTTGATGCCCAATGCAAAATTCCTTCAGCTTTATGTTATGTTTGAAATTTTCCATAATACAGCATTAGGAAAAAATTATACAAAGCCTGCTGGGAATACAGCTCTGAGTAAATGCTGTATCAATGAATGAGACAAGGGTAGAAATTGGATCAAAAGTAGCATCATTATAAATTCTCTTAAAATTAATTTAGGAAAAAGTTCCACTACTTTAAAAGGTAAAACTTTTTAACAGGTTATTTACAATTCTTACAAGAAAGAAATTAAAAATAAATTTTAATGGTCCCTGTGAAACAATTTCCTACAATGAACTCTTGTCAGGGTTTCAGTTGCTACTCCTAGGGGATGGTACAAAGCAAGGAGAAAGAAAGGAAAGAAAAGAAATATATCAGAAGATTTACCAGAATCCTGTTCAAATGTAATAAGGTTTTACAGTATGATTTTGCTGGCACACTTGAATTTTGTCATCTAAAACTTGTAAAAAATAGTTTTGAATCAATATTTTTAAAGATGTGACAATAAAGGAAATTACTTTTTAAATTAACATATAAAAAGTAGGTAAGTATGCTTATAATTAAGCCTGATATAACTGCAAAATAAGTGGTTAAAAGTAACCATGGAAGTTCATCTAAGAATACCATGATGCTTTTCACCTAGAATATTTATTGCAGATTTTTAAAAAATGAAGCACAGTCTGTTTTTAATGATGAATGATCCCATTATATTTGAATATCATAATATTACACAGTATTTATTTTTCTCAACTTCTTCAAAATTAAGGAAAGTAAAAATAACATCAGTGAAAATAGAGGCCCAAAGTCAACAGAATAATATTTTCAAACTGTTCAAGCAAAATAACTGAAAACCTAAAATTTTGTGCTAAACTATCTTTCAAGTGAAAAAACAAAATAAAGATGCTTTTAGAAAAAAAAATTAAGAGATTTTTCCACAAACAACCCTAGAAAGAAAGAAACTATCCCTGGATGAAAGAAATGGAATGAAAAAATAATAAACAAAGAAATTGGTAAATATGTGTGTGGATGCAAACTGTCACTGTATCAAAAAGGTGGCGGAGGAGGGAATTGTTCACAGTTGAGGAACTTAAAAACAAGGTAAAAATAAAACCTTAGATACAAATAAGATGGAAGATGATGGAGGGGTTAGAAATAATATTTAAGGTCCTTGGTACTGTTCAGGAGAATTGCAGAGATATTAGGTAGAGACTGTGTTAAGTTAAACATCTTCAAAATTATGGCTATCGTACATGTATGTATATGTTTGTGTGTATAATTTTGCACTCAAACAGTAAAGGATGTTTTTAAATACAATAAAATGTTTATAAAACTAATGATGCATTAGGAAAGGAAGTAAGTCTCAATGACTGTCTAATAATTATCATTCAAACAGCAATCTATGGCCATAACGTAACACTAGAAATCAATATTGAAAAGAAAAACACCAAAAATTCTTTTAAATGTAGAAATTTTAAAACATACTTTAAATAATTCATGCTAAAAATTGTGATGAAAATTTCAACATATTTGTAACTTAATAATAGGACTATCAAAATTGGTGGGATAAAGGAATTTTATAGTCTTAAATATACATATATTACAAAATAAGAAAGACCGAAAATGAATACACTAAGAATCCAAGTCAAAGAGTTATAAAAAGAGGAAATGGAAAAATCCAAAGACAAGTAAAGACTGACTCAGCAGTTTAAAATTTTACCAGGCCCAAACAATTTCCCTGGATAGTTCTAGGGAAACCAAGAACAGGTAACCCCTGTCATATGCAAATTGTTTCTTAAAATACAAAAAAGGGGGGGGGGGTGAGAAGCTCCCCCCAACTCCTTTTTATAAGCCTGAAATAACACTGAAACAAAAACTGAACAAGGACAACATGAGAAAGGAAAAATTATGAGACAATCTCACAAAAATAGACAGAAAATTTCTAAATAAAATACTAGTAAACAGGATCTAACAGTGTACAAAATAATAATACCTAACATCCAGGTAGGGTTTATACCAGGGATACAAGGATGTGTTAATATTAAAAAAAAAAATGTTAATATACTTCACCATAGTATCAACTAAGAATAAAAATTAATGGTGATTTCAGCAAATTTGGAGAAAGTTTTGATAAAATTCAATAGACATTTATAATTCTTAAATAATTAGAAACTTAGCAAACTAAAAACAGAAGAAAACGTCTTTAACCTGATAAAGGGTATTGATTAAAAACTAACTAACAAGTGTAACTAACAAGTTCCCTTTAAAGTTCCAAACAAACTCAATATTGCACAGAAATCCTACTTAGTGAGGGGTAGGAAAGGGAAGGAGAAAGGAAAGGAGAAAAGAAGGAAAGGAAAGAGAAAAATAGAAAAGAAGAGAGAAGAAAGGGCAGGAAGAAGAGAAGGAGAAAGGGAAGGAGAGGAGGTATGAAGATTGGAAAGGCAGAAACAAAATTGTAACTATATACTGAAAATAAAGTTCTCTACATAGGAAGTGAGAAAAAAAATCTATAAAAGGAAAATCTTAAAATTTAAATTAATAAGAGTAAAATCTAGTAAGGCTGTTTAATACATGATCAATACACAAAATTCAGTAGTATTTTGTGCAGCAGTAACAACTGGTTAGCAAATGCACTTTTAAAACCATTTTACAACACCAGTTAAAGTATAAAGTGCTCACAATAAATCAATAAAAGCTGTATAAGGAATTTTTGAAGAAAAGTATAAATCTTCATTAAAACACAAAAAAGGAAACCTCCCACACATTAGGGTGCTTCATTTTATTCATGTTAAGAAATTCAAGAATAAATATGTTAATTCACCCCAATTTTCTGTATAAAGTAAGTGTAATTTCAAGGTAGAATTGGGATTTTTTTTTTTAATTTCCGAAGTTTACCCCAAAATTGAATAGTAAAGACCAAGAATAGCCCAAAATGATGTTAGAATAAGAACTGTAAATTTCCTATACCAAATGTCAAGATGGACAATAAAGCTACAGTAATTCAGATAGCATAGTTTTGATACAGGTAAAGATAAATATGGCAAAGAAACGGAGTAGAGAATTCACATATAGGCTCGCCATATGTGGAAGTTTATATCCTAAATAAAATGTTAATAAATGTCAAATAAATCCATATTATATGTAACACTGAGCTACTCATAAATCTTTCCTGCTACTTATTCTAAGAAGACTAGCAGCCAAGAGGTGGATACAGAAATATCAAGATCTTGATAAGCGTAAGAAGAGGCATCCAGTCTTTTTCCTTCCTCAGAACATTTAATTCAATACTCAACACATAACAGGTGCTTAATACTTATTCACTGACGTGAGTAGGATACTTGTTAAGAAACATTGAATTTGTTGTTTTATTACTATTTATTTATATTAATAATAATAAAGCAACTCAAAATTTTTGAAAGTCATTCATCTTTACTGAAGCTTTTCTCTTCAATACATAATACCATATGACAATTTAAAATAGCTCCACTCTAAATACCTATAGCTTAAGTTACAGGAACTCAAAAAATAACAACAAAAACAGCACACACTATTCAAGACCTAATGAAGGAAACTAGTTTATACCACCATCTAGTGGCCACAGAATATAGCACAAAGAAAGTACTTACCCAGGGATGTCACCCAAGTACCAGCATCTAGAGTTTACATGTAGAGCTACTGCCCTCCTACTCAGCTGGGCCAGACAGAGTTGGATCCACCTCTCCCGCTTCCTTCTGCACATTTGATGAGTCTGACCTTTGGACATAACCAAGTAGCGACACCATTAAGGGGACTGTTGCCTCTGCCCACCTCATATAATTTCCTCCACCTTTTAACTGACACCTATTTGTTATGTGGGGTGTAAAATGCACTGTCACATTCATTCGACCAGACAGGCAATAATCAAAAATTATTCAGAAAAGTCTCATACACTGTTATTAATGATATAAATTTATAAAACAGTTTGGTACTATTTAGTAAAGATAAGTAAGTGCATATCTTACAACATAACAATTCCACACCTAGGTATGTACTCTATAGCAGTGGTTCATAATCTCACAACTGGAGGTTACAGTCTATGGCGAGGGTCCATGGGTAAAATTCAGGTCTGGTAACTTGGATGTAAATTACATTTTTAATTAATGCCACCAATTCCTAGCTTAAAATAAGCATTTCCTTTGATTATAAAGGTAGGCAACAAATCACAATATTATTAGCAAGACCAGAAACTTTGTGACCAATAAAATCACAGATATTGTCAAATTCCATTAACAGATAAAACTGTATGCTTATTAGTAATTTAAAGTTATATCTCTAATTCAAAAAGATACATGCACCCCAATGTTCATAATACCACTATTTACAACAGCCAAGACATGGAAGCAACCTAAATGTCTATTGACACATGACTGGATAAAGAAGATGTGGTAGATATACACAACAGAATACTATTCTGTCATTAAAAAAAGAATTAAATAATGACATTTGCAGCAACATGGATGGACCTGGAGATCATCATACCAAGTGAAGTAAGCCAGAAAGAGAAAGAAAAATACCATGGTATCACTTATATGTGGAATCTTAAAAAAAAAAAAAAAAAAGAGGGAGACAAATGAACATATTTACAAAACAGAAATAGACTCACAGACAGAAAACAAACTTGTAGTTACTAGGGAGAATGGAGTGGGGCGTGGAGGGATAAATTGGGAGTTCAGGATTTGCAGATGCTATTATATATAAAATAGATAAACAAGTTTCTGCTGAATAGCACAGGAAATTATATTCAATACCTTGTAACAGCCTATAATGAAAAAGAATTTGAAAGGAATATATATGTATAACTGAATCACTATGCTATACACCAGGAATTAATACAATATTGTAAACTGACTCTACACTTCAATTAAAAAACTATATCTCATACCCACTAATAGATCTTATTATTCAGTGCCCTAATAAAGAAGCACATCTATTGCCTTTTGAAGAATTTGTTTTTGTATTGTTCCAGTTTTTTGAGATCTAATTGACATATCGTGTAAGTTTAAGGTATGCAATGTGATGACTGATGTATACAGATACTGTGACATGATTACCACCATAAGGTTAGTTAACACATCCTTTGTGTGTGTGCTGAGAAGTTTTGAGGTCTATTCTCTTATCATATTTTAAGAAAATAATACACTTATATCTTCATCATTCCAGTTCAATTTGTTATCTTTGCATTTTTGTAAATTTTTTTCTTTGTAACCCTATTCGTTACACATTTGAAAACATTTGAAGTCTATAGACTCACAAGATTTCCAAATGGTTTCTTGACATAGAAAAGGTTTAAGATGCCTGCCTTAGAGGAATTCTTCCAATGGAACTAGAAGACATCAACAAAGAAATTCAAATGGCCTTGTCCACAGAAGTCAAACGGACAAAAAATTAAGGTATGGAATAGTAACAGCAGAGAAATGAATTTATCATTACAACTGTATTAACATGGATGATTTTCAAAGGCCTAAAATTAAAGCTAAGAATTATGTCATAAGATAAAAATAATCTGATTCCATTTAAAGAAATTTCTACTTCATACAAAACAAATAATATATTGCTTAGTGTTATATACAAATGCAAATTTTAAAAAATAATGTAACGATTAATACAAAGTTCGGGATCATGGTTACTTGAGGGAGATCATGGATGTATACTGGAGGAAGGAGAACAAGAAGGAACATGTACTGAGCTAAACTGCTGGCAATATTTTACTTCTTAAGCTTGGCAGGAGCACAGGTGTCCATTTTATTACTTTCTTCAAAGTGTACAGATACATTGAACACACCTTTGTAGCTAATATAAATGCTTCATGTCACCTCCTTACAGGCCATCTCTGTCCACCCAATCTAAATAGCTCTCCAGTTACTCTATATCACAGCCTATTTTAATAATCCAGGGTTTTTTTAGTATGATTTTTCTAGCTTTAGACTACCTGTTTTTTGGACTACTTGTTAGAAGTTTAGGATATACAACAATAATTTTCAAAATGTTTATCCTATGTGTTTTCCAGGTATTTCAGAGACATGTAAAAAACAAGTAGGCACAGAAAAACATTCCATTTTAAATACTATTTAGAGGCGATTTTCCATCTCAAGTCTAAAACTACCTTAGAGGTCACAAATCTTTTAAATATAGATGGTAAACTGAACTTATTCTACAATCTTGCCTTTAAACCCTGGCTGGGCCACTTAGCAGCAGTGAACCAGAGGAAATTATTTAAACTCACTTTTCACTTATAAAATGGAGATAAAGCTTTTTCACTTATAAAATGGAGATAAAGCTTAACTTATAGCAGGATAACTAAAACCTGTGAGAAACTGAATAGGAGACTGTCTTAGGCACCTAACAGCATTTAACAATGTTTACCTATCTCTAAGTTATAGCCATAAATTTTACTCCTATCTTATAAGCATTCTCCTTTCGGATATATTCTTGCAATTTCCCTCTATCTTTCTCCTGGCTTGATGCAATTCAGGATTAGGCTCTAGGAGATGGCAAGGCCACAGTGTGGAGGAAGTCTATGTCTTTCTATGTATAAAAGAGCTGCCTGCCCACCAGGAACATCCATTTTGTTTTCTCATAAAAAATAAAATCCATTTGAGTTTAAGTCATAATACACTTTTGGTGTCAATTTGTAACAGCAAATTAGCCTATACTAATTAATGTATTCTTGAAAGATACTACCAAATATTGAGATCTCTGGCCTCCTTCTCTCTTCAGCCTCAGGAACTTAGCAACAAAAATTACACTTCACAAATGGGACACCAGAAGTTTCCTTACAGGGGAAACTGACTAGACAAGAGAAGTAATTTATAGATAACAGTTGAGGTGAGGGAGGTCTACTCAAGGAAACTGTCCAGTCAGATCACCCTACAGTAATGCCCATTACCTGGCAGGCCCATACTCATATAGTTCTCAAACTTTTTTTCACTGTCCCACTTGAAAATACAAGCTGATAGACAAGGGTCACAAATATGAAAACATTTCAGGAAAAACTCTGGTACCAAAGACAAAAGAAAATAATCAAATAGAAAACAAAATAAAACTCAAATGAAGACTTCAATCATCAACTTTTAAAAAGAAAACATCTGTAATTAGTGTCCTGAGACACAGAAATATTGAACCCATGAAACACAAAGAGGATAATATTTCTGAAGACAGTGGGGGAAGAAAACATTCTGGAAAAGGGGGTAAAAGGAGCTCTCGGAAATACATACTGGAGGTCGGAAGTTTAAAATTTTACTAGACAAGTTAGAAAATAAAATTGGAACATTTCATCCCCTCTCCATAAGCAAAAAAAAAAAAAATTTAATAGGAGGAAAAAAAGAAAATTAAAGGGTCGAGTGGGGGCATAACATCTGAATAAGAGAAGTTCCACAGATAGAGGAGAAAGAAAAAATCCAAGAAACACAACAAATTTTTTCATAATTTAAGTGTTTCCAGATGGAAGAGGGGTCTACTGAGTGAGACACAATGGATGAAAAGAGACCTTTTCCAAGGAATATCACTGTGAAATTTCAGAAAATCAGGGACAATGAGAAAAAACATAAAAGCTTCTGGAAAGAAATAAGTCACATACAAAGGATCAGGAATCAGAATGGGATGAATTCTCACAAGAAGCTATAATACAATGGAGCATTACCTTTAAAACTATGAGGAAAATTATTTCCAATGTAGAATTTTACATCCACCCAAACTATAAATTAAGAAGGTTGATAAATACGTTTTTAGAAATGCAAGTCTCACAAGTTTAACTCCTATGTACCCTCTCCTAAAATTAGGCACATAAAGATACAAGATCCTGGAAAAAGGAAGTCCAACACAAGGCAAAAGCGATTCTGTAGGAAATCAGTGAAAGGGGAGCTGAGAACTAATACAAGGCCATCTCAGGGACTACTTAGTCCACACTGGACCAAGAGAACAAAAGACTCCTGAAATATAACTCTAGAAGATGAAAGTAATAACCTGATTAAAAAGTTAATCATTTTGGGTTTTGGCAAATAATCTGGGGATTAATGAGTGATGGTATAAGGAAAAAAAGAGAAGCAAATGAAAAAGAGAAATAAAAGAAATAGTCACCCTTCTATTGATTAAGATCATAAGTTTAATCTGTATGGCAGTGGCTTGAACTAGAAAGTGACTTCTCATGTAAAACAGAAGTCCAGAGACAGGCAGTCCAGGGCTCTTGGCATGGTGGTCCATGGTGTCAGAACCTAGGCTGCTTCTCCCTTGTTGTTCTGCCACTTTCAGCAGGAGGCTTCCACCTTATAGTCCAAGAACTCAAGCCACATCCAGATTCCAGAAAGCAGAAATAAGAAAGACACAGACGGGAAGAACCCCTTCTACACAACTTGAAGATCACTTACAGTAAATGCACTAACATATCCCACTGGCCAGGACTTAGTCACATGGCTGCAGCTAGATGCATGGGTTCTCTTAGCATTTTTTAAGAGGGGGTGGGAAAGAATGGCTACTGGAAAATAGAAGTCTCTGCTACCTCCCTCCAGCACATTCTAGTCTCCATATTCTACTTTGTTTTACCTCATAGTAATTATTTATCCCTGATAGCTTTTTCCTTCATTTATGTTTCCCCTAACCTGGAAGTTCCAAGAGGACACAGACTTTGTCTTTTGTTCACCTCTGTGCCCTAGTTTTTGGAAAAGTGTCTGAAGAATAGAGGGAATTTAATTAATACAGGTTAAATGAAGGAATGAACTGTTAATTCCAGGGAGGAAAGTCTAAGAAAACAAATTTAAACATAAAGATCCCATCTAGGCACAGATAACGCCTTGTCTTCATTAGTCAGAAATGGATGCCTGTTGTTGGGAAAAACTGAATCACCCTCTCTGGAATTAGTAACTTTAAAAAGCCTCCTTTCCTCTGAAGAGATGATTGAAGTCATTGTACAATGCACAACGAAATCCCTAGTCTTAATAATGTAAGCAATGTTACATTAATGTTTGCAATGATGTAGCTATTAGAAAGAATAATGTAAACATTAATATGATGTAGGTAATGTAAATTAATAAAGTAATCAATTAACTGAAATTTTTTGTGTAAACATTAGACGTGAGAAGGGAAATTATCTGGGGGGAGTGGTATATTAGAGACTTAAATCTTCCTTTTCCATAGAGTCAACAGATACTATCTAAACCAAAAGCAGAAGAAGAAGAAATAGTAGAATATGCTTATTATTTGAAAACATAGACACAAACGTTGGAAGAAACAGCTCGAAACGTTTAAAGTGGTTATTCCGGTGAGCAATAACCAGGGATAGGGCAAGGATCAGAATTTTTGCTTTTAAGGCTTATAGAATTTTAAGTTTTAACAACATATGTTCATCTTTGAATTTTTCATATGTAGCTCAATGTCCCCATTCCTCTGAGCTCCTGGAAAATACAATGTTAATGATAAGGAGCCTTACAAATTGATGTTGGGGGCAGTGATGACGGAGAATGCGCTTAGAACAGAAAAGTGAAGGCTCCCTGGTCTTCAGCTATATGTACATCACACCGAATAAAACCTAACGGAAAACACGTCCACAATTTAAATTCCAAGCATGACACGCGCAGATCCCTACTGCCTTCCCAGTGGTCCCCCACACTCGCTTTCTACACACAAACATTTACGAATTGTACGCCAAGTGCGCGTGGAGATGAGGGGATGGGCCCAGAGGCTGGCCAGGAACGGCCTCAGCCACTTCTAATGTGACTTCTGACGTTGGGGTAAAAACGTTTGGGGAAACAAAGGGACTGGAAAGGTCAGAGCTGACACCAGACACGTCGCCTCGAGAACTGGGCGGTGAGGCCGCGCCTCCGCGCCGGAGGCGGAGCCCAGCCCCGCCCCGAGCTTGCGTCTACCCCTGGTGTAGGCGCTGCTCCCTGCCAGCGGGAAAGCCACAGGAGGAGGAATTTAAGGAAGAATACCCGCCAGCTGCCCTCCTCAGCGCCCGGAACCGCGCCATGCTAGCCCTCCGAAGCAGCCTGACTAGAGCTGTGGCCGCGCGGACGCCGGCGCCTCAGGTACGGACCGCAAGGACGCGCCCGACGTCTCCCCTGGGGGAGGGGTTTGCGAGAGGCTTCTGCGGGAGCGCGCGGGCCGCGCATGCGCCTACCTGCTCGCGCGCCCAGCCCTGCCAGCCTGGTGCTGCCCGCAGAAGTTCTAGTGAGAGTCCCGGAATCCGGAGACAGGGTACCCCGGGAGCGGGAGGAGGAGGAAGGGTGCCGCTAGGGTAAGACCCGCTGCTTGGGTCGCCTCCAGTCGGCTCGTGAACAGCCATGAACGGGGGCCTTTTCTGGCCTAAGTGTCCGGCGGCCCTGAGGACACCCCTAAAGCGCCCGCTGCTGCGTTTTTGCCGCCCAGCGCGGTTGCTGTTGCCGCATTGGGGCCCATGCCAGGCGCTGGTCCGGCCTGTTTAATTGATTTGTCTTTTGACAAGCTACCGGCTGCTCCCGACTGAAGGGAGAAGGAGAAAAACGTCAACCAGATGCTGGCTGGCAACAGAACCGGCCTCCCCTTTTTAAACGAAATACGCAACCTCCCAGCATTTTGCAGAGAACCTTAAAGAGGGGACCCAGGGTGCGGGTGGAGGAGCATCCTGCCCAGCAGCTACTGTCTCGTGAAGCTGGTGCCCAAGTCAGGCAGGGTCCAGAACCTCGCAGCCAATATGATGATAACAACTTCATTTAAAGTTAGATGAGAAATGTACAAAACAGATTTTTGTGATTCAGCCCTGTCAGGAATTGGCCTATTCTGTGAATCCAACCTAGAGATTTTACTGTTTGCTATTTAGGCTTTTACTCCTTTCTCAAAGGACAGGATAAGAAGAGGATTAATCTACTCTAGAGACTGACTATCTGGAAAAGACTAAAGAAGAACCATCAATGGCCCCTTCACTCAAAATTAGCAAGGCAGTCTTTATCCTGATTCTCTCTACTGGGGCAGGGGCAGGAATTATACCTTAAATTTTTATTCTGAACTTTGATGTTATTAAGTATCAACCAAATTATCTCTTACAAGTGAACTGTAAGTCACTGCTGTGGAGAATGAGCCCTAATTTGGACACAAGAGAACCTGAAGCACTCATGATTCCTCCCCCAGCCTCGTTCTGGTGGCTCTGCAACAAAAATCACTTCACATCCTCTCACAAACAGACACACCCCTTGCTGTTAACCTTTACCTGAGCTTTTCTATTGTATGTTTCTTCTGCCAACGATTATGAAATGTGTGTCTTTGATCACATATTTTGATCTCCAATTACAAATTCCCCTAAAAACAACTTAAGCAATTGTTACAAGTGCCCCATTGGACCATATATTTATATTTTATGTATAATATTTTAAAACTATATATGCTATTTATAATTTATTTGTGTAACATTCTGTTAATAACGTTTGGTAAAACGGCACGTAAAGAATGTCTGCCAGATGCAGGGACAGCTGCAATTGTTTTTGATGGCAAGCTTAGCTGGGCAATGAGAATGTAATTTATCATAGACATGAAATGACCTCAAGATAGAGGATTATAATTAAGCCTTATACACAATTAAGTAAAAATATATACTTTAAAGTGTATGTATGTGTGTATATATATATATAAGTATATAAATATAAACTAAAAATATATACTATTGTGTTTTGTAAACAAAATATATGTCAGAACAAGAAGCCTACTGCTTTCCTTTGAAGCTTTTTCTCCTTCCTTCAGGTAGTCAGTATAAGACCAAAATTCATCAATAGCTTATATAAGTACCAAAACTGTTTTAATACATAATTCTGGTGTAATCAGCTTCAGGAAAGGTGCACATGCTAACCAAGTGTATGCATGATGGATATGTAAACTAGAATGCCATATGAATGTATGTGTATATGTATGTGTGTATATACATATATACATATGTGTATACATAAACACATAAACATAGACAAAGGATAATATATGGCAAAGCATTTCTTACTGAAAGTTAAGTTCACTCAGAGAACCAGATTAGAAACTTACATAGCATATGACTATTACAAAAGGAACTAGTGGTTCTTAAGGGGTACTTCCTTCAACCTGCTATAATTGCATAGATTAAATGCCCTTCTTCAGATTGCATCTATAATTAAAACCTAATAATTATTCAGACAATTCTGACTTACTGATTTTTCATTTTTCTAGCATTTACACAGTCTGTCATCATATTACAATGCAATTGGATAGGTCATAGTTTCCTATTACATTAATTACACTCCTAACCTATTTTTGACCAGTGATTTCCTTCAATGGATTTAGGAAATACTTTGATCTGACTAGCAATTTCCATTGTTTTAAGATCCTAAAAAAAAAAATGAGTTGTCTGCTAGTAAACACATTTCAATTGTGCCTGCTAAAATACCTGTGTATTATAAAATTGCTTTAAATGCTTAACTCTAACACATATGCTATTGACTAAAGACAGAACATTGGCTAAATAAGGGATAATAAACTATTTGTAAAATGTATTGTGATCCTAATTGTAGTCCTTGGGTAAAGAAAGTGCTCCAGTGCCTCCTTATGAGCAACTTCTCATGAAAAAGTGACTAAAGGTAGATCCCCTGCTAGGAAACAGTAGCTAAATATTTAGAATATTTAAAATTAGTTATCTTTATTGACATATCTCTAAACAAATTCTATGGAGAAAGGACAACAGAAGTGCAAACAGATTATGAGTCTGACTGTCCTTTGTTTCCAGGCTCAGATTCAGTTGTAACATATTATAAACCCTACCTTCCCAAAATATTTGATTTGCCTTATCTTTCTTTAGGTGTGCTCATCTTTTGCTACAGGCCCCAGACAATATGATGGAACATTCTATGAGTTTCGTACCTCTTATCTTAAACCATCAAAGATGAAAGAGTTCCTGGAAAATGTTAAGAAAAACATTCATCTTCGGACAGCTCACTCTGAATTGGTTGGATACTGGAGTGTAGAATTTGGAGGCAGAATGAATAAAGTGTTTCATATTTGGAAGTATGGTATGATTCATGAGCTTAAGTATTCAGTACAGATCTTCATTCAGTTAGATATTACACGAGACTTGGATCTACGTTACTATAAATACATACAGCTTAAGTAAAACTTTAAAAAAGCAATACCAAAAAAATAAATTCAGTGATTACTCCTCCCAGTGGTACACCTCTAACAGCCCATTGCTGGAACCTTTATATTATCACATGGGAAGTAATACTGGGAAAATGTGGCATCTCCAATTTCAAGTCCTAAAATTGTGAACTGGACTTTAATGCTTATAAAAGTTTAGAATGGTGTATTGTAAAGATTGTTTATGAAAAATTTAACGCTGTGATTGCAAGAACCCAGGTGGGTTAGGATCATAAAGGAAAGTAGAGTTATTTTTTTCTTAATATTGAAGCTATAGCCGGTATCAATATTTTAGCAGAAATCATTCAAACATCTAGGGACTTTAGGAAAACAGAAGTTAATAGTTAATTTTGAAGCCCTCATCGTTCTATAAGATTTAATAATTCTGTTATGTTTCAGGACCACTTTTGGGTTTTTTTCTGCCCCCAGGATTTCAAGGAATTCACCATCATTATATTAGTCTAGGGAGGTAAAGGAAAAGGAATTGAGTGAATTCTTCCCATACCGAAGCTGACCAGCCCCTGGTTTAGTAGAAGAAGAACAGTTACAGGAATCCCTAGAATGTTTATTCAGATCTTTGTGAAGTCACATCAGGACTTGATATTCAAAGAGCTTTTAATAACTTCATTTAGTGTTTGGTCATCAGTGTCCAAAGTTAATAGTCATCTTATACTTTAATATGAAAAGTACTCATTCTGTACTTAACGTGGCCATAGTTTAGGGGTTTTCCCTGTTGTAATAGAACAAACCCCCATTAAAACACAGTTTATGCTTTAATGCAACAGCAGTTGAATCATGTCCCATTAAGAAAATAAGTAGTAAGGTCCTGACATAATGTAAGCTCTAAGGTAGGTGTTATTCCTTATCCACAACAAACCATAGAAGACTCTTACCATTAGTCTTATAAAGCCCTAATAGTAAATACAGTACTGGGTCCATATGTTTGTAACATATGTTTGTAACAAACAGAAGAGAAATAGTACTGTGTAAAAAGAATGGGCGACAGTAAGAGAATCAGCATTATTTCCTTGGAAGCTGTTTGTTCAAAGAAGAGGCTGAAAAAGCAAATCATAATTTCATTTGTGTTAAATTTAATTCAGTTGTACCTTGACCTGACCGCTCATCACCATCACCACCCACAAAGAAAAATAGTCTTTTTCTAAGCTGACACTGTAATTTAAATGCTTCAATTAAATGAATAAGAATAGTTAATATACATTGAGTACTAAGTTGATGCCAAACACTGTTCTGAGCTCCTTTCATGTACTAATTCATTTAATCCTCACATCAGCCCTGGAGGTAAACGGGCATAGAAAGAGTCAATAACTTACCTAAGTCTCACAACTACCTACTAACTTAGTAGGCAGTAGTAACTTAGTAAGTCGTTGTGAGTAGAGTCTGTGACGCCCATTACTATAATATATTATCATTAGTTGTTTACATTGCTCCTCCCCTTTTAGACCATTAGCAACTTGGAGACAGATGTCACATCTATTTATGTCAGTATCTCCAGGGACATAACACAGTGTCCTTATGTGGACTCCTAAACACTTGCTAAACTGAATGAAACTCAGAAAACGTACAGGTGATTTTAAATTTAACATTTTTATTTTTCTTACTCCTTTTCTTTCCATAGACAATTTTGCTCATCGAACTGAAGTTCGGAAAGCTTTAGCCAAAGATAAGGAATGGCAGGAACAATTTCTCATTCCAAATTTGGCTCTTATTGATAAACAAGAGAGTGAAATTACTTATCTGGTGCCATGGTGCAAATTAGAAAAACCTCCAAAAGAAGGTAAGTCCTTCTTTCTTAATCACTTTGAATTTTGATGGAGAAAATACTAAAGATTTATAAAAACTAAAGCTCTACTGGAAAAAAATGAAGTTAATCTTCTGCTTAATATAGGAACATATGTTGATTGTTGAAATAAAAATAAGTTGGACCTCTTAGCTTATCCTTAAAAAACATGAGCATTAAATAATGAAGTATTTTTCCAAACTGGTATCTTACTGATACTTAAAGCTTAGCTGTATTACAGAAAAAGTTGACATAGTAAAGGTCGAGAAGTTGGGCCTTGGGAGCAGGGAACACATGTGGGTAGATGAGGGATAGTGTATGATATTTTGTCATAGTTTTGAAATAATATAAACTTTTAAATATGAAAGTATTTTTCCATAAATTACTACTAATCTCAAATCACCAAGTATCAATTTGCTTATAAAAGTGACCGTTTGGGTGGAGTGAATTAACTGAAATTGCCAAGCTGTATTACTGTAGTCTAACTTTTGTGTCTTCCTCTTTCTTATTTCTCAGTTTGAAAATAATTCCTAAAGATTTGTCTTCTTCCTGATTTCACTTCTTGCTGACTTAAAGAAATTATTACCTCAATCCAGTTTTAAACAAAGGTCAGATTAGAAAAAGCATAAACTAATTTAAATTTTATTTTTATCTCCCCCATTATTCCCAACTCTGTAGTGCATTTTAGATTACAGGAGATTTGAAAAGTCTTATTTAGATCCTTAACCACTCGCATCCCCCACTGCTTTTAGCACCATGTAAGTGAACTAGTGGGCTTCAGAGACAATGTCAGATCTTGATTCTCTTTCTCTATGTGATTCATGATTCTTCTGTAACTTTTGCATGTTTTTCCTTTATTTCTCAAATCTACTTGTCCCCTAGTTTTTTTCTCTTCACCCACCCTGTACTTTCTCCCAGAAGATAAAAATCCTTTTCAGGTATTTACCTGGATATTTAGGAATAATGAAACCATCTTCTTTAGGGTTTGTTTTCCCTTAAAAACTCTGAGACAGTCACTTCAGGTCCATTTGCTTGCTGTTCCTGGTAGAAATGGAAACATATAGGGGGAAATTACATAAAGTAAAAAGTACTGGAAGTTGGAAAGAAGAATGGAGCCATAAGAGATTGGAAAATACTTCCTTATTCATTTCTTTTATAGAAGTGTAGATGCAGACAGCTAAAAAAAATCCTATTCCATTATAAATTCTCACTATTTTAATGAAAAATTTTACACATTAAAAATATGTTAGATAATAGCTTACCTATAGCTTCCAGTCCCTTTTTCTTTGTTCTGTATGATAAGCTTAACAACTGGCCCTTAAACTAGGACAAAGACTTTCTAAACATAAAAACATAGACAGTACAAATTGGTAATAAATATGTCTACATGAACACATATAGCTGTATGATCCTCCAGATCTGTACATGTAGATTAGCTTTCCACTGGAACCAAAGTAGACAGGATTACAAATTGCTTGCGTGTGTTCTGTAAAATAATTATTTTTCTCCCTATTCTAGGAGTCTATGAACTGGCTACTTTTCAGATGAAACCTGGTGGGCCAGCTCTGTGGGGTGACCCATTTAAAAGGGCAGTTCATACTCATATCAATCAAGGCTACACAAAATTAGTTGGAGTGTTCCATGCAGAATATGGAATACTCAACAGAGGTACGGTTGTCCATTTCTTCTATGAAACTGCAAAGTATATTGGTGATCTAGTGTTACGTTCCTAGGGTCAGTTTGTCTCTGTTCTCATTATTAAGTATATTTTACCTTTTATTGACAAATTTTTAGTTTTTTGTAATTTTAAGGGTTAAGCAAACCTATTTTCCATCTCATTTATTAAGAATATTAACATCTTGTGAAGCCTTATTCAAATACTGAACTGGCTCTTTTCTCTGATACATCAAAATGAGAAAATTTTTAAAACTGGAAAAAACCTGAAGAAATCACCTATTCCTTTCATTATCTTTTGTTTCCTGTGAACGTACTTTTATCAATTTTCTTCTTTTTGTCCTTTTTCTCCCGTTTTTTTAGGGTATAACTAATGTGTCACATTGTATAAGTTTAAGGTATACAACATAGTGATCTGATACATGTATATATTGCAAAATGATTACCACAATAAGTTTAGTTAACATCCATCACCTCATATAGTTACAAATTGTTTTTTCTCATGATAGGAACTTTTAAGATTTATCTTCTTAGCAACTTATTTATCTTACATGTGGAAATTTGTACCATTTGTACCTTTTGTGGTTTTATTTTTAATAACATGACTTAGGGTAGGGAGATTGCTTCTGGGGGAAAAGGATTTAAAAGTTATTAAAAATATTAAAAGCATGGAGAAGCCTAAAGAAAAAAAATTATCCATTTCTCACCACTTAGACACACATAGTATATATACCATATATGTACATATATGTGTACATATACATAGTATATTAATTTATTTAATAAAACACTTACTTGGGATATTTAACTTTTAACATTGAAAGATATTCCAATCAGAATTTTAGAGAGTTTTTTTGGTGGCAATTCAAATAATGCTTGTAAAGTTTATCTAAAAGGATAAATAAGACTTTTAATATTTAAAAGACTCATAATATCTAGTTGCCTCATCTTCCCGACTTCATGTCCAAAGGACATCTCAAACGTAACATATCCAAAGCTGACCTGATGGCTGCCCACAAATTCAACTGCTAGTAGTATATTCTAAGAAATTAGTTGACTGTACAAAAATAGTTGTTTGTTCAAGTTGGAAAATACATGAAGAGGAGAAAAATTATGACAATTATTAGATGCCTATCTCACACCATATGCTAAAATAAAATGAAGATGGATTATAGGTTTCAATTAAAAATTGAATTCATAGAATTACTAAAACAAAGTATAGATAAGTTTATATAATAATATGGATTAGAACAACATTTCTAAGCCAAAAGCAAATGAAGAAACTATGAATGTAAAAAAGAGTCAACTGATGATTTTATGATACAAAACCGCAAATTTTGTGTCCCCTAAAACAACATAAATGAAATCCAAAGACAAAAAGAAAAATAAAAACTTGTGCAAAGATGATACAGATGTTTTTCAATTGTTTCTTTACAGTATTCTAGGAAATATGCATGTTTTTCATTACACAAGAAGGAAATTTGAAAGACTATAAAATTTAGAGTCATATTTGAATGAAAAGATTAAAGTTTTTTTAAGTCTTTAACTTACTATAGTGGACATGTACAATTTTTATTTTAAAAAACTACTGAAAATGTGTGTGCACACGCTTTCTAATCTCAAATTCATTCTTAGTGTACTAGGAGTATGATAATACGCTGAGAATAAATCACTATTGCATTTCCAGAGGACAGTATGTAATATATACACTGTATATTTGCAAGTGTATATGTATCTATAAGATATACTCTTTGGTTCTCTCAGTGTAAACTTTAGGAGTTATATTAAGAAAATATTAAGATCCAGACTGCCTGGGTTTGAATCTCAAATCCACCACTTAAAACTTTGTGACCTTGGGTAAGTTACTTAACCTCACTGTGCCTTACTTTCCTCATCCATAAAATGATGATAATAATAACCTATCACCTGAGATTATTATGAAAACTAAATGAGTTAATACATGCAAAATATAAGACCAGGCTTGAAAAAAAAAAGAAAAAGGCCAGGCTTGGCATGCAGGAGCACCCAATGTTAGTAGTAGTTGTCATCAACATTGTCATTATTATAGCTATACATGTACTGCTGTTCTGATGAAGATTATGTCAACATTGTTTACAGTGTGGAAACAGTGTGGTATGACTTTATGTAATACACATGTAACACAGAAATAGATATATAGATATGTGTCATATATTATGTATTTATAACCATAAACCATATATTCTTATGTGTCTATGTGCATGTAAGTACATACTATATAAAAATACATGTATGCATAACTATGGAAAGAGATACACCAAGTATGAAAGTGGTTATCTGAGTGGTGTAGGCATGCTTTCTGTTGTCTCTTTATCTGCATTTTCCTATATAGCTATATTGTAATTATAAAATGTTTGTAAAAAATTATGCACAAGAACATTATCCCAGTATTTTATAGAATGTTGAAATACTGGATATAATTTAATTGGTTAATAGTAAGGAGTTGGGATAAAATGTTGTACCTATAAGGAGGAATTCACATACCTATTAAAAACTGATGTTATTGCCATAGAAACTATGCATTGTTGATTTTTTAAAATCTATGACTAAGACTAAGCATAATATACAGCAAGATCCTAGTGTGATTTTACTTGTATTTTTTAAAGGAAATACACTTAATATTGGTAGAGGTTTTCTCTAGGTGGTTTACATGCTACTTTAAATTTTTTTTCTATGTATCCCCTAAATGTGCAGTGGTAAACACAGCTTTTTTATAACCTCACTTTTGTTAAATAAAATAATATGTGTTAGGAAGTCATGAAACTTGGGTCTAGTCCTGATTGTGTCTTTAGCTGTGTTACTTAACTTCCCTTCTCCAGCTTTCTGTTTCATCATCTATAAAACCGGTTTGATTAATTCATTTATAAATTTATCTCTCAAATCTCTGATCCTTCTGCAATCGTACCACTAACATACTTAGTTTTACCTTCTAGATACGCACTATTTTGAGCTAAAGAGTAAGGCCTAAAGTTTCTGATTAATTTTCTATGTGTCTTATTTGTAGTAACATCATAGCCTTCAGAGTCTATTTCTGCTTATTTCTGCAGTTCACGTTCTTTGGTGGAACGAGAGTGCAGATAGTCGTGCAGCTGGGAGACATCGGTCTCACGAGGATCCCAGAGTTGTGGCAGCTGGTGAGCTATTTCACTCAGCACAAATTATTCTCAGGACAAATTTCATTTAGTCAGTAACTTTATATGCCTTCTTATGAATTTTTTTTCAGTTCGGGAAAGTGTTAACTTCCTTGAATCTCAGCAGAATATGCTTCTGATTCCTGCATCATTTTCACCACTAAAATAGTTTTCTGCTGGAATACGAAGTATTTCATTAACTGCGAAGAGATGTGTCTGCTAGTGGTGCTTAAATTCTCCCAAGAGATTCTTATTTTTATTTGAAGGAGGTGGTAAGCCAATTTGCTGTGTCCTTTCCATTTTTAAAAGCTAGCTCTGTCCACTGTCACCAATACTTCAGGAAAGAGTCTGTTTATTTTCTCCTTCACATCTCAGTATCTGTCATACATTAAAATCGTTGCCATTACTATAGAATCTTGATTTTCATTTGTTTCAGAATATCTCTGGTTCTCTGTTTTGACAACCCTCTGCTCTTACACCATTCTCTTAACATTCAAATGATTATGTCACATTTCCATACCTGTGAGAATATCTTTAAATTATTTGTATACATTGTCAACCTTCTCATCATGTTTATTTTTCTGAGATTTTAAGAGTTTTTTGTCCAGTAAAGTTTATTTTATAATACCAATTGGGATTCATAAAAATATTAAATGCATCTCTTTACTATGGAAAAGTACAATATCATCTGTGTCATCTGTGTTAATTATGACACATTAAGAATTAATCATTTGGATAATAATCTTATTAGGTCCTGGTATTAAAAACCATTCATGATCCACTGGTTTATATGTTGCAGTGTCTTCATTTACAGTTAATTTTACTAATTTTTATTTCATTTTGGATCACTATTTAACAGAGATACTTGATCATCTATTTGTTTTAATGAGATATTTATGGTTATGGAAATGTTTGCCCTAATAACAGCCTACATACACAGTCTGATTCTTTTTATTGTGGTTTGTATTTTTATCCTCATCACTGGAGCTATTGTTGTGTTGCCATAAGATAATGAGAAAGTAACAATGTGCTATCTTGTAAATATTAAGTTACCTCGAGTAATATCCTACTAGTAATCTTACAAGAATCTCTTCAGTACCATCACAGACATACTAGGATTTTCCTACAAACATCTGTAGTTTTTATTGTATTTGAGTGCCTCAGCCTCCTTAAACTAGGTTTGGTACTTCCAAGCTCTCCTGGTAGCCTGTACTTACAGCTGTGTTCTTTTATGTTTCTAACATTTTACAAATACAGTACAGTAAATTATGAATTAGCTGTCCATGGGAAAACTGAAAGACAGGAAGCATGATCACCTCTCATTTACCTGGTCTTCAGGAATTCAAAGGACAAACTGAGTTCCTAGGAAGGCAAAGAACACCCTGACTCTGGAGGTTAAAATCTATCAGACATGTTAGAGGCATTGGCTCCGAGTTTTGATAAAGAGTCTTCCACCTCTGTTTCTTTGAAAAGTTGTCTCTTAGGGAAGAAGGTGGTGGTGGTCGTGGGCATTAACTGAAGTCAGTGTGGACAGACTTTCTCTGGTGTGAGATGAGATCTGTGCTTAATGCCATGTTTGGTGACATGACATTGTACAATGGCCTCTGCCTTTTCCTCTTTCGCTCATCTTTAGACCAGCTAGAACATTTCCTGGGGATACCCAGGGGCTGTCTCCTCCGCCCAGTCCAGAGCCCTGTTGGAGATTTATAAAGCAGCAGCAGAGCAGAGTTCTTACCGACAAAATTGGAGAGCCAGTAGATGATGGGGCTTCATTCTGCTGATGAACTGCAGGTGCTTCGCTTTGCTGATTCTCTCCTGGATCAGAAACACGACAAAGCTGGCTGGGACAAAGGACACTGCAAAGATGACCCAGATGGACATGAGGATTTCCACTTGACATGCTCTTCCTAGGAAGAGAAAATAAGGATCTGAGGGGTCATGGATGCAATTGAGGATTCAGTCAAGGACACACACATGCATACAAATTCACATGAATATCTGAAGAACAGCTCAGAAGAAGACATCTATTCAATAAATAAAATAAAATTATTTTATTCCAAGTTAAAACATCATTGTCAAGTCAAAAAACCTGACAATTCAAATGCAAAACTGATTTCTCTGGGTTCAGAAGAGTCCAGCACTAAAGTGAAACTGTTGAAAGGAGTCTGAGAGACCCAATGGTATTCACTGTTTTTGATCTTATAAGAGCAGCAGGTTATAAATTCTCATACGCACGAAGGACTGGTTTGGTCTGAAAACTTATTAATGCAAAAACATTAGTGTGAAACTACTCAAATAAGTTAAATTCTTCTGGCTGTAAGTAAACTGGAAAACGGTGTAAAGTGTATCAACCTCACAGAAAAATTCTAGCAAATTCTTGGTTTAAGAATGCTCTTATGCCCATTACACAGGGTCTTCTATAAAATTCCTAGTGACCTGTATTGATATTCTGTAGGAGATAAGCAGAAACAATAATTTCCATGCTCAATATACCTGATCTACACTTCCAAGTATTAATTGTAACTCAGTCTTGACTGGCATAAGAGCACTAAATGCCAGTGATGGCTTTGTATTTAAGAGTTGTAAACAGTAAACTGTTAGGTGATCATATTTACCTGCAAGCTACTCCCATGGATCAGCACTCTGGGTCCATTTTTCTGACATGTCTTGGGATGTATACTGTACCTTGCCCAGCTTTAAGTGTTTCTTCACTTCCTCAGTGACATCCTTAACATGACTCAAAGGAATTGATGGAGAATTACTGACACCCTGGGAAACCCACCATACCTAAAATGATGGCCTGACAATAAAATCCATGTGGAACACAGCATTACTCGCAGCAGGCACAGGATGAGTATGTACCTACTCCATTTAAGTAGAGTCCTTCTACAAAGGAAGTCCAAATTCAGATTTGGTGAAAGTTATAGCTCAACCTGCTCTATTGGATTCTGGCAATATCTTAATTTCTTATGGTTCCTGCCGAGGGGGCTAACAGAAACTCAATGGGGAAGGGGAAGGGCCCTGGGCTTGATTACAGACAAAGTTAGACATCTGAGATGTTGAGGAAAGAAGGCTCACTCATCTCACAGATACTCCAGCCATGGTGGCTCAGGCCTGAACTTGGGTCTCAAGGCAAACAAATGAGGAGTCAGGATGAATAGTGAGGGACACTGACTAGAGAGGCCTGAAGGGCTTATATACAGGCCTAACATGAGGGCCCCTGTAGGGGTCTGAGACTGCTCTTAAGTTTTGAGGTAGCCATGTAAGTTATCTCATTTTCCAGGAGGTATGAATGGATTTCAACAATTCTTCCTTCTTTTCTTCCCAAGTCCCACCTGTTCCTTCAAAACTCAGAGCAACAAATGAGTTGAAAAGCATAGAAAATAAATGGTCTTAATACTATTTCCTCCATCCAAATCCTTCTTGGGTTCATGTAAAAAGCCTGGAAAACTGTATGTACTAAAGTCCTTAGGACCTTTTGGGAATCTGATTCCCAAAGTGTAACTGGGAGAAAAGTATAACCAGGATATGAGACTCATGTTTCGGATTAAACCAACTGAAAAACCACCTTATTTAATAATATACAACTGAACTAGAAGATTTTTACATTCAAAGACACAGGGCTGAAGTAGTCTGGGTCCTAAAAATACCACACATAGAAGAGCTGCTTGCCAATAAGGGAAACCCATTCTAGATTCTTAAGAAATAAGAAATAAAATCTTATTTTGTTTCAAACAGTATACATTTTGGTGTCTATTTGTTATAGCAGTTGAGCCTATCCTATTTAATATATCCTTGAAAGGCTGAACCACATTCAGAAATACCAGATACAGCAGAAGAGGTCAAAACTAGTCATTAATTAATTAATTAAGTGAATGGCTTCCTACCAAACACTGAGATATCCAGCCTTCTATACTGGTCAGTCACAGAAAATGCAACAAAGGCTTAAAACTCACCTAAATGAGGACCCTGAAAATTTCCTCACAGGGGTAACTGAGAGGCTAAGAGGAATGACTTACAGATAGGGACAAATGGGTCCATTTCCCCTCAGTGAAACAGCCCAGTAAGAAAACTGTACAGTGAAGCCCACATTTGATAGCCCCACTCATACTCAATGAGCTTTCAAAAAAAATTTTTTTTTGTCACTCCCAAATGTGAGCTGATAGCTAAGGATCACAAATGCAAAAAATATTTGAGGAAAAACACCAGTATCAAGGAAGAAAAGAAATTAAATGATAGAAAACATTAATAAAACTTGAAAGAGACAGAAACGATGCATGAAGAAGAGCTAAAACAGTAACTAAAACTTACCTGTAATGAATGTCCTCAGAGACAGAAATATTGAACCCATGAAACAAAAAGAGGATATTGTTTTAGAAAAAAGAGAGATTAAAAACTACTCTGGAGAAGGGATAAAAAAGAGCTCACAATGTCTAAAATTCAACACATGAATTAGAAGATAAAATTGTAGTCCTTTACCCCCAAAAACCTAGACTAAAATTGTCATGTAAAAAAGTAGAAAGAGAAAATTAGAAAATCAAGTGAAGGCAGAATATCTGAATAACAAAAGTTCCAGAAATTGATGAGAAGGAAAAAATATCCAAGAAACACAAAAATTTTTCAGAATTGAAGAGTATTGAGATTATACTGAGTGAGGAATATGGGTGAAAAAATACTCCAAGGCATGTAACTGTGAAATTTCAGAACATTACAGGCAAAGAGAAAAATATAAAAGTTTCCAAAGAGACAGAGAAACAAGTCACATACAAGGATGCAGGAATCTAAACGCCATGAATTTCTTCCTAGAAGCTGTAATACAAGAGAACTGCCTTTGAAAATATAAGGGAAAATTATTTCCAATGTATAATTTTATACCCAACCAACATATAAATCAAGAGGTTTGGTAGAATAAAACATTTTTAGAGATGCAAGTCTCAAAAGTTTAATTCCCATGTACCCTTTCCTAAAATTAGGCGTGAAAAAACAAAACAACAACAACAACAAAACCTGGCAACAAGAAGTCCAATACAAGGCAAATGAGGACACCCCCCCCCCCAGGATATCACTAAAAGGAGATCCCAGAATAACTACCATGCTCTCTTAGAGAACAACTAGTGCACACTGGCACAAGAGAAAAAAGGAATCCCAAAAGATAACTCCAGAAGCAGAAACTAATACGCTGGTTAGCAGGTTTAATCATATTGAGAGGAAATTTAATTTTGGCAAAGAATTGGGGGTACAATGAAAATAACAGAAACAAATGAAAAAGAGAAATGTAAGAGTCACCCTCCTACTGGTTAAGATCATAGGTGTAAGCCACATAGCAGTGGCTTCAACTAATTTCTCATGTAAAACAGAAGTCCAGAGACAGGCAGCCCAGGGCTCCTAGCATGGTGGTCCACGGTGTCAGAACCTAGGCCGCTTCTCTTGTTCTGCCACCTTCAGCAGGTGGCTTCTACTTCATAGTCCAAGAACTCAAGCCACATCCACGTTCCGGCAAGCAGAAATAAGAAAGACAGAGAGGGAAACGACGCCTCTAACAACACTTAAAGATCACTTACAGTAAACTCAGTAACACATCCCACTGGCCAGGACTTAGTCACATGGGTGCACCTAGATGCATGGGTTCTATTGCTAATTTTTTTAAAGGGATGGAGAAGAATGGTTACTGGGAAATAGCTAGGAGTCTCTGCTACCTCCCTCCAGCACTTTGTATTCTTCATATTCTACACTGTTTTACCTCGTAGTATTTATTAATCGCTGATAGGTTTTCCCTTCATATGTTTATCTGTTTTCCCTAACCTGGAAGTTCCAAGAGGACAGAACCTCTTTTGTTCACGTCTGTACTCCAGTTTTTGGAAAAGTGCCTAAGCATAGAAGGAATTTAATAAATAAGGGTTAAATGAAGACATGAATTATTAATTCTGGAGTAGGGCAAAGTCTCAGAAAATAAACTTAAACATAAAGATCCCATCCAGGTACATATGATGCTTTTTTCAGTCTTGCTCAGTTAGCAATGGATGCCTATCAGCTGGAAAATACTGACTCACCCCACCCTGCTGAAAACACTAACTTTAAAAAAAAAACCTCCCTTCCTCTGAATAGGTGATTCAAAAGTCTTTACACAAGGCACAACCAATACAACTACAGAAGACAGCCCTGTAATAATTCCCTAGTCATAATAGTATAAGGAATATTACTTTAGTGTGGGCAATAATGTAACCAATGTATGTGTAACTGTTTAATTTGTCCTGTGTGTAGTTATGTAATATGTAATAATGTAATTAGTAATAAAAAGGTAAACATCAATATAATTAAATTAATATAGTGACAATTAACTCTTCTTAATATAAGCACTATCAGATAGGGGAAAGGAAGTGCATTTGGGGGGAGTGGTGTGTAAAAGACCTAAATCCTCATTCTCCAAGCAACAGATACTGTCTGTGACTGAAAATATCAAGAAACACCATAAAATACATATAATCTACAAAAAGGAAAACAAGCATTAGAAGAAACAGCTAAAAATGTTGAAAACAGCTACTCTGGGGACCGATATCAGGAATAAGAAGAACAAGATCAAAAGTCTACTGTTTTGCTTTTAAGGCTTACAAACTATCTGATTTCAAAACATGTATGTTTAATTTGAATTTCCAAATTTAGTTCGGCGCCCTCACTCCTCTGAGCTCCTGAAATACAATCTATATCATCAGGAGCCTAAGAATGACTTAATGAACAAGATGAAGGATCACTTTAGCTACACGTGAGCGACCCCGACTGAAAACTAACCCCGGAAAACACGTCCGCGATTTAAATGCAAAGCATGACACGCGCCCATCCACACTCGCTTTCTACACACAAACCGTGTAAGAATTGTACGCAGGTGCGCGTGGAGAGGAGGGGACGGGCCCAGAGAGGCGGGACAGGAACGACCTCCGCGTTCAGCCAGCCACTTCTAATGTGACTTCTGACGTCTGGGGGTAAGAACGTTTGGGGAAACAGAAGGGGACGGAAAAGTCACAGCTGACACTAACCGAGCCTAGCGCTGAGCTCCCGCGAACCCTAGCGGCCTGGGCCGTCGCGCCGCGCCCCTCAGCCGGGAGGCGGAGCTGACCCTCCGAGCCCCGCCCGGAGCCTGCCGCTGCGAGACGTGCCGGCGCTGCTCCCTGCCAGTGGGGAGCCACAGGCGGAGGAGTTTAAGGAAGAATACCCGCCGGGTGCCCTCCTCAGCGCCCGAAGCAGCGCCATGCTTGCCCTCCGAAGGAGCCTGACTAGAGCTGTGGCCGCGCGGACGCTCGCGCCTCAGGTACGAACCGCAAAGGACGCGCCTGAAGTCTTCCCTGGGGGAGGGGCGAGAGAGGCGTTGTCGGGAGGGAGCGGGCCGCGCATGCGCCAGCCGTGTTCCCAAACTTCCTATCGCGCTGCTGCCACCCAAGTTCCAGAGCAAGTCCCTGAATCCGGAGGCTGGGGCCCCTGGGACGCGCGGGAGGAGGAAGGTGCCGCTGGGGAAAGACCTACTATCTTATTCTCCTCCCAGCCGGCTCTCGAACAGCCCTGGACAGGGGGCTTCTCCTGCCTAGGTGTCCGGCGGCCCTGAGGACACCCCTGAAGCGCCCCCTGCTGCGCTTTT
This sequence comes from Camelus bactrianus, assembly GCF_048773025.1. Lineage (NCBI taxonomy): Eukaryota > Metazoa > Chordata > Mammalia > Artiodactyla > Camelidae > Camelus > Camelus bactrianus. The sequence continues at coordinate 53,055,878 of NC_133542.1, forward strand.
GCTGCCCAGCGCCTCTGTGCCCACCCGGTTAGGGTCACTGCCAGGCACTGCTCAGGTCTCACCTCTTGATTTGTCTTTTGGCAAACCACTGCACTCCAAACTGAAGGGTGAAGGAGAAAAAGGTCAACTAGCCACTGGCAACTGAACTGGCCTCCCCCTTTTAAACGAAATACAAAACTTCCCAGCATTTTGCAGAGAACCTTAAAGAGAGGGTGTGGGTGGAGGAGCGTCCTGCCCAGCTGCCACTGTCTCTTGGGGTCGGCACCCAAGTCAGGCAGGGTAGGAACTCACAGCAAATATGATAATTTCATTTGAAGTTAGATGAGAAATGTGCAAGATAGATTTTTGTGGTTCAGCCTTAACTATCGGAGATTGGCCTATTCTGTGAATCAATCTAACCTGGAGGGTTTTTTTCTTTTTGATGTTTAGATTCGTACTCCGTTCTCAAGGGATAGGATGGGAAGGGAATTTGGATAGAGACTGACTTTCAGTAAAGACTAAAGAAGAGCTATTAATGGCCTGTCACCCAGGATTAGCAATACAGTTTTTATCATGATTCTCTCTCTACCGGGGCAGGGCCTAGGATTATTCCTTGCAACTTTATTTTCAACTTTGACTTCACTAAATGTCCATAAAATGCTCTCTTATAGGTGATTTGGAAGTTATTGCTGCTGAAAATAAGCCCTAACTTGTGTAAGAGAGCCTAAGGGAGCCTGAAGCCCTCATGATTCCTCCCCCAGCATAGTTCTAGTTTCTGGCCTGTAGCAAAAATCACATCCCCTCAAGCACACCCTTACTACTCTCACTGCTCTTTAACCTTTCCCTGGGTTTCCTCTCTTACTGCTTGTTTCTCCTGTAAAAGATTACAAAATTATGTCCCTTGACCACAGTTTGTTTACAAATATAAATTCCCTAAAAATCAACTAAAAATTGTTACAAATACTCTACTGGTCCATTTTCTAATATATTTTATTTATAACATTTTAAAATAATAATACCTGGAGTTGTTTATTTGCCTAACATTGTCTTACTAGATTTTGGCTAAAACGACACAAAAAACATGTCCACCAAAGGTAGGAGTAGCTGCAGTTGTTTGGGGTGGGAATACCTGCTTTCATTGTAAACTTAGACACTTGGGCAGTAGGAACATAACTCATAGGGAACATCAGTGTAATGAACTCAAATAGATAATTATAAGTATGACATTATACATAATTAAATCAAATACATAGGCTATTGTGTGTTATAACCTTAGAGAAAGAAGCCTACTGGTTTCATTTGACATACCAGCTAGTCAACATAAGCCCCACATTTTTCCATAGCCTTGTTTGTACCACAGCTTGTAATGGGAAACTGATTAATCAACATCAGAAATTGGCACGTGATAACCAAACCCACAGTAAGATAGATTTCTAAACACAAATGCCGTGAGTGTATATGTATTCACATGTGCATATAAGTATTTATATATACACAAAATACATACACACCAGTATAATTTCTAGTAAGGCATTTCCTGCCTAAATTTAAGTTCACTAAGACAACGGGAATTAAACAGTAGCTGTATATTGAGCATACTTAAGAGTACTTATCTTTATTGACATCTCTCTAAACAAATTCTAAGGAGAGATGATAGCAGAAGTACAAATACGGATTATGAGTCTAATGAGTTATAAACCCCGAGTTTCCAAAGTATTTAAATTTGCCTTTTCTTCCTTCAGATGTGCTCATCTTTTGCTACGGGCCCCAGACAACACGATGGAACGTTCTATGAATTTCACACCTATTGCTTTAAACCTTCAAAGATTGATGAATTTCTGGAAATTCTTAAGAAAAACATACATCTTAGGACGGCTTACTCTGAATTGGTTGGATTCTGGAGGGTAGAATTTGGAGGCAGAACGAATAAAGTGTTTCACATTTGGAAGTATGGTATGCTTTTCCAGCTTAAGTATTTAGTATAGATTTTCATTCTGTTAAATGTTATATGACAGCCCTGGCATCTATATTGTTATAAATATACATAGGTTAAATTAAAATTTTAAAAAGAGGAACAACAAATAAAATAACAACAAAAATGAATTCAGTGACGACTCCTCCCACTGGTACCTTTGTCCAAATCCTTATGTATCATTATTGGAAAAACGTGGCATCTCATTTCAAATTATAAAATTGTGAACTAGCCTTTAATTCTCAGAAAAATTATAGAATGGTTTATTGTATAGATGATTTATGAAAAATTAAAGCAGTGATTGCAAGAGCCCAAGTGGGTTAAGATCATAGGAAGGGTGTGTTCTTTTTTTCTTATTGTTGGATCTGCAGCTTGATATCAGGATTTTAGTAGACACAATTCAAACATGGAGGGGTCTTAGGGTAGTTTAGGTTGATGGGGATAATAGTTAACTTCTAAGCCTCACACAGCTCTGAGATTGCATAATTCTTTAAGTTTATCTCTTTCTTTCATTTGTGCACCCAAGGTTTCAGGGAATTCACTGTCATGCTGCTCTAGGGAAGTAAAGGCAAAGGAATCAGAGTTCTCCCCATACTGAAGCTGACTTACCGCTGGTTTAGTAGACAAAGAACAGGTTACAGGAATCTCCGGAATGTTACTCCAGTGTCTAATCTTTCTGAAGTCCCCACAGGACTTAACATGATATCTAAAGAACTTTTAAGAATTTCATTTAGTGTTTGGTTATCAGTGTTCAAAGTTAATAGCCATCAAGTACTTTAATACGAAAAGTACTCATTCTATATTTAACACAGCTGTAGTTTAGGGGGTTTCCCTGTTGTAATAGAACAAACCCCATTAAAACACAATTTATGCTTTAATGTGAAACAAGTAGAATTATGTTCCATTAAAAATAACTACTAGTAAGGTCCTGATATAACTTACTTAAGCTCAAAGATGTATGTTATTCCTTATCCCCAGCACAAACCATACAAAACTCTTTTACCTTTAGTCTTTTGAGACCCTAATAGTAAATACAGTACGATGCCTGTAAGTTAATAAAGGCATACATCTGTTTGCATAACAAACAGAAGAGAAATAGTACTCACTCGGTAAAAAGAATGGGTGACAATAAGTAAGAGGATCAGCACTATTTCTTTGGAAGCTGTTTATTCAAAGAGGAGACTGAAAAAGCAAATCGTAATTTCATGTATGTTCAATTTAATTCGGGTGTACCTTGACCTGACTACCCACCACCAGCACTACCAAGGAAAAACAGTCTTTCTCTAAACTGACACTATAATTTCAATGCCTCCAATAATAAGAATAAATAATATATACTGAGCACTAAGTAGATGCCAAACACTGTTCTAAACTCCTTTCATGTACTAACTCATTTAATCCTCACAACAGCCCTGGAGGTAGTTACTATAGCATCATCCCTGTTTCACAGAGTGAGAGGCAGGTACAGAAAGATTTAGTAACTTACTTAACTCTCACAACTACCTACTAAATGGTAGAGTCTGTACCATTACAATATGATATTATCACTAGTTGTTTGCACTTAAACTCTCTTTTAGATCATGAGCAACTTAGGGACAGATGTTACATCTATTTATGTTGATACCTCCAGTGATACAACACAGTGTCCTTATGTGGCCTCATGAACACTTGCTGAAATTAATGAAACCCAGAAAAAGTACAGTTGGTTTTGAATCGAACATTGTAATTTTTCTTACTCCTTTCCCCATAGACAGTTTTGCTCATAGATCTGAAGTTCAGAAAGCCTTGGCCAAAGATAAGGAATGGCAGGAACAATATGTCATTCCAAATTTGGCTCTCACAGATGAACAGGAGTTTGAAATTACTTACCTGGTGCCATGGTGCAAATTAGAAAAACCTCCCAAAGAAGGTAAGTCCTTCCCTCTTAATCACTTTGAATTTTGAAGGAGAAAAGACTAAAGACTTGTAAGTTACAAAAACCAAAGTTCCATAGGAGAAAAAAAGAATAATATTTTGTTTTATATAGGAATATAGTGTGCTTATAGAGTTAAACTGAATTTGAGCTCTCTGCTCAATTAATTTAAATTATCATTGAAGCTGAGGAGGTGGGGATATAGCTCAGTGGTAAGCGCATGCATGAGGTCCTGGGTTCAATCCTCAGTACCTCCATTAAAAAAAAAAGAGAGAAAAAGAAAAAAACAACGAGCATGAAATAATGAAATGTTTTTCCAATTTGGAAAAACTCTTAAAGTTTAGATATGAATATAAAAAGTTGACATGTGAAGTAAAACTTAAGAAGTCGGGGATTTGGAACAGTGAAAACATATACCTAACTAGGCAAAGGGTAATTATGACATTTTGTCTTTGTTGAGTACCTTTTTTTACATAAATTACAGTTAATCTTAAAACATTAAGTATATCTTTGTTTGTAAGACTGACTGTTGGTGAATGAATTAAACTGTTAAGCTGTATTACACTAGTTTAACTTTTTGGTTTTCCTGTTTCTTACTTCTCAGTTTGAAAATTAATTTAAAGATTTATCTTCTTACTGATCTCACTTTCCTACTGACTTAAGGAAATGTTGACCTCAACCTAATTTTAAACAAAACTCAGATTTTTAAAAAGCATAAACTAATTTAAGTTTTATTTTCCCCAATAGCCCTAACTTTGTAGTCTATCTTAGACTATAAGAGATTTGAAAAGTCTTATTTGGATTCTTATCCACCTAGACCTCCCTTCAGCTTTCAGCACTGTCTAAATTAATTTAGTGGTTCCTAGAACAGCATCACATCTTGATTTTCTTCTCCTGTGTTGTTCATGATTCTTTAGTAACTCTCCTTTTTTCCTTTGACTTTTCAAATTTACTTGTACCCTAGTTTCTTTCTCTCTGCTTCCTCCATATTCTGACCAGAAGATAAACTGCTTTTCACATGTTACCTGAATATTTAGGAATAATGAAACCATTTCCTTCCTTTCCCCCCCCCCCAAAAAACTCACACATCACTTTCGGTCCATTGTTTGCTGGCTGTTCCTGTTAGAAATGGAAGGAACAGGGGGAAGTTATACAAACAAAAAGTGTTTCCTCTCAAAACTGTAAAAAGGGAAATATAGGAGATCAGAAAATAGCTTTTTTATTGATTTCTTACCTTAAAAAATAGACTCATGCAGCTCAAAAATCCAAATCCTATCATAAATTTGCAATATTTATTTTAATGATTGATTTTATAGGTTAAAAAATCTTTCAGATAATTAGCTTAATATAGTCCTCTTTCTTTCTTCTGTATGCTAAGCTTAGTAACTCAGCCTTATACATGGTGAGGGACTTCCTAAACATAAAAGCAAGGAAAAACAATGCAAAGAAATCATAAATGTGTGTGCATAAACATCTTTATATGTTTGATCCTCCAAATCTATATATGTAGATCAGCCTTCCACTGGAAATAGACTAACCTGATTAGAAATTTCTTGAATATCTTTTGTAAAGTCTTTGTTTTTCTCCCTACTCTAGGAGTCTATGAGCTGGTTACTTTTCAGATGAAACCAGGGGGGCCAGCTCTGTGGGGTGACGCTTTAAAAAGGGCAGTTAATGCCCATGTGGAGCTAGGCTACTCAAAACTGGTTGGAGTTTTCCACACAGAATATGGAGCACTCAACAGAGGTATAGTTGTCCATTTCTTCTATGAAATTCAAAGTGTGCTAGTGATCTGCTAAGTTCCTCAGGTCTTTTGTTTCTGTATCTCATTATGCCATGTATTTCAATTATTACTGCTAAATGTTTAGGTTTTTGGTCATTTTAAGGGTTGATAAAACCTGTTTTACATCTTATTTATTTAGAATATTAACACCTTATAAAGCCTTTTCCAAGTGTTAAACTGTTTTCCATGATACATCAAAATGAATTGGAAAACTGCAAGGAAACCTCAAGAAAATATTTATTCTTTCAACTTTTTTACTCTAAATATATATTTTTTTATTTTTTAAAAATACAACATTACTTTGGGTAGAGAGATTGTCTCTGAATGAAATAAAAACATAATAACGTATTTTTACAAAGACTAAATACCATGGACATGACCAAAGATAGAAAAAAAAAATTCCTACTACTTAGAGATAATACTGTTTTGGTCTTTGTGTTCCTGTGTCATTCTTATATATGTAGGCATGTGTATATGTATTCATATTCATATATATATATACCATCTATGTGCTAGAAATAATGCATATGCATGATTAATAATAGCATCCTAACACTCCAGAAAGAGTGTATACAGCAGAGAGATATTACATATCTTAATTTATTTAATAAACACCTATTTGAGGCATTTAACTTTAAATTTGAAAGTTATTGCAGTCAGCATTTCAGAGAGTTTTTTGTGCCAAACTCTAAAAAATGCATGTGAAGTTATCTGGAAGGATAAGTGACCAAGAACAGCTAATAAATTATTTGAAGTATTCATTATATCCATTTGCCTCCTCAACTCCCTTTCTTGGATGTCCGGTGGACATCTCAAACCTAATATACTCAAAGCTGAGATTCAGATCTTTCCCCAGAAATTTAACTTCTAGTAACACATCCTAAGAAAATAATCAGAATATAAAGAAAAAGACATTTTCAAGTTAGAAAATATATGAAGAGGAGAAAATAATGAAAATAATTACATGTCTATTTCATACCTATGCTAAAATAAGATTCAGTGGATTTTAGATTTCAGTGTAGAAGAAAGGAAGTCATAAAATGTAGATAATTTTTTAAAATAATACAAATGAGAACTTATTTCTGAACCAAAAAGCAAATGAAGAAACAATGAAGGAAAAGAAATCAATTGATAATTTTATGATTGAAAAGGTCAGGCTTTCTGCACTCCCCAAAACACCATAAATGAAATTTAAAAACAAAACAAAACAAAAAGCTAAAACTTATGCAGAGGTAGATGTACAGATGACTACTAAATATATATTGAAGAAGGTACAAATCAAGACAATGAGGAGATGCCATTTTCACCTAATTAAGACATACTTACATAGAGTGGTTGGGGAAAAATAAGTACTCATACTGTGTACAATATACTGGTTTAATCTACCCCACTCCCCCAGATTTGACAATATAAATAAAAAGCCTTAATTTTTAAATTATTTTTGCCAGTATTCTAGGAAATGGGTGCATTCAGTTACAGAAGTTTGAAAGTATATAAAATATACAGTGGTCATTTGATAAAATTAATGTTTATGAAGTCTATTTTAATGCTCTGTAATGAACATATATAACTTTTATAAGAAAATACTGAAAATGTACACACTTTTTAATCTTAAGTTAATTCTCAGTAGAGGAAAGAGTATAGTATTGAGTATAAATCAGTACCTCATTTCTGGACGACAGTGTTCATATTATGTATACTATGCCTATATAAGTGTGTGTGTGTGTATGTGTATGTATGTCTATATATGTATATGCTTATAAACTCTTTGGTTCTCTGAATTTGAATTTTAGGAGTTTATTATATTGAGGAAATAATGAGATCCAGACAGCCTGGGTTTGAATCCCAGCTTAACCACTTATTAACTTTGTGACTTATTAACTTTATGAGTTACTTAACCTTTCTGTGCTTCGCTCATTGATAAAATAATGATAACCTACCACCTAGGATTATTGTGAAGACTAAATGAGCAAATACATGCAAAATGCTTGGAACCAGGCCTGGCACATAGTAAGCACCCAATAAATGTAGGAAGTAGTTGTTTAACATTGTTATTTTATGTAGGTGCCCCTCCAAGGAAGTGTTTGTCAGCACTGTTTGCAGTAAGGAAACTAGAAACAATGTGCTGTGACCCTATGTATATAACATACACAAATAGACACACATATACATCATGTATCTTATATAAGCATAAACATATATGCTAAATGTGTATAAACATGTAAATACATAAATATGGAAAAGATACACCAAAATAGAAATTGGTTAATTCAGGGTTTAGGATTAGAAACTACTCCTGCTTTCCCTTTTGGTTTATCTACATTTCCAGAATCTATACAGCTAACACATATTAAATTGTAATTATTTATTAATTTTTAAATAATTTAAGTACAAGAACATTTCAGTATTTTGTAGAATTATATTTTGAATAATATAATCAACAATAAGGGGGTGGAATAAAAAGTTGTTACCTCCATAAGGAGGAATTCACATAGCCCTTAAAAATTACTGTCATTGCCATAGAAAATGCTCATCATTGCTTTTTTAAAATCTATTACTAAGTATAATATGCAGTAAGGCCCTAATTTTATTATTCTCACCAATTACAAGAAATGCATTAAATATTAACAGAGGTTTATTCTGGGTGGTTCAGGTTCCGATACTTCTTATTTTCTTTTTGTATCAGCCAGTTTTCAGTAACGACCACAGTTTTTTTTAATAATCTTGCCTTGGAAAAACAAAGTAAAAGCCTTAGCTGTTTCTTGATCTATTAAGCCAATTTGACTAATTTATAAAATTCTCTCCCAAAACTCTGACCCTTCTGAAATCTTACCACTTAACATTTTTAGTTTTACTTTTTTGATACTAGTTTGATTTAAAGAGTAAGACCTAAAGTTTCTGATTAATTTTCTGTGTGTCTTATTTGTAGTAATGTAGTATTTTAGAGTCTATTTCTGCTTATTTCTGCAGTTCATGTTCTTTGGTGGAATGAGAGTGCCGATAGTCGCCCAGCTGGGAGACATTTGTCTCACGAGGATCCCAGAGTTGTGGCAGCTGGTGAGCTATTTCACTCGGCACAAATTATTCTCAGGACAAATTTGATTTAGTCAGTAACTTTTTCTGCCTTCTTATGAATCTTTTTTCCAGTTCGGGAAAGTGTCAATTACCTAGTATCTCAGCAAAATATGCTTCTGATTCCTACGTCATATTCACCACTGAAATAGTTTTCTGCTGAAATACGAAGCATTTCATTAACTGCAAAAAGATGTGTCTGCTAATGGTGCCTAAATTCTCCTGAGATTCTTGCTATTATTTGAAGAAAGTAGTAAGTTAATTTTCTGTATGTCTCTACATTTTTAAAGCCACCTCTGTCCTTTTTCATGACCACCTAAAGACAGTTCTGTTCATTTTCCTCATAACATTTCAGTATCTATTATACATTAGAAATATGTAGTTGCCACTACTTCATAATCTTGATTTTTCATTTCTTTCACAATAGCTCTTCTCTATTCTGACAACCCTCTGCTTTATAGCATTTTCTTATATTCATATGATTATTTAACATTTCTGTGCCTAACAATATTGTTAAATTATATACAATGTCTGTCTTTTGATCATGTCTGTTTTATCTGAGATTTTAAAAAAAATTTGCCCAGTAAAGTTTATTTTGTGATATCAGATGGGATTCATGAGAATGTTGGATCAAATATATTTCTTTACCTTGGGAAAGTTACGGTATCACCTCTGTCATCTATTTTGGAATTATGGTTTTCACATTAATTATTAGTCACTCTCACTTGGTAAATAATTAATTAGGTCTGTGTTTTAAAAAAAAACTTCAGAAGACTTGTTTTTGTGATGAAATGTGTTCATTTGTAGTTAATTTTATTAATTTTTGTTCATTTTAGATCACTAATGAAGATCTTTGGGACATCTATTTGTTTATGGAAATACTTGCCTTAATAAAAGCCTACATATCCATTCTGGGTTTTTTTTTAGTTTGCATTTTATATTTATATTATCTTCTCTGGAGCTTTTACTGTGTTACTATAGGATGGTGACACAGTAATAATATACCAGCTCTTTTGTAAATGTTAAGTTACATCAAGAAAATAGCAGGATAGTAACCCCAGACGGAGAGTTTCTCTAGTGCCGCCACAGATATGCTAGGGTTTTCCTTGCAACATGTTTAATGCCCGTTTCAGTTGAGTGCCTCTGCCTTCTAAAACTAGGTTTGGCACTGCTAAGCTCCTTCGACGGTCTGTATCTACAGCTATATTATTTTACATTTCTAAAATATACTGTAAATGTAAAATCCTAAATGATGAATTAGCTAAGGGAAATCTGGAAAACAAGTACAGTGTGTTGGGCTCCTGACAGAAGAAATGCCTAAAAGATTAAAACACAAAAAAATCAGAAGGAAAAGGGGAGGTGGTACTCACGTGCACCCTATACTATTAACAGGCAAGGAAAGAATCCAAATAAAAGTTCTGTCATGTTTTCTGTTTCCTTTCAAAGCAAAACTCTCTGTAGTGTTGTGTGTACGCACCATCTCCCCTTCCTTACCTCTGATTCTTTCCTGAGCCCAGTCCGGTTAGGCCTACGTCTTGGCCAGTCTGCTGAAGGTCACCGAGGATCTCTCTCTTGCCAAATTCAGTGGTCTTTTGATGCCTTTACCTGCCCATCTTCTCAACAGTGTTGAACACAGTTGGCCGTTTCTGCCTTCTTGGTAACACTTGATTCTGAGCTTCAGTACAGGATGTCATACGTTTAGATTTTCCTCCCCATCACTGGCCGGTCCCTCTGTTCCCTTTGCTGGCTTCTCTTCTAGATGTGGGAAGGGCCTCAGGCCTCAAGAATATTCTCTATCTTCCCTCTTTCTAGGTAAGCTCATTCAGTCCCAAGGCTTAAAAGCCATATATGTGATGATTCACACATTTTTATCTTCTTTTCCATCATTGCTTCTGAGCTCCAGACTGAAATACCAACTGCTTTTCTAAAACAACCCTGTCCCTCGTTTGGGTCGCAAACTAGAAGTCACCTTGCTTTCTCTCTTTTCCTCATCCCCTACATGCAGCCTGGCAGCGGTCCTATTGGCTCTATCTCTAAACGAGACCCTGGATGTTACTAGTCCTTTGTCTGTTGCTACCACCCTTGGCCAGTCCACCATCATCTCCTACTTAGCCTTCCTACTGTCCTTTGCCCCAGATAGCCAGCGAAGTTCTTTCTGAAACAGAGATTAGCTCAAACCACCACCTTGTTTAAACTCCTCATTGCAGTAACAATAAAATCCAGATACCCTAACCTGGCCTATGAGGCCCCACAAGGTCTGATTCCTGCCTCTAATTCCATTCCCTCCAACTCCAGAGACACTGGAATTCTCCTCCCTGCTTCCCAACTTGCCAAGTTTTTTCCTACCTGGGGCTTTTGCACTGGGTATTCTCTCTTCCAGGAATGTTCTTCTGTCCACCTTCAGATTGTTAGCTCCTGTTTATTTTATTCACATCAGAGCTTAAACGTCACTCCTCCAAGGGCTGACTCCTCTTCATCGCTAGCCTGTTACTGTGTTGTATTTTCTTCTTAGCACTTACTGAAGTGTCTGAATTCACTGTATCTGTTTGCCCACACGTCCATTGTGAATATGAATATAATTTCTCCTTTGAAATTCAAGTTCATCGGAGCAGGAATTCTATCTTCAACACTGTATCCCCCGAACCTAGAAGAATATTTGGTGCACAATGCAGTTTGATAAGTATCTGTTACATTACTGTACAATGATGCTCAACTGATTTTACAAGGACAGATTAACTGAGACTCAGCTTCACCAGAACTCTGATGTGAAAAATACATCCACACTTCATCACCGCGCCACGTAGTCTTGGGCCAAGACCAACCACACAGCACTTTTTACAGAGGAGAGTGCACCTCCACGATGTTAGTCTCGTTTCTCCTCCCACGTTCTGCTTTTCCTGCATGCTCACCCTGGCTACCCCTCCCGCCACCTGGACAGTACCCCTGCTACACTGTGTCCTTGTATTTTGGTTGAATAAATAAAAGAACATTGAAGGCTGCCTTTGTAACTTCCTCAATGCCAAATGAAGTCACGAAGTTTTTAAAAATGGCTTAGCTACAGAGTACGTTCAGAGATCTCTCGGTTTCATATCTCTAAGCAGAATAAGTTTATCTAAAACCTCTTAAAAAGAAGCAGACTGACAGACATAGAAGACAAACTTATGGTTGTGAGGGAAGGAGGGGAGGGACAAATTGGAAGTTCAAGATTTGTGGATACTACTATATATAAAATAGACAAACAACAGAGTCCTACTGTATAGCACTATATATTCAACATCTTATAATAACCTATAATGAAAAAATATGAAAATGAATATATATGTATAACTGAATCACTATGCTGTACACCAGAAATTAATACATTTGAAATCGATTGAACGTCAATAAAAATAAACATCTTAAACTTAGTACCACCTGCTACCATGACTGAACCATGAAAGTGCCAAAGACCCTTTATTTTCAAGCAGTCTCCTCAATTCTCTTTTGTGACTGACGCTTAGTTTTTCCTAAATTTCTACTTTGGATCTGAATAGCTTCTCTTTTACAAGCAGATGTTTCTTACTTTTGTAATTACTTCATAACCTTTAACAGTAGGTGGTGCTAGGAATGCACAAAAATAAATTTCCATAGACCAACAGAACTGTCACAGCTTTATTTCGTGACTTATTACAACATAGAAATACGCCTTTTTTAATACTTCATATAAAGTTATTGACAATACAAATTTTTTTTTTGTTTTTTTCTTTTAATGAAAATGATTTAACTTAGAAATCTATTGTGAAACTTTCGTCTAGTTTTGCAATTCTCAGATATTCCAGTGCAAAAATAGATCCCATTACAGACAGCATAAAGTGCTTGGAATGAAGGGCCGATGATAAAGAAAAAGCACAAAAACATAGCTTCATCCTAGGGTAGAAGAAGGGCGAACAGAATACTTAAACCTTATGGAAGTATAAACATTCTATAAAAAGGGATGCAACAATTTTGAAGAGAACTAGAGCAACGTAACTATTGTACTATATTATTACTAGTAAATAGTAACAAGGGTAGAAATTAATCTCAGTATCAAAGTGGTTCAATATAATATGACTCATGGCTCTTTGGAAAAAATTTTTACCTGATATATACAACCACAAAAAGAAAACAGACAAATCCCTTTAGTCAATGATTACTATATAGTGAATGATATGCAACATGTAATAGTCAAAATGCATATGATTTCAGTACATATATTGAAATACAGTAGTTTGAGGTTCGGTTGTGTTTTGTTTTTTTTTTTAACAATGACCTGTGCTGGGCATTTGGGTATAGAGGGCTTTTTTTAAAAAAATGTTTTCTTTTGTATTTTTCATATTCACAGTTGTTAACAAGGTTTAAGGTGTCCAAAAGAAGCAAAAGCAGAAATCTTGGAAGACTTCTGAGAATTTTCAAAATTCACACGGTTACATTTCCACAGGGATTATACAGAAATTTTACTTGACTGAGCAGGGGGTTGGTAAAAATGTCTACTATAATTAGGCTTACACGGAAAAATTCAAGACTACTACCTGGATAGTCTAAAAGGTAACAATATTAATGAAGTAGACGTATAACTGTAGATTGTTTCTAGCTTAAGAGATTCGTTAAATCTATATTGAAACGTAATTTTTTCTCAAAGTAGTTCACAGTGTCTTTTGATTGTTTAAAATATGGCCTTGAAGGAGAGTAATCAAAGAGGAGCTGCTCATGGTTTTAGTATGATACAGAATGAGAACATCACTCTAGTAAAATGGGAAAATTGAAGCTTGATTTTGGAAAGTATCAAATAAGGAGAAACAATTACTCTATGAATTTTTTATCATTAAAGATAACATAAAATAGAATGACCTCATGTCAATCATTATTGGAAAAATGCCTTCATTACTTATTTATCATTTTAGAAAATTTTGGCATTAATTTCTAAAAATCATTTTCGTCTTCTAAGCAACAAATTATGTGATAACATTCAGTAAATTTTTTTTAATGCAGATTTGGAATAGATGTGAAATCTTACACCTTTAGAGTTAATATTTACGTTTTTTTTTTAAAGGAGAATAAATTAGTAATGATATTGAAAGATCACTAACTTCACCAAATAGTAGTTTTCTTATATTTTTGTTGTCTCAAGACAGGTAACATTAAGCATTGGTGCAATAATATTTTGAAAAAATGTTTACTCACTAAAAAAAAATAAAATTGGGTTAGAAAAGTCTGAAATCATCTTCAGGTGGGCATTTGCTGGTTTGGTTTTTTTTTTTTTTTCATGATAGGTTAGTGACTGAGGAGATGAAAAATTTGAGATTGTCAGAATGGGGTATCTGAGATCTTCAAAGGCAATTATTTGAAGGTACTAAACGCCACAATCACAAGTTTTATGTTACTCAACAAGTTGTGAAGCTAGCTGTGTTCTCTGTGAAAGTATTCATTGTTTAGCGAACCTTTTGTCTGGTTTTGCATTGTGGTCAGTCTTGTGACCCTCATGACATTCAAACCTGCTGGCTTCTGCACTGTTGCTGTTTTCAAGAAGTGGGCTCCCCAGTGTTCTTTCAGTGGGTTCCTACAACCACAATAGAACAACCTATATTTGTAAACCAGTTATCCACAGAATATGGCACAAGAAACCTGCTGAGACTTATTTCTCCTCACCCTATCCATGTATACTCCTTCAGTTATAACATACACTCAAAAAGCACTTAATAAACTGAGACTAGAAGACTTCTCGATCATAAACTTAAATACAATGTTATGAGACCTTGGCCACCACACTGTTTTCTGGTCACCAGGCACTAGTCAGACCATCCATTTGCAAACCTACATGAAAAAATAAAGCTAGAGAGGCAGTGTGGCCATCATCCTCTATACCACAGGGTTCTACAAAAAGGCCATTCTAAGGTTTCATAAATCACTGACAGAACTTACAATTCCAAATAACACAAAAGTACAAAGATTTTTGTCAAAATATAGCTCTACCTTTTCATGTTTGAGGTTAATTCAAAAGCCAGAAATAATACTATGCTTGTGTCAAACAACAAGACCTTGAGATGCAGTGTACCGTGTTAGTAGACAATCAGGACAGCTGGACACTGGCCTCCCTCGGTTTGAAGGCACCAATGCCCTGGCCTCCACGGTTTCCAGTCCCAGAAATGTGGTTGCTGATTCTTTGCTTCTTACCAGGACCTAAGTATATTTCAAGAGTCCCAGAAAGGTAACCCTGGAGACCCGTGGTTCTAAGCGAGGGACAACCTAACAATGGAACCAAGTCTCACTAGTCTAGTGCCACCCACAACTTGAATGTTACCACCACCAGAGCAGCTCATCATGGAGGGAATCAAAGCAGAATTTTCCCCACACATGGCACCATCTTGTCACCTGGTATTTCATGATGTCAACAGATTTTGAGAAGAGCAGCTTTCACAAAAGCGTGCATGACACACCATGGTGCTTCAGGCTTTCTGAGCAACTTGGCACTAGTAATTCTGATGCACTGATTGCCAGCAGGGGCTGTGTCACTGGGAAGCCGGTCTCCTGGTACGGCAGGGCTTAACGAATGAGGATGTGCGTGCCTTTTGACTCTGATAATCACTGGCCATGATTACTTGGTGAGTTATTGTTGCAACCCCAGTAAGAATACAAAGGAACAGAAAAAGTATGTCAGACCCATATGTCCGCTGGGCTCCATACTAGAGTTTCACATGAGTATAAGGTAATAAACTAAATTCAAGTCTTTTTCACTCGAGAGCCATACAAGACATAGGCTACAAAGGCACTGCCCTTGTAATGGAATTTTGTTTTCATTGCATTGAATTGCATTGCATTGAATAGTATCAGTACAGTATCCAGTTTACTTCTTCCCACAAAGACTTCCAGCTCGTTCCTCTGGAACACGTCACTCGGTGCAAAGGAAGGTGTGGTTCCTCCTTTCTTTCAGCCACCCTGGAGGAACAGGATTCTTCACACATAACTTTCTTTCACTTTCTCATCCTGCAGAAAAGATGTGAGAACTGCCACATCCACTACTGTCTGGTTTTTGTGTAATGACAGGTCCTTTAAGTGGTCATCATCACTTTGGTCCTTGGCAAAGTTTACAAATACCTGTCAAAAGAAAGATGGACCTTTATAAAAACCTGTAACTCTCTCTTTATTCTAGCTGAATTTTTCCCTGGGTGGAGTTAGATCAGGTAGGAGAATACAAGACTGTATTTAACTAGATTACTAGAAACCTTTGTGTGTGAGGGGAGGGGAATGCTTGAAAAAGCACTAACCATTAACAACTGACCTTCTATAGTGCACCTCCCCCAGTCACCAGCTGCTCAATCATCTATTTACTCTGACTCATACAGGAAAGGGAGAGGGATGAAAGCTGACATCTACCGATGGCCAGGATCTATTTGGTACCTAATGTTACCTAATTTAAATGGGATAAGGCACCTAGCAAAATACCTGGCCCATGGCAGCTACTCAATAAATGGCAGTTTTTATGATTTTTGTGACAATTTATGCTCATAATAACCCTATGAAGTAGATAGTATCATCTCCCTTTTCAGATTCAGGGAGATTAGGTAAAAAGCACAGGTAGCAGATGATCAGGAGGTCAAGCTCAGGTGCTCTGCACTGTTCTGAGGCCCACAATGGGGTTGGGGGCGGTGTTGGCAGGGAAGTAAGGAGAAGGGGCAGGAAACCTCACCCTGGAAAGCAAATCTGTTTTTGACTCTCAAAGCTTACTTGGTCAAGTGTTGTCTGAGAGACAGAGTAGTCTTCTATGTGGAGTCGCTTTTTGCTCTGGGAAAGGGCGCTGAAGATCCTGGCCAGGGAGGACAGTGACGACGGAAGCTGGTACTGCAGCATGTTCCGGTGCTTCTCCTTCAGGACGCTTCCTGGAAAGGCGAGTCCAAAGAACTCCTGGACAGGCTTCAGGTCCGGGTTGGACCCTGCTATTCGTACAACTATTGTGTAACCGTCTCCAAACCTGAAAGCAGGAAGAAGCAAGTCCACATGGAAGATCCTCAGGAAACGTCTCAAAAGGCTATTTAACTCTGAGAACCCAGCTTGGGTCATGAAGACGAAAGATCCCAGACAGACCCGGAAATCAGTTTCAGAGAGAAGGAACCAGTTATCATGTGTTGAATCCCTACGACATGAGATGTCAAACATGACTTGGTTTAATTTTCACCTGAACCCTTGAGGTCGGTCAGATGTTACAGAGAACCTGGAGCCCAGAGAGTTACTTGCTCGTGGCACGAAGCTCAGATGTGCTAGGCCAGGATGTGGACCCAATGTGTTTGACTCCAAAGCCTATGTGCTAACCTAACTGGCATGCATAAATCTTTCCATTTCATCTCTGTCAAGGCTAGCGGTAGACAGTCCTACAACGCTGACTCTCAGAGGTTAAGTAACTTGCCCAAGGGCATACAACCAGTAAGAGGTCAAGATGGAATTTGTGTGCAGCTCTGACTTCAAAGTCCTCATTCTTACCACTACACCATTTTGTACAGTTTATTTCCCTTTACTTTACAGCCACCATGTAGACACTCACAAAAGAATAAATATACAATTTCTCAATGTGTGGGATCCCAAAGAAATTATCTTTGTTACCTGTTTTTCAGATGTTGGACGCTGCCAAGACACCTGAACCTCCCATTGACCATAATTGCCATCCTAGTGCAAAGGGCTTCACATTCTTCCATGCTGTGGGCAAACAGAATGAGGTCTGAGTTTTAGAGAGATGCTCTTAAAACCATCAGAGCATCACCATGACATCTGGCATTTCCAAGAAACAGATTCCCAGCTTCCTAGGGCATAAGTGCGTCCTGTACAAATACGTGAAGATGGAGGGATAATGCTGTTCACTGCCGTGCTGTTTACAATTGTGAAACAAGTTGGAAACAACCCAAACGTCTACACAAAAGAGGAATAATTCAATAAATTGGGGTATATCCTAATGGAATACTATTCACCAATAGCTATAAGAACTGATGACACATCTAAATTAACTGACTTGGAATAATGTTCACAATATTGTTAAGTGAAAAAGAACTTACAGTATATACTAAAGCTTGCATTTTTTTTGTAAAAAAGAAAAAAAAAACCCACATATACCACATGTAGATTTGCACAGAACACCGTGCAAGGATCTGCTGCCCAGTGATAGTAATAGTTGTCTCCTGGTGATGCAGTGTCAGGTGGTTACATTTTTCCTCTCTGCCTTTCTTTATTTTCTATTTTTACACAACGATCAAATATACGATTTGGAAAACTTAAAAAATTACACAACAAAGAAGCCAAGCCAAGTCTTCAGTACAGACCTATGAGATGTAAGCACCACTGATCTCCCTTCCTTGATGATACTTAGGGCGCAGTTCCACAGGAATCGCCGGGCTTTGGGATCCATGCCTGTGGTCGGTTCATCCTGTAATTAGAATAAAGTAAGCCGTATTATGTGCTGGAAAACAAATCAAAGATGGATTTGGTTTTAAATGCAGACGCATCTTTGCAATAGCCTAAGTTTTAGCTTACCGTTCTATTTATTTCTTGATGAACTGAAGAACCAGACCTGACATACGAGAGTGTTTCATACTTGTGTGCAACCAGTTCACTTTGATCAGTATGTCATTGAGTTGAACACTCAGATTTAGTTTTTTATGAAATTAAATTTCTCCAAATATATAGAAAGGGAAGGGGAAAAGTCATTTAGTTTCAATTATCTTTTCATGACTGACAAGTATATACTAAAAAACTATTTTTGTCTGAAATCTCTACTGAAGTCAATTTAAGGTCTGGATAAAATTCCTTTTCTTCTTCTTTTTTTTAAATTCTAGCTCAGTCCAGCTTAGCCTGTCATATTGTACTTGGTAGTCTGAGAGAAAAAAATTTCAGATCCAAATAGTGTAGAGAACATTAAAGCCTCAGCCTAAGGCTTCTTTCTATAATAACTTCAATGCTCTTCTTTTCTGCAGAAGGAAAAGGGGTCACTGTCTGAACTAACCTTCTGTTTTCCATCTCTCTGTAAGAAACCATGACCCAGGTGCTACCCTGGGAATCCTGAAGCTGTATCCACAGCCTCCCTTTTCAGGGGATGCACACACAGATGGCAGACAGAACGGTTCAGAGAAAGGTCAAGTCACATATTGAGCCCCAGCCACACCAGAGAAATAAGGTCCAAAGAGTATCTCCTCTTTTGGAGCATCTGAGGGCCCAGCAGAGCCACCCCCACAAGTGTCAAGGAGAGGGACGAGGGAGCTTCCCTCTGGGTCTCTGAGGCTGCTCCGCTGTTCCTGGCCAGGGGAGGAGGTGTGCCACTGCCACATCAGCCACGCACACCCTGGACACCGGACTTCAGAGATGTTTTCCATTCAGGCCAGAACAGAGTTTTCCAGTGACAGCCACACTCACCAGAAACACCACAGGAGGCCCACCGATCAGAGCCATGGCCGTCGAGAGCTTGCGCTTATTGCCCCCACTGTAGTTCCCGGCGTATTTCTCTCCGTACTTCACGAGGCCCAGCTTCCGAATTGCCCACTCACCAACCTACAAGTGATAAAAAGCACCTTCACTCCCGTTGGGTTTGGTAGTCTTATTGTGCTTTCTTACATGTGCATATGACAACCCTTTTGCTGAGTAGGACCAGAGTCTATAATCACAACCCAGCAAGTTGTGATTATAGAGTCAAAAGCAGGGGGGAAGGGGCTTGTGGGGTGGGAGCAGCACTCCCTCTCTGCCCTCCAGCAGGAGCCTGTTCACCTGTCCCTGCCCCACTGCCACCACAGGTTCCCACCCTGAAAGGAGGCACTAAAAACCAGCACTTTGTATTGCTGCATCCCTGAGCAAGGACAGCCAGAAGTCAAGTGTGAAAGTCACAGCCGTAAGGCACACTGTCAGGACGCCCAAGGAGGCAGGCAGGCTGGCTTCCCGGGGCCCGTGGTACCTTGCCAACTTCCTTCTCTGGGACTCCTCTCAAGAGGGCAAAGAACTCCACGTGTTCTCTTCCAGTCAGTAATTCCGTGATGGCATCAAACTGAGGGCAATAGCCCATATTCTGGTGTACTTCATGGATGTTTGATAAGATACTGCAAGGAAAAACAGAAGTGGTCAGCATTTAGAGCTACTCTGATCAGAAAATCCTGACTAACGTTCCTACAAAGTATGCATGTGCATGACAAAAATACCAGCAAGAACACTTGCTATAGCTTGAGGCAACAGCCTTTCCACCCCCAGGAGGCCAGCCCCTCCTGGAACTCAGCGTTCCTGCCTGCATCCTGCCCAGTCCTTGCATCTGGCTCCGCCGACACCTCAATCTGCAGGTTCAGTCCCATTTCAGAATTCCCAATCCATCCTAACTTCAGTACTATCTTTATAAACAACCTCAGTTGCACTGTCCTGGAGCTTTAACACTAAGTGTCCATCCTTGACTTGCCTCTGGGCTCGGTCATATACACCAAGTGCTCTGTTGTTCCGGTCTCCTTCATGGACATTCAGATCCAGAGGACACCCAGCAACTCGGTACGACCTCTCTCTGCATTTTGCTGCCCATACATGACTCAGCCACAGCACGGTCCAGCCCCCTTGGTGCCACTAAATACTCAACCCTGGTTTTTAAGGGTTTTTTTTTTTTTTTTAATCACAGACTCTGAGAATCTGGGGACAATAAAAATTATACCTACGGACACAATTTTAGATACACTGTGGAGGCAGCTTTTAGGCCCTCTGAAGTCAATCTCAGGTTAAGAATCCCTGATGTAGGAGGAAGCTTGGTGTCATATCCAATCTGATGGCTGCACTACAGCCACCTCTGGACAGCCATGAGTTTGACCTGTCAGCAGTATTCACTCCTCCCTGCATATCAGTCAGTACTCCCAGGTCCAGCCTTTTCTAGAATTATGATCAAGACACCCACGGACCCTTTGCTGGACCTCACAGCTACTCTGTCCAAACTGGCTCTTAGAACCAGGCACTGTGACAAACATTAGTTTGGGGCAGTTACTGCTGCCACTGCGATGTGCTCCAGGACTCTGGTACCAGGGACAAGCCTAGGGACGCAGGTGTGTAGCCTAAGATCTGCTGTTCTAGAAATTCTGTTCTCTTAAACCCCCTCTACACTGCTACCGAAAAACTGGTAAGAGTCAGAGGAGGAGACTCATAAGTACATTAAGTTCCTTGCTCTTTTCAGTTTTATGGGCTAGGAGCCCCCTGTCGTTTTCAAATTTTAAGTCGCCATCCATTAGTGGGTTGTGAAATAAATTTAGTGGGTCACAGTCAGTATTTTTTTTAAATGGCATGGTATAAGGTAGAATAAAAAACATCAGAGTGCACTACAAGCAGTAAGAATAGGTAATGTTTTACAGAACGTTTATTTAAGCTATATGCGTGTTCAAGTGCATATCCTAGGTTGAGAGGTAAAAATGTATTCGATATTATGGGCCATGATCAAAAAGTTCGAAAGAAAGCCACTGCCTTGTACCATCTGTCCACGTGAGAAGCCCAGAGAAGTCCCACGTATTTAGAGTGCTCCCGGGTAATGCTGCCTAACAGGTCTCTAACGTGTCCTGGATCCCTTAAGATCATGCTGCTTAGTGACCTGAGCGCTCTCAGGCAGTAGCCCGGAGGAGACATCAGTAGTTGGTACACACTTTAGAGAGGGCAATTTGGCAAGTATATATAACCTTTTATCTTGTAGGAATTTTCTAGACAAATATAAGGACATATTTAGTGAAAACAGAAACTAATTAATGTCCAACAATAAGTATAGTTGTTGAAATAAACTATAGTTTATATAAAAATAGTTGATGAAATAAAATATAGGTACATGTGCACAGATGTATTTTATGCAGTAACGTAAAATTCCACATCTTAGAATGTGTGACCCATTGAGAAACAGTCATAATACACTCATTAACAAAAACAAAAAAAAATAATTAAAAAAAAATACAGTATCATCTCAACTTCATAATACATTTATATGTGTATATAAAGTCAAGAGATTTGGGGGTGATGGGAATGTTCTAAGACTGAATTGTGATAATGGTTGAACAACTCTGTAAATTGCCTAAAAGTCATTGAATTGTGTAGTCTTAACACAAGAAAATTGTATGGCACATAAATTATACCCGAACAAAGCTGTTAAAAAACAATAATGTGAGACTGAAAGGAAATGTAAATGTTATCTCTAGGTAGTGAAACTGTATATTAATTTTATTTACTTCTTTACAATTGACTATGTTTCAACATTTTTGAAACTATACAGTGTTGTTATAATCAGAAAAAGAACGATATGTTTATTTAAATAAAGTTGAAAAAAGTTTTTGTAGCAAAATACAGACTTCTTTTCTCACCTATTTTTGTTAAGGAAAGCATCTCCTCTGGTAACCGTGGTATCTCCTGTTAACATCTTGAAAGTTGAGGATTTCCCAGCCCCATTAACACCCAGAAGTCCAAAGCACTGAAAAAGATTGGGTAAGTTGTACAAGCAAAATGCTAAAAATCTGAATACAAGTGACCCCTATAAAATAGTCCCCCCAGCTTAGTTTTTATATAACATGATCCTAAAACATTACACTTGATGAAGAGTCAAACATTTTCTTGGTTTTAGAAATCATACCTTTTAACATACATTTTATAATGGGGCCATTTTAAGTGGTGTATGTATTTGTAAATATTATTTCAGTCATCAGGTTCAGGCCAAAGTTAATGTGTGAAAAACAGTAATGAAAGCCAACAAGTCAAATGTCACCATCTAATCTGGCTGAAAGGCATACAAGAATATAAACATGACCAAGAAAGGAGAAAAATATTTTTTTAAACTCTTTCGAATTTCATCATCATCTTGAATGGATCACAAGATCACTTTCTGGATGTGCATGCTTTTCTTAAATTGCCTAAGATTATCCAAAATTGTTCACTTTTGACATATGGGGCTCCCATCCTTTCAATGACTGGTTGCTCCACATAGGTGTAAATCAAGAAGCCTTTTAAAACCACTTTTGACCCCTTACAGACACTGTTGTTTGATTGGGGTAGAGAGCATCTGAATTAACAGGGGCAGATACGATATAGACAAAGTGCCTTTACCTCGCCAGGAGGAATGCCAACGCAAATCCTGTCAACGGCAGGCTTCCTCTTCCTTCTATAAATCTGCAACAAACAAAATGCAAAACTGCATGAGCTGCAGTGACACAGAGCCATCCCAGGCAACTGTGGAAGAGGGAATCATGACCTAAACATACCACAGAATAAGACTCATGATGGAGACTAAGTCACATACTTGATGTGCTGAAAGCTTTGGTCCGTCTCTGCGGCAGCTGGCCTCTGACTGACTCTGAAGCTCAAAATACAAGTGAGTTTCCTTTTATTTTTTAATCTAGTACCAGCTTTCTAAAAACATATGGGCCATTGATATCTACATAGTTTTTATTTAATATATAAAGATATTGTAGATATTAAAAAAATTAAATTCTACAGGGTAAAAATTTATCAAAGCATTATCAAAGTACTGACTGTATTACAAAACAGTGAATTGCTGGGATTCTGGCTCCCAGAGAGGGATGAAACAGACCCTCCTCCTAAGCAGTGGAGACGCACCAGCTTTTTGGACCAGGAAACTGAAAATCACTTACTCTCCCTACTTCAGCTTTGACATGATATACAATATTAGTATGTTTTAATAGAAACACATAAACATAAATGAGAAAAACAAATATACTCAAGAATAAGAATTCACTTTATAATTACTCTCAGTAGGATTTCTTTAATTAAGAAGTCCCCATGGTGTATTTCAGATAAAATTAAATCGACAGAAGGTTGGTATAGATACACATTGTAGGACGCAAGCTTTTTATTAAGCAAGTCAGCAAAATGCTAGTTTCAAACGTATAAGGCTGAAAAAAACTGAAGACAAGTTGTTACTGCCTGTCCTCATTGCCTCACCTTAGTCAACTCCTTGATTTCCAAGATGTCATTCTGTCCACCACCATCAAGAATCCTCTGTCTTTCCCGCCTCACATCTTCATCCTCATCATTCAGAGGAGGAAGCTTTGCCTTTACAGGTCTTAGGGGGAAAGAATTAAGAGGAAAAAAAAAATCAACCTTTCAAGTTATTTTTCAAGGCAAAGACCCAATTTCTGAAGCAGTCCTGTAAAATCTATACTCCAGAATTGTCAGCAGTGTTGGGGGTTGGGGGATGCCCACATTAGGAAAATCAGTTTGATTATCTGCTTTGAGTTCAAGTCAATCCAACTATCACCAGCAAACGTTTTCCCGTGCTCCTCTGTGCTCCTCTTGCAAGACCCTCAGCCAGGCGCTGCATGAGTTCTGAGAGAACGCTCACCTGGGCCTGATGAAGAACCTGTACTGGATCAGCACAGTGATGAGGAAGAAGACCACCCCTTCCACGGCCATGGCGAAGAGGTTTCGTCCCACCAAGTCCCAAGACAGTGGCGAGACAAAGCGATTCTCCCCTGGTGGACACAACGCAGAGATCCAGTCAAAATGAGGCACCAAAGACCACAGCCCTTCCTCAGACTAGGGCTCAAATTCACCTACGTTCCCTCGAGACACCAATGGTTATTGCCCATGACAAGGAAGGAAAAAAAATAAGGGACCCACCACTCTACAAATCTGATTTAGGGTAAGATTTTGGGGAAACATGTCGCGACCCAGCACCAATCACAATTGCAAAGCCAAAGTATCAAAAATCCTTCATAAAAAAGCAAACAATCCAGGGTAATTTTTAGGGTCAGTATTTTAACAAATTACAAGTTTCACTAAGAAAGATTAGAAAGCACTTTAAAAAGGTGCCCTGAAAGGCATATAATGTAACCCAGTGACTCAATTCACCTCGTTTTACATAAATATTCCCTAAATTCCTTATATACCTGATTTGTACCTCCAAGTTAAAAAAAAAAGTCCCTCTTCTGTGCCCATTCAATAACATGGCCTATCTGACTATATGACCAGTCAAAAAGGATAGTAACATGGCCACAGGAGACATAATTTTTAAAGATTCTAAAGGTAGAAAGAGCTGCAGTAAATTGCCTTTTTATAGACTGTGTAAAAGGTAATCTATGACCACATCTGCAGGCCCATGATTTTCCTAATATAGCCAAAGTCTGCACCTTTCCTTCTGATTCTCTGGCCTGTATCTAATTCTCAAAGCTGTGGTTTGACTTTTCCAGTGACACTGACAAACCCCACCGGTGGTATCAGGCACTGGGTCCAAGCCCACACCACTATTTTCCTTACCTCCAAAATTACCCTCTGACCTTTGGTTGTGGTCGTGCCACAACCAGCTATGTTGTCATGAGCCCTAGCAGTGGAGGGAAGTCCTGTGCCCAGCCACCCAAAGTGCCAAGGCCCATGCAAGCTGCCATCTCCATTAAAACATCCTCCAGCCACTGCTGTCACTCACCAAACCTTTCCAAGGCATCAGCCATTGCCTGGTTTTTCACCATGTCAATGAGCCCCCGTCCCAGGCAAAAATGTGGGAAGATCAAGAACACAGACTTCAGGATATCATTGATGTTATTCAGCTTCTGAAAAAATAAGACAGAGAGAGACTGTAGGTCTTTCATGATTCAGGCTAGAAATTTACCAAAGTCTAAAATATGGGAATGAAGAAAAAAAATCTGATTCCCTGAGGTCCAACTGAATCTTTGCATTCAGATACCAATAAATAGCAGTAGTCATAGCTGACGATATATAACGTAATAAGGTTCCGCTCTTTAGAAAATGTGGACTAAAGCTATGAGTTTGGAGAAATATGAGCAAAGTTTAGAAATACATGATCATATTTAATCAGAAGCAAATCCATCATAAAATATTTGTTTAGCATTTTATAAAGCAAATTGCTCCTGTCTGGGTCAATATTTCAGTTTTAGGATTTTGTTGGACTTTTGAAAATTCTTCTTCAATACATCAGTCCAGCAATGGCCAAATACCCAACAACTGAGTAAGCCGCTACGTGCTTAGGGAACATCTCCCACAAGGCAGGTAAGGAAAGCTTTCCATCCCAGCTCAATCCTGGAGGGCAATACTACCAGACTCCATGACAGAGGAAGGGCATTTTAAGCCAGGCCTCCAGGAGTACAGAGAGATTAACAGACAACTCAGCTGAAGTGCCTGGGGTAAGGGTGTGGTGGAACTGCCCAGGAAGGGTGTACACCTCTCTGAAAGGCCTCGTGTGCTCAGTTAAGGTGTCTGGACAAAGGCAATGACAACAGGAATGGACAGGGAACCCTGTTAAAGAGATCTGTGATTGGGGGAACTGGCAAAGTAACCAACTGAATGAGAAACTAGCAAAAGTAAAACATTTAAAATGACTCTAATATTGCCAGCCAAGTGACTGGGTGGACAGTCATGCCATCCAGTGTGACAGGAATGGCAAGAGAAATACTGGGTTCTGAGGGGAAGATGACTGGGACATGGCCAGTCTGGGGCATCTTTCAGTTATCTAAACGGAGCCACCCACTAGGCAAGTGAGAACGTGAGACTAGAATTCAGGGGAACAGTCGGGGCTCGAGGCACAGAGCTGAGAGAGAACAATGTAAGACACTGACAGAGGTGGGGGTAAAAGCTCGCAGAACGAATGGCATCACCCAGAGACAGTATCTAAAGTGGAAAACAAGATGGCAGAGGACAGAAAGCTGGGAAAAAGCAATGCTTAAACAGAAAGAAATACAGAACTTGTCAAAGGAAACTGAAAGGCTTGATCAGAGACACGTCAGGAAGAGGAGGAGTGAGAGGTGCTATGCAAACCCAGACTCTGCAAAAGGACAGAGTGGTCCGTGGCATCAACACCACAGGCAGGGAGAAATAAGATCATGACTGAACACTGTCCTCTGGCTCCCAGAGATGCCCATCCCAGCAGGAGGCACTGTTTCCGCAGAACTCACGTTGTTGGTGAAGAGCTCCAGCACAAAAGTGGCCACACTGCCATTGATGCCGATGAAGAGGTTCACGCTGGTGAGGACCACGTAGGCGGTGCTAGGGATCTTGAACACGAAGGAGGCTGGGTACATAAGAGGTGTGATGGACCACCTGGTGGGGCACAAAGACAAATGTCCACTGGGTGTCCCCTGCCTTCGCTCTGACACCAGATACACCATGTGCCCCACGCAGAGGTGCCTTACCCATACAGCAAAAGTAGGAGAGCGAGCACAGGCAGGTTGGTGGAGGACACGTAGGACTTCTGCTGGAAGCAGATGAAGATGATAATGACCAGCGTGGCAGGGACGACATAGTTGCACTAAAAGTGAAACAAGGAAATCAAGTTTACCCCTAAGTCAAAGACACAACACATCTCAAATCCTCAGCATCATTGGACAAGAAGCAGCAGATAAACATATTGAAGAATAACTTTGAACTAATGAAGCCACAGAAACTATTCATCAAAATACCGGACAATGCATTTTGACAAGGATTTTACCCTCCAATGATTTTATAAACTGCATGTCCTTTCTGTCTTTCCAGCAGAGAAGCCAAGGTGTCACACTCAGTAAACTTACTGAAGGATGGATTCCTGGTCAGAGTGATTTCAATTTCATAGGCAGCAAGTAAGCTGCCATTACTCTTCCCCAAGATGATTGCGTCTGCTTCATCATTAATGCTATATTAGAGTCTGCCCAAGATCAATCTCACTAGTAATCTGTTTATGAGGTAAGCATTTAGAACACGAATGTCAGAACTGTTTCATCACACTGAGACTAATTTTAAAGTCTGTCCTGACAGTGTCTCAAGCATTAAAATGCAGAAATAAATACTTGACCGCAGGACAATTACAAGAATTCACAGCTGGCGGAAGAAAGCACAGGCAGGGAGATGGGAGTGGGCTTGTCAGCTGTTAGCAGAATTTGCAGCTTCAGACCGCAGGATTCTGCAGCTCAGCCCCATCCTACCTAATTGTGTTTTTCAACAACTTAGATGAAGACACACTTACAGTGAACTTCAGAGGCCCTAAAGTGGGGAGGGGTAGATAATACACAGGAAGGTAAGTGATGTTCCTGAGTTAGGGATTCGATCCTTCATCCCTGAATTTCTGACGACTGGCAGAGTCAGAAATTCACACTCAGTGAGCACTCAGTATGTATGAGTTTACTCAATAAAGCAATTACTGGGTCAAGAAAAAAACAAGTGGACATGATATAAAATTCAGTTTAACAGGGGTAAACAGAAAGTGTGGGTTCAAAAAAGTCAATTGCATTAGTGTTGAGTGAAAGAGACCCCATTTATCCATTCCTGTGAAATAGAGGTTGAGTTTGCTAAGACAGTGTTACTTCGAAAATGCATTACCCTTGAGGCTGAGTAATAGAAGTATGGGATAAAGATCAACTCCCTCTAGACTTGTAACCACTCAGACCACAGCCTGAACACAAGGTTAATTCTAGGCTTTGTTTTTCCGAAGGGACATTAACAATACAGGGCACGGCCGTCAGAGAGGCAATCAGATGGGACAGTGACAAGTCTGAGAGGCTTGCTGTCATCCACACCGCCATCACCATCACCATCATTCACATCTGTGTAGTGCTTTAGGGACTGCAAAGTGTGCTCTCATATCATCTTATCTGGGGAAGACTTCAGTTACATGAAAATTGTCTTCAAAAAAAAAAAAAAAACCCTCTGAGGGACTGTACAAGGAGAGAAGTAAATTTTCGTTGTTGGCCTACAATTAAAGGGAGATACATTTCAACTCCATTTTACAAAAATTAAAACTTTAGAATTCTTTGAAGTCCTCCATATGGATCTAAACAGAAGCAATATACTCACTATAAGGTGGCAGGAAAACCTGTTTGCAACGGATGGATACGCTTCTGGTAAAATGGATAAAGTTTTCAAATGACAGACTGAGTTCCTAGGAAGGCAAAGAACACCCTGACTCTGGAGGTTAAAATCTATCAGACATGTTAGAGGCATTGGCTCCGAGTTTTGATAAAGAGTCTTCCACCTCTGTTTCTTTGAAAAGTTGTCTCTTAGGGAAGAAGGTGGTGGTGGTCGTGCGCATTAACTGAAGTCAGTGTGGACAGACTTTCTCTGGTGTGAGATGAGATCTGTGCTTAATGCCATGTTTGGTGACATGACATTGTACAATGGCCTCTGCCTTTTCCTCTTTTGCTCATCTTTAGACCAGCTAGAACATTTCCTGGGGATGCCCAGGGGCTCTCTCCTCCACCCCATCCAGAGCCCTGATGGAGATTTATAAAGCAGAAGCAGACTGGAGTTCTTACCATGTCCCAGACAAAATTGGAGAGCCAGTAGATGACGGGCTTCACTCCACTGATGAACTGCAGGTGCTTCGCTTTGCTGACTCGCTCCTGAATCAGGAACACGACAAAGCTGGCTGGGACGAAGGACATCGCGAAGATGACACAGATGGACACGAGGACATCCACTGATGTGGTCATCCTGAAAAAAGACAGATGGTGCAGCTGAGGACTCAGTCAGGAGGGGATACACACACACAGATATCTGAAGCACAGCCCAAGGGAAAAATCTTTTCACCACGTATATTTTATTCAGGGTTAAAGATGATTATTTTTTAAGTAAAGAAAAAAAAAACCTAATAATTCAAATGCAAAACTGACTCCACTGAGGTCAAAAAGAGTCCA
The DNA here is from genome assembly GCF_048773025.1 of Camelus bactrianus. Lineage (NCBI taxonomy): Eukaryota > Metazoa > Chordata > Mammalia > Artiodactyla > Camelidae > Camelus > Camelus bactrianus. The sequence goes on from NC_133542.1 coordinate 53,085,202, forward strand.
TGGCCATAATGGAACCATTAAAGGACATCAAAGAGCAGCCCAATGGCATTTACTTTGTTCTACCATTCTTGACCTTCTATGAGCAGCAAGTTGTAAATTTTCACACATAAAGGACTAGTGTAGCTTGAAAACAAAATTAAGGAGAAATATTAGTGTGAAACTGTTCAGGCACAAATTTCTGGCCATAAACAAGTTTCACAACAAAAGCATGTGGTACATCAATCTAACACATACAAAAATTCTATCAGGTTCTTATATGAGAATAGTCTTATGAGCCCATTAAATGCGGTATAATATAAACTATTTCTCTATATAAATTTTATGTAGGCTTGGTTTAAAGATCCTAGTGACAAATATTGATATTCTATACAAGTGAAGCAGAAATAATAACGGTGCCACACTCCACAGACAAGAAAGAACCTAACGTGTTGAATATCAACTACATGTCAGACTTGGCAATTTACATGAATTGCCTCATTTAACATCACACATCTAGAAAGTTTGGAAACCAGATTCAAACCCAGATCCTCTATGATTCAAAGACTATACCCTCTAAACTAGATCATTCTGGCTTTAACTCTCTCTCTCTATCTGCAGAAATTAAACACACAAGCTGATATAAATGTGTTTCACCTAGTTTAAAAACAGTTGTTTTAAAACAAATGCAATTGATTTTTTATTCAACACTGTGTTAAGGGGGAGTTAAAATATTTTAGGATTTTATTAACAATGTAACTTCATATGAATTCACTAAATAATGACTTTTATGTATGTGTCATTTATCTTCTGCAGTTTAATCCCTGCCCAGCCAATTCATAAAATGATCAATCCCTGTCCAGAGCTTGGACCACCGCAGACACACCATGATGAAACTGTGTCCCCAGCTGTTACTCTACAGTCAGCTTCCTCCTTCCTTCCTCTGCTCCAGGGCCCTCCAAATACCCTCCTCTCCCCACCACATCTGCTCAGACACAGCCACACTTACAGAGCCACTTCCGAGAGCTGCTGCTTGGTGAGATTCAGGGGGTGATTAAAAGCCGTGATCCCGTACTGGCTTGGATTCTCTCCCTTCTGCAGGTTCGCCCGGAGAATGGCGTTGTTGATGACATTCAGGAACGAGCTGATGGCGTGCCAGCCCTTGTTATTGAACCACACCTGAAATAAGACATACCCGGTACATGGTACTATTCCCAAACCCTGCTCCCAGAGAGAGGTGCACACACACAACATGCACGTCAACTACAGAAATCCCAGTCACACCCCACGACAAAGCACGTCAGAGAACATGGCAAGAGAGGACATCGGACAGCAGCCGGGGTGTGCCTGGCACTGACCATGTGGCCAGGCACCATGCTGACCATCTTTAACCCACTTAAGCCTCACCACAGCTTTGAGGTGACCATGCTTACTGTCTCTAGTTGATAGATTAGGAAACCGAGGCTTAGAAAGCTTAAGTAACTTGTTCAGGTTCATAATGGTTCACCTGGTGTGACTGGCAGCAAAGCAAATTCTCTTCATCATTATACCGTGTAGCCTCCCCAGTAAAATTACCAGACTTGTCTTTTCTGTCATGAATCAACCTTCTCATGAGCTGGAAGTATTCCGGGGAACATCAGGATGATGGTGCACCAAGAAGATATTGGAACAAAGGGCTTTACCTTGACGTTATTTTTCGTGTCCAGTCCTGTCATGAACCTTCCCAAGCTGCTGAGGAATCGATCTGCAGAACTGTCCTGTGAACAAAAGAAACCTGCTTCAGTCAGATGGATCACAAGGGGAGGGCAACAGGAAGTCTGCAGTCTGGACCACAGGACAGCCTTGTGAAGGGCAACACCACCACCGCCTCCTTCACTGAAATGACACTGGGAGCCACTGAATAAATGGCTCCTAGGAAACGAGTGACCAGACATCTGAAGCACTGATGCTGCCACGAGCCACAAGTCTTAAAGGAACAAGGATTAATCCTGTAACTCAAAGTCCTAGGATGCAGGTGTCTATTACTGGAAGTGAGGATTCTTCACTGTGTTCCCCTGACTTAATCCTAAGGCCCAAAACTACACTCAATGGGCAGAGGTGTCAAACTCATGGGGTCTGAGACTCAAGGGCAGAGACAGAGGCTCTAGGACGATCACTACTGTCTGTGACCCTGGAATCCGTATCATCTGACTCCCTCAATTCAGACTTAGAAATGGGAACTTTGGGATACAGATAAATGAAGTGAGTGCTTATTAACTACCAGCTTAAGAAAATGATTCACTTCCTGTTTAACCAATGATTGTTTTAGAAAAGTAGGTTCCATGTCCAGTTTATTTACCCACTGGCTACACTTATAAACCCAGTTTATTCTGAGAGATGTTACATGTTTAAATTTCGTTTTTTTTCTCTATTGAATTTTTCTTCTCTCTACATTTTTTTATTGAAGTATAGTCAGTTTACAATGTTGTGTCAATTTCTGGTGTATAGCATAATGTTTCAGTCATACATGAACATACATATATTCGCTTTCATATTCTTTTTCACCATAAGTTACTACAAGATATTGAATATAGTTCCTCATGCTATACAGTATGAACTTGTTCATCTATTTTATATACATTAGTTACTATCTGCAAATCTCGAACTTTCAATTTATCCCTTCCCACACCCATCTCCCACTGATAACCGTAAGTTTGTTTTCTACATCTGTTTCTGTTTTGTAAATAAGTTAGTCTTTTTTTTTTTTTTTAAGATTCCACATATGAGTGATATCTATGGTATTTTTCTTTCTCTTTCTGGCTTACTTCACTTAGAATGACAATCTCCAGGTCCACCCATGTTGCTGCAGATGGCATTATTTTATTATTTTTTATGGCTGAGTAGTATTTCATTGTATAAATATAACACAACTTCTTTATCCAGCCATCTGTCGGTGGACATTTAGGTTGTTTCCATGTCTTGGCTATTGTAAATAGTGCTGCTCTGAACACTGGGGTACATGTATCTTTTTGAATTAAGGTTCCCTCTGGATATATGCCCAGGAGTGGGATTGCTGGATCATATGGTAAGTCTATTTGCAGTCTTTTGAGGAATCTCCATACCGTTTTCTGTAATGGCTGCACCAAACTACACTCTCACCAACAATGTAAGACGGTTCCCTTTTCTCCACACCCTCTCCAGCATTTATCATCTGAGGATTTTTGAATGATGGCCATTCTGACTGATGTGAGGTGATATCTCATTGCAGTTTTTATTTGCATTTCTCTGATAATTAGTGATACTGATGTGCCTACTGGCCATTTGTATGTCTCCTTTGGAGAACTGCTTGTTTAGGTCTTCTGCCCATTTTTGGATTGGGTTGTTTGTTTTTGTCTTATTAAGTTGTATGAGCTGTTTATATATTCTGGAAATTAAAGCCCTTGACAGTCTCATCGTTTGTAAATATTTTCTCCCATTCCGTAGGTTGTCTTTTTGTTTTGCTTATGGTTTCCTTTGCTGTGCAAAAGCTTTTAAGAGTAATTTGGTCCCATTTGTTTATTTTTGCTTTTATTTCTATTGCCTGGGTAGACTGCCCTAGGAGAACATTGTTGAGATTTATGTCAGATAATGTTTTGCCTATGTTTTCTTCTAAGAGGTTTATAGTGCCTTGTCTTATGTTTAAGTCTTTTTGTGTCTGGTGTGAGGGAGTGTTCTAACTTCACTGATTTACATGCAGCTATCCAGTTTTCCCAACACCATTTTCTGAAGAGACTGTCTTTACTCCATTGTATGTTCTTGCCTCCATTGTCAAAGATTAATTGACCAAAAGTTTGTGGGTTTATTTCTGGGCTCTCTATTCTGTTCCATTGACCCATATGTCTGTTTTTGTACCAATACCATGCTGTTTTAATTACTGTAGCTCTGTAGTATTGTCTGAAGTCTGGGAGGGTTATTCCTCCAGCTTCATTCTTTTTCTGCAGTTTTGCTTTGGCAATTCTGGGTCTTTTGTGATTCCATATAAATTTTAGGATTATTTGGTCTAGTTCTGTGAAAAATGACCTGGGTAATTTGACAGGGATCACAATAAATCTGTAGATTGCTTTGGCTAGTATGGCCATTTTAACAATATTAATTCTTCCAATCCAAGAACATGGCATATCTTTCCATTTCTTTAAGTTATCTCTAATTTCCTTAGTCAGTGTTTTGTATTTCTCCACATATAAATCTTCAATTTGGTTTTGATCTGCACTTTCCAATATTAAACACACACTGAGTAGCTCAGTCTTGGCTGAGCTAAATGCCAGTGATAGTTTTGTATTCAGAAGTCTTCAACAATAAGCTGCCAGGTGATCAGATTTACCTGCCAACTACTCTTATGTACTAGCAACTCATTTCGGACACGTTTTGGGATGGATACTATACCTTGGCCACCTGCAAGTGTTTCTTCATTTGCTTGATGGCATCATTAACTTCTTGACTTGGAGGAAGTGGCTGAGAATTGCTGGCACCTAGGGAGAACCCACCGTACCTAAAAGAACAGGCTGACATTAAAACACAGACAGTGTGGGGCACAACATCACTCAGCCGCAGACACCACGTAAGTATGTAATGCTTCATTTAGACGCACTATCTACTTAAAGCAGGACCAAAGTTAGACTCTGAGTTTCACCTTGGCCTCCTCTAATGGATTCTGGTGATCTCTTAACTCTTATGGCTCCTGCCCAAATGGGAGAGGCCTGGGTCTGATTATATACAGAGCGAGCCATCTGACATATTGAGAAAAGAATGCTGCTTCATCTCTCAGATGCGACTCCCACCCTGGTGTCTCGGGCCTTGAACTTGGGTCTCGAGGCAAGCAGATGGAGAGTCAGGATAAGCAGTGAGGGACACTGACCAGAGAGGCCAGGGCAGGCTACAGACAGGTTGTGGCTCTTTCTTAGCAGGGGACCATGATAGGGTCCTGCATCTGCTCTGCTCTGAGTTCCTTAATAGGTCCTGGCTCCTGGGGAACAGGTAAAGAAGAAAGGTGGGGGGCAGTGCCAGAGCCAGGTTTTGAGGCAGCCACGTGAGGTATCTCATTTCTTATGAGAAATGACTGGCCTCAAAGATCCTTCCTCCTCCTTCTTTTCTTCCCCGGTTCCATCTGTTCCTTCAAAACTCAGATATGGGCAGGGGTGGGCATGGGGGAGGAGAGAGCCTGACTGCAGGAGAGGAGAAAATGATTCCTGCTATCCTGATGGAATTCTACTTTTATTTTCTAATAGAAATACTGTTAAAAAAAAAAACTAAGATGAATAAATGAGTTGAAATACAGTGAAAACAGAAGGTTTTGATGCCTCTTATTTCATTCAAGACCTTCTTGGTTATTCCAAAAGCCTGAAAAACAGTCCTCAAGTCCCTAGGACCTCTTAGGAATCTGACTGACTAAGTTTAGCTAGCATAGGTACTCCCCTCAGAACACTGTGTTTCCTGTTAAATCCCTAGAGACCTGCAAGGAACTTCTGAACCTCCTCCAGCAGATCACTATGCCAAATATTTCAAAGGACTGAATTATCAGCTGGGCACTGAGCAGATATGCTAAGGGCAAAACAAGCCCTAAACCAACAACTTCTCAGGATCTAGGAAACCTGTATCAAAATCATCCTCCTGAACTTCAGAAGTCAGGGAAGACTAAAAGAATGCAGAGAGGTCAACTTACCTAAACTCATTCACCCAGATCTTGTTCTTTAAGCTGCAGAAGGCCAAAGACAAAGAAACCAGAGATCAGTCCAAAGAAACACTGGTCCTATTCCTGACAATACAAAAGGAGTAGATATCTACTTGAGGAGACAACCAAGGGACAGAAGTAACTCTACGATCCGGCTGGCGTTGTAGGGTTTTGCCAATGGAAAGAAGCCCTAATGGGCATGTCTTTTCTTCTCCCCATCTTAAAACCTTATTTATATGAGAATCATGTTTTGTATTAAAAACAATTCAAAAACCAACAAACATGTGACCAAAACTAGAAACTTTATAATTGAAAGTAATAGTTCAATTACAGATGACATATGGAGAGGTTCTGCCTCTTTCTTAGAAACTCACAGTAACTGTCATTCAAGCATACCTTTATTATTAAAAGTCACTGAGAACTCTTAACTTAGGGGATCAACTAACCAAGCTGATAGGAAGGAGACCAGGACAAATATTTTCCTGAGCACCAGCTAAGTATAGCAGTTCCCCCTTAATCGTGGGGGATGCATTCCAAGACCCTACATACAGTATTTTTTCCTATATCTCATCAACTTCTTTGAAGGTCAGTAGGGCTGTTATTATGCAAAATAAGGGTTATTTGAACACAAGTATTGGAACACTGCAACAGCTGATCTGATAACTGAGACGGCTAGGGCTGGTGGCATTTATGGCCTGGATACACTGGACAAAGGGACGATCCCCATCCTTGGTGGGATGGTGAGAGATTTCATCACCCTGCTCAGAACAACATGCAGTTGAAAACCTAGGAATTGTCTGTTTCTAGAATTTTCCATTTAGTGTTTTTTGGACCATGGTTGGCTCTGGGTAACTGAAAATGCAGAAAGCTAAATCGTAGGTAAGGGGGCACTAAGGTACTCAACACCATGTGATGATGCCCTAGGAAGCTATGTGGCTCCTCCATGGCTCCACAGCCACGGAAGGCTACTGAGTCAGCCCAGGGCTCTCTCTGTCTGCCACACGTTATCATTCATTCCATCCATGAGGGGTACTTTACACATAATGTTTCATTTAATCCTCACAACAAACTAATAAGAGCAACGCTGTTATCATTTTATACAACCTACGGCTTCCAAAAGACAGTATCAGGCTAAAATGTGATGTCCTCCACCCCACTATTCAATCTCTTTGTTTAGACCTTTAATTCCTCTGATCAGTAACGACAGAGCAAGGGCCAAGTTTAGTAAATAATGACCTTTTGGCTATGATCTGCACATACGTCTTCACCAGATAATCCGAAATGTTTCTTCCTGTCAGGTTCTGAAGGGTGTCCGCAGTATTCTGTTTTCTCTGTTATCACAGAAAAACCAAGCACATGTGTCTTTATGGACCAGAAATGGGACAGAAACCAAGTCAAGGACAACAATGACACATGTCCCTCCAACATGCACCACCGTGTGACCAGACCCCGCCCACAGGGCCCAGACACTGCCATCAGCCAGCCACCAAGGCATGGTCCCCTCTGTCTGCAGTATTGGCCATTCACTTATGCCAAGCCAAGGTGAATTCCAGGAAATTATTCTGAATGATTAACCACAGACTGCAAAGGATGATTCTTTATGGTCACAAAAGGTTTTTAGGGAACAGCATCATTGACTATGCCTCATGAATTCTTTTGTTCATGAGATGAACAATGAAATACACTGATGAAGAGATAAGCTGATATTTTCAGGGAAGGTAACCAGGACTTCTTTCAAGTTTTCAACACCATTTAAAATTGCTGGCCCTTATCCTGCAACCTAGATGCTGAGAAGGCAGCAGACAAACATTACAAGCAAGCCTCTTCCTGAAATTCTGCTCAGAAAAAAACTGGCTCAGAATTGTTTACTTCATTCAGCATCCCAGAGGACGTCAGAGCTATCAGACTCACAGAAATTTTACGGGCCAGCCTCCCCAACTCAGAGGTGAGGAAACAGGCCCAGGAACTCAGAGTGACCTGTCCAAGGGCACCAGCTCATCTGTGGCAGAGCCAGGGATGACGCTGGGCCTGTGACAGTCTGTCCTGGGACACCACCACTGTGGGAGAGGCCACAGCATGTCTTCCACAGCCCACTGATCCACAGTGTTGTGTTCTGCTTGTATCTTGGACAAGTAAGGAGCCTAGGCTGACTTCAAAATATATCATCCACTCCTCTTCCCAAGCAGAAGCTCCCCAGCTCACCTTGCACCCCCAGCTGCTCAGTCACACCCTGAGAGTGACTCACCTGTGGAGGAGGCAGCCCCCCGGCCCCCAAGGGACACACGGGCAACATCTTCTTGATTTTGTCGCTGCTACACTGGCAGGCAGGTGAGGGGTTCTCCATGGTCCAGTTCCCGTTTTGGAAGAGGTCTGTGATGGTCTGGGGAACTGGGGCGGTGTTCCACTCCTCCTCCCCCACCAAGCAGGGCATGTCTCTGCAGAGGGAGGACATGGAGGGTAGGATCATCCAGGAGGGGCTGGCCTCTCCTGAGGCCTCAGAGCACAGGACGGATCAACACATTTGGTTATCTGATTCCACCTCCACCCCCTCAACACACACCGTAGTCTTATAAGCTGCGAACTCATTTCACAGTTAAGGGCGATGGAACACAAAGGGGACCTAAATGCTCGTATTCGGAACTCAAGTCCATCCACTCCCCAGCCTTCACTCGCTTGCCCCTGTGTTCACTCAGTGAACACTCATCAGGCATCTACAATATGCCAAACTCTGTCCTGCATGTCTGAGAGCCTGGGGTGGAGAGACAAAGCCTCTGCCTTCACAGAGTTCATGTTCCCATGAAAGAGTGAGATGACAAGCAATTAAATAATATCATCTTAGATGACCACAAGTGAAGCAAAATAAAGGGAGAGTGACTGGTGAGAAAGGACCACTGGAGAGGTCATGTACTTCCACCAAAACCTAACGATGAAAGAGAGCAAGCCAGGCAGGGACGGGGGGAAGAACTTTACAAGCAGAAGCAACAGAGCACAGGTGACAAGGTCCCATATGTTCTATGTCCAAGGGGCAGCAGGAGGGCAGTGTGGCTGGGGAGGCAGGGTGGTTACAAGGAAGGGGGATGGGAGACAAGGAGGAGGTGGAGGCGGGAGCCAGACAGATGCCATAGGCTTGACAAGGAGTCTGCATTTTATCCTCAATGTGCCGAAAACTGGTAGAGAACGGCAGGACTCCCCTTATGTTTTAAAACAAAGAGAGAATTAGGGGGTGGCTGGGGGTGAGAACTGTCAGTACATAAGAGCCAGGCTGCCTGCAGCATCCCCAGTAACTAAAGGCAAGGCCCCATGTCCAACGTGGGCTCTGGGTTACTTGAGCCCATTGATAAGTCACCTGCCTTCTCAGGGTCTATTTTCTCCACTAGCAAAACAAAAGGATAAAAAGACTTGTTTCAAGAAGTCATATTTCAACAAGGCATTTCTAGCATCCCTCACAGTTTCACAATCCTACAGTGTAAAGCGGAGCCACGGTCCTTACATTATTCTTGTATCAAACGGACAGTTTCATGGCTTGCTCTCTAGCTGTCTCTGTAAGCTTGCGGACTAAATGAAAAGTCCCACTATGATGGTGCTGTCCTGAAGCTCACACTCTAAAAACTTCACAAGGTGACTGGCTAAGACCAGGTTAAATTCCCGAACTTCCCTTAGTTCCACTACTTTCTGAAAAACCTACAAGTCTCCAGAGTGGGGCCCTTGCATCAGACGGCCCCTGGAACCCTTCAGGGGCGCTCTGCCTCCAGGCTGGGAGCCTCAGATGCCAAGGCCTCACCTCTTCTGTCTCTGTAGGCTGGCCCTCGCTGCAGACCCGGCCCCTCCAGCTCCTTGCTAGACTGGCATCCATCTAGAGTCCGTGCTGTTCCGCAGGCAGGTGATGAATCCACCCACCTCTGTACCATCTCCTCTCATTCTTCTATCTCGCCTACAAAACTTTCAAGCAGCACCTCATCAAAAGTCTTGTGACATCTCTGTCCTTCTCCACATGGGTCATCTTGCTCTTTAGGAACTGATATTGACTGCCAGGATTTACTACTTACTAAATATTAAGTTCTCATGAAGGTTCAGTAAGTATCCAGGCAAGAAGAGCTAGCAAGCACATAATAGCTGTCTGTTTAGAAATCTGCTCTAAAACCTTGCACACTCAGTATCACGCTCACTGGTCTGTCATCTGCACTGTCTTCCCTTTCAAACCTGGGATTCCAGTCAGGCCTTCTCCAGTCTTTCCTACACCTTCCCACACTCAGTCTGCGGTTAACAACCTCAAGTGCAAATTCTACCTGAGCCTGGAGACTTGAACCCCCTCCACCGCAGCTGGGCTCTCTCAGAAGCTCCTCACCTCCTCCCGCTGTCCTCACTCACAGAGATCTTCGGACATAGCTCCCCGCCACACACACTTAGAGGCATATGGCTGTTTTGCTAAATTTATGTAGACATTGCTTACTATTTTAAAAAGGATTGTGAAGGAGAATGTGATAGATAAAAATTATGTAACTCTAAAAGAAGAAAATATCCCTTTTTATAAAAACAATGTCATCTTCTCAGATTGTTAGAGTGAAACAGCTGGCAAGTAAGACTGCAAATTACACATAATGGGGGCCTGTCTCCACAAGTGGGTACAGGAGTTGGGGGAAAGGATCAGTATAAAGTGCTCCTTAAATTAAATATTAATTTCTGAAGCAGCAAACAAACAACTACAGTGATTTGCCTCTCAGGACATTAGAAGACTCTACTCATCTGTTACGTCTGTGCCTAGGTGGTCTGATTAGATCATTGTTGCTTTTTTTTAAATAAAAAGTGATTCAAAGGGCCCATGATGGCAGCCACAATGTGGCATACAGCTGACAAACACAGGGCAGACATTGAACCAGGGGACAAGCACGAGAAGCCAGCCGCGGAGGGGCTCCCAGCTCAGTGGCACTCACGGGATAGGGTTTCCTTCCATACATCGGGTCCCGAAGCCAGGCTTTCTGGTGAGAGCGTTCAAGAGTTCCTGGGTGTTCACATCCTCAGGTGCATCATTACTGTGGGAACATGAGAGGCAGCCAGCTCAGCGATTCCACGAATCAGAAGGAGGAAAAGTGTTTTGTTTTTTTTTAATTAGTCACTTAATATTAAGTGCTTCCTGTGTGCCAAGCTCTTAGAACAGAAATGAATAAAATCCAGAACCCAACCACAAGGAACTCAGCCTCTGGCCGTCGATTTGGCATCAAGGTAACAGACAGCACTTCAAAGAGGAGCTTGTGTAAGTAAGTTACACGTATGGAGGTGTGGGTGCATGTGTGTGTGTGCACAGATGTACACACACACCCACATACCTATACACATCTACGTATATGTTTTAATGTGAAGTACATGAGTTCATTTAAGATTGGTTATTTCAAAAGTACTTTCACAATTATCCATCAAGCATAGACAACCAGGATTTTCTAGGAAAGGACACACAGATTTTATTGGCTGAATGTTTACACGGACAACTGGAAAACACAAACCATGATGGGCTCAGGTTACAAACACAAAACAAGACCATGTTCCACAGCCCCGGACAACAGAAGGTCAGCAGCTGGGAAAGGAAAGAAGAAAGGAAACCTGCACTAAATAGGAAGGAAACGTGGGGTTAGAGAAGAAGACTGATTCACATGTTTATATTGCTTTTCTTTCTTCCTCTTTTTTTTTTTTATTAGAGGTCCCCTTTGACATCACTGGCACACTTCCCCCATCAAACGGTCTGCAAATACTACAGGACTGAAGAAAATTCCAGCATAGCAAGGTGGAGTAATTTCTTTGTCCTTTGTTTGAAGTGCTGGATTGTTATAGAGTAGCTGGTATTTTTGTCTAGAGAACAAACAGTTCTACAACTTAAAAAGTAAATAATGAACATGCAAACTGCACCATGCAGAAAACAAGAACCTGGAGGTGCAATGCTCTGACAGTGTATGGAATCCCTGTGTTCAACTAGCAAATAAAAACACAGCTATGAAAATCCAAATACATTACAGCTTGATCAGAGACTTTTTTGCAAGGGGAGATTATTTACATGAAGCACGTATGACTGGCTGTTCCTGACAACAGCCTATAAAGAGGAAAGGAGTTCAAATGCAGAAGAGGACTGGCCTATTATTTTAGGTTTGGTTCGCTGCGATTCCTGCGTCTAATATGAGTTTATGTGAGGGCTTTAGCCACAGCTGATAAAATTCATGCCCCTATGTAATTCTTGAGTCTCCCTCCGCCTGGCCCTCAGCACAGTCAACACCGGATCTGCCTGAGCTCTCCTCTCTCCTTGGGCGTGAAAGGCAAACACATACCTGACAAATGTGTACTGTTCGTTGTACATCCAGGGCTGAAGTTCCAGGCTGGGGTACTTGCCAAAGGGCGGCACAATCAAGCTGAACACCAGGGCAATGCAGACAAACACAGCTGGCAGGACAATCTATTACCAGGAGGTAAGGGGAGAGAGAAATCGCAGGAGAAGGGCAAGGGTCAGAAGGAAGGCCGTGGGCCATGCCAGCCTCCCAGACCAGCCAGCACTCGGATGCCTACAGGGCCCAGCTCCACGAAGGCATTCTTGGCAGGCTGGGAAGCAATGGAGACCGAAATCTCAACCTCTTCCCTCCAGGGCATTTCTGGAAGCTCGCAACAAAAGGCCAGAGGCTGTGGCCACCTGGCAGGGGCAGCAAGCTGAGAACTTGAGCTCTTTAAAGAGTAAACAGTGGTCACACATCAGAGTACCTCAGAACACTGGGTGCCTCTTCTCCCTGAAAACCTGAGAAAGGCCACACTGGGCCATGAGTGCAGGGCAGCTCAGAGGAGAGCTGGGAGCACCAGCCAGGACCAGAGGCCGGAAGGCCTGCCGCTCGGCTCTGTCTCTACCACAACTGTATCCACGGCCTCAGTTTTGTCATTTGTAGTCTGCAGACAGACTAGATGACCCATTCAGATCCCATACTCTGATAAAACCACTCTCTAGCACTCTCGCCACTGGATGGGAACAGCAGCCTGTTTCTCCACCAGATGGCCTCAAAGCATAATGATCTAAAACCTTATTGAGCCACCTTAAACTTGACTCTTGTACCTTCTCCGAAAACAATGACTTGTACACACTATAAGTAAACTCCGAGCTCCTTCCATTTATCCCTGAGAAATTTATCCTTAAAGAACTAACTCAAATAATGCCTCTGGTTCTAATGTTCTCGAGTTTCAGTGCAGAAAATTAATTACTGAGTGATCAATTCCATGGGAAAATATTATATGAGCATTATCTCAGTTAATGATTATTACAACCCTCAGGAGTAGTATCATTATCACCAATTAAGAAACTAGGTAACTGAGGCTCAGAGAGACTAAGTAATTTGCTCAAGGTCACACAGCTAGTAAGTAGCAGAACCAGAATTCAAATCTAAGTCTGTATGCTCCAAACACATATTCTTTGCATTACCCATCCAGTCTGCAGGGAAGAATCTCTGTAACTTCTTTCTTTATGCGTCTCAATTTTATAGACTGGGATAATTTCATCCCTCCTAAGCAAGTTAGCATGCAAACACTGACATGCCAGGCAAGAGTGTAATGAGTTTTCTCTGGTTACCTTTTTTTTTTTTTCTGACCCCTGGTTATCTTTCTATCAGTTTGCAGTTAAACATCAACTTGGAGAAAAATCAAGTTTCTGTTAAGTTCAGAAGTCGAGTGCATCTGGGCATATCATCGCTGAAGTTATGAAAGTTTAATGTGCCTAGTGAGTTTTCCTAAACTTTCCCTTGTTCTGCTCTGCTCTATGGTAAAACTAACACAGTAATTGCTAATAGGGGACCCACTGTAACCACTTACTCATTTTAATCTTTGTAACAGTTCTGCCATAGGTACTATTATTATCCCCATTTTACAGATAAGGAGATTGGGGCACAGAGAAGTAATTTGTCAACAGATCTACGAGTACAACAAGAAGAACTGGGACTGAAATGCAGATACTCTGGCTCCAGTGTCTATCTCATAACCACGATGCTATCCCACCTTTCCTGGGCAAGGAGCCTGCAGCCCACCAAGGAAGCCAGAGTCCTTGGCCTGAACAGCACTTCTCACCTGAGCAAAGAATCCCTTCCGACTCCGTCTGGCAATCAGCAACCTTTTCCACAAAAGGGCCACAAACTGTTGCTGTGTGAGTTTCCAGCCCTTCACCTGGTAGGAGCCTTTGCCATCCATCCCACTGAGCAGGTCTGTTTCTCTGGATTCTGCAGAAAGCCAACAATGAAGGTCATCTACTGTAGCAGGCATTTCTGATGTCCCATGCTCCTCCCTCCAGCATCGTCAGCAACCACCTTAGAGACTTTGAAGGTATAAGTAAAGGAGTAAAGGGCCTTCGTGATAAATCCACATCTGAGGAAAAGTGCTGACTCCAAATGCACAAAAGCAGCCGTCTCTGCCTTTGGGTTCTTATCTGACGAACGCAGAAAATGAAGGAGCCTTGAGACAACTGAAGAGATGTGTTCACGCATCATGGTGTTACACCAAGCCATTCAGATGAATCAAGTCATCCTCAATGTCTTATGAGTATTCTAATAATTCTATGAAAGAATATTCTACGAAACAGGCCATGTACGTAGGCTGACATACTTGAGAACACAATCTGTCTCCCATCTATTACATTTTTGGTAAAAGGTGGACACGTTCCTGTGATCTAAGTACTGACAACGTATAAAGTCAGGGAGAACACAAGAGCCACGCACTCACACACACAGGAACTGCGAAAGCCAGAAAGGTTTCTGTTCCTAAAAATTGTCCAGAAATCCTCATCTTAAACAAGTGATTTGTAACTGCACAGGCTTGACGCCTTACCAACATTTGCTTGCTTTCTGTCCTCTCCTTCTCCATCCCGCACACAGAGGGACACACTCATCTAAAATAGCTAAAAGCAAATTCACATCTCTCTTTCAAAATCATTCATCCATTCAAAGAACATTTATTCAACAATTAAACACCTAATGAATGCAAGAAAACTGCAACTGTACAGGGAAGATAATAAATGGATTCAGAGGACTGAGGGGCCATCTTCTGATGTGGATCTTGACAGACAGATCATAGCACAGCGGACAGAGTGAGAGTAGGTTCTTTCAAGTTTGGCCGTACACATGGGAAAGTGGCTTTTCTCTCTCTCTCTTCACTTTGGACCCCGTGGGCATCTACTATCCTGGTTCAAGGGCATCAAACACTAACACCAGAGAAGAATGGATGAGAGAAATTCACTTTCAAGCAACGGAATGCAGATCTTGCCCAAACAGACCTGGGTCTATGTCGGAATCATTTGGATCAACAGCATCGTCTTCAGTGAACGGGCGAAGACAGCTCTGCTTGTCCCCAAAGACCCTCCTGTTTCGTCTTGCTGGTAAGGTGCCATCTGAAGGCAAAAGGGAAGGATCCCACGTTTTATTTTATTTGTTAAAAAGAAAAAAACCTACCCCTCCCCATCTGTAATGAGTCTATATACCAAAAATAAGAATGCTATAAAACAACTCAAAGGGAAAGGCACGCCCTGGGAGTTAAGACAGCGGCCCACCAGGGAGGGTTACCTGAGGTCTCAGCGTCCACCCCACTCTCTTCAGCCACCTTGAGAAATATCTGAAAAGTAGGAGTGAGAATATTGTTAAGCACCACATTGTGAGCAAGCAACTGCCATGATTCTTACATGACTGAATGGTACTCTAGCCTCTCAGGACAAAAAGTTGAAGCCTCGTTTATTAATAACACTTTGTCAGAGTCACTTGGGAGAGAAGCCGCTTGTACCAGAGCACATTCCCCCAGTGCTGAGAGCTATCAATCCAGACAATCATTTTCAAATTAAAGCTATGGCATTAGGACACTGCAGAAGGAGAAATCTGCTCCAAACCTACAGGGAACAAGCCAACTGGCTTCTTCCAAGTCTACGGCCCCAAATCTTTGAAGAGGCTAGCACTGTGATAAGTTATGCAAGGAAGAATGATCTGGAGAGGAGGGGTTCCCCATCACCAGAAATGTTATGGCAGGAATTCAAACATCAGAAGAGAATCTGAACTAGACTAACGATTTCCAAACTCTGATCTACAAGAAGCATGCAATAAAAGCACAGACATGAAGGCCTCACCTCCAGGAATTCTACTTCAAACACACTGGAACTGAGCCTTGGAATTTTTATTGTCACTAATGCCCTCAGATGGTTCTGTTGCACAGACTTGGGGACTACTGGGCCAGACAACTTTCATATCTCCTCCAGCCCTTGAGGTCTCTCTAAAGAGAGGCATTGCTACACGGTAACAGAGAATGGGCTTTGAAGCCCAAAACCCGATTCTGAATCCTAGCACAGCATCCCTGAGTGTCTACTTTCTCACCTTGTTATGAGGATTAAATGAAGTTACAATGATTAAAAAAACAAAAACACACCAAGCTTAGCACATGGCACAGGTAGATTTCCTATAAATGTTGGCCACTTCCTATGCATGGTCCTGACACAGTCACACCAGGGAGCAATACTCACAGTTCCTTCCTACCATCTCCCACTATAACCTTAAAGGGTTAACTGGGACCAACACTACCCAGATGCCAACAACCCAAGGGCTCAGTGCCCAGTTCCATGTAATCCTATTCCCAGTGGATATGCAGGCTGTCTCTGTGGCCTTGGGACTGTTGGCCCTGCCGTGTTCTGACAGTCAGCCACTGGACGTACTTCTTCCAGGGTCGTCTCTGAGATGCCGTAACTGGAGATGCCCAGGTCTGAGAGCCGGTCGTCAATCTCATGGAAGAGCTCCACAAAAGCTCCCTCCTTGGCAGCTTCGTAGGGCAGCACGTAGGTCAGCTCGTGCCCGATGTCTTCTACCAGCCGGGCCTCAGCCACGTGCTTCCTGATGAGGTTGGAGATGGCAGAGACATCTGGAGGGACCAAGGCACAAGTATGGTTCAGCCAGCTCAGAGGCCCCATGTTAAGGGCCAGCCACTCCCCACTTTCTCCCTTTGACTGCTCAGAAGCCCACAGTCGTACACTACACCTGTCTCAGATACTTAAGTCATTCCATGTGCTCATCTCTAGCCTGGGAGCTCCCGACTGAGTCTTACTCACCTCTGTCTCACCAAAGCCAGGCACCAGGTAGGTTCTCAGTGCATGGGGGGTGGGTGGGTGGGTGGCTAGCTGGCTGGATGACTTTGAGGTTGAAAGCCTGGAGTCTATTGCCTAAACTCTAGGATTCTTCAGTGGAACCTTAAAAAGCTTCTTCACCCTTCCCTAGCCTTTTAAAGGAGGTTCCTTCTATTTACCTCAGTAGAGGGTTAATCAGTTTATGGAAGGAGAAGTCTTCCCGGGAAGACCCAGTTGACAGGACTGGGCAGACATGCCAGGGTAAAGGCTTCTGTTCCACATGTGTTACTGGTGACACTGGCCCCCTATACACATGTCCTGAGGAAAACCCAGCAGGCTGTTCCTCTCCTGGGCTCTCACCCTCCCTAGAGACTGAACCCTAACCCCTCCCCCATTGGGTTAGCCCTCAGCTCCTCATCCCTGGTCTCCAGGTTCCAGTCAGACCCACACCCCTAAGGGATCCCTGCCCCTAATCATCTCAGCTCTCTGGGACACGGCCCTGCCAGCTCGCAGACCAAGCCCCAGGCTCCCCAGCAAGCGTCAGGCCAACCCACCACCAAGCTGCACCCTCTCCCGCAGCCGCCCGGCCCCAGCCCAGCAGCAAACCTTGAGTCAGCGCCACCAGCCTCTGCACCTCTCCTCCTCTGCCTCCACTCTGCCCAGCTGGGGGAAGCTCAGGCACCACCTGAATAAGAAACCCCAGAGTCCTTACCGATGGTAAGCGTGTCACTTTCATGGTCGCTGCCCAGGCCAGCATCAGAACTGCTCTGAGAAACACTGTCCTCCTGATGGCAAAGAAGGAGGTGAGAATGGGTCAGGGACCGAGCAAGGTACAGCCACCACCACCTTTGCTGGGGCGGAGGGGAGGGAGGTTTTACGAGGCGCTGTTGTGAGAACTGGAGCCAAAAGCTTCTTTTGGGAAGCACACAACCAGGCAGCCTTGGCTTCTGAGGGCACCATCCAATCTGACACGTGTGTGCTATGTACACGGAAGCTAAGGTCTCCAAGGAACCGTGGCCTGCCTGTGAGTGCTGTAACCAGGCACTCGCCGACTGTCTCAGGCACGAGGTTCACCTGCCTGGGTGTCTAGGTCAGTGCTTCTCAAGCTTTAATTTGTGTTTCATCACCAGGGGGCCCTGTTGAAATGCAGATTCTGATTTAGTTGAAGTCTGAGTTGGGCCCAAGTTTCTGCATTTCTAATGAGCTCCCAAGTGATGCCGATGCTGCTGGTCTCAGACTCTGAGTCACCAGGTGCTAGGGGACAGGGATCAAGTTTAGGACATAAACATTTCAGGTGCCAGTGCTTCAACACAAATACATCTCAGGCATGTACCACAGCACAGGGGAAAATACACCAGGTTGTTGGGATCTGCTAGCTGACCCTGAACTAACTAAATCCCTACCAGCCCCACATCCCACATCTGGGACAATAATTACAATACCTTCTTCCCAGGATTGCTCTGTACTTCGAGCTGATAGATGTAAGAAAAAAAAAAAGGTTTCCAAGTGGTGGCAATGCTGCCAAGAATTAATTATTATCGTGATTTTCTTTTACGCCCAGAGACTGGGGTGAGTGTCTGGCATGAATCGGGACTCAATAAACACTTGCTGTTTTACAGTTACGGTCAATGAGGTTTAAAGGTAATGAGCAGGCACAGCAGGGCATTTCTGCAGCCAAGGCTCTTAACTCCCAGCAAGTCTCTCTCCAACCAAGTGAAGTCCTCCAAGGCCCTCCTCCATCACTTGCTGTCCCCGTGGGAACAGTCATCTCCTGAGCTTTCCATGTATGAGGTACAGTGTGACTCAAAGAGGACACAGAGTAGAGAGAGGGTGGCCTCAAGGTGGCAGAGGTGGACAACCCACTCAGAGCCCATGCGTCCGGACTCCCAGGGCTGCAACTCACCTTCTTCAGACACGACACCGTGCTACTGCTATTCCTGCACGAACTGAGGGAGGACTCCACATCCTTCTTGACCAGGGTCAGGTAGTAGCCTGTCCCCAGCTGGTTCTTCAGGAACAGGGAGGAGCCCACACAGCACAGCTTCCCATGGGAAATGATGGCGATCCTGTCCCCCAGGATGTCTGCCTCGTCCATGTGGTGCGTGGAGAGGATGATGGTGCGGCCTGCCGGGCACAAACACAAGGACGGGGACAGCTGAGGCCCGTTGTTCTCACTGACGACAGTGGCCGCAAGCACAGAAATACGAGCAGGAATCAGCATGGGAGAAAGATCCCAAAGTGGTGCGCTCGTGACCCACGGGCCAGCAATGCTGAACACAGCTGCTGCATCCTCACAGAGCAAAGAGCGGAAATGGTAACCTGGGCACTCAGTGCAGGCCCAGCAGTGTGGTCAGCGGTCTACACGCTGTCTCAGTTTTAATCCTCTGTGAGACAGGCACTCTTATTACAGACAAAGAGACCAAGACAGGGTAAATGACTTTTCCTGGGCCTCAGGGCCAGCTTGAGCTGACTCCAAAGCCCGGGCCCCGCATCCTGTACCACCTCATGTAACTTCTGCCTCTCTAAGCAGCCCGTGGCACTCCTACACCTCTCCCATCCAGCCCTGTATTCATCCACTCTGTCCACATGAAGATTTAGCGTACCACGTGAGGACAGAGATGCATGACAACACAGCCCCTGCTCTCGGCAATCTCCGTCTATAGCGGAACATAATTAGACTGCGCACGGGACAGTTCGATGCTGGAGGTGGCACTGGGCCCACAGGGGATGCCCTGTATCCTTGTTTCTCTTCTTGCAGGCCCCTAGGTAATGGAGTGTAAACTTACAGTGTCTTAGAAACTAGGCCTCCCACTTGCCCACCAGGGCTGAGCTCAGACCCCAGTTCCACATTTTCCTTGAGAAGCAATTCTGTTGCTCTTGCAAGAACAGCCAGAGATACCACCAGGCTCCAAGCCTCTCCATCCCACCGTTCCAATCTCCCTCCCCCTCCCAGCACAGGAGGCAGAGTCAATGCACATCAGTTACCTTGTCGATATTTCAGCAGCAGCTCCCATATTCCCCTGCGGGAGTAAGGGTCCACGCCAGCTGTGGGCTCATCCAGAATGACAACCTTGGATCCCCCGACAAAGGCCAAGGCCACAGACAACTTTCTCTGCATTCCACCTAGGAGAGAGAGGAGACAGGTTCCAGGACCCACCCCAGTGAGTGGCCACAGAAGTGGCAAAAGATGAATAGAGGTGCCCACCTGGGGACAAGCCAGGGCCACCTTTCTAACCGACCTTCCAACCCCCCGAGCAGGGGGCCCTGGGGCACTGCATGCATGCATGCGTGTCCGTGAGGCTGCAAGAGGAGGGGATGGGGAAGAGGAAGACATCACCTGACAGCTGACTGGTTTTGCTTTTCAGCTTGCTGGGTGGCAAACCCACATCCAGGGCCATCTGCTCCATCTCTGCTTTCACGTGCTTCTCTGAGAGCCCTTTCAGGCGGGCGTAGAACCAGATGTGCTCCTCCACGGTCAGCCTGGGGACAGAGGGCAGGTCAGCACTGGGCCCACAGGACACACCAGAACACAGTGCTTCCTGACCCAGAACAGAGCAAGCACCCCCAACACCTTTTTCTTTTCTTTTTTTTTTTTTAAACTTTATCAACTTCTGAAAAATCATCTCCAAGGATTCCAGGTAGAACAGCAGTGAGCAGCCGCAGGAGCTGCTCACGAAGCAAAGCTGCAATGCGACAGGCCTGGCCCCCGAACATCCGGCAGCCACAGGTCCTCCAAGGGCCCTCCCCACGGACCCCAACCAAGGAGCTGGCTCAGCATTTACCTGGAGCAGCCCTCCAGAACCTCAAAGGACCTCGGCCCTGAGGTGGGAGCCCCTGTGGGGGACGGGAGCCCGAGCTGCTCATGGCAGGTAAGAGGAAACCAGGGCCTGGAAGGGGGATGTCCTTGCCCAAGGTCACGGAGCTCAGGTCTCTCTGCTCGCTGACAGGCAAGCAGAACAGAAGCAAAAGTTCTGAGCAGGGAACGTGGGGCCCTCATACCAAGGCCCTGCAGCACCGCCAGGCCTGGGCGTGAGAGCTGCAGTGGCCTCAGTGGGGTGTGGTGGGGGACAGGATGTCCTTACTCCAGGATGACAGGAGCGGAGAGCACTATTTCCCAAGCCCCACCCACCCAGCTGGCCTGATGTGACATGCCCCATCCAACAATTCTCTTACTTTTCCCAAAGTGGAGGACAACCAGGTCTTAACACGTGAAGGGAGGCAAAGCCTGCCACTCTCAAAGAAGGCAAAATGCTTACGTCCCACTCTGCCCATGACTCACAACACACATGTCCAGACAGGGTCTGCTGGTACTCACATGTCGAACAGCACGTTATGCTGGGGACAGACGCCCAGGTTCTGCCGGATGGTGCTCATCTCAGAGCGAATGTCTTTCCCCAGGATGTAGGCAGTGCCCGAGGTGGGAGGGAACAACCCAGTTAGGATTGACCTGAGGACAGAAATGTTAGAGTACAGAAGTCAGCATCAACACCCCCTCCTCCACCCCGAGATGCTCCAGTCCAGGCGCCAGAGCCGGGCCGACAGCAGGGGCAGCAACCCTCCCACCCCCTTTCCTTCCTTCCCCAGCAGACCCCCACACAGCAAAGGAGCCTTTGCTTTAGTGAATAGCTAGGACTGGGCCTAGGTGTTGGAAATAATTTCAGCACAAGCATTTTTCTGAATGAGGATTCTAATTTGCAATGGAAAGTACACTTTAAAACATACATTTTGTATGTCTGAAATGTTCGTGTAAAGTGGACAAACCAGAACAAATTATTCGAAGATAAAAATAACTTCTGCGCTAGGCGATAGGATTTCGTACACCTCTTTCAGATTTTTCTGCAATGTCATAATATGTTGATTTTGCATTTTAAGAATATACAACAGAAAAACAGGAAAAGAAGGTCAAATCCCCTAAAAAAAAAAAAACCCAATGGTTAATGAACTTCACTGAAAGTCACTGAGGCTAACTCTGGTGCTTTGATGGCCTGAGCTCCCTTCTGAAATGAACCCTTATAATGTCCCTGTAGGTCCCACAGAGGGCAATCATACTGCCAGCTGCCCAGCTGTTTCTCACATTTGCTTGGAGGTAGAGTTTCCGGAAACTAGTACCTCCCTCCAATGTATCTAATCTTTCTTTCCACATTTCTTGCCTCACAGTTTTGACCAAACCAGCTACAAAGAATGCACTTTTCCAGAGTGGTCACAGCCTCAGGTTCCAAAATCTCTGCAGAATTCTGAGAACTGACCGGGAAAGGTCATCCAAAGGCCCCCAGCCATTTTAATCTGAGGATGTCGTATCTAACAAGACCGAGCATTCGGAAAGTACTTCTGTGAGTACTTGACACTCATCAGCTCCTCACATGCTCTGCCCTTGCCCAGGGAACCAACACAACATCCTTAGGTATGAATTTCTAACTGTACTACAGAACCTTCCTGGGGCCAATTCTGAGAGAGCTACCCCCTCTTCTTACATGGTGGTGGTCTTCCCCGCTCCATTGTGGCCCAGGAAGGAGGTAATCTGGCCCTCATAGAAATTCAGGGCCAGGCCATCAACAGCCACCTTCATGCCGTCTCGGTAAACCTTCATCAGGTTCTGAATGGACACGCCCAGCTTCAGATGGGTGGGTTCCTCCTCCATGCAGACTGAGAAGACAGGAGATGGAAATAAGCCCACAGGAGACACCAATGAGAGGAGTGTAAAGACGCCACGAGCTGTGCTTGTACGTTCACAACTGTCCTCTCTCTGTGGCTCCTTCTGGTTTGTCAGGCAGGCAGGCAACAAACATTTATTTAGGACCTCTTTAGGCACTAGGGTTGGTGATGAAAATACACTGAGAAAGAAGCACTCCCAATCTACTGGCAGAAAAAGACTTAACAAGGAATCAAAATACAGGATCCTAAAAGCTCCTTAGAAAACACATCTAAAAATACCAGGGAACTGTGGTACAGCCAAGGAATACTGCTCAGCAATGAAAAGGAAGGAACTGTTAGTACACATCACAGCTTGGATGGATCAAGGGAATTATGCTGAGTGGGGAAAAAAAAAAGCCAATCTCAAAGATCGTATGGTTCCATTTATATAACATCCGGGAAATAATGATATACTAAAAGTTTGGAAGTAATACTATAGTAGAAATAGAGAATAGAGCGGTGGTTGAGAGGTGTCAAGGGTTGGGGAGGAAGGGAGGTGGCTGTGGCTGTTGAGAGGTAGCATGAGGGAGTGCGTGGTTAGGGGACAGTTCTGCATCTTGATCAGGCCAGTGATTACATGAATCTACACGTTAAAATTGTGCATTAAAGTTGCACAGAACTAATAAACATACACAGACACAAATGCAAAACTGGTAAAATAGGAAAACAGTCTGTGAATTGTACCAAAGTCAATTTCCTGTATTATAGTTATGCAAGATTCACCACAGGGGAAAACTGGGTGAAAGGTACAAGGGAACCCCCAAACCCCATACAAGTTTTTGCAACTTTCTATTTTAAAATAAGGGTTTTTTTTTTTTTTTCCTTTAATGCCATGGAATCTCAGAGAAGGGAGGGATTGACTATGTGAAAATCTAGGAGGGCTACCCAGCAGAAAGGGCACTGAACTGGATCTTGAAGATTGAGTAGGAATTTAGAAGGCAGGCAAGTTGGAGAAAAGGTTCTCCTGTGAGAGGAAACAGTGCATACGAGGCTTGGGGTGTGGAATAACATGCCATGATCCAGCAGCGGTGAGCAGCTCCAGGTGACTGACAGAGAAGAGAGGTGCAGAGAGGAGGCTGGGGAAGAAGAGGAGGAACGGCAGGAGGAGCCGCTAGAACAGCAGGCAAGGGCCAGGTGTAAGGACTCTCGTGAGCCACGCCCAGGAACATCACATTTTTCCACTGACAACTTGGGGAAGGGCACAGAAGACAGCAGCAGAAGAGGGACTCGTTAACTACTCAGGAAGCCATACTGAACACAAAGAGGTCCCCTCCAAGAACTTGAGCAAAAAAGCCCAGCAGGCAGAGCCTTTGCTGACCTGTGAGCATCCCTACCCACAGGCAGGAGCCAGGAGACAGTGAGTGCTCTGGGTAACAAAGGGTGAGAACAAGAAGAAGCACAGAGTGAGCTCGGTGGCAGCCAGTTGGTGCAGCCTGCACAGGGTCATCCATCTGTCCTCAGGACGAGGCAGGCAGCGAGGTCACGGTTCCATTGCCATGGCGTCTTTCCCCTCCCTGCCAGCTGTCAGGGTAGTATGAAAAGTACGTGTGTACGTGTGCAGGGAGTCTAGGGAGCTGAAGGTGAAGAGATCAAGGGCCACTTTTCCAAAGCCAAGAAAACAAAGGGAAGGAACCCCGACAGTGACTCCCCAGTAAGTCAACAGCACTGGAGACAAATGGCATGGGGGAATATCACAAGGGGGACTTCATGTGATTTCTCTGCCCCTAGGGTGGTTTTAGAGTCTTTTAAGAAGCGAGAGCCATTGGCTGCCCCCGAGAGCCGGGGGGGCAGCCGCACTGCGGTGAAGGGGAGAGCAAGTCAGCAGCACCTACTTTCTGATGCTCCCTTCTGGCTGGAACCAGGGTGACTCTTTTCATCACTTTCCTCGCCAAACCAGTAGGACTTGGTACAAGGGAAATACCAGGGCCTGGGGATTCCGTACTGGCCTGAAAGCAAAGCACAGGTGTGAGCCAAGCTTGGCAACATCCCAGCATTCCCAAGGTACCCCAGCCAGACACAGCTTCCTCAGTGTCTCTCCCTGACACAGACTTTGGAGACAAGACGATGGGGATGGAGGTGGGGGAAGGGGGGCTAATACTTGCTGAGACCTACTACATACAACCAACATCCTGCCGGTCTCTGAATCTTTCCAACAACCCCATGAGGCAGGGATCATCCCCACTTTACAGAGGAGGCACCTGAGGGACAAGCAGCCTGCTCAAGATCACTCAGCCAGTAAAGTGAGGGACACAGAACTGAATCCAGATCAGTACTATAAAAAATCACACATTCAATGCAGGAAGTTCAAGTAGGAGTAGGTGATAAACATTTCACGGACACTCAGAGGAAAGTCAGAAGGTGAGCCAGAAAGGGTTAATCCTCACTCTCAGAACTGCATCTTCTATGAAAATGTATCCAAGGCAGGTCTTGGTCAAGGTGCTTTGTTAAGGGAAGGATCAAAATGAATTTTTGTGAATACTAATTTGATTAAATCGCTGACAAGGGCTTAGAGCCAACATATCTTATTATTCACAAGCTGTACTCAGGAAACAGAACCTCCACCAGTGACAATTTGGGGGATATGGAATTTAAGAACTGGGTCACCACGGGGAGCAATCTCCTGGGCTGGCTGACCCAGTGTAACCCATCTGGGTTCATCTCCAAGCACTGACACTTACCAGCTCTGTGGCCACAGGCAAGTTACTTAACTTCTTGGAGTTACAGTTCTCTCATTTGCAAAAGTGGGTTAGAATGGTACCTCCCTCAGAGTGGTCTCGCGGATGAAATGAACCAAAGTATAAAAAGCACTTTGCACAGTGCTGGGGACACAGTGCTCAAGAAACAAGAACCAGATCAGTAGTAAGAGTTGTACTTCTGGCATCAGCTGCTTCTCCTTGGACTGTCTGCTTGCCGTGGCTCTAAAGCCCTAATCACTTCCCAGGATGACCCACGCCCTGAAGAATTCCAGCACAAAGGGAGGAAAGCTCTGCAGCTAGAAATCCCATGTCCCCAGCAGGTGACGAAAGCAGCATGGAAGCTCAATGAACCTGGAAACACAGCCTCGATGTACCACGTCATCACCCCATAGAGGAAGGCGTCGAACAGCATCATGGAGACTGAGGTGGTGAGGTTGAAGCCATCTTCCTCCACGGGGCTCTCAAAGAGGTTGTCCCACTGCACCCCAATGCCCTGCTCCTCAAAAAGGGCGAAGTACTCACAGCCGAACCCAAAGGCCACGGGAGACAGCAGGCTCTGTGAGAAAGAGGCAAAAGTCACTCATCCATCTCCTTGTCGCTCATTTTCCTGTCACTGCTAATGTAAATGCCACCTGGAGAAATATGAATTTGCAAAGTGGATCAATTACAAGATACGGAAATATTCATCTACAGAGTCCCTTTAGGGGAGTGGGCTCTCTGGCAGCATATAAAATGATTCTATTTATACCTGCTCATTATGCAGACACATTTCAGAAATGCATATATGATGGAATGTAGAACTTTGAGAATTTTATGCTTCCAAAGGTGCCTCAAGGGCTCAGCGAGCCTGGATGTTATACACATACACACATTCATCAGGGTTCCCTCAAACTCCCTGCTCGGCCAGTGATGGCTCAGTGTCACAGGAACCTGCCTGGGGCTGCTCATGTCTAAGAGGTCCAGACAGACAGACAGAAGCACCTGGAGCATCCTGTGAAAAACTCAGAGGAAAACTCACTCTTTCAAGGGCTGGCATACCCTTGAAGGCTTCACCTCCTCCATACAAGGGTCGGGGAGTACTGAAGTCAGGAATGTGTGGGGAGATGGTTCACCTGCTCTTCAGGCTTTAAGTTCAGAATGTATTACTCAAGCAAAACCACATACTAGACACAAGAGTCCAGAAGGAGCCATTTCTGACCTTAAGAGCTTTCACTCAGAGGACTAAAGATAAATAATTTAATAAGAGACCATCTCTGCCTTCAAGGAATAGACCCTAGAACTGAAGTTCAAGTCCATTGGATCTTCTGTTCTTAGCTTGGAGGTGAAATATGAATTTGCCAAATCAATCAATCACAAGATATGAAGATATTCATCTACAGAGTCCCTTTAGGGGACTACAGCTGGGTCTGCAGCCGCTGCAGGAGGGCCAGAGTTACTTACTGCGAAGATCTTGAGTGTGAAGCCCACGTAGTCTTGCCACGCCACACACAGGACATAGGGCAGGTACAGCGTGAAGTAAATGATGCCCCCGCAGGCCGCGGCCAGGTTGGCTCTGGAGAAGAGCGTGCTGATCAAGAAGCACTGCAGGATGGTCACCACGGCGAACACGGACAGGAAGACAAACACCACGCTGGGGTCACTGTAGGGCAGCAGGTTTCCTAACTGGGAAGGAAGAGACCCAGTGAGAGACTCAACAAGCAGTGATCTGCGGGAAGCAGCCGGGGCTTATTCCTACTCATCCCAGAGACAACACAGAGGAAGAGGGCTGCTCACTTTTCTCAAGAGTGAACGGAAGCCTAGAGAAGGGAAATGATGAGCCAGAGACCACACAGCAATGTAACGGTAGAGCCAGAAACAGGACCCAGTCCAGGGCTGACATTCACCAAGATTCATCTCAACAGACAGTTGTGTCCTCTGTTTCTCCAAGAAATAATACCACCTGGTTTCTCCTTGTATAAGGACTCTGACTCTTGGCACCAGGAAAGAACTGGGGGAGACAGCAGCCCACGTGACTTTTCCCTCCAAAAGCCAAGGAGAATGGCCAGCCCATCTTAACACCCTCCTTGATAACCTGCCGTGGATTCTGGATCCCCACCATCATCCAAATTCTGTGGACCTTTCAAGCTTCTCTCTAGTAGTTGATTCTTTTTCAGCAGGACCTGCCAGCACATGGCTGTCCCAAAGCAACTCTCACCCACCGGCCACAGGACCACCACCCCCTCCACAGAGCTTGGCTCTTACGGTCAGATATCAGGGCATGAGAAGGGGGTGATTTTAGCAAGAACTGCTCTGCCATACAATCAGGTGACCTCAGTGAGGTCCTTAACCTTCCTTGGCTTCATTTCCTTGTATGTTAAGTGGGTTATTTAGTGAGGATATCATAAAAGAGAACATGTATGTGCTAAAAACAGCACTTGGCAATCAGTAAGTGCTCATTTGTAATGAACAGTAGTATTAAATTAAATGTTAGTGCCTTTTGTTTTGTAACCAACCCCCTTTTAAAAACATTTATTTTAGGGCAATGCATCCTTAAGTGAAATGATTGAGAAAAGAAGATTGGCATATAAACCTATTAATGTAAGGAGTGGACACAGAGCTGCACTGTACGAAGTCCCCTTGAAGGAAAAACTTGTTGCCTGGCTGTCAGCAGACAGCCTCAGGTGTCAACTCTAGGTTTGTCAAAGCTGCTGGGAGCACCTGGCCCTGAGACACGCTCTTCCAATGACTGACAGGCATGGGAAATGGGGTTTCAGGGAGGGAGGCCTTAAGGTAACCTAAATGGCTAGACATTTCAACTCCATGTCGGGACAACTCCGGCAACAGTGCCCATGAGCGCGGCCATGCATCAAAGGTCGACTCCTCCCTCGGCTCAATTCTGCGTCTTCCCCATCCCTCCTGCAGACATAGGTCCCTAATAAATATCCATACGCCAAACTCTGTCTCAGCCTCTGCTTCCAGAAAACCTTAACGTGTAACAGTATCTACCTTTCTGATTGTTGCTTTTAGAAATTCTAGCAGAATCATCACCCATAACATCTAGGAAAATGAACGGCACTCAGATGCTGCCGTGAACCACTGCCAAGCAGACAGCCTGGTGTAGCTAAGTGTCTGCTCACCTGGGAAACAAGACCCCTGGGTTCTGGTCCTGCATAGCTGCTAACCAGCTGGATTGGCCCTTCTCTGGGCCTCACTCTCCCCAACTAGAAAGTGAGGGAACTGAAGGAAATGGCACATACGACCCCTTCCCTCCCAGGGAATCCATGCTTTCCTTCTCCTCATGTAGCCCGTGTGTGGCTGTTCAGGAGTTCCTCGGCAGGGAGGAGCCGGGGAGGCAGCTTACTTTCAGGATGACCACCAGCAGGCCGGCGCTCACGAGCAGAGGGACGAGGCTACTGATGAACCAGCTGAACCAGAGGATGCTGTTATCCAGGCCCATGATGCGCATGGTCTCCTTCAGCCGTGCCTCCTTCTCGTACACGATGCCCTTGATGATCACAGCCACAGAGTAGATCCAGGCCAGCGTCATGAAGAGAGGCATTGACCGGCTCATGACCCGCAGGAAGCTGGAAGGCCAGGAGCAGGATAAAGGTCAATGTGAGCCCGGCTCCCGCGTGCACGAGAAAGCACCAGGACTGAGCCCGAGATGGGCAGACCCGTGCAGTCGGACGGGCACACCTGGTAAGCAGGGCGATGCAGGGGCAGAAATCACACTAACAAAGCACTGCCAAATGAAATGTCTTTGGGGGGCCTGCCTTAGTCACCAGGTGGCTGTGAGATGGCACTAAGCTAAATGTGGGTGATTTTAAAGCACTAAAACCAAACCAAAACAAAACAAAAAGCCCAGTTCATTATCTCATGAAAGCTCTACATCTTCAAGGTCATCTCACTATCAGCCTGCCTTGCATAACTGTTATGACAGATGGCGCAGAAACACACTTCAGGCAGCTCTTGTCAGTAATATTTCAGATTCCAAACTAAAATGGGAAATGCAGTTGTGTAAAAGAGACACAGGATCTGGACTCTGCAACTCAAGGTTCAAGCCCCAGCTTGACCACTGTGCACTTCCAGAGTAAGTGACAACAGGCAAAGGCTCTGACCACTTCTAACCTTCCATCACGTCTCCATCTTAACGCATCCTTTCCAAAGTAAGTCCCCACTTAGGGGGTCTTTGGAAAAGTCTTTCTTTGGAAAATATTGGCTAATCTTTCTGAAGGTGAAAAACAAGATAAATCCAGGTGACCTGGAAAAGCTAGAGTGAGCCCTGTGAGGAAGTATGTTGTTCAATGCGAAGTGGGGAGAAATACAAAGGGAGGAACCCCACTCCTTCTGCACTGGGATCTCTAAACACACACACACACACACACACACCCAGAGAATAAGAGAGTTTCAGGAACTTGTGAGAGATGTTATACATTTCAGACGCCGGCAATAACTGCACCTCGGTCCGTTCTCTCTCACAAGAAGTCATTAGCTCCACAGGCACAGTCCCCACAACGAGAACTCGGCAGCAGTGACTAAGCACTAAAAGATTATCTAAAACGTCTAAGATAAAAAAGGCCTTGATCAGTTGTATTTGTATTGTTTGAAAACGCAGTTTCCCATGTACAGAAAGGAAGCAGACAAACGGACGTGAAGTCAGCTTTCGTAGGTCTAGAACACCATGTCTCTGAGTGTTGGGGACATGTGGATGTGTGCGTGCGTTTGGCACGTGCTCATCACCACACACTTTAAACCTGCAGAGTGAGCCGATTTTGACCAAAGGGATAGAGTGTAAAAAATAAAAGTTCTGGTAACCATGGACGAGAAAGGAGTGAGATTCCCAGTGTGTGCACACACGTGTGTCTGTGGCTTGGCTCAAATGGTCAACTACCTACAGCTGGCATCTTATTTCTTGAAATTCCAGAGAAATTCAAAAACAAATTTTTTTGCAGTAACCAACTGTTTAACTAGTTAACACACATATGAATATAATCAAAGCATTCTGTTTCCTCCCTTGGGGGGGGTGTGTGTGTGTGTGTGTGTGTGTGTGTGTGTGTGTATGCGCGTGCACGCATGCACACCACCTGGGGACAGTGTTAACTGGTTAATACAGATGGTGGCTTACTGGCAACTTACATGTCATCGACATAACACGGGTAGGGCATCTGCTGCATGTAGATGCCGGTTTTCTTCTCTGCGCCCGTCAGCACGCTGATGATTGCCTGCTCCACAACATCCTGCAAGTAGGCGAAACCCCCCCAGACATACCGCATGTCCTCAAAGGGGTCAGCCCGAGGACCAGGGTCCCAGTACCTAGAACCAAACCACAGGTGATCAAACACTCCTTAGACTCATACAATAAAAAATTTCAGTCACCCACAATCCTACCACCATTACAGATCCACCATTCTTATTTCTGTGTCTTATTCTCTGGTCTCCATTGACATGTACACCCGTTTTTAAATAGATATAATTGGAATGAGCAAACCACCTGCTGGTTTGGTTTTATTCCCCTCCACTGGCTACCTAACATTGCATCAAGAGGACATGCCAAAATTTACTTAACCATTCCCTTTTATATTGGTTGTTTACCCCATTTTATTTAACTTTTTATTTTTTAAAATTGGGGGGGGCGGTAATTAGGTTTATTTATTTATTATTTTTGCAATGGAGGTAATGGGGATTGAACCAAGGACGTCATGCATGCTAAGCATGCACTCTACCACTGAGCTATACCCACCCCCCTGCTCCTTTTTAGAAAAATGGATAACACTAGCCCAGGGAACCTAATATCTCTTTCTTTCTTCTTTTTCTCCTGTTGATTTAATTCCTTAGGACTAACTCCCTTGAATGGAAATGCTGAACCAAAGGATGGTATTTTATGATCTCTGAAACTGTCGTGTCCAGCAACGAATGTGCCAATTACACCCAAATCATGCCGCCGATCTGAGCTATCTTGTGTGCGAAATTTCTACCAAATTCCTGGTTAAGATAAAGCACCTCCAGTCACGTTAGCTGTTCCTGATTTCCCCGAGGTTGGTCGGCACGACGGGCTTTGACTTACCCATCCTTGATCTTG
Organism: Camelus bactrianus; assembly: GCF_048773025.1. NCBI lineage: Eukaryota > Metazoa > Chordata > Mammalia > Artiodactyla > Camelidae > Camelus > Camelus bactrianus. Next base: position 53,116,407 of record NC_133542.1, read on the forward strand.
TTTGTCCTCTCCACGTTGTCGATGTCCATTCGGATCTTGTACTTGACATGATGGGGCAGCTCCACACTGCCGGGAGGAATCCCAGTGAACACGATCCCAGCCCAGAACTTCCTCTCGTCCAGCAGCTCCATGGACTTGTTGATGAGCCGAACCTCTGTGGCTACTGGTTCTAGCTTGTTCAGGTTCACGCACTGAAGGAAGAAGAGCCGTTGTGAGACGGTGATGGCCAGGAAAACAGGCAGCGGTCCAAGCAGAGTCTGTGCTAAGAGGGAGGCTCTAAGTGCATGACTTTTATCCTCACTGTCTAATCCTCTCTAAAGTCATTTTCCAGTATTCAACCGAAAATGGTTCATTAGGGTTTTTAACTGCAATTAAGAAAAATGTTGGAAGTACTTAGAGGTAAGTTACTTGTATTGATTTTTGTGACAGGAAAGAGGTTGAAACAATGATCAAACCCTCTTTTCTCAGTTTTCTTGGCAATTTTGAGTCATAACAATGAAACAAACAGATCAAAAGAAAAAAAAAGCCTTTCATTTGTCCCTATTAAGTCACATCATATTTAGGATTAATTTTTTAAAATGTAATCAGTTCTATTAGATTTTAGATAAGTTCCTAAGTAGTGATTTTTTTTAAAGGGAATGTTTTGTTGCCCTTAGGTACTGGGATATCAAAACACAGAAAAACCTAGAAGACAATGGATAGAGACATTCTTGAGTCAGATAGAATAAAGCAAGAAATTAGGTCTGTTTGTTTACTCATTCTGTCATTCAACTAACATTTATTGAGTGCCTTTTTGTAATACCACACCCTGTGTTAGGTTTGAGGAATACTACTGTAAATAAGACTATGTGTTATTTTTAAGCTTTACTCCAATCCGAACCCTACTGCACCATCTCAGACGAAGAAGCCAAAGCCTTTTGTAAATGGTCCACAGAACTGATCCTCACCTCCATGAAGCGAGAGATGGTCTGGATTGCCTGGTTGGTCTCGTTGAAGGCTTCTCTCCAGGTGTACACAGAGCCATTCGTGGACTGGACATCCTCTGGGTGCTTGGCCAGAAATGCCACGATATCTTTGGCTGTCCAATCTAAGCCTTCCAATCGCTGTTCCCAAAAGTGGTCATTGCCTCTACTGTCCAGCAGCGTCTGCCATTCCAATGAGAAATGTACCAATAGTCAACACCAACTAAGTCTTGACAAGCACTATATGATTTACAAAACCCTTTCACGTACATTGTCTTTTTTTTTTTTTAATCTTCATAGGAAACTGTCAGGTAGGTAACCATGTTCTCATTTTACAGGTGAGAATACTGAGGTTGAAAAAAAAAAGAATATGGTTTTAACCAAGGATGAGGCATAATATTGACAGGCATGGAGTTGAGATTAAATATCAGAACAGTCTGAATCCAGAGTCCACATGTTTGTAGCCTAACTTCACAGTGAACAGTATTCCCTACAGTAACAACAATAATTCTTATACTCTGCATCATTACTATACTGGCTTATTTAATTGCTTTAGCTCATACAACTCCATAAGAAAGGTATCTTTAACAGTTCCCATTTCACAGATGGAAAAACAGAGGGGTCAAATCCCCAACACAAGGTCACACAGCTAGTAAGTAACAAAGCCAGGATACGAGACATGGGCTCTGAATCTACTGCACCTCCCCACTGCATTATATCACCTTCTCTTTTAAGGCCCAGGCTGATGACTCCTCATAAAGACTCTGTTCTCTAGACAGAATTAAGACAAACCTACTTCTGCTATCTCATTTGGGAAAAGAATGCTGCTGTTTAACCAGGTAAAATATGATCTTTCCCAATTGCAGGACTCATGAGTCATGCTTGTAAAGGAGGTTTGTTTTCCGTGTCTTCTTCCCCAGCTGGTTGGCTCTCCACGTGGGTCAACATGGAAGAGAAGAACAAACGCCCCTGGTGCTTGGCCAGTAGGTGCAGAGGACCAGGGCACAGGCCTGCACAGCTGTGCTGCCAGAAAAATGAGTCTGCTCCAACCCCAGCTCATGGAAAAGGAGATCAGCTGCAACTCCTGCCACACCTTCGAGAAGGTAGACGAAACTCTGGCTCTACTGAAATGGACTCTCTGAGGGAACAACCTGAGCTATATTTTAAAGCAGTCTTATTTCTACTAAGATTTTAAGTTTTTCCCCCATGTAGCTTCGTATTTATTATTTTAAAGGCAGCATAATGGTTTTTTTATAAAGGACATATACTATAATTTCTTTAACTATTCCTGTACTGCTAAGCACTTGGTCTATTTCTAATTTCTTACAATAACAGGTACCAAAGCAATAACATTTTCCCTCATACAGTGACTTCTTTCTTCAAAATTATTTCTGTATGGGATACATCCCTGAGGGTGTATGGAATGAAGGTACACAGATAGCTCATTTTTTATGGTTCTTACAATTTTTATTTCAAATTGCTTTCCTGCAGGGAGTAACAATTTACACTGTCATCAGTTAAGATGTGTATTTTTGTGAACAAAATAGATACAAAGATGTACCCCACAAAAGTTCACAGGAGTATGGGTTAGCGATTCTGAAACGAGTTTATTTGGGGACTTGAACTGAACAAGTAAGACCTGAATGAAGACACATGGCATTTGGGGTGAGACCTGCCCAGCCCAGTGTGGCTTTGGGCAACATGGCCACAGAGGGCAGCCAGGCCAGAAAGATGCGCCCAGTGAGATCACTGACCCAGGGACCCTGGATCACCCTCAGGGGGCAGGGCCAGGGAGACAGCAGGGCCTCAAGATGAAGGAGACCGACAGCAGGTCAGAAAGGAGAACAGTTTGAGTGCTGTGACTCAACAGAGAAGTGCCTCTGGATCCGTGGGGTGATGGCAGCAGGTGTAGACAGAGCCAGAGATAGAGGAAAGGTAAGAGCTACCACAGAGCAGAACGGTGGTTCCCAGGGGCTAGGGGCAACGGGGAGGTCAAAGGGTACCGAGTTTCAGACATGCAGTGTGAACAGTTCTGGGGATCGAACGTGCAGCGTGGTGACTATAGTTAAGGATTCTGCACCGCACGCTCGACACTTAGCTCGATTGTGGTGATCATTTCCCAGGTATATACATATATCTGAACACTAAGTTGCATACCTTAAATACATACACTTTGTTTATTTTTTCATTTTTAACACCTTTATTGTGGTATGATTCCTGTAAACTGCACATATTTCAGATGTATAGCTTGATGAATTTTGATAGATGTATACACCAATGAAACTACCGCCACTATCAAGATAGCTACATACACTTTTAATTTGTCAATTACGCCTGAATAAAGCTGAAAAAAAGAAAGAAAGAGAAGAGCTACCCTAACAGAAGCAGAAGCCTCTGGCATCCTCACAGGTACCGGAGGCGAGGCTGTAATGGGTGCAGAGGACTGAGAAGCTCAAGCTTTGGAGTTAAACACTCCTTAATAGAGAAAAGCAAGCAGCAGGGGGAGGCTCCTTCAACTTCCCACCCACAGGCGGATGAGTCTCCGACTGGTGTCTCCAGCCTAACCACCTCCTGCACTCCAGGCCCCAGTACCCACTGGCCTGTTGGACATCCCCGCTGACCACAGCTAGAAATCAAGATTCAACCTGATGCTCCCCTCTCTTTCATGCCTCCTCAATCCAGCAGTTACCATGCTTTGTCTCCTGCCAATACCTTCACCACCTACTTGGATAGCCTCCACCTGGTCTCTGCCTTTCGCCTTTCCCCTCTTCAATCTGCTTGTCTTATCAAAGGAATATATCTATAGCTCCCCTTGCTTAAACCCTTTCATGGTCCTCCAGAACTTAAAGTAAAGGTCCCTGGCTTGACACCCAAAGACTTCTAAACCACATGCCATGCGTTCCTCCCCAGCCACAGCTCCTACACCTCCTACCACACATCCTGGGTTCTCCCAGCAGGATTCCTAGTGAGTGCCACAGCTATGCTTACAAGAACCTCGACCCCAAATAATGGGGAGCTTAAGAGATGCTGGAGCATCCAAGCCAAACTCTCCATTAAAGAGTAGGGGAAGTATCTGTCTGCCTACAGACAAAAACTCATGGAGTCCCTTCAAAGGGGTCCCTCATCATTCCCTGAGGCTCCGAAGGAGACAAGTTCAGCTAGTAGAAATGTAGATTCTAAGGCGAGGACCAGGAAGAAGAGGTCTGAGACCACATCTGGGTCTATGGCACTATTGGTGGCTGGACCCCCATGAACCCCTTTTGAAGGAGAGGCTGGAGCCCCACAGAGACCCATCCCTAAAGGGCGTAAGTTATTATCATTATTACTAGTAGTTAGGAATTATTCAGTAAATCCATACAAATTATTGTTTGTGTTCTTCTGACTAAAGTCCCTTGGTTTTCAAAGGTCCCCAACTTAAAAATTCTGCACATATAGCAAGACTAGTGTAACAAAGATGACTCCAGCTTTCCCAGCATCAGAAGGTCCCCCGGGTATCATCCCTCCCAGGGCCTCAGGGGACAGACTTTAGCCTGGGGAAAGTACCTCTCAGGCTACATACTGCCTCTTAATACCCAGCTGCCTCTCTGATCAATGAGGTGTCAAGACAAGAGACCTGGCAAAATCCATTCGGGCTCTTTAATAGCAGCAGGAACAAAAGGAAGAGGCCTTGCTCACCATGGAGACAGGAAATAGTCTAATGATTCTCTGACTCAGCCCAAGGCAGGGATGATGTGATTAAATGGTACTCAGGCTCAAGCAAGAGAGACACTCTGTTCTTGATCAGACTCCTCCGCTTTTGAATCCAATTGTTTCTAGAGCACTTATCCCTTTTCAAGTAGCTCTGAAGCACTAAGTGCAATTCCCCTCCACGCAGTGACAGTGGCTCTGTGTTCACACAGTGTCTTGGGGAGCGAGTATCTCAAGACAGGTCTGCAGGTCAGACCAGGCCTTTGTTCCCACACCTGTCCGAGACCTACAAGGATATCATAGGGCTAAGTAAGATGCTGTGGTTGGCTCTAGAGCCAGAAATAAAAATAATCAGGGTCCTGCAATCATCAAACTCTTGTTCCAAATACCAGCCGCAAGTTTCTTAGAAACCTAATATTTGACCACCAGACACATTGATGCTCATCAGTGGTATATAGTCTGTGCACCATCACCTGTAGCTCTGCAAAGGTAACAATGCTCAATACGTCTGTGCTGCTTAAATGTAAAGAATTCTCTTCTCTGTCACTTGTGGGAAAGTGGTGAGACACTCACCTTTAGCACCAAACAGGCACATGGTAATCAGAGGGACACTCACCCGGACAAGGTCCAGTTCTGGGCTGCTCTCCATGAAGGTCCAGATCTTGGGGCTGAGCTCTTCCCACATGCCTTCCAGGTCATGAAACACAGCCAGTTCCTGGAAGGTCTTATTTACCTGAAGTCAAGCCAGGAGCCAGGGGTAGCATAAAAAAAAGGGAAGAGAGGCAAAGATATGAGGAACTCAGTTACTCCCTAGAAGGATGCTCCATCACAGCAGCCCTTTCCTAGTCCTTCCCCTCCCTGAGAAGTGCCTGCGTGCAGCGGCAAGTCAAATACCTAAGGCTGGGGAGCTGGCCCTCAACCGTCAGCTCGGGCCTGGGTCAGGCTGGAGGCGCTCACTCTTGGAAATCCCAGGGGAGCTGTAAGTATACTCAGTACACTCCATCTGAAGCTGCCTTTACTTTTTGTCTATAATTCTAGGAGGAGTCTGTAGAAGGACTCTTGGGTCCAGACGGCTTACCTCAGCCATAACCTGCCTCGTGGCTGGAGTGTCAGGTGTATACAGGATCTTCCCAACAAGCAGAGGCTTGAGAGCTTTCCATATGATGCGGGAAAGAGGACTGGACTCTAAATTCTTCATCAAATCATTGCAATAAGGAGCTATGAAGAGAATGAAAGGCAATTATCTCCATGCATGGTCATATACTTGTAGGAACTAACCAGAGCTTTGGAGCCAGAGGGCCAGTCATGGGTTCAAATCCCAGCTCTACTACTTAATAGCTAAGTAACAAATCACTTGTCTGAGTTTCAGTTAGCTCCTCTGTAAAAACAAAGTTAATGGCCTCTACTTGGCAGAGATGTGGAGAGATAAACTGAGATGTTATTATCTGTGGAGCCCCTAGAACAATGCCTGATAAATAATCAGAGCTTATTAGAACACTGATGATGGATAACTCACAACTGAGACCATCTAGAAAAATGTTTTTACTATGCACAAGGCTACATAACTCTAGGTTCATGACTCTAGATGGCTTACACCAGCCCTCACCAGTTTGTTTTCATTGGAAAGAGAGGGCTGGAAAGAATAAATAGAAATAAATTTCTATTTATTCAAGCAGAAATAAAAATTTTTGTAGGTCTCATCACAAGTATAAGTAATAAATGTCATAAAAATCCCAAACTGAAAAATCCCAAGTTTTAATAGACAATAGGGTTTGATTATCTAGAAGGATTCCTAAATTAAAGAAAAAATTCATTCTGAGTTTTTAGATACCAAGTATCCTCTACATGTTGCAAAGATAATATACATATATATATTTTTTAAAGAAGATTTTCTCCCAGTTACATCAGTTGCAAAAATGAGGGTTCTCTTGGATTGACTTGTCAAGGGAGTGGAGGGGATTGCATCTCAGAAAACTGTCCACAATGCCATACCCCTCAGGCTTGCACAGCAACCAGCAATGTCTGGAGGGCTTTACTCCAGAGAAGAATAAAAGGTTCTTATGTTACAGTAACGCACAAAAAGCTGCCTCACTCAGTGTCTGAAAGACACACCTGCAGCTGGAAATGGAGAAAGGCTCACTCGCATCATGTTTTCAAGGAAAAAGATGCCATTGTCTAAAACTGTAACACCGGCTCCCTGCTGCCACCAGGCACAGGACACACATCCCCACAAAACTGCCTGAGCGTGGGGAGCAGATGTGGAGTTACAAGGTTCTTTAACACCGACTAGCAGCTAAGAACCAAAAACAAACAGCAGATCAAATGCCCGAGCCTGACGGCACACACACCACCATGAACAGGTACTTTGGAGGCTCTGTGGTTCAGCGGGAAAAAGCACGGAGATGGGTAGATCTGATTTAATCTTGGCTCTTGAAGATTAGCTACAGTGTGGCTTTGACAAAGTCGCTGAACGGCTCTGAGCCTATAAAATATAGGGTTACAAAACCTTCCTTATTGTAGGTTTAAATGAAATAAATAAAATGCATAGTACATAAGAAGTGTTCCTTAAATGTTAGCTTTTATTGTTGTTGTTGTTTTTGTTATTTAAGTTTTTATTATAAAGCATACCTCAAGGAGGGGGCACTCAAGAGAGACGATCCTTGCTCATTCCGGGAAGCTCCCCCTCCAACCCCCAGAAAACTGAGGAGATTGGCTTTCAATCGTCCATTCACTTGACAAACACACTGTGCACCTGAGATGAGCCAGGTCCCATTCCCAGAAGTAGGGACAGCTGGCCGATTAGGAAAACAGTCCCTCCTGTAGTAGGAGCTCAGTCTGATGGGCAAACAGACACGTACACATCCACTGCTGCTACGGAGGATGAGGGTAAACACAAGGGAGCGGGCGACGCAGGGCTCTCTGGGACCGAGATGGTCTGGGACCAGGGCATGGGTCTGCACAGACACTCACTTGTAGAATTGTCATAGAAGGTGCCAGCATCTTCCTCCGTGCCATTGCCTCCAAAGAGGGCTTTATAGTTGTTGTCCTCATACCAGTTCAGGGACTTGATCTTCAGGCCCCCACCCTCGGGGTGGCCACAGACAATGCGGGACACGGCCTGGTAGATCTGGGTGGAGGAGCTGGAGCTGTTCGCGTTGGTCAGAAACATCACCTCCTGCCGCATGTCACTCCAGCTCCTCATGCTGAACAGCTGGGGTAGGGGTCAGGCGGAAAAGGAGAGGACAGAGGAGGAAAGGGTTAAGGACAGAGAAGAGAATGAAACATTATTTTCTTGACCTTTCCAAAGCCACATCCCAGAACATACCTTGTCTGGTGCCACGTCCTGGAAGTCTTGGGATAAGACTGCCAGAGCCCTGCTACTCTGCTTGTGGTCTGGGGACCAGGACTTCAGCGCTAGTGGAGAGGTTGCTGCAGATGCAGATCCCGGTCTATCTATCTATCTACAGTTCAGATCTGTACTCTGCAAGGTGCCCAGGTGACTCCTACACATATTAAAAACTTTTAGATCTTAGCAGAGCCCCTGGTGATGGGCTTTATTTCACTTTGATTATCATCGAGTTTATAGAGAATGCTTTCTCTGAACAGCTGTCTTCACAGGTGTCCATCAAGAACGGCTCACCTCCTCGGTCACTGACTCATTTCTAAAGCACTTCAAACTTCAGTGTGGAAACTGAGGAGCCCTCTGCCCCCTGGCTGGGAGTGAAGTCCCAACCTCGATTCAGCCAAGTGTCAGGGAATGGAAGAAGCATAGGGTAGGGGACCAAGTCTGAACCCCAGCTACATCTCTCAGCAGCTCACAGCCTTAGAAAAGTCACTTCTCTGAGGGCCCATCTTCTCATCAGGACGAGGAAACTACATTGGTGAGGAGAGAATCATACACTCTCGGACACCCGAGAGAGGGCCCCACTAACAGCAGCCCCTGCCCAGATGAGTCAGACCCCGGCAGCCAGGGGCTGCGTCTCCAACGCACACGTGACAAGCGCTTTGTCTCAAAGACAAATGTTCTCCAGCATCTTGTGGACTTCTTGGCCCAATGGCTCTTATAATTAAATATTTATAGAGCACTTTGTAGTTCCATGCATTTCACAATGAATCATTAATAAATCCCTACATTCCTTGAAATGTCACTGGTGTTCTCACCGCCTGGAAGCTTGAGGCGTGGGGAACAGACTGGGGATAGGGGCTGGAGGACACTGCACTTGCCCCGGGGGCAGCCTAGCTTGGCACTCCATGTGCCTGGATTTCTCTCTCAGGGCCGGCGGCTCCTGTGAGTGCCAAGGTCCCGGGCACCGTATATCCTGCCTTTGATTCCTGCCTCCAGAGGGAAACCAGGCACCCCAGGGCAGTGAGATGGCACAAAGACTTCCCCCTCCACAGAGGGGGCAACTGACACCACAAGAGCACAGTGAGGGGGTCAGCTTTTCCTGATATATTTTGTCTTTTCATCACCTGTATGTGGGAGCAGACAAGGATGGGAGAGGTAGCCAGCCATCTTTCCTTTTGGTGGCGGGTGGAACAGCCCTGGGGATTATTAATGATAGTAAAAGCCACTCACTTCTCTTACCACAGGTTTCCTCACTACCACCACCCTGTTATCTCCCAATCCAAACAGCAAATTTCCTTCCACATGAAGCCAGCGCATCTTTGGACAGAGGCACCACAAATGACTGAATTATTCCAAGCTGTGGCTCTCCTAGCACCAGTCTCAGGGATGAAAACCTACTCCACACCTCCTCTGTGAAGGGCTCCCACTCGCAGGGAAGGGGGCCACTTGTCCCCCAGCCCACAGAAGGAGGTGCTGGATCATCATTTTGGAGTGAATGAAAGGCTGGCTCCCTTTGTCAATCCACTGCGATGGTCTCCTCTGCCCCCGCCCCCAGCACTGGGCCATGCATGGTCTCATCCGCGAGGTCATGCCGTACGCCCCCCACTCCAGGCCCTCTGCTGGCCTCCCATCTCGCTGGTGTAAATCCAGCCCTACCAGGCCTGCAGGGTGCTCACCTCCTGCTCCGACCTCATGTCCCACCACCATCTCGCTTGCTCTCTTCTGGCCAAGCTGGCCTCCTTCCTGGTCTTTAAGTGTGCTCCCTGATGGTGCCCTACGTCAGTGTTTTTTGATCTGTGGTTCATCCCCCTGGAGTGGAGGACCTGCTGTCATTGCCTTCAGGTTCAGTTGTCCTCTGATCAGAGCGGACTTCTCGAATCACCCTCCTTTAAAACAACACCTCATCACCCTCCATCCCTCTCACCCAGTTTATTCTTCGTTGCTGGTACCCCTGCTGTCACATTACACACTGACCTGCTTATTTCTGCCTCCCGCCCCACATAAGCCCCACGAGAAGAGGGAAGTTAGCGTGCTCGCTGCCGAGTCCCCAGCATCCAGCTGTGCCACTACCAGGCAGGTGCTGCAGCTGTAACCGAGACGCTGCTCCCTGTCCTGCCCCCCAGTCTCCGCAGGCACAGCTCGCCACCACCCAGGGTGAAGCTCACGTCCACTCTGACTCATCTGGCTCCGAAAGTCCCTATTTCCACCCATTGCCAGGCCCTGTTAATCCATATTGTCTTTCTCTGAAGAATCTCCTTTCTCTTCTATTCTAGTTGCCATCAGAGTTCACCAGACAAAAAGTGGGCTAACGCAATAAGAACACGGGCTTTGGAATCCAACAGCCCTCGGTTAAAATCCCAGTTTTGCCAATTAACTAACTAGGTGACCATGGGCAAGCCGTCCAGCTTTTCTGAGCCCCCGGGTCATCTGCAGTGTGGGCATCACATTTATCATGTGGACACTGGGTGAACAGACATGAACCAAAGGAGCATAGTTCCCTTTTCCTTTCAAGGGTTGTGCTTTGGTCAAAACAACCCACTTTCTTTCCAAATACTGAACAGATAAACAAGTGCATTTATTTATTTAACTTTTCCCATTTGTCCAAGAGAAATGGCAAGTGAGACAATGAGTCACTAATGGCAAAAGTGACTTGAAGCCATTCTGCTGAGAGGAGTGGGTGGCCCCTGTCGCCCAGGACCAGGGGTCAAGCGAGACACAAGCACGTGGCTGCCCAGAAAAATGTATGTGGCTCAGCTGGAGCATTTCCACCACATGAGCAACGGGAGCATCACATGCTTCCAATTATTTTTGACCCCAGACAAAAGGTAGGCCAGCGATGTAAGAGGAAACAGTTGCAACTGGACCCTGAGTTTAGAGGCAGTGTCCCGCGTTAAGAGTCCCTGCCCTGCTTTCTCTGAGGCTGGCAGGGGACCTCCCAGAGTGGCACAGGACACGTAAGGTCAGTGAGCAGGACCCTAGAGTAATGGCAAGAGACTTGCAGTGCAGTTTCTGTTCTTCTTTCTACCTCCTGAAAGAACCCCAGGAGATCCAGCTTCTCCACCTACAGAAAGGTCACCAGCATTCATAACCCAAGTAACAGATGGCCACTGGCAAGACGCCTTCTCCTCTGGAAACGGACCCAAAAGCCAGGGTTCTTCAGTCGGACCCACAGGGGCACAATTTTAAAAGAACACAGAACAGAACTGACAGCAGTACCCTAACACGTCGACAGTGTTTAATCTTGGTGTTTTCTGTATTTTCCAAACATTCTGCATTTTCCATAGTGAACAGGCTGCACTTTAATCTTAAAAATCAAAATGAGTTTTGATATTTGAAAAAAATGATACAAACACCAAAAAATGAGTTAGAGAAGCAACTCAAAATAAGGCTAGACCACGTCTGAGAAAATCGGCCCACAAATTATTCCTACCTAACATTCTAAACATGAAGGTCTGCGTGATATCTGACCACTGCCCCCCAGCTCAGCTCCCTGCACATTGGGCTCTGGATGGCCCCTCCTTTCCAAGCCTAATATGAAACAAGGCTGGGTGCCAGAAAGGTGAGCATATGCTGACTGGGAGGCGAAGGAAAGGCTGTTTTCTGCAAGTTAGGCTCTCTGATCCTATGACAAAGATGATTCTGATACACTTGTCAACATGTGGACATGAAAGGCCAACTCAATTTACAGTTTTCATTAAGAGACTACATTCCCAAAGTTGAACTCAGAGGCCAGACATTTACAAGGGAAAGATCTGAATTATGGGTACCACGTTATTCCCTCCAGTTAGCAAACAAATGTTTTGGTAAAAAGACTGTCTGTCTTTGCCACTGAAGAAAAAATAAGGAGAAGCTGCTGCTAAGACAAACACAGCACCCAGGGGACGAGGAGGGATCATCCTCTTTACAAACGAGTCATTAACGGGGGGTTGCGAGCAGCTATGGGAGACAGTTCTCGGCTAGATATGGCGCCTTCAGCCACTATCTGATTAGCCCTGGGACATCTGTGAGTTATAGCCACTATCTGATTAGCCCTGGGACATCTGTGAGTCTCCGTTTTTTCATCTCTAAAGTAAAGAGATCAAACCAGGCAATTTTTAAGATGACAAATGCTTCTAAAGTTGATTTTACATTTCCTATGATACTCAAATCAAAAGGACCCTCTGAGCCAAACTCAGGGTGGAAAACAATGATAGTGGAGGGTCTGCCTCCTGGGGCTGAGAAGACACGACTTACCTCCTGGGCCAGACTACTGAGACTATCCAGCAGAGTTTGTGTGGCTTCAGCCAGCTCCTTGCTCGGGAATGGAGATGTGGAGTTCAGTTCTGTCTGAAAAGAGAAAAAAAAGAAAAAACTTTGTTTCTAAACTGAAATGTAAACATGAAATCTCTGTTAAAAATAAACAATTGAAACCATTTACAATCTTGAGTTTAAAACATAAGAAACCCATTCCTAACCAAAGTAAGACACTAAAAGTATTCTAACTGTATGTTTGCAGGTTGTTCATCTAAGAATTACTAATTCTCTGATGAATACTTTTAAATGGTGTGGGAATATGTATTTTAAACTACTTGATGTGCAATAGATTAAAAAAAAAACCTCAGCAGGGTGTGTGTGTGTCTAGTGCAAAGCTGATGACAAACTCCCAACTCTGTCTAGAGTTCTGCAAGACAGGCAACATGAGAGCAGCCTTGAGAAATACATTTGTGATGGCTCATGAGAAAGGAAGAAAATGTAAACTTTAAAGCTACCAAAAGCATGAGAAGAAGAAATTCTTTCATTCTACTCAACACTGTTTCTAACACTAAAAATTAACTTATTTTTAATATACTAAGTTTTAACCCCTATTTAAATATATGAAAATGTATTGTTTTAATATATTAAATTTAATTTTAAAATACTTGGGGTTTCGGGGGGTTCTTTGGGTTTTTTGCTTTACTGAAGTACAATCAGCTATAATGTGTCAATTTCTGGTGTTTTTATGTCCAGTTCAGGTCAAATCATTATATTTACTCATTTATATATTTAATTGCTGTTATATGCCACCAAGTTGCACTGCAAATGTAAGAAAATAATTAATTTAGGCCCAAGGAGAAGATGGGTTAGGGTAGGCAGCCCAAGCTAGAGAAGGAAAAGAACAACAATACATAGACCCTGAGGCCAGAATTGGCTCTGAGTTTTCAAGTTTCCAAAGAGAAAATGATACAGAATCAGTTTCATCATTCTTGACAAATGAAGAAAAAAGTCTTCAGGGAAAAACCCATCTTTCCTTGGCGCTTCTATGGGCATCATTTTATTCAATAGCAGACCCTCAGAAATCTAAAGAAGGCAGAGCTGTTTTGATATTTGCCTTATAGCAGAGCTTGCTGTGAACCATCATGCAGACTGCATAGAAAACGGCTGCAGGTAGATGGAGCTCATCACTACCTCTAGGAACTGGTGGCCTGGAATGCTTTCCTTTAAGGACTCCAAACGCAGGAGACTAAGGTCATGATCATCATAATATCCTAGCATAATCCCGAGTGTACATTTCTGATAAAAATCTCTCTAAAGGTTCTATGGAAGCTTCTGTCAGCCTGATGCACGAGCTCTTCTGGAACGGCTCACTCACCAGAGCACAGCCTTTCCACACGCCCAGGCCTCTGAGGGACCTGTTGCTCCCTGTAAACGCTAGACTCAGGTAGGTCTCTGTGACAACGCATAGGTCATGTCAGCGACCATTCCTTCCACAAGGTAATTCATGAGCAAAGACAGGCGGGGTGGGGGGGCTCGTTTCTTCTTCCTCTCTTCAGGCTCATAGTATAACTCAAGGTTACACACTCAAAGCTGAACCTACAAAGACCCTGGTAAGAAAAAGTTTACAAACCGAGATGTCTTAATTGGAAGATACAGGAGGTTACAACTGTTTCTGTGCTTATTACCACGAGGCGCACAAGACGATATGTGTTCAGGATTATATAGCAAAACAAAAAATGCCAAATTAAGTTAAACGTTAGAAGCTTAAAATTTGGTAGTTAATCCATTTCTTTTCTAAAGTCTGAATGGAAATAAGATTCTTAGCACTCTGCCCTCTCTGCCCTGGTAATGGGGACCTGGGGTGGCTACAGAACCCTGGACCAGTGGCTTAAATGTCCCATGCCTCATTTCCTCAACTCCACAGCAGGGTAAACAATAATGTGTCCATGTCACAGAGTCTTCATGAACATTAAACCAGGGACACATGCCGAGCACCCTGCCCAGTGCCTGGCACATAGTAGGTCCTCACAATTATAAACAATTCCATCCCTGCCTTTCTCTTCCCTTCCTTGAAAGTTCCCTACCCAAACTGAAGGGCTGAGGCTCTCCTCTGCATGGAGGGTTCTCCAGTTCTTGAAAGACATACGTCCTCCCTTCTGTTTCTTGGCTAGCTCTCGAGCTTTCTCTCCTGTTTAGGTACCCTCCCTCCGCAAGGCAGAGAGCTAGCATTGTCAGCTAAAAGCATATCAGCCACACTCCAATGTGCTATTTCTAAAATTATAAATGCTCCTCAGTGAAATGCTAGCACATCCTCATCCTAATTTCCAAAGTCTTGAGGCAAACACTTCTTTCTCCTTTATAACCCTTTTTCTTTACTTAGTGTTTGCCAAATTGCAAAGCAAAAGATAAGGTTAAGTGGAGCATACATCCAGAGGAAACCCTAATTCAAAAGATACATGCACCGCAATGTTTACATCAGCACTATTTACAATAGGAAAGACATGGAAGCAACCTAAATGTGCATCAACAGATGACTGGATAAAGAAGTTGTCACGTACACAATGGAATATTACTTGGCCATAGAAAATGAAATAATGCCATTTCAGCAACATGGATGGACCTAGAGATTATCATACTAAGTGAAGTAAGTCAGACAGAGAAAGACGTACCATATGATATCACTTACATGTGAATCTAAAAAATGGCACAAATGAACTTATTTACAGAACAGAAACAGACTCAGAGACATGGAAAACACACTTATGGTTACCAAGGGGTAAAGAGCAGGGGAGGGATAAATTAGGAGTTTGGGGTTTGCAGGTTCTTACTACTAAATATATAAAAGATAAACAAGAAGGTCCTAAAGTTTAGCACAAGGAACTATATTCAGTATCTTGTAATAACTTATAATGATAAAGAATATGAAAAAGAATATATATGTATAACTAAATCATTATGCTGCACACCAGCAACAAACACAACATTGTAAATCAACTATACTTCAATTTAAAAAAAAGATGTTAACTGGATGAAATATATACTTACATTAATATGTATTTATACTATACACACACACACACACAAACTTGCCTCAAAATTAACATCTAAATGGAAAAACCTGAAGGAAAAATCACTACTTATGATTATGTATATGTGTGTCTCTAAAACTACATATATTAAGTATACACACAGACATACACACACCCTTAGATACATACATTAAGATATGTATATTCATTGTGTACTGTCTATTTATAGTAAGTGATACTGATTTTACTTTTACAGGAGTAATATAGTTTCCTTTCTAATTAAATGTATCTGGACAAAGCAAGCAAGTCAATTTAAAGGAAATATTAAGTTCATGATACCAGCTGCCCTTGAATAGAACCTAAATCATGACAGAGGATAGAGAACAACCAGGCTACACTGACAGTGTGGTCCCCGGAGCTCGTGCATCAGAACCGCCGAGGTGCTCGCCAAGCATGCAGACTCCCAGCCCCCGAGACCTACTGGATCAGAAACTAGACATGTGACCCAAGAATCCTTGGGGAGTTTTTTGCACACTGACCTTTGAGAACCACTGAGACACACAGCACCTGGACAACACTCACGCCTCTTTTCCCCAGTCGTGTGTGCACGAATGTGGCTGTCTGTGTGTTCCCCGTCTGGTCCACACGATGCTGTCTGCTTCAGACTGTGAAGCCAATAGGGTCACCTGGCCCCCAAGTGGGATTCAAGACAGTGCCAAACATATGTGCAGCCAGGTACATCACATCACTTGTGTACACAAGCCACCAAGTGCAAAACACTAGCTCTCTAAACCCCTGGACCCAGCACTGGCCCGCTGTCCCCATTAGCAGTCATCCTTCCCCTGCAGGACACAAGCCAATGAGCAGCTCACGTTGTTTGGACAGTATGTCTCCCCATCTGAATGAATTTAAACCTTCATAGGTAATGCTTTTTCCTTCAGGTTTTTCTATTTAAATTTCTTGACTGTGGGGCAAGCTTATTCCTCTTGTTTTAAAAGCTACACACTTAAGCAAAACTTCATGCATATAGCAGGGCCTACGGTACGGCTGTCTAACCCATGAATATATTTAACCACAGACATAAACATAATGATCTCGTTACATTTACTCTGGGTGTCAGACCTTTAGATACTCAAGACACCAATGCAATACCATATGCTGCTATATGAATTTGTTGTCAGTAGACTGGGCTTTGGTTTGTTTGTGTAATTGACTGATTTAGGTTTGGGTCTCTAAGAGAAACACGGCTAAGCCCATTCATAAGCCCCAAGTAGAGGAGTCAGTGCTATTATTAGGATCCTTCTTATACTAATTGTTGTTTGAGATTAAATGCTCAGAATTCATTAACATAAGTACTGGCAAGCTGTAATCAGTACAACAAATTTCCATTTTCAAAGAAGTGTGGGTTGGAGTTACACATACAGGTGTGGGTTGACATCACAGGGGTAAAAAACACCCCCCCACACACAATTCAAATGCAGCATCAAGTTTAAATCTTGCATTAACCAGGTATTTTGCTCAATACTTCATTTCACTTTCCTGCGCTTGGATATTATGAAAATACAGAGAGGAGACTAATAAGTCAGTAGACCTAATTATTACAAATTAATGGGGAAAGGACTATTGAATCAGTGCTGCTGAGACAAGTAGTTACTCAGGTAAGATTGTAGTTTTTCCATCTCACACCACTATACGAAATTAAATTCTTAGTAGATTGAAGAGCTAAAACTAAAAATAAAGTTTAAAACATATAGGAGTAAATATACTTATGAAGTTGGGGTAGGGGAGACCTTCTCAAAATATAGAAGTCCAAACTAAAATGGGGAAAAAAATGACTCCAACTTTTGAACATAAAATCTATGCACCAAGAGATGCCATGAACAACGTGTAAAAACAAGGCAAAGACTGGAAGAACGAACTTAAAAAAAATTTAGTATAAAAACAGAATACCATGCAGCAGTTAAAAGGAACCAGAAGTCACACATATAAACCTCAAAAAGGAAACAATGAGTGAAAAAGACAAGATGCAGATCAACATGCACATTTACACAATGTTAACACGTGTAAATCAATACAGTAGATTATTAACAGAATGCAAGTATGTATATATACACATACATACATACATATATATGGTTTCATAAAAATATGCAACTCCAGGAGAGCTGTTATCTCTGAGGAAAAAGATGGGGACACATAGGTGACATCAATGGTATCCCTAGTGTTTTATTCCTTGAAAAGTATCTAAAGCAAGCATGGCAAAAAGATGGATGAGGGTACATGTGAGCTCTTTATGCTCTTTATATTATTTCTGTTCCTTTTTATATGTTTGATCTATTTCATCATTTTCTTTTTAATTCAATAAAAGACAAGAGTGGGGAGGAGGAAAGGGAGACTGGCAGGAATGAAGGAAGGGTAAGAATGTAAGTTGGCTGAGTACCTGTCAGATCTGAAAGATGTCTAACTTCCCTGAATAAAATTAACCCCAGCAATCTGCCTTGAAACAAGGCCACACAATGAAGTCTGAGAACCCCGAGCCTACACCTCCTATTAACTGTGGTCTCCTGCTCATATTTACTTGACAGAGGCAGGCAGCACTTGCCAATAGTATTTCCAAAGAGCTCCAGTAATTCACATTTTCGAACTCCTACTACAATTTTTTTTAACCAAAAACATTCCCCTGGCTATGAATTCATATAGGTCCCCAATGACCACAGGAGGCAAGATTCTCTTGTACGAAGGAAAACCAGGAAAAGGAGGGAAGATAAAATCTTTATTGAGGACTGTACGTTCTATGTTAAGCTAACGGGAATTCATGTATTATTCAATGTTTTTAGATCATCAGTACATACTGCATTATCATTAGAGGAAGAATAGACAAATGAGTATTATATGACTCAAAATCTCCTATCCACTTGTGCAAGATGTGTTAATCACAACACTGCAACATTTTCTAAAAGCAAGACATTAGGGGTGCTGGCCCCAGAATGACAAAGGCCACTGTTCGTCTTTTCTGAGTCTAACAGATGACTTCATTATATTCTTTTTATCCTCATTAGCTTTTTTTCTCCTTCCACATGAATTTTGGGTTTTTTCTTTTTTTTAATTGAGGTAACATTGGTTTATATTATATAAGTTTCATATGTATAACATTATATTTCTACTTCTGTATACGTTACAGCATGCTCACCACCAAAAATTTGGTTTAACTACATTGTCAAAGACTAAAAATAAAAAAAGGCAGTAACCTAGCAAAGTCAATTGGACTTTAATTTCTGAGCTGGTGTTTTATTTCAACTCAGTGTCCAGCATAGGTCCTGGCACATAATAACTAGGCACCCAATAAATGTGGAAGAAAATGAAAAGCAAAGGGAGAAGCACATTAGGAGGGCAAGAGATGGAATGGTGTGAATCCTGCTACAAAGGTCATTCAAATTCACAGATACATTGTTTTATATTCACTCATCAAGTCCCCGACCCCTGGAGCCTTCCGGTGGCTCCCCTTCCTCTAAGATCAGGCCCAATAGCTAAAAATGGCTCATGAACGTCTGCCTCAGCACCTCTAGAGCATCATGTCTCACCGCTCCTGCACCCATCAAACTCCCCATGGCTACACCTACTCCACTCTGCCCAGTTCCCCTAAATGCACCTTCTCTCTCCTCCGATCCCATACACATACCATGTCCTTTGCGTGAAGATTCTTGCCCTATCTTTACCTGGCTAAGCTCTATTCCTGGGTTCCAACTTAGAGGATGTTTCTTCTCTGGTCCTCAAAAACCGGGTTAGGAGGCCTCCACAGGGCCTGCACAGTACCCAGCAGAGAGGTTATCACTCTGCACAGCATCTGTTCCTGTCTTGCTCTGTCCGTCTACTGCCCCACCAGCAGGGAAACTTAGAGAGCTGTACCACTGCCTCCCTGGCCCAGAGCATGGCACAGATCAGGGCTCAATAAATATTTGCTGAATGAATGAAATTAAGTCTCTGTTTACAGGTGATCGTTATACAAAAGGAAGACCAGGAGAGACTACTACAAATGCATTAGAAATTGTAGCCAAATAGAAATATGAGACAGAACATCTGTGACATTAAAATGTAATTGGAAACTCTTTTCAATTTACAAAAATCTTATCCACACTCAAATTTTGCAGGGACTCTACTGCTAAAGTGAGATGTGGATGTACATACATTTGGATAGTATTTTCAATATAATGCACAATTTTGTCTTCCTCCTCTGTAAATGCATGTTACAATGTGTCCACTGGGACATTTCAAACTTCCCTGAAATGCTCTCATAAAGTAGACTAAAATCTCTACCTCACTTTGCCCATGTTCAGCAAGTTCAACTCAGGGCTAGGATTTGTATGTTTGAGTTCAAATTGGAAATAAGTAAGTCACATACTAGGCACAAAGACTATTACCACCCAGAAGCAACCACTGTCTCTTTCCAATGGTTTACATGACAATAAAATTTCCTTTGAGGAATATTTTAGTGATTTTCATTGAAGTAGGGAATCATAAAACTTGTGTCTGAGGACAATATTAACCTTTTAAAAACAATTCAACAATTTAAACATTAACTTTTAAATCTGATGTGTTTATTGCATTAAAATACTTCATTTTTTGCTGTTTCTAAACATAGTTAAAATACACCTACTACTATGTCATTTGGGATCAAAAAATCAAACGTTTTCTCTTAGAAACGGCAGCATTTTTCAAGGAACTAATAGTTACAATTGAGGCAAAAATATCTGTCTTGATGGAGCTGAGCAGTCATGTTAACACACTGCTAAATTCACTAATTTATCCCCAGTTCTGTGCTCCCCTTTTCTCACAGGAACCAGGTGAACAGCGTCTGAAAGAGTAAATCCATGAGGCGTGTTCCCCTTATCAAATGTTGGGGGTTGCAACTGCTTGCCTGGCAAAAGTACATGTTGTAAATAAGTGGGTAGTAAAACTCACACAAAGCCAAACAAAATCTGATACTTCCCACAGATGTCACAGTTCCAGGCGGGAGGAGAGGGAAAACCAAGTGTTTTCTCCTGCAAAACACCCACACAAAGCGGGGAGTATGTATAGCTCAGTGGTAGAGTGAATGCCTAGCATGCATGAGGTCCTGGGTTCAATATCCAGAACCTCCATTAAATAAATAAACCCAAGTGCCTCCTCCCATTAAAAAAAAAAAAAAACACCCACACAAATACTTTAAAGATTGCTGTGACAAGTTGAAAAGTATTAGGCCCCCCAAAGCCCTGAGCCAAGCTGAGCCCTTGTCTAAGGGTCAAGAAGACACTAAACAAAGACCCTTGGAAACAAGGAGGACTGTTCACTTCTTCTCCATCTGCTCCTTTGATCCTTGCACAGCCCAGCTGTGAGCTCACTGGTCTTCTGGGAATCTCGGGGCACCACTCACTTCACCTCCTTTGTCCCATGAACTGAGTACAGCATTTGCAGGAATTACTGCATGCATCAGCAGACACATGAACAGAACTCTTTGTTCCACAGAAACACAACTTTCCCTTTTCGGGTGAAGGTACCATCAGAAGTCAAGACAATCTAGCCTCATGGTTGTGCAGTATTTAAGCTATCACTGAGCTGGAGGTAAATCTGTACGCCTGCCTTTGCTAACCTGGATCAGACACAATTTTCCTCACCTCAAGTATCAGACACCACCTTCACATCAGGGAGACCATGGTGAGCCACACTAGAGCCCAAGCCTACTGAGCTCCCAGTCTTTCACTGTGGCTCACAGTGTCCTGTGTTGGCAAAAACCATTGTCAGGGAGCTGTTGGCAGCTCACCAGTGAAACTAGGAGAGGAGGGCAGCCCTCACTTTCCAGAACCCAGAAGCTGTGAAGAATTTCTCAAGCTCCCAATCTCAGCCTTAAAGTTGGTTCCCAGTACCCACTGGGATGAAAGCTCCATGTCTACCTTCCCTGCCTTGTTCATGACTGAACTGTCAGTGCCTTAGAATGGTACCTGGTACAAAGCAAACATACTGTAAATATGTGGTTGATGTTGCTGATGGATGATCTCATGCCCTGTTCAGAGATGCTGTGCTTCCCAATGTCTCTGTTCTCTCTGGTTTGTGCATTACAGACCTTCATGGGTAGTGTTCATTATGCTTTAGAGTCACTCTCAGAACATGAGCAAGAAAGTACACAGGGCTGAAAAGGGACTAACAACAACAACAACAACAACAACAACAACAACAACAAACGCCAAAGGCACTGAAGAAACTTTCCTGGAAACAGAAACACTGAAGATATAATGAAATATATGTTCTAATCCAAAGGCAGCTGTGGCTAGACGAATGCTCTCCCCAAAGCTGTCTACACCCTAATCCCCAGAACCTGTCAATCAGTTATATCACATGGTAAAGTGTACTCTACAGATGTAAGAGGTCATGAACATTAAAATAAGGAGATTTTCCTAGATGATCTGGATGGGTTCAGTCTAATCCCAACCCCTTAAATGCAAAAAACTTTCTCTGGCTGGAGGCATAGAGATGTGGCAGAAGGAAAAGTCAGGTTTAAAGCATGAGAGGGACTCAGCCCACCGTGGCTGGAGGGGAGCCATATGAAAATCAGGAGAAGGAATGCTGGCTGCCTCTAGGAGCAAAGACCAGCCCCCAGCAGAGAGCCAGTAAGAAAACAGGGACCTCAGTCCTACAACCTCAGGGAACTGAATTCAGCTACCAACTCGAATGAGCTCAGAAGCAGATTCATGTTCAGAGCCTCCAAAAAGGAATACAGCCCTGTGACCACCTTGATATGCAAGGTGTGAAAATTAGTACCTTCATTTTATGCAAGGTATAATTGAGGCATAAACATAAATAAGAATCTACAGGGTAAGAAGCCTTTGCAATATCTAAGCCAAGAATGCAGTTTTTCATTGAAATACTCTACAGGATTACTTTGCTTGTATGACTGATTCCTAACACTGATCTACAGAAAGATAATTTCTATCTTATCAGCCACTGTTTCAGCATATAATTTATATTACTCATAGCAATTAATACGACAGCCACCCTAATCAACACCTGGCTGTGAACTAACTGGTCTACCAAGCACAACCACAGCACAATGGGATGGGCTGTGATGTAGCTGACAGTTTTGACAGTGCATTTCCATGTCCTGATCATGGTAATTTTCCCAACTAGAGAGAGATTTTCAAGTTGAACCCAAGGTGGTGATTGTCAGATTATGAAGGCTGTACTATCATTCTACTTAAGAGCATAATGCAGACATTATATAACTAAAGGGATTTTACTGGGTTGTGCACACAATAGGTATTTAATGGATCAACAGAAATGAAATAATGAGTGGACACCAGAATAGATTACATCTTCTGAAAGCACCCCTCTTTCCAAAATTTGAACCATCCTGGTTGAAAGGGTGGACACTTCTGTCTTGCAGTGAAGTCAAGAAAAACAGCCAAAACGGTCCAAGTAAATGGTCTACCATTTGTAATAACCTTTGACCCTCTGTCTCACAACACAAAAAGTAACAGGCTGCAAATGTCTTCACAAATGAGCTTATATAACTATTAAGCCCAGTTATCTGGGGCTGCAAAACAGATCTTAAGCACTAGACCTAACTCCCTCACACTGACTGGGTCACCATCAACCCTGCCACAGAAGCATCAAAGAATTCAGTTTTACTACTACCTTCACCTCAAGCAGAAATTGTAGCATCAGGGTGCCAAGCAGGATGTAAGGACTCCTTGATGGTCAGTCAAGAACATAAACCCTGAGATGTGTTTCCAAGGTCACATTCTAGGGTGTGATCCAGGCACAGGGTCCAGAAATCAAACCTTCTTAGGACCCATCTCTCTACAGAGAAGTCATGGTGCACAAAGTCCCAGAGCATTCAATTTCTATTATAATGAGGAATATCTCTTTCCAGGCACATCCTTCTTCCAGGACTCTTTCCCTGGTTTTAGAAGAAACTACTGACCAATCAGGGAGCTCTGTGGTGACTAGGAAACCAGAACACCGGATGCTAGAGAATGTTGTTGGAGAGGCATGCCACCAGAGCTCACAGAAAACCCACAGAAAGAGACCTGTTCCGGAATTGCACGCAACACTGGTGAGCTGAACGTTCAGATTCACCTGCATTCTTGGATTAGGAATGAGAGTGCACTCTCGTGGACCGCTTCTCTAAACCATTGATTCCCAGTTGATGATCAGACTTTGTTGGGATTTATTTTTCTGCGAATGCTGTTTCGTCATTGATTAAGCTAATTTTTGAGTGTGCTCCCATCTAATTTCGGGGTTTTGTCACTGAGACATTTCAGTGTCTCCTGATAGGCTTTTGAAAATGAATAGATAACGATCTTCTCATTCATGGTTTTAAGACTTTTTTTTAATCTAGGGATTTCTTTCTTCATATGGACTCTTAACAGTATTAAAAACCCAAAAAAGCAGGTCTTCTCTGATTGAAGCAGGCACAAGGGACCCTTAGACTTGGACTTGGGGCCACACCCAACTCATTCTTCCCCAATTCAGCCTTGGGTAGATGGCCCAAAAGTTTGAAAGGACAGTTAGAATACCACTGAGCCAAATTATATTTCCAACTCCCAGTCAGCCTTACGTTTCTACAAAATCAACCACATTGCCCAAGGAAAAGGGTCACATTCCAAAAGCATTGGTGCTAGAAGCGCCTCCACACGGCAGGCCTGCTCACCAGGATCGGCTTCAGGATGTCCATGTTGGAACGGAGCCC
The DNA here is from genome assembly GCF_048773025.1 of Camelus bactrianus. NCBI lineage: Eukaryota > Metazoa > Chordata > Mammalia > Artiodactyla > Camelidae > Camelus > Camelus bactrianus. The sequence goes on from NC_133542.1 coordinate 53,140,386, forward strand.
TTGCTCTGCTGCATCCAGTTTCTCCCTTGGCAGGCTGCAAAGCCTGGAGATTTCCTGGTCACCAAGTTTAATCACCTCTCGTAATTTTGATTCGTTGCACAGATTGGTCAAATGTAACTGGTAGCCTTGCAGAAATACCTGGAAGCATTTCATGCAAAGAGAGAGAAGCAAAGCTGGATTACAAAGATAGGAAGCTGGATCCCTCAAGCCTCTTGGGGGACCTCACGTCAATACAGCCTTGAAGAATGGACACCACTGCAATAGCCCAATGCATCGGGGTCTCTAGCGAGCTTCGGGACGGATCCAGGCATGATCCTATAGGATACTTAACATCAGGATGTGATGTTTGACTCATCCTCCCCCACACTCTTGTCCTTGTGAAGGGAAATCCTGAGTCCAACTCTTTTTCTCAAAAGTAGGACATGTGATTCAGTGAATAGAAGTCTAAAGCCTGAACTTCTGAAGTCACTTTTATTAGAGAAAATAGAAAATTCTCATTACTTTGGAATGCATGAGATCTTAAACTGGAGCTGGGCTGAATTATGAAAAAAAAAAGGCATTTATACTATTTACATGTAGAGACAGATATTTAACTATTGCAAAGAACTATGTTCAAACAATTTCAGAGTTTGAAACTCTTCCTTTTACTTGTATCAGAGCAGAGTACTAGAAAGTCAAGCTCCTCTCATTGACAGGCCAATTCTAAGTCATTCTTATCTATTCATTATAGCCGAGAGAGCCTCTCTTTGTTTATTTAGTTAACTTTCCAGGCCTAACTAAACCGCACTTCTTCATATATGGTCCTTACTGTCCATGAGACAGCCAGTTCAGTAAGATGAGGGGCCTTGTTTTTCTTGCTCCCTTTGTGTCCACAGTGCTGGAACATATGGACAGTAAATATCTGTGGAATGAATGAATGGATGATTCAGACTCTTTATTACTCCATTATTACGTTGTCTGTTTGTTTCAATTAGTGCAGCCTGACCTGCTTATAGTGCAACCTAATGGGAGTGATGGACCCAGTGCCTCTTAAGACCCACCCAGCTTTCTAACACTGCAGAAACACTAGGCCTGCCGTGGTTTCTATTAAGTTTCTACCTACTGCCAGATACTCAAGCGCACTTCACTTTGCCTCCTGTTCCTAACTAGCCTTTGCTGCCAATCTCCCTTTAGTATCTGTGTTTAAGAACACTGACCGCACAGAGACTAATTACCATGTGAGGACCACCTCCATACTAAGGATGCCCCTTATTTTAAACTGATCGGATCAGACAGATAGGAGATTGGCAGGGGGGGCAATGGAAATCAGGCTAACAATTTTCATAAGCCTGCTGCCTTTGGCCCATCGCCCAACCACACAATTGGTAAACACAAGGCATATTTTCCTAGTTTCATAAGGGCAAGCAGTAAGCACATTTTTCTAATTTTAAAAATTCTAGATCATGTAAAGCAAAGATCTTATTTTCAGGCATAAATATTTCCACTAGTTCTGCTAACTGTAAAGACAAGCTAGTATGTAGACATGAGACAGGGTAAGGAAGCAGTTCCCCCTTTCTGCCAAAGAATGAACTTGAGATGCTTCTCTGAAAATCAATAACCATGCAATCAGGGTCTGCTGCACACTGCTCAGGAGTGGTGGGATACCTAATGATGCCAGAGGAAGTTTTTTAAAATCTAAGGTAAAATTCTATAGAAACACTAACATTACTTTCTGGTTTTATACATTTAAGAAAAAAAATAAACATTTTCTCCTTATATATCTTTCTTGTCTATCTATAAAGGATGCATTAAGTTTTTTTAAAATCCTCTGTCTTGGATTTTATAGACAGAGCTACTCCAGATCAATAATCCTCAACCCTAGTTATTGTCCCAGAACTGTGAATTTTTTTTAAAAAAATGTTTAATTCATCTTAACTTAAATTCGTCCCCTTTTCCGGGGGAAGTTATCTACAAGTGCCAACTGACAGGCAGGAAATCAGTTTTATTCCCACCGGCTGGCCCGTGACGCCAGGTTGTACACCCCACTCTCCGGATGGTTTGGCAACACCAGCCTGAGCAGGGAGGTAAAAACAGGTGAAGCTGCCTCTGAGCTAACAACCTCCTTCAGCACCATTACAAAGACTTGAGTTTATTCATTTCCTTCCCGGCTCTAGAACAATGTAATTGCCATCAGCCCCATCAGGGACGCCAAAGGGTGTAGCTTACCTTCCGGAGACTGACATTGGCCCCCAGCATTTTGTCCACAGTAGGCCTTGGCAGAGAGAGGTTGTGATGTAGGAATCCAGAGATGGTTTCATTGTCAACCAGGAAATCACGAAGCTTCAAGCCTGCTGGAGAAGTAGTGTTTTATTTTCACTTAATAAGTAACTCCAGAAAAAAAAAAAAAAAGTGCGCACAATGGAGCAGGTGGAGAAAAAGGTCATAATATTGACTGCCTCATTTTAAATCGATTGATAACCACAGGCCTCTGGCTTAAGCACACAGAGAAACAAGGTTCAGGGAGCTTGGCCTTATCAGCAGAAACATGAAAAGACTGCTTTCTGAAGGTGTGGAGTGTGACATTGCTGTACACACACACACACAGCCTTGTCTTGCTTTTCAAGGAAAAAGCCAGGTCTTTTAAATGCTCTCATCCAACCTACCTGAGGTTTGTGACCCTAACCCTACTGCTCCAGTCTCCCCAGTACCATCTCAAGCAGCGGAACTTGGAGATATTTAAAGCCTATTCCCACAAGCCCCAGGGGCTAATTTCCTCTTGATGCAGAACTGTGGTTCTCAAACTTGGGCGGGTATCAGAATCATCTGAAGGGACTGTGAAAACGGCTTGCTGGTGCCCTACCCCCAGAGTTTCTGATTCAGCGGGCCTGGGACAAAGCTGGAGGATTTGTATTTCTTTATTTTTTGTTGTTAACCATTCTTACAACTGAAGTATAGTCAGTTTACAATGTGTTAGTTCCAAATGTACAACAAAGTTATACACAACTTTATACACAGTTATACATACGCATTCTTTTCTGGATTCTTTTCCATTATAGGTTATTACAAGATATTATAGTCCCCTGTGCTCTACATAGGTCCTTGTTGTTTACCTATTTTATATATAGGAGTGTGTATCTGTTAATCCTAAACTCCTAGTTTATCCCCCCACCCCCTGCTCTCCTCTTTGGTAACCACAAGTTTGTCTGTGAGTCTGTTTCTGTTTTGTAAATAGGTTCATTTGTATTATTTTTTAGATTCCACATATAAGTGATCTCATATGATATTTTTCTCCGACTTACTTCACTTAATAGGATAACAAGCTAACAAGCTTCCAGGTGGTGCTGATGCAGCTGGTCTGGGGCCCACACTTTGAGAACCACAGGTGCAGAGCATTATGCATACCAAAGCACTTTCACAGGCATGGGTCTCATTTTAATTCCAAACATGGAACACATGATTCAGAGTTCTAAAACCCGGGTCTGCTGCGCTTTAAGAAAACGCATATGCATTTATTTTTAAAATCAACCCTACTAAATGACTGTATTTCTGCAGGGTTTCATACAGAATTCCTTTAAATAATAAGCCCTCCAAGTACATTTAGAAAGGGTTCCATTCCAATCCACTGTAGTGGAGCGGAAAAAGCAATTTTAGTCTCCAGAGTTGGAGGCTATGCCTAGTGGTGTTGCTTAGGAATTTCATATCATCTTTCTAAACCTCAGCTTTTTCTTGGTAGGGGCCCCCCTTACTGAAATGCTACCATTTTCCCTGCCATATTTTATTCAAGTGTTTACTTCTCCTTCTACCCTACCCCCTTAATAACCCAACTTCTTCTTTCAATAAAGAGAAAACCAGCTCATCATGAGCTCGTGACTGGGTAGTTATCATTGGCAGGTGGCAGCCCACAGGCCCGGGCACAAACTGACCTCTAGGGGCAAACCGGGCAAATTAAAATCACTTAACTGATGAGAAATAGAGGTTTGATCTAAAAACGGGGCCATGAGGTGAGACTTGAAGAGGATAGGAGTTAATCCTGGGAGCGAAGAGGGTGATGTGCACAGATAAAGTAGAAGGAGGGCCCAAATACACCCAGATTCTCATCAGTACTGCCTGATCCAGGCATGTTCTGCTCAAGCAAACTTTAATACTGCGGTGTTAGAGAAGGGATACACTGAGCAGGATTCACATCTCTAGGGAAACGATTTTCTGGCTACACCTTATCTGGAGAACCCCTAGTTATTCCTCACGACACACTCCAGAAGCTGGCCCCTGCCCAGCTGGTGTCCCTCCTGAGAACAGATGCTCCTGCTGACTGCCACCTGCCCGGTGCTCCCTTCACATACGATACTACATTCTCACCACCAGGTTCACTTCTGCAGTTGCCAAATCTCAGAGCAGCTAAGATTCACTTAGGGACCATGTTAAAATGCAGTTTCTTGGGCCTAATTCTCAGAGATACTGAAATATGGCCCTAGAATGAGGCCTTAAAAAAATCTACATTTTAGTAAGGCTCCCTTGTATTTCTAATGCAGGGGCCTGGGGACCATGCTTTTAGGAATGTTGTTTTGTTTGCATATTACCTCCACCAGACCAGGCCTCTGAGACACAGAACATGTTTTCTCTCCGTATCCTGGTGCCCAGATCAGGCAAAGCACTGCTGTTCAGTGAATGGTGGCTGGATAATAAGTACTAGGAGATGGCATTGGAGCTGGGAAGATTCCAGAAGTAAGTATCTGAGCAGCATCACAGGAGATTTCCTTTTAGCTGTGCAGGTCCAAGAAGGGCCCTGGGATATTAGGATGATCCCCAGACTGCACCCCAAAAGTAAACAGGACCCCTGGTCACTAGTAATATACTCCCAGGGACACAAATTGACACCCAGGATGTCCCAGGACCAGGCAGGGGTAAACAGGAATAAGGATAGGAAAGCTAGTGGCTTCAATTGAGGTCTGGTATGGAAAGCCAGACACTGATCACTGTGGGACAACAAAGCACCACACTGGGACTCAGAAAACCTGGGCTGTGTATCCATTTGTTTGCCAGGTCATTTCACCTTGCTGTGTCTCCACTGTCTCACCTATAAAGTGAGGTGCAAAAAGAACGACCTCTCTGAGCCCTGGACAGAATGGAATACACACATGAGCTTGACCCTCAGTGACCAGGCAAGTCACAGACCCCTCCTGAGGGTAAAAAGGCAGAGCAGCACACGGTCACTGTGCCAGTGAACTTCAGAACAGTCTCCTCCCTCCGCAGAAGGGAGGCTGGCCCTGGCTGCACACACACTGGGTCTGGGTCACGAGGGCGACACACTTGAGACCAGGGAGCACGCGCAGCACGTTTACAAGACATTTCTGTTATGTCAACTGGCTCTGAGGATGAGCACAGCTGGATGTGATCAAACTCCAGCCGCCTCTCAGTGAATCGCCTAGATGAGACAGAAGAACCAAGAGGCTGATTAAACAGTCAACAATCCTTGGCAGTGCACGTGCATGGGGTGGTGAGGTTGCCGGGCAGGGAGGCAGCAGGGAGGACCAAAGATCCATGGCTATGAAGAAATTGCATTCTTCTGGTCACATGGTTGCCACACACGTGGACTCAGATTCACACATCACCACCAACAAGCTGCAGACAGTGTGGACGCAGGAAGGCAATGCGGTCAGTGCACTGATTCTCTCAACCTTGGCTCATTAGACTCTCAGAGGGGGCCTGACAAATCTCTCAGTGCCCAGGCCACACACACACCCCCTTTCCCCAACAACTTCCAGGTGATCAGAACTTCTGGGGCTAAGACTAGGCATTCGAATTTTATAAAACTCCCCAGGGAGATTCCAGCCGAGTTTGGGAAACAACAGTGCGGGGAAAAGATCAGGGGTGTGGGACCAGAAAAACCTAATTTTGACGCTGGACTCTGCTGTTCGTGAACTGTGTGGCTTTGAGAAGTTCATTTTGCCTTTCTGAGCCCAAGATTGCTTACCTAAGCAGTAAGGATAACCGTGCCCACCTTTCAAAAGTAGGAGGATTAGAGAAATTTGCATGTAAAGCATGAATAGTGAGCAAAGGGCTCATGGTAGGTGCTCAAGAAATGGTAGTAACTTTGCGATTATTGAGAAGGGTATATTTCTCTCACTTTACCAGTGTGCCACAGTGAAGTGTAGAGAAAAGGGAAGAGCTCAGGCACTGCCCTCAAGGAACTTCCAAGGCTGACAAGGGAGACGAAGAAGCAAATCAACAGACAAAGCAGAAGGAGGGATGAGGAAGCCAGAGGAAGGCAGCTCATGGAAGCATTTGACCCCAGTGAGGCTTATCTGCAAGTGCAGGGGAGTCAAGCTGAAGGGGCTGAAGCCAAATTCTGAAAAAGATCAGAGAGCCACAAATTTCCAGAGGCTATGGCTGGTGAGGAGAGGACAGGAAGGCCTCCCATGATGGCAGGACCCAGGACACCCTGTAGACATAGTGCTGCGTACACAAGGTTCTCAATAAATGTTTCTGATGAATAAATAAATGTACAAGCAGATAAACATAGAGGAGATTCCTTAAAACCTAAGATTTTGCGGAACAGGATAGGAGAAGGAAGAGGACAAGGTATGGTATGAGGCCAGAGTAGGGTGACCTTGTACCTCTGGTCTAAGTTTGCTCCATTATGTTGTCGGCAGGGAAATGAGTGGAGAAGCCAAGAATATTGAGAAGGCCTGATGTCTGAAACAGCCCTTCACCTCTTGGCCTAGCTAACTCTGACCCCTTCTTTCTGACTTGGGCCATGAGTCATCTCCTCCAGGAAGCCTGCCCTGACTTCCCCGCTCTCAAGCTGGATCAGGTGGCCATACTCTGGGCCCTAAATGGCCTCCTATGCATGCTTCCCTCGATCTGCAGTTTTCTGAAATCACATCTTTCTCCCCAGAAGAACAGGAGTATCTGAGGGCCAAGACTTTGAAACTCCAAAACATGGCAGTGCCTGGCACAGAAGAGGCACCCCATAAATAGTGGGTGATGAAGGAATGAATGAACAAAAATGAGTGAATAAATTAACGAACTGAGGTGATCTGCTGCAGGTAGGGAAGAGTGAAACAGGATATGAGTGTGAAACAAACCAGGACAAGAAAGCACTAGAGTGACTCTAAGCCCCCTGAGCTGCATCAGCCCAGGTGAGGAAGATAGTCAGGTGAGTGGGAGCTGGAAGCAGGGCGTGGGACATGTCAATAACAGGATAAGTGGGGGTGACAACAGCATCTTCCTCACTGGGCTGAGCTAGGGGTTAAATGAGAAAATGCACCTGAAACGCCAGCATAATGCCTGGAACCCAGAAAAGTTCTCTATAAAGGCTGGCTAATACCATCATCACTTTCCGGAAAGACACCTCGTTAGCTTCATTGCTACTTTGACCCTGAAGCATATGCTTTCAGATTAGATAAGAGCACAGAAGTGACTCTGCCAACCAAGTCAATGTTGAATTTATGATCTAAGGTATGTGTGTGGGTGCTCATGTGCGTGTGTGTGCGTGCGTGTGTGTATGTGTCATGGATTCACCTGGCTGTGTTCCTGAATTATTGAATTTTTTCTGCTGATACTGTCTATAAGGTGAAGAAAAGGTCAAAGGTGACTAATTTGTCTATTCTGAACTTCGTAGAAGAATAAATAAACCTAGCATTTCACAGAGAACCCACGGGAATGATCACATCTATGGGATCACAGCAAGGATGGGCCAGGGTGGGCCAGGGTGGAAGATGACCAGTAAGAAAAACCAGTCTTTGGACAAAAGACAGAACATTTAGTGGAAAAGACAGTTGCTTACTTGGCCATTCAGCTTTGCTCACGGGAGCTGACATGCCCTTGGTTTTCTTATCGGTAGGTTCTTGTCTGTGTGGGTTGTAGAAGATGATCTCAGAGGTCTTCTCATCCTTGGCATTGAAAGGTACTCTTGGGGTAAAACTAAGCCAGCCCTCGACACGGCATCAGAAGATCTGAATGCAGGTCCCAGCTCTGTTGTTTCCATGAACCTCACTTTTCCCCTTCTCTGAATCTCTCTGGCCCTCAGTTTCCTTAGATGTAAGATGGGATTAATAACATTCACAGGGTGTGAAAACCGAGATCAAGAAAATGCCAAGTACTCTTTCAGAAGGAAAGAGCCCCGAGAGTTTTCGCAGGTAACTGAGAGGATACAGATGCTGTCAGAGAACATGGTCATCAGGCAGCAGGACCAGACACAAAATTAAACGTGAGTCCCTGCTGCCCACAGAGCAGACTGAGAGTCACCATCCAGAAAAGGCCCCAAGAGCATTTCTGCTACCCTCTCCCCCAAATGGACCAAAATCCACTCAACTCAGCCTCCTTGGTTTTACCCGGAGGTTTTGCCAAAGAAGGCCTGTCATTTTCCAGAGAGCTTTGCTTTGGGTGCCGGGGAGGATGGGCAAAGAAAAGAAGAAAAAAACCATTCAGGAGCTTGGAGTCTGAAGAACAAAACAAGTGAAATGTGTGTTTGTGGGCTGAGGACAAACAGGACAGAGTCCTCAGTTTCTTGCCAGTGCTCTGGGCCAGGTTTCCCTGAGCAGCAAGCTCAGGAAACACTTCACAGCAGGCGGGGAGCGGCGGTGGGCGGGAGAGGCACCGCACCAGGGGGATGCTCTCCTGGCCACGAAGCGTTCCTTCTGCTGCCTTCCAGCCGGCCTGAGTGCAGCGGAGGAGAAGGGGGCGGGGAAGGAGGGGGGAGGAGGCAGCGCAGCAGCGGCAGGAAGGCGGGGGAGGGAAGCCCGCAGCAGAGCCGGCCGGGTTACTCTCGGTCAGTGCCCTCCCGTCCCCAGCTCGGGTTTCAAGATCGCTGTCTTCTCTTTTGTTCAACATGAAAAGAAACCACAGCAATCATCTGCTCGAGAAGTGGGTGGAGAAGGCAAATGAGAAAAAAGGAGAAGTAGAGAAAGAGATCACGTCAGCTTCCAAGGCCCTGATACTTTTCTTTAAAGGACCGCAGGAGAGTCTCCCAGCCCTGACCCGCGGCCAGACTCTCACTCCTGGCTTTACTCAGCCTAAGTCGGGCCTCATCAAGCAGACCTCGAACATTTCTTTGCCAGAAAAGGGGTGGGAACCAACAGACTCAGGTGGCTTCTGGCGAACTTTTTTGTTGTTTCGGTTTGTCTTCCTGATGCTAGGTCTCCACTTTCCCCTTCAAGGATAGCTCCGCCTGCTTCACCCAGATGGCTGGACCCTTTCTGGGAAAACAAGGGCTTCTTGGGGAAGCGCAGGGCTCTGGAGAAGGGGGTAAGGCAAGGCCACCTGGCTGCTCCCTGAGCCGGGAGCCTGGGGTACACACAGCCTAGGGGCCTCCCTGCTGTTCATCTGGCCCTGGGGCTCCTAACCTAGGAGACAGCTCCTTCTCTGCAACGAGGGCTTGCTGAGGGACGCCAAGACACACCTAAAAGATCCCAGATTCTGGAGTCTGGCTAAACTGGTTCATATCTCAGTTCCAGAATTTTCCAGTGATGTGGCCTTAGACAAGTCACTTAGGCTCTCTGAGCCTGCATTTTACTCTAAATGGAGGTTGACCTCACTAGGGCTGTGGGTTAGGTAAACACTAATGACACTAAGTGTGTGGAGTACCCTGGATACTGACTCACACACACTGCAAGAGAAAATATAAGCTGAAAAATTGAACAAGTTCAAAACAAGTTAATAAGGTCTTGGATGACACTTATGTGAAGAGTTCCACAGAAAAACCAGAATATTTAGAATTAACCCCTATATGGGTTATGCTTCCTGAACCCTTTGAGGCAAGTACCAGGGAAGCCAGGGTCTTCTCTGGAGACCAATGGGAGCGTCACAACCGAGGAACCACATATTCCTCATTCTACATGTAATGAAACTTGCATTAGTTCAACAAACTTCTAAATAGCTATTGAACCCAAAACACTAGAGCTATGGTTCAAAGTAGCAGTACTTCTTGGAGCTCCTGAAGGCAGGAGCCTGTAGGAAAAGAGATGCTGTATAAAGATATGATCCCTGCCCTTGCCTTCCAAGAGGAGATGGACAGAGGGTTAGGTGAGCAGAACAGTGAGCCTCCAGCCCTCTCTGCTGCTCCATAATCACTCATCATTAAAATCGGGGGATGGAAAGAGACATGACATGTCTTTCCCAGATCCAGCTACTAAGGCGACAGCATACCTATGTCTTACTAAGAAGTGGACAAGGTGGGAGAGGTTGTCAGTGGCCCCTGAAACAAAGACTGACATCAGCTGGACCCTAAAGATCCAGTGGGGGCTGTGGCCCCAGAGGGAGAGGGTGGACTGTTCACGCTGGCCAGGAGCTCCCTGAATGCAGAGCGGGTGGTGGACACAGTCGGGCTGGCTTAGGGAGCCCAGAAGGAAAGGAAAGGTAACACTGAGGAGGTAGCACTGGCCCCAGTGAGTTCTGGAGAAAGAGAGGAAGAGACAAGGAACTGACATTAGACAAAGCAAGAAAACAGCTGGGACATCTCTGCGTTTGCTTTTCTGCGTCTCAGTGCAACCATGATTAAGAGGGCTAGAAAAGGGAAGCTTTCGAGGAGAAACAAACTGGACTCCCAAATTGCTCTTTGCCACCCACAAGGTACATAAATCTCATGCTGGAAAAGCAAGGGACATGAAACACTGTACTCGATGTTAACAATCCAAACTCTTTAAAGGCAATCATATTGTGTGGTACATGCCATCCTGTAATTGAGTACAATTGTGTTTTCTATTCTTGTCTGGGTAAAGCTGACCTTTGATTCCCTTTAGTTTCAACACAGCAGTACAGAACTGCATCCCTCTGACGGCAGCCCAGCCGGGCCCTACCCTGGAAGGAAACCAACAGCCTGGGCTTTGAGACACTGCCTGCCTTTGACAGGTCTGGGAAACTTTCAAAATATGAAACACTAAGGCCCCCAACTAGAACTTCTGATAAGTGCACATGGACCGGAATTGCAATCACCCAAAGATTTCACGGAATTTCCAGTTTGATGACATAACGCTGACACATATGTCATCTGATCTCCCAGGATGATCCACGGGCCCACAAGAACAGAAAACAAAGTTGGAGGCTGCAGCCTCAACTTCAGCAGCAGCCCACATGGAAGGAAGGGGTTCAGGCAGGGAAGGAGAAGTGGCGGTGAGTCACAGGATATTCTTTTTAAACAAGCCTTGGGGAACGTTCCACCCATGCCTGTTACCCATGAAGCCAGGAAGTGGAGGAAATCTGGCAGTTCTCTTGGAAGCCCTTGTCTCCTCTCTGATCCCAGCCCATCCATGCCCAGTACCCTGAGACCTGGGAAAAATTCTGGCTACTCTGGGCTGCTCCCTTTCAGCTGTAATAACATGCAAGCCGAGTATGAAAGTCTGGAGTTCTAGTCCTATTCCTGCCCTTTGCCAGCTGTGCTTCCTTAGGCAAGTTACTTAGCCTTTCTGAACTTCCGCTCCTTTATGTGCACAAAAAGGAACAAAATTCTCTGCTTCACATGATGGTTGTGCAATGAACTGTAGTACAAGCCTGGTGCTCACGACATGCCTGATACTGTGCTAACTGCTTTATGATTAGTATCTCATTACTCCTCACAGCATCCCTAAGAGAGGATTGGTTATCTCCATCCTGAGGAAACAGACACAGAGATGCTACAGAATTATCTGAGGTCATCCAGCTGGTAAACAGCAGAGCCAGGACCTGAACCAAGGCAGTCTGGCTGCCAAGTGGTACCGCCCCAGTGGATGTTTACAACGTGATAATTTTACAACCCTTTCCCTCAACTCCCTGCTACAGCCAACTACCTTGCCATGTCACCAAAGCCTGCCCTGCCCTCAGGGGATCAAATCTTTCTGACTTTCAAAGATCAAAAGAGAATCAAAGGTCCATACATTGAGTTCTCAGAATTATCAGTAAACCAGCAGCCAGAAACTTACAATCCGCTTCCCTAAGTAAAATCCAGCATAACCCTCAGGACTTAGTTCACAAAAGTCTTGGTCAGAGCCATATCAAAAAGGCCAAACAAGCCAGATCTGAACCCTGAATATACAGAAAATGACAGCCATGCCACTGACACTCAAAAATCTAGCCAAAGGAATGGAGAAACTCAAGACCCACGTTGGGGTGTCAGGATGTCTGCAGCACTGCCCTGGATCTCCCCTCCAGTCCTTCCCCTTTCCAACCCCCGACCTCAGCGATCTGGGATGTCTTCCAAAGGGACATCTCCAGCCCAGTGACAAAATGCCCAAATCTTCCTTGCTCTTTCCTGGCAAAGTTCTCATAAGCTTCAGAGGTCTCTACATTCTGGAAAGAAAGCATTACAGAAGCCCCTGAATCAGGGGCTGTGGGAGGCCAGCTGTAACCCTAGTCCCCCTCGGGGGAAGCTGAGTTAAAGTACTCAACTTCAGGTAGTTCTCCTGAGGAGTGCCATTCACAGGGATGATGGCACATGAGGCATCCTCAGAAATGTGTGGTCTTGTGGCCTTAAGTACAGCCTGAAAGCTCTCCCTTAACTGCCCCACTACCTGGCTTGGCCCAATTTAGCAGGTCCAGAAAAATGATCTGAAGTCCCCCAGAGCACCTCCTGGGCTTCTAGTAAAAGACACTGGTGGAGCTGTAATTTGAGACGGGGCTAGATATGTACAGAGCAAAGATCTTGGCTGAGAATGAAAGTTGCTGAGTTCCATGCACAGGGGAGATTGGGGGTCTGGCACCCAGCCACACCACAGAACCCACAGCTCTGTCCGTTGGGCCAGGCCACAGCTGATAAAGACAGAGAACTCTCATAGCACCCCCACCAGCCAGGGAATTGTCCTTGGAGCAGCAGAAGTAATGGTGAGGCTGAGGGAGCCGTCATGGGATGAAGCAGTAGATAAGAGCCCAGCTCCCTGGGGGAGTTAGGGGACCTCTTGCAGCGGGTGTGAGGAGAGCCCGCCCCAGGAAGGCAAGAAGCCTCAGCCCCAGGATGTGCACTTCCCAACTTTCAGCCAAGCAGGAAGCTCTGCCCGCCACATATGGGGCCATCTCAAGAGGGGCCTGGGCCCCCAGTGCCTCCTAGAGAGGAAGGAGGGTCTGCAGTCCAGACTCCAGGATTCAGGAGAGAAGCCGGGCACTGGGGCGAAGTGGATGTTTGAGCAGAAATGTTCGGCAGGAAGCAGGCTAATGAGCCCGTCAGGTGTCACGAGGACGGCATTTAAGTAGCTCTAAAGGGAATAAGCAGTAAAGGCAGAGAAGCAGAGCCCGGTCCTGATCTGAGCATCACTGGCCCCATCCGGAAGGCCTTAGTGCTGCGGGTCTGCTGACCACTAGGTCGGTTGGTCGGAAAACGCCAGGACCCCAGTGAGGAGGCAGCAGGCGTGGGGTGGTGAGCAAGCCTGGAGGGCGGGGTGCAGGAGGAGGCTGAGGACAGAGGTGCTTCTTCCCGTCTCCCCAGGCCTCTGGCAGGGGCAGCTGCACGTGTGTGATGCCTGGAGTCGACACGGTTTGAGGGGGACTCTCTTTAAGAAAAAGGATATTTTCTTAAAATCCTACTTCGGCACTTTTTGATTGCTGGATCTCTACCAGGGCCTTAGAAGGGGGCTAGGAAAGTGGGACTTCTTCAGCTTCTCAGGAAATCCACTTCAAGCCTCTGTGTTCACAGCAGCCCTTCCAGTCAAGTTCTGGAAGGTAAACCTTGTGAAAGAAATAAACCAAGACTGTTCTTAAGAACTTCTGTCATTAATTTTAATTGAGACCCCCACTGACTTGGGTTCACATATAGGGATCAACTGGAAAATGACATATACTGGGATTTTATACTTTTTAAAGTGCTTTCACTTGACCCTTTAAATACTCTGTGAAGGAGAAAGGGCAGGTATCTTCATTCCATAAAGATCCACTGACTGCTTACCATGGGCCTGATTGTACTGTCCTACCTTGCGGACATGTGGGACAGAGCCATAAACAAAGTCCAGCCCTGCCCTCAGGGGACTATAGGCAGGGGACAGATCACATCCCCAGTTAGTCCCAGGGGGATCCTCCATCCAAGTACTGACCAAGTTTTCAAGGTGAAACATATTCAGATTGTTTCGTCAAAGTCCCAATTTTGAGGCAAGGAAAGTTGAGGCCCAGCGAGGTTGAACAGATTGGAAAAGTCACATAGTCAGCCAGCAACAGAAAGGGAGGTAAACTAATCAGATTAAGTGCAGGTCAACTATGTGCTAGGACCTTGCTCTCAGTCATCCACGATACCATCTGATCTAGTGCTTGACAACCTGCAGGGCAGCTAATCTCTATCTTCCAGGTAAACTGAAGGTCAGGACGAATCAAAACACGCCCAAGGTCCACACTTAATGACGAACAGAATGTTCCCCAAATGAGTCTTCCTGTGAGGGGCAGCAAAGTCAGCAAAGACCTAGTTCACCATCTTGGTGACGTCACTCCCCCAAAACGAATCTTAAGACAAAGCCCAAAATTCCTTCTCTTACAACAGCACTTGCAAATCTTCAGTCATCTACAAACTACTCACAAGTTTCACCACATCCACAAAAAAGTATGTCTGCTTTAAATTAACTTTAATTTTTTTTCCTATTTAACATCCTCTGGAACAGTAATACCCATGAAACTGCAATGTGATGTGGGTTAAAATTCGAAGCTGTCATCTCTGTACTGCTGGAAGTCATCTCGGATACCACACAAGGCTCGCTCGGAGAAACACTCCTTCCTGCCAGGCTGCATCTCACAGACACAGAATCTAAACCTGTCACTTTCTCTAGAGTTTTTGAGAATATGTGCCACTTTTACATTTCTTTTCGATTGTAGTCATGATAGCAACTTAAGAAGAACGAGTGCTCCCCACTTTGACTCCCAAACTTTGATTTAGCCCCTACTCAGCCTGGGGGGTTGTGGGTTTAGGAAGAAAATAATAAAATGTCCCAAAAGTTCCAGTGATGAGAAAACTGGGTAAGACCACCCTGTAAAGCTTCCTATGTGAGTTTCTTAACTAGGATGGTTTCAAGGATAATTAGATCTGTCTCTGACTTAACTCTTAAAACTGGAGGTCTTCCCATTTGGAGGATTAGTAGAACAGCACAAGAGAGCACTGCTCTCTACTAAGAGCACCGCACAGGGCAGTGGAGCTTTAGCTGGGTCCCTTTCCTGGAACATCCCTCCAGTGGCTGCGCAAACTTGGGAAACTCCCCCCCCCCAATCTCCAATCACAGTCTTTTCTAGAACAGACGTTCCATATGGACAGGGGCCATATGCGTTTTGTACTCTTCTGTGTCCCAGCACCTAGAACAGTGGTTGGGACATATTAGATGTTCAATAAATACTGGCTGAATGTTTGAACCAATCCACCCTTTTATCTATAAATGAACTAAGTGGCCTCTAAGAGCCTATCCAACCAGTGGAAAGGAAACAATGCCCTAGCCCGGCAAACCATGGGACTAGAAGAGAGCAGAGACTCCCTGTCCACAAATTACCTGTGGACAGTCCAACGATTCAGCAGATGGAAGTGGAAGGAAAGAACAAAGAAGATAAGTCCTCTAGCCAGATCACAGACGCAGGAGCCCAGGGGCCCAGCACGGATGACAACGTGGGCTGGGAGATCTGTAAAGGCCTGAATGGCCCTGTCCAAACAGGTTGTGAGTCTCCAGTGGCCTGATCCAAACCTCAAGCCTTGGTTCCACAGCCAGCAGCAACTTGGATGAGAACAAAGAGAGCTATTTATCAAATTCCTGCACAACAGGCAACAACAATATAATACACAGCAGAACCAGTAGGATGAAGCAACGCAGGGACTCTAGCCATGTAAAATAGAAAAGAGAGATTTTCTCCCTTTAGGCTTAAAAAGCCAACAGCACAGTTCGGAGAACAAGTCATCTGCCATACCGAGTATTTAAAAGGCTCTGCAGTTTGAGTTGACTGCACATGGAATATGAGTCAACAGTGTGACATGGATGCCAGGAAGCCTCCTGCAATCTCAGATTGCGTTAACAGAAATAGGGGGCTCAGAACAAGAGAGGCAAAAGTCCCTTTCTGCTCTGTGCTGGAAGACCGTTGTAATTTCTGATCAACTTCGAGAAAGACACAGACACAGTGAAACACAGCCAACCAGAGGAGAGGCAGAGATGGGAGGACAGGGAAGGGGCCACATTCCAGAAGAGGAATGGAGGACATGTATCCTAGAAAAAGGAAAGGCTTCGGAAGAGAAGGGAAAACACACAAGAGCTGTCTTTAAACATCTGAAGGGAACTAGACGAGCCTCAGTCTCTGGAAGGTACAGCAAACCAGTGAATACTGTCTGATAATCAGAGCTGCCAATACCCAAAATGAGCTGCCATGTGAGAGGCAGGTCCCCGCCTTGGGAACTGGGTGTGTGGAAGGTAGGAAAGGTTGATGAGGGCAGGGCTCTGGACCAAGGATCCTTCCCTTCCTGACAGCGACACTGCAAGAGAGCAGAGCCCACTGCGCTGTGAGCAGGGCTGTTGTGCAGATAAACAGAGGTCTCTAAGCGGAAGCCACACTGACATATCCAGCCTCGGACTCTCTCTGACAGCTAGAGTGCTATTCAAATTCAGCAAAGAGCTACTGACTTCACCTCAGAAGAAGCCATGTTTCTGTGAGTTTCCCTCTGGACTGAGGCCTGGCTCAGTGCTGCAAGACAGGCAAAGCAAGGTGGAAGCATTTAAGAAGTAGCTGCAGGGCAGATAAGGGAACTTACTGGGTGAACGGAGAGTTCAGCAAATAGAGACAATCAAAATCAGAGATCTCTCTTTGGAGCTGTGCAGATAACGTTTTCTGAGCACAGGTTTGGTTTCTCTGCTCCATCCTAACTCATGTCTCTGGTTGCTGTGTGTCTAGGGAAGTCTCCACCGAGATCTGAAACTCTGCGTAACAACTTACCCACCATCAAAAGTGTTTCTCCAGCCGTGCAGTGGAGAGGCAAAGACCGAGGCAGGGTGCTCAGGAATGCATCACTGACACGCAGGAATAATAGTTGCTCCTTTTTATTGAACATCTACTGTGTGCCGGACATCATGTTAGGGTTTACATTTTACATTACAAGCTACCTGTTATTTATAGCTGAAAAAATCAAGACTCAGAGAGGTTGAACGGCTTGGCCAAGACAGCAGCACTCCAAAATAATCACAGCCCACGTTCACAGAGTGCTCCTACATGCCAGGAGCACTTTTTTGACAATTAAATGTTTCATCTCCTTCACTCCCCACAACAATCCTATGAGCTAGGTTTCTCCACTTTACAGATGAGAAGAGTGGCCCACAAGCACCTAAAGGACTTACAGAGTCACCAAGCTACAAAGTAATACATCGTAGCACTCTGTCCTCTGGGTCACACTGTCTCCACAGTAGGAGAAACAACCCTAGCTCTGCCTCTGGTCCACCAGGCAGGGGACCCCCAGTAGATCGGGAAGGACGATGTTTTGACTGGTGGTTGCGACTTCTGTGTCCTATGCTGGGACAGGCACACATGTGCAGGACAGGGCCCTGCATCTGGGGGTGGTCTGGCTGGGCACTCCTCAAAGCTGACCCAGGAGCCCAAGGGGGGCCACATCTGCCCCGATGTGAAACGACCCCCCACCCCCACCCCGCACCACCCCACACTCAGCTTGGCCTCCCTTTGTCGGCAGGTCCCACGCTGCCCGCTGCCTCTTTTCCTGCCCAGGGAAAGCACAGTCCCACTCCCCAAGAGACAGCTCCAGCCCAAGTCTGGTTTAAACTCTAGCACTTAACACCATTTCTTCTTTTGCCAAGTGGATCGCAAGCTGGGAAGCGCCTCAGCAAAAGCCGGCCTACCTCATCCCTCCCCAGACACTGAACTAAGTAAAAAAACTACTTTCCTAGAACAGTAGTGGCGGCTGACTCGTGATGGAAGCAATTTACCACTCACACTGTTTAGAACCACCGGCGCATAGACTGCTTCAGTTAGTTTCATTATTGTTCGTAAACTCTCTACAGAGCACGCACGCCATCACTGCCTGCACCCGGGCCGGCTCCCACCACCCTCTACTCCACGAGTGACTTCTGCAGCCAGTGCCCGGCCAGCAAGCTGCCTGCTCTCAGACACTTCCAGGCGGCATGCCACAAACTGCCCACGCACTCCCCGCATCAGAGATGCAGATGTCACTTTTTAAAGATCAGAGTTCAAATGCCCATCAAACTAAATCAAATGACTCGGGGGAAGATGAACTGCATTTTCCTTTGAGAAATGAATGCTTATCTTTCACTTTTCCAAATCAAGTTGCAACTGTAATTGCTCTTGTATGCACAGAAGTATCCTCTATCTATAAATGTGCCCATTCGCTGCAACCATATGGCCAATTCCAAAAAAACTGAGGTTGGCAGCAACTCGCACCCCTAACTGTCCTAATGCCAGGCCTGTGCCATCTCTCTATGGGGGATTTTCTTCTGCATCCCCCGGAGGCCAGCACACTCACTGTCTTCCTAGTTTCTTCTCAAATACATCCTGCAGAGAAGCCTTACAGCCCAGCCACTGAGGGAAAAAAAATCCCATAGGGAGGAGCTAAAAGAAACACCAGGCCGCCTGGGCTGCTGTCTCTCCTCTGTGCAGGTTAATTTCCAGTTATGAACCAATTCACAGAAGGCGTGTGCTTACGTGAGCTGGAACGCTCGATCTGGTACAAGGTTCTCAGAACTTTGTGGATGTCCTTCATGCTGGTGTCTCTCTGGCTATACAAAAGAAGCCGGCGAGCATCTGAGAACAGGCGAGACACACTGTGGGGGGTGCAAGAAAAGTAGAAAAGCTCTGGTTAGACCAGCTGCCTGTCCAGCTTGAAGAAAGTACCTGCCAGGAAGACCCAGCCTGGCCACTGGCTCCTCCATGGGCCAGCCCTGACCTAATCCTGCCCCCACACCCAGCTTCACAGACACCCAATGCTCCCAACCACCCACCCACCAGCCCTACCCCAAGAGCTCCTCCTCTGTGTCCACACAACCAAACCCTACCAGCATTCAAAGTCCAGCCCACGTGCCTCCTCTCCAGGAAGCCTGCCCTCTCTCTCTCTCTCTCTCTCTCTCACACACACATGCACACACACACACACACACACGCACACACACACACACACGCACACACCAGCCCCCAGGACCAACTTATCCATGAGATGCAGCAAGCACAGTGCCCAGAGCCCGAGACACTCTAAGGGCTTCACAAAAATTTTACATTTCTTTTATAATCAAAATGAAGAACAAAATTCAGAAATTCAGAATGAATATATATGATAATGAATCCAGTCTGAATTATACTCCCCTTTATACCAACACAGTTACAAAATAAAATTTTTAATAGTTTTGCATGAAAGAAGGGGTCCATGAAAGCCACGAAGCCTAAGGTCCATGAACATCAGAACAGGGTCCTGCCTGCTCAGTGGCAGCTTCCTCAGAACCGTCTTGCTCCATCTCCTGTAGTCCCCAGGCCATTCCACCTCATGTCATGATCTCACACGCCAAGATTCTTCAATGGCTCATACAAAGGCAAAGAAAACAACATCCTGGCCCTCAGGGAGCTCACACCCAGGGATGAGAAAGAGCTGCAGACGGCGGGGCGTTGCATTAGGAAGGACCAAACTCCCCCAGCTTTAGCTGTGAGCTCCCGGAGGGCAGGCCCCTCCCTCTGCACATCTCTGGCCCCCCAGCTCCTAGACCAGCCGTTTTCCACACAAATAAATGTTTGCCAAATGAGTGTTTGCTAATGAACGGATGAAGCTGATGTGCTGTGTCTCCCTTCTCTACTTACCCACCAGATTTTGGAGGAACAGCCCCCAGCCACAGCACTTTGAGCTACATAATGTTACTCCTAAAATGCACCAAAGTGAGGTCACCCAGTCTTACATCGGACTTTATCACACAAGCCTTCCCAAAAGCAGCTTCACTCAAATCCAGCCATTCAAAATTCTCTGGAGGTTGAGAAGGGAAGGAAAAGTATTAATGGACAAGTCTGGGAAAGAAAACCTGATCTGGTACTTACATGGATTTGTTAAAGTTTCCAACAACCCCGGGAGCCTCACCAGGAGTCGGATAACGGAAACAGGGGTTATTGGCATTACAGATAATCCCCTGAACCCAAGGAAGTGTTCCTGCAGAGGGCATGGCTTTGTTTGGGAAGTGGCCTGTTGAAATCAAAGAGAAGAAAAACACAAGGAGAGACATTAATTCTTTGAAGGCTCTGGGATTGCTAGGCACCTTTATCTCTTTTGGTTCCATCCAAACACTACTCCATCCCAAATCTGTCTGTCCCTTTCCCAACATCCCAGAGACCTGCCACCACTGGACTAAGCCCACCCTGAGCTGGAAATATGGCATTAGATAGCAGTTCTGAATCTACTTGGCATCATCTGTAGGATGGGATTCCTAACAGCAGCCTTGGGACAGTGACAAGAGGAGCAGATTCAACCATACAGAGACGGTACCTGGAGGGCAGCAAGTATCAATCCTCAGGCGTCCATCTTTCCCACCCACCTCACCTTTCAGGGACATAGAGGCGCCCCAGCAATGGCGTAACCCAGTTCCTTCACACTCCAAGGAAGAAACTATGGCAAGATAAAGCGGCTGATGAAAAGCACTCAGGGCGTCAGTGGGCAGGGCTGGGAGTGGAACCCACATTTCTGTGATCCCAATCCGTGCTTCTCCCCTTACACCTCCTCCGTCTGCTAGCTCTTCTCAGCCCCCTCTGGTACTGTCCTCTGTTGTCCAAACATACATTAGTTTCACCTTTTCCACCAGCTCCCAAGTTCCTCAAAGGCACAGACCATCTGATGCCGTCTGTGAAGCTACACAAGTTGTTGCTGTTTCTTCACTCATCAGAACGTGAGCCCCAGCCAACAAGTCATCTCCTCCCTCTCCTTCCCCTTCATTATGGAGGAGCCTCTTATGAGCAGCAGGACTGGGTGTACTGGGGCTGGTCCGAAGTGTCAAAGGCACAGTTTGGTTTGTGGACATCAGCCATGGGGTGGCTTAAGAAGATCCAGATAAATGTGTCCTGGAACCAGGGGCTCTTAACCTGAGACCTGGCACATGTGAATACCTGTCAACCCAAAACTCTTACTGTATTCTCAGGGTTATCTGTGACCCTTAAGACTTAGCAACCATTAGGAACCATGGCTCCAGGAGTGAAGAGCCAGCGCTTCACAGGCTTTCGGGTCAGACCAACGGGGCTTCAATCCAGTCCCTGCAACTCGCTAGGCAAGAACTTTAGCCAAGTTGCTGAACCCCTAACCCTCAATTTCCTCATCTATAAAATGGTGATTAAAATACAGCCTCTTTCACAGATCTGCAGTGAGCAGTACATGAGTTTTTACAAGCAAAGCATGTAGCAGAGTCCCTGGCACAGGGTGCAGGCTCCCTGAATGGGCTGTGAGGGTGACAGAGGCCCCAGGGCGCTGAACCTACAACAGTACAGACTCTGCTCATGCCCCGCCAAGAACACTCTTTCCATCTTATGGCTACCACCTCCCTCCAAGGCAGGAGCCCCTTTTCATTCAGCTTACTATTTTCATGCAAATGTGCTCACAGAGTCTCCCGGAAGTTAAGCCACGGCCAGGACTTAACTACATTTTGCACTTCAGTATCGGGGTCCTTCTATCTGTCTTGTTCTTCTATCCCTAGTCCAACCAGAGAGGTAACACTCAAAGCAAGAAGGTAACAAGATCTGGTCGCTGTTGCCACTCTCTGCAGGGACTCTGGCTTGTTGAACATTTACTCAGTTAACCCCCTTATCTTCCTGTTAATAGTTCAAGGAAAACCAAACAAGGTCCCTTGCCTAAGTCAGCTGCTCCTCATTCAGGGGAGATTTATGTAACCCAACCAAAGACTCAAAGAACCAAAGGATTCTCTCCTTTAGCATCCAGGAAATACTGGCACCAAGACAGGGTGATGTTCGTCCAGGCTATACCTTTGTGGGTGAAGCAAAGACCCCTCCTGGTATGTTGTGCCCCACCTAATTTGCAAACAAAAACAGGATGAGGACTTGGCATTGGGTGCATAATCCAACAGCCTAATGAACTCTCAGGATCCAGGGACATGATTAGGACCTTGATGGCTCTGTGTCAAGACTTATAGGGAAGAATTACACATGAATCCTTTGTTTACAGAGACATCTCTGCAAGCTTTGCCTAAGTTCTCTGCCTTTTCAGCTGAGCCTCTAGAAGGTGGTGAGAATAGGAAGTAAGTTTGCAAGAAATGCATAGATTGAGGGTAAAAGTCTTATCTGTCTTCCATAGGTATAAGAATTTTAGGGGGAGGGTATAGCTCAAGTGGTAGAGTACATGCTTAGCATACACAAGGTCCTGGGTTCAATCCCCAGTACCTCCTCGAAAAATAAATATATAAGTAAACCTAATTATCTCCCCTCAAAAATAAATAAATAAATAAATAAATAAATAAATAAATAAATTTTTTTAAAGGAGAAAAAAAAAGAATTTTACATTTCTGAGAATCTATGATCTAGATGCAGAGAGATCTGGGTCAGAATTCAATGATGTGCCCAAGATCACAACCTCAGCAAGTGGCAGAGCCAGGATCCAAACCAACCCCAATTTGTCTGATACCAAAGTCTGCACTATTTCCACTACACCACCTTGCCTCCTTGAGATAATTCCAAAGAAAGAATAGCCCAGCAGATGAAAAAGCTGAGTTTCCCCTAAAATGTTTATTTCAATGGGGCTTAGGGTGATGCTTATATAAAATCAAATACGCATTTGCTCATCAGTCTTTTGGGATCCAAGCAAGAAAGCAGAATTACCTCCCAGGCCTACAAACTGAGTGTACATTTCATTGTATGCTCACGCTTTTCCTTTTTGGTGAAATTAGAAAATCACATCGGATAGAACCTTTTGAGGTCTCATGGGTTCTTTTTAAACTTGAATATGCATAATGTGTACCAGCAAATTAGCAGGTAAGTAACTGCCACTGTGTGCCCTGAGAGACATGGGACGAGACCAAGAACACAATTCAAAGGTGATCCCAGCCCCATCTCTTCCCTAAAGGACTGTATCCTGCCTGCCTATGGGGCTGGCGGGGTGAGGATGGAGCTAGTTAATGACAGGAAAAGTCATTGGGGCCATGGATCAGAGGTCCCAGCTAAACCTCCCCCATAAATGTTGAACCTTTAGCCTGGGACAGTTTTGCAGTGTTAATACATCCAGCAAGCCCAGGCAGGAGAGGAAGACTGATTGAGGATAACACTCACGACAACCATATGAGGGCAGAAACTATTATTCCCCTTTGATAGAGATGAGGAAACTCAGGTGCAGAGACGCTAAGTCACTTGCCCAAGGTGACATTATCTGTGTTGAAGCCAGGATTCAAATCCAGGTAACCTGGCATCTAGAGCTTGTGTTCTTGGCCACTACTGTATTTTCTATGCTCACTGAAAAGGCCCTCCTCAAAACCCATGACTGGGAGTCCGATGACCTGAGCTTTATTTCGTCACTGTCACT
Organism: Camelus bactrianus; assembly: GCF_048773025.1. Classification (NCBI taxonomy): domain Eukaryota; kingdom Metazoa; phylum Chordata; class Mammalia; order Artiodactyla; family Camelidae; genus Camelus; species Camelus bactrianus. The sequence goes on from NC_133542.1 coordinate 53,163,778, forward strand.
TATTAGATATATGATCTCAGACAAATCCCGGCACTTCTCTGAGCCCCAATTAGTTACCTAGAAATTAAAGCAAATGATAACAACAACAAAGTCCATTATTCAAAGTTGCTATGAGAATCAGATAAAATAAAATTAGTCAATCTCAGATGTTCTACACAAGTACTCCCTAAAATTATATGCTCCATGGTTTGCAACTGTGTGATAAAGAGATAATACATACAAAAAAGCCTCGCAGGGACCAGATGATAGTGGTGTTAAGGTACTGCCTTAGGGTGCTTTTCTAATCACCCCTCTCTGAGCTATCAGTAAGGTTATTTTACTTTCATGATTTAAAATGTATGAAACAGATGCCGGCTACTATTATAATTACTGTTATCACCACTGACTAGCACTGAAAATGCTTCCCTGAGTTAATCCCTTATCAAAAACTCGGAAGCCTAGCTTTTCTATTAGAAATCATTTGTGGTGTTTCCTGAAGATAGCATCTTGGGAAAGGTCCCATTGAGCCCATGCCCACTTCTTGGATTTCACTTGCCAGTGGTGAGTCTCAGGAGCGTTGCTCAGATACTCACATTCATGTTGTTCATAGGGTGGGTAGCTCAGCCGCACGGAGATCAGGATCAGGAAGATAAACAGAGGCCAGGCCACTTCCAGCAACAGCTGACACTGAGTGGGGATAAGACACAGAGCACCGTGAATTAAACAAACGAACGAACCAGCAAACACGGATGCCTAATGCTCCTGGGCTTTGGGAAATCCAGACAAGTTAATTTAACAATTGATCAGCTTCTCCAGCCTCTCCCACCACTCTCTCAGCTTTAATGATGCTGACCTGTTTGCAGTTCTCACCTTAAAATGTACTATTCCATCCCCCTGTGCTTTCCCTATGAAAGGGAAGATCCATCCTGCTTCATCCGGCTCACTGCCCCGAATCCTTCAAGACTCAGCTGGGCACAATTTCCTGTATTAAAATCTCAGGCTGAGCTGGAAGCGGTTCTGCTGTGTTCCCAGAGTAACCTGTGTGTACTTCTTCCACAGCAGTTTCCCTGAGACCCTGAAATCATATTTTTATCTCTGGCTTCCTCACTACAACGTGAGCACGCTGAAGGCAAGCACTGGGTCCAGTCATCTTTGCAACCTCAGCCTTAGTGCCGTGTCAGCTATGTTACAACCACGTGTTGAAAGGAGAAGGCCAGGGCCACCTGCTGTGCTAAACACACACTGCCTAGACTCTAAGGAACACACAAAGTTGCCCCTCCCCAGGAGCTGAGAAGAGGGCTCCAAAGGACAATGGAAATTCACATGCAGTTCCACATTGACCTATGTGCACCCAGGACTGGAAAGATCCAGGAAGAGTGCAAAGTTCTTCCCCATCCATCGAGATCTGGTCACCATCTTCTCCAATGGGTTAGACGATCATTAAACATTTAAGTAAGCATGATCCACTGGCTAAAGCAATGGGGTTTCTCTAAAGGAAAAACCTGCCTCATTGAGTTACCAGGGGATAAATAAGCACAGAGACAGGATGGAAATCATGAGACATAATTTAACTGAACCTGTGGTGTTCAGACAACTGGTTCCCCTGCCTGTCCGTCGTCTCTTTCTTCCTTTCAGTTCTGCACTCCGACGTTCTAATTAGAATAATTACCAAGGAGCCCAGAAGAGTCATGGGGCCTTGTGGTTAAAGAGTAATTACAACTGTGGCTTCAGAGCCATGAAGTCAAGAGAATGTTGGTGCAAAATCCCTCCTTTTCTTTAAATAGAATTTTGTCTTGTGCCCCAAGGCCATATATTTTTATTATGGAAAATGTGATATTTTTAAAAATACAGAAAATTAGGAAAAGGTAAATATAAATTTACCACCCTTAATCCTATTTCCTGGAGATAACCCCTAGTAAATGAAGCTAATACTGGTTTTCCATGAATAGTTTTTGTCTTTTTTTTCTATTCATACACAAATATTTTTTCTCTATAAAATTAAGATTATACAGCATATATAATTTTGTATTTTGCTTTTTCACTGAACATCATCCTGGGAGAGCTTTCCATGACATAAAATATTCTCTCAAAACATGGATTTTAAGGGCCACTTGAGATTCCACATTATGAATAGATCATAATTAATTTAATCTTTTTATTGGTGCATCAGATTGTGTTTGTTTTTTGTTTGTTTATTATTTGTTGTTGGATTTGGGGGCATTTTAAATTCCAAAGAGCTTTGATATGGTTCCACATTAAACTTTTTTTTAAGCCTTCTTTTTGAAAGGAAAAACATGGATGAGAATTGTGGATGTCTTAGGGTGATAAGAACATGGGTGATTTTTTAAATACTTTCCTATGTTTTCTAAATTTTCTATAATGAGTATGTATTACTTCACTAACAGAGCAACAACAACAACAACAACAAAAAACCCCACTGTTACCATATGACTATGAAGAATAGTTTGCTATAGATAGCACACCGGGGGAAAAATTAAAGACAAATGAGTCTCTCTTTGGAAGAAAGTGTGCTGTCAGTGGGGTCTCCAAGACCCAAGATGGGGCTGTCTTGCTAACTATATCTGTAAAAATCCCAAAGAAACAACACACAGTGAAATCTCTAAGCTTTCAAGTGACATTCAGCCTCCTCCGCCAGCTGCGCTGGAGTCCCTCCTTGGGTCCCCAGGTAATCTGAGCCTCTATCAGCACCTGGCACAGCAGGGCCTTTTAATGTAGGAGCTTCTCCCCTACTGTCACTTCCTTCACTACGCCTGCCACAGGATAAGGGCTTTAAAAATGTGTGTGGAGTGAGAGAATAAACTGAAGTTTATAAAATAATGAAGATGGAAATATAAGTCAGTTGAGCCCTTTGGGAAAGCAATTTGGTCACATGCATGTAAAAGACATGTGCACCCTCTTTGATCAAAAACTATCCCTAGGAATTCATCCCACAGAACTAAGTGTAAAATATCAAAAAGCTATATACATGAGGTTATTCATTCATTGAAATGCTATAATTGCAAAATACTGGAAACAACTTAATTGCACAGCAAAATGGAAATGATTAAATTATGGTGCACCTACTCAACAATACATGATGCAGTCATTACAACCATGTTTATGAAACACAGACACCAGTAACCATACAATACTAAGGGAAAAATGCAGAACACAAAATTGTATCCATTCCAAGTTCACAGCTAAATAAAATCACTTACAAATATTAACAGACAGGAGTAAAACTTTCAAAACATGGTTTACCTGTGAATGAATTCAGAAAAGAATAATGAACTAAAAAAAAAAATTAAATGAAGAGTATGAGTAAGATAACCACCTACCTTGATGCTCTTAAGCCACCATGTGTACTTTTAGGATAAAGAGTAGCTACCGTTAATTTATTTAGAGTCCAATGTGTAGCAGGCACATTATGTATGAAGTATTTCATTTAATTATCCAAACATCCCTGAGATGTAGGAATCATTACTGTCTCCATTTTATATGTGGCAAGACTAAAGCTCAAGGAAGAGTAAGTCACAGAGACAGTCAGTGGCAGGGTCGAGATTAGCAGCTAGTTCTGCCCAACTCTGAAAGCTGGTGGCCCAGGTCGGAAATGACCCCACCAGGTGGCATGGTCAAAAAAATATCAACGGGTGGGGGAGTGGGGAAAGGTGTACCTCAGTGGTAAAGCACATGCTTAGCATGCATGGGGTCCTAGGTTCAATCCTCAGTACCTCCATTTTAAAACAAACAAACAAACAAACAAACAAACCTAATCACCCCCCCCCAAAAGAATTAAATTAAAAAAAAAAAGAAAGAAAATATCAACAAGTTTCATAGAGGTAAAATGGGCTCATGGCCTGCAGATTTATAATAGTTACAGCCAATACAGAGCACCTACTGTGTGCTAGGGATTTTTATATACTTCATGTCTAATTTTCACAATAACTCTGTGAGGCAAGTGGTACCATTAGATAGTGAGGAAACTAAGTCTGGGACCGGTTATGAGCCATCACCTGGTAAGAGAGTGCACCAGAGTTTGAGCCTGACCTATTGGTCCCTACGCACTTCTGCACCTACCAGGCTGCCTCTCACAGAGCCACGTTTGGGACATAAGACCTTTTAAGATGCCCCTTAAGAGGAAGCTAGCACTCACTGGACCTTCTGGGCACTGATCTGACCCAACAAATCAAGCCTATGTTCCCAGACATCTCCACAGCCCCACATCTAGGACCCTGTAGGGCAGCAGATGCTCAAAATATTTGTTGGTTGATGGAAAAAAATCAATGGATCTTTCCCATGGCACTGACAGCAAAGGGTACAGAGAAAATCTTGCAAATCATCTTCAGTAACTGAAGCCAGTGGGGATAAGCAGATCAGGGAAAGAGGTAAGAGAAAGACTGACAACAGTAATGACAGGTAACACTTAAGTATGTCTTACCATGTATCAGTGTCCTTGAGTGCTTTAGACAGATTAACTCATTTAATCTTCAAGTAACCCTGTTAGTACTGTTAAAATACCCATTTCACAGATGAGGAAACTGAGGCTCAAAGAGTTCATTAATTGCCAAGGATACAAGCTTGGTAAACAGCAGAGCCAGAATTCAAAGCCAGTCCAACTCAAGGGTCCCTGCTTTTAGCCAATAAGCACCTCAACCTCCTTTACCAGAGTATCTACATTCTTGACCTTTATTAGCCTGGCTGGGCTGAAACACTAACATGGATGAATGAATGAAGAGACAGCTCCCAAACCGGAGAACTTATGAGAGAGACAGTTCAACTCATGTACTTTTACTCTGACCCTCTAAAATGATTTCTGTCATTGAACACAGAGCTTGCCTTCCAAACTCAGGGGGATGTTCTACATATTTCTTTTCCGAATAGCCTCCCTCTAGAAAGTTAATCTGACTCTGCTAGGAATGCCATTCTGGCTCCACTCACTATCAAAATCTGATTTCTCCCCCGTCTCTAAGTTTAGCACTTTTTCTTCAAATGGGCACTCAGAAATAGCTTGGAAAAAAGATTGATGCTTCCCTGCTACCAACTCCAATAAAGAACTAGAAAAGTCTTCTATCCTCCGATACCTACCCCACTACCTCCACACCTGCCCCACTATGAGGTGGGAGAGATGGAGAGGAACACTGCTTTCAAAAGGTATTTCTCACCTAAGTCAGACACTCAGAAGCCTTCTCTCAGTGTTCGGCATGAAAATGAAAATTCTGATGTTTATGTAAATTGCCCCATAAAGCTGCTCTGGGGACTTTCCATCTCGCTATTCCTCAGATGCAATGAGGGTATTATGTGAGCAAGCACCCCTAGCGCAGGGGTTTTCTCAGTGCATGGTTGACATTTGTGTCCAATAATCACTGCAAGGGGCTCTCCTAAGAATGGTAGGATGTTTACCCACTAGATACCAACAGCACCACCTCCCCTGCCCAGGATTGTAACAACCAAAAAATGTCTCCAGACCTGACTCCATGTACCCGGGGCATTAAAGTAGTGCCAGGCTACTTTTTAGAACTTGATAAGGTAATAAGATTCAATGGGGGACAGAAACAGAGGAGAATTTGACAGAATATTCTAAGAGGCAAAAAAGGAAACATGAGACAATGAGTTTCCCAAGACACCAGGATGTTCATCAAAGTCACAGCACATTCTAGGCTGTATCAGCATCACGATAAAAAATACTTAGCAAATGACCAAATGAATAGCCTCAAAGTTTCCCCCTACACAGATAAGATTTTAATGAATGTCTCAAATGTAACTAGAAAAGGAATCACTGTTAGATAAGAACTGCTGGGGTGATATAATACAAATGTAAAGATAAGTTAACTGGAGGCCCAGCCCTAATACGGCACATACCTCATTTAGGTCTGGGTAAATGAAAGCGAAATCTTAAAGATCAAATCGGAGAAACGCTGGAGGGAGAAACAGAAATTCTGAAAACCAGGCCTGCTCCTCCCAGAACTGAAAGGTCTCAGGCAGGGACGGTGGATTTTTAAATTGGTTTAATCCTTTGGGATGACATCTGAACATATATGTCAAGGATCATTTCCTTTGACCTAGGAATCCTACACCTGAAATTTTGACCTGAGGATGCCATACAAAAATAAGAAAAGGCTGTATGTATAAAATCTTTAGAGTAGTTTCTTTGTAACAGCAAACACTGGAAACATCTGAATGTTGGCAGTAGGGTAAGAGCTTATAAAATGAAAACTGCACTGACAGATTACTGTAATGCTATCAGGAATGTCAGTGGCATGATCCCGCGGCAGATTCTGGAGCCAAAAAGATCCAGCCCCTCCTCTTACTAATTTACTAACTTACGATACTTTCTTCACCTGTGAAACAGAAATTGTAATGCATACTCCTCAGAATTGCTGTGAAAATCAAGAAGATAATGGATATAAAAGTACTTTCAAAAGTATAAAACACAGCCTACACATCAAAAATCATTACTATAAGTATGAAGTTTATTTGGAAATAGGGGAACAAACATGCAAACCATGTTAAATGAAAGAAGAAAACAGAGCACACAGGGGTACATATGTATACAGTGATTGTCTCCTTAGGCCGACATCACTCACTTCCCCTCAGTGCCAAGGACCACATAATCTGACCCTTGCCGCCAGGACTCCTTTTGCACATAAAATAAAATTCAGGCTGCCTGATCTGGCCCTGCTGACTCCCAACCCACCCCAGCCAGTCTCCATCCAGTGCCACCCGCTTTCCTGTACCTCGACTCCAGAACATGCTTTCACCCCCTCTGTCTCTCTGCCCGGAATCCAGCACCCCTGATGGCTGAAGTCCTGATCTCTCCCGGCTCACTGCCGCGTGATCGTCAAGGCTCTCAGTTTAAATGTCACGACCTTCCATTCTAAATCAAGTCCCTATCCACAGCCTGGGAGTACCTAACACAGTAGGGCAGTCGGTCTGTTTTGTTTTTTTTTTCCTTCATACCACTTATCACAGCTTGTCATTATATTTCTACTTATGTGATACGTAGTGCCTTGTACCTGCTTCCCTGGATGAACTGTGAGCTCTTTGAGGACGGGGATCCTGCCCGACCGTGCACCCAGCATGCTGTCCACACACAGGACATGCTCAATAAGGGAAACAATACATGGCTATTTGCTCTAACTTTCTTCATTCCATAGAAGGGGAAACTATAACTCAGGAAAAATAAGTTTTCCTAAGCCATTGAGGCATGCAGTGGCCAAGCTGAAATCAGAATTGAATTAGAATTAGATAATAATTAGAACTAGTATCTGGATTTGAACCATCACTGCCAGGCCAGGACTAAGGACAAGGAAGACACCTATCAGGTGAAACTGGAAGCCGGGAGGGGATGTAGACAGTTCCCATCGATGCAGTAAAATTCTCTAATGGCTCTTAAATGAGGAGTCTCAATTTTTTTTTATTTGACAGCTTATTCCTTGTCATTAAATAATGCCCAAATATTGATACCCTAACACATGCAAATATTAGAATTATCTGTTTCCCCAGCCACATGGCTAGAGAGTTCTAAGTGAGAAAATGAATAGCAAATGCAAAAAAGAGAGGCCATATGGCCATCCTCTGTCCCATCTGTTCCACGGGGACTTTGGCCTCTGGCTCAGCCAAAAACCAGATGAGGATTTTGAGGACTCTGAGGCCCCTCGCCCTTCCTGTCCAAGCCCTGTTTGCACTGAGAGACTGCCACACACACACAAGGTAACTGTTACTTTGGACCCAAACTGAGCTTTGCACCCAGCTTATGCAACTCAGTTTCAATGTATCCTTTACCCAACAGCAACAGCGGAGAGCTACCCTGACTGATGGTCCCCATGACTCTACATAATTGGGGCACAAGAAATTGGTCCCCAGGATTCATCAGCAAATGAGGACACAGAGTAAGTGGGCAAACAACCGTCTTTCAACAAGCTTGCTCTGGGGTTTAGTGTTAGGTATCCAGTTTTTACATCTTTTTTCCATCTTCCTGCACACAAGACCCCTACAGCAGGGGAGCCTCCTTGAGACCTGTAATGGCCCATTTAATGCACTGAACTCTCGTTCAGCAAATGCTTATGAAGCATGTGCCAGGTGCCAGGCTCTGGGGCCAAATGTGTACATCTCAGAAGGAGGATATCAAGCAATGGTTTTCCATACATTGTGGGCAAGAACTATCATGAAACTGCTAACTTCTTCCCCAGCCTAATGGGCGGGGCTGGTTCTGACTATGTGAGCTAACTGCTTGGAACCCTGAACAGGTTTCAATGTCTGAACAGTATATCTAGAGCCAAGCCAGGAGGACCGGGAAGTAGCTATAGTCAGCACTTAAGATCCATAGGCTTAAACCTTTTGTGCAGATAAAGCAAAGCCTGCTAAAAGCCTGTAGGGCCACAAGGAAATTGGTTCTGGTGCTACTTTCATGACTGACCCACTCTGGACCCCTGCCCCGCTGTTGCAAACCCCAGTCCCATCCACTGTACAAGGAGCAGGCCAGATCTTTCCAGCTCCGACAAACTAAGCATCTGCAGCCTGAAATAAAGCACTTTTTTTTTTCTGGTTCAGCAAAATACATTTCCTGTAGAAATCAGGAAGGGAGGTAAGGACGACAAGGTAGTAGGCAGTAGGTGTATAATCTAGAAAAGCCCTTTGGTGTTAGGATGCTAAGTCCTACTACCTCCTTCAGCAAGAACTCTGCCACAGGGACAAAATTTGCCTTTGACTAAGCCGGCCTATCTCTCTAACCATAACTCTTCTTAAACCCAGAAGCACTATTGAGCAAGAAGCAACAAGACTACCAAAGACTGGCCCAGTCTGGATGGCCCAACCCCAAGTCCTGTTCCAAGACTCTGTGCTCCTGATTCCTTGGTTGACCTGGGGGAAATCCTTTCCCTGCTTTGTGCCTCAGTGTTCTTATCTGTAAAATGGCAGGTTTGGACTAGACTATCCTTGAGACCTTTCATCACAAAGAGGATACAGCTCTTTCCACCAGTCGCTGGCTAATGGACACGGCACAGCAGAGACAGGTTCCCATCACATGGGCTGCTGCCACCAGGATGAGAAGAGGCAGGGGACCTGGACCACACAGTAGCTGAGAAATGAGATTAGGAGATGAACATACAGGATGTGAGGACGCCAGGACCCGGGAATAGCCATGGGAGGCAGGGACAAAGGCAAGGAAGAGGTTAGAAACTTCAAGATGTTGAGAAAGGTAGAAAAAAATGACACTACTGAAGAGCAATTTGACAGTGGTTTAGAGTACCAACTCGAGAGTCAGATTATTTAGATCTGAACCCTGCATGTGCTCCTGACTGGCAGTGTGGATCTCAGACAAATTGCTTAAACTCCTCTGTACTTTAAGTTCCCCAGTTATAACACAAGGAAATAGTATTACTTTGTAGACCTTAAAAGGATTAATCCAGTTAACAACCCATTTTAGTGCCTAGCATATGGAAGCTCATTCTAAGTGTTTGCTTTTATTATATTATATATTATATAATATTCTGGTATTATTATTATTATTATTATTATTATTATTATTATCAGGACAGATAGAATATGCAGATTCTAGTTCTTACTCTCTCATTACTGACCTTGGGATTCAGCTCTCTACAGGCAACATGAGGGACTGAAAAATTACCAGTGTTTCTCAAAGTAGAATACGTATATGTATACATTCATGAGGGACTAATAGGAATTCTCCATGAGGACTTTAAATATTTTGTGTTTTCATTTCAATGGTCATCTAAACAAAGGTGATTAAACACATCTGGATTTTCTGAATGCCTACTTTATAACCAAGTTCTGGCACACGATTTCAAGCCTAAGTTTACATTTGTGTTTGTGATTGTATTTGCACCAATATAACTGTAGCAGACAATGGAAAAGGCACAGACACAGCTGCTATATGTGAATGATGAGATTAGACCAAATGAAAGCCCAGTGGCATCAAATGAAGGTCACTGAAAAAAATGGTAGGAAAATTGAATCATTAGCATATAATAATATAGACTGTCCAAACTCAAGCAAATAAGCATGCACTGCTGTAGTCGCATTGTTGCCTATAATATGGCTTCAGCTAAACAGCCTCAGCTGTCTTACTACATTAATGGTGTTAATTTGAATTGTATTGGTTTTGCAACTTTGCATTTAATTTGTAAGTTTGTATGGGTCATATGGTTGTATAATACAAGGGGTTTATGTCCATTTTAACATATGCACATATTTAAGTAATATTATAATAAAAAATAAATTTAGTGAACACAAGGGGACCTTGACATTTTTCTTTTAAGGAAGCTCCAAGCATTATTCTAGTTTCAGAAACACTGAAACTATCTCCAAGATCCCTTATAGCTCTTTGAGTCTAAGAAAGATGATCATTTTGGTTACAGATGTGTTTTCATGAGGACAACCAACTGAGGATGCAGGCTTAGACTTCAGGAGACAGAGATTTAGAAGCCTACAGAGGAGTGCAGCTAAACCCAGGAGACCAGACGGGATCTCTAGGAGTGTTCAGAGAGAGAGAAGCCAAGAGCTGATGCCAGAACTTCAGGGAAACCACCATGCCTTATAACGTTCCCCTTCTCATGGATTCACCTGATCATCAAAGATGACCTCGGGATTACCAAAAGGACCACTGTCCCATCCAGAAATGAATGGCTTAGAACCCTCCAGAGAAATAAAACAAATCTCCATTGTATATTCCTCCAGGCTTGCAGTCAAAGCTGAAAGGAAAGAGTCCTCACTGACACAAAGAGATCCAGCCTCTGATCTCTAAGAGCTGGGCCATTAATTCACTTCATTTTCACTGGCCAGAAGCCATCAGGTGCTCCTGGAGAGCCAGGGAGCCCCCAGGGCTGCAGCAAAAGGAAAGAGTAAGATGGTAAAGGGGCATTCTGTGCCAGATTCCAGAGGTCAGAATTCAGGCCTGGGCACTTGCACAAACTAAAGCTACCACTTCTGCCTGGCTGCAAATCTGTCCCCTATGCGAAGCAGTGGGGCTAGATCAGGACCATGCAGTTCTGTGTCCACCAGGGCCAGATTCACTCCATCACTTGAAGAAAACCAAGAAGACTCCCTTTCTCTGCCTTCTCTGACCCCCAACTCAAAACCAGGAAGCAAAGCACGGGAGGCCCCCCACCCTAGGACCCCAGGCTTACTGTCTGTCTTCTTCGGAACGTGAGATTCTTCCACAGCAGCAACCTCAGCTGAGGCCAGCAAGCCATGTTCCCTCAGTTGGCACCACGCAGCCTGCGTGCGGCTCGGCAGCCCGGGGAGGAAGTGGCTGGAGCGCACAGCAGGGACGCTGTGGCTGGTCATTAACTGAAAGATAAAGCAAGAAGGGACAGTGCTGTCAGTTTCTGCTGCAAAACCATACACCCTGAGGGCTGTTGCTCCAGCCCCCTCATCTGAGCCCTCAACACCCAGGTCTGCTTCTCGACTGCTTCCCAGGAAGCCACGGGTCCCCCACTTCCAGCTGCGGGGTCTCTAGGAAACAGGGCTTCTGGAGGTTTTTTGGTGGCAGCTTGGGAGTGGGTCATCATAATCTGAATCATTTGAGCTCCACTGGTGGGATCATTTGGGAAGGAAAACTGCACTTATGAAAGCAGACCTAGGTGGGCAGTCTTAGATGGCCAAAACACTGAGGTTGGAAATGGCCTATTAGAATCCCAGTGACCTCCTTCGCTTCTCTAAGAAATTGCTTCCCCTCACAGAAAATGTCAGCAGCACTTACAAACTTTGCCTCAAACCTGGAGTGACTTATGCTGCAGACTACATTTTCATCTGGCCACACAGTTGAGTCCTTGCAATGATAAATCGCACCATCGATAAAGCAGTTCCTAATCTGGAAAGCCACAGCATGTCTTAGATAACTGTGAGTAAACACCAAGGAAATGCCACGGACACCTGGCTCTCAGGTGATGAGGACAACCCCAGTGTTCTGTGTGTGTGTGTGTGTGTGGAAAGCAAACAATATCCTGTGGAGAAACAAGTCAGCTAAGGCAGACAGAGAGCATCGCCTGTGAAACTGACAAGCTCCCACTGTCCGGACAGATGCACACTTTTGGCTCCACCTGCATCTGCACACAGGGCCCAGCTACTCCTGGTCAGGTGTGACAGGTGCCTCCCTGGAGGACTGTTTGGCCATGCTGGAGGGAGGGGAGGTTCTCGTAAACAGATACAACCTTCTGTGTGTCCCAGCTGCCCCCTCAACAATGGTATTTATTTAATGCTGGAATAATCCTAGGTAGCCATACAAGAATTAAAGTTGGGCAAAAGGCAGAAAATGAAAAGCAGAAGAAAGGAGGGATACACAGGTCAAATCTAGGTCCTGCTGCCACTTCACAGTCATGAATGCTTGGTAGAAACCAGAAACCAGGCCTCTAAAATGGCTCATTTAATCATTATGTCCTCTACTAGAGTAGAGGTAGGGATGGGATCTTAGCCATGAGGAACAGACTGCAAAAAGAGCTAAGAATGTAGTGACCACCTATGGATACAAAACCAACTACTGGACTAAAAATCTGTGAGTTCAAATCAGACCTCAAGGCAAAGGTCAACCTCTAGCAGGATTTAACCTTCTTGGCCCCGACCCCACAAGGACTTGGATTTAAAACTCCTACAGAACAGAGAGGATGGGGGGGGGGGGGGCGGTCTGCAGCTTCAGAGAAGAAGGACTGACACTACTATCATGTATTTTAACTCATTCATGGACAAGCCAACAAATCAAAAATTCTTCTGAAATATCCAAGCCTTATGACCTATTCCTTTTCTTTATCGTTTGCTCAGCAAAATCTCTAAGACACAGGACCTCCCAATTTCTCACTCCAAAATGAAGAGGCGTTAAACCAGCACTGTGTCCATCTGCAGTTTGTTGTTTAAAGACGGCACTAGCCTCCGAGCACTGAGAGCCCGGGTTTGATCATGAGACGCAAACCAGTGACCCCAAACGGTTTTGAAAGTGGCCTGGGACATGGTATGCATTCTAGAAACACTGAAATAAATAATTAGCTAGATTGTTCTCATGCAAAAGCTGCTCTCCAGAAATCACTTCGTTGATTTAGAAACTACAGGAATCTTTTCAAATCCCCAAGGTAACAATGAGGAGGTTGGAACAAACGTTTGTAATTAAAAAAGGAAAATTAACCTAGTAGAAAAAGCCCAGACGGGAATTAGGCCCAGCTTCCCAACTATGTGCCCATGGCCAAACCTTTATGCTCTCTGAGTATCAATTTCCTCATTATTAAATGGGGGAGACAATACCTGCCTTGCATGATAGTCAATGGATTAAATGAGGTAACATAAATAAGTTCCCAACGAAGTATATGGCGCGCTGGAAGTGCCGAAGAACTGTGCCAAGTTCCCTTCTCCCCACTTTCTTCCTCTGGTCTATCCATCCTCAAGCAGAGAAATGGTTACATCCTGTCCAAACATTCTGTTCTACTCCATTATTTCTAGCAAATCCATTGTGGGTTTCCAGCAAGATAGGAAGGGCAAAGTAGGAAGAATGAAACCAGAATGGCCTGCTGTGAGAGACCCCCTAGGCCCAAACCAGGACACAGAATCCCCTCAATCTGAGTGGAGAATCTCAGAGGAAAAGAAGACACACCTCTATAGAATGTTCACGAGAAGAGACAGGCCAGGAGGAGTGTTTTTGGAGAGTATCTTCCTAAAGCAGACATGGGTTCTGGCCATGAGACATGCAGAGAAGTTAGCAAGAAGTAGCCCAGAGCAGCAGTAGAAGGTTCTGCTCCAGTTTTGCTGGGTACAAACAGGCCGCCTTCTTGCCCCACTTCCCCCACCCTCCTTGGCACAGCCCAGCCTCCCGCATTCCCTCCTCCCACCTCAGAACACAGTGACCATGGCTGGGAGCAATTTTATCCAAAGAGGAGGGTTTGGCAATGCCCGGATTCCTCTGTTCAGGTAACTGAAGCCAAAGGAACATTTCTACATCAGTTTTCCAAGGAAGTGAACAAACAAACCAAAACCAAAAAGAAGGCCGTACTCTGTACTAGATTTCTCAGTGTTCCCAAGCCAGTAGCACACTTTCTTCTGCCCTGATGCACACTTCCAGTAACTGGCTGGACAGGGTCCCACCTCGCCATCATGGACAGTCGATAAGCTGCTCTCTTCAGGCTCCTCGGTGACCACAGCAGCCACTTCACTGGGTTCCCTGCCTCCTGTCTTGCCCTGCTCCATCCATTTATCACAGAGCAACCAAAGTTATTCAACTAAACCAGAGATCCAAATACACCACTCCTCCACCTAAAACCTCCTGCCAGCACCCACCGCCCTGAGGACAAAGTCCAGTCCTCATGTTGGTTTCACTGCCTTCCTGATGACTCCAGCCTCCTCTCAACACTTCCACCTCCTAAACCAGGCCCCGGAAAAGGATGCACAGGTTCTGGGTGGGCCGCCGCTCTCCTACCCTGGGATGTCTGTGTACTCCCTGTCCTGAAACCTCTTCTCATCACACTGTCAGCCTGGCTAACTTTTCCTCAACCGCATGTCTCCATTTAGCTGTCACCTGCTGGGGTTCCTGTCCCAGCCACCTCCCCCGCGCTGGGCGCAGTTAGGAGCCCCTCCTGGGCGCACCCCAGGCAACCTCAGTCCTCCCTGGCGTCACCACTGCCACATTCCATATCTGCGGAGCATTCCTGTCTCTTTATCGCAGTTTTCCCTAGTCTGCAAAACGGCATCAGGCATATCATCAGCCCTTGGGGAATACTGGCTTAATTAATGAACTCCGAGAAGTAGAGTTTCTGAATGTAGGGGTGGTGGTATTCCTGGGCCTGTGGTTAACCGATTTCTCAAGCTTGATTAACTCATTTAGGCAAACTGTCCCCAGAGAGGGGGCTCTGTGTTCACCACACACTCGTGATGGCCACAGAGGACTGCTGAGCTTCCCAGGTAACTCCCAGGACATCCGGAAAGTGGAATTGAATCTAGGTCTGCTTCCCACAAACACCAGGTTTAGCTAAGAGCAGAGCAGGCTCTCCCAAGGCCAGAGGAGCAATGAAATCTGCTTTCCACTGATCTTCCTGCCAAGTCCGAGGCACACCCTCTCCAGGCCTCCTCGCCACCCAGACAGATCACCCTTTGCCAAAATTTAAGATAGTTTCTGCACTCTTAATAGTCTTTTGTATAGTATGGACCTAGTGGAAGTGACTGTTCAAATCTTTGGCCTATTTTTAAAATAAATTTTCACTTCAAATGCCACTGATATTCTAAAATTATTAGTATCTGGAGAATACCACAGCCTGCGAAACCATAACCTTCTCAAATAAGCAAAGGTCATTAGCTGCAGAGAAATGCAACCTCAGCTAAAATCACAATGAGATGCCACCACATACCCACTAGAACTACTAAAATTTTTTAGATTTAAAAGCGTTGTAGGGGGGCAGCTAGAGCTCTCATACACTGCTTGTAGGAATGTCAAATGGAACAGCCACTTTGCACTCTGGCGGTTTCCGGTAAAGTTACACGCAGACTTATGATACAGCCCAGCCATCCCATTCTGGGTATTTACCCAAAAGAAATGAGAGCATCTGTCCCCACAAAGACCTGTATGTGAGTGTTAACAGAAGTCTTATACGAAATAGCCCGAACTGCAAACAATCCAAATGTCCTGCAACTAGTGAATAAATTAAATTGGAAAACTATTCAGCAACACAAAAGGACCACGCTACTAATATACGCAACAGCATGGCTCAAGCTCAAAAGCTGTATGCAAAGAGAAATAAGCCAGATAGGAAAGACCGAAAATATGAGCCTATATATATGTCATTCTGGAAAGTGAAGCGGTGGGGACAGGAATCAAAGCAGTGGTTGCCAGGTGGTGGGGGAGAGGACAGACTGCAAAGAGCGCTGAGTGATGGAAATATTCTACGTCAGGACTGTGGTAGTGGTTATACAGCTATATACATTTATCAAAACTCATCAAACTGTACATGCAAAAAAGGCTAAATTTAACTGTACGTAAATCACACATTGATAATCTGACCTCCCCCCTCAAAAAAGGTTTGTGTTCTATGATAATAATAAACACCCTCCACAAGTCAAATCATGCCTTTAGGAGAACTAAAACCTGCAAAAGGTAAAGCCTGATTGTCGTGTGATTCCCTAGGAAGGTAAAGAGAGAATAAAACCTTCATCCCCCCTTCATTCCACAAACAACGGCAGCTCTAACTCTGCAAGGCTCCCGTTAGCCACAGCAAATACGCATCGAGCACCTATTAGGTGCAGATGCTGTTCTAGACACTGGAGCTTCAGCAATGGACAAAAGAGGCAAAGTTCCTGCTCTCATGAACTTCTATTCTAGCAAAGAGGTGGAAAGTAGACAAGTAATTGTGTGTTGTTAAGGCAGTGGGTGGTAGGAGCAATGACGAAAAATAAAGCAGAGTCAGGAGGTAGAAAGTAACGAGGGGGTGAGTGACCCCTTTCTTTAGGACGGTGAAATGAGAGATTGCGTCATGTGCTAGTGGCAAAAGGGTCACCAAGTGACAGCTGGGGTTGTGAATTCTTTTAACTTTTCCCTAAACCAGAACCTGAAGGGCCAGACAGTCTCAGTGATGCTGGCAAAAGAAAAAATGTAGGTTCACAGGAGGCTTGGTGTCACGGCGGAAATGAAAAACCCCAATCAGCACGTACCCCACAGCTCCCCCACCCTCCTCCTCACCAAAATGTCTGGCCCTTTTGAACTTCATATGCAAGTTCCAGAGAGAGATGAGACATATCAAAAAGAAAGAAGGAGAGAGGGAGACACGCAAAAAAGACAAGGTGGGAGGGTTTTTCCCGACTTGGTAAAGTCAAAAGGAAAACAGGAACAACTTCCCGTGACTGCCTTCGACCCTTCTGAGGCATTAAATCTGTTCTAGGGAAATGCAATAAGGAAAAAAAAAAAACTGCACGTTTGCATTGCTACCAGAAACTCTTAGCTTGTGCAGTAACAAAGGGTCGGTTGCTCTTTTCCCTTCCTGCAAGAACACTGCGAGCACGTGAGGCTGAGCTCCCATCTGAGGGTGGAGGTGCAGCCCTTAGCCAGCATCTGCTCCAGGAGGGGACAGTCTTCAGTGGGAACCACGCAATCGCCACTTCTCCCAGTGGCAGAGGAGTCGGCCCCTTTGGCAAAAGAGGACAACCTCACACAAGGCCATCCTCCAGTTGACAGAAAGAGTTCACGGTAGCTTTGGGGACCCACTCCCACCACACCCCAATCTTACGGAGAAGCCAACGCCCCCAGAAAGCAAGCGGCTTCCCCAGACTCACCCCCTAGAGGTAGAGCTGGCCCCCAGGTTTCTCAAGAAATAACCTGGCCAACAACTGTTTCCACTTTCCCACTGCTATGTTCCTCCTACAATTCTGTTTGCTCCACTGAACACATTTTCCTCTGAGTTCTACCCAAACAGTTCATAAACCCAGAATACATGGTCAGCAACCAATTTCCATTCTTCGAAAACAGCGGTGTTGTAAGAGCTATTTCTCTAATTTTTTTTCACATTGAAAAGTTAAAAAATTTTTTTTTTATTTTATACAATTTTTAAAGGTTACTTTCCATTTACAGTTATCACAAAATATTGGCTATATTCCCGTGTTGTACAATACATCTTTGAGCCTATCTTACACCCAATAGTTTGTATCTCCCACTCCCCCATCCCTATCTTCCCCCCTCCCCTCCCTACTGGTAAGCACTAGTTTGTTCTCTGTATCTGTGAGTCTACCTCTTTTATGTTATATTCACTAGTTTGGTGTACCTCTTTAGAATCCACATATGAGTGATAACATATAGTATTTATTTTTCTCTGTCTGACTCATTTCACTTAGCATCATGCCCTTCAAGTCTAAATTTTAAATAAATAAATAGAGAAATAAATATGTGTGCATGTGTTCTGTTTTGTTGGACAAATTTCCACATAGTTCCTAGAAGTGAGACAAAAGTTAAAACCTGTGACAACAGTTATCAGCATCTCTCTTGACAAAACCATTTCTAGATGTCTTATCCCAATAAACAGCTGGCCAGTACCCTGCAAAGCAGTAGGCTGATTTAAGGCAGGATTTAACTACGTCACCTATGAATTGTAAACGTGCTGGTGTTAAAGCTTAACAGATGGCCTCTTCATGAGATGTGGGTGCAAAAACAAGAATCACAGGTGTTGGTGCATCTTATCTCTGGGGAGATGTGGAGGGTCCCCTGGAATTAGGATATAAAACCCGTAAGCCCACCAGAGCATGCTTGCTTAGAAGAGGTCTGCTCTCTAATTGACCCTCTGAGCACGTTTCTGGATCGGTGGCCACATTCAGGGAAAAGGCTAGTGAGGTTACTGACGGTCAGAAACCAGGCTGGAACAGGCTCACTGCACCCACGATTACAGGCAGGGCACGGCTGCTAGGGCGGAAGAGGGGATTTTGAGTCGTTCGTGATTTCTCCCAGGCTGACCCATCAGCTTAATTAAGCCTGAAGTTAATCTGACTGCCTCCGTTTCTTTTCTGGCTTCCAGGTGCCACGGAGCTCTCTACTTGTAAACCAACCACGCTAAGCCTTAAATTCTACCACCTCACGCTCCCCAATCAGATGGTGGACCCACAAACTCAGTGAAACTGCCCCTAGTTGCCATTATGAAAAGGCCACGGCTAGTATTCAATGACTCTTGAAATTGTGTTTCTACTTAAACACTGACATCTTAATACTCAAATTTGAGGAGGAAAAAAGTGTAAGAAACCCTCCAAGAGGAAAGTCAAGGGTAAAAGGAAGCCAGCCATTCTATCCTTCTATAAGATTCTCATTATTCTAGAAGAGAATTCTAGAATTCTATTCTGCTATCACAATACCTGTTTAAAAAATATAGACCCAATGAATTTTATCAATTCTAATAATCTGAAACTCAAAGGGACCTTCTTGAAAGTACCAAATGTATCAGACTTATTTGATTATTTGTAACAATAAGTGTATAGATATAAATGCACATTCTTCTTTCACCCTGGGATACATATTCAATATCCTGGACAAAAGTATTTGCTAACAGCTAATTTTCAAAATGAGGGCTATGACATGAATACATCAAAACTGAAAGTTAGAGGAGATACATGAACACTGTACAAATCTGAAACCAGCCTTTGAGAAGCATCATTCTTCATGCTGTCAACAATTCTATTTTAAAGGAGATTCCAAAGCTTTAAATCTATTTCTATCATGTCACTGAAATTGGGACAGCCAAAGATCCCATTTATCACTCTCAACATGCCAGTTGCTACCAGCTACAACAGTCTCTCTCTAGGACTTCTAAAACAATCAAGAGCCAGGGTTTCTGAAAGCAAATCTGTCCCATAACCGAGTTCTTGTTTCATCGTTGCAGAACTATGGAGAAATTCTGACCAAATGTTAGAGAGAGCCCTTCTCCCCCTGCTGATTTCCACAAAACAAACACAGAGCAACCTTCAAAGGAAGACTTCAGCAAACAATACAACTATTTGCTTTTTCCCTGGTTGGGAGTATGGAGCACATAGGAAAAAGGAACCTTTCCCCTAGAAATGAAATACATGCCAACATTATATGTCATAGAAAACAAAATCAAATTTTCTCAACCACAAGCATAATGCCAAAATAAGAGGGACATGCAAGGAAGGAACTATCGAAGTCACCAACACCCTGAGTTATTCAGAAACACAAGCAAGCCAGCCTCCATGAGCAATCCTTTCTTTGCAGAAAAACTGGACTAGATAATATTCCCTCTTGTTGTAGGAAGGTTTTCTAAGAGAATTTTAGGATAAAAGGTTTAGTGACTGTATCAGCAAAAACCATTTTGTTTGGTTTACATCTCTGAAGGGTTAGCATTTTCAGATGTTCAACCTTCTCTCTGCCTCAAGAGTTTATTTTTATAAAAGTGCTCAAAGGACTCGGGGACAAACCCCAATCCCTTCACTGCTACCCCCTTCCCATGGGCCTCTGCTACCACCGTGCAGCAAACTCCCCCAGACATCCTTAACTCTTTTATGTTCTTGAATTAACTCGCTCAGTAGAAAGAAGGGAGGTTTTGGAGTTAGAGAAAGCCAGGTCTGAATCCTGACTCAGCTACTCACCAGCTCTGGGACCCTAGGGATTCTAAGTCCCTGTATCCTCTCCATAAAATAGAACTAATAATGCATATAAAACATTTAGCCAGTTCCTGGAACAAAGCAGGTACCCAGTAAAGGGCAGCTATTACAATGATTAGTGCTGCTGACTTTCCAGGGTAAAGCATTCATCAAGGGTGGGGCGCAAAGTGGGAAGTTTATTAAAGGAATCTCTTTTCTCTCTCCTGTCCAGAAACAGTACTATCTCCCCCAAAGGCTTTTCCACAGCACACTGGAACTCTGCAGTGCCGAGCTCAGTGGGAGATGAGTAAGGGTTGCACTGGTATCCCGGTGCCACCTCTGCCATTGTTTTACCATAAACCCCGCTTTGGGGAGTGTCCACCATCCACTATTCTCCCACACCAGTGCCAGTAGGCTCCTATTCTCCACACAGGCACACAGCCGCCTTCCTCCACATCTTCGGCACCCAGCTCAGTTTTCTTCTCCACTCCACTTCTCCAACCTCTGGGTCAGTTACCTGTTTGCAACCTGGACCTTACAATCCCTCCATCCCTTCAGGTTTCCCTCCAATCTTCTCCAGTGTACCAACTGCTCTGGCGATCCCTGCTAAATTGTAAGCTGGGTGCAGCAAGCTACCGTGTCTCAACATCTTCCTATCCTCTGCCACATTGAGCCCAGGGCCCAGGATGATTCGGTGCTCATAAACATGTGTGGAATGAAGGCCCCTGAAGTCAGCTCTCAGAGATGACAAAAATTAGGTAAAGCAGGTTCACTATGGTAACAAATCAAAACGTCATTGAAAATACAGGTTCATATAGCCTGAAACCATAACAAAATTTCCAGCTGTGTTGAAAGAAACACGAGTGAAACAGGAGTGCTTTTAATTTGGTTTTCCTCAAAGCCACTCTAATTTGTTTGGAAGGACGTTCATTTTCACTAACTTCATGTGAGCAAAGGAGAATCTGTGATGTGCCAGACTGAGGCTCTAGGAGCCCTGAAAACATGCCAGCTAACAAGAACACCTCCCCTAGGAGTTCAACCCCAAATCTAAGACTGGCAGCACTGGTCAGAAGCCTTGAGCTCTAAACCCATGGCTCAAGTCAAGAACTCACTCAGTGAAGCATACCAACACCTGGATACAATTTTTCCACCACAACACTTTAGTCCCTTTACCTCTGCCAAAACAAGTTATTTCATCTCCAGGCTCTTGTCCAGTTTCAGCTCACAGCGTATGTGACCAAACCCAGCCACCTTCTCCAGAACGTCCTCTCTCCCCAGCCAGCTCTTGAGGCAGTGTGGGCACAGGTCATTGTCTGCACTGCCTCCACTCCCGCAGCCTGGTTAGGACCAGTGGGCTAGGTAGTGAGGACCTGGTAGGGGTTCCAGGGCAGGCACAGAGGCACAG
The DNA here is from genome assembly GCF_048773025.1 of Camelus bactrianus. Taxonomy (NCBI): domain Eukaryota; kingdom Metazoa; phylum Chordata; class Mammalia; order Artiodactyla; family Camelidae; genus Camelus; species Camelus bactrianus. Next base: position 53,185,217 of record NC_133542.1, read on the forward strand.
GGTCTAAGCCCCACTTCGTAACTGAACTTCATAACTGAATTCCTTCTCTGTAACAACCAAAACAAACCCCTCTGCTGGCTAGCTGCCTCGCTGAATTAAGAAAGAGGAATAAGATCACAAGTTTAAATTCACGGATGTGTGATTCTGAAAAACAAAAAATGAACGATGTTACCCCTTTTCAAAAAAACACTGGCAACGTGAACTCCATTATTTGAGGTCTGGGAGGGTCTTCCCAGAAGAAATTGATTTGTACTATTCCCATATTATCAAGATTCTGAGTATTCCTTCCAGAAAGAGCTACTGTCATTAAGATCTTCACAAATCAAACATTTTATGTGCCAGATTAAAAAAAAAAAGTGCTCAAGGAAAGATGAAACTAAACTATTGGGTGGAACCCCTGCTGGCCTCTTTTCAACTGTGATTTATAGTGGCATTTAAAAATGCACACACTCTCATCTCCCAAGCGACCATGTGCTAAGTGTCTACACCAGGGGAGCACCAAGTCCCCAGTGGAACTCTGCCTAAGGACAGAGTGCCTTGCTGGTCTCTGCAGCCTCCAGGGGCACATCTGCTCCCTTAATGGAGGGCACTGGAACCAAGTGTCAGACAGCCCTCCATGTGCTCCGCAGAGGAGAAAGCCTCATGGGCATGTGAAATAGGACTGGAGTTAGAAACTGTAAAGTTGGACTAATGCCACTAAATTTGCAAATCTTGCAACAGGACTGATGACTGAATAAACACTGCTTGACCAAAGGCTTTCTTTATCTTGAACTCAAGGTCCTTACTATAATTAACACAATCATTTAAAGTAAAAACAAACAAAAAACCTATCTTTAATCACAATTAATCCTAAACAGCCAAAATTAGCAAAAGGTTTTGTACTTTTGCATAAAGGAAACAGTCCTCAGGAAAGACCCAACCTTTAGGACTTCTGTGGAGGTTTCCTTCTGATTCGAACTTATAACCCAAGAGCAATTTTTGAGAGAGGGAAAAAAAAATCTGATTGAAAAACCCATTAAGATTCAAATTGGACCAACAGACAGAATAAATAACCGAGGCCAGTCCAATAGTCAAAGATTCAGTATCCATTGTAAGCTGAAAGGATAGACTTTTATGAACACAATTTTTTTTTCTCTCCCAAAAGGACACTGTAAATATTACCGTAAATTCTGGGACAGTAGTGAGAAGCCTGGATTAAAAAGGCAAGAAGCTGAGATTTTAAGTTCCAGTTCATGACAGCTGGGGAGTGAATTCAGGTAAGCCATCCTACCCCTGTGAGCCACAGAGCAGGAAACAAAGACTAGAGTAGATCTACTGAGTTCGAAGAACACTGCCTGGAGCTTGGATATCAGACCTGAGCTCGAACCCCTGGCCCTGCTGTTACCGAAATAGATGAACCGCGAACAAGTTATTTAACTAGTCTCTGTATCAGGTGCACCACCTGAAAAATGGGGCAACCTTAGTATTTCCCCAAATGCGGGAAAGTTACACAAGAACTTAGAGGACTTTAGGGGATGGACACAGTATACAACAATCACACAATGAGAAAATGTTCTTTTCAGCAATTCTTTTTTATTTTCTTAACTGAAGTACAGTCAGTTTACAATGTGTCAATTTCTGGTGTACAGCGTAATGTTTCAGTCATACATGTACATACATATATTCATTTTCATTCACCACTTCTTTAGCCTTTAAAAAACTGTATTATATCAAGGGGAATTGTTTGGTTTTCCCTTCGACGCCTCTTTAACATATGCTAATTTTCCTTTTTTAACAAAGTGAGAGCAAGTCTCAAAGTCAGCTTGTGCCTTCACAAAGCAAGTTTATTTTATAGGCTGTTTAAAAAAAATTTGTTTTCTTTTTAATTGTTTAAAAAATTACCTTTTATTTGAGACAACGGATTATCAGTTTTCAATGTAGAGGACCAATGCAAGGTTAACTTTTTAAGATATATGTGTTGATGATTACAAAAGTGTAAGTCAGTTGAAATAACTTGAATGGTTTACACGCCACCTATCTCAGGGTTACGGCGAGGACTAAACCGGGTAACAGGGGGAAGGCCCAGCCTGGGCTGTGCTCGTCCACCCACGCTCGATGGGTAAAACTTCAGACAGTGACGAGTAAGACTAAAGGGCACCGTGCAAACAAAAGCCAACCACAAAGGACGGATGTGAGATCCCAGAACGATGAGGAGCCAAACAGTAGCAGGAAGGGGTTCTTCAAGTAGAAATCAGAGAAAAGAGGGAAAGCATAGCAGGAAAGTCCGTTAACAAATAGTTCCTGCGCCAGACGATGCGCTAATCACTGGGGAGAATCTGAGTACGCCTCTTACTCCAGGACAAAGCTGTCAAAATGGTCAGTCTTATTTCAAAAAGCCCCGCATGCCAAGCTAAAGATCATCATGGTGGCAGCAGAAACTTCAAAGTCTTTTAACATCTGTTCAGCCCCTAGTACTTTACATGGTGTTTGAAAAATGTTTGCTGAAGAAATGGATTTCAGTTTAATGGTGTTTTTGTACATTAGCCATAGACAGATATATATATATATGTATATATGTATGTGTATATATAGAGAGATACATAAACATGCACATATATACATATTTTAAAAATATTACATATTCCTCTTCCCTCCTTCTTCCAGTACCAGAAATCACACCTCACCCCAGCTAAGGTAAACTGTCACTTCCATCCCAATCCCTGCATCTGGGAGTGGAAAAGAGTCTACAGATCAATCTAAAATCATCATTCTGGGCCTTCACTTTCTCTGCCTTTCCAAGGAAAGCTGCAGCTTTCTTCAGTGTTGCTTTTATGTCAAACTTGGATCATCTAAATACCAGATCCAATCGAATTCAGGCTGTCATCCCCTTGGGGATTTGCTTCTTTGAGAAAACAATCCTGGTTTGACTCTTGGCAAAAACAATTATTCCCAGCCAGGCATCCTACAGAAATGTTGCGAAGCAAGTGTAAATAGGGTTGTGAAACCCAGACAATTTCTTAGCAGTTCCTCCCTCCTGTCCAGCCCACCCCAATTCTGAAACTTCTTCCTCCTTTTTTCCCTTCTTTCGTCGAGTCCTAATCTGTTATAATCTCTGAAACAACAAATTCAGGGCAATGCTTTTGACAACTCTGTGGCTTGGACACCTACCTCCAATGAGAGTTTTCTGAGATACTTAGAAATATCCTTATAAGGTCAGTCAAATTCTTATCCTTTCTTGGAGGATGAATGAGTCTTAAAAGTCAGTTAGCCTTTTTTCTATCACATATGGGCTTAACAGAATTATAATATACAGAGCAAAACCTATACCCCAAAATGGAGATGTCCAGGATGGAGGGTCCAAATGAATATTTTATTTCAGAGAAATTCTCCAGATGGTGAGTCGGAGCCAAGAACAATGTCTCATTGTGTCTCACTAAAGCATGTTTGCTCCGTTGAAATTTATTGAGATAAACCAACCCTCCAACCTTTCCATTTCAGATGAAACTCCCCCTCTGGTTCTATGATTCAAGTCTTCGTCCACCCAATGCAGATAAACAGGTAATTCCATCACCTCTGTCTCTTCCTCCTTCCTCTCCTCCCATCATCTTCATTTCTTCCATCATCACTCTCAACAGAAGTCTCTTATGCAGTCCCTGGGTGTTTCCACTCTACCTCTCAAAATCCACATGATCTATTACACGAATGCTGAGCCTGTCCCTCAGGACACATCTCTAGGCAGCTCCCATCAAAGAATTACCCTCTTTCCTAAATATAGACCTAGGGTGAGAGGATATAAAAGCTTGAAGGGCTCTTTAAAAGTCATGTCCTTCAGCCTCTTTCCTTTCATCAACAAGAAACTAAATCTCAGAAAAGTAAAACGACTTGCCCAGGGTCACATGACTTCTAGTAGGTTTCTGGAATTATGTGTAGAATATAATCACATGTCAAATTGTATATAATTATATGTAAAATTTGAAGTGTACATGCTTATGTATATTTTTTTTCTGATGAGACAGTCAATAGCTTTCATCATATTCTCCAAGTAGTCAAAAATCCTCTCCCAATAAACGATAACCACTGATTGGTTTTATATATACAAAACTTTTCCTAGGAAGTGTCCCGTACTAAACACCAGTTATCAGGCGGGAGTATAGCTTAGTTAGTAGATTGCATGATGAGCATGCTTGAGGTATTTGGTTCCATTCCCAGTACCTCCAGTTGAAAAAGAAAAACAAAAGAGAGAGAGAGAACACCAGTTATCATAAAACATCTTGACTTCAAGACTAGCCAAAGAAAATTGTTTAACTTCCAAATGCTTCTTGGAAGTTGGATTTGGCATAGAAAATGCTGTAATTCTAAACAAATACACACACACATACACACAAAGAATGAAAAAAAAAAAAAGATCCTATACATAAAAGTTTATTTTGGTTTTTTAAGTATTTAAATTCTAAATTAGTGAATTATCTCATTCTTATTTTAAAAAATAAGTTCATGTGCAAATAAAAGTACTTAAGTGTGAAATGTCACAGCCTACAGCATCTTCTCAAATCACAGCTGTTTCAAAAAGAGAAACGAAACTGAGTGGAGTCAGAATTGTTTGTTCTACAAAAAGTAAACTGGCCTAAATAACTTTACATACTAATATTTCTCAATCTATCATAAACCTAACCTAAACTACAGTTATTTCTCATATAATTCTGTTTCTAATGCTTTTCTGTGGTTATCCCATCATTCTAATTCATCTTTCAGAATACAGGAAACAAACATTAGTTTCCCATTCTCTCTGACTTGTTTGAGTCAGCATTCACTGAACCCTCTTCCATAGCAGGGCGGGTGACTTAAGGACTGGGAGAATGACTCAAAGACTCCTCCTGGAAAAGCATACACTCAAGAAGAAGACAAATAAATGTTAACTGTAACAAAAAACACAAACACATGGCATGAATACGGCTGTGGGAGCCAATCCTATGGGAGCAAAAAAGAAGGGGATAATTAATTTTAACTCAGTGTTGGCAGGAAGGTGTGAATCCAGGAGAGATTATGAGAAGGATGGCATTCAAATGAGGTCTTAAAGTAGATTTTCAAAATGGAAAAAGGCAGGATTTCACACTTGATTTTGTTTTAGGAACCAAGTCTGCTGTGCCTCGGAGTAAATGCTCTTTCCTTTAATATGGTTTCTTGTCTCAGCAGAATGCAAGGTAACCGAAGGATCCATCTGAAAGCAATTTTACATACGAGATTTGCTTTCTCTGGCTTCAAATATTTCTAAAATGTACCTGTCCAACAACATCTATGCTGGTTACCTATCCAGGGAACTATCTTCAGGTGAAAACATCTAAATGAAAAGGGAGACTCACTCTGTTTGCCTTTTGCTAGTATTTCATTTGTCAAAACTGACTTTTTAACAAAGTCCTTACCCTGATGTTGGTATTTTCATGGGAACCAAACTAACTGCCAGGGATGCAAACTCAGCTCTGTTACTTACTTAAAAGTTCCATGATCAGGCTACTTAACCTCGTCTATACTTCCATTTCGCCATCTGTAAAATGAAGGTAATAACAGAACCCACCTCATGTGGTTCTCGTGAGAATGAACTGATTACATGTAAAATGCTTAAAACAACACCCAGCATACAGTAAAGCAACAATAAATGTAACTTTCTTCCAAGAAGAAATGTTTTTAAGAGTTTATTTCTAATGTGCTACATCGATTTAGTAAGAAAAGAGTTTCCCAACTTATTTCACTTTTAGGCAGACTCTGAAACTGCATTTACTTTCAGAGAAGGATGCCGAAAAAAAAAAGCTAAATCTGATGTCTGATACCTAGACAGTAATGGCGGTAACAGAGAAATAGCTTATTTCAGAAGGTCCATGACATAATTAGGGATAGAATAAGCAGAAATTGTATTGTATTATAACCAATTTTTAAGCATTCGCCAAAGTTAGGATTGACAGCTAACCTAATAGTTATCTCTTTTTCTTTTGTTCCTTATACTTTTAAAGCCAAATCTTCTATTATTCCATTTTCTAGGTATCACACAGGAAAACATTGTGAGATCATAGACCTACTCACAAATATTTGACTAAAACAATAGTAAATTTTTCATTTTAAACCAAGTAAAGAATTAGAGTTGAGGAAATTTTATTGTCTGTCCTTTCCATGGTGTTGCAAGCCCTTGGCAACAAATGTCCCAACAAGCTGAAGAGAATTTGGCTAGTCCACTCAGAGCAACAAGGGAGATTTGATACAGGCTGTAGATTCTGATAAGGGCTAGAGCAGATGAATGTATGAGAACACAGTGAGAAACCCCGGAAAGGCCTCCGCTCACAGCAGCTGAAACTGCACCATCTCACTGCTTAGAGTGTGAGTCAAAGAACTCTGGGGCTGGCTGGCAGGTTCAAATCTTAGCACTGCCGCCTTCAAGGTATGTGGCCCAGGACATGTTAGTTAACCTGCTTCTTAATGTGCAAAATAGGGACAATAAATGGGTTTGTTGTAAAGATTAAATTAATATCTGAAAAGCATTTGGATTAGTATTTGGCACACAGTGCTATTTAATAGTGTCTACTAAAGAAATACTGCAGCAATTTGGGCACTTACAATTATTTCCACATGCAGGTATGGAGAGGGTTTCAGTTTTTAGTGTAGGCTCTCTCCGAGAATCGTTAAATTAAAATAAATTATCAGGAAGATTTTTTTTTTTTGGTCCAACTTTTTTTGGGGGGGGTGATTAGGTTTGTTTATTTATTTAATGGAGACACTGGGGATTGAACCTAGGACCTTGTGCATGCTAAGCCCTCACTTTACCCTCCCAAGAAGATCTTTAAAATTTGATACTGAGGTAATTGACCATAAGGAACATTATATTTGCATTACTTCTTTAATATCTAGATTGCAAATAAAAATGCATTTGGATTTGACAATGTTTTAGAAATGCAAAAGCCACATAGCCATTGATATTTTCTATATTCCCAAGAGTTTCATGATTAAAGAGTCTAAAATCCATTTAATTATTTTAAGAGCTAAAAATTGAAATAGCAAAGATATTAACAATCTACAATCACTATGAATATAGCATAAGCAACTTGGTTTATGGAAAGGAAGATCCCAAAAAGAAAAATACTCCAACTTCTCTCCATGTAAGGTAAATACTACAGAAGATAATAAAAAGCTTTGTTGCTGAGTTTCATTCGGTTTCATTCATGTTTAATCATGTAAGCATTAAGACTTCCTAAAGCAGAGGTTGAAAACAACCAAGCTCTAATCACCCTTTTCCAATCCAAGACTAATCACTGTCTCACATGAACTATAAATATGCCCTAAGCCAAACTGTGCCCAGGGTCCATTCCAGGCCTCTATTTAGATGTAAACTGAACATTTATAAGAGGTGAGATTTCAAATGCTTATCTGGAGGGGAGACAGCATATCACAGGTGTCCCCTTCACAATCAGTTACATCATTCTGGAACACCAGGCTCATCCCTGCAAGCGGGCTTATGAATTATTCTGACTACAATAGCAAGTCTTACCCCTTAAATGGACTGTGGTCATCAGGCTTATAACTCTGATTCTCCTGCTTTTTCTCCAGTAAATACCAATTTGTTTGTGTATGCAATGTTTTCCGAAAACTCTATCATGAATTAATTTAATTCTTTATAGGAGCACTTGCGTGACAGACTGTCAAATGGAAACTTGGTACTTGAAAATTTCTGTACCATCTGAAGAGGTTCTACTCTAGAACCTTCTCCACACTTTCACACTTTCTTTGACTTGGGAGAAGTGTCTCAAGCTATAAACAACAGAAAGCCTCCATTATTTTTGTGGTAGATATGAGGAAAATGGACTGAAATAAAAGTTGAGATGAGAAATTAAGTACTTTTTTTAGTTGGGACTTAAAGTTTGTATGAGAAGATAAAAACTCAGGTTTGGGTCCCAAAATAAACTGCGTTTGAATTTGGAAAATTTTGTGAGGTGCTCTTTGTGGGGAGGTAGGTATCAGACCTTAGAAAGTGACTTGCTAATATTTATCACGAAGGAAATTTTCAAAATACCAAATTTGTCTTCTATCACACGAGTGTATATACCACCCACTCACTTTGTGCGGTGTCACTGAAAAGTCTTGGTTTTAAAAGATGATATCAATGCCACAAAAAATAAAAGCCAATTATTTCCAGTGCCAAATTCCTTCCTTCCTTCCTTCCTTCCTTCCTTCCTTCCTTCCTTCCTTCCTCCCTCCCTTTGTTTTCCTGTTCTTTCTTTCTCTTTCTCCCTTCTCTCGCTGTGTGTCTCTGTCTTTGTGTGTGTCTCTCTCTGCTTTTTTTCCTTTTATCTTGTTTATTCCCGTCTTTCTGATGAGTGTTTTAAAAGAGGCATCTACACACAACCCTAGTACTGGCCCAAGCCCCAAGAACCTTCCATTTAGCAACGCTCTGGGAGTCGGGAACCTTTGTAACAACAACAGCAAAACAGACGAGCTTTTGCCTGATGCCCCAGGTTTCCTCCCAGTCTGCAACCATCCGTCTTCACCGGATCTCGGTCGGATCCTGAGAGCGACAAAGCCTTGTAGAGCCCGGCCCCACTTCGGCCAAAGGGGCGATTCCCAGGCCACCCGGCCAGGAGGCGCTGTGGGCCAGTCCCCCCGTGGCCACCGGCAGCCGGCGCCCAGCCTTCCCTCCCCCCACCGCGGAGCCCAGCCCGGCGGCGGAGCTCCGAGTTCTGCACCGCCCGCCGGGGTTACTCTCGGTCATTCCGCTGCACCATCTCGCCCCAGCTTCCCCATCCGTGCCCGGACTGAGGCTGCCCCAAGAGACAAGCAGCAACGGGCAGGAAGATGGGGAGCGGAGGATTGGGCACCTCGGCTCCAGGTTCCCCAGGCTCTCCTTCTAAGTCTAACGTTTTTTAAAGAAACAAAACTCGTCCTCCCGCTGCGCCAGGGATGCCAGCTCCGGGGAGCGCCTGAAGACCGTGGGGCACGACCTCAGGTCAAACAAACCCCTGAGGCCTCAAATGAGCAATAGCCCATGGACCCGGTTTGGGACACATCCCAGTCGAGTTCTTGAGGAACAAAAACGCGTCGCTTCAGTCCGGGGGGCGCACGGGTCCGATCCCCAGGTCAGAGCCCAACTCAGACCAGCTCCTTAAGAACGAAGTGGGAACCAACGGCTGGCATTCGTGCCGGTGGGCGCCGGCCGACCTGCAGGCACAGAGGTTTCCAGCCGGCTCAGGCGCTTCCGAACAAAAGGAAGAGCTCAGTGCCAGACCTGCCACTCTCCCCACTCCGACAGCAGCGCGCCCAGCACCACCAGAAGCCCCCGAGTCCACTGCGCCCCAGGTACTGCGCCCAGGTCTCCGCGCCCAGAGATGCTCCCGGGGCTCCACAGCCGGGCCAGCACCGAGTGCAGCGGTGCCGTCTCCGGGTCGCCAGAGCTCGTCCTAGGACGTCCTTCCCCCATTTACGCCGCCCCCCGCCCCGTTTGCACTGCAGGAGGCGAGGAGATGGGAGTTCGGACTCCAGACCCCGAAACCCAGCGCTCCCTAAAGTCCCCTCGGCCCCGAAGCAAAACAATAACCCCAAGTCACTGGATCGCCTCTTACCTGTTTTCCACTTTCGCGTTTGCGTCTCTCTTCCCCCACCCCTAGAAAAATCCTTCGGGGTCAAAGTAGGAGAAAAAGGAACAAAGCGCCCGGAGAAATTGTCTGTGGTGACACTGGTCGCGCGGTGCCGCCTTCCCTGACTACCTGCGCCCGGGGAGAGAGGTGTCGGCGCGGCTCTGCCGGCCCTGGCCGCACTCACTCTTCCTCGGAATTACCGGGGTTTTGCCGCGACTAGTTCCTTTTATAGATTCGGCGGCGCCGAGCGCAGAGGTTACTATCGGTCAAAGCCTGTTCTCTCCCTTCTTCCCCGCCCCCTTTCCCGGCCTCTGTTTATGTAGTTCAGTCACTCAGCAGAAAGCACGTGGAGTCTCGCCCCGCCCCTTAAACGGGCTACGTCCGGCGGCGCTAGCAGGGCTGGGGCAGGAGGGCTCAAGTCGGGGAGCGCCCTGCCCCCGCCAGGCCGGCGGCCCAGGACCACAGCAAAACGCGTGGCGTGGGGCTGCGCCCGCCAAACTGCCTCATCCTCCTTCCGGGCAGCCAACAGCACCGGTGGAAATCGCTTCCACTAAACTGGTGCTTTCAGCAATTTTTGTTTCCTTTGTTCCTTTACTCAGTTGGAGGGACTGGGAGGGGGGGCAGGGACGGAGAACGCGAGACTGAAAACTCTTTCGTCCTTTTTCCCTTTCAAATGCCCAGGATGTGGGAGAAGGTGGACAGTTGTCTGGATAACCGGCTGGTTTTGTTTCCAACCACAAACCCTGAATTTGGAAATCAAAAGGTGACTTACTGCCTCCCAGCCTGGGCCTCCTAGGTCCCTGGGAGGACCCCTGAAAAGCGTCTTGTTCCTTGTCTTGGCAAACTGGGGGGAGGAAAGAGACCACAAAAAACGGAACAATGTGGACCTTTTTAGTTTCATCATATTGGTCAGCATCCCAGTGATAGATAAATATACACGGCTTGTATTTTTGTTTCTACAGATTCGCGAAGTGCAGCTAAATCGCATAAAGGAGATCGTGTAAAATTGCATAAACATTCCAGTTCTCCTACTTCTTTCTCTGGCTCTGGCTTTGACAGTCAGGAGCAAGACGGTCCATAATGTATGAGGAACAGAAGCAAGTGTACAAATGGAGGCCCACATACTTTAAGTCTAAATATTTAACTCATAAATCAAGCCAATAAACTGTAAAATAAGTGCCTCCAACCTTGAGAGATACCTTTGGAGCAACCTGGAAGGACAGGTTCACATTCAGACTCCTCACGCTTTGACTTGAGTTTTGGCAAGAAAGTGGTGGAGTAGGAGAGCCAATACCAGACCCCTACTATCCCCACCCCCAGCTCCATTCTATTCCAGAAGAACCTCTGTGTACATGTAGGCCCCCTGCTGCACCGGCCCCCCTCCACACTACCGTCAAGGCTACAGTCTGAGCCCAGAACCACTTGTCAGTAGCTCTGTCAACACTCAGGACAGATCCAGTGAGGAGGCCCATGCAGGCCCTGGAAGTGCATTTCGGGGATTTAGGGCATGGAATTCTGAGGTCCTGGCTACTCATAACTCTGGTGGCATAGCCCCTTGGTCCTGTGGACTGCTCACCCTTAGGAAGAGATGGAATTTGAGGCAGGCCAGAGCCAAGCCTTCTGAAGCCCAGGACACAGGAGAAGAACCCCCCTTGCCTAAATCAAAGGACAACCCTGCCTAAGAGACTGGGTGCTGGGGTCAGATTTGACTGAACATGATCCCCAACCTTCTGCCTCCATTTCTTCATTGGTAAAAATAGACTATATATGCTCTCCCTGCCTCACGGGGCTTTCTGAAAGTGAATTTTGTTCATTTGAGCTCCTGGGAGTAACAGCACTGTAAACAAAGAGGGTGTTAGTAGCTGACTATTAATGTCGTGTTCAGGTAAGCCATCACTTGGAAAGGTTTTCCCATGCCAAAATTTTACAACTCCAAGTCTAGCAAAGAATTCAAAGTAATCTCTCTGACCCTCTAAATATAAAGGAAAGCTACTGGAAGAGGTGTGACCATTCCAAGTGTGATTTGGGGGAATGAGTCTCTGACTCTCCATCCTCTGTCCCACCCCACCACCCACCAATCACAGTGCTTAGAATCCCATCACCAAAATCATTCTTTTTGGAACTGAAAGCTAGAGTTCCCAAGAGCACTCCTATTAAAATAATCCCTTAGATTGTTCTCCTGCGGAATGAGTGACTGAAAGCCCTGTACGAATGAGACAAAGATAGGATGTTGGGGAAAGGATGTGAGCCCAGGAGGGAGATGAAAGCCCCAGACAGAGGACAACCATTGATTCTAAATACATAACTCTATGGCCCCAAAGCCAAACTTGATCATTTTTAACTAAGAACAACTGGTGGTATCAAGAATCTGCTCAGCTCTGCAGTGAAAACATAAACACACTGTAAAGTTTGAAATGTTAATTAGTCACATTGATTTCTACCAACAAAAGAGTCCAAGCCTCCAAAGAGTGATTTGACCAAGGAACACAAGGACATAAGTCTGCATATACTTTGCAAGTATGACAGGTTGGTATGACAAAAATACTGAATTCCAGAAGTTAGAGGCTAAGAGAATGTGTCCCATGAGAAAGTCTGCAAATATGAATTCTCTCCCTTGAATGTCACAGGTTGACTTGTTCCTGAATATGCTTCAGTGAGCTTTCCTCTAAGTCCTTCAGTTCCTGCTAACACCAACACCAAAACTCCAGCTCCCTATCTTAGGGGACCCTTTCCAAACAAGTAGAATGGCTCTTCTTTGTTGCTGCGGGGAGGCTGGTTCTGTCAACACAGCCTCGATGTCTGAAGTTCTATTCTGAGATGACCCTGGCACCTTCTAATTACAGAATCGCCCTTCAGGCAGCTGCGGCCTTGGAGACCCTGCTAGATGTCATGGAGCTAGGAATTATCATTCTACTGAGACTTTTAAATTAGGGATTATCTAAAAGGCTTTGCTTGGAAATTGCTTTGATACATAATATCTGTTCAGTGGTCTACATAAATGTACATATACACTTTGTTTAAAATATAAGTGATTTTCACCACACTTGTGTTTTTGGTTGGTATGCACACCATACTATTTGGTTCCTGGAAACGCTGAAACAGTAAGAGTATTGCAAGAAGTCAATGAAGAATAAAACAGAAAGTATTCTAAAAATAACTTCTCAAGCAGAATTTGTTACAATTAGGTAGACCTAATAGCTGGGTTTTTTGAGAATTTCTGGAGAATGACAGGTGCTCCAAAATTAAAGAAAAAAATAGGTAATCCTTCTTTCATATAAGGAGGAATAAAAGGACCTACAGTTCATATTTGAGTCAGTTTCATTCGAATACATGATTAGACACAGAAACAAATTCTTAAGCTATAGATGTTCAAATAAAAAAATACAAGGAATCACCATTTTTTGTGGACTAAAACATGTATTGCATAGGCTTTCAATACCTACAAATTCAATTTAATTGGACCAATACAATTCCTTTCTTTATTAATGTGATTTCTATTGACATGTAAGTAAGATTCAAAACCATTACTGCTTCTGAACTTGAGTAACGTGTTCTGCTTGTCACTGGGATCAACAAGTTAGCCTGGATTATAGACAGATATATTCCCCTGAATTACTAGTTGATCAATGAGTTATAATTCTTTTTAAAAGCCATTCTTCTAACCTGCCTCCCTTCAAGCTGTCCCGCCTTTAAGAGCCAAGCTGCTGACAAGATTTCATCTGTAATCTCTCTCTTTTATTACTCTCCAGCCCATTGTAGGCAAACTTTGGCCCCCACCACTCTGAGTTTGTTCTGTCCAAATTCATTAATGACCTTCTTAAAAGGAGAGAGAGGCATATGTGCTTTTCTTTTTCATCATTATAAAATATTTTCAGGTAGAAAGATAGAAAAGTATCTCAAGCAAAGAAAGACCTTTTAAGTGGTGATGATGATGACCTCCTTTAAGTCCCTGGGCTACCTGATATCCGGTATTTGACACTACGGACCACACCTTCCTTCCTGTAACTGGTTCTTCTCTTGTATTTCCTGAATCTACTTCTCTTTTGGCCTTCTTGCCTCTGTAATCATTCTTTTCCTGACTCTTCTGTATATGTGTGCGTGTGTGTGTGTGTGTGTGTGTATACATATATATTTTTTCTAATACTAGTTGTCTCTTCTTAATTTTACATGATCTACTCCCTTGGCTTCATGTAAACCCTGTATCACCAGGTCTCACCTCCTTGCTGGGCTCCGGGACCATGCCCCTCCATGTTCGGCGGAACATCCAGCAGAATCAGTGGAGGGCTAGAATCAACTCATTCCAGGTCAGAAGAGCTTTCTGTGTGTGTATATCTCTTCTCAACTCTGCAATCGGTGACTTTCATGGGGCTAGCTTAAAATTGGCCCATGATGGGAATATTTACACTGTTGAAATCTGATACAGTCAGGATTTTCTTTTTTTTTCTTTTCTTTTTCTTTTTTTTCTTTTTTTGCAAAGCCCGTTTTAACATTTCCCAGCACAACAGTAAACAGGACATTTTGCAACTAAAACCAAAGACAAATTTTTTTGTTTAATCTTCCCTTTAAATCTCCTTGCTCCTTCTGCATTTTATGTTTTAATTTCATTTAATGACATCATCATCCACACGTCAACTGTGGGAAGTGATAGTCACACTTGCTTAACTTTTCATCTCTCTGTCCTCATCTTTCTCTTCTCATTCTAAAAACCACCCAAGTCAAGTCAGTCGGATCTCCTAAATATCTCCTAAATCTGGCCCTTTCTCTCCATCCCCACTGCCTAAATCCAAGCCAAAAGGCTGGGTAACCTCCAAATTGCTGTTCCTGCCTTTAGTTTCTTCCTCTTCTTATTTATCTTCCCTACCAAAGGAGTGATTTTTGCCAGAAGATAAAAGAGCTAAGCAAACCGACACAAAAACAAAAAAGTATCTAATCATATGTCTCCCCCTCTCAAAACTTTCTATGGTTCTGCATTGCTTATGAAGACACAATCTCTCAAAGTTCCCTTAAGAAGACCTACAAAGTCCTTTGCAGACAGGACATAGAAGGGCTTTGAAGCCTCCTCCATCCCCTCCATCCCTGTCTCCCCTCTAACCCACACCTCATTCCACAGACTTTCTGTGTCTCTGCTCCCAGTTTCCTTGCTTGGAAATCCTTCTCATCTCCACTGCTGTCTTCCTATGTGAGATTATTGAAGGAGACGGATAGGATTAAATAACTCATGCTGTTGTGCTATTATTCTAGAACCAGTGGTCAAAAGGGACAGAGAAGAGAGAGAATTAGAAATCACTTCCCTCATTAGATAAAAAGGTATGGGGTAAAGGGCAGGTGAAAAAGAGAAAGAGAGAAATATTATAGTTAGATATTTTTTATGCACTCAAATTAATAGGCAGAGAATACCCTCAGCTCAGCTCAGATCCGTTAGTAAGTGTGACAATAGATTCAGAGGGCAGACGGTACCCTGAAGTTTGAAAATAATTGGACTCTGGGGATTTAAGGAAATCAAGCATTTATTAGAACAGAAGTGGTGTATCTGCATTCTTCTCTCCTTATTCAGAGTGCTTTTTTGACACTTGTAAAGAATCCATATTCCTGACTGTGATTTCTGGGATGAGGGACTGTTTTATTTCTTAACCAGGAGCTTTCCTTCTCTCTGACATATTAATAAGAGAGTGTTATTAAAAACACAAAGAAATCCTAGGAAATGTTCCAGATTTCCATTTTCTCCTAGGCCACTAGAGAGAGAGGCAAGCCTGCCTTTTCCCATCAGCATTCTGGAGATGATTCCTACAGGACTGCGTGGTCTTCCCTCTGTTGTCCCCCATGATGGTCTTGCCTTGGCTCAACCCATCCTTGCACCAGCCCTTCATGGCTCCTGAAATTGTCTAGACAGAATGAATGTTTGTGCCTCCTCAAAGAGGAAACTGTCCTGACCTCCAAACTGTCCCGCGACCGTGCCATGGAAGCAGGCCTTCCTTTCCCTTCTGGATGGCAGTACCTCCGGTGACTGACGTGGTCTGGTGAAATCTGGGCAGTTTCTTAACTGTTTCTTGGCCCAGAAACCTACACGTGCAGAATCACCCACAAACACGTAAATCAGTGGGGAAGGGGCTCCATTCGCAGAAGCCTGGGGCTTCCCACAGAGCTGACCTTAAAACTGGTTACTCTGGGTTGAATCCGTCACCCGACAAGGCTCAGCCCGAAGTCCTCACATCTGGGGATGAGAGGCAGCGGACCCAATACTAGGAGGTGAAAAGAAAGCTGAATAGAGGGTCCAGTCCTAGGACATCTAAGGAAATCAAATTAGAAGTTCAGGAAAGAGGGAAGTGATGTAAAAGTAAAGGTCATAAAACCGAGGGTGTTCATGGCCTGTGAACTGACCCAGCATTCTGACAGGCAATGTAGCAACATGTGTTAAGAGGTTTTGACCCACTCATTTTACTTGGAGGAACTGATCCTAAGGAAATATCCAAAAATGTGGTCAAAGGCTTATGTTCAAAATATTTGTTACTATGTTATCTCCAGGAATGAACATTTTTTAAAATAGAGAATCATCTAATGGTGTAAAAATTCTAAAGTAAATGCTGCTAAATCATATGATAGAATTCTATGTAGTCATTAAAAATAAAAATAGTGTTTTCAAAGGTAGTGATGTGGGAAATGGTTCATGATAAATGCTACCTGAAAAAAAGCAGAGCTGTAGTTATGTGTACATATGATTTATATTCGGTAAAAATAGTGAGTAGTATGTGTATAGTCTTCTTCATTGAATATATGTGCATAGAAAAGAATGGAAAGGATGCCACCTGAAAATTAAGAGCTATTTTCTGCGGGTGGTGGGGTCAGAAGCAATTTTTTCATATGTGTCTGTTATTTTACAAAATTTCGAAGATAAGCATCTGTTATTTTTTACCTAAGAAAAATGCATTAAGAACAGAGTTTCTAGGTAAGTGGTGGAAGGAGATAGTTCACGACCACAGAAAGGCAAACCGTAAATGACCAAGTGGAAACAGTAAAGCCTAGCATAATTTAGAAGAATGAAGGATAGAAGAGAGTATGGAGAGATGAAATAGTTAAGACAGCTAGAACTTTTTGGTGAGTAGGTTTACAAATTCTTAAAAAAAAAAAAAAAAGGAGGGGGTGAGAGGACTTCAAGCTAATCCTGGCAGTCCATTGGTTAGTGAAAATTCCTTATTTGTATAACATATCTGCGTGTCCCTGGACATGTTACTTCACCTCTCCATACCTCAGTTTACTCATCTATCAAATGGAAATAATAGTAGAACCTACCTTACAGGGTTACTAGGGGTATTTTTTGAGTTAGTACTTGTGATGTGCTTGTACTGTGCCCAGAATATGGTAAGTGCTGAATGAAAGACAGCTCTTGTTATTATTACCATTTATTATGTTACTATCATTATAAAGGTGTGACTTCTTTCCAAAATTCCCATTTGTGGGTTTTTTAATTGCTATTTTCAATTAGATCATAAGCTTTTCACCAGCCTGGAGTTCAAATACGGTCATATCTCTTTTTCATCTTTTATTTAATTACTCAAATCTCCACTTGCTTATTAGCAGGAAGTCCAATATATCTCTTTTGAGATCTCCTTCCTTCCCTCTCTCCCCCAGAATTGCCTCAGAGCCCTGGGGGCTCCCACAGAGATCTAGAAAGGCCAATCAGGCTCTAATCTTTAGCAACCATATGCTCTGTCACTGGCACACAGCAGTACCACCGAAGAATAGTGCCTCAAAGTCCCTTGTTCACTGCTGGGATTATGTCCGTGCTGGTCCTGACCTCAGAACAGCCTCCATCAGTACTGGGCTTTTGGACTCCCAAAATTTATGCACTTCAGTCTTTATCAGAAGTTGCACACTGACAGCCCACTACCACATCCAGCTCTCTGACACATGGTTTAGGCTTAAAGTGTGTTGGTGTCTTATTGGAAATAGTTGACAAGATTGGAAATGTCATACAAAAATCTTTATGTCTTGCTACTATTGAAAGGGTGGAGGCTCTGACCACCCAAGGCCTATGTTGAAAAGAGGTTCTCTCTAGGTGGAACATGCTGTCTCTACGCTGGTTGGCCAAGTCTCCACTAATCCCTGTTTTTCTTAAACAGCCTGATTTACTCTTCTGCAGTACCTGCCCAGCTGCTACAGATAGGCTTCTGAGTTCGTGGCCCCTGGCCTAGAAGTTCTTGGGGGAGTGTGGTGGAGGGGAGACACTAGTCCATCATACTCCCTGAGAACGTGCTGGGAGAAGTGGCCGAGCATGTGACTGTAGTAGGCAATGAATTACCTAAATCTTGGTGAAGTGAAACCTGGATGAGAGTCCTTATTCACTATAGCTGAACTCTCACCTCGGCATCAATAATAAGAATCACATCATTCCTTGAAGATCATATCCCTGACTTCTACTTCTGCTCATTTTAATCTGATATTTTAAGGCATACTTGTGTGGTTGTGACCGAACACAACTTGAGTCACAAAGCAATAAAAGGCATTACCACCTCTAACAAAAGCAACACCACTTCCTCAAAAATCTCACCCTTTACCAGTATCAAAGGCCTAATAAAATCAGCAGGGAAGAGTCAAAGAGGTCAGAAGCAACACCCCCTTTTGGTAATTAAAAAGGAGACCAAAGAACACATCCAAACCCATAAGAGCCCAAAATTTGATCCAAACCACTTTGTTTATTGAATAAAGCCCAGGAGATAAAGAAAGCAAGATGAAAAACAGTCAGCACTTCACTGGGGGTGGTCAATAAGGCAAAGTAGGAGAGATGGATCAGAAAAACATGTGGGCAGCCGGGGAGACAAAAGCATTCCCAAAATGAATCTTCAGTGTGTGGGAGACAGTATTGAATGACTTAAGATTCAGTGAGATAATGACAATTATTTCCTCTGCACAATTTGTTTTTGCTCTTATATTTCTATGAAATGACCAGTGTCGTGTAAAATATGATACAATGAAAACTAAATTTGCAGTTTTACACTCTTCATTTTCTCAAAACCATACAAAGGCAAACAGAAATGTGAGACTCGGAGACTTCAAGGAAACTGTAGAGTCACAGTAATTTGATTCTAAAAACAGATGCTGGACAAGAAGTTATATTTAAATCAACCATCAATCTATCAGGACATAATTTCTAAATTTAGGAATAGATAACCTTTCCATTTTATCCTCCCAATCACCATATGTAGAGAATCATACTTTATACTAAACAACATGCATTATTTGATTTTTAACCATATAAACACCTTGAGGTTATGTTCCTTCAGTCCAAGAATTACATTTTAAATATCAAAGGCAACTCAAAAATGAGGGAGTGTGTTAGTAACCCACACATATTGGAGGGTGAAAAGTTCAACAGTGGAAATAATATTGCTGGTCTCAGCAATCCAAGAAATATGCAGCTAAATGCTCTCTTTCATGCAGTTTGGGCAGTATACTTTTTTGGAGCATGTAATATTTGAATACATCTGTTTTGACTTGGGAACATTTTGTCATGCTCTAAAACTCAAGCCTTCAAACCTTGCATGGATTTTTGTAAAAATCAAAATAAATTTTTAAAATACATAAGTAATACATGACTTCTGCCAGTATGTCTGGTGTACATTCTTCCAAATTTTTTTCAGTGAATAAATATGCATTTGGACATACACTTCTCATTTTTAAAAACAAGATCATACCACATATATTATTTGTAAACTATTTTTATATGTTGGCATATTTACGTAAAAATACGTTACATGAGCATGCATGTTTACATGTTACTAATAATTTATAAATTTTCACTACATTCTATATTATGAACATCTTCCATATGAACAAGTATAGATTTATATCATTTTAAATTGATGTATCATATTCCACTATATGTATCTATCATAACTTGAAATCAAATGCCCACAGACAGACTTAACGTTAGTAACTTTTTTTTTATTTTAAATAGGGGTACTGGGGATTGAACCAGGACCTCATGCATGCTAAGCATATGCTCTACCACTGAGCTATTTCCCTCCACCCCAGTTTGTATCTCTTTTTCACAATGATTAAAAAATGCTAACATGAACATCCTTGTACTATATTTGCACACATGCCCAAGATTCCTTAGAATATTTTAGCAAAAGTGTAATTGCTAAATAATAGAATAGACATACTTTACATTTTGATACATATAGCTAAATTATCCTCCATAAAGTGGCACATTTACTCTCATGAATAAGGGGCCAGAATATCTATAGAGTTTTTTTTTTAATTATCCTAGAGTAAAATTTAAATTTTTCTTTTGGTATACAGTTCTATGATTCTTAACACATACATAGCTTTGTGTTACCACCACCATAATCAGGATAGAGAAATGCTTCACCTCCCCCAAATCTACTTTGTCCTATCTTTTCATAGACACATCAGCCCCACCATCTCCCACACCTAAACCCTTGGCAACCCTTGATCTATTCTTTGTCCCTATAAATCTTCTATTTTTTCAAGACAGTCACATAGATGAAATCTATATAATATAAAATTTTTTGACACTGGCTTCTTTTACTCAGCATAATGCATTTGAGATTCATCCAATGATAATATTTCATTCATCCTTCTGGTGGGTATTTTTATTGCTAAGTAGTATTTCATTATATGGATATATACAATTTGCTTCTTCATTCAGTCACTGAAAGACATTTTTCCCCAATTTTTGGCAGTTGTGAATAATGCTGCCTATAAACGTTCATACACAGTTGTGTATGTGTGAATATAAGTTTTCATTTTTCTAGCATAAATACCCAGAAGTGAGAGTGCTAGGTTATATAGTAGATGTATATTTAACTTCACAAGAAACTTCCAAATTGTCTTGCACAGTGGCTGTTCCGTTCTGCATTCTCACCATCAGTGTATGAGAGTTCCAATTGCTCCACATCCTTGTCAGCACTGGCAATTGTCAGTACTTTAGCATTTCTAATAGGTGTATATTGGTATGAATGTGCCTAGTTTTTCATCCTTTATTAACATTCTTATCAGTTTTTAAATTATGTCCAATCTAAGTTATTGTTGTTTTGACTTATATTTTCTTTGATTGCTAGTAAGGTTGAACATCTCTTCTTGTTTACTGACCGTTTTTTATACAAGTGTTCAATGTTTTCTTTTTCACTTGTTAAACTCTTGTACCAAGTGTTTTAACTCCTCAAACATTACATGTGTTGCAGATAGTTTTCCCAAATTGCCATCATTTTTTTTTTTTTACTTTGTTAAACTATGAATCTTTTCCTTTAGGGTTTCTGGCTTTGATGTTTACAGATTCCTTTTCCATTTTAAGATTATAGGAATATTCAATAAAATTTCTTCAAGCACTTGCATAAATTAGTAAACATTCAATTTTACTTTTGCCAGCCACCTTCACCCCAGCCCAATGGGGAGAGGCTCAGAAGTGGGGTAAGGGTCAGGGCAGCCAGCTTATACTCATTGTTTGAAAATTAAAACTTTTTTCAAAAAGTGCTTCTCTGTCAGCAGGGATCAGTTTTCTACAACCACATCAAAACATTATGTAAAATGTTCTGCTGAGCTTTAAAGTAAAACGGCCAAGATATTTCATGGGTAGGGAGATTGTTGATATTGGGGAAGGATAGCGGTAAGAGTGGAGGGAGGCTCTCCTTGGTGTAATGTCCCTAAGAATTCCATCTCTCTCCCCTAGGGAGCAAGAAAATTACCTTTCTAAAAATCAAGAGTTAATTACTAAAAGTCCTGATTTAGACTTCACACACCCCAAAGAACAGTTTTAGTGAGTAAATAGAATTAACACTGAGTTAAGCAGAGATGGCCCTAAAGGTGATCTGAAGGATAAACACAGAGAAAGAGGGCTCCAAGTTTGGGGGTCCAGTTGGGGAGAACCAAGGAAACAAACCACAGAAGAGAAAAAAATTAATGCACACGAGAGTAAACTGCACAAGGGAAAAGAACATAGTAAAGGAAAACTATGAGTGAAAAAGGAGTCTGTAAGGATCTGCAGCAAAGCGAATGACTGGCTATGAATACCTTGCAGCCAAAGATGGTAAGCTACCTGACAAAGGAGGAGAAAAGACAAAAAGAAGTTGAGGGGCCTGAGCCACACTGAGCCAGGCATCCTCGACAAAGTAAGCAACTGTTTAGGGAAAGAGTAGAGCTATACTCGGAGCAAAGGCAGAATTCGTAATCAGTTGTAACTTTCACTCTTTGGTGAAACCAACCAATAGTTTGTCAATATTTAATAAATAAATTATTCTCAAACAAATCCAGTTTTTAAAGACTCTGTTTAAGAAACTTTGATGCTCATTAGTCACGTTAAAAATTCCAAACTCCTGTCATGTCCAGGATAGGAACAGGATCTCCTTCAACAGGTTTTACCTGCACGCCTGCCTACCCAGTAGAATGAAAAGGGAGGGTACCATGGTTAATCATAAAAATAAGGGTGTTACTTGTGTATATATATGTGCTTTATCATCAACATCATCATCATCAGAGTGTCTGCATGAGTCATATGTTAGTATCATTGTCAAAGAGTCAAAGAGTTATAAAGTGTCAACAATTTATGCAAATGAGCCAAAATATAAGTGAAAGGATTAAAAAAAATTATCAAGATAATTAGAACCAAAATAAAATTCTTTATGTAAGCTTGAAGACAGAATATCTGAATGCCCATAATTATTTCATGATGGGAACATTGCCCGAAAAATGGGTTTGCCTCTTGGTGGGTGTCAAGCCAAAAGACAGTCAAGCCAGAGATAGGGAGAGGAAGGATTTGTTACTTGCAGGAAGTAAGGAGAACAATGGTGATCTTTCCCAAAGCAGTATCTCTCTGAACAGCAAATTTGGGGGAGTTTTAAACTAAAGGGACATGCGTACTCATGAAGAGGCTTGAGCAGAGGAGAATGCAGCATAGAACTTGGGCAAAAGTTGACAGAGTCCAAGCTTTAGTCGATTAAAGTCATGAGGGTCAGAAAATGTCAACATCATCACTCCTTAGGTTCCAAGCAGCCTGGGATCTCAGCATGTGTGTAGCTACCCTTCTCCACCTGGGTGGGGGGCCTTAGTACTTGCAGAACTCGAAGATTTGTGTCAGATTGTGATGTACATCCCTCGAGGAGGAACTAGGACTCTGTTTTATTGCTGAATTATTGTTTTCTGACTGCTTTTGCTTTGTTCCTGCATCCCCTCGCTTCTCTTAGGATGGTTAATTACTGAGACCTGTTCAAGGGTGAGTATTGTGACCAGGCTTAGATCATAAAATGGTTTAGAATGGCGTCTCTTATGTCAAGAAAGCTATGCCTGATTCTCTTTCTTCAGGGTCCCCCTACCCTATATGCTTACAGGAATATTTGCTTTGGGCATTTTTTTCAGGAAACATTTATGGAGCACTAGTTGTGTGTCACACACTCTGCTAGATGCTACCTTGCTTTGTAGGAGCTCACAGCTTAGTAAGGAGAGAGGAAACAATTTCAGTATTCCTTCAAACAAGCTGTTGACAGAAAAAAAAAATTCCACAAACCCAAGATGGCGTCACTTGTGCTAAAGCCCATGATACCAAACCTAGATTTAGTGCCCAACCTAACTGCAGTTTCCACCTACACCAGAAATGTAATCAGTCAACTCGACTGGAATTTTCTATTCAGCACCAATGAAGTAATCTACCACCTGGGCCCTCTCCACCCACCAAAGGAAGGAAAGTCAGTCTGCATGATAAAAACCCTTGCTGTTCCCTTCCCCCGCAAAAAAAGATGTCCTGGCCTAAAAACAATCCTTCCTTTTCTCTGGCTAATAGCTCGCTTGCTCCACCCTTCTTCCTATAAAAATTGTCCACTTTGTACAACCCCTCTCTCACCCCTCTACTTGATAGACGATGCTGCCCCATTCATGAATCGCTCAATAAAGTCAATTAGATCTTCAAATTTACTGGATTGAATTTTTGTTTTTTAACAAAGCAATGAAGAAAGGATGAGCCAGGTGCTGAGGAAGCACAAACAAGCAACAACCCACCATGAAAAGTCTGAGAAAGTTTCAAAGAGGAGTCAACATTTGAGCTGAGTCTAAAAATTGACGATTTCTCCAAACTTAGATGGAAGAAGAGCTTTCCTGGAAGAGTGCGTAAAAGCACAGGGGGATGAACAAATCAAGACAGGTACAAAGTCTCCCACTGTGGCTAGAGCCCAGGAAAGTCACTGAGTGCGAGGTGGCAGCATACAAAGCGGAGAGGCTGGCCAAGGTCACTCAGGGGCTGACAAGCCACTCCAGAGGGCTTGGGTTCCCTGTGGCCTCTTCTCTTTTTTTCTTTTTTCTTTTCTCTTCCAGTTTTATTGAAATATAATTGACATAGAGCACTATATAAGTTTAACGTATACAGCATAATGACCAGACTTACATAGATTGTAAAATGATTACCACAATAAGTTTAGTTTACATCCATCATCACATATAAGTACAAAAAAAAAAGCATGTTTTTTTTCATTAGGTCTCCTCCACTTCTAATTTGGCCAGAAATATAGTTAACGACACTCCTTTCTACATTTGCTACGAACTTAAATGGTCTGGTTTCAAATCCCAGTCTTGACCCTTCTGGAGCTGAGTGGTCAAGTTATCTACCATCTCTGTGCCTCGGTTTTGCCATTTATATAGTAGGAGAACAACAGCGCCTGCCCCGCAGGTTTGTGGTAAAACTCAGTGATTTCATACACATAGAAGTACACGGAATATAGCTGATAGATAGTCGGCAGTCAATAAATATTAGATATCACTGTTATAAGATTGTATTGGCATATTCAGAAATTACTAATATGCTTTCAAAAGGTTCTTTTTCATCATGTGCTTTCCCACTGACACTCTGATTAGACCACATGTGATTTTTGTTTTCTTTCAAAAGCCCTGCTGGGCACCCCCAGGACAATATCCTTCCTTAAAAATTACTTCTGAAATAGAGCAGTGTGTTGTATTGTCAGACTGGTCTGGTTTGATCACTGTCCAGCCTGGCTGCCAATCAGAAATACATGGACAGTTCACAGCCAGTTCAGCTGTGCCACCCAGATCGCAGCCTGGGCCAGAAGAGGCCACTCCCTTGGAGAAGTCTCAGCCTTTGGCCCCCCCAACCCCCAATTACGGTGTTGTGGAGATGGACTTTCCGCTCTCAAAAGCAGGGGCACCATGACATCACACCTCCATGGGACGCATGCCATTTAACTTTCTGAAACAGCACTCTGCCAACTCTGTGGGGAGTGAAAATAATAAAAAGGTGTCAGTTATAAGCACGGGAGAGACATCAAAAGCTGGGCAGGAAATAAGCAGACAGCTGCAAGAGGCACTTTTGGATTCGGTCCAAACGAACCACAAATGGGTACAGTTAGTTGCCAGCTTGGCAACCTGCGTTTCATGCTCAAATTTATAATGTACAATGGACTCAATGAAGGTATGGTGTCTCAAGGGCAAAGAAACATCAGTATAAGGGCTGCCTCTCAAATATTTAAGATAAAGCCCCAAAGTGGACATTCAAGCAAAAGCTGTAGCTGACACTCCTCTTCAATTCCAGTGTCCAGCCATAACCTGGCATTTTATCCAAGAGCACTGGAAGAGAAAGAGGATCCCAGGCCCACGGGCCACTTCTGAACTCCAAGGCAGAAGCCACATGGTGGGACATTCTCTAGGCCTCCATGTGTCCAACCATACTTTCTGGAAAAAGAATTCTGGTTATCTTAATAGTAAAAAGAATCTCAAGGTTCATCTTGCCCCATGAGGTCATTATAAGATGAAGGAAACTGAAGCACAGAGAAATCAAGTGACTTGCCATGTTATTGTTAGTGACAGAACTAGAGCCCAGGATAATTGACTCCCAGGCTTTTTGTGTGACAGGTTGACTAAATCATCTGGATGCCAACAAGCTTGTGGCAAACATCACTTAGCTGAATAGCCCAGGTTTCAGCTGCCTGTGAGTACAAAGTAGGTCATATGAGCAAAGTCTCCTAAACTTGTCAGCCCTGTGCCTCTACCTGCTCATTCAGGAATTTATCCCCTTCCCAAAGGCTTCCCTACCCAGGGTGTTTTGCTTCGTCCTGCTCAAGGGACAGGCTGCAGCCCACCAGCCCCTTATGAGAGATGCAGACTCTCTATTAGTCCAGCTGCCCTGCCCTGGGTCTTCCCCGATGTTCCACCGAGCTCTGCCCATTTCTGCAGACGGGTCTCTGAGCCAGAATGAGCACCGTGGTCTGGGGGCTGGGGCTGGGGCTAACGTGGGAAAGCAGGGCACAGGGCATGGGTCACTGCTTGTGTGCTGCCTTTCTCTGGCCACTTTTGTCCTGAAGTGGGGCTGCATGTACCCCAAGCTTGCCAGTCTGTCTGAACACAGACTCCGTTACTCACCCTGGGGCCACTCCCACAGGGGCTCAGAGCCAGGCCCTCAGGCATAGGCCCAATTGAAGGCAAAGGCTGAGGCGATTATCCAGCCAATTTTGACTTCCTATCCTTCCATGGTCTTTATCGTCCCTCATACCTCCCCAAACGCCTCTCCACCAAAACCAAAACAAAACAAAACAGGAACAACAACATCCAACACCTCCTTCCTCCATCTCCCAGAACCAAAAAGTGCCCACATGTACGTGTTTGAACCTGTACCAAAAGGCCTTTGGAAGGAGGGAACTGTCTAATCCTGAGCACCAGAACATCTGAGTCCCAGATCTGCCCCAGAGAAGATAAACCTTTACAGCTAATGGAATCATATCATAAACTGATCACAGGCTTAAATAAATCATTTATGGGGTCGGGGTGGGGAGAGAAAACACCATTTCTAAGCAATGCCTGCCACAATTTAAGTTCCCTGAGGAGTAGAAACTGAGAAGGATATGGGTGGAGGCACTGTATTTGAAAGGAAGGGAATTCAGGATGCAGCAATGAGAAAGTAGGGGAAGTGTGACAAGAAAAGAAGATACATCAGTAAAAGGTCTGTTAAGAAGTATTTATTAACTATGAGCTACTAGGGTTCAGTACTGCTGGAAACCTTCTCAGAAACTGAGGAACTTGCCTCAGAATCAGAGCCAGGACCACAGTGGGGTGAATGAGACAGCCAGGGTGCAAAATTTCAGGGGACAGTCATTCTGGCTGAAGAGAAACATTTTTCCCCCCACCCTTGTGGGTTCCTCTGGCTGACCTAATAATTAAATTGACACAAGACAGATTAATAGGAGAAAACCCAAATGTATGTCCATACAGGGGCTCCATAAGGACAAGTTAGGCAACTGAGGCTTATGTACCATCTGAGAGAAGGCGAGGAGGGATTTCAAAGGGGAGGAAAACGACTTATAGGAAGATGGGAAAAACAAGTATCTGGTAAACAAATTTTTGCCATGCAGGGACAACAGGACACAGAGACTTTGATCTTCAGGCCCTGCCAAGTTCCCCTGCCCACAGTCTTTGTAGATGTCTCTACTGACAGTGTTCTTCCTGGACCAGATCCTTTATCTAAATTCTTTTAGGCAGTTAAAGGGGAAGTAGAAAGAAAGACTTCCTGAGCCTTCTGTTTCTTTTTTTAATTAGTATTTAAGTATAGTCAGTTTATAATGTGTTAATTTCTGGTGTACGTCACAGTCATTCAGATATAGATAGATAGATAGATATGTATATGTATATATATGCCTTTTCATTATAGGCTATTACAAGATATTGACTATAGTTCTCTGTGCTATACAGTAGGACCTTGTAGTTTATCTATTTTATATATAGTAGTTAGTATCTGCAAATCCCAAACTCCCAATTTATCCCTCCCCACCCTCTTTCTCCCCTGGTAACTATAAGTTTGTTTTCTATGTCTATGAGTCTGTCTCTGTTTTGTAAATAATTTCCTTTATGTCCTTTTTTTTTTTTAGATTCTACATATAAGTGATATCATATGGTATTTTTATTTCTCTTTCTGGCTTATTTCTCCTAGTATGACAATCTCCAGGTCCATCCATGTTGCTGCAAATGGCATTACTTCATTCTTTTTAGAGGCTGAGTACTATTCCATTGTGCGTGTGTGTGTGTGTGTGTGCGCGTGTGTGTATACCACAGGTTCTCTATCCAGTTATCTGTTGATGGACATTTAGGTTGCTTCCATGTCTTGGCTATTGTAAATAGTGCTGCTATGAATACTGGGGTGCATGTATCTTTTTGAATTAGAGCTTCCTCCAGATATATGCCCAGGAGCGGAGTGGGATTGCTGGATCATATGGTAAGTCCATTTTTAGTTTTTTAAAGAATCTCCATACTATTTTTCATAATGGCTGCACCAAACTACATTCCCATCAACTGTGTAGGAGGGTTCCCCTTTCTCCACACCCTCTCCAGCATTTTTTAAAAGTTTGTGGGCTTTTTAATGATGGCCATTCTGACTGATGTGAGGTGATACTTCATTGTAGTGTTGATTTTCGTTTCTGTTATAATTAACAATATTCAGCATTTGTTCATGCACCTATTGGCCATTTGTATGTCTTCACGGGAGAAATGTTTGTTTAGATCTTCTGCCCATTTTTCAATTGGGTTGTTTGCTTTTTGTAATTGAGTTGTGTGAGTTGTTTGCATATTCTGGAAATTAAGCCCTTCTCAGTCCCATCATTTGCAAATATTTTCTCCCATTCTATAGATTGTCTTTTTGTTTTATTTATAGTTTCTATTGCTGTGTAAAAGCTTATAAGTTTAATTATGTCCCATTTGTTTATTTTTGCTTTTATTTCTATTGCCTGGATAGATTGCCCTAGGAGAACATCACTAAGATTTATTTCAGAGAATGTTTTGTCTATGTTTTCTTCTAGGAGGTTTATAGTGTCTTGTCTTATGTTTAAGTCTTTAAGCCACTTTGAGTTTATTTTTGTGTATGGTGTGAGGGAGTGTTCTAACTTCACTGATTTACATGCAGCTGTCCAGCTTGCTCAATACCATTTGCTGAAGAGTCTTCTGTTTCTTAAAGCAACTAGCCTAACATAATCCTCCTGCCAAAGAGATATCTCTTGGGGGTTGGAGGTGGCAAATTTTGCTCCCCTACAGTCCCACCACTGAAAGTTCCCCAGGAAGTTTCACAGTTCAGAAGTTGAGCTGGTAGATTGTGTCATCTTACTGAATCAGTCTCTTTATCCTGACAATACGTTAGTTCAGTTAAACTCATTTCAGGAGATGCTGATGCAGTTAGACTCCCCAAGTTAGGCCAATGGTAGAAGCAATCAGGTATTTAATAAGAGGTATTTCTATGGAAACAAACAAACAACAACAACAATAACATAAACAATGGTTAGTGACTGGAGCAGACTATAATCCCATTTTCAGAGTTCTGAAGGCAGTCAGTTGAGAAGATTTCTAGATGTTCAGCTCATAGCATTTTAGATAGAATGAGAGCAGGCAGTGGCAATCTGATAGATTTTCAGTTTGAATGTCTCTGGTAAGGTCATCAGGTGTACTGGTAAACTTTCTGAGTGGCCCACACAGCAACAGGCACAAAGAAGATTGCCTAAATATGAGCTGTTGTGATGATTTCTCTGAAGTTTATATCAAGTCATCTAGCTTCACTTCACAGGGCTTCAGGAAAAAAGGACAGTTTTAGTTCTTAATGATTTCAAGCAAAAGGATGGGAGAAATTAGAAATATTAACTTGGAGAATTGTAGACAGATAAGAGGCAACTGGGAGAATTCAGGATCTAGAATGTTTACAGGTAGAAAACAAACCTCATAGACAACAGACAATACTACAATCTTATATCCATAAGTATATTACTGACACATGATTTTTTCTCTCTAAAATTACCCTCATTTTTACCAAAGATAACCACATTAGGAGTAATTTGTCTGCAAAAATAGATCTAATTTCAATAAACTTGGTCTGGTTATTTATGAAAGTGCAGCAACCATATTAATTGACCATATAGACTCTTTTATATCTGCTTTGCTGGAATCTTTCATAAAGAATTTCACATTGCACTTTTAAATGCCTTTCAAGGCCAGGAAGCCAAGCCAAGAATTTACCATTAGACTTGCCTGCAATACCTATAGATTTGAATAAATTGCTCTTTTCCTGAGGTCCCTAAAATATCTCAAGGTTCCTGAATCTGCCAGGAAGTGACCTTCCTTACTCATCTAGTGAAACTGCTGGGAACCCTAAGCAAGGTACTAGGCTGTTCTTCCAAGGGGTTTTAGTGACTCCATAAAGTTGACTTTAGTTCCTTAATGCTGTCTGGTCATATCTGAGTCTATGCATGTTCTCTCAAATATGATATTCCAGTCAAAGCCTTGGTAATATAACCAATGTTTCCAATTCTGTGCTGTTACAAGAAGAACAGATTCATACTGTACTTATGCAAATAACTACATTGCTGTGAAAATAATACCCACTGAGAATTTCTGAATTCTGGAGGAATCAGGTACGGAGAAAAAGATAAATGTGTCAATTCTGCTTACAAATATGTAATTCACCAAATTGCTCTAAGTCATAGTTAGCTTAAGAGGGAAGACTTCTATTATATCTGGAAAACAAAGTATTAGAATTAGAATATTTAACCCTTAGAAACCTTGATTTCTAGTGAAAACTAAGAAGTAAGCAATTGTGAAC
Source organism: Camelus bactrianus (assembly GCF_048773025.1). Taxonomy (NCBI): domain Eukaryota; kingdom Metazoa; phylum Chordata; class Mammalia; order Artiodactyla; family Camelidae; genus Camelus; species Camelus bactrianus. Next base: position 53,215,388 of record NC_133542.1, read on the forward strand.
TGTTAGACCAGCAGTCATTTGATTAACAGATGTGTGAATATATTTCATAATTTTTAGAAATGTATGTTTTCCCATAACATAGTTTTTCAATTTGGCATAAAACAGGTTTACCATGAAGCCCAAACATCATTAGTTCCTCCATAATAAGAGGTCAAAAGTAGGTAAACTTAGACTTCTTTAGCAATTAATATTTCAGTATTTTATCTTATTTGGAAGTGATTTAGATATTCAATGAATTTAACTTAACTCATTATTTAACTCAACCTAGCAGAAATTTAAGGTTTCTAGCAACCAAAAAGATTTTGGAAGCTATTTTTAACCATATATATATATATATATATACACACACACACACACACCATAAGACATAATTATTATTTAAAAGTTTACCTAAAAATTTTACCTTACTTACATCTATTTAATTTTACTTATTCTAAAAAATTATGTTTAGCTTACTTATGAAAACTTCATTAGGCATTAAACAAAGTCAACCATCAACTAGAGCTTTTTTTTTGGCTGACAAATTTTGTGACAGAGATAACATAAGCTTATTTGACTTTTAGTAAACCTAGATAGAATAAAATTATTATACTTAATGCTGCTAATGCTAAAGATATGTGTGTTTTAATGAAACCTATAACCCTAAACTTGCTTTTATTTGCTAGAGATTAATCCTAGATAACATGAACCTGAAAAACATTTGGGTTAGTTTTTATTGTATTTTTAAGATTTTTTTTTATAAGTGCTTATTTGTTTAAGCAAATTAAATAGAGCTCTTTTACAAATTAATTTTAGTAATACTGTCCAGAGTTAGAAAAATATCACACATCTACAACATACATATATAGACACACACATAAACATATATATGGATAGATAAACAGAGATCTTACAGCTTCTGTTTAAAATTTTTTTAAACATGAGACAGGCACAACAGTACAAAACTTACTGGTTTACAAAAGAGCAATCGAATCCAACTTTTGTTTTCGCATTTGGAAAAAGTTAAGTTTATCTACTCACATGGCCAAAATGTTTTACTACTAATACTGGTAGTGAAGACACATGAATTTTCATTCACTTCAATTTTCAAATAACCATTTCCTCCCCTTTTGTTTTTCTTCTCATAAGAATTACCTCCCTGAAGTTTGTAGAATGTTTACATTTCAGAGGTATAGGGTAGGAATGCAAGTTCCTCCAAGAAAGATTTTTGTTTCCTAAGATGAGAATATTTATAAGCCTTCTGAGATAAATCAGCAATTGATTTGTTTATCAAAGACTGACATACCCATCCACTTATGTTGGAATGTTTTTCTTTTTCTCTGGATACGTTTAACTTAGGGGAGGAGGCCTAAATATTTTTTATTAGGCTCCGAATATTAGCAGTGGTTATGAGTACAATCAGACCAGCAGCCTCCCATCTTATTATCTGCCTTTTACAACAAATCTTTCAACAAAGTTATTTTGGAATTTTGAGCATTTTTGGAGTTTCCTATATACCAATTAAAATAGGTATCTCATTTGTTTGTTTGATTTGGGAGCCCTTGCTTTCAAGTACACTCTTTAAATGATCTTACCTAATTGGAATGTTCCTCCTAATGGCCATTGTAATTCTGAGTTGTAATTTCCTTGAGGACTGGCTGTAGTTTGGTAGAACCCTAGTTACAGCTGGGGTTGAGCCCACATTTTCTGTTCAGTCATATCTAACTTCAAATGGGGTACAACCCACAGTTTTTTGTTTGGTCATCTTTTTGGGGGTAGATACTTATAGCTTCTAAGACCACAGTTCTTAGACATTTAAGATTACTTTTATTTGCCCAATAGTTCCTCTTGTTTTTCTTCTTTTTCTTAAGTGCAGTACAATTATAATTCCAATGTCCTGATTTTTCACAATATCTGCAAATGTCTAAATATAAATAGGAAGTGATCTAATTAAACTTTGATTTTTGTCCTAATTTCTGTCCTTCCCTCTTATTAAGGAAGTCCCCTAAGGCTAGCCATTATATCAACAAAACAATTGCTTAGGATAACAGGTCTCTAAAGATTATTTTTTTCTTTCAAATATAGTCAATTCAAATAGTCCATCATCTGGCCATTGATGAGTAGGATCTTATATTAATCTCAAATAGCAACTCAAACCAATAAGCTTTTTTATGATTTAACCAAAGATTCAAGAACCATCCCACAAGAGAGTGCAAAAGATGCAGCCCTTATAAGATCCAGAAAGTTTACTCTCAGAGTTAGTTTAAGAAAGCAAAGACCTTGTTGTCACATGAGGTAAGAATGGTGTAATGCAAATGGTGTCTTTGGTTACCCACAAGAGTATGAGACATCTCCAATCATAAACCCACTAATCTGTGACAGGACGCAGACACTATTAGAATAGGACTTTACCAGCACTAACAAGACAATAAACATTGAGACAACAAGGTTCCCTTTTGGAGTGGGATCCCTTATGACAAATTCCTCCTGAGAGCTAGCATGGTCAAACAAAGAGCCACCAGCTGTAAGCCCAGGTTGTTACCTGTGCTTCTAACAAACTGACTAGAGCTGTTTGGAATCCCAGTCTACTGACCACCAAATACATTACAGTATGTGCACTTGCCAACTTGTGGAAATCAAAGAGACTATTCTCATTGGTCATAAAGCTAAGATCTCAATATATAAAACAAGGCAAACAACACAAAAAGACAAAATCAGTGACCATCTTTGGGAGGAAAAAGATCCATAAAAATCAAGAGTAGTCACTGACCAAATTTTTAGCAGAGTCACTGTAACCTAAGGAATTAGTTCCACAAAAATTTTCTCCTGCTAATCTAAATTTAGTAAAAGAAAATAAAGGGCCCTTACCACTCTGCCTTCCAACAGACCCTGCAGGCAGGGATTTGGGAGACTAATGTGTTACGAACTTTCATATTCTGCTGGCTGGATTCCTTAGCAGCAGCAGTCTCAGAGCAAGTGGTGTCAACCAGTGAAGTTAATCCTGCCAGCTATGCCAACTGTTGGGGAGGAAAAATTTTCTCCTATCCTTCTAGGCTCTTCTGGCTGACCTAATAACTAAATTGACACAAGACAGATTAACAGGAGAAAACCCAAATTTATGTGCACACGGGAACTCCATAAGAATATGATGCCCAAGGACAAGTTAGGCAATTAGGACTTACATGCCATCTGAGAGAAAAAGCGGGTAGAGGGGTTGGACCGCAAGAGGGAGAAAAACAATTTACAGCAAGATGGGAAGAACAAATGTTTGGTAAACAAATGTTTGCTATGCTATGCAGAGACAATGAGACACAGAGGGGACTTTGGTCCCAGGACCTGCCAAGTTCCAGCACACTTAGCCCATATTCCTTGTAGAGATCGCTATTAATAGTGCTTTACCTGGACAAGGCCCTTCATCTAAATTCTTTTAGTCAGTTAAGGAAGAGTTTAAAAAAAAAGTCTTTTTGAGTCTTCTGTTTCTGAATGAAAACAACCAGCCTAAAATTACCTTCATGCCAGAGAGACATATATATTTTGGGGTGGCAAATTTTGCTCCCCCACACTCTCAAGGTCAGCCAACTTCAAATCATGCAAACGCAGAGTCAGCCCTGCCTAGAATTATTCCACTGGTGATGGGAAGACTGGAGCATTTATCCACTGACTTCTATCTCCCATCAGTTGAGAATTGGCCTCAGCCCCAGGGGTGCTGCTGCCCCTGCACTTCTCAGCAGAGCCTCTTTGAGGCTCTGCAAGTCCTTCAAGGTGCCAAGAAAGCCCCTAAGCAGAGAAGAAGAGAAGCAGGTGCTTGAGGTGGGACTCTTTCTATGCTTTGGAAACTCTCTACAGCAGATGCCAGTGAGCATGAGTGAGCAGAGGGAATAGAAGCAGGGCATCAACTGCATCTGCAAATGGCCTGCAAGTACCAACAGTTTCTTAAATACACATCAAAATTATGAAACTCATGTGCAGACCCCAGTGTTGCTAACTTCCTCTTCAAATCAGACCTTGACCTCAGGGAAAGGAAGGCTTTACAAAAATGCAAAGAAAAAGAAAAAAAAATTGTTCATGCCTATTTGTTCCCCACAGTTTTTCTTCAGATTCAACTGTACTATAGTGGGCACTCAGTAAGTGAGTGAGTTAATAAATTAATTAAGGAAATTGTTGGACCAGGTCATTATAATAGTAGATTGATAGTAAGAAGGGATTCAGACATCAGTAAAAGAATTGTATAAGGGTTAGGATCTCAAATTTGCAGTGTTGGAACTGGACAAAAGAGGAATCTAGATAAGAATTGATGGTAGCAGAAGGAGGCTTCTGATGTGTCTTATGTGTGAGTTAATTGGAGGCCTCTTAATACAGAGACTCATATCTCTCCTGCACTGGGTCACTCTACTTGGCTCTTTCTTAGTTTACTCTCTCTTTTTTTTTTTTTTTTTTTTTTTTTTTGTGGAGTATAACCTTCAGTAACTCCTTGAAAAAGCTTGCTTTGGAAGTAAATGTTTATAAAGATATTGTATATCTTTATTCCAGCTTCATAGTTTATTGGTAGCTTCATTGAATATAGCATTTAAGGTTGGAAAACATTTTCCCTAAGAATGCTGAAAACACTGCTTCATGATTTTCTGAAGTCTATGGTTACTGTTGAGATGTTAGATGGCATTCTGGTTCCTAATGCTTTGTATATGATCAGTTTCTTGTTCTTTCTCCTCTCCCTCTCCCACTGGAAGATTTTAGGAGCTTCTCTTTGAGCCAATGTCCTGAAATTTCACAAAAATGTGCCTTGGTGTAGGTCTTTTTTTCATTCATTGTGTTTAACATTCAATGGGCCCTTTCATCCTGGAGACACAGACTTAAATTCTGGGACATTTTCTTCTATTTGATAATGCCCTTCCTCTCCTCCTCCTTCTTTTTTTTTCCTTCTTTTTGGTTTTTTTGGAAGTTGCTTTTACTCAAAATTGGACTTCCTGGATTGATTGTCCCATTTTCTTTTTAACTTTTCCTCCTATTTTTATGTTGTTGATTTTTTGCTTTACTTTAATGGATATTTCCACAACTTTATTCATCAAACACTACTTAATTTTTTATTTCTGCCTTCATATTTTTAATTTCCAAAAAAAAATTTATTTTCTGATTGTTCCTTTTTTAGGGAATTTTATTTTTGTTTCATGGTTACTCTTATTTCTCTGAAGCTAATAACTAAAAGGTTTATATGTAAATGTTTCTCCTGCCACTGTGTCATTTCTCTTTTCCTTTGAGCTGCTTTTGTATTTTTTCATTTATTTGTCTGTGTTTTTTGGAGACTGAGCATATGGATTGATGGATTTCACTATATGATGATTGTTCCTGCCCTAAGGATTGTGTTTGGGGGACTCCAAAAGATGGTATCACTAGTTATTTTCTTTGGGGTAGGCCAGTTTCTCTAGAAACAAATTCTTTAGTCTCCTATCTGGGAGATATAAACTTCGCTATTGACATTCTGAGAGGCTTTCTTAAGGAGTGGGCTGCTAGTTGCTAGGAGTAGGGGGCGTTCTCACCAGTTTGTAGACTTGCAATTAATCACCCTCCTCCTATGTCTGGTGTTCCCAAAATTGGTATCTCCAGTCTCCTTACTAGATAATTAATAAGAGAGGTAGTTCACTTGGATTTTTGTGATGAAAGAAGAAATCTGGTGATCTACTGCTGTTCATGCACCTTTCAAGAAACTTCCTTGCATTTTCAGCCTCACCCCAGTAATTTTATACTCTGATTCTTGAGCCTTTGGAAGACTCTGCAAGTCAAATCAGCTTCCTGCTCTTGGCTAGCCCCTCTGTTGGCACCTAGTTTTCATCTTTCTCCTCTATAAGCCCATTACCTTTCATCCACCAACTTCCCATCTTTCAGAACTTTGTTGACATTTCTCTCCTTCTATCGTCTTATCTCTTTTACCTTGTGAATTTTTGCCTTTTTAATTTTACAAGTGTGTCAGTTTGGGTCCTCTGAGAAGGAGATGCCAAGATTGGAGAATACATACAAGACATTTATTTGGGGGGAAGGGGAAAAGCAGAGACTTCCAACTGCCATGCATTTTGGACGCCTGCAGGAAGAAGGAGGGAAGGAGTTGAGGCCTGAGTAGGAAGAGTCCAGAACTACACTGTGGTTCCAAGAAAGCTTTGATCAAGCCAAGAAGGAGCCTTCAAGCCAATGTCTCTTATTGGAAGAGTTTCATAGTAATGAGCTTGCATTAGTATCCCTACTATGTACCATCAGGAACAGCTTATAGGAAATGAGACCTTGGCACGAAGGCAGTGGTGGATCTAGAGCAACTGCGGACACTGTGAGTTATGCTCCTAAGAGCAGGAGGCCTGAAGAGCACATTTTAATGGAAGCTGCAGCTGTCATTTTAGTGAGGTTTGAAAAGGGAATGGAGATAAATGTAGATGGTTAATCTAACATGTTTATCAAGAAGTCCAGTTTATTCTCAACAACTATAATGTGCCCTCTATCTCGACCCCTACATTAATTTGGCTCTTGGCATAGTCAGCTTTGAAACTCCAGACTGCTAAACACAACCATTACTTTTTAAAAATTGTTTATTACTAATGGCCCTACAAAGCAAAGTGCAAAGCGAAGAGAAAACAAGATAAGAAAAGGGATAAAATATTGGAGGATGGTAGTATAGGAACAACTGTAGAAAGAAGTTTGTGCATAGAGAAGAGAGAAGAGATAAAGGAAGAGAGATTTTGGAGAATGAACAGAGATGGGTAAAAAAGATTTTCATGAAGTTTTGCTAGGTAGTATGCAATTACAACTCCACCTCCCCACAAAATCTTCAATTAAATTACATATTATTCATCGATGATAATTGAAATTGATTTTGTCAGTTACTTGGGATGCCCTGTTGCCCTGAGATTACCCATGTAAAGGGTGCAGGAAAAAACTGTCAGGGGTCCAGTTGTCTCAGTTACTCAGAAGCTCTTCAGTTCTCAAGTGATCTGACTTCTCTACAGCCTCTACTACTGCTCACCATTCTCTTCGTCTTGAAACAATCTTCCCGTGGCTTCCATGATGCCACACTTCCTGGCTATCTGGCTACTTTCTGAATTTATTTTACCATCCATTTTGTTGGGTTCTCTTCCTTTTCCCCATTCTTTAAAAACTAGTGAAACTCAGGGTTTCTTCTTGGCTTTCTTTTTAATCTGTTCACGTAAGTCTGCAAGTGCCATCTATAAATTCCACATGCTGATGACTCTCCAATCTTTTTTCAAAGTCCAGTTTTCCTATATAAGTTCTATTCACATATCCAATAGCCTGCTGAATAGTTCCACTTGAATGTTCCACAAGCACTCCAAATTCAAAATAGAATTCATCAGCATCCCCTTATCCCATTGCCCCAAAATGCTCCTCTTCTTCTGTCCCAGATCAGAGTGAATATTACCTGCTTACTCATGGCAAAAATCTTCTTACCCTTGACTCCTTTCTCTTTTTCCCACCAACCGTTAATCCCCAAGTCCCATCAATTCTAACCCTTAAGATCTCCTGATTTTATTATTTTCTTTCTACCCCCATCAACACGAACTTAACCCACTCCATCATCATGTTTTTAAGTTTTTGGGGGGTGCAGGGGAGACAATCAGGTTTATTTATTCATTTATTATTCTTTTAATGGAGAGACTAGGGATTGAACCCAGGACATCATGCATGCTAAGCATGTGCTCTACCACTGACATATACCCTCCCCCTACATCATCTCTTATTTGGATACTCCCACAGCCTTTGAACTGATCATTTACTGCCAGTCTTGCTCCATCCCTCTTCTATGCTAAGTTCTCTACACTACAGTAGAGTGTTTCTTATAAAATGCAAATCTGATCATGTCATTCCCTGCTTAAAACACTTCAATATCTCCCCCACAGCCTGCAGGATAAAGTCCAGACCCATAAAATGGTTTACAAGGCCTTTCATAGCCACCTCTCCAGGCTTGTCACTCCTTCTCATACTTTACATCTGGCTCTCCCAAATTACTTGTACTTTTGTAAACTTGCTCATTTTTTATGTACCACTCTTCTTACCATGCTGCCTGCATTCTCCTGACTAATGCTCCTCAGAAATTAGATTACATAATGATTTATTTTAGGAAGTCTTTCCTGGACCCCACCATTGAATTAGGTATTAATCCTAGATTAAACAGAAGTGATGCTGTGTGACTTCTGAAGCAAGGTCAGAAAAGGTCATGCAATTTCTGCAGGTTTTTTTCTTGGGATTCTCATTCTTAGAAACTGATCATCATGCAGTGCAGAAGTGGAAGGACTGCACAAATGGGCCACACTAGAGTGTTGTGGCCACAGCCCCAGCTGGGCTGTCAGCCTACAGCCAGCATCAGCCTCCAGACAGGATGATGAACAAGGCTTCAGGTGATTCCAGCCCCCAGCCTTTGAACTTCCCCAGAAGACATGGAACAGAGATGAGCTCATGCTCTGAACTCTGTGAAAAGTAGAGATTTGTGAGCAAAATAAAGTATTGGTTTTGTTTTCAGCATTAAGTTGGGTTGACTTTTTAGGCAGCAATACTAGTAGAAACCATTGCCCATTTTCCCAGTACACTCCTGAAGATAAGGATAGGAGCTAGTTAACTAATGTATCTGCAGAACCTGGCATGTAATAGGTGCCCTATATGTAATGAGTGTGTATGAAAGAATAAAATATGATTCCCAGCTTTTGAAACGCAATTTCAGAGGAAGAATGAGTGTCACTGAAAAGATAGAGGCTATTTCTGAGACTTGGGATTTGTCTTGAGAACAGGTACTATTGACATAAGTTTCTTAGCTAAAAGTAGGTTTCTGTCTTCCAGCACCATTTCATGTTCATGGGAGAAGCAATTGCCCAAGCTACTTGTCTCACTGTTCTTGGCTATACAACTCAGTTACCTAGAATTAAGAAAATTATATTCTCCTATAAAGTCATGGTCACAGAATATATGAACATGAGTCTGAGGAACAATTTGTAAAATATACCATTTACTCTAGATAAGAGGGGCAACCTTAAAAGACTGTATAAAATTTAAGAGTCATGACTTGCTAATCAAGAACAGGATCCTTAAGCACTCCCGTAGCTTTTGGGGGCCTGTCCTTACTTTCTCAGGATAACTCATAGCTACTGCTTGTCAACTCCCTCCCCTTTTTAGTCTATACGTAAAATCTTGGCTTCCATTCTTTACTAAAGACTCTTTCTGTGAATATGTCACTGGTTGTGTGTGTGTGTGTGTACTGGCAGCAGCTTTATACGTTAACACTTTCGGTAAAGCTGGGAAAAGCCCCCTTTCCATGCACTGTCTAGTCCTTTGTCTTTATCTCACACCCAACAGGCACCTTCTCTGAGGAGAGCCACAATGTCCAGGCTTCAGTCTGGCCAAGCCCAAGCCAGTCATGGATCAGTTGGTTACTGAGCGCTTCCAGCTGTGTCTGAGTGCTTCCAGCCCACACTCAGAAATGGGTACAGAATCCTAAAGATTTGATATTGCCTAAAAGTCTGACCAGAAAGCACAAAAGCTGTTCCTAACTGGAATTCACAAGGGTAGCTGTTTAGTGAGTCACTGCATCACGGGAAAGGAAGTTACATATCCTTTCTGTGGAAATACCTTTGGCAGAAATCTATCATTATTTATGACTTAGAGCCCAGGATTCACTAAGAAGAGATGGGAGACTGGGTGCTCACCGATGAAAGAAATGATGCTGCTTCAGAGCCAAATGTTCAGTCTTCTCCCACACCAATCGGTATGTAATTTGATCGCTATAGTTACTGCTAACATAGTATAATGAATATATATATATATCACTTATTTGGTTTATGAAAATTGAATAAAGATTTAGAATTTTATTTTATTTTTTATAATCAGAAGATCTATTCTGGGTCCAATTAATACATTGTTTTAATTCCTTCCTCATATATTCAGCAAATATTTAGAATGCCCATATATATCAGTCATACCGCTATTCATTTGAGAAACAAAAATGAACAGGGCAAAGTTCTTGCCCTCGGGGAGTTTGAAGTCTTAGGAAAAAAGCTAAACTTCTGAGGGAAATTCTTAGGATGATTTTAGAAGCACACAGGTTTGGCTTATTAGGTATTTCAATAAATCACTGAATGAATCCACTTTGTAGCCTTTATAAGCACATAATACGCATACAACAAAAACATTTCTTTAATTACATCAAGTAAATTATAACACCTTTTAGCCATTGTTCACTATCTTCCTGAGTGGGCTTGGGGCATGGTTAGACGCTTAGCAGTAGCACTACCCTTTGTTTAAGTGAATTCAATGGATAATGAACAAATAAAACGGAAGTGGAGCTGCTCTGCTTGACGTGTGAGTAAGGATGGACCCCAAACATCTTCTGATTTAGTCCCCCTGTCACACACAGCAAGCCCTAAAGAAAGCTTTGCAAAAGCCCTAGGATTCCATGAGGCACTGTCTGAAAACCATACACTGAGCAGATGTCCCAAATCCCCTCCAGCTCTGAAACTCTGCACAGATGACACTGAGTCACCACACTGATAACTGAGTGACTCTAGCTTCCTAACTTTACTTCTCAGCTTTCAGGGGGCAGCTTGCAGGCACAATGCCCATTTGCCCCCTCTAGACTGTGAGCTCATTTCATGTAGAAAATGGATTGATTCAACCTTGTATCTCCAATTTCTACCATGAGTCTTGGCACTAAATTAGTGACGAGTGAACATGGAATGATGAGGACAAACTGGATTGTCCTGCGGGAAGCCACTGTGCGAGTAGGGGAGCAGGAGTGCACGCTGCTGTGGACTGAATTCTGTCCCCCTGCCCCAATTCGTATGTTGAAATCCTAACCCTCAATGTGATGATATTAAGAGGTGGGGTCTCTGGGAGGTAATTAGGTCATGAACGGAAATAGTGTCCTTATAAAAAGAACCCCAGGGAGTTCTCTCACCCTCTTTCTGCCCTGGGAGGATACACCAAAAAGATAGCAGTCTGCCACTTGGAAGAGGCCCCTCACCAGAACATGACCATGCTGGCACCCTGATCACAAACTACCAGCCTCCAGAACTGTGAGAAATACATTTCTGTTGCTTATGAGGCACCCAGTCTGTGCTGTTTCATTATAGCAGCCCGAACTAAGACATACGCTCTGATCACCACCTAGCTACCTACTTACCTGGACATACATACATACACACACACCTATGTGTGCACACACACAAGCACGCATAACACACAGGCACATACCCCTCACCCTTACTCAGGGCAGGAGAGCTATAGAATGCCCTACTTGACTCTTTCCCTGTCCCAGATAACTTGTGTTCTGGGGCTACTTTCTGCACATTTACTAATCATTTAAACCCCTAGGAAGCTCACCTATTCTTATTCCATCCTTCTTTTTACCCCCAGGCTTTACTCCTCTCTTATGCTCAAAGTAGACATTCAATACATGGTGCTTCTTTCCCCCTATTCTTCCCATGATGTAATCTTCAGACTCACACCAGCGTGGTCAGATCCTCTGGATCTGCTCCAGTTAATGTCTTTCCTAAAATCAGACACGTTGTTCTAGAAAGAGTACTACTGATGGGTGTGACCATTAGAAAGTACAGTGGGATGACCATTTCCAACTGATACGGATACTACTCTTCTTTGTTCAGCAACCATTTTATACAGCTGACTCGCATGACAGTTGAAATTGACTAAAATATCCATGTCTTCTTTTCATGAACTAACAAGTCAATTACCTCCATTCCATACTTGTGCGTGTTTTAAGGTACAGGCTTAGGACTTTACATTTGTCTTTGTTAAAAATCTTTGATTAGTTTAGGGTGTTCTTCCAGTCTTTTTTTTTTTCTTCTTAAAAAATCTTGATTTTAATGTTCATTATATTAAGTATCTCTCAAAATGTTGTGTAAAGGTATGTACACATTTCATTCAAGTTATTAATAAAACCAGGGAACGAGGAAGAGTCCTAAGGCATATATAAGTCCCTCAAGGTTGACCTGGCCCATTAATCACTTGTTCAACTAGCAACAAATCTGTCACATTATCATTTAGGTAAGTTTTCTCTATCTTGTCCACAAGGAAACATTTCAACCTTAATGAAATCAAGATACATTCATTTTAAGGAATTTCTCTTTTCTATCAGTGTCAACCCCATCATAAACGGAAACAAGGTTAGTTTAGCATGGCTTGTTCTTAGTAAACCCATGCTGTCTTCTTTGCTGTGTGCTGACAAACCATCTGCTTCACCATCTGATGCCAGAGATTGTACATCAAACCCATCATTTTCATGAATTTACTTTATCCTATCTTAAAAGTTTTAGATGTATTGCATGGAGAACCGAATTTTATTTTATTTTTATTATTAAGTCATAATATATTTGGGTAAGACTTTACATATAGTGCATTCACAAACAAAACTATATGTTAATGTTCTGCCAGGGCTTTGATTTGATCACAACTTGATTGCTGAGAAAACACAAGAATCTTATGCAAATGTTGTCCCCACGGGTCGCCACGCCACTATCTCCGTCACTGTGTTTATACAGTGTTCCCCTCGGTGCCATTTACTGTTCCTCTGATATGGTGATAAACACAATGGTAGAGCCCAAACTAGCAGGCATATGCAGTGGCTTGACACAGATGATTTAGTAATTGCTCGGGAAAGCAAGATGACATAATAGACAGAAGCGAACTCTCCTAAGACAGCACCGACCAAAGCCCACAGTGGACGCACGGTAAACACTACCAGTGAAGATGGAGGAGGCAGGAAGTAGAGATATATTTCACCCCCTCCTGATCCACACTAGGCAGTGTTATAAATTCCATGCCTCATGGAATAGAACAAAACAAACACATATCCCCAAATCCACTTTTAAAAAAGCAATAATAGCCCAGGGAGAGTTAAGGTAAAATCCAGCTCCTGTACCGTTTCTTTTTATAGTTAATGTGTTCTGGAACATGAAGAGCAAGAGGAGAAAGGGTGATGGACAGTGAGGCAGTTAACTCACGCTGTACCCGGAGCTGGTCTGTCTGCCTCACGGTGTTCATTCGTGTGCGTCCAATGGGTGCTGGCCTTCCTTTGCACGCCTTGCAGTTTTATGTTTCAGGAATTTTATGTTCCTTTATGTATGAGGCTGACCTTCATAAAAGAGGACCCTTGGAGTGTTTCTAATTTTTATGTGCTTCGCTGTGCTTCCCACATCTTTCTTTGTCTGCTCTCTTTCAGGAAAATCCTAACTGAATTCCATGAAATGAGTTCTCCTCTTTAGTTTGGACTTTATTTATAACATTTCTAGAAAAACACAGCATTGACTCTATCCCAGACAGAATACAGCAAAGCAGGCCTCCTCTGTAGAGCTCAAATCACCATGCAGGAAACAATTGCAAAGTTACCCCTCAAATTCTTAAGCAGCTAAGGGTGAGGACCAAGAGAAAGAGAAATTACAGTTGCTTCAATCAGGAAAAATATTTTTAAAAGCGTTAGGAGGATGTGAGGGATCTGGCCCATTAAACTTGACTTAACTAGAATATTCAGGGAAGAGGCTCTGGGCTTTTTTGTTCTTGTTAGCTTGCTTTGTTTTAAGTCCCCTAATTAAAAGGTCGCTGTGCTACTATAGAATTCCACTTGCACGTCATTCTGGAAAAGGCAAGACTAAAGACAGAGACGAGGTCATTGGTTTCCAGGGTTAAAGGTGGGAGGAAGGGTTGACTACAAAGGGGCAGCACAGGATAGAACTGTTCTGCAACTTAATTTTGGTGATGGTTGCATGACTCTATGCATTTTTCAGACCCTATAGAACTGAACACTAAAAAGAGTGAATTTGGCTGTATATAAAAATAAATAAAGCAACATTCTAAATTGCTGTGTGAGGCAGAAGGAAGACGGCTGGATTGGGATTCTGGTGACTTACCTTCCGTTTCTGCTAGCTGCATTCTCCTTTTGAGTTATTTTTGCTTTGATTCTCATTACTAGAAATCTTTCTAAAATTACCATAGGAGATGTGCCTGCCTTAGGAAGTAGAACATGCAGGGGGGAACGTCAGCTTGCTCTGGCGTGTGTCCATGTCTATGCCACACTGCAGGACACAGGCGGTAACCACCAGCGTGACACCGCAGCACTTCCCAGCTGAATACTCTCCTGTCCCTGTCTCTTCCCTTCCCCTGGTGCTCTACACCTCCACCAGCCATCACATTTTAACAGATTTTACGAGCGTATTAATGCATTTATTTATTCATGAAATTCATTATAAGCAACATTAACAATTATGTTCTTAGATGCACTTAATGAGTTCAATAATCAGGCTCTTGAGAGAGCAACATATGGTTGTTTGTGATTACATCCAGCCACATAAAGATGTCTATACTAAGCTGTCCTCCTGTGTATATTCTCTGCAGCTCTGACCTCTGCCTGTGTCCCCTGTAAAAGCTCTTATGACAGAGGAGGTGTCTCAAACAGAGTCCAGAGAAAACCTCCTACCGTGACAACCTTTAGTGTAAACTTTTAACACCTGAATTGAGGTACTCTTTGTAATAACAAATATTTCTTGTTATGCTTTTCTAGGTTTGTTAATGATTTGCCCTCAACATTTCCGTATGATTAGTCCCAGGGCATTTTTATGTGTCTTATTTCCAATACTTTCTCTCTTTCATCAGCATTCTCTGTCTTTGGAGTTGGTCCCCTGGACTGATTGTTCTATATTTCACTAGTTTTTCTCATGTGATTTTGAGGATTCCAAATTTTATTTAAAATTTATACAGTTCAGCCATTTAAGTGTCTTATAACTTTTAATTATGTAAACTGATGCATGATCACTGTGTGGTAGCACATGGGTTGACTACAGATATCAAGTGAAACCTTGCCCAACAGGACCTTGGGGCAGCATGTCTAAGCATTATAACTATACATGGAAAGACGGCAGTACTTACACGCTTTGCCTGTTTCAAGTGGTACCCACGTTCCAGAGTTTCTGGCAGAGACTGTGGACCTCTGCAAAATAGGGGGGAAAAAACTTCTAGTCAGGTGTTATCCTTGACTCCTCCATCATCATCCTTCACCTCTTACTAGTTACCGTGTCTTGTCAACTCCCTCACTTCTCTGCCTTACTCTCTATCCCCACCACTCCTGCCTTTGAATAGGCCGCCACCCTCTCTATTTCTGGACCACAGCCACTGGTCGAAGGAACTCGGTACATAGAAAGTACTCATTAAATACTAGACGGATGGATGGATAGATGGATGATAGGTGAATGGGGAGGAAGGAGGAAGGGAAGGAACTAGGGGAGAGGGAAAATGGAAAGAAGAAAGGAAAGAAGGAAATAGTTATTTTTGATATCATATGGATAGAGTATTTGCAAGTCAGAAATGACCGTGCTGTGAAGCGCATTCAATTTCCCAGCTCTCTAAGTGGAAGAACGAACCCAAAGACAAAAATTCTCCCCTCCCCCACTCACCAAGGATTCCACTATGCACGTGGAAAGTCGGCATTTGATGATTAGTGATACTTTACATTCCACCAACAAAAGATAGAGAAACGAATCGTATTCTCACCTCTCCCTGGGAAGGGATGAGGCATCCAGTGCCTTTTGCTGACAGCCCTCACCTGCCCCCATGCACATGGCTGCCAAGTCACAGTGACCCTCAGTAAGAGTTGCCCGGCTGCCTGTTCTTTCAAACGAGAAAGCCCCACTACATCACCTCTTCGAGAGAGCGAAGTCCTTCTCCTCACTTGCCTGGGAGATGAAAGCTGTGCTCACAAGACAGAGGCAGCCTAGGCTATACACTGACTAACTAGAGTAACGTGCTGGAAGATAGAAACCCACTCTTAGGACCATCACTCTCCTTTTTGGGTGGAAATTGACTCCTCACCTTAAACTGTGTTGATCATATCTCTGTTGACTAAGAAATTTTTTTCTCTGAACTGCTGTTATTTATCTCAGTTGTATGACACTAGAACTTTATCATGTTTATACAAGTGAATGCTTTTTGGCTTTACTACTTATGGGGAAAGGCCTCATAAAATGAACTCAGGTGTTTATGTGGGTGGGTGTTACTAGCTCCAGGTCCAATCAAAATGGGCAAATTAATCCACTGGAGTCCCAGACACTAGTGGGATGGCAGCTGAGCCAAATTCTTGAACGAAGGTCTCTTCTCCCCTTCTGCAATTGGTGACAAGGGGTGAGTAAAGACAGTGTGACCAAAGAGGGAAGACAGAACAGCCTGTCCAACTGGTACTACTTTAGTTTACAAGCTCTGTCCAAAGACACTGTCCCTTAAAAACATTTATTAGGTGCTCAACAGAGCATTGTACAAATGTGGGTGTCTGATAAATAAATTTTGTTTGCTGATAAATGGGAGAGGGCTTATGCGTCACCTGAGAATCCAGGAGGACTTGTGAGTCCAGGTACGAGGGTGAAGGTGGTAAAGAGCCAGTACGTCCTATGAAGTGTTCATTCCAAATGCTCTTGTTTGGTGGGGGAGAAGAAGATTGGATACGTTTTTCAACAGCCAATGATGGTGACTCTGTGCTACTGAAATAATAAGACAAGGATTAAAACTTTTCAGCCAAATTGAATTTTCACAGTGAAGTATCTTCAGTAAAGCAAGGTATAATATGTTCTCTGCAGGTGGATTTCTTGTCATTTTAACTCTTTAAAAAATATTAAAAGCACCTTTCCTTTTTTTAAATTGAGATATAATTGCCATATAACATTATATTAGTTCAGGCGAACAGCATAATGATACGATATATGTATATATTGCAAAAAGATCACCACAAATCTAGTAAACATGTATCACTACATATAGTTACAAAAATGTTTTTCTTTTCTTGTAATGAGAGCTTTTAAGATCTACTCTCTCAGCGACCTTCACATATGCAATACAGTATTATTAGCTACAGTCACCATGCTGTACATTATATCCTCAGGACTCATTTATTTTCTTACTGGAAGTCTATACCTTTTGACCACCTTCACCCATTTCACCACCCCCAAAAGCACCTTTTCTAAAACTGAAAACCAATTGCAGAAGGGGAGAAGAGACCTTCGTTCAAGAATTTGGCTCAGTTGCCATCCCACTAGTGTCTGGGACTCCAGTGGATTAATTTGCCCATTTTGATTGGAAGGTTCCAATGGAGAGATGAGGTGTTTATGTGTTTAAAACTGAAGCTTCTATTGGCATCCACCAGAGATCAGGGGTAGAGAGCCATGCTCTTAGCTTCCAC
The DNA here is from genome assembly GCF_048773025.1 of Camelus bactrianus. Lineage (NCBI taxonomy): Eukaryota > Metazoa > Chordata > Mammalia > Artiodactyla > Camelidae > Camelus > Camelus bactrianus. The sequence goes on from NC_133542.1 coordinate 53,232,579, forward strand.
CCGTCTTGCTCGTGGAATAAGGATTCTCAGCTAGATTTAAACTCCACGGTGCCAGCTCACCATGTTATTCCCACTGGCCCCGCTGTGTTGTAGAAATGTGGAGACAGAAAGCCTGGCAGATGGCCGTCAGCAAGAACCCAACAGGCCTTAGTCCTCAGTGCCAAGGGATTCTACAGAGTGATGGCTCACTGGATTGAATTATAAAGGAAACTCACAAAGTTATTTGAAAATGTAAGTATAACTTCAGTTCACCAAACAGGTCAGTCCATCTTTTTCCTTTCTTTTCTTATAATGGACAGTTTTAAGAAATAAGATGTTATAGACACATTTGAAGCTCCTTCCAATTTTATTTCCTTCCTTTCCCTTGATTTTGGTGTTTCTTAATCTGGTGTACATTTTTTATACTTTCTCTGCATATCAGTGTCCAATGACTAGTATTGTTTTGTATGTTCCAAATGTTACATAAGTGGTATCATGCTGACATTATACACATCATTCCATAACTTGTTCTTCTTGCACAAATTATGTCCTTGAGATTTATACATGTTGATAATGCAGTTCTAATACATTCATTTTTGCTGCTTTATAGTAGTTCACTGAATGAATTGGTTTTCTTATCCATACTTCTCTTGAGGGACATTTTCATTGTTTTCTACCTCAGGCTATCATCATCATGGCTACTGTGAATATTTTCTAACACATCACTTTATGCATGTGTACAAGAGTTTCTCTAGAATATGTGTCCAAAGTGGGATTGCTTTGTAATCTTGACTTTTTGTGATAGTGCCAAACGGAACCAATTTACACTACCATCAGCATAGATGAGAGTTCCTGGTGCTCAACATCGTTGACAGCATTGGATATTATTGATCTTACTAATTTTGCCAATCAGATAAACGTTTTTGTCATTCTTCTTGTTTTAATTAGTATTTCCTTGAGCATCATCTCACTATCAGCCCTTCAGTTTCCCTCTTCTGGGAACTGCCAAATCATATCTTTGTTCATCACTGTATTGTCTCATTACATTGCATCATTTGTCTTTAAGTCATTTTCAGTAGTTAAATGTGCTGAATACTAATCTTTGGCCTCTCTTTGAGTTGTGTCTTCCCAGTGTGTGCCTTGCCTTTTCACTTGAGTTTTCTAATGTACAGACATTTTCTTTGTTTGCTTACTTGCTTACTTGTTTTTAAGGTAATCAGATTTACCTGTTTTTTTTCCTTCATGGTTTAAACTTTATGTAGCTTGTCTAAGAACTCCTTTCCTAGAATAAGTTTATAAAGATATATAAGAGAACATCTAAAAGTTTTAAAGTTTTCTTTTCACATTTAAGTCTTTAATTCATCTAAATTGTATTTGTTTATTTAGTTAGTGTGTTGAGTCTTTTTTTAATGTAGTTAACTATTCTAAGCACCATTTATTACATAGTCCATCTTCTCCCAGTGACCTATCACATATCTCATGTGATTAACTATTCTAAACACCATGGTCCATCTTCTCCCAATGACCCATCACATAAGTCCTTGGATAGGCACAGGTCATGTTCTGTGCTCTATTTGCCTATTCCAGCAGCAATACCACATTGTCTTATTACTACAGTTTTATAAGATGTCTTGATATGTAGTAGGGCCCCCACTTTATCCTTAAAAATGTTATTTGTGAACCATTGACCTTCTACATAAATTTTAAGATAAGCTTGCCGAGTCGCACATGGAATTCTAAATACACCGAATATTTAGTGTATGTAAACATACATACACTAAAATCACAATGAGAATTTGATTCGGGTTGCCTTACATGTATAGATGTGTGGAAAACTGATAGCTTTATAAAAATAGAATCCTTTCATCCATGAACACAATGTATCAATCCATTTATTTAAATGTTTTCTTAATGTTTTTCAATAAAGCATTATACTTCTCTTCATTAAAATCCTGCACATCTTTTTTTAGATCTATTCTAGGTTCCTGATGTCTCTGTTGCTACTGTTAACTTTTGTTAACAGTATCTTTTGTCAGACTGATGTTTGCCCTTTATTGTTAATGATAGGAATAAATTTGATTGCTGAATACTGCCCTTATTTCCAGCTGCCCTCTTTTACAAGTGTTAATACTTCGTAAGTTCTCTTGAAATTTTCTTGTACACAATAACATTGTCTTATATCTTATGCTTTCTTGTCTTCCTCTGCTGCCTAAGACTTGATAAACTGAATGTTTAATAGAAGAGCTGATGGCCAGAAAACATGTTCTGTTTTGTGACTATAAAGAGACCATTTGAGAATTTGGAGAAATTTTAAATATTACCAAATATCACAAGTATTGCTTTCTCCCCTATTTAATGTTTCAGAATGTATGGAGGGCTTGTTTTGAGCACAATAGCTACTCTCTAGTCATCTCAAAAATCACTGTACATCAACTATTATTTCCAGTTTTCAGTCTGTCATTGCTGAGCTTCCCCACACAAAGAACAAATACAAAATTATACAAATTGTTAATTTCTGGCAAAGTTGGCCAATTTCATATTATCCACAAATACCACACTAAACAGACTGAATGCATACATAGTCATAAATCTCAGAAGACTGAAGTTGAGACATCCCCCCACTCCAAAAAAAGAAAAAAAACTCTAAAGCTATCTTGCATTCAAGTGCTGAACTGATTTCCTTTGAGGCCTTTAAACTGTAGTTGTTTGCAAAAAACAAAAGTTCATTGTTGGGATTTGGAGGTGGCTTATTAGTGGCTGTGAGAAATCAGGGTCAGCACTTGAGGCAGGAAGAGAAGTGGAAAGTTCTTAAATTTTAGTGCCTTAACCCAGTAAAATCGTAAGTAAGTTCTTAACACAAGAAACGACTTTGTTCAGGAAACCCTGTATAGTCATGAGGGCCTGGGACCCCAAAAGCACTATTCTGGAAGCTTTCCTCATGCCATCTAACAGTCGTCACTCTGTTTCCCTAGAGCAAGAAGCAAGAGTAGCAGTCTCACACTTCACCCCCTACATCCAATTCAAAGATTAGCTTACAATTTAAAAGTACATTTTAAAATCCACACCTTAAAATAGAATTTCAAGTATGCTACATTTTGAGACTCTTCATTGCAAAAGTTAAAACTTTGAAAATTAAAGTAGAGCATTCATCAATTCAACTAGTAAGCTTTTACTTTTTCAAGATGATTTACTGCAGGATTGCTTTAAACAGACTCCCCTCTTATTTCCTGTGTTGAGTCTTTAGAAAAAAAAACAAGTGAAACTAAACATCAGCTACTGCCACCTGCAAACTAGAAAAGAAAAGAAAGTTGCTCCTACATGGTAGGGAGAATAATTCATCTTACAGAAATTTAACACACAAGCGATTTTTTAGGTTCTCATTTGCTAAGTCGACAATTCAGAATTTCTGAAGCAACAGCAGCAAGCTGCTGAACCTGAGAGAAGCCTCTAAACGCGCTTGACTATAGTTTAATTGTGTATTGCTTGCTAGCTCAGGTGCAAACAGGCAAAAACGGAAAGACACCACAGCTTCCCCACTCAGCCCAGCAAGAGACAGAAAGCGGCGAGGGCGGGGGGCGAGGGGGGGGGTTGCTCATGGTCCAGCACTCCCGGGACGAGCTCTCGCCGCTTTAAGCCGCTGGGCTCCTCCGGCCCCGCCCACAAGAAGGCGGGGCCGGTGCGGTGTCTTCTGGGAGTTGTAGTTCCAGGCCCGAGCACTTCTCGACTGGTTTCTTCTGACCCCCACCGCGCCCCGACAGCCTAGGGACTCTAAAACTGCAGTGGATTGGACTTGAGGCACAACTGGAAATAAAAGGAGGGGATCTGGGCCCTGTAGCATGTCTAGAAAGTGTCGGCAGTGGCGTGCGTGCGCGGGTGGCCGGCGACCCCTGCTCCACGCGCACCTCTCCGGGCGCGTTGGGAGGACGGAGACAGCGGTGGGGACAGCGGTAGGGACAGCGGTAGGGAGGCCGGTTTGAGATAGCGTGGCTTGCGAGTCGCAGCTGTTAGCGGGAGATGGAAGGGAGCTGTCCGATTTTCTTCTTGCCCTACCTTATCCTGCCTTTTTCGGGACTCTTCTACCTCTTACCCTTATCCAGTTTGCAGAATTGCAGCCACACACACCCACCTCACCCCTCCCTCCCAGCTCTCCTTGGGAAGCCTTTCCCTGCAGTGTTGTAAAATCCGCTAGAGCTTCTCAGCCAAGGCCTTTTAGCCCGCCTGGAATTCAAACTGCCCCCTCCCTGCCAAATCCAGGTCATGTGAAGCAGCAAAATGCTTGAAGCACAGGCCCCACAAAGCAGTGCCCTTGTCAGTTCTCTTAAATTTACGGTCACCTCGTCCTCCTCTTTTGCAAAGCTGGAACCAGCAAGGCGGTAAGATTAGATAGATGGATAGATGGAAAGATTACGTGCTTAAGTTTGACAAGGGCTTTTCATAGATAGCTTCCTTTGCTCTGGAAGGTGGCATGAATACACAGAAATACAGTGAGGGGCCCAAGAACTCACTAATGTAGCCAGTGACAGCCTCAGGACCACAGCCTCCAGGAGTTTTAAATCCACTGCTTTTCCTACCACTTTACAGATATCTCAGAAAAAGCTTAAGGAGGTAACCAGCTGAACCTGATACAAGCTAGCTTTCCAAATAGTCAGGCTCTGGTTCACCACAGCCACTCTTAAATTAGTGAGCAGTTGCTGTCAGTGAGTGAGCCCTCCAGAAAACACAGAGGATTTTGCTGAGGGAAATGTTTAAGATTGAACACATACTTTGTACTGGGCCTGGGAAGATATACATCACACTTTAGCTTAAAAGGTGCCCTTCCCCCAGAGACAGGTTGGACGGTAAAGCATCTTGTATTTCCCAGAAGATAGCATTAGGCATGCTATGTCTTGCTCGTCTGCCTTTTCTTTAGAGTGTACAACACTTTTGTCCATCATGGTGTCTGCAGTGCTTATACATGGTAGTCTCTTAGTTGGTGTCCAATAACGAAATGCATGAAGCCAGTGTCTGCTTTTCAGGTCTGTACTCAAAGTCTGTTGGCAGAGATAGAGATGAAAATAGAGGCAGATTTATACAAAGCTTTGAGACAGGAAGGAAGAAGCACATAACTGCCTGGAGAAGTCCCTGAAGCCTGCATGGAGGAGGCAGTATCTGCTCAGCTCTCAAATTGTCCCTCATCGAATTAGCAGATGGGAAGTTATCACACCAAAAACTCTCCATGAGCTTTGCCTGACTGGGAAAGGGACTGATTGTTTAAGAGCCAACCAGGACAGGAACACAGATGCTCCCCTCTTCCAGGTGGTCATCTGGAGAAGCTGTGCTTTCCAGGGACCCTGGCTTTCTTCAGACATCTTTGGAATGCTCTTTGTGGAAATGTCTTTTGAGTTTACAGCACATTCTTTTGGACCTCCTCAGCACTGGAACATCTCGTTCCTTCAGGGATTTGATCTTTGGGAACAGCCAGAAATCATTTTGGATGCAAGTCTAGAGGATGAGAAACACAGTCATGCTGCATAATAGTTGTTGAAATTTGGGGGAAGGTGTTTGTTTGTTTACAAGGGTTCTCATCCTGGAGTGTGTGGAAGGTTTGAGTGTATGTGTATTTTCCTGAGGGATCATGGTTTTAGCTTCTATCAGATTCCCCAAGGCCTTCATGAATCAAAAAGGATTAACAAAGGGGGAGGGTATAGCTCAGTGGCAGAGTGAGTGCTTAGCATGCACAATGTCCTGGGTTCAATCCCCAGTACCTCCATTAAAAAATAAATAAATAAACCTAATTATTACCACCTGCCCCCCCACCCCTGCCACAAAAAAAAAAAAAATTTTATGTGCAAAATCAATAAGACAGCTCAAAAAAAATTCAATTTAAAAAAAAGATGAACAACTACAGCTATAGAGTTCTTCTGTGGCTTGTAAGCTGCTCTGAAGGAGAATCACAGGGTAGTAGAATAGAGGGCAGGCTTCAGCTGCTCCTGTAATTTGATGTGTGGTCTCAGTGGGTTCCAAAGCTCCCAGAGCAGCATCCCTGGACTAGGCAGGTAACGCAGCCTTCCCCTGGTGCCTCCTGTGGATGACAGCCCTAATTTGGACCTGTGATCGTGTCATTGTACTTGTTCAACGAAATCAGCCTCCCGATGTCAGAACCAGGGATCTAGCAACAACAAACAGGCCAAATCAGAAAGGGAAGGCAGAGGCTCAGATACTATTGAGACTTGCTGAGAATAGTACAAATGATCAGGGAAGGGCCCATCAAAAAGGGGGACTGGGAAGGAGGGAAGAGAATGCTGCAGTCTCACACTGCCAGAGGCAGGAATCTTCCCAAGCAGGCAGCACAGGAAGCGAGAAACACAGATTCTGCCTTAAGAGCGAATGTGCTGGTGGAGAACTCATCTCCAGAAGGGCTGATTGGGATAAATGGAATTTAAGGAAGAGAATTACTTGGCAGAGACTGAATCCCAGGCAGCAGGAGCCCCATTCTAGGAACAGGATGACCTGAGACTAGGCCAGGAGCTAGAGGCCTAGGATTGGTCCCAAAGCCTGCAGCTGAAGACTCTGACTCCAGCTGTGGGGGCCGAGCCGTTGGGGGCCAGCTGGAGCCAGGGAAAATGTGAGAAGCTGGTCACTGAGAGTCACCACCAGCCTCAGGCTATTCTTTCCTCTCACCTTCGCTCCCTCCCTCTCCTCCTCCCTCCTTCCTTTCCTTCTCCCTTTCTTCCTAGTCTGTGTAAGAGGGAAGAGATTTCTTTTTAAAATACCAGATGATGCTTTCTGACTTTAAGGAGCTTGCAGACTTGAGAGAAAGAGTTCCCACTTAGAAGAAAACCACTAAGTACTTGGGCTGGAGAAAATAAAAACCCCACAAGGCAAAGAAGATGAGGTTAGTGTGAACAGGTGTGGTGGGATGCGATCCACAGGTATTCCCTGCTTTTGACATTCCATTCCTCAGAAAGAAGGGAATCTCCAAGTCACTCCCCTGAAGTGGAAAGGCGTGGTGGAACTCCCTGGCTTCTCTCAGCCCCAGGGGAAGGGGTGACTTACCCGACTGATGAATGTGCCCCTGCCTTTTCTCTGTGTGTCCTTTTAGAGCCAGCTGTCCACAGGACAGTTGCATGTTGGTTGGCTGTGTGGCGAGTGTGGCCAAGCCGGCTTTGCAGGGTTAGCAAGGATCAGGAGGGGCGTTTCAGGAACCCATTTGGCTACAAGTCAAGCCACACTGCTCAGGTCAGCTTTATCTATCAATACAGCTGATACTTTGATCTCTGGTGGTCTGCCTCCTGGTCTTATTTCTCAGTTAGTTCCAAACTCAGAAGGAGAAAACAGGCATGTTCCTTGTCGGCCTCCCCAGCCCCCAATACAGTGCAGAGGCCTTGGTGTCAGTCAGCCTGGAAGGAGGAGCTGAACCCAGTGGTAACATCTGCATTGGAGCCTCAGGGCCCTTTCTGTCACAGGGCTCTTAGGCATGTGATCTGGAGGATTTAATAACACATTTGGCCTCATAACTTCAAAAAAAACTCTGAATCCCAGGACTGAACCTTGAAGAAGAGAGAGAAATGGATGGGGGACATCCCTGCTGTGCTAAAATTTGTGCCATGGTCACAGTCAGGGCCAGATACATAGAGTGAACTGAGTTAGACACACAGGAAAAGCTGCTTCCACAGGCATTCACTCCTCTCGTCAGTTGTGTATACGTGTGAGCTTTCTGCCTCTGGCTCCAGCTGTTTTCTCCTCCTGGAATTCCTTCTCTCCATTTGTTTGCACCTATCAAAATCCAAGAAAAGGGAACTTCTTCTTGAGGAATGCGGTTTCTCCCTAATTGAATGTTTTTATCTTTCTGGTCTCCTAACAAGTTCCTTGACATTCCATTCTTTCAGCTGCAGGGCTTACAAGCCTTCCCCCACCTGGCCTCTCTCTCCAACACATCTCTCCTCTCCCTTCTTATTCCAGCCATACTGCCGTACAACCTGCCTCAGAGCCTCTCCTCACCTCTCTACAACTACCTGGCAAAGTCTGTCATCCTCTAATACCCTCTCCATGCCTTCCCTGACCCCAGAAAGAATTAACTGCCCCTTCACCCTCCACCTTGTGACTTTGCAATTAACATGCCTATCATAGCACCTAAAACACATACTGAAGTTTTTTGTTTACACACCTATCACATAAACTACATTACGGTGTTTTTTTGTTTTTTGTTTTAACCAGAGGGATCATTTTATTTCACCCTCGAGCTTGGAATTTAACACTCAATAAATGCTGAATAGATGAATGAATGGATGACTGATACAGTTTTTTTTGTTTTGTTTTGTTTTGTTTTTTACATATGTATCCCTCCCACCTTTACTATTCAGTCTTTGAGGTTAGGAATATTGGGTCATTTATCTCTTGTTCTCAATAGCTAGCTTAGTGCCTGGCTTACAATAGGCAACCAATAAATATTTTTCATTGAGTGGATGAATGGATGAATGAAAATACTCCTTTGTAAATATCTCTAACCTGATATACCCTTTCCCTCCTTTGAAACCTCCAGCACTTTCCTGTGTTTCTCCTGTGGCACTTTCTTTAGCTTGTTCTTATCTGCATGTCTAATTCCCCCTACTCAACAGCCAGCTCCTTGAGGGCAAGGAATCGAGTCTTACTCCACTTGGCGTCCCCCGCAGTGCCGGGCATACAGCAAGAGCTCAACATTGAGCTTTTCTGAGAAAGATGAAAGGACCTGTTATTCAGAGCCCCTGTTTCAGCAACAAGATGCCCACGTACATGAGCTCCACACACTGGGTCTCCTAACCCACCACTTCACCTCGTGTATCCTTGATGTTGCCAAATCCCGGGTGACAGGAAGGCAGAGTAGAAAAGGCCATGTTGTTTCAATATTGTGTTAGCTGTAATTTTCTGCACTAGAAGGCACCCAGTTAATATAATTTTCAGATTAATAAAGGATATGAAGCCCATCAAAGCCCAAAGGTACAAAAGAGCAGTTGAAAGATGAGAATCACATCAGCCGATAAGGAGACATGGAAACGCAGATCCATGCATCCCCCTCAGGGTAACGGCTTAAAAAGAGTTAAAGAGCATATTTTTCTCAATAAACAACAGAGTGCAGAGGGAGAATTTAACTTCAAAAGGTCAAAGTCCGTCTAATTTTGTCATAGCTAGAGAAGACGAATCCTCAAGATTAGACTCTGGTAACAGTTGCGGGGATTTTTCATCTGTTCGCTCTTTGTGGGGGCCGTTCCCTCCTCTCCCTCTTTCCTTTTCTTTTTCCTTTCCTTCTTTTTCTTTCTTTCTTTCAACATATCCTTGCGGAGCACGAATTATGTGCTCCGTACTCTTTCTTCTAAGTGCTTTGTAGTCAGGATTTCTCACCACCCTATGACAGTTCTATGATGTAGGCATCAGTAACATCACTCAAAATGTGACAAAAGCTGGGGCTCAGCTTCGTTGCCTAAAGCTTCACAGCCAGTACCTGCTGGGATCATACTTTGAACCCATATTTCATAACCTCTGAAGCTTGTATGTTGTTGATTAATTCCTCCTAATAATATAATGCTTTTCTATACAGTTCAGGGGTTCAGTTCTCACACAGCTTACAGACAACTGGAAAGACAGACAGTAGAAGTAAATCAAGCATAGGTCAGAGGTTAGCAAAGGATAACACTTAACACAGAGAAGATCATCTGTGTCAGGGGGAGAGTGGGAAGATCAGCAGTGGCTCCTCAAGGGCGGGGTCAGGAATTGGGAGCTGAAGGGCAAGTGGGAGTCCACAGGATCCAGCCAGGGGCACCACCTCAACAGAGGTACAGCAAGTGCAAAGACCTTGGGGCTGGGGGGTGGGGGGAGCAGCCCAACACATTCAAGGAACTGTAAGTATTCTTTGGGTAAACAATCTTAGTCATTCTGTTTTCAACTTTTTTGTTTTGTTTTGTTTTTTCTTGTTTGTATAGCACATTGTGGCTAATTGTTTTTGCTTTTGTCTAAAAGTGTTGAAGTGTAAGGTGAGTGGTCATTGGAATGCATTAGGGTTTTCATGTTGATTTCAAATGCTCTTGAGGGGACGAGTGCATTCTGATGTCCAAATGACACAGTGGCGTGGCCAAAGCTATGTGCCAGGCTGTTCCAGTGCAATCTGATAGCTGTGAGAGTGCACTAGGATCCTTCAGGGACCAGGAAGTCCAAAATGTGAAGGCTTGTGTTATGCTTTTTTTCAAAGGAATTATCATTTATCGTTTCCACAGAATATATAAATGTAAATCATTTTATTTTTACATCAGTTGTTAAATCTGAAGTCAATTTTTAAAAACAAAGTATTTCGCTAGTCACCCAGAATATTCAAAAGATCCTAAGATCTAAGGTGGTGGGTCTATGGGGAATCCATTCATCATACTAGTCTCTCTAATTCTGTATACATTTGAAATTTTGCATAATAGCTTAAAATTTTTTAATAGACTTTATTTTTTAGAATGGTTTTAGGTTCATGGAAAAATTGAGTTGAAAATACAGAGTTCTTATATACTCCCTGTTTGCCCCCTCCCAAAAGCCTCTCCTACTATCAACATCCTGTCCTGCAATTTTAAATCTAGGCTTTAAAACTGATATATATTATAGAAGCTCTGTTTATTCATCAAATGTGTAGTATTTCACCATCTGCTTGGCATTTTGCTAGGTCTCAGAGCTATAACAGTGAGCAAAACAGTCTTTGCCCTTATATTGTCTATCATCTAGTGGGATGATAAATGATAAATAATTTTACCAAAAACACTAGTTGCAAATTGTGATGAGGAAAAGCAGAGGATGCTACAAGCACGTGTACTAGGAGAACTCCCTTACTGGGTGGTCATGGAAAGCCAGAGAAAATCAACAGGTAAACTGCCATCTGAGGGATAAGTAGGAATGAACTAGGCAAAGATGATAGAGGAAAACGTTTTAGGCAAAGTAACGCCTTCAAAGATCTTAAGGAAAGAAAGGGTCTGGCATACTTGAGGAGCTGAAAGTTGGTGGACAAGGACAGAGAGAGATGAGGTGGGAGGGGGAGGAGGAGGCTAGAGCACAAGGAGCTGTAGGCTGTGTTAAAGTGTCTTTGTCTCTACCCTGAGTGAGGGGAAACAGTGGGTGGGTCTTATATAGAGAAGACACAAATGGATTTTCTTGAAAAACGAAGGCCCTGACTATATGGTGAGGAATAGATGGCAGTGAAGTAAGAGTGGAACTGGGGAGATTCGCTGGGAAACTAAACTATTGGAACTGACCCAGAGATGATGGTATGTAATAAAGTGGAGAGACAGAGAAATGGATGGATGCCATGAATATTTATGAGGTGGAGTCAACAAGATTTGGTGTGTGCTTCAAAAAGTTAGGAGGGTGCTAGGTTTCTTGGCTTGCAAAACTGGATAGATTATGGTACATATACTGAGATGGAAGAGGGGGAGAGAAGGAATTTACAAGGGCTTTATAGCTCTTTTTTTCTATTCCAAATAATAACTACCTGTGTTAGGCAACATGCTAAGTGATTCACCTTCAGTATCACAGAAGTCCTTTTATCTGATGCGACAGGGACTGGCAGCAAGTGGGTTAATTCCTGTACCACCACAGCTCAACAAACCTTCAGAGACTGCGGTTACTGTCCTCCATTGTCATTTCAATTGCATGCTGTTTATTACCTATGCGCAACCCCTTGGCATATGGATGTCAGAAGCTCTAAGTATTGTTTCCAACTCCCTCCCCAATTATTTTCTCATGTGACTCATTAGGCAACTCCCACACCTTTTTTCTTCTCTCAATACTATATCTACTCCATGATAACTTGTTTAACAGGTTGATCTAGGCATCCTTCCCCTCCCCCACCAGAGTCAGTGTAAAGTCCTCTTGATCAGGGCAGGTGGTCACTGGGCAAACATGTTTGCAAACTGTATGTGGTGGAAGTTCATCTTCAACTTATTATCCCAAATCCTCTATCCCGTTGAGCATTACAGTTGTATTCCTCCCTGGCCTCACTTCTCATCCTTCAGGCAGTGCAGTGATTTGTCCCCTGTTATAGGGAACAATCCCAAGTCCTCACCTTCCATTTCAAAGCCCTTATCAGAATAGACGATGGTACTATTTCCATCTTCTCCTTATTCTAGACTGCCTCCTCTACTTCCCTGACACCATGCTGCTACTGGTTCTCTTGAATAGCAACCAAGAGTGTACCGGATGTTTTCATATATGTTGTGCCATTTAATCCCCACAATACTTCATGGTTCCTGTCCCCATGTCTGAATGATAGTAGTCATCTAACTATTTGTTGAATTAACGAATGAACTGTGTTACTGCAGAAGCAAAGAATGCCCTATTTGGAGGGAGATCAGGCCCTAATTTCTGTTTTTGAGGATGAATTTTAATTTCTTAAAATTTGTATAAATAACAGTTTATCTGTAACCTATTACTAACTTTAAACTATTGATTCACTTGTAATAGTATAATTCATTCTGTAAATGACAGTACTATTAAGTATGAACCTGATACTCAAAAGAATTACTGTTTAAATCAGAGGGAGAATGATACCAAAACACCACTAAAAACAGTTAAAAATGAAAAATGAAAGTTACCTATTATCTCATGGTGCTTCCAAAACACAATCCAAGTTTTTAGCTTTGGGTGTCCTCTGAACATAGCTGGATGAGTGTTTTATAAGACTTCAATGCCTCTTCCAGAGATGCATCAAACGGCATGTTTCAGACAAGTAGTGCCATGTTACTGTTTTGTGCATTGTGGTAGCACTTTATATTTGTAAAGTGCATGACAATCACATTCATTAGTATTTCTGCAAAGCCCTCCTATGAAGTAGCTCAGCATTACTGAAGCCAAGCATAAATGTAAGTGTGCACTTATCGGGAAGATGCTGATAGCATCCAAATGAAATGTCAATGGACACTAATGCACACTATTCAGAATGGCAGTTTCTCTAGGTACATTTCAGCAGAACTATCAAAACCTCTTTCCATATCATTTGAATTTCCAACTCTAATTTTGAAGGAAATAAGTGATTATTATATTAGCTATTACTTTAAATATTAGGGTTTATGTTACTGTTTAAAACTTAAGTACGCAGATGTCAAAGTTTATGAAGACAACATTTAAATCATTATTTCAGTTGTAATGACTCATTCGCATCCTTGGCCAGAGCAATTTTCTAACAGTCAGACTGAAGAAAGAATTAGATTCTCTTGTGGCAGAGAATCTGAATTATTCAACTAAATGGATTGGGGATGGCCTCAAATTGCCTGGAATTTACCATCTTAAAGATCAAATTTTAGTTAATTAGCCAAAACCATTCACCTCTCATCACCTATATTCAGACCAGCACACTCCAAGAATTTGTTCTAACAAAGGGAGAGCTCTAGTCCATAACAGACTGAAATACAGGGCAAACATGACTAAATGAAGTGAAATTCTTGGTAGCAGTTAGGGACTGTTTGTGTCTGCAGGAAACAGAAAGCTCACTACAAAGGCTTAATCAAATACAGGTTCCTTTCTCTTGTGCTACTAGACGCCTTAGAGGTGGGTTGTATGGAGGCTCCGCGATGCTATCAAGTAGTCAGGCTCCCCCTGTCTTTTAGCTTCACCAGACTCCGCACGTGGCCTTGATCTCATGGCTCAAGTTGGGGGACTACCTCTAACTTCTCACCCTTATTTCAGACAAAAAAAGGAGAAGGAGGAGGGGAGAGCACGGAAAGGGGACAGCTCAGGCATCAAGAAAACCAGGCTTTCCAGCAACTGCCCAGAAGACTCCCCAGCATGTTTCCATGTAGTCTCACAGGCCAGAGTCCCAACCTGGACACTGACCCTGTCCCCAGCCCAGCTGCACGGGAGACAGAGAGAAGAGTGATGTGTTTGTTTTTTTAAAAAAACTGGGCGTGCTGCCATCCCAAACAGAAATGATGTTCTGGTAATAACGAAAAGAGGACGAATGGATATGAGGCAGGAACTAGCAATATCCACTGTGCCAGTCATTTTTGATGTGCATTACAGAGACACTTGAGTGTACAATGCAGAGAAAGAGCATGCCGAGGGGGTGATGAGAACAATTGGAGGAAGATGCCAGAAAGGTTTCATGGAGGTTACCACCCCTTCCTGTGGCCTCCTGGGGTTGTTATTGCAAGACTTCAAGGTGAAACCATGTTTGTAAAGTTGCCTTTACAATTGTGATGGAGGTGGTAAACTTTATGTACAATGTATTTTAAATTCCCTTGAGTGTGCACAAGGAACTATATTCAAGAATGTTCATTCCAGAATTATTTGTAACAGCCAAAATTTAGGGGAAAAAACCCTAAATGTCCATCAACAGAAGACTAGACAAATTTGCTGTTTATAAATACACTGTGAAATGCTTCACAACAGCTAAAATAAATATAATTTGGCATAGCTCAACTGTTCTAAGGTAATCGTTATATTATTCATTGTTTTTCTGAATGGGATTGAAATTCTATTTATTTTATAATTTTATCAATTAGCAAAATAAAATAAAATGTGGGCACTGCTTCTCAGTTATTTGGTCCACAAATATCCTGCATCAAAATCACCGAAGGTATATGTTAAAATGCAGATTCCTGGGGGCCCCTCCTAGGCTTAGTACCAGAAACTCTAGGCCTGGGCCCAGCAGTCTGTATTTCAAACAAGGCCACCAGGTGATTCTTAGAGGACCACTGACACGGGGTTTGGGAGGGGAAAGAGTTTAGTGGAAAACAGAAGTGGAGAAGACCTCTGGGCTGGAAATGTGACTCATGCAGAGCCTGGAGCAGGGCTGAAACTACCTACCGCTCAGAGGCATGCACACAGCCGCCGCCACTCGACACAAGCAAGGAGGGGAGTTTAGTAATGAGCAGGACCTAACAGTTAGGATTAAGTGTGAGAAGTGAAGCATCCAACTATCAGTGGTTTAAACAAGCAAGCCTGGCATTTCCCGCTCACGTGGCCGAAGTCTGGAGGCAGTCAGTGCAAAGTGGGTGTAGCTCTCCACGGCGTCAGGAGCTCAGGCTGGTTCTGTGCTGTTGCTGTGTCATGCTCGGCATGTCACACTCACCTCATGGCTTAAGGTGACTGTTGAGCTTTGGTCACCATGACTACACGGCAACCAAGAGGAAGGAAGAAGGGGACTACAAGGGTCTACCCCTCCCTTTGAGGATTCTGCCTGAAAGTAACACAAACCACTTCTGCTCGTATCAAGAGTGTAGTCTCGTGGGCATACACAGCTGGGAGGCAGACTAGGCTATGTGTATGCCAGGTGGCCAGGTACCCACTAAAGATGGAGAGGAGGGTTCTGTCACGTGAAGAAAGCAGTGGAATGGATGTAGGAGCCTCCATCACAGAGGGCCCCAGGTTAAGAGTCTAAAGCCCAGCTGAAAAGACTCCAGAAGCTGCCCTGAAGGCTGCAGGATAAGCGCCATCCTGGTCAGGTGGTTTCTGGTCTAGCTCATAGGCTAGATTCTCACTTTTCAAAGTGTGGTCCTTGGGCCAGCAGCATCAACATCACCCGGGAGCCTGTTAGAAATGCAAATTCAGACCCCACTCCAGCCCTACTGAATCAGAATCTGCATTTTAACACGCTCCCCTGCACCAGGCTAGAAGACCTCAGAGAAGAGAAAGATCAGAAACTGGGGAGACTTGTAGCACAGGACAGGGACGAGAGGTGAGAGTTCTTGGTAAAGCGGTGGCTGAGCTCTTGTCAGTCTGTGAGCCCCCTGTGGAAGTGAATGCACAGGCAAGCCAGAGAGCTGAGGGTTCAGACCTGACTCGGGGATGTGAGTGGAAGAGACTGCCAGCAGAGGAGGAAGAGAAGAGACGCTTGAGAAAATTGGAAAGAACGTGGCCTTGAAAACACACTTTTAAAAAGTATCAGTGAAATGCAGATTTAACTGCCCTGGCATTGAGGACTAGGCAACTCATAGTCCTCAAAATACCCCTGACTGGTAGGAACTTTGATTCTCATTGGAGATGATGAAACAGAGGTTGGAGATGTTGACTTGCCAAGGTCACACAGCTGGACATTAACGTAGCTTACAAGGATACTTTGTAGAGATCTGGCCAGTTTTCAAAGCATTGTTATATGTATTACATGTATTATCTAATTTAATCCTTACAATTACTCTGCAAAGAAAACAGAAAGTGGTTGTTATTTTAATTTTGCAACTAAAGAACTCCAGGACTTTTGATTCTTGGTCCAATTGTTTTTTCCATTTTTGTTTCCAGATTTCCTGACACATGATGACAACGAAGAAGGGATGGGAGTGAAGGGGGTTCACCGGACCTGAATTTAATCGTGTGAGAGTCTAGCCCTGTGATGGGCGTATAGTAGAACCTCTAGTGTAATGAGTGTTATTATTATAATCACAATGATTTGTTTTGTTCAAGAGGGAAGCAATACTATAAAAGTATCTTATTGGAATGAGGAGTATGGAGCCAGATATAGAGGGGAAATTGAAGATATTGTGTCAGCAACGAGGGAAGGACTTCTAAATAATGCTGCAGAGCATGGACTATGGAGCCAGACAAGCCAAGTCCACTTGCCAGCCCTGCTACTTATGAGAATGGTGATGTTGGGCAAATAACTTAACATCCCCTTGCTTCTTTTCCTTATTTTTAAGATTGAGATCAATAACATATTGGGTAATGCCATAAGGATTAAATGAGATAAAGTATGTAAATAATAAGGCCAATGCTCAGAAGAAAACAAACGTTCAATTATCACAGCTATTATTAAATCTGGTTATGGATGGAAGATTTGAATGAGGTGGAAGTTAAAGCAGTAGCAAGTTCAAGTGGTCACTACAGTAGAGAATAAAATAACCTACAGGTACTGTTTTGAGTGTTTATCAGTCTACAGGCTTCATATCAACTTTAATTTTAAGAGAGGATATTCTCTCTTCCTCAGGCCCACAGTCTTTACACACTGATTATAATTAATTTTCCTCCCAATGATGCGGCATTCATGACTGATGCTTCCAAGCTCTGTATTTTTAAATTCCTATATTTCCCACAAATGTATTCGGTAATTCTGAATCTAACAAATGAATACAAAACAAGTAGTCACAGCTCTTTCCCTTAAATGTTCATGAAGTGAAAGAAGTCAAGGAAAAATGCCAAGGAACTCTGATTGTCTCATTATGGGAAGCTTTGGCACAGCTTATGAAGGTGACAGATGTTTTGCTTCCTAGAACCTTTCTGTTCCACCCCAGAAATCTATATTTTCCTTTAGTGTATTGATTTCTTGTTATAGAGCAGGAATGGCTATTAAATGTCTTTATTTGGAAGCTAGGGGTGCTGGGATGTGAGGGAAAATGCATCAGTACTTAAAGGAGAGTTGATGGGATGGGTGGAGAAGGACTCGAGAGAAGGCAGTCTGTATCTCAGAAATTATTTACAATTTGACTGAAGGACAGAGAGACTTGCCAGAAGAAGAAAAGGGGGAGCAAATGAAAAAAGCATCCAACCACAGGTAAACCTTTTGATGGATGAGGAAGATACTTTAATAGATGAGAAAGCACTTTCCCCAGTGGCCAGCTGGCTCACCTCCTCTCTCCTTTGGGCTTGGAGCACAGTGGAAAGATGCAGTGTAACAAATTATGGAATATAAGACAGTGAACCAGCTGATCCTAGTGATTTCTCTTTTGGAGGGAGGTTAGAGATTCACTACCAAAATATAGCTGGAAATTGAGCTGACTGATTATGAACAATGTCCAAACAACACTTTCTCAGCAATTGAAATAACATTTCTGCAGTGTATTTATAGTTTCAAAACATGATCACCTGCAATGTCTCATTTTACCTTATAAATAACCCTGTGAGGTAAGTGTCATTATCTTCATTTTATCCTTGAGAAAACTGAGGTTTAGAGAAGGTAATTAACAGCAGGATCCACACCCGGGTCTGTCTTACCATACTACCTTTCTTTGACTCCTCTAGTAAGTGTCGATCTATGGCTATAGTTCCCACCAAGGGCTTTGTGGGAGGGCCCATCTCTGCCAAGCATTCTCTAGGCTTAATAATGTTTTCTCCAGGCCAATTCCATGGTCTTTGATGATTCTCAAAGGCCTTAAGAGCCCACTTGAGGTTGCTTGGGGGTGCTGGAATGAGAGCGGGTGCTCAGAGTGACACAGAGCAGTACAGTCCTACCAGCAACTAAGCTACATCTTCCCTGTGCTTCGGAGGACCCTGTGTCCTTGGTCCCTCACTGGTCCTCTGCAGCTCACACCTCCTGCAGCACCCTCTCACATGTCCCCGAGAGCCCCTGGGCCACCCTCCAGCCATCCAAAGCATCCCATCCCTTAGAAGGCTCTGTTACTTCTAACTCCCTTGGGATATTTCAGCCAATGTTTGGAGCATGCTCACCTATTGCAAGTTACCATCTCCTTGAGAGAATTTCTGACATGGGGAACAACCAGCCAGGGGACAAGGGGTCTTCCTTAACCACACCAGTACATGCTTCTTCACCCGTGGGTAGAAAGCCTCCAGACTTGAATCTACTTTTCTACTTTCTCTTCCTCTGATAACTTCCTGGTCTGAGGGAACCTCTTCTATCACCCGTGGTCAGTGGGCTTAGAATTGTGTCTACAGACAGAGGAGAGAGAGCAGACTTGCCTCAGCTTGTGGTGCAAAGTAAAGCCAATTACATCTAGACAGACTTTGATAGTTCTTTGAATTCCCAAGGGGACCATGTATTTCTTCATTAGCTCAGGATCTAAACACCAGCTTCTTCAGAATAATTCTTTTGGGGACTGTTTTGTTCTGCGCATTGTATTTCACAAATGTTTAATTTAAATTAGTATCCACACAAAATTTATCAAGATGTTCCCATATGTAGAAAATCTTACTGAACCTTTGGAGAAACGGAGGATTATGTTACAACAACTCAATCAATTTTAAATTCAGTATCAGTCATCCTTATTCTTTATAAGGACTTTGACCACATCTACATCTTAGGATCTAGCCTTCTGCCAGGATCTTTAATCCTTCTCTCTCTTCCTTTTCTCTATTGTCTCTCTTCCTCAGTCCTTCAGTCCCGGATTACCTGAGACTCCGAATTCTTCTTGTTCCATTGCACAGACAAAACCATTAAGCTCTTTCCAGCCCACTTTTTTAAAAACCTGGCTAAACCCTTAAAAGCCACCACTTTGACACACAAAGACCTTGCTAGTGACTTGAAATTATCCTTTTTAAGGACCTCATTAAATTATTGGCAAATAAAAAGAATAAAATAATGCCATTTGCAGCAACATGAATGGACCTGGAGATTGTCATATTAAGTGAAGTAAGCCAGAAAGAGAAAGAAAAATACCATATGATATCACTTATATGTGGAATCTAAGAAAAATGACAAAAATGAACTTATTTACAAAACAGAAACTGACTCACAGACTTAGAAAAAAACTTACGGTAATCAGGGAGTAAAAGAAGGGTGGAGGGATAAATAGGGAGTTCGGAATTTGCAGATACTAACTACTATATATAAACTAGATAAACAACAAGTTCCTACCGTATAGCACAGTACCTTGAAATAGCCTATAATGAAAAAGAATATGAAAAGGAATATGTGTGTGTGTGTGTGTGTGTATACATATATATATAACTGAATCACTATGCTGTACACCAGAAATTAACACAGCATTGTAAATTGACTATACTTCAATAAACAAATAAACAAACAAATATTGGCCAAAGATTAAATTCATCCTTGCTCTGTTTATATGGGAGTGGGAAGCAGGGAGAGGATGGTTACTAAACATATATTATCTCAATAATTTCTCAAAGAATGTGGCAAGGTAGGTCTGATTCTCCCCATTTTATAACTGGGAAAACTGAGGCTCAGAGAAGTTAAGGAATATACCCATTATCATCCCAGCTGTGAAGGGATAAGTGGAGTCAAGACCATGTGGTTCTGGCTCAGAATCCCTTGATGTTTTCACTACACCACACTGCCTCATATGTTGTGATTGGCCTTGGGAATATAAAGTATCCCAAGGTGGTGGCAGAGGCCAGAAGAGCCAAATACAGCTCCTTTGTGGGCCCTTCATCTCAGACAACCCCCAGCTGTGCTCCTGGCTGCCATCTTATGACAAGTGTCCACGTCTTCACAGATGGTGCCCAGACCTGAGCTCAGCCTTCCAGGTAGGCTCTGACCAGCACACAGAAGAGCAGGACCCTCCACTTCATTCTTTACCCTGGCTTTCTAGTCACACAACCTGAGGTCCCTTTGGCTCCTTGAACCCACATTCATTGTGATTCATTCTGAGTTTTCAGCCAACAGAAACCCCTACAACAAAAGTTCTCCTTGTGCTCTGGAGTCAGTCCCAGGGTGAATCCTTGCTTCACCACTTCCTGTGAGAACTTGAACAACTCACCTCTCTTTTTTAGGCCCTTGTTTCCTTGGCTGCCCAAAAAGAGATGATAATACTTATCTTATAAGGCTGTTAAAAGAATTAAATGAATTTATGCATGAAAGTACCTGGAACATTGTAAAGTTCCATAAATATCAGCTGTAATAATAATAAATATAAATGTCCATCCTCTCCCCTACCTCCAAATAAATCTGATCTCTTCACTTCTCCACACCCCACCTCTGTGGGCACTCGAGTACATACACACACACCCATTATTGGAAGGCACTCCCCTAAAGCAGAAGGCCTGGCCTCAGAAATCCTAGATTCAATTTTTATCACATGCTAATTGTGTCACTTTGGGACAGACGTTCAACTTCACTTAGCCCCAGCTTCTTCCTCTGCAAAATGGAAACCATAATTTCGTACTCACTTAACTTGCAGCATTATCATAGGAATTATATAAGGTAGAAATGTAAATAGCTCTGGATTTATTGGTACTTTATTTCCACCCCCCTCATAAAGTATGTTAGTTTTTTTTTAAACTAAGTGTGGAATTTTATACTAATCTCTGTTAAAATGCATAGATTCATTTAGGATTTATCAGATTAACATTGTTTTAAATGGTTTTCTATGTTCAGCCTTCACATTTTTTTCTCATGTGATATATTTATCTGCTCATGAGTTTTTAAAATCTATTCATATTCAGATGAAAGCATAAGGCCCCTGTCCCCTCTAGTCACAAATTTTCTTTTTTTCCTTAAGAATGAATCTGCACCAATTGCATTATACACCGTGCTGGGGGCAATGGCAGAGTCAAAGAAATATAACTTGGGGTGGGTGCCCTCATGTCTATTAGTACATTGGGAAAATGACCTATATACTTACCCTTAAATGTAACGTCTTGAGACAGTTACACAACCTCTCAAAGAAACCTAGAAAACCTCAAAATGTCTAATCATGGAGCAAACTTGTAACTCTGATGGTAATTCTCTTTAACAGCATTCCCTACTGGGCCTGTCTGAAATGGAGGAGACATGACACTATTGAATTGAAAATTTTAGGATTTGTCACCTAAACTTTAATGTTTAAGGGCTTGGGGGATCATCACTACACCTTACAGGTAAAGATACTGATCCTGGAGAAGGAAAAGGACTTATTCTAAACCACTCTGGTCAGTCGGTGGCAGAGCCTGGACGAACCCGGGCTGGCCTTCACGCTGGGGTTGTTACCGGACTGCAGGAAGCAGAGGAAGGAAGAGAAAACAGACCACAAGAAGAAGAGGAATGTTTTGCACACATCTGGTTCTTATTCTGTATCCTAGATCGTGTTACCTCCCCTAAATCGGGGGCCGTGGGTGGTGGTGGGGATCAGGAGAGAGGATCCCTGAAGCAAAAGAGGTAACAAGGACCCTATAAATCGTCACTGGGGTTGTGTGGTAAGGAACTGAAAACCTTGCCAGACGATTAAAAGCGTTTCTGCTACTGTGGTTTCTGAGGGCGGGGAAGCCTTTTCCTCCCCAGCTCCGCGCACGCCCCGCCCAGTGCCCTGCAGTAACCCCGAGGCACAAGGCGGGCCTCGGCTATGTTCAAGGTAGCCATTTGAGAAGTGAAAAAAAGCCGAGAATGGGTTCCTTTTCACTTCAAACCTGGTCGTTAGGTCCGGGCCCTTCCCTGGCAGAAATGGAAACATTTAACTTTGTGCCCATGTGGCTTCTCCGCGGGTGTGTGCTCCATTCGGAAGCTCGGGGCTCCTCTTCTAACCGCCCTTTTGGGAAAGCGATGTGGGGAGACAGCAGAGCTGAATAGGGGCCAAATGTAGACGAAGGGGAGACGGGAAAACAACATATGGGGGAAGGGGGATGAGAAGTAATGCGGTGTCCAGGGCACGGGGATGCGCGAGGGTGATGGCTCAGGGGGCCTCGGCCGCCCGCCGCCTGATATCGTACCCAGCCCCGCGAGTCCCCGAAATTAGGGCACATCCGCAAAGCCCACACGCTTCATCTCAGAAGGGAACAGAAACCACCAAAAAATAAACTCTCGGGCTATCCGGCGGCGGCGCGGAGTAAGCTGCGCGCAGGCGCACAGGGCTCAGTGTCTGCCCTCGAGTTACCCCGCGCGGCGAGCCGGCCGAACTAGGTGAAAGGTAACTAGCAGACGCTGCTCAGGGTGGCCTCCCAGGAGCGCGTGCGCGGGCAGGCGCGGGGCCCGGCGGCTGATTCAGTCCTTCAGAAGTTACTCCGAGTGTGCACACAGCCAGCTGCGGGTGTAGCAGGCGGCAGGGCGGGAGGCGATGGGGAAAGAGGCGTTGATCCAACTTGGAAAATGGTTTTTACTCAGCCCCCCATGGGGAAAAAAGGTTCAGGAATGGCGCGGGGGAGAAAATCGCGGACTGAACGCTATTTGTGTGCCCGACCCGGTGCTGGGCGTGCCACTATTATTTTAAAATATGGCATT
This sequence comes from Camelus bactrianus, assembly GCF_048773025.1. NCBI lineage: Eukaryota > Metazoa > Chordata > Mammalia > Artiodactyla > Camelidae > Camelus > Camelus bactrianus. Next base: position 53,255,353 of record NC_133542.1, read on the forward strand.
CAAACAGGCAAGGTGGCCTCCCACTTACGAAAGAGGAAACTGAGGCTCAGCGAGTTCATATAATTTCCCCAAGGTCATGCAGTCAATAAAGGGCAGTTTCCACAAATGGTCCCTGTTCGAGGTGGATTTTTCGGCGGTAATGCTAGTAACTGACCTGTGTAGGGCATTTTCAAGGCACCCTCATAGACATTACTGGTTCCATCCTTACCAGAAACCTGTGAGACTTACTGTTTCTCTTTTTCAGGTGGGGAAACTGAGACTCAAGAAAGTTGTTCTGTGATCACATAAAGACTGGCAGACTTGAGGTTTTGGGCCCCATTTTAGAGGGATAAAAAGCCCAAAGTTCAAGTCAGGTTCACCCACCCCTTGTCTCCCAGACCCATGTGAAGACTTCAAGCTCTATGGGATGGTGGTCCAGGCATGAGGAAGACAAGGATGTTCTCATCACTGGAGGTTTCCATGGACTGCAGGTTTCCATTACAGAAGTAGAAAGTGACCACCCCTTCTAGGAGATAGTTGTCTCGTTAGTTCGTTGAGGGTAAGGACAGAGTGCACTGCTCATGGTTTGTTGAATATGGCATTTACTGGGTGAGTTTATAACTGATTGAACACATTGTCAACCCTGACTAGCCCAGAAGGAAGCTGCAGTTGTGTCTGGCTGTAGGTGAAGTGACTGCTTTCTTGTGACTTTTCCCAGACGAGGGCTCATGCATTCATTCAGCTAACATAATGAGCACCCACACTGCTGTGCACATAGGTGGAAAACAGGATGGGAGCTTCAAAGGGTAGGAGTCTTGCTTTCCTTAAAATTCCATCCTGAGTCCTAGACATCTGGAAGTTGGCCCACCTCCATGCATGTGGAAACCATAGGGTTTCCTGTGAGGCGAGAAATGGGAAGGGCCTGGGACCAAATCACACTCCTGCCCCTACCTGCCCCTCAGTGCCCCAGCTGGTTCTCAGAATCTTGTAAACAAAAGCAGCTCTGCTCCTCTCCTGAGGAGGCCTGGGAAACAGGCACCTATCAAAAGGAAGATGCAGGGGGAGCAGAAAAAGCTGCAGAGCAGCCAGTCAGCCCCCTCCCACCTTCATCTCTTTCCAAGAATCCCCTCCCTTGAGTGTCCAGTCAGGGAATTGGAATGTCACTGCCTTGTGCTTCAAGACTGTGTTGCTGCTCAGGCTGATAAAGACAAAGGCTGTGATTGGACTGCCTTTTGCCCGAATGTAACCCTGCCTTGCAGCCTGCCTGCGGTGACTAGGGGAGATCATGTGCTGCCCGAAGCTGTCAAGATGCCTCTGAACCGCCTGCCTGGTGGTGTTGGCAGGAAGAAGGCTGCTTGGGGACTTACATCATCATCTCATGTGCTGCGAACTTTGGCCACACTAGGCTTTTTGCTAGAACAGACATTTTTAGTTGAATTCCTATATGTTCCTCTACAGCCTTGTGCAGTAAGTGGTATGATTCCCATTTTGCAGAGGATATAACTGAAACTCTTCAGAAGGTAAGAGGTTTCCTCACATCACACAAGCAGTAAAAGGCAAGGCTGAAACTCAACTCCTTTCACTGCTGTATGCATTTGGGCCTAACCCTCCCCCAGTGGAGCAGGTACTTGGAGCAGGTTGGGAAAAATGATGTTAAATTTCTCACTTTCTTCCTTAATTATCCCCAAAATATTTCAATAAAAATGTAGAACAAATGAAAACCCATGCCTTACACACAGTTAATAATAAGTGACTTAAGAGAGGAATGAATGGATGGATGAATAAAGGTGGAGATGATATGGATGAAATGCCTAGAACTGTGCCTGGCACATGGTAGACACTCCAGAAATATTTACTAAATGAATTAATAAAGGAGGAAGAATAAATCAAAGTATAAGGAATGGGAAAATTTCAATGTGAGGTGCAAATATTTTAGGAAAACAACTTCCCAGACTTAAGCTCACAGATAAAGTGTATAGTCCTGTTGGAATTTAAAATTCTTCTTTTTGAATTATTGGTGAGTTTACTCGTCTCAGAATGTTGGCAGTAGACATACAGAAAGTGAGTACAGTCAAGCCCTGGTCCACAACCCCTCTTCTATTGAATTGCCTCTCATAGTTTTCTTGGGTGTGATCTGTGCTGCTGGCTTCTATCAATAGAAATGGTCTTTCATTCCGTTCAGTAAGGGGAAGGACTCCTTAAGAAGCACTACATAGGTTACAAAGTACATGAGATATGGTCATTGCTCCCTAGTGGGGAAAACATGAGCTTTGAAGTCAAACATCCCAGGTTTGAGACCCTGCTTACTAGGGTGGTATTTCAGCACATTATTTAACCTTGGTGATCCTCAGTTTTCCCATATGTAAAATGGGGACAAAATTACCTCACAGGGGCACTTAAAAGATACTCAGAAAATTTAATAGTATATAATACATATTAAAGGGAGGGAATTGCTAAGTGGCAAATGCTATTAATTAAATTTTATTGAGAGAGAATATGGGGAATGTTATCCCAGGCAGCAAGCCTAGCCCTCTTGAGGAAGGAGAACCAAGAGGGCACACTTGAAAGGAGGATTACAGGCTGGAGGGTTTCCCGCAGCACAGAGCATGGAGGAGCAAAGTTGTCCTGCCCAGGAATAGCAGAGGAGCTAGGCAGGTCCCTCCTGGGTCTTGTGCCTGAGCCTTGGGCCTGTCTACGTCTTCCCTACTGAGATGTGGAGATGTCACTTGGATCTGGTAGCTGGGAGAGGAAGGAGAGACCCAGAGTAGCTGAATCCACGGGAACTATGCTGTCTCCTGGTGCTCACTGTGCCACCGCCCTGTTCAGGTCAGCCTCAATTCATGACATGCAGCATTTATTCAGTCTTTCCTGGATGCCAGACCCTGAACATTCAGAGCAGGTCTGATACAAATAGAGAATTTGTAAATACAGAATAATCTGAAGGTTTAAGAGGGGAGAAACCTAGCACACTGGGGAATGAGAAATTCCTGAGGTGGCCTTTGGTGGAGATGTGAAGGATGGAACCTATTTTGCCTGGGATGGGGAAAAAAAAAATGAGTTTACATCTTTTGGCAAAAAAAAAAAAAAAAAGAAAAGAAAAGTAGAAGCCCACTTTGGCTATACCAAATGCTTTCTTTGATTTATCTAGAGATTTAAGAGATCTAGAAAGAAACACTAGAAAATGCATCTTGGTCATCTTGGAATGAGAGTGATCAGCTCATGCTTTCCAGCTCAGGTTTGACTTGATTACCAGCTCTGTGGCCTTGGCTGGTCACCTCCCTTCTATGCCTGTTTCCTTCTCTATAAAATGAGGACTCTCATACCTAACTCACAGCTGTTTTGTGGGGATTGGATGAGAAGATGAAGGTAAAGCATCCACCATGATACTAGGGGACGTTATAAACTTCGGAGAAATGGGAGCTTCTTTCTCCTTCCCCTCCAGATGGAAAGTCAGAGCTCAAGAGGGCTGAGCTCATTCATTTGCATTTAACCACACAGCCCATCTTAAAATTACAGGCCCAAGAAAGACTTCCAAACATCCTCCTCGATTCAGAAATGTCTGCTTCCTTCCTTCTTATCCATAGTAAAAATTGTGTAAATGTCAACCCTTTGGGAACGAAACAACTCTGTTAATTAAAGATAACCCTATTCTGTCTAAAGACTGTAATTACCCTTCCATGTCGATGTCTCGCCTTGAGAATCTCTCTGCTCCCTGGAGACAGGGTAATCTGTCAGAGCCTGGCCTCCTTAGGGTGAAGATGGGGAAGGGCTGGGATCTTAAAATCCATCCACTGAGGACAAACTCTGGTCCCCCTGGAAAGTTGTTGTAAATAATTAGTGTGAGCCCCATTTCTTTCCCTGGCCTCATGTCAATTCCAAAGACAACAATACAGAGGAAAGCCAAGTCTCTGAGGCATTTGCTGAATAATCCAAAATGCTCAAGTGTCAAGGAATTTCCCTACACAGCATCCAAGTCTAACCTGTTCTGCTCTTTGTCCTGCTTTACACTTATATACACTGTAGTGGGTACACAGAAAACTTTAATTCCCATAGTTGTTGTTGTTTAGAGTTAATTGTCACTGGGGGAAAAAAACTGTCAAGGCTATAAAAAAGAAACAAGAAGTTTTAATCCGAGCTAAATGCATCTCAGTGGTTTAATGTACCTTTGGGGGAGCCAGCAGTCAGTCATTTCAAGAGCTTAGATGGTAGGGCAAGTGACTAGGGTCCAACAGTTTCTACCTCCAACACAACATGCAGCCTTAGGGAAGTCATTTCCTTTCTCTAAACCTCAGTTTCCATACCTTTACACTTAGAGGTCTGGATTAATTGATCCTTAGGTTCCTTTCTAATTATCAGCCATCTCTGGTATGTATTTGGACGCTACCTGTCGCCAAGGCAGGGAGGGTTTTGAAACTAGAAGCCAATATTTCAGAAACCTCAAAAAAAATAAAACCTATGAAACAATGACATTTGGGGCAGAAGCTGAATAGACATTTTCCCAGAGATGACATACAGATTGCCAAGAGACGCATGTAAAGGTATGCAATATCACTAGTTATTAGAGACATGTAAATCAAAACCATAATGAGTTATCACTCATGCCTATTAGAATGGCTATTGCCAAAAAGGCAAAAAAAAAAAAAAAAAAAAAAGTTGGTGAGGATATGGAGAAAAGGGAACCCTTGTACACTGTTGGTAGAAATGTAAATTGGTGTAGCCAACTATGGAAGACAGTATGAAGATGCCTCAAAAAATTAAGAACAGAATGACTGACTTCTGGGTATTTATCAAAGAATACAAAAACACTAGTTTGAAAAGATATACGCACTCCTATATTCATCACAGCATTATTTACAAAAGTAAAGAAATGTAAACAACCTAAGTGCCCATCGACAGATGAATGGATAAAGAAGATGTCCTATATATATAAGTCATAAACAGAGATGAAATCTTGCCATTTGCAACAACATGGATTGACCTTGAGGGTATTATGCTAAGTAAAATAAATCAGATGGAGAAAAACAGATAGCATATGATTTCAACCATGTGGAATGTAAAAAGCAAACAAAAAACTAAAATAAATGAACAAACCAAACCAAACAAAAACAAACACATAGATACAAAGAACAGAGAAATGGTTAGTAGAGGGAAGGCACTGGGGGCAGAGGTGGGGGGAATGGATAAAGGGGATCAATCATTTGGTGACAGATAGAAACTAAATTCTTGGTGGTGAGCACACTGTAGTATATACAGAAGTAGAAATAGAAAGTTGTACACATGAAACATATAATGTTATAAACCAATATAACCTCAATAAAAAATAAATTAAAAAAACCCCAACATTTGTCAAAAGTCAAGCAAAAGTACCAATCACAGTCCAATAACAAAGTCCAATAGAGGAAAATACACACTTAAGAACAATAAAAGTATTATTTACTTCCTTGCCAAAAGTTGAACTAAATTTAACTCTTTTTTTTTTTGCTAAATTTATTTTATTTATTTTGCTGTGTATTGAAGTATATTTTTAAAAGGAAGCAAACGAGCATATGTTGTTAAAAGTTAATAATACCATGTCAACTTTTATTATTTAGGGGAAACAATGAATTTGTTTGCTTACCTTTCTGGACATATATGTGTATTAGATAAGGAGTAAGAAATTTTAGAATCAATAGCTAGTATATTTATGAATTAGCTTTTTATGTGAATAAAACTAGGAAATGGTTGAGTTGGTGTAGTGGACACTGTTGGTGCCTGTCTATCCCCCAAACGCTGTGAGTGTCCACTGCTAATAGCTCACAATGGTTCCTTCTCCAAAAACTGCCCTCCGCAGAACAGGAGCTGACTCTCCTAGGAGGTTATGTTCCCCTCATCCTCAGCCTGCAGCCAAAACTGACTGATAAGAGGGTTAAATATCTGGCACCGCATCTCAGGATGGGACCATCTCTGAGGTATGATTTATGCTCCAGAGCTCCCCTTGGGTCAGGCCAAGACTAGACTTTAATCTGGAGTGAGTGACATCTTACCTGACTGTTTGTCCTTTGCATCCTGCTTCCTCATTCCCTTATAGACAGGGTGATGAACAGGGTGCCCTCAATAAGTCACTCACACCCAAATCCCTGTGTCAGGCTCTGCTTCTAGGACACTGGACTTAAGATAAGAATGTGCTGTTATTAGTGGCCAGTAATGAAAACTCTATTTGAATTTCTTTCATTCATTCATTTATTCCATCAATAGTTATTGAATTACTTAGTATGCATCAGACCCCATTTCTGATATTGGAGATACTTATAATGGGCAAGATAGACAATGCCTCTGCAATAAACAGCAACACATGCTGTTTATTCTCTAGTGGGGAGACACATCAGGATAATGAAGCAAACAAAATAATCATATTTTTAAATGAACAAGATATTTAGAATTATTCTATTTAGAGTTTTTTAAAAATTGTGTTTCTGGATCATGTGCTGTGGTCATTAAATAAATGTTTAAAATTCAAGTATTTTTTCTGTTGTATAAGCCTTTGACTCAATGATTCTATAGCAAGGAATTCACCAAACTGATATACTTGTACTTAAAGACACATAGACCAGGCTGTTTAGGGCAGCATTGTTTGTAACAGCAAAAGATAGGAAATGACTTAAATGTCCATCAATAGAGGGCTGATTAAACCAATTATGTCCTAGGGAATCTTATGCATCCATTCTAGGGAATACTATGCAGCCACTAAAAAGAATTGGGTAGCTGTATATTTACTAGTGTGGAATGATCTCCAAAATGTATTGCTAAGTGAAAGAAGTGAAGTATAAAACAACGCTTGGAGTATTTTTCCACTTGTGAAGGAATGAATGTGAATACACACACACACACACACACACACACACACAACTCCTACACCACAGAATCTCTGGAATGATATACAAGAAACTGTTAATAGTGTTATTTCTGTGAAGCGGAATTAAGTGTCTGGATTTCTTTTCATTCCACATTTAATTTTGTAAATATGTGCATGTATTATTTAATAAAGGTTATTCATTTAAAAAGTACTACATACTTAGTGTAGAAACCATTTAATAAATAGAAAAATAAAAATCATTTATAATCCCGCTTCTGAAATACACCATTTTTTATATTTTGGTATAGTTCTTTTCAGTCTTCCTTCTATTTGAAGACATAAAACTTTTCATTATAAATGGGCTCATAATGTGCATGTATAGATTTGTATTCTGATGTTTTTGACTCAGTGTTATATCCTGTTTCCCACATCAATAAGTTTTATTCTAAAATATCATTTGTAATGGCTGTTTTAGTTTTCCACTGCCAAAATATACAATAATTTTTGAATCAGTTTCTTTCTTTTTTTTTTTTTTTTTTTGGAATCAGTTTCCTATTGACGGCCGTTGAGATTGTTTCCTATATTTTGCTATTGTATACTGCTGCTAAACAGCTGTGAGTATCTCCTTTTCCATGTGTCTCTAATTGTTCCCTCACAATAGAGTTCTAGATGTGGATTTACTGATTTAAGGAAATGGATATTTTTAGAACTTATAATAATGAACCATTAAATTGTCCACCCCAAAGCGTGTATCCATTTACAGTCCCCTCAGCAGTATATATGAATATTAGCCAGCACTGAGTACAACAGACCCTTGGCATTCTTGGGTTTATCATCCTCAAATTTTCATTCCTCATGAGCTTCCCAGAAGGTTCATGACAGGTAGTAATTAATTGAGACAGGGCTGGGTAACAGCACCAGTAAGGCTAGCTGAGGGCCAAGTCTGCAGTCTGTGAGAGCTCTATGTAGGGCCTTGCTGACTTTATCCTGCAGTGTGGCCACCTTGATCATTGCTCCATCCATCAGCACTTTACTGGGCAGCAGTAGTCATTGGCATCCACCATCATCCCTGAATTTTTGCACAATCGGGTGAGCTCATGGTTTGCTTTGTTCCGGTAATGATATTAGAATATAGTGTCAAGTTTATTTCTGTGGCAGGATCTATTTTAAAAGCCTTATTAATTACTTTAGTTTAATACTGATAGACTTTATTAGGGGTTTTATGGGGTTATTCCAATTCCTTAGCTATTCTTTAATGCATTCTCTAGAGGAAGTTATATTCTGTAGTGACATTTAATAATTTGGAATCTCCAAATCCTGGAGATATTCCTTACAGATGTCAAGGGGCTTCAGTTATTCCAAATGGAATGGAAGTTTGATACTTGATTGCTTTCAGTGTGCACAGAACCCGTGACAGTGGTGCTTCTAATGTCCTCATCCTATGTCTGTCTCACACCACATGATCCAGGTGCATTTGTAACCTTTATGAACAGGCTTCTAATTAGCCTGATAAATATACAGTCCTCCAATCTGGAGTTCTAGGATCTAGTGCTAGTCTGGCCCTGACCAGCTGAGCAGTTCAATTCTCTGACTTCAAGTTCTTCATCTTTAGAAGAAAAATTTATTCTCAAATAGCAATTCCCTGGAAACTCATTGGAGTCTTGAAAGGCAGTAATGAGTATTCACAAACTAAAGTATTTCTAATATTTTATTAGAAACCTAGTAGTATATAAAAGCCCCTTTAGGTTTGACAGGATAACAAAGGGGGCCCTTTTCATTGTTTGGGCTGTGATAATACAGTAATCCTCATAACTCTATGAGGTATGTACTATTGCTATTATTCATGTACAGTTGAGGAAACTGAGGCACGGAGATTAAGAAACTTGCTCAATGTTGCTCAACTAGTTAGTGATGGACGGAAGATTCAAAACCAAGTAATGTGGTTTCCAGAATCAAAAGCCACACTGCCTACTACTAATTCTAATTACCTCATACTAATTGGAAGCCCTGATTTGCAGTATTGTCTTTAATGAAAAGGAGAAACATGGAATATTAGTAATTAATAATGAAATACAGTTTGTTTGGTATGCAAAAATTTTCTAGAGCCTCGAATCTTTAGAAAAGAAGCACTTTCAAATGTTATGAAAATAATGGAAATGTTGACCAATATTGGCTTAGATGATACCTGAGTCCCTTCCAGTTCTAATGTACTGTGAGATTGAGGAGGAAATATGGATATTAAAGAAAAAGAACTCTATGAAACATCACTCAGAGTGAAGCATTTATATTCCAAGAGGAATCAAAATACTATTTCTCTGTTAAATGGTGCAAACAATTTTAATTTTAAAAACCGATAATCAAAGGAGAATCAGTGGACTTGACCATTAAGAAATATTAAAGTCAAAAGCAAAAGGGCCTTAGAAATGCAATTTCATGGTTGATTTTTAACACATTAATATTGTGCTGGAGACTAATCACATAGAGTTCTTACATAGTACCTGTCAAAACATCTGAACTGCTTTATAAACATTCTCTTCATTCCCCACAGCAGTTCTGCTAGTTTAGTGACCAGGATAAATACAGCCAACTTGGATTATTTAATAGCAAGAAAGAAAAAAACAAAATGAGAGCAAGGGCAGTCAGTCATGTTTACCTCTCTATCAGCCATTTCCAGCATAGAGCTGGCACGTGATAGAAGCTCAGCAAATATTTGTTCAATGGATTAAAAAACTCACCAAGGTGCTACTTATCTGGCAAAACTTCTATTCAGCTGTCCTATATGCACAGTGTAAGTTTAATATAACATAATGCCAACCAATGCAATTAATCTTAGATAGCCGTATGTAGTAGTGCAGTGTAATTGCTGCTAAAAGTCAGACAACTTTTTAAAAAATTCTGTGACTATGAGAACTATAACCCTATCATTGTATTCTGATTTTATCTTCTCATCAGTTCTAATTATCCCTGTCCTGCTCAGAGTTTGCATTACATTTTGCACACATATAAAGATTCAGATTCTTATCCTGACATTCTTGGCAAAATAGAGGGGCCTGGCTTTGAAGTCAAATTGCAAATTAACGTTTTTTATTCAAAGGTAGGTGAATGACTTCTGGTAACCCTGACTGATTTTAACATTGAAAGCAGCCCCACCCTCCAATTAATTGTGCAATGGGGAAGTGGTTTGCTGAATAGGCCTACATTAAAAAGGCAAGAACTGTATTGTACGTTAAATGTTTGAGTCATATCCCTTGCTCCTTGCTCAAGAATTGTGTCTTAAACAAATGATGGAATGCATGGGTCAGGCACTGCTGGGGTTTCAGACATGAATAAGATGCGGTTCCAGCAATCATATGACTGGGGCGCTGCATGAGGGGTGGGAGGGTAAATTGAAAAGAAAAAAAAAATAGTCACAATTCAAGGCAGAATGTGATCAGAGAACTCAGTTCTCACCAGAGGGAAAAATTATTTCTAGATAGAGGATCAAAAGATTTCATGGGGGAAATGTCATGAGAATGGGAATCCCTCACTTTCTCTAGGCATTTATTGAGCTCTGCTGTTGGCCAGACTCTGTGCCAGGCACTGGGGATTCAGAGATAAAAGTGGCAAGTTGGTGCTCGTGGAAAAGCTCCCAGCGTAGCCAGGAAAGAGAAATTTAGAAAAAGAAAATCTCAACCCAACCTGGCAAATGCTCTTTTAGGAAAAAGAAGAAAAACACCACTGGAGCACATAGGATAAAGCAGTTAGTTCTACCTGGTGACCATGTGGACGTCACAGAAAGGGGTAAAAAAGAGTTTTTAAGTTTGTCAGCAATATTTGACCCTCACAGTGAAGTGGATGCCTTGCTTGAGGCCTCGTATGCATCGGTCTCCTAGCTCCCTGATTCTCACAATAACTCTTCTAGACACTACTATTTTCCCCACTTTGTGGATGGAAAAACTATAGCTCAGATTTTCCATAATTTGAAAGTTGCCTAAAGACGTACAGCCAGTAAGTAAAGCAGCAATGGAAACTGAACTCTGGGTTCTGTTGGCTACCTCCAGTTACCCAAAAGGAAAGGGAAGAGTGAGGAAAAGGAAGGAATCTGTTCTAACAGCCTGATCACAAGCCGAGCTCTTTTTGGGAAATAACACATAGTACAGGTCTTCCAGAGTGCAGACTGCCTGACAGTTCAGAATGTAGCTATATCATACTATATATAAAGCTTCCTTGAGATTGGATGTTTGACTGTTTCCAACATTTTGCCATTAAAAGGAACTGACACCACTAACCCAGAAAAAGGGGATGTAAAGTGATGGGAAAGAGGAGACGGGCTATTTAGATGTAGTGATAAATACCTCCCTCTGAAGAGGTCAGTGAGTATTTAAAGTCATTGGGCTTTATTCCAAGTTTAGTAGGAAGCCAGAACATTTTGAAAATGTAAATAAGAAACTTTTAATAACCCCTAAAATTTAAACGGGAGCATAACCAATAATCTTTTATTGTATTTCCTTTCATTTTTCCTTTGTGTATAAATAAGGTAAATAAATATATTTTTAATGTTTTAATCTTTCAAACTTATACTACAAAAGGGTTTGTACCTTATTTTTTATGACTTTTTATTTTAATATAATTTCAAATGTTTCCTACAGAAAAGTTACAATAGTACAAAGAATCATCATATACCTTTTACCCAGATTCATTAATACATTTGATTCATCTTTGTATATGTATTTATATTTATGCATATTATTTAGTATAAACCATTTGACAGTAAGTTGGAGAAATCAATGTGTATTCCCTAAGAATAAGGACATTGATTCTCTTATATTAACCACAGTACAACTATCAAAATCAGGAAATTTAATGCTGATGCAATTCACAGTTCATAATCTTTATTCAAATTTCATCAGTTGTCCCATAAATGTCCCCTATAGTTTTTTTTTTTCTTGGTCTAAAAATCAAATTTTAGGTGTATTTAATTCTCGAAACTTTTAATCTCCTTTAATTTGGAACAATTCCTTACCATTTATGTCTGTTTCTTGACCTTTACATTTTTGAAGAGTGCAAGCCATTTATTTCTACAAAGGCACTCATACTTCCCCCAGTTTGTCCTTTTTCCTCCTTCTAGTTCCCTCAACCTTTGTCTAGCCATAGAACCTTGCTCTCATCTTGCCCTTCGATTGCTGAGAATCCTTCTAGAACAGCTCTGTCCAATAGGAATATTACACAAGCCACATGTATAATTTTAATTTTCCATCCACATTTTTAAAAGTGAAAAGAAATAGCTAAAATTAATTTAAATAATATATTTTATTCAACACACTATATTAAAAGTATTATCAATTCAACATGTAATCAACATTAAAAATTGTTAATGAAATATTTCCATTCTCTTCTCATTCTAAGTCTTCACTCAAAATCCAACCTATATTTTATATTTACAGCACATGTCAATTTGAACTAGCTGCATTTCAAATGCTCAAGAGCCATATGTGGCTAATGGCTCCCATATTGGATACTGCAGTTCTAGAACCCAACATATTCCAATTGTACTTTCCTTCTCCATTTCAATCTGACTTTCACTCTCCTCTTCCCAGTTAAAACTCTAGTTTTAACTATTTTGTCTAAGGCGTCTATTAATGGCTCTACCAAAAGTAACTCAATAAATGTGTGAGTGTTCATAATCTTCTCTTTGTATAAAGGAATCTGTGTTCTTTTCCATTTAGTTTCTCCCTGTCTCTTGGCTGAGCCAGTTCCTGTGTTTTGAGATGCCAAATCTGTAGAATTGGTAGAGACATATGACTAAGAAGCAAAGAAAGAACTTAGCAAGATTATTAAGTTGAATTACATAAGATGTAGAAGATAGTGGAAAAGTGGGATATAGAAGAAAATAGACCTTGAGGACATTATGTTAAGTGAAAAAGCCAGTCGCAGAAGGGCAAATACTGCATGATTCCACTTACATGAAGTATCTAAAGTAGTCAGAACAGTGACTGACTGGGGTGGGGACAGGTAGCGAGTTGCTGTTCAATGTATACAAAGTCTGAGATATACCAGATTAAAAAGTTCTAAAGATCTGCTGTACAACATTATGGTTATAGTTAATATTGTACTTACTATACTCTTAAAAGTTGCTAAGAGGAAGGTAGGTCTCATATTATGTGTATGAGTGTTTTGTTTTGTTGTTTTTCTTGACAGGGAAGGAGATTTTTTTTTTTAATATTTGATTTGGAGGGGGGGCGAGTAACTAGGTTAATTTGTTTACCTATGTTTAGAGGAAGTACTGGGGATTGAACCCCACGACCCTGTGCATGCTAAGCATGCACTCTACCACTTGAGCTATACCCTCCCCAAGTTTTTTGGGGTTTTTTTTTTGTTTTTTAATCATGACTAGAAGGAGGAGGAAGAGAAGATGATGGAGCCAGAGATAAAGGTCTATGGGAGGTTGGCATGTGAGAGATTCCACAGGAGATTCAGGGTATAAGAGAATTGGGATGGAGGAAGTTTTTGAGAAGCTCAGTACAGGATTAGGAATTGGATCCCCTTCAGTATTCCTTAATAGACTTGAATAAAAAATGGTATTCATCTTTAATTACTGTATTTAGAAGAACTCTTGTTTCTTCTTTAAATGTAACTGTGAGAATGAGCTGCTTAGACTTCAAGGATTATTTAGAGTTATATATGCTGTGTCCTATTCTCAAATTAACATAATATAATGGGGGAAAAATTGCAAGCTCCAAGTCAAGTTGTTTAGACTGCAAGTGTCTCTTCCACTTTCTAGCCCTGTGACCTTGGGCAAGTATTTGAATCTCTCTTTCTTCAGCTGGAATCTGGGAGGTCATAATATCTACGAGGAAAGGCTGTTAGGGATCCTTAATGTGAATGAGATTACATACATGAAAATACCTATAGAGGAAGCTATAGAGCCGATCCATAATAGCTATTCAACAATTATAACTCCCTTTAGAATGAAACCACACCAAGGAACCCGCTGAGGTTTTGAGAGTCCAAATTTCAGAAGTCGTTCTAAAGCTTAAGGAAAAGGACTATATTAACTGCTTCCCAAAAATGGAAGCAAGCAATAGCTCAAGTACGCCAAATTTCACAATCTCACCCTATAGTTCAATCCCCTAAAGCTTTTTAAATTTAAAAGTAACTTTGTGCAAATTAAAATTCCAATGAGTTACTATTTTTTCACCCATTGGATAGGGAAAGATTGAAAGACTAATAGCATGCTGTAGCCAAGAGGTGGAAAAATATACACCTTCATACTTTGCTGTAGGCAGTACAAAACAGCACAACCTCTGTGTAGGGTAATTCATCAAGGTCTGTCAAAATCTTAAATGTATATATCCTTTTACTGGCAAGGTTATTTTTAGTAATTTAGCTTACAGATGTAGTCCCACATGTTGAAATGATATGTGTTTAAGGATATTTATTGCAGCATTGTTTGTGATACCAAAAGCTTGCAAACAAAATATGTTATTCAGACTGAAACTGGTTAAATAACATATGACATCCAGACAATGGATTCTACGCAATATTTAACAAAAATGAGGCAGCTCTGTGTCCAAAGAGGTGAAATATGTTGTTAAAAAACAATGAAGGTTCTGTGCGTATATACTAAGTTACCATCTATGGAGGTGGGACTGGACAAATACATATGTGTGCATTTCAAAATGCACAGACAATCTCTGAAAGCATACACCATGAACAGTGGTATCTCTGGAGAGAAAAACTGGGTAAATAGCAGACTGGGGCAGGGTAGCATGGGAGCCTTACTTTGCTTTTCATTCACTGTATCTCTTGGATTTTTACCCTGTGCATGATGTACCTATTTAAAAATAAATAACATTTCTTAAAAAGAAAACACTGTGTGAAACAACATACAATTTGGAGTGAGAGGGCTGGATACAAACTGCTGTTTACTTCCAGGATGATCTCAAACAAGTGATTTTCCCTTTCTGAGTCTTTGTTTCTTCGGGGGAATACAGGGATAATATAATATTGTTGGGACGACACTTGAAATATTGGATATGAGATTGCTTATAGGTAATAAAATGTTTCCATGTGTCTGTTTGTCTAAGTAAAAAGCATGGGAAAACCCAGCTGTCCCCAGATCAGAGTATTACTCAGCCTGGAACTGGGTCTCACACTTTAGGCTGGTGTCACAAAGGGTTTTGGAAATTTAAGAGCAAAACACAGGATACTGCAGTGGTTCCAAACCTTGCTACGTATTGAAATCAAATGCCCTTGTTCCCCAGAATTCCAGATTGTTGGGTCTGCTGTACACTGCTCCTCCAGGTGATGTGAGCATGCATCCAGATCTTGAAACCAGTAGTCAGGTAGGAGGAGCCTTACGCAGTTAGTCATGGAATGTAGGTTCACGCTCAGTTCTTGCCCAGACTGTGTAACCTTGGGCAAGTTAATCCCCCCTTCTGGACCTTAGGACCCTCATCAGTATATGTCCATGTCCTTTTACCAGCTGTAATCTCTGAGAAGCTTTATGGTCTGAATATCCTGGGATTCTCATTCCTGTCGGTTGGTGCTACCTATGAAGAAACTCTGTCCAGGACAGCTGGAGGACCAGAGGTGACAGAGACTGTGGTACTAGTGGTATAAATAGGAATGCTCCTAAGATTCAGTCCTTTAACAAGGGTAGTGCCGGGTATCTGGAAATGCTGCTTTGACACACAGTAGGAGAGGCTATGATCCCTTTTGGCACTAGCTGGAACTTTTTATTTCAATTCACTTGAACCTAATTCTACCTAGAAGTCTTAACTATTGGGCAATCTTACTAAATGTCATGGATCAACCTCCCCTGCCCTTTGTTGGTTAATGAGTTAATTTTTAAAACTCTGACTCTGAAACCAAATTGGTTAAGGATACTACGCTATTGACATTCATTCAGGTGCTTAATATTTAATATCCAAATATTTGTTGAGCACTTACAATTTTCCAGCTACCTGAGACCATGCCTGCAAGGAATTACAAGTGTGACTAATATTCTCTACTCATCAACAAGTAAAATAATGTAGACATACAGATGGCCAACAGTTACATGAAAAGATGCTCAACATTACTAATCATGAGGCCAATGCAAATCAAAACCACACTGAGACATCACTTACGCCTGTTGGAATGGTGACTGTCAAAAAAACAAGTAATAACAAGGGTTGTTAAGGACATGAAGAAAATGGAACCCTCGTACACTATTGGTGGGAATGAAAATTGGTGCGGCCATTATAGAATACAGTATAGAGGTTCCTCAAAAAATTAAAAATAATTACCATATGATTCAGAGATCCCACTTCTAAGTAATTATCCAAAGAGAATGAAGACACTAACTGGAAAAGATATATGCACCCCTATATTCATTGAAGCATTATTTATAATAACTAAGATTATGGAAGCAACCTAAGTGTCCATCAGTGAATGAATGGATAAAGAAAAATGTGGTATGTATATACAATGGAATACTATTCAGCCATAAAAGAGAATGAAATCTTGCCACTTATGACAACATGCATGGACCTTGAGGTCATTATGTTAAAGTGAACTAAGTCAGACAGAGAAAGACAAGTACCATATGATCTCACCTATATGTAAAATCTGGGGGAGAAAAAAAAAGTTCATAGATAAGAGAATAGATTGGTGATTGCCAGAGGCGAGGGGTGGGGCATGGGTGACATGCATGAAGGGGATCAAAAGGTACAAGCTTCCAGTTAAAAAATAAGTCATGGGAATATAATGTACAGCATGGAGACTAGTTAATAATACTGTATTTTACATTTGAAAGTTATTAAGAGAATAGATTTTAAAAGTTCTCATCACAAGAAAAAAATCAACTGTGTAGTGACAGATATTTAACTAGACTTTGTGGTAATCATTTTACAATGTATGCAAATATCAAATAATTATGTTGTACACCTGAAATTAATATAATTATATTAGTTTATACCTCAATTCAATTATACCTCGATTTTTTTTAATTTTAAGTAAAATAATCCTGATATTTACTCAGCCATGCATCCTCTTTGGGAGAACCATTGCTTTTAACTTTAAAAACAACAACAACTATATGGGGAGGATTAAAAAGAAGACTGCAGCTTCTACAATTAAAACAAGGAACTCAAACAATGTCGGTGAGCTCCCCATCTCTCCTTTTGCTTCTCTTTGCATGTAGCCTCATTCTCTCCTACATCCAAAGGCTTCACAAGGACTTCCAGCAGCTGGCACATACATCATCCATATAGCTTGTACCTCAGAGGAAGAATCTTCTGTCTCTCCTGATAGCTCCAAGAAAAAAACCTCCAATTTGGGTCACGTGCCTACCTCTGAACCAATCATTGTGGCCAAGGAGATGGAACAGCCCGTTTGGCCAGACTTGGGGCTGGGTGAGCTAAGCCCCGCTAAGCAACATGGAAAGGGGAAACCGAAAAGCTGTGTGATATTGATAGTCAGGCTGGGTGAGGAAGAGGAGGCAGATGAGGAACAGCAGCTTTAATAATGGGAAAACAGCTAGGCTGAGTACACCAGGTTGGGGGTGTAGGAATTAAAAGGGAACAGGCCAGGGCCTGAAAATTGGTCTAAGAGCTGAATGGAAAGATAATTGTGGTTCCATAGCAGCCTTAAGCACCATATATTTTAAATTCAGCAGACAGTCTCTCAGTGGGGTCCAGAACAAAGCTGTGGACCACTAACAGGCAGCCACAGGGATGCACCTAGCCATCTTTCTCCAAGTTGACAGATGCAGTCTCCTCTTTTGCTTTAGACTCCGAGTCCTAATCACTACTCGCTATCACCTAAACCATTGATTGATTGACAAAATCTTTCCCTGTCCAACACATGTAAAGGAAATGATATACTTCTAACTGTAAAGTGGTTATAATATCAGTGATTTGGAGAGGAGAAGATGATGAGATTTTTCAGAGGGGAAAAAGCATGCCTCAGGCTTCTGTGGCAGGTACATAGAGATGCTGAAAAGAGGGAAGAGAGAAATGTTTAAAAAGCTCCCGAGGGGATTCTGCTACACCCAGTTAGGAAGGCACACCTCTCTCCCCTCGATGTTGCATCTGAGAATCAATATTGTTCTAAATACAGAATATTAACCCTGTGGGTCCTCTCCTGTGACACTACCCACATACTCGTGGCAATTGCCAACAAGCCAGCCCCTCGTAACACAATCCAAATGTCAATATGTCTAGCATATCCCGTGGGGATGCTTGCAGACACAATGTTAAATTTCTTAATATTATGTCCACCCTCTGACCCAGTAAATCCACTTCTGGGAATTAACTCTAAAGGAAATGGAAATAATCCATACAGAAAGAGCTTTATGAAAAAGATTTTTGCTAAGGATTTACATGTAATAATGAAAAAATGAAGTAGACTAAATTCACAGGAAGGAACTGATGATAGCTGCTAACACTGATTAAAAACTGACCACACAACAGGTTCTGTGCTCATCAATTCATCTAACCCACTTACTTCTCACAACAATCTAGTGAGGTTTGTATCATTTTTATTTTATATATTTATTGTTTTACAATTAGGAATTCAAGGCATGCAGTAGCAGATACAGATTGCAGTTTTATGTAGTGATTAAGTATAATAATAATGAAGAGCTTGTAATAACATAGAAAAATTATTAGGTAGCAATATTAAGTGGAAAAATAAAAAGATGATATGATATTAATTATATAGAATATGCACACTGAAAAGACTTGAAAACATGTTAAAATGTTACCAATAATTGCCCTTGAATGACAAATTACCTTTCTATTTGTAATCTTCTATATTCTCTAGGCTGTCTATAATGAGCATGATTGATTTTTAACGTTGGTAAAAATAAAGCAAATTGATTGTTTGAAAGTTAACTCCATATACACTAAAGCAAAACAGTGGGTAGCCCTGGGTAAGGGGAACTGTGGGTCTTGTTCTTCTGTGTAGTTTCCTACTTTCTGGTAATAAACATGCATTGTTTTTGAGAAAAAAGAAAAATAATTTTAACAGTATATTTAAAAAATAAAAAGAAGAAGAAAGAAATGTTACTTTAGATGCTATAAATCCAATAATTAGTCAAAGCATCTGGGTTTCCTTCCCCACTCCTTTTGCCACCCAATTCTTTATAACTTAAAATAATAGGCCATTATCTGTTTTTGCCTCATAGAAAGTCATCCCTTGCAGCACTGTAAACCACAAACAGCAGGAAGTCACATTCACTGAGCTGTGCATTTGCAAAATGCATGCAGTCAGGCGTTAGTGAGAGCAATAGCCCCAGTTTGCAGAAAGGTTTTACCAGTGCATCATAAATGTGGGTGGTGTAACTGAGGACAAAGAAATTTTCAAATTTTTTGAAAGAAAAGAGTATTCAACTTTCAGAAGTCAACTTGGAGGGTTTAAAAGATTCCAGAAATAAGAATCTTCCTTAAGACCTCTCCATTCTCAGCCAGTGAGTTGCAGTCTTTGTGGCACTGGGAAAGGTAGATCCTAACTACTAAGGTCACACAGTCTTGCCATTTATACCACCAAGAAACAGGAAGATCTACCTCCTACCCTCCCTCTTTAATACAACCACTCAAGCTCAAACTCTGCACATCTCTCACCTAGATTATTGCCACGTGCTCCTTACTTGTCTCAGCACTTCTACTTTTTCTTCTGTACCCTTTTCTTCACAGAAAAGTCAAAATGATTATTTTAAAATATAAATGAGACCATTTTAGCCCCCTGCTTAATCCTTTGATGGCTGCCCCATCCCATGGCAAATAAAATGCATACTCTTACGCATGGTCTAGGAAATCCTGCAGCGTCAAAGCTGCCTTCTCTCCACCCTCATCCTGGGCCACCCTGACCTCGCCAGCTTCCCAGCAGCCATATCAGAGTCCCTCCAGCTTGAGTATGCCAAGTTTTCTCCCACTACAAGGCTTCAGATCAGCTGTGCTTCTGCTGGAAGAACTCTGCGTTCTCTTTTCAAGGTTTCAGCTAAACGTCAGCTTCTTTGAAAGGCCTCTCTGACAACCCAGTCTACGCAGCCCTTTTCCTCATCCTGCCCCAATATGCCCTGCCTCTGTGCTCAATCATTTCCTTAACAGCTCTTATCAGAATTTATAATTATGAAAGTCTACCTTTATTTATTATCTATTGTCTGTCATCCAGTGTGTAAGCCTCATACCTGGTTTACTTTACCATTACATTACTTTCTAATATGACCCTAGAATAATGCCTGGCACTTAGTAGGCCCTCCAAGAAAACAACAAAAACTTACTGAATGAATGAATGAACTCATTTGTACTGCTTATTCATTATGTGTCCTTGCAGAGTTTACTTAACCTCTCTAGGACTAGTTTCTTCATCTGTACAGTGAGAATACTAGTTACCTACCTATGAATAAATGCTTGTAAAATGTCTGGCACAGCAGCTGTACAGAGCAGGCTCTCTTAAAATCACAGCTCTCATGATGAAGGTTATTATGGGCTGGGCAGTTAATCAAGAAATCCCATTTTCATCTTATGAACCTATAGGCAGAGCTTGTTTTTCTAATTGGTGATGTTGTTAAAAGAAAAAAAAAGCACAGTGCCAAGAACAGAATGGATGCTTGATTAATGTCTGATCAATGAAGCAATTATAATTTTAAAAATTTTAAATTCTAACCTTTAAGAAGTTTACCATATGCATGATTTACAATTTTAAAAACTGAATACAACGTAATAGGAGTCTAGGTAAATAAGTCTGGTACATCCAAACAACGGAATTGTGTCCTTATTTAGATTGGCGTATAAAAACTATTAGTTTCTGACATCTATAGATGAAATCACCAAGGCATAAGGCAAAAAGAAACTTTAACAATAAAAAAGTGAATTTACTTTAAGAAAACAAGTACAAATCTGTACTGTTATATCCATATTGCAAACTACCTTCAGATTTACAAAGGGAGCTTGGGTAATATGAGCATTATTCGAACAATCAAGTCCTGTCTTCTCTTGTTCTGGCTTTGGCATTAAGTAGCTACTTGACCGTGGGTATGTTGCTGCCTCTCTCAGCCTCATTTTGCGCAATGAAAGGCCTGAATTAGATGATCCCTAAGGTTCTGCTGATTTGAATATCCTAAGAGTTTAACACTTCATTTGCTATTC
Source organism: Camelus bactrianus (assembly GCF_048773025.1). NCBI lineage: Eukaryota > Metazoa > Chordata > Mammalia > Artiodactyla > Camelidae > Camelus > Camelus bactrianus. The sequence continues at coordinate 53,276,278 of NC_133542.1, forward strand.
ACAGCCCTCATGGTCAATCATCATTTCCTAATTAATAATGATGGTTTATCTACATTGCTTAACCTCATGATATAACCACATTGATACTCTATCTGATGGTGGAGGAACTCAACTGGGGTTTATAAATGTGGCAAATGAGGCATTCATTGCCTTACTACCCTCATGCTTTATAATCCAAAATTTATGTTTGCAATCAAGAGCATGAGCTCAAACAACTGTGTAATTTAGATATCCAAATTCAGAAATCTTTAATTTCCTAGGTTGATATCTACAGGATAGCAATTCACCAAATAACTGTTAATTTCTTACCAGTGATATTACATGATAATCTTACTACCCTTAATGCAGTAACAACTACCAAATATTCAAACCAGGACCTGTAACTTGTAGCAGTATAGAATGGTGCAAAGAATGCAGCTTCTGGGTCAGCCAGGCTTGGGTTCAAAACCCAGCTCAATCTTTAGCTGCTGTAAGATCTTGGGTAACTTCTGTTTCCTGTAGAATGAGAGTAAGAATGCCTCCCTCAGAGAGTTGTTGGGACTATTTTAAATGATGTATATGAGGCACCAGGCTTATTGCCTGGTCTGGTATGCAGTTGCCTTTTCCTACTGAAAACTGGGCACTACTATGGTTTCCATTTGTGGGAGGGCAGATGGAAGTTCAGAGTAGTGGTGAACTGATCTCTGCCACAAGCCAACTCCAGAGCCCACTGCCTGAGAAGTCATTTCCTGGTTCTAAATCTTAGTGTAGAATCATGGTTGGTACACATCCATGCTTCATGAAGAGCCATTCATCTTTCTAACATTTCTGAGCATTTACTCTATTCCAAACAGGAATCTGGCTGCTGAAGATTGAAATAGGAGTAAGATACATTCCTTTAATGAGGGTAATGAGGCCTGGTACAGGCCAGTGAGGGAACGCCGAAAAAACAAAAACAAAGTAAAAATAGTAATAATAGTAATAGTAATAATAATAATAATAGTAATAATAATAATACAAATAATGCAGCATGATAGATGGTATAAATAGAGGTATGAAGAGTACTCTGGGAGCATTAAATCTGCCTGAGTACTTGAGAAAAGCCTTATGGAGGAAGGGACATTAAACTGGATAAACAGAAATTTACTATCTAGAGAAGGGAATTCTGTACAGAGAAATAGTACTCTCCCGGACACAAAAGCTCTTGTTACTAACATTAGGTGAGGGGGAGTGTAGAGAGTGATATGTGGAATGCTGGGAGGTAAAACTGGAAAGGGGTATGTGTTGAGGCGTACTGTGTCTTTAAAACAATTACTCTGGGAGTAGGGTAATTCCAGAATAGGAGCAGAAAGAAGGAACTACTCAAGATAATTACAGTAATCTGGGCCAAATAGAAGGTCTGAACTTAAGCATTGGCAGTGGGAATGGAGAGGGGGAAATGGATTCAAGAATCACTTAAGAGGCAGAACAAAAAGGATTTGTATCTGACTGTATTGTGTTTGCCTGCTTGCTTCTTTTGCTGAACTGAGTTGCTTAGATTCAGAGTCATGTCTCAATCATCTTTGTCTCTTGTTATGGCACAGTATTTAGCAATGATATGTAGTAAATGGTATGCAAATGTCTACTGAATGAATGGTGCATGGTGAAGGAGAAGGAATTGGTGAGGGTGGCTGTAGATTTTTTTAGCTTGAGTCTTTGGATGGTTGATTGAACTAAGAGTAAAATACAAGAGGAAGATCATTTTGGGGTAGAGAAAAGAGTCCAGTTTGGACATGTATGAGGTAACTGTGGGACAACCCACAGGTGAATATCTAGGATTGGGGCTCTACAGAGAGGTATAGATTAGAAAAGTTGGTCTGGGAATTATGGGAGAGAGAGAGATATCCAGGGGATGATCAGAGAGATCAGACCTCCTATGGACAGATGGAAATTTGAGCCTCTCTAAATAGACTTTCTAAGCTGTCTTCTTTTTTTTCTTACCTACCTGTTCTCTTCCCTCTCCCCTCATCTGGATACCTCTTGGATGCCAGCAGACTCAAATTCCCCACTGAATGGATCTCAGGAGAAACACCCCAGTTGATCCGGTAAGACTTCTGTCATTCCTTCTTCTTGCTCATGATCCAGTCATTATAAAGTCTAGATATGATAGAAGACTTACAACCATTCCTTCTACCATTCTCTCCATCCTTAGCACTCCCACAGTTTTCCAGTTGATTAAGAATCTCACAAGGGGTAACAAAAGTAATGGAACTGAGAAGTCCAATATATAAGAGTAGAAATCATAGCTTGTCCAAAAAAAGCAAAATATACACTCTAAAAATTCCTATACAGAGGCAGGAAAACTGATGTTTAATGGTAACAACAATGAAAGGGTAATAGATCATCAATGGTCCATTCTCCCTAATAAATCAAAGATTAGCTTCCCTCTTCAAACACTCTGAGAGATCCCCACTTTGATATAAAAAGTGAGCCAATTTAACCTTGTCAATTATAGGCTCCCATAATTTTTATGAGCTCTCTAGCTCATAAAAATACTATGACCTTACATTTAGCAGAGGTGATTTTATTTCAACAAAACTCAAATTGCTTTAACAAATTTATTCTACTATTCCTCAAACCATCCCTTGCTGGCAAAGAGAAGGGATAGGCAGTTATTTCCAATTTTATTGGACAAACCTAGCCACAGAGTTATCAAACAGTGGTCTAAGGTTGCGTATCAAGACAGCACAAAATAAATATCTCAAAATTTAAGTCAGAGGCTGAACACCTGGTTCATACTTTGCCCATTAGGCCAGGCTGCCTTTTGGTTTTCCAGTGTTCTAAGCAACTACTGTCCCATAAAAAATCGTCTAAATCTTTTGATTAGAAGAAAGAAAGGGGGGGGGGGGGAGATCCTTTAACAGTCTTAAAGAAAGGGCATCTAAACATGTATGATTAGGAAACCAAGGCCCACACATGTGAAGTGATTTGCCCAAAGTCATATAGATACTGAGTAGCAGGGCTAAGTTATAAGCAATTTTAATTCATTTTTCAAAAATTGTGGCTCTTTTTTCAAAAATCATAATAATGCTTAACATTTACTAAGTGTGCATTAAGCTGCCAAACACTTGTTCTTAGTATTTTCATGCATAAATTTATTTAAGCCTATGATTATGTTTTTACTGATGAATATACTGAGTATAAGAATTAAGTAATTTGCTTAGAGCTACATAGCTAGCTGAGTAAAGGAGCCAGAATTTGAATCTAAGTCTATAAATCCAAGTTCTTTATCACGATGCTATGCTGCCCACAATGGCTTAGAATTTCAGAATTTGAAGGAAGCTTATTGATTATCCTTCTCAGTGCCCTACCACATTCATGAACAATCTCCCACATCTTTGATACCTAATGATCCAACCTTTGCTTGAACATCGAGTGGTAGAGAATTTACTGTCTAAAAATGCACCTCATGTTTATTTAGGGCAGCTAAAACTCACTTTCCTGAGCCTTCTACTCACTGGTGCAATTTCTGGATAATAATGGAACACTGTCCCCTAGGAACTTTAGAAAGAACAGGGAAGGAAAGAGATGGCAACTCCAAGGACAGCAATGTTTACTTTATGTGGTCAATATGCAAATAAATGCAACCTTTCTGGTTTTATTTCTCTCTGATCTCATGGAGAAATTAATCTAGCAACAGCCCAAAGAGGGTATTCCAATGTGTAAGGATAACTGAAATCCTCAGGACCAGGAAATAAACTTCAGCCAGTTATCGTACTATAACAATTCACAAACCCTGAAGGAATATCCAGAGACTCACGGAGCCTCTCTCTGCAGGGGTATCTATACTAGCTTTCAGGTCACTTCCTGAAGAGAATGTGTGGATGCAGCCTCCAAAAGTTCCAGTTCACCAATTGGTAGTGGATATTTTTTGAAAGCCATCTTATTTAACTTGAAAGTTAACTGAAATCTGCTGATGGGAGTATGAAGACTCTCTGGTGGCTCACAATTACAAGATCCAACTAAAATCCCACATTTTATTCTCCCCTTTCTGTCTGACTTTCTTTAGAGCCAGTAATATGCCCATGATGGGGCTTAGAAAAGACTCGGTGTGTATATAAATGCATAATAGCACATAACAGACCTAATAGCCCTGGGATTGGGAATTAAAATTGGTTTTTTTCTAGTTTGGGTTTGAGGGTCTTTGAAGAGTTTTATCAAGAATAAAACTATCTGTTTGGGGAGAATTAAAAAAATTAGAAATAACTGTGATGGTTGTACAACATTGTGAATGCAATTAATGCCACTGAAACATACACTTAAACTGTTAAAAATGGTTAAAAGAAAAAATTTTATATTTGTTTTTGTATATATATTTTATATTATGTTTTGTGTTTTATATTTATATGTTTTACCACAACTTAAAAAAATTAGCAATGCAATACACCAAAAACCATAAAATTGTACACTTTACTGGGCTGAGTTATACAGTATGTGATTTATATCTCAATAAAGCTGCTAAAAAAACAAATGGAATGTTATAAATTATTTAGTCCCCTCAAAAAATATGAAAACGAATATATGTATGGATATGCATGACTGGGACATTGTGCTGTACACCAGAAATTGACACATGGTAATTGACTGTACATCAATTTTAAAAAAAGAAATTATTTAGTACCAGAACCTCATTTTATAATTAAGCAAATTGAGGCCCAAAAGAAGGAAAGGGACTCTACAAAGGTTGTACACATTTTTTATGTTAAAAACTACATTTTAATTTTACATTATGTGCCTTTTACTACAATAAAAAAAGATATTTCATTTTGCATTTGTAACAGAGTCAAACAAATCCACTGCATCTTAATAAATCTCAGTGAATAAAATTGTAAAATATGACTGACTTATTAAGATTTCCTTGATCCTCAGGCTGCTGGAAGATGTCTTAAATAAGAAATATCTGAATAATTTCTCTTTACCAGTAAGCTGTAAAACCACTTGAACTCTTAAGACAAAGGAAAGAAATCGTGGTTCCCTAAGAAGAAAGGAAACATGCCCACTTACATCTTGACACTCTCTTTTTGGGGACTTCACAGAAGAACCCTGAGGTCTTTGGCCTTCAAACCTTTGTTAGATGAGTGTCACTAGTCTCCAAATGGTGTTGATCAAAAAGAAGCTAATCACACCCCATGGACATCTTACTAACAATGGTCAGTGAGAAAATAGAGTTTATAAGCCAAGCAAAGAGCTGAGAAAATATCCTCAATAATTCAAGCTAAAAAAAGAAATAGTCACATAGGAAAATAAAATTAAAAATTTAGCAAAAATTCCTGAACTGTTTGGCCCAATAGTTTGCAACAATAGTGTCCCAGTATACTTAGGTGTAGAGGTTGGTTAAGAGATGCCTCATTGTTATTAAAAATTAAGAAAGCAATGTTTGAAAATCATTTCTTTTCTTAAAAAGATAAAGTAAGTGATTCCTATGTAACCTACATAAAGCTAAGTCACTTCATGGCCCAGTATATATATAAAGTTGCATTCAACTATCCAACATAAACATGACAGAATGTATACTTTAATTTTTAAAAAGGAGACAGAATGAAAGTGTATCTTTATCTTCACTCCCTCCCCAGATCCAAATAAACTGATACTAAAGGAATAAAAAAGTTTTTTTAAAAACTCACAAGAATAAAGACAATGGGAAAGAATAAGGATGAAACAGACCACTGAATTTTTGGTAAAAAGCAAATAGAGATGCTTTTTCCTTAGTGATTTAGAAAATCAGGAGAAGTCTCAAACAAAGTTACTGAAGATGGAGATACTGATAACATGTGAACTAATGTATCTAATAATTTTTTCTCAAAAAACTCTTAGGACTTGGGAACACGAAGCATGGCAGCACGCATCTGTTCTAAATCTGTGTGCAACTTCCACTTCCCCTAAGGATGCAGAAAACTACCAGAAAGAAAAATTCCCACCTGTTTTAAAAAGCCAGAAATCTATATATAAAATAGATAAACAACAAGGTCCTACTGTATAGCACAGGAAACTATATACAATACCTTGTTAATGGCCTATAGTGAAAAAGAATATGAAAAGGAATACATACGTATGTATAAATGAATCACTATGATTTACACCAGAAATTAACACAACATTGTCAATCGACTATACTTAAGTAAAAAAAGAAAATCCCCTCTGCAAAAGAAGGCAGATAATCCTCTAAACATGATAACGTTTCTTGAGTACACCAAAGAGCTCAGGTCACAAGGCAATTGAGTAACATGAATTCCAAACAAACTCCCCAAGGAGAAATAAGACACATAAACATTTGCTTTTGGCAAAGAATGGAAAAAAGTGGTAGTCACCATATAAGCAAGTAAAAAGAAATCAAGTAAAATGTTAATGAATTGTTGAAGAGCAAGTGAGGGGTAGCATGTCAGCTTGGTATAGCTGGAGCTCCCAGTCACAAAGGGAGTGAGTACTTAAAATCTCTTCTTCCTGGGCCTCTACTGGGTTGTGTTGGTAATGAATTCTTTCAATCTGAAAACTCTAGTTTTTCAAGTCTGAACATTTTTCTTTTATTATGCCTTTTATTTCATCCCTTTTTTTTTTTTTTTCTGTTTGCTTATCTGGATGTGAAATTTCCTGGACTGACTCCTTAGTTTGTTTTTGTTTTTGTTTTTGTTTTTTTCTATTTCTTTACCTTTTTTCCTACCCTATTCTCAAAAGTCTTCTTCAACTTTGTCTTCTATTTTTTTTTCTATTGAATTTTCAGTTTCACTCTGCAGGAAAGGGTTAACAAGGCAGGTCTGTCTGATTGTGCTATCTCTTGGAGGTTTTGAGGAAGTTTCCTGGGAACTTGGCCCCTGGCATGTACTCCATGCTACTAAGTGATAAAAGTGTTTTGAGTGCCTGCAGCGCTGAATTCTGTTATATCAGCCTGCCTAGATTGTTTGTGCAAACAACATGATTTAGGATGAACACCTGTTTTTCTTCTGAGAGTCTAGAACTTTGGTAATTGTGGCTGGTTGCACCGGCAGAGTGTGCTTGAATGACCAGCAATAAAAACCCCAGATTCTAAGTCTTCAGAGGGCTTAGCCAGCAAAAACACTGCATGGATTCCTACATTTCACTGCTGAAAGCCAAAGCATGCTCTGTGTGGCAACCCCACGCTGCCCAGAGGAAAAACTTTGGAAGTCTGTGTAGGACTCCTCCAGATTCTGCCTGATGTGTCTTCCCCCTTATGATCCTGCTGTGTATCATTTGCTGTAATAAACAACAACCATGATTACAACTGCCTCTGAGTCTGATTCCTTCCAGAGAATCACTGAATGTGTGGGTAAGTCATGGGAACACCTAAAATTTTCAGGTATCGTATTTTTTATTTCTGTATGTTCTACTTTGTTCTCTGATTGTAACTTTAAAAAAAACAAAAAAACAAAAAACATGGCACTCTGCTCTTATTTAAGGGATGCAATATCTTCTCTTCCCTTTTAGAGAATTTTAATCCTAAACTTTGTAGATATTGTTCTGTATATTGTCTTTTTCCACTCTACTTGGTTTGGTCTCTCTTTCTAATGTTGGAGGCTTTCCTTAAATATTTTGTGATACTTGATTGTCCATTCATGGTTAATGATGGGGAACTAAAACGCTGATGGAAGCTGTGTTTGCATGCTAAGGCTTATTAAATAGTGGGCTTGACTGTTAGGCAAGCTGGCTTTCTTCACAGTGGGTGTCAGTATACACAAGCTTTCTACCTGAAACAGTTTCTCCAGAGAAGAATCCTTTCATTTTCTCCTTGTGAAGTACATGCAGGGCTGCTGGATTTTCACTAATAGAGTAAGAGTATGCAGTGGTTTTCAGACTTTAGTGCACATCTGGAGATAGGTATATGGGCCTCTTGCTCTGGGGCCAGCAGATATTTGGGATGAGCCAAGCCTATAGGTGTCTGCCCCCAAACTCCCAGCTCCTGATGAGTAGACCTCTCTTGCTCCTTGAGGGTGGCCATTTCACATGAGTTTGGCACAGACCCCTATCTCCTTGTGGACCCAGGGATAATCTGCTTTCTGTTCTCTTTAAAGGCTGTATGCTCCCTCTCTAGGGTGGCCTCCCACTCTCGCCCCTGTCAAATAGGTTATGAAGAGTCTGCTTTGCCTCCCCCATTCCCTGCTTCCCCTAAATAAGTCCCATTTTTCATATGTATACTGCAAATCAAGTCAGGGGAACAGAAGAGAGACAAAAAATAACAAATGTGAGACCAGGACAGAAATTTCTGAACTCTTACAAAGTTACTGGGAATTGTTGCCCCTGATTTTTCATTCCTAATTCTACTGCCTCACTCCCACCTTGCCACCTCTTCCACTCTGTACATACTGTACTGGAAAAAAAAAATAATGATAATGATAATAATCATCTTTTTTCTTATTATATAGAGTTATAGTAGAAAATTGTAGATAACATTCCCTATTCCCCACCACATACACACATTCAAATAGAAATTTAAGGGGGGAGGGTATAGAGTGCATGCGTAGCATGCATGAGGTCCCAAGTTCAATCCCCAGTATCTCCATTAAGATAAACAAATAAAAGCCTAGTTACTCCCCGCCCTCTCAGAAAAGAAATTTAAGTCATATATTATCCTTCCACCCACTATTGTTAACACTTTGGTGTATTTCTTTCTAGTCTTTCTTCTATTCAAAAATGCTGATTTATACACATATATAATACATAGTTTGCAAAACTGAGATTGCAGTGTACAGATTTTCTGTAACAACCTTTTTTATTTAATAAATCATGGCATCTAGCTAGTTAAATAAATATAATTCATAAGTCCATTTTAATTATACGGATTTACCATAATTTATTTAACTGACACCATATTGATGGACACTTAGGTGGTTTTCAACTGTATGCTGTTATAAATATTTCAGGGATTAGCATACATCCATCAATGCCTGCAGATTTGTCTACTGTTAATATGGCCTTGGAAATCTAGGGAAGTCTTAGGCAAGGTGTACTAATTTATACCCACCAACAGCGGCCCCTTTTGCTAATCACTGCTAGTGCTGCATATGAGTATTCTCTTCAGTTTTTGATCACCTGATAGGCAAAAATTACATTTTATTTGTATTTCAATTTCTTTGATATTGAATATATTTTCACAAGTTTATTGGTCACCTGTTTTTCTTTGTGACTTGGATTTTCCTGCTCATTTTTCTATTAGGATAGTCAATTTATTTTATTCCCTTATGACAGTTTTTTGTGTATTAAATATACTAAATTTTAGTCTGAAATAAATATTTTGAATTTTTCCCAGTTTATTATTTGCCCTTTTATATGCTTATGGTACTTCTGAACATCTAGAAGATAGAGAGTTTTACTAGTCAAATCTGTCCATCTTTCCCTTTATGGTTTCTGCCTGTGGTGTGCATTCTTTAAAAAGGCCTTTACTCCTTCCCACCCCTGCCAAAATATTTACCAATAATTTCTTCCAATAATTCCTTCTAGTACTTTTAACCTTTTTGCTTACATTTAAATCTTTAATTCATCTGAATTTACTCTAGTATATAGTGTGTGTATTAGGGTTCTCCAGAATCAGTAGGGTGTGTGTGTGTGTGTGTACAGAGAGAGGGAGAGATTTACTTTAAGGAATTGGCTTATGCAATTGTGGGGGCTGGTAAGTCTAAAATCTGCAGAGCAGAACAGTACCTGGAGACCCAGGGAAGAGATATTGCAGCTTGAGTCCCAAGGCTACCAACTGGCCGAAGTATCTCTTGGTCCGGAGACCTCATTTTTTTTTTTTAATCTTAAAGCCATCAACTGATTAGATGAGGCCCATCCACATTATGGAGGGTACATAATGTACCTTTGACATTATGACCTTTTTTGACCTTTTTTTTAAATTTTATTTTATTGCATTATAGTCAGTTTATAGTGTTGTCCCTTAACTTATGATGGGATTACTTTTCAATAAACCCATTGTAATTTGAAAACAGTGTAAGTCAAAAATGCATTTAATACACCTAACCCACCAAACATCATGGCTTAGCCTAGCTGACCTCAAACATGCTCTGAATACTTACATTAGCCTACAATTGGGCAGAATCATCTAACATAAAGCTTATTTTATAATAAAATGTTGAATATCTCATGTAATTCATTGAATACTGTATAAAAGTGAAAAACAGAATGGTTGTCTGGGTACAGGATGACTGTAAGTGTATCAGTTGTTTACCCTCGTGATTGCATGGCTGACTGGGAGCTGCGGCTCCCTGCTCTGTCCAGCATCACATAAGAGTATCCTACCACATATCACTAGCCTGAGAAAAGATCAAAATTCAAAGTTCTATACATGGTTTCTACAGAATGCATATTGCTTTCATACCAGGATAAAGTCGAAAAATCCTAAATTGAATCATCCTAAATCAGAGACCATCTGTAATCTGCTTTACTCCAAATCTATTGATTTAAATGTTAATCTCACCTTTAAAATATCTTCAAAGAGACATCCAGACTGGTGGTTGACCAAGTTTCTGGGTACCGTAGCCCAGCCAAATTGACTCACAAAATTAACCATCACAGTGTAAGCCAGCAATCTAACTTTATCTTTGCCCTACTCTTTCTGAAAGGGAGCCCCACAGAACTCGGGTTACTTCAGATTCTCTTGTTATTCTGAGGAGGCTAAAAGCAGGTGTTCAACACATTTCGTTTCTCTCTCTGAGCCCAGCCTTACTTTCTCTAGATCCTGCAGATCTTCTGTTCAGGCCCCTAGACTTCAAATGACAAATAGAGAAGAGCAGTGTCTCCAAAAGTGAGGAGCTTGAACCACAGCCGACAAAAGGCATGAGCCATCCTGATGTCTGCAGGGATCTTTACCCATGACACTTCTCCTGTAGAAACAGCCACAAGCACCTTAAGTTTCTACTTATCTCCACACTCTATCGAGCCCTCTAACTCTTGTTTCTCAACTACAAAGCAGGATACAACTGCTGTAGAGCTTCCTAGCCATGGCATTATGAGAACATGGAGGTCACAGTGGAAAGCTCTGCCTAGACACGTAACATTATTAGTGCTAATAAGCACTAGCCATTAAGCACTCATGAGAGCTTCAGATGAAAGTTTCACAAACAGGCCAGGGTGTCATAGAAGAAGGATTATAAGCTTGTACGTGTTTCACACTTTCTTTGTGATCAAAACAGAAGTCTTCATATACACATTATTAATAAATTCAGATGCCCCTTTAAAGGTGATTAATTGGGTCTGAGTTTCTTTCAGACTCTGTGATCACACTGCAGATTCACACTCCGGTCTGCCTGCTCCACACCCCAGGCTTTTTGCCCTCTGGCTTGGCAGGAATTTATGTGTGGGGCCAGTCCTGGCTCTGAGTGTGAAGGATCACAAGTGAAGTATCATCCCTTGCATTTTGGAGGGTGCTAAATGCCAACTCCCATTACATCGGGACCAGGATGGACTCAGGGACATTGATAGCAAGCCAGGCTGCCAGTCTTCTAGGCAGGCAACTCAGCCAACCTGCAACAAACACTGCCTGGTCTGGCTATTTAGAACTGAATAATTGGCACAGACATAAATGCCTGCTGACTCGCATTTGGTGCCCCCATTTGAATTTTAATTTGTTCATTATACCACAGAGCATTCTCTTAAAAGGCCCACATCTTCCCATAATAATTAGACTCTTCCTAAAGTACCAGGAAGTCTGAATTATTCTTCGTGCCTCCCTGATCTGGCTGTATTTAAATAAAGCGGTACTTACTTTCTGAGTCAAGAAAATAGATGAGTAAGGCTCAACTCCCTTTTCAAAAGTGCAGATAACAGTTCTAAAAATATCTCCTGATGTCTAGGTGGCATAGATGTGCCTTCCTGGGTGTCACAGGAGGGGAGCCTTGCAAAACTGGGCTTTCAGTGTATGCCTCCCAGTGAGTCAAGGCACTAACACTCCTGGGAAGCTCTGTAAGGTTGCAGCAGTGTGGTTTGTGTGTGCTATGATAGAGTTCTGCTTCAGTGCACTTATAAGCGCGTATTGAGACAGCATGTGACTAAATGGGAAAGGAATCTTATTTGGTGTATTTTTTAAAAATCCTTTGGAAAGCTGCATCTAAGGAGCCAGGGTACGTAGAAATGTAATTGTGATTCTCAGCAGGCTGAGACTCAGTAACAGAGAGCCAGAATAACAGATTTTAAACAAGCTATTTATTCATTCATTTTTTATTCATTAATTCCTTTACTGAGTGCTTTTGTTATGTACCGGGCTCTGGGTAGGATCCAGTCCCTGTCCTCAATGAGCTGAAAGTGTTTGTATGGGGAGTGGTTAGTTGGGGTAGAGAACAGAGGGCAGGGGAGATAGACAAGTAAGTAGTCTATTGATATAGTGTGATAATTACTAAAACACTGGTAGGTACAAGTACCAAAATTCAGAGGGCCAAGAATTTACTAGGAACGGTGCCAGAAAAGGATGAGAAGGAAAAGAAAGGCTTAACAGAGGACAAGAAGGTTCAGCTGAGCCTTGAATACGAGTAGGAGGTTGTCAGGCAGTTGAAGAAGTAGGCAGAAAAGAAAAAAAGGCACTCAAGTCAGATATAGGAAAACAGACAAAATAAAGGGAACATAAAATAATATAGGATATGCAGGCTACTGCAGGTTGGTATGTCTAAACACTGGGAGAAGGGATGGGAGCAGTAGAAATAAGACTACAGAGATAGTCACAGGCAGATCTACAAGGACTTTCAATACTGTGGTACACATATCCCTAGGCCAATGTGTCTAATAAGCTGTGGCCTGGAACCTGGGGTCACTTGGCACAAACCATGACTACCTACATCTATCTTTTCATTAAGACCTATGAGCCAAGTAGACCCCCAGGGATCCTAGGGTATAGTATATTCATTGTTTGATGTGGTTAATATGCTAATAAAGTGTATACAGGCACAGGACCAATGCCCTGCAGCAGCCACTGGGGATCTGCTTTCTTATCACTATCCATCCATTATTATTCACTGGATGCAGTCTTGTAGCCACTCCATGGTGTCTGCATCCAGCCTATCTTTCCTCATCTTGCCTTCAACAATGTCACAAGAGACATGACTTGCTGTCATCTGGATATTCTGTGCTCACTCTGCGACTCTGCTTAGCCATTCTAATGGCCCTAATCAAAAAAGGAAATTAGATTACTCTGGCATGACCTGTTCTACTGAAATGCTACTGGCTTAGAAGCATTGCTGCTTAATTTGTAAGCACTCGTAAGCCATTAATAGAATAATCTTTTATGGCATTTTGCCTAGGACTGGTGCCAAATTCATGAATTCATAGTTGGCGGGTGTGAGGAGGGAAAAATTAATTGTATTTCCTAAAAATCAGGACATTTGCCCATCCTTAGTCCTTCAGTACGACTCATTTTCTATTGGTCCCTCAGATTATCAAAAGTGGATGCATGGTTTCACCAGCAAATCTCCCAATAGTTTGTGCTGTGATTTGTTTAGTCCAGAAAACATAAACTCTTTTAGGACAGCTTTTACCACATCTCCCCTCTCAGGGGTTTAGTCCCTTTTATCAGTTTGTCCTAGTCTTTTTAGTCAGAATAGCCTTGTCCTTGACAGAGAAGAAAGAGCAAGATTAGAGTCACCAATTCATCTTTCTGATTCTTTCTTTTGTTCTGTCTCTTGAACAGTCGTTATGTGTTCTTGGTGACTGTAAATATTTTTTAACCTTGGCTGACTCAGAACATAAACTTTCATATTCCATACATTTTGTTTCAATGTTTAACATTTCTCAACATTCAAATTGCACAGGACAAGTGCTTCCAAAAAGGCAGTTGATGGTCCCTGAAACCAAACATTTGAACTCAGTCTGAGTCACACTAAAGATTTAGTGCTTCAGGAATTCTCTCAGAGTAATACATCATGAAGAAATCTACAGGGGCAAGAATCTTGCAAATCAGCCTTGACAAGAGACAGCCTTTGAACTCATCGACTTCTGTACAATTCCACTTCGATATGTCCCTTTTGCATTAGTTGAGTATAAAGATAGATTAAGGGTTGAGAAGACAGATATCTCTATGGACCTCAGTCTTATTCATAAAATGAAGAATTTTGGTAAGATGACTTCTAAGGTCTCTTCCAACTGGGAAGTTCTACAGCCCTAGAAAACCAAACGGAAGGAGAAAAGAAATAAAATTCATGGAAGGCCTATTACAGACTAGGTATTATATTAAACTCAATACCTGTGACCTCATTTAATGCAGACAACAATCTCATGAGCTGGCCTTATTTGACAGATAAGGGAGCTGAAATTTACAGATACCAGGCACCTTGTCCAAGGTCACAGAACTATTAATCCTAAATAAAGGCAGAGTAAGAATCCAAATATTAATCCATCTACATTACTGATTCTTAACTAGAGTCACTGTGCTCCCACCCAGGGGACATTTTGCAAAGTTTGGAGACATTTTTGGTAGTCACACCTAGGGAATCTAGTAGATAGAGGCCAGAGATGCTGCTGAACACCCTACAATGCACAAACAGCCCTCACAGCAAAGAATTATTTGGCCCAAAATATCAATGTGCTGAGGTTGAGAAATTCTAATCTAGAAAGCAGACCCAAGTGATATGCAAATAATCTAAGTCACTTTTCAAATTCAGAAAATATTAGTAATTATTACATACAAAGCTTTCTATCTAAAGACCCCCAGCTACAGAGAAGAACAAACACATATCCTCAAAAGAGATGTGGCCATTGTCCACATTTGAGAATTTTGCACCATATTCCATAATACAACCAAAATTATGTAACAGAAAACAAAATTTTCAAAGGCTTTCCTTCCAAATCTTTGGACAAAAGACTGGAAGACACACCATGCTTATACTATGGCTTCACATATCCACTGACTCACCACTCATATGTCATAAGTGTTGGAGTCCCACCTTGAAACTATAACCTTAAGTAGGAAGAGGGAATAAACTGTCTATTGACAAAAGTAGCCTAAAGGTCTTTGACAGCAAAAAATCATAGTTCTTAATGTAAAAGTGTTACAAAAGACAGAAAAGATATGAGTGGAATATGAGGAAAGACCTCAAAATCATCTACTTGGCCATTTCATTTTAGAGATAAGGAAGCTAAAGCCCAGAGAGGTCAAATAACTTGCCAAAACACACAGCAAATACTGGGAAGGTCCAAAGATCACATAGCACTCTACACTAATTTAAAGATACATTTCTTAAACAAATAAACAAATCAGCCCAGACCAGAAGCCCAGTGTCCTGATGCCACAGGCTACTGAGGCAGACCATGTCCGTTGCCTACCCAACAGTCAACCCTTAGATGATGAATCATCTAAGCCAGTTATGGTAATCTCATTCCTAACTGTCATTGGTTTAGGGGAGGACCCATAACATAGCTATGGCTAGTGAGATTTTAAAAGTGAGTACTTTTTTATGGCTGAGTAGTATTCCATTGTATATATCTATATACCATGTCTTCTTTATCCATTCAACTGTTGATGGACACAGGCTGCTATAATATCTTGGTAATCATAAATAATGCTGCTATGAACATTGAGGTGCATGCATCTTTTTGAATTGGTGCTTTTGTTTTATTCAGATAAATGCCCAGGAGTGGAATTGCTGGGTCATATGGTACTTCTATTTTTAGTTTTTGAGAAACCTCCATACTGTTTTCCATAGTGGCAGCAACAATTTACATTCCCACCAAGTGTACAAGGGTTCTCTTTTCTCCACATGCTCGCCAGCATTTGTGATTTGTAGTCTTTCTGATGATGGCCTTTCTGACAGGTGTGAGGTGATATCTCATTGTGGTTTTGATTTGCATTTCTCTGATTAGTGATGTTGAGCATCTTTTTTATGTGCCTATGAGTCGTCTGTATATCGTCTTTGGGAAAACGTCTATTCATGTCTTCTGCCCATTTTTTAATCAGGTTGTCTTTTTCTTATATTGAGTTGTACGAGTTGTTTATGTATTTCGGATATTTACCCCTTATCAGTCATATCATTTGCAGATATTTTCTCCCATTCAGTAGTGAAATTTGGCCATTTGCAACAACATGGGTGGACTTGAAGAGTATTACGCTAAGTGAAATAAGTCATACAGAGAAAGAAAAATATTATATGATATCACTTGTATGTGGAATCTAAAAAATACAACTACTGAATATAGCAACTAGTGGTTATTCACAGATATACAGAACTAGTCGTTACTACTGGGGAGAGGGGAGGGCAGAGGAGCAATGTAGGGGTAGGGGACTAAGAAGTACAAACTATTATGTATAAAATAAGCTACAAGGATATACTGTACAACACAGGGAATATAGCCCAAATTTTATAGAAACTATAAATGGAGTATAACCTTTAAAAATTGGGGATCGTTATATTGAATACCTGTACTTATATAATATTGTCCATCAGCTATACTTCAATTTAAACAAAGAAAAAAAGTGAGTACCTTAATGGAGAAGAGCCCCCTTTCTGCTGTCACACACAACTTCCCAGAGTGAAAGCAGTCTTGAGAGGACACAATGCCTCCTCCTATCGAGGGCAGCCATTCTGTCAGCCTGAAGCTAAAAATCCAATACTCTGTGGATGCAGAATAGAAAGCTACAAAGCCTGTGCCTATGATAACATGGAGCTACTTAACCAGACGTGGAACTTCTTACACCCTGTCTTCCTGATAAGTGACATAACAAATATCTGTAAGATCTAAGGAACTACTAATTGAGGCTTCTGTTGGTTGCAGCCAAATACATTCTAACCAGTACAGACTGGTACTCGGTTCCTGGTAACAGAATGATTTCAATGATGGCTTCTTGCCGTATTTAATCTTTAAAATTTCCGTTCAGACGTTACCTCCACTTCTCCTAGTGACAGCTAATCACTCTCCACTCATTGGCAGTGCAGTAGAGGAAATGAGGTATGAGATACAGTTGGGACTGGGTGAGCTATAAGGTAATATGAACAACAAGCTTCTCTAACACCAACCTAGTTTAGGGTGGCTCTTAAGAGTGTCAGGTTTGGAGTCAGACTGCCAGGAGTCAGACTGCCAGGGTTCAAATGGCTGCTCTGTGGCCTTGGGATATTTCAGCTTCCATTTCCTCATTGGTAAAACTCAGATAATTTATACAAGTAAATGAAGTACTTGTGTAAAGCACTATGAGAGTGCCTGGCATAAAGTAAAGGCTTTTGAAATATGTATTTGTAATAAAGATTGTGCTGCCATTATGTAACCTTTACTTTGAGGTAACTAGGTACTTAGTTTAATCAGAAGGAGGAGGTTTCTGTTGCTTGCAGCCCAACTACGGAGAAGTGATACATCACTCAGGGATTTTTAGTTGCAAACAAAACCATTTGACCTACTTTAAGCAGAAAAGAGATTTATTAAAGGCTACTAGTAAAGTCACAGAATGCTTGGAAGGGCTGAAAGTTAGTCTCCAGGAATTACCCCCAAACTATACCACAGAGCTGCCCCGAAGAGACCTAACTGTTGCACCACTGCGTAGAGAAACCCAGAGAAACCCCATGGACACAGGCAGGGTCTGGAAGGCATCTCTAACACCTCTGCCTCTCACCCCTCCAGGAACTGCATCCACCAGAGACCACCATCACCAAAGTAGATTTTGTAGCACCCCTTCTTCAAGTCACTAGGCTCCAGAAAATTCTAGTAGCTCTAATTAGTGGAGTTGGATTCCTGTGTGGATCCTGGCTGAGTAGCTCTAATTAGTGGAGTTGGATTCCTGTGTGGATCCTGGTTTTTGGCCTTGGATTGGTATGGACCTAAAAGGCAGAGAATTCTCCAAACCAGGTAAACGTTTAACTTAAGGATGGCTACACATTTAAAGCATAAAATTAGTTTAATCATCATCTTGATGTTGTCAGTAAAAAGTAAGGGAAAGGGAGATGTAATGTGGGGATTCCACAATTTACCCACTTACTCAATCAAGAAACCTCCTTGCCACCTGGTCATCTTACCTTCCATCTTAAGTCCTACAATTTTTACTCTTGAACTCTCTCTAGTGTGGGATCTCTCTCCTGCTCTGGCTTAGGACCTTATCAGTTCTCACCTGGACTGCTGGAACAGCCACCTAACAAGTCTCCCTATCTCTAATCTAATTCCTCACATTGCTCCAAGAACCATATTTGTGAAACACAAGTCTGATCATGTCACTCCGCTTCTTAAGGGTTTAGTGGTTCCCGTTTCTCACAGGATAGTGTGCAAAGCCCTTCATTACCTCACCCTGCCCATCTTTCCAGCTTCATTTCTTGTCATATATAGTGTATAACCAAACATGTAGCAATCTGGATTTGATCTGACTTCCCTTCATAGAGTATTCCAGGGTTTTTTCGCAGGGGCAAGTTGTGGGGGTGGTCTGAGAGGGAGTATAATTGTATTAAATAAATTTAATTAGTTAGGTTTGATATTACTTGAATTAAATGACCCACTAGAGATAGAAGACTGGTAGACTGATAGATAAATGATACGATATTTTTCAGAGAAATCTAGTTTTAAGATAGAGGTTTGGAAATTTGACTTCTCAAACTACTCCTTTTATGCAAACAGTAGTTCTGCTGATCAGATAAGGCCTCTCTGAGGAGGGTCTATATGAGCAGAGACCTGAGCAATGTGGGGAGGGAGCCACTAGTGTCTGGAAGACGAGTGTTGAGCTCCCCCCAAACTGCCCTCCACCTCCGCTGCGCCCTAGCAGGTAAAGTAATAAGATACAAAAGTGCATCTTACTCTTACTTCCACAGCTCCCCTTAGAGATCTGCTTTAATTTCTAAAATAATTCAGACATCAGGGGAAGGTTGATGCTCCTCCAACTGTTGGTCTCAAAATCCCTACCCAATGCCCTAGAGACCTTCCTGAGATTCCCCAGCTCCGCAGGGGCTCCCAAAATTCCCAGGTCTCGCCTGGATCTTATTCCACATCTTTGGTCTCCAGGTTGACCCAGGTGTTCAATTTCAAAGCCCTTCCCACAGTGCCGCCCTCCCCACAGGCACACACACATAAACCCATTCACACAAATATTCCTGAATATTGATACACTTTACTAAATGCAGGGAGAGAGAGTTTAAGTGGTTTGCCTCACTTTTAATGAATAAACCAACAAACCTGACAATAAATGTGCAGCCTATTTAAAATGCCTTTTGGGCACCCCACTGTAGGAGACTCTCAACCACCTCCCCAGCTTCTGTCAGTCCAACTCTACTGTGGGGCTAAACACAGAGAAGTACTGAGGACGGACACCCCAGCCAGTCTGGGAGGAGGTGTTGAGAGGAAGGCTGTGCAGAGGAGGTGACAAATGAAGCGGGAATAGGAGTGAGCAGGGCAAGAAGGAAGATGACACAACCCACGGAGCTTGGTGAATTCAGCATTTGATAGAGCAGAACACTCATCTGGGGAGGTGAAGCTACAGACGTGAGCAGGGGCCAACATAAAAAGCTTAAGTCTTCAGCTAAAGGGTTTTAATTGCATTCAGAAAGCAATGTGGAGCCAGTGAAGGATTTTGAAGGATAACACAAATAGATTTGCACTTTTTTTCCTGCAAGGACCCTGTTGAGGATAGGTAGATTGGAGGAGGGGAGAGGACGTGGAGGCAGAGTCCCCTTAGATCAGGGAAGGGAGATAGTGCCAGAGTGCTGGCAGAGATGGGGAAGAGGGGACTGCAGGAGAGCTTCGTAAGAGGTAGACTGGACACAACCTGATGACTGACTGGGCAGGGAGTCAAGAGGATACAAGGATGACAGTGAGGATTCAAGTATCAGGATCACAGCAGTTTTCCAGCGGGGCAGCTGGTAGATGGTGCAGCCATCCACCGGGAGTGGGGACCAAGGAAGAACCACAAATGGGTTTGAAGGCAGCTGATATATCAGTTCCCTCCAGTCCTTCTGTGCTGCCCGTGGTGACTTGGGCTCCCAGCCTACCAGGACATTTGCTTCCCCACCCCCATTCCTGTCAGCTGCAAGAGGAATGGGGACCCCCCCCCCCGCCCCAAGCTCTGCACCAGCTGCAGCTGGGCATATTTTGAGCACTTCCTCTCCTGGCTGGTGGCCAGTGGCTTGTGGCCTCCCCACAGAAAAGGGAGGCTGGAGCAGCTGAGCAGAGAGAAGAGGCACAGAAGGCAATGCGAGGAGCTCTGAGCTGCTTAATGTCTGTATGACCCCCAGGAACCTCAGTCACCTCTCTGTGTCTTAGATTCCCTATCTACAACTTGGTGATGGGGGAGAATACTTACTTCAGACTTGAGTTTTCAGGATTTCACATAATGCATATGGAAGTGATTCTATAAAGTGTAAAATCCTGTAAGGAGAGGAAAGGAACTAATATTTGTGGCTATGTGAACTGTGAACTGAGAATCATCACCCACCACCAATTTCTCTCAGGGAAGAACCAGGAGTCACAGAGATGATTTCTGCAGATGTTTCAGTTCATCTTCATTGACTCTGAGTCCCTTTGTAGAGAAAATAGGCCCTGGGAGGAGGAGAATGTACCATTAGCACAATAATGTCAAGGTTAATATTTCATGTATAGGGTCAAAGTCACTTTAATTGGAGGAATTTCGTGTTATACTGGACTATATGGTCTTCATAAGAAAATAATTCCCATGCAGACATTTGCCTTAAGATTAATCAGGAAGGAAGAGGGCTCAGCCATTACTGACAGAGAGACACCAAACTGAAGTCCAGTTCTCACCCCGCCCACCCAGCCCGCCCCCAAGAAGCCTAGCCTGTCGCCTGCGGTGCTTGGGATTAGGAGCCTGGGCAGAGGAGGCCTGTTCACATCGAGCTGCAGCCTGCAGTTCACGAGGGAGAAGATCCTGGGATCTTCTGTGTGGGGAGGAGGAACAGAGGGTCTGGAGGAGGAGACAAAGGGGAGGCCAAGTGAAGGGAGGGGGACAAGTGAAGACTGGAGACATGAAGGTGGGGGAACAAGGGAACACCCAGGTGGGACCTCCTTCAAATGCCTAAACAGCGAAACTTGTCCCCACCCCCTGGTACAATTCAAAGAATGATGTAACCAGAGTCCCAAATCTCTGTCCTCCATCTTGAGGCTCTTTGCAGGGATTTATATGACCTTTAGTAAGAAAAGAGCTCAAACCTCCAGCAGAACTTGGTGAGGACTCCATTTTAGGGCTCTAGGCCTGTCCTGCACCTAATCCCCTGGCAGAAGCTCCCCTGATGCCCCTGAGGGTTTCCAAGCAGGGAGGATTAAGGAGCAGCAAATGTTAGCCCCAGATGGGAGATGCTGAGCCAGTCTCTGTGTTCCCCTGTATGCTTGCTCCCTGGTTTGGTAAAAGACACTCACAGTGGGACAGACAGAAAGGCTCTCACCCTTCCTACCCAGGACAGCTCAGCACACTATGGAAAGCTGCTCTCCCTTTAGGGGTGCAGAGGCTCAGAGGAAGCCTGCACGAGCACCATCTCATCCACACAGTTCACAAGGGAGGAAGCAGTCAAGGCCACTTCCATCTGTATTCAAAGCCTTCCTGCCACACCAGCAGTGCACATATTTGCTAGACAGGACAGCCAGCCTGGCACACTTGCTCCTCTCCAGACTAGGTGGACTCTGGTTCTCCTTCCCCTAAAACTCCTTCCTCATCCCCCAATACACACACACACACACACACACACACACACCACGCTGCCACTGCTACCACCACCTCCACCCAAAACACCAAGTTCTAACCCAACAACAGGAAAAGGCCTTCCCTCAGGAAACATGTCTATTTCCAACACCATCCCTGGCCCTGTGCTGATTTAGGATAGGGGAGACCCTGAGCTGCTCCTGGACCCAACTGTCCTCCCCACTCTATTCTGGGAAGTGGGCACCTGGGAAGAGGGAATGCCCCCAGGTGGCAGAGGGGGTCTGTGAGGAGCACCAGCAGGGAGAGGGAGCTAAGAGAGTCTCCCTGACACCCTGATTATCTCCACTCCACTAGGGACCTCAGGTTCCCCTCCCTGTGCCTAGCTGCCTACCGTCCTGGGTGCCAGTGAGGGCTCAAGCACTGGAGATGGTCACTGTGGCTCGAGGAAACCCACAGGGTGACCACTAGTAACCCAGCTGCACGTGATGGTGGCCAGCTGCCAGTCAGATCCCTCCCAGCTTCCAGCTGGTGGCAGCTCTGAAGTCAGACAAGCAGTGACTTCTGGGCTGTCCCAATGCAATGCTAAGCCCAGGGCCTACATACCAAACTGGCTTCTAACACCCACCTAGATAACCAGGACCTCCCAAAGGCCCCAGGGTCTCAGGCCAGCTGGTGTATCTAGACCAGAAAAAACAGAGCATGTGATGCTTACTCACCCCTGGCTGAAGCAGACAGAATTACAGTTCAAAAAGCAGTTCTCATTCCACTATGTTATTTCACCTGCCTAACAACCCCAAGAAGGGTTCTGCTGGCTCTGACCCTCGGCATGCCTCTCAGCCCCCCACGCCTCTGTAACTCTCTTTGTAGAGCAGGGAGAATAAAAGCACCTATGTAACTTTCTAACTATGTGTCCTTGGCAAAGTATTTAACTTAACTGTGCTCCAAGTTTCCTCATTTGCCAAATGAGGTTAAAAATAGAACCAACCTCATGGGATAGTTGGGAAAATTAAATAAGTTAATTCAGTTACTAAGTTAAGACAATGGCTGATCACATAGAAAGTGTGCAGGAAACACTAACAACGATTATTCTTTCTGTCATTATTATTAATCAGAGGATTGTTATGAAGACTGATATAATAATAGCTAGCATTTGTTGCATGTTGACCATGTTTCTGGCACTGGGCTGTCTTTTCTAGGAATTACCTTGTATAGTAAAGTTGACGGCATACTGAGTGTAGCACCTCACATGTAGGGGGCCCACAATAAATGGCAGCCACTATCATGATCCATCCTCTCCCCCATTCTACAGAAGAGGAAACTGCTCAGGGTTTTAATGACTTGCCCAGGGCTACAGAGCTAATGAGTAGGAGCACTCTGACTTGAATCTAGGCCTTCTGGGAAATAGATCTTCATGATCCTACAACCCTCACCCCCTCTTCTTGCTTGGTCCTCGACATTTGCTCTGTAGCTCAACCTGGCCTCCCTTCCAGAAAGTTGCCAGAGGACACATCTGCTGCTCAGTTGGAAGGCACCGGGGCTGCTCTGCACACAGCTACTATCAGCACCTGCACTGGGATGGGCTGAGCTTGCCTCCTGATGGCTTTTCCCCTTCAGCAGCCAGGAGCCAGGCTCCAGCAGGCACGGGGGCAGGCAAGTGAATGAGATGGAGCCATGGACATTCCCAGGAAGCAGATCTGACCCCAAATCTAGCTCTGCCCTTCTACAGCAATGTCCCTCTGCTGAGATTCTGTGGCAGAGCCCACTAGAAAAGAGTTCTGAGTTCCCCTAAATTGAGCAAAACCAGTCCTCAACCAGCATCAGCCAGCTGAGGGGTGACAGGTGTTTGCCTACGTGTTACATCTCAAAGGCAATGTCTCACCGAAGACATGCCTCTGGACTGTGGGCAAGTCACTTCTCTCTAGGCCACAGTTTCCTCATCTATAATAGTGAAATACTAAGACCCATCTAGTGGGTTGCTCTGAGGACTGAATGAGAGAATGGATGTCAGAGCACGGGACCTGGCACCCAGGAGCACAAGCAGGAGAGGAGTTAGCACACAGTGGACACTCCACAAACGCTCACCGAACAGCTGAAATCTCACAGCCCAGAGCACGGAGGTGGAGCACAGTAAACGGAGCATGAACACCATGGGGTGGAGAATATGGGGGTGTGAAACAGCAACCTCCACTGAAGAGTAAAAGCATGTGCCGATGCAAGTGGCTCTGACCCGGAAAAGGACACATTACTGAGACTTTACAGAACTGCCATGTGGCAGAAGGAACAGACGGCACATGGGGAGATGTGAGTCATGAGGTGACAAGGAAGCAATGGAGCTGTCTTTACATTTGATCCCCAAGTACTCATGG
Organism: Camelus bactrianus; assembly: GCF_048773025.1. Lineage (NCBI taxonomy): Eukaryota > Metazoa > Chordata > Mammalia > Artiodactyla > Camelidae > Camelus > Camelus bactrianus. Next base: position 53,300,206 of record NC_133542.1, read on the forward strand.
AATGAGCTGGTCCTTGCCAAGGAACAGGCACTCACTGAGAAGGACCCAAAAGCAGTGGTGTCCTCGGGCTGCCTGGTATCTGCTCACAAGAGCCAATTGTTAAGTTTCCAGAACTTTTGATAACTGGTTGTTAAACATAGTGGTTAAACATTATTTTAAATTATGTAAACTTTCAGTTAAGTAAATTATATTAAATGCAATGAAAATAAATACTCAAAATTCATCACTTCCTAATTATTTTACTGTATTTAGATATGCCCTTACGGGTATTCACATCAATGATATCTGTGTGAAGGAAATGCTGTATCATAGGGAGCTATTGCACATCTCTTCCCAAGTCCGTGTTCAGTGATAGCACATTTTAACTTGAAATCAAGCACAGAGTATTTACACCACAGAAATGGGCAAACCTCCAAATCATGATCTCCTCCCTGCCCTAGAGAGCTGCTTGCCAGATGTTTAAGAGCACACACTGACAAAGAGCCTCCCCACTGTTCCAGTGCCTCCAAGGGAATGGGATTTTGTGAGACTTTGAGTTGTGCTGTGTTTAATGCTTAGGTTGTGTTTTCTGTGAATTAAATCTCTTTCCACAATTCTGTATGAAGAGTGCTCACAAGACATTTCATGAGTCTCACAGTCCCAGCAGTACTGAAAGGGCACATTTCTGCAATGATACATACGGTAGTGAGCGGCTTCATAAAGCTGCTGCTGGAATAAAGCTTCCCAGGAAGATACCCCAAAAAGAAGATAAACTTAGAGCCTTTTCTTGTCCTCCTCAACCTTCAGGACATTTCTACAAGTGTTCAGTTCAATAAACAGTCATTCCATACTCACCACAGTACAGGCATTAGGCCATGGAGAGAAGAAGGCACACACACAGCCTCATTCTCAGGAACTTGCTCTCTCTCACCATCCCACTGAGGCTTACTCTCGCCTCCCTATTTTAAATTATAGCTCCTAACCCCAGGATCCCCTATCCCCCTCACTCCTGTTAGTTCCATGACACCTGTCACTTTCTAACATACCATATAATTCCTCTATTTTTCATGATTGTATTTACTGTTTTTCTTTCCCACAAAGACAGTAAGCCCACAAGGGCAAGTATTTTGGTTTAGTTTGTTCTAGCGTCTCACACATGGTAGCCCATTAAGACTTTTTTTTTTTTTTAATATTTATACCTAATATACCAGAAAACATACTGAATCAAATTCTAATTTCTGCTTCACCACTTACTATGTGTACCTGGACGAGTTGCTGTATCTCTTTGAGTTTCAGGCCCTCATATGTAAACTACAGGATTTGGACAAGGCTACCTCTCAACTGGCCAATGAAAAATTCAAAATACAATGAACCTCCACTATACACAGCAATCAAGGCATGTCTGCCATATCCACAGTCATTTCTACAGGAAACTGTCTTCCTGCAGCCCCCCCGCTCCAGGCAGCCACGCAGCCATCTGGCTTCCTTCAAACCTTCAAATCCTCCCTCCTGCCTTACCAGCATGAGCACCTGACCCCAAAGCAGACAGAGGCTTATTATGTGGCTCTGGAGAAAGATCTGCCAGATAGGGGAGACTGAACCAACTCTATTCTACTCTTAAGAATTTAAGTTGGGAAATAAAGACAGAGTCGGGCAGTATACAAAAGCTTAAAGGTCATGAGTTTAAGAGAAGTTGAAGAGACCACTATTAACAATAAATGAACCAAGTAAGAAGTCAGCAGAAACCAAGAGGTAGAGAAAAGACACAGAGTATACAGAAAGTCAGTTTTTAGCAAGAAGAGAAGTAGGCAGACACAAAGAAGTGGACCTAAGGGATGATATGTGTGGCATTCCTTGGGGAACACTTTAGAGAAAATCCTTAAAGTCGGCTGCTGAGATCCTTAGAGGAGCTGGTCCACCCTCCACCTCCAGTGTCATGTAGTTTGGCTCTCTTTTACCTGATGTTCTTGGATTTCCATGATATTGTCACCTCTTTGCCCCACATAACTTTCCTGGACTGGCCTGACTGAGTCTCTATGTGTTGCAACCAAAAGAACTCCAGATTGAGGGCAAGCCCCACAGATAGATTATGTTTGATTGAGTTATGCATCTTAGGAACTCGTGTCAGTGGCTTATGTGATTCTGTACTTGTTGACATCTGGATGGTGCATTGCTCAGAAATGAGATGGCTCTGTTTAATACAATTTCCTTACAAGATCTGAACAAAGAATAAAATGATTTGGGGAATTGAAGGGAAGATAATGAATATTTATTTAGCTCCCACTGCCTGCCAGCCACTATACCACATGTATGTCACTTAATCTTTGCTGCAACCTTATACGGTAGTAGGTATCATGCTTATGACTGAGGTGATAGAATGGAACTTCCAAAAAAGAGATATTTGTGTGTTTCTTCTTTCCCAGTGGGAACCCTGAAATTCTACTGTGACATTCTTCTTAGAGTTCCAGTTTTGATCCCAAATTCCAATGTGAAATAGAAAATATATGGAAGTCCTCAACAAACTTCTTCTCTCTTCTAGTCTCTAGGAGTCAAGGAGAGACTAAAAGCTGTCAGTGAATTTGGCCTGATGAACCCAAGCAGAGCTGAGAGAAGCTCCCCCAGAGACCTTGCAGAGTACAGGGACCTATCACCCAGTGCTTACTTGAAGCCTAAGCCTGGGAGGGATGATTTGAAGCTAAGACTGTGAGACATACAGACAAGATGACTTTACCCAAAAGAATGCTAATTCTCAGTGAGATGTTACTCTATTCCGCACCAGATGAATAACCCTTTGACACTAAGATACCTATGACTACTGATGCCTTGCCTGCCCACATACAGTAATATAAGCCAGGATGGAAGTTTAGGGAAAAAATTAAATGAATCCTGCACGTCATTTTGGAAATGAGATGACTTGATTTTTAGTGGTAACAGAAATAGCACCAATCTCAACCTCCTCTCGTTTTTCTTCTCTTTGCCTTACTTAGCTACCTAACACTGAATCTACTGATGTCTCTGCCTGTGGAGTCAGCCTCTCAAATCAGTTCCTACTTCTAATAGGAGCAGGAGGCATTATCAGTGGCCTCTGTTCTCTCTCTCAATCCTATGAGCTTAGGAATTAGTCATACTCCTAGATCCAAGATCTGGTGTCCTAGCCTCAAACCTCAAACTGTGTCCCCAAGATCCCACCAACCAGACACATGCATGATATAGAAATAATAATGCCAGCTTTAAGGTTAGAGAAACTTTGAGTTAGATTCCAACTCTGCCACTTGACCTTGCATAAGGGCAGTGTATTGCTCAGGACAGAATAGGCAACTGTGCTAAAAACTCAGCAACTTAAAATAAGAAAATTTATTTCTCATTGCTATACATGGAAATCATCACTTCTCACAGTCAATCAAGGACCCGAGCTAAAGGAAGCTCTATCTTATAATGTCACCATCACAATGCATGGTCTTTGGGGATACTAAGATGGTGGAAGGCTAATGGGTCACACTTGAGTTTTTCACCATCTCATCCTGGAAATGATACAATGGCACTTCTGTTTGTAGTCCATCATCTAGAACTAGTCATATGACCCTGACTACCTCCAAGGGATGAGAAAGCATACCCTTCCATATGCCCATAAAGTGTAGAAAACTGGATATGGTTGGATAATTCTACTACAGCCAGTATCATAGCATGTGACACTACTGTGTGATTACTTCCTTTCTTCAAGGTTTCTATAGATCCAACAGACCCAGGACCCATTAAGCTGGGGGAAGTTCCTGTAGCTTATGTAACTACTCATCAGAGGATTCCACCCCTACTTCTCCATCACTCTCTATGGCATCCACAATGAGCCAGCTCAGTTCACCAGCTTAGGCTTACTTATACCCAGGTGCTTTCTTCCTGGTTGGTCTTCCCCTACTATCCTGCCTGATTTTCTGGCCTCCAACACCAGGCTTGATCTCTGTCCTGAAAAGAAACTTATAGGACTGAAGGCTTCATGTCTTGTCCAGCCCTTACCAGTTCTCTTTAAAACCAGTCAAACAATGTTTTTAGCAGTAAAGTCATCTTGGATCTTTAACTTCTTAGGAGTCAAGGGGGCCAAACAATCCAGTTATAAAAAATTTACCACTAAAGATACAATCACTCAGCTATCCTAAAATAGTGATCAGATATGCAGAAAAGGGTTATATACAAAGATGCTTATTGAAGTATTGTCTGTAATAGCAAAACATTGGGAATAACCTAAATGCCCAGGAAAGGGGAATGTTTATAAATATTAATCATCAGCTGATGGATGTACTGGTTCAGCCTGTCATATTCATCAGGGTAAAAAGAAAAAACAAACTTAGATCATTTATTGTGATGAAGTTAACTGGGAGCTTCCCTGTCACTGTGGGTCACTGTGTGACCTGCTCTCATTTTCTCTGCCTTGCAATTGTACTTTCACAAGTGAATTTTCCAAGTGAAATAAACCAGTCACAAAAGGACAGATAATGTAAAATTCCACTCATACAAAATACCTACAGCAGTCAAATTCACAAAGACAGAAAGTAAAATGGTAGTTGCCAGACGCTGGGGAGTAAGGAGGATGAGTTATTACTTAATTCTGGGGCCAGAGTTTCAGTTCCGCAAAATTAAAGAAGTTCTGGAGATAAATGATAGTTATAGTTACACAACAATGTGAATATACTTAATACCATTGAACTATACACTTAAAAATAATTATGTACATTTTACCACAGTTTAAAAAACTGAATCTATACTATCATCTGAAAAATGTGAGTGAATGTGTTGAGAGTGTGTGTATGAGTGTGTGTGTGTGTGTGTGTGTGTGTGTGTAGGCCTAGTGCTCTCTGCCTTTGGTAATAGAAGATGCTACAATTTCTTCACAAATGTTCTTCCTTAACTAGTGCAAGGATTAGCAAACTATGGCCCTCCAGCCAAATCCAGCCTCCCATCTATTTTTATAAATAAAGTTTTATCAGAATACAGTCATGCCTATCGTTTACATACCTATGGCTGGTTACAGTGGCAGACTTGAGTAGAGAGACAGTATTGTCTGGAAAGCCTAAAATATTTACTACCTGGCCTTTTACAGAAAAGGGTTGCTGACAATGGCTTTAGTGCATTGAGAATACACGTGGAGGCTGGAAGAATGATGAAAAGTTTAGTGTGGGTTCCAAGTCATATATTTCAAACTAAACAGAGTCCCTAGGCCTGGAGTTTCTGAAGTTGACATCTCTTCTACATTCACTTGTTCTCCAACTTCTCAACAGGCCCCGAGACTTCATTCTAGACTCTCAGGATACCCCAGGAGGCTACCCTAGACCCTACAGGTGAAGGAGACAAAGGGAAAAGAAGCTCCCATGACAGATCTGATTTGTTCTCTTCCTGGAGTTACATTTCCCAAGACATTCCTCAGTTCCACCAAATTTGGAATGTACTAAGAAGTGAGGGAAAGGCACTGTGTCACATTTGCAAACATAGATACAGTTCAGAAATCTGGTAGGATGTGTACCAATAAGTTCTCTGTGCTATATATCTCTGAGTTGTGGGATTATGTTTTATGATTTGTTTCAATGAGCACAGACTGCTTTTATAATCAGAAAAATTAAGTTATTTTCATATTTTTTAAATTAGTCAAAGAAATAAACAGGAAACATTGCAGGTTGAAACCCAGGGAGAATCACATGGGAGACATTTCAGCAGGGTCAGAAATCTGGGTAACAATTAGCCAATCTCAGCTTGTTTTCTTGATCTAAGCTCTTCTCAGAAAAAGCTGAAATCTGGCAAGCCCAATATTTTCATGGCATGTTCAGCCACATGGCCCATAAATTTTACTTGTCCTGGTACTCTCTGGTGCCCTGAGAATTCCTGTGCCCTCTAGGTCTTTAAAAGAGGCCTCTAATCTGCCACATATTTTTTTTTCTCCATTTAGCTATAGGTTCTCTTTTAAAAGGCCACAGACATGGTTCTGCAGAGCCAAAAAAGTCAGGCAGATCTGGGTTGGACACGGGATCTGCTACTTAGCTGAGTTCAGACCAGTTACTAAACCTCTCATCTATAAAAAAGAGGTAATCCTACCTTCAAGGGGAGAAGAAATTCTCCACTCTTCTGTCCACTTACCTCCTTCTTCTCCCAAGAGGGCCAAACACTAATCTGAATTATAGGCTGTGATTGGGTGGGTTCAGAGTTCATGTAGACTGGTAGCTCTCCTCTCTTGCTCCTCCTTCCCTGGGGTAAGAGTGATCAGAGTTGCAGAGCCTCCCCCCGTATGGAAGGAGGCACAGCCATCTTGCACTCATTCCTGTGATTTCCTGTGATATAGCTAGCTGGTCACAGAACAGTGACATCTGAGATCTGGGTTTAAATTTAGGAAGAGGAAAAAAGACTTCAAAAGACACCTTGCCTGTACCACAGAGATTTGTGCTATGTTTTTGACAGAAGCCTAGATATTTCCTTTGTATTACAGAATCAAGTCATGCTTCTTACAAAATTTGGGATAATGTCACTCCAATGAGCCCCACCACTATTCCTCCCAATGCTGACCTCACAGAGATATAGAGAGGACTAAGTGAAACCAAATGGGATGAAGAGCCAGGTGCATAGTAGAAACTCAAAATCAAGGAAATTTTTCATTGTCCTCTTCCCTGTTCTCCTCCTCCCTCCATCCTCCTCCTCTGCCTTCATTCTGATATTAGGACCCTTCCTCTAATCACCACAGCATTTGTCACACTAAATTATAAACACTGAATTTAATAGGCTTTGAGTGCCTAGGAGGACTGAGTTGTATTTTTCTTATTCACACTGTTTAATTCCCAGAGCCAAGCACAGTGCCTGGTATAGAGTAGCTACTCATTTAATATTTGACAAACTGAAATAATGAATAAATGAAAAAAAAATAATGACTCATCACATAGATTCTCTGTTCTTCCCATGGTATTTCCTATCACAATTAATAGCAACTCAATCTTTCAAGTTGCTCAGGCCAAACATACAGTTATTCTGATGCCTCTCTTTCTCTAATAATTTATATCCAATCATCAGCAAATCCTGTTGACTCAAGTTATATCGTGAATGCAACCATTCCTTATCACCTTCACTGCTACCATCATTGCCAGGGCCAATAACTTCCCTCAGGTCCATTTTCAATACAACAGCTAGAGTGATTCTTTAAAAATATTTGTCAGCTTAGGTTACTCCTCTGCTCAAAACATTTCAGTGGCTCATCACTGCACACAGAAGAATAAACAAAGTCCAGTTCCAGAGTCCCAGCCTGAGAGTCAGCTTTCTAGGGCCACTCCCGATATGAATTGTCTTAGACTGGGTTGCTCCTCAGAAGCAGAGCCTGAGACAAGAGCTGTTAAGGAGTAAGAGTGAGGCACTGAGGAAAGAAACAGAGAAAGGAAAAGCCAAATTGTTAGCAAGTTGGTCACTGCTTTGAGCAACCAGAGCTTAATCTTACCAGGACCTTCTGGGGAGGCACATAGAATGTGACACAGAAGAGAGCAGGGGCCTGAGAGAGGAACGAGGGAGGCATTTATCCATTATCCCCGATCCATATTGTTAAGGGTTGCCCCATAGGGTGTTGAGGACTTCACACCTCTGGGCTGCAATTGTGAGTGCCAGGCAGATTTCCATGGGGAATGGGAAGCGAGAGGAGGCAGAAAGCAAGGGATGCTCAGTGCAGCTGAGGCCAGATGCCATTACATTACACTTGTGCAAAACTGGGTGGTTAAAAAGTGGGCCAAGTCTGCAAACCTCTCCTGTAAAAGGTCAGACAGTAAACAGTTTAAGCTTTTCAGGCTACATATATTTACACATAAGTAAATATTTTAATCTTTTCAGCCATATATTTTTCTTCGCTATTTTACAATTCTTTTTAAAATGTTAAAAAAAAAAAACTTAGTTTGTGTGTTTTATGAAGACAAGCCGTAGACAGATTTGACCAGTGGACTGCATTCTGCCATCTCCTAGCCAAGAGGAAGTGACACCTTTCCTAACAGAGAGGACTTCCCTGACCACCTGACTTATGAGTGTACCTACCTCACCCCATCCCGATCTCCCTTCTTACTTGATTTTTCTCTTTAGCATTTTTCACTTTCAAAATGCTATATATAATTTACATATTTATTTAGTTTATTGTCTGGCTGCTTCAATAAAATGTAAGCTTCATGCATGCAGGATTTTTCATTGGATGTGCTTAGGCCGAATTCCAGCATGAGTGTTTGACCCACAGTAAATCCTCAATATGTTTTTGTTAAATAAATTAGCACAATAGCATGCTTGTGGTTAGCAATTTACAAATGATAAATCTTTGACACACATTTTAATATCCACTGTTGTTTAATTTTCACAATCATCCTTTTGGGTAGGCAAAGTAGCTACTATTATCCTGATTTTGCAAATAAACGAGAAAGTTAAGCAATGAAGACAGCATTAGAGTACATGAAAACTCAGAGACTTTGGATCATATAGACTTGGCTTTGAATTCTGGCTCTAACACTGCATGATCTTGCATAAGTTGTGTAACTTCTCTGCAATCAGTTCCTACCACTGAGATGGAGATAATACTACTTGCCTTACAAGACTGTGCAGAGATTAAATGAAATAATATATTTGGGGAAATGGTAGTAGAATTTAACTGGTGGCCCTTGGGGAAGGGCTTTTCACCTCTCATGTGCCATTCCACAGGAAGGTGAGGAAGAACACCAGTCTGCACATTTTAGCCCCATCCATAGGAAGAAAAGGCACAAACACATCTCAGCTGTCCACAGCCATCATCTCTACCACCTACACCACTGCCCCCGGGCTGAGGGGGGTTTGACTGGTTAGTTTGGTTTGTTTACAAGTAGGTTAAAAGGCAGTTTCTTTACTTTAGGCAGGTGTTCAGCTTGGCTGCAGTATAAGCCTGCTTCTTGCCAGATGTCTTATTCTAGCTTGATGCATTTGATTGCATTTGTCTGGCCCCTATAGGCATTGTGAGTTCTATACCCCGGGTGTAGTATGAAGAATTTGGGGGAGCAGCCAGACCTAGGTTTGATCTTGATTCCACTATTTATTTAATCTCTCTGAGCTTCAGTTTCTTCCTTTATATGAAACTGGGTGTTTTCACCTTCCTAACAGCCCTACAGTAGAACACCTAAGCCCCAGGTTGCAAGACTCCCAAGCCGGTCTCTTTCTTGATTTTCCAAAGGAAGCCCAGCCTACGTATGTGTGAAGGGAATGAAGAGCCAGTTTCGTTTGCTCTCAGTGCTGCAGTCCTGTCTACAACACAAACCTCAGCACGTCTAAGAGGTGTCTCCACCCCTGCCGCTGTCACCACTGACGCCAGAATAGCCACACCTGGAGCTTATGGTACTTAGTTGCCAGAGATGGCCCTCCAATGACCCATCTCTCTGCATATTTGTTCTCTTCTTTTAAATCTGAGTAGACCTGGAACTAACTTTTGACCCATAGATGTAGCCAAATGATGCAGCTTCCATCTGGCTCCCATGGAAAACATGTTCTGGGAGAAGCCAACCTTCACGTTAGAATTCTAACTACTCTGGGACAACCACACCATGAGGAATTCCAAGCTACCCCCATGAATATGTCTTGAGGAAGATCAAACCCCTGAATGACAACTCCAGATTTTCTCCTATTTGATAGTCAGCACCAACTTGCCAGAGAATGAAGAAGCTATTTGGATGTCCAACTCACTCCAAGTTTCAGATGACTCTAGCTCCAACTGCATAACAGACCACAAGTGAGAACTTTCTTACTGAGTCCAGAATAATGAGAGGTAATAAAATGGTTGTTGTTTTAAGGTACTCTGTTTGGAGATTTGATAGGCACCAATAGATAATGAGGACAGGACTGCACATACCATTATTACCTGGCACATCTGAAGCCCCATGGTTGGGGCCAAGCTTCTGCTTCTGGTTGCTGCAAGCGTCCCTGGTGGAAATTCCTGCCCAAAAGACACTGTTCCTCAAAAGACAAGGGAGGATGATTCTTCTCTCTGCATTATACTTGGACAAGGTTGCCCCATGACAAAACTGCCTTCCAATATTATAAATCCTTCAAGCCATTTCTCCAACCACTTCCCCAGGACATAAGCCTGCCACCAGGATCATTCAGCTCGAACAGGTTCTGGGATCCACTGCCAAACTGACTGTATCAAGCAGAGTCACAATTAAAAAGTACATGGTACTTTCAAATTAAAAAATTAAGGACTATTCACAAAGAGTGGGCATAGAGGACCCACAAGGAATAGTGCAGTAATCCCAAACTAGCAACCCCAATGGAATATTACTACCTTTATGCCCATAAGGATGAGAGAAAGGAGCAGTTAGCAGAACCTGAATAGAATCATGCAGCGAAGACCCCCTTGAGAGGAACTGTGGAATTCAGTGTAGAGATGTAGCCAGCCCTAGATAACACCTTAGAAAGCGAGACAGACAAATAAATATTAGGACGTCCTTCCCATCCCTTCCCTCTGACTTCCTGCTGGAGCTTTCATTAGCCAAAATCAAGCAGAAGCTAAAAGTCAAGAAAGTCCATTGGTGTATTTTATTAGTCTATGCAGTTCAGCCTCCTGGAGCTGAGATCAGGATAGGAAAGGGCAAATAGAAGATATCTGGCAAATAGAAGATAGACCATTATTACCTACCAACTTCAGCCCAACAGCCCATCTCTTTCTCTCCTAATGGAGATTTTACCCAAGGAGTCTCAATTTCATTCCCTGACAATCAGATGCAACCTAACAGCTTTCAATAATTTTGGCTCATGGTAAGAAGGGTTCTGAATCCTTTCCCTCCCAAAAGGCCCTTGGGTTCCTCATACAAGTTTGTCCATCCCCTCTCCAGAAATTTTAAAGTTTCAATCATTTCTCTCTCCCTGGACCCTCTCAAAAAAAACTGTAAGCACAGCACATTTCTGGAAGGATATCCAAGAAACTAATCACTGTAGCTACAGTAGGTTTGGGGTAGACAGGAACTTCTAATTGTTACTTCTTCTGCTGTCTTTGAAAAAAAAAAAGATTTTTATAAATAAAGTAAAATGAAAATAGTAACACCTGTCTCATAAAAGAGAATTAAATGAGATAATGGATAATTCATTACTGGCACATAGCAAGTGCCCAATTAATGACATTTCTATTCTACTCCTCATCTTTAAGTGACTTGCCCAAAGTTACAGTAAAGCCTCAGATTTGAATTTAAGTTTCTGGACTCAATTACAATGTACTTTGTATTACATCATACTTTCTTTAATCATATGAACAAAATTATTTCTCCGTGCAAAGGGATGCTCCCACACAAGGACACATCTTCAAGACCAGGACAGAAAACTGTTTTGCCTAATTTCATAGAGACAAACAGAGAAAGTCAAACAAAATAAGGAGACATGCTCCAAATGAAAAAACAAGATAAAACCACAGGGGAAAAAAACCTAATGAAACAAAGATAAAATAATTTACCTGATAAAGAACTGAAAGCAATGGTCATAAAAATACTCACCAAATTCAGGAAAAGAACAGAGGAACACAGTTAGAACTTCAATAAAGAATTAGAAAATATTCAAAAGAACTAATAAGAGCCTAAGAACACAATAACTGAAATTTTTAAATACACTAGAAGGAATCAACAGGAGAGTAGGTGATACAAAAGAACGCATAAGTGACCTGGAAGACAGAGTAGTGGAAATCACCCAATCTGAACAGCAAAAAGAAAAAAATAATAATGAGAAAGTTAAAGGACCTCTAGGACAACATCAAGCATAGTAAAATTTGCATTATAGGGGTCCTAGAAGGAGAAGAGAGAGAGAAGGGGGTAGAAAATTTATTTAATGAAATAATGGCTGAAAATTTTCCTAACCTGAAAAAGGAAACAGATATCCAGGTACAGGGAGCATAGAGTCCCAAACAAGATGAACCTAAAGACATATCATAATTAAAATGGCAAAAGTTAAAGAGAGAATTTTAAAGGCAGCAAGAGAAAAACAAAGAGTCACACAGAAAGGAAGGCTATCAGCTGATTTTTCAGCAAAAATTTTTCAAGCCAGAAGACAGTGGTATGACATATTATAGTGCTGAAAGGAGAAAACCCACAACCGAGGATACTCTACCCAGCGAGGTTATCATTATGAGTTTCTTTCTCTCTGTCAAGCTCTCAGGCAGAAGAGATCAGGTGCTTGAGGCATTCTGAGAAGAGAACATGCCTGGAAGGTAGGCTAGAGCTCAGAGCTTCCTGAGTAATTAACTGGTAGGGTCAGCTGAATGGACAATGGATGGTGTCCAATGGTGACAATGAGAAACTTCATCCATGTGTGTTCATGGAACAGTAAGGCCATAGATATTAGACTGGGGAGCAGGCAGTCTAATGGGGTGGTCAGATAACCAGGACAGCAGAAATCAAAGTTACATGGCCATGGCTTCAGGAGTATCATAGGAGCTCAGGGAACATCACAGAAGCTTTCAGTTCTGAAAGGAAAGAAGCCAAGCTACTTGCCTATTTTTCAGACTGGCTTGGACAGTCTGAGCCTTCGAATTCAGTGATGAATAAATCAGCTGTCAGGAGCTGAGGATGAAAAAGAAGCTCACATAGTAGGTCTCTATTCATGCTCCCCCTGGAATGTCTATCCATACCTTACCCATATTTATAATCCAGCTCATATCCCTCTCTAACAAAAAGCCAACAGGATATAATTTAATTCTCCTCTGAAACGTTAGTCACCTTGCCCTGTACCTCTTAGAAAACATACCACATTTTGCTTTTCATTTGCAGACATGATTTTGCCTCAGTCTATATTATAAGCATCTTAGGGACAGTGACTACTCTTTTATGGGTTCTAATCCCATCTCTGCATAAAGCTGCAGAAAGCTGAACAATTCCTTTAGCCTCTCTAGGCCTGGTTCATCGTCTGTAAAACAAGCATAACAAAACCTTCCCTGCCTATACCTCTTGGGGTTGTTGTGAAGCACCATCAAAGTCAAAGGTATTCATTGACTTTATAAACAGTGACATGTTAGGAAAATGTGACTACAAATGGGGACTTTGAGGCACTAAATATATTTAAGAAACTTCTTTAGAGAGTGTCTGACTAGAATTAGAGTGAGGTTGCCCGTTCCATTCCTCTCTAAGAGCAAAGTTAAGAGCGTGGGTTCTGGAGTCAGACTGCCTGGGTTCTATGTCAGTCCTACTCCTTATGAGCTTTGGGCAAGTTACTGAACTTTTCTGTAGGCACTATTTCTCACTTACTTTTTTATCTACCAGGTGCATAATTGGCATCCAGTGTCAAAGGACCAGAGCAGTGTCTAAGGAAGCAGAGAATCAAGTATCAGTTGTTATCCCAGCTGGCTGTGTCATCAGCATGTCACCTAACCTTTCTGGGTGATTAGTTTTTGATTTATACCTCAAAGCCTTGGGCTAGATGAGCCCCTTTAAAATTCTCTTATATAATACCTTAAAATTCATCTAATAAGCCATTCTAAAAGGTCTTTTCTAAAGGTTTTACAGTTTATAGTAGAGACTATCATTTTGGTTAAAAATTAAAACTTTACTGAGTACAGTATATTTGAAGAGCAAAACTCTTGCTAGGCCTCTTACCAGCTTTGTGACCACGGCAAAGCATGCTCCCTAAGGCTCAATTTCCTCCTCAATAGCTATACCACAGAATTGCTATGATGATTAAATATTTTTTAAAGCATCTAACATAGTGAAGCACAATGGTAGACAGCAATACCAACAATAATTACAACTTAGCTTTAAAAATTGATTTTTAATGGATTTTTAAAACTTTAAATCAGTCTTCATGGACCCAATATGTTGAAATGCCAGTCATTCATATTTATATTATTGGCTACCAAAAATTTACCACCCAATGGAAATCCACTCTTCTCTTTGTGTTACTCTTTCTTCTGGAATAACCTTCCCTTCTTTTCCATTTGATGAAATCCCAGCCATCTTTCAATGCCCACATCAAATATCACTTCCTTCTTTGTCTTACGTCTTCCCCATCTATGGCCATACCACCCTGAATGTGCCCAATCTCGTCTTATGTCTTCCCCATCTCTTCTGGGCAAAAAGAAGCTTCCCAGTGCCACGTACTTCTATGGCAATCATCATGTGTCATTTCAAATACCACATATCTTTATGTTTATGTCTCTTCTACTAGAACACGACCATCTTTTCAAGGACAAGGATAAGCATAGGGCCTGGCTCCTGGTAGGTGCTCAATACATTTTTTAATCGTTTGAATGAATGAATGAAAATAAAGAATTCTTCTGCTTTTAGCCACTATTTAGTAAATTCACTCATTATTTATAAAGAAGAAAGGGCAAATTAGAGGTCTTATGTAATTCTATAAGCTCAGGTGCAAGCTAAAAAAAAAACTCATTAGAGTTTTTTAGAAACTCAATCTCAAATAGAAATAGGAAAGAGTTTAGTGATGGTTACTCACTGCCTCGTGACCAGAAAAAAAAAAAAATCCCAAAATAGAAGAGTTCTAACTAAATAGTGTTTTATTGAAAACATCAGAAAAGCTTCCAACCTCTTGGGAATCACACGACTCATCTTTTCAAGTCAAGGCAAACAAGAATAAGAACAAATCCAGGGTTAGTAGACTATAACTGCCACCTGAAACAGGCTTAAAGTTTCAAACAAGTCTGCTGGAAAACCATGATGTGGCCTATTTTTTAAGAAAATTATAACTCTGTTGTTCAATTATGGATGTTTAAAAACTTAAACTGAATCACATACACTTATATTCTGGAACCTATTTTCCCAAAATGTGAGGAGTTCAAAAGTTCAAACAGAGCAGATTTATAGCCATCACTAATTACCATGGGAACTTGGGTAAGTTACTTTATCTTTCTCAGGTTTTAATTTTGTTCACTGCAAAATTAGAGCATTAGAATGGATAATTTTCAAAGTACCTTATGACTCTAAGCAAAGTCACAGAAAAGTAAAACACAGGGTGTCATCTCGAAGGAGCAGAATTGGCATTTGCCAACATGATATGTTTTGAGAGTCATGAAGACAGGACCTCGATCCAGAAATACCTCTGTCCCAGTAGGACCAAACTCTGCAAGGTAAGCAGTAGTGAAGCTGTGGAAGAGACAGAGGATTTGGGATCAGCCAGACCTGAACTCCAAACCCAACTCTGATACTAATTTTTTGTCAGTGAGCAAGTAGCCTCTGTTTTCTCATCTGTAAAATGATAATGTCCAGTCCACACTCTGTTACCAAGGGTTATCAATGACAGTCAAAGTGCAGCAGAGCTGTGAGAGTGGCAGGCCTCCCCAGCCTTCAAGGTTAGTAATTAAGCAGCAAATAATGAGCTTGTATTACCAGTTTCTACTCCAGAAAGATGAGAGGGGACCAGTTGCCTTCTGACCTTCCCCAGAATGAACTTACTCTGGCCCATCCAAAAGCCCAGCCCTTCTAAGAAAATGAACCCCTCCTAGGTCCAGCCAACATTACAGTTAATCATCTCCAGATAATGGAGAGTTGACTATAATATTGCTCTAACTATGGCTGTAGGTTTTTCTGAAGCTGCCATTCCATCCCTACCTGAACTGAGAGTTGACTATAATCACATATTAAGAGGTGATTTTATAGGTTATTTTACTTTTGTTTAATGGATGCCACAGAAATATCCTTCAGTGATTTTTAGAGCCTGAGAGACTAAAGCTCAACCAGCAATTTCAGAGTTGAAAAGAATCTGAGGGCGAAGGTCCTCACTCACAAGCAGAAGATCGAGCCTGCCCCCAAAGAATCTTTGGAAATGTGCTTGGTAGAGCTAAAAGGAGATGCAGCCATGTCATCCTTCCCACATATGATTTTGGACAGGATAAAATGAGATGATTTCTGCAATGCATCTGACATGATGCGTAGCCCTAGGAGTGACTTATTAAATGGTAATTATTATTATTAATCACAACTGATCTGTGTGGCACCAAAATCTACGACTGTTTTGCTGTGCCACACTGCCTCCCTACCAACACAATAGTCTCTGGACTTTTTTGGATCATATATAACACTATAAATTTTTTTTAATGTTAGCATATATACTTCAATACATGCATATTTATTTATTTACATAATAAACATGGGCTACTTTACATATTAAAACTTATACAAGATAAGCATTAAAAAATCCAAAGAAGTATGAAAAAAAACCTTTAAATAACCTTAATTTTATTAATTTCTGGAACAAAAAAAACTGTAAGCAATGCATCTGAATATATTTCCTTATTATTTTTAGAATCTTTGTTTAATGTTTTGTGTCACAGCAGTTTGAAGGCTTGCATTTAAGTTCATTTTATATCAACACCTAATTATAATGGTTATCATAATTAGAAAAAGAACTTCACATGGAAGTTACAAATGGAACCAAATAAAAGTCTCTCACTGGCTGCACATACTAAATTATAATACTCATTTTTCAATTCTTAGACACCATTTACACGGAGGTTTTTGTTTAAGTTGGCTAGTAAATTTCCATCATTCTTGATGCCAAAAAATTACTCCTGCAAATTAGAAGGAATTGAATATTTATATTTTTAAACAAACATATTCAAAACCAACTAAAACTCTTTGTGAGATTATTAAACATATTGGAAAATTCTGTTTCCAAGTTTATTAAGTATGCAGGTGACAAACATATATAATTTCTACAACTGAACAATGTAATAATAGAAACATTCCCCAAAGAGCTATTTTCAAAAATGCCCTCTGGGTTTCTTTTAAAAAGCAGTTTGTTTCTCATTATTAAATGTCACTTTTTCCTTGAAGAGACAAGCCATTTAATCGGTGCTTATTTTTCTTTTAATATTTCTGCTGGGTTGCACACTACCAACAACTACCTGTCATCACATAAAAGGTCAATAAATTAGAGATTTGTCTTTAACTTCAACCTCCTTTTTAAGTGCTTTGACATAAGATAAATGGTGAACCTCTATGTTCATGGCTACTCTTCTTTCATTACAAAGCAGGATTAGCAAACTACAGCCCTTGGATCAGATCCAGCCTGCCCCTGTTTTTATAAATAAAGTTTTATCAGAACACAGTCTCAATCATTCATTTACATATTGCCAATGGCTGCTTTCAGCCTACAATGGCAGAGATGAATAGTTATGAGAGAGACCACGCGGCCTGCAAAGTCTAAAACATTGACCATCTTCCTCTTTACAGAAAAAGCTTGCCAACCCCTGCTATAGATCATTATAAATGTTTTACTATTAAAGGTTCTGCTTCACAAGATTCACCACACCTATTTTCCTGGAATTTTAAACACTGTGGCTTTCAGTTCTCGGCTGCCTATGAATGATGTAGTGATTAAACTTCTCTTGTGGTTCTGTCTCTCTAGCCTTACCCCTTCTTTTATTAAAGAAGTCATTAATATATTTATAATTAATATATTCCTTCCAGGGTATCTTTTCCTCAATGGAGAGAGAAAGAGAAAATAGTTTTTTGTGTATTTCATTATTAAAACAGAATCGAGCAAATATAAACTAAGACAAGTTAGAAACATCTGTACTTTCATTCAACCATAACTTCCCACACTGTCAAATCTATCCTAACACTTGTTTCTTCAGATCTTCCGCAGTGTTTTCTATGCATGTTCCAGGGAGATGTCTGCCAACAAAGGAACACATTTTTGTTTATTATTTCAGCCAGTTTCTACCATGGCAGAAGAACAAGTGTTTCCATAACAATATGCAGATTTTAAACTTCTGTTCTTAAGTAAAAACTGTGAAATTTTGTTAAGTGAATTTGAGCACTGCCTGACTGTAGTATCACTGTAAAAAAGGTGTAGAGATCTGACCTTCGTGTTCTGGATGCTTTGTTTCTAAATGTCATAATAATCATGACAGCTTCATGGATAAAACTCAAGCAAAATGTTCACTTTGGGTCAATGCCTATTGTTAAAACAATATTAGATTTAAATCCACAGTTCAAAGAGGCTCTATGAAAATTTCTAATTCTTTGGACTACTTCTAGTCAGATCTGATTATATCATTATTTGTTTTATCTCTTAACACAGCTGACAAAGAACTCATTACAGGAGCAGAAGTGTTTACTTTGACTATATTCTTATTGTTTCCTTGTGTTTCTATTGTAAGTATTATCTTTGATTCGCAATTTCCTTACACTTACATTTTTAAGCCTTTTATCCATTTTGGGAGAGTTACTTTAGTTAAAACTA
Source organism: Camelus bactrianus (assembly GCF_048773025.1). NCBI lineage: Eukaryota > Metazoa > Chordata > Mammalia > Artiodactyla > Camelidae > Camelus > Camelus bactrianus. Next base: position 53,318,371 of record NC_133542.1, read on the forward strand.
GGAAATATACTAGTTTCATAATCCACATAGCCCACATAAACTGCCATATACAGCAGACTCTTGAACAACACGAGGGTGCAGTCAAAAGTCTATGTATAACTTTACAGTCATCCCTCCACATATCCACGGTTCTGCACTGCAGATTCAACCAACCATGGATCATGTAGCAATGCAGTACATGATAACTGAAAAAAAAATTCATGTATGTAAAATGATTGTAACTCAATAAAAAATGTTAAAAAAATAAAAAATAAAAAATAATTCATGTATAAGTGGACTCGCCACAGTTCAAACCCATGTTGTTCAAGAGTCCACTGTAATCACAGCATGCTCAAAGCCAACGTCAGTGAGAAAACAACTTGGTCAAGACTTCCATGTTGTGGAAGCCTCACTCTTCCACCAGAGCACTTTGTGAACTATACTTGACATTTGACCTATATGAAGGCACCAATGTAATCTATATATTATATATTAGTAACACATAATTTTTCTTATTTTTAAAATAAACACACAAAGAAGTCATATCTTTTTCATACCCCAGTGGACTATCTTGTGCAGTCTACTTTGGAGATCACTGTACTATATGGTAATTCTGTCATTTAAAAAAGTACACTACGCAGAACAAGAGAAGTGAGAGTTATTCTGTTAATATTTACCGAGCACCTACCATGCATAAAACAACCAAGTATATCAGGTGCTATTTTAGTATTACAAAGATGAATTAAAATAAATCAGATGTGGATCCTGCCTTCAAATCTAGTCAGTCATTCACTTATTCAACTACTCAGCAAATATTTACTGGATGTCTTTAAGTTCCAGGGATGGGAGTGGGTACTTGGTTTTGGTGGCATCATAACTTTCACTTCAGATATGGAAAACCATTCAGCCAACTTAAACTGGCTTCAATATATTGGTCATTATCATGGAAATTTTTTCATTTTTTGGCTGCCCAGAATTCATTCTCCCTTCTTAGTAGCACTCCAGTTTCCTTTTGGGTAATTACCTTTCCTCCATCATGAGACACTGAACCAAGACAAAATAGGATCAAAGACACCATGAATAAGGAGAAACATATGCTCTTCAGAGAGAAGACCAGAGTGAACAGAAACAGAAAAAAGAGACCAAAGGGTCTCCAAAAAATAGCAGGCTTATGTCCCTACTCTCTACTTCCCTTTTGCAGACCCTCTAATGCCCAGATATACTTCACTTCTCCATAAACATTTATGGCATTGCCTTACTGACCAGGACATGGGGCATTCTAACCACAAAATAAACATAACATTTTCCTTGAGTTAATTTGAGTATTTCTCTTCCTTGCAACCAAACAGTCCCTAACTAAGAAAAATTTGGTTCCAGGAAGAGAAGATACAAACAACAAACATTCAGAAGAAATTAAGAATGATTATTGTAGAAGAACTATGAAACTTTCCTCCCTTCCCATCACTGCTCTCCACATAAGATGAGGAGCTAAGGGTCTGAGATATACAATGAAGCATCAGCTGGTTAAGCTTTTATTTAAATCTCCATGCAACCTTAAGCAAAGTATCATTTGAAAGAGGAAAGAAAAATCTCAGTTCCAAGTTTCCTGACTTGAAATATACTGGGGAGAAGATCCACTCATTACCATTCCAGTTTGGGGCCTATGGTGTGGAAACTCCTTCCCATCACTTCTGAGGGTCTGTGGGTTCCCTTTAGTCTCACAATTTTAGTGGAAACACTATAAGGGGTAGCTACCCAGTGGCAGTAGTAGACTAACAGTATAAACTGGTAAGCTGGGCACTGCTTCTGCTAGAAGGAAAGCTTTTGAGGATGTCTGATGTAAAATAATCAAGGTTTCATAAAGAGTGAACATTTGATCTTCAGAAGTCCTGGGAATAGGTAATGTAAGATTTTCAGTCCTATGAAAACTGCTTAGTCAGCTGGCAATGTTTCTGATCCTATATGACTCCAGGGCACAAAGACAAAACCCATCACAGAAGTCATCTCAACTCACGCATCCAGATTTTTCAGGTGGTCACCTCACTCTTGAATTACCTTCATGACTCTGAATCAATGGCCCTTCTAATTTTCATCCTTTCATCCTTTTCATTCACATAACTTTCATCTTTCCATACCTGAAGGTTTAGTCCCTCTTTCCCCATCCCCATCACTAAAGGCCTTAATGACTAGACTCAGGATCATCAGAAGGAACTTTTACAGCCAATGAAAGATCAAAGCAGAGTAAGAAAGGTAAGAAACCAATAACAAATAGTACCCTGCCTTCCTCAAGAGCATGAAAGCACTTCTGAAACAATAATCTACAAAATAACAGCGCCTAAATTTATTTCCTGGAGGTGGAAGGTGTCCACCACTAAAAAATGAGTTCTGATTCCTTCTAATTCAGAACATAATGCCAAGAAAGTCTGGGTTTCCATTAATACAAATTAAACATTAAGCAGATATATAGATATAGATATAGATATCTCCTATAACATTATTGCAAAGCCCTTTCTGTCTGCAGACAATGATTTAAGATCCACTAACATAAATACTTTCATTTAAAAAGACTTGGGACTTCTAGGTATTGGAATGGGGCTATCTGAGAGGAACCAGAGGGACTGAGAAAGCTTGACCTTTAGGCCCTGGGTAAGTTCAACTGACTCTTGACAACACGGGTTTGAACAGAGTTGGTCCACTTATAAACAGATGATTTTCAACAGTAATTACTACAGTACTACACGATCCCTGTTAGTTGAACCATGGGATCTGGAACCATGGATGTGCAGGAACACGAATATGGAAGACCAACTATAAATTACATGCAGATTTCTCACTGGAGGGTCAGCTTCCTAACCCCTTGTTGTTCAAGAGTCAACCGTACTTCACTGTGGTAAGATTCCTTCTAGTTGGGAGAACCTGAAGCTGCCATATTATATACCTAAGAAACTCATTCCTTTGCCAGAGAGGTGAATCTCTGCTATCCCTGATGAATAGGAGGTAATATTCATCATAGAAAAATTACCATTGCATACTGTGTTTTCTTTCTTTTCTAAATTGGAGCTTTTCATCATGGAGATTATATTACTCAATTAGACATGGGTTGGTGAACCAAGAGAAGTAGCATTTCAAGTCACCTGAGAGGGAAGATCTCCCAGAGATGTGGACTTGGTGCTAAATCAGCTAGTAAAGGCCACAAATTGTTTTTGCTTTGGGGAGGTGGAGAATATTTTAGGAATCTGTATGATGGCTGTGTTATTTTGGCCTAGAACACACTTAGAATACTACTTATGGGAAAAGAGTTTGTGTTAGACCAGGCAGTCAAGGGGTAGATTGTAGTCGACTGTGGTAACTTTTATTTTCCCTCCCAGGAAGCTTTCATATGTTCCTTCTGTTAAGAGAGTCTACTGCCCTGGCCATGGGCTGGGCAGATGATCCAGGTCTGGCCAACTCCCCTGGCAACAGCACTGGTTCAAGGTGTAGGATGCGACACAAGCAAAACCAAATACAATCCTTCATCAAGATTGAAATAGACTCTGGAAGAAAGATATTTTTTTCTTTTCTCTAGGATTCCTAAGCTAGGACTATCAGCAGCCATGTTCATATGGAAAAGTAGGAGAGAATGACACCAACATGCAAAGAGGAAAAAATGCAAGTAGAGATGATACTGAGAGCAGGAGAAAGACTTCCAGGTTTATGGAGGCCTCAGTTCTAATCCGTGAGGCCCTGATTCTTGCAGTTTTTCCTTCAGTTCTTGTGATAAACCACCCCCCTTATCTCTGGGGGCTCGTTTAAATGGGCTTCCATCACCCTAAAGTGAGTCCTGCTACTAAATGCCTGGAACTGTGTAGTACTTGGAGAAATAACTAAACAGAAGTTTGGTTTTTTTGTTGGTGTTATTTTTTATTTTACTAAAACTATAATACTATGGTAAAACTTTAAACCATACACAAAGGTATATTATATAATTATAAAATAAGCCTTCCTCCTACCCCCTTCCGAATCCCTCTGCAGAGACAAAAACTGTTAGAAATTTCTTGTGTATCCTTCTAGGAATTTTCTTGAATTCACTTTATAGCACTCTAAAGGGACAAGGAAAGAATGGAGTGAGATGTATGCTTCTCAGATCTAACTCAATAAAGCAGAGATGTGTCAATATTATCTATTTCCGCCCTTGTCTGATTTAACGGGTTTACATTTACAGTTGTAAGATTGTCTTATCCTGAACTTTTACATTTTTATATTTTTAAGTAAAATTCCAACAGGGAAGTACTAGCTAATGAGTTTTGTTTTGTCATGTAGGGCTTTTACAACATACTTTTAAAACACCCAACATCTTGAAACAATTAACAAAACCACTGAACTTCACAGAAAGTTGGTTTGTTTTTTTAAGGCCTATAAACATAGAGGGATTTATTTTTTACTCTGTATCTATGCTGCCTGGTTTGAGATTTCCCTCCTGCAAAATAGTCAAGGGGTCAGACAATCTATGCTGTCACTGTGGTTTGATTTTTTTGTCTTTAAATTTAAAGGGCAAAAGAAATTGCTGGAAGACTGTATTTAAAGGTACTGCTGATTCAAATATACTTTGGAAGTGGCTACACGATATTTAAAAGTATGACCAAAAATAGATATTGCACAACATTATGGGTGTACTAAACGCCATTGAATTGGTCGCTTTAAAACAGTTAACTTTCTATTATGTGAATCTCACTTCAGTAGTAATAAAAAAAAAAAAGATGATGTTTAAGAAAGTTCTACATTTTGTAAAGCAAACCCAAATTAAAAGTTTTTTTTAGATGTATCATCTCTGACAATATAAGAACTAACCTTTGTTGAGAATCTACTCTGGAGAAGCCTCTGTGCTAAAAGCTTTCCAATAAACAGTAGACATAATAAGTAAATTATTTCAGTATGTTAGAGGGTGATGGGTACTATGAGGAAATAAGTAGAAGAGGGTAAGAAAAATTGGAATAGACAGCGGGGCAGAGGGCAATATTAAAAAGGTCCTAGGAGGCTTCACTGAGAAGGTAACATTAAAGAAAAGACTCAGAAGAATAAAAGGAAGTTGGTCAAGCAGATGTCAGATTTCTGGGGAAAGAATATTCCAAGAAGAGGGAACAGCCAGCGAAAAAGCCCTGAGGCAGAGACATGTCTGACAGTATGGTCAGCATGGCTAGAATGGAGTAAACAAAGGGGAAAGTAATGGGAGATAAGATCAGAGGTAATTGAGGGCCTGAAGCCCTTGAAGGCCATGATGAGTACTTTGGTTTTCACCCTGGGTAAATTGAGGAGCCATGGCAGACTTTAGGAGCCATGGCTGAAACCAAGACTGTGTAGAGAATGGAGGGAGGAAAGAAGAGGGAGCAAGAGTAGAACCAAAGAGACGTATTAGGAGGCTGTTTCTGTACCCCAAGTGAAAGACGACGATAGCTATGACGAGGGAATTAAGAGATGGTGGGAAATGGTCAGATTCCCAATTTATTTGGAAAATAGAGCTCACAGAATTTCTGACGGACTGGCTATGAGGTGTGAAAGAAAGAGGAGAGTCAAGAATGTGTTCAAGGTTTGGGACTTGAACAACGGAAAGGAGAGAGCTACTGTGCACTAAAGTGAAGATGCTTTGAGTGAAGCAGGCTTTCAAAGAGGCATGGGAAGTGGGAGGGGAGGGGCAGGAGTGATGATCTGAAGTTCAGTTTGGGACAAGGTGGATTTGAAATGTCTATTAGAAAAACAAGTGGAAATATCTCATAGAACTGATGTGGATGTTGGAAGTCTGGGGCTACCCAGTCCCTGAGTCTCCTTACAAAAAGCAATAATATTTAATTATGTCTGTCAAACTCAATGTTATCTTTTTCCCTAAAAAGGGATGTCCTGACCTGATCTATCATCAAGTTGTAACATGGTTCTTCCATATTTCTCTTCAATTTACATCCCCTTGCCTATTTTTTTAGGTGGGAACATTAGTTTATTTGAGCCAACATGTATCACTCTTTTTAGAAAGATGCGGATGCAACTCACTGCTATTTGAAGAAAGCTATGAGTAAATCATTCACAACAATTATGTTAAAAGAGTCAGCAAATGGTGATTGCCAAGGTATATTTTCCCAGACAGTGTAGGACATCTAACCCAGTGAAAAGTGACACCTCCCAAAAGGAACCTGGACCCTACAACTGGGATATATCTGACATGAGTTAGACCAACCTTATTAGTTTCCTAGAAAGGAATATTTAGTATCTAATAGAATGTGGGTTAAAAAAATTGGCAATAATAGAGACAGAATAAAGCAATAAACCCACCCCAACCATTAATCCTAAATTTATCCAATTAGTTTCAAACCTTCTCTCACACTAAATCTCTTAAAGAGCACATTAAGACAAAACCAAAGGAATTTTTAGCTGGGGTATGCACAGAGCATTATGGCCATCACACAGACATGCAAAGTGGGCAGAGAGGACAAAGCAAAATCTGGGCCCTGGAAGTACAGTCAGATCTTTAGCAGGAGGAATAGGCCCAGCTGCAAAGGCAAATACCAGACTGGCAGCCAGATGGGTGGGGCACAATGGCCAAAGGACACAGCAAGTCCAAGCACAACTGAAGCAACTCTTCCAATCAAATGGGTGGAGCACAACAGACAGGTGGGAGGTTATTTGTAGACAAACTGCCCATGGGCAGATATAAATACCTAGGTTCTTGTTCCAGGGAGAAGGTTGGCAAGTACCACATAGGATGCCAGAGTCCAGTCCCAGGTTGAGTTTAGGGCCAATGTCCAGTCCTAAAAAAGGATAGTGCCTTTGGGCAGGAGAACCAGAAATTGCTATAAGCCAGATCTGTGGCTAGAGCCAAGAACAGGGAAGAGAACAAATGTCACTTGGAAAAACATGTCACTAGGCAATCAAACCCCAAGTTCAATCAGATGACTGGCCTATCGATGGCAGTCCTACCAATGGTCCTGAGGTTGTTGATCTACTTCCAACCTGAATTGGTTTGGACTCAGAAATAGGGCAGTGGGGACAGGGAGGGAGGGTAACTGAAAGTCAGGCTCACCGATGGGCCCACAAGGGAGCAGCTGGGCAACATAAAGACTTGGAAACTGGGGCAGGAGGCCAACATGTTTGAGTCATTTTGCTTGATCTTGCACCATGCTCACCCTCTGATAGAGGTGCTAAGCGGAAAGAAATGGCCACGGTGGAATTATCCACTTGGAAATCTAAGGAGGTAACATTAAGACATAGTCATTCATTCTGCCAACCTTCCAACATTTATTGTAACACCTGCTATACTCATAGTTCCTGCTTTGGAGCATGCAAAGATGCCAAAAACATGGTGTCTGCCCTCAAGTACCCTAAAGTAGAGCAAGAATAATAAGAGACCCACAAAAATAACTATATGATAAGTCCTAGCCAAATACCTGGAGCACAGATAAAAAAAAACAAAGACCAGCCAAAGAACAGAAAAGTCTCTGAAACTTCTTGAGAAGAGACCATAGCCATTTTTGCCTGGATGACACAATCCTAGCCATTACTCTATTAGAGATTTCAACCACCTCTGGGTGGTACCAGCTGCATCTAACTCCAAGTCTGAAATCACAGCCATTTTGACTTTCTCCATGTCCCTCTCAATTATCTAAATCTTGGGCATTGTGGTCCTACAAACAGAAGGCGCCTAGGATTCTGTACAGCAGGACTGAAAATTCCTAGCTCTGTCCCTTACTAAGTAAGTAGCCATGTCCACATTCCCTAACCTGCATGAACTTCAGTTTTACTCCCCATAAAGTGAGAATAAAGACAACATATACTTCAAAAGGCTGTTTCAAGGATTAAGTGGAAATAATGTATGTGAAAGAGTTTTGTAAACTGGGAAGAACTGGAAAAACATTTATCATTTTAATGAGGTCCCAACTTGAGCCTAAACTGGTTTCAGCCCTGCCTGGTGTTTGTTTGATGAACTGGTATGTGAGCATCTGGGAGTCACTCCACGTGAGGATGAGGAAGTGGTTTAATTCACAAGCCAGAAAAGGAAACAAGGACGGCCGGGAAGCTTCAGATATCTGTGCCGGCCTAAAACTCAGCAGGGAGACAGGCTCCATGCAGGAGCTGAGGAAGCTGTTTTCACAAATGGACATTAGGGCCTAGTGACAAACTAAGATGCAAAGCTGGGTAGAGTTGAGGGGGGTAGGGTTACAGGGGGAGAGGAGGGAAGGGGTTAGGCTCTTCCCAACACAGGGAGAACTCTAGAGCATTCGATGCTGCTTAGTCACCTGAAAAGTTTCCATATGAGAGGAAGGTGTTCTTAGCACAGACAAGAGAACACAAGGCACCCATCGCATCTTACCCTCTAAGCTGCCAGGTGATCTAGAAACACAGCCAATATGTGTGTGAGAGAAGAATGAGAGGGGTATTTGTGAGTGCTGTGAAGTGCTCCTAGGGAACAAAGGCACCAGAGCAAGAGTCAGCAAAATATAGGTCACTGCCCCTAATAAGAGCCCAAAATTGATACTCACAGGTTGGTGAGGCCTGGAGAAACTCAAGTCACTTTATTATCAAGTCAGGCTGAGTGAGGTCAGATACCATTAGACACTGATTCCAGTCACTTCTATTGCCTCATTTTTTCATGCTGAGGGAGTTTGGGAATGGAGGTGTGTTACCCAGGAAGACGAGAAGCCCCTTCTCTTGAGGATGACCACTCAAACATGATCCAAGGCATTGGAAAGCACCCAACTCACGCTTTCAACAAATGCTGCTTAAATCAGTTCACTGTTTCCCCTGGCTCCTATCAGTGTTTTCAAGTCTGCAAGAGGAGGGAAGGCCAAGTGGAAGGATGTGTAAGATTATGACATGGGAGCTGCATGGCGGGTGACAAAGGAGGGGAGAGGAGCATCAACTGTACACCAGCAAGAAGATGTGAAATATCCATCTTAAGTGGAGATGGGGGTGGGAAGGCAGTGCAGCCAGGTGGGGGCAAAGGTGAGGCAGAGAGAACAGAATGTACTCCCTCGAAAGATATAGCAGGCAATGTGGCCAAGGGTGGGGATGCTGGGTTTTGTCTATTTCCCTGAAGCCCACCACTCATTAAGTCTAGAATTCTGGCCCAAGCATCTTGAGAGGCGCCTTAGACGTGCCTAGCATTGAACACATCACATAGGAGCCTGCATTAACTCAGCAAGGAGAGAGTAAATAATTCATCCAAGGTCTGCCAGGACAGCTCTCTGGCACTGTAATGCTCTCTGAGGTTGAAGGTTGGCTCTTGCCAGACAGGGAGGAGCCCAGCAAACAACTGGGGTCTACTTAGCAATATGGGACCTCTATCCAAATGGCAGTTCTCATGTCACCCTGACCAGTCCAGCAGTGCCTAGGCCCCTTCCATGTGCCTCAGCTCAGCTTCACCAACAAATTGCTGCTTCTGACAGAGTTGATGCCCATTTCCCCAGCCCATAGTGGGTGCCAATCATGGTTCTGAGTCAAGGAGACATGGCCCTGACTGCCTTGGAAGAGCTCAGTATTAGGACAGGCTAGGGTGGGAGGTGGCAGACCCACAGGTCCCAAAGTGACAGTGAATGGCTAACTGGTGTGCATTTGGGGGAGAGTGGGGTTTCATAGAGGTGGAGTTATTTCAGCAGAGTTTTAAGTAGTAAGTAGGAGCTCCAGAGCAGGAAAGAAAGTGGAGAGGAATAACTAACTTTGTTAGCGCTTACCACGTGCCAGGCGATGTGTAAAGAGCATTTTGAGCAGATAGAAGAGCAGATGCAAAGTCTTAGAAATGTGAAAGTGCATGAGATATATATATAGAAGGTGAACCCAGTCGAAATGATGTTTTGTGCATTGTGGGAGTTGTCAAAAGATAAGGTTAGAAAAGCAAATTGGAACTGAAAAAGCCTCAAAATCTTTAAATATATATATATTTATCCATAGGTCTGGAAAGATATTTGCCAAAATGTTAACCTTGGTTATGGTGGTGAAGATTCTGGTGAGTTTCATTTTTACTTTTTTAGGTATCTCTATTTTACTTTAGTTTTCACCAACAAAAAGAAAAAATGCTGAGGAGATGGGTGGGGCTGAATACCATCTTAGAAAGTGTGGACATGATTCTGCAGGCACTGGGGAGCCACTGAAAATTCCTCAGAGAAAGACTGAGCTAACCAGATGTGAGCCATTAAGAGCTGCTTAGATGGGAGGCCCTCAGTGACTCATTTTGTTCCCCTTTCCCCAGGACCATCTTCCCTGTGCCACCTGCAGGCTCAGAAGTCAAGCCTGCAGGATTAAACCTCCCAGTCCAAGAGATGGGAGGCCGTCAGTAATGAGCAGAGGCACAATCAATGCAAGTGCATTTCTCTGCCCACACAGAGCTCCCCCAAACTTGACAGCAGGCACAAAACAACCTGGCTCTGCCCCAAGCACAAAAACAAGGGGGTAAAAAAGGACAGGTGGTGAAACATTCACAAAAGCTAGAAAAGAGGCAGATTATTTTTTTTTCTACAATGTAGGAGCTTTTATTACTAGAAAATAAAATCCTGTCTGAGCAAATGCCAGGAAAACGATTAAGGGCTCAATTTAGACCAGGAGGCTTGGCCAGGCACTGCTGAGCAGAGAGCTAAACAATGTCAGCCCCACTCTCTGTGCACATCACGTTTAGGGTGAGCAGCCCAAGCCCCAGCCAGGCTTCTCGCCGCCAGTTCTGCAGAATTACAGTTAAGCTTTGGCCACTTGGTTTCAGTTAAAAGGATTGTGTAGAGGAAGGATGAAAGGCTCTTGCGTGCAGACCAGCTACTGCATCTGAAGACTGAGAAGAAATGCAGCCAGGGTGGTGCCAGGCCCTGCAGAAACACTTCTTCCCTGTGATTCTCAGGCTCTCCAGCCCGACCCAGAAAGGGCATGAGATGGTGGAGGAGCATGGGCTGGTTTGGGAATCAGACAGGCCTGGGTTGAATCCCCCAGTCTGCCACCTGTGGGACGTACAGGCAAGATTTTAATTTTTCCAAGCCCCAGTGTCTTCAGGTATAAAGTGGAGATAATAATTTATAGAATTATCATGGGGATAAAATGACATGATACATACAAAAGTACTAACAAAGTAGGCACTTAGTAGTTGGTAGTTTCTTCCTTTCCCTTTTTTCCTCCAGGGCTTCCTAAGCTAAATAACTGGTGCAGTGGGAAAGGCATGAGATTAGAGGTTGGGAAACTAGTGTTCCAGCCCTTGTTCAACTACCAATGAGCTGTGGTGACCCTGGGCAAGTCACTCAGTCTCTCTGGACCTTACCTTCTCCCGCTGAAAAATGTGGCTCTTGAATTAAAGCATCTCTAAGGGCCCCTTCTATCACTGATTTTCAATATTAATTATAATAACTACCACTATTAGGCAGTTGCTGTGTGCCAGGCATGTTGCTCAGCAATGCGTGTGCATTATTTTATCAAATATTATTACCTATATTTTACAAGTGAAGAAAATGTGGTTTATAGGAGCTTTGGAACTTGTCCCAGATTGCACAGCTAGTAAGGACAGGCCAGGAAGTGTTTGCCCTGACTTACTTTTTTAAACTAATTAATGTATCTCCAGGGTTCCAAGTCTTTTTACTGAACAGGTAATAAAATCCAACCACTCTGCAAGTCCTAGGTCAGGTTTAAACAGCTGCTAATTCTTGGGGTTTCAGGCCTGAGGAAGACTGATATGCTTGTAGCAGCATGAAATAGGCCCCACAGAGAAAGAATCTCGTATCAGGAAGCATTGCAAATAAAAGTCCTGGGGCTTTCAATCAGGCCAGAGAGAGTGCATTATGGTGGGGACCCAGGGAGTCAGGGAGACAGGTACACAGCAGCCAACTGAGCAAGCAGTCAGCAGTAAGGGTCAACACAGCAAGGCTGGCAGAGGCCTCTCAGTAGCCAAATGTGAGTTCAAGCAGAGATACAGACTATTTGGACTACACCACTGTAGAGTCACTGAGAAAGAGGGAGAGCTGTGACTTGGAAGCCAGCAACTATTTCTGGAGACCCGGGCCTGAGTCTGACTGGCAAGAAGGAGACTCAGGAAGAAATACCAAAGCCCAGGACTCATAGCCAGGCCATGGAGCCCGGGGCTGGGTAAGTGAACTGCTGTTAAGCACTATATCACTCTATGAAAAACCACCCCAAAACTAATTGGTTTAAAACAACAGAGGTGTATTATTTCTCACAATTCTGTGGGTTGGCTGGGCTCAGATGGGCAGTTCTTCAGCTCCATGTAGTGTCAGTGGCTGCATTCAGCTAGGAGCTCATCTGGGGCTAGAATATTGAAAAATGGCTTCACTCCCACGTCTGGCAGTGGGGGCTGGCTTTCAGCTGGGACAACTTAGTTCTTTGTCACATGGCTTCTTATCCTCCAGGGACTCTCTCCACATGATCTCTCCACCAGAACAGACCTGACTTCTTTACACAGCAGGTGGCTCCAAGAGGGCAACATCAGAAACAAATACGAAGACTCAATCATATTTATTTACACTAGCAATAACAATTTGAGACTTAATTTAAAACATTAAATACACTCCCACTGACAATTCCAAAATATGAAATACTTCGGTATAAGCTAAAAACTATAAAACATCAATGAAAGAAATTTTAAAAGAGTTAAATACTTGGAAGTATATACTATGTTCATAGATTGGAAGACTTAATACTGTTAATATGTCAATTTTCCCCAAATTTATCCCTGGACTTACAGAAATCCCAACATTATCCCAATCAAGTTTTACAACTATTTACAAGCTGATTTTGAAAAAGAAAAAGGAACTAGAATAGCTAAAACAACTATGAAAAAGAACAGCAAATGAATGGTTAAGCAATCCCTAGTACAACCATACAATGAAATACTATCAAGCAATAAAAATGAATGAATGATGGATGTACACAACAATTTGGATGAATCTCAAAGACATTATGTATTCTACGTGAAATAAGATAGACTCAAATTTTACATACTATATAATTTCATTTGTAGGTCATTCTGGAAGAGACAAAAATAGAGGACCCTATATAGTCAAGACTAGGTGATAATGAAGATAGGATAGATAAATCAATGAAACAGAATAGAGAGGCCAGAATAAAACACATATGGCCAACTGAGTTTTGACAAAGGTACAAAGGCAATTAAATAGAAACACGTTATTAAAAAGACAGAAAAAGGTTAGACCTTTTAACAAATAGTACCAGAACAAATGGACATCAATATACAACAAAAACATGAATCTTGACCAACAAACACCTCACACCTTGTATAAAGGGTAACAAAATGGATTATAGACATAAATGTAAACCACATAAAATTTGTAAAAAATGTTAAAAAAAAATTAGAAAAATTTTAGAAGAAAACATAGGATAAAATATTTGTGACCCTGGGTTAAGCAAAGAGTTCTTAGCAGGACAGAAAAAAGCACAATATATGAAAGAAAAATATTGATAAACTGGACTGAAAATTTTACATTTTTGTTCTATTAAATACATTGTTAGATCATTCTGGAAAAAGCAAAACTATAAGGGCATAGGACAGATCAGTAGTTACCAGGTGCTAAGAGTTGGTGGAGGGTTTTACCACAAAGAGGCAGCATAAGGGAAGACTGTTGATATTCGGATTGTCTTAGTGGTTGCATGACTCTGTGCTTGTCAAAATCACAAAACTATACAACAACAACAAAAGTAAATTTTACTGTATGGGTATTAAAAAATAAATAACATAAATAAAATTCAGCCAAAAATTATCTAGTCAATATTCCTCTAGACCCACCCTGGAGAGGATACCAAGTATTATCGCCATATCATATAAACATTTTTAAATGTTCCCCCTCCCTGCTAATAAAAAAAGATATAATCAAAGAAATGGCATTTTGCCTTTCCATTGCACATATTTTAAAACGTTTAATAATGCTCAGTATTGGCAAAAAAAGGTATGATAAAGTCGGCACAATCAAATGTAATAAAAGGGCATGTGAATCAGTATGTCCTTGTTGGAAGGCAATATAGCAACATGTATCAAGAGCCCTAAAAGTGTTTTTACCCCTAAAGCCACTTCCAGGAATCCATCCTCAGGAAGTAATCAGAGATTCTGATGAGGATCATTATCTTTTCTGCATTGAAATGCCGTCTCCCTCATCATAGGGACAGACGTGCAGCGGCTCCTAAGCAAATGTTGCCGACTATCCGGATGGCAACTGACTTCCATAAACATCCACTTTCAGTCAGGAGCCTAGCAGGAAGAGACGCCTTCTATCGCCTGGGCCTGTTTGGTCAGGATGCTGCCTTCTGTGTAACAGGGTTCAATGACTATCTGCACTCACTGTGAACCACTGCAGTGATGGTTACATTCCTACTGAGTAGCAAGTGGTGCCCCTGGCCATGCCCACAGGGACAGCAGGGGTCCTCATCCAGACTGCCAGCTTCATGAGGGACAAACCTTAGAGACCAGATGGGAGCAATCAAAGAGACAAGAAAGTCGGCTCAGCAGATACTGAGGACTACTGGGAAAGCCAGGGAACTTGAGCTGAGAGGACACTTTAAGAGGGAGAAAGACTCTGGCAAAGGACACATGGTCCAGGCCTTGTTTCCAGACCCCACCAGTGGTGCCCATGCCCTAAGGAAAATTACTCTCTTTAATTCAGTTAATGTGTCATTAGTCCCCTTGCTCTGTGTTACTATCTGGATGCTGCAACTCCACTTCCCAGTTCTGGCTGAGGGCCTGCCTGTTTATTCAACAGCCTCTTTCCCGGCCACAGTGTTCCAGGGACCCTTTCAGTCCTGCTACCTGGGCTCTCTCCTCTGCCCCTAGGCTCCTCAGTACCTTACTATCCACCCCATGCACACCTCATACACCCTCAGAGGTTATAACAGACACTGTGTGAGCTTATTTGACAGGACCAAGTTATTGGGGAAGGCAAGGGCTCTTTCCATAATAATGCCTCTTAAGTTGGAGAATATTAATTGTGTATGCTTCTAACAAAAGTGACCATTCCTAATATTTACTTAGTAAGCACTCACTGTGTACTAGGTGCTGTGCCAAGTGCTCCATATGCATTATAAATTACTACAATTTAACTCACAGAGCAACACTATGGGGTGGATACTGATGTTATCATTATTAACATCCCCACCTTACACATGAGGGATTGAAATCTCAGAAAGAAATTTTCCCAGGACAATATGGCTAATAAGCAAACCAGAGACTTAATTTTGAACTCATCAGTTAACAAGTATTAATAGAGGCCAGATAATATCATGCTAGCCATGGGGCTGTAGGGTGAACAAGACAGATCCAGTCCCTGCCCTCAAGAAACCCACTGTCTACTAGATGATGTAAACCTCAATAGCTTCCCTAATTGGCCAGTGAGCAAGGATTCAAAGCCATGTTTTCTACAACAAAGCCCAAGCATATAATGACAACACTTTCTGCCTCTCTCTTACTGAAAATAGTCCCTCTATGAGAAACAAGTCCTGGAAGTTCTCAGGCTGAAGTTAGCCTCATACCTGTATGACCAGGTGTCGATAAGTATATGCTGTGTATGAGAATACAGGACATGTGGAAAGTTCTTTAAGGCTTTGCTCAAATGTCACCTCAAAACAGCCACTCTAAACATGTTCTTCCTATCAACACTGTCCACCCGTCCTTCCTCACTGACT
This sequence comes from Camelus bactrianus, assembly GCF_048773025.1. Lineage (NCBI taxonomy): Eukaryota > Metazoa > Chordata > Mammalia > Artiodactyla > Camelidae > Camelus > Camelus bactrianus. The sequence continues at coordinate 53,333,983 of NC_133542.1, forward strand.
TTTTCCAGCCTACATATCACCTTCTTTTATAATATATAACTTATGTATTATGCCTATTGTTTTATATGCGTTTCCTCACACTTTAGTATAAGCTCCCCAAGGACAGAGAATCCTACCTGTTTTGTTCAGAGGTATCCTCAGTGCCTAAACAGAGCGTGGGACACAGAAAGTATCAATAAATGTGAAAATTATGTACAGGTTTCGAGGCAGATGGTACTAATTAGACAGAAGCCAGGAAAGGCAAGAAGAACAGAGCTGGGAACTCAGTTCCCAATCGGTAGGAGGAGAGTTAATCTCCCGGCAGTCAAGAGAGGTGTGCTGTGAGAACTGGAAGTGAGTGGCCAAAGCAGACCACAGTCTGGAAACTAGAGGACCCTGCAGGAGGTCGAGTGGCTATGCTCCTCTGTGCTCAGAAGCATGTCAGATTTCTGACAGCCAGGAAGCCAGGGTGGATCAGGAAGTGTGTGGCCATCTGTGTTCTGCAAGAACTCAGGGAGTCAGGGGGTCAGATGAGCAGTCAGGGGTTAGGGATCAAAGCAGGCAAAGACTGAAATCCAGGAAGTCTGGGAAAGCAAGATAATGGTACCCATCCACAAAAACACACAGAGGAGCCCAATCCTGAGGCAGGGATTATGGGACCTAAGGTTTCTTTCAAGTTTTCTCCCAGGAGGGTTGTGGTCCTTAGGACTGCAGAAGTGACAGGGCATGGGGCGTGGATTAATGGCATGATGCAGCTCCAATTGTGCAAATCTCTTCCCAGCTTCAAGTTTAGTGGCTTCATGTTTACAGCATGAAATTGGCCATGGTGGAAATACTGAAACCATAGAAACTGGCAAATGCTATAAATCAGGAATTGTTTGCTTATTTGTTGGGTAGCTGGTTGTTAAACATTTACCAACACAACGCTGGTATAGTTTATGACAGAACTGAGGCTGCAGAGAGGCTCATTCTTGGCTAGAAGAAGAGGGTAGAATTGCAGGTAGATACTTAGGCTAAGTAAGCACGCTCCCTGGAAAGCACCCATGCCCTTGGGCAACTGCAGATACAGCAGGAGCCAACTTAACAGAATACTTCCCTGGGGTTCTCCTGTTCACTATAGAACTTGCACAGGAATTCTGTCCCTAAATTTGGAAGCTAGAGACTTGTTTGAACCCATTATTCATTTATTCAACAAGTACTAATAGAGGACCTATCATGTGCCAGGCTAGCACTAAACCATAGGGGTAACAAGACATATTTGTTTCTTTTCTCATGGAACTTATTACCTAGCGCAGTGACCGAGCACAGGAGTCCACAAATTATGGTCTGAGGTCTTTTAATACAGCCTTCAAGTTAGGGATAGTTTTTGCATTTTTAAAGGGTTATAAAGAAGAAAGAAGAGGAAGAGGAGGAGAAGGGACAGAAACCATGTGTGACCTGCAAAGCCTAAAATACTTATCTAGTCCTTTATAAAAAAGTTTGCCACCACATGCTGTTCCAAGCATATTACTCACAGTAACACATTTAATTCTCCCAGTAGCCCAATTCTCCCAATAGATTGGTCCTAATACTATTATTCCCACTTGACAGATGAAGAAACTGAGGCACAGAGGCAAAGTAACTTGCCAACAGTCACACAGCTAATAAGTATTAAAGCCAAGATTTAAAACCAGACAATCTGATTTTAGGATCGATGTCCTTAACCACTACACTACACTCTCTCTCAGGCAGACTGGCGGGAGAAGGAGGGAAAACAGGTGGAAAAGGAGAACAGGAGTGTGGTGATAAGCCACATCTGAACACAAAGGACCAGCAGGGATAAGCAGGTCCAGGCCATAGGCCGGGGCAACAGTGAACATCTCCCCAACTCCCTCACAGTCATGGCTGAGCCTGCTCTATGCAGGGGTGCCAGATGCTGAGGGTACAGAGATGAGTCCGACTTGGGCCAGAGGGAACACAGTCATGAGTTAACAGGCAATGCTGATGCAGTCTGGATTAAGCCCCATATAGCACCAGCAAAGAAGGAAGCTCCCTCCAATATATTTGGAAGCTGTACAATAAGCTTGGAGTCAGGTGCGGGGGCAAGGGGTGGGGGGAGATTTGGAGCTTGGGCTGCTAGGGTCACATGGATGAACCACCTCCAGAATAAGTCACAAAAAGACAAGGCTCAAAGGACAGGTCAAGGTGCCACTGGAGAACCTCAATAAACAACCCTGTGCCAGAAGACAGAAGCAAATATATAAAACTTAAAGAAAATGGTGGGTCAAAAGCCCAAAAGCTATTAGAAATAAAATTATGGCCAACATCTATCTACGATAAAAACTCTCAGAAAGTGGGCATAGAGGGAGCATACCTCAACATATTAAAGGCCATATCTGACAAAACCCACAGCTAACATCATACTCAGTGGTGAAAGATCCTCTAAGATCAGGGATAAGACAAGGATGCCTACTCTCACCACTGTTATTCAACATAGTTTTGGAAGTCCTAGCCACAGCAATCAGAGAAGAAAGGGAATTAAAAGGGATCCAAATTGGAAAAGAAGAAGTAAAACTGTCACTGTTTGCAGATGGCATGATACTATACATAGAAATCCTAAAGACACTACCAGAAAACTACCAGAGCTCAACAATGAATTCAGTAGTTGCAGGATACAAAATTAATATACAGAAATCTTTTGTATTTCTATACACTAACAATGAAATAACATAAAAAGAAATTAAGGAAACATTCCCATTTACTATCACATCAAAAAGACTAAAATACCTAAGAATAAACCTACCTAGGTAGGCAAAAGACCTGTACTCCAAAAACTATAAGACATTGATGAGCCAGAAAGAGAAAGAAAAATACCATATGATATCACTCATATGTGGAATCTAAAAAAAGGAAAAAGAAGACACTAATGAACTCATCTACAAAACAGAAACAGACTCACAGACATAGAAAACACTCTTATAGTTAAATGGGGAAAGGAGGAGGGAAGAGATAAATTGGGAGTTCGAGAGTTGTAAATATTAACTACTATAAATAGAAAAAAACCAAATTTCTTCTGTATAGCACAGGGAACTATATTCAATATCCAGTAGTAGCCTGTAAGAAAAATAATATGAAAATGAATATATGTATGTATATGTATGATTGAAACATTATGCTTGTACACCAGAAATTGACACATTGTAACTAACTATACTTCAATTTTTTTTTAAGTAGATCATCACCAAAAAAAAAAAGACATTGCTGAAAGAAACTGAAGATGACACAGACAGATGGAAACACATACCATATTTTTGGATTGGAAGAATCAATATTGTTCAAATGGCCGTAATACCCAAGGCAATATACAGATTCAATGCAATCCTTATCAAATTATCTATGACATTTGTCACAGAACCAGAACAAAACATTTTTAAATCAGTTTGGAAACACAAAAGACCCTGACTAGTCTAAACAATCTGGAGAAAGAACAGAGCTGGAGGAATCACACTCCCTGACCTCAGACCATACTACAAAGCTACGCTAATTAAAACAGCATGATACTAGCACAAAACAGACACACAGATCAATGGAACGGATAGAAAGCCCAGAAATAAACCTATACACTTACGGTCAATTAATCTACAACAAAGGAGGTAAGAATATACAATGGAGAAAAGACTCTTCAATAAGTGGTGCTGGGAAAACTGGACAGCTCCATGTAAAAGAATGAAATTAGAGCATTCTCTAACACCATATACAAAAATAAACTCAAAATGTATTAAAGACCTAACTATAAGACCAGATACTCTAAAACTCCTAGAGGAAAACACAGGCAGAACACTCTCTGACATAAATCGCAGCAATATTTTTTTCCAATCCATCTTCTAGAGTAATGGAAATAAAAACAAAAATAAGCAAATAGGACCTAATTCAACTTAAAAGCTTTTGCACAGCAAAGGAAACCATAAGCAAAATGAAAAGACAACCTACAGAATAGGGAGAAAATATTTATAAATGATGAGACTGACAAAGGATTAATTTCCAAAATATACAAACAGCTCATATAGTTTAATATAAAAAAAATCCAATCAAAAAATGGGCAGAAGACCTAAATAGACATTTCTCCAAAGAAGATATACAGATGGCCAACAGGCATATGAAAGGATGCTTAATACCTCTAATTATTAGAGAAATGCAAATCAAAACTACAATGAAGTATTACCTCACACCAGTCAGAATGGCCATCATTAAAAAGTCTATAAATAATAAATGCTGAAGAGGATGTGTAGAAAAAGGAACCCTCCCACACTGTTGGTGGGAATGTAAATTTGTGCAGCCACTATGGAGAACGGTACGGAGGTTTCTTGAAAAACTAAAATTGAATTACCACATGATCCAGCAATCCTACTCCTGGGCATATATCTGGAGAAAATCCTAAATCAAAAAGATAAATGCACCACAATGTTCATAGCAGCACTGTTTACGATAGACAAGATATGGAAGCAAACTAAATGTCCATAGAACAGATGACTGGATAAAGAAATGGAATAATACTCAGCCATAAAAAATGATGAAATAATGCCATTTGCAACAACATGGATGAACCTAGAGATTATCATATTAAGTGAAGTCAGTCAGACAGGGGAAGATAAATATCATATGATATCGCTTATATGTGGAATCTTAAAAAAAAATGATACAAATGAACTTATTTACAAAGCAGAAACAGACTCACAGACATAGAAAACAAACTATGGTTGCCTAAGGGGAAATGGGGGGAGATAAATTAGGAGTTTGGGATCAACATATACACACTAATATGTATAAAATTTTTTAAAAAAAGGAAGAAACAAAAGAAAGAAGGGGTAGGAAGGTAGCTGGGGAGTCCAGACCAGCCAGCAGAAACCAGAAGAGAGCAAGCACGGATGGAACCAGGGGACCGAGGCATGTCTGGGTCTTCATGACAGGCTACCTTCCCTACCTCACAGCTTTATCCTTCATCTTATTTCCTAACAGCTGACTGTCCACTAACCTTACCAACCAGGAACTTACTGACTTTGGTGCCCCCTAGTGTTGGGGAAGACCTGCCCAGAGTTAAGCATTTTATGCTAATACTCCTGTACTCCCTTCTGTCATCCAGCTGACCTTCCCAGGATGAGCTAATAATCTTCCTCTAAAAGGAAGTGTCAGGCTCCTTTTCTCACTCACATTTCTCCCCAGAAACATTCCATCCAGGGTTTACAGCTGCCAGTGACCTGGCAGTGTTGGTGACTTCACATTCTCTCTCCGGGAAATGAAGTGACTTAGCAGTCATTAAGACCAAGATAACAGTGCAAATCATCATTAGCTCTTTGCAGAACAGAGAAATGTCAGGGCTGTTGGGCGTCTGAATGGAGCCGCAGGTCCTGGGGTCAACATGGCAGAAAAAAATGACAGTGTAGAGTTGCAGGCTAGTCCAACAATTATCAAGACCCAAGGAGCAAATCTCAGTAAAGACTTGTTGACTTTGCTCTAACAATAGGAAGGGTGGTGAGCTACACCATGGTTCTTCCTTCCTGATTTCCAGCATACTGACCGACATGCCTGTACTGAGCATTATTACGCACACAGTTGCTACTGTGTTATTATAATGGACATCCGTGGGATTGTTTGCCCAGAATCCCCTCCTCATGGGAACTACCCACCCCACCCCTATCCACATAGCAAATTCCTCTGTGGCTTTGTCTTCCCCAACACATTTCATTAGTTAGGGGTGAGCACACCACCCTCGGTGAGCTAATCAGAGCCCTTCTTTGGAATTCTCCCAACTGGAATAAGAATCAGTCTCTCTTTGATGATGGAAGTTGAAAGATGTAAACTTTGAGAGCCTTTGGTAGCTGCATTTACAACTAAGTGGAGGAATGCTAACTGCAGGAGAGAAGATTAAAATGCAGAAAAAAGCAGAGATTAGGGAGATAAAAAATTCTTGGGAGCATCCACGTCTAGGCACCCAGCTGTTTCTGAGGCCAAGTTGCAGCCATGTTTCCTGTAGTTTGGTTATTAGATTCCATGAGGAAGTAAATTTGTGTGGGGTTTTTTTTTTTACCTAAATTACTTCCAGCTTGAGTTTCCTCTAATTCGTTATAACAGTGGCATGGAAAAGTAGAGCTCTCCAGAATGCCCTCAGAGAACTCCCTACTTTGCTCTCTTAAAGATGGTGCCAGTGGGCAGTGGTGGTCAGGCCCCAGCCCAGGCAGAAAACACCAAGTCCCACATGAGAGGAACAAGAAGCCACCACCTTCTCTATGCTTATCCACACTGCATGCCCCTCTGCTTGCTCCAACATCTATCTAACTGCTCCTTGGCTCAGCCACTCCAGCTGAGGTCTACTTAGTCTGTTTCTCTGGATTCCAACTCACCACATCATTCCTGCCTATTTATTCCCTTTTAGCATGTCTTCAAAGTATTCAATCCCTCCAACCTGCAAGCTAAATTACCTCTACCATTCATCACCAAGGGCGGAGCCTAGTTAAGCACAGTCATTCTGTAAATGTTAAATGATCTGATGCACACTAGAACTGCCACAGGAAGTCAGAAAAGGGAAAAATCAGTGCGGGGTCTTATAAAACAAATGGCCTTGAATATGGAGAGGTAGAAAAGAAAAATTAAGGACAATGAGACAGAAAAGAGTGGACAAGAGGACTGGAGACAATAAATGAACCTGAATGGAGTGAATATTATCAGAATGGGAACAATATTAGGTAAATCTGAGAGATAAAATGGGGTCAAATTAAACAAGGACTTAACAATAAGGCAGAGGAGATTAGACTTAATATGCAGGCAGATATCATAGTAGGTTTTTCGTTAGATAAAGAAGGAAAATAGTATTTTAGCTATGTATTTGTCACAGAGAATGAGGAGAATCTCCTTGGCTTACAAAGAAGATAAAAGGGGATAATGCTTATTCTCTCTACCGAAAGCATTTTTCATTTTCCTAAAGGATTCATCATTGGTTATTTTGAGACTTTTTGGTGTTGGGATACTATTCAATACAAAAATTTTAAAAGTACAGACAAGCAAAATAAAAAATGAAAGTCTCCCAAAACTTCATGTACAAAATAAGCATTGACATATTTATATATACCCTCCCAAAATGATTTATAATATATATACATTAATTGAAAATTGATTTATGTTATGTAAATATGGCTCTTCTCACTTGGCAATATAATTTCCATCGGTTGTTTCTGAGCGGCAAATTCCTCTATTATATTTTAAAATATTTGATTCAAAAAAATGAAATTTATAGGTACCTTTTTCATTCCATAGCTCAGATAAGCATTTTCTTAAATTTGTTTTATAGAACATTTAGAGCTACAAGATATTCTGCCCCAAATAAGGGGGTTATGTTTAGGAAAGGCTTTATCCCTTGTGGAAATTAAAAGTTCTCAAGAGTCCTACAATGAATTGATCAAAGCTAAATGAAGTTTGCTCCAGGAAATACCTTCTCAATGAAAATTCATCAATATTGGTATAATTCCAATTGAAAGTAATGTACTCGGAGAGTTCAAAACACAGTTCTGGTCAAAATATCCTTCACCCAAGGAAATCACTTTAAAAAGGCCCACTTTGTGTGACCATGGTGGTCGTCCCATTACTCAATGAGGCCAGCAGTGGCCATAGGGTCACCTCACAAGAACATAGATACCAGAATTCAAGCATCTGCTTGAGGTTGGAATTATTTCAACCATGAGACTCCATGAATTTTGAGAGCATTTAAAAACCCTCCTTCAGATCCAGTCACTCATTTGTCAGCCTCAAGCAAGCCATTTTCCTCTCCAAGTCTCAGTTTCATCATCTGTGAAATGAAGGATCTTTGTGTGAAACCAGCACTGGCGTCCAACTGTGGATCACAATCTGGATCCCCCTGGGGTCCCTTTCAACAATAACATACTCACACCCCCTGATCTCCTAACTTACAAAGCCTCACTGAGGACCTGTGTTCTTTCTCTCTGTTGAGGAAGAAATGGTCAAAGCAAACAATATCATCAAGAGTTGCTCACATGTTCACACAGAGCACACACCAAACAGCTGGAAAACAAAGAAAGTAGGTGAAAGGTGAAGTTGTTTTGCTGAATGGGTGTGAGAGGTTGGCGTACAAATCCACAGGGAGGATGAGAGCTTCACTAAAGCTAACACTTGCTCTGAAAAATCTTCACAGAACTTCCATCCCAGCAGCCCATCTCCCGCCCCCCAGCTGGTTTCTTCCGAAAGGCCTAGAGGCAAGAATAGTTTAGCTTTTCTCTCTCTCTTTTTTTTCAGGAAAACAAATAGAAGTTTTTTTTTTTTTAATTTTTTTTTTAAGAGATTGAGCCTCAATCAGAAAGAGATCTTCTTTCCTCCTTAGGAAAAAACCTCCAGCTGTTTCAATGCAGCCCCAGGGCCCCACACAATTTGGTTTCTCTGAACCCTGGGAGGGGTCTTGTTGTTTTTTGTGCTCCTCAAGAGTCCGAGGAAACCAGTTCTGTGCTCCTCTGTCCTGCTGGTGTTGAACAAGAATGCTGGAAGTTCAAGGAGATTTTATCTGAGACACTATGCAATGTGGAATAAAATAGCTTTGAGTGACGGTTCTTTCTTGAAGTAAACTTCCACCTATTGTCCAAGCAATATCACAAAGACCAACAAAACCTGAATCTAATTAAAAGTCTAAGAAAGGCACTGAGCTGGTTCTCTGGCTGAACCCAACACCCCTGAGGACGCTCAGGGCCCTGAAACCCTCAGGGCTCCTCGCTGGCTGCAGAACCAAGCCCATTGCTCATGCTTGAATGAACTCTATAAATTCAACCAAGCAGTCTAATATTCTTGGTGTAATGCCTGAGGTCTAGTGTTCCTTTGGTCCTGTGTCTCCTTCTATAGAGGCTTGTCTCTTGACCCTACTGCAAGGTTGGCTGGTTCCATCACTATAATACCCTTATGTCCACTATGGAGAGAACCTATCGTTTGAGTACTCCTTACAGTGCCTAAGGCAGGGACTGTGTCCCCAAAGCCTCAGGAACGACTTGAAGGACTGTTCTTGTAGCTTCTGGCTAATTAACACTTGTAGCTTTAGCAGAATTTTGTCTAAGACCTCACCTGGTGTAGGCTTTGTAAAGAAGGGGATGTACAGTCCCCACTCACCTTTAACTATCAGAGTTATGAAGCCCAACTCATCCTGATTTGCCCATGTCCCGAGAAACCCCACAAGGTTAGACAAACCAGGGCGTTGGTCCCTACGTGTATCTACCAGAAGAATTTACCAATTGCTAAATGCCAAGTTAGCTTAAGTCAGTGCAAAATATCCTGGTTCCCTTAAAATAGTTTCTACAAGCTTAACTCCAAAAAAAAAAAAAAGAAAGGAAAGCAATGAGATTTAGCGCCTTGCTACTCAAAGTGTGGTCCACAGACCAACAGCATCTCTATTCCCAGGAGCTTGTTAGAAATGCAGTCTCAGGCCCCACCTCAAACCTATGAATTAAGATCTGCAATTTAGCAAGGCCTCCAAGTGAGACCTTGCACAAGGGCTCCATGCACCTTAAAGTCTGAGGTGCACTGGCTTAAAGGTAGGTATAGAGGGTGACTTTTAGCTCCATCTGGAAGTCAGGAGGAGTGAGTCGGCAGAGGCAGGGAAGAGACGGCACCAGAAAACAAGGGCACAAAGACACAGAATACGGCAATGTGTTCATTCACCAGGAGTCATTTGTTGTTCCTGGGGGTGAGGGGGGGGAAAGAAAAGGCAGTCTGGGGAGAGACTGTGGAAGCCCTTGAACATCAGATTGAGTATCTTCCCTCCTCTCTCTTCTCTCAAGGTTCAGTCAGCTACTAAATTCTGTTTTATTTTCTGAAAGCTAGAGACCCTCCCTTCCCCTGGCCTAGTCTGGCAGCAGCTAGATTCCTACAGCGCTAGCTGAGAAGGGAGGCAGCAGGCCCAGGAAGACCCTCCCCACGGGCTGCATTCAGACTTGAGCTCTTCTCTCTGAAGACCTCTGAAGAGTTAGAGTCCCTTGTCTCTGGCTTGGGGAACTACTCTGACGGGGGAAGGCAGAGCCAGCAGATAAAGGGATGCAGATGAAGGATCTCTATTTCTAAATGAAAAGCTAGAAAAATGAGAAGTCTTGAGCAATTCTCTCTGAGGTATAATATGGAGTACTGGTTACTTAACCACTTTGTGCCTTGGTTTCCTAAACCATACCTTGGGATAACCCTTGTAATAACCTCATAAATTGGAAGGATTTGGTGAATTAAATCATGCAAAGCTCTTAAAAGTGCCCCTAGATCCTACCAGGACCTCCCTAGACAGTACTACCTTGAATTTAACAATTGCCTCTGTCATAATGCATGAGTTGGAGACACAACTTGCTGAGTGGGAAGCTGGGGTGTGGCAGTCAGCCTGCAATTCGGCCCAAGGGGCCTTCTTCAGAGAGGTTGGCATTTGCAAGTACGTTATCCTTTGCTACCTAACATGATCACCAAATGTGGAACTCCAGTCAAACACAGGGTGAACTGAGACTTACTGTGTGCATGAGTCAGGGGAAGATCAGAGAAGCAGAGCCACAGTGAATGATATAGAGTAGGATTTACTGCAGCGGTTAGACCAAAGCTACCACACTGTATATTCCTAGCAAGGCTGATCAATATTGAGAACTTCACCAAAAAACTCTTAGTCCATACACTGAAGCCCAGGAGGCCTCTCTGGGAAGCCCCTCCTTTATGCCCTCCCTCTTGGGGTACACCACACCACCCTTTGTACACATCTGTAACAGAACCTGTGTCACTTGTGCTCCAGCTCCTCCCTGGACTCTGTAAGCCCCTTCATGCCAGAAACTCTGTTTCATCTCTTTTTATTTTCAGTCCCTGGCATGTGTTGGGTCAAATCATTCGAAATCACTGCTATTTTATCATCTTTGGTCCAAAAAAAAAAAACACAGTTTCATAAATTTCAGGGTATTTGGAGGCACTGGGCAAATGTTTGCTAAATAAGCGAACACAAGACCATCAAGTACCCACAAATTCTAGCTAAGCATCAAAGAAAGAAAATTCTTTGTGTCTTTGTGTGGCCTCAGGCTCCTTATTACATACTCAATTATCTTTATACTCCTAAATGTGGAGGTACCAATGTGTGAACCCCAATGTGCCAAACACACAGGTTTTGTACTACTTTCAGGTTTCTGGAGCCTGGCAATGTCTCCACCCAGAAGATAAGTGATTCCCCAAGGGGTCAAATACACAGTTTTCTGTACCGTTTCAGTGTTTTTGGAGGCTGGCAGTATCTCCACACAGCTGATAAGTGGCAGACTCTGAGATAGATGAGATTAACTTCTGAGATGGCAAGTGTCCAAGACGGCTCAGGAAGCAGCTGCTGAACTCTGCTTGATTTTCAGTCCCAGCATCGCGGGATGGCAAGGAGCCTCAGAGGTCACGGATCTCAACCATACATCACTCGGAACTGAAAATCAGCAAATGCAAAATAACTGTTTTAAAAATCTGGACATGTCAGTGAAAGGGAGTTTAAAAAAATAAAGGGAAAGGAAGAAAAGAAGATCGCTGATACAAACTCTTTAGCACTAGGCAGTAGCACAAATGCAGCCCTTGGCTTCACTTTACCCATCTATATGAGGTCTAAAATTGTGAGGTGTGTCCGGCCCCACCAATTGAAGCTGCAGAGGGGCTGAGTTGGTGGGTCAGGTAGAGGCTGTTCTGAACCTTCAAAAAGGACAAAGCTCCAGAGGAATGTTACCCATGCAGACATGCTCCTGCCTGGGCCCAACCCTGAAATTCCCTGCATTCTGGCCCTCTTCTCCTTCCCACTTCCTGCTCCTTGGTCCCCAGCTCCCCTGACCACCACTGCCCTCTGCCCTTGGTTACCTGAAGACCTGACTCTCTACCTCTACACCCCCTCTACCCTGGTCCTGCCTCTCAGCCCTTCCCTGGTTATGAGGACAGGGAAAGTGAGTTAAGAGGAGCTGGTTACCTTATACAGGCTATATCACTTCAAATACACAAATGCTAAGAGGCAAGGATTATTAGCCTCCTTTTAAACTGAAGAGAAGTTAGGTAATCTGCCAAAAGCCACAGAGTCAATAAAGGATGAAAGAGGAATCAAACTCCTGGTGTATCAGACTCCAAAGCCATATTCTTTCCAATATGCCACACTGCCCCTCTTTCCATGCTTCCTTTTCACCTTCCCTGGAGTCTCATATGCATGTTCCCCACCTGTGATATTCATTCTGGCTCCTTCTTCAACCTACAGTTCATCTTTTAAACTCCAGCAACTGCTCCCATTCAGACTTTGGCCAACTCACAATATCTTCTGAGATTTAAGAGCTTCCCACCATTTGTAACCCACAAATGAAATGAGGGCACACCTGACCACACCTCACCTGCCTTCCATGAGTTTCCCACTGCTACAGGAAGGGTCCAAATATCTCATCATGGTGTAAATGGCATTCACAATGTGGCCTTTACTGGTCCCTCTGGCCTCACCTCTCACCTGGCCCTTCTATCTTCTCCTTTTTCCACCAGATTTCAACTACACTAAACCTCTTTCCCAAACAAGCTTATTCTAAGATTAAGTAGCCAACAGGTTGGCCTACAGTACTTAATATAATAAGATGGAGAGTTTTTAATTATCTTGGTATCTGGTACTAGAATTTCTCTTTGGGCAGAACCACCTTTATCGGAAGAATTTCTTGATAACCCCTATTGGGCAGTTGAGGTCCTAGGGTCCCAAGTACAGGTAGTTCGCAGGTTAGGCTCTTCAGAAGTAGATGCTGAGACAGAGTTTGGGGTGCAAGATGTTTATTAAGACAACCAGATGCACATCAACCGATAAATGAGTAAACAAAATGTAGTGGATCTATACAATACATCCTAGAATATTTATTCACCAGTAAAAAGGAATGAAGTACAGATATATGCAACAACATGGATAAACCATCATTATGCTAAGTGAAAGAGGCCAGTCACAAGAGGCCACATATTGTATGATTCTATTTATATGAAAGATCCAGAATAGGCAAATCTTTAGAGGCAGAAAGTGCATTAACAGTTGCCAGAAGTTGTGGGAGCGGGTAATGGGGAGTGACTGCTAACAGGTATGGAATTTCTTTTTGGTCTCATGAAAATGTTCTGGAATTAAATAGTGATGATATCTGCACAACTTTGTGAATTTACTAAAAGCCACTTTTAAAGCGTGGGTTTTATGATGTGTAAATTATATCTCAATAAAGTTAAAAAAATTAAGGTTGTTAAGGATCAATATCTGTAAAAGGAAGGAGGAAGAAGGAGGACTGGGCAGAGGAAGAACCTGACCTGTGATGCAGGCCCAACAGCTTTAAAGTTTGCAGGACAAGAGAGCATGTCTTTTTTCCTTCTCTACATGGACTTGTTAACAGACATCCATATTGAGGTGTAATTTATGAATTAGGGTCAACATTACGCTTAAAACCTGTGAACAATGATGAACAAGAGAAGTGATGAAAGAAAAAATAAGAGGAACTCTACTACCAAAATCAAGTTGGACTTAGTATCAGGTGTTTGGCGTACTAGCTTTTCATAAAAAGCACACCTGGAAAAGCTGCAAGAAAGCCTCTGTTTCACATATCGCTTCTGATTAAGATAAGAACAATGGGGAAACCAGCAGGGAAAAATGTAAACTCAGATATCTAATAATAAAAACTTACTTTTACAAAGATGCTTTTCATACATCATCTCACTTAGTCCTCTCAACAACTCCCTCAAGTAGGAAGATCAGAATTGTTATTATAATCATTATTTATAATTGAGTCAACTGACGGAGTTTAAGTGATTGGTTCAAGTTTACATAGCAACAAAGCAATGGCGTCAGGATTTCACACAGAGCTAGTGACTCCAAAGATAATACTCTTTCTGTGACTGTACCATGCTGAAGCACAACTACCACCACCTCTTGACCCTCCGTGCCCAGAGAGGCAACCACAAGTGAACGGAGAGAGACCCGCCCAGGAGTTCCAATGCTTTTCCCATAAGGCAAAAGCCATTTGAGGATTAACATCTCAGAGGAAGTTTTTCAGTAATTAGCATAGCTTTCAGCCATCAAATAGAATGAAGAATTCACTTGTATGTGGTCTCAAAAAAGTTAAACAGTAAAACTCCAGACAGGCAACCAGTGACCGTTTTTAACTCCAGTGTGGCAGCAAGAGGAATTCTGGATGGCAAGATAGAAGAAGAAAATATTGAATAAAGGGTTTCCACAGAATAGAGGAGCATTCAGCCCAGGAGTTTTCCTTCCCAACAAAAGTCACTACAGCAACAGTGAGAAATCAAAGGCAGTCATGGGCAGTGATGGTGGACTGGGGAAAAGTGATACATGCAGCATTGATGTGGATTGTGCAGTTGGCAATGAAGACGACACCAGATTCCTTGGACAAAAATATAAATATAAATATATATATATATATAAATATATATATATATATTTATATATATATATATTTGAGAAACTGTCTCAACCAAGTTAAATGTATTTCTTTACTCCAGGATTTCCCAAGAGGAAAAGAGTTTACACAGCAATTTAAGAAATGGTGAATTCAAGCAATAGCATACATTTGATGTCATTTATAACAACTGCAGAGAGAAATGGACCATTCTGAACAACTAGTTCAGGTGTGACAAGTACATGGCTTGTTTGCTTTAATTTCTCCCTCCTGCCCCCATGGCAAGCATGACTAATTAGTCATTGCACTCTGCCACTGATTCCAGATATAGTTCCATAATCTTTAAAACAATACTCCAAGAAGCCACTGCTAGTTAATCATAAATGAATTATCAGCTTTGACAAAAAAAAAAGTCAGACACAAACTTGCATTGGATGAAGAAACAGACTACATATTCCTCAAGGTGCAACAGATGACCAGGGTCCAGACCAGGAAGACCTTCTAGCTAACTCCCACAGGATGAGTTAAGATTCCAGGGACCAGATCCCATTTGTCGTTGTACCCTCAGCACCTAGTATGGTGCCTGACATGGTAGATGCTATACATGTTTGGTGAATTAATGAGTTAACACCAAAATCACATGGTAATGGAGATTTTACATAGTTTATAGTAACTATAGATGTCTACAAGCCATTAGAAAAAAATGTATATAATTGTTCCCTATTATGGGTCCAGTTTCTTTCTCTGCTCTTCTTTCTGCTAACCATATAAGGACCTTAATAAAGAACTTCATCCAGTATGGTTTAAAGAAGTATCAGGACCACAAAGACTGTAACACCAAGAGACCTTGGTTTGAATTTTGAATCTACATTTACTTGCTATATAACATTCAAAATACTACTTGACCTCTCCAAGCTTCAGTGCCTTTAATTGTAAAAAGAGAATAATAATATCTACCTTGTAGTGTTGTTATGAGAATTAGGGATTTATTATGCAAAGCACCTAATACAGTTCCTGGTTCTTTTTCTATATATGCCTCTCCTTGTTTCCAAAAGGATGTAAAGTGGCTTAGAAAGTTACCTACCACGAAGTAAATAAGTTTAAAATAAAGAGGCAAAAGTTTCAGATCAAGGGAAAACAAATATAGTAAAAAACAGAGTTTGAAAGTCAAACCTGATCCAAAATTAAAATAAATACAAAAACAGGGAAAGGGCATAGCTCAGTGGTAGAGTGCAAGCTTAGTGTGCACAAGGTCCTGGGTTCAATCCCCAGTACCTCTGTTGCAGGAAAAATGTGTTTACAGCTCAATGTTAAAGCTCAGTGTTACAGCTCGGTGTGACAGCTCAGTTGTGACAGCAACCTGGATCCAGGCAAGAGACCAAGCAGCACTCGGAGAGTTGGAGAACTCAGATTTATTACACCAGCAGGCCCAGAAGAGTTAACACTCCAAGCTCTGGACTCCATCTGCAGGTTTACACAGGCTTTTATAGGCTGCCAGTTTACACTTTGCAATATCATATGTAAATAAGGTATAACAAAAGTTGACTTAATTAGGAACAAGCTTTGTAGAAATGGACCAATCATGAGGGAGAGAAATAACCAATCAGGAGTGAGGGAAATGGACCAATCAGGAGTGAAGGAAATAACCAGCCAGGAGTGAGCTCGGGAACAAATAGAATTTTAGGGGTAAGTAAACCGGTTCAGAGGCAAAAAGTGAGATAGAGCCTCTGGGCCAGGGAACTGGATGGTGCTGGTAGGAGAGTAGTGGCCCTGCCTGGGGGTCCTGCCGGTCTTTTTATGGGGCTTCCCACCTCATCTCCATTAAAAAATAGTAAACAAACAAACCTAATTGCCTCCTAAATAAATAAATAAGCAAGCAGAAAGAAAATACTCACACTGGGCGAGACTTTTCAGACCTTCTCCCAAACACAGGAAGCCCACCCCTCTCCCATGTTCCCCTATCACCTTGCGCCTACGTGTTTTCTGACACATTATCACGTTGCACGGCCCTGATTTATGCTTTGCTCCCCTAAGAATCTCACTCCCAGACAAGCTCTTAACTCTTCCAAGGCAAGGTTCTATTTCTTTCATTCTTGTACCCTCAGCAAATAGTGCAGTCCCTGATATGTGGCAACTATCCAGTACATGGGGAAGTGAAAGTAGGAAAAGAGAAGAAGGGGGGCAGACCAGCCTACTTTGTGGTATTAGCATCCTAGAAAGGGGAATCAACTGAGGTCCTCACCAAAAAAAACGGGAATTTGAAGAGGAAGTGAGGAGAGAGGAAAATACAGCAACCGTTGCAGAAAAGGTATACCGAACCCAGCTAAGTCGAAGGGGTAAAAAGGGTACTGTGGGCCAGTGCTAATTGGGGGGAATGAGGAAGGTGAACCCCCAACCAGGTAAGAGGTGAGAGCTGAGGCTGGCCCTGGACGGGCAGGAAATGGAGCACAAGGATGAGACCCAGAAGGCAGTCTCAACCACAGGAGATTCAGCTGAAGACTCCTCGCCCCCTTAAAAACTGAAAATGCAGCAGAGGCATGTGAAAGATTGACACTGGAAACTCTCAACTTGTATATGCCGACCACACATTTGGTCTATCGCTTCCTGTTCATTTAAACCCTTTGCATACACTCATGAAGGGATATAAAAGGCTTGGGTCAGGGATGTATTCTCCCCAGCACAAAACACCCCAGATTCTATAAGCAGAGAAACTATTCCACTGGTCCACTCCAGTCAGACCACACCCACCCCTGCAAAACTGGGCTTCTGTGGATAACTGTACATATCCTTATACTATGGTCCACAGGAATATTTCATTCTTTAATTGTGTTAGTCACCAAAACTGCAAAGACTCAGTAGTCCTAATTTTAGGTATCCGCACCAGAATAGGTAAAAAAGAAGTGAAACAATGTCTGCAATTTGCTTCAAAATAGTAACAAAATAATATGTAAAATAAGCAGCTTGGATTGTCCAAAGGGTAGCCTTTAGGAAGAGAATGTGATTTATGTTAAGGATGCTTCCCCCTAAAAGGCAAGCCAGTTAAATGAAAAAGTAAAATCCTGGGTAAGTATAGGAAGTATTTGCAGAAGAAATTTTATTTCATTGCGTCGGCCCTAACTGGCATTAGCAAACACCGCCAAGTAATCAAAGAGGTCATTAGGAAGGAACTAGAAACACCTTCCAAAGTTATGTGAAAAGATCGGGCATCTTAATTATACTCTGCCACCTAGTGACAAAGGGAATTTAACATACTTGCTTAGCCAGGCTCCGAGAGCAGAGAGGCTGCCCTCCGCCACCTGGACGCCAGAGCGGGGTGTCCCACAGGCGTGTGGTGCACGGTGTCCTCTCCACTTCAGCTCCACAGCTCCAGACACAGGCAGCAGCCGACACCGGCAGCAGCCAAGCGAGCTGTTCGCGTGCGGCCGACAGACTTCACACGGAGCCAGAAGGCCCATCCTCTGCCATTCAACACGGCCCGCTGGCCCCTTCGCGACCTCTTGACAGTTGCTAAGGGCTTCAAGGGGAAACAACAGCAGGACTGAAAAGGCGTCCTGAACTTGGGCATTTTCCCCCTTAAGTTCCACCGTGAGGAAGGAGAAGGAAAAGGAAACACTATTATCTCCTTCCCACGAACTGGGATAACTTTCGCTCACAAGTCTTTGCACTTAACACAAGATGGTGGACACAAATACTCCTATTAATTCCCAAGTAGAAGCTAAAGTATATGTTTTAAAAGTGCATTCAGGTCCAACTGCGCACGGCCTGTGAGAAGTATCTCGTCCAGTGAGCCTCCTCCCACTGAAGCGGTTCCCCATAATGCACTGCGAGGCAAGAAGCCGGGTTGGGATGCAGCCAGGGCCGGAACTAAAACTGTGACCGCTCTGGCTGGCACTCGGGATCATAGAGTTTCTATGCGAGCCGTTTCAGTCCATTTGCGGAAGACCATTGGTGTTACAGCCCTAGCATTTAATAAGGAGCTTGAACCCGTACAGAAACTTTCTGTGGACAAGATTAGGGAATATAAATCTAAGCAGCCGGCATCTTGAGGACCTTATATTGGCCCAGAGGATCAGCAAAAGCTGGAGAGGGAGCATTTTTAAGCTTAAACACATGTTTAAGGTAAAGGAGACACGAATACTTTGCCTAGCTTCATATTTGAAGACTTCAAGTTTGAAAGCATTAGGAACTATTGCTATAGGTGAGTATCAAATATACGTTTGAGCGTCCTAGTGTACAAAGTAAAATCAGGAAAAACAAAAAGTAAGCATAATTAGTTCCTCAATGGGAAGCCAAGCATTTAAAAATTTTTTTCCTGTGGGACCTTAAGAATGAAGTACGTAATGACCCAATAGAAAATGTTCTCAGTGTCTTCTTTTTGTACCAAATGTTGCAGCAAACAGAATTTGGTTATGTCATAAATTAATAAAGGCTGAGGGTTTAGCGTCAAAATAAAGGCAGTTCTAACATGGGGCTAAGCTGATAGTCTAAGTCAGAGGTCAGCAAACTTTGTGACCTGCCTTGTAGATGTTTATCATTTTACAGCCATGCTCATTCATTTACATATTATCTATGAATGCTTTTACACTATAATGGCAGAGATAAGTAGTTTTAACAGATACCATTTGGTTCGCAAAGCCTAAAATATTTACTATCTGCCTTTTACAGAAAAAGTTTGCCAACCCGTGCTCTATTTGATTAACCTGGGAAGAACATAGTTTTCAGTCTTCCCAAGAACATCACTTCTCCCAGCCTACTTCTGTTAGGAATTGTACAGGATTGAAGATTGTACAGGAATGAAGGTGTAAGAATTCACTCGAGGAGGGAGGATATAGCTCCCCCCTATAGAGTGAGTGCTTAGCATGCACAAAGTCGTGGATTTAATCCCAAGTACCAATCCCCAGTGCCTCCATTTTAAAAAAAAAGAGAGAGATAACATTTTAAATAAATTAACCTAATTACCTACCCCCCCAAAAAAAACCCAAACGAAGAATTCATTTTGGGGGGTTAGTGGTTGATAAACATGCATGCAAAAAAAAAAAAAAACCACTTGTTATGTTTGCCAATTTTCATGGTATAAATCACAGTTCCTCAACCTCAGCACTATTGACATTTGGGGCTGAATAATTCTTTGTTATGGGGGACTGTCTTTTGCATTGTAGGATAATGAACAGCATCCCTGGCTTTGACCCACTAGATATCAGTAGCAACCCCTAGCTGTGACAACAAAATATGTCTCTAGAGATTGCCAAATGTTCCCTAGGGAGCAAAACACCCTCACTAAGAACCACTGGTGTAAATCTCGTCCTTTGACTAATTTCAAGCCAACAACTTGATATCACTGACCATGAATGTGGGAAGAGATGTGTGCAGTCTGACAAACCAGAGAGAACCATCCCCAGCAAACCACTGCGTGAAAACATACTTGCACAAGTAGTAATGTCCTTGCTCTATTTTAACAATTGAGTTACCTAGCCAAGATCTCCATCTGAATCAAAAATTACCCCTTTCCCACAGAGATGAATCTACTGGCAAAACTGTTTTCTTCTTCAAGAAGTGGCCTGGATCTCTCCCCATAAAGTTATGTCCCACAAAGCATAGTTGAGATTATTTTGAAATAGAAAATATCCAAAGCAGATGTTAACAGTCATCCCAATGGTTATTAAAAACTCTCAATAATGTATCAGTGAACCATGTGACTTTCCAGTGGATTTGACAAAATGAATTAGCCTCAAGAAAACTGAGTGGCTGAACTTGTTGTATGGACTTGAGTTCAGTTTTATTGTGTTGTTATTTTTGTTTTGTTATTTATTTAAATCAATTTTGGGAAATATCTGCTAATGGTAATGACGTTAGTTTTGGCATACTTTGCATCGAAAGCACAGCCAGTGGTTAGGTACTCAGAACCACTTACTGAGGCCACTCTTTGCCATGACATTAAAGCCATTATTATTAGCCCCCAGGAGGGCGCTTTCCCTATTGTTCTGCAGGGGCAGACATCCATACTTATCTACAGTTTGAGATCATTAGGATATAAGGCTACTTCTATCCATTCTGAATTCTTTAGAAGTATTAAAAAGCGGATTTTTAAAAGTCATCAGCAATGTAGTGTCTGCATTAAGCTCATGATACTTAGAGTGACAGATGAATGGAAGGTCAATAATGTTATTCTTGCCAGATTTCTGCACGAGCTCACTCTGCACAATGATCAGTATTACCACCTTTGCTATTTCCTTTCCCCTTCCTAGCTGTGGTCTCTCTGGGTTCCCTGGATAATTAAAAAGACCAAAGACAGTTTGGCTCACAGAATCACAAGAATTTTGTCAACTTTGTGATAGCCTCTGGTACCACGTGATTGACAATGTAACTGATCAAACCCATCTCTATGTTCAAGATGCACGTGCATGCATACACACACATACACACACACTGAACTATCTACATGTTTGAACTTAACCTCCAGTTCGTAGCTACTATTTTTGAGGGTCTCATCTAATTATTTCACCTTCTTGTGGGATCTTGCCATCTTGTGACATACTGTTAACACCTGCTCACAAGCATCAAAAAGTACCCAGGTGGATCTAGGTGCTCGCAGCATGTCATCAAGATATGACTTAAGTATGCATGTCTTCTCCTACAGCACACAACAATACAAAAGATAAATACCAAAATTATCAAATTTGGGGAAATTGAAGAATCCCAATTTGAATTAGACAGTAGAACTGTAAAAAATAGAGAAATTCTAACTCTAAGGTGACCTTATACAGTGACTTTATATACATATATAAGATATAAGAGCTATAAATGCACCGTAGATTAGGATATGATTGCACATCTGCCCCTTAAGCTGGGTGAGTACAACTCACATCAAATCCATTGGTAATCTCCTTTGCATAGCTTACCTCCAACAAAGAGTATAGTAAATATGCCTAAAGCCCATTTGCTCTGCATATAAAATTCTATCCTGGAACCCAACAAGAACTTTTTTTAAAAGGAGGCTAGCAGAAAGACCGAAGGAAATACAGCAAATCTCCACAAGTAAAAATGGAATTTTTGAGGGCTAGAAGGTTTCCTTTATAAAAAAATCAAGGGGCTTCTGTTTTGATTGTACCTAGATTGAATTGTACTTGAGGAGTTAATGAAAAATGTCTAAGAAGGATCAGAGGTCACCAACAATAACAGACTTTGAAAAAATACAGCAAAATAAGACCTTTATCTAGGGCTTGAAGATGGATTTGAGAGGAATAATTAGCAGACACTACCAAAAATGTAACACAGGATCTACAAAATCTGAGGCGTAATTGTGAGAAATAATTCTTCTAGACATCAGTTGAAATCTTTGCTTCCACTGTCCCCATAATTATATTCATTATAGATTCTCAAGTCCAAACTTAAAGTCTTCAGAATTTATAATATTCAATTGTTTGAATGATTGTATCAATCAGGATAGGACAGGTTTCATGGAGATAACCCCAAAATTTCAGTGACTTCACAAATATTTATTTCTTCAACCATATGGACCAGAAGTGGGTTGGTAGGGGGTCTCAGCCCATCATAAGCACTTAGATTATAGAAGTTTCAGCTCAATGTGGTGTTTCCACCATCTCCAGACTAGCAGGAAGGGAATGTGCAAATTGCATACAACCTCTTGAAGATTCTGTCAACTATCACGTGTCCTTTCCACTTGTCTTCTAGTCATCAAAACAAATCACATGGCTACATCCAATGTCAAGGGGAGGGATGACTGAAAGGGGAACTAGAATAACAGTAAGCAGCCCTAATGACAACCACAGTGACAAGATGTATTTTAAGATATAAATGTAACGACTCTTTGAGTCACCTCCTACTTCTTCCCCCTTCAGCTACATAGAATTCTTTTTTTTGTGGGAGTCAGACACAGAGACTTTAGATCCCATAAATCCTCATAAACTTCACCAGAAGAACAATTCAAATTAAGCCTCAGTTAAATGTTCTAGGAAATCCAACACTGAAGGGGAGTGTATTACTCATGATTTTTTGGACTCCACGAGGTAGAAATCTAAGTCAAGCTAGCATGGGCAAAAACATTGTAACCAAATTCACAAAAAGCTAAGGCTTACCAGGCCTCAAAGTGAGACTGGATTTCAGGACAGAAATACAGTCAGTCCTCCTTGTCTCTGTTTTTCATCCCTGAAGCTCTCTGCTTTGTCAGCATCTCTTTCTCAACCTGGCTTCCTCAAACTGGGAAAAGGAGGGGAGATATGACCTAGGGAGCTCTAGCCTTATAATCCAAAAGGATCTTAGGACTCTTCCTCACCATCTCTACTTAGAAAGATCCTAGGGAAACCATGAAGGTGCGACACAACCAGGTTTGTGATTTTCAAAGATCGCTCTGGCTGGGGGTATATAGCTCAGTGGTAGAGCATTTGACTGCCAAGATCACTTTGGCTGCTGTTGGGAGAATCGGTTGGACAGAAGTTGAAATGGAATTACCACACGACCTTGTTGACCGGTTCCTTAGTGAAATTCTCTCTTCTCTTGCACTCTGTGACACAGAAACATTATGGGTCTCTGATGGAGGCTAAAAAGCCCTTTAGGTTCATTTCCGCCTTTACCACAGATCATCCCTTGGATTCTTCATGAACTACAAACACTGGGGCTGGTAATCCAGAATATTACTGTTCTGAGCCTAAGGCTGGAACTCAAGTGGAAAATTTTCACAGACTGATCCTGGAGTATTTCTCCTTTCCATACTTAAATCCAAACCTTATAGTTACAACTTACTTCTCTGGGGAGCCTGCTGTTACTACTCAGCCCAAGAACGTCACTGCTTCTTTTGTTCATTTATTTAAATAAAAACTTTTCAGCTTCTCCACAGTAGTGCCTCAATTTACTTTTCCAAGCAGTTTTTTCCATTTTTAGTACCCAAATATAGGTGAACACCTTTTCACAAAAAGACCTCAAAAACTTCAGATGTGTACAGAGAAAAATGTAGTACCCACCCCCCCCCCAAGCCTCCCCACTCCCCTCTCCGGAAGTGACCACTCTCACCAGTTTGGCAGGTATCTTTCCAGTCTCTTTTCAAACGACTTATCCTGTATATGTGAGAAAATGTCAAGCCTCTTTCTATAAATGTAACAGGAATCATATAATATGTATTGCTTGGCCAGTTGGCAAATACTCTAACACATATGGTATCATTACTTAACATATGCCTTACCTTACCATTTCAATATGTATAGATCTGCCTCATTCTTTTTAAGGACAAACTAGTACTCGTAAGGTGCATGCAGTATAGTAAGGGTCCACAATCCTTTAAATGCAATTCCAGATTCCAGAACATTCTGAAAACTGAAAGTTTTTGGAAATTTGGCAGGGAACTCATTTGGTGGTAAAACTTGACCTGAACCAACATGAAGCTTTTTAGAGTCTTTGCATAACTTACTTAATGAACATTCATATTTTTATTTCAGAAATAATAACGTGTTTGATTAGGGCATGTTGCCCCAGACCCCACTAGTGATGTTGCATAGTAAACAACAACAATAACAAAAACCCTCTGAATTATGAAACATCTGCCCCAAGAGTTTCAAATAAATGATTGTGACCCTGTAGTTAGGGATTTGGGTGTGTGTGTGTGTGTGTGTGTGTGTGTAATTTCTTAAGAAAAGTTTATGAAATATGTAAAATTTACTACTGCTGCTAATTAACATTTATTGCATGCGTATTATATACCAAACACTCTTCCAGTGCTTTCCCTAAATAATACAATTCTCACAACAATACTATGAAGTATTATTATGATCTCCAATTTACAGATAAGAAAAACTGAGTTTCAGAGAGGCTAAGTAATTTGTACAGTTTCTACAGTGTGTAACTCAAGCAGGCAAAAATGAATCTAAACCAGTTTGGCTCCAGAACCTGTGCATTCAACCCTTGTTATTTTTGCCTTTAAGGCCACTGAGAATAATATAGCAAATACCTAAACAGATCTTAACTTTTTGCCCCATTTGCTTGACATCATTTTAAAATAATTAAATATTACAAATATAATAGAAACTCATGTATTTTTCTTAAATATGGGGGGAGGGTAGGTAACTAGGTTTACTTATTTATTTTTTAATGGAGGAATGAGGATTGAACCCAGGACCTCATGCATGCTAAGCATGTGCTCTACCACTGAGCTATAACCTCCCCCTCAAAACCTTTGTATTCTTATCTAATCCCATTCTCATTCCTTCCAGAGGTAACCACTGTCTTCGAAGGTGTTTATCATTGTATGAGTGTATTTTAATACTTTTACGTAACAATAGATGGCATTGTTTTTCACGTGGTAGGGAGGAGGATGCATCTGAAGAAAAGGACTTCAAATGACTAACATTCTATTTCAAACTGGATAGAGACTGTGTAGTTTTCATTGTCACTCTTTAAACTGCACGTGCATTTGGTATTTTATATATATGATGATGCTTTTAAAAGTTTTAAAGAAAATTAGTATTAATATTAATAATATTATACTATTAAAAATTTTACCCAGTTATTCAACCAAACACCAATCTAGTGTTGCTGTGAAGGTATTTTTTAGATGTGATTACCACCTATAATCAGTTGACTTTATATAAAGGACATTATCCTGTATAATCTAGGTGAGTCTTACCCAATCAATTAAAGAGTCTTAGGAACAGAGCTAAGGTTTCCCCAAGAAAAAAGATCTGTGGGCTTCAGCATCAGTTCTTGTCCCAGAAGTCCCAGGCTGCCCTTCCAGACAGCCTTTTCTGCAAGTCTCAGACTTGTCTAGCTAGCCCTTACAATCATGTAAACCAATTCCTAGCAATAAATCTTTTTACACATTCACATCCTACTGGACAAATAGCCTACAGGTCTATTTCTCTGTTGGAACCATGACTGATACAGAACAGAAAAAATGTAGTTTAGTTTTACATAATATTTGAGTAGTGACCTACAATTTATAAACCATTTACATATACATTATCTCATCCAGTCTTCACCGCAACCAGTACTATGAGTGAGGAGAATAAGGCTCAGAGGGGTGACACAACTTGCTTAAAGTCACACATCTAAGAAGAACCAGTGGCGAGACTCAAATCCACATGATCTGAGTCATGCAATTCTGTCTCAATCACACTACTGCCTTTATTTGTTAAGCATTTTGATGTCCTTAAAGCAGAAAAGGATGTTACCCATGGAGTCTGAGGCAGCAGCTGTATCCCCGGCTGTCGGAAATGCCTCCAACAGGTTTGGCAACAGCTGTCTCAGTTTGACATCTCACTGGGTTCCTGTCAGAGCCCCACCTTGGGGAATGGCAAGTTTAATGAAGAAAAATCCAACCTTCCACCTGAACTCCTAGCTTTGCAAACGCAACTGACACCTGACAGGCTTGGAGGCCCTCTCAGCAGGGAGTGGGGTGACCCCAGCCTCTCAGCTCATAGATTATATGTTTGGCAGCTTTCTCTGCAATTGGCTGGCAGCATTTGTGCCCTTTCCAGATCTTACTTCCTGGTCCCAGTGCTAATTTAGATGCAGTTCAAACAAACACTTACTGAGTATTTCCTATAAGCCTGGCGCTGGGGCTATATAAAGAGATGCGCAACACACCACTCCTGCCTTGGGGGCACTCAAAATCCTACAGAGAAGTCAGAAACTTGGCACAACCAGTATTTCTATGGAGACAATGCCCATTGCCATGGCAAATGGACCCGTTTTGAAAAGAGAAGCTCTAATGAGACTGCTCAAAAAAATTAAATATCGTATGGACTCTTTCCTTTGGCAGGAACAACAAATTCAAATGCCAGCAAGAATCTCAGAAGGGCAAGGGGAATTCAAGAATGAGGGAAGGGGCACTTTGAAATTAGTCATATATTTGGAGTCATATATTTGGAGGATACGATATAGAAGGTGAGATTAGAGGGAAGGAGGTGAAGAGGCTTCACTGTCACGCCAAAATGCTAGGAATACATTCTGAACGAAGCCATAGAAGATTTCTAAACTGGAATGGAATTAGCACGAGGTGATTTAGAGAAATGATGCTAGCACTTAGAGGAACACACTGGTCAGCTGGTCAGAGGGAATACGAGAATGTTCCAAGTGAGAGGTGAGGAGGGCCTGAACCAAGGAGTTGGAAATGGAAACGGGAAGAATAGGAAAGACCACTCGGTAGGGGTAGCTAGTCAGGTCTCAGTCAAAGAGAGGACTAAGATATCTAGTTATGTGACAGGGCACTACAGAAGGTCCAAACTGAGCTAGGGAACCCAGAAGAGGTGGAGAAGGAGAGGTTTTGAGAAGAAGTCACTGAGTTTGGTTTGTGAAGTACATACAACAGCCAAGTGAAGACACTTTGTGGACAGACAGAAAAGTACAGCCCAGAAACATGGAGCAGGCTCACAGATTAAACCATGGGAATGCAGGAGACCCCCCATCCCCCACAGGAAGAGAGCACAGAGAGAAGGAAAGCGAGTGAAGGACAGGACAAGTCCCTCGGGAACCCCAACATTTGAGAGCCAGATCAGGAATCAAAAACAGGAAACTGAGAGCAGTCACAGGAGATAAAAGGAGACTTAGGAGATAGCAAGGGCAGAGAGGGAAGGATGGGCCGGAGCAGCAAATGCTGCACAGAGATCATGGAAGATTAGAGCTAAGGTGGGACCCCTGGATTCCCTCTGGAAACTGAAAGGTTGTTAGGTTTAGAAAATAAACAGATGAAATCAAAAGATGAAATAAGGTTGGCAAAATGCCTATCACTGTTAAAGCTAGGTCATGAGTACATGGACGTTCATTCTAATATCTCTCCTTGTGTATCTTTTTGAAAATTTTTCTATATAAAAAGTTGAAAATCAAAAATAATACATAGGAGGGGAGGGTATAGCTCAAGTGATAGAGCAAATGCTTAGCATGCACGAGGCCCTGGATTCAATCCCCAGTACCTTTATTAAATAAATAATTAAATAAATAAACCTAATTACCTCCAACCGTCACCCAAAAAAATAAATAAATAAACCAATTTTTAAAAAGTTAAAAAAAAACCAATACATAAAAAGAGAATAAAATAACTTGTCATTCTTGGCTTCTAAGAACAGGCTGTCAGTTGAATATTGAGTAGCAAATGGGAAACACAGAAGAGGGGCAGCTGGAATGACCTATTTTGAGCTTTGCTGCCCTGTGATACAGGCCCGGTGCCTATGTCACTCACCCGGTGTCTCTACAGGAAACAGGCAACAGTCAAATTAGGCTAGTTTCCCAAGGGTTTAATAAAGGGAGTATTTATGGGGTAGAGCAGAGTACAAGAAAAGCACAGGAATTCTACGGTAACCCTGGTGCCAGTGGCAGGAGGGTGTTAACCACCCTTGAGCACATGATCACGGTGGAACGCAGCAATGAGCATGTACTTTCTCCTGGGCGTGTGGGTTGACTGGAGGTCAGCTGGCTCAGCTGGGAGCTCTGCTTCAAGCTGGTGTCCAGCTGGGCTTGGCTCCTCTGCAGATCAAGCTCCAATCTGTTCCACATGGGCTCGTCCTAGGGCCCAGACTAAGGGGGCAGCATTGCCCAGAGGAAGCATGAGGCACAAAAAAGACACATGGGAACACATGATCCTTCTAAAGGCCTGGGCTGGAAACTGGCATAAACAATTGGTTCCACTTGCATTCCATTGACCAAAGCAAGTCATAAAGGCAAGCCAAGGCCAAGGGCAGGGAGAAATACACCCCTCCTTTTATGTGAGTAACTGCAGAGTCACATCCGGGCAAAGAGCATGGATCCCAGGAGGGACAAAGAATTGGGGCCAATAATCTAATCTATTGCATAGCTAGGGTCGAGGGAGGGGGTGCTTAGCAGAACTCACAGAGAACCATGAGAAGAGGGCCCCCTTGAGAGGAGCCCTGACCTTCCTTCTGAGAGAACCCGAGGAATCCCACAGGGAGAGCCCCGGGCAGGTAAAAGCCCTGACCTCCCCCAGTCTCTTGCCCAGGCTGCAACAACTGGACTCAGCTGGAAGCCAGAAAGCAAAGGCATCCTTCAATGGGGTCCAAACAAGTCTGCTTCCCAGGGCAGGGAGGGTACAGGGAAGAAAGAGTGAGTCTGAAGGGACAAACGGGATAGGGCACAGCACTGGCCAGCTGGACACAGTGAAAGGGCACGAGGCTAGCAGGAGAGGCTCGACTCACAAACAAAACCCTCATCTTCCTCCACTACAGCCCAGGAAAAAGGGGAACCTAAGGGCTCGGAAGTTGTAGGAGATCCTCCAAGTGGCCCGCACTGCCACCCAGGACATCTGATCCAGGAGGATGAGCCAGCCCCAAACCCTGAGAGAGGTTTTTCTTCCTGCCAGGCAGAGGCACAGCTGGAGGTGGAAATGGGCAATTAAGACTGATTGTCTGACTCAGCAAAAAAATTAGGCTGCAACAGATAATGATAGTCCAGGAGGAGGCAAGTCGCTGGTGGGAGGCGACCGCAGGCTGTCAGTGTGGAGACTGACGCTAGGGAGGACCAGAGAAGAGACTCTGTGTCCAAGGATTCCAGGGAGACACCTCCCAAAAGGGCACCTTTTACTGAGACCGACCCACACTCCGCTGGTGGGCTGTAGGAAGCTCTGAATGTTTGTGGCTCTGTTTCTGGAGACAAGTGATTGCAGAATGGAGCCAGAGTAATTCATAATAACAATTGACAGCCATTTTCTAAATACAATAGCTGTGTTATTTTATAAGCAAAGAATCCTTACTATTGGGAGGGGACATAAAATGAGCCTGTCAATCTAAGCTCTAGATTTTGTTTGTCCAGAGTCTCAAATTCAGTGCATACTTGCTTTATTAGGCTAAATTTATTACACAAACGATTGAAGTAGTGCCCGCAAGCAGGCACTAGAAAGGCAGCTTTTAGTAATGAAGAGCATGGACTCTGGAGCAAGCTGCCTGGGTTCAAAGCTGAGCTCAGCTGCTTGCTCTAACAGTGGGTCCCGGCAAGGACAAGTTACCTAACTCTGGGTCTCAGTTTCTCCATCTGTAGCATGGAGGTGATAATCATCCAGCCTGGAGTTGTCGTGAATGTAATAAGTTAATAGATGTGAGCACTTACTAGAGTGTTGCGCACGTAGTACATGCCCAATTTGACGATCAGCTCTTATTATTATTGGCAGGGACCGTCCCCTGCTCCAGATTCAGACAGCATCCCTACCTTCTGCCCTGTCACCCTGTGTCACAGGTGGGAGCCTAGGGCAGAGCGTTCCAGCTTTCACCTTGATTTCAGCCCAGCACGGAGCCCCTCTGAGCTGGGACTGCCCATCCTCTAAAGCCAGAACCCAGGGGAAATTTCCTTTCTCAGTGAGTGCTGACCATCCCATCCAGCTGCTGACTCAAGGCTGAAGAGAGCGATTAAAGGGCTGTGAAAGAGGTACTAGCAGTTGGAGGAAGTCAGCGTTTTAATGAAAGACAAAACAAACTTACTAAGAATGACCGTAGCCCACGGGAAAGGAGGGGTTGGATAAGGGCAGCCAGCTCCACGTGGCACAGCACTTCATGAGTTGTTAGTCTCCTTCTCCCTGAAGCTTCTGTCCCTGGACTGTTTTGCAAGCTGGATCTCTCCCCTCCATGTCTCTCTCACTCACTTCTTTCTCCTTGTTCACCTTTCTCTCTGTCTTTTCTACCTCAGCTCCCCTGCTCTCCTTCTTTAAACCTTCTTCCTTAATCCAATAGGACTAGGTCCTTAGAAGAAGAGGAAGGGACATCAGGGGTGTGTGTTCACCAAGGTAAGGCCAGTGAGAAGACGGCCGTCTGCAAGCCAGGAAGAAAGTTCTCAACAGAAACCAGAAACCAACACTGCTGTCAAGTTGGGCTTGGACTTCCAGCCTCCAGAACTGAGAGAAAATAAATTTCTGTTGTTTAAGCCAAAACGACAGCAACAACAACAAACAGAAACAAAAGCCTGCTTTACATTGGTTTTGTGTATGTTTAGTCCTCAGTTGTCGGTGGATCCCTACTTCTCAGTATACACAATTTTTTTTTCCTCTCAATTATAACACCGGGGGTCTGTTTCAGCTCTGTCACTAGCCCACTGTCTGAGGTTCGGCAACAGTAATAGCAAACACATATTATGCTTAATGGGTGTCACTCACTCTCTGAGTGCTGTATGTATAAAATTAACTCATTTAGTTGTCAGGCAGCCCATGCTAGGGACTTCTATTATCATTATTTTCATCTGTGCCAAATGAGATCACTACCACCCAAAGATTTTGGTTTCCTACCCTGCAGTGCTCCTGCCTGTAGCAGACTTAAACATCCCTGCCCTGCGGGACAAAGGAATGACCATATACATGATTTTCTTTGGCCAATGGAGAAAGGGCAGAAGCACCATGTGTCATTTCCAGGAAGAAGCTTTAGAAGCCAGTGCATGTTCTGCCATGTTCTCACTGTGCTGTGGTGATGGGCAGTGTCTCAAACAGAGGCTGCTCTGTCAGCCTGGGTCTGAGGATGAAGGTGGCATGAAGCAGTGTCATAGCTGACCCATGTAGGACATGTAGGGAGAACAAGAAGGAAACATTTGTTGTTGTCTGTCATTGAGATAGTCATTTGTTACTGCAGCATAGCCTAGCCTATCCTGACTGACAACTTCCCATTTTCAGGTAAGGAAACAGAAGCATTGTTAGAGAGTGTCTGGAAGTCTGGCCCAGGAATCTGAGCTCCTAACCCCTATTGTGTATTACCTCCAGGAGCCTCAGGTCCCGGTTTATGAGGTGGGGCAATCTGCACCCTCATCGAAGACAATGAATGCTGTTTCTTTCAGTCTCACTCATTCCATGGCCTGCTTTCCTGTCTTCTTTAAACACATTAGGCATATGTGTTTTACAGCTGGGGCCAGTTAGGTTCAAGGGAACCAGGGAGCTCAAATCTGCCTACTGATGTGCCCATCATGTTAATAACCAGAGATCCCCTTTCTCCATGTTCCCAGCTCAGGACGCCCTGAGGGAGAGGATTCCCAAACCTCCACTTCTCCCTGCCAGGCTTCCTGTCTGGTGCTTTGGGAGGGATTATAACAATTGCTATCATTTATTAAGTATCTTCTATGTTCCAACAACTATGCAAATGAGATTTCTTAAAGCCACACTACAAAGCAGGTCGAATTTCTCTTCTTTTTTATATATATATATTTAATTTTTTCAGGGGGAGGTAATTAGATTGATTGATTGATTGATTTTTAGAGGAGATACTGGGGATTGAACCCAGGACCTCCTGCATGCTAAGCATATGCTCTAGCACGTGAACTATATCCTCCCCCCAGAATTTCCCTTCTTTTGATGAGGAAACTGAGGCTCTGTAACACTGAATAAGGTGTCTACGGTCACACATCTAGTATGTTTTAGGTTCCTGATTCCACTTCCGAGCCATCTGACACCAGAGGCTGGGTTCTTTCCTCCAGGCTGCTTGTGGTAGCAAGCACTGCTCCAGCTGGCCGTCTGGTGCATTCTCTCACCACGTGTGACCTTGGACGTATCTCAATCTTTCGGTATATTACATACTGAATAATATGTAAGATGCTTCTGAAGAAGGAAGTTGAGGGGCAGTGATCTGAATGTGGACAAATTCCTAGGAAAACCAAAATGTCACAGAAAAACAGAGAGGCTTGAAAAACAAGTCAAACAGGCTAAGCACCTAGAGGTTTTGTATTTAAATAATAAGGCTGGGCACAGGGCTGAGGAGTCTTTGATTCAAAGCTTCCTGAGCTCTCAAGCAAACTTTAATAAAGCAAACCTCCGAGGGAGGCATCCCAATTAGCCCCTTTTTCCAGATGATCAGACCAAAACTCCTGTCTGAATTCCTATCCTTGGTGCTCATCTTGAAACAAAATTATCCCTATAGAGGAGCTAGGCACCAAATACCACATGTGCAAATAACTACCTGATTTTTGCAACAGGCTTAAAGGGAGGCATCGATCATTGCTCTGTTTCAATAAATTTTTTTTTCCTGATAATGAGCCAATTTGTAATCTAAAGCCAGACGTTGTCAGGCCTGGGCTCTTTAAAAAAAAACAAAAGTATCATAATTATTATTATTTGGTATTGCCATCTGCATTGCATTGGGGAAAAAAAAAATAAAAGCCTTTCTTGTGTTTCTGGAAACTACTTCCAGAATACTGTGTCCTCAAGACACCCGCCTCACAGCATGGCCTCATAAAAAGTGAGTCGTGGGCGCAGGCTTCTCAAAACACTTTCTCCTGAGTGATTGCCTTTTCTGCAAAACCCTCAAATTGTAATACCTCCTCGTACACACAGCTGCCATTTATAGAGCGTGTGCACCGTGCTGGGCCAACGCCAGATGCTGTGAGGGATGCAGAGCTATACAAGGCACAGCCCTGCCCTCAGCGCTCAACCTGCAGGGCATTAAATAAACATTAGTACTATTATGTGATGTGAATATTTGGAAGCCGTATAATAGAGTGTTTTACTTTCTAGAGAGAAATTCAGGTCTGTCTACTTTGCCAAGCTTCATCGTACCCGCACAATCAAGGAAAAGAGTGTCAATAGGAATTGATCAGGCTTAATATTTCGTGGACCACGGTGCCATGAAGTAGTACTTGTGGTGTAAGAAGGAAATAAACTGAAGTGCTAAGGCCCCAGGGCCCTTTCTGGCCTCCCTTGGCAATCTTCTAGACTGGAGGAGGAGAAGAGGGGTCTGGGGCTACCTCGCCCTCAGGAAGGACCTTCTGTTTCCTGGTGTGAAACCAGAGTGAAGTCCAGGGGGAGATCACTAGGTCTACGTAGGCTGGCAAAATGCTGTCCTGAAGTTTCCACACAAGATGACTTTGGGGTATGATTGTCAAGGAAGATGATTCAGATCTTGGTAAGAGAGTGCACTCGTCCTTTCAGTGTCATACTGAGCATTGTTTAACAGGCCCATCCAACAATGAACTTCTTATGAGGAGATACCATTCTGTGGCTTTGCTATTTACTATTAAGGTTTAGGCTCGGTCACATTGCAGGTTGACCTGTAGATCAGTGACTAGCAGAGGGGCAAATGATTTCTGACTAGGAGATAAGATAGCCCCAAAGGCTGTGGGTTTTGTTGCCCTACAGAGCATTAAATCAGTTCTGTATCTAACCCAACACTCTTATTCTGATGTTCCTTTTTAAAATTGCCCTCAAGTATCCTGTTCCTCAAGGACTCTTTGAACCAGTTTTACCATCTCACTGGTTCCCTCAGTAATGAACGAGTTAAGTAAAATCTTTTGACATGTATTTATTCTGTATTTTTAAATGAGTCATATTTTCAACTTTTTATTGATATATCGTTGACTTATAGTATTATATTAGTTTCAGGTGCACAACATAGTGATTCAAAGTTTTTATAAATTATACTCCATTTACAGTTGTTATAAAATATTGGCTATGTTCCGTGAGCTGTACAATACATCCTTGCAGCTTATTTACTTTATGCATAGAAGTTTGTGTCTCTTACTCCCCTGCCCCTCTCTTGCTCCTACTTTTCCTCTTCCTACTGAAAACCACTAGTTTGTTCTCTAAATCTGTAGAGACTATTTGTTATAGTCATTCATTTGTTTCATTTTTCAGATTTCATATATATGTGATAACATACAATGTCTTTCTCTGTCTAATCTATTTCACTAAGCATAATACTCTCCAGGTCCATCCATGTTGTCACTGTCGACGGAAATAAAATGCACAACCTAAAAATTGAGACTTGTGTTTTATTTGGCAGACATTTCTGAGGACTCGAACCCCTTCAAGCCTGGGATGACAGCCTCCCAGATCACTCTGAGGGACTGCTCCGAAGAGGTAGGGGAGAAGCCAGGATATATAGGAATTTTACAACAAAGACCAGGTAGTAGTCAGAACATTAAAGATTACTGTTAAAGAAAACCAGACATCTCAAGTTAAAGAATTTAGCGCTTTTCTATGTATGGGAAGGAGCAAACATTTGGCCTCATTGAAATCCTTCCTTTGACAAGCACCTAGCTATCTAGGGCCGGTATCCTGTCCTTTCTTATTCTGAGTCCCCTCAGGGTGGCTGCAGAGGCTGACCTCCTTGCTTGTCTGCATACTGAGTTGGATGATGCCCTGATGGCCACTGCATTCTTTGTTTACTGATATGGCTTGCAGTATTTTTCATTCACATTACAAATGGCAAGATTTCATTTTTATGGCCAAGTAGTACTAGTAGTACTCCATTGTGTGTGTGTGTGTGTGTGTGTGTGTGTGTGTATACCACATCCTCTTTGTCCATTCATCTGTTATGGACACTTAGGTTGCTTCCATAACTTGGTAATTGTAAATAATGCTGCTAGGAACATTAGGGTACATTTACCTTTAAATTTAGTGTTGTCTTTTTCTTAAGATCTACGCCCAAGAGTGGAATTGCTGGATCATATGGTAGTTCTAGTTTCAGTTTTTTAACAAACCTCCATACTGCTTTCCATCATGGCTGCACCAATTCATGTTTTCAACTTTTGAAATGTATACTTTGATGGAAGCCAGAGATCAGTCCAGTGATAGGGAGAATTCTTTTGCCTGGCCTTGTCCTCTGGCATTTACATCCCTTGGTGACCTCGAAGGGGAGTATCTGTGGCAAGAAAGGATTCCAGTGTATGGGAAACACAACCCCTCATGTCGTGGAATCAAGACCACAAGAAATACATTGTGGGGAGAAAAAACAGAAACAAGTTTAAAGTCAAAGTATATGCAACAAAATTTGGATAATAATCCAAAACATAGAATAAATATCCATGACCTCATATTAATATAAATCAGTGATTGAATAAGTAAATGAATGGGGAGAAAAAATAGGTCTCCTGTGCAGAAGAATTCCAAATAAGTGCAGTGTGAAAAGAGTGAATACAGAGTAACTCTAGAGTGGAGACACCCGGCAAACACTGACTCAGCCAGGTGACCCGGGTTAACATCAACAGTGATAACATGCACCCTGGATAAGATGTAATGAAAAGTCGCTTTACCTCTATGGTATTCCTCCCTGAAACACATAACCCCAGTCTAATCATGAGAAAACATCAGGCAAATCCCAGTTGAGGGGTGCTCTGTAAAATTCCTGAGAAGTACTCCTCAAAACTTTAAAGATCATCAAAAACAAGAAAAGTCTGAGAAACCGCCCCAGGCAAGAGTCTCTTAAAGTAGACATATTAAATGTCTCGTGGTATTCTGGGTGGGATCCTGGAATAGATAAAAGGAGATAAGGGAAAAACTGAGTGAATCTGAACAGAGCATGGACTTTAGTTCATAACAGTGTATTAATCTTGGTTTTTTAATTGTGACAGGTGTACCACATTAACGGATGGTACTAATAGTAGGAGAAACTGGATGTGGGGTAAAGGAAACTCTGTATTACCTTCACAGTATTTCTGTAACCCTAAAACTATGCTAAAACTTAAAGTTTATTTACAAATAAATCATAAAGCCATGTATTTTGGGGGGAGAGGTGATTAGGTTTAGTTTATTTATTATTTTTTTAGTGGGGGTACTGGGGATTGAACCCAGGACCTCAGGCATGCTAAGCACACGCTCCACCACTGGGCTGCACCCTACCCCCACACACATTTTATAAAAAAATCAAATAGAATCCCAATTTCACAGCTTATTGACTATGAGCTTGGAAAAGTCATTTCACTGTTACTGAACCAAACCTGGGTCTGTGTGCAGTAAAGCCAATCTACTGACACCAGGTTGTGGTGAAGGGAAGTGTGGCATTTGTTGCAGGGCACCAAGCAAGGAGTCCAGGGCAGCTAGTGCTCAAATGCCCGAACTCTGATGGGTTTCAGCAAAGTATTTTTAAAGGCCAGGAGAGGGAGGGGAGTCCCAGGGTGTGTGATCAGCTGGTGCACAATTCTCTGACTGGCTGATGGTGAGGTCACAAGGCAGTGCCACAGGAGTTAACATAATCATCCTTAGGCTCCAGTAGGCCTGGGGTCATCTAGGAGTTAAGGTCTTCCCTCTGGTGGGGGTTTTAGCATCTGTATAAAGGTTAAACACATGAGTTGGTGCAGCCACATTGGAAAGCAGTACAGAGGTTCCTTAAAACCTAAAACTAGAACTACCATATGATCCAGCATTTCCACTCTTGGGTGTATATCTGAAGAAAAAGAAAACACAACCTTAGAAAAAAAGGTACATGCACCCCAATGTTCCTAGCAGCAATTCCTGGATACTTCAGAGAGGACCTAAAGCGGAGGATATGGGGGAGGGGTCTGTCCCAGGAAGGCCCCATAGGGTCCTGCTAGGTTACAAAACCTTTCAAGTCCCATCTATAAAGAGGTAATGCTATCTACCTCACAAGATGGTTATGAGGCTGAATTGCAAATACGCCTGGTTCCCTCTACCTTGACTTTAGGGCTATTAAAATGCATGTGAATGAACCTGGGGCAGAAATGCACTCTCTTTGGCCTAGAAACATACTGCCTTTGCACCTCCTTGAAACCCTCTTCAGCAATGCCGGGTACAGGGCCCACCCAGCACAAAGCTGAATATGTGAAACCTCAGCATTCCTCGAAAAATACAGCTCCAGTGCCTTCCCAGGATCTGAGGTTCTTGGTCTGCTAAGAAGGTCACAATGTGGTGGAGTTTGCCTGCTTTACAGAGAGAGCAAAGTCTGAGCAGGGTGTGGCGGGAGGGGGCTGTCCTTACTTAGAATAAGCCTGAGGGGATTTGGAATGTGATTAACTAGGGAGACAGCCAAGCTTCTTCCTCCAGAAGCTTCTGTTTGGATGGGGGAGGAGGGATCAAACCGCACACATGGGCCTGGAGTCCTGGGAAGCAGGCTGCTGGGCAGAGCTGGGGTGTTCCCTGGCATGCACCTCGCTGGACCATGGACTGGGCAGTGGGAAGATGTGAGTCTTTGATAAGCTGGCTCTTTTCCTTATCCTGTCATTGTGAACGTGTTACTGTGTGCATTAGGTTTCTCGTGAGGGAAATTTGGATGTGGTGGGACTGTTCAGCTGGATCTGCTTTACTCTAATGGGAAGAGTCCTGTGCTAAGTTGCCATCAGTGTTTCCATGGTTTTATTACCCAGGATGGGGACAACCAGATTTTTTCTCAGAAAGCGAGGTTGTGCGGACCCATGCCTGTTTTACCCAAGATCTACACCAGAGGGCAGTATGGGTGCTCTGTTCTGGAGAAGCCCTTCTTCCCCAGGAGCGCACAGCTGAGTAATGGGTCTTCTCATAGGGTTTTCCTGAGCCATGAGAAAAGAAGGTAGGTGTATCTATTTCCTATGGTCCTGTAACAAATTATCTCACACTCAGTGGCTTGAAGCAACATCCATTTGAGAGCTCACAGTTCTGTAGGTCAGAAGTTGATTGCTTTCACAATCATAGATCAGGGGCAACAGTAGGAGGGGCTGGCTGGGAGGAGTGATCCAGGGAGCCAGCCTATTTCCATTGTTGCCCTAAACTTGGCTAGTGAACTTGCTCTTGCTACAGCCACTTCAATCAAGAAAAAAGAAAGGACGGAAATCGGAGTGCTTGTGAACACCCTAAGAGAGCAGCTAAATTGGGATTTTTCTAGATTTACAGATTCTCTTGGGTGTTCCTGAAATCCAACTTTAGATCAAAGTTTCCTTTCCTATGACAGGATAGTTGGGATCATCTTCAATTCATCAGTGCACTGAATTTTTCTCTAAGCCTCAAAAAGAAAAGAAAAGAAAAAAACCCCTCCTGACTCTAGAACTTTTCTTCCGGGTCTAGACCCCCTTGAGATTGCTCTTTATTCTCTTTTCCAAGCTGAGAAATAATTCCAAAGCAGAAAAATGCCAGGTATAAGAAAACGTCCTTGGCATTCTTGCCTTTCAAAATGAGAACAACCTAGTGTCCAATATTAAAGGAATGATTAGGTAAATTATGATCTATTCATGCAATGGGATATTGTGCAGCCCTTAAATGTTTACTTTGAAGAATGTGTTGCAGCAAAGAAATAAAGTTTATGTAATGATAAGTGAAAAAAGCAAAACAGAAAATCGCATTATGCCATAATCTACTTATCAATTTGTGTGTCTGTACCACCATTCGACTGAGGGAGGGCAAAGGGAGGGGGTATCGGGGGGAAGTCAGGTCAAGGATAGAACCCCGAGGAACACTGACATCTATGGACTGTTCCAGGAAGGAGTGCCTTCAAAGGAGACTCAAAAGATGAAGCAAAGAAGGTGTGAAAGGAGTGAACCAAGAGAGCTTGAGGTCACAGAAGCTGGGAGAAGATGCCACACCCAAGATGTCAGGCATTTTATATCCATTACTATTCGTAGTCCTCACCCAAAGTGGAACATCCTATTATAGCTATTTTGCTATACTTTGAGCATAATTTAAAGAAAGTTTCAAGAGGAAGTTAGCAAGTTGGACAACATCCCAGGGTAAGGGAGAGATGGGGTTTGAGCTGAGATCTCTCCTTAAGCAAACCCACGCTCTCTGCTTTATACCACACTGCCTTCCTGCCGTGTTAGAAATATCTCCTGAATGTATATGAGGTCATGGTTTAAGAGGGATCAGTCCGTTGTATCTTCTATTCTGTGTGCACTAGGTTTACACTTCCAATGCAAGGACAGAGGTGGGAGTGGAGGGTGAGGGAATGGACTCCCAGGTGTTGGGTTATAATGGGGACTGCAAACTCCATTGCCTACAGGGAAGGTAAGGTAGAGGTAAAAAGCAGTGCAGCAAATTGGAGCTTGCACACCGTCTAAAAGAGGCAGGAATATGACCCACAGTTGTCAGATATTAAAGTTTCTTTAGAGAAGCCAGAAATCTGGATTCTATCTTTCTCTGTGAAATTTTCCATTTTTAAATGTTGGAAACTAAATAAAAACATTTTTAACGACTGTGCAGACTAAATAAATCTGTGGAGTAGATAGGGCTCACTTTAAGACCACTGACTTAGTATCTCTGAAGGTAATTTGTCTTCAGGAACTACACCTTGAGCTGTGCTGATCCCCTGATGAGCCAATCACCAGGTTAAGTGGAAATCCCCGAGCAGATCTTGGGTGGGGACACATCTCATTCCATCTTCCTTCCCCAGCTGGTCTCACTGGGGCCATCACTCAACTTTCCATGATGAATGTTTTGTTGGGTTCTGTTCCATGGAGTTAAAGGAGCATAGAGTGTCTCTCATCACAGCCCTTCTTTTCTAGGAAAATAAATGGCCAGCTCCCTGGAGTTGGGGATTTTTTATGCAATGACTTTCCTCTATGAGATTTATTGCAGCAGCTTTGTGAGAGATTTGTAGTAAGTAGTGTTCGGGCTGTAGGTCTTAAATCCTCAATGCCATAGTCATAACTCTCCAGGAAGGAAATGATAGAAGATCACAGTAGCTAATATTGCATTATGATGATACTGTCTCCACAGAAATGATTGCCGTCTCGCTACTGCTGTCTTACTTAGGAGACGTGAGCTCTTCAAATGTGGTTTGAGATATCTATCCTGGTGGTGCTTTGTGAGATCCAGAGGAACCTGCAGACTAGGGGAAGAAAGCAAATATTTATTGAGTGTCTCCTACTCCCCTTTTCATATAGAGGGAGACTTGGGCTCAAAGAAATTAAATAATTTCCCCAAGGTCTCCAGCCATAAAACCTCTTTGATTCCAAAGCAGATCTTGTCCACCATGCCACAAGGAACATATTTTTATGTACAAGAGAAAGTCTAATGAATCAAAGTTCACAGGCATAAGCGGTGAAGTATTTTTATCATTTTAAGTTTAACCTCCATCTATTTCTGTATCACTTTTAGACTTAGTGTGCAGTGTACAGAAAGTCCAGGAGATAAACGATCTAAATGACACCTTGAGGAAACAATCAGACAAACCTAGACTGTGGAATAAAAACAATCATCCCGGTCACTTCAAAGAGTCTGTGTCATGGTGAAAAATGTCAGGGTACACTTCTAGATTAAGAGAGACTGAAAAGGCAAATTAACAATGCAATGTGTGAAACTGAATTGGATCCTGGTTCCAAATGGAACTATGTAAGATATTTTGGGAACAACTGAGGACTAGATATTAGATGATATTAGTGGTGATTATTAGTTACCTTAAGTGCACTATGGTATTATAGTTATGAAAAAAAAAAACCTTATTCTTAGAAGATATATGCTGAAGTATTTAGGAGTGGAAGTATCACGTCTGCCGTTTAATTTCAAATGATTGAGAAAAAAGTCATGTGTGTGTATGCGTAAAATATTGCCAATTGCTGAAGCTAGGTAGTGAGTGTGTAGGTATTTGTTACACTATTCTTTCAGCTTTTCTGTACATTAAAAATTTTTCATAGTATGAGATGAAAATATACAAATAAAACAACTGTATTGGATTAAGCAGCCTCAGAATAATGGAGAGGGAGCAGCTCTGAAAAGGATAAAAGCATGTTGAAATTTCTTTAGGAGATCAAAACTGCGGACAAAATTACATAGCTTAGAATATGTGTTCATTATAGTAAATGTAAAACATGTTTTAAAAGGATAGGTGCTTGGGGAGGGTATAGTTCAAGTGGTAGAGTGTTGGCTTAGCATACACAAGGTCCTGGGTTCAATCCCCAGTACCTCCTTTAAAAATAAATAAGTAAGCCGAATTACTTCCCCCCACAAAAAATAAATAAAAAATTAAATAAAAGGATAGATAATTGCAGCCATGTAAAAATACGTTTGTGGACAAGAAGTAGAAATATATTTGTTGGGTTAATGTAACTAGAGGTGGTTGTTTTTTTTGAAAATTACTCTTGCTGTGTCATCTTTTCCATTAATATGATCATCAAAAAGTAAGCCCACAGACCAAGACAGAGAAAGATCCTGACTGTGGGGTCACAGATGAGTATTCTTCTTTTAAGAATCATCCTTGAAGCCCATTATAAAAATGCATCTTGTATTTTTATAATCGATAAATGCATTGAGTATACTGCATTGCTAAAAACAACTCATTGTGGGAACTTCAGCTCCATAATTCAAGCTTAGTTAAAAAGATCTGGGGAAACTAACCATAAGTGGAAATTAAATCATTAAAAATTCAAAACAGCTTCAGAAAACTAGAAGTTTGGTTCATGAATGACTGAACAAATAGTTTCAGGTAAATTATAAGAACAGTCTATAAAATAGGGGTCAGCAAACACAAGCTGGCCACCTGTCTCTGTAAATAAAGTTTTATTGGAACAAAGCCATGCTTATTCATTTATATATTGTCTTTGGCTGCTTTTATGACACAATGGCAGAGTTGAGTGTGTGGCTTGCAAAACCTAAAATATCACTAACTTTATGAAAAAGTTTGCCAAGCCCTAGTCTAAAAGTATGTATGTACTATATGAAAAATAATTACATGAGAATATGGAAAAATAAAGTTGATTAGTTATGGTGGAGGTATTAATGTGATTTTTAATTCATATTTAATAACTTTATATTTTTGCTATAATGTGGTTTATTTATTAAATAAATATTTTTAAGAAAAAATAATTGAGACATTACTATTTTTACAATGCATGAAATTGTGATGGGGAAGTGAATAGCAATACACATTACATAGTTGTTAAAACCTGATGTGAAAATTTTAATCCTTAGAGTTAAGCCAAAGAAAATAATCAGAAATACAGGGGAAAATTAGCAAGATAATTCTCACAGGATTGTTCATAATAACAAAAGAGTGGAACTAACAGGATAACTGTTAAATAAATGATGGTATCTATATGATGGAATATTACACACAGAAAATTTTTTAAAGCATTTTTTATCAAAAAAATAAATTTTTAAAAAGATGAGGTGGTATTCACTGACAATGGAAAATGCTCATGATACTGATATTTAAG
This sequence comes from Camelus bactrianus, assembly GCF_048773025.1. Classification (NCBI taxonomy): domain Eukaryota; kingdom Metazoa; phylum Chordata; class Mammalia; order Artiodactyla; family Camelidae; genus Camelus; species Camelus bactrianus. The sequence goes on from NC_133542.1 coordinate 53,376,135, forward strand.
TAAAATAAATTACAGTACATTTCAAACTACCCATTTATAAGCATTATCTATATACACTTATAAATATATAGAAAAATGTTAGCAAAATATAAACCATACCATCAGCAGTGATTTAGGAAGTGATACTTGGGAGGACTTTTTCTTCCTTTTTAATGCAAGTCTAGAGTATTTAATTTCTTAATGAGCATGTGTAACAAGAGAAGACATTTATATATATGTGTGTATATATATATCCATCTTTAAAAATAATACCTATTAAAAATTTTTTAATGGCCTGGTTAAATGTTATGAAAAGCTGAATACCAAATTACAGGAAAAATATGATCTCAAGTTCAGGAATAAAATGCATATAAGAAAAAAGTACAAAGACAATGTTAAAATATGAAGTGTTGCTTCTGGGTGATGGCATTGGGGGTGATTCTTGCCTTATCTTTTTTACACTTACCTCTCTCTCCCTGATCTTTCTACAATGAACATGTATTACTTGGATAATCAGAAAAGAATTGTAAGAATTTGTTAAAATAATTTTTTAACATTTTTTATTGATTTATAATAATTTGACAATGTTGTGTCAGATTCCAGTGTAGAGCACAATTTTTCAGTTATACACGAACATATATTTATTCATTGTCACATTTTTTTCTTTGTGAGCTACCATAAGATCTTGTATATATTTCCCTGTGCTATACAGTACAATAATGTCATTCTAAGTGAAGTAAGCCAGAAAGAGAAAGAAAAATACCATATGAGATTGCTCATATATGGAATCTAAAATAAAAAAAAAATGCACAAACAAAACATAAATACAAAACAGAGACAGACTCATAGACATAGAATACAAACTTGTGGTTGCCAAGGGGGCAGAAGGTGGGAAGGGATAGACTGGGATTTCAAAATGTAGAATAGATAAAATAATTTTTTAAAGGAAAACAATACTATTACAGCTATTACCAAGCCATATCACTAGACTTTTGAATCCCTTTATTTCTACCTCTATGTCTGTGTGTGTGTGTGTGTGTGTGTGTCCCTCTCTCTCTCACACACACACACAAAAAGTAAGGACTTCACTCTTAAACACTACCAGGCCCTCCACCTCTATTTCGCACTTCCTGGCCTCCTTCTTGCCCAACCCCCCAAAGTCTTATATGTCATTTCAACTCCACGGGTGAGAGAGGAAGGAGCGGGAAGACAAAAGCACTCAGGTGTATGTTTCCTGCAAGGCTCCTGATGCTCCGTAAAGGATAAAATACCCAAGCCCTTACCCTAGCCAACAAGGCACACATGACCTGCCTCCCCACAAACACACCCTGCTCTGATCTCATCCCTCACCACTCTCTCTGTCACTCATTTCCTTCAGGTCCCCTCTCAGATTTCATCCTACCAGGGACACCTAACTGTGGCCTTCAACTCCACTGACTTGGTTTCAAGGTCTAATCAAAATGTGCTTTACGAAACCTGAATAAATGTATCACAAAGATGAAAATACCACCGTGATAGCTCCCACGTAGCCTCCTGATAGTCACAGCTTTGGAAAGTCCCCTCCCACACAGAATAGGGCTGACCTATGTGACCATTAGGACACGGGTGTGGCTTCCAGGGCTAGGTTACGAAAGACATTGAGACTTCTGCCTTGTGCTTGGATCCCTTGCTCTGGGAGAAGCCAGCCACCACGCCAAGAGGACACTCAAGGAGCCCTACAGGGAGAGGTGAGGACCTGAGACCTCCTGACCATAGCCAGCATCAACTTGCCTTGCGTGTGTGTAAGACACCTCGGAAGCAACTTGTCTAGCCCCAGTCAAGCCTTCAACTCACTGCAGTCCTGGCCGACATCTTGACTGTAATTTCAGAAATGACCTTGAGCCAGAACTACCCAGCTAAGCTGCTCCCGATTTCCTGACCCACAGATACTATGAGGGATTAAAAAATCCTTATTGTTACTCAATCAACTAAGTTTTGGGGATAGTTTGTCACAAAGCAATAGATAATTAACACACTCACTAACTTAACTTTTAAGCCCTTTTAATCCATATAGCCCCAATTCCTTTAATGACCCTTCCATCCACACAAATCCACGCAAACTCACGCAAAGTAGACCACTGTTCCTGGGATTCGTCCAAAGTACCATTTTACCCTTCTGGTCCTCTCACCCTTGCTTTTCCTACTTCCCTATGTCTCTAAAGACCTCCTGTCTCTACATCTCAGTGACTGATACTCACCTCTGGACTATAATCCTCTTACAGCAGGTTTGGGGCAGATTTCAGCCTCCACCCTCTCCCAAGATTCTGTTATCCTCTATCCAGAGCCTCACCCTAAAGTCTGGGAGTGGAGACATTTCTTATTTTTGCCCCCTGACCCTTTCCTCAGGATTCAGACAATCTAGACTGGTGATGGGCACCCAGCCCTGCCTGAGGAAGAGGGTTGAACCCTTTATATCAGAAATTTATCTGAATGAGTCTCCCTCAGCCTACTGGTGGGTCAGATTTTGCTACCCACAATACTCTATGAGAGACAACAGCCTCATCTCCACGGAGAAAGAGCAATTTCCAGGAAGAGAGAGTCAGTCTTGCCCACCTGCCCGGTTTCATCACTGATGTGCTTTTGTTCCCTCTCAGCACCCTTCTGCCTCTGTTAACTAGCTCAAGCTCCAGCAAGAAACAATCTCAGGATGTGTAGTGTGAGCCCCTAACTCTAAGAGACAGCATGTACGTGTATCTACATACAGTGTGTGTGTCTGTATGTCTCTGTGTATATATGTTGCACACATGTGGCGTCTGTGTGTGTCTGTACATGTGTTATCTATCTGTGTGTATCTGTGTGTATGCTTTCTTTGCATCTGTATGTATGTCATGTACACGTGTGTATCCTGGGTGTCTGTATTATGCTTTGTACGTGTGTTTCTCTCTCTCATGCACACATACCTCTCTCTGTGCACGTGTGGATGGATGGATGTGTGTGTATATCTGTGTGTGCTTGTGCACATATCCAGCTTCACCAGCCTGGGATTCACACTATTTTCCCTCCACCAGGACACCTAAAATACAACAGGTTTTTAAATTTGGTAAGTGTACCAGAGTTGTGTAACATGCTGATATTAAGAGAAGCTGGATAAAGGGTATACAGGGTGTAAAGGAACTCTTCTGTAAATCTAAAATATTTCCCAAAAAGGTTTTCTTTTTTTAAAGCTATTGTCCAGATTAGCAGGAAATTCAATCCTCCCCTTCTTCCTTAGATCTAAAACCTCCCAAGAGGTCTTGACCTTTGTTGAAGGCACGACCTGTTTGGGACATCCTCACCAATGGAAGTGGAGTCAGGCCTGATGCCTGCAGGACCGCAGCCCAGACGGACAACTCCCTAACTCACCAGGTTGGCTTTCCTATTTGCTATGATCACCAACAGTCCAGAGTCCCTTCCAAACTTGTATACTAAAACATTTAAAAAATTAAAATTAAAAAAAGAATTCTTAGAAAAAGGCAGAGAAAAAGAGCACAAATTAAAGGGCCAGCAGCTAATTTAGGGCATAACTGCCTTTTTAAGGGACCAGGGGAGGAAATGGGTCTTCTGCCTGGCTTTGTCCAGATCTAGGCTGGGTGAAGGGGAGGGCCCAGGGAAGGAGGAGCAGAAAGGTTCCTGCTTAGTGTTTTTGTTTTGTTTTGGTCTGGTTTGGTTTGCTTTATGGAGGTACTGGGGATTAAACCTAGGACCTCCTGCATACTAAGTATGTGCTCTACCACTGAGCTCTACCTAGGCCCCCCACCCCATCCCACAATCCCTGCCCACCCCTCCACCACCTCTGCTTCGGGGATTTGGGCCTCCAGTACTCAAATCTCCCCTAGACCTGTGGGTGTTGCCATGGGCTCAACACTTTACAGATGGTATTTGGGGTTTAAATATTCTTCCTCCTACCCATACCCTACAAGTCAATTAAGACTTCTTTGGAAAGGAATGGGTCTGCCCTGGCCTGCCTGGCTACACTGGAAACAGAGCACTCAGCTCCTGCAGCGAACGTGGTCTGTCCTCGCTCTCAGCTCACTAAGCAACCTGTTGACGAGCTTATAATTACCAGAACTGTGTGCTACACAATGAATGTTCTTGGGGATTTTAATGATTGAAGTGAATGAACATGCTTCAACGTTTGGAAACGTGCTTGAGAAGAATAATTGCTTTAAAGTGTGTCGTAAATTGTTGCTAGGAAACCATATCAAGATGGACCTTTTCACTTACAACTTGAAGTTCAATTGGCAGGAAATTCTCCCATTCAAAATATAGACAAGCAAACAGAACAATTCAAAAAAAAAAAAAAAAAAAAAGAGAGAGAGAGAGAACAAAGAATGACAGAAATCTACTAGCTGTCAGAGGAAATCTTTCACCTGAAACAAAATGGAGATTAGGAGGCAAGAGACTATTGATGGCAGTTACAGACTTGCATCTCAGGTCTTTCTAGTTATAGGATTTGGGGCAATTCTTTTAATGTCTTTTATTCTCAGTTTTATCATCTGAAAAATGGGGCTGTCAATAACTCACTCATAAGATTGGAGATAATGAACATGTGAATGTTCTCAGCACATTGTTCTCCGTAATTTATTTATTTATTCATACTCACTTGTTCCCGGGAGGAGGGTATAGCTCAAGCAGTATAGCACATGCTTAGCCTGCACAAGGTCCTGGGTTCAACCTCCAGTACCTCCTCTAAAAATAAATAAATAAACCTCATTACCTCCCCTGCCAAAAAAAAAAGAAATACATACTCACTTGTTCCAACAGGTTGAGGTAGCTTACAAATTTATTTCCTACCTTAGTTGCTGTTCCCTGCCTGCCAAAGCAGCCCTTGACACAAGAAATTGGGAAGAGGTGGCATATTTGGGAATCCCAGGAAATTCAAGTAAAACAGTGAAGAAAGTAAGACTAGAAAGGGAGAAAAGGCAATAAACGGTGCACCAATGAGCAAGAAAGCCCATGACGGATCAGTCCTACTGGGAACCCTCGGAAGGACCACGTAGAACACACCTCAGAATTCTCCCTCTGAGGGGTGGGGAAGCTGAGGTATTTATTTATCCATTAACTCCATCTCTCAGTGGTTGGGGGTTGTCCCTGGGAGCCTTAAGTAACCAGCACTTCCACAATGCCTTGAGTGGTCTGGTAATTTCTGATGGAAAAGGAGAAAACCTTCAGGAGGAGAAGCCAGGAGCTACAGGCATTGGAGGTAGGAACCAGCCAGGATGGCCAAGAACTCTCCCCTTCCAACTGTGTTTGAATTTAGAGGTGGGCCCATGGGATGGGGCATCAACAGATCTGCTATACTGAGGGATCAACCAGGTAAGATTAATCAATGAAGAAACTGAGGTCAAATAAAAATAGGTACTCTTTAAATGCTGTTGAAACTAACAAACGATTATTTTGTAGCCAGGCTGGTTGTGATGACTGATAACATTTTGTCTTTTTTTCCCCTAGACTTCTAATCAACAAAATAGCCTGGAACTTGGGCAAGGATTACATATCAGTGTGGACAATAAATGGTTGACCAAATCTTTTATATATGGCAGTCCTTTGTTGACCAAGGTCTAGGGGATCTGGAACATTATTATGGGATTGGACAAGGCTGGACTCTGGGCTTCAAACATTACACGTGAACTTTGGGCACCACGTTGTATTTGGAAATGATATTGGCGTTCTGCAAGGGTCAGGAGAGAAGTATCTCAGCTACTTCCCTACCTCTAGTAGTCCCTCCCCTGCCTGACAGCAGTTTGCCATCTGGATCACTAGCAAGTCAGGCAGCGCTCAAACTTAGCACTGCCTAGTGTGGAAGAGCAAGAGGAGTTTTCTCAGCATGTCTGTTACCCACCAAGCCCTGAGAATATCTGCAGCAGTGGCATGGTATCCCCAAAGGAATAGGCTATGCATGTTGACGGCATAGGCAGAAAGCAAGGGGCTAAGGCAGGGCAATGCCCCAGGTGAGGACCAAAAGGCTTCCCCTTCCCCTGACCCCCAACCTCCAGGTCCCCTGCCAGGAAGCAGAAAGATGAGATATGGAAAGGAAAGAAGGAAGGAGGTCAAGAAGGAGTGGAAAACAAGCAGGAGAGAGACAACGAGACATTATATGCCTCCTGGGTGAAGCATACAACAGCACTTACAAAGTAGTCTGGCTGAAAAAACTGAACCTGGATTTGATTAAGACTCTAGCCTTAACCACTAGTGTACAAGAAATGCAGAGGATGGAGTAATATGGTAAATACAACCACAGAGATGAATGCAAAATCCAGACTCTTGTTGGCGGTGGGGATAGATGGTGTATAGCTTTAGTGGTGAAGTGCATGCTTAGCATGCACAAGGTCCTGGTTTTAATCCCTAGTACCTCAATTAAAATAATAATAATAATAAAAACCTGACATGGCTATAAAAAAAAGTCAGACTGTGGGAAACTCTACAGAACAAACAACCAAGTTTCAACAAATACAGAGAAAATCCATTACAACTTACAGTCAGCCCTCCTTCTACTTGGTTCCTCTGTATCTGCCTATAAGTGGAACTGTGCAGTTCAAACCCGTGTTATTCAAGGGTCAAATTAACTGCAATGTGTGGATCCTATTTAAATAATAAGGATGATTTTCATCTTCATTCAAACGAACTATCTTAAAAATTATAAGCTTATGAGAAAGGAAATTTGAATATTGACTATTATGATATTATGAATAATATATTGTTAATTACTTAGGGCATGTAATAATGGTATTATTTTAAAAGTATAAAAGTCCATATATTTTGAAGATACATAATCACATATTAATGGTGAAATTATATAATGTCTGGAATACTCTTTTGAAAGAGCACAGGGGTTGAGAGTGGATGGGCAGGCTTGGTCATGAGTGGATAATGGACACCTGGAGCTCTTAAGCTATTTTGTCTACATTTGGGTATGTTTGAGATTCCCTACAATAAAGAGGCAAAAATAGAAAACAAAACAACAACAAAACCCAACAGGGAGGCAGACCACCTTCAGGGCATGACCTGGAGGCACAGGAAATGTGTTTCAGCAGGAAGAGTATTTTGGATCTGGGGATGTGTTCTGCTTGGGAGGAAGCTTTGGTTTTTCAACTGTAAAAATGATCAGGGTAAGGTCTAGAGAGGAGGGAGGACTCAGCTTCTCAGATTGACACTTGATCTTAGGGGATCCAGACCCCTGTCTGGTGGCCTTCATTCTACTCTGAGGAGACCTCCTTGGGGTTTTTTTCATTAACTTTTCTATACCAGACATGTCAGAGCTCCAGGAGTTCCTCCCGCAGGCTTGACTGCATTCTTGATTATGACTGAGGTGAAGAGGAATTCATAAAAGAATTTAGAGCCATTTAAGTTTCATTACCTTAATGCTACATCATGAAACCAAAAAAAAAAAAGAAAAATTGCCAAGAAACTAATATAGTAATAATAATCATCATCATAATCATAATCATAATGGTGGCTAGCATTTATTGAGAGCCGACTCCAGTCTAGGCGCTAAGCTAAACATGTTATATGTGTCATTTGTCACATCATAGCGGTGATTACTATCCCTGTTTGACTGATAAGGAAAGTGAGAGGTTACATAACTCACTCAAAGTTGCACAGCGGAGATACGGCTGAGCTGGGATTCAAACCTGCTATATTCATTTGCTAGCACTGCCATAACCAAGTGTCACAGACTGCATGACTTAAACAACAGAAATTCATTCTCTCACAGTTCTGGAAGCCAGAAGTCTGAGAGCAGAGTTTCAGCAAGGCTGATTCTTTCCAAGGGCCTTGAGGGAAAGGTCTATTCCAGGCTCCTTTCCTTTCCAGGCAAAGCCTTTTTGACCTCAGAGAACCTCATCTCCTATCTCAGTTCCTGGACTCTCAGGAACTGTACCTCCTGAGAGGTACCTCCGCCCTTTGCATTGGCCAACCCCTCTGCCTGCAAGGCCTAATTCTCTGCCTAATTCTCGCTTACCTGCCAAAGCTGACAGCAAAAGCCACCTCCTTATGAAAGCTTTCCCTACCCTGCCAGATTCTTCTGAGCTACCTAAAGCCCCAGGTTTGCTATTGTACCTAAAGGTCTCTCATCTGGAGAATAGAGGGGGCTGTATCTCAATTCCTATGGAATATCTCACAGAGACAGAGACAGAGAGAACCAGATTGGCTCAAGCAAGAAAGGGGTGTCTGAGCTTATGAAACTAAAAAACCCAGAAATAGTGTTCAGCTTCAGTCCAGATACCAAACTCAAGCTCTTCACCAACCTCCACAAGATAATCACGCATGCTAAATATCTAATCCATTTAGTATATTTGATCAAAGATCTGTGCATTGCCATGAAGGGTTACATCGTGCAGCAGACATTTCTCTGCTGTTGCATTGTGGTTATACGCATTCCCTCTCCTCACCTTGCCTACCCTCCTCCTCCCTGCCCTCCCCCTTCTCTGCCATCTCTTAGGAGCAATATAGTCCCTGTCCTTGCTTCATGCAAAGCAGTGTAGACAGACATCTTTTTTTAATGCACAAGGCCCTTAGGACTTCAACTTTCACCCCAAATGTCATTGCAAAGTATTTCTTCGAATCAAACAGGGCACTCTCCCTAAGAGGGTTCTGATGATCAACAGTTTCTCCACCTCATTCCTCACCTTTCCACCCAGTTCTGCCATTTGGCTGTGGATAAAGTTTGTACCTCAGGCCCCAGACCAGAAGAGCTGATGATTAATAGAGCAGAGGGCTTACTTCTACCAAAGCATCCCTTGGGCAAGGAGCCTGTCCAATTCATCCTGCTGAGTCACCGCAGAGCCCAGAACAGTGTTTGGAACTCGTAATGGACATTTGAAATTGTTGGTGGAATAGAGAGCAGTTTGAGTGATTAACCAGCGTCTCTTATGAGGCAGGGAAAAGATGACTCACAACACTTGGAGAAAGGAGGGCCTACGAGGGCAGAGGCTGGGTAAGATGTACATGAGGGGAGTAATTACATTCCTGCCTTCAGTACATGGTGATTTCCTGAACCTAAAAAATGTGTCCATTTTTCTGCATATGGTACCTTCTATAACTACGTATTTCCTTTGTGTCCTTGTTGCTTATTTTGTTATCTATATTATAACTACATATAGCCTTGCTTTTCACTTCATTTGTTTTGGAAATACAAGCCATTGGGAGCTATTGTAAGAGAAATCAAGATGAACTGACCCAAGCTAATTTAGCCACTGAGCAACCTCCAGGCTCTTGGTGTAAAATCAGCAGCCTCTGTCACTGGCAGGTGGGTGGTGGCACACATCCTCTCCCTGACAACCTCCACGCCAGGTGAGGTCTCGGACCAAATTCTGCCAAAGCTACAAATATTTACGAGCTGGCAGGTGCAAGAACAGCCCTGCAACCGGTTCTTGAGGCTCTGGGGATCCGTTTTCTGTAAGTAACAGGCACTACAAGTAATGCATGATCCGTCCTAAGGTGGAGTCTGACCACTGAGCTTGCTGGAACTGTATTCTCATCCAAGCAAGAGCTGTGGGGCTTCTATTTCCTAACCAACCAAATGTCTTGGACCATCACTCATTTTTGACTATTTGAGAATCTTTCTAACATTCCTTATACGCATTAAAAAAAAAACAAGTGAGATTTTGATAAGGGTATTTAAAGTGTTATGTCTCCATCTTTGGGGTGTTAATTCCTGATGAGAGAACTCTGAAAGCTAACTGCCTATTCCAGGGTATATGTGTTTGAGGTCACTTGTACCCATATGTATTACAACATGTGTAAAAAGTATTTGTAGAGTAAATAACCATGCAGACAATATACATTCAAAAATGGTATCTGTTTCATGATGGGAGAGGAGTTGCAGGGTTATAAGGAGAAAATAAAAGGTCCCTTTTGGTAGAGGCTGAAGCAGGAATCCATGTGGGAGAACCTCAGGGGAAAAAGAAGTTGCACAGATGGGCCCAGAGTCTGGCTGAAGGTCAGTTGAAGATCCAGAATTTTCCTCTGCTCAAATATTAAATGACTTGTGTTTGTTTTCATGTTGGAGCCTGTTCCATCCTTCCCAGACTTGAAAGAACTAATTTCAGCCCTCCTTTTTTAACTCCCCCTTTTAGAAGGGGTGGTTTTCTCCTGCTGTCAGCACAATGTAACAACTAGGAACACATCTGATTGCACCTGTAGTTACTCACCACTTGCAGCCACAATTAGCCATAAGCACTCTCCAAAAATGGCAAAAGCAGTTAAGCATGCCTGCCATTAAGTAATTGTGGGCATCATTAGTTGCATCTTTACTCACATGAGTAACTTTTATGGTCGCCATGGCTACCTTCTGATACCAAATTACCCACCCAACAAGGGAGCACTTGGGCTGAAATCTGACCCCCTCCTTCTCCAATTTTGTGAAAATTGTGTGCTTTTTTTCTAATTACTTCACACAAGTGAATGGGGAATGTTTGCAAATACACACTATTCATGTCAAACCAAATAGAAATGGTCGCCTTGGGTCCTGTGTGTTATCTGTTCATCTTTTTTTTTTTTTTTTTTTTTCCGCTTGACAGAAAACAAAGCAAAGCTAGCTTCTCCCCCTGCCCGGCTCCTGTGGAAGAATAACTCACTTGTGGTATCTAGGTGACAATATAATCTTTCATTTGTATATTCTGTCCAATAAAGAAGGTTTATTTCATGCCATAGTTATCATTTCCCAACTTGAATCTCTGCTACAAATTTTCAATCGGAGAGCTTTACTTCTTGTTTGAATGGAAATGATTAGATCTTTTTTCCTAGAGGGTTTTAATCTGAAAGGGAAATGGGCCCAGATCTAGGAAGATAGTTCCTGCTTGGAGAATGATGATCTATGGAAATGTCATGGAGAAATGTATTCTTCATGAATCACCAGGCTGAGAATGAAACATCATGTTCTTCAAAATTCCAAGAAATATATAATCACATACTAGATCACAGTACAGTAGAGAGATGCATGTTTTAATTTATACTTATTTATATAGTTTCAAGATGCTTGCTATAATAACAGATTAATCATCTCTTACTAAGTAACATATTTCAGATTTACCCATCCCAGAGATGAGTAGCTAGGACCAATCCATCCTATTTAAGTGGAATAGATGACTGAATAGCTCGTAGTTCATCATCTGTCTATTAGCCTCATTTGCCATTTGAAGAGTAGGGAGAGTCCATCAGGCATTCTGGCCATAGCAACTTTGGTTAAAGAAGGAAATCTGTCTCTAGAGCGTCAGAGTCCATCAGAACTTTCTGTGAATGACATATATGTTCTTTACATGATGTCCAATATGGCAGTCACTACCCATATGTAGCTAGTGTGTGCTTGGAATGAGACTAGAACCACTGAAGATTTTTTTTTTTCAATTAATTCGAATTTAAGCAGCTACATGAGGCTAGCAGCTACCATATTGTACAGTGCAGCTCTAAAGTATATGGCTACAGCCAGAAAAGGGAGTCAACAGTAGCTTCAGATATGATGAATACTGTGATAAATGGACAGCAAGGTATTTGAATCCAAAATCTCAGACGATGGTTTTGGCTTTACCTCCTCTTAGCTATGTGATCTCTGATAAAACACTTTTTCTTACCACAAGTTACATTTTAAAGGTATTGTGCTGATGGTAGGTTAGAGATTGGAGAGAAATCAGAGATCATAGTGAACCAGCTTGTTTTTCTGTTGCCTGGGGGGCTGTGGTCTAGATTGGAGAAGACTGTTCAGGAAAGAACACTGAAGACATGAGATAGGAAATAGTCTTACACGAATTGGAGCCTTTTGACTACAAGAGAGGAAAAACCCAACCTCAGCCTACCTTAAGCAAAAAGAGACAATACAAGTTCATGTCTTTACTGAAAAATCCAGACCTAGGTCTGGCTTCAGGCAAGTAGATTCAGGCTTCAGTTGAAGTCATCCAGATTTAGTTTCTCTGCAGCCTCTTGGCTCTGCCTTCTGCTATCTGGTTTCAGTCTTGGGCTTTATATGGTAGCAGTATGGCAGCAGCAGGCCGAGTCCCTGTAAACTCCCAAATCTACATTCAGCATAAAGAGTGAATGTCTCTGTCTCATGTATCTTAGTAAAAAATCCTTCGTTATGGCTCACTGACTCTTTTGTGTGTGTGTGTGTGTGTGTGTGTGTGTGTGTGTGTGCGCAGGGGGTAGATAATTAGGTTTATTTATTTTTAGAGGATATACTGGGAATTGAACCCAGGCTTCATGCATGCTAAGCATATGCTTTGTCACTTGAGCTACATACCCTTCCCCATGGTTCACTGACTCTTGAACAACTAACTAGCCATGTCTGAAGTCCGTGGTCTCCTCTAGAGTCTGGACTTGGTTTAACCTTGTCCAAGACACAGAGATTGAGAATGGAGGAGGGAGAGTTTCCCAGAGGTAAAGCAGAGTACTTCTAGTAGGAGGGTGAACTGATGCACTGTCGCAGAAAACAATAGATGTCTCATTCCCAGCACTTTGGAAGACAAAAACTCTGAGTAAGCACAGCAGAAATTTATCCAATTCAACTCCTTTCAACAAACACACCCTAAGACTACCTGGGAGCCTTCTGCTCCTAAGCCCATGCATGTGGTAGCCATGAAAACACGTTTTAACCATTTCGGAAATGGATCCGGTCTTCCACCTTCATACATACTACTATTGCTTATACAGCAGATCAGAGTATTTTCTATGGACTGTGTTCTGAGATTTTGTATCCTTTAGGGATTGTGCTAATAATGGACAATAGTTCTTCAGAGATTCAATTTCCACTTGATTGAATGACTTGAGCAGCAGAGATCCCAAAGGTCATTCATTCATGCTGATACTACTTCCGGGAAACTCCAAATACCTTCTCACCAGTTTGCTTTCTTTACTCCCTGCTTTTCTAGGGAGAAAAGAATCAGGCAGCAGAGTAGCTGTTATTTGTTTATTTATTCATCATATTTATTATGACACTGCTATGCACCAAGAATGGTGGTTCATCCTAAAAGAGCCTTCCAAAAAGCCAGATATTACATGAGAGTGTTGTGGGTAGAGGAAAGCACGGGGCTTCAAGTCAGAAGACTTGAATTCAAGTTCTGACTTTGATAGTATCTCTGAGATTTGGAGACTAAGGCCTCATTTGAAAGATTTTGGAAAACCTCTCGAGCTAGAAAACTCTCTGAGGCCATGAAAAGTTAGATCTCCACTAGCATGACCACAGCCTGCTGCCTGACCTTTGAGAACTGAAAGGAAAACACTCCCTCACCCTTAGAATTCAGCACACACACCTCCACTGGGATTCAAGCAGAGAGGATCAAATTAAAATCAGAGACACAAAAGGAGCTTTTCATTAACGCTTGGAAATTGTTTCTCTCCTAGGGACCAGCTCATTACAAAAGAATTCCCAGGAGCTGGGGCACACCCCTCCTGCATAGTGGGGTTCAGAGAAAGAAGGGCCTTGCAGAATGAGCAGGAATTTGACACCTGGAGAGGCATGGGGAAGGACAATCCTGGCCTTCAATAGGCCAGTGGGGCAAGGCAGAACTGGATCCAGGAGGCTGACGGCAGCAGTAGTGATCATTTGCTCCTCTGGAACCTCAGGCCTGGGAGTGAAGGAGGACTAATTCCCCAGAGATGACCACACTTTCCCCAGGTTGGTTTTGTATATCTACTGTCTCAACTTCTCTGAGTTCCAGAATCTTGTATCCAATTGCTTGCCTAAAATCTCTGCAAAACCTCCACCTTGCAAACAAGCTTGAGCAAGAGTTGTTGGGTCTTTAGTGTTGTTGGCCTGCCGTGCTGTGGATAGAGACTCCACCTATACGTGGGTCCTGGGTGGAGGAAGGGAGCCCCTCCCTTCTCAGCCACACTCACCAGAGCAGCACATGAGAAATGCTGGTGGCCTGCTCCTCCATATCCCCTGACCTGGAGCTGAGAGGAGAAGGAGCTTCATTTTCCCAGGTGGTACCTTCACAGATCAGAGCCTCTGTCATCAGGCTGTGATGGGAAGCGGGGAGGGAGCAGGTTGTGTCACAAAGTCTGGCCATTCTTACCAAGATCTACTAATAGAATTTCTTTAATAAAGATTTCTTCATTTGCTATATGCTCTTGTGACAATTTCCAGAAATTTTAATGGTTGGTTTATATATAAAAATTAAAATGTTCACTAGTTATGGTTGTTTCTGAGGAGTGGGTCTGTATGTACATCACTATCCCATAAATGGAATTCCTGTTTTAAAGAGGGATTTTAAGCATAATCAAAATGTTACCAAGGCTGTTGCCCCAGAATCATGCCCCTGCCCCTCCCCCAAACGGAAACCAACTGCTCTTATTTAAGTTCCAGGAAGAAGTTGCAAAGAGAAAAACAAAAACTGCTTGGAACAAACTAGGCCCAAGAGGATTTGACTTCCAGTAGACCTGGAGTCTCATTATAAGCTCATCATACTACATCAGCATGCTAAATGACACACCAGCGGTGCCTTGACAGTTCACCGTTGGCATGACACCTAAAACTAACATTGTAAATCAACTACACTTCAATAAAAATTTTTTTAAAAAGGTCCTCCCCACCTCCCCCGCAAAAAAGGAAGCCTTTGTTTTTACTCAGACAGATCATCTCATCTGAGACAGGAAAACTTCACAGAAGAGAGGACATTTGATCAAGGAGGGCCTTGAAGGATGACATTGGCAATGCTATAGAGGAAAAGGAGGGAAATCTCAGACTCTGCTGACTACTTTTTTTTTTTTTAGAGGTAAGAAACATTTTAATTAGTAGAGAGCCTCTGGAATATTGGAGCACAAAGCCTCTAGAATTTATAATCTTCGTAAATTTATCTTTGTCCTTTCCTCTGTGCCCTTAAATGTAAATTAAGGAGGTAAGTGATCTGATCTGCACAGATCCAGACAGCTCCAACATTCTGAGTCTATGCACCCATGAATGGAAATCTGCAAGGAATAAATTATGAAAGGAACAAAATGCTCTTCCTACCAGATGCTAAACTTGAACTGGGACCAACGCATTTATTTGGAGTATACATATGTTGTTTCCCTCTTACCCTTGAACTTTACACACGTGGAACCATAACTTAGAAGAGAATACGGAAAATATGGTTTTATTGCACAAATAATCATTATTTTAGTCATTGGCAGGAATTTTAAAAATTCAGCAACATCTAAATTAATAAACACTAGCCAAATCTGCTGTCCCCTTTGTGTACTTGTTTGATTTCTAATAATTTCCACTTTTAATTGCTTTTCAAACATATTTTAGAAGTCAATGAATCCTTCGAAAATCTTAGGAAATATGTAGGCACTCTCTGACACACACATAGCAAAATGGACATATCTAAAGTAATGCGTGCAACTTGAGAAGGTTCCCCAAACCTTAAGGGCCCAGAGTTCCAGAGTAAGTCTGTATTGTGACTTACAATGGATGGGATACAGGGCAGGCTGCCTCAAGACGTGTCACTCTGGCATGCGGATTATTTAGAGCTGAAATCAAGCAAGACCCCAAAGACTCAAGATGAACCTTTGAACTTCCCCCTAACTGCTTAAAATTATTTAAGACAGAAGGCTTGTTCCTGGAAGGAAATATCACCATAGATAACTATAATAAAGTCTGAACTAGGCATGGTAGACTGGGAGGAACCCAGCAAGACCCATTTGATCAAAATTCTCTCTGCGTCCCGTTGTCTCTAATGGCCCAGCCAACTTTTGTTTATCAAATGTTAATTATTTTCATCTTCCTGTGAATTACCTTACTTCCTTTTGAAGTCCCCTTCACGTACCTCACTCGCCTTAGTCCAGAATGACACATATACTTAATCTTGCCTCACTGTCTTTGGAATTCTTCTTGTTTATGGGAATTCTCCGTACACAAGTAGTAAGTCTGATTTTCTCTTGTTATTCTGTTTAATGTCATGTTATGCTATCCGAAAGACCTTTTCAGGGAAAGGGGAATATTCCCCTCCTCACGGTTTAGTTCGTGTAGCAGGCAGGATTCAACTTCACTGGCTGGATCCGACTCATCTTAAGGCTGCCGCCACTGAGAGATCTTGAAACAACTGATGAAATGCCAGAAGAAAAGAATTCTTACCATGTCTGTCAGTCTCCTTAGCTCTCTGTCTGCAGGGCTTGTTGGAAGCAAGAGTGGTAACAGTCCTTTTTCTCTTTTTCAAAATCAGATTAGCAGGGGAAAATATTTGTGGAGCTAGTTCCATGGATTTAAGCAACTCTTGGAAAATTTTGCAAACTTTTGTTTGATTTTTCTCCAGCTAATCTAGCTGTCTCATGTCAATTTAATACTTAGACCAGCCAGAAGAACTTAGATTGGTAGAGGAAAATTTCTTCCTCCCTGAAACAATTCACAAAAAACATCTGAAAATCTTGTTTATTACTTATAACTGAGTAAAGCAGTATTTGCCCCATCTTAACATATAAAGAAATTGGACCTCAGAGGAGTACATTTGGTACTCATCTTTTTCCAGGAAGGTAAAAGAAAGCACTGAGACTGCTTTTTTCCTCCCCAGACTGTTGACAGCAAGGGGAAGGGAAATCAAAGCCCTGGTCCTGTTCAAGACTGACTCTAAGGAGAGACCTCTTCGTCTCAAAGAAGATGGGGCACCCCAAAGTTACACCTCTCCCCCGCTTCAGGGACTGCAAGAAAATTGCCTTGTTGCTAAACCCCAGGTCCCAGGTAGGGTAGGGAAAGACTAAAAAGTTGTAATAAGTTACACTCAGATTTGCAGCCTACAGTTACATCATGGAATTTGATTGGTCCAAAAAGTTGCAACTTCTGAATTGATTTTAAAATGGTCCCAAACTGTCGATGCCTTTGAGCACTTGGAAGAATCAAATGTATGTTCTCACTTGAAGAAAACACCTTCATCCTAGCCCACAAAGGATCTCATGTATAATTTTTCAAATATACGAGAAGCACACAGTCAAAAACAATGAAGCACACAAACAAGGGACCATGAGCAAGAACCTTTAAAAACAACAGAACAAATAGACAACATAAAAAGACTTTCACAGATTTCTGGTTTCACAGTTATGAGACCTAGGCTATTAAACAATTATGCCTACTCTACTGTTGTTGTTGTTTTAATAGCTGGGGTAGAGGTTTTTTTCTTTTTTGATTCCTGTAGAAAGCTCACTTCTGATAGGAGGAAAAAAAAATAAGGAACAGGAAATTATAAAAAGTAACCTAATATATTTGAAAAAGAAACAAAAAGAATGTCTATAAATAAAAATTACAATAACCAAAATTAAGTACTCAGTAACAGACTAAATACAATTGTATACAACATAAATGAACTAAAAATAAGCCAAAAGAAATTACCCAGAATGTCACATGAAAGATAAAAATATGGAAAATATGAGCATTAAAGGACATGGAGGATAGAAATAAAAGTTCTGATTTACATTCCAATGAAGCTAGAGAAAGAAAAGACAGAGACAGTATAGTTGATATTCTTCTTGTATCTCTTTATTTTTTAATTATAAAATTATTTAAACATACACAAAAGAAAAAAGTAGAGCAAATAGTACAATAAGTTTCATGATTATCAAGACTGTAACCATATTTGTCCATTTTCTTTCTTTCTCTTTATGTCTTTCTTTGTTGGTGCATTTTAAAGCAATTCCCAGAGTTCATATAATTTTTCCCCTAGAGGCAATATTTGAATATTGAATGGCTGAAAACCAGTAAAACCAATAAAAAATACCATCCACACAGATTCAAAAATTTCAACCATTCCCAAGCAGGATAAACAAAAAGAAACCCACATCTGGACACTTTGTCCAGAAACCACAGAATACCAAAACAAAGTCTGAAAAGGAACCCAAGAATTATGTAACTTTCTCAAAGCCATGTAGCCTCCTTTTGGGACCCTTTAGTTCTAAATTCAGCATCTTTCCTCAGTACCACCTTAAGCTTCTACACTGTAAGCCCCTTGCTCAGGCACCATTCAGAAAGTTGATATATTACATCCACCTTCAGCATTGGGCCCGGAAGAGCTAACACCCAGTCTTTACTGTTCTGTGTTTACTTAAGGATTAAGACCAGGCAAGGATTTTATAGCTCAATGATTTTATGTCTTCATTTTATAGATGAGAAGAGTGAGTCCTAAGTGAAGGAACGTCCTGAGGATCCCACAGCTAACACACCATTGCCTGGATATCCAGGAAATTTATGCTTGTGCTTAATGGAACCAGCTAACCACGTCCAAAAATTTTTGGAGAGAGCTTAGCCACGAGGAAGAAATTTTTTAAAGATGGGAAAAAATATTCCATCTGTTTGGAGAAAGTTAGGCTGTGTAAATATTTCTTTCTTTAATTTCCTACTGAGAGAAAGGAATCGGATGTCTTTTTCAAAAAGCCGTCAAGGAAGTAAATGAATGCCATCCTCCTGGGAAGGTTAGGAGCAATAAAGAATTGGTAGAACAAAAAACACTTAACAGCTGAGGGTTAAAGGAGATATGCGAGAAGACAACAAAGTGACATTTAATTCCAGCCTAGTCCAGACATTGTTGGAAAGTGTGAGCTGTACAGAACATTTTAATCAAACTTTGTATAAAAGATCAAGATTCAATGATTGATGAGGTGAAGATTCACCAAAAATTTACCAGCATTTTTTAAAATAAAAAAATTTTAAGTTATTTTGGAAGTCGTACATTCTTATTATAGAAATTTCAGAAAATATTGAAATATATATACATAAAATAAAAACCATCAGTAATTCAGTAAGCATTAACCATTGGTGATGGACTATTGTTTCCTTTTCATCTCCCTCCCATGTACATAAATACATGTTTTTACAACCATTACTCTGATAAATGTCTTCACTCATAAATCTTTGAGAACAATTCTGTTTAGTTCCTTTGAATACATCCCTAGAAGAGAGTTTATAAAGGTGTAAAATAGCAGAGTTGTTGAGAGATTGGGCTTCTAGTCAAACATCTGTATTTGAGTCCCAGTTTTGTCACTTACAAGCTTGGGCTTTTAACCTTGAGCTACTTACTTATGTAACTTCTCTAGGTCTCAACTATGGCTTCTGTTAAAAAAAAAGAAAGAAAGAAAGAAAAAAGAAAATTTGAAAAAACATGAAAAATGAATCTACTTCCTATATTCATGTAAGGATTAAAATAATGGATGAACGCAAAGCTCCTGGGAGACAGTAAGGGATCAATAAGTGATTGTTGTTGTTGGATAGCATAGCTTTTATTGTTTTTTGTGTACTTTTAAAAAATACTTTTGTATATTTTCTAAATTAAAAAGCATCTGTTTCTGTTACTACAGAAAATCATTATACTCCCCCCAACTCCCTTCACCCAACATTACTCTTTTTAAAAGATAATGCTACTTCTTTATTAGGGAATTAAGTCATATTTCCATGTCTTTGTTTTTCTTGCTCTGCAACACGAAAGTAAAACCCTAGAAATCTTTCTGGTTTCAAAAGACTTGAGTGCTAAGCATAGGCCAGGAACTTTGCAATGTGTGCCAAGGGCGGGACAGGGGAAGTGGCTGGCCCTGGTGTAACAATAGAGGGTGCATCACTGGAGAGAATTTTAAAAAACACTCAAGCCTAGTCCATCTGCTTTTTGTTATCATTATGTGCTCACAATTTTAAACAATGTCAGTAATAAAATGCTCTTCCCTAAAACATCTTTGGTTGGTCTATCTTGTAAACTGCTTAGTGTTAATAACATGTATACACACACACACACACACACACACACACACAATATAATTCGTACATAAGCATATGTATATAAACTTATAGGTGTATGTTTATCATATAATGTGTGTATATAATAATTAGTATACAATATGTATACATGTCTGTGTGTGTATGTAAACTTCAAATTACCTCTTACTACACATTGTATTCTAACTAATGCATAGAAGTTAATCCAGAGAACCCCTCAGTTACACCGACCACCTTGACACATGTGGACACAGCTTCATAGTAGCTCAGAATTGTTCTAGCTCACTTAGGGCATTGTTCATGTCTCCAAGCCCTGTGATACAATATATCCCTACATTTAAACAGTAAATATGAATAAACAATGATAGCACAGTGGTTCTAAAGATGAAGAAACAAACTGGATTAATTTAATCCAATCCTTCTATGTGACAATTTGATTTTTTTTAAGTGGCAGTCTTTCTTTATTTATTTATGGGAGAGTAATTAGGCTTATTTGTTTATTTTTAAATGGGGGTACTAGGGATTGAACCTAGGACCTCATGCATGCTAAGTACACAATCTACCACTGATCTATACCCTCCCCCTGAATTTTTAATTAAAGTTGAAAACTTAAAATAGTAAAATGGATTGCAAGGTGTAATACCTTGTTTAGTGTGTGTTTTAGTTCATGCAAAATAAATTTTAGTTCTTAAAAATTAAATTTATTGTTTTTAATTGTTAATTGTTTTGAAATGAAAGGATTAAATTAAGAAAAACTATTATTACCGATAATTTTTGTCCCTAGAGGAGTGAGTTAAAAATGATCTGTTGCAGGCCTCAACATGCCAGGTCCACCACTGCAACCTCGCAAAATACTCTCCCTCATTTAAAAATCACAATGCAATGTCACAGATGAGTACACGGGCTCTCAGGGAGTTTGTGTAACTTGCACAAGGTCCCATGGCTAGTAATTTGCTGAGCTGGTTATCAAACCCACATTTGTCTGACTCCAGAGCCCAAGACTACAACCGGTGTATCAGGACGTTTGAGTTGCTAACAAGAAAAGGAGAGTAAGAAAGAAAAGTTGTTACGCTCCAGGCTCCTTTTGAAAAAGGAACTTGCTTTGGGAAGTTCATTGCTTTTGCCAGGAACCTTGGAACCTAAGGTTGTAAATTATGTCTACCAATACTCCCCTAAACAATTACCCGGGGCCTGAAAGGGTTAATGTGCCTCCTCACAGGAAACAATTTACTTTCCTTTCCCAGGAGAAAACGGCCCAGAAGGCTTCTAAAAAGACATTTTTTTCCCCTAATACCTGATTGCTTTAATGGATGTTTAATTCTTTTCCCTAAATAACGTTAAAATAATATAGAGGACCTATCTTCAGAATTTAGGAGATCTACAATGATGAACCAAATGGGATTTCTCGATCGGTTAATACCTGGAGGCATTGGTGCTCACTCTACGTTAATACGCCTTGACATTTACTTCCTAGAGAGGCTCCAACATTTCCACTGTTTTTAAATGTGAAACTGCTCTCAAGCCACAACTTTTAACTTTACTGTGACATTATCCTTTCCTTTTACCTAGAGTCATGAATGAGTTGTGCTTGGCAACACATGAAGGAAATTGCTTATGTCAGGAAAAGGACTGGTAATGGGATCAGAACTTTAATGCTGGAAGTGTTTTGGATCAGGTTGCTGAAGTCTTTCCTCTGGCAAAATTTCAGCTAGAACTTTCAGCAAAAGCTCTTAACGTTCTGCGAAGGCACTGGTGTGACCGAAAGAGGGACAAGGAGACCATTTGTTGAGAGAGGGTTGCTGTCATGAAGGTTCCCAGGCTTTCATCTTCACAATGACCTAATGAGTTTTATTAACCTCTATTTGATACATGGGAAAACTGCTCTTAGCAGAAAGGCTAAGTGACTTGGCCAAGGCTTCACAATGAGTAAGTGGCAAAATGGATATGCCAACCCACCTGTCTCAAGCCCAGAGATCTTTCAACTATGCCACAGTTGTCTTCTATGCAATGGCCACTTCTAGCCCCAAAATGGCATTATGAAGTTATGAACAAAAATACAATGGTTAAGAGCATGGACTCTGAAGTCAGACTGCTTAGATCTGGATGACAATCTTGCCACTTAATAGTTATGGGATGGTGGACAAAATATTACCTCATAAAGTATGACCATAATACTTACCAAATACTCCCTTTCTCCTGCAGTTCCTTCCCCTTCCTATTATGTGGGACATGTACTTGTTAATGAAATGCACCCAATACAACGTGGGCCATTTCTGGGGAGAAGCAAGTGAGAAATCCATGAGTAGCCGATTCTTTCTTATCTCTGAGAGGTTGAAAGACCTCAAGTTACACAGGATGGGTGTAGCTAAAATGTCTTAGAGCCTCCATGAACCTGGGTACCTAAAGATGATATGGGACACACACTACCATCCATTTCCCCCAGCCAACCAACTGTTGTGCCACATGAACTGTGAAGGAGAAATAAATCTTTGTTCCATGAAACCATTTAAATGTGAGGGTAAATTTGTTGCAGCAGCATAACCCAGTCTATCAAGACTATTTTTCAAACTTCATTCTCCTAAACTCTAAAAGAGTGATAATTTTGACTTAATAGAATTATTGTGAGAATGAAGTGAGACTTTTTATAGGCTACACCTGAATATATTGTCCAACTAGCAAGAGGCAAGAGAAAAGAATGGAATGTATGGCCGATCCTGGTGGAGCCTTGTCTCCTTGTTTTTTTCCAAAAGTAAAGAAAAATAGACTGCATGATTTCCAAACATGCCTTGCCGCCAACTACAACGTTCCACTACTTCTCACTTCTAAATTTCTCTCGGATCTCAGAATTTGGTCATTCAATTGTTCGACCCAAGTTTTGTGCTGATTATTCTGTGTCAGATGCTATGTTAGGAGCTGATCTTAAGGGGAGGTCTTAGGAAGGGGCAATCTGCGTTTTCTGCAAATCCAAACCAAGGCCAGGGCATATATCTTTGGGGAATGGAGAGATGGTCTGAAGATTCTCTCTTTCCTGCTGATGAAGAAGCCATCAACGAACCGCTCCAGGAGGGAGCCTGGGGAGACTGATGAGAGTCGTGAGATGGCCCTTTGGGAGGAGAACAGCATGTCATTTTTGCTTTAGTCCTCTTTTTAAAAAATTAATTAATTCTTTTTAAAATTGAAGTATAGTCAGTTACAATGTGTCAGTTTCTGGTGTACAGCATAATGTCCCAGTCATGCATACATATATACATATATTCATTTTCATATTCTTTTTCCCTAAAGGTTATTACAAGATATTCAATATAGTTCTCTGTGCTATACAGAATACACTTTTTAAAAATCTATTTTTATATATAGTGGTAACATTTGCAAATCTCAAACTCCCAAATTTATCCGTTTCCATCCCCCTTCCCACCCACCCCTGCCCCATATCCATAAGACTGTTTACTCTGTCTGCAAACCTGTCTTTGTTTTGTAAATGAGTTCATCAGTGTCCTCTTTTTTCCCTCTTTTTTTTTTTTTTTTAAGATTCTGCATGAGTAATATGTGATATTTTTCTTTCTCTTTCTGGCTTATTTCACTTAGAATGATGATCTCCAGATCCATCCATGTTGCTGCAAATGGCATTGTTTTATTCTTAGTCCTCTTTTTGACTGTCTTCCTACATCCCTGCAAAAAGCTGGAGGAAGTAAGAGAGCAAAGCTGTCAGACCAGCAGCATCTTAATTATGGAGATTAGAAATATTTTATGCAATTGACATAGCCTCTTCTAAATTACATAGTATTAGGGAAAATGACTCTGTCTAATGCCAATGAGAAAGGAAGAAAGGAGCTCTGAGAAAAGGAACAGGTGGATTTTGACAGTTTGTCCAATAAAATAATAATAGTTGGGGAAAAAAACTTTCAAAATCAGGCTAATGCTACAATTTTCATTGCTTGACTCAAATCTCTTAACAGGACTTGAGGGACCCTGGGAATGACGGTAGCTAAGCTTCCAACTGCTAGTCCAGACAGACCTCACTGCCTCTCCCTCCCCCTTTCCTTCCTTTTGCTCTGCAGCACCACACTAGGAAACAAACTGTTGAAGCACTTGGGAAGTGAATGAGTTGGTGGTCAAGTCAGGCTTGATTCCCATGTAGTCTATGTCCTTTGCTCAGTAGGAGAAATATCAGTTAGCGTCCCCGAAGTGATACCTTGGTATTCTTAAAAAGTTCAATTACTTTCCATGGCCTAGTAATTTCCTGCCAGGCATAGGAGTACCTGGTTCTATAAAAATTGAGGCCCATCGAGAGCATTCTGAAGACTGAATGCTCTGGTAAGAATATGGAGGACTCCCATCAATCATACTTAGGCATCATTTTGCTGAATTGAGCAGGGGAGTTGATAAGTAGGGGCAACAGATTTAGCACCTACTGTTTTTATTATTTAATCTCCCCTTCCTCTAGACATCCTTGTAAGATATCATCATAGTGATCTTTTTAAAGCAAAAAGCTCCCTTTATTACTTATTTGCTCCAAAGACTGTTCCTCTTGTCTGTGCAGGTTACAATCTCCAAGGCCTATGGATGCCCCAGATTATATAGACAGGAGAGGCTGGCTCCTGTTGAAGAGACTATAAAGAGTGTTGGGAACTATAGCAAATTGGAGAGAACTATAGCAAATTGGAGAGCTCATGGCAAAATCTCCCATCCTACATAGTCTCCTTACAATGTGACATTAATATGTCTTCAGTTGGAGGTGGGGTTGATGGTGGCATCAATGGTTCCTTCCCTTGAATCTGAATAGACCTGTGGCCACGGTAAAAGTCATGCTATCTGCTGTCTGAGGTTAGGTTATAAAAGGTAACACAGTGTCAGCCTGGTTCTCTTGGGATGCTCAATCTTGGAACCCAGCCACCATGCTGCAAGGAAGCCCAGGTCACACAGTAAGTATTCTGGCTGACAGCTAACACCCAGCATCAACTATACAAGAGTGAGAAGACTTTGAAATGACTCCTGCCCCCATCCACTGTCTGTTTGCAACCACATAAGTGCCTCCCAGGTGACAACTACCTAGCCGAACCTACTCAGTCCCCAGAATTATGAGAGGCAATAAGTAATTGTTGTTGTTTTGTCATTAAGTTGTAATTTGGTTTGTGATGTAAAAGTAGATAATTGCAACAGCCAACAGATCTTACTTATTACTAAACCTGCACTTTGCTTAAATCATTTTGCACCTTTGAACCTACTTGCTGTTCAAGGACCAGCTCAGAAACTTTCCTAAACTTTGCTTAACAGTAATCTGTTCTTTCTCCATATTTTCTCCATGATTAATAGGTCATTAGGGAGAATACCATCCCCCTGCAGTTATTTTATTAAGATATTTTAATATAGTTTAGAAAACAATAGCTGCTTTTGTCAAAACTACAAAAAATTCAGAAGTCAATTCAGAAAGTGTCTCCCTTCTGTCCTGCTCTATCTCATCCCAGTTCACCCCTGTCCCTTCTCCAAAGGTTACTGTTTTAACAGAGTGGTACATTTTCCTCACAATCTCTTCTACACACACACACACACACACACACACACACACACACACACACACACAGGATTCCATCACGATACTATTTTATCAACTGCTTTTTTAGTTGATGATGTAGTAATGCTATCTTTCTGCCAGTAAATACCCAACTGTCTCATACTTTTTAATAGCTATATAGTATTTTCTATCATTTAACCAATGTTTTCCTTATCAAAATTTAGGATTTCCCCAAATTTTCCTTATTAAAAATAAGACTATTGTTTTTGGACGCATTCTTGGGAGAAGAATTGCTAAAGTAAAAAAAAGGCACTTTTTAAGTTTTGGTATAAGTTCTTAAATTCCTCTACAGAAAGAGGTAACTATATTCCCATCAGTAGTACATGAAAATACTGTGACTTCCTCTTATGCTGGGTATTATTA
Organism: Camelus bactrianus; assembly: GCF_048773025.1. Lineage (NCBI taxonomy): Eukaryota > Metazoa > Chordata > Mammalia > Artiodactyla > Camelidae > Camelus > Camelus bactrianus. Next base: position 53,401,727 of record NC_133542.1, read on the forward strand.
AGCTTTTAAATCTTTGCCAATTTTTTAAGTGAGGAATGGTAACTCCTCATTTTTAACTTATGGTTTTATTATTACTGAAGTTGAGCAGCATTTCACACTTTAATTGTCCTTGTATCTCCTTCACTGTGGATTTTATCTGCTGTGCCCTTTGCCCATTTTCTATAGTTTTTTAAAAAAAAATTTTCTTTTTTTTAATAGGAGCTTTTTGAGTATTATGGATAATAAATGTCTCAGTCCATTCAGGCTGCTACAACAAAACACCATAGACTGGGTGGCTTATGAACAACAGAAATTTATTTCTCATGGCTCTGGAGCCGGCAAGTCTAAAATCAGGGTGCTAGCCTGGTCAAGTCTTGGCAAGGGTCCTGCACTAGGTTACAGATCACCAACTTCTTACTGTGTTCTCACATGATGGAAGCACTAGGGAACTTCCTGGGACCTCTTTTATAAGGCACTAATCCCATTCATGAGGGCTCCACCCTCATGACCAAAGCATAACCCAAAGTTTTACCTCCTAAAACTATCATCTTTGGGGTTGGGATTTCAACATAGGAATTTGGGGGGACACATTCAGACCACAGCAATACACATTTTATGTGTCACTTTGCAAGTATTACTTAACTGTTTGTTGGTTGTGTTTATTTATGGAAGCTTTTGTATCTAGGAGTTTTAAAAGGTTTATGTAGTTAATCCTATCTGTCTTTTACTAAGGTGTTAGGCTATAGTATCTTCCCAAGAAAATTCTTTCATACTTCCAGTATTAAATCAATAAATATATTTTATTCCAGTTGTTTTACAAGAAAAAAGCCAAATATTTTTCAAAAGTAATTGTTTAATCTGTTCAGATAACCCTTCCTTTAAGACATTCTAGGCATTTAATAAATTAAAATCTAAATTTCTAGGAACTCATTGACAAAATTCATTCATTGAAGAGATATTTATGACACATTCCTGGGTACCAAGTTCTTCTCTAGGCTTTTAGTATACAGTGGGAACTTGTCTAGTGGAGGTAAGAATATAAGGGTGAACAGGTTTAAAAACGCAATGTAGCATTTTTTTTTTACAAATAAAATAAATTAATCTCTGTGGCTTGTATAGCATGCAGACTCATTCTTCTCATTACATTTAAACATAACGTACTCTAATTCTTGATTTAAATGTCTTTCCACTTCACTAAAATGTAAAAGATGTAAGAGCAAGGAATGTCCCTCATTCATCTTTGAATCCTTGGCATCTAGCTAGTATCGGGCTCATTATAATGGCTCAAGAACTACACTGTTAACAAATGGATTTCCCTGTTTTACAAGTTGCTTCTTTCCTTCTCAAATGAATACTCATAATCCTGTCTTCCTCCCGCTCTTTCCTCACCAACCGTCCCCAAATAAAAAACACTACTAGTTTTATGTTTGGAGAAAACAGCTCAAATCCCTGGGACTCATGTTTGCATACATGATACTTAATCAAACATGCTTAGCTCATAAGAGGGACTCCATTCAAAAAATTGAATAAATGAATAACTACAGATCTTAAAAATGTCATTCAGAAAAGAAATAGGAAAGTACCACACTCCTCTGAACACAAGTTCACAGCAGCCATTTTTAGAGAACTTAAAAGTTGTCTGATCTCGCAAAGGAAATCCAGGTGAAACCATAAATAAAAGCCAGAAGTATTAATTAACACTGGAGAAACACCAACTTACAAGTGTGGGCAGGAGCAAAGTCGCAGAGTTAAGGAATCATCAGTCTTGCCAGAGTCTTGCTGGGAATGATGTTGTCTTTTTCTGTCACATGTCTGATTCAGGGAAGCTCTTTTCAGGGGTTTCTAACTTCAGGGTTTAACTGGCAGGCTGGGATACATTTCTGTCCTTTCAAATAGAGACCTGCTCTTGCTTCTCTGGTAATGAACGAATAGTTACAGCCCTTGGTACAATTAGTTTTCACTTTTGGAGCATTTCCCAGGGGTGATAGGCGAATGCTTCAAGGAAGGGGTTGTGAGGCAGACCTGGACGCCGGGGCTCTGCCGAGGCAAATATGCTCTGTGGGATAGGGCTGTGAACACAGTATGTGCTAAGATGTAAATAACTCAGTCAAAGTACCAACTGCCACTTTTTAAAAAAATTTTTTATTAGAGGACTGTTCAGAGCAGCTATAGACATACACACACATAGATGCATTTATATTTCTATTACTCCCCAACCTGATATCATGTGAACAACGATTCGGGCTTTATTAAAATCTTCAGAAAGACCATTAGTTCAGCGTTTTCCCTCGGTGAGTGACCAGCACCGAGCCCTCTATTTGAAGCTGGAAACCCCGGAATTCACACGGCCAATTATGCAATACTAGACCACTGGGAAGCATTTCTGGCTGGCTCAGCTGGTGATCTGATTTTACCCTGCAGCACCAAGATTGATAGACCTTATAATTTTATCCTGGTTAGTGCAGATGCTGTTCTTACATAAGGTTTGTTTTTTTTTTTTAAACCCTCTTCTTCTCAAAAGAAAAAGAAAAACAAATCTAAGCCCTTCCCAAGTGGCTTGCCTTGATGACACCTCATGGTGGTGAGATCAGTACCCTGATCACTATAGGAAAGAAATTCTCTTTCATGATTTCTTTATTTGCTGTAGTTTAATTTCATTGAATGCTCTGTGTGCTTGTTTATGAGAAAGAGTGAAAAGGAACAGTAATCTGCCCCCCTCTAAATCATTCCTCTTACGAGGCTTTTTTTGGACATGAAGAGAGATGGGAAAGACTCATTCTTAGAAGGTACAGAATATCAGTTTGGGAGCTGTTAGTTTCTCTCATGCTAATGACAAGGTATAATTTTAAAACATCACATTCATATGCATATAAGGTGCATACATACATAATTAGTATATTTACAAAGCACCTTGCAGAACCTTAGAACGCCTAGTCCCATTAACCCTTTAAGGGAAAACTAGAGCTCAGATCGGTCAAGCACAATGGAATGTGCTCCCTTTCAATTATATTCACCCATCATCCATGTCTAGGAAAGAGACCTCCAAAAAAAGTGAAATGCATTTTTTTTCTGAAGCACTGCCATATTCTGTTATGTATTTATATCTGCTTCTGCAGTTCTAATTGCAATATAAGCACTAGGTACTACATGGAATAACTACACTGGCCAAAAAGATTTTTATAATCTGAGAGAAATGCTCCCATATTGACTCTGCTAAGAGAAGCAACTCCCCTTTCCTTGATTATAAAGAAGGAAGACAGATGGCTTCTTGTTTAAGACTATAATTTTACTTGCAGCCTCCTCCCTCAGTTAAAAACAAGATGTACTTTGAGGCTTTGAGGGAAAATCTCAAGGGAAGGTTGTTTTTTTTTTTTTATTCCTGGCAGCATTGAATAATTCAACAAACATTTAAGAGAGCTGAGGGATATACAAAGGAGAAAATGCTTTCTCTTGTTCTCAGGGAGTTTACAGTCTAATTATGAAGTTTACAGGATTGGGACCAGAACTATTAAAGTTTTATTTTTTTCACTATTTTATGGCCTAATGGTTACTGGTAACACACCACAGATTCAACAGCCCAGTGATATGGTGGACCCTCTGATCAAACTAGAAGGGAACAGAGAACAAATGCAGATGGAGAATTAATGATCTCAACCAGTACTTGCTGAACCCTTACTGACTTATTAGCTGCTTTCATATGTTACTTAATCTTGACAACAACCCTTCCTGGTCATCCTTATTATCTGTGTTTCACAGGGGAGAAGAAAGAGTTTTCGAGAAGTGATTCATCCACAGTCACAGACCTAGAAATTATTGAAATGCACCAACTGGAATTTCTTTTTTGGCCTCTTCTTTGGCTGTCCCCAGGTTCCCATCTTGACTTTTCTTTGCTTAGATTCCTTTTCAAGGCACGTGAAGCCAATTTACTTCTGTGCTATTTTTTCCCTGTAGACTTTGAGTAGTCTTTACAACTTGCTGTCCTTCACTCCATGAGCCAGGCTTTCTAGAGTCTCCCTTGCACCTTGGCAATAAACTTTTTTTTTCTCTCTTTTCTAACTGTCTTTAAGACTTTCTTTGACAGGATGAAATGAAACATGTAAAAGGTTTATAACCGTACCTTGAAGTGGTTCTCTTAATATTAAGTATGATCTTTTAGTTTTATTTCTGCCACATTTTCTTACCTCACACTATTTCTCGACGACTTAAGGGTTGTAAATTTCTTGAATGTGGTGACTACGCCTACTCTAACTTGTTGATACTGCATAGCATATTCATGTAGCAACGGGGACTAGTAAGAGAGCCGAAACTGTCTCTTTTGCTCACCTCTTTATTCCCAGTGCCTGCAAATTATCGAATTTAGCATGCCCTCAGTATACATGTTTTAGTATGATGAGTTACTACCCGCCTATTGTTTTCCGTGTGTTATTCTGTATAAAAAGTTTCCTTCAGATCCAATATGGTTCTGAATTGAGAGCCCTGGAGGGGTTTTTACCTTTTCCCTATTTTCAGCCCTTTGTATCAATTTCGACCTTGGGTGCATTCCATTAAGCTCTTAGTGTCCTTCAAGGCTCAGTTTCCACATCAGCAAAATGGGGAGAGTAGCAACAGATGCTTGTTTCTCCTCATCTTCTATCACCTACTCGTTTTCCAGGGGCTTATTTGGATGAAATAAGCTTTGCTCTGGATGAAAATCAGCCACCTGAGAGGTAAGAAGCCACTAGGGTCCTCAGGTTGCGAGCCCAGTGTGGATAGCGAGCAGCTCCGCCCGCCTCGCCCGTGCCCGTGCCTCGTGGGTCCGGAAGCAACCCGACCCCATTTCGGCTGCGAGCCTGCCCAGTCCTCGGGCGCCCCAGCCTCAGGCGCCCTCTCGCCCCGAGGTAGCGCTCTGCCTCGGTGCCACCGCTAAATGGGCTCGGCACCGCGCAGGCTCTGACGCGCGCCGAAGGGCCCGGCCTCGTTTTGGCCGCAGCCGCCCGGCCGCCCGCGCGGCGCTGCACTGGGGGCGGGGAGTCTGATGGGAGACGCGCGCCGCGCTGAGGAGGCGGCGGCCCGGGAGAGGGAGCGGGAGAGGGACTGGGCGCGGGAGGCGGGAGGCGGGGGACAGGGGGAGGCGCAGCCGCCGCCGCCCGCCCCTTTCCGCTGGGGAGCAGCTGCAGCAGCAGGAGCGGAGCAGGAGCAGCGCAGCCACCACCGCCGCCGCCGTGGGATGTGGCCGGCGCCCGCCCCGAGCCGCGCCGCCCCCTGAGTACCCGCCGCCGCCCGAGCCGCCGCCACCGCCGCCGAGCCGTGCGGGGCCAGGCCGCGCCCTCCCCGGGCGCCCGCCGGCTCGCATGCCGAGGGGCTCCGGGGCGTAGCTGCGCGCCCGGCGCCGCCTCCGGGCTCCTCCGGCCCCGCCATGGGCTGCTGCAGCTCCGCCTCCTCAGCCGCGCAGGTGAGGGGCTCCCGCCTCCCGGCCGCCCGCCCGGATGCCTCCCCCGCCCCGCGGGCGCCCGCCGCCTCCCACCACCCGCGAGCTTCCCTTCAGCCCACTGTGCACTCCACAGGCCCCCACACCCGCCTCCCCATCCCGCTTCCCCCTGTCCCGCAGATGCCCCCGCGCTTGCTCCGGTGACTGCCGACTCGCAGACGCCTCTGCGCGGCCCCCGGGACGCCCCTAACGCTGCCGGCCCCTTTCCGACTTGGCCGCTTCCTCCCAGTCACACCTGAGCGGCCCGTCCCGCCAGCCTGCAGGTAGAGGCAACGCGGGCGCCTGCTCCCTGCCCCAGGTGGCACCCCTTTCCCCCGTCTTCCGGGCCTGGCTCCTCTCTTCCCACCTCCTTGGAGTCTTTATCCTCCCCATCCACCGACTGTTTTCTGTGCTCCCTGGAGGAGTACCCCCAGCATGGGCTGTTTACCCTACTCCCACCTTATTACAGTTTCTGCTCGATTAGATATTCTGCCTCTTTTCTCTCGCCCGCCGCCCCCGTCCAGGCTCTAAGTGTTTAAGCAGGTCCCAGAGCCCTTGTACAACCCACTTCCCCGATCTTGGCCGCTCGCTGCCACCCATCCCCCCTTTGTGCCTTGACCCCGGGCACCGCGGCCTCTTCTCACACCGAGGCCCCTGCGGGAGCGCGGGGACTGGGCTGGGAAGGAGATTGGGCACCTGGTGGGTGACGGGAGCGTTACGGAAACTCCCTCTTTGTTGCCAGTGTAACAGGAGGAAGAGGTGCCGAATTTAGTTTTTCTGTGGGCACTGGCTGAATGTTGTCGCTGAAGGCTGAGATGCAGAGATTTCTCTCAGCTTCTACCCTGCCCCCATCCAAATTTCGCTAGCCTCCCTCTCGCCGATCTGAGCCCTTAACCTGGATGGAAATGTTTAGACAACTGTATAAGAATCAAATGTAATAGGACTTGACTGCTGGCCACTAATAACTGAGAGGACCTGTTTGTAAATTACCTAATTTAGTGGATTAGGGAGTGTATTTACAAATACGATAAAAAGCAATCAGGAATACTGCATCAAACTGTCTGGTGGTGGTGTATGAAAAATAGGCTCTGACAACGCCTGGGATGTAATCTTACAGTTTCATTAGCGTAGAATTTAACTGTGGTCTTTGATTTTGTTTGTTTTGGGGGGAGAAAAGGGCTTTTGTTTTTAGAAATAAAAGCTGGTCAGTTCTTGGAGAAGAAAAACGCTAATTTGGGGAAAAAATTCCTTCAGAAATCTAGCATCTGTGATAATGCCAGAAGTGTTTTTGCTGCTGCTAAATGACTATATATAACTCAGTTTTAAATAACCTGCATACTTGTTCTGAAAATCTGAGCTCTGTTAGAAAATGACTAGAATTGCAGATGAATGGAGGACATTTATGTTTTATTAAGTATCCATCTTATTTGTCCATTCCTTTTTTGAGTGTTTGCTTACTCGTGTGCTTTTTTTTACCCCCTTTCCTTCTTTCTACCAGTCAGGGTGATTGGTTTAGTTAGTTAAACCTTCCTGTTCAGTTACAGTAACAAAGAAAAACTGTATGTAGTGATGTTATGAAGGAGAGGTCGATAGACCATGGTTTTCATATTAACAGATAAAGGTGTGGAATCACACAATGCCTTTCAACTGGTTAGGGATTTTGTGTGTATTGGGGGGAATTCAGTTGGGTGCTGTTCATCTAATATTTACTTAAGTATCATTTTCACCAAAAAAGTATTTTTCCTGTTGCCTTTCTTTAAAGAACTGGGTTACTTTGCATCCTCTTTTGGTGGTGAAATGCCTTTAAGACAGGAAAGTATTGATAGTTTATGGATGGCTCGGTCAGTGTTTGGACAATTAAATTTGGGAGAGATGGATGGTGGATCAAAACTCTGCTTTAATAACAGGTCTTATATTTGACTACTTCACATCTTACTTTTCAGAATGCTGTCACATACATTTTCTTTGCTTTTTCCTCCTCTTGCAGCCACTGTTTCCATCATGCCATGTTCTACAGACAAGATGTATGTCATGCACCCCAAGGGGTGCATTTTTTTTCCCGTGGATTCCTATAACCAATCAACAGCTGTCACATGCCTTTAAGTTCAGCTTTAGGGACTTGTAGTGTTCGGTGGAGCATTGAGGAGCAGGTTTTGTGCCAATGAGCTGGTCTTATTTTTTTGGTTTTGTTATTTGAGATTTTGGCATCTGTTCTTCATTTGTGAAATATTATCAATCTGCTGCATTTTAATGCCGCTTTCTGGAGCATTGCCAGTTAGTATAATATAGTATCTATATGTGTCGTATTGAAACAAGATAGGGACGCAGCTGCATATCTTCTCTCGCCCGTGAACCTCCACAGTACTTTGAACTACTCAGAGGCCTGGATTTTCAGGCAGAATGTTTCTCTCACCCCTTCTGCTGGCTTGTAAGCTTCTTTAGTATAGGAGCTGCTTTTATTTTCCATATCTTTGTATCCACTGCAGTTCCTCACTATACCTTGTATATAATAGTTGCTCAGTGATAGTCAATGAACAGAATACATAGATACACAGATTTGAACATCTGGTGGACAAGTAACATTGAATATGAATCCAGCCCTGAATCGTGTGCTGTTTTACTTCCATGAGCTGGTGGACTAATTCCACCAAGCCATCCTCTTCTAAGCTCAAATTTGAGCTGTTTTAAAATTTGCCTGCCTTTCCCACATTACTTCCTATTCTGTCGATGGTACCATCAGTTTGCACAATTGAGCAGGTTTTTTTTTTTTTTCTTTTCACTGGTGCTCTTCTTAGTGCTTATATTTTAGTTGGAGCAGTGGCTATAACATCTTAAAAGAGCTTGTCTGCAGACTCTAATGATAACCTGCACAGCACATCAAACAACGTGCTTTGAGGTAATCTGCAGTTTGGCTTAGCTTTTCTCATTATTATCGTCAGCAACTGAAAAGCCCTGGCAGGTTTTATAAATGTAAATATAGTATGTTTCCTTTTTGTAGTAGGGAGTCACTTTTGAAATATAATTTATTTTCCCACGTAGACTCTTGCTATGTTGTAGACTCTCATAAAAGAGTTTATTGTCTTCCAAACTGTTTCATCTCTTGTAGTCTGTCCTGGTATTATTTTCATTTTCTTGGCACTGTCTGGATATCATAATTTGCCATCAAAATAATTATCCTGTTTTCAGTTTTAAATAAAAGTGTCACAGTCTGTACTAACTTGTGTTTCATTGCTAAAAGAAGAAATTATTGGCAAAATTATTTGTGCTGTAACAGAAATGTGTATCTAAGAATCTTAAGGACTCTTAGATATGTTTATAGAACTCTTGTGGAATCCTTGTTTTGTTTTGTTTTGTTTTGTTTTGTTTTGTTTTAATTAGTGACCACTGCAAGTTACTTGCTAATGTTAGTAATTGCTCAGAACAAGCTAACACATGATAGCCTTTGCCTAAAAATCTCTTTGAAGGGGACATAAACGTGAGATGTCTTGAGTTTCTTTTTACAGCGCTAATCCTCCCTAAGACTCTTAAAATTTATTCCCAACTCTCCATAATTCGTTTGTTCTGTTATAACCTGCCATAATTTCTATTCTTGTAATGTTAAACTTCAAAGTTCACTTGTAAATCTTCAGATTTATGAAATGTTCTTTCCCATTGACAAACCAGTTTGAATGAAGGAGGCTTTTGAAAGATTACTTAGCAAATTGCCGACAGTCTTTGTCGTTAATGGCTAGATCATTATTTCTCACAGCAGTGCTTTGGAGGCCAGGAGATTTCGCAAGTGCTCTGAAGTTCTGCGTCCTTCGGTTCTAACCTTAGAAATTGTAAGCGGGGTGGAGGAGAATCTTTCTGGTTGAACAAACTGCCCCTTGTCAGTCTGACTTTAGGAGAAATTGTTCATGTCTATGGTCTCCTCCCATGTCTTCAAATTGAGAGCTATATATTTAACTGTGTTTTCTAGATCTCATATCTTGCCTTGGGTGTAATGGAAAACAAGCAAGTGGTTCACAAATACTGGTTAACTTCTAAGTATGTTAACTGTTCCTTAACAGAATTTTAAAAGTGCTGTAGTCTCCTTCTGCTTTGTGGAATTTGAAGTCAGAGGGTAAAAATGAAATCTGAAGAGTGTAGTGGGAATTACCAACGGAGACTAAGTTCTTCCATTAAAATATGCCCAGCGAAGTAGACCCGCTCTAACTGGAAGAAAAAGTCATGGCATGAAGACAATTGGTTTTTTCTTCTTCTGAATACTATGTGGTTAGCATAGAAGATCTACCCCTCAAAATATGTAAATCAAAGTTAATGTTAAAATTGGCTGGAAAATTAAGTAAAAAATGGTAATACTTTTTGTATAGCTATTTTTCACAGCCATTTTCATGTTTTAATTTCTCCAATAACTCTGAAGTTAAACTTACTTCTGTTTTACACCTGAGGAGGTTGAGACTTGGACATTGGGAAATTTGGCTGCTACTCAGCTCACTCAGAGCTACTAAGTGACTGATCCAGACTTCATCTCAGCTCTTCTGAATCTGAGTCCTGTGCTTCCCTTTTGTGTTCGGATGCATGCCTCTCAAATCTTAAATTTCAGCTCATTTTGTCTTTAGAAAAGTTCCACTCAGTAACATTTTGAGTTAAGGAATTTGCAAGTTAAATTCATGCCACTTTGCAGTTAGCTGGCTGCAGAACAACGTAGTATAATATAGCAAAACTAGTCCAAAATTTGTTAAGTTTCTGGGCTTAACAAATACTGTTTGATGTGTTAATCCTATTGTTTAGAAATGTTACTGGTTTGGAGGATATTTATTTATAGAAATATATTCTATCTATTACTAGTAATTGGTTAATAGCTATTTTTCTGTCTCCTCACTACTATCCCTTCTCCTAGAAGAAAGAAATATTTCAATTTTGAAACTTTGGCTCAGATTTTTGGGACTCTAGGGGATATTAGAGATAAACTAGGCGTACTATCTCACCTTTCTGTTGAGCTAAACTAGAATTTAGAGATACGAAGTAGTCTGAGGTCAGAGAGATGCATTATAAGGAAGCTAGGACTAGAAACCTACTTGGTCTCTTAGTCTCTTGATCTTTCTGTAGTTACTGTTAATTCTTAATGTTTTAAGTCTTGTCTTTGCAAACCTGGCTGCACATTGAAAACACATTGAGAACTTTAAAAAATACTGATGCCTGGGTCCTCCTCCTAGAGATTCTGATTTGTGGTCCAGGGATAGTGCCTGGGTATCAAAAGATTTTAAAGTTCCCCTGGTGATTTTCATGTTCTGCCAAGATTGAAAACCTCTGTTACATACCCTGGCTTCAGGTAATTCCATCTCCTCCTGTGGTATGAGTTACAATCTGTATGCTGACAATTCCCAAACTGAATTACTGGACTGAAACCAGTTCTGTCCTGGCTTTTAACCCTCATGTTCACTAACTGCTTAGCACTTCCACTGAAGTATCTTTTGGGCAACTCAAACTCAGCATGTCATAAACAACTCAGAATTTGTATACACATACACACATATCTTTTCCAGTCTCTGGTTCAGTGAATGATACCAGTATCCTGGTGTGGATACCGGAAACCTGAGGCATGTAGGAAACCTGCCTTTCATTCTTCCATGTCTAGTCATCATATCTTGCCTCATTTACCTTCTAAACTCCACTGCCAGCCCCCTAGTCCAGGCTTCTGTTACCTCCGGGTGGAACCTTGCTTATACATCTCTCCATCTTCATTCATGCTCCCTTCTAATCTTTCTCCATACCGCAGTCTTAGTGATCTTTAAGAAATCCCAAGCTGGTTGTGTCCCCCACCTACTTGAAACCTTTTCGTGATTTCTGATACTCTTAGGACAAAGACCGGAATCTCCGACCTTAGCCAACTGCACTGTGTGGGCTGGTCTCTACCTCCAGCATCACTGTCACTTCCTGCTGTGCTCCTCCTTACTCTTTGTGCTCCAGCATCACAGATTCTTCAGTAGATTGTATTCCTTCTTCTTTTAGGGCTTTTGCTTATGCTTTTCAGTTGTCTGGAAAGCTCTTTGCTTTTTTTCCCCAGGCCTTTGGCTGGCTGCTGCTCATCCTTTAACTTTCAGCCTCAGCGTCACTTGTTTGGAAGAGGCTCCTTGATCCTTCAAACCAGGCCTTGCCTCCTCATTAACTCTCACAGCCTTATGTGTTTTCCCTTTGAAATTTTAAGCAGTAAATAATTACACAGTTAATGTCTAGACCAGGAGTTTGCAGAACTACAGCCCATGAGACACATCTGGCTGGCTACCTGTTTTAGTATGGATTGCAAGCTACGAATGCTAAAAATGGAATCTGTATTTTCAAATGGTTGAAGAAAACTCAAAAGAAGGATATTATTTTTTAAAACAACTCTGTTGTGGTATAATTTCTGTACAGTAAACTATGCATATTTCAGATGTACAATTTGATGAATTTTGATAGATGTATACCCCTATGAAACCACCACCACAATCAAGATACCTAACATTTCCATCAAGCCCTAAGAGGTGCAAATTTTGAACTCCCAATTTATCCCTTCCCACCCCGTTTACTCCCTGGTAACCATAAGTTTGTTTTCTATGTCTGTGAGTCTGTTTCTGCTTTTGTAAATAAGTTCATTTGTGTCTTTTTTCTTCTTTTTTTAAGATTCCACATATAAGTGATATCATATGGTATTTTTCTTTTTCTTTCTGGCTTACTTCCCTTAGAATGACGATCTCCATGTCCATCCATGTTGCTGCATATGGCATTTTCTTCTTTTTTATGACTGAGTAGTATTCCATTGTATGTATATGTGTGTGTGTATGTATGTATGTGTATATATATACATATACATATATATGTATACACCATAACTTCTTTATCCAGTCATCTGCTGATGGACGTTTAGGTTGTTTCCATGTCTTAGCTATTGTAAATAGTGCTGCTGTGAACATTGGGGTGCATGTGTCTTTTTGAATTATATTTTCTCCAGATATATGCCCAGGAGTGGGATTGCTGGATCATATGGTAAGTTTATTTTTAGTTTTTTAAGGAACTGCCATACTGTCCTCCATAATGGCTGCACCAATTTACATTCCTACCAACAGTGTAGGAGGGTTCCTTTTTCTCCACCCCCTCTCCAGCATTTATTGTTTATGGATTTGCTAATGATGGCCATTCTGACCTGTGTAAGGTGATATCTCATTGTAGTTTTGATTTGCATTTCTCTAACAATTAGCTACGTTGAACATCTTTTCATGTGCCCATTGGGCATGTGGATGTCTTCTTTTGAGAGATGTTTATTCAGGTCTTCTGCCCATTTCTTGATTGGATTGTTCATTTTTTTGATATTAAGCTGAATGAACTGTTTGTATATTTTGAAAATTAGTCCCTTGTCAGTTGCATCACTTGCAAATATTTTCTCCCATCCTGTAGGTAGTCTTTTCATTTTGTTGATGGTATCCTTAGCTGTGCAAAAGCTTTTAATTAGGTCCCATTTATTTATTTTTGCTTTTATTTCCATTACTCTAGAAGCTGGTTTGAAAAATGTATTGCTGTGATTTATGTCCAAGTGTTCTGCTTATGTATTCCTCTAGAAGTATTATAGTATCTGGTCTTTAATCCATTTTGAGTTTGTTTTTTATATGGTGTGAGAGAAAGTGCTAATTTCAGTCTTTTACAGGTATCTGTCCAGTTTTCCCAGCACCACTTGTTCAAGAGACTGTCTTTTCTCCATTGTATATTCTTGCATCCTTTGTCATCGATTGAGTGCATGAGTTTATTTCTGGACTTTTCTATCCTGTTCCATTGATCTGTGTGTCTGTTTTTGTGCCAGTACCATGTTGTTTTGATTACTGTAACTTTGTAGTATAGTCTGAAGCCAGGGAGCATGATTTTCCCAGCTCTGTTCTCCTTTTTGAAGACTGTTTTGGCTATTCGGGGTCTTTTGTATTTCCATACAAATTTTAATGTTTTTTGTTCCAGCTCTGGGGAAAATGTAATTGATACTTTGATAGGGATTGCACTGAATTTGTCTATTGCCTTAGGTAGTATGACCATTTTAGCAATAGTGATTCTTCCAGTCCAAGAACACAGTATATCTTTCTATCAGTTTATGTCATCTTTTGTTTCTTTTATCAGTGTCTTAGGGTTTTCAGAGTACATGTCCTTTGCCTCCTAGGGTAGGTTTATTCCTAGGTATTTTATTCTTTTTGGTGTGATGGTAAATGGGATTGTTTCCTTAATTTCTTTTTCTGCTATTTTGTTGTTAGTGTATAGAAATGCAACTGATTTTTGCATATTAATTTTGTATCCTGCAACTTTACCAAATTCATCGATGAGCTCTATCTACTAGTTTTCTGGTAGCTTCTTTAGGGTTTTCTATGTATAGTATCATGTCATCTGCAAACAGTGAAAGTTTTACTTCTTAAAAGAAGAATATTATTGCATAAGAAATTTATTTCATAAAAAGTATATGAAATTTGAATTTCATTGTCCACAAATAACCACACTCATTTGTTTATGTGTCACCTACAGCTGCTCTCATGCTACAGCAGCAGAGTTGAGTAGATAGTTGTGACAGAGACCTTATGGCCTGCGAGTGTAAATATTTACTCTTTGGTTCTTTATGGAATATGTTTGCTGACCCTTGATCTAGACTGAGCTGATGAAGAGAGAGACCACGTCTGCTTTGTTCATTGCTGTTATTCTCTGTGCTTAGCTGGTACCTGGTACATGGTAGGTGCTCGTGAAATATTTGAACAAATTAATAAATGTTCTTTTTCCTTCCATGGGTGGATGTGAATGAACTCCTCCCTTAGAGATTCTGATGTTTTAAAATTTGATAGGAAATTTTTTTAAGGGACAAATATTTTTGAAGAAGGTGCTCAACAGAATTTTTAGCAGCTATCCTAAGCAGCTTGTCTGTTGCAGGTGTACATCGCACAGGTGAAACAAGTGTACTTATAGAGGTGTAAATAATTGTGTCAAGGTAGCTTGGAAAAGACTAGTCCATTCCAATAACGGGGCAGTTGGATTTACAGTGCTGATGTTTTTGCAGGCACAGATGGATACTTTATGTGCAGAGTTAGAAAAAGGGTTTGAGCTGGTGAAAAACTTAAGTCATTGAAGAGGCACTGTTATTTCTACTGTGGGAATTCACTCTGTGAAAATGATTAAAGTTTCTAGCACAGTAATATTTCTTCCCTTTTAATATTTTGTGTTTTCTTGTTTATTGGAATATAGCATAGCATAATGTTCCAATTTTGAATTTATGTATTGTATCAAAATTAGTACTTTTTTTTTAAAGTGATTTCTGAAAGAGATTTACATTTTTTCAGTATGTTTTAATATACTCAACAGGGTGTTGTTAGTTTTTTTCCCTCGATGGACTCCCTTCTGATTTCATATCAAGTGTGTAACAGGATTTACTTTAAAAAATTTGATGGATAAACTGCTGGAATTTATTATTTTTGTGAAGATAGTATTATTACTCTTTTTAACTGTTCTCTGCAACATGCCATAATCAAATATTTAGACATTTATTTAGTAAGGAAGCTCCTAAAAGCTTATTTTTGTCCTAATTTTTAAGGTCAGATATGCTGAAAATTGTTGAACAGGAGTGTTTGATTTCTGGATACATTTGTATAACATAAAATAAGGAAAACAGCAAAAAAGTGGAAAAATTGAAAATACATGGTTACTTCAAGATGTTCAAGGAGCAGTGAAGGTATTAAAGTTGGCTCCTTTGATCGCATTGTAATATTGAATGATGATAACAGTCTAGTAAGGTTTTGTTATGAGCCACTTAAGGATGATTCAGCTATAAGAAATAAAAGACCTTACATCTAAACAGCTAAAACATTAAGGAAAACTTATTATCTCATATAAGTTGAGAGGTAGGGTGGCTTCCAGCTTGGTAAGTTCAGTGGCTTTTTGGTGTCAATGAGGACCTGAGTTCTCTCTCTTTGTCATTTTAAGGAAGGTAGCTCTCAAGATGGATGTGACTGTTGTGGGCTCATCTTTTGCTGAGCTGACAATCTCCAGTGGTTTTCCTTTAATAGGAGTTGGGGAGGGCTGCACACTCATCCCTGAACAATCTCTAGCACGGAGGAGGCAAGGGAAGGGCTCTGTAATTGGCTTAGACTAACCAGGATTTCCCTCTGAGTCAAGTGGAGGGCTGAGCAACACCAGAACAAAATTAGGACTGTGCCAGCAAGGCTGGGTGGAGGGTGCGGAGTGGGAACGGTGACTGGGTAGGCAGCTGATAATATCTGCTACGTAGTTTTGCCATTTTCCTCTGCCTATAAAATCACACTTTTATAGTGTTTCCTAACGTTTTGCTTATCGCTCTGTTATAAAACTTTTCACTGTTCATAGTTGAAAATCACACAATTATCTTCCTATTTCCCCAGTGATACTGCTCTAGCCACTGCCAAAGCACCCCTCCCCCTAGCTCTCTTCCCCACCCCCACTGCCTCTTTCTCCCTCTGAGGCGAGGATAGCTTCTGGATAAAGAAGAGCATTTAAGGTTGGAATAATGGTTAAGTAGCTAATTAGTATTTCCACAACCAGTGGGCCCCAAAAGAACCTTGGGGGTTAGGATAACCTCTTCCCTCTCAAGCACTCAATTTCCTTTTCTGGCTTTTCTCACTTCTCACTTCTGTTTTTCTGTTTGATTGGTACTTTTTTTTTTTTTTTTAATTTCCCCTCCTTTGCCCTAAAACTTTCTTTTTCCTTCCTTTTCTTTCCATTCCTACCCGATGCACTTAAGGAGCCATAATACTGAGTGGCATATACTAGAACAGAAAAGTAAAAAGAGAGCCTTTTCCCCCCCTCTTCTGTTTAATTTCAGTTTTTTTTTTTTGATATAAATAGTAAAACTGAAGACTCACATTATTATGTAGACTATCTCTGTGATATAAAGAGTTCTCACTGTATAAAAACTGCATTTCTGCAACAAATAGCTAATTTACAGAAGAGGAAATAATAACTAAAATATGTTAAATCTTGCTGATAATCTAATCAAATTAAGGGCACAGAGACACCCTTTTCTTCTGTAACTTTTACCAAAGTTAACAGAATGATATTAATTGCTCATGTGGTTTTGACTCAAGTATACTTTATTGATTTGCTCAATAAATTGGAATTACTCTTTTGGGACACTGATAACATACATGGAAAGCCGTAAAAAAGTTGATACCACTTATTTAGTAATCCAAAAGTATAGTAATGCTAGATGTAAGAATCTTTCCATGTGGCTTTATTTATAATAGCAAAAGAATTTAATTTTGAACATAATATTTCTAGTGTAAAATTTTCTTGATATAAAATTCAGTTGAATTTAGTCTATTATATGTGTCTCACTTCACCATCTTCAACTAAGTGATCCTCCCTAATCAGCAAGTCACCTTCTGCCATCCTTATAAGAAATCCTTTCCCTACTGATGCTCTAAAGGTCTATTAGAATCCAAAAATTAAACAGCACCTTGTCCTGATAGGAACGTGGGCTGTATAGCCAGACTGTATGGTTTGAAAGCTCTGCTCTGTCCCCAGCTGGGTTATTTGGGCCAAATTCTGTAACATTTGGTACCTCAATTTCCCCAGCTGTAAAATGTGAACAATAATAAAACCTGCCTCACAGGCTTGTGTCAAACTGCACAACCCATGAAACTGTCTCAGACATGATATTAATATGAACTAAATCTCTCAGGTGTTCTCCTATCCATTAATGCTCCCCTAAACAAATCCTGTGTTTGGGTTTTAGAAAAGGGACCCCAACTTCCAAAATTTTTAAATTGTGTCTGGAAGATGAGTGCTAAGGATGAAATGAACAGCAATAATAAATTGGGTGGTTAGGAGTTCAGGGAATGGAGAAGGCAAGAAAGGATGGACTGGTTGGTGAGTGAGCTTCCTGGAAGTCAGCCTCAATTTGGCCTTGAAGGATGGGCTTAGAAAGAGTGGGAGGACAGACGGATTTTAGTAGAAAGCAGGGACAAGAGAAGACATTACAGTGAAATGAATGGGAACAGCTAGAACAAAGGCAAGGCAGCCTTGAACTTACTGTGTGTCAATTTGGAAAGGAGACCTGGCCAGAGCAGAGAGAAATATTACATGTAGGGAAGATTTCGCTATTTGAAGGGGAGGGGAATGGGCAGCCATGGAGGGTTTTTCTGAGTGATTTAAGGGGGAGTGATCTGAGCCTTGCCTGTGTGTAAAGCAGGAGAAAGGAAACCAGGGGCCACCCTGGAAGCTGTTCAGTAACTCGAACCAGCACTGTAAGTGGGAACCGGAGGAGACATTGTGGACTTGAAATAGGGCAGATTTTCCTCCCTTCATCTGGTATGTGGGGTAAAGGAGAGGGATAAACCAGTTTAGAGTACTGTGTAATGGGAGAAGGGTATTATAATTGGTAGACATGTGAGTTGAGATGGAGACTAGTATGTGGAGTATGTGGGGAGGGGAAGATGAATTTAATTTTGTGGGAACTGAATTTGAGGTGATAATGATATTAATACCTCCACATAGTGATTTCCCATAGGCAGCTGAAAATGCTCTAAGTCATGTGCATCAAGGAGATGCTCTAAGGACGAGTGGTCTCCCAGGGGAATGAAAGAGCATGGAATATGAGAGCAGGCCACTAGATTTTCCCTGCTTTTAGTCCCTAGTTGTCTGCTCTTATATAATAAATTTCATTTTATTCCTGCCACTCTGAGATGGGTACCAGTGTTAGCCCCATTTTACAGATTAAGAAACTGAGGCTCAGAAAGCCTAGGCAGCTTGCCCAAGGTCCCCAAGTAGTGTAAAGCTGGGGGTAGATCAAAACCTGTGCATTCCCTTCTGTACTGCATTCCCTTCCCTCTGCTGTACTGAGAACTATATTTAAGTACTATATTAAATGTAGCTTAGATGTCACTTTCTGTCACTTAAATTCAGAGCTTGTGTGTACAGTTTATTCTGGCTTTAAAGTGTCTGTGTGTGGTGAGAGGGTTGGTTTTAAGTCATTGCACCCCAAACTAAGGTCAGGGTATGACAGTTTGGAACAGAGTCTTTATAAGTGGTGGTTATAAACTTCAGACACTGGGGACCTTGAATACTGTTCATTTCCTCCTGAGTCCTTCTACAATTTTTTCCAAGAACTTAAGTTGGAACAAGTCTATCATGGCAGTAAGTTTACTAAATATGACTACAGTGGTGTCCTTTTCCCAAAACTCAGATTCTCAAGAACGCAGTTTTAAATAAGGAATGTGTATTTATATATTTGGTCAGTCTTTGGAGATCCATGGCCTCTGAAAGGGTTAATGTAATTGATGGTAACATTTTTTGCTAACATTATTTAATAATGAGTATCAGTGGGCTCAGGAGCATTAAGAAAGGAAAGGGTGAAGAAAATGGCCATGGTGAAGTTGAAGACTCTAGCACAAATGAAGACTCTAGCACATAAGAATCAAATTACAAAGGCAGAGATTTTTACCACTGGGGCAAAACCTGGAAATTTTTTTTTTAAAACTAATCTGTGCTTTAAAAACTCAGCTTTTTCAAATCTATTTGGCATGTGATTTTGTATTTTCATAAATTCTAAAAACATCATATGTTGGAAGACGGTTATAAAAACATCAACTTTTAAAATCTAGCATATTAAATATATTGAAACTAGCTATACTTTTACATCAAGAAAAGCATTTTGGAGTAGACATTGGTGGTTGAAGCAGATTTCAGTTATGAAGGTATGGAAATATTTTTTTTATTTTTAGAGGGGAGAGGTAATTAGATTTATTTATTTATTTTTGGAGGAGGTACTGGGGATTGAACCCCAGCCCTCGTGCATGCTACCCATGTGCTCTACCACTTGAGCTATACCCTCCCTCTGAAATATTTTAATAAGACACTTCATTTTAAAGTTGAATTCATTTCTGGATTTGGTGATAGTTTTTAAAAGTTTGTAGTTTAATCTGAGACAGTTAAGTAAGACCAAGTGGAAACACATGTTTCTTGTCGAGATCGTGATAAGGGAACAGTTGGGAACCTCCTGTGATGAGGGAATTCTTCCTCATGACCTGCTACTTACCTGAGCTCTGTGCTCTGTTAGGTGGTCCTACACATGCCTTTCCATTTAAGGATACAAATGTTCCTTATGTAAGAGCACCTTAAGCAGGGTTTCTCCAGATCAGTGCTCCCATAGTACCAGGGCTACCAGATGGTCCTCATAGAGGTCAGAAGAGTTTGGGAAGTTCTGCTGGGTGGATAACCTCTACCCCCTCCCCTTTGTGGAGTCACCGTATCAGTGTATTAAAGGCTCATTGCCCCACACGCCACACTCCCATACCCAAAACCAATTTAACTTGGCTTAACTGACCTCATTCAATTCATTTGTCCTTAAAATTTTTTTTTCATCTCATCTTGAGAAACTGATCTACAGGACAGCTTTTTAAGAACAATGCTTGTAATGTTTCTTCTCAGTTCCCTTAAGTGAGACCAAAAGTGAGTATAGTAGCAAGAACGTTGTTGATCAGGTAACCCTTAGTAGGAAGTGCTCAGCAGACATGAAACTGAGTTTGAGCACATCACAAACTTCAACACGTTCTTCACAATATTGACAGAATCGTAAATACATTTCAAGTCACTCTAACGTACTATAAAAAGCCTTATGATAAATTAAACGCCTTTCGTGTGAATCGTTTCTCTGATTTGTAGATTGAGATATTTAAGAAGTTAGGGAAGGGCAAGTAGTTTACAAAAGGATCCTTCAACTTTGAAACTTCAGAATCTGAATTGCTGTGAGGCCACCTGGCCAACAGCAAGAGAGGGACCAACCTTCTGTGCTTGGGGATTTTCTTCTCTTTTCCTCTGGGTCTTCAGTAAGTGATTGCAGGGCAGTTATAGTTACTGCTCCAGACAGCACTCCAAATGGCCATCTGGAGATGGGACCTCTCGATCGAATGCTGACTGTCTTTTGTTTTGAGAAAGAATTCAGGACAGTGATGATATTACAAGGGCTAACCAATACTAGATCTTCAGTAAATGTCTATTGCATATATGTGGTGGGGGGATGGGGTATTCAGAGACTGAATTTTTAGTTTATGATGCTAATGATCCTGGTCAGAATTACTGTTAAAACAAATATAGCCTGTCAATGGAGGTAAGTGGGAATAAACCTGAAAATTAAAATAAGCTACTATTCCAAATGTTTTAATTCTGGTGATTTTGAACCTGACCTTGTTAGCATGTTTTCCCACATTATAATGAAGTCTTTAATACTAGCCAGTCAGGAAAAAGAAGAGCACATAATTTAGAGACGCTGAGCTTCGTCAGCACCTAAGTATGCTAGGTGGGCAGTACTGGCTAATAGATTTATAAGAATGAAGGCTTACCTTCCTGCTTCCGCATGCTTCCCCTTCCTTCTTTCCCACTGACCCGCATTGCACGATGCACAGTGAAAGCTCTTTTGGCTCATCTTCTCAGTGCCTAACTGGGAGCAGAGTGGGTAGAGTTACAAATCCTACGTATTTTGTTCAAAGTGTGACCAGAAGGGTGGAGAACAGCCTGCAGAAATGATCCCTTCCTGTGACTGTGGCTCAGCAGTGAGAGGATGGCACCGAAAAGAAAGAAACTAGGAGAACCAAGAATATTGATAGAATAAAGAGAAAATTCCAGGCCAGGCACATGCTGTGGTTCCATTCAGCATTTACTGACTAGCACTGCTCAGGCTGCTAAGTACTGGATTCAACCAAGAAGGAGACTTTCCCTGTGGAAGGATGCAGTCCATGCAAAAGGGCGTCCACAGAGTGTCGGGGCGCACCTGAGTCTATTTGTTAAGTAGCCTAAAGTCATAGGGTTTACAGTGTACAGAGTGCTGATAATTTCTTGGCAGATTCTAAGCTAATTTTTAAAACTACGAGCTGGAAATACAAAAGTACCCTGAGGGAATATAGTCACTATTTTTGAAGTATGATCCATGTCTACTCTTAACTGGTAAGGACGGAGTTCAGTAAACTTTGGGATAAATTTATTATCTCTGTAGGCATAGCAGTATTTCATTACACAGAGTGAAAGAAAATAGTGTCCTTGAGTAGAAAATAAAGCTCCCCTGAAGCCTATGGACGAGTCACACTGACTCTCGAGGTTGTCCTGTAGAAAAGATGGGACCTGTAATGTGTTTAATATTTTTATTTCCACATTGAAATGACCAACATTTAAGCTGAGGTGTGATTTTTCCCCCCTTTGGTAGTGCAAACTTTATTTAAAATATTAAACAAATCAAAAGTGTCCCTTTGCTGTTGTTCACCAATCTCAGGTGGCTCTCTTGCTGTTAGTCTGCATCTAGCGACTGAGCCACGGAACTCTGCCCTTTAACCCTGCCAGGAAGCCCAGGTGCTCTTACCATGGTCCCAGAATCTCTTAGCTAACTGGGGACTGTGACCTGTTCAGTGTCCCACAGCCACAGAACCACAGGACCCAGAGTGGATGCTTTAGTTTGTCTTTTAACCACTGCATCAGACCATCTTCTCATTTATCTTCCAGCCTTCTGCCACTCAGACATGCATTTTTCTTTTCTACTCTTTCAGTATTTATGTCTCAGTTGCTTCGACAAATATTATAGGTGATTTTTAATCAAATGTGAATATATTTAGGACTTTTGAAAAAAATACTGAAAGCTAAAAGGAGGTGGAGGTGGGGCAGAAGGAAGAGGCACACATGTCCTAGTCCCACGTTAGAAGTTGCTGAGTCAAAGGAGATGGTTACTTGGAATGCTTTTACAGAATCCCACAACTGGTGGGGACTTTGAGGTCTGCAGTCCAACCCACCAAGGTATCATGGGTTATGATTCCAGATCCTGTGCCCCTTTTTTCCCTCTTAGGGCTTGATTTATTTAATTTTTATTTTTGTCAGAGCTATATATATATATATATTTAAAGAATCAAACATTTGTAGCAGGATTTTTTTTTAAGGTCTTTCACTTGTTTGCTGCTGCTCTGAGGCCATCACTTTTACATCTTTGAACTCAAATCTTCTGTTATTTCCCTCTGTATGTCTAACATGCTTATATTACTACCACCTGATCAGTTTTTGGCATTAATTTTGGCTTCTATCATGAAAGACGAAGACTGGGCTCTCTTCCAAATGCTTCCTTGCCCCCATGTACATGCTGCTAGCCACCCTTATCCTACTGTATACATATCAGGTTTGTTTGGATCAGTGTTCAGTCTCTGCATTATGATTGTGTGAATGCTCTTCACAGCTGAGTTATGAGTCATGTAATATTTCATCATTCCTACATAATCTTCTGTTGTTCTTAGAGATAATAATTGTGTTGTTCTTCTGTTTACCTAGTTTTCTACGTGCTTATTGAGGACTAATTGACCTCTAAATTCTGGCCTGGTTGTATGATTGTTCCTTGAGTCAGCACACGTACCTTAGCTATTCTTTCAGTTTTCTGATGAGATCTCTCCCGAGCTCCAGTCTGGGCTGGCCACTTTTCAGGCCTGCTGCAAGGCTGTCCATTTGAGATCTCCCTTTACATCATGCTGAGGATTCCCTTTGTTTTCTTTGTGCTGGTTTCCCAATTATCTGGATCCCACGTACTTTAAAAAATTATTAGAAAAAAATTTTTGAGGGGGAGGGTATAGCTCAGTGGTAGAGTGTGTGCTTAGCATGCCCAAGGTCCTGGATTTAATCCCCAGTACCCCCATTAAAAATAATAAGTAGACCTAATTACCTCTCCCCCCACCAGAAAGAAATATTAGAAAATTTTAAAAATTGCTTTATGGCTTCCTGTATTTTACAAATCTGTGTAAGGAAAATAAAGGCAGAAGAGAAGAAGGTGAAGTAGAGTTGGAGGAAGAAAACTTATTCTGCCTTCAAACTAGAATGTCTGGGGAGAGTTCAGAACATCTGTGTTTGAATGAGACCAATGAATCTAGTCAACTTGGGGGATTGAACATAGGCACTTATCTCTGCTCCTTCCCCAAAGGACAAATACATAGCATAAATACAGACCCAGATCACCAGGAATCTAAGGCTCAGGGATCTCTGAGGGCATGGGTGAGAAGAGAGGTTGAAAACCCAAAATTGGTTGATAGTCTGTGTCAGGAGTAAGTAGACCCTCAGAACACTTCCTCAATCAAGCAGCTAGATAACACGCTGCCCTGTAACTTTCTGTTTTTACACTTTACGCTTAGGATAAGGTTTGAGGTATATAGGTTGGGATTTTGTTTGGTTTTTGTTTGCGTATGGGTGTCTACTTACTCCAGCACAATTTGATGAAAGTTATAGTTTTCCTATTGAATTGCCTTTGTACCTTTTTCAAATATCAACTATATAGATTTATGAACTTTCTATTCTGTTTCATTGATCTGTCTTGACACAAATACATGGTCTTGATTATGATAACTTTATAGTATATATGCATATATTGAAATCAGGTAGTGTGAATCCTCTAACTTTTTTCTTCTTTTTAAAAAGCAATTTTAACTCTTCTAGTTCTGCCTTTCCTTATATTTAAAAATCAGCTTATCAGTATCTACCCCCCCCAAATCCTGCTGGGATTTTGGCTTTGGCTTGTGTTGAAACTATAGATGAGTTAGGAAGGAATTATCAAATACCATTGAGTGTTCCAAGCCGTGAATGTGGTGCAATTCTCCGTTTATTTAGCCTTTGATTTTTTCCCCCAAGCCTTTGATTTCTTCTATTAGTGTTCCTGCTCTGGTGTTTTCTTTCTTGGTTTATGCCCTTAATTTGGTAAAATAACCTCCTTCAGTAGCTTCCTAAGAAAGGATACATGAGGTAATTTTTTTGATACCTTGCTTGTTTTTATTCTTCATACATATTTAATGCTTGGCTGGATTTAGAGTTCTACATTGGAAATTATTTTCTCTCAGAACTTAAAATGTGTTCCTTTGTCTTATTCCTGCTAGGGTGGCTATTGAAGTGTGATGCCATCTTGATTCTTGAATTTTTCTTTTTCTTTCTTTCATTTTTTGGCATTAAACTTGTTACATTCTCTCTGGAACCTTTTAGGATCTTCCTTGTGGCCTATGTTCTGACATTTTTCAGTGATGTGCCTTTTGTGGATCTCATTATGATGGACACCTGGGGGATGGTGGGAGAGGTGTCTTTTAGTCTAGAAATTTGCATTTTGCAGTTGGGAAAAATTTTCCTGAGTTTTTTCCTTGATTCTTTCCCATCTGTTTCCCCTGTTCCTTACTTTTCTTATCTTTCATTTCTGAACTCCTTGTCTTCTACTCCGTATTCTGGTAGATTTCCTCAATTTTATCTTTCAGATTTCTATTGCATTTTTATTTCTGCTATGAGTTCTTAATTTCCTATGTTATTTTATTTTGTACTCTTTAGTATTCTTTTTTATTTTTGCATCATCTGTTTTTATCCCTCTGTGCGTATGTGTGTGCATTTGTTTTAAGTTCGCTTCTCCCTGTATCTGCATCTTGTGTCTTCCAGCTGAGTTTTTTTCTTTTTTGTCTCTGCATTCATGTTAAAAGTTTCCTTAAATGTCTGGTGATCTTAGCCATCTGTTCATTATTTAAGTGTGGGGCTCCAAAAGGTTGTTTGAAAGCATTGTATTCATTTGGGTATAGGACAGTTGATTGTGGATTCACTGTAGAGTGCTCAGGCTGGCCTGAATTTCCTTGAGAAACACCCAGAGTCAGTATCTTTTGGTCTTTTCTCTTGGACTGGTCAGATTTTCCCAAAGAAGTCTCATCTATTCTCCTGGAGGGTATTCATCTGGCTGCTAGAGTTCTGGGATCCAAGCAGGGAAAGAACATTGGAGAGGGAGTTGGTCTCAGTATTTAATATGTAAACTTCCCCTTAGTCCTTTGGTTTTCTGTGTGATACCCCTGCCCACAACTTTTCTGGGTAGAAGAAGAGCAATTAGTTACCCACCAGCAGAGAGGGTCTCACTGCCCTTAAGTAGCCTTTCATGAATCCTCCCATTTGTAGCCCTACTCTTACCTCTAGTTCCAGAGATATCATATACCACTAATTCCTGAAATGTGGGGGAGTTTTGTGGCATAAATTGGTTTGCCTCCTGGCTTTTCTCACTGTTGACTCAGAAATAGCTTCTTGCAGTCTGCTGGGTCAGTTATCTCTCTCCTACTGGCTTCCTAGTTCCAAATATTTTAAATCCCTCGCTGTCATTTTAGTATCATTTAGGGAGGGAGCAGCGTTAAATGCATATGTTCAGTTAGTCAGCATTTACTGGAAGTACCATCCAAGTCTCTGTCATCTGTATGAGTGAATTCTAGTTTAACAGTTTCATTGAAGTGTGGTGCACAGAAAGGAACTCACTAAACTAGGTGTAGTCAGTTCTTTCTTCTGGATTCTTAGTGTTGCCTGAGGTTGAATTAGCCTTTTCAACAACCTCACTTATATTAGCTTGTAGTCCACCAAAAGCTCTGTCATCTTCTTCCAGCACCCCAGCTGACCTGATGTTCTTGTAATGTTGGATTTAAAAAAGATAAATACAAAACTTGAATTTCCCTTGGAAATACAAAGCTGTTGATTTTTGCCTAGTTTGGCAGATTGTCATGAGCATTTGGAATTCTGACTTTATTATGTATTTGTGTTTGCTGTTGCTTTCTCCAGTTTTTATTATCTGATAGTTTGGTCAGTAGGCCAGTTATGTCTTCGCATTCATTTAGGGAATGGCTTGTTGATTTGCGGAGTTCGTTATAGTATGGTCTGGCTGGAAGCCCTATTGTCATTATCTTTTGGCCTTGGTCTTATTTATCATTTTATTTTATTTGTTAAAAATATTTTTAATTTCTTTTCAGGACCTCTCTTTACTTCGTCAGCTCTTTCCTCAAGGCCATTCTAGCAGTTCCAAATATTCTTGATCTTTATTTTAGTCCATTGCCCCCCATTTTACCCCCAGAGATAGTATTAGTGATGAGATCAATACATTTTAATAAAACTCAGCTATATCATGTGTTTCCCAATCACCATTCTCCTAACTATCAAACCAAGGTCATGACATGAGCCAGGAATGGCTTACGCAGGTACATGTGCTGGTTCTAATTATTCACCTCTTTCTTTTCTAAGTCCCACAAACTCTCCTTTGACAGTCGGTTCTCGGATTTTACCTTGAGTTTTAATTAAGCTCAGTTGCAAAGTTTGTGGTGTTCACTTTCTTCCCCTTTCTAAAAATAGGGATGCTAACATGTTTCTTACTGTGCATTCTTGTTCTCTGCCATTGCAGAGGGCATGTAACTTGTCTGGACCATCAGGGTGTGAACTCTTCCCTGGGAGACAGGAGAGGCAGTGTCTCACCCCTCTGTGTTCTCAGAGTACTGACTGGTCTAACATGTAGAAGACAGTCAGTAATTTGGGTCTGTTGGGTCCCAGTTGGGTCCTATTGGGTCCAAATGTTGGGGTAAGCTTGTTTATTTGAAACTGTAGAGTTCTTTCTGAATTTTCTCACCTATTTCCCTATTAAGGCTTCAGTGTTTACAGACCAGTGTTATGTCTCATCCTGCTAAATTTTGATGTTGCCTATAAGGTTGTACGGTTTTTGAGGGGAGAGGAGGTAATTAGGTTTATTTATTTATTTATTTTTTAATGGAGGTACTGGGGACTGAACCCAGGACCTTGTGTATGCTAATAAGCACATGCTCTACCACTGAGCTATACTCTCCCTGCGCTGTACTTTCTTGTATTTAAAGTGTCCAGATTTATTGAAAAAAGTCTTTTCATAATACTTGCTGGTGATCCCAGCATTGTGTTGGGATTTGGAGATAACGCCACGGAGAAGACAGCCTCTGTTCTCAGGGAGCTCACCACCCAGTGGGCAGGAGAGGATTAAAGAAGTGCTAACAGTCAAGTTTTGTGCATCACCCTGTGCACGTGTTATATGGACATTGGACACTTCCCTTTTTCTAAAATTTTTCCCTACAGCTGCCTCTAGTCTTTATCTGTATGTCGTATCTGACATGCGCCCACTTTGCTGCCGCCAACCTAGTCCAAGTCACCACCATCTTGTGCTTCGTGCCTGCAGTCCTTTCTCCACACAGCAGCCTGAGTGATCAAAAAGCTAACTCAGACCCCATCTCTCTGCCCTTAGAGCCCTCCAGTAACTTCCCTCACACTTACATCCAGACTTCCTCTCTACCTTTATCCGACTCTGCTTATTGCTTCTCCTCCCCCTTACCATGTTTTAATTCACTCTGTCTGGCCCAGTTCATTGTTTCCAGACACGTCCTTGTCAGCGCCTTCCTCTTCTCTCTGGCTCTACCCTCAGATCTATCTGACTTGCTCCTCGGTTCTGGAACAGTCCTTCTAGCTCAACTCTGTCATTTTCTATGTCTTGGCTCTGTTTTTCTTTAAGCTGGTCATCAGCTGAAATCAGTAACCTATTTTTATTGAGTTTCCCCCTTCATAAACTCCATAAGCAGGGACTTGTCTGCCGTGTTGACTGCTGTATCCCCGGTGTTGTGCTTGGGCCTGGCACCTAGGAGATGGATGGTCAGTCAGTGTTTGTTAAATGAACCATGCCGTATAGTTTCAGTTTACATCATTTCTTCTACCCCTCCATTTTTAGTTCAGAGCCCTCTGTTGAGAACTTCTGATGAGATAGGCCAGTTTCTGGGCAAGGGCATTCTTCTAGATTTAATCAGGTGCCCTCTGGTAGAGTTAAGTGTTTAATCTTTGCTGTGTCTTAAGATTATAAAAAATTAAATTCTGTTTTTTGATGCCGTTTGTGTAACCAGTGGTTAACTTTTCATATGCTTCTTACTCCTTGTGGAATAATAGATGAAAATACCAACTGTGGCCTTAGGGCCTTAGGTTTCATAATCCCTATTTACATTTCTCAGGTTTCTGCTGCTAGGATTGTTGTTGTTATCCCACAGTCTTGACAGCTTTCTCTTACCTCTTGGGTTCCTCCTGCCAGATCTTGTTAGACTTGTTAATTTCTCTGTAGCATGGGTTGAAGGTTTTCTAGAGTCTGACAAATTCTTAGCCTTAGAATTATCTTCTAGCTCCTCTGGTGCAGATTTTTCATTCTTTTCCTTCTTTCTCAGTGCTTCCTGATATCGTTTGTTGTTTTAATCACCTCCCTTAATTCCATCAGGGTGTGGGAAAGGCTTCATGAACCAAAAGGAATGGAATTTGGTCTTGAGGATGAATAATAACTTCAGTGGGACTCAGGTAAAGGAGCTCTTGCCTGTAGGAATGGCGTGAGCAAAAGCACAGAAGCTTATAAAGCACAGTATGTTTGGCAAAAGTGGTTTGGGATGACAGAGTATGTGTTTATCCATAGTGTGAGATCTGGCTGAAAGGCGGATTGTGACCTTAAATGCTAGGCTCAGGGTAAGGGAGCGTCTGCACTCTTGTCTCATTTTTGTATTTCTAGTGTAGGAATTATTATTTTCTTTTTATGTATTGGTTAGTTGGAGGTGAAGTACTTTAAAATTTTTCCTGTCTTCAACAGCACCTATATACTAGCTTGTACATAGTAGGTGTTCATTGTTGAGTTGAATTGAGTTGTGATAAGAGAATTTAATTTTCTCAGGAATCTGGAAGGCCATACTTTTTCTATGGAGTTAATCTAATAAAAGGACTTAAATATTTTTATTGCATACCTTATATGAGTTTGCACTGTGGATATTCATTTTTGTCTTCTTGGCATCTCCCCCATCGCTGTTCCTGTGTATAATGTGTGATCACTATACCAGGCAGTGCTGGCATCAAGGAGGGACTTCGGGAGTATTTTGGTTTCCTCAGTGTCTCCATCAAGTCTCCACTTGTGATAAGATAGTTAATGTTTTCATAATTTTCATTGTACTGTGGAGAGGCATCTTCAGGCACCTTCTTCCAGACAGAGAGCTGCCTGTTTTTTTGTGGGGACACTTTACGTCCTTCAAAGAAGAAAATCTGGAGACACCATTAACTGTCCTGTGTTAGATATAACTATCCTATTTGCAGATGAGAAAACCAATTGATAGAAGTTAAAAGTCTAAAATGATTTAGCTGGTAAGCAAGTGACCAGGAATTAGAACACAGGTCTTAGGTTATTTTCTTTCCTCTGTTTCTTTCAGGCAGCCCAGATCCCATTAATGATCTATGGACCAATTGAAAAACATGCAACTTGTGCAGCATTGGCTAGTACTTATGCTGAAAGTATACTTTCCCCACCTGCTAAGGGATACAGGCAAATTCAAAGCCTCTGGTCTTTCTTGTGACATAAATGAAACTAGGTAATAAAAAATATTATTTTATACCACATTGACTATTATATTAAAGTACAGTAATTCCATTCAACATACTTAGTTTTAAATTTTCTTTCCTATGTTTTCAACAGTGACATTGTAATTTTCAAAAGGGCCTTCTCCATTTGGCATAAACTATTCCCTGTTGACTGGTAAGTTTGGTTAGAGTAAGGATTACTCAAAATTTACTTCTAGGACATACAGTGTTGATGAATTAGAGGTAGAGGTGTTACTCCTTTATTGTCCATGTGGTTAATACTGGACACTCTGCTTTTATTAATACTTGTCAGCTACATTTTTCCTTTTTCGTTCTTTCAGTTCTGATTGAACAGGTGCCCACTGATTTGAAAAATCCATATGTAAACTCAGGATACTGGGCTCTTATACCATTTCATGGTGGATGATTTGTGTAAAATTGCAACTGAGTGAATTTCATTCAAGCAATAGGAGTCTTGAAGATCTGAGTCCATTTTGAAAAAGTGTTATGTTCTGTGTATATTTTCTGATTCTTTACATGCTGTCACAGAGCGCTGATAGCTCATACCATTGTACATGTCAATATCATAGTTCATTAACCAGCTTGGCATTGTTTTGTTCTTCCCTCCATAGAATGTGCCTAAATTTTTTGTTCTTAGTAATATTAATAATAAACTTCTTTTCCTGGTTCTGCTGGTCTTCAGAATCAAACAGCATTTTTAAGTTGTGGGGAATTCTCAGCCCTGTATCCACACCCACAGTCACGTGTGAATGAATACGATAGTTAAACTAAGTTGTTTCTCTTGCATACAAATGTTTGACAGTGCTAAAAGACAAGGTTGGGTGGGAATACTGAGATAGATGTTAGAGATAAAAATAGTGAATAAAACTAATTCAAAAAAAAAAGCAAAGCATATGCCTACTAGTAAGATTTGGCTTATGCTCATTACAGCAGACTCTTACTCATGCATTCATTAGACAAACCACTAATTTTCATTTCACTGCATGTTTTCCTATAAGCCCTATGAAGCTTCTCCTTTCCCACTTTTAATCTGTTTAGCAGTATATCTTCTATACCAGCATTAGATTCAAAGTTCACTGTGAACTCTGCCCTCAGTTTATTCATCTGGCATTTGTCCACTGAGCAAGAACTGTACTGGAGGCATACTTTTTGAATAAGCTTCTTTGCTCTGGCCTCACTGCTTTCACTTAGGGTGTTCTTGTTCAGAATTTTTCTCCCTTCTGTCTAAATCCCGTCCTGATGACCCAGTTCATATTCCTTTCTTTCAAGAACCCTTTCTTTTTGGCCCATCTCTGATCTCTTAAGTGTATACTATCCTGAGCATTGTTATGTAAGTGTTTTCATGTCATCTACGTTTAAAAATACTGACCTTTTTTAAAGAGATGAGGTCTTGTCATTCTGGGCATGAAACAAGTTCTCCTAAGAAACACTTAACTATTTATCAAGAGTTTACTTTGCTATATATAATGCTATGTACTTTACGTATATTATCGTTAGTTTCACAATGTTACAGATGAGGAATTAAGGACACATTGGTTAAGTGAGTTGCCCCCAAGTTCAGATAGTAGCTTCTTTGTAGTCGTGAGGATTTGTAGACAGGTTTGTGAAGCATCAAAGCCTGTGTTCTTTGTACTCTGTGAAATTCTTGGTATCTGTAGTTCAAATGTTTGTGTGTGTGTGTGTGTGTGTGTGTGAACAACTAAGAGAACTAAGCAAAAGACTGAGTTTCTCTGAACATGATTCCCTTCTTTGACAGTTATTTACTGAGTTCTGCTACACCATGGCATTATCGTGAGTCCAAGTTTGAAGGACACTAACTTAGCTGTTCCTATTTCCAAAGCTCTTGAATCTAATGGGTCATATAGACATATGTATTTTTTCCTATATACAAGACAGGATGAAATAAGATCTATAAAAGGAAATTAAACAGTTGTGTGGGTTCATGGAAAAGATGATCACTTCCAGCTTGTGGAATTAGGGATGGTAGTAGCAGTTAGCATTTGTTCTGGGACTTGATAGAATTATAGAAGTTGGCAAGAAGATTGTGTTCAGAGTGTGGACTTTGGAACTTGGAGAGGTTGGGTTGCACTTACTAGCCAGGTAACTTTAGAAAAATTAGCTAATAGCTCTGACTTTTCTTCATTTAGTAGCACTTACCCCTGGGGGGTTGGTGAGAACACTATAGGAAAAAATTACATGTAAATCTCTTAGCATTGTGCCTAGCACATAATAAACACTCAGCAAATGTTCTCTAAGGTAAGTAATTTTGTGAGTGAGAAGGGCATGAACAAAGGCTTGGAGGTAGCTTGATGGTGGGTATTGAGTTTGAAGAGATTTTTCGTCTTTTGGGGACTACATCTGATGGGTCATAGTGTGCCGAGCCTTGAAAGGTAGATTTGAAATTATGGCTTCAGTGAATCATTTTACCCTTAGAATATTATCTTCTCTTTTTTAGACAATAAGTAGAGTCACTAGAATTTTTGTTGTTTTGTTTTGACAGAAAAGTGATGTGTTGTAACCTGAATTTTAGGAAAATGACTTATAAGACTGGGAAAAATAGACTGAAGAACAGTGGAGGGGTGCAGGGAGACTGATGATGCAGTGGACGAGGGGAGAACTGACTGGAGTCCAAATCAGTGCAGGTGGGTGGGGACAAAAGGGGAGCAAGAGTGTGAGAGCTTGCAGGAACAGAAAAAACTTCTCATCATTTTACCTTAATATCACGTGGACAAATACCAAAATGTATTATGCTTGTTGTTCAGGTTATAAATCTTTATATGCCCATTGTAGAGAAAAGCTTAAAGAGTAAGATAATCTTTTATAATTCTAGCACATAGAAACAACCACTATATGCTTTTAAGTCCCTTCCAAATTTAAAACATCCTTCATACCCAGTGTTAGTTGAAATAATGGTTTATTCTAATCTTAACTATCACATCAAGTCTATATAATTGTGATCGTTGTCATTACGGTGAGGTGGTTTTCCTTTATTTGTTTTTGAGTAATTATATTTTATTGTGACAGAGCAATGGAAGCTTTTTTGTTGTTTGGTGTGTCTGTTTTTGACAATTTGCATATTGAGAGTAGCTGAAATTCCAGATTTCTGCGGCCTTTCTTTTTTCTCTACTGATAAATAAAACCAACTTTGTGACATTGGCTTTTTTTTTAATGGATCACCCTAATATGAACAAAATTTTGTTGTATTTCTAGAATTAGCACCTTTAAAATTTTTATTTTGAAATTTTAGGTTTACAGAAGAGTTGCAAAGAGTATAAAACGTTCCTGTGTACCCTTCATCCACCTTCTTCTAATGTTAACATCTTATGTGATATGGTGTGTTTATCAAAACTAAGAAATTACCTTTGGTACAATAGCATTAACTAAACTACAGCCTTTATTCAGGTTTTCCTTATTTTTCCACAGTTGTCCTTTTTCTATCCCAGGGTTCAGTCCAGGATTCCACATTGCATTTAGCCATCATATTTCCTTAGTTAACTTCTTCAGTCTGTGACAGTTTGTCAAGCATTCCTTATATTTCACTCCCTTGTCCCTACTGAAAAGTAAGTACATAT
This sequence comes from Camelus bactrianus, assembly GCF_048773025.1. Taxonomy (NCBI): domain Eukaryota; kingdom Metazoa; phylum Chordata; class Mammalia; order Artiodactyla; family Camelidae; genus Camelus; species Camelus bactrianus. Next base: position 53,434,922 of record NC_133542.1, read on the forward strand.
TCTTTTAAAGTAATGAATTACATAATTTGAAATCCACACATGTAGGCCCACATGAAGTTTAAATTAACAATAATGGTATAAAACAGATCTATAATATTAAGATTTCAGAATTAATTCAAAGTCAGTTTGAAAAATAATTTGATAAACTTGTTAACCCTAAAAGTGCAGGCCTGGAGCTACTCATATAGTGTTCGTAATCTGTTGATAGGCAAATGGCTCCTAAGAAACAACCATAAGACGTGGAGAGTATAGCTCAGTGGTAGAGTGTGTGCCTGGTGTGTACAAAGTCCTGGGTTCATCCCCGGCACCTCCACTAAAAATAAATGAAAAAAAAAAAAAAAAACCTAATTAGTTTCCCCCACCAAATTAAAAAAAAAAAAGAGAAAGTTTGAAAAAAAAAATGGAAAAAAAAAAACCCTCTACCATATTCTGCAGTTATAGGTGCATAGTTAGGCATATTTCAATTTGTTATGACTCTAGGTTGATATCACAGATGGTAGCTCCAGTGATGATTTCAGCCCTTTCCTGAAGAAGAATACATTTTCATAGCATCACGGGTAGAAAACAGATCTGCACTGAGTACATGTGAAAAGTTTTAGGGTTGTTCTAAGCTTTGTGAATTCATCTCCAGAATGTCATGAAAATTGACTTTTTGTTGGTTGGGTTTTATTTTCAGCCCTTTTGCATTTTCTTCATGAAAGTGTGAGCCGTGCCAGTGGGACAAAAATGCCTGGTGATTCAGGCCTGTCCTCAAGGGATGACCTTCAGAGGCAACCAAAAATACCCAAAGTGTGATTTTTTTTTGTGTGAATTTCTTTTGAAGTTGAGTTACACGTTTCTCTATTTTTTAAAATTCATTAATTCCGATGAGTGTGGAGGCTCATCTGCTGTGGAAAATGCGTGCAGTCTCCAGTTGCTTGTTCACATGTCTAGTTTCAGTCAGAACACTTGTATTTTCTTGGTCATATCAGCAGTGCTCTGACACGCCCCCTTCCCCCACCACAGTCTTTGGTGTGTTGAGATGTCTTGTCACATCACAGAAGAACAATCTTGTGAGTCGCTGGGGGGTCTGACAAGTCAAGCTACTCAAAACCCTTAATTTCAAGTGTCCTTGATCTGAGGAAGCAGTTCAGTAAATCTCTTGAACAAGTTTGCATGACTGAGCCATATGACTGCATTAAAGTAAAGTAAACTTACGTGCTCTGTTCACCGTCTTTCAAGTATTCCTTGAATTTGTGATGATGAGGGCCGTGACCTTGATTCATCTTTGTCACTTCCTTCACATCATGCAGTGAAACTGATTCATTCATTCAGCAAGTAGTTATTGAGCAGGGACTATTCCAGGTACTGGGGATTCAGCAGAGAACACCAGGCTTCTTTCCTAGTGGACAAGACGGGAACACAAATCAGTAAAATATACAGTTTAGCGGATGAAGTTACATTCTGCTATGGAAAAAAGTAAATTAGGGGAGGGGGATCGGGGTGTGTATGTGTGTGTGTGTGTGTGTGTGTGTGTGTGTGTGTGTGTTTGCAGTTTACAATATGGTGCCCAGGAAAAGCCTCACTGAGATGATGACATCTGAGCAAAAACCTAAAGGAAATGAGAGAGCAAGCCAGCTTGACTTCCTAGGAAAGGAGTGTTCAAAGCAGAAGGAACAACAGGTCCAAAAGTCAGGAGATGGGAGCAGGCCTGAGAGGCTGGAGGGGCTGCAAGTCCAGAGTGGTTGGAGGAGTGTGTGGAGGGAAGGGAACAGGTCACAGGTGGTGGGTGCCAGAGCACATAGGGTGTTGCGGGCCGTTGTGAAAACTTTGGCTTTTGCTCTGAGTGAGATTGGAAGACATGGTGGGCCTAACAGCACAGGAATAATGTGATCTGGCCTTCTGAGGAAAAGGGTCTCATTTGATTGAAACTAGTGTTGAGGGGACAAGGATAGAAGCCGATGGAAACCTACTGCAGTAATTCAGGTGAGGGAGAATGGTGGGAGCAGTGAGGAGACATGGTCAGGTTATGGACGTGTGTGGAAGGTTGAGACAGCAGCGTTTCTTGGTGAATGGGGCATACGGTGTGAGGAACAGAGGCCACCAGGCTTTAAGCCTGTACGCCTGAGCAAGTGGAACTTTTACTGGTTCCAGAGAAGGGGAAGGCCGCTGGTGGAGCAGGTTAGGGGGCAGAACTTCAGGAGTTTGGTGACAGGTGTACATTGTAAACCAGACAGCGAAGCCTGAGTGGCCAGCCCCTTCGTGTGAACATACTTCAGAAATTTGCACACCCCCTCCCCTCCCCTCCCCGTAGGTGCTCCATTTCTGAAAAATGATTCAAACTTCTCAATATTTAAATCAAGCGTCTTAAATTCCTTGATGGCAGATAGTTGGTGTCTATTAGCTGACAGGGTTAAAAAAAAAAAACTCATATCTCAGGTGGGCTGCACTGTGATAAGCAGGTTGCATTAGACCCAATGGTTCTGTGAGCCATACAGATGTCTCTCTGCCACCCCATGCAGGTGAACGTGGAAAATAAAAGAAAACAAAAACAGAGCAAGGGTAAAACCTCAGTGACAATTTAAAAATAAAATAAATCATGCTGTGCAAATTCAGGTGCTGAAAACAACAGGGTTGGTGGGAAAAATAGAGTTGGGACAAAACACTTAAAACTAAGGAACTTTGTAACCAAGTATAGCCCTAATAGAAGTACTAAAAAAAAAAAAAAACCAAAAAAAAAAAACCGAGCACAGTTTACTGGTGTCTGCACCCAGTATCACAATCAGAAAGTTCTTGTAGGCTTCAGCCCTGGGGCTTCTGCTCTCTTCTTTGAGAAGTAGGTCTTGGAGGATATTTACTTCTAATAGAGATCTTTTCATCAGAATTAAAAGTCTGATCCAGGATATAGCCTTTTTAATTAATCCATTGCTTCAATACGGGGAGAGATGTCTCTGCGGCGTCTTCAGCTGCATTTGCAGCTTTGCCAGGTAGCTTAAAAGAAGGAAACTATAATGATTTTTGAAGCCACTGAATCAGCCGCCATTTAAAAAAGTAAGTCACTTCTGTAGATTTTTCAGCCCCCCCCCCCAACTGAAGGTCTTCTTAAATTGTTAAGGCTTTCTCTTTAATTATCATGAGAAAACTTCAGTCTGATTACTTGGAAACATTAACATGCTGAGAAAAATTGCATGTGAGCCAGTGTGACTTCTCCATTATAATGACATCATTCATCTGTTTGCCAGTGGTGTATGAGGTAATGCATGTCAAAAAAACACATTTTTTTTTTTCCAGGACAGACTGCACTATTGTCCTTGGATGCCTCAGAGTTGACATACACCCCAGGACCAAAGTCAGACCTACCTCCTTATTGGATAGTCTAGAATTTTTCTGTTTAAAATACATAGTCAGCAAGAAAAACCCTGAAGGTATCTCAATAGTATGCTCAAAAAAACGTTTAAAATTCAGTGTCTCTTCCTTTAAAAAGTCATTTTAAAGCGCAAAAGTGAAAAATACATCTTTAAGAAGATCCACTACCTTGAATCAACAGCCAATATCTTACTTGACAGTGACACACTAGAGGATTTTCTGTTTACTTCGGGAACATATAAGCAAACCTATCACCATTAGCACTATTCTAGAAGGTTGGGCCTACACTGGGATTAGCCCCTTTGGGGCCAGATGGTAGTGTCTGAGCCTAAGGGGAGAGAAGTTACTAGACAAATGCTTAGCAGAAAAAGAGCAATTGGACCAGAACAGAGGATGTTTTTCCCTTGATTTCTTCTTCTAAAGCCTGTGATACTCTTGGCAGTGGTGCATGTGTTTTGCTGTCTTCCTCTGTATCTGCATATTTATATTCTAGTTTCTCTGTTTTTTATTCTCCCTTTGATAGCATTCAGTTACTGTGATAGTTTTCATAAATGTGATCGTTAGAAAAATCAGGCATAGAGGAGTGGTCATGTGCGGAAGCACAAAAGATTGTGTCTAGACAGCGATAAGATGTCCCAGGTGATTATTAGTAGACCAGGAGGCCAAAGGTGTATCTCATTATGGCCAAGGAGCCATGGTATTGTCAGGACGGAAGCTTCAGAGTATGGAGCCTGGGACTTCTGTCTCATGTTTGTTGACGCAGGGATCCTATCAGGGGCTTGCACTTTTACTCTACAATGGACTCCTGTCTGCTCATTTTGTAAACCAGTCTTAAATGTACCATCTTATAGTGGGTTGTTTCTTTGTGATCATATCTGTAGTTCTAATAGAAGATTGGTTTGGTATGAGGTCAACTTTGTGCAAAGAAACAGAATTTAATTGGATTTCAGAGAAGTCGAGATCTACTGAGGATGGGAGCAATATTGTTAGAAGGTGTGGAGCTGTTTGAAGCCTGTGATTGAGAATCGTTACTTTGGGCAGTACAGAGAGCTCCCACTGGCCTGGGGGTGGGATAGAGGTGTGGAGAGAGGGGGTAAAAAGTAGTTGCTTTTAGGGGTTAATGAAAATTAATCTTATGAGAAAAGTGGCTTTAAGCGACACATAGAGGACTGGCTGATGGGAAGGATAGGTTGCCAGAACTGGATACAAACCAGTTAAGATATAAATGAGGTCTGTCTGTGCTTGAGACTTGGCTTTAGATATGGACAAAGTGGCTTCTTATATGAGTGGGATGTTTTAATGACTCATTGGGCACGGAGATTTACAGATGCTCATGTTTTTAGAGCATTTATTTATTCAAGGTTGGTCCATTAACATTCATTATTATTGGTTGTTTTTTTTTTTTTAAGAGCAAGTTTAGTATCTGTCATTTATAGGGCTATTAATTTGATGATTCAGTGTTCCTCCTCACTTATTTGGCTGTTTCTAGTCTTTTTGTGTGAGTTTTCTTTCATTACTTTAGGCCTTTAACTGGTTTTCATTAATTCTGCTTCTCCTGAAAACCTTTGCTGTTTATGGAATCACTCTATTTCAGGATTGGAAAGGACTGTAATAGTCTCCTAATCCAACAGTTAATTTGATGCTTGAGTCCCCTGTATTGTCTTTTCCATTTCAGACTTAAATAATTGATATCTTTATTTTTAGTTGTTGGATTTACTTAGAGGTTGGATATGGGGACTTCGTGACAATTTGGCATTCTCGGCCCAATAGTCATTTGGAGATAACCAGTTGGCTATACTCTCGGGTGACTGGGGGCCAGCTGGAGAGGGTGTTGGTTGTTGGTATAGAACCTTCCTCTTTTCTCCAAAGCTGGTTGGCCAAGGCCAGTCTGCAGTTCTTGGAGCTGTCTGTAATTTGTATGCTGAAATGTGGGGAAAGTTCTCTAGAAGGATTTGAAATTATAGCTCTTTAATATTTTCTGCTTAGAGAATTTGAATGCAGAATCCTTGGTGTGGTTCAGGTTTGACTAAGGAAGCCCAGCTAATGGCTGTCAGGAGGCTTGACCAAGTATTGTTCTTAGAATTCACCAAGCCCTGGGGCTTTGGAGGCTCAGAAACTAGATTTTGCTAGTATGTTAAGAGTGCATCCTTTTATTAATAGTATATGCATGTAAACCAAAGTTATAAGACAAGTGCATCAACTCAGGAGGCTAATTTATTAAACTGGCATTCAGTCCAGAAGATTTTTGTCAGCTGAGCTAGTATTAGGGTAAAGCCAAATCATTATTTAAGAATTATCGTACCTATTCCTAGTAGAAAAGTAGTATGGTTATTAAAAATCCAAACCAAATTTGGACATGTGTAAGCAGAGAGTCCTTTCTGATCTCACCTCATGAGGTAACAATTGTTCACAGCTTAGTCTGTGTGTATTCACCCAGACCGTCTGTGCCTGCAGTAACCTCCGTTGCTCTACTACTTGATTTTCTGTAGCTCTGTAGTTATGTTGAGCACACTGCTTGTCAACTTTTGGGAAGCCAGAGGATAGTCGGAAGGTCGCCTGATGACATGGAATCAGATGAAGGGGAGTAGGCTGGATGACTCACGGCGTAGCAGCAGCTCAGTAGCCCAGATTGTCTATTCAGCATTCTAGAGTCTGCCATCCTGGCACCCCTGCCCCAAGACAGTTTGGAAGGGCAGTGTCAGTGTATATCCTCAGAATATTATTTCTAGCATAACTGGCCAATTACAGGTCTTGGCACCTACGACGGGCTGAATAAATAGTAGCTGTGTATGTACCTCCCCTGCCTCAGCCCTTTTTTTCTGACAAGTACATTCTGTCTGTGGCTGTGTTTATACCACGGTCTAGTTTTTGCGTTGGCGTGTGTGTCCTTTGGTCTCTTTAAAGATGACCTTTCTGTCTCTACTTTGGTCTATTTTATCTTTCATTTCAGTTCTCTGCAACCTTATTTCTCTTTTCTCCTTGCGCTGCCTATGGAGGGACTGAACTATTCTATGAAAATCAGCACTTTAGTAATTCTTATAACTTCTGATTTCTCATGTAAATCAGATTTCATTATTACCCACCTCTTTACCTTAGATAAACTATTCTGCCTTTGTCTTGTTGTGTATCTAATATTAGAAGTGTTCATATGGGCTCTGTCATGAAATCAGAACTCCACATGTGAAGTGGCCAAAATGACCCCCCTTTTCATGTGATTTTTGTTATACATATAACAACTTTATTGAGATGTAATTCATATACTATACAATTTACCCATCTAAAGTGTATTCAGTGGCTTTTGAGTATGTTCACAGAGTTTGGATCACTACAGTCAATTTTAGAACATTTCCTCAACGCAAAAAGAAACCCCATACCCACTGGCAGTCATTCCCCATTTCCCCTCAACTCCCACCCAAACCTAGGCAAACACCAATCTGCTTCCTATCTCTACAGATTTGCCTATTCTGGACATTTCATATAAACGGAATTATATAATATGTGGAGTTTTATGTCTGGCTTCTTTCACTTATAATGTTTTCAAGGTTTATCCATGTTGTCTGGTGTATCCCTACTTCATTCATTTTTATTTCAAAATGTACATTACATGCTGTGGATATACCACATTGTATGTATCTGTTCATCAGCTGATGTGCATTTGTATGATGTCTTAGTAGCAAAGTAGCATTTTAAGTATTATTACTCTTGAAAGCCAAACAAGTGTTACACAAAGTATAGATGGAAGTTACAGAAGGCCAGGAGGAAACAACAGTTTGTTTCCACTTATTAAACACCACTGCAGGTGTTTTCTTCAAATATCAACAGTAATATTTGGACATTTGGAAATTATCTTTGAAATCAAAACAAAATATGTTAATAATATGTTATTCTTGGTTATGTCCTATAATTTTCCTGTAAGAAGAAATAATAGCCGTGCAAGAAATCATTTAAGATAAAACAGGCAACAGAACGTACAGCATTTTTGCTGTACATTTGACCCTTGAACAATACAGGTTTGAGCTGCGTGGGTCCATTTATTCGTGGATTTTTTTCAGCATTAAATACCACAATGATCTGTGGTTGGCTTCATCCTTGGGTACAGAATCTTGGATGTGGAGGAACCATGGATACAGAGGCTGACTATAAAGTTCTATGCAGATTTTTGACTGCATGGGGATAGGTGCTCCTACCCTTTGCATTGTTCAAGGGTCAACTATAATGTCTCTCATTTCTCTCCTCCCTTCCACATACATCAGTCCACAGTGTCCACACAGAATATGTTAACCACAGTAAATAAGGCGGAGCAGAGCGATCATGGGCCTTAGGGCTCAACTACCTGCTTCACATCCATGCCTTTTTCTTTTTTTTTTTTTTTTTACTGCTTATTGGCTTTATGATTTGGGCAATTTACTTAACCCCTCTTTGTCTAGTTTCCTCATCAGTAAAATGGGAATACTAATAGGATAAACCTTATAGGCTTGTGAAAATTAAATGGGTTAATATGGGTAAAGTGTCTGGCACATGGATTATGCTCAGTAACATTAGCTATAGTCTGCATTTAGTGTTACACAGTCATTAACTAAGTACTCCAAATGAAACAGATTATTTTGGCAATCTTCTTAAGGTTGATCCATGACCTTTTTCCACCTTCAATAAACATATGTGCATTTTTGTCTGTCATTTCAGCAACCCTCACACGTGAACTCAAATGAATTTTTTTTATAGAAGGGAGGAGAGAAAAGGTGGAGAACCCAGAGATGAGGAAGGTAAATTATCAAGAGGAGGAGAAAGATAGAAAGTTGAAAATAAACTAAGGATCTCTCTTAAGTTTCAACATAGTTCTTTTCTTGTGGAATAATTATTGAATGGTTGGACTTTTTAAGAAATAATTTGGTTGACTATGGGTTTTAGAATTGATGTTTTCTTCAACTCCCTTTAAAAAATTTAAGGTACAGGAAACCATTTCTTTCTCTTGGTGTATTATCATTTGAAAGTTACCATTTGTTTCTTACATTTACCTCGAGTATCTATAAAACTGTGCACTCATTAATTTCTCCCAGTTGTATTTCCTTTACAACTCATTTTTCACTTTTCAAGCACACATTTTAGAATGTATACAGGATGGGAGCAGCTTTTCAATGTTTGAGATGAATATTCGTGAGAATTCACTTTTTAAGATGCTTCATGGGGAGATTTTTCTCATTCTCTCCTTTGGGAAAGGATATGCACAATGGTTTAGGGCCTGGTTCTAGTTAGGAGCTTTATTTAACATCACTTAATCCTGGAAACAACAGTGCATGGTGTAGGGAGTCATCTTCACCTTACAATTGGAAAGATCAGGTTAGCTGGTCACATTCCTTTATTTTGAAGAGGATCCAGGATTCCCACCCAGGTATGTGTTCCTCTCACTACAGGGATATATTTCCTCTCTAACGTTTGTTAAACTGCGTTCTCTCTGTGATGTTGCCAGTTCTCCTCCATTCTTCAGGAGAAATCTTGCTCCTGCCTGGGCAATTCTCAGTGTACAGCTTTCTAGTGATGTTTGGAATGTTCTGATCTCCTGTCAATAAGTGTCAGATAGAATGATTTGAATGTTTTCTGGTAGTTTTGATACTGCAGCTGTTTATAGCTGATGCTATACTGAGGGAGTAGAAAAAGCATAATCTGGAGAAATGGGAGTGAATATTTCTCTTTTTTTGTATTCCTTCCATAATTATAGCATTAATGGAAATCAAAATGAGAAAGATACATTATAAATCTAACTATTTAAAAATTGCACAATCCCCTTCTAAAGCTTGTGCATTTGATGTACTATTTTATAAATAACCAGAGCATGATATAATTTCATACCATGTTTTTAAACACAACTTTTTATCATTTTTGTATGTTACTATGCAAGGTCTTCGTAATTATTCTTATGATTGCTTAATATTCCATTCTCATATTTAATTATTTTCTATTATTTGATAGTTAATTTCTAATTTTGTCTCATAATAGCACTGTATTGGACATCTCATCTGCAGCTATTTTAATGTTTTAGATTATTTCCTTGGGTTTTTGAAATGTATCACCAAATTACTTTCCAAAAGTGTCTAACCAATTTACATTGCTCTCAGTATCAGCATAGTCTTAACCAACCAGTGTTTCCAGCCTTTACTACCACTTTTTCTTCTTTTTTTTTTTAATTGAAGTATAGTCTATTTATAATGTGTTAGTCTCTGAGGTACAGCATGGTGATTCAGTTACACACACACACACATATATATATATTCTTTTTCATTATAGGTTGCTACAGGATATTGAAATTAGTTCCCTGTGCTATACAGTAGGACCTTGTTCTTCATCTAGTCTGTATATAGTAGTTAGTATCTGCAAATCCCTAACTTTGAATTTATCCCTCCCCCCCTTCCCCCAGTCCTTGTAACTGTAAGTTTGTTTTCTATGTCTGTGAGTCAGTTTCTGTTTTGTTTTATAAGTCATATCATGTAAGTCATATCAAATGATATTTATCTTTCCCTGTCTGACTTATTTCACTTGGTATGATATTCTTCAGGTCCATCCATGTTGCCACAGATGGCATTAATATTGTCTTTTGGCTGAGTAGTATTCCAGTGTGGGTGTGTGTGTACACGTACATATACACACATACCACAACTTCTTTATCCAGTCATCTGTTGATGGACATTTAGGCTGCTTCCATGTCTTGGCTATTGTAAATAGTGCTGCTATGAACATTGGGATGTGTGTATCTTACCAAATTAGAGTTTCCTCCAGATACATGCCCTGGAGTAGGATTGACCACCTTTAATTCTGAAAGTGTCTTTCAGTGGTAGCATCAGTCCTAACTGTGAACCCTTATACTTTGGTTTCCAGAAATGTACTGTGAGAGAGCTTCGCCCTGTTTATATTTATGGCTCCTACTGGGTATGTGACTAAATAGGTTTTGGAGAGTCTCAGAGAAGGTCTCAGAGAAGTCTTGCTTGAAAGACTAGACTTTGTTAACTAGAATTTCCAAAAAAAACTTATTTAGATCTGGAATTTATTTTTCCCATAAAACCTATTGACAAACATCTCTGGGAAATGCTCTTCTCTGTAATATCTGTGGGAAAAAGGAGCCAGCCTGTGATGCAATAGGGAAATGATCTTATACAGGAGAGTCAGTGAGGATGTTTGCTCTAACATTATGCTGCTCGAATGGTAAAAGACCTAGCCTTGTTCATTCACCCATTAAATAAGTTTACTGAGAGCCTACTGTGTGCTCCAGGCAGTGTTCATCTACTTGAGGATATAGCAGCGAATAAAACCAGCAAGTCCCTGCCCCGAAGCAGGCAGTAGGTGGGAAGAATGGACGTTATATGTTCATCCACTTAGGGGAAGATTCTGTATGCGTTGTTTTGTGTGAAATAGGCTTTCATTTGAAGAATTTTAAGTGCTTACTTTAACACTGCTGATCCCTGATTTTTTTTTTGAGGGGGGTAGGTAATCTGATCCCTGATTTAAACAAAAAATAGAAACATCCTTTACCCTCAAAAAATTTGTAATCTGCTGGAGAAGCAAATAATTATAATGTGAAATGATAATTATCATGATGGTGGTTTGTACATAGTGTGCTATAGAAACACAAAAAAGGAATGTAATCTATATTTTCATAAATTATTTAACTGTAATAGGGATTTGTTCCCTTAAGAGTTCCTAGGCACTGCCACAGAACTGAACATATGTTTATTTCTGTGCATAATTGTTGTGGACGAAAAACGTCTTTGTTGGCAAAGACAATATCTAATTTTTGTTTAAGACATACATTTACTCATTTCCACTCACCCATTAGCTATGATATGATCAGTGTAGTCTTCATGCTTCTTCTCCATAAGTCATCATACTTTCCACAAGTCAATTCTTAGCCATTTTGTCAAGGGAAGGAAGCAAGGTTGGAATGAGAATCCTATTTTGAGTGCCTATGAATTCCTGTTTTAAAAGAAATGGGTACCACATAGTGAGAAAAGTCAGTAAATCCATTAGCTATCCAGAAACTGGCTGCACGGTAGCAGGTGGGAGGTACAAGGTACAGCTTAGAGTCCTGTCAGTTTGCCCTTGGTATCATCAAGTCCTGAAGATGTTCTGACACTTTCAAGTTATGGGAGGGAATGAAGCCCATAAAAACTGTATAATTAAAAAAAAAAAAACCTAAACAGTAATTTTAAATTGAAAACATTGCTTACCACTGATTCAGAAAAAAGACAAGTTAGAAATACTATTTGAGGATTACAGACAAGGCTTGTCTGTATAATTTTGTTTGTGTTTCACTGATGATAGAGGTAAAAGATGCTGTTAGCTATGTTGCAGGGCAGGAGGAACGTGGCCTTTGTCCAGTCATTATCATGTGCTCATGTACAAGAAAGGCAGCTACTGAGAAGTCTGATGGAAGAAGGACCTCCTTGTAACAGACCCACAGTTATTTATTTTTTTTTAGGGCATTCGGGGGAGGAATGAAGTCACTGGCAACATATTTCCCCCTGATCTTCCTGTCTCTGTGTACAGTAGAGCAGCTCTAGCTGCCATTTCCCCCTTTTTCCTTAAACAGATGAATGTTTGTGATTTAGCATAAAGTTCATGAACTAAGAAAAGCTGTTGGACACAGATGCCTGTATTTTTCCACTCAATGTATCTTACTACCTTTAACGGCCTGTTAAAATCAGGCTTTTATTTTTACCTTTCAAACATGAATTGCCATCACCAGGCTTAGCAAATGAAACGGATTACTTATGGTAACTGTAAGTAGTTATGCACTCCAAATCCTTGAGAGCTTTCCCAAAGGACAGGCAATGTCTTTCAAAATCCTATTACAAGATTTTATTTTCAGGTGCTGTGAACAGAAAGCTGAAAGCCTCCATGTTTTATTGCTACCCAACTTCATCAGCTCTGCTCACTCTGTTGAAAACTGTGGCACAAATGATACACATCAGCTCTTTTATTCTTTTGTTACCCCTATGTGCAAGTAAAAGCATATTGGGGAATTTAATGAACCAGGATGTCCTTGGAGAGAGCTTTGAAGATTTGGCGTGTATGACTATTTGTCTTTAATACTGGAGGTTTTTGTGTAAAACAGATTCTCATGAACAAAATAAAGTCCTCACAGATAGTCCAATGCTTGTGACATGTGTACTTAAATCACAGATGTCTGTGTGGCAGTGACCTTGGAGATGCGTTCAGTGACTACCATAGCGGCTCTTTGGTTGGGACAGTGAAAACTGTAGTAGAGCCCCTGGGACTATGAGTCTGTTTTGGAGGTGGTCTCTTTACATAGGAAGTAGATACTGTGATGTTAAAAAAAAAAAAAAAGTTGGGAGGAGGGGATTTGATTGTTCAGCAAATTAACAAACGTTTCTCAAGGATTCATCATGGGAATCTGCCGCGTGACAGACCACATCTTAGCTTGCTTTGGCCTTCACACACAGAGTTGGCGCTTCGTTGGAATCTGGGAAGGGCAGCACGGATGGATCAATGCTGTGAAGATGTAGGCGCACGGAAGGATGACGTTTGTATGCCCGTCGTTAGGTGTACGCTTCAGTTTATTGCAATTCCTGGCCTAACGGTTTAACTCTCCTTATTGCTGGCCTGTCGGGGCGTAAACATGTGTTGATGCCCTCATAAGGATAATCTGGATTTTGCTTACATTTCTAAGCCTCAGTACTTAACTGTCAGTAATGAATACTTGCGGCGTACCTCTCAGCTGATAGAAACACAGAGGCGTGTTGTTGTGAATTGCTGGCCCAAGTGGTGTTGGAATCAACTCTGGTTTGTCTTTTATTTGCAACGGGTTAACACTGCCTATACCCCACTTTTCTTTCTTTGGACCAGCCTCCCAGATTGCCACTTAACTGTTGCTTTGGAGGAAGGAGAATGCAGTTCTCTGGCTTCTACTGGGGGAATGACAAGGGAGCCTGCAGTCCACCAGAAGTTCCAGCCTACAGCAGCTCTAGATAAATGTGACCAGACAGTACTTAACTCAGTGTTAGTGGGGATCTCACCAATGACATCATGAAAATATTACTCTAGTAGCTTAGTAATTATAGCCTTGCACTAATTGTGCCAGAAAACAAAGGAAGATATGTTTCCTCTTTTCCAAAACTAAAAGACCCCTTTCTAACTGGAGCAGCCATAAAATCTAGTATAAAGAAATGTTAATGGATACAAAGTGAGAAAAATGGCTGATTTTTCTTTTTTTAAACCAACTTAATGTTCGGTTTGTTTACTACTAAACATCTCTGAGTGGAATAATTCTTATTTGGCAGTCAATATTTCTCCATCAGAGCTAGCAAGAATTTTTAGTATGTTTTGAGCACAAAACACATTCTGTTTTAGACAACAGAGGATATTTTTTAGTCTTACCTTCAGAAGTTTATGAGGTAATTTCAACAAATCTTACAAATGTTTGCTTAATGGCCCCCCACCCCCATCTCTACTCCTGCAGTACTTTCTAGACATCTCTCTTTTGGCAACTTTCATCAGTCCTTAGTTTGTCTCTCTTGCTAAACTGGAGCTCTGACGGTACAGGCTGTCTTACCCGACTTTGAATCTCTGGTTCTTTGTGTGGTGCTCAGTCTTTGAAGAACCAACAGAATGCTTAAGAGTATTACCTGAAAAATTAAGTAACTTCTTTGTATAGGTGATTATAGCAATTTTTTAAAAAACATTTTCCCTTATTTTCAAACCATGTTTACAAAAATCTGGTGTTTCCAGGGAAGACTCATAGCATTAGGCAATAGATGACTAAATTTTGATTGGAATCTTTTGTGAATCTTTGTACTTCTGTCTTAATTAGGAGAGAGTCATACAGACAGTGCACAGAGTGTAAAAGGGGAGCAGGGAACATCCAGTCTCTGCCTTTAGGTATCACCTAGATGTCTTCTGACTTCCTGGATTTTGAACCCTACTTGTTTCCATACTTGAGACCTAGCTGACTCTTTTTGTCTTAACTCTGGATTGTTGCTATTACCTTTCTGATCTTTTCATATCTTTCTAATCCAGCCAGCCCTGCCTACTCTGAACTAGATTCCCATCTGCCAGACCTTTTCCTACCTGATCGGTCCCCTGGCTTGGCCCACACTGCCTGCCCTGTTACTGCTGATGCCCTCCAGGGATGCCTGCTTTGATGGACTGTAACATATTGCTTGTCCAAAACCTCTGTTTGTGACTATTATCTACAAATACATTTGCTCAACTACTATATCTTCATTAGGAAAAACATGGAAATTTAGAACAAAACTTTTTATAGGTTTATTTCCTAAAAAATACACACCCTACATAGAGCATATCAGATTCATCAGAAGGCCTTGGTTTTAGCTCCTAGTGAACGCAGAGTCCAGAACATAGTTGCCCGTACTGTGACTTCTGTAAGAGATACTGTGAAGTTTGTTTTTTATTTTTATTTTTTTCAAATCTATGATGTGTAAAATAGAGGAAGGAATGTGAAGATGTTAAACATTGTTCCTCCCTAACTTTAAGGATATGAATATAATACAAACATGAGGCAGACATCAGCTGTGGTCTGGCTTAGATTTATTTTTTATGGTCCAGTACTAGTATTAAAAATTGTAATTCTACCTTCTAGGTTATTAATCTTGTAAAAGTGTGCAAGAAGACTGCGTAATGTGAATGTTGTTATATACATATTTAAAAATACCCTTATTTTTAAAATACTTTATCATGGAAAATTTCAAAACTACATTTTACCTGTTTGGGGACGTCTTTATTTCTTTGTATATATCCAACTTTGGTATCATATTCTTTCTGCCCAAAGGACTTTAACTTTTTTTTTTTTTTTTTTTTTTTTGTACTTCAGGTTTGCTGCTGATAAATTCTCTTAGGTTTTGTTTGAAAAAAAATCTTCATTCCTGAGAGACATCTTCTCTGGGTATAGAATTCTGTGTTAATAAATTTTTAAATAGAACTCTGAGTTAATAATCTCTTAAAAAATTATTTCAGTAATTTAAAGATGTCATTCCATGTTTTTTTGCTTTGCATAGTTTCTGACAAGAAGTTTGCTTAATCTTTGCTTCTTTGTATGTAGAGTCCTCTTTCCCTCCCTTTTGCTACCATCAAGGTGATGTCTATCTTTGGTTTTCAACAGTTTGCATATGGTATGTGTAGGGTGTGTACGTATGTGTATGTGAATGCGTGTATGTGTTGTATTTATCTTGCTTGGGATTCTTTGAGCTTCTTGGATCTGTGCCTTGATTTTTTTTGTTGTTATTTTTTTGAAAATTGTCAGTCATTATTTCTTCTAATATTCCCTCTGCTCCATTTATCTTCTTCTAGGATTCCAATTACACATATGTTAGACCATTTGATATTATCCTATAGTTCTTGGATGTTCTGTTTTGGCTTTTTAATTTTCACTCTTCTTCTTTGTGTTTCACTTTGGGTGATTTCTATTGATCTATCCTTGAGTTTATTGATTCTTGGCAATGTTTAGTCTGCTAATGAGCCTGACAAAGGCATTCTTCATCTCTGTTACCCTGTTTTTTATTTTTAGCATTTCCTCAACTCTTACAGTTTCCATTTCTGTGCTAGAGTTTGATGTCTCAGGTTTCAGTAATCGATTTTCCACTTATTGTCTCTGAACCTTGGTTTTCTCTTTCATAAAACAGAAACATCAGGAATATATAATAATTAACAATTATATATATATATATATATATATATATATATATATATATATATATATATATATATATATATATATATGTTATTTTACAGAGTCGAGGATCAAATGATAGCCCTTGGGCAAGTCCCTTCCTTTCCCTTCCCTGGGTTGCATTAAAGGCTTGGACAGTATGATTACTTTGGTCCTATGTCTCATATTGTAAGATTCTATGAAGGGGAGAGGACCTAACATTGACTGACAGCCTGTGTTAATCTCATGTAGAATTTGAGAAAGGGATAAAAATCACATTTAAAAAGTGATTTTGTAAAACATTTTACTTTTTCTAGGTCTATGTGGATTTTAATTGGAAGAAACAGGCAACATTAAATCCAGTTACCACTTGGTTAAGTCTGTTAAAGAATCATTAAATTTTTTCAACTATTGAGTTCCCTGACTCGCTTGAGAAATTTCATGACTAATAAATCTCACTCTTTTCTCTGTGCCTTTAGGATTTTAAATTATTGGGTTGGCTCCCAAATTTTGCAGCATGAGGAAAAACTAATGGAGATTTTTTTGCTCTTTACTGACTAGTGCAAAACAAATGATATTCTCATCGGCTTTGGCTCTGTAGTCATAGACTTGGGTTCAAATCCTGGTTGCACAGTTGTGAAACCTTGGGCTGATTATTTAACTTTTGAGCCTGAGTTTCCTTAGCTGTGCAATCGGGATACCTCCATCAGAGAACTGTTTTGAAGGTAGAAGACATGATGTGTGTAAAGCTTTGGGGATAATGCCTAGTTAATAGTAATCAACAACCAACAGCATTAAAAACAGCAGCTAAAATGAAAGATGCCACCATTTCACGTTGAAATTTTAGTAAACTGAAGGGGAAAGGTGAGTTTAGTACTCTCTTTATTCTTTTAGTGAAAAGGTCCACCTGCTAAACAGGTATTTCAACAATAGGTAGAGGGTTACCTGAAAAGTGAGTATTGATGAATAAGAATAATAACCAAGAATTAGTGCTTACTGTGTGACAGATGCTCACATTCAGTCTTCAGAACAACCTATGAGGTAAGCTGCCCCTCCTTGAATGAGAAGTGAGGGTGACCACCCCCTTCTTTGTATTCTTCCCCTCAACTTTGTACTTTTTTTTTTTTTTTTGGTATGATTCCATTTATACGAAATATTCGGAATAGATAGATCCATAGAGACATAACAGTTTGGTGGCTGCCAGGGACTAGGGTTGGGGGGAATGGAGACTGACCACTTAACAGGTAAGGGGCAGAGATCAATATATATTTTCTGTCTCACAATGGATGCATCTCAAAAAAAAAAAAAGAAAAGGCATTACATTTAAGAAGTCAGATACAAAGGACTCATACCTTATGATTCCCCTTACATGAAATTCTAGAAAAGGCAAAACAATAGGGATAGAAAGCAGATCGGTGGTTTTTAGAAGCCAGGAAGTAGGGGGAGGAGGTTGAGTACAAGGTGTCCCAAGGAAACTTTTTGGGGTAATGATAATATTCTATATATGATGACTGTATATATTATTGTAGTTGAAACTCATCATATTACACATTTTGTACTCTTTTAAATTAATTTTTTTATTAAAGTATAGTTGATTTACAGTGTTAGTTTCAGGTATACAGCAAAGCAACTCAGTTATACATATACATACACACACACGCACACACATATTTTCAGATTCTTTTACATTTTATGTCACTGTTTTTTATTTGTAACTCCTATCCGCTCCCTACTTCTCACCCTCAGTGAAAGATTTTCTATGTATTTGGCCCAGAAGTGGACCACAGGACATTGAATTGTTGAGATATTGAATCTTTTGTGTTTTTCTGGTCGAAATGAAATTCCACTTTCTTTACCTTATAGATGAAAATTTAAGTGTTAAAAGCTGAATGTTGTTCTGAGGTGAAAATACTAAGAAAATAGTTGTGAATAAAGAAAATGCTCAATCAGTCTGAGACTGCTTCCCCCTTCCCCTAATACATACTGTTTTTTAAAATGAACAAACATAGTTTGTTGCTCTAGAAATCACCTTAGAGTAAATATAATGAATTTCAAAGAGATGTCCAAATTCTGTGTTTGTAAGTAATTTTACTGTAATGGGTATTATTCAAGACTGAAATTATTTAATACAAAGAAAACATTCTTTATTCATACTGTGTGCAACTGTCTTCCAAAACACAGACCACAATACAGGCATTCTTATTTGAATAACACAGGGAATAATGTCAAATTATTTTTTGCGTTTTTTTTGTCATAGCAGAAATTTTCACAAAACTGCATTCCTGATCACAGATTTTTAGATTTGGAAGAAACCTAAGAGATTTAATCTGACTTCTTCCTGCCACCCAGAGAGATGCAGTGATTTATCTGAAGTCATGTGGATTACTAATGACAGGACCAAGGGGAGGACAGAGTCCTTTATCCATTTGCCATAGTGTTACATTCCTTTGGGAAAAACTGCCTACTCACTCTTGGTTTTTAATGCTAATTAGAGTCTTGGGGTATGGTTTTTTCCATGACTAACTAGTGCTCTTTTGTTTTCTTGTGTGGGTGTCTGGGAACAAGCTACAAGGATAGTGGGGTGTTTTTTTGGTGGTTGTTGATGAACAACTAACAGTGTAACTGAGGACACGGTGTTTGTCTTGTTAACATTTAAGGGTCAGGAAGGAGTGATTGTAGCTACAACTCTTTGCTCTCAATGTTGATATTTTAAATGCATTTTAAAGTTGAGTTTCTTAACCTGGGGTCTGCATTCCGTAAACTTGCTTGAAAATTATGCAACTATACGCTTATCTCCTAAAAAAAAGAATCTGTAGTTTTCATCAGGTTATCAAAGGGTACATAGTTAAAAACTATTGTTTTAGAGAGAGGGAAAGATTGAGAACTGGGTCCCCTAAGTACTAATTTTACTAGAGGGCTCCCTTTTCTCTAGCCCCGTTCTGCCAGTGCACTTCCTACTGACAAGCCTTCTCTAGATAGCTTCCTGAATCTTGTCCTAGAAGCCACTGGAGGCCCCAACCTTCTTTTCACAGAAACTTTTCCCGTAAGTTTCCCAAGACTACCTTCTCTCTCCATTCTCTGCTTACTGTTTCCTGGAAAGGGTGTGAGACTCAGGGATTTTTGTTCATTAGAAAGCTCAAGAGTGCTATTTCAGTTACATTCTGTTTAAAAGGAATTTGTGAGCTGACTTGAGAATCTAAGACTATTGCCCTACAAAAAAAAAATGCACTCAGAATCCCAATCAGTGCTTTGCAAGTTAACTTTGAGAATGTCTCTAGTTCTTTAGTTAGGATATCTCTGTGTTTGATCTAGAAACTCTTTACAGTTTCTAGAAACAGGATGAAAATCTGTGGATGGTGGTTTAGGAGTACCCATATCTGTCTGTTTTAATTTAGTTTTTCGTTCCTGAATTTCACTAGACTTAGAAGAATCTATCCATAAGAATTCATTTCAGTGGGCTTCCTTCCTAGATGAGAGCATATAGAAAGCACATTCTACATTTTTAAGTCTAATATCTGGACACACAAAGAAAAAGCTACCACTGAGATTGATGTTGGAGGGATTTGTTCGTTTGTTTATTCATTTTAAAAAGCCCTTACTTAGTATGTACTGCGAACCCTCAGGCATCAGGTTAGACGCTGGGAAATGAGAAGTAGTCTCTTCCCTTGTGAAGCTCATGATCTGCTGGGGACACAGCCCAATCAATAATAATTCAGCATGCTAACTGCTCTAACAGAGATACCAAAAAAGCATTGGAATCAGTGCTCTGCCTGGCCACGAAGAGAGGTGGGTGTTAAGGTAAAATTCACAGAAAGGGGACAGATACTTGAGTTGTATCTTAAAAGTTCAGATGGAACTTATCAGTCAAAGAAGGGATCTAGGTGTCGGTGGTATGTTTTTGCCTTCCTAACTGTAACTGAAATTCACATTTACCACTCTCTTATTTTGTATTTTCAATTAGAGCTCCAAACGAGAATGGAAGCCACTGGAGGACCGTAGCTGTACAGACATACCGTGGCTGCTGCTTTTTATCCTCTTCTGCATTGGAATGGTAAGAAACTCACAAGTCATGAGAACCTGAACTCATGATCCAAGGGGATAATGGGGAGTTGTTTTAAAGAGGGAGCTTGTCATCCATTCATTCATTGGTTTTTAACCCCTCTTGAATTGCTTATAACTGGAGGCCCTAGGGTACCATTGAAGGAAGCAGGTTATTTGTTTCCCTGTATAGTTAAGTGGTATTTAGTACCCCTTGATTTTTTTGTTTGTTTTTTGATCTGCATGAAAACTGGGATTAAAAATGAAGGAATAATTGAAACTCTGTCTGTTTGGCTAGATCATTTCAGAAAGCAAGGTCATTTGCTGTAAATTTCCGTGAACTATGATCTTGATGGCATGGTAAGCAGAGCAGTGGTCATGGAGTCAAGCCCTGAGTGTTTGTTTATCCAACCCAGTCACACAAACCTGCCAGTGAATTTCCTTTCAGGGACTTGGTGTTCCTTTCTGTAAAATTAGAGGCTTTGCTAGATGGTATCTACAATGCCTCCAGTTCTGATGTTTTTGAGTTCTTCTAGGAGGGACTGGTTGCTCATTGCTTCTTCTTCCTTCTGCCCATACGAGGCTCCTGCTGCCTGCTGTGACTACTGTAGTAAGTGGCATCTCTCAGTCGGAGATCAAGGGAGCTGGTGATTTTCCAATGGGTGTGGAAGATGAAGGAGCAGAGTCCCTGGTGCAAAGTGTTGAGGCAGTGCTTCTTCAGATCACATCCCCACTCTGCCCTGCGGGAGTTTCTGACACAGGCTTCAGGGACTTTAGTGTCACTGCCAGTGCTGGGCTGGAAGAAAAGGTAGAAAACAGCTGTTTGAGGGCTAGCTGATATTCTGAGCTAGAAAGGACTTAGAAATCCTCACCTGGTCAATTGCCCTCACTTTACACATTAAGAACATTAAACCTCAGGGATGAAAATGACCATCTCAAGGCCACACTGCTAGTTAATGGCAGAGCTGGAAAACAGGTCTCTTAGCTTCCAGGCCAGTGCTCTTTCCTGCCAGCCTTGTTTCCTCTCCCTCAAGGGGATTGTGCAGACAGTATTGTTCTCTCTTTCTTAGTCTTTGCAGCTCAAAACACAATTATGCTATCTCAGGCAGCCTTTTTTTTCCACTCAAGTGTATTTAACCTCCTCTTCCCCATACCTCTTATTGTAAGGAATCTTATTTTTTTTTATTTATTATCACTTTTATTATCCTATTCTGTCTCTCTGCACCTTGTAAATGCCATTTGAGAATCATAGCACAGTCCTAATCATGGTTAATGGGCTTAAGTGTAGGTACTAGTCCAGTTTCTGAATCAAGGAAAAGAAAGTAGTGAACCTTGATGAGATATACAAATCCAGTAAAATAAAGAGTGTTAGTTTTAAAGATAACAGCTCAGTTTCACCAAACCTAGGATATTTAGAAAACGTCAAAATACCCATTTCTTAACTTAAGACTTGTAGAATGTTCAAGAGTTTCTACTTGGTTTAATGGAGTAGCAACACAGCATTGCAGAGTGTAGAGAGCATTCTTTTCTAACAGAACTAGTCCACAACCTTTCTCTATCCCCCTGAATATCACCCTGGGACAAATAGCAGCTGACCTTTCAAAATTATGTTTATAAAAACCCGTACCTGCCACCCAAGGTGCTTTTGATTTTCTGTGCTAAAATAGCTCAGGAAAGTGCAAGCATTAATGCTAACAGACTGATTTGGGAGTGACTGGAGAGTGAGGAGCTGTTTGTTTACTGCAGTGTTTTGTTGCAATGGTAATTAATATAATGCTGATTTCAGCGTGATGGTAATTAAGACCCACTGTGTGTACTTGTGTACTTTTAAATGCAGTCATAGCACTATTTGTTTTGGAATGATTCTTTTCATGGATTACCTTCTTGGAGTTGAGCTAAAATCAAATTTTGCCATGTGGAAACTGGAGAAATCTTGAAGTTCTGTTGCCTGCCATATAGAACAAAGCTTTTTTGTCTCCTGTGTATTTGTTTTGTATGGTTTAAAAAAAAGTTGGTTTTTTGGTTTTTTTTTTTTTTTGCCTTTGGATTTCATTCTGCAGTACCTTTAATAGAAACAATCAAAAACTATTTTTTGAGCATTATCCTGGGCTTGATGCTTTCATATGTGTATTTATCTCACTAAATTCTCCCCATTACCCTATGAAATGAGTTTTATCCCCAGTTTACAGGCAACTATACTGAGGTTAAGTATCAGCTTGTCTAAGAATACACTGCTGCCCATGAGAGGCAAAGATAGAATAGGAACCGGAACTTCCTACTTATCTTTTCACCTCGTCGCCTAGTGGCTGCCGCTTTTATAGTCATCTTCTTTTTCAGCTGTCTTGCAGCCTAATATTCGAGCCACATCTTTACTCACTGCCCTTCCTGGTGTTACCGAACACAAATTCATGTGCCCAACACACAGTGAGGCCAGACAAACTGAAACATTGGAGTTTGGAGCAGAGAAATATTTATTGCAGGGCCAAGCAAGGAGGATGGGGTGGCTCATGCCCAAGAAAACCCCGAACTCCCTGAAGGATTTCAGCCAAGCATATTTAAAGGCCAGGTGAGGCAGAGGGGTTGCAGGGTACGTGATCAGCTCTGCACAATTCTCTGATTTGCTGATGTGGAAGTAACAGGGCAGTTGACACTGTAAGTCCCTAGATGCCAGAAGATCTGGGGGCTGCGTGCTCTCCATCATCAAGCAGTTAATTTCTTCCATTTGGTGGTGGTTTTTAGCATCTGAAAAACTCAGGAAATATGCCTGAGATACTATCATCTAGGTACTTCAGAGAGGAGCCAGAGCAGAGGATATAGGAGAAGGGTCTGTCCCCGGAAGACCCCATAGGGTCCTGCTCAGTTACACTGGCAGTTCTTTGCCCACTGCTTGCTGTCTCTCCTCTAGTTCTGAAATATTTTAAGATCTTGTCATCTTTTACCCATCTTCATTATTAAATCTTTTTATTTACACATGTTTATGTCATCATAAATGCTTGTACTTTTATTTCTTCCCTTACTTTCAAGGTTTTTCCATGCTTGAATTGTCTAGAACTTAGGGTATTTTTTCATGTAAATTGCTCTCAGCCTTCTTGAGAGGTATCATCTTCCACATTTGAACTTATTCAGTGTTTTGAAATTATTGGACATATGCTTACCCTGTTCTACGAAATTGTACTTCTAACGTTCTGTTTTCCATTAAGGTAGAAAACAAGTGGTTCTCAACACTAACTACTTATTAGGATTAGCTGGAATAAAGAAAATACTTGTTCAGGGGCCTCACCTCGGTGAATCTGATTTAATCTCTGTGATTCTAATGTTCTACCAAGGTTGAGACCCACTGTTGTAGCCGCTGATAAACCACTGAAGAGTTTTAAGCAAGAAATGTTATAACTGGGTTTAGAAAGATGTCCCTGGTAGCCAGTGTAAATATAAAGCCATTGTAGAGAGGGAAGAGATTTGGGGCCACTACTTTGGAGGCTGATGCAATAGTTCAGATAAGAGGTGAATAACCCAAAATAAGTAGTAAAGGAGAGCAGAAGAGAGATTGAACAAGTGCGATCAGTAATATTTGGTGTCATCAGTGTTGCAGGCAAGTAGGAAACTGATGAAGGACAATGAAAGAGATTCTTGTGTTACCGGTTCAGGGTAAGCTTTTTCAGCTCATATCCTACTCCAGCTCCTCGTACAGTTCCAAAGCACAGTTTCTGTAAACAGAGTACTACTTTGTTAGTAGCCAGGCAGTCACTTGATTATGCACAATAAATCATTCCTCTGTAAACAACGACTTACGGAATGAAGCTTGGGCCACCAAAATGTTCTTCCCATCTTGGATGGTCTGACTTTATTCTGACCCAAGGAGAGGTATTTGTGAGAAAAGCCCAGAGCATCTTACAGAAGTCAGGACAGAGAGGAAGCTGGGTGATCCTAACAGGGGTGCACACTGTGTAAAGTAGAAGATACAGACATCTCCTACAACTTACCCCTGATCATCATTACTACTTACTGTGAACTGGGTACTGTTCTCTGCACTCGACACAGATTTAATTTTCACACCTGCTAAGAGAAGTAGATACTATTGTTATTCCCATTTTAGAGATAAGGAAATGAGGCACAGAAGTAATGTTAAATAACTTGTCTAAGATTACACAGTGGGAGCATTGAACCCAGGAGGGAAAGGAAGAAGGCAAGGCCTCAAGGAATGGTCAGTTCCCCCTTTGTTGCGTGGAATTGGAAACAGCAGAAGAAGTTGTTGCTGAGAACATGGACCTGTAGGACATAGTAACCTCACCTGCCAACAGAATGTGGTCTAATCCATATTTCAGGCTCTGAGCAAACAGTTTAGCATTCTGCTTCCTCTAGTGCTGAGTTAGGAAGCTACAGTCCTCTCACTCCATATTTATATGTGCAGTCTAGTCGGTAGTGGTGCCACTGATGGAGACAGGGCACATGCTGGAAGGGTAAGTGGTTTGCGGAAATGTAGAAGGAGGTGAGTTTTGGACGTGTAGAGTGTGTACATGGGGATAAGCAGTTGGAAATACAGAGTGGAATTTTGGAGAATGATCTGGACTAGAGCTGGATTCGGGAGCCATTATTGCATAGGTTGTCCCTTCAGACTGCTTTCAAGGACCTTTTTTTATTTTATAGCTTTAGTGTAGTTCTCAGAGCGTAGTGTTTCTGCCTCATTAACTGTTGTGGAGCATGCAGCATGAAGTGAAAGACTCAAAGACTCACTGCAGTATTCAGTCACCTGTGTGATGGGCTGTGCTTTGCTGGGATCATAGAAGAGAAAGAACAGCCTGCCAAAAATTACCCTGAGGTTACCTGATCCAAATGACTGCCTACTTTCTGTTAATTCCTTTGGTTTTTTTTTTTTCCTGGGTTTTTTTTTAATCATTGTGGTAAAATAAACATAATTTAAAATTTACCGTTTTAACTATTTTTAAATATACAGTTCATTTAAACCCATTTGCTTTTAAACTATTCTTTTTTTTTCCCCCCACTGAGTCACTATAGTGGATCAGGTAGGCTTATACTTCTCCTTGAAAGTATACCCTGAAAAAATTTACTCTGTTATCAACTCTCCCATAGCATCATAAAATTTTGAGATTAATCTAGTTCGTGCCTTGTGACAGGCAGGGAAACTGAGGCTCAGAGGATTTAAAGTGAATTGCCCTGAATCATAAGGAGTATTTGTGGCAGAGCTGGGTTCAGTTCTCAGTATGGATTCCTTGTCTGTGTTTTCTTTTTCATCTCTTGAGCTGCTCATGGAACCGAGCTTCTGTGATCTTGCCCTCATGCCCTGTTAATTTTTTTTTTTTCTTTGAGAACCTTTCAATTCTTTCAGGGTGAACTTCATGTTATAACCCCTTGTATTTTGCATGATATCTTGCATTTGTATGTACTCAATAAATGCTTATTGAGTGAATATTTCCTAGATTTCCAGTCATTCTTATTTTTTTCCTCTTTCTTTTTTAGAGTAATGTATCCTATTGAACTTTAGAGAAATCCAGAAATCTGGCAGATAGGCAAAACTTTTAAGTTTATTTTTAAAATTAGTCCTGCTAATTTTAGGATTCAAATCCTACCCCATCTGCTGGGTCCTAATAGCCTTCCTTGTCTCGGGGTTCTCAAACGAGGAGGAACAGAAGCCAAGTGTTATTCTCAGGTTTGACAAATTAGAAGACTGACTTCAAGCATTGATTGAAATTAGGGAGGTAGTATTTGAGAAGAAAGTCTGGATATATTTTCTTTAATCCTGGGAGAGGGCTGGGAGCATAAGTCTTTTTTTCCCCATCTTTTTATCTTGAAGCATGTTGCCATATTCATACCCCCTCCCCACCCCTCATACAGGTTTTGTTGACTTTTTTTTTTCTTCAAAGCAAAGCTAAGGCTCTCTGCCTTGCTCAGTTGCATGGTAAAGTCTCCATGTATGAAATTCAAACATGCTTATAAAATAAAATGTGTCCCTTTTTTGGACTAATAGTGAATGAAACTAAGCCAAAGCTCTTACTTCAGTCGAACTAAACCTTGTGATGTGAAGGGGAAATGAGCACAGTTCATTAATTAGCAAATTGTCTTTCTCCCACGTAAGCAGGAGGCACTTATTAGTTTCCGGATCTTGCCTGTGATCCACCATCCCTGTGTCCCTTTATCTGATTTGAGTCTCCTGCTTGTGATTAGATTTGTCTGCTCTTCTCTCTCTCTTAAAATAGCAGTTCTGAAAGCACTTCAATAGCTTAGTCATTTTAAAATTTTAGCCGTGATTCTCTTCCTTCCTAATAGGCTTACTTTCTCTCCAGTGATTGTTCCCTACTATAGGTGTACGAAAGCTTTCCTCATCCCCCTTATCATTTGCTTCATTAATGTCATTTCCTTCTATTGAATACCCTCCCCCCGCCCTGTGCCTTGTGGAGCTATTAAATTATCTAGTGCATTCTGTAAAGTTTCTCCCCATATTTTAATTTCATGTACCACATTTTTTTTCTCATCTGAAACTATATTGCTTCCTGCATTTGGATTTCACAATTTTTTTAAAAGGAGATTGTCTTTTTAATTATATTCGGCCTAGTTCTCCATTGTCACTACTTGTACCATATGGGAAGTCCCTGGGATAACAGCCATGGTTTCTTCCTATCTTATTAGCTTACTGTTCACCTTCCTTTCTCCCCTGCAGCCTCTCACCCTCTCTACTCTAATGCCTGTGGAAGCTACTAAGAAGTTTAAATGGCCTGTGTGAGAATATGTCAGTGTCCCACTTTACCATCTGTATGTGACATTTTGTAATTTGTACCCTGCCTACATCCCAGAGGGGCATGAGGTGGCTTATGATGAAAACAAACAGACACACAGAGGCACAAAAACCACATGTCCCACAGTACTGTTAAAAATAGTCATAAAGGGGAATCAGAAATCATTTAAAGGAATCTGTAACACAAAGTACTTATCAAACATCAGGAGAAAATTTCTATAAAAAGTGAAAGAAGAACATAACCTTTTAATTATGCAAGGGCTTCGCTATTTTAGATGAGTAGTGAAAGAAGATTGTAATTGTGGTCTGAATGTTTTGGTATAATAAAAAAATTACTGACAGTATTTCTCACTTTTCCCCCTATAGAAATTTTTGTTCTCAAATGGAGAACTGAAGGGGTTTTTGGTTAGTCCCCAATTACTGTTGTCAGCCTCATTAGTCTGACTTTCTCATTCCAGTTTACCATTAACAGCTACCATATATTGATCACCTGCCATGTACCAGACCAGTTAGACATAAGAAATGCATTATCTCTTTTAGTCTTCATCATTAGGAGGTGAAATAGTATTACTTAGTGTCAGGGATGAAGAGGAAACGGCCTAAATAGGTACTTGGATCAAAGTTATACAAGTCGTAGGAGGTAGATTGAGGCTTTGAATCCAAATCTTTCTGGATTCCCTGTCTATTGCTCTGTGATGCTTCCTGTTAAAGAACTGTGTTAGAAAAGGTTAGCCATGAAACCTTCTAATGTTTATCTCCACCTCCAGTATTTTGTTTAGTGTTGGGCTTCCTAATTTGATGTTCAAGGGTATGCTTGAAATGGCATGCTGATTTGCACATGTATCCCTATGTAGGGGATTATATATTTTTTCTCATGTCTCAGTCTTGACTTGAAGTTCTGAGGTGGGACTCATTTCCCTGCCGTCTTCTTGGAGGAGTCAGGAGAGAGGGAGAGGGAAGCCAGGGTGAGAGTGAATAAGTGAGTATTGATCAGCCTGTACCTAATCCTAGTGCTAGCAGTTAGCTGTGCTTTGAGACAGAAGGGCCCTCACATCTATCGAGACAGGCACTTTACTTGTATTATCTCATGTAATTTTCACAGCAGTCTTTGTGGTGGGTGATTTTAGCCCCAACTTATAGATACCAATGAGGCATGGGGAATTAAAGAAATTTGTCCAGAAGGGTGGGTATAGCTCAGTGGTAGAGCACACGCTTAGCATGCGCAAGGCCCTGGGTTCAATCCCTTGTACCTCCATTGAAAAAAATAAAATAAAGCATGTGAGTTGGGGGTGGGGGGGAAGTTTGTTCAAGGTCACACAAGGAGAAAATGAACTCATCAATATTCCATTGATCAGTGCAGGTCTCTCTGACCCCAAAGCCCATGGTCTTTCCCTTACAACGTGTTTTCATTTCTAGCAACAGTAATAGCCAACACTTACTGAGCTCTTACTATGTGCCAGACAGGATTCTCACCACCTTACTGGATTGTTTCATTTAATCCTTACAGCAGCCCTAAGAGCTCCACTCATTATCTCCATTTTACAGGTGAGTAAATTGAGGCACTGAGAGTTAAAGTAACTTGGCAAGGATCAGAGAGCGACAGAGTAGCAAATCAGGGGGTCTCTACTCCACGTCCACTTTCTTACAAAGTGATGTTTCAAGTAGTTTCTGCTAGGTAGACCTGTGCTCTCTGCTCTTCCCCTTTCATTTTCCTTACCTGCACGGTAAATACAGAGAGTTATTTAGAAAAGAGTTTGTTTACCTTTTTAGGAGAGTATGTTTAAGAGGGAAATCCTTTTCTTTGAGGCCCTGCATGCAACTACAGCATTTACCACTGTAGACCTGAGATCCAGCAGGGCTGCTTAGAAAGTCCTACTCGTGGTACTTGGCTGTGATGATTTAAACGGTGATAATCTCTGTCTTCATTAGTCACTGTAATAAAGATAAGAAAAACTCAACCTTTTAATGAGGAAGTTGCGAGAATATTTAACCCCAGTCTTTTCTCCCCATTCAGTTTATTAGTAGTGATTCACCTTACTTCCTGTTCTTAATGCTTCGTAGCCTGCAGTTGAATAAAGGCTTTTATAATGCTTTGTTTTGGCCAGTGCATCCTTGATTTAGCAAGCATGTTACAATTCTAAGCATCTACCATTTGCCTTTGGCACTATGATGAAGCATGTTCCAGTGAAATGAAGTGGCCTTTGACACACAGGCCCAGTGCCTGACTCTCCTTGGGTCTCCAATATTAAGAGCATGGCAGTGCTTCATGGTATAATTCTTTGGCTCGTATACAGCTTTACTGCCAGAAAGAAACAGAAGTGGTGTGTGTACTGAAGTGATAATAATTCAAAACCTACATACCTATTGTTCTTTGAATTTTTTTCTTTCATCTGTTGCTGTTGTTCATTTAACAGAACTCCTTTGCAACCAAATAAAACTAAAGAATGAAGAAAGCTGGGCTTGAGTCTATGCTCTGATCTTTGCTAGCTTCTATGGCCTTGGGCAAACTCATTTACCCTCCCTGGGCCTCAGTTTCTCCATCATGAGGATTAGAGATAATGTATGGTAAGCATCTGGTTCAGATCCTGGCATAGAGCAGGTGTTCCATACAGAGAAGCTATTATTATTATAAAAATGCAAACATAATCTTACGATGTAAAAGCTTGAGGTTTGTTTTGTTATCGTAGTAAATAGTGTTTCCCTGTGGACTTCTTTGTACAGCCTGTGTGAAATCCAAGGAAAACAGTGGAATAGTGTTTGCAATAAGGAAAGATAGCTCTTTGTTCCCTTCAGCGGACAAAAGAAGCTCATTATCGTATCAAGTAGTGACTGTTGCTATTGAAATGGTTTATTTGTATTTTTTTTTTCTGTTTTTTTCCCCTAGGGATTTATTTGTGGCTTTTCAGTAGCAACAGGTGCAGCAGCAAGACTAGTGTCAGGATACGACAGCTATGGAAATATCTGTGGGCAGAAAAATGCAAAGTTGGAAGCAATACCAAACAGTGGCATGGACCACACCCATCGGAAGTGAGTAGACTGTGGCTGAATGATGAACCCTGTGGAAGCTTGGAAGGGGAGGGGGCATCCTGCTGTTCTTACTGTTATAAACATAACACCTTACTGTATTCAGTATTTTATATGCCTCCTGTTGTTTTTTTTATTATTTTTTTAAAGTGTCCACTTGAATCATTCCTGTTTTTGGTCTGTAAGTACATTTTCCAGGAAGCAAAATTAGGTGCCATGTTAAAATGGGCTGCCTTGAGGTTTTAATGAGTAAATGTATGATTTGAGAGGGTTCCTCTTGTACTCTGTTTTCCCATTAGCCTTTAGGCTGTACACTAAGCTTTAACCCAAAATAACAACATAATATTTTTCTTTGCAATATGTTTACAATATAAGTTTATACTTGATGGAGGACAGAGGGATGATAATGGATTTTAACACATTAAAGTTATAATGAAACATTTTGTGGCCCATCCTTTATAATTACACATCAATTTCCAATTTTATAAAAGAAGTATTTTCTTTGTCAGAGTTTAAAATTTTGGGTTCTCAAGGTTCAGCTTTTGTATTTCATGGAATTCCTGACTTAATCACCTCTTTTCTTCAAAAGAGCTGCTATGTATTTCATTTTTAATGTCTATGGGGAAAATACATTTTATCAGACATATTTTATGTATGATGTCAATGTTAATTGTCCACACTGTAGATTTATGCCCCATCAAACTTTATTAGATCCAATAGATGAAGACACGCCTTCAGAATTGACCAACTAATTTTAAGATAACAGGTTAACCAGTTACATTAATGAACTTTATAGGAATAGGCTAAAGCAGATAAAAACATTTTTTAGACTATAATTCTATTATATTTCCTGGGATGTAATAACTGTTTATTGTTAGATTAAATTGTCGGTTGAATTTGAGCCCTAATTGGAAAGTAGATTGATCTGATAAATTCAAAAAGTTGAAGAAAATCAAAATAGTTAATCATATCTTAGAAATATTCCTCCATTTAATGAAGGAATAATGCAGTTCAAATAAATAAAAACTTAAATGATAGTAATGAACATTAGTATAGCATGCCATAGTTGGCAATTATATGATACTGACCTGTGGACTGGGTGTAGCAGAGGCTTAGAGAGATTGAAATGACTTCCCCAAAAGTCTGGTGGGCAGTGGAATATCCAATACAGACCATGAACTTTTCTCCAGATATGTACCTGCAGCCCTTAACAGAAGTGAAAATTGGACTCTTTAGAGAGTCATCTGGAGTTTCATTTGGCCTTTTTGATCACTTCATGAAATTAACACAAACTTTAGACTTTTATGTTATTTGCTGTAGCAAATCTACCCATGTATTTTTTTGTTACTTCTTATTTTGAAATATTTTTAGACTTACAGAAATTGCAAAGATAGTACAGAGTTCCACATATTTTGGGGGGGGGTCGGGGGAAGGTAGTAGCAAATATGTTGTTAACTCTTTAATGCTGTTAACATGTACCAAACATAAAATATTACCATTTAGATAGATGAGGAGATAGTAGGGGAAGGGCTCTACTCCCTCAGGTCACCTGTTCACCTGAGGTTATGATCATTCTTCTGGTTCCATTTTTAACTTGCTCATAACTCCAAGTATATTCTTACCATAAGATCTGTGTAAATGTCACTTCATACTTAACCTTACCAAGTTTCATTTCGTCAATTTTTAATTTCAGATGCTTGGATTATTTTATGTACCTTTTGGCCTCTTCCAAAGAAAGCCTGCTTATTGTTCCAAAAAAGTATTTTCTTTTCCCTGAACGCTTAGCATAGTTGAGACTCATTTATGGATAGCTGTACGGGGAATAGTGTCCCAAGTATAGCTACCCCTTAGCACGTGTATACACGTTTAAAATTTATTTTTGATCTCTGTTTCTTCTCTGCATGTGAGCATTTTAGTGTTGACTCATTAAGTATTTCTATCTATAAATAGTGATTTTTTTATAAATGAATGGTACAGTTTTGAACATACCTTTCTCAGGTAAGTCTATACTGTTTGGATTTGAAAGGAGGTAGAAAGTCTTTGTGTGTATTACCTTTACTCCATCCTCTTTTTTTTCCTGCCAGATGCATTGATTTCCTCCTTTTTCACTCATTTCCTCATACATCTTTGGCTCTATTATGAATTCCAGGCCCTTCTATGCATATAGAATTTTTTTATACCTGTTTCATTTGCTATTGCCTCAACTTGACCTTGATCACTTTCTTCCATCTCTTATCCTCAGTACCTAGTACTTACTAGGACCTCCATACATAGTTGTTGAATAAGTTAATACATTAGTCCTGTAAAATCCTGAACACAGTTAACTCTTTTTGCCTTCATGAGTGTTGTTTCCTCTATCAGGAAAAAAAAATCCCTCCCATTCTTCACATGGTGAAATTCTATTTGTCCTTCAGCTCTCTTCACTATAAATGTTACTTCCCAGAAAGGTCTTTTTTGGGCTCATAATTTAAATCTCACTTTGTCCTGTAATATGTGTAGTTATTTATTTTGTGACTATTTGTTAAATGTTTGTCTCTTCTAAGTTCCATGAATTTATTCACTGCTGGATCCTCAGTAGCTAGAATGTAGTAGGCACTCAATTAAATGTTTGTTGAATGGGTAAAAAAAATTTTTTTTCTCAAATATGTTCTCAGAGTGAATTACTGAGTCTGAGGATCTGAATATTTTAAGATTATTAATCCATATCACTAACTGGCTTTCCATAAGGGCTGTTTTTTACCTTCCCACCAACAGTGTCTGAGATTGCTTTATCCTTGCTAGTATTATTAATTTTTGTGCTGATTTGATCAACCAAAAATGATGTTTTATGGTTTCCATTTGCATGCTTTTGATTATTCATGAGTGCGAACCTTTTTCCCCTCCATATATTTGCTGGCCTCTCATGAAGACTGTTGAGCCAGCATATCTATTCCTGGTCTTTTTATCTCTAATCTTCTCTATCCTTTACACTGTGATAGGATTAAGTTCTTTAAAACACTTTTTACTGTCATTTCCCTGCTCAAGAGCCTTTCCTCAAAATGCTTTTGTATCAAAGGTGAGCCCACTCAGCCCTGCCTTGACCTAGACCCCCTGTACCTGTTCAGTCTTCCCTCACTGTTTCTCAGTGTAGTAGTACCTCTGTCCATGGCATTCAGCTGATTCTACCTCTGTGCTGTCCCTCTACCTCTCTGCCAGTCTCAGTTCTTGAAAGACGTAATATGGGTCTCATAACCTCTTTATGGAATATATCAAAGCTAACTTTATCCCAGAAACTTTATACTTGGATTTTTATTGCCTTTAAGTCGTTCTCTAATTATATTGTGTTTCTCATCTGCCTCTATTAATGATCAGTTGCTAGGTAACAATATTTTCACAAACGTAGTGGCTTAAAACAGGACATATTTATTACCTCACAGTTCCTGTGGGTCAGGAATCTAGATACAGCTTAGCTGGGACTCCTGCTTCAGAGTTTCTCACAAGGCTGCAGTCAAGGTGTTGGTCAGAGCTGAGGTTCTACTGGAGAACTTCCCCTTCTAAGCTCAGGTGGTTAACAGCACACAGTACTTAAGGGTTGTTGGACAGAGAGCCTTAGCTCTTTACTGGTCATTAGCCAGAGGCCACTCTCAGTGCAGGCTACATGGGCCTCTCTGTATGGCAGCTTACTTCAAAGCCAACAAGGGAGGGCATCAACACAGAGGGTTTGCTAGTAAGATGGAAGTTACAGTCCTATGTTATTTAACTATGGAAGTGATATCCCCTCACCTTTCCAGTAGTCTGCTGGTTACAAGTAAGTTTATGTTCCCACCCAAACTCAGGGGGAAGGTCTGAATTCTAGGAGGTAGGGAAAATTGGGGCATCTCAGAGTCTGAACACCACACCACCCAGCTCTGTCTCCCTGGATCATCATGTTTTGTATAACTCCCAGATTTTGACACCCAAGGATTACTTTATAAGGGCTTATTGAATTGTGATAAAATAAGAAGGATGTAAATCAGGAGAGAAATGGGAAGGGAATGCCTTTGACCTATTCTAACTACAAAATTTAAGATACCAAGATGACTATAAGAATTCTATTAGTAGTAAAGAAAAGGCTGTGTTTTATTTTTTTATCATTCTAATTATAATGCATTCTTTTTCTCCAAATAATATTTTTGAACTGATAGTATATTTACTGTAGTAATAAAGACATATAGGAACATGGCAGATAGTATTTTATGAGATAATGCAAGGCCCATCTTCAAATGGATTATATTCCCGAAGTTAATTTTTAAGTCAGTTGCTTGAGATGTATGAAAGTTTTATGCATAGAAACAATGCTATAAATAAGGTTCTGAGGCTGGGTCAGCCCAGAAAAGCTCATTTATCTTAGAATCATAAAGTGCCAGAGATGAAAGAGGTGTTTAAGATCATCTAGCATGTAACCTCCTTAAAGCATTGCATCAAATATTTGTGAGTGCCACCTAGGGCCCGGAGAAGAAAACCACTTGTGTTATAGCTGAGCTACGGTGGTGGTGGTACTACAGAGCATGGGTATGATTTACAGCCAGTTTTTTGGGTAATGGGGTGCGGGGTGGTAATAATATATTTTGAACCCTGACTGTCACATTTTAGATTGCCTGTCATTTTCAAACCACTCTAGTCTTAGAGTGTATGTGACGATTTTTAGATGGAGAATGATTATTATTATAGAAATTGTTCCCAGAAAGGAAGCCCCTCTCTTCCACATCAGTTTGGATAAAGCAGAGATGCTTCTGGTTCTAAGACAGCTGGATTAGTGTATATGGGGACTATGTGGGAGACAAAGCATCTAGCTCTGTTTGACCTCTGGTGAGATGATTGGAGGCAGGGAGATAGTGTGTTTCTACCATGGATGGTCCCTTTTCCTGGGTGCCTGAGATGGGGGAGGCGAGGGCACAGTGGCATTGGCTCTTAGTTTGCATAGGCAACTGTAAAGCCAGGTGAGGGTATGTAGGGAACTGCTTAATCTTTTTAATATAGGCATTATATTATTAATAGAACTCTGTTCTCCATTCTGCAAACTATCCTAACACACAGCTGAGTGTCCACTTCCTTTGTTACCCTAAGAAATTTTCCTGGTGTATCTCACTTATCGATTTTTCCACAGAGGTTCTAAAGGTATATTTTTTGCGTAAATCTAACTTTCTTCTTTGTCTTTTCTCTAAGGAAGCCATTAAAGTTCCAATCACTGATAAGGGCTCTGTGACCCTAAAGTGCCCCTCAGATTTCAGATAGATCAGTGTTAACAAGATGTACAAGAAGCAGAGAGAGGGCTGGGGAGATTGGTGGCATGCATTGTGAGTCAAGTCTGTAGGGGGGCATTTTATTTGAGACCTTTTTCAATTACCTTCATAACCTTTAGCAGGGTATCTAGTGTGAGTTTTCCTTCTTTTCTTTAACTGTCTCACTCTCCAGAAATCCACAGCTTAGAATGTGTGTGCTGGGAGGGCCCTTGAGATCACTGAGCCCCTTCGTTGTACAGGTGGAAAAAACTGGGGTCTAGGGAACATGAGTGACTTGGCGAAGACAGTAGTATCAGGACCAGCCCTCCACCCTCCCCGCTCAGCCTAGTGCTCTTTGTGCTGTGTGTTACCCTGTCTCTGCTAAGCTACACAGTGATTCCACTTTCCCAGCTTTTTCGCTTTTGGGGCCTCTCCCTCCCAACATTGAAAGGTGAAGGAAACTTTTAGGAGAACATGCAGAGAAGAAAGGGCAGGTTATATAAATCAACAAAGGCATAACTAAAGGAGCTCTGAAAGGAACTGGAGCACCTCTGCAATCTCTGAAAGCTTGGAATAATTGGGAGGCAGTCTTGTCTGTTTTCTCTGTCAGATAAAGAATATGAATTTTAATGATGAAATGCATTATTCTCATTTCACATTTGGAT
This sequence comes from Camelus bactrianus, assembly GCF_048773025.1. NCBI lineage: Eukaryota > Metazoa > Chordata > Mammalia > Artiodactyla > Camelidae > Camelus > Camelus bactrianus. The sequence continues at coordinate 53,470,655 of NC_133542.1, forward strand.
ATTTTTACCATTTGTATGTTTTAAATATTCATTGAAACACATGTCATTTAAACTGGTAATGTTACTTTTTTAGTAAGATAATCGACTTTTTAATAGGCAATAGTCTTATTTTTTTATTTTTGTTTTTTAAAAAGTTCTATCTTTATTTCTCTCAGGTTCCATCTTTAACATGAATTTTAAGTAACCCTCTGTGTGTGTGGCGGGGGGTAATTAGGTTGATTTATTTATTTTATTTTAATGGAGGTACTGGGGATTGAACCCAGGACCTCATGTATGCTAAGCATACACTCTACCCCCAAGCTATACCCTCTCCCCTGGCAATAGTCTTATTTTAAAGAAACCATTTTTATAACCTCTACATGGATACAGAATAAAACTTCAGTGGCCACTGGTTACCTTCCCTAAAGCTCAGAGTTCTGTAGGTTTAGTGTCTGGTTGTCTACTTCATGATTGCGAATTAGTTTGTTAACTTTTCCCCCCTGGTTTCTTTCTTTTTATTTTTTTATTGAAGTGTGGTTGGTGTACAATATTATATAAAGCTTATTAACTTTTATAAAGGCTTATTTAGGGGGTTGGTAATGCTATTATACAGATGTGAAAGACGTGCTCACTCTTTAAACCACTTATAAGCAGATGGCTGAACTTTCTTTCTCGGCCTACTGTGCCTTATAACCATGTATTTTAGGAAGACCTTTTTGTAAAAAATTAGTTATCATGTAAAACATACCTTTTTGAAGACTTTTAAAGAGTTATCAAATATTGTTGACTGCATACCTGTCCCTGTTTGAAATTTTTTAAAAAAGAACTAGAAAGGAAAGGTAAAATTTGCTAAATACTCAGTTTGAGGATCCTTTTATCAGCTCTGTACAGTTGTCCACGTGTATGTGACAAGGACTCATTTCTCTTCCTTCTAGTGACTTAAATTACTGCTTCTTGAAAATTCTGTCTATTATTTTATTTAGTCCTCAGCAAACATTTATTGAAAATCGACTCTGTGCTAGAGACCTCTGTTAAGAATAACAAAAGAGGAAACAACCTAAATGACTGAAAAAAGAGGTTTTTTTGGATTCATTTATTTATTCATTCATTCATGAGTTACATTTCTCAGCCACCTTCTTTGGGTTAGGCATCAGAGATTGTACTCTTGAGAAAAAGAGGCACACTCTTTTATGTCATGGAAATGACAGTCTAGTGGAGAAAACAGAACTTAATACAATCATCATATAATCACAGATGTTACTACAGCTGTCGAAAGTGTTACGAAGGGCAAGATGTAAGGGCATAAGGGGGGTTGTAACAGGAGGACTTGGCCCCGTCTGAGGTGGAAAAAGTGGTGGTAAAGAATTATGTCCATTGATGTGGAATATCCACATAACGTTATTAAGGGAAAAATAAAGTTACAAGTCAATATATATAGTGTGATTTTTGTTCATATATATAAAAATATACATGTACATAGGAAAGTATAGAATGAAATTATTAACAGTGTAGTTAACTGTTGAATTATGGATCTTTTAAATTTTCTCTTATACTTACTTTTTCCCTAAGTTTTTTTTACAGTCAATGTATCTTATTTGGACGATGAAAAAAAATTAGTGAAAAAAGGTATTCACAGTCTCTGTCCTTGAAGAGTTTGCCTCCTAGGGAGGGAGACAAAATACTATGTAAACAAAAAGCTATGTAAACATAGGTAAACTATGCAAGGTGGGACATCATATAAAAGTGTTGTATATTGAAAGCTGGGCGACTCCAGTTTCCTGGGTTTCTAACTACAGGGACAGGAAAATAGGCAGTTTGATAGTAGCACTAGAACCATGATTGTGTTTGGTTCCACTGCTGCTGTAACAAATTGCCACAAACCAAGTGCCTTAAAACAACCAAGTTCTATAAATCAGAAGCCTGTGCACAGCTTGGTTCAGCAGGTTCCTTGCTTCAGGTTTCACAAGGCTGAAATCAAAGTGTTAGCAGGCCTTTGTTCCTTACTAGAGGCTCTGGAGAATGAATCTAATTCCAAGTTCAATTCAGTTCCATGTGGGTGTAGGTTGAGGTTCCATTTCCTTGCTGGCTATCAGCCAGGGGTCATTCTCAGCTTCTAGAGGCAACCTATGTATTCTGTAGCTTATATTCTGTGGCTCGTGGTCCCTTTCCTTTACAACAGTGGGTCAGATCCTTCTCATGCTTCAACGTCTCTGACCTCCCCGTCTTTAGGGTAGTATCTTAGTTCTAGATTGTCCGTGTGGATTGAAGAATCTTTTAGCCAGTGACGGGAGTTCAGGGACAGAGTCATTTTAAGTAGGGTTCTAGAGCCCCAATTAGGTGGGTTGGGGGTTCACAGCAGGACTTACATTCTAGCAGGGGAAATCAAATAAAGTAGATCTGTGGAAGAAAGGCATAGATAGTGGTGATGGTGGGGGTGGAGGGCAGGGAGCTGGTGAATGGGTGACCATGTGGGTTCTTGGGCCAAGATGCAGCTCCAAGAGCCCATCTGTAGTGAGGATGGAATTCCAATTAGAATGCCAAGCTTGGTTCTTGGCTGAAGGACATTGTGGGCGGGGTCTGTAGGTTGGAGTTCTGTAGGCCAGCCTAAAACTAAAGCCTGGTGAAAACTTCTGCGCACAGTGAGGAGCTCCCAGCTCTGTCTTATGGAGTTGTAGAGGCTTAGGAGAACAGAGATGGTGCATTTATCCATTATGCTGGATTGAGTTTTACAGAGTGTCCAGGCTATTCTTTAGAGTAGCTCAGTAGATAACTGCTCATTCCCACACTTAGGGATAAGAATGAACAAATGAGGATACTCTGAGCTTTTGGTGAGTTTTCTGTTGCTTTGACGAAAGCACTGTCCTCTCTGCTCTCCTGTCAGATATTTTCTGACTCCAGCATTAACCTACCATCTCTCCTAGTGTGGCTCAACACAAAAAAGAGAAGCCTAGACAGATACTTCACTTGAACTTGCATCTGTGCACTCATTTGCCCACAAATTCCCAAGCATTGGAAAACAGTACATTTTGTGGTGTTCTATGGAAACACTGTATTATTTGTGCAGTTTTCCCCTAATCTTTCACCTTTCTCTCATAGAAAATGTTAGAAGTTGTAAAAATGATAGCTAAATTTTCTGAAGGCAAATTTATGGAGGCATCTTTGGAAAATATTTTTTTGTCATTTCATGACCACACTCTCTTTAGCCTGAATTTTTGAAAAACTTTTTTACAAAGTAACATCTGAATTGCTGGTGAAATTCTTCCTCTCGGTAATACTTGCTCTGGGTAATACTGCTAGCAATTTGAAAGAAGAGATCCAACTGCACACCATATAAAATTCAGGAGTTGAAAGTTGAAATGTTGAACAGAGTCTATATAAAGAAGTAAAAAGCCACTTAACAGAATTAGATGACAGGCATGCACCTAGGCAAGGAAGAGATGATTGGTTCTTCTGTGTGTTGCCTGCCTAGGTTGTGTACTTGGCATATCTAAATTAAACAGCTGATTACACATGCTCACCCAGAGTCTTCCTGTTTGGGTTGGTTCCAAATTAACCAGGCAGCTGTAAAAATTCTTTTTCATTTTGTCATGGTACATAAGCTTACAGGTATGACCTTTGTAAATTTACTTTCAGTAATTATTAACCACTCCAACTATGAATTTTTTAGTCATCAAGGTGCAACCTATTTACGTTTACCTGGATGTGAGAGTTGAGAGCAACTGAGAAGTTAGAGGGTACACAGTCTACGCACGAGCACCCTCGAAGCTAAATACAAGTCCGGGGGTCCGCATGACCACCCTTAGTTTTGATAATTTTCCAGAAAGCCTCACAAAACTCACTATTACACTCACAATTACAGTTTATTATAAGGAAAGGCAACCAGATTGAAAAAGAAGCTAATAAGAGAAGCTCTACCATTGTTCCCACCCCCTGGAGTCAGGGCATGTTACTTGCCTGGCATTGATGTGTGATGATACACATGGGGTTTTGCGAGCTGGGACTCTCACCCAAGCTTCAACATTCAGAATTTTCACTAGGGCTCCATTATGCAGGCATGATTCATTGCCCATGTGGCTGACTCAGTCTCAGCCCCTCTGGTCAGGCTGAAGTACCATAGGATCCCAAATGCCTGGTCTGCGAGGCATTGTTGGTCTTTCTAAGAGTGGTCAACTTCCACCTGAAATCCTATCTGCTGTGGCCCACCTCCAGCCTTCACATTGTTAGACTGTTTGCCATGACCTAAATCCCCAGGCAAATAAAGACACTCCTACAAGGTTTAGCAGTTAACTGCCAAAAGCCCAGGGCAAAGTCCAGACCTCTTTCTGAGTACATTAAATTTTTTACTGCCCCCTGGGACTCTTTAAGTTGCGTGTTGTAAAATGCATTTTCAAGATGAAATTTAAATCTTATTTTTATAGTCTTATTGAAGTATAACTTACATATAATAATTTATCCATTTTAAATGTACAGTTAGAGTTTTGGTAACGATACAGTCATGTGCCCTCTGTCATAATCCATACTTCTTTTGCCCCTAGAAAAATTACCCCTTGTCTCCAAACAACCACAGCTGCTGTCTGTCAGTATAGTTTTGCCTTTTTAGAATTTCATATACGTGGAGTTGTATGGTATGTAGTATTTTTTGTCATACTTTTTTCACGTAGCATAATAATGTGAGATCATCCATACTGTAAAATATATCAGTAGTTTGTCCCTTCTTAATTGCTGAGTAGTATTTCATTGTGTAGATATACCACATTTTGTTTATCTGTTCATCAGTTTTGGATTCTTTTTTCCATACTTAACATTTTTTCCTATTGTAAATAACACTGCTTTGAAAATTTATGTACATGTGTTGTATGGAAATATATTTTCTTACTTTTGGGTAGATAACCTAGGATTGGGATTGCGGATCCATATTGTGAGAGTATGTTTAATTTTATGAGAAATTATCAAACTGTTTTGCATTTTTTCTGTTTTCTTCTAGAACTCTTTTTATTTAGCACTTGTGTTTGTGTACATTGTGAAGAGGTCAAGGTTTGTTCTTTTTCCCATACATGATTCCCAGTTATTCCTGCAGCATTTATTGAAAAAACTACCTTCCCCATTGAATTACCTTGGCACCTTTGTCAAAAATAGATTTCATTTTAAGTTGGAGGGCATGAACGGAAGTTGATAGTTTCTAATACTGGTGGGTACCAATTTTATGGAGAAATGGTCTATTTTAAATTAAACAAGGACGTCACCTTTTTTATACCACTGTCTTAAATAACTAGTTGCAACAAATCATATAAAAGAGATAAATGAAATGTGTGTAGGTCAGTAGAGAGTAAAATAATGCTATTTGTCAATGACAAGGAACTGTAACCTGGATGTTTTAGGAGATTCAACAAAAATATATCTTGAAATGAGAAGCTTAAATCATGGGTTATAAAACATATGCCTAACTGAATTCAGTCATTTGTTTTATCAGTAGACAAAATATAATGAAAAAGATAATACTTGTTTTATTAAAAACTAAAATCTAACAAGATACAAGGCCAAATACAGAGAATTATAATACTTTAATAGAAAAAAAATAATAAGAGAAATATAATCTATTCCTGGTTGAGTAGTCTAAATATCATAAAGATGACAATACAAACAAAGTCAGTTTATAGATTTAATGCAATACCATTTAAGATCCCAATAGGATGTTGAATTAAACTCAATTGATAGTATAAATCACATAGTAAGGGAGCAGGCAAGAACTTCTGGGGGGAAAACGTTTTTAAAAATTACTCTTGTTCACAAAATTATTTGAGAGAATTAGAATTGAGTGCATATATTGTATGATAATTAAATGAAGATAGAAGATCAGGAGTGACACCAAGGACATAGAGATTAGACCAGAAATCTAGTCTCAGTCTAGTTACTGAAGTTGATCACCAAATTAACTGTGAACTTTCTGGCTTGGAAAGCAGAAGGGGAAACTCAGGTTTTACCAGACGTTGCAGTTTGAAGGCCTTTAGGCAGACACTGTTAATCACTCAGTGGGGCTGGGAGTAAGACAGCAGGGAGTGGTGGACACTTTGAACTTTATATGTGTGTGCTGAAGGTAGTGGCTATTCGGGTCCAGCTGATTTTTGGCATGTGGGTACATAGGCCCAGTGATAGTAATTTTTCAAGAGAAGCTAGGAATTTATAAGGCACCTTCACTTCCTAACCACCCTCCTGAAGGCCCCTGTACCTCCTAATCCCATCACCTTTGGAGGTTAGAATTCAATGTATGAATTTGGTGGTTTGGGGGGGTGACAGATTCAGACCACAGCACCTGTCGTCTGCTGATTTTTAAATACTGGCAGTTAGTGTACCGGCCAAACAAAATGTGTAAGGGAGACGGGTTTACTCATTGTCTGGATAAGGGTTATGTGTGTATAGTTGTCATTGTCTAATTAAGGATTTTATAACTTCAAGGGGAGCAAAAGGAGTTTTGCCATTCTAGACCAAAACCTGTTCCAAAGTATATTAACAAGACTACGTGAATGTAGGTTAATAACAGTGATGGAAACAAAATAGAAATATCAGAGATAAACTGATAGTGATTTCATATTTGAGAAAAGCAATCAGTGTTTAATAAAAAACATTGTTGAATGATAATATGAAGAAGACTGCATTTACATCTATTTTAATCTCATACCATGCAAAATATATTCCAGATGAGTTAAATATTTTTAAGCAAACATTATGTACTTAATTACCTTTGTGATGGAGAGGATACCATTGTTGAAGCAATAAAGAAATAAAGTAGTACCAAGGTAGGCATGTTTGATTATTAAAAAGTTTGATTCTTTGCTACAAAGAAAAAAAGCAATACAATGGAAGTAATATTTGTAGTTTTTCTCTGATCAGTAAGATTTTCCATGTAATTGGAATGTATCTACGAGGGTAGATCCAGTAGGCACATAACCAGGGATGGCTTAGACTGTAACCAAGGATAGTTTACACTGGAGAAGATAACATTAAGGTGTTTGGCTTAAAGATTTTCATTTGTAAAGTGAAGATAATTGTAGTATGTCCTTTTTAGGGGTGTTTTAGAGAAATAAGTATGTTAAATGATGTATATTCCTTAGCACATTGCCTGGAACCATATATGTTAACTGCTATTTATTATAATCGTCTTCCTTATTACCATCTTCCAAAATGAGTTTCAAAGTTACTTATCAAAGCTTCTTCCCTTTTTTAACCCAGTTGGGGAAAACATAGCTGTCTTAATCAACTTTACATTTGTGTAGGTTACTAAGCACTTTCACATATTCTGTCTCATTGATTCTCACTCTAGCCCTAGGTACTGTTTTAATTTCTTCTCAGTGGGGATTTTCAGGATTCACTCTTTGATAGTCATAGTTTGGTCTTTGTCATCACCCTTAAATCAATTTAACCTGATTCAAGAATTCCCCATTCTGACTGCAGCCTTCTCTCCTTCCAGCTCACGTATTCTTTGCCCACTTGAGTCATTCTTTGACTTCTAGTCCTTTGACTGTCCAAGTGCTCTCCTTTCTCTACTTTTATCCTTATTTTTTCTTCTAGTGTCATTTTTTCAAAATATTGTGACAGTATCTAATCCTTGTCTCTTTCTAACTCTGTCTTTCTCAAAGATTAAAAGGAAATCTATGATGGGCAAAGGATTTGAATGGATTTGTCTCCAAAAAAGAGAGATGAATGGCCAATAAGCACATGAAAAATGCTTAACGTCGTTAGTTATCAAGGAAATGCAAATTAAACCAAGTTACTCCTTCACATCTACTAGAATAGTTACAATAAAAAAGACATACAGTTTGAAGTGTTGGCAGGGATATGGAGAAATTGAATCTCTCATACACTGCTGGTGGGAACATTAAATAGTTTAGCCACTCTGCGAAATAGTCTGGCAGTTCCTCAGAATGTTAAACATAGAGTTACCATGTGATCTAGCAATTCCACTCCTTATTATCTACCCAAGAGAAATAAAATGTATGTCCACACAATGACTTGTATACACATATTTATAGCAGCATTATTCATAATAACAAAAAAGGAAAACAACACAAATATGTACCAGCTGATGAAAGAATAAATAAAATGTGGTATATCCATACCATGAAATATTATTTAGCCATCAAAAGGAGTGAAGTACTGATACATGCTACAACATGGATGAACCTTGAAAACATTATGTTGAGTAAAAGAAGCAGTCACAAAGGACATACTATATGACTCTGTTCATATGAAATGTCCAAAATAGCCAAATCTGTAGAAACAGAAAGTAGATTATGGTTGCCTAGCACTGGAGAGTTAGGGAGCATGGGGGGGGGGGGTTGGGAGTGACTGCCAGGGTATGAGGTTTCTTTTGCGGGTAACAAAATATTCTAAAATTAGGAGGTGGTGATCAATTGGTGAACAACTTGGTGAAATATACTTAAAAACATTGAATTGCATTGTACAGTTTACAGGTGAGTTTTATGATAGGCAAATTATCTCAATAAAGCTTGAAAACTAAAGAGAAAAATCAATCTCTTGCCTTTGGCTCTTAACAGAGTATTTCTCAGTGTGAGTACTGGAACAAGTTGATTTTGAGAATGGTCCTTTTGACTGTGCAGTATTCACAATGAACATGGGTGTAGGAGTGTTATTCCAGTTAAGTAGGTTAAATAGAAAACTTTCTTGTAGCTTTTATGCAATATTTTTTAAAAACTGTTCTAACTTGCTTTCTGTCTCAGGTTAGTATAAGAAACACAATATGATGTCTGATTCTTGGTTACCATTCTGACAATTATTTCTCCCTTTATGGTACAAGTAAAAGGAGGAGACAGACACAGTAACTAAACAGGAGAATCATTTTTTCCCCATTCGTTTCCAGTTCCATGCCTTTGTTTTGCAATGTTGGTATCTCTTTTGGCTCTTGTTTTTGTCTCTTTGGGGACCTTTGACACTCTGTTCAAAACTATCAACTATGAAGTCTCTCTTCAGAAAACTACACATGAATTTGCATACCAAATTTTGCTTGCAGTTTCAGGAGGGCCACAGATTTCACCCAGGGTAAGACTCTCAACCCTGTACACTCACTTTGGTGATGTCATGCACTCCTAGGGATATGGTTGTCATTTATATGCCGATAATTCCAAAATCTCTCTCGTCCAGATTTCTTTGCTGGAACACTACAGCCAAGTGTCTCGGTCTCTAGGTTCACCCGTGACTCAAACTATCTGAAGCTGGAACATGGTCTTTATCCCGCCATACTGCCCTTCTCCTCCTAAGTCCTCTATCTTACTGAACAGAAGAAGAGCTCAAGCCAGGATGCTTTAGCCATCCTGGTCTAAATCAGAGGCTAAGCATCCTTCTTAATTTCTTCCTTTCCCTCTCCGTATAATCAGTGATCAGGTTTTCTTAATTATGCCTAAATGCTTTTGAAGTCTCCTTTTCATTCCCTCCCACCCTAGACCAAGTTATCATTTCTTGGTAGAGATTCAATAGCCTCCTGATCAGTCTCCTTACTTTCTCTCTTGCTCACCTTTAATTCATTCTCCACATGGCAGCTGGTGAACTCTCAGTGGCTTCCCAGTGTCTTTAGAATGAACTCCAAACTTTCTGACATCTTTAATACCACTTACAAGGCCCTCCATGGTCTAGTTCCAGCTTGCCTGTCCAGCCATCTGTCTGTTGCATCACAGTGCATTTCAGCCATCCTGACCTTTTCCATTTTCTCAGCTATGCCATGTTGTTTCTCAGTTATAAGCCCTCCCGTGCTCTGTTCTCTCCCTGCTCCTGCCCGACCTCTTACTCATTCTTTAAGTCCTGGCTTTAGATTTTCCTTCTTCTGGACTCCTATCCTGATTGTCCATTCATAGGGCCCTTTTGATGCATCCTCTGCTGCCCTCTTTTCTCTGTTAAAGCATTTACACAGAGTTTTGCAATTGCCTCCCTACTCTGAACTGTAAATGCTGAGAAGGGAGACACTTGTTTGTGTTGGTCTCATTTTTCACTGTATCGCTAGTGCTTATTTAGCCCTGCACCTGGCAGAGTATTCAATACATTTCTGTTGAATGAATGAGAGTATTTCCTTCTACCTAAAATATCTTCTTCCTTACCTTCCGTCTACCCCTGCCCCAGTTGGTAAAATCTTACACACTTACCATGCATTTATTAATTCAACAAGTTAGAATGAAGCCTTTTTCTAATTCCAGGCACTATTTTAGGCACTGAAGATTTAGTGATGAATTAGACAGTTAAATACCTCTACCTTCTAGGAGCTGATGCTCTGCTGATGGAGATAGATAACAAACAGATAAATGAGTAAAATATATATTGTGTTATTGAGCGTAAGTGCTGATAGAAACAAATAAAGCAAGAAAGATGGATAAGGCACATCAGATAGAGCATTTTAGATGGGGTGGCCAGGGAAGGCTGCATTGAGAAGGTGACTGTTAAGTGAAGACTTAAAGCAAGTCAGGGAGCTGACAGTAGCCGTGCTGCTCTCTGGGGAAGGAACCTTCCAAGCAGACAGAAGTGCAGAGGCCCCAGTGTGAGTGTGCCAGAGTGTTTGAGGGACAGACTGGAGACCAAAGGAGAGTGAGGTCAAATACTCTGAATATCACTGCCTTAATCTGATCCCTGGGCTTCCTCCTTAAAGTTCTTTTTCAGCTCTCGATGCTGTGAATTTACCAGAAAGGGCTGTGAAAGTTTCTCTTCTTAGCAGTGACCCGTGACCAAGGGCTGCAGCAGTGCCGGCAGGGCAGGCTGCCGTGCTGGCGAGGGTTCCGTTGCTGCTTTGGAGGTTGGTGAGGCGCGTGCTTAGGCGTTCCTTTGACAAGCACTGCCTCTCTCTCAGGGCATTTCACCTTTTCCTCATTAGGACTGGGGAGGCGGTGGGAAAGTGGGACACCACTGTCATCAACCTTAGGGGCCAGGCTTCCCACAGTTCACCTTTTCTGTGGTCTAGTCTGTGTCCGTGCAGCTGGAGACATTATAAACATTCTTCGCCTCTCAGCCACTATCAAGAGTTACCATTTTGAAGACAGATTGCTGCTCTCAGCTTGTTTCTCTCTCCCCACCCGGTGCCTTTGTTCCAGAAACTTGCTGGCCAGTACAGTTGTAGCTGATCACGTGTTGCACTTACTTGTGTTGGGTTAGGTTGGGTTTCACCACCGTTAGTGTGCTGGCCCCATGGCTCCATCCTTGTGTGACACAGCTCTTTGTGGGGAATTGGGTCCCATCCTGGCTGGGATGACTGGACTTGCCTTGCTGGCACCCCACACAGGAAGTGGGAGGCCTCCTCTGGGCAGGGTTCCACTGTGAGTGGAGTGCAGATCTGGGGCTCTCTGCAGGCTATATTTAGCCATAGCAGAAGCCTCTGCTAGGCTGTCGTGTTTTCCTTTTGGTGTGACTCACTAATGGCAGCACACTCTGTGGAAAGGGGCTATAAATTGTAAATTGATATGAGGTAATAATTGGAAAAATGATCAGACTCCATTTTTATTCCCCTCTGGGGAAAACACGTGTCAGGAATCGCTAAGGCAGAAGGCAACGGAGAGATTTTTCAGCCAGCTTTCCAGTTTTAGTGCTGCAGTGCTTCCATCCTGATTAGAGAGGAGAGAAGCCAAATTCGGCAGGAGGCGGCCAGCAGACCTCGTATCTGCTTGCCACCCTTTGCTCCAAAAAGCCTTGCCGCAGAGAGTTGCCATGGCAGCGGGAGGCAATTTAATGGCAAAGGCTCATCTCCAGAGCAGCGCACTGCTGGTACTCTAGCCTTCCCCTCTCTGGCCTTCAACCCAAGAGGCTGGTCATACCAGGGCATCGCTGTGCCATGGCCATTTGAAAGCATGTTGTCTAATGGAGGAGAGCTGTAAGATGCTCCCCCGTCTAAGGATGGCTCCATCTTCCATCGCCTGCCTCTCCTTGGTGCATAGCCCTTTGATGTCCCATCCTGTAGTCCACCTTCTCAAATCATTTGCAGTTCCTTAGATATGCTCTTTCATGCTTCTGTGCTTTTACAAATGTAGTTTCCTCTGCCTAGAATGTTCCCTTCTCCATCTGTCTGGAAAATTCCTACTGGTTTTCAAAATGCAGCTTATCTCCTGCCTCCTGCTCCATGGTACTTCTTCTAACCCCATATCCTCTGTGCAGAATTACACTATTTCCTCTGCCACCCCAGCCTTGCGATATATCATATGACTTTGAAATTGACTCTATTTTTGTCTTTTCTTCTCTAGACCCTAAGTTACTTGCATTCAAAAGCTATTGTGTGTGTGTGCGTGAGTTTTATATCCCCAGGGATCAGCCCAGGAGTGGGCACATAGTAAACACTTACAGTGTTTGTTGAATGAATGAAGTATTTTCATATCAGTCTGTTTAATTCTTGTCATGAGGGTGTAGAGGACCTACACTGTCATGTCCAGGTAGGGCTTTGTCTGTTCTGGGGTCCCAGAGGATTGACCTGACTTAATCAGCTGATTTGATTGCTCTGTAACTCACTTTCCACAGCATTTATTCTTACTTCCCCATTTGAATTGGAATAGCGGTGGTGGAAAGAGCAACACTTGGGAATCAGTCTCCCCAGGGCTCCAGCCAGTGTGGCCCAACTGAGAAGTCACCCTTCCCCCTTGTTGAATTAGGATGTGTGAGGACAGCACCCAACATGCTTTGTGGCCCAAAGTAAGTTCTTGGTAAATCTTGCTGTCTTTGCCCTGTTTTCTATGAGGAAAGTGATGGCAAAATAGAAGTTTGAACTAGGTTTGAACCTTCTCTGGCATCTTTGTCTGCATCAGATCCTTCAGTGTTCATCTTGCTCTGCGCACTGCTGTGAAAATCACCCCTTTCTGTGCCCCTTGATCCTTTTCCTGAGCTTCCCTGTGCCCCTTACTTTCCCTCATAGCCCCCATTATTGTCTTTGGTGCATCTGTCCCTTTGAGCTCACTGTGTAGATAGATATTTTATTTGGATATCTCTCCTTTCCTGCCTTTTTGGGGATACCTTGCTATGGTATTACAAGAATTTCAGTTTAAAATGAATTTATCTTTTTCTCTCCGATAATTCCCAGACACCACTTCGACTGTAATGTAGGTTTACACGTCTTTCCTACTGTCTTCTATAATGTTTGCATTGCAGTTTGATCTGAGCATTTTTCTCCCTTCAAAGTTTTTAAGTTCAAAGCTTGCTTAGGCTGCTTTACAATTCTCTCTGCAAATGTGTTCTTCTCTGTATCATGTGATCATGCTGTGTGCATGCTGTATAGGCCAGTGCCTGCAGGTGTCTGGGCTGTTTCGTTTGTGGAGTATTTTTCTGTCTTCTCATTCGCACTTTTGCTATTTTAGTCATTTCCAGCTCCTCTGAAGAATGGGAAGCTTACACAAAGCTGTTTTCAAGTTATTACTAATTCTGGTAAAAGATTCACTGAGGACAGCAGTGATAATTTTCTTTTAACTTAGGTTTGTAGATTACCTATGACAGTGGTTCTCTACCCTGAAAGGATGGAGGCATAGGAGCCAAGGAGTGTAATTAGAGTTGCCTGAGATGCCTTCTCAAAATCCATGTGCCCCATCCCTGTCCCACCGATTTTGCCCAGTGGTAGAGTGGAAGTTGTCTGTTTTAATAAATCTTTCTAGAATATTTTATTTATTACTTTATTATAAAAAAAAATTTTTTTGTGAGGGAGTAATTAGGTTTACTTATTTGTTTTATCTTTAGAGGAGGTCTTGGAGATTGAACCCAGGACCTTGTATGTGCTAAGCATGCGCTCTACCACTTGAGCTATATTATCCTCCCTTTCTAGAATATTTTATAGCTTTTTACCCGGTGTCTCTTGCCCTATCTTAGTTGAAAAGCCCTCATTTGTTGATTTGCTAGTTACAAAAATCTGGTCTGCCAATATCATGCTTATTTCAGAGTTGGTTATTTGTTACATTTCCAAAAAATAAAATTGCCACATATAGTTCATTTTGTTTGAAACTAATGTAAGGATTTATTTATCAGGTTAAGGGCATTTTTCAAATCAAAAGGTAAGGAAATGCAGTTTTAATGAATCCTAAATTTGTTGAATATACGCACTTTTCCTGTCCTTTAAATATTCAGTTAAATACCAATTAGTTAAAATATAATTACTTATAGACATGTTGCTCTGGATTGGATGAACTTCAGAATGCTGGAAGCAATATTCACAGTTAATATAGAACAGTTAAAATGATTAATGGTATTTGTGGGAAATATTTTGAGAATAGAGCAGATTGGAGATAGAGTGAAATTCAGAATCAGAAAGATTAGGTTTTAATTTGTACCTCTGGCACCTACCTACTAGCTCTTTTGGGCCATGTAGTTAGTCCCTTGGGGTCTCAGTTTTGTCCTCTGTGGAAGGTTGAGGCCTCTGTCTCATAAGGTTGTTGTGAGGATCAAATAAAGTCATTAATGTGACAGTTCCCAGCACGAAGACATTCAGTTTAAGTATTAAGTGAATCTAAATCTAACGCATACACATTATTTTAAACCTTGTGTGTGTATGTGCACATGTGTTAAGTGAATATGGGAAATGAGTAGGGAATTAAGTTTACTGTGTTCTTAGATTTTGGAGGAGGGTGACTTCTGAGTTTAATGGTGTGAATGTATGTGAGTGTGTTTCCAGAGGATACTGTTTAAAATTATTTTTTTGGTTCTGTTGAACCAAGAGTCTTTCAAACCATATACACAGGATTAAAAAAAAAAAGTGCAGTATTAATTCTACAGTGTTGCAGTCATTGCAGAATTCTTCTTTCTTTCTTACATTGTTTTCCTTGTGCTAGATCAGTTCTGGAGACCCACTTAGTTCTTACGAAGGCTAATGCCCGAACAGTGATGAATACACCTACACAGATTTTCCTTTCAAATGAAAGCTAAATACTAATATTGTAGTCCTGTTTTATGCCCTTATCAGGAAATGTTGAATTTAGTGCCTTACTGTGAAATGTAAAATTTGTGGAAGGCAAGTAGTTTTCTTAATGATATGAATCACTGAGTATATATACTGCATGTTAGATGCTTTATGTACATTATCAATGATATTACAAGAAACTACAGAATATAAATATATAAAATGTAAGTGTATAAAATATATTTATATGATTTATGATTTGTAATTTGTATATAATATTTATATAATATACTATTCTATATAATTTATATAATATACACTTGTATAATTTATATGTAGTATTTATATAATTTATATTTATAATAATATTTACATATTATATATTACATATATACATATATAAAGTATGCAGCTTTACAGGTAAGGAAACTGAGGCTCAGAAGGATAAATACATTCCCCAAGGTCAGAGAACTATTAAGAAAGAGAACCAGAAAGCAAGCTCAGATTACTCTAACTAACCCAGCTGTGGTATGAGCTGCCTAGTCACTAGGATGAATCAAGGGAGTGTGCTTTAAGGTATAAAAAAAGTTGGAAATAAAGCAGAGGGCACTTCTGGCCGTTGGGGGAGAAGAAGCTTACAGGACAATCAGATAAGGCATCTGTTCTCAGGAAGCTGGAAAAGGCGCTGTCATTGATCCAGCCTGGCCCAGCCTGGCACAGCCGGCTGCAAGACCCTGGAAACCTCTAGCAGTCTCTCTTTTTCCCCTAGCTCTCTTTTTTTTTTTTTAAACTGTTACGAGATTCTCCAGGTATTTCTGAAGGCGTTGCTTATTGCTTAGAACTGTACACTTAACCCCTCTACCCCAGTTCTACTGTCCAACCCCTCACCCCCAAAGCAGACACAGAAACACACCACAGGGTTGTTGTGAGGATGAATGAGTTCATACGTGTAAGGGGTTTAACACAGTGTCTGCTACATAGTAAGTACTCAATAAATGTTGACTACCATTATTTTTATCGTTAACAGTATTATTATTAGTGGTGGTGGTTGTAGTGGTAGATGATTCAGTGGTTCTAGGACACCTTCCTCAAGGACCAGCGTGTTTCCTGCCCAGGCGCTGGCTTTGTGAAGTTCATTGCACAGAGTCCCAGATGTGGGCATGCTCAGTAAGATGTACAGGACAGACGGAGGGAGGGTCAGTAAGGGAGTGATTGTTTCCACACCAAGTTTGCCAGAAAGTTTTCTCTGGGCCCTAGTTCCTTGTTATCAGTCACAGAAACAGGCCATGAGTCCACTTCCAGACCACACCTTTCTGCCTATTTCTTTTCTTTCCTTTTATCTGCGTAGAACATCAATAGTATTGGAGTAACTAACAGGGCTACAAAAATTTATTTTTTTTAATTTGGTGGTTTGTAGCTAATACTTGGCCTTCATGCTGGGTTCCTGGTCCCCAGCTCCACTGAAGGGTTCAGTGGTTACTCTACCTGCAAAGGCCTCCCTGGTCCCTTGTTACGCACTCCCCCAACGTTTTTTTTCTGTTTAATATTTTTTCTGGTATCCCTGTATATTGTTCATTTCAGCACACGTATTGACTTTAGCTTTTTGCTTTTAACGTTTCTTACCTAATTCTTGTGTTCGGTTATGTTTCCTGATTTGAACTATGTTTTGTATAGCAACAGAATTTAGCAATGTGGAAAAAACTATTGGAAGATACATTATTTCTTAAAACTTTCCACAGACCCAGCAGAATAGAACCCAGGACTAGAGGTTCTTTAACTCTTACCTTAGGAGAAGATATTCCTACTTGTACTCTCTCCCTTGATCCATAACATTAGATTTCGATTATCTTAGTTAATAGTGTTTGGTCCTTACTTTTTTGAGTGGGGCAAATGATAACACCTGCAATCTTTGTCATCTCTTCTACTTTATAACATTAAAAAAGGCTTTAGTGTAATTTCTAATCTTCTCTTTCTTAAAAATATAAATGTACAGGAAACAAAGGATAATTTGGGATTTGGGGATTATTTTGATCATATGAAATGGACTTTTTAATAAACAATATTTATTGTACTTCTCTCAATTCAAAAGGAATTTGCATTTGTTCCAGAAAATAAAATACTAAAAAGTAGAAGAAAAAAATTAAAATCATTTTATTTTTACACCCAGAAATGACTGTAGTTAAACTGTTGCTGTATTTCCCTCTAGTCTACGTTCAACTTTCAGTTTTATGTAATTTTATAATGCATTTTTACAATTATATATTCATTAGCTCAAGTTTATATGTTCTTTAAAAATTTTTTTACTAACACTATAATATTCAGATGAATCAATGAAACAAAATAGGGAGCATAAACCCATGTCCTCTTGCATAGAGGAGTGGCAACACGCAGTGGAAGAAGAGGAAATAATGTTTTAAAGACAGCACTAGGGCAGGTGGTTAATTACTTAGAAAATTAACATAACATCTTTTCCCTCTTTTCCATACACCAAAATGTATCTATGAAACGTTTGAATGGGAATGGGGAGCTACTTCTTGAAGAACAGAAAAGTAGTCAACTAATCACAAAAATAAAACAGAATAGATTTGATGACAAAAATAGAAAACTATTCCAAAAAGAGAGTTGGCAGGTCATGAAAAGTACTTGTATTAGCCTTAACAAAAATTTCCCTTCATACTCTAAAGTGAGTAGCAGAACACCTCAATTTTTTAAATATGCAGAAGATACCAAAAATTCAAAAATACAAATAAACAATGTATGAAGTAATGTTTAAGCTCATCAAAAATACAACTAAAACAGTAAGATACTATTTTTTAACCACTAGAATTTTTTCTTTTCTTTTTAAATTGAGGTATTATTGACCTACAACACTATGTTAGTTCTGGGTGCTCAACATAGAGATTTCATATTTCTATACATTACAAAATGAACACCGTAACAAGTAGTTACCATCTATCACTATACAAAGGTGTTACAGTAATATTGACCATATTCCCCATGCTGTATATACATTTCATTCCTGTGGCTCATTTATTTTGTAGCTGGAAGTTTGTACCTCTTCATCTCCCTCACTTATTTTATTTATTCCCCTCCTTCCCCAACCCCTCTGGAAAGCACCTGTTTGTTCTCTGTATCTGTGAGTATTTTCTGTTTTGTTGTTGTTCAGTTGTTTTCATTTTTAGTTTCCACATATAAGTGAAATCATATGGTATTTGTCTTTCTCTGTCTGACTTATTTCACTTAACATAATACCCTCTAGGTCCATCCATGTTGTTACAAATGGCAAGATTTTATTCTTTCTATGGCTGAGTAATATTCCATTGTGTGTGCATATATGTGTGTGTGTATGTGTATATGTACACACTATATCTTTTATTCATTCATTTAATGACGGGCACTTAAGTTGTGTCCATATCTTGGCTATTGTGAATAATGCTGTAATGAACGTAGGGGTGCATATATCTTTTTGAATTAGTGTTTCTGTTTTGTTTTGGGGTTTTTTTGGAAAAGTACCCATAAGTGGAATTGCTGGATCATACGGTAGTTCTTTTTTAAATTTTTTGAGGACCCTCTATACTATTTTCTAGTTTCAGACTGTTGTGGTCAGAAAACATGCTTGATATGATTTCAGTCTTACGTTTATTGAGATTTGTTTCATGGTCGAGCATGTGGTCTATCCTAGAGAATGTTCTATTGCACTTGAAAAGAATGTGTATTCTGCTGCTTTTAGGTAGAATGTTCTATGTATACCTACTAAGTCCATTTCATTTAATTTGTCTTTTAAAGCCAATGTTTCCTTACTGATTTTCTGTCTGGATGATCTGTCCATTTATATAAGTGGGTGTTAAAGTCCTCTACTGTTACTGTGTTACTGTCAATTTTCCCCTTTATATACTAATATTTGCTTACATATTTAAGTGCTCTTATGTTGGGTACATATATATTTACAGTAATATCTGCTTCTTGAATTGATCCTTTGATCGTTATGTAATATCTTTCTTTGTCTCTTGTTACAGTCTTTGTTTCTAAAGTTTGTTTTGTCTAATATAAGCATTACTGCCCCAGCTTTCTTTTTGTTTCCATTTACATGGAATACATTTTTCTATTTCTTCACTTTCAGTCTGTGTGTGTCTTTAGTTCTGAAGTGTGTCTCTTGTAGACATCATATATAAGGGTTTTTTTTTTATTCATACAGCCACTCAATGTCTTATGATTAGAGAATTTAGTCCACTTATATTTAAATAATTATTGGCAGGTGTATGCTTATTGCCATTTTGTTAACTGTTTTCTGGTTGTTTTTTTAGTTGTATTTTGTTGCTTCTTCCTTTGCCCTCTTCCCTTGTGATCTGATGACTATTTTTGTTTTATGTTTGGATTCCTTTCTCTTGTGTGTGTGTATCTATTATAGATTATTGATTTGTAGTTATGAGGTTTATATGTAACAACGTATATTTACACATGATTATTTTAAGTTGATGATCTCTTAGGTTCAAAGACATTCTAACTACCCTGCCATCTTAATCCCACACCCCCAGCAATGTTTAATGTTTTTGGTGGGTGAGCCTGGGTCCTGTCGCAGTGGCAGCAGGTCTCAGACAGTCCAGACAGTCCAGGGTTTAATGCTGACCTGCTATTGGGCAAGGCTGTGTCCTGGCATGGGTGGCTGCACAGTTTGGTCAGTCGTTGGGCTGGTGCCAGCCCACTGGTGGATGGTATTGGATCCTAGGGTGGCTCTCTGTGGTGCATGGAGCTGGTGTTGGTCCAATGGATGGTAGGGTTGAGTCCTCACTTGCTGAAGTGGGTCTCACTCAGGCTTATTTCAAATTACTGTCTCTGCACTGGGTTTGGGAGCACATGAGATTTTGTGTATGTTGTTTAAGAGTGGTGTCTGTTTCCTACAGCCCTCTGACTCTCCTTTCCTCTGTACAAACCTTGGTGGCCTTCAAAGCCAGATGTTTTGGGGGCTTGTCTTCCAGGTACAGGGTCTCTGAGATAGGGGCCTAGTATGAGTCTCAAATCCTTCTCTCCTTAGGGAGAACCTCTGCAATTGTGATTTTCCTCCCATTTGTGGGTCACCTACCCAGGGATGTGGATCTTGCCTGTACCTGTACCTCGTCCGTGCCCCACTACTCATCTCACTGTGATTCCTTCTTTATGTCTTTAGCTGTGGAAAATCTTTTCTGCTATTCTTCAGGTTATTCTCATCAATAGTTGCTCTGTAAATAGTTGTAATTTTGGTGTGTCCATGGGAGGAGGTAAGCTCAGGATCTTCCTACTCTGCCGTCTTGGCCACACCTTGTGTGTGTGTGTGTGTGTGTGTGTGTGTGTGTGTGTATTCATTTTTATAATTATATACTTTATCTGCATCTATTGAGATGGTCATGTGATTTTTGTACTCTCTTTTGTTGATGTGGTGTATCACATTGATTGATTTGTGTATGAGCTATCCTTGTGTCCCTGGGATGAATCCAACTTGATCATAGTGTATGTTCTTTTTTATGCATTGTGGGATTTGGTTTGCTAGTATTTTGTTGAGACTTTTTGCATCTATGTTCATCAAAGAAATTGGCTTGCAATTTTCTTTTTTGGTAGTGTCTTTGTCTGGTTTTTGTATCAGGGCGACGATGGTTTCATAGAATGAGTTTGAGAGTGTTCCCTCCTCTTCAGTCTTTTGGAAGAGTTTGGAAAGGATTGGTATAAATTCTTCTTTGTATGTTTGGTAGAATTCCCCAGTAAAGCCATCTGGTCCTAGACTTTTGTTTGCAGGAAATTTTTTTTTATTACTGATTCTGTTTTACTTCTAGTGATCAGTCTGTTCAAATTATCTATTTCTTCTTGATTCAGTTTTGGTGGGCTGTGTGTTTCTTCTAGGTTGTCCAATTTGTTGCCATATAGCTGTTCATACTCTTTTTTTCTTTTTCTCATTTTCTTTAGTGTCGGTTATAATTTCTCCTCTTTGATTTCTTATTTTGTTTGTGTCCTCTCTCTTTGCTTCTTGGTGAGCCTGGCCAGAAGTTTCTTGATTTTGTTTACTCTTTCAAAAACACAAGCTCTTGGTTTGATTAATTTTTCTATTGTCTTTTTAGTCTCTATTTTGTTTATTTCCTCCCTGATCTTTATGTAATTATACACTTCATATATGATTATATATTCATTAATTGAAGTTTATGTATAAAATATAATTCATGTTATATAACAGCATTCCAGTAATTTTTTGGTACAACTTTGTCAAAACAATTTAAAAATTAATTATTAAAAAAACTAAAATACATAATTTCTGATTATAAAATACACATAGATCATAAATAATGTGAGTCCTATAATTCCTCAATCCCCACTGTTAATATATTTGTAAGCAGTTTTTTTTAAAATTCATGTATGAGTAGATTGGTGAAATATTTGTTCATTTGTGATTAATTTGTGATGGAAGACGGAATACAATGTTCTTTGCTCTTAGGCTTATTCAAATATGCAGTGAACCAGACTATGTTTTGTGAAATAATATTTCAATATTTTTCTTCATGCTCTAGGTATGTATTCTTTTTGGATCCATGCAATCTGGACTTGATAAACCGGAAAATTAAGTCTGTAGCACTGTGTGTCGCAGCATGTCCAAGACAAGAACTGAAAACCCTAAGTGATGTTCAGAAGTTTGCAGAGATAAATGGTGAGACATTAGGCCCTCCGAGTATATACCCTAATCACTTACTTTCACTATTAAATAATATGTGTTTGCCTTTCAATATAAATTTGTTGTAGTGTTAAATAAATCATCAAAGAATCTTAGAAGAAGAGAAGTGAAAGTACTTTTGAACTTCTTGATACAAAATATTACAGTCACCTAGGGAGCTCGTTGAAACTGCAGATTCCTGGGCCACACCCAGGGAAATTCTAATTCAGTAAGGCTTTGGGCTCTGGAAATGTGTTTTTTGTTTTTTGGTTTTTTTTTTTTTTTTAACAAATATTTCAGGTGATTTTGATGTAGCCTGCTTGAGTATTTGGGAATTATTAGACTACTCTATGTGAAATGTTGGGTTTTTCTTCTTCTTTCTAAGTGTAAGTTAACAATATTTCAATTAGTCTATTTTATTTTTACCCTTGGATAACAGTATAATATGTATCTATTATTAGAAATTTGAAAAGTTAAGAAAAAGTAATGAAGAGGTTAAAACCAAAATTCCACCATTTTTTAATGTATTGGTGTATATATAATTTTGTGTCTTGCTTTTTTAATTAAATATTATGTCTTAACCATTTTTGTAAGAAATAAGTTTTTAGACACTTTGAGGTTAAACATATGGGAATTAGCTGAGAAAACAAGCACAGTCCATTTCCTGAGCTCTAGCTCTTTCTCTTGGGTTGCTGATCTCCAGGTGCTTTCCTCAGCTCCAAATGACTCACATCAGTTCTCTTCAGAGAATTTTTTTTTAAATCTCTCTTCGTAGAGGGCTGCATACTGATAGTCCTTCAAGCCTGTATTTTTCCATGAGGTTTTGTGTTTGTATTTTGTGTGTAAGAATCCTCGGAGCTGTCTCAGCCCTGCCCAAAGTCGCAGGCTAGTTCTAGCCTTGGAATAAGGGCTGACTCGGGCCTCCACCTGGTGTAACTGCTGGCTGGGTGGAGAAACAGCCTGGGGCATAGCAATACACACACCTGCGTGGCTCCAGAGGGTTTCAGATGTGGGTGCTAGCCTTCTGAGGGCAGAAGGACTGCAGCCTCCAGACTGGTAGTTTTCCTGTTCCATCGCTGTGTGCCCTCAGCATAAGATAGTGGGAAGAGCATGGGATTGATTCGGATCTGAATTCTGATTCTGCCTCTGTCATTGAGTGGCTCTGTAATGAGGGACAGAAAGTGTAGCTTCTCTGAGCCTAGATTTCCTCATTTGAAAAAAATGTAGATTTAAAATAATGCCCCTCTCTTAGGTTGTTGTGAGGATTAAATGAAATGATGAATGAAGAATATTGGGCACTTGGTGGGCACTGAATAAAGAGGTGCCAGCTACTCTCTGAGATCTCATTTTCTAGCCTCACAAGATGATATCCTCACATGTGTTGATTTGCTGAGTCTGATACCAGAACTATCAGCTCTGTTGTTATTAAGTTTCTTAGGGATGAGTGAGTTATTCCTTAAGGGTTTTCCTAAAATATTAGACAATGTGAGCATACACAGTGTACTTTGGGACGTGGTATCATTGAGTGGTTAAGATTATGGGCTCTGGAGCCAGATTATCTGGGTTTAAGTGTTGGTCATACTACTTAACAGCCGTGAGACCCTGTGCAAGTTGTTTTATCTCTCCATACTTCAATTCCCCATCTATGAAACAGGGATAATATTTGTACCTAAACTACCTCGAAGACTTGTTACGAGGAGTTAATGCATAAAAAATGATTAGAACAGTGTTTGACAAATAAAAGTTGTTCCAAAAAAGAAGTGTTGACCACTGCTGTTATGTTGTTGTTGTTCTTGTTGTTGTTATTACTATTTTTCTACCAATGAACTGTAATACCCTTTCCACCTCCAGTCTCTTTCTAACTTCTAGCTCCCTTTCTAACTAATAGCTGCCATATTAATATTCTTAACAGCTTCAATCCTGTTAGTCTCTTCCTCAGAAATCAGTGGTAAAAAAAAAATCTGTATGTCTTACTCTGGCATTCAGAATTATTATCTAGTAAGGAACTCCCTCCTACCATGTTCTCTTGGACCTACTGGATGTGAGTCTTGGTCCGTTGAACCTGACATGTCATCAGGAGGACAAGAAGCGAGCTAGTTCCTTGTCGGCTGCATTGCCTGTGGTGATGCTCCTTTGGGAAGAAATGCCCCTTGTTGCCCTGCTTTCATGCTTTGTTTCCAGGCCCCTGTCCTTGTAAGTGAGTGTGATACTGAGTATAGCCTATTAAGATCCTGTTAAGAAGACCCTTCTGATGAGTTTTGCAGCTTTGTTTTACCCATCATGTCTTGTACAAAGTAGGTATTCAAGAATATTAATGAATAAGCATTATTTCAGAAAAGCAGAACTTTTGGTTTTGTTCCTGGCTACAAAGGCACGCTTAGACTTTTGAGGCAGCTGTTTGCAAAATAAGTTAACGGATTAGGCATTTTAAAAAAAGTAATAATAATGGCAGCATCAAGAAGCACAGCAAAGGGGGGTGGAGAAAATAATAATTTTAAAAGGCAAGTAGAAAATTACAAAATTATGTTAGAGAGGGAGCCTTTGGTGCAGGGGCCTAAACACCTTAATTTTAACAGCAACCTGAAGTGGAAATTTCTGAGTTTCTCAAAAGAATCTATACTGTTCTTTAGATTGGTGACTTAAAACTGGTGGTACAAATTGATTTGGAAGCAGATGATTTTTATTTGTTATCTATGTCCATTTGTTATTACAGCCATATTTCTGTTAGAAAATACACAGCTCTTTGACTTCAAATATATGGATCTCAATCATTAATTTCAAAGAGGAGTATCTTTAAGAGATAATTTAGGTTTAAGTGGGAAATTTCCAAATCTGTAAGAGAATTAAAAGTCCATGAAAGAGCCATCCTG
The DNA here is from genome assembly GCF_048773025.1 of Camelus bactrianus. NCBI lineage: Eukaryota > Metazoa > Chordata > Mammalia > Artiodactyla > Camelidae > Camelus > Camelus bactrianus. The sequence goes on from NC_133542.1 coordinate 53,495,025, forward strand.
CATGAGCAAACTTTAAAGCTCCCAGAAGAAAACATAAGGGAAAGCTTCTTCACTTTGGACTTGGCACTAATTTATTGGATGTGAACCAAAAGAATAGGCAACAAAAGAAAAACTAGGTAAATTGGACTCATCAAAATTTAAAACTTCTGTGCCTCAAAGGTACAATCAACAGAGTGAAAGGCAACCCATGGAATGGGAGAAAATATTTGCAGTCTTGTGTCTCTGATAAGGGGTTGATATCCAGAGTATATGAAGAACTCTTACAACTCAACAACAAGAAAAAAAAATACAGCCTGATTTAAAAAATAGGGAAAGGACTTTAGTAGACCTTTATCCAAAGATGTATGGATGGTCAGTAACAAGAATGTGAAAAGATGCTGAACATCACTGATCAGAAGGGAACTGCAAATTAAAGCCACAGTGAGATACCACCTCACACTCATTGGGATGGCTACTGTAAAAACAACAACAAAACCCAGAAAATAACAAATGTTGGTGAGGATATGGAGAAATTGGAATCCTTGTGCACTGTTGGTATGAGTGTAAAATGGTGTATCTGCTATGGAAAACAGTATGAGTTTTCTCAAAAAATTTTAAATGGAATTACCACAGAGGATTTTTGGGGCAGTGAAAGTACTTTGTATGATACTATAATAATGGACATGTTATTTTGTATTTGTCCATGCCCATAGAATGTATAGCACCAAGAGTGAACCCTGATGTAAACTGTGGACTTTGGGTGATTATGATGTGTCAGTGTAGGTTTATCAGTTGTATCAAACCTACCTCTCCGGTGGGAGAATGTTGACAATGGGGGGAGGCTATGCATATTTGGTGGGTATGAGGTATGTGGGGGGACCTCTGTACCTTCCTCTCAGTTTTTCTGTGAACCTAAAAGTGCTCTAAAAAAATTAAATCTTTGAAGAAAATTTGATTGCTATTTGAACCGTAAATCCCACTTTTAAGCATATACCCAAAAGAAAAAAGATTTCAAAGAGATATTTGCACACTCAGGTTCACTGCAGCAATATTTTGCCAACAGATGGAAGCAACCTAAATGTCCATTGACAGATGAATGGAGAAAGAAAATGTGGTAGATACATACAATGGAATATTAGTCAGTCTTAAAAAATAAGGAAATCCTCTCATATGCTATAAAATGGATGAACCTTGAGGACATTATGCAAGGTGAAGTAAGCCAGTAACAAAAAGACAAATGCTGCATGATTATACTTACATGAGGTATCTAAAGTGGTCGGACTCCGTAAATGTAGAATGATGGTTGCTAGAGGTTGGGGGGAGGGGGAAATGGGAAAATGGTGTTTAGTGGATATAGAGTTTCAGTTTTGGAAGATGAAAAATTTCTAGAGATCTGTTGCACAATAATGTGTATATAGTTAACACTACTGAACACTTAAAAATGGTTAAGATGGTATATTTTATGTTACATGGTTTTATCACTTTTTTTAAAATAAGAAAATTCTGACAAATGCCACAATATGGATGGACATTGAAGACATTATGCTAAATGAAACAAGCCAGTCACAAAAGGACAAATACTTTATGATTCCCTTATATGAGATACTTAGAGTAATCCAGTTCACAGAGACGGAAAGCAGAATGGTGGTTGCCAGGGGCTGTGGGGTGAGAGAAATGGGAAGTTACTGTTTTATATGTAAAGAGTTTCAGTTTTGCAAGATGAAGAGATCTGGATATGGATGATGGTGATGGTCGCACAACATTGTTAACGTGCTTAATGCTTAACAAAATTTTTATTTTGTGTATTTTACCGCAATTTAGAAGTTCCTGAAAGAGAAGAAATAGAAAACAAACTTATGGTTATCAAGGGGGGAAGGGGGTTGGCAGGGCTAAATTGAGAGTTCAAGATTTGCAGATACAAACTATTATATATAAAGTAGATAAACAAGTTTATACTGTATAGCGCAGGAAACTATATTCAATATCTTGTAGTCACCTATAATGAAAAGGAATATATGTATGTACATGTATGACTGAAGCATTATGCTGTACACCAGAAATTGACACAACATTGTAACTGACTATACTTCAATTAAAAAAAAAATTTCCTGAAAGAGAAAGATCCTGTTTTGGGTAGTCACTTTTTAAATGATCATTTAAACCTTATTTTAAAATGCAAGGTAAAATAGCATTTTTCTTACCAGAATGAAAAGATAATATAAATCGTTCTCAGAGTTTTAAGTTTCCATGACAACATTTGAAGGTACTTTTTAGCACTTAACCGTCCATTCGTGTGAACTTTTATTACCTCTGCAAATTGTTTAAAATCTTTATAAGGGAAAGCTCTTGGTTCTTGTAGTAATGTAAGAGATGCATTTATTAGAAAAAAATAATATTTCCTCAATTCTTTGTTTCTTTTAGACAAGAAAGAGGAATTTTCTTGGACACTTAAGTTTGTGGGGTGCTTCTGTCAAGTATGTCTGACTAGAATAGAAGGCTTGGAGGAAATAGCTGGAAATTAGATTGGTTATGCGGAGATGCTGCCATATTACAAAGAGCTTTAAAAGGCAGAAGACTTCAGATGAATGTAAAAGTCTAAGTTCTAGTTCATGACTTGAGTGGTAGGTTTACAAATGTGCATTTTATTATTATGGTTCATAGTTTATATGTGACACAAAAATCATAAATATATGATGCTAGAGAATAAAACAATTTAACAATTGCCTTTAAAGTGTTAGAGTTGCCAGATACCATAAGCACTCAGTATGAAACTTCTTTGGCTCTTTGTTTATCGTCTGGCTGCAGTAGTGCATGAGTTTCCTAGGGGCAGGATCATGCTCTATTCATCTCTGAATATCCAAGCCTGAATGTAGGACCTCACATAGCAGCTATTCATGTTTTTTGAAAGAATGATAGACTGAATTTCCCTCTTCATCTCTATTGCCACTTAATAATTTCTCATTCTCTCAACACATTTTATCGTTTGCTCAATTCTGCATCCATGTGAGTTGCCACCAGCAGGTAAATTGTTTAGCTTCTGTCTGACTAGAGTTGCTGTGAAATCAGTTCTCTTTATTCATCTCTAAATAATTCATCTTCCTCACTCATTTATCTCTCTTACACACACTCTCCAAGTGATTATTCATGCCTTTTCTTCTCTTAAGCTTTCTTTTTTTTTAACATTTTTTATTGATTTATAATCATTTTACAATGTTGTGTCAAATTCCAGTGTTCAGCACAATTTTTCAGTTATTCATGGACATATACACACTCTTTGTCACATTTTTTTCTCTGTGAGTTATCATAACATTTTGTGTATATTTCCCTGTGCTATACAGTGTAGTCTATTCTACAATTTTGAAATCCCAGTCTATCCCTTAAGCTTTCTTGTTCTTCCTCTTTCCTAACCTTATGCCCTACAGAGAAAACTGAAACCATCTGGTGAGAGCTCCCATCTGAGTTCTTATTTTCAGCAGAGCATGAATCCACCAATTTTCCTGCCCTCCAGCTTCTGATTAACAGATTTCTTTCCTCCTTTATTATCATTTCTGAAAGCTCAAATAATGTATACATTGTTAGGGGAAAAGGAATCACTCTCCCTCTGAAGCTCACTTTAGCTTTACATGAGACCTTCGTCTCAGCCCAGCTAGACCATGACAGGTGGTAAAGGGAAGGGAGGATAAAGTCTGCTCAGATAATTCTTCCTCTCCTCTCCCCTCTCCCTAATTCTGGCTCTACTAATCATCTCTGGCCCATAGTCCAGTCTACACTGTACTCCACTGTCCCCGTGTTCAGCATGGGCATCTGTGTCTGTACAGTTAAATCAGACTTGAGCCCTGCATTTTGTTTCAGCATATCATGTATTGGTGCACTTTGTGCCGTACACTGTGGCAGATGCTTTTCATGTGGTTATATTCTTTCCACGTGCAGTCTACATTCTAAACAGAAGTTTAGAAATGAGAATCCCCTGTAAGTTGGGGGCTGACTGTGTGTTTTCAGTTGGTATTAATATTTTACATGGAATTCCTTATTATCTTTTGTATTACTCTTATCAAACTATAACATGATGTATATTTTGTTTTCCATAACACAATAGTACAATGGCAGAGATCTTATTTTCCTTTTGTTTGTGTCCCATTTATAGTGTGTGAAAAAGCACCCCCATTTAAGAGTGCTCCTTTAGTGTGCTGTATTTTGTATAAATTCTGAGAGCTTTATGACAGCCATTTGGACCATGTTCACATTTTGAGTAGAGCCATACATTTTAGTGCTTTCTCAGTGGTCACCGATGAAAACTTTGAAAGGCTGTGTGATCCATCCAGATAAAGTATGTGAATACTAATAAGGCTTTTGATTATTGTTATCTAGTTGTGAGGTTTAGAATCAGTATGAGTAGACGATCAGATTATTACCGTCTTTCTTACCAGTTAGTAACACTGTAACCTAATCCACAGAGTTAATATGGATTCTTTTTGGCCACAGTGAATCAGGAGATTGGACTTGATATCATTTATAAATGAATGAAATGAACAACCCTAGCAACTGGTTTAATTGCCTCTAAGGCAGAGACCAGCAAGGGAAACCTGATTGTTAAAAAAGGAAGTAAAAAATCCTTAAATTTGTTGATGGAATTTTAAGTACTTCCTTTAGTCAACAAATAATTAATTAGTTCTCATTAAGTATGTGCCAGAGAGACAAAAACAAGATGTAGTCTCCATGTTTTAGGAGCTTGCATTAGAGTAGATGGTCCAACTTCTCTTTGTCCTCCACAGTACCTAGTGGAAGTCTTGTACATAGATGTCCAGAGTTAATTCACTCAGCAAATACTTGTTGTGTGCCCAGTATGTGCCAGTAGTGGTTGATAGATGATGTCATATCTCCAACCGATTAGTGTTGCTTCTTGAGAATTGCCAACATGTCCATGCTATTCATTGGTTACTAGAAATTGAAATTGGAAAACTGTCTTGCTTTCTTCTGGCATATAAATGTATAACGCTTTCCTAATTGGAGAGAAAGGGATTAAGTTCACTGAACTTAACATAGCATTGTAATTTGTTTTTTCATAATGAAAACTTCTACATTGAAAGATTTTCTTTTTTATTAACTACAGTCTTCTAAAGCATGCTTTTTAAGGAATCTTTTTCCCTTAACTTTAGTGTATCCTACAAATTTTACTGTGATAGCAAGTTAAACAAAATTTTAGAACAAGAATCAGCCCCCAACTTACCAACTCTTTGTTTCAAATAATTTGATGTTTTAGACCAGTGGTGCTTGACTAAGGGCAATTTTGCACCTGCCATTGATGCCTGTACACCCTCAGGACATTTAGTAGTGTCTGGAGACATTTTTGATGGTCACAACTGGGTGAGGGGTTACAGGGAGCTGCTGGCATCTAGTGGATAAAGACCAGAGGTGCTGCTAAACATCCTGCAGATGCACAGGACAGCCCCCTACAGCCAAGAATTGCCTAACCCAGAATGTCAGTGCCACAGTTTAGAAATTTTGTTTTAGATAGTATATTTTGCAGTGAATAGTGAAAATTATATAAACATTATATATAACATGTAACACCAAAATATGAAATTAAAAATAAGTCTTTCTTTTTCTTTCTTTTTCTTTTTAAATCAGGTTGTCTGTTTTATTCAACAGATGGCTTTTGAGTACTGTCTGTGTGCCAGGAGTTAGGAGTTCTTGATATTTTGAAGACATATGGTCCCAGTTCTCAAAGAGCTCACATTCTAAAAATAGAGATGATATGTAAACTAAAAAATTGCATGATAATATGCTAAGTTTTATAACAGAGATAAGCAGAAATTAGCTTGCCTTGGGTGCATCAGAGAAGACTTGATGAAGGAGATGAAGCTTGAGTAGTTTGTTGAAATTCTGCTCAAACTTTGAACATTCACTCAGATGCTAATTAAGAAAGGACAGCCCAAGCAGAGGGGACAGCATATGAAAAAGCCTGGAAGCTTGTTAAACAGGAAGAACTGTAGGTAGTTTATTATATGAGGCTGTAGTTTTCGGGAGAGACCTGCTTTAAGAGGGCCTTGAAGCCAAGGAGTTTGGAATTTGTCCTGAGGGGCTGGGGTGTGATACAACTAATGACCAGTTTTCAGAAATCATTCTGATGGTTGTATACAGCATGGAGGTGAGAAACCCTTCGGGAGGGTAGTTTAACTGACCCAATAAGAGGTCATGATGGTCTGAGATAAAACAGAAAAGTCTGATTGTCAGGACTTGGTATGTTGAATGTCTTGAATCCTGTGGGTAAATAAAGAAGGTAGAAGATGACTTCCACGCTTCATCTTGGGGATTTCATGGATGGTGGAGCCATTAACCAGGGTAGAATAAACATGGGAGGGGGCAGAGCAGATTTGGAGAGTGAGTGATGAAATTTATTTTTAAACGTGTTATTTTTGCAGTATCTGTGGAACATATGGTTTTTGAACTTAATTGAATACATGTCTGATTATGATTATTAGGAATGACACAGAAGAAGTATTGTGACCTAGGAGTAAAGAATTCTAAGTTTGCCAGTGTTGGCTTTTAAGGCCTTGGAAGTATGACTTACTTTTTTCATCTGTAATATTTTGAGCATGGTGATGGAAACATATCTTTTAGGGGAGTTGTTATAAGTGATATTGAGCAAAAGAATAAGTAATTGACTATTATAAGGCATTTGAAATATTACGTAGTTAAACATTCTGGGGGCTATAGCAATCGTTTACCAAGATAAATGTTTTTATACCCAAGTTAGGTTCCTAAGATCACTCATTTTGATGGCCTTTGAATAACACTGGCTGAGTTGCATGGATTGCCTCTGGTGTGGTTTAGATAAGCTTTTGTTTTTTGTTTTAGACTTTTCATTACTCTAGCATGGTTTTTCCCTGCTTTTTGCATTTGAAGAAAACCATTGTCTTGCTGTTTATAACCAAACATTGTGGGCTAAATATTGTTTATACTGCTACTATTACAAAGATAAAATAGATACTGCCTTAAAAGTGTTCACAGAAAATGCATTAGCTAATAAACATGAAAAGAAAAATGATTGTAAAACATTGGCCATTTCTGGGTTGTTTTAATGTTCTTCACTGAGGATTCTCTGTCCATCAACCCTTTGAACAGGAAGCAATATAAGGCTTCTTCTGATTGTTACTACTAACACACTGTAAAGATCTTTTCCCTTTAATCTGTTTAGTACAGGATCTATTTAGTACTGGCCTGTGTCCCAGAATACCATCAGAGATAAGGCTATTATCCTTTCATTGAGCATTATCCTGGGAAAGTCTTTATAAAATTGAACTCTATTGCACCTGCTGACCTCCTTTTTTAAATGAAAAAAGGGTGGGGATGGAGATTATGTTCACTGAATTCAGATGGAGCAGTGTGTTTGACAGAATGGACACAAAATGCTTTAGTTAGGGCCTTTTATATTGTGCAAATCGATTCCATCTTGGACTCTGAAAGAAGTAAGTTGACAATTCAGATCAGGAAGTTGATGAGCACGTTGGGTGCTCTGCAGTTACTGGCACCGTTGCTATTTTTTCACGAGCAATTCTATAATGGGACTCCCAGCCATTACAGAATTAATCTAAAATGTTTCTTGCCATTGCTGTCATGTTTTCTCTAGAAGTGCTATAAATAGAATCTAGTGGCATTATCTTTAAACATGAAAGCCTGATTTTACAAGAGTTACATATTAAATATTCATGCTTAACTTAAAAAATTAAGTCATTAAAATGGAAGAGAATGATCAAAAACAGTTTCAGAAACTTAGTTTCTTACTGAGTCTATCTTAAGCTAAAGAACCTTGAGGAACAGTGCCATGTAACTTTCAAATATCTCTTTAAATTTTACACTGTCAAATTACTTGAATAATTTTTATATAAAATAGATGCTACATGTACTTACATAAACATGCTATTGAGAACCACATATTCAAATACTTAGCAAGTCGGTTTCTGGTTTTGGGACAGCATTACTGAATTAAATGCAGGTTTGTGGTTTTCTAAAAGTTCTTTCGAGTCAAGGGACAAGATGTAAGTGAAATAAAAACTCCCAGTTTTGTTGTCGCAACAAATATTTTTTCTGTATTCCCTTCTAGTTCCTTCTCACATCCTCACATGATGTTTCCATAATTAATTCAATGTTAAAGTCTGCCTCTTCATTATATTTTAAACATTTTCCATGGTGGTACAATGTAAGAGTTCATTATTGCTATAATAAAATGCAAAGCTATTCTACTTATTTTTAATAATAGAGTATTTGACCAAATTAGCAACCTACTAAGAACTTCATTTAATGAAATACAGTTTACGTGATATAATATAGTAGGTCTCAGCAAAATCAGAACTAAAGCCTATCTCTTTAGTTAATATCTATTGTACAATGAACCTTATAGTATTCTAGTTGCTATATTACAAAGTTAGCAGATCAGTTAAGTAAGTCGTATCAAGGATTTGGTGTACTGTATCCATCTGAATTTTGTATATTATTTAGATATATATTAGCCATGTAGTCAGAGAATAACCAATCTAGGGTTGAATTTATGCCATTATAAACTATCTGAAAACTGGGAATCTTCTGATCAATTTACTGATTTTATCAGTTTGTTCAGTTTATTACAGTTGCTGTTTCTTGCCTTTTAAGTAAGAATAAAGTAATGTATTATCTGAATGCATATGTTCTATATGCAATAATGTTAAATATTTGGTAATGGAAAGCATAGGAAAGAAAGATGGCATGTGTCATGGAAGGTGGGTTTTGTAGTCAAAGAGATCTAGGGTTTAATCCCAACTCTACTGCTCATCCTGGACAAGCTATTTGCCTTATCTCTTAGCCTCTATTTTCTCCTCTGTAAAGTACGCTTAATAATGCCTGCCTAATAGAGTTATAGGAAATGATATAGTAAACAGGTAGGATGAGAGGAGAGGCTCACCCCACCAGTGACTTTCTAAGAACTCCCTGTGTGATAGGGGAGCGTCAGTCCTACACCCATCCCAACCCTCCTCTCAGAGTGAAAAGCTTGTGTGAGGAACAGAACCAGCCTCAGATGGCCTGCTGTCAACCTGGGTCTGGCAAAACTCTTGGTTTCTTCAAGAAGTGAATTTTATCGTGTTTCTTTTTTTCCTCTGTTTGGAGACATTCCTAGACATAGTTTGGTCAGTTACAATGGAAAATGGACTCTTTACTGAAAAAAAAAAAAAGTGTGTGTATATATGTCATCTTGTACAGAGCCTGACATTTGGCACTCAATATAGGTGGTTCTGGTACTTACTGTTATTACCTTTAATATTATTAATTAACATTTGTACCTAAGTTACCAGAGAAGAATCTATTTCAAATGATTGAGGACTGATACTATAGACCAAATCAGACTTTTATTAATTCTATAATGTTTGAAAGTTGATGCTTGTGTATGTTAACTCAATATTAACCTATAAAATAAAATTGAATTTATTCAGACTCTGTTCTGGTGGCTAACATATAGCTTTTCTTTCAACAGGCTCAGCACTATGCAGCTACGACTTAAAGCCTTCTGAATATACTACGTCTTCAAAATCTTCTGTTCTTTGCCCCAAACTACCTGTTCCAGCGAGGTAAATTTTATTGTATTTTGTTAACTTGTGACTTTTGTTTTTGTAGATGGATTTTAAATTGTTTATGTTATTCTGAGAAAAGTCACCTGTTGCCCAAGTCCAGTACTTTTACAACAGAATTTTTAAAGTAGTAATAGAAGACAATGTGAATTTCATATCATTTTAAAACACACGCATGCTCACAGACACAGGCAAACAACTTCCCTTATTCTCAGATATTTTAAATTTCTTTTAGGGGCTCACTTATTTTTAATGCCATAATTTTTAAGTGTACAAAGCTACTGAATCATTATAAAATCTACAACAAAATTAGAAGCCAGGTCTCACAGTCTTCAAAGATTCTTTGAAGTTGATCATACTAATATAATACTTACCAGGATTATTTTTGAACTTTCTTTATAAATTTAAAAAATATTCCAGTGATTATTCTTCATAATTTATTTCAGGCTCTTTTAGGTACATTCTCTAGAATAGGCTATTTGCCACATCTATAATAAGCTGTCTGTCTTATTCAACAAACATTTATTGTTAAGTAATTACTACATATAATGGATACAAAGATGAAATAAGAAATGTTCTTTGTTTGGAAGGATCTCATAGGAGTTATAAATAAAGCAAATTTTAAAATTATAAATTGATTTTCTAAAGAAGGAAATACATTCTCAAGCATTGTAGAATATATCCTCAGAACTAGGTATATAGTATTTGGCACATGTCTGATCTTGAGAACCTCAGTGTGTATCACTAACCATGTATGAGATGAGTACTCCCCAGGAATACTGAATCAAACCACTTTTTATTGTCTCTCAGTATATTACAGAAAGCTATTGATTAAAGTTTTGGGACTTATCTTAAGATTCGTTTCCTTTGGCTTGCTTATGGGTTACTTTTATTTCATTAACTTGAATTTGAAATTTTTTGTTGAAAAACTGACAAAGGTATATTAGTTTAATTGATTTCCAGCACTTTTAGTCTTGTCAAGTTGCTGTTGAAATTGAAATTGAAAGCCTATAGACGTAAAAATTGTGTGACTGTTTTAAAAGATACTAAGTAAGAGGGACCTACAAATTATGGGCTTAGACTAATAGCTAGGGAGACTCCATTCATGAAAATTGAGAATATTAGGGAAGCTGTGACAGTAGAGAAAGGAGGTCCTTTGACTAGAGGATATTATCAACGTAAAAACAGGAAAAGCTCTGTTCTCTTTTCTACTCAACTGCTAAAGCCTGTTTTAAATGCATACTTGGAGCATAGAGCCACTATTTTAAGGCATAAACATACTAAAAAAGGATAACCAGAAGGCTGTGGTGTGAGAATGAAGTTGGTCTGCTCCTATGTAATATGGGTAGGGTGGGGTTGGGAGCAGTTCACACTGCACATCCTCCACCTCTGACCTCTAACTCTATCATGTTGAAAGGACTGCATGTTCCTGGTTATACTGGGTGATCCGGTCTTGGCTGCAGACGCATGCATCTCATATGTAGTGTCCTAAGGGCATTCCCTAGGAGACACAACATAGAATTAGGAGCTTGGATTTTAGAGATGGACACATGCGGCTTCTAACAAGGTTTTCCACTAATGTCTCAGTAATCCAAGATGCAGTGACGAACCTATTCCATCTGAAAACTGACCAATACTATGTTTATACTGTATTTAAAGATCCTCATGTTTTACTCAACTTAGTATTTCACAATCTAAGTATCTCATCATTTTTGTCTGAACTCAGCCTGTTGGAAAGTAAAAGAGAAGAAACAGTTGATAGAAGGAAAGCAAATTAGGACCTTGTAAATATCATCTAGTATTTGGCAAGCAAAGTGAAAAGATCCGAAAACAAGAATAAATTTGTTTGAATAAAAAACTTAGGACACTACCCTGTTCCACACATAGTATTAGATACCGTATCTCCAAAGATGAGTAAAATCTAAATAATCTCTGTCCTTAAAAACAGTAGAGGGACTATGCTTTGGTTGACTTTTTATATACACAAAAAGGCCAGCTCTAGGCAAACCTGTGATGCAGGCAAATGGCCCTCAGCATGTTTGCTGTCCTTCTGGGAGCACAGCAGAGGGACAGAAAGAACTAAACTTTGAGTCCAGATAGGCCTGGGGCCGAATTCTTTGCTACCACTTTCTATTTGTCAGTTTAAGCAAGTCTGCTTAGCTCCCAGTAAACCAAGTTTCCTCATATGTAAAAAGGCAGTATCATTACCTCTCCCATGGAATTGTTGTAAGAATTAAATAAGATAATATGTGTTAAATAGCCATTGTTGTGCTTGGCATTTGATTTAGGGAGTATTATTTCTCTCAACTTCTAGAGCCTTCCCCTTTCGCCCAAGATTCTTGAGTACCCAGGCACCTTCGGCAGCTGAAGGTAGAGTCCCTTTTAGAGAAAAGCAGTTGTAAACTAATTTGCAGGAAAACACTAGTGCTACATAATTACCAAATGGTTACTATTCCTAAGAGCTTTTGAATTTGAAAAGCAGATGCCTTGAAAAGACTATATTGTATCCACACTGAGAACTCTTATGCTAACATGCTATAAGCATGGTAGCATTAGGGAGTGTAGCCAGCCCTTATACTTAAAATGCTTAAATATTTAGGTATAGCTAGAGAAAACTGCAACACTAGAAACACTTACATACATTCAGTTTATTCATCAAATACTTACTTTGGTACTTTTCGATGCCAGAAAGAATACTAGGTGTTGGGGGATTAATAACATGATATGGAAATGAGAAACTAATAGCCAAGAAAAAAATATTATCTATTCGTATTTTTTAAATGGTGGATTCAAAGTAAAATAACATTTATAAATCATCTGCTGGGTGTCGAGCGCCATGTTGAGTTTCTCACATGCATTATCTCATTTAACCATCACTAAAGCCTGTAAGGATATTGTCCCTAGTTTACACATGAGGAAATAGAAGATAAGAGAGGTTAAATGGGTTACCTAAGGCTGCACAACTGATTGTTGGGAATTTGAATTTGAATTTAAGATCTTACAAAGTCTATAGCACAGTTAGTTTGAAGGGAGAAAAAAGGAGTATAGGAATGAAAGAAGAGAGAAAAGAAATGAAATATGTGAAAATCCCTGCAAGTTGCCGTTAGATTCTTGATTGCTTATTTTCTGCCTTTGCTGTGCTATAGACATACTGCCAGAACCTTTTTATTGTTATCCTTTGTCAAATAAAACTTTTAATTAGGAATCATGCGTAATTGTTTATTTATAACCTGAAGTTTTAAAATAATTGTGTGAGACGCAAAACTTCTGCCTTCTCTCATGAAGGCATATGGACAAGAGATATTAGGCATTGTCATCATAGCTCGTTAACTGTGATAGTGTGGGCTTAAGGGCAAATGGACAATATGTTTGCCAAGGTAAGATACAATTTTCCTACGAGTGCCTAATTTTAAAAAAAATCTTTAAAAGACTCAGTATAAATTCATTCTGTTCTTGTTGACTGTTGTTTCAGTAATGTGAAACAGCATCAGTTCCTAATGGGACAACAGTGACTTAAAGATCCAATATTCTGTGGGCTTCAGCAGGTAGAAAAACTTACTCTAAGTAGAATTCTTTATATGTGTCCTCTTAATTGAGAAGCAACAAATTGTGTCACTTAGGTTAGGCACTAAAGTAGAAATGATCTCATATACTAGGTTCTCAGAAGTACTATTTTCCAAGAGGTATGTAAAATCAGCTAACTCATTTCATCTTAAATTCATTATATCATATGGATTTAAATGGTAAAATATGAGACAAACCATTTCAATGCCATGGTTACTTAGATTTTTCTAATAAGGAAGTAATTCAAGTATTAAATACTCATGGCTAGCCAAGTTGTTTTTATTTGGGAAAGAGTTGAGTTGAGAAAAAGAGTGACAAAGGAATCTAGTACTTTTTACTTGAAAGCTAAGTATTTAATTTCACTTTTGATACGATGTCCAAATATTCTCTTTTGTTTGCCTTCTATTTCTGATATTCCTTACCACTAAGAGCAGGCTTTGACCATCAGCTATACAGTATAGTTAATCAGCTTGTGCTATATTTATACCTTCCAATTTAGAGCTGTCAGGTTTTTGTTTTTTGTTTTTAACTGACATAGATTGAATTATAAGGTAAGGGACTGTGGTGGTTTTGCTCCACTTCTTTGAAGGTTCCTTGTCAAAGTACTCTTTCTAATTGGCCAAGTATTTATATGGTATACAGGTGACTTGACAGGGCAAGTTCAGAGGTGATATTACTCAGCATTTCCTTGTAAATTAAAATGAAAGATTAGAATTTTAAGAGTATAATCCTACCCTTTTCAAATCATTGATCCTCATTAGCAGTCTGAAAAGCAGAAAAATACTAAAGCTATTGGGCATCCTGCTTCTATTAATATAGAATCATTAAATTATGGGTAGATATTATATTATTATTATTATTATTATTATTATTATTATTATTATTATTATTATTATTATTATTAATGTGAAAAGGCTTACAGAGGAAGGACTTACTCCTACCCTTTCAGCTAGCAGATGGAGGAACTGAGAGAGATATGAAGTGACACGCAGCTGTGAATCACCCAAGGCTTTTGAACCCAAGTTCAGTCTTTTCTTCGTCTTAGATTCCATTCTCTTTTGGAAATGATGTGTATTTCTCTGAGCAGAAAAATACATCAACGTGCTGTTAGGATATGGGAAGATTTATTAGGTGGAGCTACCTCTGGACAGAGATAAAGTTCACTCATGGTTACATGACTGGATAAAAGGACAGGAGAGCAGGGCCAAGAAAACTGGTGAATATTAAAAACAGTGTATCAGTATCTTTAAGGTGGTTGTACTTTGTGGTCAAGGTTGAGGGCAAGTGAGTTAAACAGAGACAACATCAGAGATGTTAGATAGATCAAGCAGATGCAGATGTAGATAGTCTTGGAGCAGAGGAGGACTTCAGTTTTGAAGGATAGAGAACCAGGCCTATAGTTAAAAATGTGGTTAGAAGTCCTTAGACAGGTACGCTAACCTGACAGGGTCAGTGTCCAGACAGCATCAGGGTAAAAACAGTTGTAGGTCACCACACAGTTGTCTGTCCCAAATTAGCCTCCGTTGACTAAGAACTTATAGTTAATCTTTTTTTTTATTCTTTCCTGTAATATTTCTAAGTAAATCTATTTCATTTAAAAGTATTCTGTAATTTAATATCTTTTTTAAATCATTAGTGAAACCACTTTTGGTCAAAGACCGATGACTTACATACCTGTAATTCAAGCATTACTCAGAATACTCTAGCTTTCTGCAGTTTCTGACAAAATAGCAAATCTTAACTTTGCATTAACTTGAACCAACACCGTTTTGGAGGAATACACAAATATATGCACATATCATAAGAGGTAATTTTTTTAAATGAACATTTAAGTCATATTGTCACATCATTATTTTTGGATACATTTTATTCTGAAGCAGTTAACTAAAGTAAGGTTAGATCTTTAAAATTATATTATTTTATTGCTCCGCGAAGTTTAACAGCATGGAAGATGTTGCTTATTCTTACTTCCGGTGGGGCTCATGTACCAACATTTAAGGAAAACCAACATATAGTCCACTTATGTTCTTACTGTTTTTTGAGGAAGGATCCAGAGATAATATTTTGCTCTGAGTCATACAAAGTTGCTTTGCTGAAATTAGAAACCTTGGGATTTGGTGCTGAACCATGTAATCTTATTCATCATTTGACCAAAATACAGTGCCAATCAAGAATGAGAACACACTTATATCAGTCCAGTCAAAATGTTATGTTAGAACTGTGACTGATAGTCCTACAAATAATTCTAGAAATATGGGATTCATGTTGGTAATGACTAAATTTTACCCTAATACACACATAGGTATGTGTTTATGCATGGGCACACATAGGGGATCTTTTAGAATCCAAACAAATTACGACTGAGGGCATGTTCATAGAGCTTTGCATAAAATCTTTCATTTGTTAGATGTATACTACCTTCTCAGAACCCAAAATAGAATGGTGTTATAACAAACCATATTATGTCACAGTTCATACATAGTTATGTTCCTTCACAAGTAAAAGCTGCAGTCAGTATAAGCCTGATATAATTGATTACCTCTTTTGGGGGCACAAATAATCTCATCATCATCATAATAGTAATAATAACAACAACAACAACAACATATAAGAAGAAAAGAAAATAGCCTAGAATCCCATGACCCTAATAAATCAGAGTTTTTTCATTTGTTTGTAATTTTTTCTGTTCTCTTCTTATGTATATATATCTTTTATACAGAGATATAATCATCACATTAGATATAAATTTGGGGGTTCTTTTCTTCCCTTTTACTATGATAAGTTTTTCCATACGTTAGTATTCATAGCTATTGTTTCGAACAGCTGCATATTATGCTGTATGTTGATGTCTTGGTATGACTAATTTGTTTGAGAGTTATTAAGCTTGTGCCCCCAAACACTTTTTTTAATCCAAGGTTTTTGTAAGGTGTTCTTCTAGAGGAAATACTCTGTTAATGATGACACATTTCAAGCAAAAGCATGTGTCTTTTATTTTTAAATGGCTTATGGCAAAGATTCATTTTCAGTTCAGTGAAGTATATGTTTGTAAGTTTTGTCATCTGCCCCTTGATTAATAGATGTGTAGGCTGAGGAGTTTTTTAAGTGTTTGGTTTTGCTTTTGGTAGTTGTGTATGTGTGTGTATATGTGTGTGTGTGTGTGTGTTTCTTTTCAGAAGGGGCGGGTAATGTCTTCTGTTGGAATATGCACTCCACCCTCTTTGGTAAGGCTTGTGGTAAGATTTGCATCATGCCCCATGACAGTCATCTTCATAGCATTAGGCTCACAGCTCTTAGCTCCCATATGATGTGTGGAGGGTGGAGTGTATTGCAGTCATATTCACCTTTCATTTGTGTGTTTGATGTGGCATTTATATTAAGTAGGAGTAATTTTTTTTCTGATTTTTTTTTCTTGTGTCACCAGTGCACCTATTCCATTCTTCCATCGCTGTGCTCCTGTGAACATTTCCTGCTATGCCAAGTTTGCAGAGGCCCTGATCACCTTTGTCAGTGACAATAGTGTCTTACACAGGCTGATTAGTGGAGTAATGACCAGCAAAGAAATTATATTGGGACTTTGCTTGTTATCACTAGGTAATTGTTTTTCTCATTATTAGCTATTGCATAGTACTGCAGTAGAAGACTGTTCTGTCCTTTAACCAAAATATGAGTACTGCTGGGGATACTTGTAAATTGCTTAATTTCCCGTAGCCAAAATAATTGTTTCAGATTATATATAGTTATAAATATATACATATTTAAAATATATAGAGAGAGAGATATCTGAAACTCATTTCCCTTCTTTTTTGTCTCATCGGAGAAAACTAGTGTTTTCCCAGACTTCGGTTACTAAGTCATAATAACCTTTAATGTGGTAATAGGAGGCTTCTTTTAATGAAACAAGACCTCTTTGTTTTTCATTATGATTCCAAAAGGCTTACTTGCTTATAAGAAGAGGCCACATATAGAACACAGATTTCTGATAATATTACTTTTGGATTATGTAATTTTTTTTTCATTACTACAATTTACAATATCACTGTATTGCTGGAAAAAATTAAGAAATCTCCACTTGCTAGCTGTTGAATTTTTTGGTCAATAAATAGATAATAAAATAAATAAAATCAAATAAATGTTATTTTCAAGATGTAAACTCCCTGTATTATCCTAGAACTATATGCAGCCATATCAGAATTTACAGACTTTTTTTAGTTGGGAGAAGTAAACTGTGATAGAAACCAAACAACTATTTCATTATATAAGTAAAATGAGTATTTAATGCCTGTTAACACCAATTATAGTCATTGAGAAGACTAGCTGTATTTCTGTCTTGTCATTAGAGAGTATTTTCTTTTTGCTTAGGTAGTACTTGACTCAGTTGAAATAATGCTGTCCATATGAAAAGCTATTTCTGTGATATTTGAAACGCTCCCATCTGTTTTTGGTTCCCGTACATTTATTGCAAATGTGAGTACCTTAATAATGTTACCTAGTCACAGATCCCAACCATTTATTTGACTTTGCAAGTGACCCAAGGAAACTTGACTGTTAGTCTAGCTTTATATAAAAATTATTTGGTTTCTGAACTAGTTGAATACTTTAATCAAGGAAAAAATCCAAACCTAAAAGTAATGCTAATAATGTTGTTAAGCCATTGGAATTCCATTTTTTATTAGAATGGTTCTCTTTTGAGGTTTAAGATCTTTATTCATTTGTTTATGAAATGAGACTTTGGATAATTAAAAATGAACAAATTATGATTTCAGAAATGAATTTCCCCATGCAAGGGTTGAATCTCAGTTTGAGATTTTCACTCAAGATTTTGGCATGTTGGAATTTAGCTTGGGATGGGTCGAGGAGTTGGCTAACTAACTCAGACTAAGCTTTGCTCCTTTTTGAAGAGCTTCACTATCAGGACCCCTGACCCCAGTTGAGAAGTAAGGTCAGAGGAATTTTGGCTCCAGAATATTGCTCTATAGAGTCAGACCATCTCTTAGAGTTTTACAGGAGAAACAACCAAAGAAAGATAAATACCATCTAGCTTGTTGACTGAACATCAAAATTGGTCCTGAAATGCATAAATGACTAAAGGAAGTGTAGCACCTAATTTAACCGATCTCTGTCTACCTGTGGTAATATTTCTGGTCACCACCATGGCATGTCATTTTCTACACTTTGTGTGTTGGCGTATATGTTTGCATGCAAGTTCTGATGTCTTCCCGTGGTGAATCCACAACAGTTCTGTGCTGTTTTTGAGTCACCATGTCCATTTGCCTGTATTCTTTTCTGTCGTTTATAAACCCACAGTTACGTGGTTTGGTTTCACGTGATGCTGTTCAAGTGGCAGAAGTACCAAAGTCAAGTACAAGCAGCCAGTTTCCTTTTCACCTAAATTGGGGTCATGAACTTGTCAATAGCAACAAATTATTTTCCTAGGAGAAAACAATTGAAAGAGAATTTCACTTTTTATTTTCCATTGTTTTCAAATGATATTCTGTGTGTTCTCTGTTTATCTTCCCTACAGTTCTGTCCATGATTTTGATGGTGATAATCAGGTATATATCAAGAATACTTGTGTGGATCTTAACAATTCTGGTCATCCTGGGTTCTCTTGGTAAGCTGTTTTTCCTTTGTTTTGTAGTAATTAGAATGGAGAGTTAAAGTTTGCTTTTAACAATGCCTCAATTCGGAACTACTTTGGCTATTTTAAATAATTTTCTTTTTGCTTATAAACTGTAAAGACTGGTAAATGGATTACATTTAAGTTCGTTCACTGTGAGATCACTAAATCACATAAAATGGCAAGGTAAGTGGCTTTTGGAATAAAAGCAAGTGGAATTATTTTTTAAAGGGTGTCAGGGTTGGGGGCGGCTAACATTTTTCTGTCCGTGTCAGTTTTGGGGGAAAGAGCCCAAGAGAAAAGGAGTCAATTGAGGCTCTGTTCTGCTTCTTGCTCTGGAATTTTCACTTGATTCTTCCCGTGCTCCCTCCTTGCAAGTGAAGGGACCCTTTCCTTTTATCTTCCACTTTTTTAAGGACTGACTCAACCATTAAGTTGTTGAAGTTCTTTCTGGTTGAAAAATTTTCCTGGCAAGATAACTTTGTGTGTGTGTTTAAAAATTTTATTACTCATTTTTCTGTCTTTTGACATTCTATTTTCTGTTTTTGTTTTAGTGTTTCTGATGAAAACTTCTGGATTTTCTGTGTTTATTGCCTTTAAAAAATTTCCCCCTACTAATTATAATTGTGATACCTAACTACTTCTGTGGTAGGGAACAGAAATATAAGAATTTTCACCCTTGCTTTGAATGGTATACTTTTTATTTTTATTTCTGCAGTTAGTAACCTATACATTTTCAGAAAATATTATTTAATCTAGAATCCTGTAATTAGTAAAGGCTGAAATGAAACGATATTTGTTGAGTTTTCCCCTCCCTCCTTTAAATTTAGCATAAAACTTTCTTCATTGTCAACCCTACTCCCTTCCGCCCACTCCCACTTTTTAGCTCTTATTAAATAGTCAGAGTTTTTTTATTCAGGTTTTTATTAAAGTTAAAATATTATTGACATACTCCATCTTTTTACTCACAGTTCTGGAGGCTGGGAAGTCCAAGATAGGGCACCAGCAGATTTGCTGTCTGGTGAAGGCCAGCTTCCTGGTTCCAGCCATCTGATTGCTGCGTCATCACAGGGCTGGGTGGGGGAAGGAGCTCTCCGAGGTCTCCTTTATAGGGGCACTACTCCCATTCACGGAGGCTCCACTCTTACGACCTAATCACCTTCAGAGGCCCCACCTCCAAATACTGTTGCATCCGGGACTAGGATTTCAATATATGGGTTTTGAGGAGATGCAAACATTCAGCTCATAACAGACAGATAACTTTTACAGTAAAAGTAGATTTGAATCCCAGCTCTGCCACGTACCCAGTATGTGGTATTTGGCATGCTACTGAACTTCCCTAAATTTCAATTTCATCATTTGTAAAGTGGAGCTAATAATACCCACCTAACAGTGTTGTGATTAAATATGGTCATGTCTGTTTGTGCTAATTCCTGGCACAAATTTAAATGTTTAATACATGAAACCTACTGTGGGTGTTGTGAGCAATCTCCTCCTTGATGCCATCACTATTATCTCATTATATTTTTCGTGAGTTTCAGCCTTTCTTTCAACTTTTTATTTTTGTTTGTAGAGAGCATATTTTATTCCATTTTTTGAGGATATTAAACAGTTTTCCAAACAGTTTTCTTATACTGTCAAGATTCCAAAATGGAAATAGTATTTCCTTTTCTCTGAAATGTTTTTCATAAACTCATGGTTGTTTTGATGTGTTTACTCATGTTCAACAAGAAAAATTCATGCTTAATGTTTGCCAACAGGTAAAGCTGGAATTCCCTTTGACAATATTCACTCTTGACTTGAGTGCAGATGGCGGTCAGGCTGATTTACACAGATTTCAGACCAGTTGCTTATCTCCCAGGCATCTATCTTGTCCACCTGTGTGTACAGCTCTCTACTCTGAATCTTCCGTTTCCTCACCAGCCCTACAAAACCTTGCTGTATGATCTGGTGCCCAGCTCCTCCTCTGCTCACATCTCTTACACGTTCCCTGTTGCTCATTGCTGTAGCCCCAGTGGCCTCCTCCTTTCTCTCCTGCCAGGCATGGCCCCAACTCAGCATCTTACATCTTGCTGTTACCTCTTGCCTGGAACACTCTTTTCCTTAGGTAGTTTCATAGACTGCTTTCTCCTTGTCTTTGATTCTTTTGCTCACATGTCACCTCACCCCAGGGAGGCCCTGCCTGCCTAGCTTATATAAACTTGTACCACCTTCCCAACCCCAGCACTTTCTATCCCCCTTACTAGGCAGCTTTTTTTTTTTTCTTAGACTTAATATACAATGTTTTTTACTTGTTTCCTTACTTTTTTTAACATTTTTTATTGAGTTATAGTCATTTTACAATGTTGTGTCAAATTCCAGGGTAGAGCACAATTTTTCAGTTATACATGAACATACATATATTCATTGTCACATTTTTTTTTTCGCTATGAGCTACCACAAGATCTTGTATATATTTCCCTGTGCTGTACAGTATAATCTTGTTTATCTGTTCTACATTTTGAAATCCCAGTCTGTCCCTTTCCACCCCCCGCCCCCTTGGCAACCACAAGTTTGTATTCTATGTCTATGAGTCTGTTTCTGCTTTGTATTTATGTTCTTTTTCTTTTCTTCTTTTTCTTTTCTTCTTTTTTTTTTTTTTAGATTCCACATATAAGCAATCTCATATGGTATTTTTCTTTCTCTTTCTGGCTTACTTCACTTAGAATGACATTCTCCAGGGACATCCATGTTGCTGCAAATGGTGTTATGTTGTTGTTTTTATGGCTGAATAGTATTCCATTGCATAAATATACCACATCTTCTTTATCCAGTCATCTGTTGATGGACATTTAGGCTGTTTCCATGTCTTGGCTATTGTAAATAGTTCTGCTATGAACATTGGGGTGCTGGTGTCTTTCTGAAGTAGGGTTCCTTCTGGATATATGCCCAGGAGCGGGATTCCTGGGTCATATGGTAAGTCTATTCCTAGTCTTTTGAGGAATCTCCATACTGTTTTCCACAGTGGCTGCACCAAACTGCATTCCCACCAGCAGTGTAGGAGGGTTCCCTTTTCTCCACAGCCTCTCCAGCATTTGTCATTTGTGGACTTTTGAATGATGGCCATTCTGGCTGGTGTGAGGTGATACCTCATCATAGTTTTGATTAATATACAGTGTTTTTACTTGTTTCCTTATTTTTTTGTTTCCCCATTACTATATACGCTCCATAAGAGATGAAGGTGGGGGCTTGGTTTTGTTCACCACTCTATCCTCAGCACCTAGAACAGTGGATGCTGGAGGCATTCAGAGTGTCTGCTGAATGGACTGAATAAAAGCATCTGATGCAGCTCTCTTACATGGAGGCAGGTGGACCTCCCCCTTCAGTCTGGATCTCAGAATCTCTGAACCAGTGATGGAGATAAAAATCCCCATCCCTAGCACTCACTGCTTTCAAGCTATCAAAGATTTCCTGTCTTTGTTCCTACCTTTGGTGGGAACTACTCTTTTGATCTTCATTTACTCATTGTACAGATACTTCCTCAGCTGCATGAGTGTGTCAGCACTAGGCACTGGGGTTACTGTGATGAGTACAACAGAGGAGATCTTTCTCTTCTTCAACTTCATTACTGACTTCTGTGACCCTTCCCTGCTTCCTACAGGCCTAACTTAAACAGGCTCTGAGGCTCTCTTTGTGACCAGTTCCTCTAAGGTGCATCTGTCCTTGCTGGCTCTCTCTCAGCTTATAATAATCAATAAACAATAAACAGTAATAATAAATAAAGATAAAAACTTAAAGTAAACATTAAAAAATAATAAAAATAAACAATAAGAAATACAATTGAAGGAAATTTATTTCATACACTGAAAGATTTATAAGTGCCTAATGTGGAAGATGATAGTGGAGTAACTGGAGTTCCCCTTACGCTGGGAAGGAGTTACAGCCATGCACCTCCAGCCAAATGGGTTGTTGCTGCATTAGTCCATGGTGGTGTATAAGGAGGGTCCGGAAAATGGAAGGTTTATGTTACACACTTTCTTGTGCTAATTATTGCAAAAACAATTGTTTTTTGCCTCCAGGTGGCACAGGTGTACTGTGGTGGCTGTATGCAAAGCAAAGACGGTCTCCCAAAGAAGCGGTTATCCCTGAACAGCTTCAGATAGCTGAGGACAATCTGCGGGCCCTCCTCATCTATGCCATTTCAGCTACAGTGTTCACGGTGAGCACAGGCCTAGGCGTATCTTTCAGGTTTATGTTTTTATTTACAGATCACTAAGGAAGCAGAAACTCACTCCTAGCTATTACATGCCAAACCCTGATCCCTGTTAGGGAAAATCTCTGCCCAGAGTGTATGACATACTCAAAAGTCTTCAGAAGGTTTCCCTAATTGATAAATGCTATCTGATGTGACATTTTGTTCTGCACTGTCTTTTTTTCTTAAGGGGGAGGGTAATTAAGTTTATTTTTTTAATGGAGGTATTGGGGTTGAACCCAGTACCTTGTGCATGCTAAGCATGCGCTCTACCACTGAGCAGAACTGCTCGATAAGCCATGTCGTGCCATTCCATTTACTTAGTCACTAATTATTTTCCCATTTTTTTCTTTTAAACTTTTAGCAACATTATTTCAGAAATACAGGTGAACTGTGCCACCCAGCCACGATACAGTAAAATTATTAATTAACATTTGGTTAAATTATCTATATTCCTATCCTTGGTTCATCTCCTCTCTGAAAAAAGGGGGAAAAAAATCTCAGTCCACTTCTTGGAGCAATCCCAGGCTTTTCATTGAGCATTAGAAATAAAAAATAAAGTCACCATAAAACTGTTGGTGCCAAAAGATTATCATTGTACAAATATTTGCTAATCATCTTTCAAGTACACTTCTCTGCGCCAGGTGCCAGGGCAGAGTTGGGGGTGATAAAGGGCAAATTTAACAAGGACCCTGCTCTTAAGGTGCTCTAGGTCCAGGAAGGGAGATGAGGTACATGTCTCTCTGCTTTTGTAGTCACGGCATGTGGACTTCCCTGTTTTCAGAGTGACAAGCATGTATCTGTTCAAACAAATTAAGAGTCTCATCCTGACGACAAACAACACGTTTTGATTTATAATGAGTGGAAAAAGTAGAAGAATTCAAGGATGTATTAATAAACTGAGAAATCCTTCTATGTTTAGTTTTAAAGGACATTTTCAATATATAATTTAAAATGATAAATGCTGCAAGAGAGATACAGACCACGAATCATTGAGATTTGGAGAACGATGCTTTCCCATTTAGAAGTGAAGGGTTATGTTAAAATTTTCCACCATTGTTTAGTTTCTGTTTTTACTGCTGAAAACAGCAGCTAGAACCTTTCCCTCCTTTCTCCCCGTACAGGTTATCTTGTTCCTGATAATGCTGGTTATGCGCAAACGGGTTGCTCTCACCATCGCCTTGTTCCATGTGGCCGGCAAGGTCTTCATTCACTTGCCACTGCTAGTCTTCCAACCCTTTTGGACTTTCTTTGCTCTGGTCCTATTTTGGGTGTACTGGATCATGACACTTCTTTTTCTTGGCACTGCTGGTAAGAAAACATGTTGCTTCTTTCTTTTAGTGATGAATCTGATTTGCATCAAAATACTTTAAGACATCAGAGAGATGTCATTCTTAAGACATTTATGGACCAAGGTCTAATCTCCATCAGAACCAGCAGTGGTTATGGCTCTCAATAACACATTCCCTATTTGTGATTTTTAGATCATCCTAGCACAGTGAGTCTAAACCAGGTAGGGCCTGAAATCACATCCTAGTTTTGTTTTGAGATGGTGGTGGATTTGAAGTAAGCTCCTGTACTGACTCAGACATCTGGATCCATTCTAAGAGGAACTAATGAATCCAGTGGCGCTCTGGAGTTGCCTCCAACCCTAGTTATGGCCAAAGGTCAACTTGCTTCCTTGGGACTTCCTAGTTTGGAAATGACCTGAAACTAGGTAGAGCTAATGATGATACAGTTCATAGTCAAGACTCTCAGACCTGCTTGTCGCCATACTTATTATCGAAGGTTATGTCTAAATGAAATTAATTATGAGGAGGGTGTAAGGATAGTAAGCTTATATATGTAAGTTCTCTGGCCATTCAGCACACCATCACCAATGGACAATAATATTAATTTCTATACCTGGCTAATAATTTAGGTCTATAATTATTGGACAAGTAATAACCTCTGAAAAAACATTGAAGTGTTTGAAAAGTCATGCCTAAACTAAGTAACTGATAGTGTGGTAAGAACTATATTCAAATCGAACGACTTTTAAAAACTGTATATATGCCTTTGAGGAAAACAAAGTGCTCAGTTGTACAGTGTTTGGCTTCGCAACTTTTAAAGTGGTAATTATTTTTGTCCCTTAATGAAATAGCACTGTGATCATAAAGTCAGTGGTTTGGGGGTAGGGCATATTGTTGGAAATCAGATTAATCTCCTACATTTAATAGCCATATTTATTGGTTTATACTTTATGTGCTTCTTTCCTTCCTTGGTATTTTCCTAGGCAGTGCTGTTCAGAATGACCAAGGCTTTGTGGAGTTCAGAGTTTCTGGGCCTCTGCAGTACATGTGGTGGTATCATTTGGTGGGCCTGATTTGGATCAGTGAGTTTATTCTGGCGTGTCAGCAGATGACTGTGGCGGGAGCTGTGGTGACCTACTATTTTACTAGGTAAGAATTTATACATGTCGGAAAACTTAATTTGCACCAACATGGATGGACCTAGAGGGTATTATGCTAAGTGAAAGAAGTCAGACGGAGAAAGACAAATAACATAGAATTTCACTTGTATGTGGAATCCAAAATACAAAGCAGATGAACAGACATAACAAAACAGAAACAGACTCACAGATACAGAGAACAATCAGGTGGTTGCCAGAGGGGAGAGGGGGGTAAGAGGGGGATGAGTGAAATAGGTGAGGGAGATGAAGAGATGCAGACCTCCAGGTACAAAATAAGCGCATCACAGGGATGAAGAGCATAGCATGGGGAATACGGTCAGCAATATTATAATAACTTGTATGGTGACAGAGGGTACCTAGACTTACTGTGGTGATCCTTTTGTGCTGTGTAGAATTATTGAATCACTGTGTTATGTATCTAGAACTAACACAGTGTTGTAGGTCAGTTATACTTTAAAAAAAAAAAAAAGAAAAGAAAACTTAAGATCATCTAAATGATTGTGCCTGAAGGAAATGGAACGGAGGCTGGTAAGACTTCCATTTCTTTGAAAAGTAATTGGAAGTGAATATGACAAAACGTTTAATTGATAATTCTGCAAAGTAGGAAAATGGGAGGTTGTTATTTCATTTTTTATACTCTTCTGTAACTTTCTCAAAAAATTAGAACGACAGGTCATAATATAAATTAAATTAGCAGAAGAATAAATCTCATTGTGGTATCTTACATACTTTTGCTTTATATAAAAGTCCATCAAAGGACACCAAGTCTTTTTTAATTTCTATGGATCAGAACAAGTATTGTGACTTCCTTTCCTAACTTCAGAGCTGAATATACAGTGTAGACTTCATAGTTTTCTGTTAGAATGAGGTGCCAGATCTAGATAGACTGTCTTTTTAAGTTCCATCATCTGACTGTACAATTAACCCCACAATTATTTACTAATAAGATTGGTCAAAGCACAGTTTTATTTAACTTAAAGTATTAGAGCATAAGAACCCTGTGAAACTACCATAGAGAAATGAAACATTAATTTTATATGGTACATCTGTGGCATTTGTATTACTTTGTCATTTTGTCATAGAGCTAGAAAAAGAAAAAATGAACTAATTTTTCACTGAATTGGATTCTAAACCATCTCTGGGTTTCCAGCCTGGTCTAGCCTTTAATTGTCTTTTTTTGGTCACTTTTAAAATAGGGATAAAAGGAATTTGCCATTTACACCTATTCTGGCATCAGTGAATCGCCTTATTCGTTATCACCTTGGTACCGTGGCAAAAGGATCTTTCATTATCACATTAGTCAAAATTCCACGAATGATCCTTATGTATATTCACAGTCAGCTCAAAGGAAAGGTAAGGAAAAAAATGTTTCTGGACTTTCTGTGGGCACGTTCCAGACTTCATTTCTGCATGGAGCAAAGCTCCAGTGATGTTAAGCCCAAGTGTGAATGTTTTTTTCAAAGATCCTGCCAAGTAGCACCCATTTCTTCCCCCTTGTCTCCCACTCTTGCACCCTGTACCCTCTGGCAAAATCCGTCTAACCACTGGTTTCCCAAAATGTCCTGTGCTTCTCTTGCTCTTTGTGGACTCGCACAACTTCCTCCTTGGAACCTCCTCCCTACCCTTGACTGTGGAAATAACATGCATTTCAGCATAGCTTAGCTCAAATGCCACTGCCTCCTGGAAACCTTCCCTGACTCCTCTCACCTCCCTAGTGAAGTCTTCTCTCTCTCTGTCTCTCTCTTCTCCACTCCCATAGCGCTAGTATCTGTATTGTATTCTGATTCTAACCTTTGTTATGTTTAGCACTTTTTTCTTTCTCCTACCAGATTATAAGCTCCTTGTTGGTTTTATACACTTTACTCTGTCTTATATGCAATAGGTTACTAACTCAATGTTGAATTCAACTGATTAAATATAATTCAGCCATTACATTTTGAGGTAACAAAGGGTGAGTGTGGAGGCTTTGAAGCATGAATTGTGATTTTTTTTTAATTTTTATTTTTCTAACATTAGCAATATTCTGTATGATGGTTTGATTCTTTGGCCTTTAATTATTTCAATTTTTCATCCTTTCCAGGAAAATGCTTGTGCTCGATGTGTGCTGAAATCTTGCATTTGTTGCCTTTGGTGTCTTGAAAAGTGCCTAAATTACTTAAATCAGGTAAAATATTTTAAAAATACATCTAACATTCACTTTCAAAGACAGGTTCATTGTTTCTTCTTCCAAGATTGAACTTAGTTAAAAAATGTTTTGTTTTTCTCATGGTGGTGTACATTGTGCCTTGATCAGGTATAGCTACTTCAATCATACTCTTATTTTTAAAAGTAATATATGTTCTCACCAAGGCTTATTATTAATTAATTATAACACATTGATAAAATATCATGAGGGTTCATCTTTCAGGAAAGGCATTTATTTCTTATTCCTTAATTCATGTCCTTTCATCTTTGATTTTCCCTAAGAATCTGTCTACTGTAGCCATTGTTCTTTTAATGTTGTTTGAAAGCTTTAGTGGAAAGTTGTTGTGACACTCCTTTTTTGCAACTGTCTGCTATTGTTCAAAGCTAGTGTGCTCTGTATGCTGATTTTTTTGGTTGGCGGGGAGGCCAGCTGCTGAAGACTATGGCACTGGCCTGGGAAATATTATCATAGAAAGTATTGTTTCTAAGATCAAATGGAGGAATTGGTACTTGTGGGATAACAGTTCTTAGGAGAGTGGGTTGGTGCTCTGTCTTTCTGTTTCTGAGTGTATAGGAATCTCTCTGAAGCAATCTTTTTTATCTTGGGTTTTTTGGGGTTTTTTGTTTTGTTTTGTTTTGTTTTTTCTTTTTAAGCCACTTTTCTCCATTCCCTGAAAATCAATTCTAATTTACTGATGCCCTCATCTAATAGACCAAAGATAAAAACTGACTTTCTCACCGTTTACCTTTAAGTGATGGAAGAATAGCATTGCACTTTCTGTTCACTCACGGGCTGTCAGCGGGTGAGAGTCCTGTGGCCACGGTGTTGAGCATGCCTGGGGCTTGCTTTCCTGGAGTTCTATGGTTAATATAAAAAAGTAGGCATGACATTTTATTAGCAAGATGCATTCTAGTAGATCATAATACTCTAAGAATGTAAATTATTTGGAAGGTCATTATTAAAATAATCAGTAACAGCCACAACAATCTGAAAAATTACATTTGTTCAAATTGGTTTTGGGACCAAGTCATCTTTATCAAAAAGTTGATGGATGCACTGAGGATAATCATCATGACATTTTGCACCTGTCGCTAAATAGCTTATTTTCAGAGACAGATGCTAACCCCAGCTCTCTGTTTTCAGTTCCTACTACCTTCCCATGTTGGTCTTTTTTGTATAGGTTTTGTCCATTTTGGATCTTCTTTAGGGAGGCATGATGTTTGAAGATTCAAGGAAAGCATTAAGATGGTAGTAAATCTAATATGTGAGCAAAAGTTTAAGGAGAGTGATTCTGAACTAATACGTGACAGTTCTCTTGGGGAATTTGAAGTGTTGTGTTATGGAGACTGATGACCACTGGTACTTCATGTCTCCTGTTTTCATAGGAATTTTATTTGAAATGAGGTCAACATATTGAAGACATTAGAAAACTTCCTGTCATGACAAGTTAAGCATCAGAACCAGTTGCCAGTGGAATCTTTTTAACCCTTGTTCTGTGAAATGTTTCAGAGCTGGGTGGGCACCCATCTGTTTGAAGTTATTTAAGATGGTGCGGATCATGGCGGTACTGAATACCAGAGACTTTTCCAAAATTCAAATTCAAAACAGTTTGGTATAGGAGTATGATCTGCTTGTGCAAGAAGGGACCCTCTTCTTGTGGTATCCCACACAGTCGGCTCTTGTAAGCTTAATGCTCACCTAGAGATGAAGCCATAGCTGGCACCAAGATGCTAGAGTCGGCCCACGCCTTTGGTTCTGTCTCCTTTATTTATCATTGCTTTCTGAAAATGAAGTCTGTTTTCCCATACACATAGGAGTGAGTCCACACATTTATAGCCTTGTTGGAGAAGGTACAGTGGATAATGGGGGGGGGGGGCTGTACAGTATAGAGAGCCCAGATGTTGAAGATGCATTTCAGTTACCAGCAGTGTAACTGTTTGGCAAGCTCAGTGAAACCTCTTGAGTCTCGATTTCCTTCTTCAGTAAAGGGAGAAAAATATACCTGTCCTCAGAGGCTGTAGGTAAGGATGAAGTATAGTACAGGTAAATCAATGCTTGGGGCATGTAGCCCTCGTTAGGCACCTCGTCAGTGCTGCTGTCACTCTCCCCCTGCCCCATTTAATGTTTTTTATAAAGAACTCCCATGTTTTACTCTAAGATAAGTGAGCTATGGTAAAGATAATTCAAAAGGTAGTTCTAAGAATGATTCCATTTTCTCTAAAAATAAATGTAATACAAAATACTGAAGAGTTTGGAAAACCAAGACAAGAGCAAAACATCACCTGTGATCTCACCGTGCTAACATAGCACTTACTTTCATTAAAACACTTACTAGCTTTGAGGAGAAGTTTGCAGTATTTCACTTCGGTGTGGACATGTCTGAGAAGCCCTCATCTGTAAAATGGGGCCAATAATATCGTTTACAGTGCCTGTTACCATGAGGGTGAAGAGTCCGCCGTGCTCCTAGTATGTGCTTGGACACAGCGAGTCCTCAGTGAGTGGCAAATTTTATCCTATAGTACTGGCCACAGTAAGTTTCTTTTACATTTTTATGATGTGCAGCAGTTTTTATTTGGTCTGTTAGGTCTGTTCAACTTTTCATTCATGGTTTCTTACTTGGCTTTCATTCTTAAAACGTTTTTCCCCACCTCAAGATCAAATATATTCTAGCATTTTTCCTTAGATTCCTTTAGAGGTTCGTCCTTCCTTTCTTCCTTTCTTCCTCTCTTTCTCTCTTTCTTTCTTTCTTTTCTTTCTTTTCTTTCTCTCTCTCTCTCTTTTTTTTAAAATGAACTCTTTAGTTTATCTGGGATTTAATCAGTGGTCCCAGGACCAGTTAGTGTTTAATCTATCCTTTCTTCTGCTGTGAAATTTCGGCTTAATCATACATTTAATATATCATACTTACGTCTGTCTTTGGATTTTCTTTTCTGTACCATTGATCTGCCTATTCTTCTGCCAGTACGGGAATATTTAATTAGTATAGCTCCATTATATATCTCAAGTATCTTATGATGTGAATCTCATTCTTATTTTTCAAAGATTCCTTATCACCTGTTTACTCTTTAAGATCATCTTTAGAATATTCAGTAGACAACAGTGAAATAATACTACTAATTATAGTACAGGCTAGCATTTATTGAGCACTTACTGTGTGCCAGGCAGTGTGGCTCACATTGCTCACATTTCACATGCAGACTCTCCCATTTGGAGTTCTGTTTTGTGTAGTACTCTTTGAAAATGGTTAACAATGAGTTTGTTAATGGCCCTTTGCATCCTTTGCCTCCTATCCTTTCTTTTGCTTCCACTCCTGAGATCAGCATACAATCTGAAGTCAAAAGCCTTGAGCAGGACAGGACAACGCAAACCCCTGCAGGGCCAGTTGAGGTCTCCATTACATCACTCATGTAAATGAGTGCAGGTGCAGCAGCCAGGGCCCACAGCAATAGAGAGCGGTAGAGACTGTGGAAAACTGGAGGGCTCATATTCCATCCAAGAGGACAGTTACTACTTAGCTTTAGTGTACTGTCAGTTTCTAACTCTTCCAGTTTTCTGAGAGA
Source organism: Camelus bactrianus (assembly GCF_048773025.1). Taxonomy (NCBI): domain Eukaryota; kingdom Metazoa; phylum Chordata; class Mammalia; order Artiodactyla; family Camelidae; genus Camelus; species Camelus bactrianus. Next base: position 53,526,212 of record NC_133542.1, read on the forward strand.
ACCCAGAATTCTGAATACCTGCATTTTATATCCTGCTATTAAAATGTTGACAACTAATAAGAAAGGAATAACTCTGAGTAAGACCAAGCAAACATTGTATGATCTTTGGGCCACACAGTGTGATTTATCGATGAGCCACCAATTTGCTGCCACCGCTTTAGAGAATGTAGAGAATACTAGTAGTGAAGAGTGTTGACACGGGGTGTCAGGGGGAGACTGGAGCATTGTGCAGCACGGTATGAAGTTCCATAGTCCCAAACCATGCATTAGTGCCAAACAGCATGGAAAATACAGCTGGCTTCAAAGAAGAGCTTTTGATTTTTGAAATAAGCCATTCAATATTTATGGCATGGGTGCTAGAGTTTTGCAAATAAACAGAGTGAACTGTGAACTGTTCTTTATTTCTGCAGTTGCATATCTTAATGGCACAGGAAAGTGGTTGTAAATCAGATCTAACAGGTAGAATTCACTTTAGGTAGAGAGATTGTTACAACTAGAATCTGTTTCTTTTGGGCATTGGATTACTCAGGCCTTGGTTTACCTTGACACTGTTTGAAGATGTACATTTAACCCTGGAGGGTATCTGCTCTCTGGATGATAAGCTCTTAAGATTATAAAGCTTTTCTCTACATAGTATGAGTGGGAGTTATTTTTTGAGCACCTACTTAAATCCTTGATGCTACACTAAGCATGTTATATAGATTATTACTTTCTCTCTATAGCTCTGTAAGGAAGGCACATTTCCTCTGTTTTATATATGAGAAAATTGAACCTGGTAGCTTGTGGCAGATCACATGACCTAGGGGTAGAAAAAGTTTTCAGATTGAAGGTTGCCTAGATCTTGTCATGGTAACACATTGCTTCCTACAGTTGACCCTTGAACAGCACAGTTTTAAATTGTGTGGGTCTACTTATACACGAATTTTTTCCAATAAATACTACAGTACTGCACAATCCACTGTTGATTGTATCCGTGGGTGCAGGAACCATAGATAAAGACTGTAAAGTTATATGCGGATTTTTGACTGTGTGGAGAGCTGGCATCCTAACTATCCCTCGTTGTTCAAGGGTCAACCTGAATACATGCTTTGTGCAACTTAAAGAAAACTTATAATAGTTTATTATAGAGAATATACAAACATCTCAAACTTTCCTGTTTCATGCTGTAAACTAAGACAAGTGATGACTTTAAATACAATATTTAAATTAGGATTTGCAACGTATTTTTAATTTTTATGCCCCTTAAAAAGTATAAGAATTTAGAACCAAACTCAATGAAATATTTGGTACAGATTGAACTCTGTGCCCCCTCCATCCCTCACTCAAAATAAGAAAGGGATTATTTTAGTCACTGTTTCCCTTGTTTAATGTGTAATGATCCACACACAGAGTTGCAAATACCTGTTCCCCCTTTCCTACCATTGCTGTCTAGCTTGCCCCTCTTAAGTGAGTTACTATGTAAAGATTTTCAACTTTAAGAGAAATTCTAGGTCCTTAAGTAAAGAAAAGAATAAAGGTGTGAAAATGTGGAAGCTGTGCTCTGGAACAGGTGGCCGCACAGGCCTAGGTTACCTGCATGGCGACCCTCTGCCCTAACAGATTTTCTTCCACTTGACCAGTATTTTTTCATCATAACCTGTCACACAAAAATGCACACACCAGGGACAACTTGGCTAACAGGCATCCTTTTAAACAGATTCCTGGATGGTGATCATCCTTTATCTTGCTTCTGAGAATCAAATAGTCTTTAAGCCTACAGCCTGCCTGAGCAGGTGTTGGGCATGGGTGAAATGTCAATCATCCATTCCTCTTTCTGGGCAGTTCAGCTCAAGATCAGAAAGGCTGTCAGGGAAGAAGGTAGGTGGGCTCTAAGAATCTCAACTAAGAAGTCTGCAGAAAGCTCAGGGAACATTTATTAGGGAAAGCCACAAAGGGCTCAGAATTTCTTGAGAACCTTGGTGTGAATCCTTTGGACTAAGAGGTATAGCAGCAGAGGGAAATTTCAATGGCCTGCTATGATCTGTAGCACATTGTTCTTCCTGAAGAGGTTGTCTTGACCTTTGTGCATCACATGCAGCTCATCTTCCTGCCTTGGGAGCGGGAGAAAGTTTATGAAATACCCACTTTTTTCAGTTAGGTTGACTATAAAGGAGCTGCGTAGATCTGTAGGAATACTGCCAAGAAGGCTGAATTTCTATGAGCATATCCAACCCTGGAACTATAAGGCATGAAGAAAAGAAATCATTGCTGCCTCCTTTCATGTCTACAAATAAATAGGCTTTTGCTCTAAAAGTAGATGAAATGAGTGGGGCTTGCAGGGTGGGGAGAGAAGAAAGAAGCAGCAGAGGAAGAAGAATAATTTTCACATAAACTGAAGCTTCTGAAAATTAACAAGAGCAACAAAAAACTTAGTTTGGAAGCATTGGGCCTGCTTCTGGACTCAGCTGGTCTGCTGATAAGAGAGGACAGAGATTGGAGATGTGTGGATTCTCTCTTGCTTCTGTCTCTTTTTTCAAGGAAAGTTATGTTCAAACTGGAAAGGGCAGAGCAACATAGTTTAATTGTTAGTCCTCATTGAGGGGGTGGGATTTAAGACAATACCTCATTGATTTAAGTGGGTTATCCAATATCCTGGATTCTAGACATTATAATGCTTTTTTTTATATCAGAGTTAATATATGTGTGTTTGTGTGTATGTGTTTATAGTTTGTATACAGAGTATGTATATAGTTAATATGGTAAAGTATTTTCCCCTGAAAAACCTATTATCAAATAACTGGTTCATTAGTTTCTGGAGCATGTCCTAGAATACAGGAAGTAGGTATTTCTTTTCAGGGAAGTTATAGCTCAGATTACCAAAGACATTTGTCAGTTGTTGAACTGAAGAATTAGAGTGAAAAATACTAAAAGACTGGAAGTTGTGGAGAAGGTTACTAAAAGACTGGAAATGAGCAACTGTGGTTTGTGTTTCAAAAGGGATGAGGGAGTAGGTTCCATAGACTGTAAACAAGTTTGTCACTGATCCTTGGCATTACTCTAGAGCAGTGATCAGCAAAGTTTTTCTGTAGAGGACCAGACAGTGAATAGTTCTCTGTCACAATTGCTCAGCTCTGCCATCATAACAAGAAAAGAGCCATAAACAAGTGAACATGGCTATGCAGATTTGACCTACAGATGAAAACCTCTGCTCTAGAATAAATTGGGGTTTTGTTTTTTGTTTTTTGTTTTCTTTGGTGAATATGTAAGGAAACTGGTGAGAACTAGGAACTCATCTGGATTCTTTGAGAATAGATCAGGCTTGGAAAATTCTGTCATTTTTCAGCCGAGTTACTGTGACACAAGATCAAAAGTATAGTTTATTTTGATGTCATGAGACATGTGCAGAATGTTTCAAAAGAAGCTTTGTAGAAGACGAAGAAATGTGAACCACTGCAGTTAGGTAGTTAACTCTTTGGTGCCTGCTCTCTTTTAACTGATAAATGAGCAAGCAGCCAATGAATGCTACCAGAAGAACTTAATAGTGTCATTTCTTTAAATTATTGTATATGTTTCTTTAAAATATTGTATATGTTTTGAGATAAGAAGGCCTGCAAACATAATATAGTAATATATTGTGATAATAAGTTACCCCAATCTGTATGATGGAATTTTATATATTAAAATCATACTGTGTTTCTCAAAGAGCACCATAATTTCCTGCTGCTCTATTACTGAAAGAAGTTTATGGGCCACAAGTAGTGGCCCACTCAGCGCAGTACTCTTTCCTTGGCCCTGAAATGTTCTGTGTTGTTAATCAATGAAATTATATCATATCATGGCAGATTAAATTTTTGATGACTCAGACCTCATCTTCATACCAGGTTCCTAATAACTAACAAGCATACAATTGGAACATTCATAAATTAAAGACCTGCTCTCCTGAGCTCAGTGTTTAAAACTTTACAGATAATAATGCAAAGCAAGCCCTTCGTGTCCTGCATGTTTTCCAGCAGCTTCAACATTTTGGCCTCACCAACAATTTAAGTCAGCGCTAAGCCAAAAATTTCTCAGGACCACAAGTTTTAGTTACAGAGTCTGTATATACTTTCCATTCCTAGGACTCAGACATATTTGATGTTATAGTACTTATTCACATTTCCCAGAAAATACCAGTGCTATTCTAGGCTGTAATGTGAAAAAGAAGAGAAAAAAATCAGGGTGACTAGTGGGTCAGAGAAAACACAGGGCAGCAGAAACAGGTATAATTGAATAAAAGTGTGTCAGCTGGGGACTCAGTATTACAAGGGACAGAAAGCCAGCTCAATCTGGCCTAGAAAAGATAAAAAAGGGTGAGAAGACAGTCGGGGAGGGAGGACAGAGGAGAGATTCTTAGCAATTTATTAGCTTCTATAACTGAAAAGTCCAGAATCTGGCTAGTTCCTAACCATGCAGACATTGTCACCAGGTGTTGAGTATCTGGTTTCTCTCTGCTCTGACTTCCGTGATGTTAGCCTCACTCTCAGTTTCACGCTGTGACCTCCAGCAGCTCCAGCTACTTCCCGTTAGCATTGGCAAAACAGCCATGGCAATGCATACCCTCACACCTCGCTGTCTGGGAAAATAAGAGAGCTACTCTGCCGGGAGCACCTAGGGAAGAGAAGAGCAACTCCTTTATTCCCGGAAGCCCCAGGGAACCGCTTTTACTTTCATTGGCCCTGATTAGTTTATGTGCCAGTCCCTGAACCCTGATTGGCTTACATTGATCAAGGCCCACCCCCAGGGCTGGAGGTTGTGTCAGCCTCACTGAGACCCTGAGAGAATGGGAAAAGGACTGTTTTCTTAAAGGGGGCTTGGGGTCCTATCCCAGGAGGGAGGGGTATAAAATCAGCAACAAACAGCTGTCTACTACAAGAACCATGAGAGGGGAAAGCATAGAAGGAAGTACCGAGGAGGAGGTAGTAGGTGTTCCAGAAGAAACAGCACAGCGATCTGATGCCTTTGTATGTGTGTAGCTTCTAAAGCATCACTGAAATGGTAATAATGCATCACTGATACTCATGGTGATGAACCTGAGATATCTAGGAAAGGTTAAGTCATGTTTGACTTACTAAGACAAGGAAGAAGTTAATGGGTGTTGGAAAGGTTTATGTGTGTTTTAATAAATATCAATGTGCTTAAAGGACCAGAACTAGAACAACTGAAAAACTCTCTTTACCCATCGTTTTTTTTTTTTTTTTAATATGTAAGTGTCTTATGTTTCCTTATGCTTAATCTAAATCTGTACCTCACCAAAGCCATGGGTTTAACTGTGAAATATTTTTATAAGCTATGCTATAACTATGTTTGGTTTAAATCTTAGAGATTATGTTTATTGAAGAAAAATTGTTTTTGCTTTTGTCCAGAATGCATACACAGCCACAGCTATCAACAGCACCAACTTCTGCACCTCAGCAAAGGATGCCTTTGTCATTCTCGTGGAGAATGCTTTGCGAGTGGCTGCCATCAACACAGTGGGGGATTTCATGTTGTTCCTAGGCAAGGTAAGACTGAGTATATTATCTGAGACATACAGCAAATTTTTGCATATGCATATAGTTGCTCTTTAATTTCAAAAATATATGTAACCTACCAAAAAACTAAAAGTAATGTAATATAAAGCAAACACTTAACGAAGCCCTTAATATGTGTTAGGCACTGTTCTGAGTACTTTACATATATTGTGCTCATTTAACCCTCGTAACAAATTTGTAAAGGAAATTCTATTTTTCTGCTCATGTTACAGATGGGAAAACTAAGGCACAGAGTGGTTAAGTAATTTGCCTGTGTTTCTCCTTACATATTTTGAATTAAGAAACAGTCTGTGTGGTGGTTAGGGGTACTGCATCTGGAGCCTGAGTGCCCGAATTTAAATCCTGGCCTGACTAGCTGTGTTCCCTGAGACAGGGTACTTAACCACTTTGTGCCCCAGTTTGCCCATCTATAAAATTGGGATAATACCAGTGCTACACCCCTAGAGCTTGTAAGGGTTAGACTGAGTAATACACGTAGAAAACATAAGGTTATGCTTGTTCTTGATGAAGAACACATTGCAAGTTCTTGATGAACATTAGCTGTCATCATTACCGTGTATAAACCCCTTTAAAATAGAGCTGTTAGGGGATGAGACATACCCATCCTCAAAAGTATCTAGGAGAGGTAATTCTATACTATTAAAATCTGCAAAATATTAGATGACATTAGAATTGGGGTTCATTGTATCTACATTTTAAACCATAAAATACTCAGGAAATTTGAAAACTTGAGTTAAGAAAAAGACACCACCACTATAACCTAATAACTTATTTTTATACTCCCTCCCAGTGTTTTTTCATAGGCTTATATTCTATGGTATAACAATCCTAGTATACATATCTGTTTGCTCTGCGTTTTTCGCTTCCCATTGTATCATACACATTTTTCACATTGTTTTGATAATCTTCATGGTTACTCATTATCGTGGTGGCCAGTATTCCCTCATATGCTATTCTTATTCTCTCTCCACTGAACACTAAGGATACTTCAGCCACTGTGGTTTTAAAATGTTTTTGAAAAGGAAAAAAATATTTGATGTAAGGAGAGGCAGTGATTAGCACAGTGTAGTTTTAAGTTCTCAGGCGTCTGTCATCTAAAAAGAATTATAAAACCATACAGATAGTTATTTTGAAAATTTGTAGTTAAACGTACATTACGACTGCTGGATTTGTTTTTGTCTTGTTTTTACAATGAGGACGTTGTTTATGGTAAGAGTGGAACAAATGAATTCATGTTAAGGACTGAGTGGGGTGTCTGGCCGTGTTACTGTTACTGTTATTTATGCGCTTTATGACTAACTCAGGAAGCCTTCAGATTTGTTAATTTTTTACATATTTATAATTTATCCCTACTGCTAGGAAAGATATGAAGCAACTTAAAAACATACATAGACAGAGCAATTAAAATAAAAGAGAACTAAGAAGCCATATAAAGAATAAGGGAGAGAATTATAGCAAGATTGCGATGATGATTTTAGTAAGTCTGATTGAGACCCTTGCTGGGTGCCAGGTCCCGAGGGGAGTGCTTTGTGTGAAGTGTTATATTTGGTCTTCCCCTGGAAGGTGAGCTACTACTATTAGCTTCATTTCACAGCAGAGGAAACCAAAGTTTAGAGAGCTAAGTAGGTTGCCCAAATTTAGAAAACTAAAATGTGGCAGAGCTAGAGTTCAGACTCAGATCTGTGTAACTTCTAAGTGCTATAATTGCCTCGACTGATGTTAATTCTGTCTCTGGACCTTTTTTTTTTCCCCTAAAGCCTATGATTCAGTAATTCTGGTGATGGTAAACGACTCCTAGAGATAATTCTAAATATAGAAAAATACAGCATTATTTATAATAGTGACTAAATGTAAACCATCTACTGCCTGACAATAGAGAAATGGTTGGAAATAATAGTCAGTTTAATACCTATTAAACTATGTTTTCTATTAAGAATTTATAATATGATAACATGTAGAAGTGGAAAGGCTGAGTAAAACTATTAGACTGTCACAGAACTGTTTTAAAATGTGCGTGAAAAAGAAAAAATTAATATCTCAAGCTTTTAATAGTGATTGTTTGGGGATAGTGAAAATATTAGTGGAAGAAAATGGAGATGATAAAATGCAGTGTTTTAAAATTGGCTTTGAGTTTTTTTAGCAATCTAGTGACCTGTCTCAAAATTTTTTCTTTAGGTTTATCATAACTTTTTAGTCACTCAACAAATGTTTCTAGAGTGCCTACTAGGAATGGGCTAGGGGCTGTTCTGGGTGCTGGTTATATATTAGTCTAAAAAGAGAATTTAATATCTGGTAGAAAGGGCAGTTTTATAGCCTTCTTTTCACTTCGTGTTATGAGCATTTCTCATTTTATTAAAAATGTTTTAAACATGGTCATACAGTTGTATCATTTATTTAACAAAGCCCCTGGTTTTATTTTTACAGTTGAACATTTCTCAGCTTTTTACTAATATAAAGTGTACTACAGTGAAAGTTTTGTATACAAATTCTTGCCCAAATTCATTCTTATTTCCTGAGGCCAGAATCCTAGATGTGGAATTAATGAGTTTGAGTACCTAATAGGATTTTTGATATGTATTTTCAAGTTGCTTTCCAGAAAAATATAACTTTGAATAATATAATATTTACAATATAAAAATGACTTTTAAAACCATGAAAGATAAACATTTTTTTTTAGTTGAGAAATCCAAAGAGGAGAAAAATGAAAGGGGGGGGGGCGGAAACTTCTGGGTTTCCAACATACTAAGACAAATTCTTTAGTTTTCCTTTTTCAAAAATATAGTTCTGATCACAAATACAATAAATCTTTTGAAGAGTTTCTTTCATTACAATTAAGTGGCTGCTACTATGCAGAAATAGTTTTTGATCAGGTAGTTCAACTAGATAGGGCATAAAAGACAGTGTCAGGAACAAACTATTAATACATGCAACAGCTTGGATGAATCTTGAGGGAATTATGCTGAGGGAAAAATGTGAATCCCAGAAGTACTGTATAATTCTGTGTATGTAACATTCTTGAAATGACAACATTATAGAAATAGAGACCAGGTATGTAGTTACCCGCTTAGTGGTGGGAGGTGATGGGAAGTAGGGATAGCTTTAAAAGGATGAAGTGAAAGATGCTTGTGGTAATGAAAGTGTTTTGCATCATATCAATGCCAGCATCCAAGCTGTGATACTGGGCTATAGTTTTGCAAGATGTTACCAACTGAAGGGAATTGGGTAAAAGATACATGGAATCATTCTGCATTACATCTTACAACTGCACATGATTTCATAATTATCTCAGAGTTTAAAATTTAATTTTCAAAACCTTGATTTAAAAAAAAAAAGATAGTGTCATGGATTCCATTTCTGTGAAGCCCCAATGATTTTATGGAATGATAAATTAGGTTTGGAAGAGACCTTAGTTCCTCTAGTTTGGTGGCTTGTGGCCTGTAGGGTCCTCAAAGGTTAAGAATAAAGATTTAGAAGCTATTTAAACATTTTCAAGTCTAGTAGATATTGCATATTTATACCAGTAAAACTATACCAAAAAAAAAACCCAAATCCTAAGTTTCTTTGCTTCTGTGTGAAATTAGTTTACCTGTATTTGATAACACTATGACACTAATTATATGTCCTAGTTGACAGTTTATCTGACTTTGATTAATAAAAAATGAAAATATGAATTATTACTTATAGGTGCTGTTTTATTGGTAAACAAATTCTTTTAAAACATGGGTTCCATCAAGAAAAAGAGCATCATAAATACAAGATTTATGATGACTGAAAAAAGGAAGAAACTCAGATTGCCAGTCCCTGTGTTAAATGCTTTCAGAATACTTATTTTAACAATTATGATATCTATGTACTATTGTGTCTCTTTTAAAGATGGAATAACAGGCTCAGTTAAATGAACTTGCTTAGAGTCACAATCCAAGAAGTACTAACTCTGATTCAGTTCTACATCTTTCCTTTTTTTTCCCTTTTTTTTTTGAAGTATGGTCAGTTAGAATGTGTCAATTTCTAGTGTACAACACAGTGTCCCAGTCATCCATATACATTCATATATTTGTTTTCATATTCTTTTTCATTAAAGGTTATTATAAGATATTGAATATAGTTCTCTGTGCTATACAGAAGAAATTTGGATTTTTTTAAATCTGTTTTTACATATAGTGGCTAACATTTGCAAATCTCAAACTCCCAATTTTATCCCTTCCCACCCCCTTTTCCCTGGTATCCATAAGATTGTTTACTATGTTTGTGAGTCTGTTTCTGTTTTACAGATGAGTTCATTAGTGTCCTCTTTTTCTTCCTTTTTTTAGATTCCACATATGAATGATATATGGTATTTTTCTTTCTCCTTCCAGCTTACTTCACTTAGAATGACAATCTCTAGGTTCATCCATGTTGCTGCAAATGGCTTTATTTTATTCTTTTTTATGGCTGAGTAGTATTCCATTGTATAAATATACCACAACCTCTTTATCCAATCATCTGTTGATGGACATTTAGGTTGTTTCCATGTCTTGGCTATTATTGTAAACAGTGCTGCTATGAACATTGGGATACGTGTATCTTTTAGAATTAGAGAGTTCATTAAGAAGTCCACAAATGATAAATGCTGGAGAGGGTATGGAGAAAAGGGAACCCTCCTACACTGCTGGTGGGAATGTAGTTTGGTGCAGCCACTGGAAAACAGTATGGAGATATTTCAAAAAACTGAAAATAGACTTAGCATATGATCCAGCAATCCCACTCCTGGGCATATATCTGGAGGGAACTCTAATTTGAAAAGATACATACACCCCAATGTTCTACATCTTTCTGACTTCAAAACTGACATCCTTTTCTTCCTACTTCTCCCATCCTACCCTGTGTATGAATCTCTTCTACTGTTAAAATTTTTTATCCTTTATAATAAGTGTCTAAACTTTAAAAATCATACATCCACTTACCAAAAAAAAAAAAATTTGAGCACACTTCCCAAATATATTTACATTTATCTATTAATGATATATGTATAGATTTTACTAATATGTGCCTTATAAAGTGTAAAATAAATTTTTCAATGTATGAGAAATATAAATGGAAGTCCCAAGTGATTGTCTTAAACACTCCCTCAGTTCTATGTTCTCCACCATGGAGATTAGTGATATAAGGCAGTACTTCTTAAAGGCTGTAGACTTTCTCAGAATCACCTGGGGTACTTTTAAAATGAAATTGCTAAGCTTCATCTGAAACCCAGCCAATCAGACTCTATGCAGGCGAGACCCAGAAATGTGCATTATTCACAAACTCCCCAGGTGATTTCTAGCCCCTCTAATAGTTTGAGAACCATTAACATATCCTTTGCTTGAATGAAAGCATGATACCCTTTCATTATATTTGGGAGTAATTACTACATTTCTTTAACTTTTTAAGCTAAATGTCACTAATTTTTGAAGTTGTTTCTCACGTGACAGTTTTCTACCTTGACAGCTTTTGTCTTGGGGTCTACTTTGTCTGAGCCACATCTTCTACCTATAATTGACTTGAATATTTCAAAGGTGGTTTAACTTCTAGTGGCATCGTGAGAGCATAAAGCAGCTCAGTTCTCCCACAGGGTGGATGTAAGAAAATTGAAGAAGAGTATAAGAAATAACTCATTCTAAAATTGAAACCAAAAGAGTGAAAGAAAATAGACCTAATTAGCTATCTGTGGAAATCACCCTGGAAATAAGTCACTGTATGAGAAGATTCATAAGTGTATTGCCACAAAAACGATAGAGGAGGTGAGAAAACCCAGATTTGCTCCCTATAATCATCTGAGAGAGGGACCAATTATAGCTCAACCAGTATATCCTCTGATGCATTATAATTCCTAGTTAAGATGATGGTGAATGAGAGATGTTCTGGTGTTGATAAATAGTAGGGGAAAGGCAATTCTCAGTTGCTTGTCCTTAGCACTGGGCAAGTAAAGGCTGCTCTGGTTCCAGAGAACTCTTTCTTTTTCTTTGTTAGGCCAAGTAAGGTGCTAGGCAGGAATGTGTCTAGGATTCAGTATAACCTATTGCTGTGGTCTGTCAGTATCCAAGTATTTGCTGAATTTTTACCTAGAAAGAGCACTGGAGTTGGCATCATAAGATTTTTTTGAGTGGTAGCTGCTCTTTATTCTATGCTGTGTCCGTGGACAGGTCAGCTAGCCTCTCTACGCACATTTTCCAATCTATAAAATGAGGGTGATAATGTTTGCCATAAACCATGCACAGGGTTATTGAAAAGCTGAAATAAAAAGTATTAAAAGAACCGTGGTGATGAAGCATCAGGGTAGATGGCTCTTGACAGTGAGCAAATGGCTCTTTATTTTATTCTTACAGCATGAATGTGTTCGGCAACCTCTTTCTTCACGAACAGTCCAAATCAACACTTCCTGGCAAATCATATTAAATTTACCACATATTCTATATGAAACAAAGAAAAAGCTCTTAGAAATATTTGTTGCAACATTATTTATATCAAAAAACAATGTAAGTCTCCAAATGTAAGAGGAAGGTTAAATAAATTTAAAATCACCCATAAAATGAAATTATGTAACTGAATACATATTCATGAAACATCTATGATATGTAAATATTAATTAATGATTAGTTTATATAAATGACTTAAATTTAAATGATTAGTTTATATAATACTATTTCATATATGTAAAAATGCTTAGAAGAAAATATATAGCAATACCCTGAAATGTCAGTAATTTTCTTTGGATTGCTAAAAGTGTGTGTAATTTGTTTTCCTAAAATGTATATACATTTATCTTAAAAGTTGCCACAGATGCTAAGTAAGTGACATCTTAGGGAACAAGCATAACATTTGGAAAACTGGATTACTTTTAATGTCAACAAGGATGATACTTTATTTCTGTTATATGATGTACATGTATAACTGAGTGTATATAGGTACTTGTGGATTATACTTTCCAATTTGAGGTGAAATGGACTCACACAACCATCATTTATAAATAGGGTTTTAAGTCTGCAAATGAAGAAGAACTAGTGGTTTCCTGCAGTAGGTTATGAACTGTGGTCTTTGTTCTCTTTGCTTCAGGTGCTGATAGTCTGCAGCACAGGTTTGGCTGGGATTATGCTGCTCAACTACCAGCAAGACTACACAGTATGGGTGCTGCCTCTGATCATCGTCTGCCTCTTCGCTTTCCTGGTCGCTCATTGCTTCCTGTCCATTTACGAAATGGTAGTGGATGTGTTATTCTTGTGTTTTGCCGTTGATACAAAATACAATGATGGGAGCCCAGGCAGAGAATTTTATATGGATAAAGTGCTGATGGTAAGTACTTCAAGTGCCCTCCACTGCTTTAAGGATAAAAATACTAATATAACTATTTTGTAAAACATTGTCCATACTTAATTCCTGTTGTATACAACTGAGTAATTCAGAACTAAACCTGTAGCACTCATGAATGAGGTTAGTCTTGGGGAAATAGGGGAAGAAGACCCTCTTGGCATGAATGAGAGCATTTCAAATCCACCTAGCTGAAATAGGATCCCATCAGTAGTCCTGAGGTGACGCTATTCCACACTGCTCTCCCTGTCTCTGCAGTTAAGCAGATTTGCATTGACCATTTAGCCCTTGAACTAGAACATCGGACCACTGATGGTCTAAGTGCCTTTTCCTGAGTCAGGGCTCAAAGACTAAAAGTCATGTTTCCCCGGTTGTAGTGCTTAACTTGTATTTCTCCATCCACGCCTTTTCCAAATATTATTGCTGTCAACCCTGATAAAACTCATTATCCTAAGTATGTCAGGCCAAACTGAAGACATTTTGTAATGAATAGAGAATCAGACCCATTATGGCTGGTAGATTTTTTTGTTTTCCATTAATCAGGATCTGAACCTTTACACAGATATTTTATTCAGATTCTTTATAGTTACATCGCCTCTGCAGCTTCCCTATGTTGGAACCTCAATTAAATTTTTTAAAAAATTTGGAAACCATATTAAAATGGTTTAAATGCTAGTATCAATGTCAAATGCTACCAAATTACAGATGCTTTTTAATAATAGTACTTTTCTATTAAGCTGTGAAGTATTCCTATTTCAAGAATAGGTAATATTGAAGATTAAACATTAGACATTGAAATAACAAGCCATTTTCCAGGAACATGGTTTATCCAGTTAAATCTAAAATGTATTAATAAATAAGCTAGATTCTTTTTTTTTTTAATCGCAAAAATTCCAAATGATTTAGCTGACCTGTTTGGCACTTATTATTGCTTTTACTAAGAACATCACCAACTAAATTTTGGACATTTTCATAATGTCTAAATTACAATCCTAACTGGTTGTTTTCACAATGGAATTTGACTTTTGAGCATTGCATCTCTCTTGAATAAGAGAATTTAGAAGGAGAATAAGGCACTTAGAAAGAGGGGTTTGTTTTTGTTTTTTAAGCTACTGATGAAAAGCAGAGTGAAAAATACGATTTTTCTTATTTTAGTTTTCTCTATGAGAATGACGAGGACACTGAATGAAGAGATAGATGCTCCGTAAATTTAGACAGGATAGAAATGTTTCCTTTAGGGCGTAATCCCATTTTAACTACTCCTGACCACTGGTCTGGTTGTTACTCCCTGTCTTCCTGCTTTATGGAGTAATTTCAAGGCCAGATAGACATTTTTTTAAGGTAGCTTATTTATGGTTTGGTAAAAAACAAAAGTATACCATGCTTAGCAGTATCAGTGCTCTTACCTTCTAGGGTTATTTTAAAGAGGAGGCTTGTAGAGTAAAATGTTCTTGTCCCATTTAACCATGATATGGAAAAAGTAAAATAACAAAACAATATTCTAAGTGTGGAAAAAATACCTTTGTTGAAGAAACGAAAAGTATTTTCTCTTCCGGATAGAACTAACGTTATCTCTTGGAGCCTAAGTGAGATTATCACAAGGAATGGTGGGGAAAAGATTTTATATCAGCCCATTTCAGTCCATTTCTCCCAGATTTAGCTGCTCTTGTGTGTGTTACCAAGTACTGTTTATTGCTGTGTTTTTAGGCCATCCATTTCCCGTTATTGAATACAAAATGTAAATATTCTTTAGAAATCATCTACCAGCTGAAGTCCGAAAGGACCTAAGAATTTATGTAATTCGGTTCCTGTTTTGTAGGAGTTTGTGGAAAACAGCAGGAAAGCAATGAAAGAAGCTGGTAAAGGAGGCGTTGCAGATGCCAGAGAGCTAAAACCGATGGTAGGTGGAGATGAGGAGGTGGCCACCCTCCACGAGTTTCACTTTCACTTCCTCTCTCTCTCTCTCTTCACTGACTGCACTTCTTCGGGAGAAGCGTTTGTGATCTGTATCACGCAGGACGTGCTGCTCTTTCTGTTTGTGTGTTTACCCATCACTTGGATGGCAGAATTCTTGTCACACCTGAGACCACCTTCTGTAAAAGTAAGCTGAAAGGAACGGTCCTCGTGGCGGGCAGGGGATATTTCTGTCCCGGAGGTGAACTTGCTGTTTCCAGTTTTTTTTCTTTTTAACTGTCAGTGTTTAGTTTTCGTGGGACCGAACATTTGGTTGTGCACTTGAACTGACGGTTTGATATTTATCATTTTAGAAGTGGTGATAGCAATTCCTTTCAACTTGCTGAAATTCATAACCTCCCTTTTTAAAATATTGCTTTGTTTATGTTGCTGTCTTTTCCCCTTTGCTGACTTTTTCTTCTGTTGCCCGGATTGTACCTTCTTTGTCTTTTAAGCCAAACAAGGCTATTTCCATCAGTACCCACATTCCCACTCAACAAGACAATCTGGTCCTCTCCAGCCTCCGTTTAATTGTGAGAAAGATAAATTATCTCTGGTCTATTTATATATATACCACTCTCATTTGAAAAAAGCAACTTAAAGTTAACCAGTGTTAAGAATCCTGAGTAGCTTTTCCCATAGTCTCCCTGCTGCCTAACGACAGATGTCCTTAGCTATGTTGGTCTAATTACTGCTTATATTACAAATGTATTGTTCTTAAATAGAATGTTTATTTCAGAATATTATATAATTGCCTACATCCTTAAATAGTTCATTTAAAATAATGTGCCTTCTAATGGCGTATAAAGTCCAAAAAAGGGTGAAGTGAGGACTGTCTTTTCTTTCTTCCTTATACTTTAATAAATGGTTTGATTTATAGGTTTCCAATTGAAGAAATCTGTAGTATAAAGCAAGCAAATTTAAGTATGTAAGAATAAAGGAAAGAGTTGATTTTGGGGGTGGGGAGTATATACACATGCAAAATAGTTGCATATTCAACCTATATTAAAGCCTCAACAGAATGTTTAGATATAAACTCTTCTCTGGACCCCATCCAATGCCTGTTTGGGTGTTGCTTTTTAATAGCGTTGATGATGATAAAGTCAAAACTTAAGTGTTTATATTCCCAAGGCACAGATCACTCTAATCATAAGTAAAAGGATGTAGGATGGCCATATACCTCTCTTAGTTTTAAGTGTGCATCAGCCAGAACTGGCCTGAGAGGGGAAGGGGCACTAATCACCAGTCCCTCCCATCAGGTTCCCCACCTCCCGACCCCTTCTTCCTACATCCCTCTTACTTCACGGAGGCTGAGGGGGATGACAGTGGAGACTGTGCCAACCCTAAGGGGGCCTGGAAAAATGAAGGAGGCTCCCTTCTTGCCACTGCTTGCTTGTTCTAATTGTTCAGAAAATAAGGTTCCAAACCTAAAACTTTTAAAAGACATATTCAGTCTTAAAATGTAAACCACCTTTCTCCCCTTTTCTGTCTCTCCAATCTTTGAAGCTTTCATTAAATCATTCTTCAGTGATAAGCATTTAAAGAAAGGGAAAAATATTTGGAGGTTTAGGACTAGCTGCTTTGACCATGAATTGGCATGTATTTCTGTATGATTCTTGAGGGAAAGATATTTGAATTGTGGTAGACCAGAATGCAAGTATACCTTCTCTTACCTAAACCTCTAATTCATACATACTAATACTAGGAGAATTGCCTAGGTTATATGACTTTCTACCAGAAGCCAAAAATGTAGAAAGTTTTTTTTTCCCTAATGTTACTTTCAGTTTCAAATTAATGTCCCTTATCTCAAATAATACATTAAAATCTTCACTCCACTTTTGCTTTTATTTTACATTGTTCATCAGTCTGTTGCTTGCCGGTTAACGGCAAAACCCTCTGACGTGTCTCAAACATCTTTTATGTGCATTGTTCTTCTGGTGCTTTGGACATTGCAGCATTTGGTCCCTAAAAATGATGTTTTAAGTGGTTCAGAAACTCCCCAGGAGAGAGAAGTGTGACATGTTGCTCACAAGGTAGTTAAGGTTTTTAAGCACCTCATTACCTCTAATTCTTCTGTCTTTCCCAGTGTGCGTGAGTTGACCTCTACCACCACCACGATCTTGTATGTGTCCCTAAAGAATTACCTGAGAACTTCCCTCCTACAGTTTGGGGATTGGTAGAATTTAGGATTGCTTATTTGTACTTGCTTGGTTTAATTCACATATTATTCCCTTAGATGAAAGTCCTGTTAACAGTGTCATAAATATTTTGCTGCATCTGTAGAAACACTGCTGTTTGAGTTCACTGTCTGTCTCCTTCATGGGATATTTTAATATAGGGTTTATTTTTAGCCTATAAAATAATGTTCAGAAAAAATAGGTTCAAAATTTTCCTTTGGCAGGGGGATCATTGAACTAAATATAAGTACTTCCCGTTTTCCTCTTCGATTTTTTTGATTTTGGGTTTTTTTTTTTTTTTTTTTTTGAGAGAGAGCCTCACTCGCTAAGGAAATTTTGAAGGTTTGTGAGGTCTTTCTATAAATCTTTGAAAATTGTTTTAGAAGAACTTAGCAAACGTGATGTAGAGGCCATCTGCTTGCTCTTGCATGGGAAAAAAAGTGCAGAGAAAAGGGAGGAAAACATTTGGGCACTAGAGCAAGGTAGACTAGAGATGTATTCTCTGCATATCTCACAGGTGACCCCAAGGGAAGTGTGGCTTCCCACATTCATAGGAATTTCAGCCCCTGGAACAGAGAGAGGTTCAGGGGAGAAGTATTCTCAGTCCATTTCGCTGTATTGCTGTTTGTGACCATCTGTGTATTTGTAACATCATTCATGATCTCCTTTTAACGGTAATTGTCTAAGATTATACTCTGTATGACTTTGTTTTCTAGGCTTCGGGAGCAAGTTCTGCTTGAACCTAGCCGACCGTTATGGAACCCATTGACATTCCAAAACAATATATACACATAACTATGTATTTGTGTGTGTGGCTGTGTGTATATATGTATATGTATGTGTGTATGTATATGTATATGTATATACACACACACACATAATCAGCCAAAATCAGAGAAAAGGAACAGGGATTTAATACCTTTTTTATGCTTATTTTTGTCAAACATGTACTCCTTTCATACGGGTGGCTTTTACAAGGCAACTGCCGTCATTTAATGTTTTCAATTGTAATTGTCTTAATGGAAATGTTAAGATTCATATCTGATTAACATTTTTAATAACTTAGAGGAGATTTTAACTTTAGTTATTTAAATTAGGTAAAATTATTGTACCGAATTCTCTGTCTAAAGTTTATTCAGGGGTGATTTCCCTGATGTGTGCATAAAATCAAGACTTTATTTTACTGATGCATAAGTCCTAGTGGGACGAGACTAGGCATATGCTTTCAGATAAATAAGGAACTACTCCAATCAGTTTTCCCCAATCAAAGAAGCCATGTCATTTTCCTTTTAGAAACATACCAGTGGACCCCATATGGGAGTTTTCATAATAGCTCATGCGTTTGTCAGCCAACATTAAAAAGTAACCAACTCCTCAGGTATTTGTAGTTTACCCTAGTGCTTCTATAAGAGAGTAGGTAAAAAAAGAAAAGGGTAGATAATCTTTCTTATGCAAACTTTTCTTATATTTTGTCTTTCTTTCATTTTTGACGTTAGTAGCATCCTCCACACGTTTGTGTGCCTCATTTGGAAGGACGCTGGGGCTCCCAGCGAGTTTAGCCTTTAAGTTTCTGTGTCTTGGTTTGCAGACTAAGTAATGCTGGGAGGAATTAAAAAGGGAGAGAAACATGGAACACAAAGCATTGAAAATTCCGGTGCTTGGGCTTCTGCTTCAGAGGAACTTCAGTGGCTTAGGGCTAAATGGCCATTTTACTCAAATGCTTGCTATAAAATCTGAAAACATACTGGCAGGTGCTCCTCTCCTTGGCAATTCATTAAGTATCCAGAATTCTACGATGTTTAACTGAAGAATTGGTTAATGTTTTTGATCCTCAAGTGTTGAACGTTCTTTATGTTTGGGGATGGGTTTTGTGGGATTTTCTTTTTTTTTTTTTATTCCTGAAGCTTACCAGATATGAATGGCTAATATTCCATTGTTCTGCTTATTGTAATGGTGAATGCTTTAAGAAAAAAAGTGTAATTTGCTAAGAATAATTCATGATCTGTTTATGCGATAACTCCTTTTTGTTACAATTTTTTTAAAAAAAAGCTATTTTTGTTAATGTAAAGTAAATATTTCAGAGCAGATTTTTTAAACTTATTGCACTAAATACAGGCTCTGTACAAAAAAAAAAAAAAGCCTCATCATTTTATCATTCCATGGAAGGAGAATCTTTTGAAAGAAAACATTGCCTCCTACCAGAATTAGACAGTGAATTAGAGTGGTATTATGGAAATGCATACAATTAATGTCACTTGGGCTTAATAAGCAGCTGTTTGCTAATGTGCTTCCTTTTAAAGGGTTGGACCTTTAAATTGCTGCAAAAGGTAAATTGTATTTTTTTTTTTTAAGTATCCGTGTTCTTTACTCTAGCTAGGCTAAAATTTGCTAAATGCCTCGGTTTCTTTTCAAAGCTTATGTAATATTTCTGATTTTTCAGAATATTTGCAATAAGAGTCTGGTTTGTTTTGTTGGGTTTTTTTTTTTGTTTTTTGTTTTTTGTTTTTTTTTCAAAAGAAACAGGAGTTCATGTCTTGGCAAGATCTCAGAAAATAACATTGTGAGACTAGCTATTTTGAAACAGTAATTCTCCAGAAGTTAACATCTAACATCTGATGTCACTAAATGGTATCATTGTGCTCTTTTATATCATTTGAAATGGAATAAATATAATTATGGAACTAACAATTATCCAAATAAGCGAGAGAGCAAATCATGTAAGAAAATTCAGAATACCTTCTGTTTCATAGCCACACAGATTTTGGACATTAAGAAACATTGGGAACTAAATTTAGGCTTGGCAAAAGTCTGGAAGATGGGTATCAAAACAGAAGACATTCCAGGAGCTAGTTATTTTAGGAGGTGACCCTCCAAAGTGACCTGATGGAAGTCTTGAATTTGGAAATTAGGTTCTGCTCACTTGGACATCCCAGCACCACGGACGCTTGCTGCTCCCTGTTCCGTTTGCTCGCAGCCTCAGCTATTTGGAAGCCACCAGGAATGCTTTCTAATTATCATTTGCAACTAGAACTGTAATCAGAAAGAAATTTTGTATTTTTGTATAACTTGACTGTGTGCCATTTTATATAACAGGTCCTGTTTTACAAATAAATTTCGTTTTACTAACATTGTGTTTAGAAATTATGATCTATGTGTAACCATGTCGTTTGAGTTCCAAATTAATTGCCAAGCTGTCTCCCCTAAGTGAATGTGTGCCATCTAGGCGGATATATGCAGGTATGCATATATATTACACAGGCACACACAGAGAGATATTTGATTTATAGAATATCCCTCTTACGAGCTTCATTCCTTGCTTCCTCTTAGAAGGCCTCAAAGAGGTTTCTGAGCGACATCTGGATGTTTTGAGGTTATGTTTGGATAGTCTTGCTGCCGCTTTCATTTGTCACGAGTCATTCTTCAGCTAGCGCTGGGCTGCCTTATTGCTCACTGCCTCCATCTCTGCCCAAGTGAGAAGAATAGATGAAGAGCAGAAATTATCTGTGAAGTATGGTTACCTGAATAACTTTATAAACCATTGACTCTTTGTTGTGGGTTCTATCTTTTTCTGTGGTGGATCTTCAAAACTATGCTCAGGACTCCCGTCTCCAGAGTTACAGTTAGAATCCTCTATTGTAAATGAGGATCACGGTGAGCAGAGGCTCTTGATGGTTCCTGCCCATCGGAAAACTAAGGCTCTGGTGCCTGACTGAGACTTTCTGGGCTCCTGCCTCAGGAGTAAGCTCTGCCATATATGATGTGAGAGCGAAGAGGTTATGTTTCAGTATAAATCCAAGAGGTCCGTCTTCTAGGGGAGGCTTACCAGTGCGTTAGGTAAACATTAGGAATTTAGACAGAGCACTGCGATTGTATAATCCTTGCACGGATGAGCAGAGCTCAAAGCAAGTTGTTCCTTTAAACCATTTAATGCAATGTTTAATGTTTAAGGATTAAAGCTTTTATCCTATCCTATAGCATTATTAAGTCCTAAGTTACTGCAAATTTAAGTAGCTTAACTGTGTGTTGGTCTCTGAACTTTTTCCGTAATGGTCGGGGAGGGCACTCATTGAGTCTGTTTAAAAATTATGCTGGAAATAAGTCTTTCCTTTGTAGAGATGCTCCCTTCCTCTTACTTTTTCAATGAAGGGCATTAAGCTGTGGATTCCCAAAATCACTAACCTTGATATCTGCCAAGGGCTCCCTTGTCTTCCCAGGATAGTTTCAGGTTTTCATCCCAGTATGAGCTAGTGAGGAGTGACCCCTTCCTTTATCGTGGTCCTGAGCTGCTTAAAACCAGAGTAATACTCCTCCCACTCTCTTCCTGAAAACAGCTATGGAAGCTATAGGCACCAAATATTTGTGAGGTCATGTTAGTGCCCCCAAGGCCTCAGCCATGTCCACCAGGCACTTAGTATTAGGCAGTGAAGGCCGTTCAGGAGGTCTCCTGGCCTGCAAAGTAGAATTCTGGGGTCCGTTCCAATACTAGAGCTGCCAGTTATGGTGACCTGAACATTGTATTTTATTTTTGGTCAGTAACCTCACTTGAATTTTTGGAGTTTCCAGTAGCCTTAACATAGCCTTTGAGAAGTTTCCTTCAGAAAGATCTTTATAAGCTTTTACCTTTCAATAAGTTCTCTATGGCTTTTTTTTTTTTTTTTTTTTTTTTTTTTTTTTTTTTTTTTTTTTTTTTTTTTACTACCACTTAAAAAAACAAAAACAAAATCTCAGAGTCTGGAGGCTTATCAGTGTACCTGCCACAGTTAATTTCTGTATTCTTTTGATATATTCCATCTGACAGATAAAAGTGCACACTAATGGCTTGCCTAGAGTTGTTAAGATGTGGTCTGTGAATATATATTAGAAAGCTGTGGGTTCAGAAGTAAATGCATAAAGCAGAGCTTTGTGTATTATATATTCACCATGTAGAATGCCTTTTGCTTTAAATGCATATTCATGTATCTGTGTACTAAGGAGTACATGTTAGCCCATTTGAAAAGCAGGCGCTCTGTATGTACAGGGGCTGCTTTCAGAATTAGCTCATCTGTTTAATGGCACACAGCCCAGACTGTGAAAGAGTAGGGCCCTTGAATGTGCCAGGAGAAAACGGGAAGCTAGCAAACATAGACAACAAAATTAAAGAGTAAACATGTTGTCTACACCTAAAAATTTAAAATAGCACACTTCTCCCCCATTTACATTTCATAAATTTGAGCCAAATTCTTACTCTCCAAGTTTTCATTTACGAGGAAAATTTTCATCCAAGATTGAAATCTTTGAAAATTCTTTCTTATAAAAAAAACTTCAATGCAAAGTTTTTAAACTTGAGAATTTCTGTGGAAAACCTTTCTTTTCTAAAGAAATACTAGAGGACCCTTTCTTACTTCCCATGTCCTTGATTTTTTATACGTGTAAAAAAAGACCAATGTTGCTTCCATTTCAATATCACATAAACAGTTATCACTTTTGTAAATTAAATGGGCAGGATTTAAGGTTGATATGTTCTTAAGGAATTCATTAGTAAATTTGTGGAAAAGACGTGAAATTGTTAGAGACCCAAATATTAGGCTATTTTACTCAGTTCTGATACTCAGTTTTACAACTTAAATGATTTCCTGAGGAATAAACACTGTAGACCAGGGAATTCAGAATAGTAAAGCTTTCAGGTTATTCGTGGTCTAGTCAAGATCTAGTTGAGCATGAAAATGTTGTAATTTCCAAGTGTTTCAGAAACTTTTCACTTTTATTTGCTAAGACCTGAATTTAATATTTGATATTCAAAAGCAGGTTCTTAATCTTTTGAGGGGACCAAGGGCTCCTTTGAGAAAGCTTATAGGAGCAATGGACTATCTTTCAAAATCACATAGCCTACCTATGAACATTTAAAGTACGAATAGAATTTCAGGGCCCTCAGACTGCCAGCCTTCACCCCACCGTCCAGTCCCCTCAGGAACCTGTGAACACAAGTCAGAGGCTGCTGTAAAGCTGGCTTGATAATGTGTTTTGAAATGAAGTCGTGATTGGGCCTCCACTGAAGATGGTACTCACTTCAGACAGGGAGTCATTTTTGTAACTTGAAAACTTGAATTTAGTACCAGCTAAATGAAACCACACTAACCTAAATGAATACCAGAACGGTCATCACTGGATCTTTAAAACGATAAGATTTCTTTCCTTGGAGATGTGAGGATGTGTGTGTCCCTGGATGAATTTTTGATTAGATAAAAGTATTTGCAATGGACAAGAAAATCCAAGGAGAAATGAATAGGGAATCTCTGTAATTCTCCATCTACCAAAACATTGGATTATAATTGTCGCTCACATCTATGACATAGTGTTATCGGTAGATCACTGTCTAAAAATGTATCAGTCAGGGTTGACTGAGAGCATTTGAAGATGATGATAAAGTAGCAAACTCAGTGTAGTCCATAGTTGACAAAAATTTTCTTAGTGGAAAGCAGATGCCGGGATCAGGGGGAGAAATTCAAAAGTTTTTCTCCCTGTATAAATCAGGGAGGTGTTTCCTCCTGTTTTGAGTGTTTTCCAATCAGCACTAGAGCAGCCTTAGACCACTGCCCTTGGGCCTGTGTCTCCACTCCCCACATCCAGCTCACCTTCCTTCTTTAGGGAGCATGTGGATTTCTTCACATTTACACCTTAGTATTAGGTAAGGGTGCTGCTTCTATAAGAGGGCTCTCTGGGCCCTTGAAAAGGCAGGTAGACATCCTTAAAGGAGTTTGAAGTTTTTTTAAAGATTTGATCCCAGTGGGTCATGACTTAAGAGTCTGACATCAAACCATTATCTACATTTTCAAGCTGAAGAAAGTAGTGGAAATGTCATAATTGGCTGGTGAAGGAACTAGAAAGAAAAGTCGGCTCCCCTCCCCACCCCACATCCCCAGAAGAGCTTTAACGAGCCTTCCACAGTAGCAGAGGGAGAGACCACGGGTGGAAGTTCCCATCTTGGGTGGAAAAGGGCCTAAGTCCAGTGTAAGTACTACCTTTAATAATGTCTTTTTGTCATGGAAGTGTACCACCCAAGGAAACGTCCTGACTTTCACATACGAATCTGATCCACCCATCCCATCAGCTGGGGCATTGGTTTGATTTAGCTATTTTTTGAGGAATATGTGTCAAACCATTCCATGTGAGCAAAGTGAGCATTGGAAGGAAGACTTGAGGAATAAATGTGCACAGCATCCTGCAGACCATTCTCACTGCCGCTAGACAATGTGAGCGCTCACTTCGTTTACCACTTCGTTTAGGTAATTCGTAGGAATGAAACAATAACCAGACAGCTTTGGGACTGATGGTTCGAGTGAATTTTCCCCATCCTCTGGGTTCTAGTAGTGTGTGCTCAGAACTTCCTTTTGGCCCTCTTGTTTTTGTTCTTTTTGACTGTTCTGATTTTCAAAGACATCATGGGGGGAAATCAGCTTTCTTCTACTATATTGCCTTAGTGCTAGTAGATTCTGTTGTCATTGAGTTTTTCTGATTTCTTCTATCCTAAGAGGGTACTGGGAACTCCACAGTGAAGTTTCAGTTATACTGTCTCAGTATATTCGTGACCATTGAACACACTTATAGTAGATGAAGTAAATTCAGCTGGGGTGTTAGCTGATTCAATTTGTTACAACTAACAAACAGGTAGGGAAAAAAGTGTGGAGGGCACCTAACAAAATGACAGGGGACCTGGGAAAACAACCAAAGACAAAAGCATATCTTCTGAAGACCCAAGGTCCAACTTTAAGTACTTCCTGGCACGACCTTTCTGAACTCCTAAGTCTAGAACAGGCTCCTAGAATAAAGCAGCCGAGTTTTAAAGATCAGTCAATGCAAAGGGACCTGCTATCCATCTCTCAGGCTCTGAGTCTTCACATCCACTGTCAGATCCAGCCCAGTGTATGGAGGGGATAGGAACAGAAAACGCCCACCAGTGTGTTTCAGCTTCTCACTGCTGTGGAATCCAGCATAAGAAGGATGTTGTGATGCCGCATATTTCTCAAACTGATGCCTATTTTGTCTGTTTATTTTATTTTGGGTTTTTTTTTGGGGGGGGGTGCCATTTGCATCCTATTTCATAGTGTCAAAATGAATTTTTGTATCATGTCCTGTCTTTACCCATGATGAACTGTAGGATCACGATTAAGCCTTCCATGAATTCCCTAATTTGGGATCTTTCACCTTAGCATTATTCTGAGTTTTTCCTTATTATTATTTCCTTATTACAGTGTCACTACACTGTCTTCAGGTGGGGAAACAAACATGTAGGTGCTTGAACATGCCCCACAGACACAGTCGTAGCCCTAGTATTTGTGACTGTCTCTTGACACAGTGCAGACTTTACAAACAGAGTGTTGTGCTCTCAGAGAACTTTAAAAATATGTATATTAAGCAATTAACTTTATGGAGTTATCAAATCTTGCTGGGAAATTAACTTCCAAGAGCTCTGAATTGGGTGGAATTCCATCTGGCTTCAGAGTACAATGAGCCTATATGAAATGGAGCTTTGAAATGTTTTCCTTGTGCAGAAATATGAACTAGAAAAAAAAGTGCTGATCTAATGCTAAGTTTCCTGTGTACTGACTCAGTTGCCAGAATTATAATGAAAACTGTATTTTAGTCTAACAAATGTATAGAATTTTTTATGTAATAAATAAAATTTTATAGGAAAGAATGTCATTGTCTACTGTGTCTTAACACTTTCCCATGCCCAGGGTGGTGATGAATAGTGTAAGAGAGGAAACATAATTGTCCCCCCTGCCCTTCTGAGTTCTTAGCCGAGACTCTGTAATAGAAGACAGGTAAATGAGAGGAAAACACACAGAAGCTTATTAACATGTATACCGCATGTATCCATGGGAGAGACCCGGTGGGGAAAATGAGTCTCTCCTCTCAGTGGCTTAGAATGCAAACTTAAACACCATCCTCTTAGGGAAAGGGGAGGGAGGATGTTGGCTTCTTAGGGGAGAGTAAATGATTTTTAGGAATGATTAATGGACCCTTAGAAGAATAGATGGGAGTTATGATACTTTGTGACAAAGTATGTCTGGGTGTGGTGTCGACTTCTAGTCTCTTCGGTGATAAGAGTCAGTCTTCCCTGGTTGATGAAACTCCTGAGAAGGGGACTGATGACATTTGAGTTCTTTGGGGAGGATCTGTCTAGGGAGATAAGGAGACTTCAGAGAAAACCTCTCCCTGCATTTGCTGTTTTTCAAGTGCCTGCAGCTCAAAATCATCAATATACCAAAGCAGCATTTTTTTGAGGTGAACTCCTGCAGTCGGTCATATTTTGGGGGTGGCGTTCTCTGCTACTGTGCAATAGAAAGTGATTGTGGGCAACATCTTGGTTTCAGATGAAGTTGATATGCTGCCAGGGTGCCCTAGGATTTCCCAGCTATGTCTTTCTAGCATTTCTCAGCATCTTCTAGGATCCCTGAAGTATGAAGCATAAAGGTACTAAATAAAACCTAATTTCTGAAGTACAGAGTTCTTCCACTGTCTGGCCAGACTTCCTAGCTGGAGGCTAGCTGTGAATGCTAAGGTTGCAACTGAATTCAGTCATCAAGCAGAGTGGAAAAGCCTGTCAGATAACGTTTACCATGGAAAACTCATGCTTGGTGCAGTGCCCTGCACGTAAATTGAAGCCTGGATCTGTGCTAAGCTGGTGAGTTTGTGAAACTGTGGTGAGCCGTAATGGAGGCAATAGTTGTGCCCCCATGAAAGTTTGGAAAAATCAAGCTTCTTTAAAACGAATCCTACTTTAAATGATACTGAGGACTAAGGAAGGGGTGTTCTTCAGTGGAAGACCTTTTGCGATCCCGATAAATCTCTCCCAGTTTGTCTTGTAATTTCGGATGTTTCTTGCCAGGCTGCTGTACAGACTGCTTTTCGTTAGCAAATGTAATGCCCAGGTCACAGCCCTACTGGTTCATCTGTACAACCTGGCCAGAAGCTGTTGTGGAACATTGGCGGGGCGTCCTCAGACACTACAGGTGTTTTGAGATATTGAAGAATATTAACCGATCTGGACTGTTAATTCGTTTTGGGGGTGTGGTTCTGATGCAGATGTACACAGTTTCTTGGCAAAGAGACCACCTGGTGATTGAAGAGCCTGTGAAAAGACTCACATCTCCTGAAAGGTCCCCAAAGATCTTTTCTCTCTGTTTGGCTGTGAAAAGTATAGTCTGTATTCAACCTCCAATTCTAGAAAATAAAGAAAAATCTAGAGGGTTTCTTTTAGGAGGCATACTGTTTGTGCACTCTGGGAGAATATAAAAGTTGTAATTGAAATTTCAGCTTCGAATAGTGCTCAAAGCTCCTGCGGGTGTTGAAAGGTTCAGAAAGAAGCCAGCATCTGATGAGACCCTTTGGCCTCGTATCTTTGACCAGATGTTGTGAAACTAACCCATGAGGCCAGGCCTATTTGTGTTATTAGTTTTTTTTCAGTCGTGGCAAGTAGCAGTGAAAGTAAGAAATACTTTGTGCCTTTAGTTTGATATGATGCCTTGTTTACTGTCCAAATCCTGAGAAAAGTAACTTTAGAAGATGTACCTAGGTTACATTTGGGAGTCCGGAAAACGCAGAGCTAAGCTATTAGACCATTTCCTGGGCTTGTCGGCAATTTCAGTAGAAGTCTGAAATCTCTCTAGGTAGTTATCAGCTCCCTGGCCAGGTCTGTCAGACGAGAGAGGAGACAGTAAGGAACGGCCGTCCAGGCAAAACAAAAGGGTTTTCAGTCAACCAAACTCATACTATCACCTCACACTTGGAGACAGGGTATAAGGGGATTGTGTTTCATCCACTCTCCATCTGCCAGAAGGGATTCTCACAGCTTACACCAAAAAACAATTTTAACACAAAAATAATTTTTTTTTTAAAAAAAGGTGTGTGAAAATTGAGAAAAGGAGATAAGCTGTATAAGGGACCTTAGGCTGGGCATAAGACTCAACTCTGTTTCCTGTCAGTCCCGTGAAGAGGAAATCAAGAAAGGTACATAGTTTTAAATGTCAAATAAAAGGAAACATTAAATAGAACGTTAGCACAGGGGACTGAGCAGGCATTAAAAATACTGTAATCTTTAATGACAGGGAATAGTGTCTGCAATATAGTCAATGGAAAGGAGGATAAAGCAGTATTTATAGCATGGTCTCATTTATGTAAAAATCAATATTTTTATATATTTTTTAAATGATTGAAGGTATAGTAGATGCTCTCTTAACCAATTCTGGAGGCACTGGTAGTTGATCGATTAATTAAAAAATTTGGTTAAGGAGGAGAATCATTATAAATGAAATGTTTTTTAAAACTACAAGTAAATAATCATTGGCCAGTCTTTGACATAAATATTAGTTCTATTTATGCCTCTTTGAGTTCTGAAGTTGTCTATTGTCTTTTGGGGGGGCATTAAACACCCCAATAATGTAATCATCAAAATATACTAATGTGAAATATTGATTTCTTGATGCATTAGGAATTTAGAGGTGCTAATTATGAAGCCAGCTGAGTTTAGACTCCTAGGCTTTTATCTTTTCTTTCCAATGTTTATAATTCTCATGCAAACATAATTCAAGAGTAATATTTTTAGTATCATATCTTTATGGAGTCTTTAAGCATTTAACTTAGTTTTCATAGAAATTACTCTCTCCATACTCATTGTTTTTCTCCATATACATAATATTTAAATAATCATACCATATGAATAACCACTGCACCTGGCATAATATGTTGGCATAAACACACCCTACTCTTGCTTTGTCTGCTAATGCTGAGAACAGAGTGCATAGGCCCCTCCCGGGACATTCAGTCTGCTGTGGGCGTCCACCAGCACATCCTACAGAGGACTGGAGGATGTCAGTTAATCTGGCAAGATGGTTAAGTGGAAGTCAGCTAAGAAAGCCACCCTTTTAACATCAAAATGATAACTATGTTTATCTCTGTAATATAGGATTATGGTAATTTAATTTTTTTCTTTGCCTATCTGTATATTTAAAATATTCCTCTATAGTTGTTTTTTTTTTACCTGAAGTAACCGCTATAGTTTTTTTTAACATGAAAAAATATTAAGTTAAAAAGCAAATATCCAGGTAATTATAATAAAATGACAGTAACTAAACCCATGTGATAATAGGCCAATAGAGTAGAAGAGAAAGTCCTCAAAACAAATTCTATTATTTATAAGAATTTAATAAAAGCTAAGGCTATACCTCAAATGAATAAGAAAAGAAAGAATTCATTTAGTAAATGGTGTTTAGGACTTTCAGGTTGAAAACAAATCTAAGTCAAATCCAAATGGATTAAGGAATTTTTTTTTTTAATTAGACAAGGAGAAGGTCAGGGGAAGGAGTGGGGAGGACTTAGAACTAGGTGGGAGTTGGTGAGGTCCGCGTCTCACATTTTGTGGAAAATGTGATGAGTGAGGCCCACTGCAGATGCATTTACAGCCATGTGGTAAGCGTATCCATTCCCACTCAAAAAACATTTCCTGAGACCGCCTCTGGTCAGAGAGCTTTATATTCTGGGAACTCAGTGGTAAATATGCACTCCCTGATCTTAAGTAGCTCACAGCCTAATGAAGGAGACAGCAGTGAGCATGCTCCAGGAGCACATAGGGAGGTGTGGGGTTATTACGAGAAGCCGTCTGGGCTGAGTCTTGAAGGATGAGCAGGAATTAGCCAGATGATGAAAGGGCAGGAAGGAGGAAGGGAGAATATTCTACCCAGAGGAAGAAAGTGGGCAAATCAGCACCACAAGGAAACCCCAGATGTTTAGAAAATCCAGAGCTAAGAACACGTGGATAGGCAGCAAGAGGTGACCCTGGAGAGGGAGTGGGGGCCTTGCACGTGCCTTCCGACCTAAACTGAGAGTTGTCAAGAGCCTGTGACAGGATCTGAAGAGACACCTAAAAGAGGGAGACTTGGGAGAGACAGCGAAGGGGGAAGAGGAAGATCCCGGTGGGACATGTGCAGACTTGGTGGCGATTAGCCCTGGGGAAAGGGAAGAGAGATGGCGGAAGCCTAGGCTCAGCGTGGGGCGTTCACTCCTTCATTTAAAGATGGGGGCTTGCACCAGGTTGTCGGGCTCACCCGGGCTCTGATTGTGTGATTCACAGAATAGTGGAAATGTTTACCTTTTCTTCTCAGGGCTGTCTGATGCAAAATCTCTATAATGATAAGTAGGAGGCAGTTGGAGAAGAGTTTGAGCGCCTGAAAATATTGCCCTGTGCCACCAATTTTTTTTTTCATTCCTTGATGAATGAGATCTACTTAATTTCTGGTCTTCATTTAAGAGACCCCAACCTAACAGTGGCTTGTATGGCTTAGGTGACTGCAGACAAATTTTTCCTCAATGGCTCTAACTCCAATCTTCCCCATTGTCACCTTAATCATCTCTGTGCTTCTGTGCTAACAAGAAACACATACAATGTATTTTTAGTGTATTAAAATTTACATATTTATGCTCACTTTTTTTTCCAAACAGGCTTACATACAATTAGATTATTTGACACAAACAGGAAGACCCAAATAGGCTAAACTCAAGGACTAATATGGTTACAAGACAATGAAGCATTAAATACTTTGAGCTTCCTAACAACCTAAATAAAGGACAACACCACGATTTATAGAATGTTATCCTTTGATGGAAGAAGGTGTATGCATCATTCAAGTTAATGTGGAAACAAAATTAATCTGCATGTGGCTCTCAGACTGGGTTTTGGGGGAGCTGAGCTGGTAAAGTTTGAGCATGCAACTTCCCGATTCTTTAACTGAATTTGTTATCTCATCCTTATCTAGATCTGCCTCTCTTAGGACTTATAAGACACATTTTTAAGTGTAAATAAAACAGAAAGGTAGTCTTTGTTTGTTCCAAAGACATTGATGGAGTCCTGTATTCACCAAGGATACGGAAATGAGAGACCTAGTCTTTGCCTTCCAAAATCTCATGTTCTGTTTAGGAAGACAAAGGGGTAAGCAGATGGTCGTAATATAGTGTGCCAGATGCTCTAACAGAGTTAACTCAGAAGTAGCACAAAAACTGACTGAAGGTGGGAGGGGGCAGAAAGACAGGGATATAATAAGGTAAAGAAGCCTTCTGAGGTGGGTAGAGTATAGCTCAGTGGTAGAATGCATGCTTAGCATTCATGAGGTCCTGGGTTCAATCCCCAGTTCCTCCATTAAGAATAAATAAATAAATAAACAAACAAACAAACAAACAAACCTAACTACCTCCCCGCCCCCACCAGAAAAAGGCCTTTTGAGAAAGGGAGGTACTGTTCCAAATAGAGGGGCCAACAGGTGTGAAGAGATGATATATCTATCCTGAAGAATGAATGTGGGGACATGAAATTAGAGAATTGAACAGGGATCACACCTTGAGAGTCTTTGGGCCATACTAAGAGACTTGATTTTAAGCCAAAGAAAATGGGGACTCACTGCAGGATTTTTAATAAGGGGGGTGCTTGGTGAATCTGCATTTTAGGGGAAAAAAATCACTGTGACATTAATGGGAGGAACTTACTCAAACCAATAACAAGTGTTTATGAAAAACCCACAGCTAACATCATACCCAGGGGTGGATCAGTAACAAGACAAACATGCCTCTCTTGCAATTTTCTATTCAGTGTTGTACTGAAGGTTCTAGCCAGGATAATTAGGTAAGAAAAAGAAATAAAAGGCATTCAAACTAGAAAGGAAGAAGTAAAATCTTTCTTCTCAGATGTCATTATCTTATAGATAGAAAATCATAAACGATTCATACAGACATGCATTTAGACTTAAACGATTTAAGCATTGTTGTGGGATACAAGATCAACACACAAAAATGTTTTACTTCTGTGCACTAGCAATGAACAATATACAAAGGAAATAGAGAAAACAATTCCATTCACAACAGGATCAAAAAGAATAAAATACTGAGAAATAACTTTAACCAAGGGGGTGCAAGATATTTACATTGAAAGCTACAAAATACCATTGGAAGAGATGAGCAAAGACATGAGTAAATGAGAAGACATTCGTGGATTGGAAGAGTGAATATTGTTAGAATGGTAATACTAACCCAAAATGATCTACAGATTCAGTACAATCCCTATCAAAATCCCAATCGTCTTTTTTTTTTTTGTAGAAATAGAAATGGTGATTCAAAAATTCATATGGAATTGCAAGGAAGCCCATTTAGCCAAAACAATCGTGAAAAAGAAGAATAAAATTGGGGAGCTACCATTTTCTGATTTGAAAGCTCACTAAAAAGTTATGGCAATCAAAACAAGGTAGTACTGACATAGAGATAGACATATAAATTAATAGAATAGAATTAAAAGTACAGAAATAAAAATGGGTGTCTATTCTCAACGGATTTTCCACCAAGATTCTCAAGACCTTCAATGAGGAAACAGTCTTTTCAAAAAATGATGCTTATACAACTTGATATCTACAGGCAAAAAAAGAGGTTGGACCCCTAACTCATATCATATACCAAAGTTTACTCAAAATGGATCAAAGACCTAAATATAAGAGCTAAAACTATAAACCTCTTAGAAGTACACATAGAGATGAATCTTCATGACCTTGGGTCTGGCAACAGTTTCTCAGATATGACACCAAAACACAAGCAACAAAAGAAACAATAGGTAAATTGGACTTCATCTAAACTAAAAGCTTTCTCTTCAAAGGACACTATTTTTTAAAGTTTGAGAAGGCAACCCACAGAATGGGAGAAAGTATTTGTGAATTATGTATGTGGTAAGGGTCTAGTATCCAGAAAATATAAAGAACTCGTACACTCAACAACAAAGACAGACAACCCAAGGCCCTTGAACTCTCCCATATACAGCCCCCCACACTGCCATGATGTATTTGCTGGGCTGCTACACCTGCTCCTCTCTGTTTTAGGTGGTATCTCCCATTTTTCTTCAGCATAAGCCTGGTTCTGGGAGCTGATCCTGTTTATCCAAGTCACAAAGGACGAGGCTCTCAGGAGCTAAGCAGACCTGATAAGAAAGACAGGTGGAATAGTCATTAATTGAAGGACCAAGCCCAAGGCTTGCTAATTAATTTTAACCCAAAGGAAGATTCCTGTAGAGGAGGCAGACCCCAGATATGAGTAAACAAAAAAAATCCCAAGGTAACAGTTGCCAAAGTAAGACAGGCATTTACATCTTTCACACATTGCCCGAAGACACTGCATTACAGTGATTAATTAGAAGCATGAACTTCAATTCAAGCACACCTGTATCCCTTATGAATATATGACTTTGGGCTTCAGCTTCTCAAGACCTCTGTTTTCCCACCCATGTAACAGAGTAATAATAGTGCTCAACTTCAGAGAGTTTTGATTAACTGCATTATTGTGAAGTATTTATGTATTATAAAGTGCATAGGGCAATGCCTGGCACATAGTAAATGCTCAATAAATATTATCTCTTATAATTGTTGGTTTTGTGCCTTCAACAGTTTAGTTTTTACCACTGATGTGGATGAAGACTAGGAGTGGCCAAGACTCTAAGTTGTCTCCCAGTATCTTTTTTTCTCCATCTTTGCTGATAACAGTCACCTGATTTTTAAATGGATATATAGTCATCCTGAAGAAAGACTGCATCTCCCAGCTTCCCTTTGCAGCTAAATTGTGACCATATGACTCAATTTTAGCCAGTGGGATGTAACTGAAATGACTTGTAGCTACCACAAAATGTCTTTAAAAGGAAGGGCCACTGCCCCTTCCTCTATTTCCTTTCCTCTGCCAGCCAGAATTTGGACATGATGGCTCGAGGTTCAGCAGCCATCCTGGACAACAAGGTAACTTTGAGACTGGGAAGCATGCGTGATGGAACAAGACAGAAGTTACCTGCATCCCTGACACTTTGGTGCATCATGTCAACTCAGCTGACAACCTCCAGATTTCTTGAATAAACATCTGTCTTATGTTAGCAACTATTATTTGGAGATTTTTATTATTATTATTATTATTATTATTATTATTATTATTATTATTATTATTATTATTATTATTATTATTACAGCAGAGCACAATCCTAATACCAAATCTATATCCTATTTTAAGGGGACTTAGCACTAAAAATGCTAGATATATAGTCCATTGGGTAACAGTCAGAGCTCAGGAGCAATGGCCTAAATCCGACAGCCTGGAGGATGGAGGTTAGCAGTGATAAAGTCAAGTGTCTCCTTGGGCCCATAAAAGCAGCCTTATAATGGCCAAATGAGGTTGATATGGCCTGGGAGGGTCTTCTGAATGGATGCCTTATGAAGGAGGTGGTAGAGTGCCTGTTGCAGGGTAGGTACTCAGTGATGTGTCCTCTTGACCCACTCCTTCCCTAGAAGTATCTGAGTTCAAGGCATGCTCTGTATGAATTGACAGTGGGATGTTTCAGTTCAGGGGACTTTAGGCTCTGTTAGTAATAGCGTAGGAATACAGCAGGAGGAAGGAAATGACTCGGCATTACTTTTTATAGGTCAGTCCGCACCTGGTATATAAACAAATGGGAGTGTTTTCAGAGACAAGCCTGGAAAAGACATCACTTGAAAATGATCGGAAGGAATACTACAGAAAAAAAAAGTTTCTATAATCTTGTCCTAAGCCCCTAAAGTGTTCTAATGGTTAGAAAGACGAATTTCATCAGTCAATTAGCATTCTAGTCACCTGATGTTACTATCAGGCTGTGGCAGTGGCTGCTAATTGCCCTACCCAATATCTGTCCCAGCCTTCTTCCTCACAAATACACCAGATATTGTTCTGGTCACCAACTAAAATTCCCACTGTCCCATACATACGTCCTTGAAGTTTGTGGTGGCCATGTGACAGAACTGTGGCCAGCAAGATGTAGACTGAAGTATAATGAGTTTCAAGAAAGTTTTGCCTTCTAGGTATAGATGCCACCCACTCTCCTGGTTTTCCCCTTCCTGGCCTGTCTGGATGCAGATGTGATGCTGGAGGGGCTGCGGTCATCTTACAAGTATGATCAAAAACCACACTTGGAAGGTGGTAGACCAGAAAGACAGAAGGAGCCTCGTTCTGGAGGACATCCTTGTACAGCTTCTCTCACTTGGGCTCACTGTCTTCTGGGTTTCTTGTTACATTAGAAGAGTTAAGCTCTTCTTATGTAGCTAAGTCCTAATCCAGGTACCTGCTCAGTTCTAGAAGGGGGAAGGCTTTCTTGTGGGACCACTGTCTTCTGCTTGTCAAACAGGATGTGAGGTAGAGCATCCTAAAAACTGGAACAGTCCCGAGATGGGCTGAGCTCTTGGGAGGAAGTGAGCCTCCTGACCCAAGAGGAATGCATGCGGAGGCCGTGGGGTACATCGGGGCTGCGATGTTATAAAGCAGTATTGAGTGTGGAATGAAAGGTCAGGTTCATTGACCTTTAAAGTCCTTGCTAGAACAAAAACTTTTCTAATGGTCAGAAAGTTAAAAAAAAAAAAATAGATGATTCACTCTGGCATAGTAAGATTTGGTCACTGAACAGATGGTGTTTTTCAGCTATAGTCCGCAGTGGGATGTGCAATTTTCATTACAGTTTCTAAGAAAACACTCTCCCTCAAGCCCCCCAGGTAACCATATCATGGCAATTTATAATTTCTAATGGAATTTCAGTTTATACTTTATTTGTAGTAATGTAATTTATCCCACTATTTCCTACGAGGATTTTTATTTATCTTGGATTTTACAGAGTTAACTTGTCAGTGAAACTTACACTCAGCAGCATTTTGATTTTCAGATACTAATGGATTTATTATTTTCGCTTGTGTTTTTAAAGCCATGGATTTATATATTTTTGTCTGTGTTTTAAAGAATGAATCTTGGTAACACACTGGAATGTTTATGTCCTTTGTTTATTGGAATTAGTTTATTGGCAGAATCTCTGTAAACATGGCTATGTTCTTTATGGGAAAGGGGGACTTTCTGCCTCTTGTGGCAGAAGCCAGGTTCGTTGATAAGGTGAACGTAAGGGTAGGCTGTCTCTGCTGGATTCTGTGATTGATCCCTTGACGGTGATGTGTAACCTAAGAGAGGAAGATGAGCCACGTGATTTTGTGAAGGTGCCCAATGGTGACTGGCAGGCTGGAAGGATTCATTAGATGTTTGATGAATGATTGAACAAACGAGTCCCTTTCCAGCCTGCCTCTGAGTGGAGGCTGTGAGATGATATTGTACAGTCTCTGTAGGTGCAAATCAGTGCATCACAATGGGAAGTGGAAGGGAGGAAAAGAAGGTGGTGCTTAAAATGGAAATTACTCAGGCCCCACTCCAGACCTAGTGAATCAGAATCTCTGCTGCTGGGGCTCAGGAATCTGCATGTTAGCATCCCCTCTCCTCCAAGTGATTCTCCCGTATAACACACTTTGAGAACTTTGGGTGTGTTTCCTGACTCTTCCAGCTGAAGGAAGAGGGTCTTAGGACAAAGCAGGAATTCCAGCTGGAGCAGGATTTGGGTGATGGTCCCGAGAAGGTAACAGCAAATGTGCTTGCCTCTGACGACACCTGCTGGTTGACAGTAATAATTAGCAAATACTCAACCCCTCAAACTACACAGGTGTTCGTTTTTCCGGGGCCCAGATACTGAGGGTGCTGCATTTTAGTGTCCGAATTCTAATAGTGATGATGAATGTACCCCAAGCCCCAGGGATCTGGAAGATACGCTCTGATATCTGTACCCTTTTATCACTGGCTTCAAGTAGAATCGATACATATTTGAAGAACATTGTTCTTCAGTTATCTTACATGTTTCTTAGAACAAAAGTTCCTTTGTCACGTTCACTTAAAACATTACCAACATTTGAACTTCCTCCAAAAGGATTTACTGAACTCTTTGGCTAAGAAACTTATTCTTTGCTTTAGAGAAATAATGAGAAGCCAGCTTTTATCTCTCATTGATGACTCCAGGCAAGATAAGAAAAAAAAAATGTTTTATGATATCTTGGTTCCTTCTCTTTACTGAACACCTACTGTATGCCAGCCCCCTGTCAGAGAACTCACAGTTCAGGGCTGGAGAGGGCGCGGGTGTGGTCTGTACATCAGAGGTGTGTGTGATGTGGAGAAGCAGAGGAGGAGGAGGTGGAGGAGACCGCCTCAAAAATAAGAGGAGACCTGGGAAAAATCGTTCTTCCAAATCCTACATGGATATTACCAGGTCCCAAGTTCCCAGGAGAGAGACTGGTATGTGGTGAACATAGAGGTGTGAAAGGGCGTTTGGGGTGAATGCCCTGGGAAAAGGGTAACCTCCAAATAATTTGCTCTTATAAAGTGTGAGGCTGGAAGTGATGGCTGATGGGGTCAAGGAAGGAGTCAGCTCCAACCTCACCCACTCGCCAAGGTTAGAGCTCCCCTCTGGGTGGTGACTAACAATTGAAGAGTGTAAATTTAAGATCTGCTTTTTATCAGCTTGTTTATTCTATCAGAATAGCACTACCCAAAGCGGAACACCTCCTTTTTATCTGATGGTGGTCAAATCTGAGTCCAAATTCATGATTAAGACTGTACCTAATTGTTGAGAATTTTATGCAGATTCAACACAAAACATCCCGGTCCATCTGAAAGGCTTTTTAGCATTCTGGGCATTAGATTTGGCCCGTGTGCTGTAACAGGGCTGTTGTTTTAACGTAGCTTTTTGGCAGAGCTGGATCTCCGTGCCTTTTATTTCAGAGCCTCGGCACTGCCTCCTCTTCCATGGCTAACATGACCCCCCACACAGCAGTGCCCATCACACAGACCCCCAGGAAAATCCCAAAGGTGTCCTTAATAGGGCCAAAAGCTGAGTGCCGGTTTATATTCAGAGCCTGAGGCATGAAATAAACCAATCCATTATTTTGTGCATAATTTTTCACCTTTAAAATATAGTAAGTGATCATGGATATATTTCCGTATTGCTTTTCACAACAGAGTGAGATACTCAGCTTGTGCTCAGGCTACGCAATCAAGAACTTTCCCCATGAAAGATGGACAAACACAATCTCTGTTTCTTCTACCTCCCTACTGCTTGGTCTTCAGCCACGCTATGCCTAGCCTTACACACTTGGCAAAGACTAGCAGAAAAAGCATGGGACTTGGAATCTGAAAGACTTGAATTTAAATCTTGTGTGTCCCCGCTCCCCAACCTCCCCATTAGGTTGGCAAGTCACTTAGCTTTTCCTCTTTCTTTACCCAGCAAAGGGAGCTAATAATACCTTCTCCTGAGGACTGAGTGAGAAAAATATGTATAGAACCTGAGACCAGTGCCCAACACAGCAGGACCTTAACAAATGTTAGCGTTTCCCTCTTCTCTTTCTACCCGTCCCTTGATACCAGCGAGTCATCAAAGACCAGGAAGCACACAGCCTTCAGACTGCAGCAGTGGTAAGTGGCCATTAGTTCATGCTGTTCTGTGCTGGCGTTTGGAGTTTACCTCTGAAACAGGTTAATTAAGTAAGAGACCTCTTCTTAGCTTACAGATTTTCTGTCCCAATCTCTGTAAAGATTTTGAGCTCTTTCACGTATGGAGTTGACGGTCATTAACCAGCCACCCACCCTCCCTGCCCACTTGCAATGCCAAGAGGAACCCAGTTCTGTCAATATTTGCTCGCCACTGGACCTGGGCTACAACCCTGATGTGATGCCCAAAGCTAGGCTCTGCTGCCCTGTGGGCAGGGCTTCCCCATCTGCGCAGATAAGCAGCTTGTGCCTGATTGGTCAGACCTCAAATCAGGAGAGGGTCTCTTAGCCACTCGTGCTGCAGCATGACTTTCTTACTGATAGATGTTACCTAACAGACCAGAGTTTCTTACTCATCAGCCAAGTCCACAGCCTGAAGAACATCACTCTCCAAGATCTGGTCCAAAGTTAGTCTTTGACTTAAAGGGACAACATTTGGGGGGACAGTTCCCATCACACATACTCTGTTCTGTTTACTCATCTACTCTTAATATCCTGGAAATGCTGAGATGTTGGCAAATTGTGGCTAAACACAGTTTGGCAGTGAACATGAGAGTCAAAATAGAGCCAAGTGACAAGAGGTTAAAAAGCCACAAAAGGAAAAGGCTCACAAGCTGAAGAACCCTTGTGATGCCACCCAGAATGTGGTGGGAAACGCGCTAGATGGCACAGTTTTCATACATCTGAGTAGCACTGGTATAAACGTCTGCCCAAGGGTGGTTGCCAGACAAAGCTCGTGACTAAATCGTGGAGATAATGATGAGGCTAAAATATTACCCTGCTTTATTTGTACTGGAAGGATTTTTAGGGATGTTCAAAGTAATTTTTATTTTGGTGTTTAATAAGCACAAAGAGTAGGAAAGAAAACTGTACCCATATTGTGGTTTTATAAGGGGAATATCTTTCCGCAAATACACAAGTCAGGAGAAAGCCTTTGGACAGATGAGCTGTCCCAGTCTGGAATTTAGAAGGTTTAAACAGCTTATACTCCAGGAAGCGTCTGCTTTGCTCTGGATCTCCCAACTTGCAGGTACAGCCAACTGCTAATTATTAGTAAAAATTAACTCAGGAATTCCTATCTTCTAACTGGTTTAGAAGTCCTCTTAGAAGGCAACATGTTTCCATGCTGGCTGCACTGATGGTGAGGGAGCAGAATCTGCAGTGTCTTCAGAAACAGCTGGCGCCTGTGCTCTCAGACAGCCCTTCCGTCATTCGATCAGAAGTCTTTTGTCTGCCATTGTGCAGGACAAATGTCACCATCTCCAGGGCCCTTCCCCTCCAAGATCCCCTGACCCTGATGGAATGTACTCTGTTACCTCCAACGTTTTGGCAAGACAGGAGACGAGAGACTAAATGCCCTATTTTACTTCTTGTTAAATTCCTAGGAAGAGGGAGGAACTTAAAGCCCTTGGTTAAATAAAAATCATGGTGCTCTATAACTTTTATTATTTAAGAAATGTTGGCTTCCTATTTGGAATCAAAAATTAAAGTTATCACAACATTCTTTTTTTTTTTTTTTTTAACATTCTTTCCTTTGTCCTGGAGATGGGTGTATGGTGGATTATGAGAGAGAGTTAGACGTCAGAAAGAGCCTTTCCTTCCACTGGGAATCACATATTCCTGTTTTATACAGCTCTTTCTTTTCTTCCAAAGTAAAGAAGTCTGCAAAGTGCCTAAATGTTGAGCTGATTATAGTCAGTGCAATGCTTATTTCAGTAGGATGGCCTAGATGGATCTGCTGTTTCATTGCTTCAGGATCCTACTGAACGAAGAATTTTAAGAGCCCATTCAGAAAGACACAAATACATAGCATAATTTTGGTAAATAAAAAGTGTTCAGCAAATGTGGAATAAAGTGACAAATACCTAGAGTTCTGAAGATTTAACCACATCATATATTTTCATATATTTTTAAAAAGCAGATGTTAATCCTTTTAAAAATCATTTTATTTTAGCTATTTTTCATTACAAAACAATGCCTGGAAATGATCCCTCTGGTTTTCAGATAGGTAGTCTGATTAATAAAATGCATTATTTTATGAATTGGACATGCCAGAATGTTGTACACAGCTCCAGAAACAGTCAGCATTTATTTACACTTACTAAGTGAAAACTACTCAACTATGGGCTTTATCTCTTTAAATCCTTAAGAGAATCATGAGACTAGAATTGTTCCCATTTTAGAGATGAGAACAAAATGACTCAGTCTTTCACTTACTGACGATCAGATAGCCTCTAGCAAGTTACTTAAGCAAGTGTTAGAGCCACACTCATTAAAAGAACTCTAGATTACAGGGTTTTATAATAGCCCATATTTAAAGAAGAGATCAAGTCTTGTGTTAGGTTCACAATACTCCAGGAATTTCCTTTCAATTCTTTGGGAACATAGGTACCTTGTTGTTATTTTCCAGCCTTGCAAAGGGCCTACGTCTTCCGATAACTGATAATAATATGGTGCTAGGCGAGCTGAAGTCGTTCACTGAGTGCCAGCTGAGAAAAGATATTGTTGTTGGGTTGGACTCTCTACCTAAATTATACCAATAAGGAAGTCTGCCAGTGCCTGTTTCAAATCGAGGTCAGGGTCAAATCTACCAACTCAGGTGTTAACCAGGTTGTAAGGAGTGTACTCTCGAATCAAGACAGTAGGGGTTGGTCCTCCTGTGTACGAAGAGGCCTCATGCTGAGGACCTGGGGTCTCCTGCTCTGTCCTCCTCTTTCAGCTCCCAGGAGACAGACCCTGGCTGGAGCAGTCCTGCCTCAGGGCCTGGACAGGTGATGTCACCACTGGCTAAGGTGCAAAACTTGCATAATATTTTAAAAGCTCATTGTAAAATGATACCCTCTAAGTTATAGTTCCTTGGGAGCAAAGCCTGGTCTCAGTGTCCTCTTTGTGGTCTGCACACAAAGGTCAATTTTTTTTTTCTTCCAAATTCTCAAGTGGCATCACCGACCTAAATGAAGAAGGAATTTTAACACGCACATTTGGCCTGCTGTCCATGGTTAAAGAAGAAGTTTGTGAGTAAGATATCCAAGTCATCCAATTCAAAACTCTAGTCTTCCACAGCAATTCCTCTCCCAGTCACCTCACAGCCCCCAACAAGGAACAAAGCTGGATTTATCTCAGACACCCGTGGGGGACAGAGTAGGTACTTGACAAACGTTTAGTTGTTGAATGAACAAAGGAGAAGTAGGAGGAAGAGAAGGCAGGAGAAGGAAAGGGGAAGAGGGAGGGAGACTTAGAACCTCAGTGTTCAAAATCTGCCCTAATGTTAGCAGGGTGAGGAAACAGCTCTTTTAAAAGTTATTTGGCCATGTGTACTAAAAATCTAAAGAATGTGCACATCCTTTAATCCAGCAATTGTGTATTTAGAACTTAAGGACATGTGAAAAGATTGTGCTGTAAATCAGAGTATTATTCCTCATTATAAACTATTGCAGCCAACCTAAATATCCAACAATAGGGAATCAGGTCAACAAATTACATCTACACATGTTCTCTCTCTGGTCTTCCCCGTCTCAGTAAAAAGCACGACCGTTAAACCAGTTGCTCAAGCTGGAAACCTAGAATCAATAAAAAATTTACCTCCTACTCTTTCAACTTGTTATTCCAAGACCTACCATTTCCCAAGATATACAAGGTGTCATTGTGTAACTGCATTAACTTAAGCAGGTAATAGAAGCCATCAAGCTTAAAAGCCAATGTATAAAGGAGGTTGACTACTTTCAGGGTTTACTCACCACGGGTAGAGGAAGATGTATCCTCTGTACATCCTGGGAGATGACTGGGGAAAAGAAAGAGCTATGGAAGATATTGTTCAAGGAGCCAGGTAAGTGGACTTCATTGATGACTCCACAAACACCATGGACAATGAAATTAATCTAACTGAGAGACATAGAGAAACATGGACAAAGAAGACTTAGAAAACAGCAAGATAGGATTGTACACATAAAGCATAAAGATAGTACTATACTTCATAGAAATAATTTAGAAATTTTTCAAAGTTAATTTTGACTAGATGGGGTTAGTATCACCTTAAGACCCTGAGCATCAAGTCCTCACTCTTACCCTCCTCCCTCTGGACCCCTTCAGGGCAAGGAGTCCACCCAAAGCGCACTGCCTCCCCTTGAGACCACGCTGGAGAACCCCAGGATCCTAGACTTCCCTCCTCAAACAAGGCCTGCGTGGGTCTCTTCTCCAGGTTCTTCCTCCCAAGGGTGGATCCTGGCTGTGGCGTGTGGCGTGGATGGAGCTGGGATTTGTGGGCTCAGGTGTCCCCAGGTGACTGTGAGAAGCCTCTCCTGGAGCAAGGGCTGGGGAGAGAATGGGAGCAGGGTCTTCATTTGTCCTCTGGCCACAGCCTGGCAAATGTTGGCAGCCACCCTGGATGCCATGTTTACCACTGACCATTGGGACTAACCAACTCCCCACGCCATGATATCTCATATGCAACCGTTACCTCTGAACTACTCCAAGCCCCAGCATCTCCTGCTTGGGTTTTTGCTGTGGTCCCCTAAGTAGTCTCCCACCTTACGCTCTTGTGTAGGAACATATTTTAACTTTTATAACTAAATAAGTATATTCATATCTAGCTGTACGAAAGCTATCACAGTAAACTGACATTTTACTTGGAAGCAGTCTGGATGGCCAGCATTAAGGGAAGGTTGGGTATAGCACATCCATTCAATAAAATCCTAGGCAGCCATTAAAAATAATTGTGAAGAATGTCACAGTATGAAAAATGCTAATTCCATAATATTATATAATGTAGAAATGAATAGAAAATGAGAAGAAAAAGTAGGAATAATTTATTTTTTTATTTTTAAAATTTTATTTATTTATCTTTAATGGACGTACTAGGGATTGAACCCAGGACCTCTGTGCTATTACCCTCCCCTCAGAGATAATTTTTAAATGATGTCATTGTTTTGCAGTGAATTACACTGATTGTTCACCAACTTCTGTATCACTTTCTACATTTAAAGTTTTAATTTTTAAAGCAAGCATGCGCTTTAATAAATTATATATAATCTCCCTTTATTACATGTTAAATTTTTCGGTAAGAGTATTTGTAATTTAGCCTTTCTAGGGCTATGCAAACTACGTTAAAATAAAAACCGCAAGTTCCCTGGGATATGTAATGCATCACCGATTCCACAAGGTGGCGATGTCATAGTAATTAAGCAGAATTGTAAAATTTAGGGGTTACTCAATGCATTGTATTATTCCTAACGTTATTTTTCCTTACTTTTGATCTTTCATTTACACTGACGTTTACATTCCTTTTAAATCTTGATGTTCTTGAACAGTGTCGAAAGCTTTAATGACACTAGGAATTTGCTTGAAAAAATGAAATGAAGCTGCATTCACGTCTACATTACAATGGGCATTAGCTTGGCTCACTCACAGCTAAGTGATACACTTCCTCGTCCACAGAGCACACGATTCA
Source organism: Camelus bactrianus (assembly GCF_048773025.1). Lineage (NCBI taxonomy): Eukaryota > Metazoa > Chordata > Mammalia > Artiodactyla > Camelidae > Camelus > Camelus bactrianus. The sequence continues at coordinate 53,570,077 of NC_133542.1, forward strand.
TTCATGCCTCCGAAGGGCGATCTGGAAGGGTATATAAAACCAGATTATCTCAAAGGTTAGAGGGATTTGAAGGTAGAGTTTTCTGTATTGGTTTAATTTTTTGACAATAATCATGTATATTGAGGGAAAAACAAAAAAAGATGTTTCTGGGAAAAGTGCATACCTCAACAAATTTACAGATTAACCATCATCCAAGATTTCCTTACAAATAGTGAAAACATCACACTTAAATCTGCACATGCACAGAGGCCTTTTAGGAACCATTTCAAGGTATCTGTCTTGTTTCCTGGATCTGCCTTGGAATTCTTGTGCCAGTTTTACTTATTGTAGTTTTAGATTGTACTTTCATATCTGTAAGGACAATTCCCTACATTAATCTTCATTGTGAAATTTTAATTAGCAATTCTTGCCCATTTTTCTACCAGATGAAATTCAGATTCACTTTAGGCCTTTCCAACTGCCTACTTCCCGTCTCCACTTGGCGTTTATAAGAAGTATGTCTCAACATCCCCAAACCAAATTCCCTTCTCAGTGGAAGGGGACACTGACCTTCCAGTTGTTGAGAATGAAATCCGTGGAATGATCCTTGGCCACTCTTCTCCCTCATGCCGCACATCCAGTCCAGCAGTCTGGACTCTTATTTTTCCATAGAGATTCGTAACACAATCACTTCTCACCTCCTCCACGGCCGCCACCCTTTAAAAACTGCAGTAGGTTCCTAACTTGTCTTCCTGATTCCAGCCTTCTCCCCTCACCTGTTCTCAACACAGGAGTCAGAGTGATCCTTTGAAAATTGAAGTCAGATGCCATCAGTCCTCCACCCAAAACTCTCTGATGGCTTGCCACGTCACTCAGAATAAATTTCAAAGTCCCTACGCAGTTCTCACCCACCACCCATCTAGTACTGCTCTCAAACCATTTCCTGCTACTCTCCCTTCATTCACTCTGGTCCAGCCTCCAGACCTCTTGGCCCCTTGCTATTCTTTGTATAAGCAGACATACCTCAGGGCCCTTGAATTTGCTTCAGGTCAGTACAAATGTTACCTTATCAGTGAGGAGGCTTTCCTTGAACTACTTATGTAAAATGGTAACTCCACCACCACATTCCCTGGCTTGGTTAACAGCCTTTATTTTTCAATATAGTATTTATTATCCTTTGACACATAAAATCACCCATTAACTCTTTACTGTCTGTCAAAAAGTTCTCTGCAATTTTAATTAGAAGACTACTGGGTGTATAAATTCATTTGGAAAAAATCATTTTTAAAATAACACTTCCCATGCCAAACTTTGATGTTATCTCAATTTCATTTAAATCTTCTTTCGTGTCTCTTAGTGTCTGTGTGCCTTAACTAGAGTTCTTGTCATGTGGGGCTAAATAATTTCTTACTGAAGTTTTTTTTTATGGTTCTTTTCTTTTTGTTGTTGTTGAGATATAATTTATATATCATAAAATTTATCATTTTAATGTACGATCAGAGTTTTTAGCATATTCGCAAAGCTGTGCAACCATGACTATTATCGAACTCCAGAACATTTTCATCATCCCGGAAAGAAACCCTGTGCCTTTTAGCAGTCGGTGCCTATTCCCCTCACTGAGTGCCTGGCAACCATCAATCTTACTTTTTTTCTCCATGGATTTGCCTATTCTGGATATTTTATGTAAATGGCATCATACACCCTGTAGACTCTTTTGTCTCGCATCTTTTACTTAGCGTCATGTTTTTGAGGTTTAACCAAATTGTAGCATATGTAACAGTTCTTCACTCCTTTTTATGACTGAGTAATATTCCATAGTATGATAGACCACATATTGTTTACATATTCATCTGTTGATGGATATTTAGGTTGTTCACACCTTTTAACTACTATGAATAATGTTGCTATGAACATTTGTGTATGAGTTTTTGTGTAGATACATGTTTTTTATTGTCTTGGGTTTATATCTAGGAATGGAATTGCTAGGTCATATAGCAACCGTGTTTAACTTTTTCAGGAACTGCCAAACTGTATTACACAGCAACTGCATCATTTTACATTCCCAACAAGCATGTACAAAGTTTCCAATTTCTCCACATCCTTGCCAATATGTATTATTTTCCATCTTTTTGATTGTAGCCATCCTGGTGGGTGTGAAGCCATCCTAGTGGGTTTGGTTTGGTTTTGCATTTTCTGAATGACTAATGATTTTAAGCACCTCTCCATATGTTTTTTGGCCATTTGTGTATCTTCTTAAGAGAATGTTCAGGTCCTTTGCCCATTTTTTAATTGAGTATTTTGTCTTTTTGTTGCTGCATGTGAGAGTTCTTTATATATTATAGATACCAGATCCTTATCAGATATACGATTTGCAAATATTTTTTCCCACTCTGTGGGTTGTCTTTTCTCTGCCTTACAGTGTCCTTTAAAGCATAAAAGGTTTTAATTTTGATGAAATGCAATTATCTACATTTTCTTTGGTTGCTTATTCTTTTCTTGTCATATGTAAGAAACTATTACCTAATCCAAAATCATAAAGGTGTAGTCTTTTTTCCTTCTGAGAATTTTATAGTTTTAGCTTATGTATTTAAATCTTTCATCTGTTTTTAGTTAACATTATACATGGTGTGGGGTATGTGTTCAACTTCCCTTTTTTCGTATATAGGTATCCAGTTGTCCAGCCACCCTTTGTTGAAAGACTGTTCTTTTGTCATGAAGCAGTCTTGGCACTCTTGTCAAGGTCAAAATTAATTGACTATGTATGCATGGGTTTATTGATGGATTTGCAATTCTATTTCTTTGGTCTTTATGTCTTTCTTACCTGAGCTTTTGATAAATACTGGAGTGAAATGAGTACATCTTGTTCTCTAACAAGTACCTGGAGTGTAGTTGAACGCTGACCCGTGCTTCTTACTTGTCACGTGGCGTGGGTAAGAGACTGGCATCTCCTCTGAGACATGAGAATCATAAGAGGGACGTGCACCTGAAGAGAGGGTGGAACTCTAATTTAAAGAGTCTATTTAGAAACAAATTGGCAGATTAGGCCCAAATTCCAGCCCATATAATGTGGCTAAAAGAATTTGAAGCCTAGTAGAGTTTAGACAAAAATAACCCCATACACTCATCCCAGCACCCTCAAATTCACCTGGTAAATATTTATTGAGCCCTTCCTCTGTCCTTTGCACAACTAAGCAGCTTTGATTTGAGGACTTTTATTTCTGGCATACCTCCAACATAAACTATTTGCCAAGTTACCGAAAACTGTAAATTGACTGTATGAAATTATCTTTTTTTGGTCAAAAATATTTGAATGGTGGCTCTAGTTTGTGAACAGTTGATTATAGTCCTTCTCTTTGTTAATAATTAGCTAGAAGGCCAACAACAGTATCAGTTCAGGCCACTCCTTGTTAAAGGTAATAAAATCTTATTCTTTGTGTATAATAAAATGCTTGTCTTTCTGCTCCACTTTGTTGAAGATGTGGGGAATCTGATTCAGGTTTATATTTAATATTTATATAATATTTATATTCTTTTTCAGATTCTTTTTCATTATAGGTTATTACAAGATATTGAAATATAGTTAGTGCCCCATTCTTAAATAAGAATTACCAGTATCTTGAGGCAAGTCTCTGAAAGACAGGCCAAAACAAAGAGAAAACAACAAAGTAACAACAACAACAAAATGACTTGGAGGAAACAGATCACAAGGTACAAGATTTAGAAGCTAAAAATAGTTTATTATTTAAAAAAGGAAGATTCAGAGAAAAGAATGGGGGGGAGGAACAGCAGGAGGGAGAAAGGGAGAGAAAGAGAGAAGGTGGGGGGAGAAGCATTATACACAGAAACAGGATTAAGAATAGGAATAACATTGGCTGTCTCAGCAGAGCACTGAGAGCTAAAAGAAAAAAGACAGTTTCAAAATTCTGAAGACAAATGATGTCCATTGTAGAACTCTGTGATTTGTCCAAACTAATGAAATAAAGGTGAGGGCACAATAAAGACATTTCAGACAGGCAAGGGATTTACATGGAATCATACCAGTCGTAATCAAAGAAAATTGATTACTCTAAATGTTTTCCATATAAAAAAGAGAAAATAATCATGATGCACTCTTTTTTATTTCCTGGAGGCCGGGTGAGGAAAAAATTAACAAGTTCAAAAGAAGGCATGATGCAATTTTAAAAATAATAATAAATGAGAGTAAGAATTTGAAACCATTTGAATTTACTTTTTTTTTTCAACAAATATGTCCTGGGTGTCTGCTTTTTGCCAGCACTATTTGAAATGCTGAGGGTATTCAGAAGAAAACAGGCAGAAGTCTTTGTCTTCATAGAGCACGTTAGGGAAATGTTTAAATAATAATTGTACATCTACTTGATGAAATATTATATAACCATTAAACTACATGAATACCAGAAGCAAAGGAAACGTTTATAATATAATGCAAGGTGAAAAGAACGCAAGCTGTGGACAGAGACAAAAGGGAAGTCATAAACCTGAAAACAGGTATGCTAGGATAGTGAAATTATGATGAATTATTCTTTTTTTTTCAAAATTCCTTTTAACTTTGTACTCGGTTTTCTAACCGGCAAGGGACACATCAAACATTTTTAAAAATAAAATTGATAAAAATCCTATGTTGCCTGTTTAAAACGTTATGCCAAGTATTTCATTTGGAAAGAGGTGCTGTCACTTTTCAAGTATTTTTGTTATCTGAAATCTTTATAACGATTAGCCCTTTAGCAGGATGCTAAAGGATAATGTACTTAAATTCAGGTGCCATCTAAGAAATTCTTCTAAGAAGCAGTGTTATCTCTCTCCCTTAAGAGAGAGAATGGGAACTTACCCACTCCTGATGGGGAAAACATGGCCACTTGGCTAGATATGATCACAAACTTTTTCTTTCTACTCCAGCCACGCAGAGAAAGATGAGAGTGTCGGAAAGAATGCAGAGCCAGTGTCAAATCAGAGGCTAGTAAGAACAGTTAAGCCTTGTCTGTTAATTAGCTCCATCAGCTAATGAGCTCTGTGAGTGGGTGAGTAGACCCCCTACAACTGAACCAGAGAAAAGTCACTGGCAGCCTACGGGTGGCTGATCCCATAGTTTTCCACACAGGACACTAATATTCCTGGCCCATGAAGAAGTAACACCAGTGGTGGTGTTCCTCAGGTACTTCCCATAGGTGGTAGTGAAAGCCCATTTTACCATCGTGTGTTTGTGCCAAACATGAGATTTCAGGAATCTCCATGTAGGTTACTGTGTAGAGAATTCCTTTACACTGTGTAGGAAGCAGTGCTTTCTTGGACCAGTTCATTAGATGTAGCCTTGGACATGAAATCTGAGAAGGGTGTTCTGGACTCCCAAGGGATCTAAGAAAAAGAGAAAATTCAGGAAGCCTTGAAATGTATATTCTAATCACATCTTGGGATGAGTTAGATGCTGTGAGTTTTTTCATGTTCAAGTGTAGTAGGAAAGACATTGCATCAAAGTGTCATATAAAATCTTATTCCATTAGACTATACATTTTAGTTTCATTTGGCTTTTAAAATGATATTTTAAAATTTAAAAATAGGAGGAAAACTAACTGTAATTTAGTCTCCTGGATGGAATCCTAGAATAGAAAAGGACATTAGGGGAAATTAATGAAATCTGAATAAAGTATGGAGTTCCCTTAGTAACTATGTACCAATGTCGGTTCTTTAGTTGTGACAAATATACCACAGTGATGTAAGATATTAACAACAGGGGAACTAGGTGTGGAGAATATGGAAACTGTAGTATCTTTGCAACTTTTCTGTAAATGTAAATCTATTCTAAAATTTAAAAGTTTATGTAAATCAAAAAAAAGTAGGAGGAAAGAAATTATCTGAATCTCAGACAGATCACAAGTTTGATATAAGCCTGGTGTTCAGGCTGCATAATGGCAATTGAGCATCAACCACCATCAGATATCAGTCTCATACCAGGTCCTGTTATTTTCAGTGACGGGGGAAAAAACGTTGAAACCGCTAATCAAAATATGTAAAATCATAAAACATGGAACTGATAAGAGAGCAAACTTTAGATTTGGGTTGTGGAAAATGGGAGCCATTGAAATTTCTTGAGTGAGGAACTGATGTAGTGAGAGTGACAAATTGAGGGATTTACTCCATGAGCAGTTTGCAAAGTGGGTTGAAGTTGGGGAGAAGCTGAGGTGGGGATCAGCAAAGAGGCGACAACTGGCATGTGAAACAAAAGTCTCAAGACTAAAGCCCTAAAGTGAAACTTATGACAGAGGTTTCAAGCAGCGTTACTCTCAGTGCCACATACAACCAGTTAGGCACCTGGGGACAAGCAGAGCCCATTGTGGAGACAGGTGCATCAGGCCATCTTAGCCTGTCTCCGCTAGACATTTGAGTCATAGAACCACTTTCCTTGTTCCACATCCAAGCTCTCTCGGTGTCCTGTCAGGACCATCTCTTGTCACCTCTGCCTGTCCAGCAGTGCCTTGTTTGATAGTCAAACTTGAGGCAATGCTTCTTGTTTATTTTCAACCCATCCTAATAGGTTTTTTAAAAACTTTTTATTTGGAAATGATTTCAAACTTACAGAAAAGCTGCAAGAATAAGAATGGTGCACTGAACACCATTGACATCTTATATCTATTGTTAAACATTTATTTAGCTCTCTCTCTATGTGAATATCTGCACATCTAGTATTTTTGAACTATTTGAGAACAACTTGCCTATGGCATGGCCCTTTAATCCTAACTACTTCACTGTATATTTCCTAAGAATTATTATATCCTTTTACAAACCACAGTATAGCTGTCAACTTTGGTACATTGACTCAATCACTGTTTCCTGAATTGAACTGAACTAATGGGTGTGATAATGGTACACCCACTATCCTAGTCACGGAACACCCAATATCCTGGTCTGACCTGTCCCACTGCTGAGTCATGGGAGTGAAAAAAACAAAGTTTGATCTGAATTTCAGGTTTGGGTCTTTGAGAGTACCATAGAATCAGATTTTTCAGATGAATTTTGAATTTGATTCATTGTGTAGTTGACTCAGTTGTTTAGCTATTCTGAAAATGTCTGTCAAAGAGCAATGCTGTTGCAAACAGTAATCTAACATTCATTACTGTGTCAGGCACTGTTCTAAGCACTTTCTACTTATTAATGCATTTAATACAACAACCTTAAAGGAATTTACTATGATTGTCTTCATTTTATACTTGGGGAAACACAGGCACAGAAGTTGAATAACTTGCTCACAAATGAGCAGCTGATAAGGGTGTGAAATATCAGGATTTGAACCCAGCCTCTCAGATCTCTTTCTTGTCTGTTAATCTGAGTGTGTGTGTGTATGTGTGTGTGTGTGTGTGTGTGTGTGTGTGTGTGTGTGTGTGTGTGTGTTTAGCCTTCTTATATTTCAGTGTCTTCTCTAAAGATGATCCCACGCTATTTCTTGTTATTGATCACTTCTCGTGTCGTGTTCCCCTAGGAGAGACACATTCATTTTCTCGATGTGTTTATTTTTCAGCTGAGGCAAAGGTGACTGGTCCCAGGAGCCCGGAAGAATGGACTCAGAGGAGGCTGTTTACACGAGCTTCTCCCACTCACCAGCTGTTGTGAGTCTGTGGATGAAGAGCAGGATCCTATTACTGCAATGGAAGCGGGCAACTGTATTCCCAACCACCAGCAGCCAAGTGGATTTGGTACAGTGGGACTGCTTAATAAATGATTCATCAGAAGCATTTGATACAAAATTGTCTTGCAGCAGCGTCTTCAAATGTAGTGTTGCCTTCTTATCTAGCCTTGTGTGCCTTTAACTGATCCCTGCTGCCTCTCACTCGGGTGCCAGTGCTGGAATGAACGATGGAATCTTCCTCATGCAGGCTGGGTCTGTCCTGTTTGACCACTATTTATAGAGCCAATGTGGGTTAATAACTGTTAATTGAATGCCAGCTCCACGCCCATGGTTAGTCTGGGTGCTTTACAAACTTTCAATCCTCACGAAAACCCTGTAAGGTTGTACCTATTTTCTGCATTTTGCCCACGAGTGAATGGAGGCTCAGAGAGGTCATGTGCTGTGTGTAAGATCACACAGCTGGCAGAGTCAGGGCTCAAATGGAGATGAAATCCAAAGTGCCTCCACTTTAACACACCGTTTTGCCTATCACTGCTCCCATGGTACCATCCCTGGCATTCCTCTCTTAAATAGAAGTGGGGAGGCCAGTGAATGTGATGGGATGTCTGAAGGGGAGGGTCAGGGAGCTTTAGAGGCACCGAAGAATCACAGAATTATCCTCTAAGAAACATAACACAATGTTCTTTAAGGTCGAAGGTTCACCAATTATGGCTGGTATTTCAAATCCAGCCCCCTACCCCTCTCTGTTGATCAGGTTTTATGGGAACATGGCCACACCCAATCCTGTGTGTACTAAGGCTGCTTTCACTCTACAGTGGCAGAGTTGCATAGTTGTGACGGAGACCGTATGGCCTTCGAAGCCTAAAATATTGACTTTATGGGTCTTTCTAGAAAAAGTTTGTTGACACCTGTTTTAGATGACTTAGGAAGACAGCCAATCATTTTCATTAAGGCCAATTTATTATTTTTTCCATTTGACTGAAAAACAACTTAAAGATTTGTACTGCTAAGATAATCACTGCTGGTGGTGCAGCGTGGGGTGGGGGTAGGGGAGACAGGAGTCTAACTGGGGATGGTTAAGGGACAGGGAGGAGAAGGGGGAAGGCCTGGGCCTCTGGGTCCCCAGTCAACTCCTCACCCCAGACTCATCCCACTCACATCCTTCCTATTTCCCCTGCAACATCAAGTTTCCTAAAATAAACCTGCTCATAAACTCATAAGTAGCTTCCCACTTACAAAACACTCAAATTCCAACACCCCAGTTTGGAATTTAGAAACCATAACAATCTGACCCCTACTAATCTCTCTCTCCACCCCTTTGATTTATTTTTCTAATCATGAGGAAGTCACGCCAAATTCGAGTTTATATTTCAAAGTCAATGTGCTCGTCTTTGAGTCATTTCTGTGTCAGCAGAAAAGTAAACACGTAATACTTGTAAGGCATCACAGGAAACCAGGCTGAGCTTTCATACATGATGTACGTTACCTAAGCTAAAAGTCATAAACAAAAGGAAAATTTATAAATGTTTTAGATACTTTTTTACAAATACATCATCCAATTGTGTTTAGAAAAAAAATTCCCGCTAAGCTTTTTGTTTTAAGTTGTATTATCATAAGCTTTCTCCCACATTGCTATGTATTTTCATAAAGATAATTTTTCATGGCTGCAGAATATTTCATCTCCTATATGTTCTAGAGTTTTCCTAATACTGCCCCGGTATTTGGGCATTGAAGAATGCTGTTTCCATTTGTTTCAACGCCTATTTCCATTCTCTCCAGTTGTTCTTCTCATTCTTTTTCATCTTTGCTCAGGCTGTTTTCTTGGCTTGGAAAGGGTCCTGTCTTCTCTTCCTGTTTGCTTAAGTCATACCCTTCCAGCTTAAGTCCGGTCACCCTCCCTCCTCGAACTCCTATTGCTGGGAAAATTTCAGATTGACCTTCAGAATGAGGGATGGATTCCAAGAGACTTACTTCCCTAGAAAGTGCTGACATGGAACCATCTGAACTTGATTGCCATGGCATTGCAGTATCAGAGGGCTCACAGAACCATTATTTCCTGGTGCTGTACTCAGGAGAATGGTTTATTTTAGAAAAGAACAATAGATAGCTGACATATATTAATGTACTTTTCATATGTCAGTCATTATAGTAAACACTTTGCATAAATTGTCATTTATCTTCACAACTACCCTTTCAAGTGGGTACCGTTAATACTCTCATTGTACAAATATGAAAAGTGAGGTACAGAGAGGTTAAGGTTAAAAGATCGACCAAGGCCACACAACTGGTAAGTGATAGACTCCGTATTTGAATTCAGACCGTCTGGTATGAGAGTCTGGCTGCTTAGCCAATGAAACAGGAGTGCGGTCTACTTGCAATGCCCTTTCTCTCCCTAGTCTCAATCACCCCGGCTCAATCTGGCCCCTGCCATTTTCAGAGTATATGCAGAGGGAGAGGGGCTGCTGCTGAATGTTCTTACTAGGAACAGTCAGCCTGTTCCTCTGTGTTGGCGAGACCTGGGGGCGGGAGACAGGAGTGTGGGTGGGGGTGGGGAGGGTGGAGGCACATCCTTTCCCAAAGAGAAGATAGAGGCAGATAAATTTGCTGTGTCCTTGGTCATCCTCTGAACATGCTGAGTCCAGAGGCATTTCCAGAGCCAAGGCAGTGTGTGATGAAAACACCAGTGTCTACCAGACCTCACTTATCTCAGTGTCCCTGGAGCCTAGCATAAAGCAAGCCATCATTCATGGAGAAGGGATTGTGACATGGTAACATCACAATGGCTGCAGTTTAGTTAACTACCCCTCTCATGCCCTCTCCCAGGAAGGAGTGGGACCCCTTGCAATGGATCATATGAGAGCAGGGGTGGGGAGAAGAGATTCAAATCACACTCCAAAGGTGAGTACAATTGCAAAGCTGAGTCAGAAAGGGAATGAATAGCTATTGGCCTCTGTTTTGCAGAATGAAAAAACCTCAAGGTTCAGAAAGATGTTAAAGATTATTTCCGCCAGATATCTTTCCAGTGCCTGACAGCTCTGACAAGCAAATCCCAGCCCCTGCTCGGATACCTCCACTGATGGGGACCACACTACCAAACAAAAATCCATTCCAGTTCCATATGGCTCTATTAGAAAAGTGGACTTTTTGTTGAGTGGAAATCTATCTTCCTGTAGCTTCTACCAAACTGGGTCTAATTCTATCTGTGAGAGGCTAGAGAACAGGGCAGCTTCCTCTGCCACACAACAGCTCTACAGAGATTTAAAGTGAATGACCCTGTACTCCCTGAGCTTTTCCTCTCCAGGCTAAATACGCACAGGTGCTTTAATTGTGTCTCTTCTCACATGATTTCCAGGCCCTTTGTCTTATTTGTTTCTACTGATTGCTCCCCATTTTGCTTTGAGTGCTCTAAGTATAGAGCTGGACCACCCCATAGAACACCAGCTAACACCAGAGCATCGTTTCCCTCCTATGAGGACTTCTAGATTCAGAAATTAGTATTCTGAGTTCCAAAGGGTTCCAGAGCTTTGGGGTGAGTTTGTTTTTTCAGTCAGAAAGGGGCAGGAAAAAAAAAAGAATGAGTTAGGCTTCTGTGGTTGGGAAGAGAAGACAAGAGCTAGTATTTTTTGAATGCTTATTACATGCCAGACATTGTGCTAAAGACTTAACAAGAATTATCTCATTTAAACCACCTTTACAGTTGGCACTGTTATGATGCCCATTTCACAGCTGAAGAAACTGAGGCTTAGGAAGCTCAGGGTTTTCCTAGGCTATGTGGTGTGTGCTAAGACTCAGGCCAGATATTAACAGGAAGATTTGGCTTCGACAAAGAGCAGCATCTGGCTGGTGATTATGCTTCAGAAAAGCCAAGTATAACAGTGAGAAGGGCTTTCAGGAGTGAGAGTAGGACTTATCAGGCCCCAAAGATTGAGAAGGAAAAAGTCTCACCAGGGTGGCACAGAAGGACACTTCGGGCAGAGAAGTAATAAAGGTAACAGCTACCATTTGTTAAATGTGTAGTAAGTCAGGCATTTTGCATACATAATCTGCTTTAATTCTCAAAACAACCCTAAGTGGGAATTACTACCATTATGATCACTGTGTTACAGATGAGAAAATTGAGGCTTATCGAGGTTAAATGACTCACTGAAGGCTACACAGCTGGTAAGCGGCAGTTTCAGGATTGAAATTCAGATGGCTGACACCAGGCCAATGGCCCTATACTGACTCCAGTGGGAAAGACTGTTGGCAAGAAAGTTAAGGGCAGACACTTTTTCTCCCAAGAGATGGGGGATCCCAGAACTAGCAAGGGAACTCAGGGCTGCAGGCAATGCCCGGCCAGACAAGAACAGGAAACCCGGTTCTGGAAGAGACTCTTTAAGTCAGCAGTGCCAACCCTGAGGCTATCCTAAAGTGGGATTTTGTCAGAAAAGTGGTCCTGGAGGCCCAGGAACCTCGATCAAATGAATATTTATGAATAGATATGCTATCTCAGACTCAGAAACCTACATGTGGAAGTGTTACCTGTTTTTATGCCTCTGTAGTTCCCTTTTTCCTTTTTTTTTTTTTTAAATTGCAGTATAGTTGATTAACAATGTTGTTTTAATTTCTGGTGTATGGCACGGTGAGTCAGTTATTCATATATATTTTTTCTCATATTCTTTTTTATTATATGTTATTACAAGTTATTGAATATAGTTCCCTGTGCTATATAGTAGGATTTTGCTGTTTATCTATTGTGTATATAGTTTGTGTTTCTTTTTTTTTTTAAACAGTTTGCTTTCTCTCGGTTCAATTGTTCTCAAGCTTTAGTGTGCATCAGAATCACCTGGAGGACTTGTTAAAACACTGATTACTGCACCCCACCCTCAGAGAGTCTGATTTAGTAGGTCTAGGGATGCAGCCTAAGAAATGCACCAGGGGGTGCTGATGCAGCCGGTCCGGGGGTTACACTTGAGCATTTGAGAACAATGGCTTTAGTTTATTAGAAAAGCTACTTTTGAAAAATTTGAAATTGATTTGACTGTGGAAAGGCAAAGGACTTGCCCATAGGCCAGAAGCAGTGGGAGTGGGTTGGGGTGCAGACTTAGTGCCCAGCTAGGTGAGTGCCGCTGTATGGGCTGGGGAGATAGAAGTCACAGCCAGAAGCCATACGCTGTTCCGGGGTGAGGAGGAGGGAAGGCAGAAGGCCCAGGGAAGCTGGGCAGTGGAGCCAGACTGGCCAAAGAGACAGAGATCTGGCAAGGGCAGAAGTCAAATGGGGTCGCGCTTTTGTCAAAAGCTGCAGGCTCCTGGCTGGGCTGCAGGGCAGCCGAGAGAGGCCAGGAGCCAGGAGTGAGCTCCTGGGATGTGGCCTGGGACAGAATCCGGTGATCACATTTCAGCTGCGACTCACTGTCTCCAAAGCCTCTTTCTGTCTCCTCCTATGTTTATGCCCATCGGTCACAGAGTGCCCGGGAGCTGCCCTCTGACAGTAGTGAAGTCCTCGTAGCAAGAGAGCTGGGGACAGCGCTAAATGCTGTTTCTTCCCCTGAGAGGTGGGTAGGTCCCACAGCGGTAGGCAGGAGCAGGGCTGGGAAGCTCACAGTCAGCTGGTCTGACCTCTGATGTTCTCCAGCACCTTGGAGGCACTTCTCTGTCATGGGAAACTGACTCAGCTGCAGTGTACGCGCAGTGCGGAGATCCGCCTTCGTGGCTGCAGCAGTGCGCTAGTGGCTAGGAGCCGGGCTGCCCTCGCTGCTTTTCATGGAACTGGGGTGGCTTGGATAGGAGGCTCCCTTCTCTTGGTACCAAGAGAGAGAGCATCTCTCTGCAAGACTCCTTTCAAATGCAGGAGCAAAATTGTGCACATAGGCCCTCCCTGGACTCTGGCCTTTAAGAATTACCCACTTAGCCTGACCTAGTTTTCCCCTCAGTGCCCTTCATCTCATTTCTTGTATATGTCTGTCCAGTTAAAAAAAGATTTACTGAGTGCACACTAGATGATAGGCCCTGTGCTGGGAATACAGATGTGGGTAAAAGAAATCTCCACCCACAAGTACAGTCGGGGAGATCCACATAGAGAGACAATTACAGCCTTGTAGGATAAGTGCTGTTTTTTAAGGCATAGAGATCATGTCCTCTCAGGACCTTTGTGTTTGCTGGTTCTTCTGTCTAGAATGCACTTCTTCAGAACTTTCCGTGGTTATTCTCTCATTTCACGCAGGTCATTCCTGAGAGAGGACTTCCCTGACCCTCCTACGGAAAGTGTAGCCCTCACAGTTCTCTGAGTCCATTTATCCCATGTAATTTTTCTTTATAACAAACACTTCTAACCTCCTCATGTTTTATATATATATATATACATACATACACACACATATACATACACACACACACAATTTTGGGTGGTCATTGTTCCATACTAGGTTGTAAGCTCTACAATTGAGAGTGTGGCCCTGTCACTGCTGAATCCCCAGCTCGTGGACTTGATACCTAATAGGGACTCAATACAGATTTCCCTTTTGTTCATTCACAGTAAGTGACTGCCCAGTTGAACTTTCCTGAGCCTCTCCAGAGTCATCGAAATGGAGGATGAGACCTGCCCCCTTGGGGAAGAACCTTCTCAAGCCTACCTTCCCTAGCGTTCTAGTCTGTACTGTTTCCACTCTCATTGAAAATCATCAATAAACAATCAATAATAAAACTAGAAAAGAGTTTCATCTGAATCAAACTAAGGACTAGCTTGGAAGCCTGCTTCCCAGATGACTGAGAAACTGCTCCAAAGACGCAGTGTTATATCTTGTCAAAACAAAGAACATTAAACAGTCAGGGATATATTTCTTCAAGGTTAAAAAAACCAAACAAAGCAGACCAGCACGTATGCATACAGCAAGTATATGGCTTTGGCTCTTGGGAAGGGAGTCTTATAATAAAAGGAATACCAGGATTAGCATCCCTGGAAGAGGGGCATTTAATCTTTATTTTTATCATGGGCACTTTTTACTTCTGGTCAATGTGCCTTTATCTTTAATAATTAAAGCAGATGTACAATGTGTGGTTGATAGGCTACAAACAGACTGTTTTAGTTAGCATAAAATTGAAGATAACTCATGTATAAGTCAGAATGACTGCCCTATATCTCAATATATGAAAATTTCTTTTATCACCACCAATAACTGTAATTACTGAGCATTACTTATGTACTGGGCACTTTGTATTATTTAGTCTTCACAATGCTCTGCGAAGTCAGCATTATTTCTCTCCTTTTACTGAAGATGAGACAGGCTCAGGGGGAGAACCTGCTCAAAGTCACAGCTTGCAAGGTTCCCAGGGGGCTCTCCGGGATAGGTCTACCAAGCTCCACTGTCTACCCAAGTTTCTGTGACTTTTCTACAGGCTCCCCATGTTTCCCTTACATCTCCCTGTCAGCTCCTTCCTTCTCACTGGATAGCTGAGCCTGCTGTAGCCTGGCGGCTCTTCCATGACTAATGTGGACAGGTGCTTCAGATGCTTGCAGGATGGAAAGGGGGCTGATGGACCTCCAGGGCTAGAGCTCTCCTTCCCCTGCCCTCCCCAAGGACCCGGCTGCTGCATGCGCAGTGGTCCATTCCAAGGCCTGCAGCGAACGCTAGCGCTGGAGGAAAAAGGATGGGGGAAGGGGGGAGAGGCTTCTTCAAAGGACGGGTGGGACCTGGGTGGGGATGCCCAGTACTCCTCCCTCTCTTCCGCTCCCTCCAGGCACCCCATGACCATCACCCCCGCCCCGCCCCGCCCCATCCCCTCTGACAGAAGTGCGCATGCGCAAGGCGCTCCTCGCCCCTCCCTCTGCGGGCCGCCCTTTCACCCTGGCAACCGCGGCGCGACTCCCGCGCGCTCCGGGCTGGGCGCGGACGGGGCGGGGCCGGGCGGCGCCGGTGCAGGCTGAGGCTGAGGCGGCGGCGGCCCAGCAGAGCAGAGGACCCTGGTAGTGGTCTTGGAGTGTCCAATCTCCCTCTGCCTCCTCACACGGTTCTGCGACGCAGTTTCGGGTCCAGCGGACCTAGCCCCTGGCCATGGACTCCCAGAAAGTAAGCAGGGGCGAAGGGTGGGCGGGGCGCTCCGGCAGGGTGGGCGGTGGGCGGTGGGTGCGCGGGCCCCGCGGGCCGACTGGGCTGTGGCCGCGGAGGGCGAGGCCGCCCGGCCCCCTCCCCGGGAGCGAAGAGGCGCCCGCGGGCTGCGGGAACCGCGCCCGGTGACCTTTGGGTAGCTTCTGCCCTGCACTTGGTCCTGGGCCCTGGCTCCTGAGGGGAATCGGTAGCCGTCCTCGTTTTAAAATCTATTTTCTGCAGCACTCTAGGCCCGCTTTGATTCTCGCAGCCTTCCGGCGTGCTCGTGAGGGTTTATATCCATCCTCGGCAGAAGGGGAAACCAAGGCACGGAGGGGTCTACCTGCTGACACCCAAGCTAACGCCTTCTTCTCGACCCAGTCTCCTATCTTGGCACCGTGTGTGCTTCTTTAGGCCGGGAAGCAGATCGCCTTAGCACCGCCCCCCGCCTTCTCCACCCCCATCCCGACTAGTTCCCAGGCACGTCTTAGCGTTTAGTGATGGTTGAATTGAGAGGGAAGATTGACAGTTGTCAGGTCAGCGGTCCCACCCTCTGACCAGTTCGGTGTTGCTGTTCACAGTTACCTTCATGGCTGTTCTGGCATGTTTTATACTTTCCGAACAAGTTAAGGAAGGAGTAGCAGAGCTAGCTGTTTCTATTAACAACAACCACAAAATATTTAGAGGACATAGCCGATGTTTTGAGTACAATGAGAAGTGAGTTATTAATATATAGTCATAATCTCTATATAGAAATCAGCCACCCTGTTCTTTGTTAGATTGTAGTAATTGAAATATAGTGCAGTATAGGAAGGAAATCCAAGTGTTATTAATAATGTAGCAGGGAAAAACAAGGGCATATCCAAGAGGCCATTCTTTGCTATTATTAGATAGAAAGCGCTAGAAAGACTGACTGTAACAACGTTTTCTGTAATTTCGCCTGGATTCACTTATTTGAGCACTGGGGGCGTGAGAATAGTGTAGTGATTTGTTAAGCCTTAACTGTTGTAGTATTTAACAGAAGTCATATGATTTCATTGTATGCGTGCATCTTGAAACTCGAGTATACCTCTCAGTTTTTATTTACATGACTATTAGTAAGATGCTTTTTAAAAATTACATTTTGTGTGTTTTGAATATTTTTGTATTTAAAATTTCTCTGCCTAAATTTGGAAAACATTTCAAAGCTTATTTAACCTTTTAGATAAAAGTCCTGTGATATCTGAATGGACATTAGTTCAGAGCAAATGGAAGGTCAGAGACTTGGCGTCTAGAGACTTGGGTTCCATGCCGCTCTGTGTTATGGAGCAAATTACTTAACTGGGATGAATCTATTTCCTTATCTATACAGATGAAATAAGAATATTTCATAGAGTTACTGTAAAATCAGGTGACAATTCAAGTACAGTGCCTTAAAGTTTACAAAGAATGAGTACTAAAATACTCTGTGCTGAAAAATATAATTTAAAAAGTATTTTAATATGAATCATCTTATTTTGCTAGGGCATGCATTATTTCTCACTTTATTGAGGACTCAAGAGTTGGAGGTTGTGAGCCCTTCAAGGTCCTACCACTAGCCATAAGGCTAAGATTTGAACTTGGTTGGTCTCATTCCAGATGATGTATTTGAGTATCTGCATGTACTGTGTGCAGTTTCCCCAGAGGTAGCAAAGAATTAGCTGTTCTTTCTTACTAGTACTAATGTATCTTAGATAACTAGAGAATCAACTTATCAATATTAGAAAATGTGTTGAATTTCATTGGTGGTATCAAATAATATTTCTATTTAAAAAAAACCCTCTGTGTTTTATAGCTTACAACAAGCACCCAGTGTTATTGCTTGTAACCAATTTAATGCTCTGAATTTGAGCATCCTTTTCTCACAGATTACTGCAGAATTAATTATATACCTCAGCTAATAATGAACTAAACTAGATAAGTATTTCTCATGAAATAAGGCAGTATTTCTGTCATGCCAGTAGTACACCCCGGCATGATTTTTCTTTCCCGTTATAGAATGTTATGATGAAAATAGCAGGGATGATGCCTTAGTCAGCATAAGGAAACACAGGTACTGCAAGTGGCAAAGGGTGGCTTGAATACACACCTGTTTGTAAGACATTGGGATTTGGGCTTTAAATTATTAAGAGAATGGCTTTGGAGCCAGGACTCCAGGCCTACTATTTATGAACTGAATGAGGTTGGGTAATTTGCTGTGTGTCTCCATTTCCTTGTCTTTAAATTCTGCTTATCTCAGAGGGTTGTGAAGATCGTGTTAATTTTTAAAAATCAGCTGGTGCCTCACATACTTAAGAGCTGTCTGTTAGCTGTTAACTAATCTCATAATCCCAACTTGAAAATAACTTTATCCTTTTGTTGATAATTTGTGTAACTATTTTTCTAATCCAGTCTAGCTATTTTTTTTCACCTTTGTCCTTAAGTTTAAAACATGTTTTCTGTGTTTATGTCTGTAATAAATGTTTTCAAATGGTGACAAAGAAGAGTTGTTAAATCCTAATTGGAAGAGGATTGGAAGTTCTGACTCATGCAGTCTGACAATAGAGGTTAAGTTAACTGGACAGTCTTACGGAAGCTTGATGGTGGCTAGTCAGCAAATGGATTAGCTTGACCAGCTGCTTTTTTTGTCCATGAAAATAACTTGGACCTCAGTGTTGTGTTAGCAACAGATGCTCTGTTTGAGTAGAGGAAGAAAACATAATTGCCTTGGGTATGTAAGGCGGACTGTTGGATACAGAAAACCACAGTATTATCTCCTAGAAATAAACAGAGGGATTTTGCTTATATCGAGTTTCTGGGACACTTTTGTGAGCAGAATTTGTTATGGATAGGTGGCTTTATTTGATACTCAAACCTTTTGATTATGTCCTTAAGTGGTTTTAAGATAAAATCCCAAAGATTTCTTTACCTGATAAAATGTGTATGTTCAAAGAAACCATTGAAACATTTGCACCTTTCTAGAATCTTGGTGCTTAGAATTTGATAGGTTTAGTTAAATTCTTGTGCAAATCACTCACATTCATAGGGGTTGCTCTTTTCTAGGAAGGTACATGCTGTAAGAATAATAAAGTTGGAGGGGAAAGGGGGAAGGGATCCCAGAGGAAGGATGTCACCAAGAGCATACTTTGTCAGTGGTTCACTTTTCCCCACATATTCTGCTTTCTACTTGGAAAGGGGTAGTGATAGGCAAGGCTTGATGTACAAGACCGGACAAACCTAGATTGGGGAGATTGAACGAGTAGGGGGAGTTTTAAAGCACAATGCAACCTACAACCAGTAACATTTCTACACTTGGCTTCCTCATCCCATTTTCCTCTTCTACCCTGGTATTTGTTATCCTTTGTCTTCACATTGTACCCAAGCAGTTCAAAGACCTCCACCATATCCAGTGAGCAACCAACTGTCTCACGTTCCAGAATTGCTCCTTTTTCTGAGTCCTGAGGAAACAGAAATGAAAGTTTAGTATTGTTCTGCATCCAGTATTGTGTTAGACTGCCTTAACTTTTCACAGAGCCCTTATTCCTATTGCACACATATGGAAAATGGAACTCAGAGAGGTTAAATGACTTGTTCAGAGTCACACAACACAGCTAGTGAGTGGTAGTCTGGATTCAAACCAGGTCTTTCTTCGCAGCCCAGGCTTTATCCATTACCACCCTTCTTGCCTGGATCCTTTGCCTTTATGGAGGTATGATTAATGTCATTAAAACTTAAGATGTTAACAGGAATAAATCTCTATAAAGTGGTTAAAAAAAAAAGAAACTAGTTAAGTCTAGTGAAAATAGTTGATAGAAAGTATAGAACATGATTTAGATAAAACTCTGGAATCTGGTCTCTCTTGGATTTCTAAATAAAATCATTATTTTTCTGTATTATAGATAGCTCCCTTCTCTCCAGCTATTTTTTCTTTTTTGAGGGAGGGTCTTAGCTTTCTAAACTAGAGATGTGAACAGGAGAATATAACTGGGGTTTTATACACCCAAGCCAAGCACAACTGCAGTCATTCCCATGGAGTGAGTCAAAGTAATCTGGGATGTACAAGGTTTGAGGTACCTCTTCAAAGGACTATGCTGACATACTCATAATCCCTATATTTAAATATAGATATCTTCATTTTTTATTGAATTTGACAGTTTTAAAAAATTAGAGATATAATGAAGCAGACATAACTTTTTTTTTAAATTTTTAACACAGTGGTCCTTTGCAATGCCTGGCTGAATGTAAGCAGGATTATTCATGCAGCAAACACAGATTGAATGCCATAGTAATAGATATTCTGCTCCAACCTAGGGTGGACAATATTTTGAAGCTAGTGGATTTTTTCCCTCCAAGCTTTCTTTCTGCCTATTTTATATCCTCAGTTGGGACTTCTTCCCAGCCACAGGTTCCGATAGAATCTCGTCTCAGTTATTGATACTTGTGGATTGATAGCTAATTATGTTTTGAACTAATTTGTAATAGTGCTAGCACAGCCAGCCTGTGCATTTCTGTTGTGTTATAAATATAAGTAATAGAAGTTTATTGTAGGAAATTAGGAAATATGGATAAATGAAAGTATAATAAAAATCACCCATAATCCTGCCACCCAGAGATAACCTCTTTTAACATTTACATGTATTACATTCCAGTCTTTTTTTATGGGTATGGAAACTTAAAAAAGCTATGGTACCATGCTGTGTTATAGATTCATAATTTGCCTCCCACTTAATATGTTATTAGTCTTTTACCATGTTAATATCATTCTACAACACTGTTAGTGATGCAGCCTAATTCTTTTGTGTGGATATATTACTTGAGTTTTAATCAGTACCCTTTTATCATTTATGTTGGTTCCAGCCTTTTAAT
The DNA here is from genome assembly GCF_048773025.1 of Camelus bactrianus. Classification (NCBI taxonomy): domain Eukaryota; kingdom Metazoa; phylum Chordata; class Mammalia; order Artiodactyla; family Camelidae; genus Camelus; species Camelus bactrianus. Next base: position 53,590,618 of record NC_133542.1, read on the forward strand.
ATTATAAATAACACCGAGATGAGTATCTTTGTAGTCAAGTCTCTGCTTATACTCTTACTTAGAATAAATTAGTAGACATGGAATTGCTGAGTCAACGTGCATATACTTTTGAATATCTTTTGACATACATTGCCAGGGCGCCCTTTAGAAGGGTTATGTCAATTTTTACTGCCACTAGCAGTGCCTGCGAATACCCCCATCTCTCCTTCCATTCCATCTCCCTTCATCAGATGGTGGGACCTCTGGTTTCCTTGGCTGAATGTGAACTTCCTAGATGTCACTGGATGGAACAGCCAGTTCAGAGGTCCCTGAACATGTTTGTGGCTTCTTCAGCCTCTGATGCACTGTATTTCCTCAGCCCTAGTTAGGAGAGAACTTCTGCCCTGATATCTTACAACTGGACTTTGGGAGAAAAGGCAGCATTCCCTCCCAGGTCTTTTATTAGATTTTTTCCTGAGAATCACAACAGTTGCATCCATGTACAGAGGTAGTATTTCCAACTGTCTCACTGTTATAGAGGGCATGGCTTTCTAACAGTTAGCTATTTATGATGATCAGATTCCTGAATTCCTCAACAATATATAATTCCTCTTGTCTAGCTCCTTGCATCACATTTGAGCACAATACTGTTGTTCTGTGTTGCGATAGCTGTGGTCAGCTGGTAAGATTCTGGTTGTCTAACTTCTTACCAGCTGGATAGAGTATTCTGGATTTCTGCTCATTACCTAATTCAAAGGAAAGGTCTATGGCGTGGTGTGATACAAGTGGCAGAATTCCTGATGGTATTAGGATATTTTCTAGGATTGCTGTATGCTGGTTTCATTGGATCCCTTTGCCCTGGTTGCAGGAACCTGGTGGTTGTTTTTGTTTTGTGCAGTCCTTTGTGGTGTAGGCAGCCTAGAGTGGTGTAAAAGTGCAGACTCTGGAGGCAGCTTCCTGGGTTTGAATTGTGACTGCCATTTGACAACTCTGTGATCAAAGAAAGTTTCTTAACTTCTTTAACCTTCCCTTTCTTCAACCATAAAATGCAAAGACTAATATTGCTTTCTATTGTGATGATTAAAAAGATATTCCATGTTAGTAGCTTAGCACAGTGCCTGGCACATAGAGAACGCTTAATGAATACTGGCTGAAATGGCTATAGTTATAGTTTGACCCCCTTAAATTGTAGATTGATGAGTGATATTTGCAGTGATTCTAGATTTCTGTATCTCAACTGTCTGTAATACTAACGTAGAATTTGAATCAGAAATTTTCTCCTGCTTTGAGTAGATGCTGGTGGGAAACCCATATATCAGTGTTTCTCTAATTATGACCACTAGATTATTGATGCCTTTGGATTCAGAGTAGCATATAAACCTAGGTATAATGTTTCTAAGAACTGGAGGGTTTTGCATCATAACTTTGGGGGCTTGTTGCACTGGGTAGTTTCCAAGTTGGCAGAGTTTTTTTGTTGGGTGCAGAATTAAGACTCATGGGGGAAGGTATAGCTAAGTGGTAGAGTGCATACTTAGCATGTACGAGGTCCTGGGTTCAATCCCCAGTACCTCCACTGAAAAACTGAATAAATAAATAATAACCTTCCCTCTGAAAAAAAAAAAAGGATTAAGGCTCACATTTGAATTTGTCATATTCACATATATTAAGCTAAAACCAGTAGAACCATGCCATTTCAAATGGTGACAGTCATATTTTCAGTCTTATAAGATGGTTATGCCTGTAGTAAGAATAACTGTTACTGTTGCCCTTGTATTTGGCAGGGTGGTACGTGTATACCTGTTGATCATTTCTAGTTTTTTCTAGTCTTAAAGAAAATCTTAAGTCCTTTTGATGCCCTTAGATGTTCTGACCTTATTTTTACGAACCTCTGATCTTTGCTTTCATGTAGTACAGTGTTAAGAGTTAAGAGCACAGACTCAGGAGTCAGACTGCCTTAATTTGAATTCTGGCTCTGCCACATATTAGCTCTGAGATCCTGGGCAGGTTACTTAGCCTCTTTATACCTCAGCTTCCAAATTGGAAAACGGGGATAACCAAGTATCCTACCTCATAGAATTCGTGAGAAGATTAAATGAATTAATATGTGTAAAAACTTAAGGCAATGCTTGACCCTGAAGAGTATGAAAGTGTTAGTTATTAATATTTTGCTCAGAGTCTATTGATTGTGCTTTTGCTTCACGTGACTTATAGGGACTGTAAGCATAACTTTAAGCTATGCCCATTTGAAGAGGGTACCTCATGCCTTATACATCCCCAATTACTTTGAGCCATTCCATAGGAATGATTGCAGTTGTGCTTGACTGAGGTGTATAAAACCCCTCTTTTTTTGGTAGCAGAGCAGCTACCTAAGCCTAATTCCTGAGAATTAAGTAGTTGAGAGACTTAATCTTGATAGAGTAGGGTTTTTTTTTTTTTTTTTGAGGTCCTGGTAACTGTTGTGCTTGACCAAAGGATAATGGCTGAGATTGCTTGTGGACACTGTCTCTGGAGACATATGCTCTAAATATTTTATTGTGATCCAGCAGAATTCGTATTTGTCGAAAGATGTCTTCAAAACCTCCAGAACTGAGAACTTTTAGTTATGGCCACCTTAAGTCTTGTGAAATCAATTATGTTATCTAGATAAACTTCTGATAATCTATATTGCCTTATCACTCTGTTTATGTATCACTTTATCCATCAGTGTTTGGAGGGTAATGGGAGACCTGAGATCTGAGATAAGATCTGAGACCCTTGTAAGCATCCTTTCAGGTTGATAGAGTCTCATGGAGCAGATGAAAGTTGTCTTTGCCCTCCTTCATCATCAGGCTTTGATAATGAAAAAAAATGAAGCAAGTATATGTATATATATGTATATGTGTATATAGGGACTGTAACCATGACTCTGTTTCTGTTTTATAATGTTTGTTCATTTGTTTTGTCTTTTAGAGTCCACATACAGGTGAAATCATATGGTAATTATCTTTCTCTGAGTTATTTCACTTAGCATAATACCCTCAAGGTCTATCAATGTTGTTGCACATGGCAAGATTTCGTGCCTTTTATGGCTGAGTACTATTCCATCATATATGTGTGTGTGTGTGTGTATTTATTTCACATCTTTCTTTATATATATATATATATATATCACAGTGGGCTCATTCTGTACTTTCTTGGAACTTGTTTTAACAATACATTGTATATATGTTTTAGAACAGTGGTTATAGCTCTAGGAACTGATAATGTGAGGATTCCTAGATGGGAAGCAAGGCATATTAGAGAAACTCAGAGTAGGCTACTGCAGCCGGAATACAAGAGAGAAGAAGTCTGGTGTGAGTTGAAGCAGGTGAGGTAGGCAATGGGAAGATCATGCAGGTCTTGCAGATAGTGTAAGGTCACATTTAAGGTCATGTTAACAGCTCATGTTAAAAGATTTTTGATTTTATCCAAGGACTTGTGCGAAGACGATCAAGCAGAAGGAGTGATACTAACATATTACCCTAGCTGCAATGTAGAGAACTGATTATTGGGGAGAAAAAATGGATCAGAGGCCGGTTAAGAAATTTTGCAAGAGTGTAAGTTGAGATACAATACTGAGTTGTAGTAGCAGTGATTATAGAACTATTTAGGAGGCAAAATCTACAGAACCTGGTGACTGCATGTGGAGTACAAATGAAAGGAAAGGATATAATGATGATGGCCTAGGTGTCTGGTTTTTTTTTTCTCTTCCAGTTTTATTAACGTAGAATTGACATATAGCACTGCATAGATTTAAGATATTTAGCGTAATGATTTGACTTACATACATCATGAAATGATTATCACAATAAGTTTAGTGAACATCCATCATCTCATATAGATATAAAATAAAAGAAAAAGAGAAAAATATTTTTTCTTTGTGATGGTAACTCTTAAGATTTGCTCTCTTAACAACTTTCATGTATAATATGCAGCTGAGTTAATTATATTAATTATGTTGTACATTATATCCCTAGTACTTACTTATCTTATGATTGGAAGTTTGTATCTGTTGACTGCCTTCATCCAATTCTGAGTCACCCCTGCTTCTGGTAACCACAAATTTAATTTCTTTTTCTATGAGTTTGTTTGTAAAGTATAATTGATGTGCTTGTTAGTTCCTGATGCACAAGATGGTGATTCGATATTGCTATAATTACAAAATCACAATAAATCTAGTTACCATCTGTCACCATACAAAGATACCACATTATTATTAACTACATTCCTCACACTGTACATTTTATCTCTGAGACTCATTTATTTTTTAATTGGAGGTTTTTACCTTTTAATTTCCCTTGCCTATTTCCCCCGCCTCCCTGCTCCCCTCTCCTCTGGCAACCACCTGTTTGTTCTCTATATCTATGACACTGTTTCTATTTTATAATGTTTGTTCATTTGTTTTGTATTTTAGATTCCACTTATAAGTGAAATCATATGGTATTTATCTTTCTCTGACTTATTTCACTTAGCATAATACCCTCAAGGTCCATCCATGTTGTTGCACATGGCAAGATTTCATGCCTTTTATGGCTGAGTAATATTCCATTGTGTGTGTGTGTGTGTGTGTGTGTGTGTATTTATCTCACATCTTTCTTTATTCATTCATCTATCGGTGGGCAGTTAGGTTGATTTTGTAACTTGGCTATTGTGAAAAATGCTGCAGTGAACATAGGAGTGCATTTGTTATTTTGAATTAGTATTTTCATTTTCTTCAGATTAGTGTTTTCCTTTTCAGATAAATATCCAGAAGTGGAATAGCTGGATTGTATGGTAGTTCTATTTTTTATTTTTGAAGGAACCTCCATACTGTTTTCCATAGTGGCTACACAAAACTACATTCCCACCGACAGTGTACGAGGTCTCCTTTTTTCCTATATCCTCTCTGAAGCTTGTTACTTGTCTTTTGATAATAGGCATTCTGACAGATGTGAGCTGATATCTCATTGTATGTTTGATTTTTATTTCCCTGATGATTAATGATGTTGAGCAACTTTTCATGTGCCTGTTGGCCATCCGTATGTCTTCTTTGGAAAAATGTCTATTCAGGTCCTCTGCCCAGGATTTTGTTTTTGATGTTGAGTCGCTAGGTTTCTGATTTTGCAGCTCGTGGTGCCATTTGCAGAGATAGAGCACTAGGGAGGGCTCAGGTTTAGTGGAGGACATTATGACATGTTGAGGTTTGAAGTGCTTGTGAGACATCCAAGTGGAGGTTTCAGGTAAGCAGTTGGAGTAGAAGGGTCTGGAGCTCAGAGAATAGGTGCTGTGTCTGATGGTGCTCGTACTCAGCTTATATCACATTCTGGCTTTGCACTTCCCCCTCAACTTCTTTATCAGTTATTTGTGTCTCCATTACAAAAGCTAGTGATTGAATTTGGAGGCCCTGGAGGGATAGTGTCGGGAAGAAAACTCCATGCATTATGGTATTTTTTTAGTTCTTCTTTTGCCTCTTTCTCTGAGTTTCTTATCCTGCCTTGGTATGTTGTGTGCCATATTTAGAAAATACTTTAAAAAAAATTCTACTGAACTTGCCTCCCCCTGCATACCTCCTGTATTAGGCACACAGTATCCCTGGGACACCTCTTCCCTAACTCTTACCTCCTAGAGAGAACTTAAGCCCCTTGTCACATACACAAGCTAGGGTTAAGTTTTATTAGAACTCAGCTCATGTAATCCTCATCCTTTAGTTTTTATAAGTTTCGGTGTAGGTGGTAGTTTGTCTTAAGTATTTTGGTTACTTGTAATTTGGTTTCCACTTCTGCTGGGTTCTTAGTTCTTTCTATCATTATGCCATTTCCATCCTAGGTCTAGCCAGTCACTGACCTTGTGAGGGCCAGAATGGCTGAAGCCCTGGTCCCCTTCCTGATTTATTTCTCAGCCCTCCCTGATGAACTTCTACCGTAGCAGAACGCTACATGTGAGCTCTTGATTACAGTCTTTTGTATTTGCACATCTTCTCCACAACAGATGAAAAGGGCAGGTGGCTTCCAAGCTTCTGAAACCCTCGTCTCAGCAGGCTGCCCTTGGGGAACCTTCAGGATACTGCCCCCCCACCCCCGTTTTTTTCTTCTAGGCTTAGAAAAGATTAGAGTAGAGGCAGCACTTTATCTGTATTAGCTACCAAGGTTGTCTTGGATTGTTTGGGTTCCGACTCTTGCTCATCTGGATGACTGCTGCTTCTGCAGCTGTGTTTACTAATGCATTTGGTAGCTGCGAAAATAAAGGTGATCTTAAACATTGAGGCCCCAGAGCCCTCTTCAGCTGGCTTGTTCATTCTTAGAGCATCTCAGTGGTATATATTCAGTAAAGACTCGAAGCTCTCCCACCTAGAGGTTAGAGTAGTACCCCAAGAGTCTCAGCCTTAAGTCTTGGTTATTTGGATGGTAAGGAAAGCTGCCTTTCTTAGGGTATGGGTGTTCTGTGATAGACCCTCATGCTGTACTAGAACTCTCAGTTAAATTCGGAATGTGAACCGTAGAGCATTCTGTCTTCAAAGAATGAGATGATGTTTCCCTGAAATACTTTATCAGCCTTTAAATACCTTTTCTTCCCAGCCATTTACTGGGACAGTATAATATTTTTAAAACCTTTGAAAATTCATATAGAATAACATTCCTCCAAAAGCTTTTAACACAGGTGGTAGGATTTCTTTCCAGATGGATTGCTATTAATACTTTTTGGGCCAATACAATTTGGGAAGGATCACTTGTCATTCTCTAGTAATAGCTGAATTTTGAATGAATTAAAGGGGAATGGTAAAGATAAGATTAAGGGTATTATTTCTTGGAGGTATGGAATTGTACCATACACAGAAAACAGCATTATCCTGATGACTCTTTGTAGAATCTACATGTCGGCTGTCCTCAGGTGCAGTCTCGTTTTTGTCAGAAGCCACCCTTGCCATAGATCTTTGTACTCTTTGTGATCCCCACAAAGCCTTTTATAACCAAAAACAATGAGCAGTATAAGTTTTAGAGAAGAGTGTATTTCTCTTTCTTAAGGTATCAGAGGGATCCCAAAGGAGTGTTGTCTGTGCACCAGTTTTTTTTGAGAGGTGGTAATCTTGTAATATTAACTTTCCATTTCTAGACATAATATTCACGTAATTGAAAACGAAGAAATTAGTGAAATTCTGGTCAAGGAACTTGGTTGTAGTGTTAACTTATATCCACATACAGCTATTACACTTCAAGAATCTGATATAAATACGTATGGAAATTCTGGTGTTCCAAGAAAAAGTTCCAGAAGTTTTTAGGTTGTTTATTATTAATTGCAAATTGAGCAGATCAATATATGATCTTTGCCCTATCCCCACTCTTAGAAATATATGGACTGTTTGGATGGTATAGGTCGCTAAAGCTGTGTTGTCCTGTATGTAACTTCTAGCCACATGTGATAATTGACCACTGGAAATGTGGCTAATTTGAACTGAGATGTGCTATAAGTGTAAAATACACATTGGATTTTGAAGATTTAGTGCCAAAAAGAAGGAAGGAAGGAATGAACGAATGAACTCAATAATTGCTAAATATTACATGTTGAAATGATATTTTGGATCAGTTGGGTTAAGTAAAATATTAAAATTAATGTCACCCTTGTCTCTTTCACTTTTTGATATAGATGCTATTGGCTCTCATTATATTTCTATTGAATGGTGTAGCTTTAAGGACAATGAGGATATTGCAGTTGATAGGGGGTGTATTCTGCCCACTCATGTCACTGAACAGACTCTTTCCACTTTTCAGTAGGTGCATAACTCAAGATATAAAGGATTTAGCTTGAAGATCTAATAAAAACTAGAGCACTTAGATGTCTTTGACAAAACTCAGTAAATGGCAGGAGCTTTAAAAAGGTCGAGAGGCTTCTCATTAAACTTTTTGGAGCTTAGGGCTTACCCAGCTGGGACAGTATGCTTCAGCTATTTCTAAAGAATTCTTTGCTGCAAAATTCTCCAAATATACTTTGCTACTAAGTTTAGAACAAAAAATAAAGTGAAAAGCTATTTTTATGCTAGGAAGTTTTTTTTGTTTTTGTTTTTGTTTTTGCTTTGGACTAGATCTGCCTTTTATTATATACCAATATTCTATAGTTTTCTGGTGAAGTTTCCTTCAGTTTTTATTAAACTGACATATATTCTGGTGATTCAAATTTTGTTATTGGGTTGAATTCACTGGGCCTGGCTCCTCCTTTTCAAGATCTCTTCCACAAGACTCCTTAACCCCTGTTCTGATAGAGTGTTATCATCTGTACCTTGAAGTTCACTAGATATGCCTATCAGTGAGCAAAGCTTTAGCTCAAGCTGTGATTCTCCATGAAAATTCCAGTGGTTTTATATGTCACTGAAGAGCCTTAACAAACCTAGTTTTTGAAACAATATACAATTTATTTTATGGGTGTTTCATGTGATGGACAAATTACTTAGGTTTAGAGGCAGTATTCTAGAGCATGACTTTGGAGACAGATTGAGCATAATTTCTACCTTTCTAGCAGTGTCACTTTGGGCAACTGATTGAATCTGTTTTCCTATGTGTATAGTATGAATATTATCCTGCCATTAGGAGGGATAGAATGGGAGGCAGATAGTCCATTAACTTGAAGGAGCCCAGCCTTAATTGAAGCGTACTGTACACAGGCCGAGGATTGGCAGAACCATATTTACTGTTGGATTGTATTGTTTTAAAATATACAGAGAGGTGAGTGGGTAAAGCTCAGTGGTCGAGTGCATGCTTAGCATGCACAAGGTCCTAGGTTCAGTCCCCAGTACCTCCATTAAAAAAATTAATTAAAAAAATTTAAAATACGCAGAGGGCCTATCTTGGATGAATACTTAAACAACTCTTAAGTCCAGTGCTCTCCTTTTCTGCATCTCTGTACCACCACTGTCATCCCTCCAGCTGTGCCCACCCCTCTCCCAGGTACTGGCTTCATTCTGCCTGCTGTCTTTGTATTTAATCTTGGTGTACCTGTTTCTAGGGGAACACCAACAGGATAAAAAGCTAACTCTTGGTGTTGGTCTTTCATAGCATAACTTCATTGTGTTATTATACTAAAATAACACCAGCAGTGAGGATGGAAAGAAATAATATAGGTAAGTGAATACAGCAGAGAGCCCTAGGTCGCTTCAGGGATGGTAATAATACCTACTTATCTCCAGGGATTGTTGTGAGAATTAAATGAGAGCTGTAATAATTTTAATTTTTATTACTATAATACTTTATGAACATTTATATGAAATATTATCCCTTTATCAGATTATTTCCTGAGCTTTTTATATGTAGCCTTATATTTTTATTATATTTTGAGGAGAACCATTATTACACAGAATCTTACAGGAAATTATTAAAATGTTTATGCTTGTAGGTGCTTACGGAAATAAGGCTTGTGCTTCTAGGAAAATTACAAAGTAAAAGTACTTGCTTTTGATTTTTACTGGGAATACAGGTACCTTGTTTGGATTTTGCTACCCATGAAGAGTTATTAAAGAGCTAGACCTGTGATGTCCAGTATTACAGGACTTGTCATATATGGCAATAAAAAGTGAAATTAATTAAAGTTAAAAAGAAGTAAATTTAGTTCCTCAGTTGCTCTATCCACATTTCAAGAGCTCAGTAGCTTCATGTGGCTAGTACTACCATATTAAACAGCACATATTTAGGATATTTCCAATATAGCAGGAAATTTTATTGGACAGCACTGAACTAGAGAATAAGAGAAAATTAAATAATTTAGTATTTTATTTAAAAAGGAAATATTGTCAGAAAGTCTGAGGTATTTGCTACCAAAATTGCTTACCTTATTGTGGTTCTGTAGCATCTGTAAATATTGCAATGAATTTTGTGATTTTAACTGCAAATTTATTATCTACTTTCATATTTCTAAAATATAATGTTTTCCATTTTTATAAATAAATAAAATGTCAGATTTCAGTGTCTCTGCTTTTATTCCTCATATCCTGATGTCGATTACAAGTTTCCATTTGTTTTTGCAACACTTAAGGATTTGATTCTGTTCCTTTGCCATGGCCTTATGACCTAAAGTAACTTTATATTAAATAATACTGATCATCTTCAGTGTGAAAGGTATGGTGGTGGTTACGCTGAACACTGGAAATAAGAGGTTTTAAAACAGTACAAATACATACCCCATCTTTTGTAATTAGAGCCTTCGGAAAATTTGAACAATGAGTTCAATGAACAATTGGTCCTATTTATTATATAATATACTCTTACATAAAGGGTTTGTTTAGAGAATTGTTATGAAGATTATAATTCTCTTTTAATAAAATATCGTAATGTTTAATTTTTTTTAATCCTAGGAAGCTCTACAAAGGATCATTTCAACTCTGGCAAATAAAAATGATGAAATTCAGAACTTTATTGATACACTAAATCAAACACTAAAAGGAGTTCAGGTAGGAATCTGTTTTTGAAAAGTTTGTGTACATATGTCACAATCAGTGATTGTTGGGTTGAATCAGACATGTAAATATATACACCATCAACTTGATTATAAACTAATAGAGGTGATAGCAAGGTTTTCAAATGGCAGATAAATAAAAATGCTTTCTTTGCTATTACTGCATTCTCTGTGGAAAGATCAAATAGTAATGGAAAGAGAAAACTCTGGAATAGTGGTTGCTAGGAATATTATAATGCTCACTTTTATTCCTTTCCATTTCCTGTTTGTTCTTTTCTAATTCCAATTAAGAGCAAACTGTACCTTTCTGAAAGTACTGGGACACTAAACTTTTTTTTTACAGTAAATAAAATTGTAGAGGGAAAATGTAGATAGTACTTGCAGAGTGTCATTTATATCCAGCACTTGCAGAACTGGATGAAAGTAAAATACAAAAGTAAAAGGGAAAGTGCCCAACGAGGAGAGAGGGGAAATGGTCCCACATTTAGACGGATAATCCATGTTGTAAAGAATCAAATGTTGATTGTGGAAGGGACCTTAAGATAAGTTGGTGGTGCTTTCCCATGGATGTGCCTTTATTAATTTGAGGGCCATTTGTTTGTAAAATAAACAAAGAAGATTTGTACAACACTTGTAGACAGTGAATCGTTTCCTATGGTTTTTGTTTGGTTCAACCTGGGTAATTGCCTGGTTCTTGCTAAACCTTATGGTCTTGTATTTTCTTTACTTCTGAATTTGCTGTAATTGAAGTTAGTTGATTATAACCTTCACCACTTTAACTGTCTTTCTTGAATTGTTTTATTGGAAAATTTGGTAAATCCATGAATCCACTTTCTTTAAATAAGCAAAGCTAGTGGTTCTAAAACTCTTGATATATGAACAAGAGAATCATCCCACTTGACATCTAGAAAAAGAGACCTTAAGATAGAGCTAGCTCAAACTATTTTTCTGATTGATAAATTATTAGGACGTTACCTGAGCATCCAGAAAAAAATTGAGGGCGGTTGATTAACCTACACCCTTGTCACTGAAGTTGGGAGCATAAGATGTAATGGGTAAGAGACTGTAAGCGTGTGCCAATTGGTCATTGAAGGGGAAAAGAGTAGTCCAGTTCCTTTTTACAGATGAAAAAACTGAGGTCCTGGAATTTGAGTGGCTTGTCCAAGGTCACACCATTACAGAGTAGTTAATGTAGAATTTGACTTAGGTCTCCTGCCTTCCAGACTGACATTTCTCCTCCCACAGCATGGTGTTACTACTGTAAAGAAACTAGTAAAATGATTAACACCACTTTCAGTAAGACTCCGGTGAGATGATGTCTGGTTTTTACAAACATTATAAGCAAAAGTTTGGATTATGATTATGCATTATGATTGTATGTATTGATTGTATTGTATTAGTTCTCTAAGCCCGTGCCAGTTCTGCTTCTTTTAATTGAATGATTCATCTATGTTGAAAAATGCCTTAAGGTAATTTCTTCTGTCTCATAATTGTTCCAAGTGTGGATATCACTTATCTAGGGTTTTCACAGATGTTTTGTTATTTCATGTTGAAATAGCAGTATCCTGCTTAATGAGGCTGTGAGGGAATCTAAGAGGTCAGCAGACTTGAAATGTTTTATTGATTCTGCCATTAGTAACCAGTAACTTCATTGATTCTGCCACAGTAACTGTGTGGCTTTGGGCAAGTCATTTATATGTATTTTAGTTTATAAAATTTAGAAATTTGACTACAAATTCTAGTCAGTAGATGATTTCTGAGGTTCCTTCTAGCACTGATATTCAGTGTGTGATAAACCTCTTAGGATCCAGTAAGAAATTGCTTAGCCTTTTAAGTTCTGCTTATCTTACGTAAATGCAGTGTTTTAGACAACCTGAAAGATGAAGAAGTTTGCACAACACCAGCCCCATCCCTCTATGCCCAGACTGTTCCTCAGAGTTACAGAATTAAAATCTATGGAGTATTTTTTTTTTAAATCTGCTTCACTGATGATTCTGATGCACACCAAAGGTTGAGAACCACTGGCTTAGGGTCTGCCTTAGAGCCTAAAGGTCTGGACAAAGTTGACAACCTTAAAAACCACCTTTCACATTGTCCTGTGGAAATGGTATTATAAAAGGTGAGGAGACTATGGGCTAGTTCATAAAGGGCTACTTAACTCATAGCACTGCTGAAATAGAACTACCAGCATTAGCAGCCAGCTTCTTGGATTGATCTGTTTTTAAAGCCTTATGTCAAATATTAGAATTTTGTTATTTTCTGATGTTAGGCTGAGGGGTTCATAACATGAATCTATTCTCTCCTTTGATAAATACTGTATCTTTTAGTTTTTTAATGCTTGACATCTTTTCAGTAAAATCTTTGTTTATTAAACAGGAAAATTCTTCTAACATACTTTCAGAGTTAGATGAAGAATTTGATAGTTTATACACCATATTGGATGAGGTAAAAGAAAGTATGATTAACAGTATCAAGCAGGAACAAGCTCGTAAATCACAAGAGTTACAGGTGAGATCATACAACTATTTAAATATGAATAATTTTAGTCTGTATAGTGCTTGATCTATTGAAAGCAAAAATTAGTGAATTTTTGTGCATAATTGTGCTTATATCTAGTAGAGGAATGATTCTTAACTTTATTTTGGTCATAGATGCCTTTTTTTAAATTGTAGTAAAACCCCCAAGATTTACTGTCTTAACCATTTTTAAATGTACAGTGGTATTAACTATATTCACATTGTTGTGCAACAGGTCTCTAGAACTTTTTTTCATCTTGCAGAACTGAAACTATACCAGTTAAACTACTCCCCATTTGCCCCTTTCCCCACTGCTTGTCCGCCACCATTGTGTTTTCTGTTTCCATGATTTTGACTACTCTAGATAACTTACACAAGTGGAGTCATATAGTATTTGTCCCTTTTGTGATTGGCTTGTTTCACTCAGCATAATGTCCTCAAAGTTCATCCATCTTGTAGCAAGTGCTAGAATTTCCTTTTCTATGGGTGAATAATATTCCATTGTATAAATATACCACATTTTCTTTATCTGTTTATCTGTCTATGAACATTTGGGCTGCTTCCATCTCTTGGCTGTTGTGAGTAATGCTGCAGTAAACATGGGGGTACCTTGAAATTTTGATAGGGATTGCATTGAATTTGTTGATTGCTTTGGGTAGTAGAGAAATTTTAACAATAGTAAGTCTTCCAATCCATGACCACCAGATGTCTTTACATTTATTTGTGTATTTAATTTCTTTCAGCAGTGTTTTGTAGTGTTCAGTGAACAGGTCTTTTGCCTCCCTGGTTAAGTTTACTCCAGAGTATTTCATTGTTTTTTGATGCTATTGTAAATGGGATTGTTTTCTTAATTTCCTTCTTGGATTGTTCATTGTTGGTGTATAGAAATGCAACTGATTTTTGTGTGTGAATTTTGGTCACAGATGTCTTTAAGAATCTGAAAGCTATGGAAGAACACAAATGTTCTCTTTCTGTCTTACACACACAGTTTCCAAGGGTTAAATACCCTTTCAAATCTGTCCATTCTTCCAGGTTGAGATTTCTTGTTTATATTTAGGAGGTGGCAGTTGTATTAGAGTTGAACAACGTGGGTTTGAACTGTGAGGGTCCACTTATGAGCTGATATCTTTCAGTAGTAAATACTATAGTACCACACAGTCCTTGGTTGGTTAAATCATTGGATGTTGAGGAACTGCAAATACAGACGGTCGATTCTAAGTTATATATGAATTAACCCCTCGTTCAAGGGTCAAATGTACTTAAACCATTCAAAGGTAATTAATTTAGTCATAAAATATCCATAAATTTCATAAATAAATTCAGTCATTTAAAAAACAAGATTGGAGATAAAAGGAAAACTCAGCATCTTCTGAAAATCTCACCTGCAGCTTGTCCTGTGCAGATTTCTATCCTGTCTTGACCCGAATCCTTCACAGCAGCGGTTTGGAATACCATTAGAGTGTTCAGTTGCTTAATCTGCAGCTTTCCTTTCTTTCTCCTCATACTTTTTCTCTGCTAAGACGGCTCTCACTATCTTCATCTTTATTGTGTTCACCAGCCACCATTTCTGTCAGCCTAGCCTGTGCCACATGTTAAATCTGCTACCAAAATGACCTTGAGTCCTATTTTTTCTACTTTTTCCTCTTCAAGTGACAAAAATCTCATGCATATGGAATGTGCATTAAGTTTTTATCTCCCACCTCTAACTATCCCTGGTGTGAGTGATATTCCAATACTGCTGATATTATTTTCCTTTTCTCTTACCTGTAAGTTCCAAATACCTGGTTGGTGCCTACATTTTTGTTGACATCTTCTTTCTGCTTAACTGTGCATGCAGTTTATTTTTCTGGCATTGTTAATAGGGGAGATAGAAGCAGCAAATAGACACATTTTTAAAAACTTGCAATTGGCTAAATAAAATCGAACTGTTAACATCCTTCTTTAGAGTAGGAACTTTGCCACTTGTGTTTAGAAAATACTTTGTACTTGTCCTGTATGAATCATGTGTCTTATTATATTACTAGTTTTTAAAATAATGGCAGTTTACTAATTAGCGTCTTTTAGGTCCCTTTCTCTATTTTCCCTTTCTCTCCTCAAAATTCACAGACATTGGAGATGAAGCTCTTATGATAATGACTTTGGAAAAGCATTATTAGACATTGAAGTCACAATTATCATTGGATTTTTAAAAATTATTTTATTATCTTCATTATGTGTTGTTATGCTTGCCATACAGAAAAGTGAAAAGAAAGGAAAGCAAATCCTCTGCCAGATTAGAATTGATAGGAGTAAGCAAAAATGTATATAAGATATAATTTATTTAAGAATAATGTTAATGTAAATACCATACAGCTGCACATAATGCAGAGGGCTCGTGAAAGGAATGGAATTCAGGAACAATTCTTAGAAACTTATTTGAAGCACTTTGAGAGAGGATATTTCAGGTAAGAGGTGGTTCAGTTGTTAACATAATCAGATCAAAAGTCTGGAAGAGTCTTAGAATCATCTTTAGGCCATGTCACTGCTGATTTTGAGGAGAGATCTAATATCATTGTGTGTGCATTTTGATATTTAGGAATGCTGTCCTTTTTAAAGTCAGGACGTTTGACATTTTCAGAATTAGATAGTCTATCCATTGTGGATTTTTGGATTTTTAAAATATGTCTTTAGACTTCCAGAAGAAGTATGATATTTTCGTATCAGAACTTATTTTCTGGCAGCCCTGTACAGAGCTGGGTATATGTGGGTGAATATGTAAAATCGATAGTGCTCTTCTTAGAACAGGCTGCATTTATTGCTCTTGTAAACTATTGAATTTATATTTCTAGTTTCACTAAATTCCCAGTAATAAATAATTGGGTCATATAAATTCATTTAAACTCTTTTTCTCATGGAATCTCAGATGAACTTTGTCCACTTTGGGTTTTGTGACTCTTAATTACAATGATAATAAATATATATATATAAATATATATATATATATATTTGCAATTGATTTGATTCATGGAAGTCTTCCATTCAACTGCATTTGGGCTGTTTTTAAATAAGATGACATTACTCTGATTTTTTGATCAAGTATTTTATCAAATTCATCATTAGCTGTGAATATTGATGGGAGGATTCAGAGTGTTGCAAAAATAGGAGAAACAGAGTTCTGAATACTCGTTGAAAGTGATGACTGCAGAGATGTTAGCACCATCTTTTCTTCCGGTATCATCACATCAGATCTTCCTTTTTTTCCTCAGTGATTCCATTTTTTCCCTCCTTTTATCTTATCTTTTGTAATTCTTAATATTTGTCTTTTCTTTTCAATGCCACAAAAATTTTCAGTTTTTTAATAGGAATGGTGATCTAGGGGAGATCAAAGGATATTGAAGGGACATTAGCTTGTAAAATAAGACCCAGACATAAGCTTTGTGAACATAAAATGACTTCATTCTTCAGGATATTCTTGTGTTATGATTCAAAGGAAAAGCTATGGTGATCTCAGCCTAATGGTAACTCAAACCATTAAGCTTTCTTGGGATAGTTTATAAACCAAGTATTAGAAAGAATCACCACTTGGTTAATCATGCCATTTCCTTCTTTAGTTGGAGATAATAGAGCATCTTTGTTCTTTCTTTGGGTTTACAAACTCAATAGCATGTTGTTTTCATTAAGATATTTTAACAATTCCTCTGAATAACTAAGTGCTCTTAAAGTTGTATTCCTTTGTTCTTTTTTTTTGCTTTCCCTCTTGACTTCAAAAAAAATTCATAGCACTTTCTTAAACTAAGATGCTATTTTATTTCAAACTTTGACTTCAGATTGAGTTTTTTACTTTAATAGTTCCTTGAAATACATTCTTTATTCTTGCTCTTTTTCACTTTTATGCTACTTTGACTTAACTCTGTCCTAGTGATCCTGTATAGACCATTTATACCTACCATTTTATTCTTGGTGATTTTGCATAAGCCTTTTATTAAGCCCTTCTACAAATGGGATATTTCAAATGGTGTTCTGGTAATTCTTTGAAATTCATAAAAGGTTTAGCCATAGGAAGAGTAATATTTTTATGAAATTGTAGTTGGGTTCTTAGAATGACACATAAAAACCTCTTTTAACGTAAACTTTGACTGAACTATTCTGTTTTTCCAAAGTACAATAGGATACATCCAAAACCAATAAAATGAGATATAATTTATATTTAATGTGTATCTTAAGGGAAAACTAAGTAGATTTGAATATAGAATAGATAATAATAAATATTCTGAAGAAAAATCTTGAATACACTTAAAAACATAGGAATGGGTCCATTGCTTTGTTTAAAGGTATCACTAACAATATTTTCATATAGCTAGGCTTAGTTTTAAACCTACAAATGATAAAGTGAGAAGAGGTGGCGAGGTGGGGAGAGAGAACTGAATAAGAAAGATTGTGTTAGGTGAAATTAATGCATCACTGTAACAGAGCACATCACTGTAACAGTTATCTTTTGTTCCCCTTTGATTTATGGAAATCTAGGGACTTGCATTTGTGATTCCTGTGTTATCCACTTTTGGAAACCATAACTTAGCATTTTAGTAGTATGTATTCTTGAGTAATATGATAAATGGAGTACCAAGATTGTGCTCAACTGAATGTACCTGATGAACTTTAGCTTTGGTAAATATCAAGAAATTTAGTCTTCATTATAGAGGATGTTGTCTGCAGACGGATTATTTTGATATTTTAATTTAAATTGTTGGTAGTTTTCTGACTACCCTTATGATAAGAAGAATTTTTAAGTAAATTTGACCCCAGCTATTAATAATTGCTATGTTTTTTTATGTGTGTTTTTAAGTGATGAATATATCTTTATCTGTATGCAGTTAAGCTATTCTGGACAAATTATGGAAGTTTTTAGGATAATTAAAATTTGTTCTACATACGGCTAGTGATTACCTTGCTTCAATACCTCTCTAAAGTATGTTTGTTCAATTATTGCTATTAAGATTGTAACATTCATTCTAACTGTATATTTAAGTTTCTAATGACAACAGGAACTTCTTTTTTAGTGATATATTATTGTTATTATTATTATTTTTAGAATCAGCTTAGTCAATGTAATAATGCGCTGGAGAACTCAGAAGAACTTCTAGAATTTGCAACACGGTCATTAGATATAAAGGAACCTGAAGAATTTTCAAAGGTACCAAAAAAACAAACAAAAAAATGAGACTAATCCACTTAAAAAGGAAAGTTTTGTTTAAAAGAAAATGGTGTTTCCCCTTTTAGTTTTGGATTGATTTAGTCATTTCTAATACTAGAAAAGGCTTAGAATTTCTTGTTAATAGAGTGATAGGTGTTCATTTATTCCAGAGCATATACTTAGAAGTATGTGTCATTGGGGTCATGAACATATAATTGTTTAATTTTTCTTTAATTCTTAATTCAGATGAATGAAGTTACTCTTTTTTTTTTCAGTTACATGCCCACTGAAAGGTACTTTGCACTTCAGCTGAGTCATACTTTTGTTATAAACATTTTCTTACTAAGGAAAGAAGATTGATATTGCTGTTAACATTTTAAAAAATCTAGGTTGGTGTTTTTTTCAGTGAGCTGATTGGGAAAACATCATCACTTGATGCATATATGAGAGCACTGTGAGATTTGTTATTAAATTTGTTGTTAAATGTCTCACTGTTTAGCTTATGTAATTGTTTGAATGTTTTATTTAAGTATGAAAATATAGGTCCTTAAGGGGCATATTTGCTGTGAAGATAATAAATAGTAGAGCAAGATGACTGCTAGTGTTTTAACCTAGATCCTGGTGTTTAAGAGATTCTGAATCATAGATTCTAATTCTTATTTTAAGCAAGGTCATTTTTAAATGATTACCAATTTATCAAATCAAATCTATTTGATGGAGAATAAGTATGTAAACTGTATAGAAAATGGTGTTAGAAGAGTGAAATTAAGCTTTATAATATAATAATTATATATAATAGTAAAATATATACTATGAAGTAATCTTATCAAGATCCTTGAGTTTGATATTATTTACTTGGTCTTTGTGGACTATGTGGTGAGCTGCTTTATTGTTAAAAAGATGGCTTTATAATCCATTTGTGTCCACCAATGTTTTCATTTTATGATTTTTCTGCGAATTTGAGGGTAGAAAAAACTTCCTTGAGAGGGTAACATTCGCTGACTTATATCCCTGCGTTTTGAAAATGAACTTTAAAAATGGATTCCTTTTGATAAAATGAATCAAAAGTTTTTTTGCTATAAACCAGTTAAGTAATTTTTGAATTTGGAGGTAGGTTGTGAGAAAGTTCATCTTTGCACTTGGTAAGACTTAATTATTATATGAAGTAATTATGAGGGAATTATACCATACTTATGTTATTTTAAAAGAATAGATATATCACCTGTCAGAGGATACTTATGTGATAACCTCAAATATCTGGATCATAGCCAAAAAACGTGCAGAAAGCAAAAGATGTCTTGAGTCAACAGAATCAGTGTCAGAGTTCATGAGTGAGAGTTACTATCCTCTGTTTATGACAGTTCTCAAAATCTATTGACTGTTAATCTGTACATGGTACTACCTAGTTGTCAGTAGATTTCCCTTCTAGTGGAGCAGGGCAGCTGTTAACGATGGGGAATAATAATAGCAGCAAGACTCAACAGTTGAGCGCCCAAGAGAGGAAGAAGCCAGGAAAACTATAATATATATGGCCATAATCCTCAAAATAGCTTGAATCTCGTTGAATTTAAATAGGAGTTGATGCTTGGAAAAACTGATAAAAGTTTGTTTCTCCCAAGTGTCTCTTTCCATTGACATTTTCAGAGTCCTCTCTTCTTCCTCTCAAAAGCTCCTCCTCTCCCTTTCTTTCTCCTTTGTTCTCTCCAGCTTTGTTTCCAGCTGTGTTAAAACTTGTTTCCAGTTTATTGTAAGGTTCTGATAAAATAAATCACATTGTGGTTTAAATATATTTTCTTAACGTGCCACTTTGCTTCTTATCTTACTATGTTGGTCTTGTCTTCCAGCATTTTGCAGTACTGCTTAATAGCTTGAGCCATTTGGAAATGTGAAATGAATTATTTTTCAGTGTTTCCTAGGCAGACCTGAGTTTGTTGTTTAAGAAAAATGCTTAACTGAGAGTTGCCTGCAGTTATTTTCTTATTGTATCCAACTAGTATCCGGGTAATGGTTTGATTCCGAGTCAAAAACTAAATTCACTTTCTTAACCAGCTGCGTGGACTATAGGCTTGCCTCAGATACCTAATCGCTGACAGAATAGGGAAAGATGCCTTAGAAGATTAATTATTCGACTAGCAGTATATTGTTAGATATTTGGAAAGAATTCTTTTAAGGTATGTTATTTGTGAATATCCCAGATTAAACCAGATTGATGAGATTAATATGAATAACGCATGGGGACAAAAATATTATAGGCTAAAATCCAGACCATGAGTCTTTTTAGACTTCATTATCTTCAAAAATAGCGTGTTAAATACTAATATTTAAGTGATCATGTTGCTATACCTCAGCATGAGAACTGAATACAAAGCTATGCTGCTTACCAGCATCACGCGGTCTGAAGGTGGACAAGTGAAATAGCACAAGTGGAACAGAATTTCAGAATATACTTTCATTAATTTTTTTTAACTATTAGCAGCTTGACTGATAGTAAATATATGCAGAAAGACCACCAGCAGATGAGCTCTGGATCATTAGCTTTATTTCTGGATGAACAAATAACCAAGGTCCCATCAGGCCTGGTTTTTCTGCTAATAACTGGCCTGCAGAACACTGCATAGATCCCTTGCCAAAATTAATATTCCTACCAACTCCCCCACCCCCTGAATTTGGAACTTGAATTCTGCCTGTGAGAAGAGCTAAGTCTGTGGGACAATTTCCAGATCAGTATAACTAACCAGCCACTTCATCACAATTTTGCCGCACATAACTCAGCTGTCAGACCAGGAAGGAGGGACTGGTTACCTGCCCACAGGTGCCTACAGTGGAATCAGAAGTATAGAGTAAGGTGAAACAGTCTTCTGGATTTGATCAAAAATGAAAAGGGAGAGTGGGCTCTGTGTATTTCCTGCTTCTGACTCACAATAACTCACCATTGGAATATTGTTCATCAGGAGTCAGTCTCTGACCACTGGGAAGAACAAGTAAGGAGGGGGGTGTCAGCTCACTCAGTATTTTCAAGGGAGCAGAAGTAGCACTGGCAGAAGCTCCTTCTGGGAATTCTGGGAGAGGAGAGGACCGTCAGCAAAAGCCTGAATGTACAAAAGCGTGAATGTTTCCTCCTTCCCATCTTGAAAGATGGCGGGTAAAAAAACTGAGAAGCCAGACACCAAGGAGAAAAAACCTGAAGCCAAGAAGGCTGATGATGCTGGCGGCAACGTTAAAAAGGGTAAGAAGGTAAAGACGGTTAAGAAGGGGAAGCCCCATAGCAGCTGAAACTCTGTCCTGGTCAGAGGAATTGGCCGATATTCCCGATCGGCTATGTATTCCAGAAAGGCCTTGTACAAGAGGAAGTATTCAGCAGCTAAATCCAAGGTTGAAAAGAAAAAGAAGGTGAGGATTCTTGCTACTGTCACAAAACCAGTTGGTGGTGATAAGAATGGTGGTACCCGAGTGGTCAAGCTTCGCAAAATGCCTACATATTATCCTACAGGAAGATGTGCCTCGAAAGCTGTTGAGCCACGGCAAGAAACCCTTCAGTAAGCATGTGAGGAAACTGCGCACCAGCATCACTCTGGGGACCATTCTCATCATCCTCACTGGGCGTCACAGAGGCAAGAGGGTCATTTTCCTGAAGCAGCTGAGCAGTGGTTTCCTTCTTGTGACTGGACCTCTGTCCCTCAATCGAGTTCCTCTGCGTAGAACACACCAGAAATTTGTTACTGCCACCTCCACCAAAATTGACATCAGTGGTGTAAAAATCCCAGAACGTCTCACTGATACTTACTTCAAAAAGAAGAAGCTGCGTGAGCCCAGACACCAGGAAGGCGAGATCTTCGACACAGAGAAAGAGAGATACGAGATTACAGAGCAGCGCAAGGCTGATCAGAAACCAGTGGACTCGCAAATCCTGCAAAGGATCAAAGCTGTCCATCAGCTCCAGGGCTACCTCTGCTCTGTGTCTGCCCTCACAAATGGAATTTATCCTCACAAATTGGTGTTCTAAACTTACTACAGAGGACCTAGTTAAATAACTGATCCATTAAAAAAAAAAGCGTGAATACTTCAGTTATAAAGGCAGTTTAAAAACAAATCTAAGTATTTGTTAAGAATAGCTCAGACTATAATTTTGCACCTTAATTTCATTTGTGTTTATGTCTTACAGAAATGTAGTCTCCTGTTATGTAAATGTACTTAGTCATAGAATATAGATGTATGCACTACTGTGTTCAAAGTTTATTTCAAATTACTTACTAGGGTTTTGTGAAGAAACCTTTTAAATGATCATATTTTTTTGAAAAATAGTGCTTTTTAAAACAGATAAATATATATATAGAAAATATAAAGCTTGGAATTAAGCAGTATGCAGTATTTTTTTTTTTTTTTGAAAGCTGGTATTTTTGCCTAAGGGAAAATAGCATTGTGAAATTCTCTCTTATTCACTCTGACTGAGTCCCTCTCATTTCCCAAATTATTCCTTAATAAAGTATTTTTGGGGTGAGGGTAGAAGTCTTAATCATATATTATAAAAAGTATTAAATATTTGCCCCCCCAGTCATTTTCTTATTGTCTCAAGGGAATATTACAGAATTATCTGTCCCAAATCTAATAGGAAAGTCTGAAGAATGAAACAATATGAACATATAGACAAAACTTTAAAAGTTTCCTGAATATTGTGTGGCATTCACATTTTTACTAGGAACTATTTGGGGCTTTACGGCAAATCAAAATAAAGATGAGCCTCAGAAAAATGTGACATTTGGCATCTATTTTTTGCTTTTGACAGTGTTAGTATGTTTTTCTCTCAGCAGTTATCATTCAGAAGCAGATATATTCTTATTTTTACGCTGTGTATCAGGTGCTCTGATTTTAACTAACTTTCCCTTTGCTGCTGCTTTCTTCACTTCAGCCTGTATTTCAGAGAATTAGAGTGTTAAAATGTTTATTTTAGGTAGTTTTAAAAAAGTTATTATCTACAAATAAGATGGCGTAGGATGGACTTTTAGGGTTCAAAGATACCATTGTGCTCATCACTTTATAGATGAGATAACTTGAGTCCTAAAAGAGTTAAGGGATTTGCTGATCAGTGTGATGGGCTGAAACTTAAATCCCTTAAAACCTGGTCTAATGCTCCTTGTTTTTTGCTAATGGGTTAAAAAATTTCTGCTGATTGGGAAGAAATCTGGAAATCTCAAATTTTGTTCTGTTTTGGTAAATGATTCATTGAGTACAGTAAACAAGATCTAAAACTTCTTTTTTATTATTCCTATTTTAGTTGTGTTAGAAAATACTATTCAATTAGCTATTCCATATATGGAATTATTTTAGAATACTTTGCTTCTAACATCTTTCTGTAAAAGTAGAAAATGAGGATATTAAGAAGAAATATAGAAACAATAAGATTTTAATCTTTAAAGTGCTTAAATTTATGAAAAAATATTTTCTGTATCTACTTCCTGCAGATTAAAAATGAGATTGGGGAAAGAGCTGATTTAACTTCTTTAAATTTAATTGGTAATGATGAAGAACCATTTGTTATTACTCTTACATTGTACTCTTATTAGAGTTTTATTTAAGGAAGTTTGGTCTCAGGTGACAAATTCATATAACTGATAAAATGAAGGGTCAGAATCGTTAAGATTTATTTCAAATAACAATTGAGAGATGGAGAAAGGAAGTGAGAGAAAGGAGCCATCTCTGGTGATAATACAGAGAAATGAAGTGTTGGCAAACATGATTTCAATAGAATATTGAAATTGAAACAGTAATTGAAGTAGAAAATAGTGATGTTGAACAAAGTAGTATGACTAATGCTTCTTGAAGGCTTTCTAATTCTACATAGTATCATAACTTAAAAATCTAAGCATTCCTTGAGGCTTCTTCATAACTCACTAAGTAGAATTATGCAGATGCAAATAGATGTATTGGAGACAACAGTGGTAATTCCTGGGACCAGGTGGTACTTATTAAGCAGAGACGTTTAATTGACAAAAATGCATCTGTCTTGGAACTGAAACTTGGAGAAATCAAGCAATATAGTAATGTGTATCTTTTGGACAGCTTTTTGCTTTGGGGAAAAGAAATTCCAGTAAAAAAGTAAACAATTTATTTTCCAATATAAGATATTTCCAGAAATTGGGCTTTTAGAAAAATGTCTTCAGAATTTGAGACTTTTCGCCCCTTTATTATTGCACAAAATACCTTCTTCAGCCCCTCCTGCATTTACACAGTGTATGTATTATAAAATTTGACCTTAAATAAAAGGGGAACCATGGTGTCTCCAGTTTTACCAGCTGCGTGTATTTATATATTAATACATGAGACAGCGGTTTTTCCTAGATTATCTAGCTTTTCATCTTTTTTTTTTAGTTTTTCCTTTCAAACTCATAATCAGATTAAGTCATATTATCACCCGAGGAGAAAATGAGGGAATAAGAGTAATGCTTTCTTTCTCCATGTGTAAAGAAACATCAAGTGCAGAGAACAGTCTTCTCTTCCCCTCCTTTCACACTTATGTAAAAATCTTTGGTTTATAATTCTAGCTATGATGACAATAATTTTTAAATGTAATTAACTTTTTAAAAGATAAATATGACATACAATGTTATATTAGTTTCAGGTGCACATGTAATTGAGTTTCTGAACATTTCTTATCCCTAGTACCAAAGTAGGTACTCTGTACTTGTATCACTCAAGGCACATATTACAGGTATTGCCTATACAGAATTAGTTTGTTTGCTGTAGAATTTGGGGCTAGGAATGTGTTTTTAAAAAGATTAAGGACTAAAGTTCCTTAAGAAAGAAATAGAATCGTGAGTATACAAGGTCATGGAATTGATTATGGTAGTGCTGGAACTGTGTAATATGCTGATCTCCTAAATCTCAATTCTGTTATTTTGTGTAGACAGATATTCAGACCAGAGTATTTTAGGATGGTTATAAAAATGACCAATACCAAGTAAGAGCTAGTATTAGAACTGAAGAAGAGAGACAACAGACACATTGCTGTATACATCTAATTAATGTTCACTTATATTTAGTAATTATTAAATATTATTATGAGCCAAGCTTTATGCTGGACACTAGAGATAGAGTGTCAAACCTAACAGCCATGTTCTACGTTGGATATGTTGTTAATAATGCTGGTCAATGTGGGAAAAAACCTTTTGTTGGATTTACTACGTAGTATGTAAATATAAAGTGGATGACAGTTTCTATATGTATTTTTCATCATTTTTCTGTGGCTGTACAGCACTGAGTAATAGCTGTGCCCTCTTCCTATACTTGGGCTAGCATTCTCAAAAAAAAATATGTATATATATGCTACCTAAGATATGTATCTCTTCGGTAGCATAGGTTTAAATTGGCATCATCTTCTATGAAGTTATTTGAGGGAAAGACCCCATAGCTAGAAGTGTCCTTTGGTTTCTCCTTGTCTGAATTTTTGCCATTACAACTTCACTCTTTGGGGTAAAGAATTGAAGAACTGCAGCCTAGTTTCATATGTTAGCAGGCAAGCTCTCAGAATACAAAGTCCTTGCCCAGTGAAGGCACATAGAGAAAACTTGGAACGACCATTATGAAGTAGTTAAAGAGATCTGTGAAGAAAAATTGGAGAGCAGATTTGAAATGTATAAGAAAACCATCAGAATGCATAGAAATGTGTGCCTATGAAGGAGATTGATTGTTCTAGTTGAAGAGTGTCAGACTGAATGAAAGTGGAGGTGTGTTTTGATAATCTTAAGGTAAGAAAAAACATTTAAAGTCATCTGGGATTAGTTTGAAGTATTAAATTTTCCTTCTTTTAGGGTGACTTATATGGGGACTGGATTCTCTACTATAGTTCTAACATCACATTATGCAAGCTGACGTGAATTGTACACATTTCCTGTAATTTATGTTTTGATGAATATGATCTAATCTATTCTGGGGTTTATATGCTAACTTTTCTTGCATGTCACTGCCTTTGAAACTTGCATGAAAAGCACTAACTGCCTTCTTTCTCTTCTCCCTGGTTTGCTCCAAGGCTGCCAGACAGATCAAGGATAGGTATGGTATCAAACCTACATTTTCATTTAAGTATTGATATTGAAGTCAGAAATGAAATTCAAGGACAGTTTATTAGAAACTGGTTAGTTGAAATAAACATACTGAATGGCCAAGTACAAAAAAAGAAAAAAAATGTCTTCTCTGTATATTCTGAACTAAACAATCTGTCAGCAAGATTTTTAAAAACATTGTTGTGGATAATTATGTACTTCCAAAGGAATTTCATTTCTGGTATAATATAGTTTTAGAACAGTTCTTAATTAGCTATGCTAGTAGATGGGGAACCATTTTGAATAATTTAAAATATACATATTCCTGGAATGCATTTTTTTTGTTGTTCTTAAATTTTTTATAAGCATGTCTTACTTTATGAGAAGTTACACTTTAAATAGTCCTCAAGAGCTAAAGCTCTCCTACTTCACTGCTCTCCTGTTTAACACTTTTGTATTCTCATTCCATCCTGTTCCTGGTGCCATCTCTTTCTGTTTCTAATGCCACTACTATCTAGTTTATGGGAGGAGAAAATTAAAGAAAATGATGATAGACTTTGGTCTAAAAGGTCTTTATCATTGGTAGAGCCAGGATTAAGAAGGGGAACTTAGTACTTGCTGTAATGAAAGGGCCAAAAGAGCTGTCAGCAATTTTGGATTGGGTTATCGCAGAAAGGATGGTTTTGGTCTGCTTGGCTAGTGATTGAGCATTGACTGTTGTGAGATTATCACTTTAACTTTCCTCACTTGAGGAGTATGAGATTCTCTGAAAGGCACAGCTCTTCAAAGCACCACTCTGAATCCCAGATTAAATTATTCATCAGATAATTCACAAAATTATTCATTATGTGTTGTGTGAAAACCAATGTTGCTATTGTTAATCTTGGCTGAAGACTTCAACTCTTGTGTTTTTCTTGTGGCCTTTTATTTGACTAGAGGCAAGATTCAATTGGCAGTCATAGCATTCTTACCAAAAATACTAATTAAAAAAATTTTTTTTGTGTATTTTATATCAGGGAGTGCTTAGAGCCATGAATCATTCTTGTAAGTCCTGGATGTAGAAAGGAGATTATGAGAGTCTGAAGGTGAAAAGCATTGGCTGTATGAGGAATGGATGCCTGGTAGGTCAGTTTTTTGGGTCAGGAATCTTTGGTTGTGTCTGCTGGAATTTGCTCTGAGTAATCCACTTTCCACCCTGGCTAGATTATTATTCCAATTAGCCACCTATTCCACTAAATCCTGCTCTGGTCCCTGATATTCTGGAATAGAAGTCACTTCCCAAGCAAGCTTTGGGCTGTCCAAACACTTTGCGAGAAACCTTGCAAAATCGTCTCTTGTTCCTCTCGTGGGAATCTGTATGGTTCTGTGCTTCTCAGATTCCTGTGCTTACCCCTGACCTCTTTCTCTCTGTCCAGTTTTGTTTGTCAGAATTTAAGTTTATGACCAGTTTTCATGGTTGAATACATTCTTCATTGAGGCTGGACTTCTTTGCCTCTTCTCCTAAGCCAAACTCTTGGCTTGATTTCATCATCCATGTAGTCTTAGGAGTCAGGGTTCCTTTTTTCTGCCAGGGAAAACTCCATTTTGTTGTTGTTGTTTTTCAAAGTATCTTTTTTTTTTTTTTTTTTTTGACTGTCCACAAAGTTTTTACTTCTGCCTCAGGAACGTTTCTGGGTCTTGGCTTAACTTTTAATACTTGCCTTTTAGCTTCATAATACGCAGGTTTCTCTGATGTTGTTTTTAGGTGCTCCTCCAGGAAGCAAGCTTCTAGAATTCCATCACTGACATTTATAATACAAAAATAATTTAAACATATAGGCATAATAAAATAATTATTTTTACTAGGGGAAGACAGGATTATTTCCTTAAGCATAAGGTGTATTTAAGGAAGAATGTGTAAGATACCTGAGCAGAGAATCAAAAAATCAAAATGACAGTATCTATGAGAACTGCCAGCAGTTATGTGGAAGGACCAGCAGTAGTGACAGGGGAAACTAAAGGAAAAATGAGAAGATAACACATGGCAGATCTCTAGAACTTTACAAATCACTGGTATACACTTCTGAGTGCTTAGTAATGTTGGAAGCTGATTAGTTGAGGTATATGTTGTGGAAGTTACTGGTTCTTGTTTGAAAGGGGTCTGAGAGGGAGAGTCAAGTTAATTAGGCGAATAGTTTGAGGAAAGTAAGTGTTCATCTTATGTTTTGCAGTTATTTTCTCATTGCAGAAATAAAACTAGAAGGAAGAGATGCTTGTACTGTTAGAAATGAACTAAAAAAACAAAAGTGAATTAAAGTAGTCCTAACTACATGGATCCTGTAATGTAAAGAATTATCTATGGATTTTAGATTGTTAGTTTGGGCTTTGAGATATAATTGTCTAAATATGTTCAGCTTAAAAATTAAAAGTTCAGTCTTTTGGAAGGTTATAGCATTGGTGTACATCTAACTTGATTTATGGAGACTGGAATTTTCATCGACTAGAAAATAAAGGTCATTATCTTGTTTTCAGGCTTTGATAGGCCTTCTAATGCATTTTTGGGGAACATTTTTTTTCTTTGAGGTCATAGTGATCAAATCAGGTTTACAAATAAGGTTTCAGATTTAAATTCCCTAAAGTACTTCCAGATATTTTTTTCTCAACACTTCTCAACAAACATTTAAATAGGTTTAGAAGCAGCCAGGTAGGTTCAAGCCCATTCATAGACTCAGTGGGCATTTACCAGCTATCTATGTGAATATAGCTGTTTCAGAACTTTCAGAAAGATTTAAATCAAAAGATACTTGGGGCTGTAAAGAACAGCATATGGAAGACTTAGCCTTTGTTCCTAACTTATTACTGATATAATCTGAAGTTTTATTACTGAGAACCAAGAGCTTAAAGTAATAATGTGTGAAATACTCAGCATTACACTTGGCATTCAGTTAAGTGTGAGTTCCCTTCTCTGTAAATTGTATTTCAGTATTGCACTTCTTGATAAATAGATCAGCTGTTACTGACTCTGTTACTGCTGAAGTGATTACCTTCCTAGTTTTAAAATGAAATAAAATAACTGAATATAGCAAAAGTTTGACATTTTTCATCCCCAAATAACTGAGTACAGCAACACATTTGGTACTTTTCATACCGTTGGTCTTTGGGGTAGTTTGGTAGATCTGAATGATGAGGCCTGGTATTCCCATTGTTCCTCCAGCTCCATTTACTTCCTCTCCCAGGTAGCGTACTGGGAGGATGACATTCATGAAGAGCAATTTTGTTTTATCCTTTGACCAAAGATAGTAAGGGGAGTTACTTTATGAGACTTGTGGAAATTTACTGTCATATGAAAAATCGTAATTTGAGATAAAATTACAAATTAATAGAATATAAGAGTTAATTTTTTTTAATTGAGGTATAGTTGCTGTACAATATTATATAAGTTACAGGTATACATTATAGTGATTCACAATTTTTAAAGGTTATACTCCATTTATAATATAAAATATTGGCTGTATTCCCTATCTTGTACAATATATCCTTGTAGCTTATTTTATACATAACTCCTCTACCTCAAATTGCCCTTCCTTCCTTCGTCTTCCCCACTGGTAACCACTAGTGTTAGGAAAATTTCTTTTAATCCCAGTTTTAATTGACAGAACAGTTTCCCCCTACTTTGAGTAAAATGAGGTCTAGTATGGCTTCTTTCTTTTTCTATTTCTAACACATTCATCTAAAGGATATTTATTGAATTCCTATTATTTCCATGGCTTTGAGGCATAATTGTCTAAATATGTTCATCTGATTTCACAGGGCTGTTTCTCCTTGTATCCTTCCGTCCACCTGATGTTGATACATCAGAGTGACATCTACTAGCCTAGTATTCAGAATTGTGATTTCACTTCTCTCCTTTCTCATCCATGGCCTATCTTTAGCAGCTACCAAGCTGTACAGTATTTGGTTAGTGTACCTCTACTTTTATTTGATAATACATGTAGTAGATGTGACAGCTAGGCAGAATGTTTGAATCAGGGTGTATTTACAGTTCATTATTTGGCATTTGGAAAGGAGTGAGGCTGGCATCAGGAAGTCAGTTAGATTGAGTGTACAGAGGTTCAGATGACTTTGGGTCTGTTAAAGATGATTTATCTTGGATATTTTTTCTTGAGATATTTGTATTTTTATGCAGTTTTATAAAACTGGCTGGAGGAAAGTTCCTTAAAGGTTGTCTCAAATATTATTAAATTTAAAAATGTTTTATAATTTTTTTAAAAGTTAATTTTCAAAAAACTAACAAAAAATTTCTATTTAGTTTTGTTACCTTTGTTAATAGTTTCTGAAATCACTAGAGTGAAATAATTTCTATCTGTTCATTTTATAAATTAAATATAAGATACTTTCCATTCTCTTATTTTTAAAAGAATGTTTATGTTTGTGTTTGCTATAGAGTAACCATGGCTTCAGCCTTTCGCCTTTCTTTGAAACCAAAGGTCAGTGACAACATGACTCATTTAATGGTGGATTTTTCTCAGGAAAGAAAGATACTACAAACATTGAAGTTTTTGCCAGGTAAGTAGGTACATATTATTACATACAAAGTTATGTATAAAACTTTTTTTTTCTGCAAGAGTTTTCTGTATTGAACATTAGAATGTAAATATTAAGGAAGTATAGTGATTGTTTTTTCTCTTCGTTCAGCTAGGAATAACTAAATTTGCTAACCTTTATTTTTAGACAATTATTTTACTAAGAGTAAAAATTCCATTGTAGAATCCTATTAAGGGATACCTTTTTTATGTGAGTTTTTTTTACATTTTTTAATTGAAAGATTCTTTAAATTCTATAGTGCTTTATAGTTTTCAGAAGTTTCACACACATGATTTCATATACTCCCATAGTAACCCCTTTCCCCCCCTACCCCTATATACACATCTAGATACACATATATACCCCTCTTCCCTTCCCTCTTCTCACTGGTGACCACTCATTTGTTCCGTTATCTGGTCTGTTTCTTTTTTGTTTTATTCATTAATTTGTTGTATTTTTTAGATTCCACATATAAGTGACATCAGACAGTATTTGTTTTTCTCTTTCTGTCCTATTTCACTTAGCATAATGCCCTCCAAGTCCATCTGTGCTGCTGCAAATGGCATTATTTCATTCTTTTTTATGGCTGAGTAGTATTCCATTGTATATATACACCACATCTTCTTTATCCATTTATCTGTTGATGGACACTTAGATTAATTCCATACCTTGGCAGTTGTAAATAATGCTGCTATGAACATTGGGGTGCATGTGTCTTTTCTAATTAGTGTTTCTGTCTTCTTCAGATACATACCCAGGAGTGGAATTGCTGGGTCAGATCGTAGTTCTGTTTTTAGTTTTCTGAGAAATCTCCATGCTGTTTTCCATAGTGGCTGCACCTATTTACATTCCCCCCAACAGTGTAGGAGGATTTAAGGGACACCTTTTAGTGCTAGTTTGGCAGAGAGAATCAGCATACCATGGTAGGTAACTTTGGGTCTTAGGGCCAGACTTCCTAGATTTGAATCCTGGCTGTGATTTATTTGCTGTGTAACCTTAGCAAGTTATTTAACTTTACCTCATTTTCTTTATGTTTAAGATGTGATGTTATCCTTCTAGGGTTTTTATAAGGATTAAATGAATTGAGACCGCTAAAGCACTTGAAATAGTACTTGGCACATAGTTAACACTCAGTGAATGTTAACTGCTATTATTACCATTATTGTTGTGGTTGTTGGTAGTTCAGGCAGAATTTTATTTCCAGTAATAATATGTTAACATTGGTTTTTTAGAGTATTAGTATGAGGATATTTCAGCAGCCAAAACCGTTTAAAATTGAGTCCCAAGTTATTATCCACATGTGTGAAAGAGCCAATTAAGGACCTTTTGGTTATTATTCTTTTTTTAGCTAGCATCAAGTAATGTTAAGCTGATAGCTAAAATAATTTGTACAGCAGACTAAGGCCATGTCTCCTGTACAGTCAGGTAGAGTGCATGCACAGTTAGGATTTCCTCTTTTGCAGACTGTTAAGGCAGTCTGAAGGAATGAGGTATAATAAAAAACAGGGAATCCTTTTGTGGAGGAGTTTCATATTGAAGCAAAGTATAGTAAGTTGTGAGAATTTATGAAAAGTGAATTCATATCACTGATTTTTTATATTCTGCTATAGCATAAAAATTTCCTATAAGATGCAATCTGATTAACTAAAAAAAATGAATGCCTTCATCCCTTAAACAATTCATTCCATAAACACCACAAAACTCAACTCTGCACTGCATTATGTGTAGTAATGAGTTGTGGACTTATCTGAGTCTGAAAAATGGAAATGATGATGACAGATGGTGATAATTACAGTCATTTTGTTCTACTATAAGCTATTTTTTAATTGAAGTATATAGTTGCCGAACAGTATTATTTAAATTACAGTGTACAATATAGTGATTCACAAATTTTAAGGGTTACACTCCATTTATAGTTACAAAATAGTGAACTAAGTCAGATAAAGGCAAATACTGTATGATATCACTTATATGTGGAATCTGAAAAAAGACTAGAAGCCATTCTAAGCCATTTTTTTATGCATTGAAACTTAGAGTTTATATCCTCCTTTCTGAGCGTCTGCAGCTAAGAGGAGAGACAGTTTTGTGGCCATGTTGTTGGCAGTTGTCCTTTTATATCCACACGCAGAGAAAAATTCTTAGTAAAATTATTGAACCAATTTTCATACTATTAAGAATTAACTGTTTGTTGCTTTATGGAAATTGCTGTGAATTGCTTTTCATTCTCGTTTCTAAAGAGACTTCTGCATTTCCTAAGTAATGTTTTTATATTACAAGTTTACCACCTTTCGTGTTTCCCTGAACTTTTATCCCTCATTTGAGGAAACTCTTCTCTCACTTCTGTATAGAACATTGGGTAAACTTCTACATGTTAGATCTGAGTTACCCTTAGTTTGACATACCAGTCTTAAATTATCAAAATTTTCTTTTTTTCTCCCAAGTTTGCTTTCTTTGGAGGGGCATTATTCACAAGAAAGAAGAATTTACTTGCCAGTACATTCGTTCTGGAATGGTAGCTGAATTTGAGATATAGATAGTGGGGAGTTAGCTACACTCACTTAGAAACTAAGTGGTCTCCCCTTATTCCAGCCTCTTGGGGCATTAAATATATAGGTTTTAACTCAGCAAAATTATAAAATTACTAGATGCTATAGGCCTTTACATTTCCTCACATGGAGGCAGTGCAGAGCATATTAAATTCATGAATGCCTGCGCTCTTTTCCCTCAGCAGTCAATAGTATAGTCTGTGTTGCTTGTGCTCCATAATAGAGAGTGAAGTCTGTTATGTTTATAGGGACAGACTCTCTACAAGACAGATGAAGGGAGTTAATCATAATGACAAATGCTAAGTATTTCTTTATCTGTTATCATACTAATAAGTATATCAGATTCCAAGTATTTGTTGTAATTACACACATGCAATAGCTGAACTATAGCTAATAGAGATCATTTGTCTCACCTCCCTCCCTCCCTTTCTTACTAGTTAGGCTTGAAGATTTAAAATGTATATCAAATTCCTTTCATCTTGGTCTTAATTATTGTATCTAAGATGTTTGGTTTACATTGTTATTTGTTAGATCTCACATTGCTTTGGATTTTAATATGTATATAATTCCTTTGTTGTTATTGTTATAGTTTTTTTTAATTAATACTTTGTTTTTTAGAACAGACTTAGGTTTATGGAAAATTGAGTAGATAATACAGAGCGTTACCATGTACCTCCCTTCCTCCCCCACATACAATTTCCCCTATTATTAAAGTCTTGCATTAGTGTGGTACATTTGATATAATTGATGAACCAATATTGATACATTATTATTAACTAAATTCCTTAATTTACATAGGATTTACTATTATATAGTTCTGTGGGTTTTGATAGATGTGTAATGTCTTGTATCCACCATTACATAATTGTACAGAACAGTTTCAGTGCCCTAAAATCCCCCTGTACTCTGCCTGTGTATCCCTTGTGTTCCGTATCCTTGCTATATAATTGCTTGTTAGTTCCAAGAAGCTTTCTGTTGATTCTTTGATTCTTTCTACATAGGCAGTCATGTTATCAGCAAACAAAGACAGTTTTATTTCTTCCTTCCTAATCTGTTTATCTTTTACTTCCTTTCCTTGTCTTACAACATTTAGCTAGAACTTCCAGTACAGTGTTGAGTAGGAGTGGGGATGTCAGTGCCTTAGGGGAAAAGTACCTAGCTTTTCAACACTGATGTTAACTGAGGGTTTTTTGTAGATGTTCTTTATCAACTAAAGCTTCCTAGTTTTCTGGGAGTTTTTGTCATGAATGAGTGTTGGGTTTTGTAAAATATTCTTTCTCCATCTGTTGATATGATCATACAATTTTTCTACTGATTATATGATTTTTCTTCTATTGATGTGATGATTTACATTAATTAATGTAGAATGTTGAACTAACTAATCTTACATACTTGGAGTAAATCTTTTAAAACTTTTTTAAGCAACAAAATGTTTAAATATAATACTCGCACAGTTTCGCACATTTCAGACGTGTCTGTGTCACTGGAGGACCACATTCTCCAGTTAGCCTGCTGTTATTTAAGTGGAACATCTGTTAATGTTCAGGAGCTGTGAAAAGCCTGTTTTATGAAGAAGAAATTGATTAATGTTCATACATGTTAATTTTGACTCATTTACCTCAGTTTGTTTTAATGAATCATAGAACTCTTTGGAGAAACATTTAGAAATTTAAACTCTTAAGTATTTAGTAGGATTGGGAAGTTCATTTTTGTTCAGTGTTGAGAAATTACAGTTGTTTTAGAAAAAAAATTTTAAAAATACATTGAAAATATCTTGAATTATTTTAATCACTGGATTCAAAGTAAGTTATTCTGTTTTTTCAATAGTGATTTAATTTGTATTCTCCAGCTATTTGAAATAGATTAACAGTATTTTGAGAAATAACAAATCATTCTTGATTCTTTATTCTTAGCATGTTTGAATTGCTTCTTGCCTATTGAGGTTTTAATAAACTTTGAATAAGTCTATGGAAAACTTTGAAATATGAAGTTTTAAACAGAGCTATGTAAAATAGTTATTTTTGCATTTATAAGGTGTCTGTTCTCTTAGCTTGATTCAATTGAACAGTTTAAAAGCAACATTAAAAAGCATAATTTGAATGACAAACGTTGAGTATTGGATTAGTACTATAATGAGAAATGAGCCCGTTTTTTTCCTTCAGTCCCCAAAGCTCCAGAGATAGATCCAGTTGAGTGTTTGGTGGCTGACAACGCTGTAACGGTAGCTTGGAGAATGCCAGAAGAAGATAATAAGATTGATCATTTTATACTGGAATATAGGAAAACTAATTTCGATGGACTTCCACGTGTAAAGGATGAGCGATGCTGGGAGATAATTGATAATATTAAGGGTACTGAATATACCCTATCAGGTAAAACAACAGCATTTCATGAATCTTATCCTCAGAAAATAAAATGTAATTGTGAAACATATTTTTAATTACATTAAAAGGTGAAGTTAATAAATTTCTTTAGCCAAGCTGACTTTTTGTATATTTATTATAGAAATGAGTTTCTCTTAAAATATCAAGAAAACCTTCATTTTAATTACTTCTCGATATTTGCAGTCTGATAAAAGTGTATGTAAAACAAATATGAAGGGATGTTCTGGAAGCAGTGTTTCAGAGTAACATTTAATTTTTACCTCAGTTTTCTAACAGTAAAAAAGTTATCAGTTTCCTAAGCGTATGCACTGCCCCACATTTTAGTGATGCTGTAAATACTTTTGCCTTTACCCTTTTATGATTACCTTCACAGTAATAGTTAAAGTGGGGCTGTGACTTGGTGTTAGAAGTTTGAGTGTTGGCCTTTTGACAGTCTTTAAAAGCATATCTCTGTATATAGGGGACATTGGGTATTTGAAGTGGCCAAATGTTGCCTGTGTTGTTGAATGTTAGTTCTATGTGGGCAGTAACATTGGTGACATTACCCACTGTTGAGCACTTACCTCTTGTCAGGAGCTGGGCTGAAGTGTATTACACAGTACATCTTATTTAATCAGTACAGCACATCTCTTAGTCTTTACAGTTAAGAGGTTGGTTTTTTCCTTTCTATTTTACAGATACAAAACTGTGGCTCTGTCAAGTTATTGAAGGTCCCATAACTAGTAGTTTTTGGATTGAGATTTTAATCTGGACCTGACTGACTTCAAAGTTTTGCAGTTAATCCCTATGCTTTATTTTCTTTTTAAATTCATTTTTTACATATGAAATGATGTTTTGTAAATATAAAAATTCTTTAGGGTGTTTGCTTTCCAGAAATTGAATGTTATTTTAAATTGTAGTATTTCTCCATGAATGAAATGTTACTTATAATGAGACTTGAGAGTACCTTTTTCTCACCAGGTTTAAGAAAAAAAGCCATTGATAAACTGTATAATTTATTTATTTTGAAGAAAATAATAGATAAATCATGATTCTTCTTATTTCAGGCATTATCACCCTTTTAACAGAAATTTGTTCTCTTCCTGAATAAAGAAATAGTTCCAAGGAGAGAAAAATGTCTGTTTGAAGGTTCATACTCTTGGAGTAGATTTCTTTACTTTTCATATCTGAAAACCTCTTTCATTTTTTCAGGCTTAAAGTTTGATTCAAAGTATATGAATTTCAGAGTGCGAGCTTGTAACAAGGCTGTGGCTGGAGAGTATTCTGATCCAGTTACTCTAGAGACCAAAGGTAAGGTGAATAGCTTTTTATATAGCATGAAGCAAAACTTAACATCTAAAGTTATTCAAGGCTTTGTGAAAGGAAGCATTGCATGTATGGTTGCATTCCTTCCCCACCTTCTTTCACACACACACACACACATGGAATTCTCAACAGTAGGAATTTTAAGATGGGGAAATTAGGACTATAGTAGTGGTTTTCATTATTTTTCCCTTTACCATGGTTTTCAGATGGGTAAAATAGACTGAGGTGATGGTGTTATGTTCTCTGATGGGGGCTTAATTTACAAATTTTAGTCTAGTATAAATACATAAGCATCTCTGAGATTTGCCCAGTTTTCCCAGAGAATGGATTGTTTTCTTAAATCTTATTGCAGAAATTAACATTTACGTAGTTTAATGTTTACAAAGCTCTCTCACAAGTCTTCATTTGGTCACTGCAACCATCTTGAGAGATTTGTGTAATAGATATTATTGATACCTATCTTGCGGGTGAAGAAAGTGAACTTCAAATCTGTTAGATAACTTGCCCGTGACCCTAGAACTAGCTTAGAAAGGTGTGAATTAGAATCTGTTTACAAGTTCTGTGCCAGCCTTTAATGTGGGCGTGGCATGTAGGTGCTTCTAGTCTATGAGAACAATTTGGATTTGGTTAAACCCCCCTAGAATAATATATTTTAACACAGAAGATTTTCCAAGTATTTACCAATTTGAAGACCATAATGCTAGAGATCTTCCCAGTTGTGAGATGAGAATCGACTTGGTTTACTTACAGAAGCAAATTCTACACATTGTTGTAGGTAACTGGGCCTTAGAGTGTTCTTCTGACCTCTAGTTCATATAGCATTTGGTTAGATTTTAATGCCAGAAGTTTGATATCATTTGGAGGATGATATAAAAATATCATATTAGAATAAAACAAGATATGTGCTGTGACCCGTAAGTTATTGACAAGACAAATTTAGAATAGGTTTGCATCAAAAGGTTAAAAAAAAAACTAGATTGAAATAATTCGTTTAGATTGCAAATGTTTTTATTTGAAAACTACAGGTAACTAGTCAGCCAAGAAATAGAATGATTTAAAATTACCTGTTAACAAACTGAGCTGTTGCTGTGGTTTCTGTACAGATTTTTACCATTTCAAATTGTAGTCATAGTTACAGGCAGATTATCTTTTCTTCATAACTTGAACTGTTTTTTTGCCCTTGTCAGGTAAAATTGTGATATTGTTAATATCCTCCCTCAAGAATATTGTATCTTTTTTATTTCTTTTGTTCCTTCTCATTACCTTTTATATTTAGTAACCAATTTTGTGCCTGAATGTGGTGAATTGTATATATCTATGCAAAGTCCATAGACTGAGGAAGATGAATGGCTGGCTGGTGGTTTCCCTGGAGCAGGTCTGCCTGCCCTGTTAGCAGAGTCTAGGTCTTACTATTAGGATACTTGGTCCTGGAGCTTGTAGGGAAAGACTAAGTTGCTTCTAGTCTTCGGAGCAGTTCTCACTGTGGGGTAAACCCCCTGGGGTGGGTGTAGACTGAAACTCAACCCTGAGTCCCACTGAACAGTGATTCCGACCTTCAGGGAGACTCAATAAAATTATCTCTTAAGTGGCTGTGGGTCACAGGTTTTCTGAGGTTATTCTGTAACACGGGAGTGGCTACTAATGGTAGCCAAGAGTTCCAGAGGAAAAGTCAGATTTTAAAAAATGACACGTTGAACAATTGTTTACTAATTTTTTGACTTGTTGCAGCCCTTTCTGACCAGCCAGTGCTTGGTGTGGAAAATAATGAACATTTTTCATTTTTGTCTCTAATGTATGTAGGCCTATTTCTTCTGTCATTACAAAAGTGATGAATAATATAAGTTCTTATAACCAAACTTTTAAAGTGTATTATCCCTTACTTTCTTGTAAAGGTAAATTATGTGACATTAACCACCAGTTATATTCTAGCCTCAGATGATCGTGACTATGATGTAATTTTACTGTACCTAGAAAGCAGCCACCAAAACAAACTAAACACAAGAAACATATCTGTGTTCTGATTTTTTTGGTACTTGTTTTCACAAACTTTTAAAGATATAGAAACTAATATCTAGATATTATGGGACTTAGATGAGAGACAGGACTAACATTTGAGACCTCACTTTTGAGGCCAGTCTTTTTTTTTTTTTTAAGTACATGGTATCCCTGTTACCTTAGAGAGGATCTCTGACTTAGTTGAGGTCTCATAAAGGGATGGTGTCCAAAAAAAAAAGAGATATAAAAGATTGCACCCTTTTAGGTGCTATGTGTTCTGTGTATTTGGTAGGTCTGGTCTCAAATGGCTGGAGGTGGTACATATTCTTGCCACTCTTGACTCTACTCTTCTCTCCATCATATCAAACATTACGCGATAGCCTTAGGATTTTAGCAAGCAACTGAGAATTGATGGTGCCTTAGAGTTATATCCACTTTTTCTTTATCTCAAAAATGCAGTGGGGGAGGGTATAGCTCAGTGGTGAAGTGCCTGCTTAGCATCCACAAGGTCCTGGGTTTGACACCCGTTACCTCCATTACAAATAAACAAATAAATAAACCTAATTACCTCCCCTAAAAATTAAAAAAAAAATAGAAACATTAAAAAAAAGAGAAAATATTAAAAAATGCAGATGCTGTCACATGTATTAACTAATCTGGAGGTTAACCTGGTTTTCATAAGGCAGTTTATTCTTGATAATACAGGGTCTCAGTTTTACTTAATCCTAACTTTTTAGTAACCCATCTGTTAAGGAATGCTATTTCCATTTTAACTGAGAAGCTATATTACTTCTTCTTTCAGTAAATTCATTTCTCTTTACATGCAGCTTTGAAAGCTGTTAACTTTTTTGCACATAGTATGACATTTACTAGAAGTGGTTATGGTCAGTAGACTGGTATTTAGAATGCTTTTTAAATACAGTGAACAATGGGTCAGATGGATAGGTGAAATTAAAGCACTGTTTACAAAACAGTAGAGTATAAACAGATTCCTGATTCAGTAGGTAAACATTAGGCTCTGTATGGGTATTTTGTTGTTTGCTAATGTATACTTCACAGACACACTGAAACCTTAGCTAAATCAAGTATTATCCTTAAGTGAAATGAGATATTATAAAATAAATATTTCTTCAATGAGTATTTACCAGAAATTTCAACTTTGGAGGGAAGTGTAACTAACAGAAGCAGATTAATTGGTAACTATGTAGTAGATGACACCTCGCTTAAGATAGAGATTCTAGGAATTGCATATTAAATAGGAGGAACTGTGTACGACTCAGCTGTGGATCAGTACATATTAGTGATTTACCCTCAATTTCCAAAGGGAGACGGTAACACTGATTCCTAAGTTAGCAGTTCTGACAAGTCATGTTCATAGTACAGATAGTTCACCCAAATACCAAATAATCTGAAAACGTAGTTCTGTTTTGTGTTTTTTCGATTTGTTTTCCTTTAAGTAGCCCCTTTCCCTGCTCTGCTCTTTGCCATGTAGATCATCTTTAGCTCTGTCAGCTGAGTTAGTTCCCTTCTGCTGTCGTGGCCCCGTTTCTCCATGCTTGCCATATTTTGAAACTACTAAGAGTTTAAATATGAAATTATTAGATGTTAGAGCAACAGAGAAGATATGTGTGTGCCAGGCTCTATAATTTCTTACACCACGTTACTTTCTTCTCATCCTTAATTCTACCAGCTCCTCTTCCTATTTAGAAATAACAATCAGCTGGTAATAACTGATGTTCTACTAATAGGAAATTGAAGCTATTGTGTGCTGATGGAGATTCCAGCAGAAGGAACAGTGAAAGACTAGTAGCCATGCAAGTCCGTTGTATTTGGTTGGCATATAGGATATATAGAGAAGGAGGATGGAAAATAAAGTGGGAATTAGTGGATTATGACACTGCATGCCTGGCATGCATGAGGTCCTGGGTTCAATCCCCAGTACCACCATTTTAAAAAAAAAGAATATATGAATAAATAAATAAACCTGGTTACTCCCTCTCCCCCAAAAAAACAAAAACAAAAATAAATAAAAGTAGATTATGGCTTTATCGTTCTGGACTTTGAATACTAGGATTAGGAATTTGAACTATATTCTCTATAAACAGTGTTAAATCAATTGAGTAGGAAAATAATGTGATGATAGTTGTGCTTCAAAAACTAGAGATACGCTATATTTTTACAACTTGAAATATTGTTTTGGCTAGCACTTAACTTCAGTTTGGATAATTCATCATCGCATCTGAACCTGAGAGTTGAAGATACCTGTGTAGAGTGGGATCCTACTGGAGGAAAAGGTCAAGAAAGTAAAAGTAAAGGGAAAGAGAACAAGGGCAGGTAAGCTAGCTTATTACATCTGTTATCTGGACAGAATGCTTGAGCATTGGTTCTTACTTGACAAATAACGTAAAATGAAATCCTTATTCTGTATATCAGTATGATTTGTGAAATACTAATGTATCACCAAAGAATATAATATTGTTTTTCAGTACTTGAGTTTGTCATTAACATGTTTCATTACTTTTTCTTAGTTTCTTTCCTAATCTTCTTCTTACTTAACAATTTCATTTCTTTTAAGTTATATCTACAGCAACTTGAATTGCTTGGAGAGAAGTTTCTAGCATAGTTCCTTGAATTTTAGACTTACAGATCACCTGTCTTACCTGAAGGTCTGCATTGAATGACAGCTTTTGCCATGTACAACGCTACTGTCTGGCCCCTGATCAGCAACCTTAATGACTAAAGAGGCAGGCTTGGGACCTTTTTCTATTGTCAGACTTATTTAGATAGTCTCAAAGTATGGGGGCCTCTTTTAACAGAGAGAAATTCTGCTCAAACTGAAATAAGGTAATATCACTGTGAGTTAAACAGTGAATCAAAAAAAAATTTTTCGTCAGCAAGCTTTTCATCTAATTTTATTATAAGCTGTTTAATTTAAGTTATAAAGCAATCTCTTAACAGTTGCCTATTTTTATCTGACAGTGTCCATGTTACTTCACTGAAGAAACATACAAGGTGATGATCTATGTCTGTCTAGTTCTAGGACTTAGTTTATTTAGCTTGGCTGAATAACCTTAATTTTTTCTTTTAACCAATAAGCAGAAGCCATTGCAGCAGCCTTCATAAGCTAAAATGTTGCTCTGTGTAGACTGTCTGTATTGGTAGCTTATGATTTGAATTTACAGCATTATAATGTGCTGCATATCATTTGGATTATGTTGTGTATGATAACAAAACAATAAGCTCTGCTTTAAAGTCTTTCTTGAATTATTTTCCTGCTTCTGATTTTTTTCTTCATTTACTTATACCTGGCATCTTTCTTGTTGTGCTATATTCAATATATCTAACTTTACAACTTTGTTTTTACACACATTTGACATGAGGCAGGTTTGAAGTGTTCTGTGTTTTATAATAATCATGCAGTTTCAAAAGCATCAAGGATAAAAAATAAAGACCATTGCTGAAATTACCAGGACAGTGCCAGAAAGATGAACCACTTCAAATTGCACAGTAGGAGTGTGCTGATTTGAAGATACCATATATCTTTCCCAGAAACCAGAATGTGTTCTCTTTTTGAAATTATCTTCTTTTTTTTTCTAGTTTATTTGCTCTTTATTGGTGAAAGTGATTTTATAGTTAGTATATTACAAATTGTAAATGTTGGTGAATTCAGTAGAGTCTGTGAAGTTTTATTTGGTCACTTGGAGATTTTTTAGACTGTTTATATTTAGCATTTCAGATCATATTATTATTCTTTCTCTCTTCTCTCCTTTTAAGGGTATTTTGTATATAGGCTACTTCTGGAATGTTATATTCATTTATTCTTTCCATAAATATTTGTTAACTGTAGGATGTCAGCTGGATATTGTGGGGTTTATAGGGGTAAACACTGTCCCTGCTTTAAGGAATTTGCTGTAACTTATGTAGATGAGATATATATCTATATACAAATACCAACAATACAGGATAGAGATTATGTGTAATAGTAAGTGTGAATAAGGAAGTTTAGAGGAAGAAAGATGCCCTGAGCTATCAGGTGTTGAAGTGGTCAGTTAGGACAATGAGCCAAATGGAAAGTAACAGCCAAGACTTTGTTCACTTGCTGTGATACAGTAAACAAGAGGCCACAAGGAAAGGGTGCTGGCTCCCTCAGTGTTCCATTTTTCACAACAGAATGGCACAGGGTGACGGTCAGGTGCATCAGAGCAGATGGCAGATGGTGAGTATCTGAGGCTCACCTCACTGCTCAGGAAGTCCTAAACAAAGGGCTCCTCCTGTTTTATGGACCTGAGGCCAAGAAGATGGGAGAGAGGGAAAAAGGTTAGGAGTAGAAAAGTATCCAGACAGAGTAAAGTGTCTTCAGACTGCGTCCCCCCACCTCTGCCCCGTCTAAGGAGGTCTTTGAAGAGACTGCTGGAAGGGATCTCAGCTGAGGGCATGCTCCCATAAGGGGGCCCCTGAATAGAGGTGCCTAGTCTAGGAATGGAGATACACATATGAACTTGGGGCTGCAGGGCCAATTGCAACTCCCTCCAAAAACTGCAGTGAACTAGCTGTGCACCAAGTCTGGTGTGGAGAAAGCAAGCATTTGTAACTACTTCTGGTTGGGCCTGAAAGATCACACATAGGATTTTGGTCTGGAGTTGGACTCCTCAGAAGAGTTACTTAGCATAATAGGATCTGGAAGACCTTCATTAATGGAATGGTATTTAGGCTGGCTCTCAAGTAAATGGAGGAATGCACAGCATTTGCAGTGAGAGAGGGAGCAACAAAAGGAAAAGGCGCTGAAACAAGTTGCCTGGGTTTAAGGGACATTTGAGCTGCTACATTTGGCTGGATAGTGCTCTCCAGAGGTGAGAAGGCTAGAAAAGCAGAGTGGGACCAAATCAAGAAGAACCTGAAATGCCAGGCTAACTTATTTGTGGGCAGTGAGGGAGAACCTGAAGATTGTAAAGTGTGAGAATCAGAGTTAGGTTTACCTGGTAACAGTGAACAGATGAACTGGACAGCAAAGACATCATCTGGGAAGCTGGTGAAGCAATCCGGAGTAGAGGTAACAAAGAGCCGTAATTCAGACAGTTGAGTGACCAGGGTGTCTTCAAAGGGCGGGGGGAGGGGGAGGGTGGGATCATGTTTGTCATAAGACAATAATAGCAGTTGTACTTCCTGAAAAAATGTACTTAGGGTTGGAAGTCTAGAATGCTGCAGTGGAGGAGTTCTCCTTATTTACCTTGTCTGAAATTTAAGCTGCCATTCTCAATAGTTGTATCTGTTTTTCTTTTTGTCACGCTTTCCCTTTATTTCTTTACTCCTGGTAAGTTACATTTTTTTTGTTTTATGAATGCAGTGATTCAATATAATTGAAATTCCATTTTAAAA
Source organism: Camelus bactrianus (assembly GCF_048773025.1). Lineage (NCBI taxonomy): Eukaryota > Metazoa > Chordata > Mammalia > Artiodactyla > Camelidae > Camelus > Camelus bactrianus. The sequence goes on from NC_133542.1 coordinate 53,634,922, forward strand.
ATATCTTTGGGATTTGATTTATTTTGAGTTTTTGGGAGTTAGTGAAAGGCCTAATATTATCTGGTTTATCATACCATGGAATTTGATAAAGGAAAGTCAGGTTGGATCTTGTCCATTTTGGTAGAAGCACTTTATAATACTTGATATTATTCTGTGCATGGATTTGGGTAAATGCTATTCTTCATTTTAAGAAGAGATACAGAACAAAAATACCTACTGCTTATAAAAGAGGTTATTTAGTTTTGATTATAGTAAGTCTATTTTTGCCTTTGCTTTTAATTTAAATTTAACTGCAAGGAATTTAAGCTATAATCCGTTATTTTTCTTGAGTTCTCTTTTTTTTCCCCCTTGGGTTCTTCCCCCTCCCCCTCTTTTTGTCTTGTCTCACTTTTGGCATTGTTTCATAGTTCAGCTGTGTGTGTTTTTTGTATAAGCCTTGCTCAGTCTGCATGATATCAGTGTTTTCAGCCTGCTTTATGTTGATGACTTCTTACATTTGAGTTTTGTAACTGACAACTGTTTAATAATAAAGAATTCAGATAAAATTAAGTGTTGCTATTTGTGCAGCATAATTAGAAATCTTTTCAAAGATTCCTTTTGTGATTTGTAATTTCAGTTTATGAAACATGTACAACATAGAATCTTTGTTTTTGTTTCATTCCTGTCTGTATAGAAGTGGTACACCATCCCCTAAGCGGACGTCCACAGGCTCCAGGCCGCCAGCAGGACGGGGCAGCAGAGACCGTTTTACTGGGGAGTCGTACACAGTGCTAGGTAGGAGAAGTGGAGCCGTTCTTCATTATCTCAGGTCAAAAGTGTCGCAATCACACTGGCGGGCTTTCCCCTCAGAGGCAGAGTGGCTGCCTATGTATTGAATGATTTGGGGCCAGAATTTCTCCCTCTTGCAGCCTAATTACTTTGGTTGGTTTTCAAACTGTCTTACTGATATGTTTGGAATTCTACTTCAGTTTACATAGTGCTTCTCATTTATAACTCTTGTGGGGATAGTAAGGGAGAAAAGTTCTGATGGCTTCTCTATTCAGAAAAGTTAGTAGTAAATATACAAGTTATAGCAGATACTTTGCATCTAGTGTCTGTGTGCTGTGTGTTAATATGAGTATTCTCCTGAATGAGATTTTTTTTTGTTTTGGTGCCATTTTGTGGGATGAGACATAGATAAAACTCTGTGACTCATAAAGAGGAGGTAAGAGTCATATTTACCTTTCTGATCTTTCGTAGGAGACACGGCTATTGAAAGTGGACAACATTACTGGGAGGTCAAGGCCCAGAAGGATTGTAAATCCTACAGTGTGGGAGTAGCATACAAGACTTTGGGGAAATTTGACCAGTTAGGGAAGACAAACACTAGTTGGTGTATCCATGTCAATAACTGGCTACAAAACACATTTGCGGCAAAGCATAATAATAAAGTCAAATCTTTGGATGTTGCTGTTCCTGAAAGAATAGGTGTATTTTGTGATTTTGATGGAGGTAAGTTTACTGATTTTCTCATGTCATTTCATCATAGTTACATATATCCTCAGTACTTTTCATTAGTAATCATCTATACAGTAGAATTTCCCTTAGTATTGTGGTAAGGTGTGGTAAAGGTGATCACAAACATAATTTCAGCTCTGGAATTGACTGGAAGGGTGTACCATGTCTGCCTATAGGCCCACAAAAGCATTCATCTATAACATACTAAGTCAGTCTGAAAATAAGATGTTTGCATTAAAATATTTTCTTGCCCATTTTAATTCTTCCCTTCCCTTGTTTTATTACCTGTCAAGAGTGATGGAGACAGATTTTTTTAAAGCTGAAGTAGACCTTAGAAATTTGCCTTTTCCACACAGTATAAAATCCTTATTACATTTATTATATCTGCAAGTAGTTGCCACTCCTGTGCGTGAACTTTTCTGTGTGAAGCTAATTGTCTTAGAGGCGGCCTGTTGCATTGTGGGATAACACTTGGTTAGAAGGTTTTTCTTAAATCAGGTCACTTTGGCTGCCAATAACCTCTGAGGCAGTTGCTTTTTAATTTTATCATCTGAAGAAACAGGCTTTTGTTCCCTAATTCACATTTAACATGATAATCCTTATTTGTTTAAAAACTACTAACAGTGCTTCTCTTACCCTGTTTTTCTAGACTGTACATTCTCCATACCATTAGCTATTCCTCTTATAACTTTTCTAAACCCTTATAATCTCCTATGGTTGTGTACTATGTCTATATGTATCTTAAATATGGGTTCTCCAGTTAGAACACACAGCTTCTGACCATCATAGGTTAGTGACTTGGTGGCATAATGTCTAATAACATGACTTAACAGCACTGTAGGTCAGTATTGAGCTTGCCGCCACCCAGTCCCCTGGACCTTTCCCCATGGAGTCCTGTTGCATTATCTTTTCCCCCTTACACTAGGCAGTGTAGGGGTGTTTTTTGTTGTCTATAACTCAAATGAAGAATATTATATTTGTCCTTAAGTTTCATCTAAATGGGTTTGGCCAATCTTTCCCTCCTGTTAAGATCATCTAAATATTAACTTGATGCTTGCCTTTGGGAAATTTCTTTAAGCTTTTTGAGTATATTTGATAAGTATCTTCTCTACTGTCATCTAAATATTTATAAAAATTTTGAAGATGACGTACTGTTGAACTAGAGAACAAAAGTAATTCCCTAGATGCTTCTGTCCAAGTTGTCACTTAAAGCTAATAATACCACATTTTACCATTTTAAGTAACATCGTGTCCAAATAATTCCATGAGGTATCAGCCTAGTTACTCAAACAAAAAAGGAAAAAAAATTGATTTTGGTTTGATTAATTTTTAGTGATGGCATATCAGTTTTACTATATTCTTTTCTACTTACTAACTTTGAATCAGATAAATAATTTTCCTCAGGATAAATAGTACATTTATTGACATACATTTTTTTTTCTTTTTCAACTACCAAGATAGGGTTTGCTTATGTTCTTCTATGTCTTTTCCCATTCTTTGTGGTTCCTTACAGATAGTAGTAAGTGTGGTTGTTAACCTAGAGCACAGGGCACGGGAAGAAGTTGTAATGTAGGGTGGGATCAGATTCTGAGGGCCTTGAAAAATAATGATAGGCTAATCTTTTTTTTATTGTTGAGGGAAGGGGCTTCTGTACATTTTAGAAAACTGTAGTCATATGATAATCTGGTTTTAGAAATATTAGTAAATGGTTAAACGTGGAAGAGATTGCAAACATGGGATAAGGGGAGACTTTTCAGGGAGGTGGCTTTTAAGCAGTGTATGCAGGACCATGTCTGTTTTGTTAAGTATTTTATGTCCTTGTTGCCTGGCAGGTGCTTTACATAGTGTAAAGAAGTGTTTTATTGTAATAAGTGTTTGTTGAATGATTAGTGTTAAGAGGGAGCTGAGCAGTGGGGAATCAAGAAGAGTGGATTTGGTGGTATGAAAGTAGAATTCATGGGACTCAATAATTAAATATGGATTAGAGGGAGAGACAGAAGAACTGAAGATGACTCAGGTTCCATCCAGTGTGATCAAGAGGGTGATAGTGTCCTCAGCAGGATAGGGAACATAGAGAGTCCTGGGGAAAGATGGGGTGCCAGCAGGACGGCCATGTGGCATTATTTAGCTGAAGCTAAATGTTAGAAATGGCATCACAGAGGGGCTACTGAATATTGCACAGAACAATTAAACATTACTGCTTTGCTGTTTACTTTGTGACCACATACAGACTGCTTGGTATTTTGAAGTAATGTATATATAAATCACCCAATTCTTAAACAGTAGGCATAAATGTTAGTTTCTTTTCTTCTCTGTTTGGCACCAGGAGGTTTACTAAGGGAACATTGTAGAGAGAAAGGAGCCTAGATAAGCATCTACATTTAGAATAGGAGAAAAAGAGACAGAAGATATCCTCAGGGTTAGGAAACAAACCAACAGAATAGTCATGCGAAGGGTTTCAAGGAGTAATAACAATTGTAAGGAGGCCATCCGGTTGGAGAGTTCAGTGGTCAGAAAGAAAGAGTGATTTTAGTTGCATGATCATTATTGAAAGATGGACTGTGAGATCTGACAGATTAACAAAACTGAAGCAGTGATAACCATACCATGATTTCAGAGATTCAGGTGTGAGTATGGCTTCAAGTAGTTAGAAGACAAGGTTTAATAGAGTAAACCTTAAATGGTGATAGGATTTGGGTGGAGAGGCTGGTTATAGTACAAATGAGGAAGAAATTGCCTTGGTTTTTAATGGGCTACGGAAGCCATTTGTTAAATAAAGATAAAATAAAGAAATAGTCCATAGTTGAATAAGCAGAATAATGGCCACATAATGGAAGCATTTTAGAGATCTTGAAAAACAGGGGAGGAAAACTGGATTTGGGCTTTTTCTTAAGCAAGTTCACTACTGATTTTCAAGTGAGAATTACTAAGTCCAGTCCTCAAAGTGCCAAAAAAAATTAATGCCAAAATATGCGTTTAGTTATTACTTTCATGCATGATTATATGTTAGGCTTAATTAGATATTATAATTTCTTGAATAATAAATCAGGCTTTTTTTCTCCTTCCTTTTAGGTCAACTTTCTTTCTATGATGCAAACTCAAAACAGTTGTTGTATTCCTTTAAGACAAAATTTACACAGCCAGTACTACCTGGCTTCATGGTTAGTACCTAATTTATGTTTTATTTGGTTTGGCAGCTTTAAGGAGAACAATGTATGCTATATATCTGGGGAAGCACAGTATCATTTTTCCTTCGTACTCCTCACCCTTTCTCCAATCCACCTCTCCCAAATCTGTGATTGTCTGTATGTTTTCGGTATATTTTATTGAAGTAAGTGTTAAGATATAGAAGTCTGCAAATCGTAAGCATGTCGTTTGATCAGTCTTCAAAGGACTGTGCTCATTTTTGTAACCGACATCTAGATCAAGAAATGGAGCATTGTGCCCTTTTCCAGCCCCTAATAACCCTCCACCAAAGTGGTACTTACCTTGAGTTTTAATACCATAAATTTATTTGCCTCCTTTTCAACTTTGTATAAATGAAATGATTTACCTTTTTGGCTCAACATTATGTTTGTGAGATTTATCCATGTGTTTCTACGTGGTGGTAGTTCATTCATTCTCATATAGTTTTCCACTACATGTATATGTATAGTTTTCCATTATATGACTATATCATAATTTATTTGCCCATTCTAATTTAGTTCGATACTTGGGTAGTTTCTCATTGAGGACATTTACAAATCGAACTTCCACATTTTTCTTAATGTCTTTTGGTAAATATATTTCCATTTGGTATATAATTAGGGTTGTGATTGCTAGATCATATGGTATATGTGTAATTAACTGTAAGTAGAGTTTTCCAAAGACATCAGTTATACTAATTACCACCAGCAGTATGTGAGAGTTTGAATTCCTCCACATCTTTATCAACACTTGATATTGTCTTTTTAAAAATTTTAGTCCTTCTAATGAGTATGAGATATTACATTGTGGTTTTCAGTTGCATTTCCTTGGTGGTTAGTGCTACTGAACACCTTTTTGGTATGTTGATTGACTGTTTGGATATACTCTTGTGAAATGCTTGTTCAAGTCTTTTGCCTGGGTTTCTTTTGGGTTCTCTTCCTATTTCTTATTGACTGATTTAATGTTCTCTCTGTAGTGTGAGATATATGTATTTGCCAGATACATGTATTGCAGATGTCTTTTCCACTCTGGCTTTCCTTTCCCCTCTCTTCTTGGTGTCTTTTGATGAACAAAAGTTGTTAATTTTAATGTTGCTCAATTTATCAGTTTTTTCATTTATGATTAGCTCTTTTTGTGTTCTGTTTAAAAAAATCTTTATTCACCCCCAAGGTCATGAAAATATTCTTGTGTTTTCTTCTAAAAGCTTTCTTTTCCTTATACATTTAGACATAGACTGCATTTACAATGCAAGTATAGAATTGATATGTTTGGTATGATATTGGGGTCAAGATGCATTCTTTAATTCCATACAGACACCTGCTTATTCCAGGACCATTATTGAGAAGATCATCTTTTTTCCATTGCAGTTCAGTTTTTGTAAGATATTAGATGACTATGTGAGGTAGACTGAGTATGTTTGTCTATACACACATATATAATTGCAGGCCTACTCAATTTCAGGTTGACTTATATAAGAAAAAGTCATGATTCTCCAAACAAAATGAAACTTTGTTTTGCATTTATGTTTTTATTAAGGAAACATTACCACTTCTCCTAACTCCTTTATCTTTTGCATTTCTCTATAAGATTAGGCCACTGTAGGGAGTTCTGCAGTCCAGTTAAGATCATCATTATTCTGGCTAGAACTTTCCTTAATTTGAGGGCTGCTTCTGCAGACCTGGATGGTAGCTTTCCATTGCAGACTTGGTAGAATGTTTTGTATGTTTTCTACCATCGTGACTCCCAACTTTAACTCCTCAACTGTGAGGACAAAGTATTCAGGGTATATGTGGTTTTAAAATATAGTACTTTTAAATCTCACAATTGATCATGATTATTTACCCATATAATCTTTTTTTAACATTTTTTATTGATTTATAATCATTTTACAATCTGTCAAATTCCAGTGTAGAGCACAATTTCTCAGTCATACATGAACATACATATATTCATTGTCACGTTTTTTTCTTAAAATAAGTTTAAAACAGTGCTAATAACCAAGACTCCTACTTTTTCATTAAATAGTAAAAGTGATTAGTGAATGAAGTTATTGTTCATAGAAAAAAACCCAGCAATATTGGAAAGGTTATTTTCTTTTTTACTTTGCCACATACCTCTATGTATGATTTATTTTTGGCTGTGGTCAATCAAGGACATTATTTTTACCATGTGGAATTCAAAATTATTTTTTCCCCTAAGTCTCTCAGATATGCTTTCTAAAAGGGTAAATTTCATGTTTAATTTGAGTCTATCTCAGGAAGATATATAGTGAGTTTATTCATTGTTTTTTCATTCCAAATAATCAAACTATAATTACATTAGTAAAAATCATAAGATGCTTTAGGAGATTTTTTTCCCAACTGGTTAAATTTGGGGTTTTTTTCCTTCACTGAAGGCTTGCTTTTATTATTTTTTATTAACTAAATGAATGACTTAATTTTTTTGTGTACAGGATTTTCTTTTTTAAAGTAAGTTTTACTGTAGTGTAATTTACAGTAGTGTACCATTCTGTGGGATTTGACAGACGCATGCAACTGTATAACCACCACCATAATCAAGACATAGAACATTTCCATTCCTTCATGCTGCTTTGTAGTGGGCCTCTCCTATCACACCCAGCCCTAGCAACCACTAACTAGTTTTTCGTCCCTATAGTTTTTGCCTTTTCCAGAATATAATAGAAAAGGAGTTGTATGGTACACAGACTTTTGATTCCGTAGCATAATACATTTGAAATTCACCCATGTTTTTGTGTTTGTCAGCAGTCCCTTCTTTTTTATTGCCGAGTAATATTCCATATGTGTATTTACCACACAATATTCATCCATTCATCAATTGAAGGACATTTGGGGTTCTTTCCATTTTTTTGCAATTAGGAAAAAAGGATTTTTGTGTGACTGTTTGTTTCCATTTCTCTTGGGTGAATACCTCAGAGTGAGGTTGCTACATCACATTGAAAGTGTATGTTTAACTTTATAAGAAGCTACCAAAATGTTTTCCAAAGTGGCCATATACCCCTTTTACATTCCTACTAGTAATATATAAGAGTTCACATCCTTGCCATTATTTGATGTTCTCAGATTTTTTTGTAGTTGTTGTTAAGCCATTTTAGTAGGTATGTAATGGCATTTCATTTTAGTTTTAATCTGCATTTTCCTAAGACAAATGATGTTGAGCATTTTTTTCATGTGCTTATTTGCCATTTGTATAATTTCTTTGGAGAAGTTATCTGTTAAAATCTTTTTCTCATTTTTTTGTTGGGTTACTTGTTTTCTTACTAGTGAGTTTTAGATATCTTTATGTATTCTGGCTATGAGTCCTTTATCAGATAAATGTTTTGCAAATATTTTCTCCCAGTCTCTGATTTTTTTCATTTTCTGGAATTTCAGAGAGAAGTGTTTCATTTTGATGAAGCTGGTTTATAGATTTTTTTTCTTTCTTTATGGATCATGCTTTGCCTAACTTAAGTTCACAAAGATATTTTCTTTTGTTTTCTTCTTGAAGTTTTATAATTTTAGGTTTTACATTCAGGTCTGGGATCCATTTTGAGTTAATTTTTATATATACGGAGTATGGTTTAAGATCTGTTTTTTTTGCATATAGCTATCCAAGTGTTCAGTGCTGCTTATTGAAAAAGACTTACCTTTCTCCATTGATTTGCCCTTGCACCTTTGTGCTAGATATTTTGAGTACATATTTTTTGTAGATCATTTAAATAAATTTCAATAAAATAATATAGTAGGTTGATAATCAGAGAGTTGCTTTTATATTTTAAGAGTTATTACTGAACCTTCTAATTTAAAAATTTTTTAATGTTAATTAGTTATAAATTTCACAGACCAGCAAATTCTTTATAACAATACTGTAGTTTTTTAGTATATATTGAATACTTTAGGATATAGATAAAAGTGAGAATACATAAACAATTCTAGAATCTCCTTTGCCTTAAGCTTATGTTGGCTACATACATGGCAGTTGATGATAGTTTAAATGATTCATATTTTCAGATTTTAATTCTCTTGATCCTATTCTAAATCAGTTACTGTTTACTGAGTGATAGCTGCTCTGTTCACAAATAAAGCAGTTTTATCATTCATAAACTCATTCACATTTATGATAATAGAATATGACAAGTGTATCTGGATATTGCCATTTGCATTTTTCTCAGAAGACCTTAAAAATGGTAAGAGTTCTTCGGTTAACAATTAAGGAAGAAACGAATAGAATTACTCTGTTAACAGAGGGGTGTTAGATTCCTGTAGTCTCAGGCCATACCTCATTATCAAAATCTAAAGCAGTAGTTGGGGTAAGGAAGTAGGCTCTGTGCGGTTCTCTTGGTTGTGAAGATTAGTGTCAGTAGTGATAGCATCTTTTTGCCTCGATCGATCCAATTAAATCTCTGAAGTTCTACAGCTCTTAGTTCCCTCTCTTCCGTGCAGCTCCATTGGATTCTGCTGTCACAAAGACTTCCTTTGGCCTCTGTCTAAAAGACTCTTGAGTTAGCCTTTTCACTTCCCCTCAGTTCAGGTCTGAAGGTTACCAGTTTGGAATTTGATAATGTTCACATATTTGCCTTTCAAGTGGAACTTTAAGGATCCTTCAAGTTTTAATTTGATTTGAAATCTGACTGAAGCTTTGTTTTGTCTTTTCTTAGGTTTGGTGTGGTGGACTTTCTTTGAATACTGGGATGCAGGTTCCAAGTGCTGTGAGAACACTTCAGAAAAGTGAAAATGGAATGACTGGTTCAGCTAGCAGCCTAAACAATATTACTCAGTAATGCCTACTCGGAATACGTTTACCTTTTTGATTGGGTGGCCTTTTCCGTGCAGTTACTAATCACAGGAATTTATGAGTGGTGGAAATCAGGTTTGTGACATTCTGCTTTAAGGCATGGAATCCGTTAGCATTAAGCATCTAGTACGAAGCATTCACAGGAGTGGACTGTGCAGTATCCATAGAAGCAAGCAGACACCGAGCAAGAAACTCATGTTTTGAAGAGTAAATGGGAGAGAAGACAGTGTTTAAGTAGTTACATAGAAACTCATTTTGTGTTTCTTGGGTTTACTTTGGCTCTTCTAATATGTTTAGTTACATAAGGTAGCCCTAGGGTCTGAGGGAAAAGCATTTACAATCTTGTCTTCTTTTCTGTATACTTTTTAAATGTCATCACTACCTATTATTTAGTTCTTACACTGAAGCTTTAAAAATATACAGTCCTCTATAGTTTTCTAAAAATTGAAATAATCTATTGAGGATGCTAGAAAGGTTTTCTTAAAATAGTTTATTTCCCCCCTTTTATAAATAAGTTGAGATTTGCTAAATTATCCTCTTTTGTTTATTGACTAAATTGTAAATCATTTTTTCCAAATATCATGATATTTCTCTTATGGTTATAACTCAAAATAGAGAGTGGATAGGAAGAGTTTCTAGACATAATAGTTTAAAATCACCCAAATTTCAGTTTTTTACTTGCTGCACTAACAGTGGCAAAGGGATATTCTTTATATGTTGCCCTGTTTAATTAGACTTCTTTTCATTCCATCATTTTGGATGATGGGTAAGATTTTCTAAAGCTTTATATTTTCTGATTTTGTTGTCTTGTTTAATACTACCTTTAATAGTTATCTTTGATAAAATTCCCACTTGAATTCTAAAGTTATATAGAAAGTAGAAAAAGCTACCTACTCAAGTTTTGTCTAAGAGATACAGGTTACGAAGGGAGGTGCCTAAAACTGTTCTTTACTGAAGTCATTTATATCTCCTTTTTAATAAAATGGAATGGTTTAAACAAGTGTTTTTTAAAAAACTGCATATCTCTGACTTATTTGGCACATGAGTTTTTCAGCCCTACCTATTCAGAGGTTATTTTCCTCTCAATCTTTTTGCTACATTCATTTGCTTCTTAAAGGGTTGTAATTCTTTCAAAAATCAACATACAGTAATGTTTACCAAACTTAGGGAAAATGTGTTAAACAGTGAGTAACACCCATGGTTATTGAGCAGAACATATGTATTTTTTAAAAGTTGATTAAAATTTGTAACAAGTCCTTTGAGCCAAACTGAAAGCTGTAATTATAGTATTTAAGAATTCCTTGAGCATTTTAAAGAGGTCTGGATCTGTATATTCCTTAATTGTTGAAGCTGTTACTTTCTCATGTTGACTTTAATTTGCATTTTAAGTATATTGGTTATGACAGCCTTCTCCCTCGAAGTGACTCTTGCTGCTTACATTTGAGTGACTTGCTGCAGAAAGGCCTGTGTAATAGGAATAGCTCATTCTCTCTTAAAGTTTACTGTTTACTGATAGGATGTTTTGTTCATTGTAAAACAAATCTAAATGAGGAATTTTATTTGAACTAGGTATTATATTTCCAGAGGACATTCATAGCTGTACCACTGTCTGATGACTTAGTTGAAAGACTATTAGGCAGCTTAAAGAATGACATATGTCAGTAGATATTCTTCTGATTCTCCAAACAAATATAATTTTGGTTTTTGTTTCTCCTAGAGATTTTGAAAGAAACTTTCAGTGTCCTGTTCCCCACAGCAAGGTTATTCTAGGACCTAAGGATAAGGAAATGGGAAGTTATAAGTCTCTCTCAGAGAGTTAAACCTGAAAGCAGTAAGTTAGGGGTGGAGCTGCTTTAAGTGCACAGTTACCTATGTATATTTTAGCAAAAATGACACAGAAAAAGCCAGAAGTTCTTGTATAAAAACTTTTACTATCATGTCTAATATAGTTGTATTTTCTCTTTAATTCTGTGCCTTCTTCCTCTAAGCATGCTCTTGCCCCCTGCGCCATGCAGTGTCAACTGATGTTTAAAGCAGAGAACATTATGTCACACTGCTGAGGGGCTTCTATTGCAGCGGCATGGGGAAAAGGAAATATTAATCAGGGGCTGGAGGAGTGCATAAGATTCTTCCTGTGCTCATGCCACCATCTGAAACCCTTCATATACAATTTTCTAATATTCATTTGAAAAACTCATTTGAAGTAATACTATCATTGCTTCAAAATAAAAATCTGAGGTTTTCCTCTTACTGTGCTTCTTAAAGTTCTCTAAAAAATGAACAAAATGTATGGGGTTTTAGCTTAGCTGTTTTAAGTTTATTTATGTTACATTAAACTGGAGGAAATTTGCCACCCTCATTTTCAAACTAGAAAATAATCAGCTGCAGTGCCTATTTACATGGTCTCAAATTAAGGTAACTATTAACTTGACCATAACATATAATATTCTCATTGACATTTGAATTAAAAAATACTGAGTTTTTTGGCTCAGTTTAATACGTTGTGGAAAGTTGGTATTCCCTTTCAAATATTCTTTATTTTATTTTTTTTACTCTTCATTTTGACAGGTCAAACATGATTGCTTTCTGTAAAAGAAATGCATGAGAGGTTGACGGTAATGGATGTATTACAGGTGTAAAAAATTATGTTTTATAAAAACATACATTTAGTATTGCATTTCTCTTTTAGCAGTTTAATCCTAAACCAGTTTTAATAAACTGGATAAAGAAATGAAGGAATTGCCTTAAGCACTTTAGAAAAAGAATTTTTTTACAATTCATTTTGACTCTTTGGACTGATCGTGTCACGTATGTCTTTAACTTTTGGTGAATACGTATATCCCAAGCATTTACTGAGTGCACATAGAAATTTAATACACAGTAATTCTTTGAAAGTTCCAGGTATAGGTAAACAAATTGAAAGTATTAAAGGGGTGCCTGTCTGTACGTGGGTTTAATTGATGGCATCTGTACTATTTTGACAAACCACAAACTGCTACTTTACAGTTAGACTTGACCAACATTGTCCTGCAGTCATTTTCCCCCATTTTATCATCTAAAGAGACATATTGGCTTGGTTTTATTTGCTCATTTGTGAAATTAAAGTATGCACAGTATCATGTATAATTTGAATTTTTGTGACTGATCCTTGGTAGTGTAAAGAATAAAATAAGTAATTTGTAATGAAGTCTTTTAAAAAATTAGTCTAAGATACTCTATTTCATGAGTTATCTGGAATGATTAATTTTTCTATATATGCTTTTCCCATAAATTTATTATTTATATAGTTTCTTTTGGAAACATATGGGGAAAAATTGGAAAAGGATGTATATAAAAATGATTATTTCAAAGAGTATTCATTTTAGAAGAGGACAGCGTAGACTTCTTACTATAAAATATGTGATTCTAGGCTGAAAAAATTAAGGAGTATAAAAATCATCATGATAATTCTTTTTAAAAAACATATTAGTGAAATCAGTGTTCATTCATTGGCTAATTCCTACAACGATTATTAAAGTGTCTGTGATAGGGCAGTCATACTTGGTATTCAGATTTCCAGAATTAGTGAAGTTTGATTTACTGTGTGTAGTTTTGCTGCTTTTGAGTGGTATGAAAAGTTTGCATTTTAAAAACAATGTTTTGCTAATAAGGCAGAAATTTTAAAAAGTAAATTTGTTGGAGTTGGTGAAAAAATTCAAATTAACTGCATATAAAATGGTTCACTTATATGTGGTCACATAAAATGGGTCCGGAAAAGTTTCTTCCTTGATTTTATTTTTACACTGGATATACTAGGGAAGTGTATGGTCAGTATAAATTTACTCAGCATCTAACTAATCATAAAGTTATTTGTTATCCTCATGTACATTTTGTAATGCCAGTACTGGAGCATTTATGAGATCATTAATGTTTCCTTAATCATTGCAGAAAGATTACCTCATATTCAGTATAGTTTTAATTTTGTGTCTTACAGTATTCACATTATGCAAATATTTGTGATCCTGATCTGTCACATATGATAGCTTTGTTACCTGGAATATTTGATTAATGTAAATGCTTTAAACTTTTTGAGCAATTTGGAGGTTAAATGGATTACATTTGGTATATGTTTTTGTTGAAAAGATACTGTTGGGTTTGTTATATTAAGGTTAGTATTAGCTTACAAATGAATACCAGAGATTGTCATAGTACTCTTCTCCTTGGACCACCCACTTATTAAATTAAAACAGTATTTGTGATTTCTGGGTCAGTTTAAGGTACTGACTTTTGATCCATAATCATTTGAGCTATGTTAGTTTAAACTGCTATAGTTTCTTAATGGTACCCGTTCAGTGTAAGTTGGTCCTTGGGAATGGATGTGTAGAGGATTTCACAGTATGGAAGACAGCAGGTAGGTGAATGTGTTTGCTTTGGCTTGGAGCTTCTTAAGTTTGGGCCAATTTTAAAATAAGTCAAATTGTAAGTGATTGGTAAAAGGCATTTTTATTAGTGTTGGAACTTTTTGGAGAGCCTAAGGGCTATGAGAATGCTTTTTCTTTTTAAAATAACATTTCCAATATCTCTAGGGCACCAAAGCATTGAGTCTAATTTACCTTTTAAGGGAGACTCTTTAAATTAAAATCAAATTTATAATTCATACAGCAGATACATAAGAGCTAAAGTTTTGGAGTAATTTATAGTAAAAAGCACTAGTCTTTAAAATTTCTGGATGTAACAAATATTTTGGGTTTATTTTAAAGTATTTAAAATTAATCACCTTGCCTCCACCATATACTAGATCTGTGATCTCTACATGCATCATTTATCATATTTGGGCCTCCATTGCCTTACATAAAATAATTGTAACTTGTTCAGCCTACCCCACAGGGCTGTTGTGAGGAATAAAATGAAATAGAGTATGTGAAATTGCTTCAATGACAGTAAAACGCTGTGTAAGTGTAAGGTGTTAACTTTTAGCTGATAATGGATTTAAGTGTTTGGATACTTCCAGATGCCGTTTCCTTTGATAAAGCATGTGCTTTAAGTGGTATCACCAGGACATCAAACATGATTTTTTTTAATCTGATTAAAACACCCTTTAACATTTGCAGTTTGTGCATGACCTGTGGCCTTTTTATATTTTCTCATCAAGCCTATTACTCTACATCAAGACTTGTAGAACTGTACCATTTCTCCCACAGCATTTAGTGTACCAGAGTAGAACAGTAGCATAAATAAATGATTTAAGCTGTTTCCACCCACGCATTTGCACTTCCAGTTTATGACTGCTCAGTGCCACATGCAAAGACTGAATTTGGTCTAAATAATTCTTTCTAAAACAACAGTTTTGGAATGGTTCAACAGTTTGTTGTCAGTGGATAACAAGGTGTATGTTCCCACTTAACATTTGACGTTTGTTGCACTGTCATCTTTAAAAACTATGATGAGGTGTTTCAAAACCTTGTCAACCTGGGTATCATTTAGTATCTCTCCTAATATACTAGTTTTGCTTTAAATTGGATTAAATGGTTTACAGGTTATCTTGATCCACATATTATTTGGTATTTCTATCATCTGGACATGGTTCTGCTATGCAGTTCTGATAATAAAAATTCTAATTCCTCAGGTTTAACCTTTAAGTTAAGGATGAAGAACGTTAGTGAGCTTATAATGTACTCAGTGCTGCAAACTAGTGTTTTATAATAAGCATATTGCCTCATTTTCCTTGGAAACAAGACAAAGCTTTTTAAATGGTTTTTTAAACTTTAAAATAGAGTATTCAAAGTGGAGTGACGTGTATGTTGAAATGACTGTATATTCTGTATAGAATAACCGAGTTAAGTTCTTACAAAAGCACCTGGAGTATCTCATCTAAAAATAAAACTTTTTTTCCCTGCTTTTGCTTCAGTGCTTGCATTTTTATCAACTCTTATTAAATATCTACAATGTGCTGTTGAAGATAAGAAGATTAAAAAGTCGTAGTCTTTTTGCCCTCCAGACCTTTTATTTTAGAGTAGTGCTGTTCAACAGAATTTTATGCAGTGATGGAAAAGTTATGTATTTGTGCTGCCCAATACAATAGCCACTAGCCACAGGCAGCTGTTGAGCGCTTTAAATGTATGTGGCCAGTTCAGCTGAGCAACTAAAATTTTTATTGTAATTTAAATGTAAAGAGCCTTGTCTTGCTAATAGTTGCTGTTTTGTACAGTGCAGCTAGAGATGGAAGATGAAACATGCTGTAACTATAATATAAATCAGGAACTTAGTGTCTGTCTTTGAAGCTTGTCACATCTTGGGTTACATTTTGGTAGACTAGCTGAGAGAGTCAGAACTAGAATCTAAGACTTTTTAACATTTATATTCTAACTTGAAACCAATCTAGGAGAAAAGAGAAAACCAATCAATGACCAGGCGAGGCTGGAGCTCCTGTAACTAAGGTCATTTTCGCCAAGAGAAGAATGAAGAGATAGTGGATAGTCTTGAGTTACAGGGAGAAGACTATACTGAGAAACCAGTACCCTCATATAGAAGATGGAGTGTGAATGGATGCAACATTTCTGGAGAACAATTAAGTAATATCAGTATTTTAAATACACACAGTTTGGAAAAGTTAGTTCAATTTCTAGGTATATCTCTTAGATACATACTCCCAAATAAGCCAGTACTCACTGCAGCATTTCAATAGCAAAATACAAGCAACCTAATTGTTAACTGAAGAATGGGCTACCAGAATTCTGAAGGCTCCCCTTTTCTAAGTTGCTGCACTAGCAAGCCACCATTGTTACATACTTGTCCAGGTACATTCGGCACGCCTCTCTCTCCAAGTGTTCTAAGTATGTAGACCATTATGGGAATAGGCTTCCTCAGTTAAGGAGCCCTTTCCTTGGTAACCGAGTCCTGCTGTGCCTGGCTGGGTCCCTGGGATGAGGGCTCAGGAAATTGTGTGCATTCTACTTTTCTAAGTGTTTCTCTTACTAAACAGTGTTGTACATTTACACCGCATGGTACCAGTAGTATGTTTATGCCCCTTTTGCACAAGGTCACCGGGATGGTAGGTTGTGGTGCTTCCAGTAACCCTACATAACTGATACAGAACATGCTATTAGTGGAAGGATTTTCATGCTATTATGAAATGGAAAAAGCAAGTCCAACAGTATATATAGTATGATAAAATGAGTGTGTGTGTGTGTGTGTGTGTACACTTAGACTTGGGCAAGAGTGGGGACGGGGGGTGTCCCTGTTCTGATCCTCATTCTCTGGCTGTGCCTCTCCATGGAATGAACAGTTAAAGAAGCTAAGGGATTGCACCCACTTGTAGTCTTGTTCCACTACCCTCTGTGAGCCAGACAGCCAGGACCCCATAATTCCCTGTCCCACCAGCCCAAAGCTTGCTTCCACAACACATGCAGGTCTCTTCCCCAAACCTGTCTGGAAGACAGACTGCACTACATGTGTATATACCCCTATTTTCAAGGGGAGGCAGTTTGTGAAGGGTGTGGTCCATGGAGCTTGGATGTGCAGACTGAGGTGTCAACCTCCATGCATACTAGAGGCTGAAAGGAAACAGACCAGGGGCTTGGGGGAAGAACAATAACACCTAGTTCTCATGCTGTCACTTTCCAGCACAACTCTGAGAATTCCAATTTTGAACCTAGATTTCTGTTCCTTGAGAAGAAATATTTGTCAAGATAGAAGTGAACGTATGTGTATAGGGTTGACGCTCACCTATTCAGACACTTAAAATATATCAGGGTTGGCTTCCATTCCTACTCTTGCCCCAGGCCCCACAGTGTTAGGATGGGCCAAGATGTGTATGTACTCCCACATCTGAGCAATTCTTAAAAGACAGATGTTTGCTTATAATAGGGGCTGTTTTTACCCATCCTGGTACCCCTCCTCAACTGGATTGGCTAACCAGGTTAAAGTATACTGACTCTGGTTTACAGTAAGTTGAAGGCTCACAGCTGGGCTCCCCTCGGATATGCTGGAGAAGGACTGCTCCCACCAGATGAGTAGTTTGTTTACCTCTAGTTAGCTGTTTGTTCCCAAACTTGTTCATGCCAGTGACATTGTTGTAGTTATTTAATTTAAGCATTACATAAACCAATGAAATTCAATTATGAAAAGTTACATTTAAGGAAAGGGGGGGAACTTTAGAGATGAAAAGCTGACAAGTTAGTTGTGTCCAAGATAATTGTAAGTGATCAGGAGTATTGCAGAAGATAAAAATACAAATTTAGGACTCCGAGTTCAGATTCCTTCACTTGCATCTTTAAGTTCCTGGTTCACTTGAAAGAAACACACTGGAAATTATAGATGATGCATTATGTCTGTGGTTTATGTAAGAAAAAAAGTGAGAAAGTCTAATCAGTTGATCCACACTTAAAAAGACCTTAGTTCAAATCAGAAGATTGGCCAGTGCCATCCTTTGCTTTAACTGCCTTTTTTTGGTTTACATGGAACAAGTTTCATTATGTATTTGCAAAGTATTCATATCTATGAACTTCATGATAATTTTTCCCATGTTCATCTTTATTATGACAATTTCAAACAGAGACCCTATTTATAATGAACACTTTTATGCTCACCACCTAGATTTATTAAATTGTTACCATTTTGCCATGTTTCTATCATTTTAAAGTTTTTAAAAATTTCACCCGTAAGTACTGCAATATGCATCGATGATGACTTATTTTAACACAACCATATTCCATTGACATTCTTAGCAAAATTAACAGCAATTCCTTAATATCATCTAATATTAAAAGCTTCAGTTGTATCAAAAATTTCTTTTTATGGCTGCTTTCTTCAAATCAGGATCCAGACAAGGTCCATAAATTGCACTTGGTTATATGTCTCTTAAGTCTCTGATTTTGTATTAGTTCCTTCCCCACCTTTTAATTGCCAATGATAAACTGGGGCCTTAGACTTGTAGAATGTCCCACATTCTGAATTTAGCTGATTCTCTATAGCCTATGTTAAATCTAGAGTTTTGATTAAATGCAGCTTCAATTTTTAGGTATGAGTCCTTCACAGGTGGTGCTGTGTGCTTTCTGTTGCATCACATCTGGAAGGGCATAATGTCTGTTTGCCTCAACTTAATGGTAAGGTTGACCAGTGGGTACAGGGGGTGATAGCTTAATCTGTCTGTTAAAAAAGTTCCTCATCAACATTTCATCTTAATTTTAGCCTCTATTGATGAGTTTTGTCCTTTGTATTATTTCATTAGGAGTAGCAATGATTGTTCTATCACTCATTCTTCGTTTATTAGCTGGAATTCTCATTAGCATTTTGGTTACACTAAAATCCTGTTCAAATCAGAAAGGCAGGATAAATGATTTTTTATCAAGTTTCAGGATAGTGAGTTGATGCCCTGGAAACCTTCAATCATGACTAATAAGTTTCATTTTTAAGGAATCATTATGAAGTCAAGAATTTTTAATGTATTTGATGTTTCAATCAATAGCAGTTACTCATTTTGATGCCAATTTACCATCTTCAGTCCCTCAGATTAGCACCTATGTCCAGTGATCCCATTAATCTTTGGTACTTCTTCCTCTGGGTGCTGCCAATTTCTAAATTAATCTACTAATTACCAATTCTAAGTAATAAAACTGAGTCTCTTAAAACTGAGTTCCTCTGTGGAGTTTGTGATTAACCTCTCTATTCAAAACCTTATTCCCTTTCTTGTTCTGCACCTGTTCCTCCTCAGGATTGAGAAGTATCAAAGAGGGGACTGTAACCAAGCAGGACCCTATGGGACCTTTCTGGGACAAACTTCCACCCACCCCGTGTTCTCCACGTGCCTCTTGTTTGTAGAAAAGCTTTAGTCTCCCAGGCCTCCCCTGAGTCTCAAAAGGCTAGCTCGAGTTAATGATTAGGAAATGTGAAAAGGTAGAAGCAAAGAACAGCTGTTCGACTGGGGAAATTGATAACAATCTAGACTATAAACCAGCCACATAGAGTCACTGAACTCTCAGTTCACTGAAAGATAGAAAGATCTGACTCACATTCCTAAGTTACCTTAACAGGAAGCAGACCCCCACCAGATGAAAACTGACCACATTACATAGACCGCACACTGGTTGAAACCAGAAGACTAGTGATGCTGGAAATTTCACCTTGATGCCAACCAATCTGAGAACTCTGTATGAGCTGATCATGCACCCAGCAGCCCCCTCCCTCAGACCTTTGTCTCCTAACCGGCAACGTGGAGATGGTCTTAGGACATTAGTCCACCATCTTCCCAGGTTGCTGGCTTCCTGAATAAATTAACTTTTCTTTTTCCATCAACACTTGTCTTTTCCAGTGGCAAGTAGCAAAACTTGGGTTCAAAACCAGCCTTGTCCAGTTACATTCAGAATAAGCTTGTATGTACACAGAAAACTTCCGGAAGAGAAAAACAAGAAACTGATAAGGATCCTAAGCCCTGGGAAATGAGAAAGAAAAAACTTCATTTTATACTTTTCCAGAAAATAAAGTTTAGAAAATAACTCAAGTATATGAGGGGAGGATTTTCAGTTTTCACTATGGGCTGGTAATAGTAATTTTTGTAGAAAAAAATTTAAAATTACAGTAATTTGTTTAGTGTTTTATACTTTTCAAAATCATGTCAAAATTGATTCATATCTGATCCTTAACAATAAACACTTGGATTATACAGGTAAACGTTAAAAGACCCAGGTACAGAATTGAATGTGTGTATATTTCTAGACCTAAACAGGAGTATGACAGTCCACTAGAGCTTGAATGTCCCGCAGGCATCTCAACCTCAAAAGCAACACTGGACGCAGCTAAATATTTTCCACCCTATCCCCTGCCTTACCTGCTGGTACCCAAACCAGGATTCAGGGATTTATTCTGCATCCCTCTGCAGAGCACACACACACTAAAAAATTATTCGTTGTTTCTCTGAAATTCATATTTAACTGGCATCCTACATTTATCTAGAAACTCACACGCTCTGGGAAATAGCTCAGAGGCTGCCTCTCCAATCTTTGAACCACTTCCCCAAATTTCAGGCCATCTCAGTGCGCTGCTGTAGTTGTGACCCAGTCAAGAGATAAAAGGGATTTAGCTAAATTGCTAGATCCCAAAAGTTAGGAAATCGCCAGGGCTCAGTAAACTTCGGCCCGTGAGGAGACAGCAGGAGTCGTAAATCACCCGAAGCCACTAACCCGACCGTGGGAACGTTTCCGACACCAGCCAGACCAGGACGCTCGGCTCTGTGCTTGACGGCCCCTTTTGCAGCGCTTGCCGTGCGTGCCGTAAAGCACAGATGCCGGCGCTGCTGGGTGAGGTAAGTTGTGGGAAGCTTTGCTTGGCCGCCGGGGGGACAGGCGGGCATTTCCAGGCAGGTGTCGCCGGTGGCTCGGGTGCCCTCACTGGGCATCCCCCAGCCTTCTGGGCACGTGCCGTGCCCCCGGCGGCCCAGCCGGGCCACAGGTCGAGCGCGCTCCGGGCGGAGGGTACTCAGTGGGGCGGCCCACGAGCACCTCGTGCCAGACGTGCACTCGCGCGTCCGTTCCACTCTCCTGGGCCTGTCAGCTAGAAAAGTCCTCATCCCGGGACAGGTCTGGTTTTGGAGGACGGCTGAGACCGCTGTAGGACCCGGTTGGGGTAGTGACGTTTGAGCAGGATTGTGAGAACCACTGCAGGACTTGTGAGAGGATAGAGGGGCCTTTGCAGGTATGGGACCAAAATGTGCAAAGGTATAGAAGCATGAAAGGGACTACCAGGTTTTGGCAGCACTGCGTATCAGTGTCACGTCTGGAGGGGTGGGTGCGGAGAAGGGAAGGCCAGGACTGTAGCAGAAGCTAACACTCGGTGTCAGCTGGGAAGGGCCTGATGCCCCATGAAGGAGTGTGGAGTTTTTCCATGGGCGGCGGGGCAGCTACGGCAGCTTTCTAGAGAGGAGGTAATTAGTTTACCATCTCTTTCTCTTCTTATGCTTTCCCCCTGGGTTCAACTTTTAGTTTAATTGGAGGATTATTTACTAAAGAGTCCCTTCTGTGTGCTTAGTAACGGGGTGGACACTGCTAGCCATGCTAAGTAAAGTTTCGTATGGCTTTGACATCTGCCTTTTGTTTGCATTATCAACTGGGGGATGTCGGGAAAGACTGAAGCTTTGGATAGGAATCTGGGCAACTGAGTTCAGATTTCATCACCATTACCAGTTTCTCAAGTAATGTGAGGCTAGTCACTTCTCTCTGGGCCTCAGTTTTCACAGATGTAAAAAGAGGACCTAGATGATATCAGGTTCTTTCTACTTTTGAAGATAGCAGGCCTCCAAAAAATAAACTGCAGCCCATGAACAAATATCAAAGTGAGCGATGGATCAGTGCATTAGGAATTAGGAAAAACAGAAAAGGCTGGGGCTGAGCTATACTTTGAGAAGGGATAGGTTTTGGTTCAGGAACCATTTCTTTTGAGCACCATAGATAAAGGTAGAGAAGGAAGGAATAGGCATTTAAAGTCTTATTTGTGGAGGTAGATTTTGAGAGGATAGAGGATTTGGGAAGGATGCCACTAGATGCTGAAGGAGTGGAAAGAAAGTGCATTATGTTCTGAAAAGGAAGGAAAAAGGAATGAGAGAAATGTCCACAGTATATAGGACTTGATTTCTTGGATCTATGAGTTGGATGTTTTGAACCTGTGTTTCTAAAAAGTGAGTTTAAGTGCTGTTGTCAAAAATGAGAATTCTGTCAGAATCCAGCAAATAATGTGTTGGGAGTAAGATGATTCAGATTGTAGCTCTGGTGTTGCCAAATAACTAGCCCCTGGGGCTGTCATTTAATTCTTCTATATCCTATTCTCTGTTAAACGATTTGTTAGACTCTGTGGTCTCTTTTCTCTAAAACCTGTAAAACATGAGTCTGTGAGGATGGAGAACTACTTCTGAAGGTGAGAGGGAGAGAGTTGATAGAAAATAAAATTGTTAAATTTGAGGTGTAGAAAATAGAGTTGAATATATAACCACGTGGAGTTTATAGACTGGAACTTAAGTATTAAGTTTTCCCTCAGAGGTTACAGTTAAAATCTTGGAAATGATTTTGTTGTGAGAGAGAGATTGTAAAGAGAGTAACTAAAGGGTGTGCCCATGGATAGGAGACTATAGAGAAATGACTGAAGGAGAAATGGAGATCTCAGAGCGATAAGCAAGGACTCCTTTTCAAAAAGGGTTACATATAGTCATAGTAGATTCTTGGGGTGACATTTTTATTAAAATAATTTAACAGTATTTACAATAAACGTTAAGCAACCATTTCTGGGAACTCTGACAGAAAATAAATATTTCAAATAGATATAACCTCCGCTGTCATTCTGATTGTCTATTCAGAAGTAATGTTGTTTACTTATTTATTTATTCAACAGATACATGTTTCAGGCACTGCTGGGTGCTAGGGATGTACAGTGAAGAAGGCAGATGTCCCTGTCGTCCCTGCACGTAAAGGCCTTAGCGTCTGCATCAGTGCTTTTCATATATTAATATGCACGTGTGAATCGCCTGAGGATCTTGTTAAAATGTGGATTCTGAATCACTAGATCTGCCGTAGGGCCTGAAAATCTGCATTTTGACAAGCTTCAACATGATGCTAACATTGCTGGTCTGAGGACTGTATTTTAAGTAGCAAAGTTATAGATTTGTCTAGCAGGCATTAAGCCACTACTACTTATCATCTGTTTTTATGAGTAATTTTATTGTCTATGAAAATAATGTATGCTCATTATAAAAATATTGGGACAATATAGAAAGGCATAAAGAACAATATAAAAATGACCCCAATTTCCCCTACCTGGAAATGGCCATTATCAATATTTTGGTGAACATCCATCCAGATTTTATGTTTGTCCATATATTCACACTTTATATGTTGTACTAAGTACTTAATACACGTTGAACCCTGTGTTTCATTCTATTAGCTTTATAGTTTTACTAAGATCAATATCCAAATATCCTCACACAGGCTGTTAAGTACTTGTATTCTTGAGGGGAAGACTTTATACAGTTAATGAAAACTTGGTTTAACACTATTCTGTTACTCCA
The DNA here is from genome assembly GCF_048773025.1 of Camelus bactrianus. Classification (NCBI taxonomy): domain Eukaryota; kingdom Metazoa; phylum Chordata; class Mammalia; order Artiodactyla; family Camelidae; genus Camelus; species Camelus bactrianus. Next base: position 53,658,422 of record NC_133542.1, read on the forward strand.
AAAATTAAAAGATACTAAGATAATTAAGGCTTGTACTGTGTGTGGGCTGTAGTACCTGTTAATTAAGCCATAGAGTGAGATTTTTTTTTAAGTTTTTTTGAAAACTTAGTCTTTTTTTCCCTTATTACAAAATCAATTGGTATTCACATGGGATTAAAAAAAAAAGACAAAAGCACCTACAGTCCTCCCAACCCAAGACAACCACTGTTCTTACTCTCGTATGTACGCTCACTAAGGTATCTCTTAAATGACCCATGAAATAATGTATGTAAAGAATGTTTGGGTCAAAAGAAATCCTTGACTCCTCAAATTTCTGCTGCCTTTGAAGTAACCATAATCTATTGTTTATACTGCAGTGTCTTGTGATAGGGAGCAGCTAGCAGCTTGCCTGGCGTCTGTAGGATGTACTTAGGGCTCAGTAATATTTGGGAACTTAATGGAAAAATGAATGAATGGAGTGACAGACCAAACTGACCTGTGTGACATGAACTCTGGCTGTCACTTGTCACCTGCAGCTGCTCACATTTACCACTGACCTTGAATACTCTACTAGGGCAACAGAAGTCCATCATAAATCTTAAAAATCAATGTCTATGCTTAGTCTCTACTGTGGAAGAAGACAGACTATGGAATACTGGGGAATATGGAAGCATATGATGACCTCCTGTCTCAGAGAACTGAAATTAATAAAGACTGAGTGCAAAAAGAGTACAGATATACAGTGCTGTTGGGAATAGGAAAGAGGGGAACTTTTCTTGTCTGAGAGCAGAGGGATTTGCTAGTAGGCCTTTAAGGTGACAGTTATTAATTATTGTTAGTATTTATTGTGTACTTACCATGTTTAGCTACTATTCGGTGCTTTACATGTATTAATCTGTTCAGCCCTGTGAGTCAAGTAAAATTTCTAGATCCATTTTAAAGATGGGGGCGTAGAGAGATTAAGTAACCTGTATAATAGGGACATACATATAGGCTGCAAGTGGCAGAGCAGGATTTGAACACGACAGTCTGTCTTCGGAGCTATGCTCTTAATACTCAAAAGACAGTGAGAGGGGCCAGGTGTGGCAGGAGAAAGCATTATAGATAGAAGAAAGAGCATAGGCAAATGCACCGAGTTGAGAGAGCACTGTATCAGTGGGGTCATTTAGGGGAATGGTGCTAAATAAACACCTTAAAGCAAGGGAAATTCTTAAAGTGGTACTGTATAAATGACTGGACTTTAGTCCCTAAGATGGGTATTTTGAGGAAAGCCTGGTAGTAGAGTACAGATTTTTCCTCAATTTGATAAACCTTTCGTAAGTGGAAAATATCGTAAGTTGTAAATGCATTCAGTACACCTGACCTACCGCACATTATAGCTTAGCTTAGCCTACCTTGAACATCCTCTGAACGCTTACATTAGCCTACAGTTGGGCAGAGTCATCTAACCCAAAGTCTGTCATAAGAAAGCATTGGCTATCTCATAATTTATTGAATGCTGAAAGCGAAAAGCAGAATGGTTGTATGTGTTGGTTATTTATTGTGATCATGTGCTTGGCTGGGAGCCGTGACTTGTCGCTGTGCCCAGCATCTTGAGGGACTACGTAGTACTTACTGCTCACCTGGGAAAAGATCACAATTCAGGTGTGGTTTCTACTGAATCACTCTTGCAGCATTGTAAAGTCAAAAAACCATAAATCGAACCATTGTAAGTCAGGGACTATCTGTATTCAGGTAGGAGGCTTCCTATCTAGGCAGAGGTAATAAGGTCTTTAAATTAGGCTCACTGTACTGGAAATGGGAAAGAAATGACAGCTTTTAGAGGCACTGAGAAGAATGTACAGTTTGTTGACTCATTAGATGTGGAGTTAGAACCACAGAAGCTATTTTGTTTTGAACATAAATAATTAAGAAAATAGGGATGCCATTAACAGAACAGAAGAGCAAGTCATGAAAGAAATCTGGCTTGACAGTGGACAATGATTAATTTTAGGTCCCAGTGGAACGTTCAAGAGGACATACCCAGCAGTCTGGTGAAATATTTATAAGTGGTAATTAGTCAATAGATACGAAAGTATATCTAATAAATTGATTAGGAGCCAGAGAATGTAAAGAGAGCATCCATCCAGATTTTATATCAAACACAGAGTAGTAGACATATTAGGCAATAGCACTTCCTTCACCCTTGTACTTTGACCCTGTGATACCCTCCTCCTGCCTTCACTTCCTTTCTTATCTAGCCTTTCTTATCTCGGTGTATCATTTCAGACACTCTCTTTCCAAAACTTCACTACTCCATAGTCATTTCTAGAAGGGTCATTATGTATTTATGATTTTTCTAGAGCACCAAATGGAGAGACTAATTTGTTAATCTTCAAGCATCAGCATGTTTAGAGAAGTTATATTGCAAAGGGTTAAGAAGCGAATGAGTGGTAAGCAGATAAAGAGACTTCTTAAACTCTTACAGTCTAGCCTTTACTTCCAGGCTACTGAAACTTTTGCAAAGTTAGCAATGAAAGGAAAGAAAATGAACAGCATGGAGGGCCAGCGGTATTTAGGGACGATGGATAGCATCTGTCACTATTGGGCTTTTTTTGGCCTGGAGCAGCTGAAAATGTTGATTTTTTTTCATCTTAACTCTGAATCTCTGAAAACATCTTCAGAAGCATTTTCTCTGTTTTCCAATCTTCTATGTCATCTTTAAACATGCCTTTGCCTATTTGCACCGCCCTCTTTCTTCTCTGTAGTTTAGCCTCCTGTTTTATTTTGTAGTGCAGGACATATTTGAATCTCAGTTCTGTCTGATTCATACCACCTGTGCCTCCCTCTCACTCCCTAGTGTCCCTGAATAAATTGAATCTATTAGCACTGAAGGGACCAGGCTAGCACACATCATCTTATGAACCCAAGTTCAGCATCAGGGCTGGTTATTTCTTGTTTGAGGGCCTCTGATGTCAAGAGAGCTGATGTAGAAGGCAGTAGTGGGGAGAAGTGGGATTGAAAAGTCAGGCAGTTAGACATATCTTTCAAACAGACCCCCACCCAGAGATTCTCAGTAGAGTAGTAGTGGTAGTGGGGGGATGTCAGTTTAAGCCAGGTGCCAAACTCTTTCATACTGTTACCACTGGATAACACATGATAATGCAAAAGGGAAATGGGAAGCTGGAAGAAGCTGTAGCAAGAGCCTGAGAACTATCTTGAACTTCCCATCCTGTACATTTTTCCTTCAAATTTGTGTGTGACTTTCATCTACCACCAGTTTTTTTTCCAGCCCTTCTCATACCTTGACACAAAGTGGAACTGATAATAAAGGATGAAAGAAAGGATAAAAGAATTTGTCTGTCCTTGGCTGGAGGTGACAGTCTTCGGCTGTAGCTCCCCCAGGCTCCAAGACTGAGAGGACTGAGAACTGTGACATCTGTAACCCGTTAAAGTTTCAGTTGGGAAGCATATCTGCCCACTCCTTTCTTCTTCATTGCCAGATCCCAGTTCATGCACTAGTTAGAGCCTGCCTCCAGGTCATCTGAGGTTAATTCTGTGCTGTAATATGCCATACTTATATTAACCTTCTCATAGTTGCATTAGAACTTGGTACTTGGTTATTTAAACCTCATAACTCCCCTAAAGTGTCCCCATTACATCTTTTTTCCCTGAAAACATTTGCTATATTTTTTTCTTTTTTTCTCCCCTCATTTAAATTCATGATCTCTGCAGTATTCTTTCTTCTTTTCTGTTAGACTTGATATACTGTTTTCTTTAGGAAGCTTTCCCTAAGTATAAGTAAGAAAATACATTACATCCTCAGCATTTTTATTGTGATAGCTAAAAAGTCACACATGAAAAGAAACGGAAACAAATATTTTTATCTTGGTTCTATGTCGTATTTCTCCATATGTTACTTGAGCTGGAACCAAGCATAGGCTTTAAACTCTAAAAAAATTTGCTTTTTCATATTTCATATTCTGTTTTATTATAAAAGTTCCTGTAGGACAGAGAACTTTAAAAAAAAAAACTTTAAAAATAGCTTTTTGTGTTCTCTTGAGCATTGTGCAGTGTACTTGAGCATACTTAGTATACTCATTATTTCTTGGTATTAATTCAACCTGTTTTAGGCTGGTAGGGGAGATGACTCATGCATTCTAATGACTATAATCCAAAATAGAAAGTAGTAAAAGCCTTAGGGTTAGTTGCCTCGCTTGTGCTGCATAGTAACCTGTACTTATTCCTGCATGACCATTACACTCTTGTTATTGCTCCTGTATTTATCTCTGATAGAGTGTCACACGCCAGAGTAGTGGTTCTTAACAGATGTGAAGGTGGTAAGGATGGCACTTGTGCGTTTTGGAAAATAACTTCGCATGCTGTTCTTTAGGACATCACACCCTCTATCGCCATCACCGTTCTTCTTTTGAAAACTCTTATATACTCATCTCTAAACTCTTAGAAAATAGGGAACTGTATTTTATCATTTTCTCTCCAGTGCTTAGCATTTTATTGGCATCTGTGCCTCTTAAGGTAGACAGTAAATGTTTACTCCCTGCAAGAAGGTAAAACTAGGAGTTTGGAGCTAGGAGAGAGCACTTCTGACTTGGAAGAGCATGAGAGACTTCATAAAAGAAAGGTCACTTGAGAGAAGCTATGAAAAAGAGGCCTAGAACTGGTTCTGTGGAAATGGATGAGAACATTTCGGACAAGAGGGAATGATCAAAGCAAAGAGGCAGGAAAGTGTGGTATGTATTCCAGGACCACCTGAGCAAAAACCATAAAACGTGTAAAGTGGGAGAAAGCCTGGAAATTTTGCTTGTGTTCAAGATTGTGAACACCCTTGAATGTTCTGTTGACACTTGGGCAACACGGAGGTTAGAGGGGCCAGCCTTCTGAAATAAAGACACACAACGTGAGAGCTGTGAGTTTTGCTTTTATTTGGGACTTACTGAGAACTGTAGCCTGAGAGACAGCCTCTCAGATAGCTCTGAGGATCTGCTCTGAAGAGGTGGGGGGTGGTCAGTAGGTATGTGATTTTGGCAGAGAAGTTCATTCACTCGGGACACCTCTCAGTAGAGGTTGCTGCTAGTCATGAGGAACAGATCTCAGTGAATGATTTTAGTGCTTTTGTCAGGATGGAAAGATGCAAGAGGCCAGGTTCATAAAACATTTCTCCTGGAATATTTCTAACCACCTAAAGACCTGTTTTGCCGGGGCACAGAGTGCCTCATCCTGGTCTTCACCCTGAATTCCCTTCAGGTTTATTGCAGGTCAGTGACTGCAGTGGCTAATGACTTGATTCCTGTACAAGGCTGGTAGGCACCATTCTTTATTTTACACCTCCCTGCAGTTGAAAATGCACATGTAACTTACAGTCAGCCCTCCGTATCTGCAGCTCTATACCCAGTTCAGTCAAAAACAGATTGTGTAGTACTGTATTATTTATTATTGAAAAAAAAAACCATGTGTAAGTGGATTCCACAGTCTTGCAAGTAATTGACCTACGTGGAGTTTTGTTATTTAAAGACAAATAATAAGAAGAAAAGAGAAAAGAAGCAGGGAAGGACAAGTAACAAAGAAGCCACGAGAACCACGAGGAAACTGTATTGGCCTAACAAATTTAATGAAACAATCACTTCTTTAAAATAATAGAGAAGGTTAATTAGCTAAAAAGAAATAGTAAGACAACAGTAAATAGTAAATCATAATCTGGCAGGCACAAGAAAGAAGAAAGAAAAATAAAATCAGAAATAATATGGCACATTGGAAGCAAAAGAGAGAATTCACATTGCTGAAAACTCAGGGACATGACAAGCTTTTGAAAGTTGAGCAAAGTGAAAGGGGAATGAAAGGAGATAGAACAAATGTTTAATTGTAGTTCTGGAAATAGAGAATTCAACATTAGATCAGAAAAGTATTCAAGCATATAACTTAAAAGACTTGCCACAAAGAAAAGAAATCTTGATTCTACAGATTGAAAGGGTACATAATGAAGAAAAACTAATATACAGCCATCAACATCATTACATAACCTAGCTTTTTTTTTTTTAATGGATTTGAAAGATAAAGAGTGCGTTCTTTGCTCATCCAATTAAAAAGATCAACTTACCTATAGGGGAGTGTCAGGGGAAGGATCACATGTTGTCAAGGAAGTGTTTGTGGCAAATCCTGTAAGTCATCGGGGGAAAAAAGTGTGTCCTCAAAGCCAAACTGTTAGTTGACGACTGTTTTTAAATAATGCAAGAACTGAAGGTAAATTGTGCCCATAAGTTCTAAGGAGAAGATGAGAATCAGCCATCCAGTAGATGAACAGAGATGATACAGCAAAGAGATTGGCAGGGAACACAGCAGGAATAAGACTTTTAGTTACAGAATACAATAGAACTGTAACAAGGTAGAAATAGCTAATAAAAGTCAGGATTGAAAGAGGAGAGGCAGAAGGTAATATAAATTTGCTGATTCCTCTTATTTTTTAGCTAGAAAACTATAGATACACAAAGTTTAGGCATCAAGTAATAGAGGTGTTAGTATATTTAAAGGAATAAGGATAAACATTTGAAGCACTAAATATATTTGACCAAAATCAAACAGTGGAGAGGAGGTAAGAAGTAGAACTATATTAAATTTCTTGTTCTAAAGAAATAATCAGATGAGACCAAAGATGAAAGAACAAAAATTTTTATCATGGCTTTCTTTATACTTGCAAAAAAACTGAACACCTACATGGGATTTTATAAAAACTGACCACATCCTACATCAGAAAAAACAACCGAGAGCATATACAGTTGATGTTCCTTGACCAAAAACTTTCTCTGTTTTTTGTCTGCGGAAATATGTTCAGTGGCATCAGCATCGCCTGGGAACTCGTCAGAAATGCAACTTCCGGGGCCTCACCCTAGATCTACTGAATCAGAAATTCTGGGGGAGAAGCCCCCCAATCTCTGTTGTCAGTTTTTATGGATATCCCATTTATGGTTTTCTGTTATTTGCAATTATAAATAATGCCATGATAAACATTTTTGTTCTTTGGTCGGGTTTGGTCTCATACCTGATTATTTCTTTAGGATAGGAAATTACCAAGTCAAAGAATTTTTTGTTGACCTTTAGATCGCTTTTTCTTGGTTAATAAAGATAAAAAATCAAAAAGAAGTTTTTGTCTCTTTAGAAATAAATGTCTTTCTGTTCACAGAAAACAAGATTATCTTCTTATCCAAAAAGATGAAACCAACGGGGTTACTATCAAAAGGCAACCAAGTGAGCACCACAGACTAATGTGTAGAATCAATAAGAACGTGATTTTGGCGCTTTTAACTTTGACAAGTTCTGCATTTCTGCTGTTTCAGTTGTACTACTACAAGCACTATTTATCAGCAAAGGTAATTTTTTTTTCCTTCCTCATCCTTTGACTTCATTTTAGCTGTGTATTTTCTTAACATACTTCCCTCTTACAGTATATAAAATAAATCACAGTTTTTCAAATCCTTGCAGAAATACTACTTTGAGATTTTCATCTTTGTGGGTGTGGCAAGCGATTCAAAATTGCGGTTAAAAGTCAAAGGTACCAAAGTTTCAGTAATGTTGACATTTTCTGATATAGTTATGTGAAAATTGTTCTTCTTCCAACAAATCATTCCTCATTTAAGAGAATTCAATGATAAATTATTTTGATAAAATATTAGAATTAGTTTATTTTTGTACAAAGTATATTTTAATTTAGTACCCAACAGAGAATTGTAGTTCTATAACTTTACTATAAACCTATAGGCATAAAGATGTAGAGGCAATGATTTGGAAACTGGTAACCTCTGCAGATCATACAGAATATATGTTTGCAGTCCAGATAAGAAATTCCAGAGTTGAGAAGGTAGTGCTGATTGTGAAAAGTTGCCAAACACTCTGCCTGGTGTTAATTATAGTAATAACTACCATTATTGAGAGCTGTGCTAGATACCTCCCATGCTTGATTTAACCCTGAAAACAACCCTGAGGGGAAAATACGTTTTTGGTTTTGATTTTTTTATCCTCATTTGATAGTTAGAACTATTCTTCAGAACTTCTCTCTCCCTCCCAATGGGGAGGATACTTCCCTGCCCCAGTTAAGCCTGACCATGAGATGTACTTTGGCTGGTGGAATGTTAGACACACTAAGTACCAAGCACTATGCTAGGGACTGGTGATATAAAGATGGATAGGAGGTGGTCCCTGCACTCAAGTTTGCAGTTCAGTGGGGAAGGGAGTCTCCTGTTTAGGAACTTGGAGCACATTTGATTCTTAGGGTGAGGGTATTTTTATTGTTCTTCAAAATCCTCCCATCTGTCTTACAAAGAACACATTCAAGGCATAAGAAATGTCTTTGGGCCTTCTTTGAGCTTGAAATACTCTTCCTCTTATCTCTAAACCATCAGACATTCTTTTTCCTCTGGCTTTCAAAGTGTCTTAGGGCTTAACAGATGAAAACTGATAATGCTTTTTCCCTTCTGATTCTCTATACCTGAATTTTTTTTTAAATACTCTTTAAAAGCTAACTCAAATTTGAAAGTATGATGTATGTTAGGGAAAGTGTGGGCATTGAAGCTCTTGGGAAAACAGAAATAATAATGCCTACTTTGCAGGATAGATGAGAATACATAATTCATATATGTATCAAACAGTACACTTAGGAGCTGCTCAATAATTATTACTATACTTTCTTACACTTTGCCAAGATGTACAAACACTAACTCAGTGTGCAGAGGTAAGTTAAAGTTAGGGATGTGGAGCTAAATGGATAAACACTAATTCCAAAGAGATGGCAAAGAGTTTACTGTTAATTGATGGAAATTAATTGATTCAGAGCTCTTGATCATATATGCCTGTTTAATAACTTTATTAATTTAACAGCAGTCCATCAATGTTTTCTGTCTTGGTTAGTTGTATTACATAATTGTAGAGTTCTTAGCTCATGACTGTATTAAAATAGGTATTTGGATAATGCTTTTTTTTATACATTTTTTATTGAGTTATAGTCATTTTACAATGTTGTGTCAAATTCCAGTGTAGAGCACAATTTTTCAGTTATACATGAACATACATATATTCATTGTCACATTTTTTTTCACTGTGAGCTACCACAAGATCTTGTTTATATTTCCCTGTGATACAGTATAATCTTGTTTGTCTATTCTACATATGCCTGTCAGTATCTACAAATTTTGAACTCTGAGTCTATCCCTTCCCATCCCCCTCCCCCTTGGCAACCACAAGTTTGTATTCTATGTCTGAGTCTGTTTCTGTTTTGTATTTATGTTCTTTTTTTTTTTTTTTTTTTTTAGATTTTACCACATATGAGTGATCTCATATGGTATTTTGCTTTCTCTTTCTGGATTACTTCGCTTAGAATGACATTCTCCAGGCACATCCATGTTGCTGCAAATGGTGTTATGTTGTCATTTTTATGGCTGAATAGTATTCCATTGTATAAATATACCACATCTTCTTTATCCAGTCATCTGTTGATGGACATTTAGGTTGTTTCCATGTCTTGGCTATTGTAAATAGTGCTGCTATGAACATTGGGGTGCAGGTGTCTTTTTGAAGTAGGGTTCCTTCTGGATATATGCCCAGGAGCAGGATATCTCGGTCATATGGTAAATCTATTCCTAGTCTTTTTTTTTTTTTTAACATTTTTTATTGATTTATAATCATTTTACAATGTTGTGTCAAATTCCAGTGTTCAGCACAATTTTTCAGTTATTCATGGACATATACACACTCATTGTCACATTTTTTTCTCTGTGAGTTATCATAACATTTTGTGTATATTTCCCTGTGCTATACAGTGTAGTCTATTCTACAATTTTGAAATCCCAGTCTATCCCTTCCCACCTTCCACCCCCTGGTAACCACAAGTCTGTATTCTCTGTCTGTGAGTCTATTTCTTTCCTTTATTTACGCTTTGTTTTTGTTTGTTTGTTTTTGTTTTTGTTTTTTAGATTCCACATATGAGCGATCTCATATGGTATTTTTCTTTCTCTTTCTGGCTTACTTCACTTAGAATGACATTCTCCAGGAGCATCCATGTTGCTGCAAATGGCATTATGTTGTCGGTTTTTATGGCTGAGTAGTATTCCATTGTATAAATATACCACCTCTTCTTTATCCAGTCACCTGTTGATGGACATTTAGGCTGTTTCCATGTTTTGGCTGTTGTAAATAGTGCTGCTATGAACATTGGGGTGCAGGTGTCATCCTGAAGTAGATTTCCTTCTGGATACAAGCCCAGGAGTGGGATTCCTGGGTCATATGGTAAGTCTATTCCTAGTCTTTTGAGGAATCTCCACACTGTTTTCCATAGTGGCTGCACCAAACTGCATTCCCACCAGCAGTGTAGGAGGGTTCCCTTTTCTCCACAGCCTCTCCAGCATTTGTCATTTGTGGATTTTTGAATGACAGCCATTCTGACTGGTGTGAGGTGATACCTCATTGTAGTTTTGATTTGCATTTCTCTGATAATTAGTGATATTGAGCATTTTTTCATGTGCTTTTTGATCATTTGTATGTCTTCCTTGGAGAATTGCTTGTTTAGGTCTTCTGCCCATTTTTGGATTGGGTTGTTTATTTTTTTCTTATTGAGTCATATGAGCTGCTTATATATTCTGGAGATCAAGCCTTTGTCGGCTTCACTTGCAAAAATTTTCTCCCATTCCGTAGGTTTTCTTCTTGTTTTACTTCTGGTTTCCTTTGCTGTGCAGAAGCTTGTAACTTTCATTAGGTCCCATTTGTTTATTCTTGCTTTTATTTCTTCTAGGAGAAAATTTTTTAAATGTATGTCAGATAATGTTTTGCCTATGTTTTCCTCTAGGAGGTTTATTGTATCTTGTCTTATGTTTAAGTCTTTAATCCATTTTGAGTTGATTTTTATATATGGTGTAAGGGAGTGTTCTAGCTTCATTGTTTTCCATGCTGCTGTCCAGTTTTCCCAACACCATTTGCTGAAGAGACTGTCTTTATTCCAATGTATATTCTTGCCTCCTTTGTCGAAGATGAGTTGACCAAAAGTTTGTGGGTTCATTTCTGGACTCTCTATTCTGTTCCATTGGTCCATATGTCTGTTTTGGTACCAATACCATGCTGTCTTGATGACTGTAGCTCTATAGTATTATCTGAAGTCTGGGAGAGTTATTCCTCCAGCCTCTTTCTTTCTCTTCAGTAATGCTTTGGCAATTCTAGGTCTTTGATGGTTCCATATGAATTTTATTATGATTTTTTCTAGTTCTGTGAAATATGTCCTGGGTAATTGGATAGGGATTGCATTAAATCTGTAGATTGCCTTGGGCAGTGTGACCATTTTGACAATATTGATTCTTCCAATCCAAGAGCATGGCATATCTTTCCATTTTTTAAAGTGTTCTTTAATTTCCTTCCTCAATGGTTTATAGTTTTCTGTGTATAATTCTTTCACCTCCTTGGTTAGATTTATTCCCAGGTATTTATTACTTTGGGTGCTATTTTAAAGGGGATTGTTTCTTTACTTTCTTCTTCTGTTGATTTATCGTTAGTGTAAAGAAATGCAACTGATTTTTGAATGTTAATTTTGTAACCTGCTACCTTGCTGAATTCTTCAATCAGCTCTAGTAGCTTGTGTGGACCTTTTAGGGTTTTCTATATATAGTAACATGTCATCAGCATATAATGACACTTTTACCTCTTCTTTTCCAATTTGGATCCCTTTTATTTCTTTCTCTTGCCTGACTGCTGTGGCTAGGACTTCCAGGACTATGTTGAATAGGAGTGGTGATAGTGGGCATCCTTGTCTTGTCCCAGATTTTAGTGGGAAGCTTTTGAGTTTTTCACCGTTGAGTACTATGCTGGCTGTAGGTTTGTCATATATAGCTTTTATTATGTTGAGATATGTTCCCTCTATACCCACTTTGGCGAGAGTTTTTATCATAAATGGGTGTTGAATTTTATCAAATGCTTTTTCTGCATCGATTGAGATGATCATGTGGTTTTTGTCCTTTCTCTTGTTGATGTGATGTATTACACTGATTGATTTGCGTATGTTGAACCAGCCTTGTGTCCCTGGGATGAACCCCACTTGGTCATGATGTATAATCTTTTTTATGTGTTGTTGGATTCTATTTGCTAAAATTTTGGTGAGGATTTTGGCGTCTATGTTCATCAGTGATATTGGCCTATAATTCTCTTTTTTTGTAGTGTCTTTGCCTGGTTTTGGTATCAGGGTGATGGTGGCTTCATAGAATGAGTTTGGGAGTATTCCCTCCTTTTCAATCATCTGGAAGAGTTTGAGAAGGACTGGTATGAGTTCTTCTCTGTATGTTTGGTAGAATTCCCCGGTGAAGCCGTCCGGTCCTGGACTTTTATTTGTAGGGAGGTTTTTAATTGCTATTTCTATTTCCTTTCTAGTGATCGGATTGTTCAAGTGTTCAGATTCTTCTTGATTCAGTTTTGGTGGACAGTATGTTTCCAGAAACTTGTCCATCTCCTCTAGGTTATCCAGTTTGGTTCCATATAGTTTTTCATAATATTCTTGTATGATATTCTGTATTTCTATTTTGTTTGTTGTAATTTCTCCATTTTCCTTTCTTATTTTGCTAATTTGTGCTCTCTCTTTTTTCTTCTTTGTGAGTTTGGCCAGAGGTTTGTCGATTTTATTTACTTTTTCAAAAAACCAGCTTTTGGTTTGGTTGATTTTTTCTATGGTCTTGTTAATCTCTATTGTATTTAATTCCTCTCTGATCTTTATTATTTCCTTCCTTCTGCTGCTTTTTGGGGCTTTTTGTTCTTCTTTTTCTAATTCATTCAGGTGGTGGGTTAAATTGTTTATTTGAGATTGTTCTTCTTTTTTGAGGAAGGCCTGTATCGCTTTAAACTTCCCTCTTAGCACTGCCTTTGCTGTGTCCCATAGGTTTTGAGTGGTTGTGCTTTCATTATCATTTGTCTCAAGGTATTTTTTAATTTCAGCTTTGATTTCCTCATTGACCCATTGGTTTTTCAATAACATATTGTTTAATCTCCATGCTTTCCTTTTTTTCTCCTTTGTTTCTCTGTTGTTGATTTCCAGTTTCATGGCATTGTGGTCAGTAAAGATGCTTGAGATAATTTCTATCTTCTTAAAATTGTTGAGGTTTCTTTTGTGCCCAAGTACATGATCGATCCTGGAAAATGTTCCATGTGCACTTGAAAAGAATGTATATCCTATTTTTTGGGGGTGTAATGTTCTGAAAATATCCACCAAATCTAGTTTTTCTATTGTAGTATTTAATTTCTCTGTTGCCTTGTTTATTTTCTGTCTGGAAGATCTGTCTAGTGATGTTAATGCAGTGTTAAAATCTCCAACTATGATTGTATTCCCATCAATATCCCCCTTTATCTCTGTTAGTAATTCTTGTATGTACTTAGGTGCTCCTATATTGGGTGCATATATATTAACGAGTGTAATATCCTCATCTTGTATCACTCCTTTAATCATTATAAAATGTCCTTCTTTATCTTTCTTTATGGCCTTTGTTTTAAAGTCTATTTTGTCTGAAATCAGTACTGCAACACCTGCTTTTTTGGCTTTTCCATTTGCATGGAATATCCTTTTCCATCCTTTCACTCTCAATGTATATGTGTCCTTCTCCCTAAAGTGGGTCTCTTGTATGCAGCATATTGAAGGTTCTTGCTTTATTATCCAGTCTGCCACTCTATGTCTTTTGACTGGAGCATTTAGTCCATTAACATTTACAGTAATTAATGATAGATGTGTGTTTATTGCCATTTTGAACTTATCTTTGCAGTTGAATTGGTATATCCTCTTTGTTCCTTTCTTCTTCCTTTTGTGGTTTGGTAATTTTCCTTTGTATTATCATGGATTTTATTTAATTTTTGTGACTCCTTTGTAAATTTTTGGCTTGTGGTTACCCTTTTTTGTAAATCTGTCAACCCATTACTATAACTGTTTTTATTAAACTGATAGTAACATGCTCTCAAACCCATCCTACTGTTAAAAAAATTTTAAAAAGAAAGAAAAAAATATTCTATATTTCCCTGCCTCCGTCTCCCACTCTCAGTGATTTGTATGTCTTCTTTTATAATTTCATTTTTACTTTATTTGTAATTCATGAGTTATCACCTTTCCAGTTGTGTGTTTCTCATTTCTGTAGCATCCTGCTGCGTTTCTATTTAGAATAGCCCTTTCAATATTTCTTTTAGCATGGGTTTAGTGTTGCTAAACTCCTGCAGCTTTTTTTTTGTCTGTGAAACTCTTTATTTCTCCTTCTATCCTCAAGGATAGCCTTGCTGGATAAAGGATCCTAGGCTGCATCTTTTTTTCATTCAGGGCTTTGAATATATCTTGCCACTCCCTTCTGGCCTGTAGTGTTTGTGTAGAGAAATCAGCTGAGAGCCTTATGGGGGTTCCCTTGTAACTTACTCTTTGCTTTTCTCTTGCTGCCTTTAGAATCATTTCTTTATCCTTGACTCTGGCCATCTTGATTATGATATGTCTTGGTGTGGGTCTATTTGGGTTCTTCCTGTTTGGGACCCTCTGAGCTTCCTGTACTTGGATATCTGATTCCTTCTTTAAGTTTGGGAAGTTTTCAGTCATGATTTCTTCAAAAACCTTTTCAATCCCCTTTGATCTTTCTTCTCCTTCTGGGACCCCTATTATGCGAAGATTGGGACGCTTTATATTATCCCATAGGTCCCTTATGCTATTTTCATTATTTTTTATTTGCTTATCTTGTAGTTCTTCTGAATGGGTGCTTTCTATTGCCCTGTCTTCTAGATCACTAATTCGTTCCTCTGCATTATCTAGTGGGCTTTGCACAGCTATTAGATCATTCCTCATCTCTGTCAATGAGTTTACCCATTCTACTTGGCTCTTCTTTATAGCTTCAATTTCATTTTTGATATATTTTATATCTCTAAACACTATCTCTTTTAATTCCTTCAGCAATTCGATCACTCCTTTTTTGAAATCTTGATCTAGTAGGCTATTGATGTCTATTTCGTTGATCTTTCTTTCAGAGGATTTCTCTTGTTCTTTTAATTGGGAAAGGTTTTTCTGCTTCTTCATCTTGCTCATACCTCTTTGGCACTGTGGTTTATGGAGTATCAGTTGTTTATTTTGGTCCTTAAGGATTTTATCTATCTGATGCCTATTTAGGAATAGAACTTAGGAAAAAAAGAAAAAAAAATAAGAGAGAGAGAAAGAATTTTAAAAGAAGGGAGAAAGAGGGTTTGAAAACAGTGTATAATGAATAATAGAAGAGTGAGTTGAAGCAGAGTATTAATCGGGTTGAGACGTCCTTTTGAAACCTTTACAAAAAAGGGGGGGGGGGAGATGAATAGATGTATTTGAAACCTGTGTCTAATCAATAGCAGGACATCAAAACCCAAGAGAAATAGAAATGAATTAAGAAGTAAAGATTAAGAGAGTAATAGAAAATAGAACAGGTAAAAACAGATTTTTAAAAAGGGGGGGGGGGTGGTCAGTGTTCTCCTGGAGTCTGTGTGCTTTTAATGTGAAGTCTTTCTGTCTTCGTCCTGTTTTGGAAGCTCAGCTTGCTGTTTTCAGAGGCCCTCCGTTGGCGCCCTCCTCTGTGCTGCTCCCAGCACCTGTCGGCAAGCAGATCGTGCCTCCTCCTAACACTGGGTGAGGTGCAGCGCTCCTCTGCTGTGGGCGGGCGGGTCACTGCCCCTCCGGATGCCGCAGTCAGATGTTGCAGACTGGCCGGGTAGGAGGGCGGGTCGTGCCCCCTCCCAGCACCTCGGTCAGGGGCTGTGTTCCTGCCCGAAAGGCGGGGGTCCGCTCTCGCTCTACCTGCGCTGCTGGTAGCTGCGCTGTTCTGTGCGGCTGCGCGCTCCGCCCTGGTCGGCGCTCCGCCTTGGTCGGCGCTCCGCCCTTCGGCGCTCCGCGGGTGGGCTCGGGGAAGACCAAGGGACAGTCCAGTCCCTGCTCCGAGCCAAAACCCAGCTCCTTGTTTGTCTTTGTGGAGCAAGTTCTCTGAGGGACCAGGATGGAAGGATCCTATCTGCCCCGGGCTGCAGGCCAGTCTCAGTCTGGCCTTTGAGGCTGCTAAGCCCTTCGGTGCGGATGCAGGTTTCGCCCCCGCCCCGCCTGAGTGCTCAGCGCAGAGGATATGGCGGCTGTGCCTGAGCCCCGCCTCTCTTCCCCCGAAAACTTTCCGCGGGTTTTCAGAGATGGGGGTGTGCACCCTTCCCCCGAGAGCACATCAACCTTGCTGTTTTATGGAGGGCCCAGGTTGTTCTGCCCTGTGCACCCACAGCCACGGCGCGCAGCCCCTTGCGTTCCCCCGGGGCTGCCTCCGTGCAGCCACTTCCGTCCTCCGCCAGGCTTGTGCAGCCTGGCCCTGCCCGCGGCTGCCGGCCGGCGTCTCAGGCTGGGTGTCGGGGGGACGCTCTGTGCCCGTTTAACTTAGTTCTGTTAGTCAAGGGCTGCTCTGTACAGATCCGAGCCTCGGAGGCTCCCCCTCCGTCCCGCTGGCCTCTCAGTTGGAGAGGGGAGACCCAGCGAGCGAGCGCCAGTCCTCCTTTGCCGCTCCCTCCCTGTGGGACCCGTCCCGCGCTGCTTTGCCTTTTGTTCTTTCTTTTTTCCTTTTCTCCTACCAGATTTTTGGCGTCTTTATCTTTTGAAGAGGGTGATGTTCTGTCAGAGTTCCACAGGTGCTCTGGTTGGCTGAGTGGGTCTGTAGATGTGAGTCTTGGTGTATTTGTGGGAGAGGGTGACCTGCGAGCGTCCTTCTACTCCACCATCTTCTCCGTCTCTCCTATTCCTAGTCTTTTGAGGAAGATACTGTTTTCCACAGTGGCTGCACCAAACTGCATTCCCACCAGCAGTATAGGAGGGTTCCGTTTTCTCCACAGCCTCTTCAGCAGGATAATGCTCTGTAATGATTATGAGCCAATTATATAGGTTGGATCTCATACATAACCTAAATGTAATGTTGAATGCTGGGCTTTGAATTTACCAAAAAAAATTTTTTTTATCTTCCTAGAATGGAGCTGGTTTGTCAAAATCCAAAGGAAGCCGAATTGGATTTGATGGCACACAATGGGTATGTGTAATAATCAAGAAATTCCTCAATTGCCATGTTCATTTAGTTCGTTCATTTGTGTACTTAGTAAGTATTTGTTGAATGATGACAATGATAGTAGCTAGCTCAGTGGGAGGTGGGAGTAGGTGATAGAGGTGAAGGAGCAGACCCTGTGCCAAGAGCTTTACCTGCAGTATGTCATTTAGTCCTTATGGAAACTTTAAAGAGTCAGTACACATGTTTATCCTCAATTAACTTAGAAGGATTAAGGTTAGTTGGCTAATAAGTGACTGAGTCCAGGTTCTAACTGCTTGCTTCCAAAATCCTTATTCACTAAGCTATAGTGCTTCCCCAAATGAATCAGAATTGACCCAAGAATAAGGGTAAATAATGATTAGGAATAAAAATATCTTCAACATATTCCTTTTTAAGATAAGGAAGACTAGCAAGATGTACAATAAATCTGTTTTGGAGCCTGTACATTTATAAAACATATTTCTTACTTTTTTTCTAATCAAATTTAGGTTGAAAAACAATACTAAAAAATTACATTTATCCTCTTAGCCTGTGCTTTGGATATGAATAGATATTTCTTGTGGATGCATTTCAATCTTTGGCTTCTCTTTAACCAGAGTCATGGAAGGCTTTATGTTAGGTGTGAGTTTTCAAATCACCAAGCACCTGTAAAGTAGTGATAATTTTAGGTCATTGCTGATACCAGTTGGATTTGAGCTACTTTTTAAAAGATAAAGCCTGGGTAAAAAGGTAAAATCCTGTATCAGGCTCCTCAACTATCAAGTCTAGAAGTATCAATGTGAACTTTTAATTTATTGAAAGTAGGAGGTGTTTTGCTCTGTGTAGTCTGAGGGGAAAGGGTAGCTTACTGTTCTGTACTTTATAATATGTTACATACATTTCTACTTTAACATTTTACCTTATAAATATTTGTTTATCTTCCTCAGTAGACTGTGTACTTCTTGAGAAGAGGGATAGTGTATTATTCATTTGTGTGTGTTTTTTAGCCAAATAATATACATGGTTTCTGTGAAGCACTCTGTATATTTTTATAAAATTAATGAATAAAAAAAAGTAAGATAGATTGTTGTATTAGTTTAGAAGAATTAAGGGGATTCTTTTCCTCTCAAACAGCGTGCAGTTAAAAAATTTGTTATGCTAACATCGAGTCAAAATATTCCTGTGTTCCTTATTGATCCTTTGATTCTGGAATTGATTAATAAAAACTTAGAACAAGTCAAGAATACTTCTCATGGCTCCACTTCAGAATGCAGGTTTTTCTGTGTTCCAAGAGACTTTACTGCATTTGCACTACAGTACCATCTATGGAAGAATGAGGTGAGATGATTTGCTTTCAGGTAATGGAATGTGTTTTTTATGAAATGGTATGGCATTAAACTAGTTTAAACTGTAAAACACTTAAAATTTTTCAAAAAGATTTTTATAAGTGGTATCAGGAATATTTTCAGCTATAAGTAGCAAAACAATTAATAATGGTAATTAATAATAATTAATAAATAGAGGATTTATTTTTCTTGTATAACAAAAGGTTAAAAGGTTGGTGGACATTGGTATTAGCTCAGCTGATGTTAGCATTTGCATCACTGAGATTCTTTCTTCATTTCTCTCCTCGTCACATAGCTGTAGAGCTCTGAGGCCCCATAGCTATGTTCCAGGCAGGGAGATGACTGGAAGGGATGGTGAGTCTGTCCATCCTTTGAAGGAAAAAAATGTTCTCCGAAACTTCTTGGAAACTGCTTATAGCTCACTGTCCAGAAGTATGTTCACATATCTGCTTGTTGTGAAGGAGGCTAAAAAACCAGGTATTTAGCATTTCCATCAGTGTATGCAGGTAGGTGGGAAGGGATCTGGTGGTGAATTTTCACCATCTGCTACATAAGATATACAAGAGGTAGTATCCTTTGTCTGTAGCACTATTCTTTCCATGTTGTAAGTGCACAGGGCTTGTTTGATACTTGAGTTAGTGCTTCTTAGGAGTATCCAAAAATTCACATTTATACTTCCATCCTGCTTTAAGATTACAAGGCAAAAGTCAGACAGTAGTCAAAAAAAAAAAAAAAGTTCAACCAAACATGCCAAAAATTTGCTTATTTCTTTATTCGGATTACCTCTAACTTTCTAGTTTCACTGTTTTTCATTAAGGAGTTACTCAAGAAAGAGTAAGGAAATTAGCACGAGACTAAATGAACTCATCTGTTTAGTCCACCGTCCGTGGTAGATGTGCACTGGCGCTGCAGGGGATCTGTTTCAGTTGTGTTAGCCCCGATAGGAGGGGCTCATGCTCCAGGGTGACAGTGTGGTCTGGCAAAGCACTGTAAGCTGCACGCTTCCACGTGATTTTTGTTTGCTTATCTTTCTTTACTCCCAAATTTATATTTTGAAAATATTTAAACTTATGGAAAAGTTAAGACATGGCATTTTTTAATTTTTACTTTTAATCAAAATATTATTAGTGCTAAGTCTAAAAAGTCAAGAACTAGTGCAGAGCTCAAAGTGAAAAAAATCAGTACCTGACTTTCTCTCCCTCTTCCCCTTATTCCCACTTAGAGCCAGCCACTTTCAGCTCTCTCTAGCTTGTTTATCTTCTTATTTGTAAATGAAATGTTTATGCTTCTGTTTTTAAATATTTCATATTTAGATTATGAATTATGAGAATTTGTCTTTGTATCTATTTTGTCTCAGGCAGACACACCCCCACACAAACACTTTTTTCCCATTGTCATCAAAAATGAGTGAATTCAGGGGAGGGTATAGGTCAGTGGTAGAGTGCATGCTTAGCATGCACGAAGACCTGGGTTCAATCCCCAGTACCTCCATTTAAAAAAAAAAAAAAAAGACTGAATCACATTTTGTAGTTAAAGCACTAGTCACTGTTTATCTTATTAATCATATGATTATTTTCCTTTTCTCATATGACTTTTTTTCTCCCTTTTCGTTTGCTTGTTTTCTATATATTTATCAATAATCCATGTATGAACACAGCAATAGAAATGTAAAGCTCACAGTAGGATCTAACACATCAGGTAATCTCTCAGTTCATTATTTTCCCCTTGGGGATGTCCCTCCTAGAGCTATGGTCTTTCTGCCCTAGTACAGTCTGGTCTACTCCGCAGGTGGTGGTCTTAACTCCTCTTCACAACATTTTGGGAATTCTCTTCTGAGAAGGGGGAATGGGAGGTTGAAACCTTTCATATCTTAAAATGTTTCTTTTTACCTAAACATTTGATTTCTAATTTGGCTTATGGAGCAGTTAGCTTCTGCCATGTAACAGATGCCCCCAAATTTAGTGGCTTAAATAGCAACCAAGTATGTAGCTAATGATTCTGTAACTTAGCCATTTGGGTGTGATTCAGCAGGGCTATTCTTCTAGCCTCAGCTAAGCTCGCTTATGCAGCTGCCAATCAGCTGGGCAGCTCTGCTTCTCAGGATGGCTGGCTGTCAGGTGGGGCAGTGGAAGTGCCTGAGCCATGTGTCCTTCATTCTCTGGGCTAGTCTAGGCTTAGAGAAAGCAAAAGCATGTGAGGTCTCTTTACATTGTTAAAACATTAAGATTTCTTATCCATGAACATGAAATATATCACCTTTAATTCAAGTGGCCTTTGGTGTTCTGTAATAGAATATCCTAAGTTTTCTTACTTTGTGCATCTTTGTGAGATTTATGTCTTGCTATTTTAGTTTTGTATGTGGACCGAAAAGGGGCCTTGTGGTGGGTGTTAATGTAGATACTTTTCCGCTTCTTTTTCCAATTCATTATTATAGGTGAATTTGAATGCTGTTGTCTTTTGTATTTTTATCTTGTTTCCCAGCAACTGTACTAAATACTGAACTCTATACATAAACTCTGATAGCTTTTCTCTCCTCCTTCATTCCCCCACCTTTTTTTCTCCTCTTTCATTTTCTTTCTTTCTTTAAATGTAGATCATTGTATTCTCTGCACAAAAAGACAGTTTGTTCTCTTTCTTTCCAACTCTTATGTTTAATTTCTTTTTCTTGTCTTATTGGTTTAGGTAGGACCCCCAAGATACAATTGAATAGAAGTGTTCTTTCTTTCTGAACTTTTTACTGCTTGAATGTAAGGCTTCCAAAATCGATCCTTTCGTTTTCTTATCTTTGCTCTGTGATTTTTCATCTTTTTCTAACTGTTCTACTTTTAAACAAAATCTTTAACAATGTCATTGATTTTTTTTTAATTTTCATACTTTTGTTTTCTAAAAGCTCTGTGTATGCTGATTGTTTCTTATAATAGCATACTTGTTTTTCATGGGTGCAGTTTTGTTATTTTTGCTCTGCAGATTTGAAAGGTTTGGTGTTTTTAAAAAGTCTTTTGCTCTCTGCTGCATTTTGTTTTATTTTATTTGTCTGTTTTTCATGATACAGGTTTTCTACAATGTTTGTTGACCTTTGTCTGTTCATATTTAAGAATGAGGCACTGAAAACCAGTTGGAAGCTTCTTGTTATGGTCAGGCCTCATGAACTGGTGGACTTCACTATAGGGTAGTAAGAGTATGCCAGCTTTTTCACTGGAGGGACTCTTAAATGTCAGTATTTGTAGGTCATTTCTATGGGACTCTTGAGTTCCTCAGAGAAAAAGCCTACAAGGCTTATAAATCTTTTTTACAATGAGTATTTTATAATGTTCCTTTATTTTCCCAAAATAAAATGTATAGCAATTATAACTTACCTACATACATAATCTCTCAAATCAATGTAATGTCTCACCTACAATATAAAGTGGAAATAAAAGGAAACGTGTATTTCAGTGTGTAAATGCTCAGGCCTGACTACACTGGAAGACATAATGAAGTAATTCAGATGCTTTCACTTATCGGTAGGATCACTGAATGTGATAGCTTCAAATATAGACTCTATTATGAATGACACTGTCGTTAGTAATCAGCTTTCCAAAATAGTAGACAAGTGTCTAACAACAAAACAGTGAAACTGCCTCTCCTTTAACATGGCTGTTGTGTTCCTGGGAAATGGAGGCTCATGTAATTATGAAAAAGTTTTTCATTACATGATTATCTGATAGAACATTTGAAGTTATACAAGACTCAGGATAGATTTTCATATTTTGGATTGTAGCATGTCCAGTGTCCCTGGCCTAACCTCTCGATGCCAATTGTGTCCTCCCTAATCATTATAATAACCAAAAACATCTCCATAAGTTTCTAAATTGTCTCTTGGATACAGTACCACTTGCCTTGAGAACCGGTCCTGTAGAAGAAAGAGCATATGCCACAATTGGCAAACCCAAAAAAACCAGTCAGTGGAAGAAACCAAAGGTCAGCAGTATTCAGATAAGCACAGGGGTTCATGGTTATCATTTTATACGTAGGACATCATACAGACCCTTTGGATAGTCCTCCCTAAACCTTCTCCCAAGGTAGAGCTAATTAATTAGATCACCAGTCTAGTTACTATAGACTTAATTTACGTGTGACTTTTCTTTGTTAATACCATTACCAAACGGCAAAGCATTGCCAAGGCAACTGGGAGTGGATTTGTGCAGTAGTCTTGACCTAGGCCTTTGCTCTGTTTGATCAGAGCAACTGCTTTGTTCTTGACTGTGCTCTGTCATGATTATAAGAAGGCAAGCCACTTTGTGGTTCTGCCTGTTCTGTCTGTCAGTCTTTCCTCCCACAGCCCAAGGGCTGATTTCTCCTCAAATTCTGCCTGGCCTTTTCAATTTTTTCCAAATTTACCAACTTACAATGCTTTTCTTTCATCCTGTACAGTAGATTCCTTCTCTTACTTGGCCATTCTCACCCTCAATCAGTGCATTCCACCTCATAGGTGTACCAGGAAAGAAAAGGAAAAAGAGGAACCTACAGTTGATAATCCTAATAGAAGGAGCATCAGGGTGAAATTGTATTAGCCAGGGTAAGTTACGTTAGTTGCTACTAAAAACAACCCTAAAATCGTATTGGCTTAGTGCAAAAAAAGGAGTAATTGTCTTTAGTTAGAATCTAGTGTGGATATTGTTGGTCAGGGATATTCCTGGATGACTTTGTTATAAGCGGTAACTTAGGGATGCAGGCTGTTTCATTCGTGTGACCTTCCTATCTGGGAGTTCTTTGCTTCTCTGCACACAAATAGAAGAGGGAGAGCAGGGGAGATCTTATGAGATGTTGTAAGGCCAGGCCTGGAATTGGTATCTGATACTTCCATCCACATTCCTCTGACCAAAGCACAATTTAGCTCTATATCCAGAAAACAGAAGACCATTTTTATTGGCACTAGTTAGCATTCTCTACCAGAATGATCACTTTCTCTTGTTTAACAGTGTAAACAACAACAACAACAACAACAAATATCTATTGAGCACCTGCTGGGTACTAGCCACTCTGTTGACTCCCGTGGTTGAGAAACTTGTAGTCTATTAAAGGAGTTTAACCAAATAAAAAAGCACAATCAGTTCTGTGATAAAGGTTTGTGTGTGTTACAAGAGCATAGATGAGCAGACAGCTAATCCAAATGACAGCACTCAGAGGCGGTGAGTGATGTGAATCAACTACTCTTGAAAAATGTTTGTGAATGCTGTGCCTCATAAGACAAGCTTTCAGACACAGTTCCATCCTGTAATAACTTGAATGTCTGGTATTAACCACTTAGAAGTCTATTCTCCTTAAATGTAGACTAGGCATAGTAACATCTTCCTTGCTGACCTCACATGGTTTCCGTGGACATCAGATGAGATAACGAGCATAAATGAGCTTTGTATGCATTACATTAGTGTGGACTAGAGAGGCAGTGTTGTGGAGTGGGGAGGATCTTGTGTTTGGTTAGTAAGGCCTAACTGCTGGCAGTGGCTTTGCCTCTTACTCGTTTTGTTTCGTTAGACTTCTGTGAGTCTCTTTCCTTACCTGTAATATCTGTGCTACTTACTCTCTAGGATAGATGTCGTATGTAAACGCAATAATGTCTATAAAAGTTCCTTGGAAACTACATTTCTATTCAAATGTAGTGTTCTTAATAAACAATACTGTTTAATCATCTGTAGAACTGGTTGTTGAGGTTAGGATTA
Source organism: Camelus bactrianus (assembly GCF_048773025.1). Classification (NCBI taxonomy): domain Eukaryota; kingdom Metazoa; phylum Chordata; class Mammalia; order Artiodactyla; family Camelidae; genus Camelus; species Camelus bactrianus. The sequence goes on from NC_133542.1 coordinate 53,682,491, forward strand.
AAAATCTACCATGTAGATTAATCCTTTTACATGAGGTTTATACAATAACTAATGCTGTTGGAAAACGCACTTTGTTTTGTAGTATATCTCAGTCTGTTTTCTAAGGATTTGCATTATGATGGACTTCTGCTTTAGTAGCAGTTCAAGGTGTTGGGATATAACTGTAAGATGAAAACACTGCTTTCTGAAGCACCTTTGAAGATTACTAGAAGTTAGATTGAGAATACAGGTTTAGTTTTAAGTACTATCCTTATATTAACATTTACTTTGTAGATACTAACCAGTGAACACTACAATGAGTGAGCATTCTCATTCCAAGGAAGAAATTTGTATTAATTTTCATAAAGAGAGCGTTTAAACATGTCTCCACGCTGTGTGGTTTCTCTTTTTGGTCCTTTCCTTTGCTGTCCCACCACGACCTTCCCCTCACCCCTTCATTTTTTAATCTTCAGGCAAAGAGCAGATTAGCACAAAAATACGTGTGACTTAATACAGTGTAAGAATCACTTTAGTTTTGCTCCTGGTATTTAGTTTTAAAGAGTCGAGCTTGATGTTTCTTTGGTTTTAGGAAGGCTGGTTTCGGATAGCTGAAAATATGGGATTTCAATGTCTGAAGATCGAGAGCAAAGACCCCCGGCTCGATGGGATAGATTCACTTTCTGGAACTGAAATCCCCCTGCACTACATCTGCAGGTTGGCCAGTCATGCCATCCACGTGGTGGTTTTTCATGAGAGGAGTGGCAACTACCTCTGGCACGGCCATCTGCGGCTCAAAGGACACATTGACAGGAAATTTGTCCCTTTTCGAAAGTTATCATTTGGTCGTTATGCTGGAGCTTTTGACAGGTAAATTCCGGGGTCTCAAGAGGAGATGTGAAACCTATATTGTTCAGTCATGAATTCTCACTCTTTCTTTTACATTTAGATATTAAATCTAAAGTGTAATTCACATAAATCCATTTTGAAATGTAAATATTCAACAGTAGGAAACTCCTGCACATGTGCCCCAGGAAATATGTATCAGATTGTTCATAGCAACACTGTTCTTAATGCCCCAGACAAAACGCCGTTTATTCACACATTGAAGAATCATACGGCAGGGAAACTCTGAACTTGTGCTCTGTGTAACGACAGAGACAAGTACTACAATGTTGAGGGACACAAATGAGGCATAAAATAATAACTAGTCTTATGATTATATTTATAATATAAACACAGGATAAAATATGTTCATGGATTATACTTAAAAGTGGTTAAAAGTTACAAATGTCCAGTAGGTATAAGATAAAAAGTTCTTGGGAGGTAGTGTACAGCATGATGACTACAATTAATACTGCTGTATTGTGTATTTGATAGTTACTGAGAGAGTAGGTCTTAAAAAATAATGTCTAAGGTAGTTGAAGGAAATATGCATAAAGTTTAGCTATTTGGCTTATGTTGTATGTTTTGAAGAGGCTGCCAGTATTCTGGGTTAAGTCCTGGTAATAAATCTTAACTTTTGTTTTCAGGCCAGAGTTACAACAAATTACTATTGATGGATTAGAAGTTCTCATTCCAAAGGAACCAGTGCACTTTCTAGAAGAAATACCACACTCTAGATTTATTGAGTGTAGGTATAAAGAAGCTCGAGCATTCTTTCAGGTTCGAGATAAGCAAATGTTGTACTTCTTAAATTGAAGTGTGTTTATTTGTAATATTTCTGGGGGGGGGGGAATGAAGGGACTTATGGAAAACAGGTAAGAAAACATCTTTTCAGATTTGCCTGTTCTGGATTTTTTTTACATGGATTAAACATTAACCTTAAGAAACAATTTCTTCCCTAGTTGAATGGTCTGCTATTTATGGAGACGTTGTTTTATTTGAATAGACTTCGGGTAGCCCATAAACTTTTTAAAGGTGATGCATGCTGTTCTTCAAGCAGTCCAACTAGGATGAAGCCACGTAGAAGATGGACCGTGTGGATTTAGAAAAGACTTCATGCAAAATACAGTTTTTCTCAGAAGATTGGCACTGAATATGAATTTTTGTGTGTTTATGAAGGTTTTTTGAAGATAAATGCTACATAAAAACCAAGTGCTTCTGAACTTTACTTTATTCTGCTGCTCTCGCTTTCAATTCAATAAACATTTATTAAAAGCCAGCTTCCCAGGAACTCTCCTGACCCTGGGGATATAAAGATGAATTTAAAGGACATGAAAGTTCAGCTCTGAGAAGTAACATGAAACAGAGATACAGTGAAAACAGTCAGACTTATGTGTTGTTTTGGTGCCCTTAATCCTTCTACTTGCCCTTTATTTTCTGAGGTTCCCTTCCAAGAAAGCTGTGAACACAAAAGGACAGGAGTGAAATGGGAAGATGAAGTACCAGCTACATCATCACAGGCCCAATGCCCAAGCTGTAAATGCAAGGTTTTGTCTAGTAGGCTGTGTTGGCTCCCAGGACCCAGACCTGATAGGCCAGTTGGGCCTTCCTACTCCTGTTCCCTTAAATCCATAGTTGCACGACTGGGGAACATACCAGTCAGCCTCATGGATGAAATGCTGGAAAACTGTGTGTGTGGCTGGGCCAACTCTAGTCGGCAAGGGCTGCGCTGCCCATGATATCCCCATCACAGAGTAACAGGAAGCAGAGATGCATTCTGGTGCTGAACTTGACCATGCACTGTTCCTGCCTTCAGGGGTTTTGTTCTGGTTGCCACCTCTGTCATAGCAATTACCGCAGTTAATTGTGAACGTCTCTCTTGTCCCTCTATGAGATTATGTGAACTTACTGGCATTTTATTCACCTCTGTAGCAAGTACCTGGCACAAAGGAAAGATCCTGTAATGATGGGGATGTGCATGGAGAATAAGGTGCTCATCTGAATCAAGTGATTTTTTTCAGGACACTTACCAGGACTACTCCATTACCTCACAAGCAATTGCCCAGGCTTATTTTGTTGATCTTTGTGAGGAGGCAGTGTAAAATGTACAATGTTCCCGAATATTGAGAAATCATGAGGGTAATTTTTAATCATATTTTCAAATTCCATATTTTCATGTTTGCTTTTGAAGATTTAAGGGCAAGCATTCAGTCAGCATTTGAGTAAAGAATATGGATGACAGATGCTTGGAGGGCTTATCAGCTCATCATAGCCTCATTCTTTCGGTGTGTGACGTATCATCACATGGTGAGGTTGTAATGCTATCTGGAGGTTTATATTCATGACAAGGTCAAGTGGAACTTTGTATTCGATCTTCATCGCGTTGTCTCTCTACTCGCAGCAAGATAGACTCGTGATCACTAATTTGTTTTTCTCCTCTGATAATGTATTATTATCACAAATGTAAAGTGTCTAATGGGATTGGTAACTTTTTTTATCCTCATCCTCGTAAATGTTTCATTCTTCATCCTTATGTTAGACTCATGACTGAAAAATACCGGGAGGGTCCGTTTTCAAATTAAAGCGAACATACATAACTTTGAACACTTGATGGCGCCAAACAGTCTTAAATACAATTCCTGGTGTAAAACAAGCAATGAATTAATCTAATAGATCCCGTAAAGCAGCCTCCTAACTTCCTTTTTTTAAATAACAATTTTTTGGAAGCATTTTTAAACTTTCAGAATAATTACCAAATACTATACAAATAATTTTTTTCCCTGAACCATTTGGAAGTAAGTTGTCGACCATATGCCACAAAACCTCAAATAATTTAGCATTTCTTAAAAACAAGAACGTTTTCCTACGTGTCTTGATACAAAAATCAGGAATTTAACACATCGATCATTACCATTTAATATCCATTCAAGTTTTGCTTAACTACTTCAGTAATGACCTTTATTATAAAAGGTTTCAGTTCAGAATCACATGATGTATTTAATTTTTCTGTCTCTTTAGTCTCCTTCACTCTGGAACATTTTTACAATCCTTTTTTAACTTTTATGACTTTGATATTTTTGAAGATTATAGGTGTGATATTTTTAAAATTGTCCCTTGTTTGGGGTTTGTCTGGTTTTTACTCATGTTAGGTTCATCTTTAGTAGAAATAACACAGAAGTGATCCTGGGCTCTTCTCATGACATCCTGTCAGGCGCTACATGATTTCAGTTTGTCCCATTACTGTTGGCGTTCCCTTTGATTGCTTAGTTAAAGTGCTGTCTGCTGGCTTCACCCTGGCGACATTTCTGGTTTTCCCTTTGTAATGAGTAGGTACTTGGCATGAAGGTATTTAAAACTATCATCATCAAACTCTCAGTTAATTTATTTGTTTACATCAGTATGAACTCATGATTTCCCATTTCCTTCAGTGACTTATAGGCCACTATTTTCGTTATTTTGACCCTCAAATTGTTCTTCCATATTTGGCCAGTGGGAACCCTTCATGTAGCTTCTGTGTCCTTTTTGACATGTCTCCATCATTTCTGGGCACTTTCTTGCTTTTGGGCACAAGACATCTTAGGTTAATCTTGTAATTTCTCTCCTACAACCCTGGAATCAGCCATTTCTCTGACTCCTGGTTCCTTTTAGAAGCCGAGCCTGGATGTCAGGTGTGCTCATTGCTATTTGGGTTTTGCTGCCCGCAGACCCTCTCAGTGGCAGGAGTGGTATATGTATGTGTGTATTTCTATATCTATCAAGATCTAAGAATTCACACTGATATCTTCAGTCTAATTAACTTACATTTCAGTTAAACAGCATAGGGTTCATTTCCATATTTGTGACTCCCTTCTCAAACAATAAGAAACCCGACTCCTATTATCCTTTATATATTTACTTATTTGTTCAATCTTTCATCTTTTCCGCTGCTGCATTTGGATGCTATTCTCATCCTGCTTGGATATTCCTGTCCCCAACCAGGCTGCCCCCATATATAGACACACTGCTCACCCTGCTCAGGCTCTGGCCACATAGGTTTGGGAAAGGTTGCCTGAACGGGAAAGTGCAAATGGACTTGATATTTAAACTAGGATTTAGTCTTTTTCTGGAGGCATGGTAATCCCAATATATGTGTGTGTGTATATATATAATTTTTAAATGAAAAAAGTATGTATAACTGTAATTTTAAAGTCCATAACAAACGTATAAGGTGTACAGATGTATATATACATATATATATATGTATGTATATATACACACACATATACTTTAACACATATGAGGGTTAATCCTAAGAAATGGAATTTATGGGAGTGTTGTGTTAGGAAAGGTATGTCAGAGGCAGGGATATGTCCCTGCAGGGGCAGCCTCAATTGGACATAACTATCAGAGTAATGTTTTTGTGGAGCATAAAGTTTTCATTTATTTATTGTTTACTTTGATCCTTTGAGTCACTCTGAAATAAGGCAAGGATTCACCTTCAACAGATAAGAAAACTGTGGTTTCAAAATGTCAGTTACACAGTCATTACTGATTGATCATGGCCTAGATCCAGGGTCTCCAAACTCCTGGCTTCAGGCTTTTCCCCTACAGCAGGAATAAAACATGCATCTCCCATTCCATTCATACGTTCTAGGAGAAGTTATGGCTCTGAGGTTATTTTCATACTGAAGAGATCCATACACCCTGTATATTCTGTAGAATGTTATTTATCTCCAGGAATTCCTCTTTCTTCCTAGGGATACTTTTTGCTTGAGATATATGGTCCTTCGAGGAGCTATATTTCTTCCTGCTGTTTTATAGAAGAATGCCAGGATGTTTTAGGCTATTGTGGGCATGGGAGGGGCTTCGTCAGTCATTTATTCATTTACCCATTTATCAATATGTGTTGCTAACTTATCATATACCAGACACCGTTCTAAATTTGTACATGTGGTAATGGGGAGATTCAGTACCTGCCCTCAAGGAACCATCTCTACAGCCTAGTACAGGAAGTATTAATAGAATCAACAATTAGGATTAACTATGATAAGAATTATAGTAAAAGTACATATAGGAGTAACTGTTACAAGCTCACTGAACAGATTGTTTCATTTGTCTTTGCCTGTGTCTAGTACCAGACAGAATTTTTTTGCTCTGTAAATGTTGAGCTGAAGAGGAGCACTGGGAGAATAAACATGTATGTGTTCATGGGAATATCAGGGAATGTTTTTCAGAGGGTAGAACTGAGATCTGAAAGATTTTGTTAGTCAAGGGCATTTCAGACAAAGGAAAAATGTAGAAATGCACAGAGGCTTGAAAAGTTGTGGTATATTTGGAAAGTTATAAGTCATTGATGTAATATGAGATATGAGGAGGGTGAAGATAAGGCTGGACCAGTCATCTGTACCTGAACACAAGTGTCCTTGTCTGCTGTGCCAAGAAGTTTAGATTCTGTCCCATGGATAGTGAAGCATCAGTGAAGAATTTATAGTGCTTTCTTGGTTCTAGAACACCCTAAAAATGAAGAAAACCAAGGCAAAAAGACTATAAGTAAATGACAATGATATCTGTATAGAATCTCATAATCTGTATAGAATCTCATAATGAGGTATTTTTCTGTCATCCATTATCTCATTAAATCTTCACAGCAGTCCTACAAGGTGTAATTGTTATTCTTTAATTATTATCCTTTAATTACTGATGAGAAAGTTATATATGAGAGAGGTTTGTTCTTTCATTCTCTCATTTATTTAAGCACTGTTTTAGACATTGGAGATACAGTGATAAATGAAGTCACGTTCCTCATAGAGCTTATATTCTTCTGAGGTGATATGCCCAGGGTCACAGCGAAAATGAAGTGGAGTTAGACTTGAACACAATCTGATGCAAAATCCCAGGTTCTTTCTACTGTACCATTCAGTCGTACCAGTGAATGATGAAAACGTCATTTAATGTGTTGGCTTCAGATATGCTTGTAGCTCTCTTAATTAGCCTTCTTTTCCCCTAACTGCCCAATCTGCTAAATTGTGATGTGGAGGAGGGAATTGTTAAAGGTGTAAATCTCATCCCTTGGGAATCCTGGTTATATTTCTTTGTTAACTTGTCTCTCCTAGAATCTACTCTTATTTTAATGTGTGACTAACAAGGAATTCTGAAACTTTATTTTCTTAATAGAAAAATATATAATAAGGGATTGATTTTCAAGTTTAACTTGTATGTCACAAAAATATTTCTAACCATTTAGAAATAACTAAAATAGCTGACTGTTATATTTGTAGCAGTACCTTGATGATAACACTGTGGAAGCTATGACTTTCCGGAAGAGTGCAAAGGAGTTGTTGCAACTAGCAGCCAAAACTTTGAAGAAATTGGGAGTGCGGTTCTGGCTGAGCAGCGGAACTTGTCTAGGTAAAATTCTGGTTGCTTTACATTTGTCTTTTTGACATTTCATCCTTGTTGGCTTTAGGTGTGACTGCTTGCGATAACAAGATATCAGCGGTATTCAAAGTGTCATATTTATGGACAGAATAAACATAGGACATGGAGCAAGGATTTATTGATTAAGTAACTTCAGAAACATAAAATAGAGAATTGTGTTTCCCCAAATTATAAGTAATATGTATGAAATTTATATCAGAACATGTAGACTGCATGTGATTATCAGGTTATCCTTAGATTAGCATTTTATTATTTCTATCCCAAAGAAATAATAACGCCTTAAAAAACAAAAACAAAACTGTATTCTGTTTCTTCACTTACACACAATACAAACAACTGGCGTTGCACTAGAAGCTTCTAACGAGAGGAAGAATGGAGTGTCATAAGGTCTTCTACGAATCTCATCCAGATCATGAAAGTGTCACTGATTGGACATCAGTGTCTCACCACATTCTATTCATCCTGAAATGGTGAAAGGTAGATTTTTCTAGAGTCTTTAGGCAAGTTGAAAAATCTGAGAAATTTTTGGATCTCTTTCCACTGTGCATTAGGTCACACTTCTTTGGAATTTAGAATTATTTAGAATCTTAATTTTTTTTTATTCCCTCCTGTTTATAACTGTAGTTGATTATAACTGTATTCATACAAAGGCTAATTCTGCTCCTGTTTTTACAGGATTATTAATTTATTGTGCAGTTCAGGAGACTATTTGAGAGTAAAAGGAGTGCCATTAGTAATTATTGGGTACAACAGGTGTAAACTGGGGTACCTGGTCATCCTGTCTGTTAGGCTTTGTGGAAATTTACATGGTTCTTCCTGTCAAGGAGCCTACAGCTAGAGTAAGCAAAAAAAAAAAAAAAGAAAAAAAAAGTACATGTCATTTATATGATATATGCTTTTAAGGTTTAACTTTTTGAAGCAAGATTGTTTTAGAGACCATATCCTCAAAAATACTTCTTAATCATTTGTCATGGTTTGTTTTGAGTTCTTAGCCCTGTGGTTTTCTTAATTTAAGGGCGTTTATAAAATGATGGAGTTGGATTAGATGCTATTTAAGGAGCCTTCCATTTCTAATAGTTCATGATTCTTTGATAGATGCAGATTGTAGATTTTTCTTAAAATAAAGGTGAGATCCCATGCTAGGCTTCTAAATATCTATGTTAAAATGAAGTTAAAGTTTAGAATTCCAAACAGTATTTCCCAGAGATAACTGTAGACATTTATTTATTTTTTGAATACTTTGGATGGAAGGATTAGAAGGATAATACAGGGAACCCAGAGCCCTTAGTAATATTAAGGTATAAATTTTGTCTTTTTAGAACGGTACCATAGCACCTAATTTAGAAGTAGATACATAGTGAATTCCTAGAAGTAGCTTTTGACAGTGTGGTGAAAACTGAGGCTGATACTGCTCTTCTTTTTTATTTGACCCATCAGACACAAGCTGTTCAGAGCTGTTAGGTTCTACAAATTACTGCTCAGGAGAGGGATATTGGTTAAGCAAAAGAATTAAATTACATTTTTTAGCATGTCTTAAAGGCAGCCTTCATTATGAGAGAGTCATGATTAAACGTTTTAAAAATTAACTTAATGTTTTAAACGGATGGCCCAGTTAATATTATCATCGTTAATTGTTTATTCAGAAATTAAAATACATCATGGAAGTTTTTAAGGCTGCTGAGTGCTCAGACCAGTGAAAATGAAGGATGGAATGAAAGAAAGATCCTTTAACAAGTAGCTCCTGTAATCACAGAGTTTAATTAAGGATTTAATTTTTAAAAATTTTAGTAAAGCACAGTAAGTCTCATCCCTCTGATATAAAATACACTGTTACAAAGACTATCCATTATAATATAATGACTAATTTTTGCAAACTTAAGTTTTTTTTTTTAAGTTTTCTTATTCTTTTTTTTTTTTTTAGGATGGTATCGGCAGTGCAACATTATTCCTTATAGTAAAGATGTTGACCTAGGAATTTTTATTCAGGATTACAAATCTGATATTATTTCAGCATTTCAAGATGCAGGACTTCCACTCAAACACAAATTTGGGAAGGTCAGTAACAAAAATCTGCTTTACTTCCATTAGTAACATGTCTCAAAAGTAAAGTTTATATTAAACAACTCAGGGATGTTTAAGAACATTGCATACAGCATTTTATCGCTCAGTATTGGCCAGGATGAGTTCAGCAGAAGCTTATCACCACTTGAGACTTCTGCACTATTTACGGAAAACAAGAAAATCTAGCTTTGTATTGACCATGAGAAGGTGAAAAGGCTCTTGGACTCTTGCAGATGAATATATTGCCATTATGTTAGGCAACAATATAACAAAATAATTAATTAACATAGCATATAGTATATAATTATATAATAACTAAGAGTCCCACCTACCCTACCTGAAGTTGTGTTGTTTCTCATGAGTCATTTAATTTTATGTTCCCTTAGGCATCATATTATTATGAACACGAAACAATACATTGATTGCTAAGGATTAGAAATATAGAACCATTTCAAATAGAACTTGGATTTCTTGTTTGTTTTACGTGCCCTAGGTCATAGCAGTTTTCTCAGAGGTCATCTAGGAATAGGTCATCATGGCATAGATGAAATTTCCTTTTGACAATTTGATTCCTATGCCCTAAGCCTATGACTCCTAGCAATCACCTTACTCTTAATTTCCTTGTTCCTAGGAAGTAGAAGTATGTTTTGTCCCTGGCGAATTACTTCCCTCATCATAGTCATTCTAGTGTAATTAAAAATTTGATAAAATATCTTCCTGAGATCAAAGTTAAAGCAATAGAACTCTAGTCAATCAACAAATGTTTCCTTAACCCTCATTCTGCTGGGCACTGTGCTCTGCACCTGGGACACAAAAATGAATAAAGTACAGTCATTACCATTGAGGAGTCCACTGTCTAACTGGGAGCAAATAAATGCATAAACAATGAGTAAGTGATTAGTGCTGCAACAGACAGATGCACCAAGTACAATGGGAACACAGTTATTTGTAGGGTAAGTTTCTTACAGAAATGCCCTCAGAATTCCTCATATTTTTAGGTTTTATTTCTTTTTTTCATGTATATAATATCATGATACATGGATTTCTGTATTACATTTACGTAAGTACTTATTTATTCATTGTGATGAGAGATTTACTTCCTGATAGTTTTACTTGGTTATTAAAAGGAATAATTTTTCTTTGATTCTTTTTCTTCTTTAGTTAGAAAGGGGGCTCAGGAACAGAATGTTCTGCAGAGTGATAATTTAACTATACTATAAGTCATTTACTCTGAATTGTCATCAGTTGTAAGAAGCAACATTATTTTATATGCATTTAAGAAAGAAATCAAACAATGATGTACTACTGATGCATCCCAATTTCAGAGATGCTCCAATTTGAAAAACAGTATCTTAAAACCTATTCTCTCACTGTATAAAAATAAGAACCTTTTTTTAATTAAAAAAAAGTAGTTCCTTTGTTTCAGTCTGTGAAGGTTTTCATCTTCTCTTAGGTGGAAGACAGCTTGGAACTATCATTCCAGGGAAAAGATGACGTAAAACTTGACATTTTTTTCTTCTATGAAGAGACTGACTATATGTGGAATGGAGGCACTCAGGCCAAAACAGGAAAAAAATTTAAGTATGAATCAGATAAGTACTTATACAAAGGGCTATAGATATAACTTCAGAAGGTAGAAATCAAGAAGTAACCGAAAATAGGGGGAAAAAACAAGACTGTCAAGGCTCTACTGTTGGCTGATTCTTTTTCTTCTTACCCATAGAGCTCAGGTTTGCTTAAGAAGTGAGGACTACTTATAAAGACAGTCCATGAGGATTTGTCAGTCCAAATAGGCATTACAATTAGAAACCCTTGAGTTATCAGAAAGGGAAAGCCAAAATAAGGAACAGAAAAATCAAGCCCTGAGCCTGAGCCAAAACTGATTGGCTGTTAGAGCTGTAGGAGCTTGATAATTTGATGGGAGTGGTAAGGGTCAGTGATAAGGAGATAGTCAAGGTGAAAGGAAGTTTAACTGAAGAAATTGGAATTGGATGGAGCTGAGGTCATGAATGCTGAGCAGGCTCTGGAGTGCCTTTAGCAGAGACCTAGGGCTAATCCTTTAAAAGATACTCACCAGGCTTAACAGTGACCGTATCGTCAAACGTAAGGTGATATCGTAAGATATACCATTATTTTATGTTCAACCAAGAAAGGAAAGACACTGCCAATTATGATCTTAAGGCACTTGGATTCAGATGGAAAATTGCAGTGGGTAGAGTATCTCAATTCTGAATCAATTGATGGAACACAGTATGCTAGACTGGCATTTTGAACATTTTTTTAAATGCTGCCACAGTCAAACTCCTGGATGACAAAAGACAAAAATGACATTAGAGGAACTCTGTACCCTTTGTGATACAGTTGGCCTATTTTCAGTTCTGAGAGACAGAGAGAATGAATGGGAAGGAGAACCCAAAGAGCATGGGCTCAAGTCAGGCAGACCCGGGAAACCTCAGCTTCACCCTAACCTGTGGCCGTGAGCTTTTCTGAACATTAATCTCCTCATGCATTAAATTTGAGTAGCACTACTGTGTGTCAGACACAACAATGAGCATTTAGCATGTACTGACACATCTAATCCTCATAACAGCCGTACTCTGTGAGGCCCTGTGAATGTAAGTCATTTGTGCAACATCACAGTGAGCAGGTGAAGGAGTCAGACAGCAGCCTGTCTCTAGAGTTCATATTTTTAATCACTACCCCCACTGCCTCCCTAGTATACCTGACAGTATGAGGCCCTTAGCGTCACGCTTAGCACTTATTATCAACAAATGGTGGTTGCCATTGTTATTATTTAATACTGTTAATATGATTGCTAATATGATTACTATCATTATTGCCATTCTTTTGGTGGTTATGTGGCCAGTAGTACAAACTTACCTCAGTAGTACCAAGTAGCTGAGATTGGAGCTTCTGTCATTGAATAAACTTGAGCCACTGGGCACAGTGGGGAATGTTCTTTAGCACAGAAGAGGAATTCCAAACTCAGACTGGTTTCTCTTGGGTACATAGACACACCCTACTGGGATCGCTGAATCTTTATGTGAAGGCAGGGAGTCTCCGTGTGAGGTTAAATTTGTTCTGCAGGTTTGAGAGTAATCCAGACCCTTTTCTTAATGTCATAAAGGGTCCCCAAATTGACAGTGACCCCAGAGAATATTCTTGAAACTTATTTATCATAAGAAATTATTTTGCTTTATGATAACAAACACTGTCATACTGAGTAAGTGCTGATTATGAGACAAATTAGTAACTTAATGAATATATAATTGGCACTCTCACTGTGGCTTAGGTGAATGGATTTCTGACATTTAGCTATAGTTTGCTTATTCAAAATATGATAAAGATGCCAAATTTAATATATAACTTAGAGGCATTTTTTTTTCCAGCTATAAGATAGTATAGCATAGAAATTAAAGGCATGGAGCCAGCTTGCTTTTGAGCCCAGCTCTCCATTTTACCAATAATGTTACCTTGGGCAAGTTATTTAACCTCTGTACTTAAGTTTCCTCCAGTGTAAAATGGGAGTAATAATAGAAATTGCTATATAGAGTGATTTTGAGAACTAAGTGACTTAATACACAAAAAGAATTTGAAGATAATTAAGCATGTCCTGAGTGCTAAGTAATTATTAGCCACTATTATTAATATTCTCAACAGTAGTAGTAATAGTGAAGAAAACTATTCCTCTTTTTAGTCTTATGAGAAATTTATAGATCAGAAACCTGTATAATTATCTCTGTATTAAACTGCCACATCTTTTCTTAGAGAACTCATATGAAAATGTCACCTTTGTTCTAAGAAAGGTAATTTCTAGAGCTTGTATTATAATCCTGTTATTCTTAAATTTTCTACCTCGACTTAGTTTTCTTTCTTCTCACGGACACGATCCCATGTCAAACCTCAAAAGAACTGCATTTCTAACCAGTACATCTCTGGCTAGGAAAAGCTTCTTTCATTCTGCTTTAACTGCTCTTTATGGTAGCAGTGTTTGGGAAGTGTGAAGTGTTCTGATTATTTAATGAGAGAAATGAGCAGTGATAGAACTGTCTGGACAGATGGTGTGAGTCCCAGATTTTCTATCATGTTACCATGACCTTAAAAGGCAGAGAAAAGAACAGGGGGTGGTTGTGTAGAGTAGTTTCTTTGGAAGATTTCCCCCAGCCATATGCCATTTTCATTCTTTTCAGCACTATTTACTTTAAGGAACTGTAGAATTTTCACCACTACTATTCCTAGAGGGGGAAAAAATCTTTAAAGCTAGTCTAAGGGTCTTTTTGTCTTTATAATATTCTACTTTTCATTCATGTATAGATCATCCTGAGAAAAAGCACAATGATAGTATAGAAATGCTTACTATTTTTAAAAAAGCTGAACTCAGGAAGGAAGGAAAAAAAGTTCCCCCTTCAAAACTGTACTCTTTCTGCCTGCAGAATTATGTTTTTGGTTATAAGATTTAATAATAGTTTCAATATTAATAGCAGTGATTAAGCTATGGCTACCAGGGTATCTGCTGGAACCAGGCACTGTGATAGGTACTTCATGTTTATAATCTCAGATCATCCTCACAGTATCCCTGTGGGTTAGGTATTCTCACTCCCAGTTAGATGTGAGGAAACTAAAGCTCACAGAAGTGAAATAGCTTGCTCAGTATCCTCTGATCATGAATGGTAGGGCCAAAATTTAACTCTAGACCTGTTGAATTCTAAGCCTGAATGCTTTCTTCTAAGAGTTAATAGGTTAAATGAGTTCATACATGGAATGCGTAACAGTAGCTGGCACATAGTAAGTAAGGTGTAAGTATTAGCTACAGCTGCAACTGTCATTACTGTATTAGCCTCGTGTTACTGTTAGTACACTGTGTTGCACTGGCACAAAGCATAGCACTTCCAGCACAGGGGTATCTTGGATTAGTTACTCTGGGCAAGCATTTTCTTGCCAGGCCTCATATTCCCTCCATTTTCAGTTCATAGTCTAAATCTGTTCCTTCACCTAAAATCTGAATTGCATTTTAAAATATTGTCTAAATTTTTAAATACTTATTTTTCTCCTCCAAGTTCTAATCACCAGTAATAAAAAGTGATGAATATATTAACCATGCCTCCAGAATGTGAAATTTTCATTCCACAACTTCACAGTTCTTACAGATGCTGCCCAGATTTCTTTGGGTTATTTCTTTCCTTCCCATCTGAATCAGCTGATGTAAGTAGAGGCAATAATAATGGTAATAATAAAAATTAACTTTTATTGAATATTTACCATGTGCTATGCACTATGCCAAGCTTTTACATGCATCACCTCGTTTAACCCTCACCACAAGTTTATAAGGGAGGTTTTATCATCCCCTGCATTTCATGGATGAGGAAATTAAGGCAGAGTTAAGACTCAGACCTTGGGCCATATCACTTCAGAGCCCATATTCTTACCCACACCCAATGTTAGTGTCACCATGATCTCTATCATAGTGTTAATTCTCCCTCTGTGAAAATAGCCCTTCTATTTATTGACATTGTCAGAGTAATACAGCTACCTCTGTATCCTCTAACAGGAAATCCACTACGCCTGGGGCTAGTTGTGGGTTCCTTAGACCTTCTGATACATGCAGTTTCTGCTTATTGTATAGATCTTCAAAAAATTCAGGTTTGTCTTCTTTGGTACTGGAGTCACCGAAGTGTGGCTCCAGTATAATTTAACATATCATTTCTGCAAAGTTTATTTACTAACTGCTATGTGCTAAGGATTCTGATGTCAATGTAACTTAGTTTCTGCTCTCAAGGATCTCCTAATCTAGACCATAAAACATCCTGAAGTACTCCATCAGCAATTCAGTAATTGAAGTAGGTGTCATGAATAGTGAAGATACCAAATCTACTCTATCTAGAAACAACAGCAAGGGTGTGTGGCATAAAAAGAGAGAAGTTTGTTAGGTAGACTTAGGAGGACTATAGAGAAAGGTCTAATAGTGGGTTTACTGAAGTATTTTTCTATTTAGATTGTTCCCATTTTTTTAGTATTAAAAAATTCTATTAGCGTCTTTGTACATAAAGTGAAAGCTTTATTAGGGATTATTTCTTTGACTAGATTCCTAGAAGTGGAATTATTACTATTGTTTGATTGTGTTGCCTGAGAAATAGAGAAGTAAGTGGGCCGTGTTCTGATCCGAGTAAAAGTACAAGACTATATTGTCCTGCTTTTCCTTTGACTCCTTAACGCTCTTTGCAGCTGTACAGGCCTCCTCAGGCTTCTTTGTCAGCATGCTTTATTCTACTTGCCTTTTTCTCCTCCCTATTTTTTTAAAATAAACTTTTAATTTTGTGATAATTTTAGAGATAATTTTAGATTTACAGAAAAGTTATGAAGATAATGCAGATGAGTTTCTGAATGCAGTAACCCAGTTTCCCTAATGTTAACATATTGTTACCGTGTACACTTGTCACAACCAAGAAACTAGCCTCAGTGCATTACAAATAACTGAACTCTATACATTATCTGTACCTCACTGGTTTCTCTACTAATGTCCTTTCTCTGCTCCAGAATCTAATCCAAGATACCACGTTGCGTTTAGACACCAGGCTTTTTGAAACTTGATTTTAGTCCAAGATTTTAAGTACGTCACTAGTAGTACCAGGTTTTCATACATCACCACATGCCCCAGTTCTTCCCTTCAAGGGCACTGAGTTGCCTCCATTCTGAAGTTGCCCCTCAGGACCTCTAACTGGAAATAATCTCCCTTCCTCTGACTTTCCATAGGTTTTTTACCCTTTATCTCTCTTATGCTGTATTTGGGTACTTTTGCTGATTTGTCTGTCCTTTCTAAGTTATAGGTAGAATCAGTCCTGGTAAATCTGTCAGGCCGAGTGAGACCTGAGCCCTACTTGAAACTAAGATCAGGTCCTCTTAGGTGCAGTCTACAGTTAGGTGTTTCCTTAAGATGAAAGGGTGACACTGGATTGATGATT
Organism: Camelus bactrianus; assembly: GCF_048773025.1. NCBI lineage: Eukaryota > Metazoa > Chordata > Mammalia > Artiodactyla > Camelidae > Camelus > Camelus bactrianus. The sequence goes on from NC_133542.1 coordinate 53,698,789, forward strand.
TGATCCAACCTAGCACCTTTAGAGACTCAAAGCCATAAAGTTAAGTCACCCCAGTTTTCTGTCACTGCTTCACAGGAAGTTAAAGACTAGAGTTAGTTATTGAATCACCACTCATGGGTTCTCTCAGCTCTATAGATTAGATACTATGTGTCCATAGTTAGCTCTCAAAAAATACATTTGTAAAACACTTTTTAGTACAGATGTGAAGCCAAAAAGGCTAATTTGAATAATTTCTTTACATGAGTGCATTTAAAACATCGTCTTTTCTAAAAGTGATGTCATGTTTCCTACTCTGTTTATATCTTTATATTTTACAACATGTAGATTATGTCTTAGGTCTCCTTAATTACACCTCCAAACCATGGAGGGAAGAATGTTGAATGCATGTTATATGGTAATTGTATACTTATACAATGTATAGAAGTGGCAGTTCTTTATATAGTGAGCTGTATTTGTTTTTTTAAGAAAAGATTACCTCAGAATGAATAAATAGCAGGCCTTTCACTTATGTGAAGTAAATTATATTTTTTAAGACTGTAATATATTTTCTTGTTTGAATATAATTCTACAAGGGATTCTATAAGTTAGTATCCTGAGAGAAAAAAATCAAATTTTCACTAAAAGACTTCTATACAAATGTTCCTAACAGTCTTATTCATAGTAGCCAAAAAATGGGAACAACCCAAATGCCCATCTTTTGGTGACCAAATAAACAAATCATGGTCTGTTCAAACAATGGAATACTACTCAAAAATAAAGAGGAGTCAGCTACTGATACATGCAGTAATGTAGCTGAATCTCCAAAACATTATGTTAAGTGGAAGAAGTCAGATGGGAAGAGTACATACTGTGTAACTGCATTTATTTGAAATTGTAAAACACGCAAAACCAATTGAGAATGTAATAAGGTCATTGCTCACCAGGGGCCAGGATGGATTGACTGCATGACTGCCAAAGAGCACAGGGAGCTTTGGGAAGCAGGATGTTGGAAATGTTCTACAGCTTGATTATTGTAGTGGTTGCACAGGTATATGCATCTGTCAAAACTTAAAATGGGTGCATTTCATCATGTGTAAATTGCATCTCCAAAAAGTTGATGTAGAAGGTTGAAAAAGAAAAAAAATTCTATGACTTAGGAAATTGATGCAAAGAGAAAAGAGCTCAAGATCATGAGTTGAAACAGGAGGATATCTGGTACCAGAAGGCATGAATTCTATCAAGACAGACCTAATGGCAGGGATAAACGTGGAGCCTTTTGCATCTGATTGGACAAATGGGGTAATCTGAGATCGAAATAAAAGAAGCCTTTTATATTTAGTATGAAATTTGAAATTACAACTTAATCTCCTTTTTTCATTGTCTACTATATCCAAAAGAAATCCTGCAAAAATTGTCTGAGACAAAGCAAGTACAGCTGGAGTCTAATTACTTGTTGATGAGCTATAGATGTAGTTTTTGAAAATTACGCAGTAGAAATAAAAATGTCCTGAGGCTTTGTCCTCTGGCCTTAAAGAATAGTTTCAGGCGTGCTTTAAGTGAATAGTTTTTGATAAGGCCATTATGTATGTGCATTCAGGTGTTGAATGGTAACTATCCATACAAGCTTTAATTTGTCTACTCATTGATGACATAAATTTCTTCTAGTTCACTAGTTCTTCCTATGGAGATTGCATAGCAGAGCTTGTCAATAGGATAGATGGAATTACTCAATTTACAGTGGAAGTCAGTGGAAAAACAAGGTTCAGTGGATAGAATTTTATAAGATGTATATGCTATATATATGTATATATTAGATAGATAGATAGATAGATAGATAGATAGATAGATAGATAGATAGATTATGTTAGGAATTTGGGACAGGAGTGGCGTATGGGATCAATAAAGACAGACCTCAGAGAGACTATATTCTAGCCCAGGCTCTGAGAAGTATGTTAGCCATTCCTTTATTATCCCTTTTGCTTCTGTATAATCTGTGGTGGGATTGTGAGAGGTTTAATGGAAGAGATAGTTAAAAAAAATACTAGTCACATGTTGTAATTTTGGTTTTCAACAGTTGATTCTTAGAAATGCTTAGAAAACGATGGACAAAACTGATGCTGATGACTTATAATTAATGTGGCACAGTAATTCCTCACTTAGCCACATTCCCTTTGATCCAAACACAATGATGAGTATGTCTAAAAGATACAGCTAAGCTAAAAGAGAATGGAGTAAATGAAAGAGAAATAGTATTTAAAGAGAATTTCAAAATTAAGGACAAACAGGATACATAATACATCTACCTTTAGATACTTCTTAAGGAAACTATAATATCAAAACCAATAGTTTTACAGGCTCTCAGAGAAAATAGATTGCTCCTGAAGGGAAAGCAAATATATCTCAGCAACAGTAGAGGACAGAAGACAGTGGAATAACGTCTTCCAAAAGCTGAGGAGAAAAAACTGTCAACTCAGAATGTTATGTACAGTTAAAACTAATACTGAAGAGGAAGGTCAAGATGAAGACATTTACAAATGTATGAAGACTAAAAAAGTTTATGTTTCACATATCCACACTTAAGTATCTATTATAGAACCTAGAAAGGGAGGGAAGAGGGTATAGCTTAAGTGGAAGAGCGCATGCTTAGTATGCATGAGGTCCTGGGTTCAATCCCCAGTACCTCCTCCAAAAAATAAATAAACCCAAATACCTCCCCCCACCAAAATAATTTTAAAAGACCATAATAAATAAATAAAATACTTTAAAAAAATTAATAAAGAACCCAGGAGGAAGACATGATATTTATCAAATAATGGTCGACACAGAAATGGATAAAATATGACAGTAAATTTATTAGCCATTGCCTGTTTTATTTTTTTTAAAAAAAAAAAAGACAATGTATTAAAAATAAGTTGAGAAAGAGGTGATTTGTTAAGTGTTCAAAGAATAAAGTATATACTAAGTCCCATGTTTAGGAAGAAGATAGAGATTCTGCTTACATTTAGTCTTTATTAGAAAATGCTGTAGTGAAGTATGTACGTTAAAAAATGATAAGTGTTATAAACAGTAATTACTACTTGATAGAAATTATTTTAAACTTTCAAACAAGCAAACAAAAATTTTTATAAACCTTTATCAATCCAAATGAAAGTAGGAAAAATGAGTCAAAGAAAAAGTATGGTAAACTGAAAACGTAAAAATAATCATAAAAGAGCACTGTTGTAGAACTTACTGTGTATGTGTGAGATACTCATTCTGAGCACTTTATGCATTCTATGCTGACATCTCTCTGAGGTGTACTGCTAATACCCTCATTTTATAAATGAAGAGGTCAAAGTGCAAAGAGATTGACCTAGGTCATATAACTAATAATTGGTGAAGACAGGATTTAAGCCCAGGCAGTCTGGCTCTAGCATTCAAAATATATTCAAATACATAATTTATTAATAAATACTCACAGATTAAACTAACCTATAAAAAGACAAATTATCAAAATGAGATAGGAAACAAAATTTAGCTATAAAATGCTTGGAAGAGACACACCTAGGGCAGAATCACACAAGAAGGTTGAAAATTACAGAGATGGAAAAAATAGACCCCAATATTATTAACCAAAGAAAACTGTGCTGTAATTTTAGTATCAGACAAAATAGAATTTTATGGGGCGGTGGGGGAAGAATATTAAAGGATTAAAAGGCCCACTACATAATTTTTCGAAGAAACAGACCATCAAGAAGAAATAACATTGATGACCTTTATGACTAACAATATGGCCTCGAAATATATAAATTGAAAACTGTTGAAATTCTACTGAATATTTGACATGTCCACAATTATGGTGGGAAATTTTGATATACTTTTTAAAACCTGCTAGTTCAAGCAAAGAAGAAATTAGTAAAAATATTGAAGATATGGATACAATTAACAGGCTTGGCTTATTTGCTATGTATAAAAGTTTTCATCCAGCAAATGGTGAATATTCTTTCTTATCCACTATAAATGGAGCATTTGTAAAAGTTGATCATATACTACAACATGAAGGCAATCAATACATTTGAAGGCATTAATAAAAATCTTGTGGAGGGTGTGTGTGAGTGTAATTCTCCACATTAACAGATTAGAGGGAAAAACCTACGTGATTATCTCAGAAAATGGCATTGTATGTACGCAATGGAACTGAATTAGAAATCAGCAGTTAAAAGACATCATTAAAATGTGTGGAAACTTTAAAGTGCCCTCTTTATTAACTAATGAATTAAAAAGGAGATCATAGTGGAAATTACAAAAGTCTTAAGACTCAAAAGATAATGAATGTACTACATATCAAAACTTGTAGCATGAGGTTAAAAGAATAAAGGTAAACTTGTTGCCTTCAAAGCAATAAGTATGAAAAAATAGATTTAAAAAAATTAACCATCCAGCTGAAGAAATTATAAGAACAGTACAGTCAACCTAAGGAAAGTGAAGGAAAGAAGCCAAGAGAAGAAATTAATGAAATAAAAAAACAAATAACATTAAAGATCAACAAGTCCAAATGCTGGTTCTTAAAAAAATAAACTACAAAACTAGTGAACACATCTAGCAAGATTGATTCCAAAAAAAAGTAAAATTAAGGGCAATATTCCATACTCAAACCTAGGATGTCTGACTTTAGGGTTTATGCTCTCAACTGTGTTACACTGACTCAAAACAAAATACTAAGACAACAGTCTTTAGTAATTAGATAAAAAATGAAAAGGGTGAAATTTTCTGGAAATAATATAAATATCAAAATCAACTCAGGAAGCTCTAAATAACCTACACTCATTAATGAAATTGACTTACTAATCAGAAATCTTCCTTTCCCCTTCTTGTCCCCACCAAAAGGCCTAGAAAGTTTACAGGAAAGTTTTACCATGCCTTCACAGGATGGATTATTCCCTATACTATAAACTTACTTTGGGAGAAAAAGGAAAAGAGAAAACTACTTTTAAGTATTTCTTTTGATGACTGACAGCAAAACTGGACTTGGACAGTACCAAAAAAAATTTTAAGGGAAATTACTGTCTTAGTGAACACAGATGAAAATATCCTAAGTGAAACACAAATGAATAAAATTTTATAGTATGTATTAGTGTAATTCTCAACACTAAAGGATTAAAGATTAGAGGGAGAAAAAAGTACATGATTTCATAATTCACAACAACAAAAGGCCTTTCAATAAACTTAGAATAAAAGGGATCTGAAATTTCTTTAACCTGATGAAGATAAAAGGAATATAACAAAAACCTAGTGAGCGATTGTATTTAATAAAAATTTAGAAGCCTTTCTATTAAAATCAGAAGAAAAAGAAAATGTGTGCTGTCCCTTCTTTTATTAAGCAGTATGCTAGAGGGCTTAGGCACTGGAATGACACAAGGAAAAGAAATTCAGAGTTAAGAGATGAAATTGTTAATGAGAATAAACTACTTGTGTTGTTCTGCAGGAAATTCTTGTTTAAAAAAAAATGGCTCTGCTGTTCCAACTCCAGAGTCTAATGCACTGTGTTTAAAAAGGTCAGATTTAGTTCTAATTGATGGTGTCTCTATCTCACCTAGCCTAGCTAACTCCTAGCAATAAAAACAGTGTTTTCATTTAGCAATAATGTTTAAAGGCTGTACAATTAAACCGATGAAATTACTTTATCCAACCACCAATAAGTAGTTTTACAGATTTTAAGGATGTTTGTGAGGGAAAAAATGGTCTACTCTAATTAACTCATAATTCTGACTACTGGCTTTTTTTTGTAAAAAAAAAAAATGAAGTAAAAGTCGTATGAACTAGAAAATGAGTGGAAGGACTTTTTGTATATGTGATAAGATCCCTTGAATTTATATTCTAATTTGGGGTTGCTTAGATAATTTAAGTCTCTTCACATTTTGGATCCTATCTCAGAGCTTTGAAGTACAAGCTGCTTAGCAGGACTTAATCTTGGCTTTAAAAGTTAAGGTAACGTTGCAGACCCATGGTGTATTTTAGTCTCAGTCGTTATTAACTGGTAACCTGGACAGAGTACATGGCATGTGCTGTTCTGATTCACTTCCCCACCCCCTTCCCCCCGCTTCCTCTCCACAAATCCCATTTTACAATCAGTTTTCACATTTTATGGTTTATCTTCCCCTTCTCCTAGGAAGCTGGAATTTTCTTTTTGCTGAGAGGACTGAAAATTATTTGGTGAAAAGAAAACCACAAAGAGTTTAGGGATGTTTCTATTTAGGAACAAAAATTAACATTTGAATTGCCTTTGAGTCATTTTAACATTGTTTGTATATTTTAAATGTTTTGTTTTTGTTCATAAACCTTTCATTGTTCAATGAAAGCTTTTAACATTTCATTTTATAAAGACCTTTATAAAATCTGTAGTATTCTCACCCCCACCCTATCTGTCCTGAACCTGTGATTTTTCTTTCTTTCACCTCTTTGATGAGACTGCCGGGGCTAATATTTAAGAGAGAAGTTTCTTGGCCTGTATTATGAGATAGACCATGATTTCTGCCTCATTTCAACTTCAGTGTGTCAACTTGATAGGGTGGGACAGGTGGACATTTTGCTGACCAGCATCTGATTGGGGAGGGTGACGGCTGGTGATGGATGGATATGTCTGATGACAAAATAAGCAATTCCATGAATATGAGTGTGCAGAGTAAAATTGGGACCAGCAGATGGTGGAGCTATGCTGTATCCTATTTCTTCCTCAGCTTTGAGATGTGCTGTGGCCTTCTTTTCACAGAAGCCAGCTGGGATTGTCTATTAACTGCCAGCACCCATTGGTTTGGGTAGAAGGGACTTGTTGCTTTCTTTAGAATTTGTTCAGCCTCTCATTTTCATCTATGGCTTCATGTTCATCTGGCGGTAAAATATGATACTCAAAAGCCAAATATATGAGAGTGACCTTTCCTTGGAGAACATCCCAGTGAGATCCCATTTCTACAGTATGATTACACTTTGGCATCTGGTTTTTCTCTGTTCCTTTTTTCTTTAATCCTCTGATACTTTAAATCTCTGTGATATCTGCTATTGCCACTTCAAATCTCATAACTGAAAGTTCTTCCCGTGTTGTGAAGAGAAAAACCATTTCTCAGAAAACAGCAACACAGAATATAGGGCTATAATATAAACTCAAGTCTAAAAAACCTGCTAGTTTTAGCTTTCCCTTGTAATGCATAGAATTTCATCTGCTGATCCAGAGTACCTTTAAGAGACATGTTTTGGTATGATTTCTGAAACTTATTTACCAATCAGAGTAATTGTGCTGTAAATTGAGTTAAACTCGTTTTAACTAATATTCCTTGGGCTAACTTGGAGATATTCTTCAGCATTTGATATGAAAGAAATAAAGGCAAAAAAAAGGTGGGTTCACACGAGGGATGGAACCAAGGGGAAGGCTGGGAGTACAGCTTGGAGTCATGCGTGCTCTGATTCCCTGAGCAGTCCACGCTGTGAAGGAAAAGATTTCACCTTGCATGTGTGCTGTTTATTTTAGTGTTCTTCAGTTAGTTTCTTTTATTAGCAGTTTGAATTTCATGAGGATTTAATGATGCGTAACCTATTAAAAATAAGCAAGAAAAAAGTAGGTTTGGGGCTGAGAAGAGACATAAAAATGGGGATAAAATAAAAGGCAGGGCTGGAAGAAGGTGGTTTGTATAGCTGTTTCCTTTAAGAGAAGTATTGTTGAAGTGCAGGACACCCAAGCATTAAATCTCTTTTCCTGCATTTGTGGGTGGTGGGGAGGGAAAGGGCTGGAGGGGTTGTGAACCTTTGCTCAAAATCCAACATAGAGGGTCTTACCCACCAGTAGTGCTCAGCTTCCATCCTACCAGCTTAGAAGCCTCAGAAAAAGAACACTTCTTCCCTCAATCTTCCAAAAGAAATTCCAAGGCTGACTTTCATTTGCCTAATTTGTATAAATTCCCATCCCTGATCCAATCACTATAAATTACTGGTTACGCCTAAGTGTTTTTTTAACCAGTTTCTGGAGCCTAGGAGTGGGGTCGGCCCCTCCTGAAACTTAATGAGCTGGAAATAGGGAAGGGATACCAGGTGCTTTAACATGGGAAGAGGAAAGGGACACTGGATAGTCAAAAACAACAAAAGGTCCCCTCTACCTATCCCCAAAGCTATTTAGTGGAAGAGGACTGTCCTTCGGCCAACAGTACACCAGCAGTGGGGTCCTTAGCTAAAACTGCTGCTGCTGAAGCCTAACTCCTCTCTGCATTGCCTTTTTGCTACAGATACCTGTTTCCCAAGTTTACTCTGTGCTGGACTGAGTTTGTAGACATGAAGGTTCATGTGCCCTGTGAAACCATCAAGTACATCGAAGCCAACTATGGTAAGACTTGGAAGATTCCTGTGAAGACATGGGACTGGAAGCACTCTCCCCCCAATGTGCAGCCCAATGGAATCTGGCCTATTTCTGAGTGGGATGAGGTTATCCAGTTGTACTGAGACAGCAGGTTGCAATGGTAGAACTCCCCTCCTGCAAAAAAGGTAGATGACTGTTTAAAAAGATGGATGTCTATTTGTCAAACGTGAGTAGGAGCCAAAGAAAAATTACAAGTTCGAAGACACAGAGGGAGTCCTAACTCCTGAGCCATCTGATTTAATTCCATCATTTTACATTTATTAAGGAGTCACCATGTGTCAGGTACAATGCTAGGTTACAGTGGAAAAGCAGAGATGAATGATCCAGATGCCTGCCTCTTTTTTTTCCCTTTGGTAAGCACCCCAGTTTTCCTTTGACAGAGACACCCTCATCCTTTGAAGAGCTTATATAGAATATGATGTGTTCTGTAAGTGCTTTCAGAATGTTAGATGTTTGTATTGGAAGATGGGCTTGCCAGGCACAGCTAAGGAAGGATATGCTAGTAAAAAAAAAAAATAATAACTCGTTTAAGCTTGTATGTTGGTGCTACCTTTAAGGTTGTGGAGGCTGAGTTAACGTTCAAGGGAACAGATGTCAGGTGACGTCAAGAAAAGATGCTAGCAGATTCATTTTACAAGCAGCGGGCAACCTGATGTGGGATTGATTCAGAGCACAGGGCATAGTATAAGAGAATGAGAGCTGGTTTCTAGCCTTGTCAAAGATACGTACAATTCCATAGACCTTCTGTTTTCATATCTGAAGTGAAAAGAAAGCTTATACTTGTGTGATGCTGAAGTTTCCAGCCACTGTGAGAATATTTTCATTGACCTCTGATAGCACTTGTTGACAAATCACTCAAGTGAGACCACGCTACCAGACATGATTTTGAAAGGGTTGTGATTTCATAAAACTTATCTCCCTTATTTCATTCTTGATCAGTAGGTAAAAATATGAGCAACTCATGGACATTTGCTATTTTCTGAGTTTATAATCCTTGTACTCCCAATTTTAATGTTAACACTAAAATATTAATAGAAATACCTCTAATTTTTCTAAATGTGCCCTCCAGCTTACTCATTCATCAATTACAGCTCCATATCTTTCACTTACGGTCTGTAAACCAGTTTAAATGGTATGTAAACCTACCTGTTCCCTCTCCTTTTCCAACACTACATCAGGACTGCAAAGTGAAGATAAATGGCAAACCTGACAGCTGTCCCCCACCCCAGATCATAGTGTTTGTAAACTTTGTATCCATTCCTAGTTGTTCTGTCTATTGACTGTTGATGGGGCAAGAACTCAGACATCCCTACTTTATCAAGTTCCACCCACTCTGAAACCCTCCAGTTTCCACTCATCCCTGAGTGGGCTGAGATGGCTGTGTCTCCCCATCTCTTCAAGAGTCACTGTAATTATGTATTCTGAGTGACAGGGGGAGGAACATGTAGGTACAGTAAGCACTGCTACCTTTTTCTTTCTCCAGGAAAGGAAGCTAAGTCCTGCATTGTATCTAGGCTGCTTACGACTACTTTGTGGACCAGATTGGCAGATTTCCCTCTAAAACTAGAGGATAATGCAGATGTCAGAAATGGAAACCAGAAGGTCCGAGAGAATGGGCTGATGGTTTTCCCAAGAACAGAGCTGGGGAAACCTACAACCTACAGCTAACCCACTCCAAATTCTAAAAACAACAAAACTTTTTCGATAAATGATAACCAGTGACCTTCCTCTCTTAGGATGAGCTTTCAGTGAATAGTTATTAGGTCTTTTCATAAATAACATAACGTTTTCAGGGACCTTTATAGATTACGAGTAAACTTGTCCCCAGATGACAGGCCATTGTAATGAGCTTTCTCTTTGCTACAAAATCAGCCCATAGGAATCAGACCCAAATTCTAAATAGCTGAACCTAATTTTTTTTCATGGTTGAAAAAAATATAACAAATAAATACTAGTGTTCCTGAGCAAAATCTACCCTGTTTCGTGAGGACCATTTGCTCATGCTTAGTGTCCAAAAGTGCATAAACTACATGTTTCTGCCCATTTCAAACTGGGACTCCCACTGTTTTCCAGGGGGTCTTGCTCATACCCTATTTAGATTATTATTATTTTTTTATATGTCCCTGGAGTCCAAGGTCTTGAAGTGTTCAAAAATCTAAGCTTTCTTGGCCGCATTGACAGAGGTTCCAAATCCTTCCCTCCATAGACCACTCTAAGAACACCTTTTTGACTGTATTCTGGTTTCACAGGCTTCAGATCTTGGGTCCTACCCTCCCTTGGGAGAATGAAACCTTTTCCCAAACTCTGAAGACCAGGCTTGCTCTGATACAGATTCAGTTATACTTCATCCTATGCTCCTTAACCATTACACTCTGCTCAGTGTCCACAGACCTTGGCTCCACCATCAACACCTCATCAGATCACCTTTCTTTCCTCACGTGACTATTCCAACAATAATTCTCCTAATCTGACCATTTCCAGGTACAGTTTGCCTGCCTTGCCAGGAGAAAACTTCTTATATTAACTTGTAGGAAGCTAGGCACCCATGGATGTTCCCAGAGAGGTCCTGAGAGACAAGATAGACAACTTCTCAGTTGACAGCCAGGTGGCCATTCGGACCTTCTCTAAGCAGGGAGCACTGTCCTTCTCTCCTCTGCTGCAGCTGCTGACCTCTGGACCCTCGAGTTAAACCTCAGTTCTCCAAATTGAGTATCCCTGAGAAGCTGGGCAGTGGGACAAACCCTGAAATATGACCACTAGATGGCAGAATGTCTGCCACCATTCCCCCCAAAACAAGTTAGCACTCAGGTGAAAATCATCCAGCTTTTGAATCTTAAAAGCCAGAGGGGGCCTCACTGCAACATTTATTTTATGGCTCAATGAAAAAGAACAGAAAGGAGTGATTTGAGCAAGAAGCAGTTGAGGCCCTCACTCAAGAGAACCATGAGTTCTAGCACGTGAGTGTTTCATCGATCACACCACAGCATCTTTAACCCTGCTTGACATGCTTGACAGAGGAGCTTCCAGGATGTTTTTGCCTTTCCCCACTTAATATCTTCTGCTCAGATTGAGAGCCTGAGGCAACAAAGGAGGAGTATTTCTTTCTCGTCCAAAATGCTTACACTGTCGTCATACCTTTATCTGAAAAATACCTCATCTCCAAAACGTGAAACCGTTCATGTTTGGAGGCATCAGCCTTTGACCATCATACTCTTAATATTAGGATCAGTCTGCTAAGTGCCCATTTCTGAAGGGTGCGTTCTCTTCCTCTTTATCGATACTCTCTTATGGATGCAAGTAATTGAGAATAGATTGTGCTCACTTATTTATTTTTTTCTTTCTGACCATAAACCATTGTTTCTAGCTGTACAGGCTACAAAGCTTCAAATGGCACACAGGAGAGCAAGATGTGAGATAGGAAAGCAGGGGTTTAGAGGCTGGGGACCAGAGCTGCATCTGGGAAACACAGTGGGAATGAATTCCCACAGTCCAGCCTGAACTCTCACCCAGTGTCAAAAGCCTAAGGCTTCAAGTGTTCCTAAGTCTCCCCCTAGTTTCACCTTCTGGAAAATGAACAGTTCTTTCATTTTCAGTGTTACAAATACCCAGGGGAAATTTCCCCTCAAAACCTACTGTCAGAGAAAGTGCCGTGTTCCCACCTTCTAACATGTAATCATCATTTGTAAACACTTTAAAACGTGGAGGAAACTCTAGTTCCTGACCACTCAAAAAGATTTCTCTGAAGAAAGTTGCGGTGGCTGTTTTTGTTTCCTCCTCCTCTTTCTCTGTCATTAGGACCCAGGCTAGTCACCTCTGACATCTTACTTAGGGAAAGTGGCATGTTAACATAAAAGGGCTGCAAACTTTTGAATTAGGCGTGAGTTGGAATCCCAGCTTCACTGTGTGGAATTTGTGGTGGGGGCCCTCCTGGCCTCAAGTTCCACATGAGTGACTTGGGGAAATGATGGATACTTCTAAGGGTTTTTGGTTAGAATTAAATGAAATATAAAGTGCTTAATGTCAGATCTAGGATCAGGTGAGTACTCAAAAAATGTTCCATTTCTTACTTTCAAGTCCTTTTTAAAATTATTCTTCAAATGGGATTAAAGAAACTATGGTAGGACACAATCTTACTCACAAGTAAGTTGCTGAATGAATGAATTCATGACTGAATTTGCTTAGGGAAAAAATTGTTTTATTGTAACAAGGCAAAGGACAAATTGTATGGTTTATGAATTCAGAGATATTACCAAGTTGCCTGCTTCTCTGAATAGAACATGTATTTTCATTTTATTGGTCACGGTGTTATCTTCTAGGGTCTCCTTATGCCATGCCATATGCTACCTAGTTCCTGGGTCCCAAGCAGCTCACTCTCTGTGCTGCCCTAGGTTTGGTGCCCACTCTGCCCTGGACTTCTTTTTCAATTTTCTAGCTTTTCCTGGAGGCAGACCCTCACCTCCTTGTTAGTAAATCTCTGCCTAGCCAAAATCAGACATAAACCATGATTTGGAAGGGGAGAGAACCTGGAATACTTGATTTCATTTAAGTATCCATACTGATGAATGCCTGTGTCAGTATTAATAAAGGAGAACTGAAAACACTCACTTCTACCTTCTTTGCCTAGATTTGTGTTTCTATCTCAACTAGGCAAGAATCGACAGGGTATGTGATGCTATTACGCTATTTTAAGCTGCTCCAGTGGGAAGGAGATAGCTCAGTGGTAGAGTGTATGCTTAGCATGCACGAGGTCCTGGGTTCAACCCCTAGTCCCTCCATTAAGTAAACAAACAAACAAATAAGCAAACAAGCTGCTCCAAAGCAGACTGAAATCCTGGTTATAGTTTATAAGTCAACAGACCAATTCAATAGTGATACCTTTTGTACAGGACCTGTGCTAAAGTATACATATTTCTAAAGAGAAATCTCTGCTTCTATATTCTCAGAACTTCTGTCTCAGAATGCCTTCCTTGCCATCCCCCAACCCAACCCAATGCCGATATTATGTAGGAACCTATGAGCCAGCCAAACGGCTATGTGCTTATGAGCAACTTTCACAGTGGGGTTGAAAGGCAGTATGAGAATTAGAAGTACTGTATTTTGTTCTATAAAACAATAAACTACTGTCTCATGTACCATTTTAAAAAATAACGAAATTTTTTTAGCCTTCTGATGACTCATTCAGAGCATGGGGAATAGTTCATGTGTTTGATAAATGAAAGTCATATGTAGCTACCTGTGGGTCCCACATCATAACCAGAAAAACATGTTTGTGAATTTTCTAAACAAAGTGATATTTTAAACATGAGTAAATTTCAGTGTATGTTTACCAGTTTACCCTTGATTTTATCTTCAGGTACAAATAGTTTTGTGGTACTACTGAAAATACCTTTAATATTTTTATTTTGATCAGAATTTGTAATATATAATCCAGTTTGAGATGATGAATAAAATTTTTCTAATCACTTGAGATGTTTTGTGTTTATTTTTGAAGCTGGAAGTGGAAATAACAGCCACTAAATTTCATAAACAACCTAGTAAGATAGTAATCTTGCCACCAGTACAGTACTTCTAAAATTAAGGTAAAATAAATCATGTGGGTGGGCCTAATCCAAGATGAATAGTGTCCCTATAGGAAGAGATTAGGATACAGACAGGCACAGAGAGAAGACCATGGGAAGATTTAGGGAGAAGATGGCCATCCACAAGCCAAGGAAAGAAGCCCTCAGAAGAGACCAATCCTGCCAATACTTGGACTTCTAGCCTCCAGAACTGTGAGAAAATAAATTTCTGTTTTAAGCTACCGGGTCTGTGATACTCAGTTTGTCAGGCAGCCCAAGCAAACTAATGCAGTAATCAAGACAAAATGGTTTGGGTAAAATAATAAACACATAGATCAACGGAGCAGAAAAAAAGAACTCAGAAATTGACATACAAATGTGCAGTTTTGACAAAAGTGCAGAAGCAATTCAATGGAGGAAGGATAACCTTTTGAACAATTGGTGCTAGAGCAATTGGACAGCCATAGGCCAAAGAAAGGTGGGAGAGAGAGAACTTCATGCATTATACAAAAAGGAACTCAAAGTGAGTGTATCATATACTTAAATATAAAATGTAAAGCCAAGAAACTCTAAAGGAAAACGAAAAGGAGAAAGTTTTCATGATCCAGGGCTAGGAAAATAGTTCTTTCTTAGACTTAACACCAAAAGCACAATCAATAAAAGGAGAAATTAGATAAATTGGACTTTATCAGTATTGAAAACTGCTGCTCTGCAAAAGCTTACAAGAAGAGGATGAAAAATCAAGCTACAGACTAGGAGGAAATATTTGCAAACTACATATCTGATAGAAGACTAGTATCTAGGATGTATTAAAGAAACTGAACACTGAACACTTAAAAAAATCCAATTAGAAAATGAACATTTGGTCAACTAATGTTCGACAAAGAAGGCAAGAATATACAATAAAATAAAGACAGCCTCTTCAGCAAATGGTGTTGGGAAAACTGGACAGCAGCATGGAAAACAATGAAGCTAGAACACTCCCTTACACCATATACAAAAATCAACTCAAAATGGATCAAAGACTTAAACATAAGACAAGATACAATAAACCTCCTAGAAGAAAATATAGGCAAAACATTATCTGACATATATCTCAAAAATGTTCTCCTAGGGCAGTCTACCCAAGCAATAGAAATAAAAGCAAGAATAAACAAATGGGACCTAATGAAGCTTACAAGCTTCTGCACAGCAAAGGAAACCATAAGTAAAATAAAATGAACCTATGGAATGGGAGAAAATTTTTGCAAACGATGAAACAGACAAAGGCTTGATTTCCAGAATATATAAGCAGCTCATACGACACAATAAGAAAAAAACAAACAACCCAATCCAAACATGGGCAGAAGACCTAAACAAGCAATTCTCCAAGGAAGAAATACAAATGATCAATAGGCACGTGAAAAAATGCTCAGTATCACTAATTATCAGAGAAATGCAAATCAAAACTACAATGAGGTAATCACCTTACACCAGCCAGGATGGCCATCATTCAAAAGTCCACAAATGACAAATGCTGGAGAGGCTGTGGAGAAAAGGGAACCCTCCTATACTGCTGGTGGGAATGCAGTTTGGTGCAGCCATTGTGGAAAACAGTATGGAGATTCCTCAAAAGACTAGGAATAGACTTAACCATATGACTCAGTCATCCCACTCCTGGGCATATATCCAGAAGGAACCCTACTTCAAAAAGACACCTACACCCCAGTGTTCATAGCAGCACTATTTACAATAGCCAAGACATGGAAACAGCCTAAATGTCCATCAACGGATGACTGGGTAAAGAAGATGTGATATATTTATACAATGGAGTACTATTCAGCCATAAAAATGACAACATAATGCCATTTGCAGCAACATGGATGTCGCTGGAGAATGTCATTCTAAGTGAAGTAAGCCAGAAAGAAAGAAAAATACTATATGAGATCGCTCATATGTGGAATCTAAAAATAAATAAATAAAGAACATAAATACAAAACAGAAACAGACTCATAGACATAGAATACAAACTTGTGGTTGCCAAGGGGGTGGGGGGTGGGGAAGGGACAGACTGGGATTTCAAAATTTGTAGATACTGACAGGCATATGCAGAATAGATAATTAAGATTATACTGTATAGCACAAGGAAATATATACAAGATCTTGTGGTAGCTCACAGTGAAAAAAAATGTGACAATGAATATATGTATGTTCATGTATAACTGAAAAATTGTGCTCTACGCTGGAATTTGACACAACATTGTAAAATGACTATAACTCAAAAAATGTTTTAAAAAGAGTGAACAAAAGACATGAACAGACATTTCAGTGGAAAGGATATACAACTGGCAAATAAATACATTAAAAAGATGTTCAGTATTGTTAGACAAATGGCCAAAAGCAATAGCCAAAGCAATCCTGAGAAAGAAGAACAAAGCTGGAAGTATTATATTTCCTGATTTCAAACTATATTATAAGGCTATAGTAATCAAAACAGTATGGTATTGGCATAAACAGACATATAGTTCAGTGGAACAGAATTGAGAACCCAGAAATAAACCCACGCATACACAGTCAACTAATATTTGACAAGAGAGCCAAGGATACTCAATAGAGAAAATACAGTCTCTTCAATAAGTGGGGCTGGGAAAGTTTGAAGAGTCACATTCAAAAGAATGAAACCAGATTCCTACATCACACCAGTCACAAAATTAACTCCAAATGGATTGAAAAGTTACACGTGAAACCTGAAATTATAAAACTCCTAGAACACGCGGGGAAAAAGCTCCTTGACATTGGTCTTGTCAGTGATTTTTTTGGATATGACACCAAAAGCACAGTCAACAAAAGCAAAAATAACCAAGTGGGACTATATCAAACAAAAACGTCTGCACAGCAAACAATCAACAAAATGAAAGGCAACCTACAAGTTGGAAATAAATATTTGCAGATCACATGTATAATAAGGGATTAATATCCAAAATATATAAGGAACTCATACAACTCAATAGCAAAAAAAAAAAAAATCCAATTTTTAAAATGGGCAAAGGAACTGAATAGACATTTTTCCAAGGGAGATATTCAAATGCCCAACAAATATATGCAAAGTTGCTCAACATCACTAATCATCAGGGAAATGCAAATCAAAACCACAATGAGATATCACCTTACACCCGTTAGAATGGCTGTTAGCAAGAAGACAAGAGCTAACAAGTGCAGGTGAGGATGTGGTTGGAGAAAGGAAAAACTTGTACACTATTGTGGGAATATAAATTGATACAAGCCACTTCATATGAAAACGTATGGAGTTTCCTTAAAAAAATTAAAAGTAGAACTACATGATCCAGCAATCTCACTTCTGGTTGTATAGTCCAAGGACCTGAAATTACTATCCTGAAGAAATAGCTGCAGCCCCTGCTCATTGCAGCTTTATTTACAATAGCCAAGGTATGGAAATAACCCAAGTGTCCATCAACAGATGAATGGATAAGATGTGGCGTATATATGGAGAGGAATATTACTCAGCCACAAGGCAGAAGGAAATCCTGACATTTGTGACAACATAGGTGGACCTTGAGGGCATTATGTTAAGAAAAATAGGACAGAGAAAGACATACTATATGACCGCATATGTAGAATCTAAAAAAAAAAAAATCAAAAAACCAAACTCAAAAAGCAGAACAGATTAGTGGTCGCCAGAAGTAGGCAGTAGGGGCTGGAGTAATTGTGAAGGTGGTCAAAAGGTACAAAATTTCAGTTGTAAATAAGTTCTGGGGATGTAAATAACAGGATGATGACTGTAGTAAACAGTACTGTATTGTATATTTGGAAGTTGCTAAGAGAAAGATCTTAAAAGTTCTCATCACAAGGAAACCAAAGTTTCTAACTTTGTGAGGTAATGGAATTAACACTAACTTTATTGTGGTAATCATTTCACAATTTATACATGTATCAAAGCATTATGTTGTACATGTTAAACCTATACAATGTTATATGTCTGTTATATCTCAATAAAACTGGGGGGTGGAGTAGTTACATTTTTCTTTGTGTAATTTCTCCCTTGAACACATGATGAGCTCTTCCTGAAGTAAATATTTATAAATCAGATCTTGCTCAGCTGGTAATTAGAAACCACTTTCTGTGTCGTCACTGGTATGAGGGTGACTCTGTAGTCAGACTTTCCAGGTGTTCAGCTGGTGCCTCAGCTCTGCTTCAGCACACTTTGTGGTTTGGGCTCTTATTTTTTCCTTTGGACACAAGAAGTACAAAATCTGCTGAATTTCAGCATATCCCTCTTCCTTAATGTATTATTTTCTGGAGATTTGGGGAAAATTTCCACCTTTAATGAAAATTACTACTGCTTTTATTTCTAACCTAACTTGACACCTTCCTCTTCAGTAAAGAAAGTTTCCCTGAGTAGTCAGGCCCCCATGTAGCAAGTACCAAAACTACATACAAACTGCAAAGTAAAGGTAGCTAATGTAAAAACATATTCTGGAAGGAGTACAAGTCATTAATAATAGGTAAAAATACAGGACTATAATGTTGATAATCAATATAACTTTTTAAAAAGTGTTCAACATCATTAACTATCAGAGAAATGCAAATTATAACCATAATGAGATATCACTGCATAGATGTTAAGATGGCTCAAATTTTAAGTAGTGAAAACACCAAATACTGTAGTTGTCTCTTCTTTGGTTTTCTTTTTAAATGACTACTATGCACCATTGTTTGAATATGATTTTACTAGAGTATCCTTAAACATTTTACAAACATTCATAATAAAATCAGAAGGAATGATCTTGTCTCAAATTTTGGAAGACAGATTTTTAGGTTTTTGTTTTGTTTTTCTTCTTTGCTCCCCTCCAATTCTTTATTGATTTGTTCTGTAAACTTAATAAATAAATTTAATAAATCTCTTTAAAGTTTTTCTCATTATTCTTTTGTGTCCTTTATAGTTGACTTTTTCCCCAATAAGATTTATCAGCAAAATCCCTTTGGCAGCTGGTGTCATTGTTCTTAGGTCTCTGTAACTAATTAATTTCATATATATCACCAGTTTTTTTTTTAAACTTTAAAATTCATGAAGCTGCAGGACTACTTTCTTACATCTCACACATTTCTAGCCCAGTCAGTTGAGTGGTACACATAACAAGGCAACTGTGTTTGTTCCCAAACCTGTTCATCTCAGTTATTCTTGCTTATAAAAGTACATGTTTCTACAGTATTATAAACACTATGTAAATCAATAAACATGGGGAAAACTGGAAAAAACAAATATAAAACAAACTTCTAAATTCAATTTTTTTGTTGTTCTAGTTAGTCTCAATACTTTGAAGAATCTTTTCTAGAGAATGTTGCAGGACAGGTGACCAAGGGACTAATTTTCTGAAAATGTATTACCACCAAATGTCTTTCAGGTATCTTAGAAGAATGATAGTCTCATAGTTGGAGTGTGTAAGAGTTTGTTTTGGAGCCTAAACTGTGCAACCTTTTAACCCAGCCAGATCCTGCTTAGCAGAAAAACTAAAAGGTAAGCCCCCAGAGAGAGAGGCTTAGCTTTTAAGAAGCTGTCCTCTCCTCATATTCTGTCATAAGTTGCTAAGAGCCAGGTTTCTCTCACATCATAGTAGGAGACCAGAGAACATCTATAGCAGTGTTGCCCAAGTGTTCTGGGAAGTGGGGTTCATGTGCAGTGTGGCAGGCCTCAGAGAGAAAGCATGCTGGGACCAGGGCAGGGTCTTATCCAGGGGAGTCCAGGAATTAGACAGGTATTTGAGAGCCAAGACTCAATTGGATAAATTGGGGCAGGAGAGTTGATAGTGAGGTCCTAGGTTCTGGGAAAGACATGAAGGCAATTTCTGGAAAGGGGTGGGGGAGTGGGGACACAAGGGGGCACAGTGGTCATATGGGGAAGAGGCTGGAGCCATTTCTTTTTTTCTTTTAAGTTTTTTGGGGTGGGGGAGTGGAGGGTAATTAGATTTATTTATTTATTTTTAGAGGAGGTACTGGGGATTGAACCCAGGACCTCATGCATGCTAAGCATGTGCTCTACCATTTGAGCTATACCCTCCCCCCCTTTTTTTTTTTAATTGAAATATAGTTGATTTACAATGTTGTTTTAGTTTCTGCTGTACAGCATGGTGTGATTCAGTTATTCATATACATACATATATTCTTTTCCATATTCTTTTTCATTAAAGGTTAGCAACATATTAACATATTGTTCCCTAGGCTATACAGTAAGATCTTGTTGTTTATCTATTTTACATATCGTAGTTTGTATCTGCTAATCTTAAACTCCTAATTTATCCTTCCCAGCCTTACCCCTTTGGTAACCATAAGTTTGTTTTCTATGTCTGTGAGTCTCTTTCTGTTTTGTAAGTAAGTTCATATATACTATTTTTTAGATTCCACATATAAGTAGTATCATATATTTGTATTTCTCTGTCTGACTTATTTAGTATGATAATCTCTAGTCCATCCATGTTGCTGCAAATGGCATTATTTTATTCTTTTTTATAGCTAAGTAGTATTCCATTGTATATATATATACCACAACTTCTTTATCCAGTCATCTGTTGATGGACATTTAGGTTGCTTCCATGTCTTGGCTATTGTAAATAGTGCGGCTAGGAATATTAGGGTGCATGTATCTTTTCAAATGAGAGTTTTCTCTGGATATATGCCCAGGAGTGGGATTGCTGGATCATATGGTAACTCTATGTTTAGTTTTTTAAGGAACCTCCTATGGTGTTTCCCATAGGGGCTGCACAAAATTAAATTTCCATCAAGGAACGTAGGAGGTTTCCCTTTGCACTGAAGTCATTTCTACACCTGCTGCTTCGGTTAAAAGCCAGAACAGGATAGGCTCTCCCTGGGGGGACAACACAGGGCTTAGCTCTGGGAGCTGGGGAAAGCAGAAGCCAGGAAAGGATATGGGCCCAGTTGAGGTGTTCAATTCTGGGTCTTAATTTCCCTATCATCTGTTCACCTCTGGAGACTCTGGTCCCCAAAGGGTAAAGAGGAGCCTTTCTGGTTATACTAGGAGCAAAGCTTCCAAGGGAAGGCTTGAGACCCCATCTGCTGGGATCATGGGGGCGGTGAGTGGAGCGGAGCCAAGTACATGTTGCATCTTGTTAAACAGTCAGCTTCGGCTACACTGTGAGTCTCAGAATCAGGTCTGAAATCCCAGCTGGTAACCCACTTGTTTCAGACAATTTACAAAGAAACCAAATCTCTACCAGCTAGAAAAGATGGATGTGCTCTTGAGTAGTGCGAAAGTATCTGTGTTATGAAAAGCACAGGTGAGAACTGTGATGAGACGTCAGGGTTTCCTCTGAAGGTTTTTTCATTGGTTAGATTTATAGTAACATCTTTTAATTTTCCTAAGAAGCCCCAGGGGAGCCTCCTGAAAACATCTGCTGGATTTGAGGGGTAAGGGGGGGTGCCTCCCTCATCCCCTCCGTGTATGTGTTTGGTTTGGGATTTGTCAGTCTGGGAAGCTGAGGGCTCTGGGAGCTCAGGCCTGGCAGATTGCCCCCACCTGCCTAAAATTCAGCCCAGGCTGCAACCCCTCCCCACCCCGCCCCAGCCCAATCCTGCACCTCCACTCTCCAGCCCCTGGAGCTGTGGCCTTTATGTCCAGTCCTGGTCCCCAGGGGGCTGAGTGAGGAATGAGGACAGCTGATAAGCCTGACATTATTGACTTTATGGGGAGTATTCAATGAATTTACTTTCTGCAAAAAGGCTGCACCCTTATCTGCTGCCCACAGAGCATCTAAATCCTCATCTAGGGGACCCATTGATAAATCATGTCTCTTACAAAAAGACCAGAGAATATAAAGAGGAAAAGGGGAGTCACACCCTAGTCTCTTTCTTTTCTCCAGTACCTGGTTCTGCCCACCCCCACCACCCTGCCTTTCCCACTGCTCTTGGGTTTATTGGCTGGAGACAGAATGACTCACAGCTCCAGGACTACAAAGTTGAGGCTAAGCCAGCCTGGTCTTGAGAGTGTCAGCAGCTGGGCACACCCAGGGCTGTGTCCCGCTAATTGGTAACTATGGGAAGAAAAGCCCACTCACTTGAGGCAGTTATGCGTCCTGCTTTCTGCTGCAATGGTCAACGTTTGCTCTGGACAGAAACACCCATCTGGCCTGAACACCAGGTGTCTTGGTGGGGAAATGTGTGTGTGTTACCAAGGGGTCCTGGGTCGGGGAGCTGGAGTGTGGAAATTAATTGTAAGAGAGAGCCTAATGCTCAAGAGAAGCTTTTCCTTCCCCTCTCTGACATCTCCCTCATCCAGCCCTGGGCTCTGTTTGCTTCAAACAGTGAAAGGAAATAAATGCTGCTTAGCAGCACAGGACCCAAAGCAACTGGAAGGAGAGAGGTGACAGCCAGGGTACTGGGTTGGGCGAATGAAAGAAAAAAATCAAAGTACCCTTTGGAGGAAATTAGAGGCATGTTTTCATCTTCCCCAACTAGTTTTTGGGTAGAGTGTTTCTAGGAATAAAAATAAAGTGATTATTTATTGAGCAACTATGATTTTATTGGATGCCTATTACCACCGTTTTACAGCACCTACTCCAAATCACTGACTTTATATACATTCATGCACTGAACCTTTACAATAGGCCATGAGGTTTATATTATTTCTAGTTTACAGCTGAGAAAATTGAGACTGGGAGGTTAAGTAACTTGCCCAGGATGGCCGCTGGTGTCGGCAGGGATTCAGACACCAGTCAGCTGCCTCCAAAGCCTAATATAAGGCCTTCTCTTAGCTACTGCACTGAACTGCCTTCCACTTGGTATTTCTCGGTTCCTTATCCCACTTAGTCCACAGCATATCAATGAGTATTTTATTTATTATTCCCATTTTATAGAAAACAGGCCCAGAAGAGTACTTTTTTTTTTTTTGCAATTTGACTAGCTTTTTTTTTCCCTTGGGGGGAGGTAATATAGGTCTATTTTTACTTATTTATTATTAGTTAGTTTTTTCAATGGAGGTACTGGGGATTGAACCCATGACCTTGTGCATGCTAAGTACACTGCCACTGAGCTATCCCTCCCCACTTTGGTCAGCTTTTTATTTCTAAAATAAGTAGCCAGAATTTAACTGAGAAAGTTACAAAGCAGCGGTGACCCTCTAAACCAATTAACAGATTCCTCTTCTTACAGTCCAAGCCAGTAACCTCATCATTGTACTTATCCTCTGCAGGGCGCAGGGTTAGACAGCAGACGAGGAAGAGGGGAGACAGGAGGAAAGGGCATCAGCAGGGCAGTTGAAGCTTTGCAAATCTGATTCCGGATTGGGGATGGATCACTCTCCCCGCCCCCTTCTTAATTCAAACAGGGCTTCTTACATTTGGATCCAGTTGAGGGCCATCCATACCTGAGGTTCCACGTTTGCTGCTTCTTAGATGAAGGGTGTCTGGTCCCTGGACTAAGCGGCAGGCCGTGGCAAGCTTCCAGGTAAGGATAACTTTGTTTACAGGGTAATATCGTTTCTCCTCCTTCATCAGCGAAAGTCACTGTGTGCTGCAGGGGAAGAAACCCAGTGGACAGCAGGTTTGTTTCTTCCTAAACTGGTATAATTTTTTCCTTTGTTGTTCCTAACTATGAGTGCGTCCAGGGCCATGAAACCTGTGTGCCTCGGGGACTCTGGTCTAAAGATTCTAGTGTCTTTCCTTCTCTGTCATGACTAGGGAATGACCTCAGGGAAGTCCTCAAATGATGATGAAACAGCTATATCTCTTCTTTTCTTATGAGAGAAGACCAAAGGTCTCTCCCCTCTGGCCTCCATCCAAATTCTTGGATGGAGATGTGAGCCTTGTCAGTGTACTTCTCTCACATGCCCTGGTTTCCCACATCACTTGCTTTCATCATAATGCAGTTACTTGCTGTGTTCTTTTTTTATTCGGGGGGAGGTTAAATTAGGGGAGGCAGGAAGGGCCTCAGAGGAGGGTGAGCTCATCACTCGGTTGCCCTGTGGGTCCTGTGAATGGAGTGACATTAACATCCGTGAGAATTTACAGCCTCTGCTGGCTCTGGAAAGATGTTGGAGTAAGAATTTCTAGTAAAGCAGAGTCAGCTGCATGTGAAGGCGTGTTTCTTTGGACATACATTATAGTATTTCCCTAAATACTAAGTTTATTTGAGAACTAAATTATTTGGGAGTAATATCTTGCTTTGTCTAGGATAATAACTTCTTGTTATGTAACTTTATAATCAAAATATGTAATTGCTCATATTAAATGAGAAGATGGGGTGAAATGCCTAGCATGACACCTAGTACTTGGGACCACATAATAGAGGTAGAGAATTCGGTGTCTGACCCCGAGTTGGTGCTCATGCCATCCCCAAGGTCAAGCCATTGTCCCCTCTCACCTGTATTCCTGTGTCCTAGTCTCCTCACATCATCTCTTGGCCCCCTCCATACAACGGTCAGGATGTTCTTAAAAAACAAATATTCACCAAAAACTCCCTCTGTAGCCTTAGAAGCCTTCGCTTCACAGAAACAATCATGTGACTTCTGATGGGAAGCAGGGCAGGCTGGAGGCAGCTGTTTTGAGAAATGAGTCCTGCATTCATTCAGCAACAGCAAGTAAACTAGAATGAGACTTATTTTGAAGAATTCAACATGGAAACAGGGGCATCTTAAACAAAAACCCAGAGGATTCAAAGGAATTTAAATTTTCCAAATAAACTTTCAAAGAAAGATAAAACCTATGACCAAGAGACACACCCACACACCCACAAATTTAGTTGTAAAAAATATGCAGTTTTATTTGGAAAATGCAAATTTAAAGACCTGGGTTGTAATAATATAAAACAAAGTAGAATGCATGACAAAAAGCAAGGCAAAGAGGGTCATTTTGTATTGACACAGGGCACAATTCTCTAAGTCAATAAAACTTTTATGAGTCTTTATGTGTCAAACGCATTGTATCTCAAGGTATAACAATTTAAAGCAAACACTGCTGGAGAAAACAAAAAGGAAGAAACAGACATGAAACAGTAGTGGGAGATTTTCACACAACTCTCTCTAACAGATCAAACAGAGCAAAATTCCCAAGAACACAGAGGATTAATTTAATGGATATGTATTAAAAACATTTTATTTTTCAAACAGGGATATACCTTCTTTTCTGTTACCTATGAATCATTTATAGAAGGTGTTCATATGTTTTACCAAAGAGAAATTCTCAATAAATACCCTAAAGCAAAAACTACACAGGGCTTATCTTTGACTACACTGCAATAAAATTAGAAATTAATAGCAAATGGTTACCAAAAAATACAATAAGGAAATTCTTAAAAAACTTTCAAAAATAAAAATAAACAACAGATGTTAAAACGAATGGCAAAGACACTGCAAGTGGAAATGCAGGATGACGCTAAAGATATATCAGAAGAAAATCATAGCCTGAAATGCTTTTCTTACTAAACAAGAAAGAATGAAAATTAATAAAAGTAAACACTCTAAGAATGGGAGGTGGAAAAAGAACAAAATAAACATAAGCAAATGAGAAAGAACAGATTTAATAAGAATATGGTAGAAAATGGAGTAAGTCAGATAGACAAATACAGTATGATTTCACTCATATGTGAAATACTAAAAAAAACAAAAACCAAACCAAACCAAAACTGACATGTAGATACAAAGAACAAAGTGGGAGTTACCAGAGGAGGAGGGAATGGGGGAGTGAAATGGCTAAAGGGGGTCAACTGTATGGCAACAAACGAGAAACTAAACTTTTGGTGATGAGCACGCCGTAGTGAGTGCAGAATTCAAAATACATTACTGTGCACAAGAAACTTACATAATATTGTAAACCAAAGTTACCTTAATTAAAAAAAAAAGATGAAACCTGGAAAGTCTTAAAAAATTAAAAATTAAAAAAATTAAAAGATACGGTAGAAATTAATACAGTAGGAAGTTGGGAAAATGATGACCCACAGAGGTAGTTTTTTTAAAAAGAAAAATAAAATGGACAAGCTCTGCGAAGCTAATGAGGAAGAGAGAAGTCATAACATGAGGAATGAGGAAGGTGATAACATAAATGCAGAGATACTTTTCAAAGCTTTGAATAAATGTATATAACGCTTTATTAATGAATGTGAAAGTGTCAAAGTTTATATGTCAAAATGCCAAAATTGACTTGAAATGTCAAACACTTGAAGGAACAAAACCTCCCTAGGATTTACTAGTAAATTCTATTAACTATCAAGAACCAGGTAATTTGTGTGATGAGTAAGTGGATGGAAGCTTAAGAACAGATGTGTGGAAGGAGGGATGGTGTATGACTGGATAAATGAAGAAATAGCTGGATGCACTGGGGGCTGGATATGCAGAATGGGAGAGGGAAAGCGGCTAAGAATGAGGGGAGAAGAAGGGAGTTTTGAGACTGGATAGAGCTATTGCTTGACCTCTAGCCAGAATGGCCTTGGCCCCCAACCACCTAGGCTCACAGAAATCCCTTCTGAAAACCTAGGTTGGTCTTTCCCGATGCTGACAACCTGCACGCAGGACTAGAGATCCAGTATTCACAGGCTAGTCCAGACAGATCAGTTAAGCCAGTAGAACCAGAGAGCCTGACAATGCTGAGCCCTGAGCCCTTGTAGTGACCTTCCCTTCCCTCCCCAGCCCCCTCGTCCCTCCCCAGGAGCCCGCAGGTGCAGTCTCTCCAGGGGGCGGTGAGAGCCATGAATAGTAAGGGTTTTAGCTCAAGCACACAGAGGCGTTTAGCTGCCCAAACCTAATCCCCCAGTAATCGGATTATGTAAATTCCTACTCCAGCCCCTTCCCCTGCAAGACCTCACCCCTAAAATGCTCCACACTGGGAGACCAGGATGGGAGAGGGCCCGTCACTCTGAAAAATCGCTGCTAGTGGGTTGCTGCACCAAAATGGTTCCCCCACCCCATGCAAACATTATAAAACCAACAATAGCGTGGAAGAGACGAATGCTGACCCTGGTTCCACTGTGCCAACGCACCTGTGCTCCTTTCTCTGTAGAACTCATCTTTCCCCTCGTCCTGTCTCTCTGTCCTTGTCCAGTTATACACAGATCCTATTTTACACTTATTGTTGTTTCACTTAGCCTCACACATTTCCAATCTTGTTACCCAGTTACTCCAGTTCTTTTTTACAACTGTAGAACGTGCCATTAAGAATACATTACCTCACAGGTTTTTGGCTGAGATAAAGGGCAATATAGGTTCTGGGTTTAAAATCTTAACACGCACTCTATCAGAACTGAGATGCAGTAGGCAGGCCGGAAAAGCATGAGCACCACGAGGCACCGGGAGGCAGCAGTTCCCCTCCACAGCACACAAAGAAGACTGCCCAGCAGAAAGGACAAATCAGGACAAAGTTAACTGCAAATATTAGATTATGTTCTTCAAGGCATCTTTTGTGCCTATGCGTAATTGACTTGCTAATTCTCTCCTACGCATCCTCCAATCTATCCTCTGACTGCCTCCCTATAACCTGTAAATCTAAACATATCACTCCCATGTTCCAGGTGCACAGTTGCCTTCACATGGGCTGCCCTCTCCTCCACTCCTATATGTGTAATTGCTACCCAGCATTTCCCACTCCTCCACCCAGGCCCCTGTCTTGGGTTCTGTGCTTTGATGGCCCTGCTCTGGCCCTCCTCCAGTGCCCACCAGGTGCCACACTTTGGGTTTCTAGGACCCCTGAATCCAGACCATACTCTGTGTATCCAGAACCCCTACATTTCCGCTCAAATGGCCCCAAGCCTGTTTTCAGAGTCTGCACAAGGCTCTCCCTTAAGTCTATGTGGGCTAGGCGTCCGTATCATATACACAAGGTCCTTCACAGAGCAGGACAGAGCTGTGTTGGGGATGGGGATGAGTCAGGAGTCTCCATTTGTACCCTCGTCCTGGGCCCCACAAATGTCAGAGGCAGCCCTGCCTAAAGACATCCCTTCCACGAACAATCGCTGATCCTCCAGCTAGAATCTTTGCCTCCCTAACTCCAGTTTCATACTCTCTGGCACTCAAGACTGTTTATCTTGTATTTCGCTATTTTTGTCCTATCCTCTTCCTCCTAAAGACTGTGAACTCCTTGAAGTTACATACAGATTTTCTTCACTTTCCTGCCCTCTGAGAACCTAATAATTTGTGCAACAGCTTTTTTTATTTATAATAAGATCTGTATTTATTTTGGGGTGAGGGGGGAAGGGGACAACAGCAAAGATTTATTCCTCACTCATGTTACCTGAGGGCTATGGTTGGCTATGGGTTTGCTCCATGACTTCCAGGCTGAGAGAGCAACCCCAAACATTACCTCCTCATGACTGAGCCCAATCAAGAATCACTCATAAAGGTTCTGCTCCAGCACCACCATGTCAAGCCTGCTCACGTTCCATTGGTTGATGCAAGTCACATGGCCAAGCCTGCAGTGGGGCGTGGTGGGGAGCAGGGAAGTGCTCTCCCTTCATCTACAGGGAAAGCACTGCCAGTCAGGGAGAGTGGGCAGGGCTATATAATCCTACCTATATAATCCTCTCACAAGGAAGGGAGCCAGTAGATGTAACAATAATACAATTTACCACAGTAAAATGTACAGTAGTCTGTATGCTAGGCACAGTGCTAAATTCTTTACCTGTTTTGTTTTTCTCATTTATTCCTAATGATCCTATTATTGTCCCCATTTTACAGATAAGAAAATTGAGGCAGGGAGGAATGATAGTATTTGCCTAAGATCACATAAGTGGGTAGATCAGAGATTTCAACCTGGGTAATGCAACTCCAAAGTCCTTTGCTTTTATCCACTAAGCTTTCATGCATTTGTGAATTTATTGTGCCAAATCCTATGCTGGATCCTTCAGAGAGCGCGATGCCTAAAAATGTATTTCTTATCCATTCGTTTTATCAACCAACATTTGAAGAATGCCTATTCACTGGGGTTGGGGAGGAGACAGACAAGGTAAACAAGTGAAATATTACTAAATGGGGGTGTGTGCTAAGGAGAAGAATAAAGCAGGGCAGGAGGATGAAGAGTCTTATGTGTGTGAAGGTGCAAATTTAGATATTGTGGTCAGAGTATCCTCATTGAAAAGGTGACATATGGACAAAGACCTGAAGAAAGTCAGCTCCTTGAGGGCAGAAATTTATGTCTGTTTTGTTTGAAGTTGTATCGCCAGTGCCTACAACAGGCACTGGCCCATAATAGGCACTTAGTAATAATTGCTGAATGAATGAAAGGAGGTGAGGGAGGGAACTGTGTGGATAATTTGGGGCAAGAGTATTTCAGGTGATGGAAACAGACAATGCAAAGGCCCTGAGGCAGGAGGGTGCCTGATGTATTCCTGAAACAGGAGAAGTCAGAATGGCAGGAGATGAGTACCCTCCAGGGAAAGAAGGAATAGACAGATCAGGTAAAGGATATCTGGGAGCCATTGTATTTCTGGTGGGCAGGGAGGAAATTAGGTTTGTTTATTTGTTTTTAATGGAGGTACTGGGGATTGAACCAGAATCTTGCGCATGCTAGGCGTGCACTCTACCACTGAGCTAGACCCACCCCCGGGAGCCACTGTAAAGACTTCAGCTTAACTCTAAGTGAAATGGGGAGTCACAAGTTTTGAGTGAGAAGTAACAGGATCCCGACTTGGGTTTTCATAGGGTCATTCTGGGAGATGTTGGACAGAAAGAGGCAAGTGCAGAAGCAGGAAGACCATTGAGGAGGCCCTGAAATACCGAGTCCTATGCTGGGCACTCTGGAAGCTGGAATGAATAAATCCAGGAATCCGTCCAGCGCAGTGATTGTTAAACTCCTCTGTGCATCTTAATCTCCTGGGATACTTAGTAAAAACACAGATTTTCAATCCCATTCCCAGCAAACATGACCTGGTGGGTCTGGTTGTGGATGTTGAGATCTGCCTCCCCTCGCCCATGATTCTTGAGCAAGTGATTCTTGAATTACAGTTGGAGATCCACTGGGGCTTAAATGATTGACATCTGATGAATTAACTGCGCGGCACGGACTTTCCGAGGTCTATAGACGTTGAAGAGGGTTGATTCGGACCTGCTGTAGCCAGGGCAGAGGCAGGCGGGACTCCCTCCCGTCCTCAAACCTTACACAAAGCGGGGTTCTCATTCCGCCTCTGCTCAGTTTCTAGGACACAGGGAGGCTGGTCCCAGGAAGCGGGGTCGCGGGGGATGGGGAGGGACCGGCGGGAGTCCCAGGCAGGAAGGGGCCCCCGTGGGCCCCCGGAGACAAAGAGCGGTGTCCTATAAAGGCAGCGGCGGAGGCGCGGCGCCCAGGCGAGGGCGCACACGGCCAGTGACTGTGACAACTACGGCGGGGGCTCCGAGTTCCTGGCGAAGAGGTGAGTGGACTCCGGGAGGGATGTGGGCGCCGTCGGGTCTTGATCGCCGGCGGGTCTTCCGCACAGCTCCCCGAGTCCTGGCGGCACTCGCCCGGGAGGGCAGAGGTAGAGGCGACTTGGTGGCAGCCACCAAGGTGAATGGGTGTGAAGACCTGGGGACTTTCTGCGGGTCAGGGGCGGTAGCATGGCTCTGGAGGGGCCTGGCTGGTCCCGTAGAGCTTGTTGTCTGGGCCACTGCGCCTTGATATGCAATGCCTGGGACATCCCAGGGCATCTCCGAGGGCGGTTTAGGTAGCTTCTGCGTTCGAGTGAGCGACTCCAGGATACCCGGAAGGTGCAAACTTTAGCAGAGATGTTTTCCCAGACGTCAGAATTTGGGCATAAGTTAGGCACTGCCTGCCAAGGGGAGCAAAAATTATAAAAAGGAAAAGGGAAAAGCCAGGAAGTGAAGCGGTCGAGGGCAGCAGGTTGGGCGGGGAGGGCAGCAAGGTGCAGGTGTTGAGTGCATTTTGGAACAAGTGGCACTCCCAGTGCGCCAGGTGCCCACCCAAAAGGCCGGCATTCATGGTAAATGCACATATTTAGAACATCATAATGCAGAATTGTCTAATGAGAAAAGTGATTGCATAATTGTACATACTCTGATTTTTAAAGGATACATATATTTTGTAAAAACGATATGTGTGTTATAAATACACACACACCAAACTGGCTACTGCAGGGGAATGAGACTGAATAGGTAGATAGACGAGGGGGGCTTTTTGTTGTTGTTGTTGTTTTATCACGTACTGCTTGATTTTTTTTTTTTTCTTAAATGAGCATGTGTTACTTCTACAATAATTTCAAAAGGCAAAGCTGTGCCTAGTGTTAGAGGTTAGGTACCTTCCTCTAACGCAGCTATATAAACCACCTTTCTCACGCGCCCTCTTTCTTGACAGTGTTTTCACTTACTTTTAAAAGAAAGCTGAAAGAAGAGATAAATACACAGGACCAGGAAGAGAAATGTAAAGTCTTACGAGAAGAGAGCCTTGTGAGTCCGAATGCCTGAGACAGGCACCGTAGGAATGTGTGCCTGTGCTGCAGCCTTTCTAGCTGACCTGGGCTTTGTGTCCAAGAAACACCCATGGGAAAAAGTAGCACCTCCTAAGCAGGGGCGTTGGTCACCTTCTCCTGGGGGCATTATTGTTTTTCTTTTCTCCAGTAACCTGTTACCTTCCTGGTGACAGTATAAATAGAAGTTTGTACACACCTATAATCCTATTCAATTTACCGTGACATTCCTCCTGCCCAGGCATTCTTAACCTGAGGCCCACGACACCCCTCCCCCCAGGGGTGTGTAGACAGAATTCAGGGTTCTATATATTTGGATAGGAAAAGAATTGCATCTTTATGTCCACTAACCTTTAATCTGAATTTAGCATTTCCTTTATTTATGAATGTGAGTAATAAACTACAATGGCACGAGGAGTGCTGATGACTTGGCCATTAACAGAAATCATAGAAAGAAATTATTCTTTCAACTCACGTTACAGATGTTGCAGATCTTCTGAAAAAAATCATTTACGTATCACTCCTTAGAAATTATAGTAACAGATCTAACTTTTTAATGTGTTCAAAAAGTCAGAAGTAATACACAGGTATTACTGTATTGCATTTTAGAACTATTTTAATCCTTATTAAGTATAATTGGTTATTTTATATGTCTGTGTATTTTAATTCATGTGTTTAAAAATCTTACTCAGAGAAGGGAACCAAAGGCTTTTTGCTTTATGTATTTGAAATCATTGTTCTG
Source organism: Camelus bactrianus (assembly GCF_048773025.1). NCBI lineage: Eukaryota > Metazoa > Chordata > Mammalia > Artiodactyla > Camelidae > Camelus > Camelus bactrianus. Next base: position 53,730,836 of record NC_133542.1, read on the forward strand.
AGATGAAATCCATTGCTAGGCTTCCCCAGACTGCCAGAATAGTCTGTGGCACAAAAAGGGTTATGGTCCTTGACTCAGCAGGCGTCGGTGGTGACATAGCTGCGTGAATACCCAGGCCTGGGACACAGGCTCTGCCACACAGGCCTGTGTGGCCCAGGACAAAAAGCTCACCCCTGTCTCAGCATCTGTTGGATGTTCTCTGATTCTGTGGCATCTGGAGTATTTTTTTAAGCTGTTAAATTACACTGAATCAAGATTAGCAGCTGTCAGTCCTTGCAACTGGAAAAAAAACACGAAATGACATTTTCCTTAGATTTAATAAGTACTTTAGTAATTTTCCTGTGACCTCTACTTTGAGTTTTTTCCATTTGTTTAATCACTGGTTTCTGTTTCTCCCTGTGGAGAAGGAGAGTAACACACTTGAGGATAAGTCAACAAGCAATTATTAAGCACCCCCTAGGATGGCAAGCTAGGATTCAGAAGCCTGCCTTCTCTTTTCCCCGCTTCCTCCGTCTGCTGCTGGCACAATAGGATGGAGCGCTCTTAGAAGAGAACACCAGTTAGTTTATCCTGCCTAATCTTTTTCTTCCCAGCTTGAAAAAGACCCCCCATGGGACGAGTGAATGAGCCAAAGCCTCTTTTGACAAGAGAAGCTTAAAGGTAACTTTGCTCCCACAGCCCTGGCTGCAAAACAGCCAGCCTCAGTGTGAACAAAACTCGACAGTTTTTAAATCTCCTTGATAATTTAGGTTCAAACGTTCATATTTTAGGTATAGTCGGGTATAGGTCTGACAACGCTCATATTTTCATTGTGGATCAAAAGGCCACGGGTTATTTAGAAATGACTTAGGTTAGATAAAAGGCAAAGGCAGGGCATCGTGGCATTTCAGCACAGAAAGAGGTCTTGGGGGTTGCCCCTTCGGTTTGGAAGCCCCCTGGAATGCTTGTGTTAGTGCTGCTTCTCTGCTCCTACCGCCCCTGGGCTTCCCTCTCTGTGTCACAAGGCAGTGGGCTCCTCAGTGTCCAGCAGCCCGTAGCGTCGGTAAGTGTTGACAGGAGAGCTTGGAGCGCATGTGACTGTAGTGGATCATGGGTCCAACTAGGAGTGTCTCCGCAGAGAAAGGAAATAGACCTAAGGGGCTGGCAGAGGGAACCTGCAGCCAGCCAGTGCACCTGGGCTGCCGGGACTCTGCTCACCGCAGGTTCTTAGCGCAGCACTGGGCTCTCCAGCCCAGAGAGAAACAGGAAAGTCCACGAGAATCTGCATGGGGAGATGTCCTGGGGGCATGTAAATGATTTTAAAATGCTTTTCTCTGGAGTAATAAGAATTTTTATCTGTATAGGGAAGGGAACCCTTATATTTGTTAAGCACTTTTGTGCCAAGCACATAGTGTCTCATCTGTATATTTATACACTTTATATAGTGCCTCATTTAATCCTCACGAGAACCCTTATGATGGCTTTGTTTCCATTTTCCAAAGAAAACTGAGGCTTAAAGAAATGACTTTTTTCAGAATCATATAACTAGGAAATTGGGAGCTGAGATTAAAGTCAGATCTTTCTACATTAAAGCCCATGAACTTTCTTAATTTTTTTCTATTATGAAGCAAATAATATATGAATACTTTCTTATTATAAAAATGTAGAATAATACCAAAGTATATGGAATAAAAATCACAAGTCTCCTTTGTCTGCCTTCCACCAACCCACTGTCCTCCCCTAAGGAAGCACTGTTCACAGTTTGGTCAGTCCTTCCACACACACACACACATCCATAAACTCCTATAGAGTGAGACAAATACATAAATAAAGCTCAGACCTTTTCTCCTGCACTGTGGCTTCTTATTAGGAAAAAAATAAATTACAATGAACATTTACTTTTCCCTGTTTTATTTGTAGATACAATAATTGTAATTGGGGGGTTGGGTATAGCTCCATGGTAGAGCACATGCTTAGCATGCACAGTGTTCTGGGTTCAATCCCCAGTACCTTCATTAAAAAATTATAAACATTTAACATTTATTGAGCACTTACTATGTGCCAGACATTGTGCTAAGGTGCTTTACGCATGTAATTTTATGTGTCCTCACAGTAATACCCTGAGATGCCCTTTGCTTATGAGGCATTTGAAGCACCGAGAGGTTAGGAGATTGCTCAAGGTCACACAGCTAGAAGGAGTAGAGCCAAAAACCAAACTAGGGTTTTGGCTCCCAAGCCTGTATTCTTAACTACAACAGGGACTCGCCCGCTCCCACCTCCTCCCCACCACCGTGGCCGACTCCTATAGAGTCAGGGATTGGTGGTAACAGAGAGGGACTTGTTCCAGTTACCTGGGATCATCATTTGGTTCCTATGGAAGGTCAAAGATGCCAGTACACTGTATAGTGAAATAACTTCTGGATCATGTCTGCATCTCTGGGCCAACCGCAGCAATGTCCACAACACCATCACTGCAACCAACGCTGCTCACGTGTGTATACAGCCTGAGTTAATACAAGGAAGCTGTGCGGGGCACAAAGCAAATGCTCTCTTTGCTCTTATTTTCCTTACTCTGTAGTTCACAGGATGCTTTCACATGCAGTATTTCATTCAATCCTTGCAACAACCCTGTGAGGAGCGAATGGTATCATTAAGCCATTTGACAAGTGAGGCTCAGGAGAAGTGACTTACGCAGCACCTCACAGCTGGTTAGTGTTTCGTGCTGTGACAAGAACACACACCTTCTGAGGGAGAGGGTGCCCCCCCCATTTTGTACCCCTTCTGTTCTTTCCCCCAGGATGGCAGGTATCTTGTATCTGAATGTACTGCTTCCTTCTTTTTTTTTATTTTTGAATTTAATTTATTTTTTAATTGAAGTATAGTTGATGTACAATATTATGTAAGTTACAGATTTTATACAGTATAGTGATTCACAGTTTTTAAAGGTGATACTCCACTTATTGTTATTATAAGATGTGGGCTATGTTCCCTGTGTTGTACAGTATATCCTTGTAGCTTATTTTGTACATAATAGTTTGTATCCCTTAATCTCCTCAATACTGCTTCCTTCTAATACATAGTTCTGCCAGGTCTTGGAGCTCCTGTTTGGAGAGTAGAGCAGTGTTCTCCACGCTGGCCGCACGCTGAGATCACACAGAGTTGTGCCGCTTGGATCTCACTTCGAGAAAAAACTTGCAGTTTAGCTGCAAGGAGTGCGGGTAGCTGACAGCCTTCAGTGTTCAGGGTTCTGCCTCCATTCTTCCCGCAGCCCCCAGCCCATGACTGAGTCCGGCAGTGCTGCCGAGCCTGCGATTTCCGCCCAGTGGGGTCTCCTCTTCAGGCAGTCTCTGTCCCAGGACTCCCTGTTGGGCTGACTGCCACTTTCCTGGGTCTGCATCACCGACTGAGGCTCTTCTGACCAGTCCTGCCGCCTCCCTGCTTTCATTTTGCAGATGTCAGATGTGCATTGCAGTCTGAAGACATCCTTTGCCCAATTCTGCTCGCTTCTCGTTTTATCTTTCACAGGCCTTAACCTCCAATAAACTGCGTGTACATCCAACTCCAGGTTGGCATTTACTTCCTGGAGGACCCAGCTGATCTACCTGGGGAGTTATAAAAAAAATACCGATGCCCCCAGAGATTTTTATTTAATTGGTCTGAGGTGCAACCTGGGTGACTCCAATGAGCAGCCCAAGTTTGAGGGCCACTGAGATAGAAGAAAAGTTGAGGGGCACAAGTTCCAAGTGTTTTAAATGAGAAAAGGACCTGCTTTCTCACAAGTCACTGGGGCCTCAACAAATCATTTCTTTGGTTTCTTTTCATATAGGATGGGCCCATCCTTCCCTACCACATGTACCAATTTTTAACCCTCCAACTCCTTCCTGAAATGCGGGCTGTTGTACAAACAGCAGGTGTGGAGGGGAACTGGCATCTCGAGAGGCACCTAGCGAGTTCCTGACATTCTACCTGATGTACTGTAAACGTTCCCATGAATGCATGTTAACCCAAGCCTCCTGAACAAAGGGGCCCAGACCTCTCAGAGCTAAAAATGACACAGTTAAGATTTGGCAATACATGATAATAATCTCCTCTCCTTGGATTGGAAAGGTCATCCACATTCAACCTTGGGGAGCCTGGATATCTTCGACCATCCATGCCAAATCGCCACCCCACCTGCGCTTTTTCTTGTCTTCTATTGCCACACTAAACCCACTTCTGTTCTTCATACACCCAGGTTTCAAGACTCTTCCTCACCCTGTTCATTTTCCACTAAATGTGGTCCAGTGTAGATATTTTAGCTCTTATGTGGTGGGTCCAATCCTCCAGATGAGGTCGACCAGCTAAGGGGAGAGTTGTGCTGTCACCGTCTTCATTCCAAATATTATCTTGTAAATGAAACCTAGCACCACAGCTTTTTGTTGTTGTTGTTAAGGAACCCACCTTCAACTCCCTATTGGCTAAATATAGATTTTATTCAGAAATGTACTCAGTCTTACACTGTGCTTGATTCTGAACAATTAGGAAGAGCTGGTTATAAAAGAAGGAATGGGGATATTAGGATAAAACAACCTTGTAACTGGAGGCTTCAAAACAGCCAGGGGGAAAAAGGCTGAAGTGTGGTGTTCTTACCCTTCTGCTTCCTCTGCCACATTTTCTTCCCTTCTCAAAAGGAAGATTCAAAATCCCTGAAAATATGGAAATGCATTTCCTAAAATCTGGGTGAAGATGATCATCTCAAGTTCCTCGCAGGCTGTGTGCTACCCACCAGGCCTCTGACGAGGTATTGGCCCCCAGGGCCCTTTCTCTTTCCCACCCCAGGAACTCCAACATGACCAGGAAGATCTTCACAAACACCCGGGAACGGTGGAGGCAGCAGAACGTCAACAGTGCCTTTGCCAAACTGAGGAAGCTCATCCCCACTCACCCTCCTGACAAGAAGCTGAGCAAAAACGAAACGCTCCGCCTGGCCATGAGGTACATCAACTTCCTGGTGAAGGTCTTAGGGGAGCAGAGCCTGCAGCAGGCAGGAGCGGCCGCTCCAGGAGACATTCTGGGCCTCTTCCCCCACGGACCCCGCCTGCCAGACAGGACTCTCCGTGCTGACTACCAGGTTCCTTCCCCTGGTCCAAGCTGCCACATTCCCTAGTGGGGCTCTGCTGTCATCACCCTGGGCAGCACTGGTTCAGAAGTCACTGGCTGTCCACAGCCTCCTGCACGTTCCAGAGTCAACTTGGTGAATAATTTGTGAGGCACAAATTTCAGTTTCAGAGGAGGTGGCTCCGGGTCAGCTTCAGGGAGCTGAAAGGAGGCCATGAGAAATGTGGCTTGGGGGACCACTCCCTGGGGCTGCAGGCAGAGCAGCCTATCTCTGCCTGTTTTATAAATCCAGGTTCTGCATAAGGTGTTGTTTGGAAGAAAAAAACAGGTTACAAACTGGTTTGAAAATCACCATTGAAAATCACAGTATGTTCTCAGTTGTATGAAAGCAGTTTTCTCAACAGATCTCAGATGGATGAGCAGAAAATGCTTCCCTCCAAACGTAAAGTTTGTTTTGAAAAATGAGGCATATTTGATCAAGGGTGAACAGCATAAGACAAATGAAAAGATAGCCTTACAGAAACCAACCTGGAGACCTGCAGGAAAATCTGTGGAGAAAAGACCCTCCTGACACATGAGGATCACAGGAAAGCAGCGGACTCCTGTGGAAGAGCTCAGCATCCTTTATCTCTATGGAAATGGGAGGGTCACTCGCCCCGAGCTGTGTGTATATATATATACATATATATATATGTATATATATACACACACACATACATACATACATATATACATATATATATGTTGTCTCTAAAGCCAAATGGTGGATTATATCTGTGAGAGGAAAGGACTCAATATATGAGAGTTCCCATTTTTTTTTAATGAAAAACCGTTAGCTAAAATAGTTTCCTAACCCCTTAGTTTCACATTAGTCAGGTATTAAAACTTAATTCAACCCGAATTCCTGCTGATTTAAGACCTGTAAAATCCAAATATAATTATGAAGATCTAAATATTACCATTGAACAGCTCATTTAACAGAGAGCTTAACAAAAGATTTAGAGTAGACAGTAGGAATACAGTACTGGACTCTAATGGATTAATGAATTTGTGATTTGTCTTCTCTGCTATGGAACGTTAAGTCAGTCTTATGCTGGGAGGGTGGTACCCACAAAGGAATCAAACAGTGTGGACCCGGCAGAATTCACCACCATGTGCTTGAATTCAACGATGAATTCCATAGTCTAGCCCAGAATACAAATAATGTCATTTGGTTGTCTCTGGGACATTTTATTTCCACAAAGTTCTTGACAGTACATTGGTTTTAAAACCTTTTGAGCCACAGATAGGTAATTGATGGATGTGAGATTATGCGTTTCCAGTGTATACACAATAGGGGAATGTAAATTTTCTGCCACTCTAGAAAGAAGATATTTGATTTATGAAAGGCTGAAATAAGCCTTTTTGGTTTGGTGATCAGAAGAAATCTGAAGCACCTTATAATTAGACTCACACCTTTTCAACAGTGTTCAATAATCTTCTTTATATGCCTTTTGATTTTTGATTGAATTATTGTGCTTTGTAGAATGTGACTAGAAGTACCAGCCAAAGATTTTATTTATTGATGTGTTTTGTGAGTTTTTTTAATCATTGATTATAATTTGCTATTTAACTATTAATTTATTGAAAATAAAGTATTCAAAAAATAAATTGGCTTTTTTTTCTCTTTAAGAAGAATTTCACAAATTTACTGAGCACATCCACTGATTCTCTCCATCCTCACAGCCACTGTTCTGGCTTTGAACCTCACTCTCCCCCTTGTCTTTAGTCTAGAAAAAAAATCTAGCACTCCCTAATTAGTCCCCTCCCTTCACTTCACCTTTCACATCGCTCCCTGATTGTTCTTCTCAAACCACAGCTTTGGTCAGGTCACTCCCTTGCTATCAAGCCTTCAGTGTCTTGTCCACCAGACTGAGACAAATGCCCAGCAAACTAGGCTTTCTGCAGCCTGGCCCAAGGTACCCTTCCCTTTACCTTCCACAATTGCTTAAATATATTATACATGCTCATGAAATCACTTCACTTGGTGGTCCCCAAACATGTCCCACTCTTTAATACCTCTGAATTTACATCTGCCTGCACTAAATTCCACTTGCTAAAACCCTTCATGACTGATCTTAAATACCACTCCTTCAGGAAGCTTGACTCATCTTAAACACCATCTCTTACATGAAGTCCTCCTAGATTTCTACCACTCAATCTCTCCTTTCTTAGAATCCCCTTATGTGCTTCAAGACCCTTACTTCTCTCACCTGTTCTATAGAAACCTTGTGTATGTTCTGTCCCCAGCCACAAGTTAAGATCTTCTTGAGGGCAGTGACATTTTCAAGCATTTAATCCTTATAACAGCCCTGCCAGGGACCTCCCTTTCAAAATGAGAAACTATGTCAAGACTGGCTCCATTAAGAATACTCCTCTAGCTTCCTCTAAAAGAAAACATTGAAATGCAACTTGAACCAGGTGAATTCTCCTGAGAAACCCAAAGTCTAAAGCTCTTCTTAAAAGTTTGTTTCTTAAAATATCCATTCAACAGGGACCTTGCAGCACCTGCCTGACGAGGTTTCACCACACAAGAATGGCTTGAGATGACCCAAATATGTGTAAGTTACACACAACAGGCTTTGTCCTTAAAAGGGCAAAGGATGAAAGAGGTTGGGAGAATGGACAGCTTAACTGCTGACCTGCAGGCCAAAGGTTAGCTAAAAGTCACATCCTTAAATGAAAAGGTCAAAGATAAGGAGGGAGTCTAAAAGCTCAAAGGCAATGCAAAGTGGGGGATTTATAGTGGCAGGTGTTAAGTTAGGAAGGACTGTCAGGGGGAGAATGTGGTTCAAGGCTTACAGGAAGCCAGGCATGGGCTCCCAAATGCATTCTCCCCTCTGTGACTGTTGGAGTTTACAGCAGACAGGGAAACTTTCCGTCCTATTTTCTCTTTATTGTTAATGACCTATAATTAGCATTAAAATCACTAGGTTTAAAACATTTTTAATCTAGATTTTATTTATTTATCAATTTAGTATTATTGACGTATAGTCGGTTTACAATGTGTTAATTTCTGGTGTACAGCATAGTAATTCAGTTTTTTAAAATATATATGTATTTCTTTTCATATTCTTTTTCATTATAGGCTATTACAAGATATTGAATATAGTTCCCTGTACTGTACAGTAGGACCTTGTTGTTTTTCTATTTTATATACAGTAGTTAGCATCTGCTAATCCTGAACTCCCAATTTATCTCTCTACCACCCCCTTTCTCCCACCACGGTAACCATAAATTTTTCTATGTCTGTGAGTCTGTTTCTGTTTTGTAAATAAGTTCATTTGTGTCATTTTTTTTAGATTCCACATATAAGTGATATATGGTATTTTTCTTTCTCTTTCTGACTTACTTCACTTAGTATGACGACCTCCAGGTCCGTCCTTGTTGCTGCAAATGGCATTATTTTATTCTTTTTTTTATGGCTGACTTAGATTTTAGAAAGCACTACATTTTTACATAAACCTTAGTTAGGTTTGTAATCTACCAAATAATGTTTAAGATTTAACTTCCAGAGTTCAACAATTCCCTGGTAGTGGAATGAGGCAAGCTATAGACTTGCCTTTTCTGGATCAATTTAGAGAACAGGAGTATCCAGTATGTTCATCCTCTTGGACCTAAGGAACTTTCCTGCTAGGAGCCTATCATAAAGAAATAATCAGAACTATGGTCAAAAAATTAATGTATATGGGTATCTATTTCAGAATTATTTATGATATAAATAAAAATAAAATAAATTTATTGTAATAAGAGTAACAGCCAAGATTTGCTGAGTGTGTACTAATGTCAGGCACTGTGGAAGATCTTCCTGTATATCAGCTCACTTAATCTTCCTAACAGTGTTGTATTGTTACTGTTATATCAATTATCTGTACCATTCTTACTTCACAGATGAAGAAACTGAAATTTAAGAGATTATTTAACTTGCCCTAGTTTCCACTGTGGAGCCAGAATTCAACCCTCAGTCATTTTTGCTCAAAATCACTGCTTTTCACAGACAGAATTTTTTACATCGAAGTTCTTTCAAAAATATTTTTAGAAATTGAAGTACAGTCAAGTTACAATGTGTAAATTTCTGGTGTACAGCCCAATGTCCCAGTCATGTATATACATACATATATTTGTTTTCATATTCTTTTTTATTAAAGGTTATTACAAGATATTGAATATAGTTTCTGGTGCTATACAGAAGAAACTTGGTTTTTTTTTAAATCTATTTTTATATATAGTAGCTAACATTTGCAAATCTCAAACTCCCAAATTTATCCCTTCCCACCCTCTTTGCCCAGTAACTATAAGATTATTTACTATGTCTGCAAGTCTGTTTCTGTTTTGTAGATGAGTTCATAGTGTCCTTTCTTTTTTTTTTTAGATTCCACATATGAGTGATATCATATGGTATTTTTTCTTTCTCTTTCTGGCTTAGTTCAATTAGAATGATGATCTCTAGGTCCATCCATGTTGCTGCAAATGGCATTATCTTATTCTTTTTTATGGGTGAATAGTATTCCATTGTATAAATATACCACAACTTCTTTATCTAATCACCTGTCACTGGACATTTAGGTTGCTTCCATGTCTTGGCTATTGTATATAGTGCTGCTATGAACACTGGGGTGTGTGTAGCTTTTTGAATTATAGTTCCCTCCAGATATATACCCAGAAGTGGGATTGCTGGACCATATGGTAAGTCTATTTTTAGTTTTTTGAGGAATCTCCATACTGTTTTCCATGATGGCTGCACCAAACTGCATTCCCACCAGCAGTGTAGGAGTGTTCCCTTTTCTCTACAGCCTCTCCAACAATTATCATTCGTAGACTTTTGAATGATGGCCATTCTGACTAGTGTGAGGTGATATCTCATTATAGTTTTGATTTGCATTTCTCTGATGATTAATGGTATTGAGCATTTTTTCATGTGCCTATTGACCATTTGTATGTCTTCATTGGAGAATTGCTTGTTTAGGTCTTCTGCCCATTTTTGGATTGAGTTGTTTGTTGTTTTGTTATTAAGTTGTATTAACTGTTCATATATTCCGGAAATTAAGCCTTTAACAGTCACGTCATTTGCAAATATTTTCTCCCACTCCATAGGTTGTTCTTTTGCTTATGGTTTCCTTTGCTGTGCAAAAGCTTATTAGTTTAATTAGGTCCCATTTGTTTATTTTTGCTCTTATTTCTATTGCCTGGGTAGACTGCCCTAGGAGAACATTGCTAAGATTTATGTCAGAGAATGTTTTGCCTTTGTTTTCTTCTAGGAGATTTATTGTGTCTTGCCTTATATTTAAGTCTTTAAGCCATTTTGAGTTTATTTTTGTGTCTGTTGTGAGGGAGTGTTCTAACTTCATTGATTTATATGCTGTTGTCCAGTTTTCCTAACACTACTTGCTGAAGAGACTGTACATCAGAGTTCTTGATTCTTTTTGATCCTAACCACCTTATTGAAACCTTGCCGGCAGGCATATTACCCAATAACATTATTGGGAAAACAAACACAACTCAAAAAAGAAAAAAACAAAACCAAAAACACCTCTTTGGAGCAGTCCCTCAGAGCTAAGAGGCTGTCTCCCGGGCTAGAGTCCTTGGTATTGCCCCCAAATAAAACTGAACTCACAGCTCTTACATTGTGGGTTTTTTTTTTCAATCAACACTGCCTTCAGCCATGCTCTGCCTGATCTTCCTTTTCCATGCGTTGGAATGGCATTTGGGCAGGGCCCATTCCTTTCTAGTCTTTCAGGAATAAAAAGACCAGTTCAGGCCAATTCAAAAGCCCATCTCATCACCTTCCCCACTCCAGCATATATTGTAAAATATCTGGGTGTAAACATTAGTTTTTAGGAGATAGTCACATATATATTTGAAAAGAACTTTCTGAGCAAAAGTTTAAAAATATACATTTTCCAAACTGTAAACATCTTTTTTTTTCCTAAGTAATTTTGTTTAAAGAATAGATGTATGAGTGTTACATGATCAGATAAACTATTTAAGTGGATGGGCCAAATGGGTATAAATTTAAAAAGCTATGCATTTAGTTGTTTGTGGTTATAAGTATACTAAATTAAAATGACCTCAACAGCCATGTTTTTATAAATTGATAAAGTGTTCTATAATCTATAGTTTTTGTATTTCAGAAGGAATATTTTAAAGCTATGATTTATATAATGGGAGGGACATGATAATATACCCAGAAGATGGTGATCAAAAAGTTATTTTCCAAGGCTATTTTTGAAGAAAAAAAAAATGGAGAGTGGGAGCAGGGTTAGTAACAATTTTTTTTTTCCTTTAAATGTATTTTTGACCTCTGTAAAGGACAATGTCAAGAGAAAGAGAAAGCAAGCCACAGATTGAGAGAAAATATTTGCAAAATACACATCTGTTATCTAAATACACAAAGAAAAAAATTAAAAATACAAATATACAAAAAAATACATGAAGAATTCAAGAAGAATTCTTAAAGTTCAACACAAAGAAAACAAACAATCTGATTAAAAAATGGCCACCACACACCTATTAGGATGTAAGAAACTGCCAAACTGCCTCCCATAGTGGCTGCAGCATTCTGCATTTCCACCAGCAATGGGTGAGAGTTCTTGCTGCTCCTCATACTCAACCAGAAGCTCCGGGAGCACGGACGCCGGAGTGGTCGAGGCTGAGATGTGTGCCTCCCAGGGCACAGAGCAGGGCAGAGTTCCCACTGCCCCCTCCCCCAAAGAAGGACCAGGCAATAAATTCTAATGAAAGGTTTCTTTGAAATCTATTGGGATCAATATGGTATATATAATAATAAAATGTTGCCTCGCCTTGTTTGGATAGATCTTTTTCTGGTCGTGGCATAATTGTATATTCATATACTGTAAAGTTGTGTGCCCCTTCTGTATCTTGATGATATATATCTATATATCTGATCTATATCTATATCATGATGGAAGATAGCTCTGAAAAGGTCAGGCTTTTTCAAAAGGAACCTTTACTAAAATCTATGTGGGAAGACCCAGCATCTCGTCTGACTATGGACATCCTGCACCATTGCCTTTGATGCCACTCAATCACTCCATGTAAGAGGACATGTGAGATGCAACTGTTTCAACCCACAGCCCAAGGGAGCCAGGGGCTGTCTGAGCTCATGAACCTCCTGGGCCTTCTCCGATCTGCTTCTCACCCCTTTCTCTGGATATCAGGCCTCCAGACCCCCAGACCCCCAGCTCACACTTAAGGTATTCTGCATGTTCACTTTGGCTTCTAGCAGATAGAAATATATTTTTTTTCTTACCTGCCTCCCTAGACTGAATTCCTTCCCTAGGCTCCAGGGTTTCTGAAAACAGCCTTGCAGCATCTCCTTTGTTCTCTGAGAGGCTGTATGGCTCTAGGCTCCAGGAAGAAAGAGGCGCTGTCACAGAAATTGAGAAGGATATATAGATGTACGGGTGAAAAGACAGAGGAGATAAGGCAGAGACGGCTCTTGGGACTAGAAAGCGCTGTGCACTGTACTTGGGTATCATGATACCCCTACTTGTACCTATGACAGAAAGAGCTGAATGGGGCAAGTTGTGGGTGGGGAGGGGAACTAGAAACACCTCAAGAAAGGGTTATTAATATTCACTGAAGGCCTGTTACGTGCCAGGCATTTTATAAATGTCATCTCTGATACTCCTAACAACCATTTAACGGAAGTATTTGCTCTGGTTTGCAGTCCAGGAGACTGTGGCTTGGAAAAGTCTCTGAGACCAACTTGAGATTCATGCAATGAGCAAACAGCAAGGCTAGGCTCTGAATCCACATCTGCCTTTCAACACAGGCCACATTTCTCTTTCTGTGTTCTTCTACCTTGAAGAATAGAAACCTCCCATGAAAGAAATGTTCACCGCAGGTAGGCAGTGATTGAAATGAATTTCTTTTTTAAAGAATGCAGTCATTTGATTGTTGATCTGGGTTTTCTCTCCCGAAGAATTCTTTGATAAAGAATAAATTATACAAAGGAAGTGACCAGGGCTCCCTTCCTCCCAGCATTTAAATTACATTGACCAGCACTGCAGAAGGTGTATCAACAGAAATGAGCCTTCTCTAACTGGCCTTCGATGTTCATCACATCATAAGTCAGGCTTAAATGAGGCTTCTTTTTAGTCCCATAGAGTCAAGAGTCATGTAGATGTTGTCTGAGCATCACGTAAACTCGTGCAGACGGTTGGTCCCTAGAAACTACAGGGACATCATCTCAGGACCTCTTCACCTTTAGGGGTTAAAACAAAACAACAACAAAAAACTTTCTTCCAAATGAGAAGGGTAAGAGAAATTGCTTGCTTGAAACTCAACATTTACCAAACACATAAATGTGTCCTTAGTTTTGAAAATAATGAAAATTTCAGTTATACCCATAAACTGTCTATAGCAGAGAAAGGTGCACTTGGTCAAAAAATTCCCTGGGTTCACCTATTTTAACAAATTGATAGGTGAGTTTTTCTTCTGTAATTTCTAAGCACACATTACCCACAGGCCTGAAACAACTAGCACCGCCTAGCTTTTTTTTCCCCCCTGGAAATAAATGAAAGGTACTGAAGTCCCATTCAGAAAGTGCTGAAATCAAACGTCCAGTGAACTTTGTTCCCTATAAGTAAACCCCTTATCAGTCTCTTGCAGAGATTCTAAAACGCTTATCTTGATAGACCAGATTACGGGGCTGACCCACTCTCAGTGCTGAGTAGGAATCAAGCGGCCATTCTTTTCTGTCAGCAAGCCCCGCTTTGCTGATCCAGATAAGTCAATTAATGGGATGCAGAGCCTCTGTCTTGCCTTTCTCTTCCCCATGCTTACCTCCCTGACCCCCCCGGACTTCTCAGTGCCCAGTTTAATACCATCTGAGAGTCCTTGTTTACAAGAGGGCTTGTGCAGGTGCAAGCTTTCAGGCCAGCAGCACAGGAGCAATTGTCGCCCCTCCCCTCCCAAGCTCCAGGCTCCACTCTTTGTGAGAACTTTTCTTTTCTCCGCTTTTCAGACCCCAAACGCCCCTCAACGGCTAATCTAATCGGATTATGCTGATTTGTACTTCAGGAACCTAAACAGCATAACTAGATCTGCAGAGGGCTAGGGCCAGGAAGAGAGGGACGACGACTCTGTCCGTAAACCTACCCCCCAAATGTGCCAAAAGAAAGGATGTCCTGTGTCTAGCCACACAAAGCTGCTAGTCCGGTTAGCCCACCGAGCTCTTGACAACTTAGAGTGCCAGGACCTGGCTGTGTCCAGAACAGAAAAGGCAGCACAGTCAAGGCACAGTGAGGACCACAATGACAAGGCTGCTTTCCCCTGTTGTAAAGCAAGGTTCCCCTTCTTCCTGCCCAGTTTACTCCCATTTACCCTCTGGGCTAATCAATATAGAGAAAGCTGGAAGCTGAAGCCAGGTGGTACAATTCAACAAACTTTTTTTTTTTTTTGGCACCTACTACCCCTCAAGGATGACACCTGGGAGTATGGGCAGCATGAAGGTGTCTGAAACTGAGTTCTTGCCTCCAGAATTTGCACCCTGGTAGGGAAAGATATTCTGGGCACAGAAGTTAGAAAACACTTTAATGAGGTGATTGCAATTCCTCCATCTGTTCTCTGCCTTGTGTTGGCCGACCCTACTTAGGGTCATCTTCCAAAATCTTCCACACACGATTGTAAAAATAATTTATATTCATAAAGAGCTTTTTGTTCATTCAAAATATGTAAATGCATAACTGAATCTATAGACTGTGAGATCAATAAAACTGGTATTTTCAAGCCCGTTTTCAACTGTTGAAACTGAGACTTAAGAGATGTTGAAAGGGCTCATCCAAGAAGAATCCTCCAGTTAATGACTGAGCTTCTGATTCCAAATCCTGCGTGTTCCCTGCCCCGACCCACTGCACGCTGCTTCACATTGGCTGGAGGGGACCTTAGGAGGCCAACTCCTCCATTCTGTGAGCAAGGCTATACACAAAAATGTCAACATTTTACACTAATAGCTTCAAACAATCCTTCATGCATTGTGAAATTGGAAACGCCATTTTTTTTAAGTTTTAACAGTCATGTTTATTGAAATAGAATTTAACATTCAGTAAAACTCATCCCAATAATTGACAAATGCAATCACCACCATAATCAAAGTGTAGAACAATTCTTCAAATCTCCACCGAGCCCTTTGCAACAAACTCCTCCCTGACCCTTAGGAATCCATTGATCCGTTTTCTGTCAAAGTGATCAAATTTCATCATTAAAATGATCTATTATAGGCAAAATTGTAAGCACATAAAACCAAGTTTTTAAAAGGATACCATGGGACATACAATCTTTAAAATAGTCAAAAGAATGGGATTTAAAAATAACCTTTGTAAATTAAAGCAGTTGACAAAGTTGTCTTTAGGTAGTTGTAAAATAGCTAGTTTAATTATTGTGTCAAGCTTCAGGCTGGGGCTGGTTGGTAGAAAAATTATTTTAAATAATAGAATTGAATTCTACAGAAATTCTCTACGGGGCAGATAACTATTCTTACAGATATCTGGCATCTTCTTGAAAGTTGCCTCTACTACCACCACGAAGAAAGACAAAGAAAGCAAAAGCTTCTATTCTGTATATATCAATTGTCATGTGTTCAGATAAACTTTATCTACTTGAAAAGCTTCTTTCAAGCACCAGCCCTGAAGTTTGTCAGCATCTTGAACCAGACTGAGCTGAATTGTGCACCGTGATGGAAGGGAAAAGCCAATTTGAATTTTCAAATCGGTAAGTGAAATTGTTCTAGAATAATCCAGACAAGGGTTTTCGATAAAACGTCAGCTCATTTTTAGCCCTTAACTTTCCTATCACTGTTCTTGTGTATTTATACCATTCACTTTCCTCCTTTCTTGGCCAAGATGTAGACAAATGTTCCCTGAACTGGTCCCTCCCACCCATTCTGGAGTATGACTTTGTCGCCTGTCAGGTTCTTGCTGCCTGAGCTGGGTAGCCCTCGGCCCTTGTGCTAGCTGGTTTCTAAACTGGCTGGTTATACCCTGGTGATGAAGCCCCAGCACTTGCAGATTCCTCCCTGAGATCGCCACAACCTTTATCACAACTTGCAGAGGAATGTGTCTTTGTCTTACTCCAAAGCCCTCATTCCCTCTGGGCCCTCACACTGAGTTCCTGTATCTGACCTGAGAGGCTCTTGTAATTCACAGTTCATTTATGGAGCTGAAAAGATCGACTGTCCTGAAATTAATGAATGATTGACACTTTCTCGGTTCTCATGCTCACTTCATCACTTCTCCCTCTCCATCATCCCTAAAATAGCCTAAATATGCAGCAGTAATGTTTCCATCAAGAGAATAAAAGCAAGGCATATTTCATCCAGCTGTCTGTTTGCTCCCCTTTTAGCCCCCGCTACTAGCTGCTTTTTAAAAGCTAAAAAATAATTCTCATAGCCTCAGATCCTGGTTAGGATGGAATGTGGAAGGGCAGAGGGTTAGACATGGAAGATTTCAGATGTGTTTAAATAAATAATTTCTTACCAAAAAAATGTTATTCTTACGCAACTTAAAATTGATTTAAGATAGTTTTTGTCTGAAAAGTTTCCACCGGTAGTTTTGAATTAATTTCTTTATATAGTTGAATATTATAGGCCAATTTCAGACTTCCTTTTGCTAGTGGTTTAATATTTAGCAATTTAAACAATAAAGTCTTAACCTTGGTGTTAATTTAGCTGGAAATGGCCTTCTTTTGCCACTGTAACGATGCTCTGTTGGATTTTTAGTGCTCCATTCATATTCTTTTGTCAAATTCTTATAATGCACTAAGGGTTAGGGGTTAGGATAGATGTGGGCTGAAATCTTGGGACTTTGCCAAGCTAACCGCCTTGACCTCATTCAAATCAAGTATCACAGACCTAGCTCTGTGAAAAAGGTGACTTCTTTATGAAAATTGTAGTGATGATTGACTTTTTTAAAATCCTGGAAGATTCAAAATTTGGCTAACATTAAAAAAAAACTTGAGAATAGGAAATTCGTATATAAAGTTAGATATTTCACAAGATATACTAGTATACATTTTAATTATGCTTGAAGATTATTACTGAATTCATGCTGGCAGTTTTCCCCTATGTTTTGTGTAGACCGCAGGGTTTCCTAAAGCCAGAACTCAGCAAATCTCTGAGTGTAGAATAGCCTGTGAATGAGCCTCCTCACTCCAGTTACATGGCAGCGTGCAGTCTCTAAGAGATGCTACTGTTGAGGCCAGCATACTAGAGACAAAACAAAAAATGGGAAGCGAGTTATTTATCAGGTTAGAATGCACAGGATACAAAAACAAAATCCAAATATCTTTGGGTGTTTTGCCTAGGATCAATTCCTAAGGTCACGATGGAAATGACCAAATGCAAATACAACATAAGAATCAAAGTCCATCGTCACATCTGGGATTAGAGCCAGAGAAAGTTAACAAATAGAAAAGATCAGAGCAGTAACATCAGCAAGAGGGTAGACAGGAGGCTCCTGCCCTCCTTCCTGCACACAGAGAAACCAATTTAACAACCATCCATGAATGAAAATACCTTCGTTAGAGCTCTGGAATCCAGGGAGAGGTCACAGCATCCCAGTGGAACACAGACAACAGAAATGATGCAATGGAAGGATAAGAAGAACAGTTTTATGTTATGCATGTCACCCCTCCCCTAGGCCAGCACAGCACAATACTGCAAGAGATCCCCTTGTGTTCTCATCCCAACCTCACTGGCTCTCATGATCTAGCAGCCTGGTGGAGAATACTTGCTTAATGAATTTTGAGCCTGCCTTGCCACCCAGCTCTGAATTCAATGTATCTAATAACATTTGCATATCTGGAGCCCAAATTATATGTTTGTTTAAGCAACAACACAAGAATCTTACCTCTACTTAGCTAAAATTACTTCCCTTTCAGGAAGGAGAAGAGATCCCTTATAATATGCAGAGGCATATAATTGAGGGTCCCCACAGCAGACTTGGTGTCTGGTGACCACCCTCACCTCCACCCTGACTTTTTAAGCAGCTCTGTCCGCAGTGTAAAAAGAAAAAAAAGTAAATGATTCAAGGAATCGATCGTTCTTAAGGGCCAAAATTACTGGCACCTAATGATGAACTCCAGGATGATTATTATTAATGTCATCTGCTCTGGAGGGAATTCTTTAGGAAACAGACTCCAGGAGAGTATGGAACAAAGGGAACTGCATACAGCTTAGCTATTGTGTCTCAGGAGTCCAGAAGAAGCTGGAATTCGGATGGAGCTGATGACATAACAATGCCTTTGACTGGACTACAAAGACAACATGAATTAGGGTAAGTTTTTATACCTTGGCTCACCTGCTACTGCCACAGAGACTGGGCTTCTTCTGGAGAGACAGAAAACCTAGACAGGGCCAGACTGCCTACCAAGTCCCAAGGTGCCCCGTAAGTTTGTTAGAAGACGTCATTCCTCCTCTTTAATTACATTTTTTTGAAGTATAAAGTATGTACCAAAAAGTGCACAAATCGTAAAAGTGCAACTCTATGAATTTTCATAGTGAACAAACCAGCATCATAAAATGGAACTGAAACTCCAGAAGCCCCTCCTCCTGCCTCGAAGAACATCCACCATCTTGACTTCTAACTCCATAGGTTAGTTTTGCCTGTTTTTAAACTCCATGTCAATGGAATCATGCAGAATGTACTGTTTGTTTTTTTTTTCTTCCTTAAATCTCCAGCTTCTTTCTTTCAACATTATATTTGAGACTCATTGATGTTGATACAGGTAGCAGTATTTCTTAATTCTCATTGCAAATATATTGTTATGTATATAATGCAAGTGGATAGCACAATTTATTCACCCATATGACTTTTGATGAACATTTGGGTTCAGTGTGGGACTATATTAAATAGTGCCTCTATGAACATTTGTGTACATGTCTTTTGGTAAACATATGTTCTCTTAGGAATGGAGTTGCTGGGTCTGAGGATATCCATGTTCGCTTTTAGCATATACCGCCACCAGTTTTCCAAAGTGTTTGTATCAACTTACACTCTCATCAGTGGGATAACAGAGTTCAAGTTGCTTTACATCCTCAGCAGCACTTGGTATTCTCTCTTTTTCATTTTAGCCATTTTAATGAGCATATAGTAGTATCTTGCTGTAGTTTTAATTTGCATTTCCATGATGACTACTGAAGTTGAGCATGTCTCCCTATGTTTATTGGTTATTTGGGTATCCTCTTTTGTAAATTACCCATTCAAGATTTTGCTCAGTTTTGTATTGAACTTAAAAAAAAACTAGTTGTCTTTCACTTATCAATTTATGAGGTCTTTATGTTTTCTGGGTAATATTCCTTTGCTGGAGATATAGCAACTATTTTCTTCCACTTTGTGCTTGCCTTTTTATTCTCTTAATGGTGTCTTTTGATAATTGGAAGTTCTTAATTTTAGTGTAATCCTATTTATCAACTTTTTTCCTTTTATGGTTAGAGCTTTTTGTGAGAAGATGTCTTTTGGATAGCAAGTCCTTTTGGTGCAACTCTTCACCTGTCTGGGAGGAATTTTTCTTTGGCTCTTGTTAAGTGTTTTAAACTACTAATTTTTACTGTTTAACAATCAGTAGTTTTACTATGGCTAGTCATCCACACCTTGTCACCAAGGTGTTTCTTGCTTCATTGGCTTAACTATTTTTGATGGGGGAGGTAATTAGGTTTATGTATTTATTTTTCTAGTGGAAGTACTGGGGATTGAACCCAGGACCTTGTGCATGCTAGGCATGTACTCTACCACTGAGCTATACCCTCCCCTCCTAGCTTAACTTTTTTTAACCCAACATTTTTTAAATCTTTTTTTTTTTTTTTTTGGTGGCCGGTGGCGGGGTGGGTAGATAATTAGGTTTATTTATTTACCTCTTTATTTTAATGGAGGTGCTGAGGGTTGAACCCAGGACCTGGTGCATGCTAGGCTCTACCACTAGAGCTATACTCTCCCCGCCATACCCAACATTTTTGCTAGTAATGTTTGACTTCGTTGCTACTTAAGCCTGCTAACTAAACCTCATCTGGATTTATTAGTCTCAGCTACACTGTGACTGAACAGATTTGCCAGTTACCCATTCTAACTAGCTAGCCTTAAAATCCCTATATCTAATTTTATCATCAGCCTCTCTCCTGTTTATGGATTTGCAACAACTGTTGGTGTTGTCCTAACCTCTGACTGGTAGTGAATGTTCCCAGCTCTTCTTTAGAATATGCTGCCCTGGCCAACTTTTTTTTTTTTCTTTCTTACTTTTTTACTTTGGCATGTCAAAGTTAGGTGAATTTAGAGGATTGGAGGTTCTGCCACAGACTTTCCTGAACTGTACAAGTAGATTTCAGTGTTGATGACTTGGATGACTTCTGGCTGAGAGAATGAGAGAACTCCTGGAAAGCCACAAGAACACGACAACACGACTTTAGTCAAAGCAATAGCATTACCTTCATGTATTCAGGGAAGCATTATCGTTATTTCTATTTGGGCACATGTTATTATTTCTAGGTATTGTGCTAAAGAGAAGGAAATAAGAAAAAACAAAACACAAACAAAGGGAGAAAAATAAAGGAGAAATGCCTGTACATTTTCTTAGAATGCTAAAGACAGTTTTACTGAACTTTAGTAAGTCTGCATCCTTTTTTTTTATTGCACACTGATCATTCTCTTCATTACTTAGGTCAATACACTAGGACACAAATTTGAGTGCTCTTATGTGGTAGGTATTTTCTGTGAAATGAGGCCCAAATTGAATTCCATTCATGGGAAGAGAGATAAGAGAGAAAGTCATTATAATGTTGGATAAGTACATTCTGAATAATAACTGACATTTATGGAGGGATTTCTATGTGCTAGGCACTGTTTTTACATGTCTTAATATCTTTAATCCTCACAAAATCCTGTGAGATCGCATGTATTATTTTCACCATTTTAGAAATGAGAAAACTGAGGCCTAGAGAAACTTGCCCAAGGTAATTTAGCGAGGAAGAGCCAGAGCTGGGATTTGACCCAGCATGTCTGGCTTTAGCACCTGCACCCTTAACCTCTGTGCCTCTAAAATTAGTATACTCTTTATAACTTTAGTAGTTAAGGAAGCAGTAGGAAACGAACTTCTTTGTCCCTTTTAAGAGATCTGTATATTATAAAAGAAGAGTAGAAACTGAGATTTATCAAACAGGGACCATGTGTCAGGTGCTGTGCTAAGCAATTCGTATGTATGCTCTTAATTTTTTTTCCCCTCAGTTCCTGCTTATCTGTCAGGTCAGTTATTTTTGTTTGTTTGTTTCCTTCTTAAAAATTTTTAATGATTTTTAAAGGTTATATTCCATATATAGTTTTTATAAAATATTGGCAATATTCCCCATGTTGTACAATACATCCTTGAGCCTATCTTATACCCAAGAGTTGGTACCTCCCATTCCCCCACCCCTATTCTATCTTGCCCCCCCCACCCCCCGACTGGTAACCACTAGTTTATTCTATCTGTGGTATGCTCTCTTAATGTTGAAAACAACACTGTGAAATAGGTTAAAGATGAATACGTGGGCCTGTAGAGATTTAGCAACCACTTTCTATAAGGTTGCACAGTAAGTAGAATGTCTGACTGAGTGTTCTATGCTACCACTGTTGTACACCATCTCCCAAGATGAGAAACTTTCCCAAATGAACTCCTTGGTTTAAAGTCAAGAATGTAATTTGATATGTTGATACTGGCTAGTGGAGCCTAACAGAGAGAGAAGCTGAAGAGGGGGAGGGAGAGACTTTGCTGTTAATGATCTGATGGGTGAGACACGTAGTTACTGAGTGAATAAATGGTACAGATAACCTGAGAGTGCAGCTGACGACAGTGGAGATAGGAAAAGCTTTATACAGGGTTGTCCTAGCTGAATTTTCAGCTTCATAAACTGCTTGGAGGGGGAAAAGTACATTTCCGTGGTTGAACATTCTGAGAAATCATCCCCTTCTAAGTACCCATAATGCCTATTAGAAGTTGTGCTAATATTACAAACATTCTCTTTAGCTTTTTTTTTTAACATTACAATTTTTACATGAAAACTTGTTAAGAATACTTGACTTCATGGATAATAGATAGATTACATTTTACATTTTACAGATTTTAATCTTCCACAACTGACACAGATTTACAGACATCGAAGGAACATGCAGTGATTGAAGCAGTCCTTGGAATATACGTTTTATCTATACACACATATATACAATTCCACAAATTAAACATTGGCTTTTTAAAAAAATCGGCACAAGAGATAGGTAATGTAGATACATTGTGTATGAAAGCTAGACAACTTTGGGCTCAAGCAATGGAGTATGTATTTGTTGTCAGTTGTCATATATGGATAGCTTTACATTGAAATGATTTCCCTCCATGATTGTTACAGGCCAGAACCCGCCTGCAACTTCATTTGCCCTCTCTATTTTACTTATGGACCTTGCTGTCGTTTGCACACATTTATGGATCGCTAGGTGGGTAGGATTCCTAATTCCAAAGATTAGGTGCACTTTGTGTTCTCATTGTTAATGTTTTGTTTTAATCAACCCATCTACACAGATCCCTGGCATTTTGTGAGTTCCTAGTCTTAGCTACGTGCGTTTTCTTTTAACATTCACTCATCGACCTTTTTTTTTACATTTCTTTCCTTTGGCTGTCTTTTGGTGTAACAAAATGTTATTTGGGATTTATTATCTTGGAATTCCAGCAAAAGCTCCTAAGACAAAAGATGTCACCTCCACATTCTAAAGAGAGGGGCGTGACTGTCTAAGAGGGACTTAATTAACTGAGAACTTCACTCCCAACAGCCCAAGAGGTCAAAAACTTGAAAGGAAATTCGTAGAATGGAATTTAAAGGGTTAGAGTGCTTTGCTTTCCTCTCTCTATGAGGAAGGAGGTGCTTCCCTTCCCCAAGCCAATTCAGACTCTATTTAAACAGATAAAGGGTTTTTTTCCCTCTCACACAGATGTATGTCTGAGAGAGAGAGCTGATACCTTCAGTTATCTGCTGTTTTCTTGACCTTTCTCCCATGGCCACAGGGCATGCCTCTGCTCAAGGCAGAAGGGTCTGTCTCAAGGGCATAGGTCATTTCAATATGAGAAGCCGCATAGTTTTCATTGATCGATTTCTCTATTCTTTTATCAATACACACTCTCTTGGTTACTGTAGATGTATAGTAAGTCTTAAGGTCCAGTAGTGTCCCTCCTTCAACTTTGTTCTTCTTCACTTTGTTTTCCCAAGCATGTCAAACAGACTTCCTCTTCATTTTCATTTGCCAGTATTCTAACACATGGCCACCCCTTGCTGAGAGGCTGGAAAAACCATACTTAATGTTTTAATATGCAGAGCTAGATATACCTGTTGGGTTAGCCATCTGGTGGTATCTGCCATAACTGCAGATGTCAGGAAACCTTGCTATGTAGAGGTCCATGGCATCATTGTGGAAACCACATGTACTCTGTGAATGAGTCAGCCCTGGGAGACTGCCGTAAAGAAGAATATCAACAGCCAAAAGAAAACAAGATCTATAACCAACACTTGTGAACTAGAAGGCCTTTTGTTCCTTTTCTATAATTCCCCTACTTACTACCTTGACCCTGGAGGACACAGATGATGGAAAGGCCAGAAGACCACCCCACACCCCTTGCCCCACTGCAGGCTCTGGGCCAGGCAGACCTGAGCTGTTGGAGGGGGAGAAGCTCTGAATTAGATGCAAGATTGACACTTTAACTGGACTGGACTGGACTTTAAAAATTAAAAAAATTTTTTTTAGTATTTTAAATGATGAAGAAGTAATAGGATCATCTGCTGAGATAATGTTAAAGGATGGGAAAGGGAATTCTAACATAGGATCGGAGTTGGGGGCTTTGTCTGGAGGGAGGTAAATCCACTTCCTGACTGTGCTCCACTGAGTTCAGCCCCTTCAACAAACTGGTTATGCTGGAAACCATAGACAACTTCAATCTTGCCTATTGATCCAGGGCTCTGACTCCTACTAGGCCTTTCTGGCTCTCATCTTGTGGCCTTTTCATTGCTGTGGGGATGCTGGATCTGTCAGTTAAAGGCAACTTTAGGAGAAGTATTCGGGCTGTGTGGGACAAGAGAAAGCCCAGTGGGAGAACTTAGGGGAGGTTGACTGAAACAGGATAATAACAAATCCTGGTCTGTCACTGCCTGCTTTTGAGATCTCTCTCTAGCCCTGAGTTTCCTACTCTGAAATAAATGGTCTAAAGAAAATGATTGTAATAGACACCTCTTGTGATGGCTGCCTGGCTTCCTCCATTCTCAGGGCACTGCCTCTAACACCTAGGGCTGCCGTGGGTCCATGTGACCCAGCATCCCTCCAGAGCTGATTAACCAGCAGAGGGAGTCTGTCCTAGGCCAGGGCAGGCTGTCTTTCCTGGCAGGATTGAATAGGGGGACACTGAGACTGAACAATGTTGACATTGACTGTCATTAGTAACTGAGAGCAGCTCACACCCATCGGTTGTTGTTGGCCTCAGAAATACCCAACTTCTTGCTCTTCTTGGGGTTTAATAGCTCATTCCTTGATAGCCTCACAGTAAATCCCTCACTTTGCTTAACCTGCCCAGAACCACTTTCTATGACTTTCGACACAAGGTACTTTTTTAAAAAAGGGTCCATTTAACTTCCATAATTCTATTATTCTTTGATTTAATGGTACCTGTTACTCTTGAACAGAGATGAATTGTAACTCTGAGTGCTGTTAACCATGGACACCTGGCAGGTGTGGCACCAGTGGGTGACTGCAGTTTCGGCAGTCCATACACTGATGAACACTAGAGACATTCCTTTTAATAACATCAGATCTTTAAGTAGGTAAATTTGCACTTGTTACACATGGAGAATATTTTTAGTTTAACAGTTTGTCTTGGAGGTATAAGTGATGTTTACAGAAAAAGACTTTAGTTTCCATTGCAAGAAATAAGTGAGCCAAGTCATATGATCTAAGTCACCATATTAACGTGTATTATGAGATACACACCAAGTCTAAAGAGTTGAGTGTATACTTAAATTGGCTAATCACTTAAATCCCACTGTGCCAGCATCTTATTGTCCTGGTTGAGTTCAGTGGGTATTCTCAGGGCAATTGGTGCTGTTTAGGTTAATTCTCCTTGATAATGCTGATCATTAAAAAAATAGAATTTAAACATGTTTTGTCTTAAATGTCAAGTATTACTACACCATAATTTGAAAAGGCACAGTTATCAAATCCCTATAAAGTAATTTTAGAGTGAAAATGCCTAACAAGAACACTAAAGTTTAGGAGTGTAATTGACCCTTTTAATATGAAACTTCTTCAACAAGGACTCTTTGTGCTTCTTTTAAAAGTTATTGTTACTGGTTTCCCAAAGTGAAAGGCATGCCACTCAGTGGATAGAAAGCAGTATTGCAGAGAAGAAATAGCTAGGATTACCTTTGCGGTATTGGGTTGTGGGATGTTGCTAACTTAATCCTGAGGGATGGAGGATCAAGCTGAGACTAAGAAGTGTTATGTGAGTTTTTGCAGAATTAACTTGATGATTAATATTAGTGGCCAGACCATAATGTTTGTACAAATAGAAGAACGTGCTGCAGAAAAATAATTTATTCATTTATAAAGTAGTTCCAAACTAGGGGCATTTTTGCCCCCCTGCCCCAGGGACACTTGGCCATGTCTGGAGACATTTTTGGCTGTCACAGTTGGGGGTGGTGTGTGTGTGTGTGCATGTGCTACTGGCATCTAGTGGGTAGAGACCAGGGATGCTGTTAAGCATCCTATAAAATAATAAAGAATTGTTCAGCCCAAAATGTCAATAGTATTGCTGTTGAAAAACTAGATAATAAAAGTGGGTTTCACATGTTTTTAAGCTCAATATACTTCAAGTATATTTAGTCAAAACTCTTTTTCAGATGTTTGTAAATTAGACCAGTTTTGCTTTCTAATGGATTAAGCAATATTTCATAATTTGGATTCATTTTATTTGCAATAATTAGGCAACTTTGTAAACTGCCTCCAAAAGTCAGGGAAAGTTTTAATTTTTACACATAATTTCCCTCAAGCTTACCTTTCCCTGTTACCAATTCAAAGTCTTCCTTCTTTTCATTGCCCACTTCCTTCTGTTCTGGCCCGTTTCATTAGACTAAATAACCAAAGCACTGACCAGAAGCAAATGCAGTGAGCACAGTTAAAATTTAGATAGAGGTTGTCTTTTTATGAGATGATTTCATTTCCCTTAGGTTAAAAAAAAATTCTTTAGGCTCTAAGCTGAAGGGGATCCAGCTAATTTTTTACAGTGTTCTTTTTTTTTTACCAGATTCACCTTGATCCTCACTAGCCCAGCCTTCATGGGTCTGAGAGGTTCCCAGCCTTCTCCATCACCCACCCTTGTACCTCAAAAAAAAGGGGCCCATCTGGAATCTGTGACAGAAAAGCAGACTCCTGACATAATTTTTACAGTTTTGAAGTGAAACAAGCTTCAGATTACTTATAGAGCCTGAGATGATGAATTCTTTTCTGTTGGAATTAATCTGTTTAGGATAAGTAAAATATTTTATTTACCTTTAAAAAATCTCTGATTTTTCACTATTGCCCTATTGCTCTTAATAATGAATTTAATTATACCCCTGAATGATACTGGCATAGACATATGATTTAGAGATGTTATAGTATTTTTTTAAGTCCAAGAACAAAACACATATTTTGTGGAATTTAAGACATTAAAGAGCTAAAGCCCTTTGGGAAACAACATCCAAGTTCTGCCTCTAAATTTGTAATACTGTAATTCCAAAGATAAAGAAATGTATGGAAGGAACAAACTGAAACATGAAAGTATAAGTAATCACAGGAGTTGCCTTTTTTACCTGTAGTTTTGCTAGAGGTCTAAAAGCCTTTCTCTAATACAAAGTGCTTGCTTGGAAAACCACATAAGAAAAGTATTTTAGCAACTCTATCCTTTCTTGATAAATAATGAAATATAGAGATTAGCTACAATTTTTTTCCAGTGTTTTAAACATTTAGTGTTTAGGGCAGGGCCTCTGTTAGCCAGCAAAATGCCTGGTACATAGCACGTATGCAAAAAGCACTTGTTAAATGTATTAAAATGAACAGATTAATTCTTAGATTTTAAAAAATCAGTGTAAGTCTACCTTTGCAGTTCCTACTCCCATGAGGCTCTTACATATCTAGCAGCTCACTAGGTATTTCCAGTGTCCTCTTGTCAGTATGATCTGGTGACACATCAAATAAAAAATGTGCCCAACTAAATTTGGGTTTTTCTTACCCAAGTCTGCTCCTCTCCTTGTTTCCTATTTTTCTGAATGCAATCATAATCCTACTCTCCCACTCCCCATATCCTTCTTTGAGTTGACATCCAGCCTATTCTGGTTCTACTGCATCTTCCCCCATCTGGTTCCCTGTTCCAGTTGTCCTCATCCTCCACTACCTTTTGCTTGGACCAGTAAATACCCTCCATTTCCGCCTGGCTCTAAGTCTCTTCTCACTAAGATCTCCCCTTGCAGACTGTGTTTATTCCTAATCTTGTTGCTTGATTGTACCCCATCTCCCCCAAAGAAAAGTCCAGTTTAGCATAATGGTTAACAGACTGTATTCTGGCTCTGATTTGTCTGAACATAAAATGTAGTGATCAGGAGCTTGGACTCCGGGGCTAAACGGTCCAGTTTATGGTCTGTCATTCAAGGACTTTTTAAAGCTTATTTCTCACTTTGTAGTCTAGCCAAAATACTTCCCTTCATCTTTCACTTAGCTTTTAGAGGCCAGTTCCCCTGACCATTTCTCTGATAGTTTTCCTCTCCTTGGAACTACCCTACCACAGCACCTGTACTTCTTCCTGCCTGCTTTGTAATCTCCCTTGGGAAAACACGTTTCCAGAGAGCAGGATGTTATCATATTCTTTTTTTACATTCCAATAAGGCACAGTGTGACTTGCACACTGTAGTTGCTCTAGAAATGTTAGGTGAGTGACATCAATTTACAGAAATAAATCTGACTCCGAACGTCTCCCCTTGCAGACTGTGCTTATTCAAAACCAAAGAACTTTATACTAAAAAAGGATGAATAAAATGTATGTAAGTTAAAACTTTAAAAAAGGTTCTTGAAGATCCCAAAGAGTCCTCGAGACTTTATTTGGGTTCCATGTGTCAATATTTAGCATATTAGACATAACTGGGAAAAAAATTCAAGTAGTTCTTTACTCGTTTTAAAAATAATAAATGCACTAAAAGTTCACATACATAATGCATTTTAAAATTCATTATTTATGTTGTATTCATCTGCCCATTCTCTCGGGTCTGACACAGTACCCAGCATGGAGAAGATGCTGGACTCTTATTAGAACAAGGATTGCCTCGCGAGAGCACGGGGTAAGCCACTCACCCCGCCCACCCACCAAACGCCCGCGCGCCCACGGCTCCCGGGACACGCGGCCCCGCCCCTCCGCGCGCCGGCGCCGGAGCGCACGCGCAGGGCTCCTCGAGGCCGCGCCAAAGAGCGCGCGGCCGCAGCCGTCCCCTCCCCCACGCCTCTTCGCGTACACCGGGAACCCGTCGCTGCGGCCGTCCGGCTGCCGCGCTCGGTCGTCGCGATGGACTCTCCTTGGAATGAGCTGACCCTTGCGTTTTCTCGTACTTCCATGTTCCCCTTTTTTGACATCGCCCACTACCTGGTGTCGGTGATGGCGCTGAAGCGTCAGCCGGGTGAGTGCGGGGTGCCGCAGACCAGCCCCCTCAGGGCCGTCTCACCGCGAGGACGCCTGAGCGGGGTGAGCGGCCGGGCTGCCTCCCGCCCGGGGCCGGGTAGTGGAGCTGGAGGGGCTCTAGAGCCGGCTTGTCCGGCCCCTCGAGTGCAGACGGGGGAGCTGAGGCCGCGGGAGGGAGGCGGTCCCGGTCCTCGTCGGAGGAGGCGCGCCCGGGTCCGCGAGGCGGCGTCATGGGAGTGCGGGGCCGCCCCACCGCCGCGGGCGGGACCCGGGGACAGGTGGCGGGGCGGCCGCTGCGGAGCCCGGGGACTGCCGGGTGGTGCCAGCGCTTCCCGGGAAAGTGTTTTAAAGTGACCTGGGAACAGAACTCCCAGGAACGGCGCGTCTGACTTAGTCGCATGGGGGAGTGACTAGTTCTGGACGGCTCTCCGGCTCTGAAAGTTGTGTAAACACTTAAATAAAAAGCCTCGAGCAGGCACCCCTACCTTCCCCTGGACGCGGAGTTCTCCCACCTCGCTTGGCGTGTTAGACACAGTGGTAGTTGAGAAGACGGTGGAGTCCCATTTTCGGTCATATGAGTGACATGGTTCAAGAAGTGCCATTTAGGATAGTTTAACTGTCTCTTAGAAGGGGGATGTCTTTTTTACAGCGTTTTGAGTTCTTTTAAGGAGCAATATCTGTTTTTTTCTTGTATTTCACATTCCGAATATGTTCGCCCTTGTATTGCTTTACTTTTGCAGTTATTCTACCTGACTTTTTGTTTTATGATCTCCTGTTTCTTTGAGCTCAGGCATTTTCTTTGCCTTTCTCCATGTTCGTGCTGCCTTTATTCTGCCTGTCCTAGAGTCAGTGAGTGAGGGCTTGAGGGTGCTGCTTTATTACGGACTTAACTGTTTAAATCCTCGGACCTCAGATATATTTTTTAAAGTTGAAATTTGTAGCTCAGTCCGAATCATTGTTTAGTGGACGTTTTGACCGGGGAAATATTAGTGTATTAAATCAGGATAGATTATCTGCATGAGAGACTGCTTCCTTGATTTGAAAATAAGTACATTTTATTATTCTGCCATACTCAATATTTGGTATTTTCTTGTATAGGTTAAGTCAGAGATTTTCATAGTGTGGCCCAGGAACCCCTGGGGTTCCTGACACTTCTAGGTGAAAAATTGTTTCATCCTAATATGTAGATACTGTCTTTTTCACACTTAACTTTCTCATAAGTGTTCAGTGGAGTTTTCAAGAGGCCACATGACCTGCCATACTGTAAGCGATTGAATGCAGAAGCAGGTATGAGAACCAAATTTTTTTCTACTTGAAGCCAGACATGAAAGAGATTTACTAAAAAAATGTGAGTTTTCTCACTAAATGTTTTTTGCTTTGGAAAATAGTTATTTTTCATAAAGAATATATTATTTGTTAACATTTAGTGCATTTATTATTTAAATAATGAAGACATAAAGAACTATTTACAAATTTTCTCATAATTTCTAATATACTAAATATTGATAACCCACATAAACAAAAGTTCTTTGGGAATCTTAAAGAATTTCTTTTTTTGAGTCAAGTCTCTTTTAAGGTTTCATTTACATACATTATATTCACCCCCTTAAAGTTCTATGATTTTGGACAAACATATACAGTCAGGTAACTCTCACCACAATCAAGATACAGAACAGTTTTATCACCTATCCTAGATTGCCTTTTGCCCCTTTGTAGTCAGCCTTTCCCAAGCCTCTGTCTACCATTGATCTCACTAGTTTTGAGGGTTGCAGAGGAGTCCTGAGACCAAAAGCCTTGAGAACCACGGGACTAGCTGAATGCTAATACAATATGACACATGGTATAAAAACCTTATATTCTAGTACCAGTACTTGTAAGCAGGTAAAAATTATAGAATTCACACAGAAGAGTGTACCTACTTAATTTAAGCTTTTACCAGGATTGTGTTAGTCTTACTTGTTTCCTTTCACAGTACTTGCTGTTATCAGTCCTAAGTATCTTGTCATTCTCATGATCAGAAAACATAATTTTCATTTGCATCAGTCATGGTTACTAATGAGTTTGTGCTTTTTTTGGGGGGAGAGGAGGTAATTAGGTTTATTTTTATTTATTTATTTTTTAATGGAGGTACTGGGGATTGAACCCTGGACATCATGCATGCTAGGCATGTACTCTACCACTGAGCTATATCCTCCCTTGAATTTGTGCTTAAGTTTATTGGCCATTTGCATTTTCACTTCTATAAATCTATTGAGTTGGTCATATTGTTTTTCCTATTTAAAATGTAATGTAATACATTAAAAAATAAATTATCCTTACATTTTTGTCATAAACTCTGCTTGTTTGATGTATCATTTCACTAGGGGGTTTGATTTTGCCAATACTTTATTTAAAATTTTACTTAATTGGCAGCTTTTTTCTGTTCCCCAGTGACTGATTCTCTAAAACTCAGACCTGTAGTACAGTAAAACTACAATTCATCTATGTACTGCTACCAGGATTCTTCTTATCCCCTCAACCTAGAGTACATTTTGGAATGTACTCTACCACTCCCCACTTTCTACAATTTACATCTTAACGATTTGTAGTCTAGATCTTAAAAGGTGCTGTTGGGGGCAGGCGGGTAAAGGGGATTAACTCTTATGTGGTGTTGGTAAGGGTAGCATCCATCGCCTTTTTTGTTTGCTTTAGGTTGTAGGTCTTCAAATCCAGGGAAAGGTGATTTTTCCCTCTCTCACCCCAGCTTTCCTTTTCCATGTGACTTGTGCTTCATAAGTAAAGACATCAGGGTATTATTTAATATGTTGGATTGTTTTTTATTTCTTAGTTTACTTCCATTTGCCTCATACTTAACTGTAGTTCCTCCTGTACTCTGGCATCTGATGTCTATAGTTTTTAGTTTTGTCTGGCAGTGTAGGTTTTTTGTTTGTTTGTTTGTCTGTTTTTTCCTGTTTTCTTGGGCATTTTATTAAGAAGTTGGAAAATGCTGCTTTGAGATCTGTTGGTCAGAAATCATTTTAACAGAAAATTTGCATCATCAATTTTAATCTCTTATCTCACATTTAAAATCTGTCTTCTCTGTTTTTTCCTCATTTAAGTCTTCATTAAAATAAACACATATCTTTAATCCTACATTTATATCTGATTGTTGTTTTCTGTAAGACTTTCTGAAAATTTAGAATTATCTCTACTTGATTTTTACACACAAAATCTATTACTTTACTCTTAATTCTCTGACCACTGTTTTGCTAACTTCTTTCAAATTGTAGGTAGTTCGATTAAACAAATATTCATTGAAATGTATCAGACACTGTATTAGATGTTGAGGATGTTAAGATGAAAGATACTGTTATAGCCCTAGAGAAACTCAACTGTGCTGTTGTCATTGTCGTCTCCCCCCACCGCCCCTGTTCCTCTTCCTTCCCCTCCTTCTCTTTCCTCATAGTGTCACATAGGTTGCACTACCTTTCTTACACAATATTCATTCATTTCTGTTACATGCAGAACATTTTAGTATCTTAATTCTAATCCTAACACATCTTTTTAGATAGGTATTATTGAACTCATTTTTCAGATGAGGAATAGTTTTATGGGAATAAAATACCCTTTACTTAAGTCACATAATTTGGTAAATTATAGAGCTAGTTTTTGGGCTGATTTCAAAGTTCTCAACCATTCTGTGCTCTCTCTTTGCAGATTCATTTAATGTTCCTGGTTTCTCAGTACTTAGCACTTTCTCAATAAGTTGTCATTTGACATGGTTATTTTCTCCTGTGATTTCTGTCATTTCCACATCACCAGTCAGTTTCTCCTTTGCTTTCAGAAATTAAATCCAGGAATAAAGCATTAAATCTGTAGATTCCTTTGGGTAGTATGGCCATTTTAACAATATTGATTCTTCTAATCCAAGAGCATGGAATATCTTTCCATTTTCTTAAGTCACCTTTAATTTCCTTAATCAGTGTTTTGTAGCTCTCCATGTATAAGTCTTTCACCTCCTTGGTCAGATTTATTCCTAAGTGTTTTATTGTTTTGGGTGCAATTTTAAAAGGGACTGTTACTTTACTTTCTTTTCCTGCTGTTTCATTGTCAGTGTAAAGAAATGCAACTGATTTCTGTATGTTTATTTTGTATCCTGCTACCTTGCTCATAGTCTCTCATTTTAAATTCTTATAAATTACGTGTTATTCTCATTTTATGAAAGTTGAAATTTAAGCCAAGAGAGGTTAGAGGTTCTACAGAGAGTCACAAAACTGATACATAATCACAGCTACTTCAGTGACTTGTGATAAGACTAAGGGAAATTAAGGGTAATAAATTGTCATATTCACACTTCTGAAATATTTCACATGTATTTTTCTCTCATACAGTGAACATTTATAGAGCACCTTCTTTATATTAATGTCTCTTAGAGTCTCAAGGGATAACGATCTTATAATGGAACTAACACTTGTGAACAAAATCTAGAATATGGTGTGTCTTAAGAGGAAAGGGTAAAATAATGTGAAAATTGAGGGAAAAGGAAAGTTATTTTGACAGACTTAATCAGAAATGCATATTACATGAGTGAGTAATCTGTGTGAAAGCATCAAATTTAGTAAATTTGATTTGGACTGTTTTAATGGTCAAAGGAAAACTGGGTTTTGAATATTTGAATTTGGCTAAGCCAAATTGTTGTGTCAGATGGATGATCATAATGCTAAATCTTCCATTAGAGTAGCACTAAGGGATACAGAGGCTAGAGATAAGAGCTAGTGTTCCCTAATAGTATATTTATCAGAAGTAATCAGTTACTTTGGAATGTGTCTTCATAGTAACTGTGCTATAGCTCTTGTTCAGTTAGAGCTCCCATTTCCAGAATCTGTCCACAGAGCTAACCAGGGTATGCCTGTGAGAGACAGAGGGAACACACACACACGCGCGCACACACACACACACACACACACACACGGGATGGGGTTGTGGGAGAAGAAGAGGGAAAAGGTGTGCTTATTTATGTGTAAATAAGCATAGAAAAAAATCTGGAAGGTGTCACCCATAGGAAATGAGTATGATTGAAGGATAGAAGTAGAGAGGAAAGGGGAATTTTGCTTTTCATTTCTGTTCACTTCTGTCATAATAGTGATAGCTGATACTTACTGTTACTATCTGCCAGGCCCACATTCTAAATGCTTTAAACGTACTCACTCACAGTCAACCCTTACAAAAATCCTGTGAAGTAGGTTTTCCTTTTCCTTTTCCTCCCTCTCTCTCCCTGCCCTGCCTTCTGTCTCTCTCCATACACACACGCACATGCACACATATGTATGTACTTATTTATTTTTTTTTAAGATGTGGGAAAACAGTTACCTTGTGGCGTTCACACAAAGAGTAAGTGCTGGAGCCAGGATTTATAGCTGGGCAATTAAACTCCAGAGTCTGTACTGTTGAGGACTCTGTATTGCCTCTCAGTATGAGAATGGCTCAGCATGGCAGTGAATGTCCATTGACCAAAGGAAAAGATCATATTCATCACTGTGCTGACTGACCAGTGTTATAATCAGTCATCACTGTACAGGGTAATACCAAACAGTGCCTGTATACATATTTAGATGGATAACAGTATATATTTATATAGAGAGACATATTGGTCTCACATCTTACGTAAGGGTTTGGCTCTATAAAGACAGCATGACCACGTATCATCAAAATAACTCTTGAAAAATATTTAAGTTTAGGAGAAATTGCTACACTGGAGATTGACGTCTTGTTTTATAGTAAGTGTTTCAAAACTAATTTTTCTTCCATATTGGTATAGGTCGCCATTTCTTGAGTTATCACCAGATGTATATCATTAAACCTTGGCATCACTTCATTTGATGGGATATGTACACCACTGAAAATTCACATCTGCCAACTCATGTTCACTCCTGGGCACATTTTGTTGTGTGGAATGGTGGGTTGCAATATTTAAATTTTTATCTCCCTCTCCTTTTTTCCCCTGAGCACATATAGATGAATTCCCATGTTAGTACAAGTATGATGTTACTCTACTGAACTCACACATACATTTGCATAATTTATTTTATTGTCTGTTTTTGCATAAATGTGCCTCTCCCTAAAAGGTAACAACAGTTTACAGTTTGGTTGGGTATTCTTGAATACCTTATTTTATGCATTAGCTGCATGTGTGTGTACCTATAGAAATACATCATTTTTTCTTTTCCCCAGCAAATGATTTCTTACTGTACATATTGTTTATATACCGAAGGTTTTCTTTTTGTCATATCAGTTCATGTAAAGCTGCTACATTTGTTTTGAATAGATGCATTGGTTTTCTCAGATTGGATATGACATAATTGGCTAAATTTTTGTTTAATTTTATAATTAATAAACTTTTTTTCAAGAATTCATATATCATCAAATAATATAATCAATATAATTAAATAAATGTAAAGCCCCTTTGACAATCTTCCCTAATTCTAAGCTTCCTCAGGAGGTAACAGTTAATATTTTGGTGTATTTCAGACCCTTTTCTGTGCATTCCATGTATGTACCTATACAAATACATAGTGTTTGATTTCTGCCCATAAATAATTACATGCTATAATATTTTTTTCAACATGATTGTATTTGGTTTTTGTTTTTATTCAGCAGCATGTCTTGTGGATCTTCCCATGTTGATATTGATCTACCACACTCTTGAATTGCTCTTGTATACCATAGTACAGCTGATCATGGTTTGTTTAACTATTCCTCTGATGGTGGTCATTTATAGTTTTCATTTTTATCACAGCATTGTAAACAGCACTGCTTCAATATTCTTGTATGAAACTCCTTGGGCACTTAAGTCAATTTAAAATTTTAATTGATAACTATGAAATTGTTTTTCAGAATGGTTTTGCTTATTTTTATTCTCACTAGAGGTATATGAATTTCCTCATACTTTTGCCAATTTATTGATATTAAGTTGTAATTTTTTTTTTTTTTTTTGCCAATTGAAGGTGTGTGAAGTAACATTTTTAATTTTGTTTTTGTTTGATTAATGATGAGTTAAGGACTTTTCCTTTGTTTATTTTTTGGCATGTTTCTTAGTGATTTATATTTTCTGCTTTGTGACTTGCTCATTTTTCTATTGAGTTTGTTGTCTTTTTCTGTTGATTTATTGGAATTTGCTTTGTTAGTTAAAAAAAATTGTTTTATCCCATTTTTTTGTTAAATAGAAGTTTTAAATTCTGATGATGTCAGACTTGTAAATCTTTTCCTTCATGGCTTTTTTTTTTTTTCTGTTCTTAGATTGCTAGATTTTTTAAAAAACTTAGAATATTGAATTTTTAGCAAGTGATCTTTTACTGTCTATCTAAAGGAATGATCATAAATTTGTTTATATAGTGAATGATTTTAATGAATTTCTAAATATGGAATGTCCCTTAAATTCTTTGGATGAAATCTACTTGGTTATGATTTATTATCCTTTTGAAAAACTATTGATTTCAATTTGTTATTGATGTATTTGTGCACTATACTCATAAGTTAGAATTACAGTGTGTCTTCTTTCCTCTTTTGTTTCTTCCCTCCCTCCTTTCCCTTCTCTCTTCCTCCCTGACTCCTTCTCTTTCTCCTTCCTCTCTCATTCTCTCTTCTTTGTTTTCTTTATAATTTTATGTTGGAGTTATGTTGTTTTCATATAATGATTTAAGCTTTTCTAAACTCTGTAATGGTTTGCTAAACTCTGTAATAGTTATGTAACTTAAAAAAAAAGAGTAACCCAAAACTATTTGATAAATGTTTCCTATTAATTTATCTGAGTCTAGCACTTTCTCAGGATAGATCTTGGACTGCCCTGTAACTTTTTCCATAGTTATTTGTATGTTCAAATTTATATCTGTTCTTAAGGGAATTTTGCTAATATCTAGTTTCTTAGAAAATTGTCCATTTCAACTACATCTTCATATTTATTAGGTTAAATACATGTTGTTTTCTTATAATGAGAAAAGCTCTCAAATCATTTCCCTTTTTTTTTTTTTTTTTTTGCTTCTAATGTTAGGCATTAATTTTCATTCTTCTTCCCTCCCCTGCCTTTTTCAGACTTGTTGAACAATGGTTGTTTTATTGGTCTTTTCCAAAAACAGCTTTGGGTTGGCTTTATTAATTGCCTATCTCTAGCTCCCTATTTTAGCATCTAATAAATTTCTACTTTTGTTTTTATAATTTGCTTCTGTGTCTATGGCTGACTTGAAAAACTTTTTTTGTACTTTTTCCTTTAATAATTTCAAACTTAAAGGAAAGTTGCCAGACTAGGTCAAGGAACTCCTATATACTTTACCCAGAATCACCAACTATTAGCATTTTACCTCACTTATTTTATTTTTTCCTATCTGTACTGACATATAACTGACAAAATTATACATATTTAAAGTATACAATGTGATGATTACATATATACACATAAACATTGTGAAGTAATTACCATAATCAAATTAGTTAGCACATCCATCATCTCATATAGTTACCTTTTTTTGTATGTGTGTGGTGACAACACTTAAAACCTATCCTCTTAGCAAATTTCAAGTATAAAATACAGTATCATACAGTACTATTGACTACAGCTATTACACTGTACATTAGATCCTAAGAACTTATTTATCTTATAACTAGAAGTTTGTACTTTAGCATCCTCTCTGAATGTTTTTGTTTATGCATAGTATTTTTTCAGAACCACTTGAGTGTAAATTTGGAGGCATTTTTGCCCAGTTACTTCTAATTACTTCAGTTTATTAATTTTAAGAACCACTGTAC
Source organism: Camelus bactrianus (assembly GCF_048773025.1). Lineage (NCBI taxonomy): Eukaryota > Metazoa > Chordata > Mammalia > Artiodactyla > Camelidae > Camelus > Camelus bactrianus. The sequence continues at coordinate 53,768,447 of NC_133542.1, forward strand.
AGTTATTAAAATTAGGAAGTTTAACAGTGATACAGTACAGTTATCAAGGCCACAGTCCATATTTAGATTTCATCAATTGTCCAAAAAGATCCTTTATAAATATTCTTTATATGATATGATCTAGGAAATGCATTGCATTTAGTTGTTTCTTTAATGTCATTTAATCTGGAACATTTCATCAGCCCTGTTTTTGTGTTTCTTGACTGTGACGTTGTTAAAATATAAGCTATGTTGTTATTTGTTTGTTTTTTCAGAATAGCCCTCAATTTGAGTATGTCTGATTCAATTAATTCAGGTTATACATTTTTGGTAGAAATACTGCAGAAGTGATGATGTCTTCTTGGTGCAAAATGTGAGGAGTCACCTGATGTTGTTTGTTTTATAGTTATATCTTCAAGATTTGTCCACTCTAAAGTTATTATTTTTCTCCATGATTAATAAGTAATTTGTTAGGAGACACTTGAGATAATGTAAATACCTGTTCCTCATCAACCTTTCACCTCTGGTTTATTTTGTTATTCTGTTTCCAGCTTGTCATACTGAAAATTTTGTTTCTTTATTTCAGCTTTTATTTTCCAAAGTACTTAAGATTATAAATTTTTCTTAATGTATCGCTTTGACATATCAACCAGCGTACCTAGAATAGGGTTGGGAATAAAAGGAGACAATAGGTGGGGAGATTGTTTATAATAATGTACTACTAGGAAACTGACAGTAAGATCCTGAACAGAGTTTTTAAAGGTGCCCCAAATCACCCATGTCCTAACAAAATGCTTCCAGTTTTGATTCAAAGAACAGAAGGTGCCATTTATAATCATGATTGTCACACTTATGAGTAATAATAAGTCCTAGAAAGTTATGATATTAAGAAGTGTATTTCTTTAGAGCCACAGGTACCTCAGGACTTGTTTAATATACAGTATTTCAGACCACATTTTTACTTTATCATTTCAGGAGCAGCAGCGATGGCATGGAAGAATCCTCTGTCAAGCTGGTTTACTGCTATGCTCCACTGCTTTGGTGGAGGAATTTTATCCTGTATACTGCTTGCAGAACCTCCATTGAGGTTTCTTGCAAACAACACTAACATATTACTGGCATCTTCAATCTGGTAAGCTGCCATTGTGGTAAACTATGAGACATTAAAAAATTGTTCTGTAAATTATTAGTTAATGGAATTTTTTTCTTTAAAAAATATTTTATGTTCCTAGAAAGTCAATGCATGTACAAGGGAAGGAACCCTAATAATGCCAAAGGTTTTAAGTGCAAAATATGTCTTTCTTACCCTTCTCCCTTATCCTCTCCCAGAGGTAGGTATAGTTACCATTGTTTTATGTATCTTTAGTGGAAGCATTTCAAATATGAAAGGGCATCAAGTATTTGACCCCAAACAGTTGATCTTGTGAACCGAACCCATACACATAGTTATGCAACAGGATAATCAAGAATGTGATAAACTACACAGAAAGTCCTAGTGATTATGAGTCATATTTATGGTAATTGTTCTTGTACTCCGTTGGATTTTTCAGAGCCTTATGAAATTTAACATTAATTTTGTTTTGAATTTAATTTTGAAGTGAAGGAGAAATATTAGTAGGAATTGCTTTAGATTCTTGCAAATCCAAATTCAGTTATCTTTAAGTGGTTTGATCCATCAAGTTAAAAAAAAGTATAATACAAATCAGAGAGCCTTGTTATATCTAAAGCAAAAGCTATGCTTTTGATTAAAAACCATATCACTGAAATATATAATGTTAGGAACATCTAAATTTAATTTTTATTGTGATAATTTAAAATGAATATGTAACTAGTCATAAAAGGAAATATAAATAATAGGAGGACTGAGAAAAATAGTGGGAACTTATGGCGGTATAAACTAGGAGTAGAACAATAAATTTGATAGCTAATATTTATTGAGTTGTTACCATATGTCAGCTAAATTCTTTTTATTCATTGTCATATTTAATCACAAGAGTCCTATGAAGTAACTATTATTATTTCCATTTGAGAAATGAGAAAACTGAGGCACAGAGAAACATTGCTAAAATTTTTGTATTTTGTGAATTATTGAGCTAGAATCAAAACCAGGAAGTTTGACTTTAGAGCCTTTACACTTAAACAGCCACTGTCTCTTATTGATTTTTTTAACCATCTCTTAAAGTATAGTCTTCTAGTTGCTATGTGTTTTATGTCATTTTTATTTCCAAGGACTTTTATTTCTATAGCAATATTTTAAAAGGATATTAGCCATTTTGGATAATTTTTTGAGTGTAGATGCTGAAGTACTTGAAAAGTAAGATATACATAAAGAAGCTGTGGTACATTTATACAGTGGAATACTACTCAGCCACAAAAAAGAATAAAATAATGCCATTTGAAGCAACATGGATGGACTTGGAGATCATCATTCTAAGTGAAATAAGCCAGAAAGAGAAAGAAAAATACCATTTGATACCACTCATATGTGGAATCTAAAAAAAGAAAAAAGACTCTAATGAGCTCATTTACAAAACAGAAACAGACTCATAGACATAGTAAACAATCTTATAGTTACCAAGGGGGAAAGGGGGCAGGAAGGGAAAAATTGAGACTTTCAGATTTGTAAATATTAACTACTATATATAAAAATATATAAAAGAACAAGTTTCTTCTGTATAGCACAGGGAACTATATTCAGTATCTTGTAGTAACCTATAATGAAAAAGAATATGAAAACGAATATATGTATTTCTGTGTATGACTGAAACATTTTGCTGTACATCAGAAATTGACACATTGTTACTGAGTATTCTTCAATTAAAAAATTGGCAAAACCAAAAAAAACCAAAACAAAAACGGATATCCAGAGTCTGGCACTTTTAATCACTTCCACTACTCCTGTATACTAACTACCAATATTTCTTGCCTGGACAGTTGCAGTAGGTTCCTAAGTGGTCTAGCTACTTCTTTCATTATCCCCCTGAGTCTGTTCTTCACATAGTAGATAAAATGATTAATTTACAGTAAGTTGGAACATATTACTGCTATTCTCAGTGGTTTCTTATCTTATTAGGAAGAAAATTCAAAACTTATCGTGGCCTTTAAGACCCTACAGAATCTTCCCTTCCTGTCTCTTTAATGTAATGTCTTTCTACTCTACTTCTGGTCCATCTGCTCCAGCCACATTGGCTTTAGCATTTGTTGAACACAAAGGTATTCTACCTCCGTGCCTTTGTGCTTGCTCTCTTTTGTCTGTAATGTTCTTTTCTTAGAAAGCTCATATTTTCTTTTTTGGGGGAGATCTTTTCTGAAAAAAACACTTCCTCTCCCATGACTATCATATCATACTTTTTTTTTTCTTAGACGTATTGCTATCTGACATGTTGTCTGTTTATTTCTTTTTAACGTTGGTTTGTCTCACTCCACTAGAATAATAGCCTATCAGAGCAGGGGCTTTGTTTTGTTAACTGTGTGCCAAGTACTGCAGTGAATACGTTGCTAAAGGAGTGGACTGCTATATGGTGTTATATTAAATGGGATTTCTATACTTGAGTAGCAAGAAATTACAGATCTTGATTAGTCGATTCACTGAAGAAATAAAATTGCTTGTCTATAAATATATACTTTTTTGGCTGAAACTAAAAGATATGTTAGAAATAGAAAATAAGAAATACATTTTTATGTGGTGAATTAATAGTATAGTATTTAATTATTTGTTAACTTGAGATCTTCTATTATCCCCATTTTACATAAGATGAAATTGAGGCTTGAAGAGTTGGTAAATAATACGGTCTGGATTTCAATTTGCATGATCTTGACCAAGAAGAGTTTTCATTATGAACAATATGTGTTTTTTAATTTAAAATTTTAATTAATATTGAGTAGGTACAAAAGAATATTTATAAAATATATGCAACATGTAACAAATTGGTATAACAAAAACTTGTATATCCTTCATTTAGATTAAGAAAAAATTGCCACTTACAAAAATATTCTATTATAAAGTAAAAACCACAAAAACCAAATATATGGCCTAATGAAATTTTTTGTTAGGTATATCCTTGAAACCATGACCCAAGTCAGGAAATAAAGCTTTGCCATCCATCCCAGAATTTCCTCTTCTGTATCACATTCCAATCACAACCCCTTTCACACCTTAAATAACCATTATGATAACACACCATTATTCTGACTTTTATGGCAATCAGTTCTTTTCATATTTTTATAATTTTATCATCCAGATGTCATCCCTAGACACTATAATTTAGTTGTACCTATTAACAATTTTAATATCTCTTAAGTCTCTTTCATTTTATAGAGACCAGAAGAGGCTCCAGATATCTGATTAGCTTTCTTTTTGTTGACATTTAGCACTCTTTTTATACTTAATGACTATTGTCTAGTAAGTAATTGAGAATTACAAAATGGCAATAGGCAAATTCTATCTTCTTATGTATTAGTTGGGATAATATAAATAAATACTTCCCACTAATTATTATTTGGTTACCCAGTTGTATAGTTTATAAAGGAAAGGCAGGATAAATATTTGATTCTTTCTCTTTATTTACCAGTTCTCAAGATAATGAATTAGTCCTCTGCTATTCTTCAAAGATGACCAGTTTTTTTGTTTTGTTTTGTTTTTTGTTTTTAGTGAAGTATGAACTCATGGATTTAAGTGTATTTTATGGATTTCAATAAATTGCAGTTTTCTCACTATTGAAGGTCACATCGTTCCATCATTGGCCACTGGGAATTTCTTCACTTTGGCTCTTGAGACTTTGATTAGCTTCCTTGCTACTTAATGTAAGATTCATCTTGTACTTTATTCTTGAATTACTCATTTCTCTAAAAAGTGCTGGTTCCTTTTAGTGAGAAATGGTATTTCGAGACCACAGTCTGAGCATTAGACATGTTCATTATTACTGGATTAGTTATTGTTTCTAGGCCTTTTCAGTGGACAGAGCTATGAAAAATAAGGATAAAATAATTCATGAGTTCATTTGATGTTTCTAATTCAAATTCAAGATCATGGAACTTTTATTTAACCTTTCTGTTACATGTGTATCTTTTTCTTCCACACTAAGAAGCTTGGTTCTTAGGGGCACAAGACACGATAGAATTAGGATATTCCAACATTGCTCATTTATTCTGTATTCATGCAATACACAGTTGCTTTGGAGTAACAGTATGAATGCCATCACTGACATGATTACTAAACATAGTAATTTTTTTACATATACACTTCTCATTCTCCTCCTGTTTTTTACATGGAAGTACTATTCTCCATTGTCATAGTAATAGCTGCTATGTGCTATACTCTTCCCTTATTAATCCTCATTCAGTCTTCTATAGCCAACTCTGTATTTAATGCTTGTCACCAGTTCTTATGTCTGTGTCTCTAGTAATTTTGGTTGTCTGAAGCTTTTTCTCTAGTAGATTCATCTAGAATAGTAGTCCCTGAATTCTCATGTGCTAATAAGTTTGTGTCTTTTGTACGTGAAAGTCAGTTTTATTTGATATAAAGTCATAGGATTCAACTTTCTGTCTTTGAGTATTTTAAATATATTACTCAGTTTTCTTGTCTTATAAAGCATTGCTGTGGAAAACTCTGATGATCATTTAATTTTCTTTCACATGGTCTTTTTAAGATGCCCCCAAGTTTTTTTTTTTCCATTAAAGCCTAATAATTTAAATATAATATGTCTAGGTGTTGGTCATTCAGAGTCAGTATTCTTGGTATGTGGTCTTTTCTTTTTAGTAGCTACACATTTTTTGTTTTTGTTATAGTTTTTAATTGAGAAAGTTATTTTGGTAATTGTACTCTTTTCTTGCTTTGGTTTTCTTCGAGAACTCCTATTGGCTCTTTTTTTGCCTTTCTTCAGTGAACCTTTTTATCTATCTTTTTAAAAAATTTAAAATATTTTCCTTTTTACGTTCTGTTTCTTTGAAGGCACTGTTATTTCATTTCTCTTTGTTTTTCTTCTAGTTTAATCTTCATTACTGAAATAATTTGTTTCTTTTTCTTCTTTCTTATTCTTCCTGAAAGAATTGTATATTCAATTCTTAGTTTTTCTAATTCTGATGTATATTGTTCTTTTATGTGTTGTGTCACTTTCATAATGTCTTTAGCTTGTTTTGAAATAGGAAGTTGCAGTTCTGATCTGTTTTGTGCACACATTTTTCTGAGTACTTTCATTGTAGGTTTCTTTTTCCTCTTACAGTAAATGTGTATGGGGTTTGACCTTGATACTTTTCTGTTGGTCATTTTAATGTGGAATCAGGTTTCTTGAACTTTTAAAATAAGGTGGACTTCAGAAAAGATTTTCTGACTTCATAGAGCTCCTCGTCCATTGTTTTACACAGTATTCCAGTGACCTGCTTTCTGAGATTTCCTGGGTCTTCTCTCCCTCCCTAGTTTGGTCTGGACTTTCTCCTTTTGTTGCTCTGTCTTGCTCAGTTTTGATTATATACCAGTGCTTTCTTCTCATTGTGGGGCTTGTTCTAGAAGGAAGCCTATGTAAATCGCAGTTTTCAAAGTTCACGGGGACATCATTGGTCCAACCCCTTCAGACCTTCTTAGCATAGACCGTTTGCTCTCCAGGTATTGGAAGTATCAGAATCCCTTCCAGTTTCAGCTGTTGTTTTTGTTGTTTTTCCCAAATGGGCCTGCTGTGCTTTCTAGTGAATACCCTTTAGCTATTTGTCATCTGTTTTGTTCTTAGGTCTGTTAGTTGCCACCTTGCTGCTTTCTTCTTCCTGCCAAGCAGCGTAGATCTTGTGGGTGCTGGTGATTTGTCTCTACACATTTGCATTTTGGGATTTGAAGGGATACCTTGTCACATAATTTTGTTGTAAGTGCTGTGGGTGGGATTTTGGCTTTGCTGTCTAGTTGCCCCGTCTGTTTTTATGTGGGAATTTGCAAAGATCAAAATCTATTCAACTGCTGGTGCCACCGTCTTCCTAGAACCCTTGCCAGTAGTGTTGATGTCCCCTGTACGCTACCCTCCACCTGCAGCCCGATCCTGTCTCCTTTCTTCCTTATTCAGAGAGAACCATCCTTAATTTTTATACCTATTGTTCCTTTACTTTTCTATGTAATTCTGGCATATGTTTATATTCCTAAACAATATAATTTCTGAAAGTTTTATAAGTACAATCATATGTATGTATTTTTTGGTGACTTGCTTTTTTTGCTCAACCTCTGTTCCTGAGATTTAGTCTTACTGTGTATGGTTGTAATTTATTAATTTTTACTGCTGTATAGTGTATCAGAATGAATTGTCATATTCATATTCTCTGGTGACAGAGAGTGTTTCTAGTTTTTTTCTATTACAGTGTTGGTAAGGACTTGATGTACATGGGCAAGATTTTCTCTTGGTATATGCTTGAGAGTAGATAGATTTACTGAGTTATAGGAAAAGTGATTCTTAAGCTCTACTAGATAATGATACATCATTTCCCAAAGGAATTATGCTAATTTACATTTCCACTGTAATGTGGAAAATTGCACCTCACCTAAAAACCTAAGAAATGGACTTTACTAGTAACTTATATGTACACTTATATTTCTCTCCCCCTAGCCCATCTCTCTGCACTTTTTCCACAGATAACCTCTACCCTGTTTGTGTTTCTCTTACCATTTAAAAAAAGGTGTGCATCTTATATATGAGTATCTAAACAATAGTTTTTTTAGTTTTATTTGTTTTAAAATGGGGTATCATACCCTATATAATTCTCTAGGACTTTTTTTCGCTCAGTATTATGTTACTAAGATACATCTCTGTTTTGTTTGTAGCTGTTGTACATTCCTTCTCACTGCTGTATAATCCATTATATTAATATCTATATTTTATTTATTCTTCTGATGAGTATTTCTATTGTTTCTATTTGTTTTGTTTGGCATTACAAAACAACAACAGTAGCAGCCACTGATGTAGTACTTACTGTGTCCCAGACACTTTTCTGAGCGCTTTACCTTTATTACCTCATTTAACCTCACTGGTGAGGTAAGTACTCTTTTATTTTCCTTTAATAGAGGAGAGATCTGAGGCAAGAAGGGTTAAATAACTTGCCCGAGGTATCACGGATATCTGGTAGCTGGAGCCAGGATTCAAACCTCAGCTGCCTAGTCCTTCAGTCTGTACTTATGCAGTGTATTGTTTTGGACTTGGGGAATACTGACATTGTCTCTGTTCTCACCTGCCCTTAAATATAGAAAAATAATATTTGCTTAAAGACATAGTATATTTTACTATTTTCATTTTTAAGGTTTTAATGTTGAAAGCAAATGTGTGATCTTTGCTTCATTTGATTTTAATTTGGAAATAAAATGGTGTTTGTAATGTACTTTAAACTCTAGCAGGCTGAGCTAAGGGAGTATGTGAATTCATTTATTGGGTAAGTCATCTTTCCTTAGTATAATAGCTCATAGTGCTCACATCTGGAGATTAGCACCATCTACTGGCAAAGGGAAACAGTAACTTAGTATGTCATAGTGTGTTTGTTTACTGTTGTTTGGAAGACTGTACCCTTTCATAGGATTTTTCTTTTTGAAAACTATTTGTGGGGGAAATAAATATTTTGTAATTTTTCTGTGTATTTATTTTTATGACAGTTTGTTTTCCTTTAACTTCCAAGTATCAATTATATACTGCACATTTGCATAACTGAGACTCCATTTTTGTAAGGAAAAATACAAGAAAAGGTATAGTTTTATAGATTTGTCATTCTGTAATAGTCCTTTTCAAAGCATATGTACAAAAGTATTAATTTATAAGAGTAATAAGAGCAAGAGCAAAGCTGTCAGACTCATATGAACTGTATTTAGTTTTTTCTGTTTTGGCTTAGTTATACTGTCTTTGGTAGTCAGAGAAGGGGAATTAATAGTAGGGCATTCTCAGTGACTAACTGTGGGAAGCTCAACTCCTGTTATTAGCCTAAATTCTAATTTCATCTTTCCTACTTGAACTGGTTTAGCTTTCATTTGTCAGTAGCCTAGCATCCTGTTTTGTATCCTGTTGTAGGCTAACTTCTGTTAGTTAGCACTATTCTTTGTCCTTTTTTTCTCTCTATTAACCTCAGTGGCTTAACGTATGAGAAATTGCCTTCTTGTTCCATTTCATACCGGATAAGTTCCATTTCTTCTTTTCTGATATGTTTCCTTTAAGCACATGTTAAAAGTTCCTTAGTGTTGCAATTTTAATTAAAGGTGAAATTATAATCTTTACAGAGGAAGGACATGATGATTCCTTAAGGAATGTTGGTTAAGTGATTCATTAAAGGATTTTTAAAAAGCTAACTTGTGTTATAGAGCAGGAATAGTTGTTTAGGGAGCCACTGGTCTGTTTTGCTTACTTGTAAGTCTACGGAGCACAATTAACAATTGTTCTTTTGCCCTGTGGCTGTTTAACACTTGAAACAAGACTGTTCTCGGTTGAAAATATTAGCATATTATAGGCATACTATAGAAATATCTGATTAAATGCAATAAAGACATTAAAAATAGCAATAATTACAAATTTTAGACCATATGCCATAATGTTGAATAGAAAAAGTCCAAGATTGCTGTTGTAGTAGTACTCTTGTAGAATCCAAGTATAGGCTTTTAACTCACGTTGAAGATAGTCTCAGTATAGAAGATGAGAATAGGGCCATTTGTATTTTTGTTTTGTTGTTTTTTTGTTTGAGTATTTTGAGCATACATTACTGCTAAAGTGAAACTAAATCTCCCTTTCTTAATCTAAATTATACTGGATACCAAAATATTTTTATTTTATTTAAAAATACATTCAAAAATTGCTTATTTAAGTGTAATTCTTTTTCTCCCCAGTACCTAAACTACTTCCTGGAAACTTGTTCCATATTTAAATAGAGAATTGTATAGAGGCTTCAAAAATACTATATGAACATGTAAAATTTTTATATCATGCAGTAATTTTTCAAAAGCTTTTTACCACTCTTAGATTATTTAATCCTTTCTCTCAAATTCTTTAATTATCAGTTGATTCTTTGGTATGATATGTTTTATATTTTGCCTTCAGATTAACTGCTAATAAATGACTTAAATCAGGTCTACTTTTTATTATGCTGAGTTTTAGGTGAGAGGAGGGTATTAAGATGAATGATTCCTGCCGTCTAAGATTATTATAGTTTATTATGAGCGTTGCAGCCTTTATATATTATAAAGAAAAATGTATAAAGAGCTGTGTTGAAGTGTAGGAACCAGTGTTTTAGGTGTACAGAGCCACTGGAATTTAGTTTGAACTGATAATATTAAAACAAAACTCCCAAAGGCAATGTATATGGTAGTATTTGAGTGGGATCTTGAAGAATAGTAGGAAGGAATTGACAAGTAGAGATGCAGAAGAGAGGGTGCTTCAGGTTGAACAAACCATTACATCTTGTATTGGGTCTTTGAAGCAGTGTTTTGGCAGATAGGTTTCATATTCCATGAATACTTCTGGGAATTCTGACTTTATGAACGATGAATTACAGTAAGATGAACAACTTCTTTAAGAAGAGATAACATACTTTTTTCATGCAGTGTATTCTGTATTGCTCCAAGGTGTATGCTTTAAGCACAGAATTGTCTGCCAGAGAGTATTTTAGGAATGGGGGGAAGAGTGGTGTGTTTCCCAGTTAACACTACTGTTAAATTGTTGAAAGATGCTTAAAACAAATGAAACTTCAAAAAATAATTCACCTGAGGAGGAGTGGATTATTCTTAAACTAATATCACAATTTGACTGGTTAAAACTAAAGCTTCCTTAGCTAAATGGAGAATGAGCTTCATGTTCTTTCAGCCGTATGAAAATACATTTTTTAAACATAAATATATCTCCTTGAGAACTATGACCTTTCTCTGTATAGGCTGCACTTTATGTACAGAGGTCTGGTCACAAGTGAAGATGTAAGTGGAGTTGAAATGCAGCCCCTAGCTCAGCTACCAAGGGCCCTTTTCTAATCCTTTTCCAAAGACAGAGACAATCTAGCTAGAAAAATCCCAAATCAGAAGTGATTGTATATTTGCCTAATTTTGTTAATGGATTCAGCCACTCAGCTTCTAGTGCTAGAATAGTGTAGGCACAAATTAGGAACTCAGTGAATACTTTTTGCATATACAGAGTATTCAGAAGTATAAAATTTATGTTCCTTTTGATTATGACTTTTTGATAGATTATTATATGTGCTTCATGTGATTTTAAAAAAATGACTTTACCCAATCAGTGGTCTTCTTGCTGTCACATTCCATGTTTATATGGATAATTCCATTTGTTGTGTTTTTATCAAATTATTATTGCTGACATGCTGAATTTTTATTTAAGGTTCCACTCATATTAAAATATTTAAAATTTAATTTCAGGTATATTACATTTTTTTGCCCATGTGACCTAGTTTCCCAGGGCTATTCATTTCTACCTGTTCAACTCTTGGCTGCGGGAATGAAGGAAGTGACCAGAACTTGGAAAATAGTAGGTGGAGTCACACATGCTAATAGCTATTACAAAAATGGCTGGATAGTCATGATAGCTATTGGATGGGCTCGAGGTAATATTAACAATATGTGTTCATGAATATTCTGTTATTGATCTACTATGACTACTGAGCAATTCTCTAGTTACATTAATGGGGACCAGTACTTTAATAAGAGTCTTTGTTGGAGATAGAAACCTTGTTTCTGTTGGATAGTAAAATTAATTCAAAACTGACACTTTTCACTAGTACTCATCAGCCACTGTTTTATTTTCGCTAGTACTCATCAGCCTGACTATCTTAAAATACAGAATTTTTATTATTGGTTTGATTAGCAGCATAACCAGAGGGATTCATAGTTAATTAAGGTGTATAATTTATACACCATAAATAAAACAAGTTTACGTAAATTATGTGGTGCATGTAATTTTTAAAAATTGCCATTTTTTCAGCCTGAACAGCCTGAATAGTAAATGTGATTGATTATGAGTTCATGTTCACTCTGCATCACTTACCTTTATTGTCCTTTTGTATGTAGGAATTGAATAAATTCCTCAATCTATTGTTATAGCATACTGCCCCCAAACTAAAATCAGGGAAGGAAATGATAAAGCAGAGGAATTTATTTTTTCAGGTCTGAAACAAACCTCTAGCCTCATCTCTGTGCCTGAGGCCTCAATTTTAACCTTAATTGTAATACAGTAGACAGTTGCCATGCTGGTGAGAGGAGAGAATTGGAGTTGTCTCAGTACCATAAATGTACAAGACAACTTTTTTTTCTTTCTCCCAAGAATTATATTTTGGGGATCCTCTTGGAATTTTAAGTCAGGAGATAGAATTGTGGCTTCATTTCATATATTTTCTCAAAATTTGGTTTCGTATTTTTGTTTTATCTTGTTCTTTTTAGGTGCAGGTGGTAGCATTATCACGAATTTTGAGCAGTTGGTGAAAGGAGGTTGGAAACCCGAAGCTGATGAATGGCTGAAGATGTCCTAGTAAGTTGGTATGAACTATACTGAGACCCAGCCTTTTATCCTTAGATCTTACCAAATTTATTTTTAAAAACATTTTGAGGACTCTAAATGTGGATGAGATAAACAAATAAGTAAAATGATAATGGGAAGAAAACTAGGAAACAAAAATTTTTCAAAAAGTCTGCTCTCTTAAATGTAGCTTTTAAAATAAATATTGATTCTTTTCTCTGTGTGTTCCCCCTCTTAGAAAATAAAACCAAACAAAAACTCTTGGATTGTTGTAGAATTGTGGGAAGAGTGTGTATTTAAGGAGAGAGAACTATGTAGGAACAGACTTCTCTGGAATCAGTTGCAGGCTGTTGGCATTTTCACTAATGGCTCCAGCATCACCCAGATTTCAAATTATTCATAGTTTTGGTAGTGAAATTTCAAGCTTTGGGAATAATAAATACATTATCATAAAGCCCTGTTAGTTGCTTTAAAAATGAGAGTTGAGTTTAATTATGTAATTGAGTTTAATTATAAGAAAAAGATGAGAGGAAGTAACCCACTCTATTCTGTACAATGCAGACTACCTTTGGCGTCCATTTAAGAGCATCTGATCGTTAGATGTTCTCTAAGACACTGACACAGTCTTAAATAAGTCACAAATATATCCCTGATGCACCTGAAAGTGAAACAGAAATACAGTTAATGTTCCCACAATTCAATTAGGAAAAGACTTAGGAAATAGTGGCCACAATACGCAAGGTGAGGAAGAAGTCATGTGAAAATAAACTCATTACAGTGGATTAAAAATGAAGGCTGAGAAGCAGTATGAATGATGAAGTATATGTTTGAGTGAATCAGTAACTTTCAGGATGCCTAACTTGGAATGTGGCCCTTAAAGCTTGAATGAGGTAGTTTAGAAATAGAACAAAGGAGGCTTTGATTGGTAATAAGTTATAAGAAAGACACTAGTGATATTCAAGGGAAATTTTTCTCATTTCAAGTTTATGCCTTGAAATGTCTTCCATAAAACATTTCTTGGGGCTATAAAACTGAAATCAGATTATGATTCTCGTGTGTTCAAAACCTTTGCAGTGACTTCCCTAAATGGCCATGAGACCTCCAACATATGCGTCTCCCTCACACCCAATTTGCTTTGACTTCAGCTTTTACTGTTCTCTCCCTTGCTCACTGCACTCTATCCTTGAACAAGCCAGGTGTTGTCTGGTTTAAAACTAACTTTTCTTTGCCTAGAATCATTTTTCTCAGTTGGCCAACTCCCTCAGGAGTACAGTTGGCCCTTTGTATCCATGGGTTCTGCATTTGTGGATTAACCAACTGTGCATTGAAAAATACCAGAAAAAAGATTCCAGAAAGTTCCAAAAAGCAAACCTTGAATTTGCCATGTGCTGACAACTATTGACATAGCACTTATATTGTATTTACAACTATTTACATAGCATTTACATTTTTGGGTATTAAGAAAAAAATCTCAAGATGATTTGAAGTATTTGGGAAGATGTGCATAGGTTGTATGCAAATACTACATTGTCTTATATAAGGGACTTGGATTTTGGTATTTGTGGGAGGTCCTGGAACAAATTCCCTATGGTTACCCAAGAGTGACTATTTTCACCATGGAAATGAGAAAATGCTACAAATTAGGGCTTTCTATTCCATCCCCCATCCCACCCAAGGAGTTTGTTTGGTGCTATAAGGTTTTTCAGGACTTACCTACTTTTCCCAAATTATGCTGTGAAACATGGGACTTTCAGATGCTTTGTGGAAAAGTATTATGTGGTCAAATATGTTTCAGAAACATTGCATATAGAAATGTACTCTCTTTATCAGAGAGTCACAATATGTATGAATATTCTGAAATCTCTGCTGCTTCATGCTACGAAGAGAGATATTTAGCTTTATATAGCTCAGCACTTCCAAAACTTTGTATTTACGTAACTAATTTTTGTGTTACATATATTAATAATTAATTAAATTAATATTTTGAGAGTACTATTTAAAGAACATAGAGATAAATCATGTTTATTACTTACCAACTTAAAATGTGTTTTATTTTCAGCCCTGCCAAGGTAACCCTGCTGGGGTCAGTTATCTTCACATTTCAGCAAACCAAGCATCTGGCAATATCAAGGCATAATCTTATGTTCCTCTATACTATGTTTCTTGTGGCCACAAAGGTAAGATTTCAGAGTATCAATAAAACAGTAATACAAATTCTGTGTAACCAGAATTCTGCATAAGAGGCAAGTAACAGAAACATTTATTTTTTTTTTTTACAATAGTCTAAAAATACCAGTTTAGGGGAGTTTATTCAGCACATCCATGACTTACTGAAACATAGCTCTTCTATGATTCCTCATTTGATTTGCATTAAGGCTATTAGGAAAGATTTGCAGATGGCCTTGTAGTACATTGAAGGCCAGAAAGTAGTGAAAATAGCCAAGGCTGATCAGAGACTGCAAAGATAGTGTTGTGTCATTTGTACAATGAGGTACTTGGAGTGGATGTTCTCTGAAGTTCCTTTAAACTTTAAATTTTTGAAATTTTATATTAGAACATATTTGTGGTCAGTCTTTTCAATTACCATTGCCTGGTTGGATGCTTTATTCCTTCTTGAAGATAGGAAATAGCATGATACAAGATCGTAAGTTTTAGAGACAGGCAGTCTTAAATTCAAATCCTAGTTTTGCTGTCTGATCCCTGAATATGCAAGTCACTTAATGTCTGTGAATCCGAATTTCCTCATCTTCATTGTACCAATTGTTGACGAGATTGGAGATGATGTATGCCATGCTATGACTGTGCTTGACACATGTTAATGAATTTTATTTGCAACTGTATCATGAAGCTAATTCTGATTATTCTTCTTAACAGTTATTAGATGTTTTTCACTATTCATAAATAGACAATTGATTTTAAAATAAGATTATTATTTAAGCCTAGAAAAATTTTATAAATAACTATCTCAGCCTAGATATTTTTGGCTGAAAACTTAACTATGGGATCCTTAAAAGGAAAACAGGATGTATTATGTAAATTTATTTATAACTTAGAAAGAACCAAATCACTTTAGGGATCATTTATTTTTATTCCAGTAGTCTCTGCAATGAAGGTGATCTGTGATTGTTATAATTCAAATATTATACTTAAAATACCTGAGGCAAAATCTCTTCATATGTGCCCTCTTTTTCCAGTCATCAAACTTTGAGCTGTATTTTTTTGCAACAGCTTTACTGGGATATATTTTAACATACCATACAGTTTATCCATTTAAAGTGTTAATTCAATGGTTTCTAGTATGTTTACAGAGTTGTGCAGCTATTATCACAATCAATATGAAAATATTTTCTTCACCCTAAAATAAACCTCATACTCATTAGCAGTCACTTGACTTTTTCCCTCAATCCCCTCAGCTGTAGACAACCACTAATCTACTTTCTGCTTACAAATTTGCCTGTTCTAACATCTCATATAAGTGGAATCATACAATTTGTGACCTGTGACTGTTTTTTTTACTTAGCATGATGTTTTTGAGGTTCATCCATGTCGTAGTATGTATCAGGATGTTATTCCTTTTTATTGCCAAATAATACTCAGTTGTGTGGATAATACCACATTTTATTTATCAGTTGATGGATATTTGGATTGTTTTACTTTTTGACTAATAAGAATAATGAGCTACAAACATTCATGTACAAATTTTTGTGTGGTTATGTATTATATTTTTCTTGGGTATATCATATAGAAATGAAATTATTAGATCATATAGTAACTCTGTCTTTAACCTTTTCAGGAACTAACACTGTTTTCCAAAGGGGCTTCATCATTTTACATTCCCACCAGCAATGTGTGTGCAAGTTCTGATTTCACCACTTTCTTACCAACACTTAACTTTTTTATAGAGCCATCCTAGTTGGTGTTAAGAGGCAACTCGTTGTGATTTTGATTCATATTTCCCTGATGACTAGTGATGTTGAGCATCTTTTTGTGTGTTTGTTGGCTATTTGTATATATTCTTTGGACAAATGTCTATTCAGATCATTTGCCCATTTTTAATCATATCATTTCTGTACTGTTATTGATGAGATTTTGTTATTATTATATGTATATGTGAAAAGTAAATACATTGTTTATTTGGAGGTATAGGGGTCTACATATGTCTACATGTATATTTGTTATGTTCCCTTTCTTTTCTGTCTCACTTATTTCATAATGGTTGAGTAGTATTCCATTGTATATATATACCAGTAGTCCATTGTGTATATATACCACATCTTTTTTATCTAGTTATCTATTGATGGGCACTTAGGTTGTTTTCATGTCATGGCTATTGTAAATGCTGCAATGAATATAGGGGTGCATATATCTTTTTGAGTTACTTTTTATGTATTCTTTATATGAATACCCAGAAATGGGATAGCTGAATCATATGGTAGTTCTATTCTTAATTTTTTCAGGAATCTTTATACTGTTTTCAGTAGTGGCTGTGCCAATTTATGTTCCTCCCAACAGTGTATGAGGTTCCCTTTTCTCCACATCTTCTCCAACACTTGTTATTGCTTGCCTTTTGATAATAGTCATACTAACAGGTGTGAGGTGATAACTCATTGTGGTTTTGATATGAGTTTCCCCAATAATTAGTGATGTTGCGTGTCTTTTCACGTACCTGTTGGCCCATTGTATATCTTCTTTTTGAAAATTGTCTATTCAGGTCTTCTGCCCATTTTTAAGTCAGATTGTTGGTTTTTTTTTTTAATATATTGAATTCTATGCACTGTTTATGTATTTTAGATATTAATCCCTTATTGGTCTTATCGTTTGCAAATACTTTCTCCCAGTCGGTAGATTGTCTTTTTGTTTTGTTGATGGTTTCCTTTGCTCTGCAAAAGCTTTTATGATTAATTAGGTCACATTTGTTTATTTCTGCTTTTATTTCTTTTGCCTTGGGAGACAGATCCAGAAATATATTGCTACAATTTATGTCAGAAAGTATTCTGCTTATGTTCTCTTCTAGAGTTTTATGGTTTCAGGCCTTACATTTAAGTCTTTAATCCATTTTGAGTTTATTTTTGTATATGGTGTGAGGAAATATTCTTATCTAATGTAGCTGTCCAGTTTTTCCAGCACTACTTACCGAAGAGACTATCTTTTCTCCAGTGTACATCTATTCTGGCCTCCTTTGTTATAGATTAATTGACCATAAGTGCATGGGTTTATTTCTGGACTCTCTATTCTGTTCCATTGATCTGTGTGTCTGTTTCTCTGCCAGTACCATGTTGTTTTGATTGTTGTAGCTTTGTAGTATAGTCTGAAGTCAGGGAGCATGATACTTCCAGCTTTGTTCTTTTTTGTCATGAGGTTTGTATAAAATGTCTTGTAGCTCAAATAGTCCTTTTTCCATGGATAGTATCTTGTCTTCATTTACCTATATAGATTCTGTCCTTTTTGTTTCCTGTTACATTTTTATTGTCTCAAATTATCCCTTTTTGTGTTGTGAATTTGTTATAAAATTGAAGTAGCTACAGTTATTTTTCTGTTTTGCCTGCCCTGTAACTTTTATGCTGTAATAAAGTTTTAAAAACTTATTTTGATATAGAGTTTCGATTTCCTGATTCTGTCTATTTATCACCTTACTCAAAGTTTTGTGTACTTTTACTTTTTGTTTCTTACATTTCATGTGGGCAGGTCTAGTGTTGATGAACTCCCTCAGTTTTTGTTTGTCTGGGAAGGTCTTTCTTTCTTTTCTGTATCCGAATGATAACTTTGCTGGATAGAGTATTCTTGGCTCACAGTTTTTACCTTTCAGTATTTTGAGAATGTCATTCTTCTTCCTCTTGGCCTGTAGAGTTTCTGCTGAGAAATCTGCTGATAGCCTAATGGGGGTTCCTTTGTAGATTACTATTCTTTAAAAAATTCTTTGTATTAGTTTTTAACAATCTTAATATGTCTTGGAGAAGGTCTTTTTGCTTTGAGGTAGTTAGGTGTTTTCTTCATGGACTTGTATATCCAGTTCATTTCCCAAGTTTGGGAAGTTCTCAGCTTTTATTTTTTTAAATAAACCCTCTACTCCCTTCTTTCTCTCTTCTTTACCTAATGTTGCTCTTCCTAAAAGTGTCAGATAGCTCTTGTACAGTTTCCCTTTGTTTTAAACATCTTGAGTCTCTTTTGTCTTTTACTAGTATCATTTCTAGATTTCTATCTTGAGCTCACTAATTCTCTCTTCCATGTGATCTGTTCCATTTCCATTGCTTTCTAATGCATTCTTCATCTCGTTTATTGTGTTCTTTAGCTCCAAAAATTTTGTTTGGTTCTTTTTAGAGTTTTAATCTCTTTGGTGAAGTATTCCCTCTTTTCATTCATTTTATTCCTGAGCTTATTGCACTGCATTTCTGAGTTTTCTTGTAGCTTGTTGAGTTTCTTTGAAGCTATTTTGAATTCTCTACCAGTTATATTGCAATATTCCATGAGTTTAGGTTTGGTTTCTGGAGAATTGCCATTTTCTTTTTGTGATACAGTTACTGTGGTTTTTAATGGCGCTTGATGAGTTGTTCATCTGCCCGTGCATTTGAAGCCCAGAACACCTTTCTACTTAATTCCTCATGAGTCAATAGATTAGAAATTAGAGGCCTTTCTTTTGTTTTCCAGTAGGTGGCGCTATAACACAAGTTTTTGGTTTCTTTTACCGGCGCTTCCTCTGGTTATATTTCCACCTTCCACTGCCTCTTTCAGAGATGTTGTCCTGTGCCCTTGTTATAAGTGCTTGTACCTCAGGGGTTACTGGTGCCTTGCTCCTGCCAGTGTTGCTAGTGTCACCACGTAGGGCACTGGGATGGTGGATTCTTCCGCAGTGTCCAGGGTCTCCTGGGTGGCAGACTCCATCATTGTGAGGGGAGAGGGATGGTGGTCGGGAGCTGGGGTTATGTGGGTGCCATGTCTGGTGTTGTAAGGTTCCTGGGATTGGTAACTGGGTGGGGGAACAAGTGAGCTAGAGTTGTGAGCATCTTCATAGCTGAAGAGACGGGTCCTAGGCCCTGCAGTCCATTTACCTGTGCCTGTGGTGCTGCTGTGGCTGGGAGGCTGGAGTCCTGTGTGCTACTTCTTGCAGCTACTGGGGTCTCTGGAGCTATGGGCTCAGCTTCTGCAGCCGGAGGTCCAGGACTGCAGCACGGCTTCCACACTTCTTCAGGTTCCACCTCTTCTGTGTGTTCCAGTCCACCCATCTGTAGATGTACATGTATATGGCATTCTCTAGCATCCTGGTATGTTTGGCAGAGGCATCTTTTTTGAGTTGTGGATATTTTACTGGTTATAGATTGAAGGGGAGACAGAAGGAGCAGCTCACTTTGCCATGATGCTGATTTCACTCCTATGTTTAATTTTTTAAGGAACTGACATGATGTTTTCCAAAATGGCTGTATCCACTGGCATTCCCACTAGCAATACATGAGAATTCCAGTGGTTCCACGTTTTTGCTAATAGTTGGTATTGTCAGTCTTTTTAAGTTTAGCCATTTTGTATGTATATAGAGTTACCTCATTGTAGCTTTATTTTGCATTTCTCTGATGACTAGAGATTTGAACATCTTTTCATGTGCTTACTGACCATTTATATATTGTGGGCAGGGAGTATTCAAATATTTTACCCATTAAAAAATGGATTATCTTATTATTAAGTCATAACAAGCTACCAAGCCTTTGTGAAATGTGTGTATTGGAAATATTTTTATCCCAGTTTGTGGCTTTTCTTTTTATTTTCCTAATGTTGTTAGAAGAGCTGAAGTTTTTAATTTTTATGAAGTTCACGTTATCAAAATTTCCTTTTAAGACCCTGCTTTTTGTGTCCTATCTAAGAAATTCTTTCATACCCCAAGTTTGTGAAGATTTTCACCTGTGTTTTCTTCTTATAGTTTTATTTTTACATTTAGTTCTGTGATTTATTTCAAATTAAGTTTTATGTTTGGCATGAGGTAAGGGTCATGTTTATTTTCCTCATATGAATATAAAGTTGTTCTAGCACTATTGTTTTCTTTCTTTTTTAAATTTATTTTTTATATAGTGGCTAACATTTGTAAATCTCAAAACTCCCAAATTTATCCCTTCTTGCACCCTTTCCCCGGTAACCTTTTGTTGCAATGACTATTCTTTCTGTCATTGCCTTATCTTGGTACCATTGTTGAAAATCAGTTGCCTTTACATATGTAGAACTATTTCTGGACTATGTTCTATTCCACTGATTTATATGTATATCCTTAGCAATGCCAAACTAGCTTAAATGTATATAACTTTATAGTATGATTTGAAATCAAGTAATATAAATTCTTCAGCTGTGTTCTTTTTCAATATTTCTTTGGCTATTCTAGGTTTTTTACATTTCCATATAAATTTGATTAGAAAATCACTTTCGACCAAAGGAAAAAAGGCTTTGAGATTGTATTTAATCTATAGATCCATTTGAGAGAAATAATGTCTTAAAAATACTGAGCCTTATAATCCATTAATATGATAAATCTTTCCATTAATTAAGTCTAAAAATTTCTCTTAGTAATGTTTTGTGGTTTTCATTGTTTTGCATCTATTTTGTTAAATTTAAATTTACCCTGAAGTAGTTCCTTTTTTTAGTTGCTTTTATAAATAGTAATTTTTAAATTAAAAAATCTTAATTTCACATTGCTTATATGTAGATTTACAGTTGATTCTTGTATGTTGTTCTTGTATCCTGTGACCTTGCTAAATTTACCTGTTGGTTCTGTTATCTTTCTTGTAGATTTCTTAGTGTTTCTACATACACAGTCTTGTTGTCTGTAATGAAGACAGTTTTCCTTCTTCTTTTTCAATCTGGGTGCTATTTATTTGTTTTTCTTGGTTTATTTTCCTGGCTAGAACCTCTAGTGTAATGGTGAATAGAAATCGTGAGAATGGACATCTTTGTCTTGTTCCTGAGAAGTGAAAAAGCATTTAGCCTTTTATCATTAAGTATGATACTAACTGTAAGTGTCTTACAGATACTCTTTATCAGGATGAGAAAGTTCCCTTCTATTCCTAGTGTGCTGAGAATTTTTATTGTGAATGGGTAAGGAATTTCCTTAAATGCTGCTTCTGCATGGGTTAAGATGACTGTTTTTTTCCCCTGTATTCTGTTAGTATAATGGATTATACTGATTGATTTTTAAAAAAATTTTATATCAACCTTTCATTTCTGTGATAAACCGCATTCAGTCATGGTGTATCCTTTTTGTGTATTGCTGGATTCAAAAATTTCTGATATTTTTCAAGTTTTTTTTTCCCAAAGTGTTCATGGAAGATTTTTTTATTTTTGTAATTTCTGTGTCTGGTTTTTGAATCATCATTAAGACTGGGCTCATTAAATAAGTTGAGAAGTGTTCGCTTGTCTACTCTCTGAAAGAGTTTATGTAGATTTGGTATTGTTTTAAATGTTTGGTATAGGACAGTTCAGATTTTCTATTTTATTTGTGTTCATTTTGGTAAATTGGACTTTTTAAGGAATTTGTCATTTCACTTAAATTTTTGATTATGTTGACATGAACTTGTTTCTTTGTTACCCCTTTAATGTCTGTAGGATTTGTAGCAATGTCTCCACTTTCATTCCTGGTATTGGCATTTGTATCTTCTCTTTCTCTCTTTTCAAATCGGTTCAACTAGATAGAAGGTTATCAGTTTCATCAGTTTGTTTGAAAGACTCAGCCTTTGTTCATTGTTTTCTATTTTACATTACACTGATTTTAGGTCTGTATCATGTCCTTCCTTATACTTACTTTGGGCTTACTTTGTTCTTTTTCTATAAAGAAAAGATTGATGTTTGACTCTATAACTTTTTTTTTTAAGTTGCATGGCAAAAACCACCAAGACAAAGTCAAAATGCAACTGTAGAACTGTGATAACATACTTGCAACATATATCACAGAAGGCTTCCTAATATATAACAACCTCTTAAAAATTAAGGGATAAAAAAGGACTAAAAACCTAATAGAAAAATTAAAAGAAATTTATCAGCAGACATTCACAGAGACAAGGTATGAAGATGTCCCTTAAACATATGAAAAAATGTGAAACTCATTCATTTGGAAATAGTAATTAAAATAACACTCAGATACCATTTTTCACTTACCAGACTGGCAAAAATTAGAGTCTGGCTACATATCCTACTACAAAGAGAATAGGGCACTTTTCCTCTTCAGTGTTTTTTTGATATTCTGGCATGTTTGTTTTTCTTTTCAGGTCTTTCCCACCTTTTTTTGCATATTGATACGAACTTAAATGGCAATTTGTCTAACTCTGTAATAAAATTTGTTGGTATTTCTCATTGAGATTTGTATTCAGCTTATAAATTAACTTAGGGAGGCAGTTATATTACATAGGGACAGAAGCATAGAGTGAAACAGGAATGAGGAGAGAGTCATGAGTTTTTCTAATATTTAAAAAAGGAAAATCCAGAATGGGAAACTGGAAAGAAGCTGCCAGATATATATTATAGGGCAAGGTGATGTTTATTGGAGGGCATTGAGGAGGTCCTAATGGAGTAGACACTTTGCAGTTGTGCTACAAAGGATTGTTTGGATTTGGGCAGGTGGAGACGGGAAGAAGTATGTTCTGGGTGGAGAGAGATGACTTGTGTAAATTTTGTTTATATAGGTATATTGTAATAATCTTTGAATTACTTGTGTGAGGTAGAAGTTATGATTATTCATTGTACTCTCAATGCTAGGCACTATGAAGTATATAAAAGTACGTAAGTACTGTTTGTGCCTTACATTTTATGTCACATTTTTCTGGGCATATTTTGAAATGATATAACATGAGATATTATATAAATAATGTGGCAGAGTACTACTCAGCCATAAAAAAGAATAAAATAATGCCCTTTGCAGCAACATGGATGGACTTGGAGGTGATCATTCTAAGTGAATTAAGCCAGAAAGAGAAAGAAAAATACCATATGATATCACTTATATATGGAATATAAAAAAAGAAGAAAGAAGACACTAATGAACTCATCTGCAAAGCAGAAACAGAGTCACAGACATAGTAAACAGTCTTGTTGTTACCAGGGGGAAAAGGGGTGGGAAGGGATAAATTGGGAGTTTGAGATTTGCATATATTAACTACTATATATAAAACAGATAAAAAATAAATTTCTTCTGTATAGCCCAGGGAACTATATTCAATATCTTGTAGTAACCTATAATGAAAAAGAATATGAAAATATATGTATGTATATGTATGACTGAAACATTATGCTGTACACTACACCGGAAACTGACACATTGTAAACTGACCATACTTCAGTTAAAAAAAAAAGAATGTGGCAGAGCCTTAAACAGTTCCTTTACCTTAATTAATTTATATTTTAGGATATGTTTAAATATCAGATTATCTTTAGGGCTTTTGCTTTCTTTGTCTTCCTTCCCTTTTTAAGCAAGAGACTATGAAGTCAAATGCCATTTAATTTAGGTAATATGCCTTTTCTTTGAATAGTTTGCTAAGTAAGGAGATAGTTTTATATTTTATTTTTAAAGAATAAGAGTTCGTTCCATTTGTTATCATTGTATTTGTGTCACCTTTCTGAATCAAGCCATGATAAGAGGCAAAATTCACAGGAATCCGTCCATGAACCTCATAAGTCTATCTCAGCAGTAATTTCTGATGTCAGCAATACTTCTCAGCTGAGTGATGAGTCTACTGAGAGTGGAGATTCTATTAAAACACTTGACTTTGAAAAATTCTTACTATGGTTCACGTTCTCAGGAAATACTTTAGATCCTGACACTTTTCTCTTTTGGATTTTGTAAAAAGTCATTGCTGTTTCCTGACAGTGGACTATTGTTTGATCTGAATTCTTTTATCTTTTATTGGCAGTCCACAAAGTCAAGCTATGACCAAGGTAATTATGCTAGTACATGTCATTGTAATTAATTATTCCAAAGAATAATTTAATATAAAGAAGTTCTTCCTAGATCTTAACCAGTAATGGCATAAACTCAGAGGTTAACATATTTGGATTCTTCTCATGCTGTATTCTCTCCAGGTGATCACATTTGTATTCATCCCTTTACCTTTTACTTGTATAGGTTATGACTTCCAAATCTATATCCTTTACTTAAACATTTCTGGGCAAACCTCCATTACTGCACTTACTCTTTACTGTTTTGTAATTATTGATTTACTTGCCTTTCTCTGACTAGTCTGTAAGAGCCCTGAGGGCAGGGACTACATTCAGCATTCTTCTGGCAGCCAGGTATAAGGCACAAACAGATTATTTTAATCCTGTTGGTTTTAGGCTTTTTTTTTTTTAAAGTGCTATTCTGTGTCATATTTGCCCTTCTAGAATGTGACCCTTTTGGGGTCTCAGTTTAAGCCTGGGGTGTACCCCTGGACATGGACAGCTCCACTTTGCCTGGCCTTAAACTCCAACCTTAGTGCTGGTCTTCCCAGTACCAAGCAGCAGTCTGCTGACGTGTCTTCTCGGCTTTTTGGCCTCTCAGCTGTTGCTCTCTGCTAGGTTTTTTTTTTAAATCTTTCTGTGTTTGCACAGCTTAGCATTGGTAAACTACTCCAGGAGAGATTACACATGGAGTTTTGGGCTTACTTGCATGTGGTTCCCTCCTCTGTTATTGCCCTCAAGTCCTAGATGCTTTGGCCTTCTCAGACTCCAGCCTCTGTCTGTTTCGCCCATTTGGGATTTCTGCTTTTCATTCCCTTATGCTGTGAACTCACACATATTCTTAAAAGGAAAAGCCAGGATAGATGAAAAATTCACCTTGTTCAGCTTACTTTCTTTTAGGGATCATAGCCCCATCAGGTTGTGCCTGTACTGGTTATTCTCCAGTGCCTTTTAACAGTTGTTTTATATATTTGTGTCTTTTATGTTGATTTTGTTGCGATATTGAGTCCGATAGAAGCTTTTTAGTCATGATTGGCCTGTAGTTTATGTGCATACATTTTAAAAGTGGTTGTTATTTTATTTGTTTTTATTGAGGTGAAATACATGTAACAAAATCAGCTATTTAAAAGTATACAATTCAGTAGCTTTTAGTACATTCACAGTGTTGTGTGTGCATGCATTTTTAATTTATATAAATGATGCAACATTATAACTCTTATTCTTTGTCTCATTTTCACCTGACAGTATATTTTAAGAATTTTTTTCACATAACTTTTCTATTTATTACTTTTTAACAGTTACACAGTATACATTTCACTTCTCCATTCCTCTTATGATGGACACCTACTTTGTCTCCAGCTCCCCACTACCTAGACTGCATTGCAGATAATAAGAATTTATTCTTGATTCCATTGTCCTCAAGAAAGCTGATTATATAGGGACCTCTTCTGGAAATTTGATTCCAAGAATATCTAGATTGATTCATTATCTGAGATCTGCTGGAGGAAATGACTCTTGGAAATTCATGGGCTTTTTGGAACCGTTCTAGTGCATAAAGTTCTCCCAGATTCATTTTGGCACCAGTGTAATTTCTTGAGAAAATGTAAACAGCTCTGAACAGTATACATTTTATCAGATAAAAGATTGATAGCATTCTCCATTCTACCTTTCAGTGTCTCAGTAACTTCTGTATAAAAATGTATATGGACAACATTGGATGCTAGAGGCTCACTACAGTTCCTCCTAGTGGCAGTATTCTGTGATTTACTGAAAGTCTGTGACTTTAGATAATGATAGAATGCAGTGTATTTAGTGATTGGGCTCAAAACCTGAGTGTTCCAAACTGCTTCACCACTGACTACCTCTGTGACTTTGAACAAGTTCAACCTGTCAGAACTTCAGTTACATATCTCTATGATAAAAATAATAATAGAGTAGTTGTTGGATTATACTGAAAGAGAATAGGTAATATAGAGCACTTATCAAGTTCTGGCACATGTTAAGTGCATAGTAATAAAAGCTGTTCTTGGTCATTTGGTATGGACTGTCAGTGATATTTTATCTTGTTATTTCCTTTCAGTACTAAATATTTTTGTGCTTATGCTGCTCATTTGGCACTCAAAAATGTGGTACCTTATATTATTGTTAATGAGTTATGTTATTTTCCAATAATTAAGTATAAACATAGAGAACAGATTTTTTTCCAGAACCTAACTTGGTTTGCTTCTGCTGAAGATTAAATTAAGAATGCATTTTGAATACAGTGAGAAGTTCAACAAAGAAATTAGGAAATACAAGATGGTAATAGATAGAAGTCACAGAGCCCAAGAATACAATAACTAAACTAAGAAGTTTCCTGGAGGGGTTTAATAGCAGACAAAAAGGATCAGTGAACTTGAAGTCCAAGCAGTGGAACTCACCCAGTCAGAACTGCAAAAAAGAAAAAGAATGAAATAAAGTGAAGATAGCTTAAGGAACTTAAGGGACAACATCAGGAGGACTAACATTCCCATAACAGGGCTCCCAGAAGGAGAGGAAAAAGAGAAAGGGGCAGAAAAATTATTTGAAGAAATAATGGCTGAAAACTTCCCTAATGTGGGGAAGAAAACAGACATACAGATCCAGGAAGCCCATAGAGTTCCACATAAGAGGAACCCAAAGAGACCCACACCAAGACATTATAATTAAAATGTCAAAAGTTTAAGACAAAGAATCTTAAAAACAGCAAGAGAAAAACAGCTTGTTATGTATGAAGGAATCCCCAGAAGACTATGAGCAGATTTTCCAGCAGAAACTTCGCAGGCCAAAAGGGAGTGGCATGATATAGTCAAAGTATTGAAAGAAAAAAACTTCCAACCTAGATTATTCTACCTGGTAGAATTATCCTTCGTAATTAGAGGAAAGAGAAAGAATTTTCCAGATAAGCAAAAGCTAAAGGAGTTCCTCACCACTAAATTGGAGAAATGTTAAAGGGACTTCTTTAAGCTGAAAGGAAAGGGTGCTGATTAGTAACAAGAAAACATGTGAAAGTACAAGTCTCATTGGTAAAGGTAAATACATAGTAAAGTAGTAGGTCAGTCACTTACAAAGCTGGTATGAATGTTAAAAGCTGAAAGTAGTAAAAATAACTATAACTACAATAATTAAGAGGTCACACAAGATAAAAAGATGTAAAATGTAACACCAAAAATGAAAAAATGGGTGGGGGGTGGAGAGTAAAACTACAGAGCTTTAAAATGCATTTAGACTTAAATTGTTACCAACTTAAAATAGACTGTTATAAACATAAGTTGTTATATGAAAGTCCCATGATAACTGCAAGCCCAGAGCTAGTGGAAGGAAATAACAGAGTGGAAATAAATGAAGTATAGACTAAGAAGACAATAAAAGATATTAGTCAAACAAAGAGCTAGTTCTTTGAAAAGATAAACAAAATTAACAAACTTATAACTATACTCACCAAGAAAGAAAGAGAGAAAACTCAAATAAAATCAGAAATGAAAGAGAAGACATTACAGCTGATACCACAGAAATACAAAGATTGTAAGATTACTGTGAACACTTAGGTGCCAACAAAATGGACAACCTAGAAAGAAGTGGAGAAATTTCTAGAAACATACAACCTACCGAGACTGAATCACAAATAAATAGAAAATCTGAACAGACTAATTACTAGTAAGGAGATTGTATCAGTAACCAGAAACCTCCCAACAAATAAGTCTAGGACCAGTTTTGCTGGTGAATTCTACCAAACATTAAAAGCAATCCTTCTCAGACTCTTCCAGGAATAGAAGATAAGGTGATGCTTCTAAACTTATTTTACAAGGCCAAGATTACCCTGATACCAAAACCAGACAAGGATGCCACAAGAAAAGAATTACAGGGCAATATCCCTGATGAGCATAGATGCAAAAGCCCTTAACAAAATACTAGCAAACCAAATTGAACAATACATTAAAAGGATTGTATACCCTGTGATCAAGCGGGATTAATTCCATGATGCAAGGATGGTTCATCATTTGCAAATCAATCAGTGTGATACATCACATTAACAAAATGAAAAATAAAAAATCATATAATTATCTCAATAGATGTAGAAAAAGCATTTGACAAAATTCAACACCCACTTACAATGAAAACAAAGTGGATATAGAGGGTATGTACCTCAACATAATAGAGACCATATGTGACAAGCCCACAGCCAACATAACAGTGAAAACTGAAAGCTTTTCCTCTAAGATCAGAATAAGGCAAGGATGGCCACTCTCATCACTTGTATTCAGCATAGTATTGAAGTCCTAGCAAGAGCAATTAGACAAGGAAAGGGAGGGAGGGAGGAAGAAAGGAAGGAAAGAAGGGAGGAAACAGGGAAGGAAAGAAGGGAGGAAAGAGGGAAAGAAAGAAATCAGTCCAAGTTGGAAAGGATGAAGTAAAACTGCCTCTATTTGCAGATGACATGATATTATAAATGGAAAACCAAGAAACTTTTAGAGCTAATAAATGAATTCATTAAAGCTGCAGGGTACCAAATCAATAAACAAAAATCTTACATGTTTCTATGCATGAATAACAAACTATCAGAAAAAGAAGTTGAGAAAATAGTCTGTTTACATTTGCATTAAAAAGAATAAACTACTCAGGAATAAATTTCAGGTGAAAGACCTGTATGCTAAAAACTGTTAAGACATTAATGAAAGAAATTTGAAGAAGACACAAATAAATGGAAAGTTATTTCATGCTCATGGATTGGAAGAATATTGTGAAAATGTCCATACTACCTAAGCAATCTACAAATTCAATGCAATCTCTGTAAAAATTCCAATAGCATTTCTCACAGAAATAGAATGAATACTTCTAAAATGTGTATAGAACCACAAAAGACCTCAAATAGCCAAAGCAATCTTGAGAAAGAACAATAAAGCTGGAGGCACCATGCTCTCTGATTTCAAACTATATTACAAAGCTATAGTAATCAAAAGAATATGGTATTGGCATTAAACAGACACATAGATCAAAGGGACAGAATTGGCCCTGAAATAAACCCCCACACATATAGTCAATTAATTTACAATAAGCCAAGAGTATATAATGAGGGGAAGGAGAGTCTCTTCAATAAATGGTGCTGAGAAAACAGAAAATGGTGGAAGAATGAAACAATCCCTATCTTATACTATTCACAAAAATTAACTCAAAATGGATTTAAAGATTTAAATGTATGAGCCAAAATCATAGAACTAGAAGAAAACATAGGTGGTAAGCTCCTTGACATCAGTCTTGATGATAATTTTTTGAATTTGACATCAAAAGCAAAGGAAGCAAAAGCAAAAGTAAACCAATGGGACTACATCAAACTAGAAAGCTTTTGCACAGCAAAGGAAACCATCAACAAAATGAAAAGACAACCTACTGAATGGGAGAAAATAGTTGCAAATCATGTGATTTGATAAGGGGTTCATATCCAAAATATATAAAGAACTCATAAAACTCAATAGCAAAAAAATATAATAATCCAGTTAGTAAATGGGCAGAATAGACATTTTTCCAAAGAAGACAGCCATCAAAACCACAGTGAAATAACACCTCACACCTGTTGGAATGGCTGTTATTAGAAAGACAAGAAATAACAAGTGTTGGCAGTGATACGGATGTGAAGGAAAGGGAACCCTCATACACTGTTGATGGGAATGGAAATTGGTGCAGTCACTATAGAAAACACTGTGGACATTCCTCAGAAAATTAAAAATAGAACTACCATAAGATCCATTGATTCCACTTCTGGGTATTTATTCGAATGAAACAAAAACTAATTTGAAAAGATATATGCACCCCCATGTTCACTGCAGTGTTAACTTCGAACACTTACAAGATATGGAAGCAACCTAAGTGTCCATTGATAGATGAATGGATAAAGAAAATGTGATATGAATACATACAGTGGAATATTATTCAGCCATAAAAATGAAGTCTTGTCATTTGCTACAATATGCATGGACCTTGAGGACATTATGCTAGGTGAGAAAATGAGACACAGACAAATACAGTATGATCTCATTTATATGTGGAATATAAAATTTAAAAAACCCAAGCTCATAGATACAGAGAACAAATTGGTGGTTGCCAGAAGTTGGAAGAGAGGTGAGGATCAGTGAAATGGGTAAAGGGGATCAAAAGGTACAAAATTCCAGTTATAAACAAGTAAGTCATCAGCACATAATGTATAGCATGGTGACTGTTGTAATACTGTATTGCATATTTGAAAGTTGCTAAGAGAGTAGATCTTAAAAGTTTTCATCACAAAAAAAAAATGTTTTTTGTATGTGTGCAACTGTATGGTGACAGATGTTAACTAGACTTATTTTGATGGTCATTTCACAATGTATACAAATATCAAATCATTATGTTGTACACCTGAAATGTCAGTTATACCTCAATAAAAAAACGTGTTTTGAATCTTTTCTTTTTTACTTTCCCCTCTCAGTTTTAGGAAACAGAAAACGTTTGTACTTAAATTCAAAACTGAACTTTTTTTTTCAGATAACCATGATGATTACAGAGACTGCTATTATGCCTTTTGCTCCTTTTGAGGATACATTGAGTCGAATGCTGTTTGGCTGGCAGCAGCAGTTTTCATCATGTGAGAAGAAAACTGAAACAAAATCATCCTTCAATGGTACTGGTTCATCGACCTCAAAACCTATAGCTGTTGCTTCAGATAAAGTTAAAAAGAAACATACTAAGAAGACTGAGTAAATTTTCTTGATGAGCTTTAGAAGGCAAAAAAATTCTTATCTACCTGTCAGATTGTGATAAACATTTTTATGTAAATGATGTAAAATAAAGATATGTAAGGAATGGAGGTGACAAAAAAGAAAGAACTTCTTTCTGCTTTAAGGGGACTGTCCCTTTCTGCATTGTAATTTCTTGAGTGTTATGAGTATATCATGCGAAATTGTTTTTCTAAGTTATATATAAAAGATTCTATTGTGATTTTTAAATAGTTTTATATTGATAAAAGAAGGCTAGATTTTTTTAATGTTAGGAAAAGTAAACCCACTGCCATTGCAAAATAACAAAAATTAAAATGTTACATTGTTTAATCTAGATATTTTCATATATATTTTTTATTTGAGTCTATTCAAGCTTTAGTTCAGCAAAATTAAACTTTTATTTCATATTACCATTATAATTCCTAGATGTGGAAAACAACTCCTGTTTGATTTTGAGTACTGGGAAGAACAAACTACCTAAATCACTTTATATTATGAATGAAAATAAATTATTAGCCTATTTCAGATGTAAACATTGTATACTTTGTCCACACTAAATGGAAATACCTGAAATTAAAAAAAAAAATTTGCAGTATGTTTCAGTGAGAACAGAGTATTAGTTTGAGTCTTGAGTGTGTTTCTTGCCCTTGTTTATACAGTTTCTCTTTTCTCAAAAGAAAATCGGGTGTAATTTTAAATAAGCTAGTAAGCCCATGTTTTGCTTTGTACATTTTGAGGAACTTGTTTTTTTCTCTCTCCTTGAAACACATTTGTTTTTAACTATAGAAGAAACTATTTTTCTCAGCATTTCATGTATTCTTAAGTATTATTTCAATTTAAAAATTTCACCTTTATGTCTCCTCTCTAATGGATGCTTTTCAGTTTTCGGTTGAATGTCTCTTACTAGTTTGCATATGTTTGTTATATTTTAACCTACATGTACATATATTATTAATTTTATTTTAAATTAAGACTAGTTACCCTTATGTGGAAATGCTCAGCTCTAATGAGAATTGTCCTTGGGCATTTGATAGTAACCAGCTAATTAAGAAGAAACAAACTAAAATCTCATGGTAGTAGACCATTTGAATGAAGAATGATACTAAATCTGGTTCCTTATTTGTAAAAATGATAACAATAATAATAGTAAGAAGAAAAGGTACTAAATAATGTTAGATTTTATGGCTTTATTTCATAGTGTGAGTCCAGTTTTAATTTTAAAACTCTGACTGACATGATTTCTTCTACCAAGACCATGAGCCTCTAAAGACTTAGTATGTATCAGGCATTTTTGTATGGCATGGAAGTACTCAAATCATATTCAAGGTAGAACTCTTGGTTTTTAAAAATTTTAACGAGTATAAACACCAGCAGGGACTATACTTCTGCTTGTTTTTAAAAAAAGATTTTTTGAGGGGAGGACCTTTGGTAGCCTTGGAATACTAAAAAGTTTATTTTTAATATTATTACAGAAGGCATTAAACATTTAAGAGTTCAGTATTATCTTTGATACTCTTGTAGGTAAAAACTTCTCAGAGTTAACATGTTGCTAACTATTGACATAGTTTTCAAATTTAGGTTTAACTGTAGTTGAAATGGTAGAAATCTTGTTTTATACTTGTATTAAAGGACATATTTATTAAAATAAGTTATTTAGCACCAATGGAGTATTATATTCTTTTTATGGTTTTTTTCTATTTTTCTTGAGTCAGGAGTTGTACATTTTGACTGATATGGTATATATTCAGTGATTACTATCTGAATGAGATAGACAAACTTTATCAATCTATTACAACCTGTAATTCAAGGTTCTTAGGAAAAAGCTGTACTGGAGAACATGGTTTAGGCCTGAAACCTCCCACCCTCAATCTGTTCATGCTGCCTGCAGAGACTTGACTGGATTTGCAAAGCAGATTGTTAGACTCCTTAACCCAACATGTAGCATGAATAAAGCCTGTGGCCCTGCTTCACACAGCCAGTCATAGGTGGCACTGAGAAAGTCAAGACCTGGTAGGTCTTAAATAAAAGGAGACAAGACACTGGCTAGAGCATAGGCTGGTTTAACTCGGTAATCTCACCCTCTAGATCTCATAAGAGTGGTCTCACTCTTATGTAAAAAATGGCCAAAATAATTTCGAACTTTGTCAGACTAGTCATTCTAACTTGCTGAAGGTGTAAGGACTGTAGAGGGACCAGATATGTGGAGTGAGTGGATTTCAATGGAAATTCCAATTTTCCTATAGGCAGAGACCAAAAAGTGGAGAGAAGAGGAGAGACATTCCCTCTTTGGTGTATTTTTTTGTCTGTTCCTTTAGGGCCTGACATCATTACATTAAAATCTACCTCAGATCACAAGTTGGTTGCAATTGAGTAATATGTTAGAAATGGAATAATGTGTTCAGGAATGCCCTCTCTCCCTCCACTGCTCTCTTGGTGTTTACATTTTACTAGTGGTGAGACATACAGTAAGCAAACAGATGTGTTCTTGTGGTGATACTAAAGGTCATGAATATAAAGCATGACACAAAGATAGAGAGAGAGTTGGGTGTGCTTGTTTAGAGGATTGTTAGAGAAGGCCTTTCTGTTAAAACTATGTTTCACCAGAGACCTGAAGGAAGTAGGGGAGCAAGCCAGGCAAGACGTCTGTGTTAAATGCAAGGGTCATTCTGTTTCTTCATCTACTTGAGTTAGATTATGTATTTTCCCCCCCAAAATTATTTAATTTATTTTTCTTATTCAGTACAGTTTCACACTTACAGTTTTTAAACATATTTCTTTGATAGAATTTTTGTTTTTACATTTTTTTCTTTTAAGGTAAAATTCACATGCAATGAAATGCATAAGCTGTAAGTGTACATTGAAAGAGTTGGCAAATGCATACAACTATATAACCTGAACTATTAAGATATAGAACACTAGCAGTGCCTCAGGAAGTTCCTTTCTAGTTAATCTGCCCCCTAACTGAATAGAAATAGAATCATGCAATATATTCTCTTTGGCGAAAGACTTCTTTCAGACTCATCATAATGCTTTTGAAATTCATTCACCTTGTGTTTATCAGTAGTTCATTCCTTTTTAATTGCTTAGTAGCATTCTACTATATGAATATGTCACAGTTTGTTTATCCTGTTGCTGCACATCAGAGCTGTTTCTAGTTTGAATATTCTGAATAAGCTACTATGAACACTTTTGTACAAGTCTTTTGAGGAACATATGTTTTTACTCCTTCTGAGCAAATATCTAGGAATGAATTATGTTTAGTTTTATAAAAAAAATCACTAGACCTTTATTCCAGAGTGATTGTACTGCTTCATTATTCACAACAATTTATGAGAGTTCCAGTTGCTGTACATTCTTACCAAGGATTAGTGTTGTCAAACATTTTAATTTTGTCCATTTCCAGTGGGTAGCTTGTGGATTTTTGGTTTTACTTTTCATTTCCCTAATGGTTAATGATGTGGAGCACTTTTTTTGTGTCCTTATTGGCCATTCATACATCTCCCTCTCTGAAGTGTGTCCTTAGACCATTTGCCCATATTTTATTAGATTTGTCTTTTTATTATTAAGTTGTAGGAGTTCTTCATTTATCTTGGATATCCATCCTTTGTTAAATAGGTGTTTTGCACATACTTTCTTTCTGGTGTATGGATTACCTCTTCTCAAAAATCATTGCTCATCTTAACATGTGTGGTCACTTTTTCTGTGCTCGTGCTAAAGGTTATACGTTACAGGAATTTAAGACTTCTATGTGTGTGTCCTTGGTTTATCACAACTGATATTTAGAAGGTGAATAAAAATGTGACAATAGGAAATATATTTTTTAAAATTGAGGTATAGTCAGTTTCTGGTGTACAGTATAATGCTTCAGCCATACATGGATATACATATATTCATTTTCATGTTCTTTTTCACCATAAGCTACTACAAGATACTGAATATATTTCCCTGTGTTATACACTATAAACTTGTTTATTTTATATATACTAGTCAGTATCTGCAAATCTCGGACTCCCAGTTTATCCCTTCTCACCCACCTCCCCGCTGGCAACCACAAGTCTGTATTCTATGTCTGTGAGTCTGTTTCTGTCTCATATAAATTCATTTGTCTTTTTTTTTTTAGATTCCACATATGAATGATATCATATGGTATTTTTCTTTCTCTTTCTGGCTTACTTCACTTTTGTTTTTTCCTTTTTCAGTTTTATTAGGTAGAATTATTACAGTTCAACTGCACATACACATATTACATGTAAATACATATAACAATATACTGCACATTTTTTAGTTTGCATATATGTACAAATGTTTCTAAGAACAGATTAGATCTTTAACTTTTTAAACTTACAAAGTTATCAAAGGAATAACTGGCTTACTTCACTTAGAATCACATTCTTCAGGGCCATCCATGTTGCTGCAAATGGTATTATTTTACCATTTTTTGTGGCTAAGTAGTATCCCATTGTATAAATATACCACAGCTTCTTTATCCAGTCATCTGTCAATGGACTTGTAGGTTGTTCCCCTATCTCGGCTGTTGTAAATGTCCCACGTGTAGTTGAGAAGAAGGTGCATGTTGTGTTTGTTGGGAAGGATATTCTTTATATATCTATTGGGTCTGGTTGGTTTATTGTGCTGTTTGTCTTTTATTTCCTCACTTTGTTTTTGGTGTTCTTTCTATTATGAAGGATTGGGTACTGAAGTCTCCAACTATTATTGTAGAACTGTTTCTCCCTTAAATTTTGACGGTTTTTCCTTCATATATTTTGATGGTTATTAGGTATGCAAGTATTTATTTTTGTTTTATTTCCATGCTTTATTGAATCTTTTATTAATATATAATTGTAATGTATAATATCCTTCCTTGTCTCTTACAACCTTTTGGTTTAAAGTTATTTTGTCCTGTTTTCTTTTGATTATTATTTGCATGACGTATCTCTTCTCATTCTGTTTGTGTCTTTGAATCTAAAGTGAGTCCTTTGTGAAGAGCATATGGTTGGATCATTTCAGAAATCTATTCTACCAATCTCTGTCTTTTGATTGGGGAATTTAATCCATTTACATTTAAAGTACAGACATACCTCAGAGATATTGTGGGTTCAGTTCCAGAGTACTATAATAAAGTGAATATTGCAAGTAAGTGAGTTACATGAAATTTTTGGTTTCCCAGTGCATATGAAAGTTATGTTAAACTATACTGTAGTCTGTTAATGTATGATAGCATTATGTCTAAAAAAACAATGTACATACTTTAATTAAAAATACTTTATTGTTAAAAAATGCTAACCATCATCTGAACCTTCAGCAAATTGTAATCTTTTTTCAGTAGTAACAGCATAGATGTTTCTGATCTGTGATCACAGATCACCATAACAAATACAATTATGAAAAAGTTTGAAATATTGTGGGCATTAACAAAAGGTGACACAGAGACAGGAAGTGAGCATATGCTCTTGGAAAAATGCAGTGACAGACTTGCCCCACACAGTTACCATGAAACTTCAATTTGTTAAAAAAAGGAAAAGCATTATCTGTGAGGAACAATAAAATGAGGTACGCCTGTTATTAGTGATATGAAGGGACTTCCTCTTGTCATTTTCTTTTGTTTCCTCTATGCCACGTAGCTTTCTTGTCCCTCATTTCCTGCATTACTGTCTTCTTTCACATTTTGGTTTTTTTTGTAGTGAAACATTTAAGTTGCATTCACGTTTCTTTTTGTGTATTCTACAACTGTTTTCTTTCTGGATACCATGGGAACTACATTTAACACCCTGAAGTTTTAACAATCTATTTTGAATTTATACCATCTAAACTTCAATAACATATAAAAACTTTGGTTTTTTAACAGCTGCTTTCCCATCCCTTTTGGTTGTTGATGTCACAGAATTACATTTTTATAGATTGTATGCCCCCAGATATAAGCTAATAATTATTTTAAATGCATTAGCTTCTTAAATTATGTAGAAAACAAAATGTGGAGTTACAAACCATAGATACAGTAATACTTTTAGACTAATAATTGCTTTAAAAATGTATTAGTCTCTTAAATCCTGTGAAAACAAAATTTAGGGTTAATCAACCATTGTTACAATAATAGCTTTTATAACTGTACATGTATTTACCTTTCTTAAATTTTTTTTAATCTGGCTTCAAGTTACTGTCTAATGTCCTTACATTTCACAAGGAAACTCCCTTGAGCATTTCTTTTAGGGAAGTTTAGTGGTAATGAACTCTCTCAACTTCTGTTTATTTGAGAATGTCTTAATTTCTCCCTCACTTTTGAAGGACAGTTTTGCTAGGTGTAAGATTCTTGGTTGATAGATTTTCCTTTTAGTACTTGGAATATGTTGACCTACTTCCTTCTGGCCTCCAGAGTTTCTGGTGAGAAATCTGCTGATAGTATTATTGAGTATCCCTTGTATGTGATGGATCACTTCTCAGTTGCTGCTTGCAAGAGTCTCCATGTCTTTGTCTTTGGAAAGTTTGATTATAAGCCTTGGTGTCAGTCTTTCCGAGTTAATCTTTCTTGATGTTCATTGAGCTTCTTGGATGTTTATATCTTTCATCAAATTTGGAAAGTTTTCCACTATTTTTCTTCAGATATTCTCTCTTCCCCTTTCCTGCCCTCTCTTCCTTCTGAGACTCCCACAGTGTGGATGGTGTTCTGCTAGATGGTAATCCACAAATCCCTTAGGCTCTGTTCACTTTTCTTTAATTTTTTTTCTGTTCCTCTGACTTAATAATTTGGTTGTCTTATCTGTAATTTGTCTGACTGTTTCTTCTGCCTGCTTAAATATGTTTTTGAATCCCTCTAGTGAATTTTTAATTTCAATTATTGTACTTTTCTGCTCCAGAATCTTTTTGTTTTTTAGGGTTTTCATCTCTTTATTGATATTTCCATTTTTTTTCACACATTGTTGTCTTGACTTTCTCCATATCTTCTCTTAGTTCTTTGAGCATTTTAAGACTGTTGTTTTAAAGTCTTTATTTAGTAGCTCTGCCACCGTGTATTTTTTAGGGACAGCTTTTTTCCCCCTTGAATGGATCATACTTTTCTGTTTCTTCTGTGATTTTTGTTGAGGACTAGACATTTGAATCTAATAATATTGTATCTGCAAATCAGATTGTCCTCTGTCTCTAGGGTTTGCTGGTTTGTAAAAAAACTTTTTATTATTTTGTTTGATCTTTTGTTTGTTGCAAGTTGTTTCTGTGTCAAAGATTAGCCTGAGGTATAAACTTAAGTCTTCTCACATCCATTCTCAGCCTGTGTCCTTCCCTGGGCATGCCCAATCACTTTGTCATTTCCTCCACAGGTGCAATTGTTTTTCAATGTCCTAGTCTTTAATGCCTGGCTCCCAAAAGGGGAAAAAGAAAGATGAAGAGGGGAAAGAAATTAAAGGAGACCCAAATACATAGGAAGATACCCCATGCTCATACATTAGAAGACTTAATATTGTTAAGAGTATGTCAGTCTACAGATTCAATACAATCCCTATAAAAATTGCAATAATCTTTTTTTTGCAAAAATGGAAAGGGTGATCCTAAACTCATATGGAGGGTGTGTATGAGCTCAACAATATGGACTTCTCACCAAGGCCAACTTGGCTACAACTGCTGCTGAGTGCCCAGTCTGCCAGCAGGAGAGAGCAACCCTGAGCCCCCTAAGTGGCACTGGTTTGATGACATCGAACAGTTTCCATCATGCAAGGGGCATCGCTTTGTTCTTATTGGAACAGACATTTTGGACATGGATTTGATTTCCCTGAATGCAATGCTTCTGCCCAAACTATCATCTTTGGGCTTGCAGAATGCCTTATATACCGTCATGGTATTCCACCAAGCATTTCTTCTGATAAAGGAACTCCCTTCACAGCAAATAAAGTGCAATAGTTGGCCCATGCTCATAATACTTCACTGGTCTTACTTGTGTCTCATCTCTTCCTTCTGCTGGTTCAAGGCATCAAGTTCTAAGCCTCTTAAGCATTGCGAGAAGAGTACATGTCAGATATGGACCCAGAACAGTCCTAACAATGTTTATAAACTGGGTTAAACAAAGTTCCATCTGGTTCCAGAAGTTCCTAATTACCCAAAGAAGGCAATTTCCACATCTCCTATCACAAAAACTAATTTAAAAAAATCTACTCTAGAAAAACAAGGGAAGTCAGTAATATATTGATTGGAATTCTTTTGGATCCTGTCCCTCTCCACAGAGTGCCACTGAAATTACAGGCTAACATTCCCTCACTGAGGGATGCTAGTCAAGCCATCCCTGGATGAGCAGACTGAGAGAAACAGGCTCAGGGCTGGGCACATGCACACTCCTTCATCTCATTGCCATAAAACTGGCTTTTTCCATCCATGAACCCATACAGTGCTGTATGTATGGGATTGGTGGATAAGATGCTGGGATCTCAGCCATGCCTACCTGGTAGGAGAAAGCAGCAAGCTGAGACTGAGTACAGGGTCAGGGAGGTTAACTCATCAATGAGGAGGGTCCTTGTAGATGATTCTCTAAAGGATATTAGTGGATTGGGACTTGAGATCTGCTTGTATTCGTTGGATAGGCCAACTGCAGTAACCAAAGTCTCCAAAATGTTTAGTGACTCAAATACATCCAAGTTTATTTTCATTCTAATGAACAGTTCAAGACATTTCAGGTTGGTGAACTATGCTCTGTACAGGTATTCAGGGAGCCAGGCTGATAGGCTCTGCCATTTTAAAAAAATTGAAGTATAGTTGATTTATGATACGGTGTTAGATTCAGGTGTACAGCAAAGTGATTGTTATATTTTTTTCAGATTATATCCCATTAAAGGTTATTAAAATTGGAACATGTAACGAATTTGTGTGTCATACTTGCACAAGGGGCATGCTAATCTTCTCTGTATTGTTCCAGTTTTTAGTATATGTGCTGCTGAAGTGAGCATGACTTTGCCATTTTTAATAAATGGCTTTCAAGCTTGCCTTGGAAAGGGAAAGAGGCATAAATGAGGGTTTTGTGGGCCAAACCTGGGATACCACTTCTCACTTCCCTTTGGTAAAACTGAATCATATGTCCACATCGAACTGCAAGGGAGACTGGGCTGTGAGCCTAAGAAGAGGAAATGAATTTGGTGAGGACTAGCAATGTTGGACACAGCACCTGTTTCCAAGGGACAGTGATGTGGTGTCTGGAATGGGGCACCAGGAGCTAAAGCCAAGATTCTGCTGGAGTTCAGACAGGAGGCAGCATTCTGCCTGCACCTTTCCGCCCAGTTTGGAGTAAGACAGCCAGCTGCAGGTGTGGAGATGCTTTTGGCGGTGGGAGTGTTATGGATGCTTGTGTCCAGGCCCTGGGAAAGGTGAGATTCCAGGATCTGAGCCACAAGAGCTGGGATTCAAGCCCAGGCTCTAGTGGTGACACTGAAGTCCAGTGATAAGGATGGAGATGTGGGAGAAGGCTTACATGTGAGGGCTTGCCTTGGGGATGTTTTGCCTATGACAGCAAGACTTAATTGCAAGTCGCCCCTGCTGGTGGGTCTTAGACTATTAGGGTCAGGCTTGGTTCTGGGATAGTTGGGGGACGGTCCTCCTCCTGAAATTTTCTTTAGCACTGTCTTTTCCAGACGGCATTTACATATGTCTTTCAAAGAGCTTAATATCCTCAGAAGAGAGGTGTCTTTGTACTTGCAGTTTCCTCATGCAGCCAAACTCCTACACACACCCCAGCTTTTAGGAGTTTACATTAAATAACCATGGGACACAGGTCACTAATTTCTGATGTCCCGTGGTCTCAGCACACATAACATCTCACAGTTTAGGCATATAACCTAGGGGCTAAATAACTACTAGATTCTAAATAACCAATAGATTCTGTATGGAGAGCTGGAACATGAATTGCTTGCTTTGTGTGCTTTCCTCTTTGAAGGTGGCCAAAAAATCTTAATTGTTTAGGGCTTTCTGAACATTGTCTTTTAAGGATGATACTGCATGTACTGTCTAGAGATGTTGTTGGAACAGATGTTGTGAGAAGCTCTTATGCTCTGATATGCTGAGAATGCCCATGTATCCCCCAGGCACCATCGCAGAAAATCCTTAAACACATTCACAGCACTACAGGGCGTTGCCTTCCACTTGACCCTTCCGTTCTCTTGATTGTTCAATGCACGAGGGTTATTAAGAAGCTGAAAGATGATTATTACACTCCATTGTGGTTGCCAGCTATGTGCTGGCAGATTATTGAAAACAGATTCAGGAAACCACTGTAGGTTAATGACATGATGTGGAAAATGCTGGTCTTGGAGTAAACTAGCCTATTTCACAGAACAAAATGTGGGATGGTAAAAGATGCAGTATACCACAGTATTGGAGCATAGAATCTAGTAAATCTGCTGTTTAATGGCAACTTGACCTTGGGCTAATTTTGACTACTTCAGTGCCTCAGTTTCCTCACCTGAGAAATGGGAATTATGATGGGACTCACTTCCATAGGGTTATTGATAGAACTAACTAAATGAGACCATGTATGGAAAGTGCTTAGCATGATGCCTGGCGTATAGCTGGCCTTCAAAAAATATGTTACTTACTATCATAGGCTAAGATTTAAAAAAAAAAAAAACCTGTCATTGGAGTAAGAAAAAAAATGGAAGATTAATCGGTCACCAGTGCCAAACACTAGTTCTTAATGGTCATAACTGGATCCTTGAAATTCTGCTGGTAGGAGGGAACATTTTTGATCATCCCCACCTGTATCAGTGCTTTTAGTCACTATCCAGAGAGACTCTCAGATCAAGTGGGGAAAACAGACCAAACAAAAGTCTAGAGCCGAGGTTTTCACGGTGTGAACTCCAGGTCGGTCGCATCAACATAACAGCGAACTTGCTAGAAATACAAATTCTTGGGCTGAGGACTGCAGACCTACTAAATCTGAAACTCTGGGGTGGGATGCAGAAATCTGTGTTTTAACAAGCCCTACTGGGGATTCTTAAGCTCAGTTTGCAGACCTGGATGTAGAGCCTCTAGAGATAAATTTGTTGATAAAATGCAGGCGACAGTCCTTGCAGAGAACTTATGGCAGTTAATGAGCCCAGACCTACGTTTGCAGCTGCCTTCTGTAATCCCTGCCTGAGCTCTTCCTGCCCAGTCCCCTGCCTCCTCCTGTGGCATCTTGGTGAACAGTCCCACCATCCATCCAGTTCTCCACTCTTCTAGTTTCTTTTACTCTCTTACTTTTCACCAAACCAGGCACTAGGAACCTGGGTTTGCCTTTCTGAATGCTTACATCTGTGCGCTCCTCTCTCCCACTGCCTCTGCTTTCGTCCGAGCTCCACCACGTCTCACGGGGTTCAGGACGACAGTGCCACAGTCTTTGTTGTTTCTCTCCTCTGTTCTCTAGTTTCCCCACTCTTCTCTCCACACTGCCACGGAGTGACTTCACTAAAACATGGGCAGGTCAGTTGTTCCACTGATTCAAAATCTTCAAACGCTGCAGACAAATTCCTTACCGTGGTATTCCAGGCTCCTGACAACCTAGCCAGAGATACGTTTCCAGCCTCCCCTCTCCCTACCCCTTTCTCTCACACCGTTTACTCTGCCTTCTATTCTGTCGATTCCAAGCGCATTTATACCCCCTTGCTCTGCATGGACATTTGTCCCCTGTCTTGCGTGTTCTCATTATCTGTTCATTGAGGTTCTGTTTACCAGCTCAGTTCCAGCATCGCCAACCCTGAAAACTGTCCTTGACTCTTCTAAGGAGCTTTGGCATTTTTCTTTTCGGTTCTCCAGCTATGCTCCATTTTAAAAGGCATTCACCACTCATACTGATGGTTTTCCTACTGGACTGTGAGCTTTTTAAGGCCAAAGGATCTGTTGTCTTATTTATCTCTGCACTCCAGCACTCAGCACTGCGCTCAGCACTTACTAAGTAGTTGCTTAATAAATGTTTGCCGAAGGAATGAGGGAATGAGAGTAAGTGGGTCTTTACAGGAGGATTTTCCTTTTAGGAACAAAACCTCAGCTTCCCAGGCACAGACTACCGCCTTCGAGAGAGTATTTATGATCTGGATCACGGCAGCCGTGGAAGAGGCATGCGCCTCTCAGGGGAAGCCATGGGAGAGTTTGGGCAGGTGAAATGTAATTATCCACGCTGGCCCTGGGCCAAGGATTCTCAGCGCTGCAGCGAGGCCAGGGCTAAACACAAATGGGTACGACCTTCATCTCACATCCCTTCTGAAGGGCTGCTCCTCCGGCTGCCCAGAGACCCCTAACAGCTTGCCGGGGCCTGGGGTCAGCCTCACTCACAGGGAAGGGGCAGCAGAGCCCCATGACCCCGCTGAGCTGGCTGCTTGGCTCTCGGCTGCCTTTGGTCAAAACACACAGCCTGGTGTGGAAACAGAAGCTGGCCTGTGACCCCTTCTTCATTCTTTTGGGCCACACTGCTGCTAACCCCAGCACATAACAATAACTTGACCTCAAGTTACTGGTGGCCTGTTTCCTCACTCTGTGTGTGTGTGTGTGTGTGTGTGTTTATTTCTACAAACAATAAATCTCCTACCCAAATCACCAGGCAACACACGCAGAAGTGCACAAAATTGAAATTCCCTTTCGCAGATAACCATAAATCGTCTTTGGAAGAAGGTGGAGGTTAAACAAAAAGTGACTGAGCTAGGATTTAAACTCAGGAAGTCTGACTCCCTGGTCTGACCTCCGAGACCTCCTGACTTTGTAGCAGGTTGGCCTCTCAGATCTACCTGATACACCTGAAACTAATATAATATTATAAATCAACAGTACCTCACTTAAGAGAAAGGTCTACCTGGGAGGGATCTACCAGGCCAACAAGCACAGCCAGGACTCCTAGGCCCCTGGTTTTTTTTTTGTTTGTTTGTTTGTTTTTGTAATATAACTAAAACCATAAAGCCTTGTTGCTTCCACAAGTAAATGACCTTGGGAAGTGGTCCCAAGGAGACAGAAGAGTGCCGAGGAAAGAACAAGGCACGTCCTTTATACACAGCAATCTCACGCTCAGTCAGTATCGTGCCTCTCAACCATTCTCCAGACAAGATTTTATGCCCAGAGCAGTCTTTCCCCTGAACAGCAATATTCCTGTATGTTCTTCTTTTCATTTCCTTGATTCTCCCTCCAAAGGTCTCCAAGCAATTTACAAACTGTAGGTTGTGTTTGCAATTCGGACCCTTAAAATTTGTCTATCTTTCTCTCCCCTCTCACTTTTCCTTTGTCTTTTATGATTGTGATTGAAAAAGAGGAAGAGTTGGGAGACCAAAGCTCATGAATGTATATGAAGCCATTACATCTGCCGGGTGCGATGCGCGCACAGGCACTCTTTTTTTAAATGGTTG
The DNA here is from genome assembly GCF_048773025.1 of Camelus bactrianus. Taxonomy (NCBI): domain Eukaryota; kingdom Metazoa; phylum Chordata; class Mammalia; order Artiodactyla; family Camelidae; genus Camelus; species Camelus bactrianus. The sequence continues at coordinate 53,812,880 of NC_133542.1, forward strand.
TCTCCACATCGCCAGAACTGCTTGAGAGCTTTTTCCTCCAATTGCACAAATTCATTATTTACTCTTTTACTGCATCTATTTACAAGTCCACATGGACCCTTGGGGAGGCCCACTTCGGGCCTCAGAGCTCCGGTAATGAAGCCTGGCTCACTCTACTTTGATATATCTCACTGCTACTGCTGCTTGGGGGATAAAGAGTGTGCCCACCTGTTTTTTGGAAGGTCAGCCTGACTGAGGACAAAGGATTTTAAATTGTGCTCTGTGGAATCCTGGAATCCTGAGTAGGCTGCCTGGAGTTCTAGGAAATAATAATAAGACCAGCCACGGACATTCTTTTATTTTCCAAGGCACTCTGATTTGGTTTGGTTGTTAAAACTTTTTCTGGGGTTAAAATATACATCTAGTGCAAGCAGACTGTACCCCCTGGAGTTTGTGTTAAGAGTTAACCACAGGTGCGGGCCGAGTGTTCCAGATGAGAGCGGTTACTGGGGACGTTCTGTGGTTGTGGCTTGTCCCAAATGGGGTTTGTCATTTGACTAGGATGTCATCCCCAAGGGCACCTGGCAGTATTAGGCACTCAATGAATATCTGTTGGGGGGTGAATGAACGAGTGAATCTTCTGACCTCTCTGTGTCTTCTGATGGCCCCACTTGCAGGCTTCAGTCTGCTCCAGGTCCTGTGCCCATTTGGACCAGGGCAGGCATGCTGTCAGCAGCCTTGCTGTAGGGCCTCACAGGATTTGAGTCAGAGCCTTCAGGCTTGCTTGAGACCGGGTGACCCCGTCATGAGCCACTGGCTGATCCCACTGATTCCCCCCAGTCACCCTTCCTGCACAATACTGCTCCCAAGGGAATTGCTGGGTGCTTGGCTCAGGTCCTAGCTCTGCCCTCTCCTTCCGGTGATGGCTCACGTGGTAATTCTGGTCCCTGTTCTCTAGTTCCCCGATTCAAGGATTCAAGGACTCGAGGACAGGAGCTCTGGGGTCCTGTCACCCCTGTGTTTTTCTCCAGATAAGTGCCTCTTCTCCTGACTCCAGAGTTTTGGCCACCAGCTGAGATAACCAGGTCCCTGGAACTGAGAGTTTTGCTGCCTGGCTGTTCCCTGGAATATGCCTGTCTAGCTGGCCAGGCTTCCCTGTCAGAGAGCTGGGCACCTGAGCATGGATGAGGCTTCAGGGCTTGACCTCGTTCTCTTCTACAGTGACCCATAGCGCTCCAGTCCCCCGACCTCCCATAGTCCCCCGACCTCCACACTCTCCAGGACAGTCAGGATTCTCAAACTAGAGTTTAGCGGGAAGGGAAGTCTCTACTCTCTACCTAGATGGTCACGGGTAAGAACAACATTACCATTTCCTCAACGAACGTATAGTGAGTCCTTGGGTAAATATTTTGGCCCCTGGCCTGTTTGTCCTCTGAGGCTGCATTTGTAACAAATGGGCAAAATTCTTACCAAAAAACGTCTTTATTACAATTATCTCAGGAAAGACACTCAGAGTGAGAGTAGCTTGCTTCTCAGAAGTCTCGGCCCCTTTCCCTCCACAGGGAGCCATCCTAGTCGGGGAAGCAGAAGTCCTGGCAGTGAGTTCTGGGGAAGATGTAGGTGCAACGGCCCATGATGAAGGGAAATAAAGAATCTCCGTGGACCAAGCGCCTGAGGAAGTTTCAGGGAGAGTTGTAGAAGTGAAAGTTTTATAGGAAGCAGCTGCTGGAACCTAAGGCTTAAGGGTGGAAGGGAAATTCTAAGATGCTTTGCTTGGGTTTTGGTTGCAGTCGTCTTTAGTGCGTTCTAAGAATACAATAGAAGGTTCAAATTATTTTTGGCTGCTGGATTCGTTTACTTGAGTGAGGCACCATGCTGGAATCGAACTACTTGAGAACCAGGGATTTCATTCAACAAGTATCGAGTGCCAACGACTGGGGATACAGCAGTGAACGAAACAGACCAAAAGCCCCTCCTCCTGGAACTTACTGGAGGAGATAGATAGTAAATAAAATATGTAAATTATGGCATCTGTTGTAAAGCTGGAGAGGGAGAGGGAATTGAAAATTTTAAATATAGTGATCAGGGAAACTTTCCACAAGAAAGTGTCATGAAAGAGCGGAAGGCTGTGAGGGGGTGCGCCAGGCAGGTGTCTGGGGCAAAGTCCCAGAAGAGTTAGAGCTTGGGCATGTTTGTGGAACACCAAGGAGGCTGGTGCGGTGGGAGTGATGGAGGCAAAGTGTGGTGGATGAGTGAGGTCAGAGCCTGGATCATCCAGGGGTTGTAAGCCACTACAAAGCCTTGGCTTTTCCTCTGGAGAACTCCAAGCAGAGGAGGGATAAACACTATGTCTTAAGCTTCCAAGGGAGGAAAGATGGAAGGGGAGGCAGCTATAAGGAGAAGAGTTAGGAATTATTACCAAACTCCAGATGATAAAGATGGTGGCAGTGAATATAGTGAGAAGCATGTGCATTCATTAGCCTTGCACATCCCTCTGTTTATTAATTGATAACTCATTTCATCAATGGCTTAGTAAATACTTATGCAGTCCTCATGGAGATTATAGTCTGAGATGGGAGCCCAATACTTATCATAAGCTCACCCAGCTCTAGAATGCTAGGAGACTCAGAGAAGACAGCATTGGAGAGGAAGGACCGGGCTCCTTCCTGTCATAGAAAATGCTGAGAAGCATGAAAAAGTGTTTTGTGGGTGTTGTTCCTGTTTTGAGTGGACAGAGGACAGAGCAAGGGCAGTGGCCTGGAGTAAAGGGGATGCTGAGAAGCCAGTGTTGGCGCCTAGTGTATGAGAGAGTGTGGCTGGAGGTTCCACCCCAAAGGCAGGTGGGCAGTAGTGAAGGGCATGGGGATGGGACAGCTGCAGGCTAGGCTGAGGTCGGGGTGCGGCTCCCCTTGGAGCCACACAAAGAGGACTTGCTTCTCTCGGTCCCATCTGTCCTGGGGGAAGGAGACAGCTAGCGTGCCTGCAGCCAGGTGGTATGCTGAGGCACCGAGGTCGAGGGTCGGAGCCAGAAGAGCCTTCCGAGATCACTCAGGCACATCCTCTCATTACCCAGAAGATGTGTGCAAGCTCAGAGAGGGGAGAGATTTCCCAAGGTCATCACTTAGAAAATGGCAGAGCTGGGCTCTTCAGCCTGGACAGAGTTCTCTCCTATTGCACCTGTATATGTTGGAAGGTTTTTTTTTTCTTTCTTTTCAATCTCTCCTTTCTCTCCCTTATTCAGCAGATATGGCCCTTTCTCCCTGGCATCTATGGGTCAGGACCCATCCATGCCAAGGAACTGGTTTCTTCCTTGGTAGGCAAATCATGGATGGCACAGACTTTGCCTTGGAGTCACACTGGCCTTGGGCTCTTTCTTAGGAGTTTTGACCTGTGGCCCTTTCTGCCCCTCTGGTCATTTCCCTGGATCTGTGACTTGCTGTCTCTTGCTTGTATGACTACTCCTCCCTACATGCTGACCCATCTGAGGCTGTGCCCGGTTCCCTTCTCTCTCTACCAATCTCCCATTCAACACAACCATACCAAAGCCTCGTTTCCCTCCCACTCCAAACTCTAAAACATTCTCTTCTAAACCCAGCCTATAAGGGCTCTCTTCAGTTCTTCCTCTGTCCATCCCTCTTGTCCTTACTTCTTACTCTTTCTGTTTTAAATCCTAGTATCTTCTTCCTCTTCTTGCATGATCTCTCTTGTTGCTTACCCCACTATTCCTAAAAATGTCTAGGGACTGATTGGATAATTGGGCAAGAAATAATCCTTTTGGGAGTGACAGGTGAGGAAGGAAGGAGGTTTTGAATAGTCATACTTTATTATCGTTTGTTCTGTCACATCTGTGTTTCTCATAACAAATAGGGGCCTGAATTTTAGCTTTGTCTGGATTGTGTAGAGCAGAGCTGTTATTGTCTCCTCCCCCACCTCTGCTTTTTCCTCCACCTCCTCCTTCTTGCTATGTATTTTCACACAATAGACAAAAGATTTCCATCCTTCAGATTGTGACTTCAGCCTGCAAGCAGTGTGCACTTTCTCACCTTTCTTTTACCTGCCATCACTAAGCCGTGCCATCTTGGTTTATTTATTGGAATCCCATTGTGTCACTGCCTTTTTGATCAACCTATAACTTCAAATACTACCTCTATTTGGATGGCTACCAGTTTTCCAGCACAAATATCTCTCTAGACTTAAGACCTTTTAGACTGTCACAAAGCCATCATTCTCTTATAACAGTATGGAGTTGAGTTTGGAGATTGAGTCCCAGTCCCATAATTTTCTGGCTATCATGTAAAGTAAATTCCGTAGCTTTTGAGTTGCTTTTTCCTCTGCTGAAAATGGAAGAGAATATGCATACCCACCTGCCAAAGCTGGTGGGAGGATAAAATGAGATAATGGATGTAGAATTGTCTTGTAACTTGTAATCAGATGTTAAAATAGCCCTCTACACATCTTTATTGCTTTGTAAGTTGTGTTTGCAACTTCAGCAGATAACGGCTAAATTTAGAAATTGCCCCTGCAATAGACCTATGTTGCCACCAGGTGGCAGGAGAAACCTGTGATGCAATCAAGGGGGAAACACATTCCAAGGAATAGAATAAAATAAATTGTGATTATTAAAAGCAGCCAACTCTTTAGTGATTATTAAATAAATAACAAAGCTTATCTTATAAATCACAGCCTCCCTGAATAAACCAAATATAAAGCTTCTAATACAATGTGTTTCAAACGGTGATCATCGTATAAGATGAAATATTATACAAAACCCACATACATAAAACAGATGTAAGTGGCGAGTGCTCTCTCTGAAGTAGGGCAGGGACACTGGGAGTCTGCCCCCTCATCCTCCTCTTTCATCCTTGCACCACTTCTGCCAAATCTCAGGGTTTCATGGGACAGAGTTTTATTTTTTTATTATTATTTTAAAATTTATTTTTTATTGAGATTTAATTGACAGACAACATTAGTTTCAAGTGTACAACATAATGATTCAGTATTTGTATATAATGCGAAGTGAGTACTGCAATAAGTCTAGTTAACATCTGTCACCATACATACTTAGAGAATTTGGGGGATAGAGTTTCTTATTTTTATTTTATTTATTTATTTTTTTACAGTCTGAGGAAAAAGCTTCTTTTTTTTTAACTTTTTTTATTGATTTGTAATAATTTTACAATGTGTCAAATTCCAGTGTAGAGCACAATTTTTCAGTTATACATGAACATATATATATTCATTGTCACATTTTTTTCTCTGTGAGCTACCATAAGATCTTGTGTATATTTCCCTGTGCTATACAGTATAATCTTGTTTATCTATTCTACAATTTTGAAATCCCGTCTATCCCTTCCTACCCTCTGCCCTCTTGGCAACCACAAGTTTGTATTCTATGTCTATGAGTCTGTTTCTGTTTTGTATTTATGCTTTGTTTGTTTTTGTTTGTTTTGTTTGTTTGTTTTTTGATTCCACCTATGAGCGATCTCATATGATATTTTTCTTTCTCTTTCTGGCTTACTTCACTTAGAATGACATTCTCCAGGAGCATCCATGTTGCTGCAAATGGCATTAAGTTGTCGGTTTTTATGGCTGAGTAGTATTCCATTGTATAAATATACCACCTCTTCTTTATCCAGTCATCCATTGATGGAGATTTAGGCTGTTTCCATGTCTTGGCTATTGTAAATAGTGCTGCTATGAACATCGGGGTGCAGGTGTCATCCTGAAATAGGGCTCCTTCTGGTTATATGCCCAGGAGCGGGATTCCTGGGTCATACGGTAAGTCTATTCCTAGTCTTTTGAGTAATTTCCATATTGTTTTCCACAGTGGTTGCACCAAACTGCATTCCCACCAGCAGTGTAGGAGGGTTCTCCTTTCTCCACAGCCTCTCCAGCATTTGTCATTTGTGGACTTTTGAATGATGGCCATTCTGACTGGTGTGAGATGATACCTCACTGTAGTTTTGATTTGCATTTCTCTGATATTTAGTGATATGGAGCATTTTTTCATGTGCCTATTGATCATTTGTATGTCTTCCTTGAGAATTGCTTGTTTAGGTCTTTTGCCCATTTTTGGATTGGGTTGTTTGTTTTTTTTCTTATTAAGTCGTATGAGCTGCTTATATATTCTGGAGATCAAGCCTTTGTTGGTTACATTTGTAAAAATTTTCTCCCATTCCATAGGTTGGCTTTTTGTTTTATTTATGGTTTCCTTTGCTGTGCAGAAGCTTGTAAGTTTCATTAGGTCCCATTTGTTTATTCTTGCTTTTCTATTGCTTGAGTAGACTGTTCTAGGAGAACACTTTTGAGATGTATGTCAGATAATGTTTTGCCTATATTTTCATCTAGGAGGTTTATTGTATCTTGTCTTATGTTTAAGTCTTTGATCCATTTTGAGTTGATTTTTGTATATGGTGTAAGGGAGTGTTCTAGCTTCATTGCTTTACATGCTGCTGTCCAGTTTTCCCAACACCATTTGCTGAAGAGACTGTCTTTATTCCATTGTATATTCTTGCCTCCTTTGTCGAACATTAGTTGGCCAAAAGTTTGTGGGTTCATTTCTGGACTCTCTATTCTGTTCCATTAGTCTATATGTCTGTTTTTGTACCAATACCATGCTGTCTTGATGACTGTAGCTCTATAGTATTGTCCGAAGTCTGGGAGAGTTATTCCTCCAGCCTCTTTCATTCTTTTCAGTAATGCTTTGGCAATTCTAGGTCTTTGATGGTTCCATATAAATTTTATTATGATTTGTTCTAATTCTGTGAAATATGTCCTGGGTAATTTGATAGGGGTTGCAGTAAATCTGTAGATTGCCTTGGGCAGTGTGACCATTTTAACAATATTGATTCTTCCAATCCAAGAGCATGGCATATCTTTCCATTTTTTAAAGTCTTCTTTAATTTCCTTCCTCAATGGTTTATAGTTTTCTGTGTATAATTCTTTCACCTCCTTGGTTAGATTTATTCCTAGGTATTTTATTACTTTGGGTGCTATTTTAAAGGGGATTGTTTCTTTACTTTCTTTTTCTGTTGATTCATCATTAGTGTCAAGAAATGCAATTGATTTTTGAACTTTAATCTTGTAACCTGCTACCTTGCTGAATTCTTCAATCAGCTCTAGTACTTTTTGTGTGGCCCTTTTAGGGTTTTCTATATATAGTAACATGTCATCAGCATATAGTGATACTTTTCCCTCTTCTTTTCCAATTTGGATCCCTTTTATTTCTCTCTCTTGCCTGATTGTTGTGGCTAGGACTTCCAAGACTATGTTGAATAGGAGTGGTGATAGTGGGCAGCCTTGTCCCAGATTTGAGTGGGAAGCTTTTGAGTTTTTCACTGTTGAGTACTATGCTGGCTGTAGGTTTGTCATATATAGCTTTTACTATGTTGAGATATGTTCCCTCTACACCCACTTTGGTGAGAGTTTTTATCATAAATGGGTGTTGAATTTTATCAAATGCTTTTTCTGCATCTATTGAGATGATCATGTAGTTTTTGTCCTTTCTCTTGTTGATGTGACGTATTACATTGATTGATTTGTGTATGTTGAACCATCCTTGTGTCCCTGGGATGAACCCCACTTGGTCATGCTGTATAATCTTTTTTATGTATTGTTGGATTCTATTTGCTAATATTTTGGTGAGGACTTTTGCATCTATGTTCATCAGTGATATTGGCCTATAATTCTCTTTTTTGGTAGTGTCTTTGCCTGGTTTTGGTATCAGGGTGATGGTGGCTTCATAGAATGAGTTTGAGAGTATTCCCTCCTTTTTAATATTCTGGAGGAGTTTGAGAAGGACTGCTATGAGTTCTTCTTTGTATGTTTGGTAGTATTCCCCAGTGAAGCCGTCTGGTCCTGGACTTTTGTTTGTAGGGAGGTTTTTAATTGCTATTTCTATTTCCTTTCTAGTGATCAGTTTGTTCAAGTGGTCAGTTTCTTCTTGATTCAGTCTTGGTGGACTGTATGTTTCCAGGAACTTGTCCATCTCCTCTAGGTTATCCAGTTTGGTTCCATATAGTTTTTCATAATATTCTCGTATGACACTCTGTATTTCTATTTTATTTGTTGTAATTTCTCCATTTTCTTTTCTTATTTTGCTAATTTGTGCTCTCTCTTTTTTCTTCTTTGTGAGTTTGGCCAGAGGTTTGTCGATTTTATTTACTTTTTCAAAAAACCAGCTTTTGATTTGATTGATTTTTCCTATGTTTTTTTAAATCTCTATTTTATTTATTTCCTCCCTGATCTTTATAATTTCCTTCCTTCTGCTGCCTTTTGGGTTTTTTTGTTCTTCTTCTTCTAGTTCTTTTAGTTGGAGGGTTGAATTGTTTATTTGAGATTGTTCTTTTTTGAGGAAGGTCTGTATTGCTATAAACTTCCCTCTTAGCACTGCCTTTGCTGTGTCCCATAGGTTTTGAGTGGTTGTGCTTTCATTTTCATTTGTCTCAAGGTATTTTTTAATTTCAGCTTTGATTTCCTCATTGACCCATTGGTTTTTTAATAGCATATTGTTTAATCTCCATGCTTTCCTTTTTCTCTCCTTTGTTTCTCTGTTGTTGATTTCTAGCTTCATGGCATTGTGGTCAGTAAAGATGCTTGAGATAATTTCTGTCTTCTTAAAATTGCTGAGATTTCTTTTGTGCCCAAGTACATGATCAATCCTAGAAAATGTTCCATGTGCACTTGAAAAGAATGTATATCCTATTTTGGGGGGGTGTAATACTCTGAAAATATCCACAAAATCTAATTTTTCTATTGTATTATTTAGTTTCTCTGTTGCCTTATTTATTTTCTGTCTGGAAGATCTGTCTAGTGATGTTAATACGGTGGTAAAATCTCCAACTATGATTGTATTCCCATCAATATCCCCCTTTATCTCTGCTAGTAATTGTTTTATGTATTTAGGTGCTCCTATATTGGGTGCATATATATATTAACAAGTGTAATATCCTCATCTTGTATCACTCCTTTAATCATTATAAGATGTCCTTCTTTATCTTTCTTTATGGCCTTTGTTTTAAAGTCTATTTTGTCTGAAATCAGTACTGCGACACCTGCTTTTTTGGCTTTCTATTTGCATGGAATATCCTTTTCCATCCTTTCACTCTCAATCTATATGTGTCCTTCTCCCTAAAGTGGGTCTCTTGTATGCAGCATATTGAAGGTTCTTGCTTTATTATCCAGTCTGCCACTCTGTGTCTTTTGACTGGAGCATTTAGTCCATTAACATTTACAGTAATTAATGATAGGTGTGTGTTTATTGCCATTTTGAACTTATTTTTACAGTTGGTTTGGTATTTCCTCTTTGTTCCTTTCTTCTTCCTTTTGTGGTTTGGTAATTTTCCTTTGTATTACCATGGATTTTATTTAGTTTTTGTGACTCCCTTGTAAGTTTTTGGCTTGTGGTTACCCTTTTCTGTAAGTCTATTAGCCCCTTACTATATCTCGAACCCATCCTACCAAAAACAAAAAACTTAAAAAAGAAAGAAAAAAATACTCTATGTTTTCTTGCTTCCCTCTCCCACTCTTAATGATTTAGATGTCTTCTTTTACAATTTCGTGTTTATTTTATTTGTAATTCATGAGTTATCACCTTTCCAGTTATGAGTTTCTCATTTCTGTAGCATCCTGCTTCTTTTCTATTTAGAGTAGAACTTTCAATATTTCTTTTAGCATGGGTTTAGTGTTGCTAAACTCTTTGAGTTTTTGCTTGTCTGTGAAATTCTTTCTCTCTCCTTCTATCCTAAAGCATGGCCTTGCTGGATAAAGTGTCCTAGGCTGCATCTTTTTTTTCATTCAGGACTTTGAATATATCTTGCCACTCCCTTCTGGCCTGTAGTGTTTGTGTAGAGAAATCAGCTGAGAGCCTTATGGGGGTTCCCTTGTAACTCACTCTTTGCTTTTCTCTTGCTGCCTTTAGGATCATTTCTTTATCCTTGACTCTGGCCATCTTGATTATGATATGTCTTGGTGTGGGTCTGTTTGGGTTCTTCCTGTTTGGGACCCTTTGCACTTCCTGTACTTGAATATCTGACTCCTTCTTTAAGTTTGGGAAGTTTTCAGTTACGATTTCTTCAAAAACCTTTTCAATCCCCTTTGATCTTTCTTCTCCTTCTGGGACCCCTATTATGCAAAGATTGGCATGCTATATATTATCCCATAGGTCCCTTATGTTGCTTTCATTTGTTTTTATTTGTTTATCTTGCAGTTGTTCTGATTGGGTGCTTTCTGTTGTTCTGTCTTCTAGGTCACTAATTCATTCCTCTGCATTATCTAGTCTGCTTTGCACAGCTTTTAGATCTGTTCTCATCTCAGTCAATGATTTTACCAATTCTATTTGGCTCTTCTTTATAGCTTTGATTTCATTTTTGACATATTTTATATCTCTAAACACTATCTCTTTTAGTTCCTTCAGTACTTTGATCACTCCTTTTTTGAAGTCTTGATCTAGTAGGCTATCAATGTCTATTTCATTGATCGTTCTTTCAGGGGATTTCTCTTGTTCTTTTAATTGGGAATGGTTTCTTTGCTTCTTCATCTTGCTCATATCTCTCTGGCACTGTTGCTTATGGAGTATCAGTTATTTATTGTGGTCCTTAAAGGAGTTTATTTATCTATCTAATGCCTATGTAAGAATAAAACTTTAAGAAAAAAAGGAGAGCGAGACAAAGAGAATTTTAAAAGAAGGGAGAAAAAAAGGTTTGAAAACAGTGTATAATCAATTATAGAAGCACAATTTGAATCAGACTAGCATTTGAGTTGAGATGTCTTTTTTAAAAATCCTTAAAAAAAGGAAAAAAGATCAAAAAATGATATTTGAAGCCTATTTATAATCAATAACAGGAGATCAAAACCAAAAGAAATGAAAATGAAATCAGGTTGATTTAAAAAAATATATAACTAGTTTAAGAGAAAAATTTTAAAAGGAATTAAAACTAGAAGCATATACAATTGTTTAGAAAGTAGAAATTAAAAAGGTAATAGAAAATAGAACATATAAAAAAGATAAAATAAAGATAGAATTTTAAGAGAAGGGAGAAAAAAAGGCTTGAAAATGTATAATCAATTATAGAAGAGCAATTTGAATCAGACTAGCATTTGAGTTGAGACATCTTTTTAAAAACCCTTTAAAAAAAAGGAAAAAAGATCAAAAAATGATATTTGAAACCTATTTATAATCAATAACAGGAGATCAAACCCAAAAGAAATGAAAATGAAATCAGGTGGATTTTAAAAAAAATAATATAACTGTTTTAAAAGAAAAATTTAAAAGGAATTAAAACTAGAAACATATCCAATTGTTTAGAAAGAAAAATTTAAAAAGGAATTAAAACTGGCAGCATATACAATTGTTTAGAAAGTAGAAATTAAAAAGGTAATAAAAATAGAACACAAAAATATGATAAAGAAAATTTTGAAAAAGGGGAGAAAAAATGTTTGAAAACAGTGTATAATGAATAATTGAAGAAGAATAGCAATCGGGTTGAGACGTCTCTTAAAAATCTTTAAAAAAGGAGAAAAAAGGAAAAAAAATTGAAACCTGTGTATAATCAATAACAGGAGGTCAAGACCAAGAGAAATAAAAATGACATGGCGTGGATTTTTAAAAATAATAATAATATTATTTTAAAAGAGAAAGTTAAAAGGGATTAAAACTGGGAGGATATATAATTGTTTAAAAAGTAAAAATTAAAAAGGTAATAGAAAATACAATAGGTAAAAACAGATTAAAAAAAAAAAAAAGAAGGGGAGGGGGTGTTCTGGAGAATGTGTGCTCTTAATGAGAAGTCTTTGTCTTCGCCCTGTTTTGCGAACTCAGCTTGCTGTTTCCAGAGGCCCTCCGTTGGCGCCCTCGTCTGTGCTGCTCCCAGCACCTGTCGGCAAGCAGATGGCGCCCCCTCCCAGCACAGCGTTCCTGCCAGAAAGGCGGGGGGCCACCCGCCATCTCCTGGCGCTGGTCGCTCCGGGGCTCCGTGCCGCTGTGTGCTCCGCACTGCTGCGCGCTCTGCCCCAGGTCGGCGCTCCGCAGGCGGGCCCCGGGAAGACAGTGGAACAGCCCTGCCCCTGCTCCATGTCCAAACTCAGCTCCTTGCTTGTCCTGGTGGCGAGAACTTTGCGAGGCACCAGGGCAGAAGGATCCTATCTGACTCAGGCTGCAAACAAGTCACTGTCTGGCCTTTGAGGCTGCCGAGCCCCTAGGCACGGGTTCAGGTTTCGCCCACGCCCCCACCTGGGTGCCAAGCACTGGAGAATATGGGGGCAGCGCCTGAACCCTGCCTCTCCTCTCGGGAAACCTTCCGCGGGTTTTCAGAGATGGGGGTATGCACCCTTCCCCCCGGGGCACATCAGCGTGCTGCTTTATGGAGGGCCCAGGTTGTTCTGCGCTGTGCGCACACTCATCCACGTTACGCAGCCCCCTGCAGTCCCCCGGGGGGGCTGCCTCAGTGCAGCCGTCCCCGTCCTCCACCCTGCTCGGGCTACCTGTCCCCTCCCCCAGCTCCCTGCTCGGGTCTCGGGCGGGGTGTCGCAGGGACCCTCTGTGCTCGTTTAACTTAGTTCTGTAGATCAAGGGCTGCTCCGTCAGATCCGAGCCTCGGAAGCTCCCCCTCCATCCCGCTGGCCTCTCCGTTGGAGAGGGGAGACCCAGCGAACGAGCGCCAGTCCTCCTTTGCCGCTCCCTCCCTGCAGTACCGGTCCTGCACTGTTTTGCCTTTTTGTCTTTATTTTTTTTCCTTTCTCCTATCAGATTTTTGGCGTCTTTGTCTTTTGAAGAGGACAATGTTTTGTCAGAGTTCCACAGGTGCTCTGGTTGGCTGAGTGGGTCCATGGATGTGAGTCTTGGTGTATATGTGGGAGAGGGTGAGACACTAGACTCTGACTAGTCTTGAAGCAATTCTTTCTTGGTAATGCTTCAGTCCTGGACAAGTATGTATCTCCTTCATAAAGATGAGAACAGAGAAAAATCAATATAAGGTTTATGGCAAAATTCTGAGTACAAGAGAAGCATGGTAATGTGCTGTGACTAAGCAAATTCACTTTCCTCTGAAAGAGATTTCTTACAAGAAACTGAAAATACATTAAAAATATATATCAATTCCTAGCAAGATACACAAGTTACTTACTTCTATGTGACTGAACAGGATGTTACCAGGAGGGAGAGGGGTAAGAAAATAAAGGATGCATAGAGATGAACCAATATCATAGCTAAAACGAAATCCATGTAGGAATCAAGAATGTGGAGACAGTATACTATACAAAAAAGCAATTAACGGGTAGAAGACGTTAGATGTTCTTAGAATGCAGAGGCAAAGGGCAATGATATTAAAGCAATATCAAAGAAGATGGGAAGTGTAAGCAGTAGAAAGTAGAAATTAGCTTTGTGATTTATAGGCATTCTAGAAAAAGAATCCAGAACAAATGGAATAGAGGAAATAAACAAAGGAAAATATGAAAAAATAGATTTCTGGATTTAAAAAAACTTGAAAAATTAAAAAAATGTATTTCAAAGAAAAAGAAATAACTCTGCAAACATCCTGATAAAAAAAGAAAAAAAAAAAAAAAACCAGTTCTGACAAATGAGCAAAAAAGCAGATTGATGTTAGAATTCTTGGCAGCACTAAATGCCAGAAAACAATGTACTAATGTATGTGGAACTTACTGGAGAAGGTTGTAGCTCCTGTATGAAGGGAAAAGGAAGACACTGTCAGATATGTTTGGTATCTGGAGAAATACACCACTTACATAATATTGCTTAGCAAATTAGTAAGAAGGTGTTCCAGATCATTGAGACGTGAGTTATGCTGCAGTGAGCATTGAATATATTAATTTAAGTAATAGTGATAAATGTAGTCACGTGGAAGGCAGAGGACTGACTATATATACACAAATTATACATATTATATATATTTAAAAGAGAAAATAATGTTATCTGAATTCAAAATAAAATAAAACAGGAAGGAAAGAATAGAGGGCAAGGGAAAATGCAACTGTTAATTTTCATGTTTTTAGTAGATTACAGTAAAATTTATAGCTTTGTATTAGATAAATACAGATCTATATTTTACATGCAATTTATGATTAGAATTTCAAATATTTTTAGAGGAGTAAAATAAAGTGTAACTTATAGAAAACTAGAACAGAAAGGAAATATCAAAGAAACAAAAACCAGAAAGCGTAAAATGGTATTAGAAAGACCAAACATAGTAAGCATGAGAATAAATGTATATTTCCTGTTTAAAAAAAGTTAAAATTTCTCCAGTGTTATCACAAAATAAAACTCAGTGGTTTTGCTATGTTCAACAATAAAATAAAAGGCAAAAATATGTTACAAAAACAGAAACAAAAAAGAAAGCAGGGTGGTTATGGTGATCATTAAATGAGTCATTTAGAATCATTTTATACTGCTGGAAAAGCTGATGCAGATCAGTGGTTCTCTAATTGTAAGGTGCATCAGAATTACCTGAAGGGTCTGTTAATAAACAGATCCTTGCGCCCCACCCACAGAGTTTCTGATTCATTAAGTCTGGGTTGGGGAATGAGAATTTGTATATCTAACAAATTCCCAGGTGAGGCTGCTGCCGCCAGTCACTGGGAAACACTGACTGAGAGTGGAGATTCAATAGCAATGAAAATGTATGTGCTAAGGAAGCATCAAAATATGCGTAGCAAAAAAAATCGGCGCTAGAAGAAGATAAAATAACAAATTTCAACACATTATTAATCTTAAACAGAAGTAATTTGAAAAGGGATGAAATTATCTAAGTATTTTAATTAACATTATATTAATACTATACAAAATAAAAAAATGTCTTTTCAAGTATCCACGGAATATTTAGATTTAACCACAAATTAATGTAATCTTTATAGACCTTTGTAAATAGTTTATAAAGATTGAGGTAGAAAAAATATATAATTAAAGTTTTTGGAAAAAATATCGAGTTTTTTACACCAAGGAGCTATAAAAAGAATAAAAAGACTAACTTTAAAAAAAAAGCACAAATAAGGCAATTATAAAGAAGTACACTTAAAAATAGAAAACAGTGGAATTTATAGATAATTATCAAAACTGGTTCTTTAAAAAAAGACAAACTTCTGAAAATTTTAATCACAATAGAAGTGGAGAAAATATGTAAATATAAGTATAACCCAGAGCAGTAATATAATAGACATGCACAATATTAGGGAATTAAAAGTTAATAATATGGACAATTGCAACAGACTTAACTTGGAAATGGATGGTTTCCTGGGGAAGGGAGAAATGGTCAAAATTGATTCTAAGAAACAGAAAGGCTGAATGGCATGACAATCAAGGAAAAAAATAGAAATAAACTTATTAAATCTCAAAAAAAAAAAAAAAGAGAAAGAAAACTAACTCTAGGCTAGAGGTAATTATGGATAATTCTTCCCCAGTTGACAAGAATTGGAAAACTTCCATATCATTTGTACTATTCTAGACTATGGAAACTGATGAGTTTAAAGCCAATCAAAAAGTAGTATAATCTAGGTATTCTCAGCAGAGATGGATTAAAAGGAAATCTGTAGGCCATTCTTTAGAATCTGAACTCCTAAAAAAAAAAAAAAAGTGAGGGGAAAAATGACACAACAGAACAAAACAGTGTTTATTCCACAAAGGAGAGGATTACTTTTCAGACTTTATTAAAAATAAGACATCATAGCCAGAGTCACAGTGAGATCTGTAAAGAAAAAAGATGAAATATTACACTAATTTTACTAGAAAATTTAATGATATTAAGAGTATCTCTCTAAGCCAAAATCATCCCTAGTGTGATCAATTATTAGTGATCAAGAGTTCCCATTAATCTCAGGATATTAGTGGGAGCATTTACACTTCCCATATTAGAGGATTTGATGGAGTCAGTTTGCCCTCACTCATATGGAATATACCTCTTAAGTGGTGTCTGTAATCAAACCATCTTAAAATTCCTGGCCTTCTTTATACCTTGCAACTGCTCCTTGGTGCCATCAGCCATGGCTTGAGTGGCAAGGTTGTATATGTGACACATATGGCTCCGGCCAGGGTGTGCTTGTGGGAAAGACCTGCTTGGGATCCTTTTTCTCAGGAGGAAAGTGAACTGAAAGGCATTCCTTGGACTTCTTTTGCAATGTATGCAGTTCATGGGCATCTCCTTTCTGAATTATATAACATCTGTGGTAGAAAAAACCCAGAAGCCGAGTTCAGAAAGAGAGATAGATGATGAAGCATGACACAGTCTCCATGCAGAAAGATAGTGGTGATGGCACTGAACTTCCTGCAGCTGTGTGGGCTAAGGTTTTGAGTTATTTCTCTTGGCCATTAGAGAACACAGTGACTCAAAAGGCTAGAAGTGGTGATGGGACAACAGGATATCCAAATGTGAAATAATGAAGCAGAACCCCATTTGCACTCATTATAGGGAAATTAACTCCAAATGCATTAAGGACCTAAATGTAAGAGGTATTACTATAGGATTCTTTAAGAAAACAGGCATAAATCTTCATGGTCTTAACTCTATCAATAGTTTTTTAAATATGGCAACAGTTGAACAAGTATCAAAAGAAAAACTTCACTTAGTATGATGATCTTCAGGTCCATCCATGTTGCTGCAAAGGGAATTTTTAAAATTATTTTTTATGGCTGAGTAGTATTTTGTTGTAGAAATAAACCACAACTTCTTTATCCAGTCGTCTGTTGATGGACATTTAGGTTGTCTCCGTCTTGGCTATTGTAAATAGTGTAGCTATGAACATTGGGGTGCATGTATTTTTTAGAATTAGAGTTACCTCCAGATATATGCCCAGGAGTATATATCTGGATCATAGTATCTTGGTTTTTTAAGGAATCTGCAAGTTGTTTTCCATAATGGCTGCACCGAACTACATTCCCACCAACAATGTAGGAGGGTTCCCTTCATAAAAGGATTAAAAAAAAAGATTTCCCCTTCTTCCTCTGACCTACATTATTATTTCAGAGACGTGGTGATTTTATTCTGTTTCTCCACATGGGGCATCTCATCTCCAAGACTCAGCACTCTGCCTGTCTTCCAGCAATTAACACTAATTAGTTGTTTGCTCAATGCTGTACACATCCTGAGGTATGCCAGTCTTAGTGGTCTTCACTGAGGTCAGTCTATAAATTGCTAATGGAGTGTTAACTAGAGTTCGTTTGTCATTTGCATAGAAATCTGAGTGTGGGGACATCAATTATCTGCTACAAGTCACCATCTTAGCCAGTCCCCTTTCTTGTCAAATTTATCTGCTAAAAAGTTTAATGTTGAATTATCTCCATAGAATTTAAGGCGATTGGGACTCATAGATGTATTGATAAGAATTCAAATAATTGGAAAATCATTTGGAAAACTTCAGCTTTGAGAGAAGAATGCCTTATCTTGTGATAGTAATTGCAGGAAGAGACAGTAAGAAGGCTTTTGTCAGAAACAGTGTTAGCTAGTCTAGTGGACCTAAAATTTGATTACTACCATACTCAAAATGAATTCCAGATGGATTCAAGAGTTTTAAGAATGTACTGTAAGAAAATAGACTAAAGTAAAATAGAGTTATCACTTTTTTTTCTTACTCAGCATTGAAGTCACAGAAAAATAATTATAAAGGAGAGTTCTGAGTTTGGATCCATAAAATGGAAACGTTCTGTCCAACAACAAAAATAACCAAAATTTTAAAGGCAAACATACTTTGAATGTATTTGTAATGATAATGACAAAGTCATGGTCATAGCATTTCACACCTGCATGGAATGTTAGGAATTAGGCTGGGCAGCTTCCCCTGCAGGCGCAGTGTGGGACTGCACCGGACTTGCGGCTCACTTGCTGTAGGAAGGCCATCAAGGGAGTGTACTGCTTAAGCACGGCCTTTGGGGTCTCTAGGCCTGAGTTTGAATTTCAGCTTTACTACCTGCTAGCTGTGTTACCACGGGGAACTCATTTCCCTCTGAGCCTCTGTCCCTTCATATGTAACATGGGGGAAAATGGTAATCTATACCTCACAAGGTTATAGTGAGAAGATGAGATAAAGGATTTAAGATACCTAACAATGCCTGGCACAGAGAAGGGGCACGTTTGGCCACGCTGCTTTTATTTATCATCACTGTTAACATCACCCTCATCATCCTCATCATGAATCACTGCCTTCATCCCCATCCGCATCTGTCCTCTTCATCATCATCACGACCTGTGCTTGAGTCCTGAATCAGCTTCTCCGAGGGTCAGAAGCTTAGGGGGAGGAGGTGAAAATGAGGTCACGTTGGGCAGAACATCACACGTCCCTGCTGCTGTCCTGCCCGGGCTCCTCTCTTTCCTGGCTTGGTGCTACTCCCCCTGACTCAGACCCTCCATCTCCCGGCCAGCCCTGATGTGTCAGGGCCCTGTGGGGCCTTGCGAAGGTTATCAGACTTGTCTTTCTTCTCATGTCCTCACTTGGAAGTTGGGAATAGCAATCCCTATGTCCTCATGGTTGTAATGAGGATTTTAAAAATTGCCTGATTGGGAAATTTCGCAGAGTGGCAGACATATTGTAGGTCCTCCAAAACTCTTCATTAATTTTGAGAGAAGGTGACTTGCTCAATGTCACATATCTTATTGAACCAAAGAATGCCCTTGGGCACAGTGTCGAACTATCGTTAGATTTATGGCCCGGTCTCATGTTAAATACTGAAGGACAGGCCATGGCTCGGATGTGCTGTGTTTGGCCCAGTTCTCTGAGCTCCGTATTCATCCACTTCTGAAATTCCTAGAGTGGCGTTTCCTCCCTCAGTCGTAATAGCCTTTTGAGCTTTCTGTGATAGCTTTCTTTTCCCTTTTTCTTTTCAAATTACTTATGACCACTTGTTTTTTTATACATAATTTAAAGAACCAAAGCTGACACCCCTCCCCCATGTAACAGTTGGCAAAAACACTAAAAATATGCCAAACCTTAATTTTATGTGCGTACTTTTTTTACCCCCTAAGAAATAATAAAAAAAAATTATACTTGCAAAATATGTAGTGTGGATCTTGAATCAAGTAATCAAGTTACTTCTGCCAGATGCCTCTGACAGCACCCAAGAAGGTCTAGATTTCTGGGAATTACATTCCCATGTGTGCCTGTCCACACACGTCTGTGCTTTGTGTGTGTGCAAGGTATAGGCTGGATGCAGCCTGCACCCCCAGGACACAATTCCTGGTATGAAAAGGCAATCCTGAGGACATTTTTTGAGGCTTCAAACAGCATATTTTTGTCTCAACAGTCTGATGCTGAAGCAGACCTCCTCTGGAAAAGCAAGTCTGTTTCTTGTACAGTTTATCCCCAGCCCCCTCCCAGCCTAGCCATATGCTTTTTCTATCTAGCTCTCATCTCTTGGATGCCATAAGGTTTGGCAGAATCTTGGCAAGGGGCTCAGAGATCTGAAATTATGTTGGGTGTGATGTCTGACCATTCTCTCCTTGTATGTCCAGCTGTACTTTCCGTGGTAATGTGGATATGCATGGCAATAGGGGTTTTGATGTGTTCCTCTGTAGTTGGAACCAACTGCGTCTCATTGATATTGATATGCTAACTCTGATTTAAACGCTTCCTTTTAATTTACAGAATTTTATTGGGAAGGTGTTCTTAGCATATGTTCCCAATGACATTATTCTTCTGTAGCTGTAATTCAGTGGGAACTAGATTCAGTAGGAGCTGGATCATTGCCCCTTGGATGTGATTCCTCTGCCTACAAGATGTAGCGCCATGGTGCTGGGCATCGCTGACGAATGGCTTTCCTTGCGTTATTTGTTACAGAAGATGTCCTCGCGTTGTTAGGGCCCCTGTGCTGTAAACACTTCAGGGTCAGTTGTGAAACACTCTAGAAAGACCACAGTATTAGCTGCCATCTTATTCCCCTGACCTCTGCCTTCCTCAGCCATTTCCCACAGGGTTCCCTGACATCTTCTACCTACAGGACTGTCCTTCCTCAAGTCCTGAGCTCATCATGATTGAGAAAGCTCCTGGACTCCTTTCCCTTAACACCATGGTCCTGAAAAGGAATTCAGCCTCTACCCCAGATCCAGGTTCCAGTAGCTGGCCACCACTCTTGGTTTCTTCTCTGACCCACCCGCTAACCCACCTACTAAAGTCTGTTTGGTGCTAACCAAATTTTGAACTTATGCACCAGCAGGAGCTAGTTCAAGGTAGCTCTTCATTCATCCATCTATTCACTCACTCACTCATTCACTCATGAAACACTTCCTGAATCCCTACTCTCAGATAGACTCTCCCCCAGGCCCTGTGAAAGAGACAGAAAAGTAATTACACAGTGGGGTGATAAAGGCTAAATTAGAGAGAAGCACAAAATGCAATGAAAACAAAGAAGAGATTTTTAATGCAGTCAGGGACTGAGCAGAGAGCAGGCTAGGTGCTGTAGGGGAACACTTCCTGGGAAGCAAGCTCATGAAATTAAGTCTGCCATAACCAGCCCTTCTGCCTCCATTCATGCCTTCATTCTCTACCTTGCACTTTACTAGTTGCCCTTTCTCAGTCTTCAGTCCTACTTGTGGGTGGAGGTCCCTCCCTGAACCTCAGTGAATTTGGTTCGAACCCAGGTACCAAGCTTAACTCCCATCAGCACTGCCCTCCCCTCCAGGTGCTGGAATATGTCTGGTCCCCTGCCCTGTGCCTGGGACCTTCCAGAGCCAGGTCTGCCACCTCTTGCCTCCTGAGCCTTGGCCTCCCATTACTGCATCCTCTTCCCGAGTAGTCGGACCGCCCTACACAGGTATGGGAAGAACCTGACTTTGGGAGCTGGGCTGGGGCCCACATGCTGGTCCCAAGCCAGGCTAGCTTCCGCAGACCCCTTCCTCTTTGGCCCCATCTTCTGGATTCTCCTCCCAGCTCAGAATCCACACTTAACACCTGTCTCCCGCAAGGTTGGAGCATGCCTTTCATCTGCGCACAGCTGAACGGCAAGTGTTGAATAGACTGAATGTGGGAGGCTGCAGTCCCCGCATCATTTCCCTGACCAACATTCCTTCAGCCAGCTCTGCTAGGAACCTCCTTTCCTATTTGTAGATAATATCCCAGCAAAGACACTCGCTTTTCTGGCAATGTCCGGTATCAGAACGGACTCATGTTTAGCGTATTAAAAAGTTCAATTTGACTTAAAATTTCACTCTCTAACCCAATTCTAAGTTTGTCTTCCAATCCCCAGCTCAGGGCAGACTCAGGCTCAGCTGCCTGCCTTGGAGAAGGGAGGTGGGGTCAGTTCCTTTACTCTGCTCCCCGCCCCCACCCCTTGCTCTCTCCTCCTCATTCACCTACGGCTTCTGGGGAGGAGGACTGAGAGGGAAATGTTAATTCCTATTTGACAGTTACTGGTATAATTGGGCCTTGATGTGCTCGGTGTGGCAGATGCCCCAAAGCTCAAGGAAAGGTTCAGTGAATCTCCAAAGCCCCAGCCCCGGCCCTCCCAGGGGTTTGTGGCATGGACGATGCGCCTCCTGGCTGGCTCAGTACCTCCCCGCAGCTCCGGCTCAGAGGGAACACTCCAGACTCCTCCTGCTGGCCTCTCTTCAGCCTGCAGGCAGTCCTCCTGGGTGGGGATCCTTCCGAGATGGCTCCAGCTTAAGCACTCTTGGTGAGGCCCATCGGCCCATTGGCCCCCCGGGAAACCTGCATTCACCCTGCCCTACCTTCTGAGGAGGCGCAGCTCACCCCTGCAGGGCCTTCCCTCCACTCCGCAGTCACAGGCAGCTCCCTGTGAGTTGAGGTGGGGTGAGCACACCTCTGACTTTCTTCCTTCATGGAGAGGCATGGGGATGTCACATGCTTCCTGCCAGATGGGCAACTCTCATAGTAAAAAAAAAAAAAAGACCCTTACTCTGCATCTCCTAAGTTCATCTGGTCTGAAGCTGTGTGATGAACGAGGTGGTCCAGGACCAGTTTGTGGTCCCCTGTTAGCTTCGGGCTTCAAAGAAAATTCTGAGACATCAGTGAAATTCCCCTTTAACAGAGACAGCTGTGGGCTGTTTTATTGAGAAAATGTGCCAGACAGGAATAGGCCAGCCTTGGAGGAACGTGAACTTGAACTCTTTGGATTCCTTCACTTCTCAGAGATGCTCCCATAGCTGCAGCTGGTGCTCCGGTGGGCTGGTTCCTGCAGCTGCTGTGAGCCTCCACCGGCACATTTGGAGCCATAGGATCTGGAGGGAAACCAGCAGAGAGCGGGAATCACATGGAAAGATTGTTAGGGGGATTAAAGTGATGCCTGCTGCCCACTGTGGACCATAAGCAGGCAATAAAGAGGAGACAGGCTCTTGACAAAAGCTGGTCGTGGTGACTGGCAACGTGTGTGCCACCGGGAAACAGGACATCAGTGGGACTGGCCTCACCTCCTGCCTGAGCCTCTACCTGTGATGCTAGTGAGTGTGGAGGGAGGGAGGGAGAGGCTGAGGGAGGGAGCGGGTGGAGAGTTCGTGTGCTTGAGAGAAACCCCACTGGAAGAGACTGAGTCAGGAGGGGAGAGAGGAAAAGGAAAGAGCAAGGGAGAAAAAAAGAAAGCAAGCGAGAGCGAGGGAGGGAGAAAGAGAATGCGAGAAAGCCAGAAAGTGGGTAAAGACAGTGCGCTCTGGCCGCCTCGCAGGACTGAGCAGTGTTGTGAAGAGCACGCGGTGCCACTTCAGGGGTCACTCGGTTCTGAGTTCCAAGTTGTC
This sequence comes from Camelus bactrianus, assembly GCF_048773025.1. NCBI lineage: Eukaryota > Metazoa > Chordata > Mammalia > Artiodactyla > Camelidae > Camelus > Camelus bactrianus. Next base: position 53,835,535 of record NC_133542.1, read on the forward strand.
TCTGGCTTCCCACCTGCCCCCACAGGACTCGTCCTCCAAGTGGCAGACAACATCAGTGCGGGGGGTTCAGCACAGTGACTCCAAGGGAGGTGCAGACGAGGGCTTCCTGGATGAGCAGGTATTTGGCGGTGGTGGCGGGGCAGGGTGTGTGTGTGTGAAGAATGAGGAAATGCGGCAACTAGAGGTGGAGCCTCCCAGGGGGAGGGAGCGGGAGCAGGAAGGATCTGTTGTGCAAAACAAGCCCTCACACCCCGCTGTAGAGAAGACTGGACAGGGGCCCAGAGTTTGGTCAAGGGTAAACTTGGTTCTTTGCTTTCTTTGGCCTTTGATAATTTCAAAACCGCCCTGTGTAGTTGCAGTCTGGGTCCTGGCCCCTCCCGAGAAACCCCCGCGCCGTGGAATCCTGCCTGCCCAGCCCCTGAGCCAGCTGCCGCAGCTTCATCTTTCCCTTCCCCTCTCCTGCCCGCCCCCTCTGCCCCAGGTGAACGGATGTCGGGGAAGACTGTTCATGGCTTCTGTAATCAGGGTGGCCTGCCTTCCCAGCCTTGCCGTGGTCTTACCAGCACATCCTTGACAGGTAGTGGGCCTTTGATGAAGATTCACTGAACAAAAGAATGCAGGATAATGACGGGGCAAGAGTGTAGCTGACTTTGGAGTCAGAAAGCCTCGGTTTGATCTCTGTTTTATCATTTTCTCCTGGATGAGTTTTAAGTAAGTCACGTACTTTCTCTGGTTCCAGTTTCCCCTTAGTTCCCTCCCCTACACCAGCAGTCCCCTGGTGATTGTAAGGGTTGAATGCAATCACTGCCAAGTAATGCACATATATCTGCTGTTAACAAAACTCTAAGGCAACGGTTGGACACAACATTATTGGATTTTTCTTATGCCCAGAGAGGAACTTGTTATAAGGCTGCAAAGGTTTCTCAGGAGCATGGACGCTAGAGTGCACTTAGTCCTCCGGGGCCTCGCTCTGCTCTTCAGGATGGCTCCTCTCTGGGCCACTGCTTCTGTCTTTTCATCCTCCAGGCCAGCTTACTCTGACTTCTGGTCCACAGCTTTCACTGCTGGAGGTCCTCTATCTAAGAGAACAGCTAGAACAGACCAATGTCTAAAGTCTTGGGGAGGAGGGCTCAGCCTATGTTATTAGAGCATGAGCTCTGCGAAGACTCCAGCTCAGTTATTTGCCACTTATCTCCTAGGTGTGCAAAATCCACTCTATGCATTGGAAGAATTAACATTGTTAAAATGTCCTTACTACCCGAAGTGCTCTACAGATTCATCGCAATCCCTATCAAAAAGTCCAATGGCATTTTCCACAGAAATTTTAATCCTAAAATTTATATGGAACCAGAAAAGACCCAGAATAGCCAAAACAATCTTGAAAAAGAAGCAGAAAGTTGGAGTTATCACACTTCCTGATTTCAAACTATATTACAAAGCGATAGAAATCCAGAGAAGTGTGGTATTGGCATGAAAGCAGAGACATAGACAAGTGGAACAGAATTGAGAGCCCAGAAATAAGCCCACCCACATACAGTCAATTAATTTTCAACAAGGATGCCAAGAATACACAATGGGGAAAGAATAATCTTTTCAATAAATGGTATTGGGGAAATGATAACCACATGCAAAAGAATGAAATTGAACACTTATCTTACACAAAACACAAAGATCAACTCAAAGTGGCTTAAAGATAAATGTAAGACCTGAAACTCTAAAACTCTTAGAAGAAATCAGGGGAAAATCTTCTTGACTTTGGTCTGGCAAATTTTTTTGGCTATGATACCAAAAGCACAGGCAACAAAAGCAAAAATAAATGAGTGGGACTACATCAAACGAAAAAGCTTCTCCTTGGTGAAGGAAAACTATCAACAAAGTGAGAATACCCTGGGAGAAAATGCTTGCAAGCCACATACCTGATGAGGAGTTAATATCCAAAATATATAAGGAACTCATAAAACTAAATAGCCAACCCCCCCCCAAAACCCCAAAACCAAATAATCCAATTGAAAAATGGAGGAAGGACACAAATAGACATTTTCCCAAGAAAACATACAAATGGCAAACAGGTATTAAAAGATCCTCAATATCACTGATCATCAGAGAAATGCAACTCAGTGTGTTTGAAATCAAAGTCTCACAACGTGATATCACCTCGCACTTGTTAGGATGGCTATTACCAAAGAAAGACAAAAGATAACAAGTGTTGGCGAGGATGTGGAGGAGGGGGAGCTCTTTACGCTTTTGATAGGGATGTAAATTGGTGCACCCATTATGGAAACCAGTACGGAGATTCCTCAGAAAACTGAAAACAAAACTACCACATAATCCAGCAATCGCACTTCTAGGTATATATCCAAAGGAAATAAAATCAGTGTTTTAAAGAGAGATCCACAATCCTGTGTTCTTTGTAGCATTGTTCACAATAGCCAAGATGTGGAAACAACCTGATTGTCTGTTGTGGATGAATGGATAAAGAAATTGTGACACACACTGGACTATTATTTACCCTTAAAAAAGAAGGAATCCAACAACATGGATGAACCTGGAAGACATAATTCTAAATGAAATAAGCACTGAAAGAAAAATACCACATGATCTCACTTATATGTGGAATCCAAAAAAGTCAAATTTGTAGAAGCAAGGAGTAGAATGTGGGGAAGGGTGAGGGAAAAGAGGCGATGTTGGTCCAAGGGGACAAAATTTCAGTTTTGCAGGATGAATAAGTTATAGAGATCTGAGGTACAGCGTGGTGACTGTGGTTAATAATACTGTATTATATACTTGAAATTTAAGAGAGTAGATCTTACATGTTCTCCCCACAAAGAAAAGGTAACTTCGCAGTGACAGATAATGTTAATTAGCTTGACTGTAATCATCATGTCACAACATATGTGTATAGTATATCAGGACATTATGTTGTACACTTTAAATATATACAATTTCTATAGAAAAATAAAAATAAAAAAGAGAGATTCCCCAGCACGCTGACAGCAGCTTCTGTCTCCTAGTAGACCCTTAAAACCTGCTGAGTGAATGAACAGCTAACTGATGGAGACCCAGAGTCATTTTGTGATGGCCACGAGTCCATGTGATGCTGGGACAATTCCTGGAAAAGGACGTGCTGGGCAAACAATTCAGTTCTATCTCCCTGGGATTGCTGTTTTCCATGGCAGTAAGGAGAGCCACCACTTACTGACCACACACCACTTGCCAGGCATTGTGTGAAGTGCTTCACTACAGGCTGCGAGGCACCCCCTTCTTACAGAGGAAGCTCAGAGAGGAAAAGTCAATTCTTCAGGAGCCATGGCCAGTGGGAGGGGGCCTGGGACTTGAACCCAGGCAGTGCTGGAGTTACCAACTGCCACGCTTAACCATATCTCAGGCATCGTGTGAGTTACTGACGGGATTCTACTAGAGCAATCAGGTTGGGATCCTCAGGTTGCAATTTGAGATGTAACTCTCCAGACAGCGCAAGAGGCTGGAAGCAGGGAGACCAGTCAAGACACTGGGGGAGGGTGGAGGAGGTCTGGATCAGGACTGTGGCCCGGGGGCTAGAGCCGAGACCCTGGAGGGGACATCTGACCTCACAGCCACCTTCCGGCCCCACCGCCCTGCACATCTGTCTCCGATTTATCGTCTTCAGGCCCCGGGTACCACATTCAGTGTGATGACCCTTTGGTGACCCTGCAGGTCTGCCGCTCTCCTTGCACTCTTGGGGCTGGCACCTGGTGAGGAGTAATGGGAACCTCCCCCTCTTGCTAAGGACCTTTCAGTGTTGGGTCTGCCCTGATGAGCTTTAACCCTAGCACAGCTTTCAAGATTTATGAGCTTGATTTGCAGTCACGTCCCCTTTCTGAATTCTCTAATGCCCTCTCTTGATTTCTGCTGAAGAGTCTCGGCATCCTTTTGTTCTACTTACATTTTATTCCGCTTGATTCATAACACTTGCCCTCTTCACTGCACTCCTTCCCAGAAATCCCTTCCCTCTGGTCCAATATTGTCTGTCAAAGCAGCTCCAAGTATTGAAAGAGCCAGGAACCTAGAATCTGAAAAACCTGTGTGTTGTGGGACAGCTTGATAATTAGCTTGAGCCTTGATTTCCTGGACTGTAGAGTGAGCAGAATTTACCCCACAGAGTTGTTCTAAAGGTTAAGTGAGAAGATGTTTGTATGAAAGGCTCTGGAAATCCTATGACATTATGTAAATGTTCATTAATTTCATTTAGTTCAGGTGTTCATAATTTCTTCCCCTTCAGTAGTTTCCTTCTGTCTTGCTCTTGTGGTACCTTCTTTCTGGCTCCATGACAGGAATTATTAACGTGCAAAACACCTACCTGGATGGCAGGCAGGACCTGACTGAAATCACCTGGTCAAAGAGATACACTGGACCACTTTCTCTTCTCTACTCGAAGTGGGCTTGTCCCCTCTGACCAGTGCCATCAGACTTTTTCACTGCTCAGAGAAACAGTTTTCATTTTGTACTTTCTTTTCTGAAATTAATTATAGCAGTGCTTTATTAAAAGTTAATTGTTAGTCACATTAGGGAATTGTTTAATGATTTAGTAGTTGCGTTGCCAAAAATACTTGAGGCCAAAATTAGTAGGCACACGGGGAGGTGAAACATCTTGAAATTTGCAAGTTGGGTTTGAATAGTATTTTCCTATTTTGCCTGGTTTTAAGAATAACCTGGAGTTCTCGTGAAAGCACAGATTTCTTGTCCCCACCCTGGAGGGAATGAATCAGCTCCCCAGGTAATTCTTAGCTTCCAACAACTTTGGAAAGCACTAATTTTGTCCATCTGGGAGATATTTTTGATACGTGTATTAAGATTCCTGCCTTAATCCCAAATAATAGTCCATTTTAAAAGCTAACAAACTCAACATAGGTATTATTTTAACAAGTCCAGTGTGTGCATTTTTTCCTTTGCATATCCCCCTCACATACACACAGCAAAAATGAAATACATTCCCTGGTAGGTAAAAATCAGAGATTTATAATATTGGGTTACAAAGTTATTTCAGTTTCTACTGTCTTTCTGTTTATTCTAAATCTAGAAAAGGAAAGATGACTTCCCTTGTTTTCTTAATTCCCCAAAAGAATTTGTCCAAGGAAGTATTTCCTTACAGCTATGAAAGTCACCATGGCTATTAGAAGTTAGGTTATCACTTGAATGGTTTCTGACAGGATGGGATTTTAAAACTGCTTCAGCAGGACTGATTTGGAGACTCAGATTAAAAAACAGGCACTATGCTGGGTGCTTTCCCATATATAATCTCATTTAATCTATACAGCAAATTTTGTAAGGTATTCTGTTTTGTAAAGTACTCTGATCACCATTTTGCAGGTGAGCACATGAAGGCTCTGAGAGTTTAGAGAATTCACCCCAAGTTATGTTGCTAGTGAGAACTGTGACTCTCTTGAAAACCTCATTAAACAAGAATCTCACTTAGCCCTGAAATGAATCACTACTGAGCCTGGAGAGTTGACTTTGGATGTGCTTTCCTGAGAGATTAGTGATTAACCTTAGTATTGAGAATAACAGCAAGAGTATTGGTGACATGCAGGAACATTTCTGCTGTAATGGAAAGAGAACAGGTTTTTACAGTCAGACAGAAAAATACCATTTAGGAGTTTTGTGACCTTGAGTGAGTTACTGAACTTTTCTGAAATTTGGTCTCTGAAAAATGAAAACAATAGTGCCTAATTCACTCTTCAGAGAGGATTGTAAGAAGCGAGTCTGGGTAGAAATGGAAAAGGTCTGTCTCATGGTTAGCACTTAGTAAAGTTTAATTCTTTCTTCCTTTCTCCTTCTGGTCACAAATTGAGTATCTACAGTTTAATCCTGCCATGATATATTTTCTTCTCAAGCTTTCTACCAACACTTTCCTAACTGTAATAGGATTCTTAAGAATAATATTTAAATGTATACTTAATAACTGATATTTACTGAGTGTTTTACATGCATTGTCTTTGAATGCTCACCACAGCTTTTTGAGGAAGATAGTCTTATTATTATCATTTTAAATTTACAGAGGAGGAAGCAGGCTGAGAGAGGGAAGTGAGGCCCAAGGACACACACGCAGTAAATGGTAGAGACTAGATGGGACCCGATCTGCCCTATATTCTCAACTACCATGTTCTGTTGCTTCCATAAAGATAACCGTTTGCCAGCGTTTCCCAGTCTGGAGACATAGGTCCCTGGGGGTGGTCAACATGGGTTCTCTGGCTTTCTCGAGCCCAGGGCTGTCAACTCTGGTTCTGAAGGATGCGTTGACTTGCTTATGCCTTTCTTTATGAACTGGCATCTTGTGGTGAATAATCTCGTGTGTCAGCTAGACTAGACCATGGGATGCCCAGATTAGACATGAATTCCCGGTGTGTCTGTGAGGGTGTTTCTGGATGTGATGAGCATGTAGTCAGTGGACTCGTACAGCAGATTGCGCTCCCCAATTTGGGTGGGCGTCATCCAGTCCACCGAGAGCCTGAGCAGGACACAGAGGTGGAGGGAGGGGGAAGTTCTCTCTGCTTGACTGCTTGAGCTGGAACATCAGTGTTTTGCCCATAGGCTGGGTCCTTTGCCATCAGGGCTTTTGGTTCTCAGACCTTTGGAACTGGATTGGAACTTACACCACTGTCTCTCCTAGGTTGGTCTTTAGCTTGCAGATGGTAGACCGGGGGGCTTCTCAGCCTCCGTGATCACATGAACCAATTCCTCATTATCTGTCTCTCCCCCCCCCCCAACCATTGGTTTTGTGTCTCTGGAGGACCTGGATTGGGGCATTTCATCAAAGGCTGTTTGGAGCCTGGAGAGGGTCGGGGGCCCTTAGGGGAGTGCACACCATTCAGTGTGCTTGGAGTCTGACTTCCGGGGCAGCACATGGCCCGAGGTAGGACTGGAGAGTCAGGGGCTGATCAGGAGGGGTCCTAAAGGTCAGTGTCTTCCAACATTTAATGTGATGGCAAAAAAATCTTGAGACTGCTTCTAACAAGCCCTTAACTGCAGCCGCTGCTGCTGAATCACTTTGAGTAGCAAGGCGGGTATGACAGTATAAAGGGTTTGATTATGTTCTGTAAAAATGAAGGGTTTTAGGCAGGAGAGTGAAGCTGTCGGAAAGAAAATTAGGAAAATAAGTGAAGGAAATGTAAAGAAGAGCCGTTCCTCCCAGCCGGCAAGCCTTGCCTTTTCCCGAATGAGCTGGACTCTTCCACACCCCAGACCACTGCAGGTGCTGCTCCTGCCCCCCGAGATGTGCTTCTCCTACAGACCATGCCTTCTCGTCCACTAAGTTGAGACTTATTCTCGTTTTCATGTGTCTGTGTTGTACTGCCTTATCGGGGGCTTCTCGGAGAAGGCTGTGGAGACCTCCTGCATCTGAACCATCTGGGGATGCTCATGAAAACTGCAGGCTGTCCTTGCTTATGGGGCATAAAGTGCTGACTGGTAAATCTGGAGGGAGTGCTAGACATGGAGCAGCAATGTTCTGCAATGTTCAGGCAAGACACATCAAGAGATGCTAAATGTAGGGGAATTTTGATTAGGAGCGGGACATTTGCTTGACCTTAAATTGTCTTTCCACTTTGAATAAATGGCTTGTTAGAAGCAAAGGAAGATATAATTTCTATACAGTGGAGGAGAATGGTACCTTGGCTGGATGTTCGTGATTAACATGACCCATGTGAGGCAGAAGACTTTAGATATGACACTTTGAGAAGGCTACAACATGGCTTGTGTGGTATCACAGCGGGGAGTGCATAACCTGGATCCGTTCATGAGAAAACATCAGTGCAGAATAAAGAATTTGGCCTTTCTTGCCAGAAGAGGTCTGGCCTGTGCCCTCAGCTTCTGAAACGTAATCTATGTCATACCTGATAGGAGTGTCTTAGTTTAGGATAGAGGCTGGCCACACCAGAAAGACCAACCATGTGAGTAGGACGGGGGCTTTGGGTCACATGGTGTGGGTTGACCTAGAGACTGTGTTCAGCCATATGGGCGATCAGTCAATCAATCACACCTGTGTGATGGAGCGCCAATACAAACTCTTACTGAGGCTTGAGTGAGTTTCCTTTGACCAACACTTGTGTGTACCCTCATATACCAATTTTAGGAGGGTAATGTGTGCTAACTCCCTGGGGAAAGGACAACAGAAACCTCATGTTTGGAACCCTCTCAGACTGCTCTATGCATCTTTCCATTCCTTTGGCTGATTTTAATCTGCATCCTTTCACCATAATAAACTGTAACTGTGAGTATAACAGCATTCAGTGAGTTGTGTAAGTCATTCTAGCAAATTATGGAATTTGAGGATATTTAGGGAGCACCCTGAACTTGCAGTTGGTATCAGATGTGAGGGTAGACCTTGGGACTGTGCCCTCAAACTTCAGTTTGGCTAACTCTGGGCAATCAGACAAATCCCAAATGAAGAACTTTATATTTTAAAAAAATTAGATGATGTTCTTTAAAAAAATGTCAACATCATAACAGACAAAGCAAGGGTGAGGAACTGTTCTAGATTAAAGGAGACTAGAGGGGCATGACAAGTTAAATGCTATACTTGATCTTAGACTGGACTCTGCACTGGAGGGAAAAATCCATAAAGGATATTGTTGGGTCCATTGATAAAATTGGAAAATGGAAAGTAGGTTAGAAAAAAGAATTATATGTATGTTAAATTCACAGATATCAGTTACTCTTTGTGGTTATGTAAGAGACATCCTTATTGCGTCTAGAGGTAGAGAGGCATCGTGTCCCAAATGGTTTAGAAAAATTATATACGGAGATAAAGAGAGCAAATGATGTTGCAAATGGCACAAAAGGCTAACAAGATGAATCTGGATAAAGAATGAATGGGTCTTCTGTCTATTTTTTGATTGGGTTGTTTGTTTTTTTGTTCTTAAGTTTTATGAGCTGTATGTGTATTCTGGAAATTAATCCCTTGTCAGTCTCATAATTTGCAAATATTCTTTCCCATCCCGTAGGTTGTCTTTTGTTTTGCTTAGGGTTTCCTTTGCTGTGCAAAAGCTTATAAGTTAGGTACCATTTGTTTATTTTTACTTTTATCACTATTGCCTAAACAAGCAGTTCTCCAATGAAAACATACAAATGGCCAATAGGCACATGAAAAAATGCTCAATATTGCTAATTATCAGAGAAATGCAAATCAAAACTATAATGAGGTATCACCTCACACCAGTCAGAGTGGCCATCATTAAAAAATTCACAAACGATAAATGCTGGAGAGGATGTGGGGAAAAGGGAACCCTCCTACACTGTTGGTGGGAATGTAGTTTGGTGTGTAGCCATTATGGAAAATGGTATGGAGATTCCTCAAAAAACGAAAAATAGACTTACCTTATGATCCAGCAATCCTACTTCTGGGCATATATCTGGAAGGAACTCTAATTCAAAAAGAAATATGCACCCCAGTGTTCATAGTAGCACTATTTACAATAGCCAAGACATAGAAACAACCTAAATGTCCATCAATAGATGACTGGATAAAGAAGTTGTGGTATATGTATACAATAGAATACTACTCAGCCATAAAAATTGATAAAATAATGCCATTTGCAGCAACATGGATGGACCTGGGGATTGTCATTCTAAGTGAAGTAAGCCAGAAAGAGAAAGAAAAATACCATATGATATCACTTACACGTGGAATCTAAAAAAAGACACAAATTAACTCATTTACAAAACAGAAACATACTCACAGGCATAGAAAACAAACTTACCAGGGAGTTAGAGATTTGCAGATATTAACTACTATATATAAAATAGAGAAACAACAAGTTTCTACTGTATAGCACAGATATTCAATATCTTATAGTAATCTATAATGAAAAAGAATATGAAAACAAATATATATCAATCAATAAATGGAGAGAAGAGACAAATCTCCTGTGCAGAAGTATTCCAAATAGTTTATATTTTGCCTTAAAGGAGGGGGAACACAACCCCCTATTTCTTAAGCGTGGGCTGTGCATTGTGACTTCCTTCCAAAGAGTAAGGTAGGGAAATGACTGAAAAAACAGAGTGGCTTTTCAGCGGAGGAAACTGACAAACCCTACCTCTGCTGGGTGATTGAAGTCAGTCTAAGCAGTGATAAGGCACACTGATGGTAGGCACCCTTGATATGACGTGATGAAAAAGGCACCTTGTCTCTTGGCTTCCCTCCCACAAATCTGCAGCCCCAGGCTAATTATGAGAAAAACATCCGATACATTCTGGCAGAGGGGCTTCCTACCAAACACCTGACCAGCACGTCTCGCTACTGTCAAGGTTACCAAAACGAGGAAGCTCTGGGACATAGTCACAGCCAAGAAGGGCCTACGGAGACGTGGCAGCATATGTGCTGTCCTGATGGGAGTCTGGGCAAAAACTGAGGAAATCCAAATAAACTATGGCCTTTAGTAAATAAAAATGGATCCATATTGGTTCATAAATTTTAATGTACCATAGGAAAGTAAGATGTTAATGACAGAGGAAACTGGGGGAGAGGGTGTATGGGAACTCTCTATACTGTCGTCCCAATTTTTCTGTCAATTTAAAGATTTCTAAAAAATTTCCGAAAGATAAAGTCTATTTTTTAAAAATGTAGGTCCTGGATTAAGTCACTGTGAGTGGAGCCCATGAAGCAGCAAATTTGCAGATCCAGGTAATTACTATCAATGTTTAAAAATCACTGGCTGATCACACACTTGGTTGCTTGGCTGCTCCCTGGTTGGATGTGATGTAATTGAAGTTATGGAGCCTGTCTCCTAGTCTCTGAGACCCTGGGCTAATACAGAGTCTGGCTCGGGGAGGTGCCCCACGGAAGTGGACTGAATAATTAATATTAACGACCAGTTCTGTGTACGTGACAGTGCCTGTGGAGAGGAACAGTTAAAACAAGAACCCCCTAGGTTCAATTTCAGCTGATCTTAATGACGGAGCACTTGCTTGCAGTCACTGCTCCCAACTCCATCAGGAAGCGACAGACATTTACCTTGGACCACCCTGCAACTGTTCATGATTCCTGAGCCCCAGTGACTGGTTTTTTTCAGGGCAGAAGCTGCTGCTTCCAGGACTTGGGGTGTACCCTCTGCTCCCTTGGGTGCTGGGGGAATGGGGAGGGGGACAGGGAGGAGATGAGAGCCAGCCGTCTGCAGATGTCCAGGATGCACGATGAGGGAGGTGCTAACTGAGCAGAGCTGGGTACCAGCCAGGCCACAGCTTGCTCATTCACAAACCTTTACGGGGCACTGGCTCCCTGCTGCCAGGCTGGGTGCTTGGGCCAGAGAAGCTCAGCTGCCTGGGGAACCTCTGCTGTAAACTCCAGAAGCGCTGATATCTCCTCCTCCTCTCCTGGCTGCCAGGTGGCCTGGTCTCATTTCCCATCACTTTCTTCCTAGGTTGGCTGTCATTTCCTGGCTTTGATTTTTGGCTCTGGCTTTTGGTCCCAATTTCTTTTTTACTCTGGGGCAGCAGCATCTCTGCCGATTGAACCTCTGCTAATAACATTCTTTAGCACTGCTCTGGGACGGCCCATCCTGTTCTGCCTTTCGAGGTACCAGTCCTGGGGACTATGTGGACTACTGAGGCAAATTCAGGAGCAGCTTTTGAAAAGGGCCCCTAGAAGTGAGACAAGAACAGCAGCTGGCTCACTCCGGGCCAGGCAGGGTGCTGAGTACTTTGCGTCATCCCAGGCACCTGTAAAAACCAGCCACATGCAGAAGTATTATAAGGAGATCCATTTTCCAGGAGAAACTGAGGGCCAGAAAAATTCAGTCCCTTGTGTCTAGTAAGTGGCAGAAATGGGCTTTGATTGCAGGTAGTCTCATACTATTGTATAAAGTAGGTTGTTGATGAACAGAGATGTATGTATCAACAGAGACGAAATAATGGTGACTTAAGAAAATAGGTTTATTTTTCTCTTTCATGAAAGTTCAGCTATGACAAAGGGATGGAGAGGTGGGTGAGTGTAGCAGACACATCTGTACAGTGGGGTGGCCAAGTCCCTGCAATTCTTACCATTTCTGTCCACTCAGATCATCTGCCTTCCAGCACCTGTATCTGCCTGAAAGCCCTCTCTGCCCCTAGAGTGCACTCTGCCTGGACTGAGGCAGGCTCAAGGTGCCAGGGAATGAATGCCCCCTTCCCCCAGTATTCCTCAATCAATTTCCACAGGTGGCGGTATATAAATACCCCAGCTCCCTCACTCCTTGGGCAGGGTAATCCTGAGTCATATTCTTCACTCTCCCCGTATTCCTCATCGTGACAGCTCTACCTGCCCATATGGTAATGAGTTGTAATGTACACTTCATTGGTTTCTTTCCCTTCTCTGTTTCACTTCCCTGCTCCCTACCGGCATTTCCCATAATCTCCTCTGACATAAACACAGTGCAACCCTTATCTCCAGGGAAGCCCAAACCATGCACAATGGTGGTGTACTTTGCAGACCCTCAGGGACCCAAGTTCCTTCTATTTTGTTGCTGCATCAGCCGCCAGGGTGTTGTTCTCACCTGCATGATCAAAGCTGGCTTATTTCCAACATACACATTTTTCTCACCCCGAGAACAAATAGAAAGTAAAGAGAAAGAAGCTTCCTTTTAATGACAAAACCCAGAAGTAGCACACATCACTTTCCTTTACATCCCTTTGGTCATAGTCTAGTCACATGGTCATACCTAGCTGCGAGGGAGTCCTTGTGCTCAGCTAAACCTTGAGAGTTCCACTGCTGAAAGGAAGATGTGGGGAATGGATTAGCGTTAGCTATAGGCACAATACTATATTGCTTCATTCAGCAACTGAGTGGGAGGGGACGGTGGTGTTGGGTGGAGCTGATGATTAATATCAGAGAGGCAGCCTGGGTCAGAATATAAAGGAGGCTGTTTTGCAGATTAAGGAATTCTGGCTTTCTTTGGAGATGATGGTGGGGGCAGCCATTGTTTTAATCAGATATATGACTTGATGGAGTTAATTTATATATATATATAAATTATATAATATAATATATGTATTTATTGAAGTATAGTCAGTTTACAATGTTGTGTCAATTTCTGGTGTACCGCACAATGCTTCAGTCATACATGAACATACATATAATGGAGTTAATTTTTTAAGAAGAGTCTTCTGTAGACAGTGAGGAACTGGGTTGCTCAGGGAGGACTGGAGTTTGGTTCAGCTGGTGGCTGACTTTTGCAGGGGTCCAGCTAACAGCCAGCGGAGACAAAGACTAATTCAAGATATGTTGAATCAGTATTGAGATGAGAGTTCAGGAAGGCAATGAGGATGACATTCAGTTTCAAGCTGGACTCCTGGGTTCTGTATCCAGAGGTCTAGGACACTGTGGAACTCTTCTAGCTCAGCCTAGAGGCAGTTTTTACACCAAAAAAGTTGTTTTTCTATGCTAGGAACCCTCACATGCCAACTGAGTGGCCTTAGACCATTAAGTCACTGCTAGCCTCAGTTTCTTTGCTTGTGAAACAGGCTATTCTGATCTTTTGTGAAGCATTGTTACAGTGAATGAAGAGGGTAAGATCCTCTGAGGGTGGATTAAATGGAAACAGTTTTATAACAAGGAAGACTCAAGAAAGGCTTAGAAACTGAGATGTCTGAGATCTAAAAAAGGGGCACACCACACAGGGATATTTTATAGAGGAAGGTTTCAGAGAGACTTTTCTCATATTTTGTGTGTACTTGTTGGAAAAACTCAGACTTTGGTGTCTAGCACCGAAGAAGTCCAGACCTGGCTCTCCCACACACTTAGCTGTGTGACCTCAGGCAAGTTACTCAACCTCTCTGAATCTCAGGTGTCACACTAAGTAAAGCAGAAACAAGCATCTCTTCCTTACTGGGTCATGAGTATTACATGAGAGTGTTAGTATCGTGCCCAGCATGGAGCCTGCACACAATGGGTGCTTAGCAAATGTGAATTTCCTCTTCCTCTGCCTAAGAGGAACCAAAAGATCCAGTTGACTCTGTTGGTTCAGTAAAAAAAAAAAAAAAAAGGGTTAATCCAGACAGGAAAACTCACCCTATCTGACATTTGGAATCCGGTCAAGGGAACCTGGTTGTTTGACTCAAATCTTTTTCCACCAGTTGTGCTGACGTGGGTTCCACACAGCCTTTGTCGGAGTCACTTGCTAGACTAAAGGTAGAGGCTCTGGGGAAATACAAGGCAGGATGGATATAGTGATTTGAGGAACACAAGACAGGGTGACATGAAATCGATTAAATAGCATTTCCCTCCTCCCACCTCAGGGTAGTGACTCCAGGATTGAGGGGAATGGCTCCAACAGAAGGAGAGGGACCACAGTCTGCAGTCCATATGCCCGCTTCACTCTGCAGTTCCTCCTAGCTGCCCATCTGCTCATGGCTGCCTGGTCTAGCCATGGGGCTTATAAAACGGTACCCACGTATATGGATGCCTTTGCTCAACAGCTGTGAGCATGAGGGACATTCTCATCTAATGCCAGGCGCCTTCACCACCCCCTCATGCTGCTCTCCCCTCTGTTTTCTCCTGTTTGCCTTTCAATTTCATTTAAATAGTCTCAGTTTTTGTTGTTATTTGTAACAAAATGGGAAAAGGAAAGGATCCTAAAATTTCTGGAGTTCCTATTCTGTGATAGGTACTTGCTGGACACTGTGTCTAAGATATCATATAATCATCACCATTGGATCTGCATGATGAAGAAACTTAGGCTCTGAGAAGTTAAGTCACTTGCCCAAGTCCTAGGAAATGGTGGCACTGGGGTTGAACTCTAGTCTAACTGCAGAGACTTGGACTAATGATGAATAATGATTAGAATATACTTACACACACACACACACACACACACACACACACACGCACCCCATCACTACCACCACCACCACCACCACCAGGCCAGCCTACCCTCCCAGCTTACTGACTCCCCAGATGACCTCTATTTTGAGTCTGAGCCGACATGACTTCTTCGATGTTAAAGGATGAGCTCCCTCTAGTGGCGAGTGTGGTTTGGTGCAACTCCACTTACTTTGGGGACACAGGTAAATACAGAAAGCCAGGCACTTTCTTTCATGTAGTACAATTTTGTCAAAAGACATATTATTGAGACTCTCTTCGTACGATGCAAAAATGGAACCCAAATCTGGGTGGGCCCCCATTGCAAAGTTAATGCCAAAGGAAATGATAACCTCTTTATCCCAACGTAGCAACAGGACAATGGAATTGGCATTTTCATGGAGCTCTGAGATTTCCCAAGAGATTTCCCTGTCTCAGGATCTTCACAACATCCCTGGGAGGCAGGTGTTCCTGCTTTGTAGTTGAGAGAGCTAGGAGGCAGTGATGTTAAGGGGCTTTTTCAAGGTGACACAGCTGGTTAGGAAAGGAGCCATAATTCTAAGCCGGGGCTTCTATTTCCAGACCTTGTGCTCTTTAAACTATACCAGGGCATCTTTCCAGCCCAGAATCTGATCTGCATCTCAGTGGGTTATCTGTCAGGCGAGGGGCAGGTAATCATAGTGGTGGTATCAGGATTAAATGAGACAGATTAAATTATTATAACAGATAGTTATAATTTCCTGTCATTTGTCCCTTTACCCTCCGGTACATCCTCTCATTGTACCAGAAAGAGTAAAATAAAACCCCACAAATTCGACTGGGTCCTTGCTTGACAACCCCCATGTTTCCCCATGACCCTGAGGATAAAACTCAAACTCTCAGGTTTGGCACACACCTTTCACGGTCAGAACTGTCCTTACCTCTCCAGGCTGACTTCTCTTTGCACCTTAATCTGCTGTTACATTAGGAAACTCACCTTTTTCATCTCTCCCTACAAAGATCAGGTCCTGTCACATTCTGTGCCACCTTATCCATCTGGCGCAATTCTAACTTTCCTTTTCCAGGTGAGATATCACCTCTCTCTGAAGAATCACAGCTGAAGCTCTGGGCTTCCTTCTTGGCTCTTCTCACAGTTGATAACAGAATTTCACTTTAAGAACATCTCTCTCTCTCTGTCTGTCCCCCCCCCCCCCCCCGCCCCGTGTGTCTCTCAGTTGTTGCTCCTGACAGTTCATCTCTGCATCTCCAGTGCCTAACACAGTTCCTGGTACACAATCAGTTTACCAAATGCTGGCTGAATGGCTCCAGGAAAGGTATAAGGTATTATCTTTGGGAATTATGGGCAGAATCAAAGCCCACCTGATGTGCTAAGTCAGGTGTATGGCTACTTGACGATTTGTAATCAATTTACAATTTACAAATCAAATCTGTAAAAATTTGTTGCAAGCCTGCATGCAAATGCCATTGGCCATTGTGTTAAATTCAGCATAAAAAGTACTTTTAGGGGAAAAATGACTGAAATAAGGGCCAATTGGTTAACTGTGGGACTTTTTCACTACACTTGTAGAAACGCTTTCCAGCATGAGGAAGAGATGGGAGTTTGTGGCTTCTTGAATGACTCAGCCTTGAAAGGTCTAAGCTCTTCTACAGCCCAAAGGCTGGAAGGGGCTCACGGCCAGAGGCTGCCGGGGGAGGGAGCGCTCCACCCCCTTCCCGGTGGGCTGTCCGGGACAGTCTCACTTTTCTCTCCAGGAACTCACTAAGATCCGACCCAGCTGTTCCTGGCCCAACCTTCCCTGAGTTAACTTTTGAATGGTTTTAATCACAACCTATAAAATCTCTTGATTAAACAAATCAAGCCAGAGTCTTTGACCCCCAAACTCTTCCACGGCATTCTTGACCAATGATATCTTAGCATCCACTTGAAGCTAATGGGCTCCCTACTCTGGAAACAGCTCATCAGTTGTTCTTACAAACACTTTCTTTAAATATTGATCTGACCTCCGCCTCCTTTAATATCCCACTTACTAGTTGTTAGGCGTGGGAGGCAAAAAAAAAAAAAAAAAAGGAAAAAATCCTCACTTTTCTTCCCTCCTAAAAATATTTTCCTGATCGCCAACTTTTGAACCCCTTTTGCTCAGAGGCAGAGCTGGTGGCTGCCCGTGCGCCGTCTCCTCGCTGGCCAGGAGGTCTGCCGGAGTGTGGGCTGCGCACAGCTGTCACTGTGACTGTGAAATGGGATGTAACGTCTGCCGGCCGATCGCCAACAGGAACGCATCCGCAGTTCCTCCAGGGGGCAGACGGTCAAGGCTGGAAAAAAGTATTTATTACAAACTGTGATAACAGGAATTAAAAACCATCCACACTCCCTCAATCACAAAAATCAATGGTTTCGTTTGCTGTGTCTGCTGCCAGGGTCCGTCCATATGCAGAGCTTTTTTTTTTTCTTTATAGTTAACACCGATAAGGCGGATATTTCATATGTGTTTCTCTGTCAAATGAATCCTATTTTTCCTGTCATTTAAAGTTGCTGGAATTATTTTAATGGTTATAGGACAGGTCTTTGAGTGGAAGCATGATGATTGACTCATCTATTTCCAACTGTTGGACCGGCAGCTGTTCCCAGGGTTTTGGAGGCTGAGGACAGAGAGGGACTCAGGGCCAACCCCTTCCACGCCCACTAGCCAGCAGCAGCTGCCAGGGACCCCGCGGGGACTGAGTCTCCCGGGTCTGAGGACAGTGATCTACGGGGCTTTGAACACTCCAGGGGGTCTGCCACGACTCCTGCTGCCTTCAGACTGGTACCCACAGAGCTTCAGGGAGGCTCTGCACCTCCAGGCCCAGAGAACCCTTACAGAGTGGCTCTGTCTTACCCCTGGGCTTTTGTTCTGGTTTCCAATCCCCTCACCAGGAGCCTGGCCTCAGCCCCTGTGGTCAGCTTGGACAACCTCACTGATGCTGTTGTGGCCGCTGGGATCCCTCTCAGAAATGCAGGAAGTGGTCCCCCAGGGGCCAGGAGTGGTACCTGCAGACAGTTGTACAGGATTGTCTCCACTGAAGACAGCTGCCTCCCCAAGGCCACAGCCCCTTCCCCGGCCACCTCCATGACTGGTGCTGGAGTAAGAAGGCCTTGCCATCTCCCTGCAACCTGGGGCAGCTCTGAAGGGCCATCTCAGCTGCAGAGCTGAGGCCTCCTTCAGGCCTCCATCCCAGCCCAACTTCTCCCTCCACCCAGTCCTGCTTCCTTCCCTCCCCTTCCTTCCGTAGGCGGTGATCCCAAGAACACACCCTAATAAACCTGCAGGCTAACCTCTGTCTCAGAGGCAGCTTCCTAAAGAATCCAATCTGTGACACCTCTTAGTCCCTACTGCCTTGGCTCCACCCTTCCCACAGCAGCTGGCCACTGCCTGGGATGCTGATGCCGGTGGGTGCCCTCCCTCCCCTGAGCCACTGCCTGGGATGCTGATGCCGGTGGGTGCCCTCCCTCCCCTGAGCCACTGCCTGGGATGCTGATGCAGGTGGGTGCCCTCCCTCCCCTGAGTCACTGCCTGGGATGCTGATGCCGGTGGGTGCCCTCCCTCCCCTGAGCCACTGCCTGGGATGCTGATGCCGGTGGGTGCCCTCCCTCGCCTGAGCCACAGTACTGCCCTCAGCTACATTCAAGGCACCACTGACCCCTGGAAAGGTCAGTCATTTTCCTGCTCTTCCTCTGAGACCGTTTTCAACTCTTCTCTCCCCACTTAAAGCTCCACAAAGAACGACTGAATTCTGGTGGCTGGGTGATTAGAATATGCAGAAGGTCTCCTGACCTTCCTTCTCTGCCATCTCTCTCTTCCTCTTCTCCCATCACTACTCTATGGGAGCCTCCATTGTCTGTTCCCTGCTTTGGCTGTGGCCACGGCCCCAACTAGCCTCTCTGTCTGCCCTTGTCCCTCTGCTATCCATTTCCACATTGCAGCCTGAGTGATCATTCCAAAACTCTTATATGTGTGTCTCATTCCCTTGCTTGAATCCTTCAGTGCCTTCTCATAACCTTGAAGGACAAAGCCTAGACTCTTAGCAGATCCCTGAAGGCTCTGTGTCACGGACCCCCTTGCCCCTGAGCACCTATAGTCCTGGCTTCCCTCCCAGACGCTTCCAAGCTTTTGCTGAGGCTGTTCCCTCTGCCTGGAATGCTGTTCACAACCTTCTTCACTCGGTTAATTCTTGCTCATCCTTCCGGATTCAGCTCAGTTGTGAACCTGTTCAGGAATCTTTATTTTGAACCTCCAGGTAGGCCCTCCATAGAAGGTCTCATGACCCTTGATGCTTACAACTTGCCTTTAATATTGAAATGAGTGTTTATTTCTCTGTCTTGTCCAGTGAACAGTGAGTCCCTAGAAGGCAGTGAGCAGGTCTTATTCATACCCATGTTTCTAACACTTGACATAATGCCCGGCACAAAGCGGGCCTTCAGTAAAGGATCCAGCCTGACGCTCTTGACTAATTGTGCTGCATTGGTTTGCAAAGTATTACGTCGATTTAAATCGTTACAAGCAAGGTGCAAATGAACCAGTTTCAGTATAACTTCACCAACACTGGGTATTGTTGGTTTTAAATTTGATGGCTGTAAAACACCTTACATTATTTTGATTGTATTTTTTTTTATTTTTAATTTTTTTTTATCCAAGTATAGTTGACTTACAATGTGTTAGTTTCAGGTGTATAGCAAAGTGATTCAATTATACATATACATATATATTGTTTTTCAGATTCTTTTCCATTATAGGTTATTATAAGATATTGACTATAGTTCCCTGTGCTATACAGTAGGTCCTTGTTTATCTATTTTATATTTAGTAATGTGTATATGTTAATCCCAAATTCCTAATTTATTCCTCCCCCCACCCCTTTCCTCTCTGATAACCATAGTTTGTTTTCTATGTCTGTGAGTCTATTTCGGGTTTGTAAATGAGTTCATTTGTAGCATTTTTTTAGATTCCACATATAAGCGATATCATATGATATTTGTCTTTATCCGACTTACTTCACTTAGTATGATAATCTCTAGGTCCAACCATGTCTCTGCAAATAGCATTATTTTATTCTTTTTTCTGAGTAGTATTGCATTGTATAAATATACCACAGCTTCTTTATCCAGTCATCTGTCAATGGACATTTAGGTTGTTTCCATGTCTTGGCTATTGTAAATAGTGCTATGAACACTGGGGTGCGTGTGTCTTTTCAAATTAGAGTTTTATCTGGTTATATGCCCAGGAGTGGGATTGCTGGGTCATAAGGAAGTCTATTTTTAGTTTTTTGAGGAATCTCCATACTATTTTCCATAACAGCTGCACCAAACTACATTCCCACCAACAGTATAGGAGGGTTCCGTTTTCTCCACACCCTCTCCAGCATTTGTCGTTTGTGGACTTTTTAATGAACTGTCTAATTCAAAAAGATACATGCACCCCAGTGCATCAGGGAGTGTGATTCCTCCAGCAACGTTCTTCTTTCTCCAGATTGTTTTGGCTATTTTGGGGTCTTTTGTGTTTCCATACAAATTTAAACACTTTTTTGTTCCAGTTCTGTGAAAAGTGCCATTGGTAATTTGATAGGGAGTACACTGAATCCATAGATTGCCTTGGGTAGTATGGCCGTTTTAGCAATATTAATTCTTCCAATCCAAGAACACGGTATATCTTTCCATCTGTTTGTGTCATCTTCAATTTCTTTCATCAGTGTCTTATAGTTTTCCAAGTAGAGGTCTTTTGCCTCCTTAAGTAGGCTTATTCTGAGGCATTTTATTCTTTTTGATGCAATGGTGAATGGGATTGTTTCCTTAATTTCTCTTTCTGATATTTCCGTGTTATAGAATGTATATAGTGTATAGAAATGCAACATTTTGATTGCATTTAAAACTAGATATTAGGATTAAAATTGTTGATTAATAGCATCTCTTCATGTACAGATTGTGCTTTCCTGTCCTTTACCCTTTGCCTTATAACTTACAGCCTCATGTCAGTTTCTTGACTTAGAATCATCAGTGCTGAAGTGGGCTTGTCCAAATGTGAACTGGCTTGAATATGGCTGTGATTTTGAGATAGTTATGTCCCTCTTTGAGCTTTCATTTCCTTTCTTTAAATGATAGGTTTCTTTATCTTGCTTCTGTCTGGAATCGCTTGGTAGCTTTTGAAAAATATGGACTCCTTGGCTTGCATCCCCTGATTTGGGCTCTCCTAATGGAATTAGAATTTTTTAAAGACTCTGTGCAGCTGATTTTGGGAATCACTGGCCTCCCTGCTCTGTAGTCTGCAAGCGTCCACTGGGCCTGTGTATCTGTCGGGCTCAGGAGAAAAGAAGAAAGGGGGGAATCTATTGCTGTGTTCGGATACCTGAAGGCACCTCGTAGAGTGAGGAGCATCCTTACTCCCCACAGCTCCAGAGGGAGAATCAGAGCGGAGGGGGAGCAACTCCACAGAGGCAGACTGGGGTCAGCAAAGGTGGAAACTTGCTAAAGCCCCACATTATCCACAAGGAGCAGGCTGCCTCAGGGGCTGTGGGAGGGTCCGTGCAATGATGCCCTGCTCTGGGTGCAGGTGCTCCCACAGAGCAAGCCCTCCGTAATTGGAAGCTACCCTCATAGAGGCCTGGGAGACAGTCTCAGCCCTGCTCCCTGTTAGCAGGGTGACTTCGGGCACATTGTTGTACCTTTCTCAGCCTTGGGTACTTCATCTGGAAAACGGGGATAATAGCAGTTCCAGTCGCACAGAGTTTTAAAAAAATTGCCTTGAGATACAATTCACGTACCACAAAATTCACCGATTTAAAGCATATAAGTCAGTGGTTTCTAACATGTTCACAGAATTGTGCCATCACCACCTGACTGACCGGTTTTGCAGATGAGCCGAGACCATGCAGGGAAAACACTGAGCACGGCGCCAGGGACGTAGTTTGTGATCAGTAAATATCGCGTACTACTTTACTTGATGGATTCCTTATCCATGGTGACAAATCTGAGGTGACAACCTCAGGGGCTTATTGCAGGGGACATGCAGGCACCAGGGAGGGAGAAGAGGGCCCGACTGAGTCCGTCTACCTTGTTAACTGCCGTGTCTGTCACGATAATTGCTAATGTACGGATACATGCACATCGTATAAAATACTCTAATCCCCATTTACCTCTGTGAGCTATGCTTTAAATCCTTATTTATTCCCATTCTTCAGAGGTGAAAAGTGAGGCTTAGAGAGGCCATGGCTTTTCCAAAATTAAGATTTCATGATCTCTCTAATACAGGGCAGGTAAATGAGTCTATTTGACCCCCACTTTTTTGTTTTTTGGGTTTTTTTGGACACCATGTAAATTTGGAAACCACTGCAGGTTTCCTGAAAAGAAAAGACCGGGGAGGGGAAAATCCGAGAAGGACAGAATTTGACTTTAAGAGTATGTGATGCACAGTGAGCATCCGGTCCCCCTCTCCCTGCTCCCTCTCCTTTCTCCCCTTCTCCTTGGTTTCCTCACGAAGGCTGTAGGTCAGGGAGATGCCCCGGACAGTGAACAAAGACCAGAGGGGGCTCCTCAATGAGAGAATAATGGGTCCAGGAAGTTGTGAGGGGATGCATTCCAAACTCTCTGAGTGTTTGGACCCTTTGGTGTGCGTTTGGTTTGTGAGCTTTAAATCCCAATGCTGCAGGGAGTCCCTGACCACCCCGTTTTTCCCCAGTGGATGTGAATCCCTTCCAGCATCCCTGGATGCACTGATGTCCCTCTCCAGGTGCTCTCTCATCCCTGTCCCATACCCATCCTGGCTGAAACAGGGAGTGGGCATCTCCTTCTGGCAGTGGGTGGGCTCAGGGTTGCCTCAGCCTCCTTGTTAGAGCAGGAAAGGGGCACCCAGCACGGGCTACTGCAACTGCTTATGGTTGCCTGAGATGTGCCCCTGCCCCAGGCCTCCCCGACCCTGTACCAGGAAGCCCACTGCAGGGAGTAATTTTACTAGTCCTGAGTGTCCATAAACCTTGGTGGGTCCCCTGTAATTGGCCCCTGTTCTGTGTTTCCTATTAAGCCCCTGTGCGGGAGCCTCCCTGCTTGTTAAGGCTGCCTTCCTGTTTCCCAGCCCCAGTCCCCTGGCCTGGCCGCCAGGGCCAAGTGTGGGCCCACTTTCTGGTTGTGCTTCGTCCATTTTTGTTTGTGATCACATCCCTAGGATCCAGCCCGATGCCCAGCACGTAGTAGGAGCTGAATGCATATTTAGCAAAGAGATGAACTGTAAACATTCAAGGGAAAGGGTGTTGCTGGGATGGATGGTGGTCTGTTACTTGTTTTCAAAGCCAGGGTGATTTTAAAAGTCTGTGTTGTTTATTTCCACCCAAACCTAACCTGTTAGAGGAACATAAGACTGATTTCCTTAGATTTTTAAAAGGTACCAGAGGACTTAATTTAATATGCTGAAACTCTTCAAATTTCAGCGTAGTTACCCTGGATACTTTTGCTGTGTGATCTCAAATCCTGTTCGCCATTCTGCCATTTGGATTTGATGTGCAGTCCCATCCACGTGGGGATAAACTGCTTCTTAATAATTCTTTGATAAAATGACTCCGGCCATCTTTGCTGTTCAAAAGCCAAATCCACCCAGATATTTATTTATAAACACATCCTCTCCTACGAAGGGATTCAGATACTCTTTGGAGGTACTTCTAGTTGAAGGATTCACTTTTCGAAAATGAAATTTTGTGGTGGTTCCCTATGGGGAGACCAACCGCTTGACTAATAAAACAAAGGGGAATACAGTGTCCGGGGATAAACCACATATGAGGCCGGCTTGATAAGGTGGCCGAGGGTGGGGGACGTTTTCCTCCTGGGCCTCCCTTTGCTGCCACCTGTTCCTGGGCCATCATGGAGGAGAGCCCTGGGGCCCCATCTTGGGAAACTGGCTTGTGCCCCAGAACGCTCCCACTTGACACGGTGGAGCCACACCTACATGCTTTCGATTTTCATGGATGCTTCACGTGGCGTCTGTTATACTGAATTGTGTTCCCCCCAGATTCAAAGATTGAAGCCCCAAACCCCAATGGGACTGTATTTGGAGATAGAGGTAAGTAAGGTTCAATGAGGTCAGAAAGGCAGGCTCTCATCTGATAGCACTGCTGTCCTTATAAGAAGAGGAAGGGAGGCAGGAGTTCTCTCTCTGACCAAGCCCACAGGAAAGGTCACATGAGGACACAGTGACAAGGCGGGTGTCTGCAGTCTGGGAAGAGTTCTCACCAGCAAGAGAATTTGCCGGCCCCTTGATCATGGACTTCAAGCCTCTGGAACCGTGAGAAATAAGTGTCTCCTGTTTAAGCCACTCTGTCTGCAGTATTTTGTTGTGGCAGCTCAAGCAAACTGAGGCAGCCTCCTCATGGGTCCACCCCACCCCACCCCGCCTGCCCGGGACAATGTATCAGTTTCCTACGGCTACCCTAACAGATTACTGTAAACACAGTGGAACCGTAACAGCAATGAAAATTTGTCCTCGTACAGTTTCAGAAACTAGAAGTCCGAAATCACGGTGTTAGCCAGTCACACTCCCTCTGAAGTTTCTGGTGGGGAAGCCTCCTTGCCGCTTCCCACTTCTGGTGGCTCCAGGGATTCCTTGTCTGTGGTGACCTCACTGACGTCTCTCCCTCTGTGGCCTTTTCCTCCTCTCTGAGTCTTCTCCTGCCACTTGGCATTGGATTTAGGGCCCACCAGATAATCTCATCTTGAGACCTATCACCTAATTTCATCTGCACAGACTCTTTCTCCAATAAAGAACCCACTCACAGGTTCTGGAGGTTTGGATGGGGATGTATGTTTTTTCAGGGTCACCATTCAATCCACTGTTGATAGGCTATTTTATATAACACAAATGATAACCAACATACTGATGCGGGAAACCCCATAAAAAGGCTGGCAGGACGCCCAGGCAGGGCCACTACTCTCCTGCCAGCACCGTTTGGTTCCCTGGCCCAGAGGCTCTATCTCACTTTTTGCCTCTGAAAGGGCTAACTTACACCTAAAATTCTATTGGTTCCCTGAGCTAACTTCTGATTGGTTACTTCCTTCACTCCTGATTGGTTATCACTCTCATTTCTGATTGGTCCACTTCCCTAACTTCTGATTGGTCCATTTGTAGTACTTCATTTGCATGGAGCTCACTCCTGATTGGTTATTTCTCTCATTCCTGATTGGTCCATTCCCGTCACTCCTGATTGGTTATTTCTCTCACTCCTGATTGGCCTATTTCTACAAAGCTTGTTCCTGGTTGGTCAACTTCTGTTATACTCTATTTGCATATGCTGTTGCAAAGTGTAAAACTGGCAGCCTATAAAAGTACTGTGTAAACCCACAGACAAGGTCCACAGCTTGGAGCGTTAACTTTTTGGGCCTGCAGCAGTAGTAAACCTGAGTTCTCCAACTCTCTGAAGGTGCTGCTTGGTCTCTCGCCTGGATCCAGGTTGCTGTCACAACTGAGCTGTAATACTGAGCTGTACCACATTTTTCCGCAACAAGATTTGTGTTTCCTAGTAGTTAACCCTTTTGACACATTTGAGCTTCTGAATTCTTGACAGAGGCTGGCAGATGGAGCCCTTATTACCATCTCCACTTACAGAGGAGGCAGGGGCGTTTGAAGTGATTTGCCCAGGGCTACACAGTGAACAAGATATCTGGCTACATTTTAATCCAGCATTTCCTGTCTCCCAATTCCATGTTCTTCTCACTCTGTAAGCCCTGTCTCTCAGTCTCTATGGATGAAATGAAGACGGTAGTGTTGAAAAGAGGAACTGTCAGCCTGTACATAGTGCTTCCTCTGGGCCTGGCCCTGTGCAAGGGACTTGGTTTGCATCAGCTCATGTAAACTTCACCACGACTCTAAAAGGTAGGTGCTAATATTATGTCTGTTATACAGCTGAACAAACTGAGGCACAGAGAGCTGAAGTTAGTTGACCGAGCTTCCCAGCTTGGCAAACTGCAGGGCAAAGATTTGAATCCAGGTCTGTCTCAAGCCAAAGCCTAAAGTCTTCTTTTTTTAAAAATTGAAGTATAATCAGTTTACAATGTTGTATTCATTTCTGGTGTACAGCAGAGTGATTCCGTTATATATATATATATATATATTTCTTTTCATAGTCTTTTTCATTATAGGCTATTGCAAGATATTGAATATATTTCCCTGTGCTATACAGTAGGACCTTGTTGTTTACCTATTTTATATATAGTGATTAGTATTTGCAAACCCAAAGCCCAAAGTCTTAATCCATGTTAAGCTGCTTCCTGGAAAGAATGGTGAGGTGACTTGACATTTGAAAGTGCCTATGGACTTAAACCCCAGAGAGCAGACAAGTGAACAATCCACAGGCTCCCAAGTTAAGCCTGCACCCTAAACTGTCTGCTTTTTGAGTCTGGAGAAGCAATGCAACACAACAGTTAAGGAAATGGATTCTGGAGCTGGTCTGTCTGGGTTTGAATCCTTGTTTTGCCTGTTACTATTGATGGGACATTGAGCAAGTAACTTCAGCCTCTGGTCTCAGTTTCCCCATCAGTAAAATGGGAGTTATGCTCATAGTGCCTACTTTATAGGGTGGTTGTGTGGATTTAATGAGTTATTTATTATTTGTAAAGATTTTAGAATAGTGCCTGGTACATGATGAGTGCTATATGAGTGTCAAATTGCAACAAAAACAAAACTCAACCTTCCTAGTGTTTCAGGATAGGCAGAGCTGTCTCAGGTAATGTTAAGGGAGGCAACTTTGCATCAGTCACAGTTCCTGTTAAAGGAGTGTGGTTTGCTGGGGTGGGACTGCAAAGGACTCAAGGGGATACATTGGTCTCTCCAAAGATCCTCACCTCCTTAACACTGAGGCTAGCTCATCAGGCAGATTTTCTCTAACTCCGTCCTCCAAAATGCATCCAGGCGTTTGCGGAGTGTGAGTAAAGTAATTTACAGGGCGCTGTGCATGAGACCATCCCAAGGTCATATGCACCTTGGCATCTCATTGTGTGTCCCTGAAATTCTGGGGTCTGGAACAGAGCCTGTCCACCTCGCCTGCCTCAGAGGAGTAAAGATGCACCGAGTTATCATATCTCAGCTGTGAGCTGACCTCTCTTCCACCACTGGGCTCTGAGCTTCGTGAGGGCCCAGCTGGGCTCAGGTGAGGTGTTTAGCGAATGAATGTGTCCAGAACCGAATTGTGTGTGGGTAGTAGTTCTGGTCTACACAGCTCTCCAGCATGAAGGAGCAGGGCCAGCTTTGTGAGTGTGTGACCTGTGTGGTTGCACAGGTAGAAAGCCCCTGAGGTTGGCTGCATTCTTTGCTGTCTCTGTCTTGAAATTCTCAGTCATTTTTGAATAAGGGCCCCCATGGATGGTGTGAAGCCTTGTGAAAGAGACTTGTCTTCTTCAGGGGTTTCCAACTGCAAGCCCTCAGGAGCGCCAAAGGCCTGGTTTGTCCTTTGGATGGTGAATATCTAAAAAGACGTACCAAAGTTGAACATTTTCACTTGGTCAATATTTTCTCTGTTACGTATGCTCTTGGTTCCATGATCAGAAAGCTTCCCCCTGCCTTCCCAGGACAACGTATCTGCTGGTCTTTTCCTTTAGTTACTGGGCTTATTTTCATTTATCCACCAACCAGAGACTGCAGGTAAGCACTGCCTTTTGCCAGTCAGACAGCTATTATTTTATTCAAGAAAGATAATAGTATAGGCCCGCCAGGTAGAAACAAATGCCCGGTCTGGCCTGATGAGTGCCCGGGCTGGTGGAGGGATGGCTGGATTGGATCAGTCAAAGCAGGGACTAACCTAGAAGGGGGGGGGTCTCGGGATCCAGAAAGGATTAGTCCCCCTTCCTGGCTTTGCCCGCCAGCTTTGTTCCCTCCAGGACACAGAGAGACTTGTTGAGTTTAGGGAATGTTCTTTGGAGGCAGAGCGACCTGGTTTGAATCTCATCATCTCCAGCACGTATAGTTTCTGGGAACTTGGGTACCAAAGAATGAGCACAAGAGACAAGGTCTCTGTCCTCGCAGAGCTGGGAGCCTAGGGGACGGAGCGGATGGAGGGAAATCCCATGCAACTGCACAGACGGGTAATTACAAGCACCGCTGTGTGTCATGGTAGAACACTGCAGGGAGCGCTGGGTGTTTTAACAGGGAGAGAGGGTCGGCAGGGCAAGGAAGGCATCCAGGAGGAATTGATGCTTGAAAGGGATGGTTGGGGGAGGGGAGGGAAGAGCATGTGCAAAGCATCCAAGATGGGAGGAAGCATGGGGCATTGGAGAAATTGACAACCACCACGTGGAATGGAGGAAACCAGGGGCAAGGGGTGATCCGGTGACACTGGACAGGTAGGTGAGGGTGCAAAGCAGAGATTAAGACTGTGGTCTCAGTCCTGAGAACAAGAAGTCTCTAAAGCCATTAAGAGAATTTGAACTTTGTGCTGTTAAAACCAGTCAGTCCAAATTACAGAAGCAGGTTGGATGGGGCAAGAGAGCGGCAGGGGGCCAGTTAGGAAGCTGTGCTGCTGGCCCAGGCAAGAGCTAAGGGAAGCCTGGACTTGTTGGTGCAGCAGTGGAAAAATCTGAGGGGTATTTAAGAAGAGAAAAACAGGACTTGGGTATTGTGAAGCCAGTAACATGCCTCACCTCCCAGGGAAGTAAGGATGGAACCAGACAATGTAGGAATGATGTCCGTGCATCCCAGGCACTCACTTCCTCCTCCTTGAATCTGGGTTTCTGAGGCTCTGTCAGCCCTCAAACCCATCCCCACACTCCCCTAGCCTCGGGGATCTCTGCTTACAGCCTCAGCTTCTCAGAGTTCAAGAGCATCAGCCCCACCTTTCCAGGTCCCACCCCTGGGCTGCTGCTGCCTACCTCGTGATGGGAGTTTGTGGGCAGCCACCCTCCGCATGGAGATTACTGTCAACCAGGGCCTTTGAGTCTTTGTCTGCATGCTACCAAGGCACACCTTTGCCACCATGTCCCTGCAGTCCAGACACGTCCCACCACGTCCAGGCCACAGGAGAGGCCATGTGCAGGCAGGGTAGTCCTGTGCTGAGGTGGGGCTGAGGACCCATGGAGGCCCCGGGATACCTAAACCAAGGAGTGAAGACTGACCGCTCCCCAAGAGCAGGAGAGCAGAGGGCAGGAGCCACAGGGACCCGTCTTTTCCCAGGTGATAACTGGCAGGAGGGAACTGCAAAAGGGACCAAGGTGGAGGGAAGGCCACACCCACATGTGTGTGTACCTGTGTGTGCACAGTGGTGTGCAGATGTACGCTTCTGAGCACATTGGGAATCGTTACATGTATATGCTCGCACTGGGGCTCAGGTCTGCACGTGCAAGGATATGCACACATAGCTCTCTGTGTATGCACATACTTGCTTGGGCATGTGGCATGTAGGTTTCTGTGTGGGTACATGTGTGCACACCTGAAATGCAGCGCCTCTGTGTGTGTGTCCCTGCAGGAGCCCTGGGTCTGAGCGGCCCCGCCCACAGAGTCACACATGGCCCCAGCTGCCAGCAGGGGGCCCCTGAGCACCGCATGCTGGGCTCTGGGGAAGGGGGGCTGCAGGTTCCTCCAGCCTCTCCTTCTGGAGAGCATCACAGTGGTGAGGACTGCAAGAACCCTCCTCACCGCTCTGGTCGCTCCCGGCTTTATCCCTAGCTCCTACCCTCAGTCCACACGGAAGCAGAGGCACACCCATAGGCAAGGGAAACACTGGGCTTAAGAAGAGGATTCTGACCTGTGGCAGGATCCTGAGAGTGGCAGGGACTTACCTTTTTGTAGGGTTTCCGGATACCTGCTGTGTTGTGCTCCTGCTGAGAGACGCTGGCCCTGGACCGAGGCAGGCAGCAGGCTCGTAGGCACACCCTCTGCCCTGGGCTGAGAAGTGTGGTCTGAGGACAAGAGCTGCTCCCTCTGGGCCACAGAAGGGGCAGGAGACCATGCCCAGGGATGCTGGCTAACCCCTGCTTGAAGCGGCATTAAGGCCAAGCAAGACTGACAGATGATGTTCCCTTTCTTGGAAGCGGGGCAGTCCCATCATCCAGCTCTCACAAAGGTAGCAGCTGAGCACATGAAGAAGGCCAGTCCCGACTGTGTGGCCTCAGGACACCAGGAAGGCTTGAGAAAGAACCAGGGACCCAGTGGGCTTGCTGTGTGCCTGTGAGAGTCACCAGCACGCCAGGCGACTCCGCTGGCGTTGACTCTGGCCTGGGGTGTCTTCCACGTGCTGCTCCTTAGGGCAGGGATGCTTGTTTCTGGACCCACTGTGCCTGGGGCAGGGCTGAGCTGGTGGCACTGGCACTTGCTGGTGACTGCATGAACAGGAGCTGTGGAGGGCAAGTGGGCACTGAGCCATCAGGTGATCGGTGGGCTTTACACTGTCTCCTTCAGGGCCCTGGGGGGTCCCCGGGACATACCTGAGGGCAGTCAGTGGTGGTGGGAAAGGCGTAGGGAGGGAGCCAGCGACGAGACTCCTGGCTTCAATTCCATGGAAGCAGCTCAGCTTTTTATCTTGAGGACAAACTGGAGTTCATTTTTAATCAAAGGGGTGTTCTGAGTGCCTACTGTATGCTGTTCACTGTTCTAGATTCTAGAGCTGTTTGGAGAACAGGACATACTCCCTCCCTGCTCTCTTGACCATTCTATTCTAGTAGCAAAGGCAAATAAACACAAAAATAGACAAGTCAACTCTGGGTTATAAGTGACAGGGACACAATAAAACAGGACATGTGACAGTGACTTGGGGGGAGGATGGCTGGAGCTACTTTAGACCCTGTGGTTGAGGCTGGCCTCTGTGAGGAGGTGATATTTGAGCTGAGGCCTGAATGATGACCGTGGGAAGAACATTCTGGATAAGATTTTGTTGGAAGAAAAAGCTCTGGAAAAATTTGAAAATCCCTCAGTCAGTCTTCTTTTATTTATATTCATTTATTTAAATTTCGATGGTAATACATATTCATGGTAACGATTTCAGACCTTATTAATGTATATAAAGTCAAATGTAGAAGCAGCTTCTTCCCTCTTCCTCTCCCCTCCCCTGCCCCCCAATTCCACTTCCTGGAGAGAATCCCTTTATCAGTTAGGTGGATAACCTCCCAGATTTTTCTCTGTGCAATTGCAACTATATATGTTAATTTCCAACTTTATCTCTGCTTGCCTGTCTCATGGGCCATGGAAGGTGAACACGGTCCTCTGATCGTCTTTCTCCCCAGGCTTTCTCCTCTTTGTGAATAACACCGCCATCCCACCCAAGCTGTTCAGGCCCCGAGGCTGGGAGACATCCTTGAGTCCTTCATCATGTAGGACCCCAAGTCCAATCCACTCGCAAGTCCTGTAGGCGCTACCTCCAAAACACACCCCTGTCTGGACACACTCCACTGCCAACAACCTGGTCTAAGGCGCCAGCACATCTCACTAGGACCTCTCAAGGGCTGTTCATCCTCCTGTGGTTATTTCCTATAATTCATTCTTCTCCCAGCCACCAGAGTGAGCTTTTAAAATGGGAAGCCTGGTCATGTCCCTCCTGGCTTAGTACCCGAGTGGCTTCCCAGACTTCATCTGAAGGCTGAGGTTCAAGGACTAAGCGATTCTGGGCTGTGGTCCTCTCCAACCTCATATTGACACTTTCACCTCCTTATTCATCATCCTTCAACTCTCTCCCATCGTGTCTCTGGGCCTTGCGTTTGCTGGGCTAGTTCTCTGTCATCATTCTGAACTAAACTCAGTGTCACCCTCCAGGGAGTCATCCCGCAGGGCTCCGTGCACAACAGTCTCCCTTCTGCTCTGCCCCCTCCTCACCCCTAGGCTCGAGCTACCCCATCTCCTTGTTCTGCTTCCTTTGTAGTACTTAGGTTCCGCTACTTGCTTGTTTGTTTCCGTGTTTATCATCTGTCTCCTCTGCCCCCCACTGAACGCAGGCTCCATCAGGGTAGAGATCTTGACTCATGTTCTTGTTCACAGCTGCACTGATGGAGAAATAAAAGTGTTTCCAGACTGTTCCTAATGAGCAAGGCTCTAGTGAAGATTCTTTTGTTCATACATCTTTGGGTAATTGTGGAAGGGATTCTGTGGGACACTTTTTCAGAAGTGGAATTTCTAGGTCCAACGTGGTATTACTTGAAAATTTGATAGCTCAGCAAGTTGCTGTCCAGATGCTGTGCTAGTTTGTACTCCGACTGACTTTGAGGTTGCCTTCCTCCAAGTCCTTGTCCACATTGGAGAACAGAAATCTTTTTCTTTACAGCCAATGAGCAAAAACCAAGTATTTTATCTTGTTTCAACTTGTGTTTCCCTGATCATGAAACTGAATATCTTTTCACATGCTTTTTGGTAATTTGTCATTTTTCTTTTGGGTCGTAAACACATTGCTGGCCCCACCCCCTAACATAGTTCTGCTTGTAAGAAAGAAGAATGGGTAACTGGTAGGTAGTTACCATTGCTGGCCACATGTCATTTGGCAATTTATTTATTTTTCTGGCTTTTACCTTATTACTCTATCTTATTAACTGGTAAGTGCTCTTTATGTTTTATGGAGTTAACTTTGTTATGTGTGTTACAAACATTCTCTTTTTGTCTTTCCTTTGTCTTTCAATATCGTTTAAGCCATCGCTGTCTTTTTTTAAAAAACTAAGGTGAATCCTTAACTTTTCTATTTCTGTTTTTGTGAAAATAGCATGTATACCTGTACACACTTAAAAACAATCTAGAAAAGTATGTTAAATGAAAGGTGATCCTCCCATTACACTGAGGTAACCTTGAGTATCTTTTCAAACAAATTTTTTATGCGTACATGGACATTCATTCATCATTCATTCATTCATCCGTGATTCAGTCTTTTAGCAAACATTTACAAGTCACTTATACTTCCAATATTTATTGGGTATTTACTATGATCCTGACATTGTACTAGGAATCTTAAAAAGAGGATATATACATACTATTTTTTATTAAAATGTTTTTTAGAAGATGTGCTTTTCTTTATTCATTTTTCTTTACATTTCACATGCTTCTATACCGGCACCTGTATCTGCCTCACTGTTTGTAATACGTGTTCACGATTCTATTTTATGCCTATACCAGAATGTATTTAATCTGGTCTTTATTGATGGATATTTACATTGGTCCCTGTGTGTTTGCAATTACAAACAATGTTGCAGCGAATATCTCTGTAGCTGTATCTTTGCAGCCACGTGCAAATGTATCTGTAGGGCAGACTCCTAAAATAGAATTGCATTTTAAGTTTGATGGACATTGCCAAACTGTCCTTCCAAGCTGTGTTCCAATTCACACTTCCGTCAGATGTGTGAGAGTGCTCATTTCTCCACTTTATTTGCAATCCTGGATATTGTGTCTACCATTTTTGAAAACATATAGAGGGGAGAGTGATGTGTCATTGTTTTGTTTTGCACATCCCTAATTAGGAGTGAAGCTGAGAATCTTTCATATATTTATCAGTCACCTATATTTTTTCTATGAATTGTCTGTCCATATTCTTTCCTTTGTTTTTTTATCAAGTTGTTTGCCTTTAAAAAAATTTTAAATTGATTTGTAAATTCCGTATTGTATGGATATTCAAGCTTTGTCTGTTTTAGGTGTGGCGAATATTTTCTCCCAGGGTGTCTTTAGTCTTTGAATATTGATTTTGGTACAACTCCACCTTTTTGGTGGTGGAGAACACTAGGATTCCTGTGTCGACCACATTTCTCTGATGCCTTCCGGTAGCTATCTCAATGTATATTTGAGTAGTTTTTTTTTTTTTTTTCTTTTTTCTGCTTTTTCTTGTCAGCCAAGATTCTCAGGTGTCCCCAGTCTGGGGGACCACAGCTGAACCCTGACCTAGTGGGGAGGAGGACCCTCTCCCTTGCCTTACTGTTGTTGGCTCTCCCATGCTGAGGGCACTTCCTCATTGATTTGCGTGTTTTCCTGCCAACAAAAGCACTTTTTTGTTTGTTTCTTTGTTTGAACTTTCAAGACTTCACATCTTTGCTCCTGCCCCTTTTCAATCTGAAGTGCTTCTGCCTGAGTTTCCCTCTGAAGAAAGCAGTGGTTTCTGTGCTTAAGCAGTCTTGGAAACTGGTACTGTACTGGGAGGTTTTTATTTCCTAAAAGCCATCAAACTTCATGGGCTTCAAAGAGTGTGTCCTTTGCTCTGCCCCCTTTTAATATGAGGCCATCTGGAAGCTCTGGGGGGACACACATGAGCTTCAGGCTCATGAGGGTGTAAGGCCATCTGGAAAAATTCTTTCTTGGTGAAGGTACTCCATAGTAAGATTCATTAGTATCTCTCAGTTTTAGAGTAACATCCATCCACGTCTGCTCAAACAGATGGATGTTCCCATTTCAACCAAGAGGTTCATTGGGGGCAAGGGTCTAGCAAGAGAGGAAGTGAGTGGAGGGTCATCTCTCAACACATCAATTTTATAAAGGCTGATAATTACCTGTAGCTGTTATGATGCTGTAGACTATATAGTGCCAGGAACTCCAACCACTGAAATAGGTATCTTTTCTAAAACAAAAGTCCAAGGTTGGGCTGCTTCAGGGCTGGTTAAGTCGGCAGCTCAACAAGGATCAAGACTTTTGCCTCTTGCACAAGATGGCTGCTGGTGCTCAGGGGTCACGTGCAGATCCAACTTTGTGCAGCGTTTTCACTGCTGGTGGACTTGCCGCCAGATCTCTTTTCAAGAGTGAGGAATCCTTCTCCCGAAGGTCCTGGCCTGGTTCCCTCATGTCAGTTTGTCAGAACTGAAGCCCAAGCCCACTCCCGGACCAGTCACTGCCCAGGAGGATGGGATTAGTTCAGCCCATTACTATCTGCGCACGACTTCACTCTGAGCGGGGGAGAGGGTCACCTTCTCTTGAGTAGGGGTGACCTGGTCAAAATCAGGGAGGGCATCGTCCAGAAGGAGGGAGGGATGAAGAGGCAATCACAAGTGGGTGCTATGCTGCCGCTTGTATTTTAACCAGTCAGTCAATTAATTATTTTATTTTTCCAGAACATCAGCATGATTATTGTTGGAGCATGATGATCCACTATTGTGGATTTTGCAATCCTCCTCAAATGATTATATATGAGAAAGAGGGTACATATGCACATACCTTAAATCTGGCTTCACTTATGAAGGGGCACTTGGTAGGGAGGCGAATAGAACCTTCTTACTGTGGTAGAGTGCATGGTTAGCAGGCATGAGGTCCTGGGTTCAATCTCCAGCACCTCCATTAAAAATTAAATCAATTAGAGAACTTCCTTGCTGTCAACACAATGGAGCATTCAAGAGACTGAATTGTTGGTATCAAGAAACGAAGTGGGTTGTAGTAAGCTATAATGGAAGAGAATCTGAAAATACATGTATACACATGTGTATGTATACATATAACTGTATCGCTTTGTGTACACCTGAAACTAACATTGTAAATCAACTACACTTCTATAAAAAAATCTTAAAAATTTAAAAAAGAAACAAAGTTGGACATTTATTGGAGGCAGAATTAGGTGTTCAGGTCCTTTATAATGTCCTTACTCTCTTTTCTTTGAGTATGTATTGAACACACACTATCCAATTTCAGAATTTCATCTGTTTGAGTTTGCATCAGTCTAGTTTGGCAACAAAGCTGCCATTGATTCAGAAGAATTTCAATTAATTGGTTAATTATTATTATTTTTTGGATTGGTTGAAAGGAGTTTGGACATGAGGATGGAGACTAAATAGCACTCAGCTGGTTCTGGGTATTTTCTCTCCATGAAACAAAGCCCCAGCTTTTGTTTTTTTCAGTGAAAATCTGCAGGTTCCACGAGTTGGTTAAAGAGAACAATGGGGTTGTGCAACTTGGATTGTGCTCAAGGGGGATTACGGATGTCCATGAAAGTTGGCTCTGTGGCAGGTTAAGGTTGCAATGTGTAGATTCCCCTTGACAGAAATGAGATGGTATCTCTTCTGACGTGAGCGGCTGCTGGGCTTCGAAGACCCTGGAAATCTAGTTAAGTCACACACAGTGCATCTCGTTCAGCGCGTGCAGCAGTAACGAGAAGCACTGTGCGCCGGGTCAGGATGTGCGTGGTGCCCAGGGAGCGCCACAGGCACCAGAGAACATGAATTATGCCCTATGTAGCTCCAAGCTATTTGAGCTAAAATTGACCCTCCAGGATCCAGAACCCAGTCCAAATTTCCTCATGCTGTTTTGCTGTGGAATGCAGGAAAGGGAAGACAAGGCTCCCCACCTTGTGATGCTTTTATGTGCTTTCAGACATCCGAACTGATTCTCCAAAGTAATTTTTCTTCATGCATCCAGACATCTGAACACTGCAACCCAGAGTCGAGTCTTGCGCTTCCATAGCAAGTTATTCTGAAATTAAATACCATTCTCAGCCTTGGCAAGTCTATTTTTCATGACCTCAGAGAGATGTAGCAGGGTCCTGTTCTCTTGGGGGGGCGGGGGCTGGAGATACATCCTGATGATGTGATCTCAGCACGGGGATGAGTATCAGATAAAGGAGATGATGACGAGGATGGTGATGATGATAATGATGATGGTGTGTGTGTGAGAGAGAGAGAGAGACTGTCCCTGTTTCTAAGAGAAGCTCTGGTAACAGGTTTCTGGGGAAGTGAAAGTTGTATTGTCTTCCATCAGAGATGACTTGAAAATAAAGTGCTTTAATGCTAATACTGCAGATGTCTGCAGGAAACTCAGCACCACACCGAACACTGTAGTTAGATAGCTGTGCAAAAAAGTACATGAAGGAAAGGGCTAATGTGCAATACTTCTATTTAAGATAGAAGGAGGAAATAGAAATTGTGATAGCATGCTATTTCAAGTAATAATAGAAAGTACTTGATGTTTATATGGTGAATGGATCAATACTAATTCTGTAGTCAGTGCACATACAGTAGTTTGGATTATACAAGTGATAGATGCACTCAGTATAGCTGAAATTTCCACCCTGCAACATTTATTTCTTGCTGCGTGTTAGATGGAATTTTCCACCCCACTATCTGGAAGGATTTGCATAAGAATGGTGATAGAGCAGTATTCTTTAATGATGTGCTTTTCTTTGTTAAACTTCAAAAATGTCTATGGTGCATGATGAGGTTTGGGTGAATTGCCAAGCTAATGCTTTTATATTTTCTTTAAAGAGCTTATCTTCAGTGTGTTGTGGGAGTTACTTTATATTGTGGTTATAAAGGCAGTGGCAGTAAAGCTGAATTTGTAGCAATCCCCAATAAATGCCCCTCCTCCTCGAGGGCTTGGGCTTGCCCAGAAAGGAGTTTGAGGAAGGCTGCCACTGGTTCAGCTGCAGTGAGTCCCTTGGATTTGTTTTCTGTTCTCATACCTGGTTCTGCTCACCAAGAAGTGAGGATGCCATCCTCCTCCGCAAACAATGACCTCTTGTGAGCGAAGATCCGCACCGTTCTTGTCAAGGGGGCTTGGGATCAGCCCAACTGGAGCTCTCACGGAGGATGAGTTGAATTATTCAGATCAGAGCCTGGGAACAAATGCGGTTTGGAAAGTGACCTTTTTGTCCTCCCCACAAGAACCTAATGTTTACAATGTGAGGAGGAAAAGGGATTGGAATCTTGGGAATTCCAGGAATGCAGCCACCAAGCAAAAGAAACTTCCTGGGTTGTACACTTCGAGACTCACTCTCCAAATTTTGCTCCATGGCAAGGATTTGCAAGGACAAAGGTGGAAAAACAAAACCCAAAGGATAGTCCAATAGAGGACTTCATATTAACCTCAGTTTCAATGAAACAAAGAAGTTGAAAGCCAAGAATGGAAGGAAACTTAAGGTCATCTAATCTCACCCTTTGTCCAGTGCATAAATCTCTCTCCCAGCACAGCTTTGCAGCTCACTGATCATCAGTTGCTGCTTGAATACCTCTAAGGACAAAGAACTCACTTCCTCCAAACAGCAAGGACAACAGATGACAGACTTCCTATGTGTCAGGCCTGTGATAAGCTCTTAAGATTCATGATCTTATTTAATGCTTACAACAACCTTATGAGTACTAATTGCACCACCACTTTGCAGATGGGGAAACTGAGGCTTTGTATATTGCAGAGAAAGGATTTAAAAGTGTGTTCTTAACCCCTGCACCACCCCTGCCCAGGCTGTCCCAGCATTGGTGGCCCTGATTTGTATTCTCGGTTCCGAGGAGACGCTTGGAATACACCTTGCCAGTCTTTTACACGATAGCCCTTCAAACATTTGAAGCAGCCTTCCAGTCTCTCAACCTGCCTCCTAGTTTTCCCTTTTGTCTATTTCACGCCAAACACTGCCCTTTGTCTCAATTGCCAAATTGAGACCATGTTCCTCTAGACCAAGTTCCTCTAGCCCCATTCCTGCTTACCCATACTCTTCCCAAAACACGTGTCATTTATCTATCAAACATTTTGAAGGAACCTGTGGGCTTTGTCTGCAATAGCGAACCGTGAAGGCGTCTATCTATTCTGGGTGCGCAGGGAGGCTTTCCAAAGAGCACATGGTGAACTTTTTCCACGGCCCTTTTCAGGGAGAAGGCACTTCAAAAATCCAGAGCTTTAAAATAAGCCATGGTTGAGCTTCGACGTCATTGCTGGTGGGAAAGGCAATGTCAGAGTAAAGGACGAAGCGTCCTTGCAGGTGTCCACAGTGGTCCTCCAAGGCCCAGGGGAGGCAGCTGCTCTTGGGTCTAACTCAGCCTCTGACCTGGATTTTCCGCAGCTGACTGGTGTGTCCCTGTGACCCTCGGCATGAGCCTCCCAGCTTATGAAAGGTGCTGATGATGTTGACACTCCAGCTTGTATTTCTCATGGAGTGAGGTCTGACGTGGAATCAGGCCATCCGCAGCTTGCTGTGTGACTGTAGGCAAATCCCTCACCTCTTTGGGCTTTAGCATCCTCATCTGTAAAGTGGAGATCAGTATGTCTTCTTAACAGTGTTAAATTAATTAAACAAGGGCGCCATAAAGACGGAAGTGACTCCAATGACATGGCACCTACATCAGCAAACCAAAATCTCAGCCTGTAAATGCCTCAAGATTATGAAATCAAAACGTGAAGGACCACCAATCACAGAGGCTACCTAGGCTTGTTGCAGGAAAATGTGTTACAGTTCAGTTGTGACAGCAGCCTGGATCCGGGCGAGAGACCAAGCAGCACACGCAAAGTTGGAGAACTCAGGTTTAATACACCAGCGGGCCCAGAGAAGTTAATACTTCAAGCTCTGGACCCCGTGTGTAGCTTTACACAGTACGTTTATAGGCTGCCAGTTTTACACTTTGCAACATCATATGCAAATAAAGTAGCAGAAGTTGACCAACCAGGAACAAGCCAGGAGAGAGGGGAAATGGGCCAATCAGGCATGAGAGAAATAACCAATCAGGAGTGAGCTTCATGCAAATGAAGTACTACAAACGGGCCAATCAGGAGTTAGGGAAGTGGACCAATCAGAAGTGAGAGTAATAACCAATCAGGAGTGAAGGAAATAACCAATCAGAAATGAGCTCAGGGAACCAATAGAATTTTAGGTGAGAGACGTTTTAGAGGCAAAGTGAGATAGAGCCTCTGGGCCAGGGAACCGGGAGGTGCTGGCAGGAGAGCAGCGGCCCTGCCTAGGGGTCCTGCTGGTCTTTCTATGGGGTTTCCTGCCTCAGGCTCTCGGCTGCAGCCAGTCAGTAGTTTCCTTACTTGGCTTCTGCGTCTTTGCTATAAAAGCCGCTCATCAGCACGTATGCGTGGGGTTTGGTGCTGCCTGATTAGAATCGATTTATACTCAAATAAACTCTTCACGTTTTTAATATGCCCTAGCTCGTCTTTTAACAGTTCTGGTGTCAGAAGAGGGACCCACAGGAGAGCCGGATGGGCCTCCAGGAGCAATGAACAACCAGGCGTAGGTACCTGTTGTAGCCCCGCGAGCCGGCTGCCTTCTCTCGGCCTTTGGAGGTGCTGGGTGAGTTCCCTTATAGCTCTGCAGCTTTCAGACTTCACTTGAGCATTTCTTTTTCCGGACTGGGTCTGGAACCTGGTTGGAGTTGGACTGGGTCCTACTTAGAAACTGGTCCAGGTCTAGGGTGGGAGTGGGTCTGACGTGAGCTGGACTGGGGCCAGTGTGATGCCTCAGGTGAATAAAATTTTGTTTTCAGGCTGAACAAGTAGGTTAACTTGACCAAAGATAATCTTGAATTATAGTGGCTGCAGTGGAGAACTTTTAACCTAGATAAGTTTATGCATGTAGGAGGTGCCCTAGGGACAAACGGGTGTCAGCCAGGCACTCACTATAGAGGGTAGAGGGAAAATTATTTTTCCTTCTCTGCAGTTTCTGGTGACCAGGATAAGACCCGCTGGGGCACCCCACTCACGCTGGAGCCTTTAGATGGCATCCCGGGAAAACTGGCAGAAACCAGCAAAGAGTGAGAATTCCTACACAAGCCAGCTCTTCTGGACCTCTGTCTGTGGTGCCTGGTCGAGAGAGGAAGGTAAGATTTCACATTGTCCCTTCCTTTCTAAATTCTACTTGTCAGGAAAAAACACTGGGTATTGATCCTTTCTTTCCCAGAGACAACTACAGCATCTTGTCTGTCTCATGTTGTGTCCTGAGAACTTGGTTTACAACCATCAGGTTGGGGGCCCCCAAAATACAGAAAGGTGGGGTGCACCTGTTTTGCAACTGGGGTCCTGTGGACTGTAGCCAGCTCTTAGGGGAAGTGTTTCTTTCTTCTGGTTATCTTGGAGAGTGTTCTCTGGATTTGGGAGGGTAAGATCTTTTGAACACCCTTTGGGGCCCCTTCTTATGTCCATGGGCTTATTCAGGACTGCCAGGAATATTTACTGTTTGTTCAAACTGAAATCTGGTAAAATACTTGAGAGGATCTTTTAAGTAATTATCTCTGTGGTGAGAAGTTTGCCAAATTGGAAGCTGATATTCAGAGCCTGGTAAGAAAAAAAGTTGTTTTTTTTAGGCCTCCCCTAAGCTAAAATGAAACTATGTACCCAGAAGGAAAGAAAAACATTCTGAAGCTATGGTGGAAAGATTTACTAAAACATTCCAAAGAAACACAGCTCTGAATCCAGAATATAGGAATCTTGATTTCCATCCTAGTTGACGGTCTTTTCCTTGATACAAAGAAGCCACCTGAGGATAATTTACTTGGATGGCTGGGTGAGTGGCTTGATATCATTCAGGTGGCAACCCAATTATTTGAGGAACTAAAAACAACTGTACTTGCTTTGCAAATCAAGTCTTTGTAAGGATAGACAGGAGGATCTAGAAACAATTGAAAACCCACTATCCTTTTCACCATTGCGCAGACCTCCCCTATTCAAACTGAAGAGTTATTCAGAGTGCCTCGCCAGCCATCACGAGCGTCTTTCTGATGGCCAGGCTGCATCTTTGCAGGCCCACAGGACCCCCATGATGGCGCGGCTCTGCATAAATCCAGATCAGTCAAGCTAGGTTGCCCTTGCGCTAACAAAAGAAATTGATGACAGACGACCACATTGAAATAATTGTAAGTTTAAGGCACAGGCTTGCTAAATCAAGGTTATTTTGAGTTAAAAAATGCTCAACACTAGTAAATTGGAAAAAGAAAAGAAAATCATTTTTTAAGGAGCAATTTACATGAATCACAATTTTCTATAGTCCTTGTGCTTTTCTCCAAATACACATTTCTGAAGAAATAGTTTTCTTTCCTTACCCACCCATCTTTCTTTCCATCTGATTCCACAGCAACGTTGGGAGAGGGGAAAAGAGTGTAACACCGCGTCATTGGTTTAAAGATAGATATTAAATATT
This sequence comes from Camelus bactrianus, assembly GCF_048773025.1. NCBI lineage: Eukaryota > Metazoa > Chordata > Mammalia > Artiodactyla > Camelidae > Camelus > Camelus bactrianus. The sequence goes on from NC_133542.1 coordinate 53,877,107, forward strand.
TTATACTTACTATTTTAAATTTTGAGTTGTCATTTAATGAAGTGGGAAGAGTACTGGGCTGTTGGGAGATCTGGTTGCTGGTCCTGGTTCTATGTGACCTTAAGAAAACCACCTTCCCTCTCTGAGTCTCCCATTCCTCTTCCATTGGGGTTAGTGAAGGTGATTGGTAAGGTTGTCCCCGAGCCTGGATTTCATGTGTCAAAGCAGCTACAGGCCTGGCAAGACAAGTCAATTTTGTCAATGCTGCTGGAATCCCTATTAAGCACTAGCCTTGTGCTGGGGATGGGGACACAGTCAGTGGAAACAGAGCTTCAGATCAGGGCAGTTCCAGACGTGGGCCACCTGGGATTATATCCCAAGACTGCCTCTTACTTGCTGGAGAGTCTGAGTCCAGTTGTTTCTCTTCTGGGCCTCATTTTCCTTGTGGGATTGTTGGACTAGTAAAACAAATGAATACATGTCAAGGGGTTCTTATAGTGCCTGGCATGCAGTGAACTTTCAGATGATGTTGGCTTTTATTATAATTGTTATCCAAAAAGAAATAGAACATTTCAGCTGTGGTAAGTGCTCTGAGAGCATGGATGGGGGGGGTGGATTTCCCTGGCCTGGGAAGTAGTGAGTAAGGTTAATATCTAAAGGATAAGGTCACTAGTTGAAGGAGAGTGGAAACGAGTCAGGGGAATGGCGTATGCGAAGCTCCTCTGGTGAGAAGCAGCACAGATTTCTGGGAACTTAGAATAGGCCAGTGTGAAGCAGAACAAGAGAAAGGAAGAGGGGAGATTGGAGGTGGGGCCGGGACCAGGCTATGCTGGGCTCTGTCTGGGTCTAAGATTTGGAAAAACTGGGTTTGTAGGTGCCTCCTGGAAGTCAGAGTTCCCAGGTAGACCCATGGCTCTGACACCCTGAAGTGATGTCCAGAAAGGTGTGGCTTTCTTCAGCCTGGAACCCAGCAGGACCAGCTTCTAAGGGACACTAAGAAAGGGCATACGATGAGCTGTGGCTCAGAAGGGTGGACATTACCTGGGCCATCATGCACTTAGGTCATACTCTGGGGACCAAAGTCCCAGACTGTGTTCTGATCATTTCAACGTCCTATTCAGGTTGTCTTATGGCTGGTCAGATTTGAATCAGGTTGAAAGACAAAACTATAAATTCTTTCCTGTCTATAGGGAGACAAGGTTTAATGGATATTCAACTTTTGGGATGACTTTCACCGTTTAAGAATCCGATGAAATCTACTTGAGATCTACTTTAAGCATTTACACACTTAAACACAAATTTGGGTGTGTTTTTAGGTTGGGTTTGTGGGTCCCCCTGAAGCCCAACCATGGTTCCAGGTTAAATTCCTTCCACTGCAAGGCCATGTCCAACACCAGGAACGTTCAATATCCCTTTCAGTGTCTATCCCTTCCCTCCCTGCCCCCCATATGTCCCCTCTTTCCTTCTCTATTGTTGGTGCCTCAGTTTTGGACCCTTACCGATTTCCCCCTAGACTATTTAAAATTTCCCCCTAGACTATTTTAATTTTCTCTGCATTTGTTTCTCTGCCTTTATTTTCTCACCCCTCCAATCAGTTCTCCAGGTATTCCATGGAAAAAATTTTTATTGGGGGATGAAAGTGAAGTAAAATGAATAGAATTAGAAACATTTATCTTCAGAATAGAGTAAATCAGGGTTATTATAGATACTTTGGAAAATACATACAAGTCAAAAAAAATCCATAGTCCTAGCCCCTAGGGGTAACCAATGGTGTATTTTTTTTTCCTAGTATTTTTCCATGGAAAATTTTGTGTAGTTGTGATCAAACTTGCATATATATTTTTACATTTAAATGTTTTACTTAACATTTATTTTTCTTTTGGCCCTAATACATGTATGTTTAAAATTTCTTTTATTATGCAAAGTATGAGACATACACAAATCAGAGGCAGTATTATCATAAACCTGCCTACCCATCCCATCCATGTACCCAAAATCTAGCTTCAAAAATGATCAGACTGTATCAGTGAACATTTGATACATAACAAATGGCCTCAAAATTCAGTAGCTCAAAATGACACTACTGATTTCATTCATAATTCTCTGGAGACGTGATTTGGGCTGGGCTCAGCTGTGTGATTCTTTTGCTAGTCTTGGCTGGCCTCAGTCATGCACCTGTATTTTGCTGCCACTTAGCGAGAGGGCTCCGCTCCTGGGATTGGCTGGCTGACACATGGGGCCACCAGAGGGAATGGGTTCGTATCTCTCTCATCATCCAGCAGTCATCCCCGGGCTTCTTCACATGGTGATGGAAGGCTTCCAGCCATAGCAAGAGGCAAGTGCCAATGCATACCTGCTTCTCAAGCTCCTGGTTGCAGCTTACTAATATTTCTATTGGTCAAAGCAAGCCACAGGGTCCAATTCACTCTCAGTGGGTGGAGAAATAGATTTTACCTCTTGACAAAGGATCTGCAGCAGCATATTGTAAGGGCATAGACCTAAGCAGGAGAGGAATTTATGGCTGTTTTTAGTAAGGATGTGGATACAGGCAGGAGAAGAAGTTGTAGCCATTTGCAGAATCTACTACAAATGTGCTGCTAATACTAACATTGGTAAATCATCATTTCCGATGTTATTGGTAGCTTGTCGTGACTAAAATTTAGATAGCTGAGTAATGTGCCACCCAGTGGATGTGCTGAACCTTGCATGACCATTCCTTTATTGTTGGCTAGCAAGGTCATTGCCATTTTCCTGCCGTTATGAATAATGCTACAATGGATGCTTTGTGCATAAAGCTTTTTCTGGTTTTAGGATTATTTGCTCGGAGTAGTCACAAAAGTGATATTACTGTGTCAAACATTTTAGAGCTCTTAGTACACTTTGCCAAATTGCTTTCCGAAAGGATTGTATCAATTTACACTCCCACCAGTGTGTGTGAGTACCCCACAGGGATCCTTCTAAAATGCAAATCTGATTATCTCATGCCCAGTTTAAAAGTGATCTCTGCTGCCTTTGTAATAAACACTAAACTATGTAAGACAAAACTATGTCTGCTACATGACTTTTGAATAACCAAATGACTATTTTAGCTCAATAAGACCCTATATCCAAGCGTCATAGAATCTAGTGAGGAAACAAAACTGGGTAAGCTCAGAAGCAAGAGAAGTGAAGCCATCACTTTCAAGTTGTCCTGCAATGGAGGTATCATTATTTTAGAAGAAGAAACTGAGGGTCAGAGTTCAGTATTTAAAATGGAAATCTATTCATAGCTTTTTATCTATGGCATTATCTCTTTTAGCATCATACAACCTTTGCAAAGGAATGTACACACACATAAGTTTGAATATGTATTTAATCAGTACAAAGAAATTGCAATACATATTTTTTGTTGGTTAGAATTCTTTGGTTCCTAAATCTAAAGATGGTGAGATTTGGAATGAGATGGATCTGAGTTTGAATTCAGATTCTGCCATTTGCTAGAATTTGAACAATACTTAACATTTCTAAGCCCCTATCTTGTTATCTGTAGGATGCAGATAATAATCCCTATGTTTAAGGGGTTTGGAGATGATTCCACACATACACCACATGTCTAGCAGAAAGAACCATTCAATAGAAACTATTTCAACTGTTACTGTTATGTGAGATGAATATATAAGCAGAAGGGAAGCATAAATATAACCAAAATGAGGAGACTTTGATAATCTAGGACTATAAATAAAGCTCTGTGACTTTTGACACCCACGTTGCCATGGTTTGGAACCCAGTTCAGTCTACTCACTGGAAATCTTGCCTTTAGTGAGGTTTCCTTTTCCCCAATACTCTTGAGGATCCTCAGGTTCATGAACCATTCATTCCCTTGATGCTCACCTCGTATCTCCTACCTGGAAAGGGAGAGCAGAGACCAGGATGCACTCCTTGGGGTAAAGTTCCTTGACCTTGAGACTCCAGGCTGCCCGGTCTGTGGCCACTGGAGAAGGGCAGCTGTTGGTGAGAGCTGGGCCCCAGCCTCGGCACTTCTCCACTGCAGTATCTGATGACACTCTCCCTGAGCGCCCAGGAATCCCGGGACTTGCTTGTCATCCACTGCAAATATATATCTGCAGATTTGCTCAAGCCATCCTGGTTTTCAGATGCTCCCTTTTTTTTTTTTTTTAAATTTTCATTTTAATTAATTAATTAATTAATTGAAGTATAGTTGGTTACAGTGTGTCAATTTCTGGTGTACAGCATAATATCTCAGTCATGCATATTTATACATATTTTCATATTCTTTTTCATTAAAGGTTATTCCAAATATTGAATATAGTTCCCTGTGCTGTACAGAAGAAATTTGTTTTTTATCTATTTTTATATATATTTGCAAATATTTGCAAATCTCAAACTCCCAAATTTATCCTTTCCCACCCCCCTTTCCCTAGTAACCATAAGATTGTTGACTATGTCTGGGAGTTTGTTTCTGTTTTGTAGATGAGTTCATTAGTGTCCTCTTTTTTCCTTTTCCTTTTCTTTTTTTTTAGATTCCACATATGAGTGATATCATATGGTATTTTTCTTTCTCTTTCTGGCTTACTTCACTTAGAATGATGATCTCTAGATCCATCCATGTTGCTGCAAATAGTGTTATTTTAGTCTTTTCTATGGCTGAGTAGTATTCCATTGTATAAAATATACCACAACTTCTGTGTCTAGTCATCTGTTGATAGACGTTTAAGTTGCTTCCATGTCTTGGCTATTGTCTATAGTGCTGCTATGAACATTGAGGCACATGTATCTTTTTGAATTAGAGTTCCCTCTGGATATATGCCCAGGAGTGGGATTGCTGAGTCATACAGTAAGTCTATTTTTAGTTTTTTAAGGAATCTCCATACTGTTTTCCATAATGGCTGTACCAAACTACATTCCCACCAGCAGTGTAGGAGGATTCCCTTTTCTCCACACCCTCTCTAGCATTTATTTGTGGACTTTTGAATGATGGCCATTCTGACTGGTGATAATTCTTTGTAGTTTTGATTTGCATTTCTCTGATAATTAGTGATACTGAGCATTTTTTCATATACCTATTAGCTATTTGTATGTCTTTAATGGAGAATTGTTTGTTTAGATCTTCTGCCCATTTTTGGATTGGGTTGTTTGTTTTTTGTTATTAAGTTGTGTGTTGGATGTTCTTAGAGATGTCTTAGTGTTGCACTGTCCAAGAGAGATATAATGTGAGCCACATATATAATGTAACATTTTCTAGCAGATATAATATAGATAAAGAAATAGATGATAATCATTTCAATTTTATGTGTTTCTTAACCCAGTAGATCAAAAATATTATTTCACCATGTGAAACATAGAAAATTTTGATGAAATAATTTACATGATTTTTTTTATCATTATGAAGACTTTGAAACCTAGTGTATATTTTATGCTTATAGAGCACATCTGAAATTGGACTAGCCACCTTTTAAGTGCTCAGTAGCTGCATGTGTCTGATGGGTCCTATCTGGGACAGCACAATTCTAGAACAAAACTTCCTGGGCTCCAAGTACAACTCTCCAGAAGTGTAGTTCTTGATATCCACAAGCAACTATTTTTCTTAAAAAAATCTGCTTCTGGCTCCAGCTTGGAAGGGTCTGTGGGGGGGGTCCATATTACTGTATGTTGTGCTGAGAATTATTTTTTTTAACCTAGTATTGTGTCTGGCTTACCAATTGGGACTCTGTATCCCTTGCAATAAATTCCCTTTTAGGAGTCTCTTATTTTTCCCCATTTTGCTGCCACCGTAATGTATCAGAGAAAAATGTTTTTAATCCTTGAACAACAATAACAACGGGGCAAGAGTGTCAGTTTTATTTTCGTTGCTCCCATGAGGTTCCTCTGCCCCTCTGTGGGTTTGTGGAGACAAAGAATGTGTGGGAATTTGTAACCCAAGTGCACAAGGATGTGATGGGGGTGGATATCTCCTAGCAATGGCCAGTGGCATCTGAGCCTGATACAATGGTCCAGCTAAAATGTAGATTCTTCCTGGGAAGAATTCTCAACTAGTGACAATTGTGTTACTGAGATCCTACAATGCTTAAAAGTTTCACATGCCTTGTTTCCTGAGGTAGGCATTATTATCTCTGTTTTGTTTCTGGGTTTTTTTCTATTTTTTAATGACCTTTTTTATATTGAAATATAGTCAGTTTACAATGTTGTGTCAATTTTTGGTGTACAGCATAATGTTTTAGTCATCCATGTACATACATATATTCCTTTTCATATAGGAATATTGGATATAGTTCCCTGTGCTATACAGTGGAAACTTGTGGTTTATTTATTTTACATATAGTAGTTAGTGTCTTCAGATTTCAAACTCCCAATTTAGATATGGTGTGTGTATATATATATATATATATATATATATATATATATGGATATACATACATATACACACATATACATACAATGGAATACTACTCGGCCATAAAAAAGAATAAAATACTGCCATTTGCAGCAGCATGGATGGACCTGGAGATCATCATTCTAAGTGGAAGAAACCAGAAAGAAAGAAAAATACCATATGATATCATTTATATGTGGAATCTAAAAAGATGACACAAATGAACTTATTTACAAAACAGAAACAGACTCAGACATAGACAACAAATTTATGGTTATTATCCCTATTTTATAGATGAAATAGTGAAAGACCACAAGAAAGAGCCCAGGTCTGGGATCTCCAATGACCCGACTGTTCTCATTACTTTACAGAAATGAGTAGTAGGTGAATAGTAGGTGGCCTTCAATAGTCAATGGCCAAGGATTGGCTCGGGGGACCAGCTAGAGCATACCTTGAGAATTTGCCAGCAGTCAAGAGGTCTTTTTAGCCAACATTTGTGATTTGCCACAAGGGTTATGGTTACAGTGCATTAGTGTTCCAATCACTATCGCTCTGAAATAAATCACCCCAAAACGGCACAGTGCAACCCCTTAATGTGCTCCTGATTCCATGGGTCAGCAGTTTGGACAGAGCAGAGTGGAGCTGGCTTATCTCTGCTCCATGACGTGGTGCCTCGGTTGGAAGACTTGAAGGCCATGGGCTGGAAAGATCTGAATATTTGTTTCCTTGCAGACCTGCTGGTTGAGGTCGCCGGTCAACTAAATGCCTCAAACCTCTCCCTGTGGCCTTCCATGTCGTCTCCCTAAGTGGACAGGTACTGGCTTTCTCACAGCATGGCGGCTGGGTTCCCAATGTGACCAGCCAAGAGTCACATTGCTTATCACTGCCCCACCCTGGAAGCCACTCACCATGCACTTCATGCATTTTACTCCACGAGGTGTCACACAGTCCCATATCAAGGGGCGGTGAAATAGCGTCAGCCTCCTGCGGGGAGGCGGCAAGGCTCCAGCAGGGCGAGTGGGCCCACAGAAGTTGCTATAGCCATTTTTGGAAAATACAGGCTGCCACAGTCATTAGCAATGTTGTGAAGAAGGAAGGAGGTTAGGTAACTGGGAAGGAGAAGTTTTACTGAAGTGCCCATGTCTGTAGTCAATGTCAAAACAGTGAAGGGGGATCAGGAAAATGGTGGAAAGGCTAAGAAGTTCAAATGCAACTGGGGACTATTTGAAAAGGTTTCCCCCAGCTGAACACCCCTTCCCCCAAAATCCGTGGTTGCCGCCCTTGGCTTAGTCCACTGGCCTGGCTTACACTCTTCCTTATGGCCTCAGGTGGTCTCCCGTGGCCAAAGCTCTGTCCCGAGTAACCTTCGACAGCCCAGTCCCAGGCAGGGCCATGGCATCTTGTTTTCAGCCCTCCCTCTTTCTTCATGGCTTTACCCCAAAGCTTCTTTTACTAGAGATTTGGAATTTCATTAAATCAGGGCTTGAACTGAGAAATAACGACTGCCTTTATATGCACTGGCTCTTTACTGGCAAGCTATTAGAGGGAAGATAAGGTTCTCTAACACCGCAGGAATAAAGCCCAGAAAATTACGCGAAAAGCTCCACCATCCAGGATAAATGTTATAGGAGGCATTAACCTTCCATAAAAATCCCTTTGCTAGGCAGGAATTTAAATGACAGCCACTGTGAGAGGAGATATTTAGCCTTAGAAACATTTTATATTGCCACCTTCTCTTAGAATAGCAAGTTCTTTGGTTATCAGCGGTTGGGTATTGTTCCTCTTTCTTGTAAGAATGCCGAATAGAAGAGCAAATATGTCGATGTGGTTTTCTGGGTACACCCCTGTATCGCACTGCAGCCTTCCCATGAAGCTGTATGTACATTCTCTGCCTTTATTTAGAAAAATTGAATAAGAAATTGATATCCAAGAAAAGCTGAAACAAACCCTTCTGATAGCCTCCAAATTACTTGTCTTGAGGGAAAGATAATTTTTCTCTCTAAGGTATAAGTGTGATTCTCCAGTGAATGTGTGAGGCCAGAAATGACAGTGATTATCCTCTCTTTTTATATAAATTTGGCTCTTTCAGCAAACAAGCCAACAAAATCACAGGGCCAAGACTTTATATAGAAGTTTATGCATGTTCTGCCCACGTATTTATACGTGTTGGGGGGGAAATCTTAGGTGATGTAAAAGCGATTCTTCCGCTGAAAATAGTCTCTGTATCTCAACATAGCGCTTGTAACAGGATGAGAAACAGAACTCTGCCCCATTGCCTTAGAGTCTCAGCTGAGGTCCTAGAGCTGCTGCTTGTCTTGCTGGAGTTTGGGATGGAAAAGATGCTGAATTTCCCAGTGGGCTAAGCGGGTGCATGTTATAATACCCACCCTCTTCAGTTCCACTTTGCCTCCTCAGTGATTCCTCTCCAGGAATCCACAAATGGGGCATTATTTTTTTCCATCTGTTGACTGAGCAGGTTTGAAAATATTGTTCGGAAGACCCAGGATTGCAGCTTATCATAACGTGTGGTTGAGGAATCCACAGTTGCTCTTAGTTCGTTTAATCAAGTGGACATACTTATGAGGCAATAACTTTAAGAATTTTAAGACTTTCTCTAAACCAAATCACAATAAAACCAAACAGATTAACTTTGAGAGTTGGAAAGAACTCCCAAGAAATGAAAGGAAAATAGATCTTCTGAAAGGCGTTAGGGTTTTTCCCAATGATAAAACAATGAGGCACCCGACTATTTTTATTAGAACATATTTATTTAGAATATTTAGAATATTAAAATGCTTTGTGCTTTAAAAGGGACTAAGTTAAAAAAAAGTCTTCAGAGAGTTTTATCTGGTCCCAAATGAGACTTGTTATTTTAGGAAGAGTGAAACTAATATTTACTGAGGATGAGTGTGTAGCAGACACTCTACTCATTAAGTCCCTTTAATCATTGGACAGTGTAGGTATTATGATCCCATTATTTACATACAGTAAAACCAAGGCCTAGAGAGGTCTACCACCTTGCTCAGACTTCAGTTTGCCTGGACTAAACCAGAGTTTGTTACTCATCACTTCGTAATCATTCTAGGTCCTTAGAATTTCTCTAAATTTTTCAACATGGCCAGCCAGTTTCTTAAGTGACAGATCTAGGTAAAATATCTGATTCTTCCTTCCATTTATGTCTAGTCCATTGACCAGTCCCCTCAGTGGTATACTCCTAAACTGATCACATATCCACGCATCTCTTTCCATTGTCACTAGAATCATCACTGGAGCCCTGGGCACCATCATCTCTATTCTGACCCCTTCTGTGGTTTCTGGGTGTTCTCCTTGCTTCCGGTCTGCTCACCTCTCATTATACAGAGCGGCCAGAACCATCTTCCAAGAAATTAAGATAAAATCTGCCTCCCCTCTGTTTGGAACTCTGAAGATTTCCTTCTGTACCTAGAATAAAATTTGAAATTCTTACTTCTAAGGCTTCTTAAGATCTGGTAGAACATGGCTCCAGCCTTCTTCTCTTGTCTCATCTCCTACACTCTCTGCTTGGCTCTCCAAACTCCACTCCCCCAGAGATGTCTGACTATTTCTAGAAAAGAACAAGCTCTTTCCTGCTTCTTGGGCTTTTTCTTTCCTTGGAATATTCTTCTCCTGGCTCTTCACATGGCTGGAGTCTTGACCTTCAGGTCTTGGTTTAAAGGCCAGTTCCTTGGCAAGACCGTCTTTCACCACCCTATTAAAGAAGCTCCCTCCACCATGCTATTTGCCATTATGGTGCCTTGCTTGCTTTCTTCATGGCGCTTGTCACTAACTGTAATTTCATATGTGGTGTATTTTCTTACTGGTTTGCTGTCCTTCCCTGCTCCTCACCGAACTCAAACAACGGTCACATGCAACCAGGCATCCTCATCTATCACATTCTTTGCTGTTTGTTACCTCAGTTCCCGACACATGGTAGTCACTCAACAAAACTTTGATGTAGAATTAATCCACACTTGAGTGGTCCTTTGCTCTTAAACTTCCCCACCCCAAATCACAAAGTCTATTCAATAATCCATCATCTTTTTAGTGTCTTACTGGGCAACAATATTGGAGTTGACTTGAAGAACTCTGGTCTCTACTCCCATCTCAGCCATTAATTTGCTGTATGACCTTAAGCAAGTCATTATTTTTCTCCAGATGATCTTTAAATTGCCTCTGAGCCCTGACCCCAGCTTGTTCTCAGTTTCACTCCTGCTGTCCCCCTGAAGCAACCTTAACAGAAGCAACTTGGTTTTAACTAAGTCATTGTGTTCAGATGCAGCCTGCAGTTTATTTGGGTGGACCCAGTGTCTCCCTCTGTTTGGAGATGCTTGGGTGGTGTTAATGGAGTGTGTCAGGGGAAAAGGGATCCTTCCAGGCGGTGTTGCACAAGAGAGGCAGATGAGATTTATTGCTGGCAGCCACTGTAACGATGGGGAGAAACCCGTTTGCCTTTTGCAATGCCTCAGCTGGGCTGAACAAGCACAGAGAAACCAGTACTTAATAGTAGACAGTGTCTGTAATGTCTCAGCGTCATCTGCACCAGGGATCCCAGTCTGCAAAGGCAGCCAGAGGCCAGAGGAGGCAAGTTCCTGCATGTGGGCTGGGTCTGAACTGGGTTGCAGCGCTCAGTTGGCTCCCTGTCCTGTGCCTCCTGCTTGTGGGAACCTGCTTTCTCTTGCAATGTTTACCCCTAGATGGAGGAAGAGAGCAAGGTGGGTGCTATTTGCTGTGCTAAATGCTCTACGTTTATTGCCTCACCAAACACTGTGAGGCAGTAATTATTTTCATACTGTCCCCATTTTCCAGATGAGATGCTGAGGCAGAGAGAAGCCTCAGTGTTAGGAAGCAGCCGATTTTGTGATCTCTACTCCTCTCTCCTGTCCTCAATCAATTTCTGGTGTCACAGGGAACCCTGAACTCTGCAGAGGGAACCATTTTTCAGGGACTGTTTGAAAAGCCAATATGGCAGATCAAGTGTGCTGGGATTTTATCTGGCAAACAAATTCCCAGCAACTGAGCCTTGTAACTTAAAAAATAAAAGTAGGCAAATTGCATCAGATGTCCACATCAAGAGAAGTAAGTGACTGGAGAAGAATCCTCTGGTTAATAGGGGAAAAAATAAAAGTACTGATGGGAACTTTAAGAAAGGTATATTTTACTTTATCTCTTTATATTGGCATCAAGGCTTTTGAGTGTTTCAGGAAAGCTAAAATTTTCTCAAGCCAGCAAATCAACCTTCTAGGAGGTTTTCTGGGGCCTGAAAGAGAAGGTATTCAACAGTGTTTATGGAATGGTTACATTGGGCCAGGCTCTGCTGCGCACTGAAGAAGTTAATAGCCCCTGCCCTTGAAGAGATAAGGCTGAGGGTGGAGTTGGGGACAGACATGTTAGTAGACAATTTAATATGCTGTGATTCAGGCTGAGAACAGGAGCCTGTGGAGACAGGGGAGAGAAAGTTCCTTAGTGGAGGCAAATTTTGAGATGAGGCTTGAAGGGTAAGCCAGCAAAAATGGGGGAGAAAGTGTGGGCAAAACCACAGAACCATGAAACATGTGGCGTGTCTGGGGCAGGAGGAAAGAGGCTGGAGACATCCACTAAACCTGACTGTGAAGGGTCTTCCATGTTCAACTTTGGAGCATTGATGTTATCCTATGATGACAATTTTAGAAGGATCCCTCTGGAGGGCCATTTGAGAATGTCTTGGAGAAAACAGTCTAGAGGAAGGTTGTACTTATAATCCAGGTAAGACTGAGGTAGACTTGAACTGGGGCAGTGGATGTGTAGGAAAGAAGAGAAGAGGACAGACTCAGTCATGTAAGGAATTCTATTATTGGCAGAATTGTTATATTAAGACGGTAGAATGTGGTATATCTATACAATGGAATACTACTCAGCCATAAAAAAGAACGAAATAATCCATTCACTGCAGCATAGTTAGAGATTATCATACTAAGTGAAGTAAGTCATACAGAAAAAGACAAATACCATATACCACTTATATATGGAATCTAAAAAAATGATACAAATTTATTTACAAACAGAAATAGACTCACAGGCATAGAAAACAAACTTACAACTACCAAAGGGGAAAGAGGATGGGGGAAGAATAAATTAGGAATTTAGGATTAACATCTACATGCTATATATAAAATAGATAAATAATAAGGACCTACTATATATATAGCACAGGGAATTATATTCAATATCATGTAATAACCTATAATGGAAAAACATCTGAAAAAGTGCATATGTGTATAACTGGATCACTTTGCTATACACCTGAGACATTGTAAATCAAGTATACTTCAATTAAAAAAAAAGATGATATAAGGAAAGGTACCTGGCACAAATTAGATACTTACTGAATGAAAGCTGAGGATACAGATGGACTACATTACACATATAGTTTGATATTTACATATACCAGCTATATAATTTTTATGATAAACATACATACCTGGAAATTTTAAGTTAAAATATTTACTTTCATTATAGAAAGTGAATGTGAATTATGGCAATTTTGAAGCATCTAATGTTCTTTGTGTTAGGTTGATAAATTGTTCTTCCCAAATGTTCATATTTAGTAACAAAGTTTTCTACTTGATTGCTTATTATTTTATTGTACTATTACAGATGCTGTATTTGATTTTAGAGTGAAATTTGCTGTTCCATATCATTAAATTCTCAGGGATATAATTTATTTCACTCCTCAGAGAATAGAAGGAATTCAGTAGTTTTGAAGCATATGCCTGTCTTCTAGGGAGTTAGAAAAATACAAAACACCTTATTGAATTTTTTTTTTCCGCAAATAAAGATAGCTTTCTTTTTTGTGTGGGGGAGGGAAGATAATGTTGAAGATGGGATGTATTTATTGTGTAATGAAGATGGGCTCCCCTTTAAGGCTTATGACCACTTATCCTTCAGAGCTGGAGACAGCCCAGGGCTGCCTGCTCACCTAATTTAAATTAGATCCCCCACCTCGGTCCCCCTCATAGCCCCCTGTTCTAACCCTTCACAGTATTTTTGACAATTGTGAATTACGTATTTGGTAGATTAACTACGGCTGCAGATTCCTTCTTGCTCCTTCCATCAGGAAGAAATGGGATCCATGTGCCTTTCCATTGAATCTGGTCGGGGTCTATGACTGAGAGGCCAATAGGACATGGCCCACATTATGATGTGGGAGTTTCTAGGCTCAGACCTGAATAAACTGGTGGCTTCTGCTTCCTGTCTCTTGGAGCAATCTCTGGGGGCCCCAGGCCACTAAGCAAGATGCCTGATTCCCCTGACACTGCCAGGCCAGAGAGCCCCCACAGAGGCACTCGGTCAGCTGTCGTAGCCGAGTCCAGCTTTCTAGCCATTCCTGCCAAAGCATATGACGTGTGGGTGAGCTGTTTGGACCCTCCAGACCACACTATGTATCTGCCTATTGGAATACTTTCATGGGACTTTCACTGGCACCATGCGGAACAGACTGCCTGGCTGAACCCTGTCTGAATTTCTGAGCCTCAGATGTAATATAATGGTTGATGCTTTAAGCCATTACACTTTGGGGTAGCTTACTTTGCACTAATAGACAAATGGAATAATACTGATTAAAGATTATTTATTACTTATTAATATCTACTTTCTCCTTTAGACTGTAAGCATCATGAGGCCCACAGGGACCACGCCTGGTTTGTTCACACTGTGTGCTTGAACACTGAGCCCCCAGTTTTGAGAACACAGTAGGCACTTAATACATATTTATTTAAAGAATGAATGAAAGTTCCATGACTGAATTGGACAGAGGAGAGTTAGCTTAAAACATAGGTGTGGATCTCCTACTCAGATTCCTGAATTTTGTCCTTTCTTCTTTCGTTCATTTTCCTCCAGCGTGCGTCTGTGTCCTGATATTAAAACTCTTCTGCTTGCTTGCAGGCAATGCACTTTGAGGTAAAGGATGTGATTTGCCTCAAGTCAGGGATATTTATTTTCACTAGAACCCATCACACGCCCAGCTGTCTCAGAGAGGTGATGGCAAAGGGGTGAGCAACACCTGCATCTGAAATGAATTAAGAAGCAGCGTCTGTCTGTCTGTCCATCCATCCATCCATCCATCCACCCACCCATCTACCCTACCCATCTAGCATTACTTTGACTCTGATGCAAAACTGGAAGCATAATCGTTGGGCTTATCTGCATTTGATACCACACTGTAAACAGAGAAACAGGTGTGTGTATAGTAGGAAGAACAGCTTCTTTGCCTGATTTGCTTTGATATCCAAGCTTAGGCTCTCTTAGTGTCTACAAATCACAACTATTAATAAGGCTTTCACCAAAGAGTGGAATGCTGGCACTGGGTGCTATGTCTTTTCAATACACAATTCAGTTTCTGTACCAGTGATTCTAATTATTATTATTATTATAATTATTATTTTGTTTGGTTGCAATTTCACTTTCCACACCACAGTGTATGGTAAACATCCAGTGACTCTTAAAGCATCTTTTTTTTTAATATCTAAAAATTTTTTTATTGAAGTACAGTCAGTTACAATGTGTCAATTTCTGGTGTACACAATGTCTCAACCACACATATACATACATATATCAGCTTTCATATTTTAAAGCATCTTTATTAACTCCCCTGAGAATCTTTTCCATCACCTAGAAGACAAGGTTTCTGGAAAGGGCCAAGCTGATGTGATTGCTGAGGTGGTTTTCCTGTTAGCATTTTGCCTTTTTCAGAGCAGCTTTTTGTAGTGAAGGAAAAAAAAATGCTGCCATGACTCTTTAGCAGGCTTTGTTTTAAATGGCTCGTCCTGTCTTAATGCACATCATTAATTCTACCCTTCGGCTGGGAGGTGGGTGTGTACCAAGGCAGTGGGTCAGTGGACCAGATACCTACTTTCTCACAATGGGGCCATTTTATATTAGGTAAACGAGAGTCCTAAAAGCCCACTTGTTTCACTTATGTAAATTTTTTTACTGATGGGAATTTTAAAGAATTTAATGGCAGCATAATCAGTGATAATGCAAAAAGTAGTGCCTGGTAATAATTTATTAATGTGATTAGTACTATGGGAGACTCAGGGAGCGATTCCATGTGGGGGTCCATTGGGTGGGTACGTGGATGGGAAGTGTTGCTTGTGTTGTCAGTGATCATGTTAAAAGCTGTGTTGCATCAAAAGAGTCTTCAAATTTCATTCACGACTGAAACTAATTGAGAAAAGTTTGTATGTTAGTCAGGATTCATTTGGTTACAAATGACAACACCACTCAGACTATCTTTAAAAAAAAGGAAAATTTATTGACACATAATTGAAAAGTCTAGGTCTTCAGACATGGCTGAATCCAGGTGCTCAATAGTGTTACTGTGTTGGATTTATTCCAAGGAAGGCTTTTTCTGGCTAGTGACAAAGATGGCCTCTAGCAACTCAAGGCTTTTATAATTCTTACAATTTATAATCCCAGAGATCTTGAATAGATTCTCTTCTAAAAGCTTCAGCAAAAATCCTGGGGGTGATTCTCCTTGGCTTTCTTTAGGTCATATAATTATCCCCAAGCCAGTAACTGTGGCCAGAGGGAGGGTGTGTTCCCAATTATCCAGGTCTGGGCCATGTGCTTCTCCTTGGAACGAGAAAGCAAGGTCAACCCCAGGTGAGTCATACTGACTAGAAATGGTGGTGATGTGGTTTCTGAGAGGACAGTCTCAAGATATAGCCCATTACTGTTGCTTATTAGTCTTCTGGGATCCCAGGAGCAAAGAGTGAGATGCTTCCTGAACTGAAATTAAGGTAAGAGGGACCTGAATCTAAATGCATTGTGCTATTCACTCACTAAATGACTGGGCTGGTCACTTTTCCTTGTGGGGGCTCAGATTCCTCGTTTGTAAGGGGAAGAGTTTGGACCAGGTGATTCTAATGATCCGATCCAGCTCAAAGATTCTATAGTTTTCTTAACCCTAGCTGGAAAGATTATGGGAAGCACCCAGAGAACTGAGGTATCACCTTGTGCTACACACACAGGGATTTCTGATTCTGATGTTGATGGTGGTGATGAAGGCAGTCTTGTTCTCTATTAGATACAGACCCCAAGTCCTCTGCTCTTAGATACCCTGCTTCAGACCTCTCCCCTTCACTGCCCACCCTGCCAGCTCAGCAGCGATGCTGGTGAGAGACATTCTGGCTGCTGTAAGGTCACTGGGATAAATGGGAGGGTTGGCCCATTGCCTGGAAATGAGTTTGGCTTAAAAGTCCTTTGCCCAAGAAAAGAAAACAAAAACCTGCTGGGATAGCCAAGGGGAAAGAGAAGAGCGAGTGACCTCTTTAGAAAAACGGCAGCCCTGGAAATCTGACTAATGGCTGGAGAGGGTACGTGATGATAACTCACAGCGGCCACTTGGATTTAATTATAGCAACATTTGCAGATAGTAAGTGGGTCTTGAGTGAAGCTGGCCTGGTGATACGGCAGTGACAAAAGCTAATCTGGGTTTCTGGCCAAAAGGATGGATGAGAAATGACAAATGACTTGAAAATATTTCCTCTAGGAGAGAGGTGTGTGTGTGTGTGTGTGTGTGTGTGTGTGTGTGTGTGTGTGTAATTTTTGCTATCACTGTGGTCAAATATTCATAAAGGTTCCTGTGGTGAAGATGTTCTAAACTGTGGCAAGAGAAGTGGACCTGGAGTTTGGAAACCTGGACTCACTTCTAGAGTTTGACTTCTTCACTGAGCCTCATTCTCATCATTGGCAGAATGAGGAGCTTTGTTTTTTGCAGTCTTGAAAATTAGTAGTTTTGAGACTAGAGGTTTCCTAGGATACATTCTGTTTCATTTTTTTCTTCACATTCTGTGCTTTTTTAGTTTTGTGGCTTACATATAATTAAAAAAGTTAAGATTCCTGACTTCTAGGTAGGAGTCTTCTAATCTCCTAAGACTCCTGACTTCTGACTCTCAGTAAGAACTCATTAGAGTAGCAGAAAATCCAAGAATTTTCAATAATAAGCTGTCAGTAAGCTTTTGGCAGAAAAAAAATGTGGTCTGAACAGCAAAGTCAAACATTTTTTTCCAACAAGCTGCTGTTTGTTGAGTGTCTAATATGTGTTAGCACTGTGCTTTGTGTTTTACATACAAATCGGCACTGTAGGGTGGGTTTTACTAAACCCATTTCAAAGCTTAGGATGCTGAAGGTCAGATAGGCTAAATAATTTGATCAAAAAAAAAAAAAAAAGAATATGCTTTAATCAGCGTATAGTCCTCTAACCTCAAATTTACTAATGGTCCTAAAAGGATTCTGATTACATTCCATATCTATGTAGTATTCACAACTCTCAGATGATTATTTTCTTTTGGTTAAATGATTATTTCCCAGCCCTGTGAATGTTCTCAGCCACTGTTTCAGTTGACTTTTGCTGCTTACAGACTTTTCTAAAATACAGTGATTTAAAACATCAAATGTATATTTAGATTATGATTCTGTGGATCAGTAGCTAGGGCTCGGCTCAGCTGAGTGATTCTTCTGGTGTTGGATGGCCTTAGTCTTGCATCAACTTCCAGTCAGCTAGATGGCTCTGATTAGGGGAGTTGGTGGGGGAGATGGGGCGACTGGGTCACATGTCTTTCATTATCCAGCAGGATAACCTGGACTAGTTCACTTGATGCCTGGAAGGGATCCCATGAGAGAGAGGGGACCTTCTTCAGTTCTCTTGAGTCTCAGAACTGTCATAACTTTACTTCTGCTGCATTCTATTTACTCAAACAAATCACAAAACCCATCTGGATTCAAGGAGTAGGGAGATAGCCTTCACCTTCTGATGAGAGTTGCTGCAAAGTCACGTTCCAAAGTTGCATTCATACATGGAGGAAAATCATCGTGTCAGTTTTTGGAAACAGTCTACCGCGGCTGTTCCTCTTGGCACTGAGCTGATGAATGACTGCAGAGATTGTCACAGTTGCTATGGAGTCATGGCACCCTGCAATAAGAGAATAGGGCATTGTCTTTAGCAACTAAGTGGAGCTTTGATTGCAGATTTTTATCCTTTATTTTTCTTTAAGCTCAGAAGGAATTTGGGGTGGCTTTTAGAGTTGTAAGTAATACAGCAAAAGGGAAAATGGAAGGTATAGAGAAAATCAAAATAGTTGCAAAAGGTGAAGCCAGGCGCACAGTTAGTGTAAGAATGCATGCTCAGAAGTCTGTGTAGTTGCTAGAGGGGGACATATTTGGATCTGGGCTCCCGGGAGCCAAGGCACAGAGGAGAACATGATCAGTTGTGTGAACCACGGATTCCATAAGAGAGGAGGAAGCTACTGTCTAATGTTGGGTTTGGTAGGTTAGAGTTGGTATGAGTAATGGCTCAGGGAGGGAGCTTTTTAAAACAGTTCTCATAGAACAATTAGTGGGGTAAAATGTACTAAGCAAAATTTGAAAAGAGGCTAAGAATAACCCAAATCAATATGTATATAGTGAGTATATTTGATGAGACTAAGGCTAAGAGTCACATTTTACAGGGTTTAGGTGCTTTTTGGATTATAAAGTACTGTACAGTATTGTCTATTTGTGGTCTCTGACGGTGGTGTGAAGCACGTAGGGGAGCTATGGTAATATGACTCATGTATCAGAAAGGGAAACTCAGAGAGGTCAAGTGAGTTGTTCAAGGTTATGTACTAATAAGGCATGTCTTCTAACTTCCAAGTCAGTGTGCTGTGTGGGAAATACTGGGTGAGATGCCTTGGAAGATAGGAGTGCCATGGTATCAGGAAACTATGAACTCTTTGGGGGAGAAAGGATTTAATAAAAGTAACAATTGTAACAAAGTTTAGTTTTCTTTTGGCTTCTTTTTTATGTGTATTATTTCTTTTGCTCTTTGCAGTCCCTTTGAGCTATTATCCCCATTTTTCAGATGGTAAACAGAGGCTCAAAGAGCATAAATAACTTGACTGTGGTCTCCCAGATGGTAGCAGCAATGTTAGTCTGCCACTGTAGGTCTCTCGTATAAAATTCTAGGGCTTTCAACTAATTGATGCTGGCTGAGACTCAAGCAGACTTGCTATTAATAGGGGACACTGTAAGATAGTGTGTGACAGTATACAAATAGAGCCTTAGGACATCAGAAGGGGCAGGGACCAGCAGAGGCCATATTAGTGGGGGACACAGAATGAGTGGGGACCTGAAGGGCCGGCAGAGATGTGAAGGGGAAGTGAAAGCTGAAGCGCTAGGCTAGCGGGGAGTGGCACGAGCGCAGGTGCAGAGGCAGGCTTGAGGGAGGCGTGTTCAGGGCAATGGGGGAAAAATGGGTCTATTATATCGGACAGTTACTTTTCAAAATTTAATTCAACACAATGAGGACTTAGATGCAAAAGGCGAAAACAAGATGAATTAAATGTGACTTGATCCTCAGAAAACTCAGCAGACAAACATACACAACCAGAGGAGAGTACTGGCACCTGAGATTGGGGCAGTACTGGTTGACCAAATATTGGGAGAATTGCCAGGACAAAAATCTTGGGCTTGATTCAGTTGGGGATAAAGAAAGAACCACGGATGTAACAAGGATTCCATGAGCCAGGTCCCAGATGTAGAGAGGAGACAGCCCTAATGTCAACTATTAAATGGAAACTCTGGTAGAAAATCCCAGGCTGTGTGTCACAGGGAGGGTTAAAGTCCAGATCCCTGGACCGATCTGTGGCAGAAAGTTCGAGCTTTCTGAATGCCGACTACCTCAGCACCATCGAGTGCCTGGTCTGCAGAGGATAGTCAGACCTCAGGTGCATTGATGTGACCCTCTTTAAAATAAAGTCATATTGTTTTCTCTGATAATGTAATATATGTTCATCATAGGAAATTTTAAAAATACAAGAGAGTTTTAAAAAGATAATATACCACCAGAGAAGAACATTGTGAACCTTTTGAAGAACCTGTTTTTTTTTTTTATAGTTTTTTTCCCCTACTTAATGTGTCTTACACAGAGATACTCATCCAATTCTTACACGTGCATCAGAGAGATAGCTCAGTCCTTGCCCTCATCTCTGATATTTTTTTTAAGGAGTCTTAAAAATGAAATCACTTGGTTGTATTAAGGATCATCATATTATTAAATTTTTTTTTCTAGGAACGGTACAGCAATTTTTACTCTCACAATGTAGGAAGATGCTTATCTTAATGTACCTTTGTCAGTCTTGAGCATAATCATTAAAACTGAATCTGCTATTCTCAACCCATAAAACCAATATGTTCATTCTTCAGGCAAGTCCCAATAGAAGGTCATTTTACAAAATACCTGATTAGTACTTCTCAAAACTGTCAAAGTCATCAAAAACAGGGAAAGCCTGAGAAACTCTCATAACCAAGAGGAGCCTCAGGCGACGTGATGACTTAATGTAATGTGGTGTCCTGGATGGGAGTTCCAGAACAGAAAAAGGCCGTTAGATAAAGCTAAGGAAATGTGACTCAAGTAGGAATTTTAGTTAATAATAATGTATCAGTATTAACCAGTTGAATCAGATTTGCCATATTAGTGGTGTGTGGTATATCTTCACGATTTTTCCCTAAATCTGAAGCTGTTCTAAAATACAAGTTTATTAAAAACAAATACAGCAAATGAAGTAATGAAAAGATGGCTATAAATATGTTTTAAAAATTTGCTAAAATTACTGGTGTGTCCCTAGTAACATGACTCATTTGTGGTCTGTAAGGTTTCCTTGAAATAAGCAGAGATCAGAGATGAAGTTGCTGAAAAGCATTGTATGTTTTATGTTGGATGGAAAGTGCGGTGCTGAAGAGCCTACAGACTGGAATCAGAATGCCTCAGCTTAAGCCTGATTCTATTATTTACCTGCTGGTTGACCTTGGGTTAGTTATTTCATGAACCTGTGTCTTAGTTTCTCACCCTGTGAACTGGTGATAACAATAGACTTCAGTAAAGTTGGTCTGAGAATGCTACGTTGATATTTATACAGCACTTAGAACGATGCCACGTATTTAGTGCTATAAGTGTTTGTAACAAATAAAAAATGAGAAAAAAATCTGTTAATTTACGTAATGACTAAACATCCATGGAGTACACCTGCATGCCAGCCATTGGGTTTGGTGCTAAGAACACAACTGTAAAAAGACAGACAGTACCCTTAAAAAGTTGACTGTTCAGTAGGCAGAGACAGATGATAAACAAGCCATCATAGATTGCAGTAATGGCTAAGAAGGAATTAATAAGGCAAAATGATGTTTGAAAAGGTGTTTTATTGTCTTTAATTTATATTTTCTTCTCTGTCCTTTGCATTCTTGAAGGACTTTTCAAACTTGCTTTTCTGCCATGAAATTGATTTTCTACAGTGTCTACCGTTAAATTTTCTGCTTCTAATGTAGATTTTGGTTCTGTTATTCCATTTTTAGTTTCCTTCTTATCTCAGCAAGCTTGTTTTTATGTCTCTGCCTGTATTTCATTCACCTGTTTTTTTATTGCATCTGACACTTGATAGTCTCAACTTTTATTTGCTTAATGTTGTCCTTAATTTCTTGAATCTAATTGAAAACTAAGATTGATGTTTTCTACATTTCTTTAGTTTTCTATGTAAATAATTTTCAGAAAGCAGCTGTTGAATAAATCAGGGTTCTTAGTTTGATGTAAAAGAACCTGACTTTGGCTAGTTTAAGTAGAAAAGACTTTATTAAAAGGCTATTGGGTAGTTCATGGAGTTGCTGGGATGGAGGGTGTGTGCAAGGAAACTGGACCTGGAGGCGACATGGCCAGAGTTGTTAAAATCACACCGCAGAACCGATCAGGGAGCATTCACTGCTAACTATGCCAAGCACTGATGGCGTAGCTTCTGCCCCTGTCACTAGTGCCTCTAGAAACTGGATATCACTCACTGGGTTTAATTTGGATTTCCCTGATTACTTGTGATTTCAGCATTTCCCCCTCATTTGTGTATTGGCCCTTTGTTTATATTCGTTTGTGAAGTGTCTATTCAAGTCTCTTGCCCACAGTTTAATTTTGTCATTTTCTTCTTCTTATTGTGTTGGTATAGTTCTTTATGTACTTCAAATACTAGTCCTTTGTCAGACTGAATATTTTCTCTCATTATGTGGCTTATCTTTTCATATTCTTAAAGCTGTCTGTTGTTGAGCAAAAGTTTCAAATTTTGATGAGATCCAGTGTACCCATTTCTTTTAATATTTTGTGGTTTTTGTGTTCTAGTTAAGAAGCTATTCCTTACTCAGGGTTGCACAGATTTTCTTCATTGTTTTCTTTGTTTTTCTTTTGTTTGCATCACATTTAGTTATATGGACAATTTTGATTAATTTCCGTTGATGTTAGGTGAGAGTCAATGTACATTTCCCTTCTTAGGCATTTCTAGTTGTTTCAGCACAACTTAGTGCAAAGATTTTCTTTCTTCATTCAATTACCTCAGCATCTTTGTTGAAAGTTAATTGACCATATGTGTGTGAGCCTTATTCTTGAGTCTTACTCTGTATGAATTGATCTGTGTTTTTTCTTTTTGTCATTACTGCCTTGATTACTGTGTCTTTAGAGTAAGTCTTGAAGTCAGGTAGTGTAAGTAGGCCAACTTTGTTCATTTTCATTTTCAGTTATATATGTGTATATATATATATATATATATATATTTTATAATCAACTGGTGATTTTCTATAAAAAAAAAAAAGTCCTGCTGGAATTTTTGTTGGCATCATGTTGAAACCATAGATAAATTTGGAGAGAGATATTTTAATTATTGGGTCATCTAATCCATGAACCTTGTATATCTCTCCATTTATTTAGATATTTAATTAATTTCTCTTAGCAATATTCTATACTTTTTGTTGTAGGAGTCTTATACGGATTTTGTTAAATGTGTTCCTAAGGATATTTTCATTTTTTGGTGCTATTAAAAATGAAATAAAAAGTTGTGTTCCTGTTGTTTGCTGCTGGTATATAAAAATTCAATTAATTTTGATTTTAACCTTGATTTTTAGAAATTGAAATCTATATTGTGAGATCTTACTGAATTCAGCTATTAGTTTTAGCAGCCATCTTGTGTCTTTTTGAGAATTTTCTATGTAAGTAATCATGTCATCTGCAAATAAAGACAGTCTTCCTTCTTTTTTTGATCTTTATGACCTTCAGTTTTTCTTTTTTTAAACATTTTTTATTGATTTATAATCATTTTACAATGTTGTGTCAAATTCCAGTGTAGAGCACAATTTTTCAGTTATACGTGAACATATATATATTCATTGTCACATTTTTTTCACTGTGAGCTACCATAAGATCTTGCATATATTTCCCTGTGCTATACAGTATAGTCTTGTTTATCTATTCTACATTTTGAAATCCCAGTCTGTCCCTTCCCACCCCCTTCCCCCCTTGGCAACCACAAGTTTGTATTCTATGTCTATGAGTCTGTTTCTGTTTTGTATTTCTGTGTTTTTTTTTTTTTTTTAGATTCCACATAAGAGCCATCTCATGGTATTTTTCTTTCTCTTTCTGGCTTACTTCATTAAGAATGACAGTCTTCACGTCCATCAATGTTGTTGCAAATGCCATTATTTTAGTCTTTTTATGGCTGAGTTGTATTCCATTGTGTATATATATGCCACAACTTCTTTATCCAGTCATCTATTGATGGACATTTAGGCTGTTTCCATGTCTTGGCTATTGTAAATAGTGCTGCTATGAACACTGGGGTGCAGGTGTCATTTTGAAGTAGGGTTCCTTCTGGATATATGCCCAGGAGCGGGATTCCTGGGTCATATGGTAAGTCTATTCCTAGTCTTTTGACGAATCTCCATACTGTTTTCCACAGTGGCTGCACCAAACTGCATTCCCACCAGCAGTGTAGGAGGGTTCCCTTTTCTCCACAGCCTCTCCAGCATTTGTCATTTGTGAATTTTTGAATGCTGGCCATTCTGACTGGTGTGAGGTGATACCTCATTGTATTTTGATTTGCATTTCTCTGATTAGTGATATTGAATATTTTTTCTCATGTGCCTATTGATTGTTTGTATTTCTTCCTTGGAGAATTGCTTGTTTAGGTCTTTGGCCCATTTTTGGATTGGGTTGTTTGTTTTTTTCTTATTAAGTCGTATGAGCTGCTTACATATTCTGGAGATAAAGCCTTTGTTGGTTTCATTTGCAAAAATTTTCTCCCGTTCCGTAGGTTGTTTTTTTGTTTTACTCATGGTTTCCTTTGCTGTGCAGAAGCAGTTATTCTTAATTTATTGCAGTTGCTAGCATCACCAGTGTTAGAGCAGACATCCTTGCCTTTTGCCTGGTCTTAAGGAGGAAACATTCATTATTTCACCTGTAAGTATGATATTAGATGTAAGTTTTTCCCAAGATGTCCTTTACCACACAGAAGAAATTTCCTTCTGTTCAGAGCTTGCTTCTGAGAATTTTTATCATGAATGGGTATGGAATTTTGTCAAATTACTTTTTTCTGCATGTGATTTTTCTCCTTTGTTCTGTTAATAAGATGAATTGGTTTGGTTCCTGTTTAAATGTTAAAGCAACCTTGAATTATTGGCATAAATCTCACTCAGTCATGATTTATTATTCTTTTGATATATTGCTGGATTTGATTTGCTTAAAATTTGTTAAGAATTTTTTCATCTATGTTCATGAAAGATACGGATCTGTAGTTTCCTTTTTTGTGATACCTCAGTATGTATTAGCATCAGGATAATGTCCCTTTTCTTCTGTATTTTCTGGAGCAGTCTGTGTAGAATCAGTATTTCTCTTAAGTTTGGCAGAATTCACCACTAGGGACATCTGGGTTCAGAGTTTTTCTTTATAGGAAGAATTTTTAACAAGGGATTTTATTTCTATAAAAGCTAACAAGTAATCTATTTCTTCTGGATTATATTTTGCTAGCTTTCAAGGAAACTTTCATTTAAGTTGTCAAATTTTTGAACATAAAATTGTTTATAATTTTTCTTATCTTTTTAATAGTGTTTGTACTTATAACCCCCTTTTTATTCTCAATATTGGTCACTTGTGTCCTCTTCCCCACTCCACCTGCACTTTCAACTCAGTTCAGCTAGGAATCTAAGAACAGGCTTTTGGCTTTATTATTTTATTTATTGTTTGTCTGTATTTCTTTCTCTCTTTCTTTCTTTCTTTCTTTCTCTCTCTCTCTCTCTCTCTCTCTTTCTCTCTCTTTCTCTCTCTTTCTCTCTCTTTCTCTTTCTCGCTCTCTCTTTCTTTCTCTCTCTCTTTCTTTCTCTCTCTCTTTTTCTCTTAATTTTATTTCCTTTTTTTTTATCTGCTTTGGGTTTACTTTGCTTTCCTTTTTCTAGATTCTTGAAGTCATTAATTGTAGATCCTTCCTTTTCTTCTCTAAGTATTGAAAACCATAATTTTTTTTTCTCTAAGCACTATTTTATCTGCATCCCACAAATATTTATATGTTATATTATTGTTATCATTCAGTTTCAGATATTTTCTAGTCCTTCTGTGATTTCTTCTTTGACCCTTGGATTGTTGAAAAGACTATTACCAGATTTCCAAACGTTTGTGATTGTCCTAGCTACATTACTGGCATTGATTTCTAGTACAAGCTTTTAGTACTCAAAGAACATTCTTTGTATGACCATAATCCTTCAAAATTATTAAAACTTGCATTATGGCATAACATATGGTTTTTGTTGGTGAATCTCCCATGTGCACCTGAAAATGATGTGTATTGTGCAGTTTTTGGGTGTAAAGTTCTGTAAAAACAAAATTGGCGGTATGAGTGATATGTCCACTTATTCTGCTCTATGTACTTACTGGTTTTTGTCTAGTTTTTCTATCATTTGCTGAAAGAGGGCCCACAAGACAATGTTATACTTTTTGCTGTGAACAGTCATATGTATTCTATAGCAGTTGAACTAAAAAGCATTTTATATTTACCCACATATTTGTCATTTATGTATGGTACTTTTCAGTTGTTCCTGAAAGTCCAAGATTCCCTTTGATATCATTTCCCTCAATCTGAAGTACTTTCATTTTTTTTATTTTAACTTTTTTCTGATGTACTTTTAGTACAAATCTGATAGTGACAAATTTCCTGATTTTTTATTGTCTAAAAATGTCTTTACTTCACTTTTATTCATCAAGGATATTTTGCTAAATTTGAAATTCTGTGTTGGCAGTTATTTTCTTTAAGACTTAGATGTCCCACTGTCTCCTAGCCTCCATGGTTTCTGGTAAAATGCCTATGATAATTTTTCTCTCATTCTCCTATATATATAATGTGTTTTTCTATGATAGTTTTCAAATTTTTTTCTTTCTCCATGCTGGTCAGCAGTTTGACTATAGTGTATTGAGGCATAAGTTTTTTTTCATATTAATTCTGTTTGAGATTTTTTGAGCTTCCTGAATCTATAAATTTATTTCTTTCAAAAATTTAACATGGTTTCTGGTACTTTTTTCCTTCAAAATTTTTTTCCTGCCCTATTCTCTCTCTCAGTGAGACATTCTGAAGTTATTTCACAAGTCCCTGAGATTCTGTTAATTTTCTTTTCAATTTTTTCATTATTCTTATTCAAATTGTGTGATTTCTATTGATCCATTTTTCCTTTCATTTTCTTTTTGCCAATCAATTGAATTTTTAATTTCAGATGTTGTATGTTTTAGTTCTAAAATTTCCATTTGTTTCATTTTTATGTTTACTATTTCTCTGCTGAAATTTCTACCATTAATTATGAGTATATTTTCCACTGAATATACTTATAAAATCTATTTTAAAATACTTTTATCATAAACCAACATAGTGACCATCTTGAGGTCGGCATCTATTTACATTTTCCCTTTAGACTGAGTCATATGTTGAGTATTTTTATATTATATCCTGGACATTGTGAATGTTATATTGTAAGAGACTCTGGATTTTGTTCTATTGCTTTAAAGAATGTTGATACTTTATTTTAGCAGGCAACCAACTTGGTTTGACTTAAACTGAAAAGTGTAATGCCTGTGGTGAGTGGAATTTCAGACCTGAGATCAGTTCTGTAAGCCTTAACTGCTAGCTGTTTTCCACTTGACCCCCGTAATACATGGTTCAGAGGTCAGGCTAAGACTTAGGCTAAATTTAAGCACAAAATGTAGTGTTTTTCTTTCTTGACTTTCTTTTTCCCCTCACTCTGGTTGTCCAGTTTCCATGAGCTTTTTTTTTTTTTTTCCGCCTGGTTCTTCCAGCCAGAACAGTAGCAGATTTTTTTTTTTTTTTTTTTTTTTAATTTCAGACATGCCACCTTGGCCACAATTCTAGCTGCCTTCAGGGCATACCTGAAAAAACAGGAATCTACTTTGTGTTGGTGTCTAGCTGCAATGTTTGATTGCCTTCCAAAATATGCCTGAGTTTTTTGAGTTCCTGGAGTCCTCAAGGGTTTATTTTTTAATTCCAGTATTTATAGATGTTATTTATGAGAGGACAAGTTGTTAGACACTTCACCCCTTCTTGTTAAGAGCAAAACTTTGTACTTTGTTTCCTATCCTTGGAGGTCTGTGATTTGCTTAGTGCTTCCTCCATTAATCCTTGCTTTACTTGAGCTGGCTTGATTGGATTTCTTTCTTTCAAAACCATAACAGAAGCCATTAGTTATGGAGTGCAGGACTGCTGTGTTGACTTGGCAGAATGGGGCAGTGACAAGGGCATAGGTTTGGGAAACAGACATACCACTATATTTCAGCTATTGGACTTAAGCAAGTATTTGCATTAGTTATCTATTGTTGTATAACAAATTACCCAAACAGTAACTTAAAACCAGAAACACTATCTCCCATGAATTCTGAGGGTCAGGAATTTGGGAGTTACTTAGATGGATGGTTCTGGTTTAGAGTCTCTCATGGGGTTGCAATCAAGCTGTCAGACAAGGCTGCAGTGCTAAAAGACCTGACTGGGGCTGGAAAATCTATCTCTAAGCTCACTCACTGTTGGCAGGAGGGATTTGGCAGGAGGCTTCCGTTCTTTGCCACATGGGCCTCTCTAAAGGGCTGCTGACAACGTGACTCCCTCCAAAGCAAGTGGAGAGAGAGGGAGATAGAGAAGGAGAAAGGGAGGGAGGGAGAGAGAGAGACAGACAGACAGACAAGAGACAGAGAGAGAGGAAGAAAGTGGTTAGCACTTAATCCACATAAATAAGCCTCCTTTCTTATGCTGCCCTTAGCAATTGACTTTGAATTGCCTGGAATCTAAACTGCTAGGTGGCTGGGTTTGCTAACTGTGGCTTTCATAGGTCTTGGTCACATTGAACCTGTAGAGATGCCACAGTGACATTACCAAAACCTGGAGCAGTCTTATAGTTCTGAGATGACTTTGGAGATACACAAGAATCCTGAGTATCTGGCCTTGACTCACTGATGTCTTGAGAGTCCATTTTGAAATTTTTGAAGACCACCCAGGGCGCAGGAGCATGGAAAGTTAAGAGGGAAGTAACCGGGCTGTCATTTAATAGCACTCCCTCCCCTCCTTCAAAAGCTCTCCTGCCTTTTCCCACACTGTGGCCAACACTATTCCATTCATTCTTTTCTTATTCCTGAGAAGGAAGAGTGGGACCTGAATGGTCAGCTCCTGTAAGATTCCCCTGGCTGTCCCCAGCTGTGGGACTTTTCTTTTGTGCCATCTCTGGAGTTTCCCATTCTGAATCTCTTTGTGCTTTTTGGAGCCGTATTATTTGTGTCATAAAATTGGTTACGGAAACCAGCATTTTGGTTGTAGCTTGTGAACCTTAGGGTGTATGTAAATTCTGTGGGGCTTTTTAGATTAGGAGACTGCTGAACACGTGGAAATATGGTTTCTTTTAACCTTTGACACCTGTAACATCCTCTCTGTGAGGGAACCTGGAGAACCTGACATGTGAACCAAGTCTCCCTTTTGGCTTTTGCCAGGATGTCTGCTTATATTCCCACCCTCAAGAATTAGACAGTAAAGATGCCTTCACCTGTCACTTCCATACATCTCCCTCAATCTTCAAAGGTACCGTTCAAATAATAAGCACACTCAACTATATGTCTAAATGATGCTTGAGACCAAAGAGGACGTGGGAGGGAAGGCAGGAACCAACGTGCTTCTAGGCTTCCTCAGTTTCCCCAGTGGTTTGGGGAATTGGTTGTTTTGAAGAGACACCGACTGCAGGAGGCACAAGCTTACTTGGGCACCTTTTTGAACTAGTGGATGTACCATCACAACCCTTTCTGAATTCTTCATGTCAGAGAGTATAAGCCCATGGGTTACCTGTTCCATACTCAAAATTACATCCTAGTGCCTCTGAGAAAAAGAGGAGTACTTACTGCTTAAAGCTCTCTGATGTCTTTAATTGAGTAGGTTCCATTTGCTTCTTTGCATCCTACAGCAGTGGTCACTAGTGTACACTCTAGAGCCAGTCTGCCTGGGTTTGCATCCTGGCTCTGGCGCTTAGTAACTATGTAGCCTTGAGCAAATCACATACTCCTTGCTTTGTGCCTCCTTTTTCTTATCTGTTCAATGGGGATAATTATGGTACCACCCTATAGAGATGCTATGAATACTAAATGAGTTAATAACCATGAATAGCTTAGAACAAGCACTGTAAGTATCAGTTGCTCTTCTTGGTCCTCCCTCTCTTCTCCTTTTATTTGTCCTTCTCTTCTTTTTCTTTTGTTTTCTGGATCCTGGCCTTTCCTCTGACTCCTGAGATGACCAAAAGATGTGCCAAAATAGAGAGGAGCAGACAGCAAGGCTGGTGATACTACCCTTCAGGCCCATATAATTTGTATTTCTGGGAAAAATAACTTCCGTATTGGATCCTTAATATACATTACATGCTTAACATGCATTTCTCTAATTCTTACAGCAATGCTAGGAGGTAGATGTCATTATTACTATTTTACAGGTGAAGAAACAGAACGATAACTTGCCCTGAGTCCTACAGTTAGTAAGGGCAGCACTGAAAATCACACTTTAAAGCCCATGCAGTTTTCTCTAGGCTAGCAGGACTTCTGTGATTTCTGAGCCCCTTCCACTGAAATTCTCAACCCTAGTCCTGGGGAAATTGGTGAACAGGAGAGGCTGTATGTATTTGGATGATGCCAGGAGCTCTCCTTGCAGAAAAGGGCTACGGGTCATGTGGCTGATTGAGTGTGCATCTCCCAGGTCAACAGGCTGCAGGTAGCACCACCGAATCTGTGGCATTTCACCCTTTACAAACTTAATCTTGGCCTTGGTATATTTCAGATTAACTAGACCAAGTGCCTTTGGGTATATGTCTAGCTTTGTACAGGGCAGTACAATGGGTGGGAGCGTCTTTATTCTGAGTGATGTTGATACAGGTTTGCCCAGATGCATAGACTAGTCCCATCTCCATGGATTCCTTTCCTGGTAACAAGATCATGGGCCACACATGGACTCACCCACGTACCTTTCTACCGAAAGACAAGTATGGCGGCGTGTTTTTGTGCCAGTAAGCAGAAGAGTTGTCAGCTTTTCTTTTCCTTCTCATTTTCCCCAGGGTTGTCACTGGGCATTCTGGGTAACGTGCGTATTGATTGGTGCCTATTGACTGGAAATTGCAGCCATCATAACAAAATGTACAAATGTGATATAGAGTTTCTCTTTTATCTTACAAATTTGGGGCAAGATGCTGAACTAAGGAGAAGATGCCTTGGTACAAAATAAAGTGAGTCAGGCTGGCAGCAGAAGTGCTAAGAGGGAGACATTTTATAATTTATCAAGTTTTAAGTTGAAGTCTCAGTCTCACCAGTAGTCAGCAGTCTTACTCATTTGGATTAGCTAAAGAGCCTTCTCACAGACAGGGATCTGAGTCTGAGTTTGGGGATTCCTTGCTGATTATAAGTTAAGGCTCCTGAATGGGTTTCCTTGTCATCTCCCCTTTCCCACCCAGCAGAAGATGGAGTTCTTGGCAGTTATATTCCAGCTCTGTAATTCCTGATTTTGCCTCCTTCCTCACCAATTCGTTCTGAACTCCAGACACACTGATTTCTTCTTGCTTCCAACTGATTTTTACCTAATTATTAACACAGCAGGAAGAATTAACTTTTAACTCCAGTGTTGTTTTTGTGTCTCTTGAGACATCTCAGCATGACTGAGCACCATGAAATCTGAGCAGTGATTTCTGGACCTGGAGCACAGTTGTAGAGGAGGAAACTTGAGGGGTGGCTTGTAACATAAGGAAATCGTTTTGATGGGAGTAAATGTCTGCAAGTGAACATTCACTAATGAGGCTGAGAGCTTATTTGTGGCAAATAATAATAAAGTTATTATTCTTCCCTTGCTATGAATCACTCCAGCACTGGCTCATGCACAACATGCCAAGGTTTTCGCTAAGTGTTCCCTCTTTAAGTCATAGGGACAAGACAATTTAAACATGTGAAGAGTAATCCAATTAGAGGAGTGAGGAGTTTTCTTGATCTTCTATGTCACTAAGTCAATAAATAAAGACAAACAATGTGTATATATGTGAAATAATAGATCTGCAGACAGCATAGTCAAGGACGGGTGGGTAGAGTCCATTGAGAGAGAGGGACAGTGTGCGAAAGAGAATAATAAGTAGAGTTAAATGTTATTTGCTATAAATTTGTTGAGCTCTTATTGAGCTCTTACATGGTGCCAGGCGAATCTCAGTGCTCTCTGGTTTTTGAGATAGTTTTATTGACACAGTCACGTCCGTTTGTGCATGGATTGTCCACTGATGTTTTCACGCTATCACAGCAGAGTAGATTAGTTGCCAGGTGACCACATGGCCCACAGTGCCTAAAATATGTACTATCTGGCCCTTTATAGAAAAGGTTAGCTGACCTCTGTATTACCCTTCATTTGGATCTCAAAATATTCTTAGGTGACTATAATTATCCCCATCTTGCAGATAAAGAACCTGAAGCCCAGACAGGTCAAATAACTTGCAAAGTCATATAGCTAGGCGGTGGCTGTCTCAAGATTCAAACTGAAGCAGTCTGACTTCAAAGCCTGTGCTCTTAACTGCTACATCATAATTGCCCTTCTTGCCGTGTAAGACACGATTCTAGAATTCTAGCTGCCTTGCAATGTAGAAAACAGTTTGAACTCACCACTCTGCTGTGCCTTTCACCAGCCTGGCTCAGGCTCTGTCTGGACAGAAGGGCAATTTGGGTGAGTTCGAGGCTACAGTGGGGAAGTTGAAGATGGAGTCCAGGTATGCTAGACTGAGTTCCACTTGGGCAGCCATTGCTCTTTCCTTCATGAAAATTTACCTCTTGCCTTGCACAATAGGAATTCAAAGGATATTTGTAGAATAAAGGATCGGATGTCATTGTGGGGTTCCTGCCCAGATTTCATTACCTCTCCTTCCTAATAACAGCACCTCGAATTTCCTTTGAGAAAGTACCTCTCCATTATAGTCATTCATGTAGACTGAGTGGGATTGACCTCACCCCTGACTCCAGTGGCAGGTTCTGACTTAACCAAAGTACCCCTCCCTTCTGCCTATTATGATTGGTTCAGATATGGACACATGACTTAAGCTAGTCCAGTCAGAGAGAAGCTCACCGCCTGTGACAGAAGTGCAGAGACAACTCCCATGGAGGATGGTACTGGGAGGACATGAGGAATAGAACTGCCTCTACCAGAGGGGAGAACTTGTAGTTGTTAGAGCGCCACCATGTGGAGGGAGCTAACCAGGACTTTAACCAGAGATCTGAAACCAGACTTATCCCTTTTTAGTTCTGTAAACAAACAAACAAACAAAAGAGGGAGAGAGAGAAGAAAAAATTCACTTTTTTGTTTAATTAGATTTGAATTGGAGTACTACTGTTGACCACCAAAAGATTTCTGATTGTTACAGGCAATAATCTGGTATAGTTCAAAGGAGATGGGACTGGAGTGGGGAGATCTGTGTTTAAGACATAGCTTTCCCACTAAGAAGTTGTGTGTTTCCACATATGATGCCCTATTTGTGATTCTTCAGGTTTCCCAATTGAAGAAAGGATGCTGCTGCATCTTCGTCATAGGAATGCTGTGAGGAGGATACAGTATTTACATGCTCAGAGTTAAGTCTGAGGGTAGAGAAAGAGAGCATCCCCTGCAGGGGATGACTTCTGGCAGACCAAAGTCAACTCTGTTCTGTCCACTGGGGTATAGCAAAGCCTCACAGAGCTTTCTCAGGTTTGTTGCCCTGGAGATCACCCCGTGATCAGATGATTCCATTTATGTATCTAGTTTGATAGATACCGCACTCTGTTGGTTCCCCAGGAGAAAGATTCTTCTGTGAGTCTCTCCTGGAGTTTCCATTTTGGGTCAGGAGTAGAGGATGCAGGGGTAAGCAGATGACTAAGGAGAATGTCATGCTGACTCAGATGGAAAGAGTCAGGTGGAGGATAGATGACTGCACGTTAGGATACAGAGCGGACACAATGGCACCTGACCTACATGAGCTCCATACTTGTGTGCAGGTGGAAATTTTAAGTAGTTGGCTCAATGTACCATTGGATAGGAAGGAAGCAGGCAACCAGGCTTTTGGTCCAGGTACCTCCTCTCTGTGCAACACTGGGCTAGTGGCTGAAGGACTAAAATCCCCTGAGGTCTTGGGTTTTCTCCTCTGCTAAATGGGTATCCTGTGCTTGCCTCGGCAACCTCGCATTGCTGGTATGGGGGTACAATGAGAGAATACCAGTGAAAATGCTTTGCATTTTTAGAAAGCCGCAATAAGATGACATATTTGCAAAACTCCAGAAGCTGCCTGTATTTTTAAGACTTAAGTTCATGCTCACTGAAATACTTTGCAAAGGGGATTCTTGCTCTGTGAATTATACTTCCCAAGGGCGTATCTCACAGGGCATGGTAACATCTAAGCTACTAGTGATCTTTAGGACTCAATGTGTATATGTAGCTACTTCCTAGAAAAAGCCTGTGAATCATCATCATCATCATCACTATCACCACATCATCTCGGACATCTACACCCTCAGCATTACAACCATTTATTTATTAAACACCAAAGGTATATCAGGTATTACGGTTGGCGCTTTACATATGATCTCTAATTTAAACCTTATGATAACTCTGTGAGATATCCTCTTTTCATATATGAGAAAATCAAGATTCAGGGAGATTGGGTTTCCCAAGGTCACATAGTTAGGGGAGGGACGTGCTGTAACCTAAGCCTTTGCTCTTTTCACTGCACACATTGCCTCTACCAAAGGGAGCGTTGGAATTAGACCTGGAAGTTCTGATCTCATTCCATTGCTTCAGCAATTCAGCATGAAGGCTCTGGTCCAACCGCTTTCCTTTTGTGTCTCAGTAAGTAATATTTCATCCCTCTCTCCCCTCTGATCCCACCCTCATTGCCAGATTCTGGAACGGTCTGCATGTTTCTGGTCTGTAGTTCAGCTTCTCTCCCCAGGCATTTGAGAAAGGCCTGCTCCACACAAAGGGAAACCACGTTTTATTAACGCAAACATGCCGTCCTCAGCACTTTCACTTATCTTATTTATACACTGCAGTGCAGCTTTCTATGACCTAGTGATTATCATTTCCCAGAATGATCATCATTTTAAAGCTACCTGTTCATCCCGCTTCAGCAGATGGTACTACACTAGGAGTATTGTAAGAGCTTTAAAGAAAGAAAACAAACAAACAAAGGAGAGATGCGCAGTGGGTTCAGCGAGAGGAAGAGCTCACTTGCTCCTGAGACTGTTCCGCTTCAGCTGGGGCTGCGGGGTGGGGAGTTTCTCCTGGATGTCTCCAACTGCTAGGGAGATTTCGGTGGCGAGTTTTTGTTCTTTTTTTCCCTTTCAATGGGTGATGTGGAATAGACAGTCTACATACATTTGGCTTAAAGAATTCCTGTACTCGATCTTTCTAATGAAAGCTCTTTATTAAAGTCATTTCCCCTTCCCTCATTCATGTGACCAAACACTTTTTCCTTGCCTACCCCGTGTAGGGTGCTGTTCTGGGTTTGAGTTTGAACTTCCACACATAGTAAGTATTATGTCCTTGGACCAACCCTTTGCTTCTCTGGACCTCAGTTTTTCCTTCTGTAAAATGAGGGGCTGGATCAGCTTGCTAAATCTACTCTCAAAAGCAAAGGGATTGGAATCCGTAAAAGCCTTTTATGGAGAGAAAATCCTCAGGTTGCAAACAAGCCAGGCTCATTCTCCAAGGAGAGCTCCCCGCAGAGTTACAATTCAAGTTCTGTAGGCAGCTCAAACTGACCAAGCTATCCCTCTTTTCTGTTTCAAATTCTCTGAAATTCTTAATACCCTAGAGCAGAGTTTCTCAACCTTTTTTCCATGATCTCTTCCATAAAGAAACTTTTTAAACTGTGTTTTTTCCAAATCCCTCTCCCCCCATGAAATTTTAGTTCAGCAAAATACTGAATACTTGTTTATGTGCTATGGCTCTGGGGAAGAGGGTGGAGAACTATTGTAGTAGCTAAGATTTGGGGCCCTCAGGAACCAAATTTCACCCCCTTGGGGGTAATATTGTCTCCCATGGCCCCCTTGAGAATGCATGCCCTAAAGCAGTGATTTTCAAGCCTGTTTTTTTAGTCTATACAAATTCTATGCAAATTCAGTATATGAAATTGATAAAATCATTATTTTGGTAGTATATACATACTTTAAATGTTAAATTATATAAACATGTTCTATCATACAGTCACCCAATGAGAAAACTAGTTAATATCCTGGTAGTCTCCAAAAGGTTATCAGGAAAAAAAAAAAAGGTTATCAGCAAGTATATAACCCTTGAATGTACCTCTTTTTAAAGTCATTTTTGAGTATTTTAAAAGCTATTTAAAAATTCAAATCAAACACTTGAGGAACCCCTAAAATACTGGGACACAGTCTTATAAACCATTGCTCTTAGTGAGGAGGATACAGCTCAGTGATAGGGTGCATGCCTAGCATGCACAATGTCCTGGGTTCAATCCCCAGTACTTCTATCGATTTAATAAATAAATAAGTAAACCTAATTACCTTCCCCTGCAAAACACAAAAATAACAACAAAAAAACCATTGCTTTGAATCTTCTGGAACATAGGCTTTGGAATTGGCCAGAATGGGTCTGGGTTTCTCAGGTCCACCTTCTCCCAGCTATAAGATTGTGGGCAAGTCCTAACGCTCCTGTTTCATCCTTTGTAAGATGGATATTGGGATATTTACCTCGTAAGGTAACTCTGAGGATTGAAAGAGGTAATCAGCTGGGCCTGGCCCGCAGTGGGCACTCAGTGAACGTTAGTTATCTTTTGCTTCGCTCTGTGTCTTTATATTTTCCACTGACTGTGGCAACTCATGCCTGAACACACAGAAGACAATAGCTGCACAGGAATCCGTGGCCAAATCAAACAAGGAGGGGTCCCAGTATCATCCTCAGTGACTCTGTTTTTCTTTTCCTGGACCTGGGAGAGCAGGGAAGGGTTTTATCACTCTGCCTGAGACCATGTTAAAC
Source organism: Camelus bactrianus (assembly GCF_048773025.1). NCBI lineage: Eukaryota > Metazoa > Chordata > Mammalia > Artiodactyla > Camelidae > Camelus > Camelus bactrianus. The sequence continues at coordinate 53,913,848 of NC_133542.1, forward strand.
TGGCATGGATCCCGACTTGGTTTTTTTTTTGTTTTTTTTTTTTTTAATGAAACTAGTAGGCTCAGCTCTGAACTCTCCATATTTTGAGGAGTGTAACTCTTGTCTTGAAAAAAAAAATCACATATCATTAAATGGAGATCACCCAGTTTTATAGGTGGGAACACCAAATGCGGTTTCATAACAGACTTTGTAATAAAGTGCGCTCCCTCTTAATAGAATTTAGCAGTGTGTGCCGTTTTTCCTTTGGACACAGGAGTAGTCTGTGTATATTTATGGATTCAGGTGCATCTTGAATGTAATGACAGCCATTAAATATCACTGACTAGATCTTTTGCGAAGCTCTCATTGTTGCTCTCCATAAGGATGAGAAGTGACTTCGTTGAGTTTGGGACCAGGATCATTCAGAATGCCACCACGTATGGATGTTATAAGGACAATGCAGAGAATGGGGCTGTGACCTAGTCGCATTTGAATCGATTCTGGGATTTTGCTGTGGTCATCTGTAGAAGGGGCAGTGTGAGTTCATGTCATATGCAGTCTTTTAGACCCATCAAGGTGAAAACCAGAAATGATGATCCCAGTGACCCCTTTCTCCACCCTCACGCGTTTGGAGAGGAAAAAATGATGCGGGGAGGAGCAAGGGAACAAGAAAAACATGCACCAATGGTTTGCTGGGTTAACTTTTAACGTTTCTGCTAGGGGAAAAAAATGCGTATTTCTCCTTTTGTATGTGTGTTGAAGCCTCTGGTTGATAAAACTGAAGTTCTACATCATAAATTCCCATTTGGACATTCAGTTCTGAGAACCTGCATGCAGCAAGCCTTATCACTTTGAAGTGAAGTCACAATCACTAATGGAATCTGCTAGCTTTTCACACGCTGAAATTAGCTTTGATTCTTTCCCCCAAACATATGTTGAAAAGCAACATGCTCATACTGTACACTGACCCATCCAAGCCATCAGTTCCATGGAGGAGGCTTGTGGACTCACCTGCTGAGGTTGGGATAAAGAAATGTACCTTTTTTCAAGAGTAGAAACAGAATTTCTGAGCCCTCTTCTGGCCCCAACGAAGGGAGAGCCTCCTCCTTCCCTCCCTATGAAGAAAGAAAGTAAATGCCATTTCCTTTGCGACTGTGAATAATAACATTTATGCTCTGAGATCGGTTTGCTTCTTTAATATGAAAAACGATACCCTGCTTGGATGAGACATTTCCTTGAATGCTTAGCATAAATTGAGCCCTTAAGCTTTTAACAAGAAATTCTGGGCTGTCTTGCTCACAAACTCAGAGTGGATCTTGGAAACATTGCAGGTTTCTTGATTTGCAAAAACTAGCCTTTTCCATGAGATTACTAACAGCACTCTTGTGTTTGATATTCAGAAAGAGCCACCGGAAATAATCCTTGTTTGTCATTTTTTCTGTCTCTGTCTTTGTCTCATTGTCTCTCTCTGATTTTAGTGCTCACTTGTCCCTTTCTGCCTCTCTTTCTCTCTTCCCAGTTGCTCTTTCTCTCATATGTGTTCGTGCGTGTGCGCGCGCGCACACACACACACAGACACATACACACACCTTTTCCTTTTTGTTTTTTATCACACTCCGAAATGACCCTGGGCCCAGTTAAGGTATTACAAAGCTGAGTGGTAAGTATCCTGGAGCAGGAAATGCATTTTTCGTCACTCATGACGGTGACAATTAAAATGACAACAACGAGGCCAGACTCTTCCATCTTGGTTTTTAATGCTGTCAGCACCAACTTTGCCAGAATTATCCTGTCTGATGCATGAGTGGGCTTAGTCATTTTTCACCTTGTGCCATCCAGAGCCTCAGTCTCATTTAAGAGAGTCAATTAGCTTCCATCTCATTTAAATGAGCACTGTGAAAACTCTTTTCAGCAGCATGCTCTCCTAGCCAGTGAAGGGTAATTTGGTGGGCTGGGACGTGTCTATGGATGTAAAATCTCTCTCTCGGTAGCATAGATGATGGTTTGAATTCTGCTGTCAAGAGACCCAAGGCATTTTGGTGAACCACATTTGGTTTACTAAGCGGATTCAGTGGGTTAAATTGTAGCCACTAAAACTGGGATTTCAATATATATATGGATATACGTATATAAAATATTCTAATATAGATAAAATATATTCATATGTTCTATTCTAGTATCTAGTAAATATATTCATATACTATTCTAATATATATTAAGTATATTCATATATAATCTATTCTAATAGGTATTAAGTATATTCATATAGATTCAATTCTAATATATATAAAATATATTCGTATGTGTATTTATATATGTGTATATATATATACACACAATGAGACATCTAATATATACTTTGATCGTCATTCAGTTCTGGAGAACACACACAGGATGAGAGAATCACTTGGAGTCCTTCCAGGGGAATATAAATGGCTAGTTGTTTCATAGCGTGGTTTGCATTTTTGTACCAGGCAGGGTGCAGCTCCACACTAAGCAGAGACTTCACTGAACCTCTTTGAGGAAGGGTCCCCATCCTGTGCCTGGGTTCCCTGCCCTGCTTCTCCCTTCTCATTTGGACCCTGCAGTGGATAGTCTACTGATGGACTGACCGGGGTCCAGAGAGGGCCCGTATCGTGTCTGCAGCTGCCAGAGACCTCAGAGAATTTTATTCTCTCAGTGGTTTTCTGGAGAGGGAGTGAGTGGGAGCGTTGACTGCCGGGAAGAGGCTGGGGCCACTAAAATCTCACTTGGAGAGACTGAAGTCTGACCTTTCTCATAACATGTAAACTTCTAAAGTAGACCCTTGGGTGACATAAAATCAATTCTTGATCAATAGGGAGCATGGATGATAGAAACCCAACAAATCTGACTTGGCCAAGTCAACACAGTTTTGTGTTCCTGGAGGTAGCTGTATTTCAAAATATATTTATTTGCTTCTCTAGAATTGTGACCTCACTTTAGGCCTCTTTTTCTTTTGTCCTTCTCTCCAATGGTTAACCTCTTTAAGCCTCAACTCAAGTGACTTAAAAAAATTTTTTTTTTCTCTCTCTCACTGCAAAAGACCGAGTCTGACTCATCTCTGTGCCCCAGGACCTAGTGCCTGGCATATTCTAGCTGTTTGGTGAATGCTGAATTGAATCCCACAAACCAGTTTATAAAACTGTTTTGAGAAAAGGAAGTATGATTTTGTGTTCTTGTGCCAAGACATTCCCAGCCTTGGTTCAGGTACATGCTTGGAGAAAATTCAGAAACCATGGCATGGAGAAGGGTTATAAATCATTTAAGAAAAGTCAAAGGAAGTTGAGCATCCCTGGGAACTCATCAATCCTAATTTACTAGGAGTGGGAGATGTTTCACATTTCAAACTCTGCCTTTCTGGTTTTCGAGGGTAATGCCGTATTGACCAATTGTTCATGCCCAAGGTCCCCTCCACCCCCCCGCTTTTCGTCTGTGAATAGCAATCTCATTGATGTTGGGAGATGTTCATGGACGTTGAAAGCATTTCACTTTGTTGTTTAAAGAAGCCTTTGTCCTGAAGGCATGAGATTATTCTTTCACATGAGGTGGAAAGGAAAATAAGAAAGCCTCCCTCTGTCCTTGGGTTCACATGGTAGGAACTCTTTCTTGCAGCAATAAAAGCCTTTGGAGGAGACCTTTCATTATAAGGGTTTCATGTTAAGTACTGCACATGGGGACGGACGCTAAATCCCCATTTGCTCAGCTGTATTTCCCAAGGCTTGTTCCCTTGCAGTACAGAAGCTCCGGGTAAGCTCCATCAGGCCACTGCAGACCAAGCCAGAGGATTTGAATATTAATGCCATTTGGGTTTCCTTTTAGAGGAAGCCCTCTTAGTCACAATAGGGAGACACTGCCCATGAAAATAAAGAGTTCAGAGTATATCAATAAAATGAAAGATCCAGAAAAGGCACACAAATCATGCCCAGCTGCCCAACCCATCCCACCTTCTCTCTATCTGTGGTAGAGAATGCTTTCCCCAGGGACGTGCTCGTTGCATAATGAAGTCTTGTCATTTAGGAGCCAAAATAAAATCAGTTTTCCATGTAGTCAGATACATTCTTGATGAGATCCCGAGTCTCACAAAAGAATGCTGCAGATTCCTTCCCCTCACGTCAAGCATCTAAATGTTGATCTGGAGAAACAAAGAAATGGGAAAAGAAAAATGAGTCTGTTGTCAAATTGAAATACCACGTTTTTGTATCGCTGGCTGATGTATCTGTAATTCTCATCTGCCATTCCTTCATCGTACGTGTGTCAGTGTGCAAGTGTGTGTGTGTGTGTGTGTGTGTATAATTTTTCCCTCCAAACCTGCAAAACATTGCAAAACTGGATTTAAATATTTCAGGCGGACGGCGCCCAGCATTTGCATTCCTCTGACTCATTCAGAGAAAAGACATCTGAGCAGAAATACAGCAGATAAAAGAGAAACCATTAATCCAAGGAAGATTACTGGCACAGAATCTTTATCCCGTATCCTTCCTGAAATGAGACAAAGATCTCACTATGTACATCCCTCTGGCTTAGCTTCAGATAGTAAGCAATATAGAAGGATAGACATGGTCCTTTTTAAAGGCACACTGCATTTGTCTGCCTTCTGAGGCATCTGTTAGATTCTTGCTGTCTTGAGTGTCTTGCTTTCTTCCCCAGTGTCTTCTGCCCTTGCTCTCATTCCTTCCATGGTAGCTTTCTTAATGGGACTCTTGCCTTTTCTAGGATACTAGAGTTGACTTTTAAAAGACTATTACATGAAGTCCAGTGTAGTAGTAAGTGCTCTGGGCCATGAGGATGAGAGACAGGGTCTCAAATCATTAACTAAAGGATTCTAGGTATAACTTTACTTTCTGCCTCTGTAAAATGGGCTCATAACTGATCCTTACACCCTACTTTACACACAGAAATGTTGGGTTCATTTGAAGAAGTTTTGGGAGTAGAAGCAATGTGAAAATACAAGCTATAATATTTTTAAGGGTAATATTAAAAGCAAGTTTGAATACAGAATTATATCATTTGGGGGAATATTCGTCCTATTTGCTAAGGACATGTAAATCACCCTTTTTTAGGAAGGAGCTCTGCTGCCTTCTTAGTTGAAGCCAGCTGCTGGAATGGTCATTACCCCTGCCATTTCTTGAGCATGTTCTGCACTGTGCCAGGCATTATTTAGGAGTTATCTCATTCCATTCTTACAACAACTCCGAGAAGTATTCTCTATTTAACATTTTCATTTTGAAGATGAAGAAATGGAAGCTTAGAGAGGGTAAGAAATTTGCCCAAAGTTAGATAGCTTTGGGGGTCTGTATTTGAACTCAGGGTTGAGTTGAAACTCTCAATTATTATTTAAACCCTAAATTATTTTCAACACATTATCCTGCTACTGCAATTTCCAAGAGTCCAATCAGGTTAATGTTCTCAACTTTTATGTTTCTCCATTTACATATTTCCACTGCAGATGGATGAGAATATGTACAGTTATAAATGTATTAAGACATGGTGGTTTAATCAGCAATTTCCAAGTTTAACAACCCTTGCTGTCATTTCCTGATGAATCACCCCAGTCTATGGGTCACCCAATGCCTCCCTTGTTGTTTTTTTTAAAATATCTTCCAATTAAAAAAAAAAACTTTTTTTAATGGAGATACAGGGGATTGATACCCAGGACCTCGTATATGCTAAACATGCATTCTACCACTGAGCTACACCCAGCCTTAAAATTTTTTTTAATGGCTTGCCTCTCATTCTTGATGAAAACCAGGAGCACTGGTCCTCACTCTCCATCCTCAAAGGGACATCCTTACCCCAAGTGTCCCATGATGAGGGCAGGGCCGAACCTGACTCTCCCACGGAGAAGTGACAGTGGCCTGATGTGTATCTGGGCACTGAGATCATCTCCATCTTTGTGTATCAGAAAGGTGTTATCACACAAAGTCTGCGCAAACCCTCCAATACCCCTGTGCTCTGCAAATGGAAGGGATGACGAGGGGGAGGAGGAAGATGCTTTAAAGCAGGGATTGGCAGAGTGAGAGGCCAGCTAGTAAATATTTTAAGCTTTGCGGGCCACACAGTCTCTGTCCTTAACTACTGAACTCTATCTTTACAGTGCAAATCAGCCATAGATAGTATGGCAATGGGTGCACGTGGCTGGTTTCCAACAAAGCTTTATTTACAAATACAGGCAGTGATCTAGATTTGGACTGCGGGTATAATTTGCCAACCCCTGACTAAAAGGAAGGCGACTTTGGTATTTTGAGCAGAGATGATAGTCCAGAGCTGTTCATTCCATTTTCATCTCAGTGGACCTCTGTAACTAAAGGTAAAAAGAACATGGATGATGGTTGTCCTTTCTGGTCATTGTCCCTCTTTAAGATTACTAGACAAATGTAAGGCAGGATGGTGACAATGATGATGATTATAATACAGTGAAGCTACTCACAGCCATCTGAAATTGGCATAAGCAATTGTTTCCATCCCAAGCAATAATTGGAAGTCAATTTTTTTTTTTCTGACCATTGTGCCTGCTGGGCTGGCTGTGGTCACTGGCCGTTTTTTAAAATAATGTATTTCCATGTTGCAACAAGAGCGAAACCCACTGTGTCCAATTAAATCTCCACTTACGGCAGCCCAGGGAGGGTGATGGCTTTCTGGAGGTAGATCCGTGTCCCTGTGACCGTATCTTCTTATACTTGGCTTTCAGCTATGAAATTAAATTGCAGGAAATGATTCAGTTTTGAATCACTCCATTCAAAAAAGGCGGAAGCCCAAAGTTCTCCTGTGAGTGACAAACATGTGGACTGCTTTCTTAGAGGGAAGACATCTTCAAGCAGCCTCTGTAAACTGGGCCAGAGGTTCACACATCTCCAGTCCTGTGGGGCTGGAGCCTTCAGATCTGCCCCAGCCAGTTTTTATTTCTGACAAAGGCCCTTATTCAGATAAAGGCAGTTTGCCTGTCTCGTTTCCTAGGAAACTTTTTTTTTTTTTTTAAGTTCCTTGGAAAAGATGCTTCTAGAGGCATTCTCAATCTGACTTCCTCTTCTGGTTAAGAAACTGAAGGACAACATGAAAACTTGAGGATATGGAGAATAACACCAACCGGGAATAAGCTGTGATTATTTTGTTGATTTAAACCGACAGAAAGGTGAGGTCAGAATAAAATCTTGTTTCTGCTGTAATTTAGAGGCTAGGAACCATGATGGCTTTTTCCCCCGCTAATAATGCTCTAATTAGCCATTCAGAAAGATTTGATTTCAGGTTTGAAGCTGGAGATCACAGTAATAATCTTTCTCAGTATGAAGCACTTATTTACGGAGGAGTCTTTGCCATTTTTAATTGCACTTTCCCCTCATGCCCTTATTAATTATCTCTCTGGTTCCTCTTAGGTCTTGTCCTGATGCCAAATATTGAAATAGAAAGGTTTGTTTATTTCCAAAGACATACAGAATGGCACAGGTTTTACAACTTGCTGTTCTGACTCTTAAAGCTTCATACTTTCAGAAAGAATGCTCTGTGAAAATTGGGGTGCTTCATGCAAATCACTGCCCCCCGGATTTCCTGTTGGTAACAGATCCTTGGGACCATTACTTCCTTGGAGCATCCCTGGACTTCTCACAAAGTGAGGTGTTTTGTGAGCCTAGTGAAGTAGCAGTTTTTTTCTTTTCTTTTCTGTCTGTCTTTTTTTTTTTTTTCTTTTTGAAATAAATATAACCTTTATTTTATAGGAGAGAAAATCAAAACTTACAAATGTTAACTGATATGCCCGTATGCCCATATGCTTACATAGCTGGAAAATAGCAGACCAGAATACTGGTCATTCCAATTTAAATATTACAAAAAGTTTGGAAAATAAAGGAAACTAAAATTGAAATTAAAACTAAAATTTCCATTAATTCCAATAGTTATCTTTTTATGTTTTCCTTTTTTGGGTAGTTCTCAATTATGATGCTCCTTTGCTCAAAAATGGTCAGCGGCTGCCAAATGCTCCTGGGGGTCCCACACTGCTTCCTCTGATATGATCCCCACTTAATTTCCCTCCTCTTTCCCCTTCGCAGACAAATAAATCCCTTCAGTGTGCCCAAACTGGTCGTATCACTTTTCTGCATCAATACTCATGTCGTTTCCTGCATTTGGAATATCCCTGTCCATGCCCCAGTCTGCTGAAACCTTACATATAAGCCTGCAAGGCTCATCAAATTTTCCATTTTGTATGGAGCCTTTTGTAAACCCTTCTTTGACCCTACTTTGGTGCTTGGATTATGCCTCTTTTTTTTCAAGTTTTTTTTTCCATTTTTTATTGAAGTATAGTTAGTTTACAGTGTTGTGTCAATTTCTGGTGTACAACATGATGTTTCAGTCATACATACACATACATATATTCGTTCTCATATTCTTTTTCATTATAGTTACTACAAGATATTGAATATCATTCTGTATGCTATATAGAAGAAACTTGTTGTTTATCTATTTTATACATAGTAGTTAGTCTCTGCAAATCTTGAATTCCCAATTTATCCCTTCCCACCTCCTTTCCCCCCAGTAACCATAAGTTTGTTTTCTATGTGTGTGAGTCTATTTCTGTTTTGTAAATAAGTTCATTTGTGTCTTTTTTTTTTCTTTAAGATTCCACATATAAGTGATATCATATGGTATTTGTCTTTCTCTTTCTGGCTTACTTCACATAGAATGACAGTCTCCAGGTCCATCCATGTTGCTGCAAGTGACATTTTATTTAATTTTTTATGGCAAGGTAGTATTCCATTGTGTATATATAACACCACTTCTTTATCTAGTCATGCTGATGGACATTTAGGTTGCTTCCATATTTTAGCTGTTGTAAATAGTGCTGCTGTGAACATTGGGGTGCATGTATCTTTTTGAATTAGAGTTTCCTCTGGATATAAGTATTATGCTTCTTTTGTGGCCTATGTGGGCCAGCTGTATGTCGTCACCATTAGCAATCTTTTAACTATCTCAATTGTGAACTCCTTAAGGACAAGAAGGTGGTGAATAATTTCTGTAGTCCCCCCAGGGCTTCGCAGTATGCTGTGTGCAGCAGGTTTCCTACTTGGGCCTGGATGAACTCAATTGCAACAAAATATTTCAGTTCCGTTCTTGAGGATCTACTCCAGAGATGGCTGGCCATAAAGACAGTCTTCGGAAGGAACAGGTCTGTCACGCCAGGGCTTTGAACACTCCAGGGAAGTAAGATGAGGCCTGAAACATACCTGATCCTGAAACTTATGGGGAGTTGCAATACCACAATATCCCCTTCCTCCACCCTTGGTGACAGAGACATGAGAAAATGAGACAATCCTTGGCAGTAAACTTAAAAAAAAAAAAAAAAAACAAAAAACTCTGTGGCTGAGAGGTGATCTGGGCTGAATTTTTTGGATTTGAAATACCTATAAATTGTAGAAGAACATTTTGGAGTTACATCAGGATCTTTTTGAGGTTGACTATAACCTTCTTGTACAAAAATATTCTTTGTGATGAGTGTTAGAGATGAGGTTGCCCAGAGAGACAACTTTTATGTTTCTGCTCTTAAAGAATAATTCCATAATTCCACTTCTCAAACATACCCTGTTCTAACTGGTAGGGCAGTTGAACGTCTTCTATCTGAATCTCAGTAGGATGTGCTGAGCTTCTTAGGAGGTTGGCATTCCAGCAAACACTGGGTTTAGAGAATTCCTAAAACAGCATCAGTGTACCCTGAAGGGCAGTTAAAATTCAAGAAGCCAGTGGAAGCTTTGTGTGTTTCACTCTCTGGAATGTGAAAGCTAGGGTCCTCCCTCACAATTTTTTTTTTTCTTTTTCTCTCATACTGATTACACACTCAGATCCCATATGTAATAGAGTGTATATTATGTTATTCCCAGACTATTTTAAAGGAAACTAAACATTCCTCCCTTCATGAGTCAGTTTCCTAGCTGTGGTATAGGAAAAAAGCAACCTGTCGAGAAGCCAATGAAATGACGGATTATTTTTTTTAATGGGCTTCAATTTTCTGTGATCTCCTAAGTCGGATTCATCAGCTGAGTAGCTTTCCTTTTCGTGTGTGTGTGTGTGTGTGTGTGTGTCTTTTAAAAGTGCCAGCTGTGGTGGAATGTTAATAGTCAATCTGACCACTGATCTCTGAAGACACGGAGTGTCTTTCCAAATGTGCTGACTGTGACGTTTAATACAATTTTATGCTCTTGGTGTGGAGAGAAAAGAGAAGACAATTATATATGGGTGGGATTTGTTTGTTTTTGACATTTTGACATTTTTCCCTTCCTCCATCCCTCATTTCTCCAGCCAGCAAATATTTATTGTGCACACCTACTCAGTGCCAGGGAGCTGGGAGGTGTCTGAAAATGCAAAGACCTCATGGAAGACAACAAAAGAACAATTTCCAAGGAAAAAAGCTTCAGACAGCTCCCTGATCACTGCCCCTTCAGAGCCACTGTGGCCTGCTGCTGGCCTGACACAAACCCTCTTTCCTCCTTTCCTGACCCCACGGCCCCCGAGACCTTTGTGTGCCTGAGAGGTCAGCTCACAGCTGTGGCCCCGGGACACCCTCCTCTTTATCTCTAGTGTACTTACAAGAGGTGGAGGCACATGGGTCTTTTATGATTTTTTTTTTCCCTTTTGCTTTTTTGATTAGCATCTGCACAAATGGCCTGAGTTCATTGCTTTAAACTAATCCGGCTTGTTAAGACGGAGATTGTCACCCACAAGTTGTTATTAGCAGGCTTCTAAAGGAAGAGGGTCTCCGTCGGAGCAGGGCTGTCGGGGAGAAAGGTTATAGCATATAATACGTTCTCCAGGCGCCGTGCGAGAGGGAGACAATGCTGTCTTCCAGGACCTGCTCTCAAGTGCTGCTTAGAGGCTTACCCAGCCCTGCCTATTCTACCTCATGAAAAGGGAGATCCAATCATTGCTTTCTGGAGACCATTCTCCTCATCTCTTTGGCTGTCATATGTATTTAACAGTAGTGCCCTCAAGGACAATGGGTGGGGGAGCGTGCTCGGGGGCCTCCAGGCTCCAGCCCGTAGTTTTTCATTTCACATTGCAGGCTTTGCGAAGAATGGTCTTCTTTGTTTCCATTTTGAGTCATGGCTGAATTCTTATATGTTGTCTGATCTTCAGGCTCAAATACCCAAGGGACCAGGCAGCTGTGAATCAACCCTGTGTGTATGTGAGAGTGTGTGTGTGTGTGTGTGTGTGTGTGTGAGAGAGAGAGAGAGAGAGAGAGAGTGTGAGCTAGCAGGTACTGTAGCAAAGAAGACAGTACCCTTTTCCCTATTTCTTTAAATCGATAGGGATTTGGAGGAAAAGACTTTAATAAAATAGAATTGTGACTGATGATTTTCCCCTTTCCGAGCTCTGCTGTAAAATCAGGAGGTTATGAATAGCATGAGGGAAAAAAAATAATTAAAAAAAAAAACCCATTTCTAATGTAGTCCTGTGGGTTTAAACCCAAACCTTCGATTTATAATGAAAGCTCAGTGTCTATATACTAACCCCCACCAGATGAGACGGCTCTCCTCTCGGACGGCAGAGTGTAAGGAAACCCTTCACATGTGTTCGCTTATCAGGAAGGTACTCAGTTGCTTCTCTGTTGTTTTTCTTCTATGTAGTCTATGTTAGGATTTGGAAATGCGACACCATGTATTTTTCCCCCAGGCCAGATGTTTTATCCTGCAACATTAAGTCATCTTGACGTGTTGCCACGAAGTGGAAGCAACGGCTAGTTTTAATATTGCTCCATATCTTTATTACAAGGTACATCTCATGCATCTTAATTCCTCAGATTCTCCCTCTCTCTTGTTCTCGGATCTTCTTCCTCCCAACAACCCCCCCCCCCCCGCTTCCCCTTTGCTCCTGAAGAAGGCACACTGTAATTGTCTGGCAGTGGTGTCCCAGTAGCTAAAGAGGTTCTAGATAGCGTGACGAATATGCAGCACATTATCTCCCAGGATGTGTGCCTGTGTCTTTAATCACAGCTGGAATGCAAAATCGGGCCCCACCTTTCAACTCTATCTCCATCATGCTGAGAGAGTGAGAGAGAGCAAGCCGGAGACTGCTAGACAGCTCGAAAGAGATTGCAGCTCAGATGTCCTGAAAAACAGCAAATCCCTCAGACCTGGCAGATTCCGTTACCATGAGAACTGCAGATATTTCCATTGTGATGGTTTGCTCCAGCAGCCATCTGTTACACCCATTTGATTAGGAAGTACAGTTCAGCTTGTATGGGATTTTCATCACACCTTATCCCAGGGCAGTATACAGAGACGCTTGCTTTTTTATATGCTAAACTCCAAGGCTTCAAAGTACTGTAATTTACGGAGGCGGAGGGCATTTAATGAAACGGCCTGAGAAGGTCACTAAAGACCGAAGCTCCAAGAAGAAAGACACACAGGAGATGTTAAAAGAGGATTTGACTCCACAGCAGAAATGCAGCCAACTCAGGAAATTAACCATAGTTAGCAACCCCCTTTTCTCTCGGTGGAGGGGAAAGAAATGAAGACCTCAATTCTGAGACCTGCAAGGAGGAAGATGTTTTGTGTCGTCCTGGTATGAATGCTTCTAGACCAGTAATTCTGTCTTCAGACTCCAGGACAGACAAAAGAAAGGGGGAGAAGGGTAATGCCTCAGACACATCTCATCAGTTGAGTTGATTCCACTGTAGAAAGATTCCATTAGCTCTAAAAATTTTATGATGCCATCTAACTTTTCCGTAGACACAAAACGACCTTAAAAGTTCCTTGAAGCAGTGCTGTAATTTACAGATTTAAACCAGTTATTTGGACTAGTAGTCCCTCTGTGTATTCTTGTGGGGGAGGAAATGCTGATGCTACATCATATCGACATAAAAATAGGAATTCCCTTCAATTAAGTCTCTTCAAATACTCTTCCTGGGCGGTAGGCATTCAAGGTCCAAGCTTATGAGATGGTTGGTGGCATCTGGAAGGAGCTGCCTAGAGTGACTGAAATTGCCTGGAGTTCCTGTAAACCCTGGAAGCTAATTAAATGCTTACACACCAGCATGAATCTGTGATTGCTGCACTGGGACACTGGAGGTGACCTCCCTTTGTCTCCCAGCCTGCATTTTCTAGAACGGACTCTGATAATATATCACTCAGACTAAGCAAAAGCTGCCAAAATTTCCAAACTTGCTGTCTGCAAGCCCCATGATGTCATGTTCTTTCTGTTGGTTTGGCTTCTGGGTGACTCTGAACAAGGGAAATACTTCCCTATCTGATTGCACTGTGGGCTGGAGAACTTTCCCCCATTCTCATTTCCTGGCTGGGTGTCAGGTTGCCATCCAAGGATCCTGGGATGTCCAGAGGGACCAGAGAACTCATGCCCGGCTTTGATGCCAAAGATAAATTTCTAGCAAGATCAAATTAGTGACCAGGACCTTAGAGATGAAACACTGGGACACCACCTTGCCCGCACCTCCCTTTTTTCCCCCTGAAATGTGGACTTTTTTTTTTTTAATCTTTGCAGTGGGAAAGCTCGAACTTCATGGATGAAGACGTGTGTTTTCACTGAATGAGGAACCAACTGGCGTAGCCGGCAGCTGAAGGTCCAGACGAATCGTGGTCCCTCCTTCGAGAATGGGTAGGTAGAAGGCACTCTTCCATCCCAGCAGCAAATGCCTCGCACCGTGATCTTTCAGTTGGTGTTGACTTTCCCATTAAACCCTCAATCCTACACTCTGGAGATTGCCCTTTCCCCAAAGTTTTTGAGCCAGGGCCCTGGTTTTATGAACACAGTGTCTGTCTCTAAAAGGCAGCAGATGCAATGAGGGCTGGGATGGAAACAATAAACACCATTCAGGTTTCCTGCACAGAACATCTTATAGTGGTGTCTTTGTTGAAGGAAACATGGACTAAAATGCCTCCCCCCCTTCACCAGTCCCCTTTCCCTGAGAGGATCTCAACCACCTTTGGAAAGTAAAGGTTAAGTATCTGAGGCGAAATCCTTTGACACACAAAAGGGACTAAAGCGAGGGTATCACTCACTTGCCAGCAGTAGGGTGGGGCAGAGAGCTTTTGGGGAGGGGAATGAATTTTCCTGGAAGAAAAGCAGCCCTTGGAGGGGAGTGCTAGCTAGAAATATTCTCCTCTGAGCTGAGATGTTAACAGTGGCACCTTCTGACTTAATGTGGCATCTTTCTTCATCGTTATCAATCTCATGAGAGCTTTCCTGCCATCTGTACCATTCGTGTTTCAGGCTCCCATATGAAAGTCCAATCTGGCGGCGTAAATACTGGCTAATGAAGAGTAGGTGTCTGACTGACTGGGAGAGAAGGAATCCTGTGTCAGTGATGGAGCAGAATTCATTCATTTAAAAAAATCTGCATTTATATAGCCATTCAGGAAGAAATCCTCTCTCCTTCTCTCTTTTTCTCCCCCTCCCTCCTCTCTCTTATCCTCCTTTCTCATTTTCATCCTGTGTCATCCTCCGTTAATGGAGTTCATGCAAAAGTCAGCATAAAAATGGTCTTTGCCTAGAATGTTATACCTCGGAGATTAAAAATAGGAACGCGATGTGGACTTGCCGACATGTGGCGTTTTTTTTTTTTTTTTCCCCTCTTCAGTGGGAAAGCTATAACTATATAGATTAGCAAAACTTGTGCAAGAATGGATGTAAAACAGATTTATCTCTTTGTCAGCTTTATCTGATCCATTTGGTCTTGCAGAGTTTGGATGGCTTCCTTTGTTATAATAACCAGCTTTCAAACATCTATATCCTTAGGGTATTAAATGTCAGCCTCCTGATGTACCAGTCAAGGATGGAGGGTTGACAGTCTGTGGGCTGGGGAAGCGCTCTGTGTGCGCAGCGCACAGGGGTTGCTGGTGCACCAAGGTCGGCTCCTGGTATGACCTACAGAAACCCCTCCCACCCCCAGGTGTCACCATGAAGGGGTGCTGAAGCTTACCACCGCCATTAATATCCTTTTACAAAGAATTCAAAAAGATTTCCTGTCACTGACAAGGACAGATCTGTTAGAGGTCTCTCAAGGAAATGGACAATAACTAATTAATTGAGCTCTCCAGGACTTTCCGTCCTGTCGTTCCTCATTTATCTGTTCTCGTTTCTCACCACGTAAGCCTAGTTCTTCTTCCTCTTTCTTTTCTCTCTTTTATTTGTCTGTCATTCCCATATTTCCCTCTGGATTCATTTTCTCCTAGCTCCCTTCTCTCTCTCTCTTATAGAATCTATGCATGAAAGAATCCAAACCCAAAACCAAACCCAAACCCCTAGCAGGGCACATATATGCAAAGATTTTTTTGCTAGGAATATTAGTCCGTTTTTTTAAAATTCTCTTTCTTTCTTTTTTTTTAATGGAGGTACTGGGGATTGAACCCAGGACTTCAAGCATGCTAAGCATTTGCTGTACCACTGAGCTATACCCTCCACCCCCAGTCCATTTTTTCTGAGATTGAAAATTACCATCTTCCAGGATTGGAAGGGGCCTCAGAGTTTCTGCTTTGTACTGGATATATAAGTAATCTTTAATATCTTTGATAAGGAATTGCAGGCTTTTTGTTAAAAATCTACAGTGACTTTGTATCTTTATCTGCATCTGTATTTATATCTAGAATCTCTTGTGTAATTAAATGGAAACTTCATTATAACCTGCAGACAGTTCCATGAGATCTTGAATCCCCCATGGAGACGTTGCTTCATCTTTCTCCTCCTAACTGGGCTGCCTGGCTCGTTGGGTTGGAGCAGGGCACCAACAAACTCAAGGTTTCCTCTTTTCTTTTCTGTTGCTCTTTGCACAGAGAAGCCAAGTTCCCAGTATGCCTGCTCCACTGCCTCTGTACAGAGAAACAGGGCATGCGTGGAGTGGGGTGGTTGGAGGTGGCGCTGGATCAAAACAAACAGATCTGGGATTGAACCCTGGCTCTGCCACTTTCTTTATGTATGTGATCTTTAGCTGTCATTCGACCTTTTGGTGCCTCAGTTTTGCCATCTGCAAAGTGGGGATACCAACATCTTGCATCTCAGTCAAACTTACTGTATGAATCAGATGAAGTAAGCCTGGGAACGTGTTGGAAACAGTGCTGACTCAACAGTCAGCTGTCCTAGTTTGCTTAAGAGTGGAGAGTTGCTTGGGGACTTTCAGTGCTAAAACTGGGAAAACTGGGATGGTTGATCATTCTACTTAGAGCAATTCATTCCTCCCCACCCCCTTCCCAGGAGGACCCAAGCCAGCTTAAACAAGTACCCCAGTGGGTGCTGGAACTTTCTCCATGATTGAAGGAAGCCTTGTTTTCTTCTGTGGGCTAATTGCCTGCTCTCTTCTGGGTCAGTAGATTCAACTCTGGTTTGGAGGCTTACTCACTGTCCCTCCCCTCAGTATCTCAAGGGGTGGCATGAAACTTAGAACAGAAGTATGAAAGTGTTTACAATGAAGTGAGCACAAATTCCTTCCTCTGGAAAGCTGGAGATTTTTCATTCTTCAAGACCCAGTACATCTGTTACCCCATTCGTGAACCTTTACCCACATGATCTCTCGCCTCAGCACGATCTGGGCTTTTAGGGGGTAATGTATTATGTTATCGCTTGACCTCCAACTATATTTTTAAACTCCTTGAACATAGACAGCCTGCCTTATATTTTCTGAGTATGCACTGAATGAATGAATAAATGAGGGAATGAATGATTTAGAGGAGGGGAATGAGTCAGAGGGAGTAAATGGAGCATGAGGGAGTGAATAAATGCATGAGTGAATTAATGATTTTTCTGTGTTAATTAACAAGCATACCTGCCTTTTTAGCCTCAACCTGTTGTGTATCTCATGTCTAGAACTTTTGAACTTCGGATCCTGAATCCCAAGCCCTAGTTCTCAGCCTGAGCTGCCATATCAAATTCCTAACACTCAAAGCGACCCAGCTCAGCCTGGGGACACCACTTGTTGTTTGATAAACTGGGATAATATAACTTACTTTTTCTTAAAAATTTTAAGGATTAATTTTAAAATGAGTAAAAAATCTGTCTATGGCAAATAGAAAAAAAATCATTCTAACTATGAAGGGATCTCAAGTGAAAAGTAGATACTGTCTTGTCATACCCCCCATACCCCCACTTCATTTCTCTGAAATTAAGGTTTCTGCTTTTAGTATTTTGGTGGCTACAACTGACTTTTTAAATAAAAGAAATTTATGTTTTTGACATAGCGACACATTTGAGGGTGTATTTTGACATCCTGTTGTGGAAATTGGTCATTTTCAGTGTTGTCCGTTCCCTTCCCTTCTCTACCTCCTGAGATACAGTGATGCTAATGGTTAGCTTTATGCCTTTGGGGATTGTTTCTTTTCTACTTGTTGACTTATATTTAGTCATTATCTGTGGAATTTCCACCGTACAGTCCCTGTACATTTATTTCTACAATTCTCTTCTGCTCCTGATTCTCATTGTATTCATTTTTATGTTGTCAAATTTTACAATATTTACATCCTGTTCTGTCACTCTAATTGTATTTAGTAGTGCGCTATCCACAGGTTAAATCTAAATATTAACCAAAGAATGCTAGAACTCAGCCTGGGGAGGTGACTGGGTCCAAAAGAAGGAAATCTCAAAAGAGATCCTAAGTCACAGGGCCCAGCGGTTTGGCTCTTGATTTCTTAGGAGCTCTCTTTCTTTGTGGGTCAGGCTTAGCTGTAATTTTTCTTCGTGTATTTATCTTATCTCATTTTTCTTCTTATGTTACATTTTCATTTCACTAGAGCTCCTCATCAAAACTTTTTTTTCATATGGCATCTAAGGGGGTAACATTAAAATCCTTCATGTGTCTGAGAATGTCTTTATTTTGATTTCACATTTGACCGATAGTTTGGCGGGGTACGGATTTCTAGTTTCAAGCATTTGCCCCAGAATTTTGGAGGGATTGCTGTTGAGAAGTATGCTGTCATTCTGATCTTGCTCCTTTGTAGGCAACCCCTCTTCTCCATGATAATTTTTAGGATTTTGTCTTTGCCCTTGGAATTCTGGAAGTTCACCAAAATTTGTTCAGATGGGCACTATTTCCATTCACTTTGCTTTTAACTTAGTAAATCTTTTCATTATAAAGAGTTATCTTCTTTATTTACCTCTGGGACTTCCTCTCTCCCCCTCACTCCCATTATTTCTTTGATTATTTTCTTTTCTCTCTTGTCTCTATTTTTGTTTCTAGGACTCAGATCTACATTGACTTCCTGGCCCTATCTTCCATAATCTCTTAATTTTCTACCTCTTTTCCTTTTTGCTCTTTGTAATGGGAAATTTTCTTACTCTATCTAATCTTTGGCCTTATCCATTGTAGTTATCCAATCTATACATTGCTTTTTAAACCGTAATTTTTTTCTTGCACTCTGATTACTCTTATTTCATAGCAGCAATTATTCTTAATTAATTACTTATTTTGAAGAGGTACAAACCTCCATCTACAATGACTGATTTATTTTGATGTCTAGTCAACATCCCTCTAATGCCTCTAAAGACACATATTAGAACATCAGAAAAATTTTAATTTTCTTTTATCATTTCTGTTTCTTTTGATGTCATATTGGGTTCCTCCTTTTAATGAAAATTGATTTTCTCAAATGTCTTGTGATCCTGATTATAAATGAAGGAGTGGTTTGATTCATATCGGTCCCTTATATAGGATTTTCTCTGCAGGTTTTAAGAGTCTGTGTCCTCCATAGGCTTCTCCCTTGATTAGGATGTCTTAGGGCTCCTATAAAGGTGAGTAGGTGGGCAGATTTTCCCATAGGGTCCATAGGCAAGGAAGGTGCACATTCCCACAAGCTCCAGAGTAACAGACCTTTACTCCGAGGTTAGAGACCTTTATTTTGCACCTAAATGGAGCTAAAGCCTCCCAGACCTCCTCTCCACTTGGTCTAATGTGAAAGTAGACAGTGATTTCTTCCCAGATTTTCAAGCCCTGTTTCCTATACTAACTCCCTTTCCCAGCCCCATCCCCGTTATTCCTAGAGAGAAGTTGGCGGGCTTTATCCTCGGGGTATAAAGTTCTGCTGCCGGTCTGTTAAGCTCCGTAAGCCTGGGGACAGAGCAGAAGTCTGATTAACACGGTGTTCCTATTATAGTTTTGTAGTTTATCACCCTGTTGATGAACCCTCTGCTCATGTAGGCTCTGTCCCACCCTTGAAAAGGGCTACTTTGACTGTTCCTCTTTGGGCTGTGGTTTTCCCAGCTCTTACTCTATTGATCATACCCTAGCCGCTTTATATTTTGCAGAGTTTCTTCAATATTTCTGTGACAGCTGGCTCACTTGCTTGCATTTGGTTTGATCAAGAAAGAAGTTTTCTTCTATCATATCAATATATCAGTATGATGTCAGTAGGTGCAGAGGTGATTGGTTTGTCAGCTGGAAGCAAAGGGCAAAAGAGAATTTCTGAGAAAGTGTGTGTAGGGGTGATGGGGTGACTGAGGCACTTAAGATGTCTATTTTTCTTAAAATTACCTTTTCCCTTTGGCCAAACACAGTTTCTTCATTTCTCTGTCGACCTGTCCTCTGCCACCTACGTCACAAGCCCAGCTGCCATAGCATTTTCTCTCTGAAGCTTTCTTTGACTTCTCCTGCCCACTGAGAGTCTTTGTTTCTAGAACTTGAGAAGCACCTCAGGTGATGGCCGGAGAGGTGAACGCGTGACATTTTTACAGCTTTTGTCTGTCTGTTTTCTCCCCCTAAATGGATGGTAAAAACCCCTTCAGGACTCAACTGTGTGTCTTTGTTCTTGTGTATTTGTAAGTGTGTGCGCTGGTAGGCAGGACAGGGTTTAGTGGGTGAAGGGATGTGGTTTGCTAGCCCCACAGATGCATGATTACCACTTACTGATGAATTAAGAAAAAAATGAAAATCTATTCTTGTAATGAGCTTGCTGATGCATTGTTTCTCTTCCACGACTTTACTTAAAATTGTGTTAGAACTGTGCTACTGAAAACTTGATGAAAACAAAGTTCTTCAGTTTCAATGACGTTTTAAAAAACACTTTAAAAATAGCTCATTAGTGCCCGAGGGGTTAGGTTTATAATACATAATGAGGAGTCCTCTCCCCTCCGCCATCCCCTGGAAATCTCATATCACGTATACACCGGAGTTCAACATCTCTGTGATCTTATTCTTTGCTTTCTTGCACAAGGAAGGTTGAAAGATTAATTGCTGCATCAGGTACT
This sequence comes from Camelus bactrianus, assembly GCF_048773025.1. Taxonomy (NCBI): domain Eukaryota; kingdom Metazoa; phylum Chordata; class Mammalia; order Artiodactyla; family Camelidae; genus Camelus; species Camelus bactrianus. Next base: position 53,934,011 of record NC_133542.1, read on the forward strand.
TTAAGATTTAATACTTGCCTCCATTCTATGGGCCACCTACCTCCCGCCTGACTTCTTTCTACTCTCCCAGATGTCTGGGAAATAAGCAGCTCTGCAAGTGACCTACGAATTATATTCAAATTCATGTGTCCAAATGATCCTTTCTTCAGTCTCTAAAATGACTCTACTAGAGGCGTGCTAGTGAACTGCAACTGGAAACATTATGTTTTCCACCTACTCATATTCCTGTTAAATATGTTAGTGTTAGGAAAGGAAAGGAACTGGTGAAATGGGCCCTCAGATCTCTGCCGGCTGGAGAGGCTGCCTGGGTGCAGTGGGGCACCCTGGTTCAAGTCAGTCAACCTTGGCTATTGAAAGAAAGCCAGAAGAATGAGGATGAAATTGTTCGTTGTGAGAAGAGACATTTTTTCGTGTGAACTCTCATTTGGCATGCCACTGCTCTCAGACAATGAGAAAAATTCTTGATTCCAGTCATTGTTTAATGTTCTTAAAATATGCCAGAGAGAGGGTGTGAGGGCTGGGTTATCATATGAGCATCACAAGACATCCATTTCTTATCATTTGGCTGAGTGGTATTTCAAGTTTCACACCATCTGGCTCATGCTGCTAATCTAACATTGTCTCCAGCCTCCAATCCCAGTGGGGCAGAGACCTCACCATTCTCGGTGTATGTCAGTTTCTGCTCATCCTCACCTCCACGCCTTTCCTCCTGCCTTCCTCCTGCCTGGCACGTTCTTTATTCCTCTCCATCTATAAATCTTTTCCAATGAGCAAGGAGCCTCTCCACGCTCTCCCTCCACGTCAAAGAACTAAATGATTTCTTAATGAGATCCTATTATGCTCCTGATATTCTGTTAGCTCTGTAGGTCGTAGAGAAAGATTCATAATTAACACTTATTTAGCCCCCACTATGTGCAAGGCATTGGACAAGGGCATTTGCATGGAGCATTTTCTGAGCCAACTCTTATATCTTAACACAATTTCTGGTTTGTAGATAAAGAAACAAGACTTGGAAGTTATCCACCTAGTAAATGGAAGAACTTTTATTTGAACCCATGTCTGTCCAGCTCCAAATTCCATGTTCTTTTCATCTCACCATGATGTCCATGCCAAAAGATTTATAATTACTTGGGGTGCAAGACAGGGATATCTAGAATCATAAAATACTAACAATTTCGAAGTTGGGAGGGTTTTTTATTTTTTTTGTGATATCATGTAGTTCACCCTTCTCCTGGATACTGAATATTCTGTATAATATCTTAAGAATGAAAAAAAGTTTCTATCAGAAAATCTGCAGTGACAGGGATTCCTTACCTGTCATGTGGATGAATGGACCTGGGTAAAAACATCTTAAATTTGTCTCTATTGAGTGCCATATTGCCAGTGTTGGCTCTTTTCCCAACTAATTCAGAAAATTTTAAAACTTTATTTGGTCATTCAGTATTATTTTTTTCTCCAAGTTATATATTTTCTCAGAGTGCCAAAATTATTACCATCCTGCCATTGACAAAAATATTCTGGGGTTGGACCTGTGAGCACAACCCTGGCGTTCTCTTTGCTAGGTGACGACTATGCAATGATTGACATCATGTAGGTGTGGTCACTGGATTATCTAGAATGGTCATCAAGCTTATTGCTCTTTAGTTTGTGGTAAGGAGAGACTTTAAGTACTTTGATGAAATGCAGAAACATTGAATTTATTCCATGTTTCCACTTCACCTTTATAAAATTCTCTGAGCGAAAGGAATTAAGTAGTCTAGTGTGACTTGTTCCTGCTGAGCTCAGGTTGGCATCATGACATCTTTTAATTTCTTTCCAAGCCTGCACAAGCTGCCTGTTTGCTAATCCGTTCTAGGATTTGTCCCAAAGTGACACAGATGACTTGTGACATCCACATTCTTGCAATTTTGAAAAAACTAGGGCGCTTTGTGAAAGAACACAAGACGATGACCTGGTTACAAGCAGTCTATAATGTAGCACCTTGTTTGTAATAGACCATATGTACTTGGGGAGAGCAGAAGGGCATGATGTCACCTAGAAAGTATTCAGTTAAGAGGTGGACTTTGGAAGGTGGTTAGAATTGAGTCACAAAGTGAGAAGATGAAAGAGAATTCTAGATGATGGGAATAGGATGAGCAAAGGAATGGCGGTCTAAACTATGAAACCATTTGGTGTGTTTGTGGACCCAAAGGCATTGGTTTGACTGCAGTGGTGGGTACCTGCTGGGTACTGTCAAGAATGCAATGAGACAGGCAGGGTGGAACTTGCTGGTAGGATAGTCTTGAAGGCAACGCAGAGAATGTTGGCTCTGAATGCTGTGGTAAGATAAAAGGCGTTGAAGATTTTTGAGCAGAGGAGTGACCTGGCAAGAGGAGCGTCCTGGAAGGAGGTGGCGCCCACGGGCAGGAATGCATAGTACGGAAGAGCTGCTGGAATTGCGGAGGCGTGGTTGGAACTCCCATGATGATCCCATCCACACAGTGATCCCAGGATGAAGACAGAAGAGCCTTGCTTACTGTAGGGATACTGGAACTGAAGAGGGATGGACACAAGGGTCATTTCAATGGGAAATGGGCTAGATTGAATGTGTGATGGTTAATTTTAAGTGTCAACTTAACTGGGCCATGGGGTGTCTAAATATCTAGTTAAATAGTATTTCTGAATGTGTCTGTAAGGGTATTTATGGAAAAGACTAGCCTTTGAATCTGCAGCCCCAGTTCAGATTGCCCTCCCCAATGCAAGTAGGTACCATCCAATCCACCGAGGGCCTGAATAGAACAAAAAAGGCAACGAAAGGGGGAACTCTCTCTCTGCCTGACTGACTGAGCTGGAATATCAGTCTTCTGCCTTTGAACCATCCCTACTCCTGGTTCCTAGACCTTTGGATTTGAACTGGAACTTACACCATTGGCTTTCTTGAGTTGGTCTCCAGCTTGTGGATGGCTGACTGCAGAATTTCTAGCTTCCAGAATCACATGAGCCAATTCCTCATAATAAATATCCTTATCTATCTATCTGCCTGCCTGCCTATCTATCTACCTGTCTATCTGTCTGTCTGTCTGTCTGTCTGTCTGTCTATCTATCTATCTATCTATCTATCTATCTATCTATCTATCTATCTATCTATCTATCTATCTATCTATCTAATATATCCTATTGATTCTGTTTCTCTGGTGAGCCCTGACTAATTCAGAATCCTTGACTAGCTCAGTGCTGAAATGATTGAGCAGATAGAAGGAATGAAGGAAGGTGGTGAATCAAAGGCAAGTTTAACCTTTCCAGTCTTGGTGCCTGGGAGGAATCTGTTGTCATTAAAAAAAAAAAATAGCGTAGGGGGATCAGGGTGGACATATATACCTTGGCGGCAACACTGGATCAATTGGAAATGAAATCTTTGTAGAACTATTGCTTTCAGAGGTTTTCTAAATACTCCTCTACTGTAGGTATCTCTTTAAATATATACGTAAGGGCAGCAAAATAACCTCCCACCCCAAATCGTTAGAGAAAATAAGAGGCCCCTGTGACTATTGAGGAAAAATACATTCACCTTCAAATTATATTGTTTTAGAGGTTAAAAGTATATAATTTCCCAAGGAACACATCGCGATCCAGCCTGCTGGGAGGCTATTGCTCAATTACTCCCAGTGGTGGCCAAGGTGCCTACAGTTCCTGCAGCTCTGCTTGCGCTGGTGGGAGCAGAGGCCTTACCCAGGCTGCGGGCTTGCAGGGCAAATTCGGTCCTGACGGGGTACACGGTCCTGCCCCTTGGGCCACGGTCTCTCTGCTCTGATGTGTCAGGAGCCTGTCTAATGGCAGGTTGCCCGCACAGGTGGCCCTGGCCCCTGCTCCCCACACCTGCCGGTTCATTTGTCTGGCTGGCCTGTCTCTGTGTTGCAGGCTCCATTCTCGGGGTGGGACCCAGTGGAAACATTCGTGTGGTGTCTTGTCTCCACGGAAAGAGGCCAGGTCTGAGCTCAGCCAATTGGAGGGGCCGGGGTGACCGCTGGAAGTGACCCTGCCCTTGCACTTGTAGACTCTGTCACCTTCAAGCTGCCACGGCTTCGCTGAGCAGGCTGGGCTGCTGAGAGCTCAGCAGCTTCAAGACTTGATGCCTGAGGACGCATCTTATTAAGACACAGTCATTTGTTGTCGGTCATTGTGAGGAGTGATGGCCCCCTTGAATTTTTGTCATTTTAATAATTTAGCATATGATGTCAGCAGTGATTTCCAGTGAGACACAGGGGGTCATCAGACTTGCATACACCAGCATGCATGGGATCATCTGTAGATATAATTTGCTTTTCTGAATTCTTTTCCCCTCTGTACAGCGTCTTGATGTTCTGGTCGTTTTGAAAAACTATTGTCAAAGCTCACTTAAGGATTTTAGATCTGGCTTTCTTCCTGCTGCCCTTGCTTCTTGTTGTTCATTCAGATGTCCCTTGGCATGAGGAGAAGCAGCACTTGGGCTGGGCAGAGGGTGGAGGTGACAGTGAATTGGTGGCTTCAAAAAGGAGCAGAAAAAAAATAAAGTGGGAGGAAAGGAGCAGGAAAGTGGGAGTGGGTGGGGGTCTGGGAAGCTGTCACATCCTCCCCCTCCGGCCATCCATCCCTCCCACTGGCAATCCTTGAAAGGTTGCTCATTAAAACTTCGAGAAGGTGAAACCAAAACAAATCCACTATAATCAATTCAAAGGTTGATTCTGGTCTGCAGTTGGAGGTTTTGAAAAAGGATCACCAGCTCACGTTAAAGATTTATAAACAGGCTCCAATGTCAGTCAAAGGCAGAGCTTCAAGAAAGGAAAATGCTGGCGTCTGTGACTCATCAAAGAGGGTCTATGGCTTTTCCAGCTCTCACTCCTCTCTTTCTCAGCGTCTCTCCTGGTAACAAGGAGAGTTTGGAAATTGTTTTTTAGCAAATGCATTAGAGGGGAGGTTGAAGGGAAGTGACATACTGACAAGTGACAAAGGGAAGAAACCTGGGGAAGGATGGTTAAAAAAAAAGGTTGCTGAAAATGAGGGCTCGCCAAACCCCTGCAAGGTGTAGTGGCAGGTGTGCAGCTGACCCGCGTAACTGGGAACTGGAAAGGCTGCGGCAGTGTATCTCCTTCCGTTTGAGAACCCAACAGATCTTCAGATAGTCCTACTGCAGAGGCAGGAGCCCTTGCCCGAATTGTTCAGGGCTGGCTCTGACCCGACTGCCTGCTGCCCGCCATCTGCGGTTTGGTTTACGCGTCTCTATCCTCCACCTTTGTGCAGGTTTCCTAGAGCTGGTTATCATCATCATTGTCCTCAGCTTCAGCCTAGAGACAGCTAACATGTGCTAATGCTCACTCTGTGCCAGGCACTATACTCAGGGATTGTTTTTCCCCCTAAAGTAAGCCTATGAGGTCATCATCATTATTATTTCCATTTTACAGAAGGACTTAAAGAATTGAGTGCTTTGTTCAAGTCACACATCCAGTGAGTCATGAAGTTGGTTTTCAATTCAGGAAGCCTGTCTCCAGGGCCTCTGTGCTGTAAATGAGTAGTTGGATGGATGGATGGATGGACAGATGAACAGACGAATACATGACTTTCCAGTAGGCTCTCCAGAAGGGTTCTCTTTGCCCTGACTTCAAATTCTCAGGACCTGGAGGAGTGGGCTTGGCATCTCTCTGCAGTCCTCATCAGTGGACATTCCTCCTTGGGGGTGTGTCCCCCTGCTCAGGCGCATAGCCCTCCTGGGGCAAACTCCTGGCACCTCTGTGTACCTAAGGGAGCCCTACCCCAGCCTCCATGGCAGCATGGGGCAGAGGACCTCTGAGAGTCTCAGAAATTCCAGAAAGAATAGTGTCCTCACCTCATGTACCAGAGCCACCTTCAAGCCTCTTGGCTGCATCCAAATTCAGAGGGACCAGGTCAAGCACCCTGTCCGTGAGTAGAGATGGGAGGGGAAGTGGGGGGGCCAAAGTCCAATCCCTCAAATCACCAAACTCTGCTCCAGCTCTGGAGGCCCCCTCTGTAATGGGTTGAATTGTGTCCCCGAAAAGACGTGTTCTGGTCCTAACATTACCCTGGTATCTGTGAACATGACTATTTGGAAATACAGTCTTTGCATGTGCAACTCGTTAAGTTGGAGGCACACTGAATTAGGGTGGGCCCTAAACCAGTGACCGGTGTCCTTCAGGAGAAAAGGGAGGACACACGTAGGGAAGAAGGCCATGTGAAGATGGAGGCAGGGATTGGAGAGAGGTAGCTACGAGGCGAGGAACAGCAAGGATCGCTGGGAGCCCCTGGAAGATAGGAAGAACCAAGGAAGGGTTCTCCCCTCGCACCTTCAGAGGGACCACGGCCCTCCTAACACCTTGATGTTGGGCTTCCATTCTTGAGAACTTCGAGCAAATACCGTCTGTTGTCTCAAGTCTCCCAGTTTGCTGTGGTTGGTTTGGGCGGCCCCAGAAACTAACACCTGCTTCTAGTTTCTCCTCCCCAACTTGCTTTTCATCTTAGGGTGTCACTTCTTCTGGTACTTTTACCCACGTCTCCCCCACCCTGTAAAGTCTTCACTAGGTCTAATCTTTGATAACCTGGGTGAGAAATAATTTAGAGAGAAAAAAAGAGTGTGATATTTCAGTTTGTTGCCACAGAGAAATGTATCGTGTCACCAAGTTACACCTCGACGCTTCGTACGTGCTCATTAATGTCCGTTGAATCAAAGAAAGAGACTGAGTCAACTCAAGGGGAAAAGCTTTCCGGCTCCCTCTCTGCCCCCGAGTAACTATTTTGTGGAGTGAATTTTCATGATATAAAGGATTGATGATTTGTTTCAAATCTACTTCAAAGTATAGACTCACTGCTTTTGGAGTTCAAGCCAAGAATCAAGCCTGAGTGTATTAGCAGTGATAGCTTCCATTGCTAAAGAGCCTAGTGTGTGCAGGCACCATGCTAGGTCCTTACACGCATCATCTCATTCACTTAATATAACCCGAAGGAACTAAGACCCAGAGATAATTATTGTCATATGAATAATAATAGCAAACGTGTTTTGATTACTTACTGAATGCAATGCTGGGGATTTTTCTATGCATCACTTCATGTAATACTCCCAGTGACCCTCTGAGGTTGGTTCTGTGATTTCCCCCAGTTACACAGAGAGGCTAAGTGATTCGCCCCATGTTGCACAGCACACACAAAAAGTCTGAAGATGTGGCTCCTGCCCTCTTGGCACTCACAATCCAGATGGGAAAGGAGACTCTAATTCATGGAACAAGTCCGTTTACGTTTACAGATGGGCTTAAGGGTGGGCTGAGGAAAAGGCTGGCTTTGAGAAAGGACTTCCCTCCAGGGGAAAATGAGAAGGAATGGGGAGGAGCCTGTAGAAATTGTTAGTGAAATGCCTCATTTTAATTGTATTGAAGGGGATGTAGGACATGATGGTAAGAAGTCCTCAAAGTTTGTAAAAAGGTCCCCTTCTGAGAGGAACAGTTATGTACATCAGAGCAGGATGGCTGAGCTTGACTGTCTTCAGAAGAAAGGAACTTGAGGGCTGGTCCTTAGACCCGTTCACTTAACAAACATTAGAGATGTTTAAATTGAATTAAGAAGATTAGCGAGTGAGCTTAGGTGTGCTGAAAATGACCTCGCCTGTTACCTTCCTATATGGGATAATGTTATCCTTCAAGGGGCTGTGGCTGTGACCTGGAGGACTCACTCATAGGATCTTAAATTCTGTGGGTTTGGAGCTGGTGGACTTCCTGGATTCATAGAGAGTAACTGCAGGGACTTTTTGTTAAGGCTCCTTTGGCCCTGGGCTTAAGCAATGAGAGTTTGTAAGAACATCAGATTTTCCCAGAGTGTCCCGTAGGCCTCTCACTCACTTGGAAAACTCCTGTGCATTCTTCAAAACCCAACACAGGCATTGCATCTCCCAGACGACTCCCCTGATCCCTCAGCATGCACTAGGAGCCTCTCTTCTGTGTTACTGTTAACATTCTCCATATACTTTTGTCCTAATGCTAATTAAGCTATCTTGTCATCTGTTCATTTTTCCCTTTCACCTACTGTGAGCAACTTGGTGTCGGAACAGAACAATCTTATTTGCTACATTTCCAAATTGCACATGGCCCATTGGAGAGGCTCAAAGTGTGTTTATTGATCCTGGTTATAAATTTTAAAATGGCCATTTTTTTCCACTCGATTTTGCTGTGAACCTAAAATTGCCCTAAAAAAATAGTCTATTGGAAAAAAAAAAACAAACCATTTTGTTTTATACACCAGTCTCATGAAACTAGTTGGAACATGAGTTCTTAAGAGCTTGATCAGCTCAAGGTACATGGGCAGAATCGTATTTTTGGATCTGCAAAGCTAAGTGAATACACTGAGCCCCCGAGGCACTAGCCCCAGGGAGGTCCAGCTGATGTGGTCGGTCTCCCTCTGACTCCCCTGTTCTTCAGATTCAATGGGGTTTGAGGCCGCCTCTGTCTCCTCCATCTGTGGAATTTGCAGATGGTGCTGGCAGACGCTCAACTTGGTGCTTCTCAATGCTCCTTGTTCCTCTGCTGGCGGCCACCGCGTGGTAGGCACCAAGGGTGGGGAGTCCGGGGGAGCGGATCTGGGAAATCAGACTTTCATGCCGGGGTGGGAACTCACCCATGTGGCCCAGAGAAAGCGTTCTGACCCTCTTTGGGTGGCGTGTGCTGAAACGGACGCGGAGCCGCAAAAGCACTGCTGTTCCCGGGGAGAGGTCGGCGGGCACTGCCCTGCCGGCCGTCCTCCATTTCCATCTTCACGGAAACATCTCCTGCTTCCGCCTCCAGAGAGCCTTTCTCTGTGCTTCTTTGTGAGACGTTTCTGAGAAGCGCCTGCATTCCGTTTCTGGTGGTGAATTGATTTAGAAGATCCTTTGTTGATAGCCCCGCTTCAAAAGTGCTCAGACTCTGCAGTTTATCTTCCCTTCTCCCTTCCAAGCCAAGACATGCTCTGACAAAGGAGAGGAGGAAAAAATAAAAATCCCCCCTTTTTTTTGTTGACTTATAAACTCATTGAGCCCTTTTGGGGGGCTGTCGCGTAACTCTTTTGTGGGCCAGCAGTGCGATTTCCATGTGTTTTATACTCAATTAAATGAAGGGTAATGTTAAATCAAACTAGTCTGCGTTGGTGAAGAGTGTCAGTTTTATATTACATGTTTTGTGTCTCATCGTTTGCTTTTGTTCCAGATGTTTATTTAATTTTATTTCAGCAAACATTCATTGAGCTCTTAGCATGTAGCAAATGTAGATAAAATGAGATCCACAGTTTTGAGGAGCTCATGGGCCACTGAAGGTAAATAATCAGCAGGAGAATTTAGGGCAGCGAGGGTACCAAACACCTGCAGATACGCTCTCTGAAGGTCATATCTCTTTGAGGGCAGGTCTAAGTTATCTTTATAGACCCCTGGTCGCAGGCAGATCCTAGAGCATATCTTTTAAGCTCGGACTCCAGGGTAGAAAAGATTCTCTTATCTTAGTTACAATTTGGAAGATCCTGGGGAAGGACTAGTCTGGCTGGACCACGTGGTCTTCCTGTGTGTGGCGTGCGGTGGGAAGGGAAGTATGATTGGCTACCTAACTCCACTAGAGTAGGTGGTTGGAGAAAGGAGAGGCACCATCCTCATTAGAGAGGAGGGTGCTGTTCCTTGAAAGAGGGAGTTGTGCTCGGCAGACAGGCAGTAGCTGTCCGCTACAGCTAAGGACCATTAATCAACATTGGTTCCTGTCTGAAGGGAAAGCCAAGTCTAACATTTATCCTCTTCAGATGTCTTCATCCACAGCCACTCCTTTGGGTTAGGGACGTCATAGGCTCTCCTCCTCCTCCCCCTCATGCTTACTTAGTTTGCACCTGCTCTGTGCAAGGCACCAGACCAGGTGCCGTCTACACATCATCTCACTGATTTCTCCAACAGTCTTTTATGGCCAAAACTAATTTGCTGCTTTATTGAGGCTCAGAAGCATTAAGTGACTTACCCAAAGTCTCACCCCTAGTAAGTGGGGCAGCTGGAATTTGACTTCCAGGCTCTCTGGCTCCAATGCCTGTCTTCTTTCTGCTACCCAGTTGCTGCTTGAGATGTGTGCATCTCTAAGATGAAAGAAAGTCTCTGATGACAATATGCAACAAAACTCAAAGACTTTTTTCCTTCAGTCGTGGCCTCCAAAACCTCAGTGGAAATTCTGTCTGTGATAATTTGTGGTCATGTTTCATGAGGGCGCCAGGCACAAGGAAGGGTGTTCAGAACAGGCTTGGAGCAAACCACTCTTGTCACGTGTCCCCTAGGGCAGATTTGCAGGTGGTCACCATCAGCCAACTGGCAAAGCTGAGAAGGCATGGTAGAACACAAGGGCTTTGGGTTGTTGATGGACGCAATTATGATGGTCATGATTATTATTATTAGTTTTAGAGTGTTTGGAAAACCAAGCTGATGAAATGACATAAAAACGTGTTATATTCCCAGGAGGATGTTCTGTGTTTGGCCCTAGGCCACCGCAGAGTCTCAATGTTGGCTGACTAATACAATAGTAACAACACTACGAAATGTCCACAGTCTGCCACTGGTTCTTATTTTCCTCAAGTAGTGAAATACGTACAAACCAGGTCAATGAAATCTTACTTTGTTTATTTTTATACTTAAAGTTTATTTTTATTTTTCTGTTGTGGTTAAATACATGTAACAGAAAACTTATCATGACCATTCTTCAGTGCATAGTTCACGACCATCCATCTTCAGAACTCTTTTCATCTTGTAAAATAGAAATTCTGAACCCATTCAATAATAACGCCCCATGGTCCCCTCCTCTCAGCCCCTGGTAGCCATATTCTACTCTGTTACTACAAGTTTGGCTATTAAAAAAAATATTCCACATACAAATGAGATCATGCAATATTTGCCTTTCTGTGTCTGGCTTCTTTCACGTAGCATAATATCCTCTAGACTCATCCATGGTGTCACAAATGGCAGGTTTCCTTCTTTTTAAAGGCTAAATAATATTCTATTGACTAAAGTATGGTATACACACACCATGTTTTCTTTATTCATTCATCTGTCAGTCTTATTTTGAATAAAAGTCTCCAGATACCCTGAAACCTCTTAAGGTCAGCTTAGCCTTCTTGTTTCAGAATGAATGAAGTTTATCAGAATGAATGATGTCAAGATGAGGCTAACTTGCATCCTTTAACAATTTCTGCTCTTGTGAGGGGAAGATATGCCCCACCATATATGGAGAAAACCTGCAGGATTTGTTAAGGCCTTAGAAAAGGGCCTGGCACGCAGTAAGGACTCTGTAAGTGCTGGTTAAATTAAACTGTACAGGACTTCACAGCTTATAAGCCCTTTCAGATATGTTGCCTCTCTTGACAACAACCTCTCCAGCAACAGCCCTGGAGTTTAGCAGGACTAGGATTATTATTCCTACTTTACAGATGAAGAAAATGTCATCCAGAGAGGTTAATGAGTTTGTTTCAGTCACCCAGCTAATACCTAGAAGAGATTCAACTAGAATTCAGAATTCTGTTTCTCTTTTGGGTGCTCAGCTCACTAGATCACGGATGGTCAAGATTTAGTTTTCATGGACCAGTTAAAAAATTGAGGGGAACTCTGCAGGTTGTTCTTCATTCCTCGCCTTCCCCCAACCTATTCTGTGCCCAGCTCTGACCCTGTCTGTGCCCAGGAGCGGACCCTCATGGGCTTCACCATTTGGCTACTTTTGCTGGCTGGCTGCTGGGGTAGGGGTGGCCAGTGGGAGTCCCTGGAGGAGACTGAGGGGTGACAGGGGAGAAATGTTGCTCCAGTGCTGCGTGTCAGGAGTAGTGATGTCCATCCAGAGCTGTGGCTTCTGCTGGGTGGCCTTTTCTCCATGCCTCTAGCTCCCTCCAGGCTCCAACGACACTATCTCCTCCCCTTGACCCTTCCAGGCATCTCACCGCCCTTGTTTATTCTCCCAACTCTTCCAGCTCTGTGCGTGGTCCCTTCATTAAAGTCTTATTTGGACCATCTGGTATAAATTCTGTTTCCTGCTGAGACCCTGTTACAAAGACCAATATTGACTTCTTTTTAGATTGCCAAGTAAAGGCGTAAACAAATAAGCAAAATACAAATGAAACTGCTATTTACTGCTATTTATTGCTCCATTTATCTCACTAAAATAAAGGTATCTTGGCACCAAAAGAAGGTGGAAAGGTAGAAAATTTCACCATGTTACTTTTTTCTTTTTTTTATTATGACCTAGTAAAAACTTTATCTGAGATTGGACGTGTTCCCTAGGCCAGTATGTGGAAGCAAATAGGTAAGCTCCTGTTACCACCCAGTGATTGTTCCCCTGGTATTTACCATCGTTGGAAAGAGACCCCAATACATTCTACATGCATTTCCCCATGTGTTTTATAATGTACTTATGAAATTCCATAAATGCCCTGTGGGCTTTTTCCAACACACTTGCATTGAACATCTGTTCTGTGACTTTCATAAAACTAGGAATATTCAGGTGTGTAAGGCAGGATCCCTGCCATCACAGTCTAGCTGGGGTGACAAGAAAAGGGGCAACTGTAACGTATGGAGGACAAGGCAGAAAAGAGGTCAGCATTGGGGCTATAGGAGTGCGTTGCAGTCACAGTAACTGATTTTCTTGGGGATGGGGGTGGAGTGATCCAGACCAGGTGACGTTTGAGCTGAGGCTTTGGAGCATTATAAGAGTTGTCCAATGGACAAGGGAAAAGGGCATTTCAAGCAGAAAGTCTGGCTTGAATAGAGTCATGGGAGCATGAGAGAATATGGTACTCATGGGAGTATGGTGGCCTGAAATTAACCTGGCACAGCCAAATGTGGGGTTGAGGGTGAGACACAGATGGAGCCAAAGGAGGAGGAACTCTAGATTTAGCACTCATTTTCTTTACTAAGAGGTGTGACGTGGTCAAACTGATATTTCACTAAGCTCCCTCTGGGTATCATTTGAGAGGTGGATTGGAGGGAAATGAGAGACCAGGGGGCTCAGATTCCAGTTAGAATGGGACTGCGGTGGTTTAGGAAATTAGAAAGTGAGGTTCTTGACCAAAGTGACAGAGTACATGCAATGTTCCCAGTGCAAATCTCCTCAAATCCACCTGCTGATCAAGGGGGAAGTCACCGAGAGTCTTCCTTTGAAGACTCTCCTGCCCCCAATCTGAAGAGCAGTGCCACCTTCTTGGACTCCATCTAGGATGAAACAGTACTGTTGACCCTTTAACAACACAGGTGTCAGGTGTGCTGACCTGTGTGGTCAAAAATCCACGTATAACATTTGACTCCCCCAGATTTAACTAATAGCCTATTGTTGACTGGAAGCCTTACCAATACATGAATAGTCAATTAACACATATTTTGTATGTCATGTGTATTGTATACTGTTGTCTTACAATAAAGTAAACTAGAGAAAAGAAAAATGTTATTAAGAAAGTTCTAAGGAAGGGAAAATACATCCACACATGGAACTGTATTTGCTGATAGCATAAGTTTACGTTGCCTGTTTACAAGATGAGTCATCCGTCTGTCAGTACCTACATCAATATTGTCTTTTATGATACAAAACACTATAGATATTATACATATTAGTAATAGTAGACGTCAAAAATGAAAAGGTAATGTGAAAAAGAAAGTGATATTTATTTATGGGTACAACAATTCACGTACTGATAACAAAGCAGCAGTAGTATGATTGCTTTATGGTAGCCTAGTGTAATCGATATGATTCCTTCATGGTAGCTCTGCCGATACACTAATGAATGAATTGCTATAAAGTTTTATGGCATACAGTATTACAGTCATATTCATAATATGATGTTGGAAACATTATAACTTTTTTTTTAAAAACCCACTTACTTATGATGATAGGCTGATACACAATTTCTTCAATTTCAATAGAGATACACTGAGCAGTAATGTAATTCTTTGAAAGCAAAGTTATGAAACAGTAAGAAAACTAACACATTGTTAACTCTATATTAAATATCACTCACCTAAGCCTATATAAGGAGAGACTCGCATTTACATACATTTTATACATTCATGACATAACTTTTTCTTAATTTTTTTGCCCATATTTTTAGGCTACATGGTTAGTCTGAGTTTTTCAAATTATCACAAATCTCCAAAAAAAATTTTCCTATATATTTATTGAAAAGAGTCTATGTATAAGTGGACCCACACTGTTCAAACCTATGCACTTCAAGGGTCAACTGTATTTCGTTCTATTAGATTCTCCATAACTTAGTGTTTGGTCTAGGGTTTTGTCAATGTTAGGCTTTAAGCACTTGATTCTTCACCTCTTGGTTCAGCTGACCAAGCTGCTTTCATGGTTCTGTAAGTCAGCGTTGCCCAAGACAAGGATAACAACAAGAAATTCCCTAAATTCCCCGAGAAGCCACAGGACTTGGTTAGCACTTACATAGGGAAATGCCACATTCCTAATAAAAAACAAAACCCAGAAACCTCCAGGTTGGCACTGTAAGTAGAATTCCTGGAAAAAAGAGAGCAAATGAATCAAGCAGTCTCAGCCTTTTCTCCCAAGATTCACCTTTCCACTGGAGCTTTTCAAATCGTTTTGCCATCATGATTCTGTCCTCCAAAGAACACCTTCTGCCTTTAATGTTTTGGGTAACTATACAGGCTTACCTTGGAGATGCTGTGGGTTCAGTTCCAGACCACTGCAATAAAGCAGGTATCACGATGAAGTGAGTCACAAACTTTTTGGTTTCCCAGTACCTATAAAAGTTATGTTTACACTGTATAGCAGTCAGTTGAGTGTGCAATACCATTATGTCTGAAAACACAACGTGCAGACCCTTTACATCTTATTGCTAAAAAAAAAAAAATGCTAACCATCACTTGAGTCTTCAGTGAGTCATAATCTTGCTGGTGGAGGACCTTGCCTTGATGTTGATGCCTGCTGACTGATCACGGTGGTGTTGCTGAAGTTGGGGTGGCTGTGGCCATTTCTCAAATTAAGACAACAATGAAGTTTGTCCCGTGGACTGACCTTTTCACGAACGATTTCTCTGGAGCATGCAGTGCTGTTTGATAGCATTTTACCTCCAGTAGAACTTCTTTCAAAATTGAAGTCAGTCCTCTCAAACCCTGCTGCTGTCCTGTCAACTGAGTTTGTGTCGTAGTCTAGATCCTTTGTTGTCTTTTCTGCAGTCTTTGTGGCATCGTCACCACGAGTAGCTTCCACGTCAAGAAACCACTTTCTTTGCTCATGTGTAAGAAGCAACTCCTCATCCATTCAAATTTTACTATGAGATTACAGCAATTCAGTCACAGATGCAGGCTCCACGTCTAATACTAGTTTGCTTGCTGTTTCCATTATATCTGCGGTTACTTCCTCTGCTGAATCTTGAACCCCTCAAAGTCATCCATTGATCATTGGAATCAATTTCTTCCATACTCCTGTTAATGTTGATAATTTGACCTCTTCCCGTGAGTCACACACGTTCTTAATGGCATCCAGAATGGTGACTCCTTTTCAGAAGGTTTTCAGTTGACTTTGCCCGGATCCAGCAGAAGAATCAGTATCTGTGGCAGCTATAGCCTTCTGAAATGCATTTCTTAAATAATAAGACTTGCAAGTCAAAATTACTTGATCCATGGACTACAGAAGGGATGTTGTGTTGTCAGGCACGAAAATAACATTAACCTTGTTGTGCACCTCCATCAGAGCTCTTGAGTGGCCAAGTGCATTGTCAATGAGCAGTAATATTTTGAAAGAAAATTTTTTTTTCTAAGCAGTAGAAACAGTGTGCCTTAAATATCCAGTGAACTGTGTTTCAAAGAAATGTGCTATCATCCAGGCTTTGTTTTCTGTTTATAAAGCACAGGCAGAGTAGATTTAGCATAATTCTTAAGGGCCCTAGGATTCTCAGGATGGTAAGTGAGTGTTGGCTTCAACTTCAAGTCACCAGCTGACTTATCCCCTAACAAGAGAGTCAGCCTGTCCTTTGAAGCTTTGAAGGCGGGCATTGACTTTTCCTCTCTATCTATGAAAGCCCTAAATGACATCTTCCAGTAGAAGGCTGTTTCATCTACATTGAAAATCTGTAGGTTAGTGTAGCCGCTTTCATTCATTATCTTTGTGGGATCTTCTGGACAACTTGCTACAACTTCTATATCAGCACTTGCTGCTTCACCTTGAACTTTTGTGTTATGGGGGCAGCTTCTTTTCTTAAAGCTCATGAACCAACCTCTTTAAGCTTCAAACTTTCCTTCTGCAGCTTCCTCACCTCTCTCAGCCTTCACAGAACTGAAGACAGGGCCTTGCTCTGGATTAGGTTTTGGCCTTAAGGAGATGTTGTGGCTGGTCTGATCTTCTGTCCAGACCACTAAAATTTCCTCCATATCAGCAGTAAGGCTGTCTTGCTTTCGTATCACTCATGTGCTCACTAGAGGAGCACTTCTATTTTTCTTCCAGAATTTTTCTTTTGCTTTCACAACTGGACTAACTGTTTGGCACAAGAGGCATGGCTTTCGGCCTGTCCCTGCTTTCAACATGCCTTTCTCACTAAGCTCAATCACTTCTCGCTTTTGATGTCAAGTGAGAGACGTGCAACTCTTCCTTTCACTTGAACACTTGGAGGCCCTTGTAGGGTTATTCATTGGCCTAATTTCAATATTGTTGTGTCTCAGGGAGGAGGAAGGCTTGAGGCGGGGAAGAGAGATGAGGAAGCAGCCAGTTGGAGGAGCAATCAGAACCCACACATTTATCAGCGAGGTTCACCATCTCATATGAGTGCTGTTCATGGTGCCTCAAAGTGATTTCAATAGTAACATCAAAGATTACTGATCATTGATCACCATAAAAACATAATAATAATAAAAGTTTGAAATATTGTGAGATTATTAAAATGTGACACAGAGACTCAGAAATGGGCAAATGCTGTTGGAAAAATGGTGCCGACAGACTTGCTGGAAACAGGGTGACCACGAAGCTTCAATTTGTAAAAAATGCGATACCTGTAAAGTGTCAGAAAGTAAAGCACAATGAAATGAGGCTCGCCTGCAGGGGTAGAAACTCATCCAGGAGAGCTGTTTAACAAGCCTTGCTTGGAGATGGCAGTGGGAAAATAAAGGTAGCAAGTCACGAATCCAGACGTTTCCGTTACACGTTACTGGCTTGAGGCTCCCCGCCTTCCTAGTTGTTTCTCCCCCGTCGCAGAGGGGACGCCTTCTGCCACACACCTTTCAGAAGCATAGCTGCAGCCATGTCCCCTCCTTGATGTTAGACCCAGAGGGAAAAGGCCTTCTGATGATAGTAACAACCTCAGTGATCACGGAGCAAGAGTCACATGGGAGGAACTTGTCTCCTCAGAGCAAACGTGACAGAGACGTGGTAACAGGAGCACCGTTATTTTTAGTTCCATTTATTAGCTGCCAAATCTGTGTTCTATGATTTATATATATTATCCTTAATCCTTCTATAAGCCTTATTGAAAGGAGTAGTATCATCCCATTTCACAGATGTAAAAAAAAAAAAAATGAGGCGAGAGAGAAAGTAACTTATCTAAGGTCACGGAACAAGTGGAAGAATTAGGAACCTAGATCCCAGACTAAGGTCCTTTCCTGTTTCCTCTCATGCTGGGGCCTCATGCTTCAGATCTAAACCTGTCGAATTAGTGAGAGGTTTAGAGGCGCTTCTGTGGTAACAGGGAAGAGAGGCGCCAGAGACACAAGACAATGCCCAGGGGAAGTTCAGGAGGAGAAAGCCCTAGGGATGGCCTGGACCACGGGAGACACTGGAGGACACAAGTATCTGATTTTAATTCTTAAGTGGTTTGCATGGGGAGGACATTGTCCGTCTCCTCCTCTGTCCTCTTTACAGATCTTCAGTCAGGTTGACCTTGCTCATTGGTTGTCATCAGAAAGACCCTGAAGAGGGTTCAGTTCTGCATTTGGGCTGATGCTGGGTGGAAAAAAGAGACAGCAAGAGTGGGACTGAGGGGCCGGAGGTGAAGGGGACAGAGGACCTCCGGGACACTTGTGTGCTAGGGAGGTTATTCTTGAGCGAAAGAGATGCGCAGTGGAGGAGTGCAAAGTGTAAGAGCCTACTTGGGAGATGATGAACTCCAAAGCCAAACAAGGCGGTGGGAATAGCAAAGAGGAGCCAGGTTTAAGGGACTTTTCTAAGGTAGAACCAAGCCTTCATGGTGTTTTAGGATGAGAAAAAGGGTGGAATCAAGGCTTACTCCAAAAGTTAGGGACTGCATGTATGTTGAGGATGC
This sequence comes from Camelus bactrianus, assembly GCF_048773025.1. Taxonomy (NCBI): domain Eukaryota; kingdom Metazoa; phylum Chordata; class Mammalia; order Artiodactyla; family Camelidae; genus Camelus; species Camelus bactrianus. Next base: position 53,952,263 of record NC_133542.1, read on the forward strand.
TGAGGGAAAGACTGAGAGCCAAATAGAAAACAGAGGCAAGTGTTGTCTTATGAAGAGGAATAGCAAAGGGAGTCAGCGTGAACTCCAGCTGGTGAAGCAGTGGTTTCCCTACTGACCGAAGCCTCAGACTCAGAAGCCTTTCTGCCCAGGATGATTAGCTGAAGCCCAGTAAGCCCCAGATGCTGGGGTTTTGCTTGGAGGTTGGGGGAGGGGGGCGCCCCACCTGCTGCCCTCTCCGTGCCCCCTGCTGGGGTTCTCAGGAGTTCCCACCATCCTCAGAGAACAGTCCGAGAAATCCTTGAATAGAGCTAGGGAGGCTGAACCGTGAGAGGTGCAGAAAAGAACAGAATAGGAACAAAAGAGATAGTTATCAGAATATTATGCATTACAGACTGCTGGGGAAAGACAGAAAGTTCCTGGCTTCTTCATGCCCCATAGCAAAAGGCTTTAGAGCCAGAGGACTAATTATGAGGCAGAAAGAAAAAAGAGTGTCTAACTATTGTCACAACAAGAGAACTTGTGGCGTTTTCTTAGTCCGGAGAGGAAGAACAAAGGACTATCAGTGAAAGGTATGGACTCTTTAGGACATCAGAGAAACCTATAAATGTGTAAATGTGTGGCCCAGATGAAGCTTCTTATGGACAAGAAGAAGAAAGGAGAGATAGGGAAAAACATGGAGATTCTAAAGCAGGGAGTGTGTACAGATTGACACACAAATTTTGTAGAAATTTTTTGACTTCAGGGTGGGAAAATAAATTGCAAATATATATTTTCAGGGCAAATCATTTGACTTTTATAAAACCCTCCAAGGGTGGAACGAGAAAGATCTATGAGCATGTGCTTGAAACGCTGAAGATAATCCACAGCTGTGGGGCATGAGGATCATTATTGTGATTATTTTTTTCCCTGCACTTTTCTGTCCACAATATTTATGGGCAGCTAATACCTTGTAGACACTGTGGTCCATTAGGAGATGCTGTCTCTCTTCAAGGAAGTCCGAGTCTGGTTGTGGAGACAGTCAAGGAACTCGGTGCCGTGTGTGATCTGTTATCAGTGGATGTGCCTTAGGCAGACTGCGAGTGGCAGGAAGGGTGGGGAGGTGTAGGTGGATCTCACCAGGTTTAGGGTTGGAGTGACACTTGAGTTGAAATTTCCCAGATGAGTAAGATGTGGGTGGGTAGACAGTAAGGAGTGGAGGTGAGAAGTATAGCTGTGGATTAGGAAAGAGTGAAGAGCGAGGCATGACACCTAACGAACTCCAGAGAGGCGGCTGTGGTGGGTGTGTGTGAGGCTGTGGCAGGTGGGTGGGGGTCATCCAAGGCCAGGCCGTGGAGGGCCTTGTGGGTGTTACTAAACTTTATCCTGAAGGCAAAGTAGAACCCCCGAAAGATTGAGGGGTCACCCGCATTGCCATTGCTTTACGGCCATTGATTCTAGATTGCAGTGTTCAAGCTAACCAGAATCCAGCCATACTGCCATTTATTAACTATGGGACTTTGGGCATATGTTACTCACATGCCTTCTGCCTGTGTCAGCTCATCGGCATGGTGGGATTTTAATAGTATGTACATACGTACGTACATATGTATGTAATGTGTACATATATAGGGCCAGAGTGAGGGTTAAATGAGTTACTTCCTAATGTGGAAAAGGGTCTGTTATTATGATTAGAGCAAACTTATTTGTTTTTGTCCAGCTTTCCTGTCTGCTTCCTAAACTACCACGTGTCCATTGTAAGGAACGTGCAGAAAATACTTCGAATTTTGTTTTAGATGGGAGCACTTTGGTCTAGAGATGCAGTTTAATCATGAAGGAAAGAGTCATCTCTTTAACTGTCACTTTGCCCTTGTAAAGAGCTTGAACACGCTTGGAGGGGAAACGGGAACCTCCGAGGCTGATTTTTTGGAAGCCAAAGCCACAGTCACGTGATGGGGATGATGTGAGGGTTGATCCTCCCCTTGGGCCAGGACACTTGGTGGCCATAAACAACTGTACACTGACAGCTTTTCAGTGTACCTGGCGATTTTTACATCCATATGTCATTAAATGCTCACAGAATTTTTTAGTTATTATTCTGATTTTAAGGACAAGAAAACTGAGTCTTAATCCATAAATAGACAAGACTTGATCCAGGTCCCTGGATTCCACATCTTGTATTCTTTCTGCTCTCCCACATCGGGTAGGAATTAAGTGGAAAAGCTAATTTTTCCTTTGAGGTTGTAGAGGTCCAAGCTGGCCACTCACTGCATTCCTTGTTTGCGAGTCAAGGGAAACGCTGGCCAGCGTGAAGCTCCTTCCTATAGATTTTCCTAAACCCGAGTGGGAAGATGGGTGAAACGTAGCCTAACTTATTGTCTAGTGTCCAAGAAGTTTCCAGTAAACACCATCCGTTTCCTTGAATTTTCCAAATGTGTGGACTCCTAGCGGGTTGGAAAAAGTGGACTAAAGAGTTCTTAAAATTTTTTCTCCACTCCTTCTATCCTTCATCCTTTCCTCACTTTAAGTTTTACAAAAGTATCATTTTCATGTTTAAGCCTCCTGATTTGGTAGCAGCAATAATTTGTTTTGAATATAAGCACATCTAGGAATTTTAAATACTTTCGACGGAAACTCCTAGGAGGCTGACTACAGAAAGGGGGGAGATCTCAGTGTGAGAGATGAGACTGTGATAAGGGAAGTTTGTCAACCATCGTGGGGAAGCTTAAAAATTCTGCAGCCGCCCTGCGTACTTTTCATCCGGAAAAAAAATTAGTTGGAAAGAAACAGCTGCGATGTCCTGCTGAACTGATTGTTCCAAGACAAAGCACCATCATCTCTTAACTTCCCAGCCATCTCCTCTCTTCTCTCTCCTGTGCAACACACTTCCTTCACGTTTCTTCCCCGCTCTCACCCCTCTCTCTGGTCCTCCACCACCTTGGATACTGTGTTTCTTTTCCATGAGTACCCCCTAGAACAAAAGAAACCAAGACCTAACAAACAGCCATAAAAGGAAAGAAAATGGCCTAAGAAGAAAAAGCACACTCTTTTCTTAGGAACAACAGTGATTCATTTTCCCGGGGGGAATTTGGGGGAGAGAAAAAAAAATATGCTCCTATCTTATCTCTTTGCAAAGTTGCAGGTCAAGGTTGTGTGATGGCTCACAGATAATGTGGAAGCAACATGGAGGCTTGAAAAATGAACCATTCTTTCCTGGGTGAAACTTAGCCTATCCCCCTCTATCATAATTATCGACAGATTTAGATGGAAGTGATCGTCGAGCGCCTTGTCCTTAAAGATATTCAGGGACGTGACCACGAGCACCTCTGATGGAAGAGACTGAAAGCCGTGCAGTTCATCATCTCAGCCCCTGAAACGGCTGAGATATGCAGAAGTGCTGGTTTGATCCAAAAGGTATAAATAGCACGCGAGGAGGGGGGTGAGCTGGGCTTGCGGGCTGCTGTGTTGCAGGAACAATTTGACGGAGACAGAGCAAGATGATGATAACTTGGAAAAAGGATAATTTGTCATGATTACCTCTTTCCCCCTCCTCCCTAGAGAGGAGAGCTTGCACCCATTGGAATTTATGTGTGAGTTTAGAAAAAAATGCAAATTGGCATTGTAGCAAAGAAAACATCTCATTTGATCTTTTTTCCTTTCTGGGATGACACTTTGGGTGTGTGGTGGTGGCATCAGATAGTAAAGGATCTGCTGAAAAGATGTGGCGTGTTGACTATGTGCTTCTAAGATTTGAGACATTTTAGGACCAGTAGCTTCTTTGTCAGGAAGTGGCGCTCCTAAATGTAGGGGCTTCTGGTTTCTGGCCACTTATGCAGAGTCATCAACAGCCTTGTCTCCTCCACCCACTTTGCTACAAACGCATCTGCCCCATAAATTCGAATGATGCTAACTGCTACCAAAGGTCTGGGGCTAAATCCTCAAATTTTTGTGGCAAAAATTTCAAATAGCCTGCCTTCTGTTCCTTTTTAAAATAGCGTTCATGGATTTGCAAAAATCGGATGAAAAAACAGCACATAGCTAAGGTAGCACTTTTGGAAACAGGGAATAATATGAATATGTAGGAATAAAATAGTACCTATCATTCCATAGCCCATGTGTGTACGTGGTAAGACTCCCTGAGGACCTCAGAGTCTTCTGTCTGACCCACGAGAGAGGTGGTTTCCTTTCTTCCTCTCCTCATGTTTTCCCTTTCTCTTCTGCCTGCCCCACTTTGTGTCTGTGATTTTGGTTCATTACCTCTGCCTTACGGCTAATCTCTGGGTTCTTTCAGGAATTACTCTGATGGAGGATGGTGGTAGTTACTTTATGCCAAAACTTGATGAGCCACAGGAATATGTTATGGAAAAACAACTCCATTTACTTGCCAAGAGAGGGGCATTCTGGCACAGTATTTGCAGGTTCCTGCCCTGTGGTGAGATAATGCCTCCTTCAATCCCCACTCTGGGCATGGGGTGGGTCACAGCGGGGACCGCTGGCTGAAGACATGGGCTGAAAGCAGGTGTGCAGACTGAGCAAATAAAAATACAGGATGCCCCCAGTGTTTCACGGGACATACTTAGATGCAAAAAAAAAAAAAAAAAAAAAGGGTGGTTTATCTGAAATTCACATGTACCTGGGTGTTCTGAACTTTATCTGGCAAACCCTCGCTGAAACAGTAGCTGAATCGCTAGAAAGAAAAGAGATTGAAAAATGAAAGAGACCAGGGAAGGAGGACTTAGATTCAGTAGATTCGAGGGAGCCCTGTTTGTTTCCGGCACTGGATACTTCCAACCCCAAGACCTAAATCAGACCCTCTCCCTCCTCTGTCTGTCCTCACCCTGTTACCCAATCCTGGTGATTCTGTCATCAAAAAACTCTTTACCACCATCCCACCACTACTAGCCACTCAGGCCTTCGTTGTTGTTGTTTTTCAGTTGAAGTACAGTCAGTTACAGTGTGTCAATTTCTGGTGCACACCATGATGTTTCAGCCATGCATATACATACATATATTCCTTTTCATTATAGGTTACTATAAGATATTGACTATACTTCTCCACAGACCTTCATTGTCTGTCACCTTGACCATTGTGTTGCCTCCTCGGACCAGACTCTAATATGGTCTGGTCCCACCAAGACCACTTTTACCATGCTGCTGAGAGATCATTCTGAGCACTAATCTAGTCAAGTCCACTCCTCTTCTTAAAACCCTTCACCAAGTTCCCACTGCCCTTAGGATGAAGCCTGAACTCTAGAAAATCTGGCCAACCTTCCTGAGATGGCCTCTGTCCTCCTCTCTACCCACTGTCCGCCTCCTCCTTACACCTGCACATTCATCCTAAGTTTTCCTCCCAATTCACTGAAAAAAAAATTTTGCTGGATATTTGCAGGATCTGCCCCCTTTGCCTTTTCCTCAACTTCATGCTCTGGCTTTGGTCAGCCGTCACTGTGCTCAGCCCCTGCTGCAGAGATGTGAAGGGGTTTAATCCTTCTTGCTTCTTGCCAGAAAGATCAGAGTACGAATAAATAAAAAGCAGATCCCTTGCTGGGCAAAAACATGGATGCTCGGACACTGTCTGGTTACACCATCCACATCCCTCTCCCCACCCCTGTCTCAGTGGGGGTCAGTTTTTAACCCCTCAGTACCTGATATCTCTGGCTCCGCAAGTGCTTCTAGATCTCAGCAAAGTGTGCCAAACCCTTGATGAGTAAGGATGATGCACTCAGAAGTTTTCTTATAATAACTACTTCAGTAAGACCTTAATATTCTTCGAAGTCAATTCTTCAGAGTAAATATTCTGTTGAATTTCTTAAGTTGAATTTTTTCCCCCTAAAAATTTCCTTTGATTTATCGGTTCAGGTTCTGGAGCTCTCTCTGAAGTCTAAGGGGTCCTTTACATGTGTGTAAGGGGAGGAGGTGGAGTTGTGTGTGTGCGCGCGCATGCGTTCATGTGTGTGTGCATGTGTGCAGGGCCCCTCAAGTGCCCTGGACCATTTCTGACATGGAATAGGTTGGTTGAGGAGCTGGGCAAACTCTTGGGACAGGGCTGAGATGAGCACCCCTCTCCTGGGCAACCCCGGGGTGATGTGGGGCTTGTTGTTCATGGGTCGTCAGCAGACGACAGCGAGGGAGCCAGGCTTCCACTCAGCTCCCGGGCTGACAGTGGGATGGACGGCGCCCGCTCAGGCAGATGCCTGGGGTCTATCTATCTCACTCCGTTTCTGTCCATGCCATCCCTCCTCTTCTCCTGTGTCAGCCCACGGCGTCTTTAGTCCAGTCTAGTGGCGGGAAGAACCTGCTCGGAGAGTACACTGTGAATCTCTCCATCTTACACCTAGACCAGTGGCTTTGAATTCAGTGTTTGAGAATATGCCCTCTTGGTTTTCTGGTTCCTCCAAGGCCCCCTTTACCTCTAAGCATTAGATGACTCACATCTAGGTGCTTGGGCACGTGTGGAGGTGGATGTCCTTGGAGGAACAGAGAAAAAATTCCATGATAGCCATTATGAAGGACAAACACGCTGATTACTCCTCCAAAATACTACTTTATTCACACAGATGTGTCTTGCATCCTACCTGTTTGTAAATAAATGTATGGATGAGATTTTAATGGGAGGACGCCTCTGGGGTCAGGCTTTTAAAGAATTTAGGCCCATTTGCTAAGCTGACCAGGGGCTAGACACTTGAAAAAGTAAAATACAGCCGATAGCTTGTATCACCCTTGGTTTGCAAAGGCTCTTACATGTGATGTTATCCTCACGCCCAGATGATGAAACAGGCAGGATGGGTGCTATTTTCCTAATTAACAGATGGAGGTTCAAAGAGGTCATGTGACCTCCACAGAGCTGCAAAGCCAGTAAATGACAGAGGATTCAGGCCTTTGGACTTCAGTCCAAGTCTTGTTCTGCCACCCTGGTCTTGCCTCTCCATGATGTGAAGGGTTAACCCTGTCACTGAGGTGTCTCTGCCCAGGAGGTGCCTACAGGGCAGGGACAGGATGTGTCCCCACCCAGTGCCTTAGACACCATCCCTACATCCTCTGGATGGTCAGCTCTAGACGGACAAGTTGCCTGAGGTGGGCATTCATGAAGCCCTCTTGGCCTCTTCCCACCATGGCTGCCAGGACTGCAGAAACCTCTGGCTTGGTTTTTAGGTGTTTAATTAATTAGTTAATCCACCCAGCAGTTTTTATTTATTGATGCCTAGTCCTGAGCTAAGCTGAGGGGAGAGCGGTGTGTGAGTTGTTCCCCACGGGCTGGAATGCAGAGGAAAGGGAGGGGTGCTGGGTGCTAGGGAGTGGCTGACAGCCCCGTGCAGTGCTGTGGGACCTCCAGCCAAAACCAGGGTCAGGGAAGGTTTTCATGGAGTGAACAGAGATGGTGGTCAGGCTGGAGTGGGGAAAGCTCATCTGGGCTGGGAGATCAGCTTGAAGAAAGTCATGGAAAACTGATAGTTGTTGGTTGATGTGACTGGTGTGGAGCTTGGGGGTGAGTGATGGCAGAAGAGGTCATGAAGATGGATGGAGGTGAGATGGTGAGGGGCTCTAAAATCCAGAGGAGGTCTGGACTTTGTGCTGAGGCAGGTGAGAATCACTGGGGATGGTGATGAAGGTGGTGAGAATAGTAATTAAACACACACACACACACACACACACACACACTTTCCTACTATAGCGCAGAGGATGAATTTGAGGGAAAGGAGACGTCAGGCTGTACCATCAGTTAGGGATGAAGGCGGCTTATACCCCGCACCCTCTGGGGCTGGGGGAAAGGGTGTGGATATGTTTGAGACATGGAAAGTTGACGTCAGTAGAGATGGATTTGCTGCGGTGACGGGTGACAGAGGGAAGGCTCTAGGCCAACCACTGTTTCTGGACAAGGGGAGGGCACTGCCGCTCATGGGAACGAGGGGTGGGGGATGAATCTGGTCTGACCAGGTAAACTGGAGGGCTCTGTGGCGGTGCTTCTGAGGAGGCAGGAGGGTACCCAGTGCAGTGTTGCAGCGCAAGGTGCATGCAGCAGGGTGCAGTTCCTGCCCTTAGGGAACCCGGGCAGAGGAGCTCTCGGTGCCTCTGTCCCCTCCCTCCCACAGTATCACCTGCAGCCCTGACACGGGGCAGCACCCAGGGAGGAGGTGTTTGCCGCTGCGCCCCAAACTGCTGTCAGACCTGCATCTCTTGAGTTTAAGGTGTCGGCTCAGGCAAGGAGGAGAGAGGAAAGAGGACAGATGCTTGCAATACAGCTGCAATTAAAAGCAAGAATTAGAGAATAATGCCCTTGCCAGGCCTGTCAGGGGGGAAGAGGAGTAAGTTCGAATTAAACCTCCGTTGATCTGGGTCTGAAATAGATTTAAAGCAGCTCCAGGAAGCCAGGGCAGGTCTTTAAATCAAAACCCGGGCTTCGGGGTTCTTTTTGTTAAAGAAATGCCCTGACTTGATGGAACACCAAAACCTCATTAAATTGCAAACACTGGACTATAAGAGATGGAGAACGAGCAATTCCACTTCAATGCTGCAGCACTCCACACGTTGCCCCGGAAGGACAATGAGTTCTAAAGGTCAGGGTTACACAAGGCATGGTAAGTGTTTTTCTTCTTCTAACACTAAACAGGCTTGGAAAAAGTCCAGTGCAAGAGAGAGACAGTCTGTAGTCAGCCGCCTCCAAGAATGAAAAATAAACTTTTTCCCCCCTGCAGGAAAAAAAACTTAAAAAAAAAACCCTAAAGAAAAGCAGACAGCTGCTAACTAGTTGTCTAGCTGTCTATTTGTGGACACTTCCTTTCAACTTCTCATCGCTTTTGTGCTGTTTGAAATGTTGGGAGCTTAAGAGTGGAGGAACGCTCAGTGGAATCCAAACTTTTATTAAAAGAAAGGGAAAAGGAGGCAGCAAAGTTCTGACAGCACATGTATGTTTAGATGTCTGGGCCATAGTCTCTCCAAATACCAAGCAGAGGAGCGATTTCTTTTTAGCTAAATGAAACCCCCAAACACATTTCTGTTAAATACACAAGAGGATAACCTGTAGGAAACCAACCTATTTTGTGGGGAGGCTGCGGAAAGATACAAATGGACCTTAAGAAGGTCCAGGAGGAGAGGGGCCTCCTCCCCACTCCTGGCCAGGGCCCCTTTGTGCCCAGGCATTGGGATGCTAATTTCTGCTCCATTGTCCCTGAGAAGCCACTCTGCTCTCTCGCTGGAAGCCCTTTCTCGCCCTGCCCTCGTGTCTTTGGTGGTCTTCACCAGCTGCTCCTCTTAGCTGAGAACCTCTGGAGATTTGATTTCTATGAATGTTGTTTTGCTCAGACTTCTTTTTTGGGGGGGATCGATTCCTCAATTTGATTTTCTTTCTTTCTTTTTTTTCCCTTGCCTTCTTTGTCAGGGGTGAGACCACCAGATTATGGTTTTCTTGTAAAATTAGAAACCCAAAGTGGACTGTTGCAAGGACCCTGGGGTTTTTGCCTTTGACATCCATTTCGGAGGAGACGGAGATTGAAATCTTAGCGGGAGAGTCTCTTCAGGGACTCTTTGATTTTCCTTTAAAAAGAAACCAAGTCCCGAATTAAAATAAATACCTAGACTTCAGATGAGGCGACGTCGCATCAACAGAGGGCCCAAGGCTTTGTTTCCCTGGCTGGCTGTATGCACCGTAATTAGGGGGAGAGAGCTTAGGGAATTATCTACAGCTAAGCTTTCACAGGCAGTTTTCTTTTCAAACTGAATCCTTCCCTTAACACTCAGAAAATGTATTTCAAGGCCCTTTCTGGGTGCCCAGGGCATGTCGGGCAGTGACAGACAGGCAGGAGCTGGAAAGATGGGCTCTGCTCATTCTGGCCCTGGAATATCAACAGCATTGGTCCGCATGTCTCCCTGCTACTCACTGCTTTGCCCCAGCCATTGCGTGGGTCATCTTCTCTCATTTCTTCCAGGGCATCAGGAGGCAGCTGATGCAGGGGGAGAGGGGCAGTGGTGGGAAGAGCCAGGGCAGGGGTCAGCCGGATCTGGCTTCCGTTGCGCCCTGTCTCTAGGCCTCAGTTTCCTTGCCTGTAGAATGGGGATAATCTACTCTCTAGTTGTGCAGATTCTGTGAGATTGCCTAAGGTCCCAGGGGTCCAGGAGGCATTCAAGAAATAGGAACCACACTCTCCTCTGTCCCTTCACCCGTCCCCGTGGAGGGTGGGGGTGTGAGTCTAACCTTCATGAACAGCTTGATTGTATCCCTTGAATGTGCTCGACTTCTTCACGTTACAGCGACTTATTTATTTGCCCCTGCTGCTCTTCTGAATGGGATGGTCTTCTCCCAAATCCTCCTGCGCCTGGCTCCTGTGCACCATTCAAGCCTTAACTCAAATTTCAAAGCCCTCCTTTCTTTTTCTTCTTTCTTTCTTTTATTTTCTTTTTGAAATATAGTCAGCTTATAATGTTGTGTCAATTTCTGGTGTACAGCATAATGTTTCAGTCACACGTGAACATACATATATTCCTTTTCATACTCTTTTTCACCATAGGCTACTACAAGATATTGAATATAGTTCCCTGTGCTACACAGTATAAACTTGTTGATTATCTATATAGTAGTTAGTACCTGCAAATCTCCAATTCCCGATTTATCCCTTCCCACTCCCTTTTCCCGCTGGTAACCGTAAGTTTGTTTTCTATGTCTGTGAGTCTGTTTCTCTTCCTTCCTTCCTTCCTTTCCTTTCCTTTCCTTTCCTTTCCTTTCCTTTCCTTTCCTTTCCTTTCCTTTCCTTTCCTTTCCTTTCCTTTCCTTTCCTTTCCTTTCCTTTCCTTCCTTCCTTCCTTCCTTCCTTCCTTCCTTCCTTCCTTTCTCTCTTTCTCTCTTTCTCTCTTTCTTTCTCTCTTTCTTTCTCTCTTTCTTTCTGTGATATATGGTATTTTTCTCTTTCTGGCTTACTTCACTTAGAATGACAATCTGCAGGTCCATCCATGTTGCTGCAAATGGCATTATTTTAGTCTTTTCTTATGGCCGAGTAGTATTCCATTGTGTAAATATACCACAACTTCTTTATCCAGTCATCTGTTGATGGACGTTTAGATTGTTTCCATGTCTTGCCAAAGCCCTTTCTTGACCTGACTAAGGTAGCCCTTGGCTGGCTCCTTTCTGATAACCTGGTTTATTTTTGCATGGCACTTATGGCTCTCTAGAATGTGTTTGTTTTTAGGTTTTGCCTTGATCGGTATTATCCAATTCCCTCTCCCAGAATATAAGACTGCAAGGATAGGAACTGTGTCTGTCTTGTTTATTAGCATACTGCCTGGCATAGGCGTTTATATACTTTAGTCTGGTGTTGGCCCAGGATATAGTATGAATGAGACCCAGATCCTGTTCTCCAGAAGTTTGCAGACATGTAAGCAAATAATTACAACATGCACAGGATTCTCGTGACAATTCAGTCGACTTTTGGCTCCCAGAGAGGAGACAGACATATACACCCACAATTACGTAGTACTCTGAGGTCAGTGCATCAGTAAAAGTGTGTTCTAGGTATAGTTGTGACACCAGAGAAGGATTTGACAATGCTGCCTGGATGTCCTAGGTAAGGTTTCTAAGAGGAGAAGTGAATTCAGCTGGGCTTTGCAGGATGAAGAGCAGATCCGGGCTGGGTAGGCTAGGGTGGAAGCCATTCTATGCAGAGGAATAGCCTAAGAGGTGGAATTACACACACAGCTGTACTGAGGCATACCTTGTTCAGGTTTTTATATTAAACCCATAAAATTTCATCATATTGGTTTCTGCTCTGCATTCCAACCTGTTGGGTGGTTTTCAGTTCTTCATCCCGGCATCTGTGGTGTTAATCATCTCTCCTGATTTAGAGTCATCTGAAATGTGTCCATAAAGCACTGTAAGACTGGCCAGCAGCTGGGACTGAAGAGGGCAAATGGAAATGGACGTAGGAAGGGAGGGATTTGCCCAGGAAAGGGATGAAACTGAGCCACCCCCAGTGAGGGCAGAATGTTGGGTGGAAAGAGCCCTGGATCTGAAGTTGGGAGACTTGGAAACTCGCTATTTTTTATCACTTCTTGTGCAGTCTTAGGTGGATCATTTAATCTCTCTAAACCTCAGTTTCTTCATCTGTTAAAACAAAACAAAAAAACAACAACTAAGTGTAGCTAATAATGGTAAGGAGTGGGAATCATAGGGGAAAAGTCTGAGTGTCCAAGGAATCTCTGCCATAACTGGAGCGATGCTGATGGCTATGATCACACCTGGAGGAACTAGGATTCCATGGGTTTTAAATGCCTCTTCTTAATTGTTTGCTTTTTTCCCTAACTATTTCCAGGTTTAGGCTTATAAAGCAGTTTCACTTGCATTTTGCCAATCTCCCCTATATTCATTTTTAATCCAGAGTATTGGTGTTTCCTTCACTTTATCAGACAACCATTCAGCACTGGGGAGATTTCTATCCTCGATACTTCTTCAAGAAGTGGACCAAATAATGCCCAATTTTTTCTGTCTCTCCTTACAGAGATGTTGGTGAAGATTAAACAGGGTCACTAGGCATCTCGCCTTATGTCAGCATGTGAAACCCATTTTTCAGATTGCTTAGGGTTTGGGTCTCTCTGTTGCTATGATATGGGCTGGAGTTCTCTGCCCTCCACTGGCTGTGCCGTCAGGACGTATAGTGTAAGAGCTTTAAGGAATCCCAGGCATCATCTAATTCAGCTCTTTTCTAATTCAGCAGCAGAAGAAACTGAGGCCCTGCGAGAGGAAGGGATTTGCTCAAGTCTTTATAGTCAGTAAGTGAGCCAAGACAAAGGAAAACAGATAACAAAAGAAAGAGAAAATCGCCCCTTGTACGACCTTCACTATTCTATTCATATCTAAAAATCTGTATGATGGGAGGAGGGTATAGCTTAATGGTAGAGTATATGCTTAGCATGCACGAGGTCCTGGTTTCAATCCCTAGTATCTCTATTAAAAATAATAAAATAAAAATAAATAAAAAATAGAATTAAAAAATTAAAATCTATGTAAAACTATCAATATACTAATTTGTTCCCAAAAGGATCAGGGTGACTTTTAAAAAATATGTGCTACAAAAATATTTCTATAAAGTAATTCAGAATGAGAAGATGAGAAGACAGGTCACCATTTGGGAAAAAATATATGCAAAGGACGTATCTGGTTAAAGGACTGTTATCTAAAAATGCACAAAGAACTCTCAAAATTGAAACAACCTAATTAAGAGATCTGAACAGACACCTCACCAAAGGAGATTGCAGGTGTCAAACAAGTGTATGAAAAGATGCTGAACATCATATGTCATCAGGGAAATGCGAATTAAAACAACGTGATATCACTAACCACCTATTAGAATGGCTGAAATCCAAACCACTGACAGCATCAAATGCTGCTAAGATGTAGAGCAACAGGAACTCTCGGTTATTGCTGGTGGGGATGCAAAGTGATGCAGTCCCGTTAGAAGACAGTTTGGAGGTTTCTTACAAAATTAAGTATACTCCTACTACACAGTCTAGCAGTTGCATCCCTTAGTATTTACCTGAAGGAGCTGAAACCTTATGTCCACTAAAAACCTGCACACAGGTGTCTATAGCAACTGTGTTCATAATTTCCCAAACTTGGAAGCAACCAAGATATCCTTCAGTAGGTGAATGGATAAATAAACTATGGTACATCCAGACAATGGAATATTATTCAGTGCTTAAAAGAAACGAGCTATCAAGCCACGAACAGACTTTAAATGCATATGACTAAGTGAAAGAAGCCAATCAGAAAGGCTACACACTGCATGATTCCAAGCATATGACATTTGGGAGAAGGCAAAACTATGGAGACAGTGAAAAGATCAGTGGTTGCCACGGGCTGTGGGTGGAGGAAGGGATAAATAAATGGGACACAGGTGGAACACAGGTCACTGAAACTGTTCTGCATGGTACTATAATGGTGGATACGTGTCTAATTAAACACTTGTCCAAACCCATAGACTCTACAGCACTAAGAGTGAACCCCAATGTAAACTGTGGATTTGGGGGGATATAGATGTTGGTGTCAGTATAGGTTTATAGATTATAACAAAGTACCAGTCTGGTGAGTGATGTGAATAATCAGGGAGATCATGCATCGGAATGGGGAAGGGAGCATATGGAAACCTACTTTTGGCTCAGTTTTGCTGTGATCCTACCACTGCTCTGCAAAATAAAGCAGTATATAAAAAAACATAATTGAGGAAATTAAAGCAAAAGGAAAATAAGGGCAGGAAAATAAGTATGAAACCTGGGGGAAGGTTACCAGATAAAACATTTGCCTTAAAGTTTCGCACACTTGCTAGAGGTGGGGCACATATTTAACTTCCAAAGAGATAATTCAAAAGAGGAATCATATTAGTCTATGTTAATATTCGTAAGTGGAAAACAACTTGGCACAGTTAATCCTGGGACTAGACCAGAGAAGAGTCTCTCTTGTGTTTTGTGTACCAGGAACAGGATGAAGCAGTGAACGATGTCCTTGGCAGCATTCGCTGTGTAATTAGAACAGTGGGTTTCGAGGTTGAGGCCTTGGCCTTATATTGTCATTTCCCCAAAGAGGTCCTAGTCTCAGTGATCACCTGGGGCGTTATGGCCTGGCAGTGGGGGTCTGTAAGAAGTGGCCACCATGGGTGCTGGGTGCTAGTTACTCCCTGTCAGGGGAGAAGAGGATGTCCTCAGGTCCTCAGGCAGTGGCCTGGGCGCTGGTGTCACCAGCCATTAATTCAAAGCCAGGGCGGTGGAGAGATTTCAGATAGAGCACTGTAATTCTGTCGACCTCCTTCCCTCTAAGGAACTTGTTCCATTTTCTGAAAGAACATTGCACAAAACTGAAAGAATGAGGAAATTAAAAAAAATCAACTTCACTGAGGTATAATTTGCATGCAGTGAAATCGATGCACGCTAGTGTACCGGTCACTGACCTGTGTAACTCCTGCCCCAACGAAGACACAGAACGTGTCCATCTCCTCCGACAGTTCCCTTAATGTCTCTCTCTTTGCCGCGAGTCTCTTCCTCCTGTCTTCCCTCCCTACCCCCTGCCCCAGGCAGATGCTGACTTGACTTATATCCCTGCTGATCAGTTGTCTGGCTAGTGTTTCATATAAATGGAATCGTACCATGTGGGTTCGTCTCTTGTGTCTCTCACTGTGTAACGTCTGTGCGATTCATCAGTGTTCCTGGGTGTACCCGTAGTGCCTGCCTTCTTATTGCTGACAACTGTTTCATCTCACAAGTGTCCCACAACTTACTTATCTGCTCGCCTGTTGATGAACATTACAGTTGTTTCCAGTGCTAGAACATTGGGAATGAAGCTTCTATGAACACCCATGTACAAGTGTGTGTGTGGACACATGTTGTCATTTCTGCCAGTACTGTGACTAGTGGGGGGTGTCATGGGTTAAAGCCTACTCACTGCCCATGTGCCACATGTCCTCCTGCCTACATCCTGCTTCCTTTTACCTTGCAACTAACTTAGCAGAACTAAGAGGGTCCCTCTTGTATTTCTTACTCCCAGGTGCTGACTCATACTCTTCCTTTGTGCAAATGCTCTTCATCCTCTCTGTTCTGCCTGTGATGGACTTTTTCACTCAAGCTCCAGGCTGTTCTCTGGAGGCATGTTTGAACTTGCGAGTCCTCAGTTTTGGCCTTAGGGCAAGCCTGGTTCTAAAACACCGCTTTCCCAGAGAGAACAACACCGGAGTTATGTAGTGCTTGCACTGTTTAATAACCCCCACCCTCCTGTTATTTTTCTCTTACAGAATCCAGCTACTTGCCTTCATTATATTTATCACAGTTGTTAATTATGTACAATTTATTTGTGGTTTATTGATTAATGCTTGTCTCTCCCACCAGAATGCTGTTTTGTTAACCACTGTGCACCCATGACTTGGCATCGAGCTTGGTTTGAGTAGGCACTCAGAAATATTTGTTGAATGAATACAGAGGTTCCAGACAGTACCCTGATCAGACTTCGATAAATGTGACTGTGTCTCCGTCATTGCGTATTTCAGACTAGGGTGGCTGAAGATCTGTCACTACGTATAGTTGTCGGCTCCCTGACCCTGTGAGAAAGTTTGCCCAAGTTGCTGAGGGCCTTTAGATTTCCCTTCTTCCACTCAATATACGTACAATGCTGAACTCTTCCAAGCACCACTGGAGGGAGTGATGGGGCTTCATCCTTGTATTGATGGGGACTTGAGACCCTAAGAGGTTTTTCTAAGACACCAAGTCCTGTCCATTTGAAGCATCATGGTTTGGGGATGGAGAATGGTAAGACTCGAGCCTGACTCCCAGCTCTACTACCAAGTCACTGTGATTTTTACCAAGTAGCTGAACCTCCTTGAGCCTCAGTTCCTAGTCTAACAGGACTTTGGTTATTGATCCCAGCTCTTCTGTCACTTAAAGCCATCTCTGGGCCACATGGTTTCTTTGACAGGTGCTCCTGCGCTATGAGTTTAAGTCTGTTTATCTTATGGGTACTTGCAACTGAACACATCTGGGTTTTCCACTCTCTTTTAACAGCGTAGGATCCAGAGCTGAGAAGCCACCACTCAAGCGCGGCCTGACGAGTGCAGCGGTGGGCGGGGCTGGTTTTCCTCTCTCCTGGGTGCACGTGTATCTTTGCAGCTGAGAGTCACATCAGCTCCCATGGTGGACAAATGGCTCTGCTGATTCAGGTCCAGCTCCTCATGATTAGTAACGCCCCTCCACTTATGTCAGCCATTATGATTGTTGTTACTGCTTTTAAGGTTTTAAGTTCAGTTTTAAGCCTTCTTGCCATCCTGGTCAGTCCAGAGCTAGAGGCAAACTCTCTTGGTTGTTTTCCTGTTGGTTCTCAATTTCTTTTATTGCCTTTTGGTGAAAGCAGAAGCCCCATTATTGCCCTGATTTCCAGGAAAAAATAAGGCTCAAACTAGCAAATTGTATTTTTAGCCCATTCATTTCTGTAGTTGGATCCTCAGGGCCAGGTCACTTAACAACATTGGTGAGTTCTTATTAGGGGCCAGGGACCGTGTCACATTCGGAAGGGAAGACAGCAAAGTGGAAGGGCATGCTGCAGGGTAATCAGTGCATTGATGGAGGGAAGCCCAGGGGCTCCAACAGCGGAGGAGGGACCCCCAAACCATGGGGACCAGAGCAGTGAGCTGGCAGTTCAGTGTACAGGCTGGAGGAATATTTAGGGTTGAGTCCTGGGGGATTAGTGTTTAGTTCTTCAAATTCTTTGCATTTTGAGGTCTACCCGTCTCCAAGTCTGGCCATGCCATTAGCCAGCACCATAAAAAAGAGGAATTCTACACCCTGATGATTTATCCGTTTCTTCATTCAGTGACTACTGGAGGATTTTCCAGGTGCAGGGTTACATAAGGGAACAAAAGAAACAGAGTGTCTCATAGTCTGGCCCAAACTCCTTTAGGCCATTTTGCACCTCACTTCCTGACCTATTTCCAAGATTCTTGGTTTCTGACTTCTTGGTTATTTGCCTATGTGTTGCTTCAGTGTAACCTTAGGGCAGAGACCTAACTTGGCTTCTCTGGAGTTTCCTCATTGATATGACCCAGGGTCCTTCCGGCCATATATAGGACCTTTGAAAAAATGGTCTCAGCTTAGTCAGAGCCCTGAGACCTCTGACCTTCACACACACTCCTCTGGGTGTTGGCGGGTGGCTCACCACAGGGGGTTTGTGTTAGCTGCACCAGTCAAAACTAGAGAGCTGAGAGGCTGAGTGGGTCCAATCAGGGGTGATCCTTGACATCAGAGTGTGTTGTGTGTGGTTCATAGCAGAACCCCAGTCAGGACTGAGAATAAAGAGAGTGGGTGAACCTAACTGGGAAAGGGGGCTGGCAAGAGCTTTGCCATATCTAGGACCCAGTCAGATGGGCCGAGATTTTGGGCTGGGATCTGGATTTAGGAGGGACACCAAGCTGGGAGCCCCTCCTATGGCTCATGACGAGCAATGATGGTGATGGGAAGGAATATAATGATAATAATAATCATAGTAATAATGACAAACACTGACAGGTTTTACAATGGACTGAACACTGTTCTAAACAGTTAATGTATATTTACTAATTTAATCTGGGACTAATGTAGTCTGGGACTTTTCTGGGTGGGTCTTGTACAGATGCCATTTAAAAGAGGCTAAGATCACTAGATGGTACCACTGAGGACAGACATCTCTGCGTTGAGAGCTGAGGGCTCTCTGTTTCCTTCTTTTTCTCCTAAGAACATGCCCTTGTCATTCTTGACTGTTATGATGCTAAGGGGAAGGGTACAGATCCGGGGGAAATGTTGTCATCATGGTGCAGTGTGATGGGGAGGGGATTTTAACTTCTAAAGGGTAAAACTTTCCTACAGTCACTCCTTTCAATTGGAGGGGAGGCCTGACCTGACCTTCTGCTATCCGGCTGAAGAGGATAATGAAGCCAATAAGAATTCTGAAGGGTCCATGAACCAGACTAGTCTTTGCTTTTTCCTTTGTGGTACTGGAACCCAGGCAGGCCACTGCATCGGTGGAGGCACGGGCAGTGGACGTGCTAGGGAAGGCAGAAACTGAGCTGGTAGGGCTTCTTTCATAAATGTGCAAGGGGTCCTGTGTTTCCAGCCCGCGGCCTTGACATCCTCGTGGAGGACAGGGGCCATGCCGTGTGCTTCTCGGTATTTCCCGTGGTATCTTGACTGCCGATAATACCTGTTGACTTGAGTTGAAGAGGAGTCTACCTTTCTGCGTAGGATTTGGGTGAGATGACCTGAGAGATTTCTTTGAGACCGAGTTCCAGTGGATGAGTGAAATGAAATTTCATACTCAGCGCATAGTAGGGGCTCATTAAATACTTGTTAAATGAAAGCTCTTTTCCTGACTGGACGCCAAATTATAAAATCAGGCTCACAAGGGGCTCTGAGAGTTACCCTGTTCAAGCGGTGTTACTTACTTTCAGCCTTTTCTAGGCAGTGAGGAGAGAGAGTCGGAAATCCCTCTAGCAGGTGACTCACATAGTCTGAGGAACTGGGCTCCCAGCCTGGAAGGATGTCTGCAGTGTTGTCCTTGTAAGCAGGGAGACTTGTGAGCACTGGGAGGACCTTCCTGAGAATATTCGGACCAGGGCATCAGCAAGGTTCCTGCTGCAGAGAAAGGAAGATGCAAAGATGCTGACCCCAAAGTCTGACCTTTCTCCCTTGACTCCTGGTCGACCTTCGGATCCCCGGGCTTCCTGACTTGTGAGAGGCATAAACTGAGCCCATGATCAGCTCTTAATTCACAGGTCTGCAATTACTTTATTTACTGATCTCCTAAAAACTCTTTCTCAAGCTGTTACATTAGTGGATGATAGCCTTAGTGTTTCATACTTTCTGGAAAGTACAAAACTTGCTCTGTTCAAGAGGATTTGAGTTTGGAATTGGACACATCTGCCTTTGAATCCAGTGCAGTGTGACTTTGAGCAAAGTCTCCTTTTATTAACTCTAAACGTGGGTCCAATACCATCTTCTTGGATTGCTGGGAAGGAAAAAAGTACAGGGCACCTAGCAGGCATTCAGTAAATGTTTGTGTTAATAAGTCTTCAATATTTGTGATAAAGATTCCATAAATATTTCCTGCCTTGTTGCTGCCTGGAGTTTTGTTCCGCACTCTCTCGTGGTGCATCGTTGTCATTTGTTGGCAGAGCTGAGCGTAATGAGCCTGTTGAAAGCCCGGTGGCCTGTCTCTGGCTCCAGGTTGCTTTTGCCTTTCCCCCTAGAAAAGAAGCTCACCTCCCGGTTCCTTGTTGATTTTCAGAGGCACGACTGTTTGACAAACAATTTCAGGTGCTGTCTGCAGGCTGCCTAACGAGTGCTCATCTCTCACATCACTGACTGTTCAACTGATTTAGGGAAAATTGCCCCCCGCTGATGTGTAAGAAACGGATGCAGCGTAATTGTTCTGTATCTTTTTTTTTTTTTCCTTCTATCTGCCTCTGTGTAGGCTTTCCTGGGAGATCTGATGGTTTCCCTTACCATTACTCTACTGGGAATATAGCCTAATAATGCAATTACTGCTAATTAAGGTATTATATTAGTTAATATTTGTATTTTTTCTTAATTTAATGTTTGTGGCTGTTTCATCTAATGTTTATTATTTAATGGCCTGGTTTCCCATTTCTAGATGACTTCGAACCTTGAAAATGCTTTGAGCTCGTCTTTAAATATCACTTCTATTTCTCCCTGGGCTGGTGGCTCTTCCTGCCCTTCCTCCTTAAGGTGGTAAATAGAAGGGGCTTGTAATTAAACTGGTATGTAAGTGCCTTCAGCACACTTTTCCAGTTGTGTGATTCGAAGTGGCAGCCCTTGAATAGAACCTACACATTTTGTTACTGCTCCAGTTTTCTCCATGGACTCTTATGGTTTGAATCTTGGAAGAGCAAGATACACATTTGAAACATGGGCTCCCAGGGACCTGAGAGAAGATCTAGCCCGAATCCCTATCTGATGCTTTGACTGACTTCCTTAGGCAACAGAGAGATTTCAGAACCTCTCACCTGCTTATGTGCTCTGGACAGGCTAGAAAAAGAGAGCAGTGTGGTGCTGAATTCAAGAGACAGATTTCATTTTGGTGAATAAATCTGCGTTGTGTTAATTTCAGGACAACAGACCTTCGTTGTTGTTAAATTAGATTGTGTTGACTCTTACCAGTCTGTGAGAATTCGTGGTGCCCTGTGGATAAAGCCTTACTTCCCTGTTACAGATGTGTTGCGTGTGTAGGGTAGCGGTCTTCCCCAGAGTTTCAAGGGGAACTTGGTCATAGTGAGTCAATTAATCCTGTTTTGTAACTAGGATGGAAAAATTGAAGGGAAACTCAACGGCCTCTGCCAAAACCCAGAAACTTGATGCTAAGGAGTTGCTTAATTGGGGGTGGTTATTTTAAGTGTAATTATTTAAACCAAGGATTCCCGTCTTCTCTGGAAATGCATTTCTATCCTGACCTATTCCGCAAAGGATATGAGGCAGCTCAAATATTTCATTTCATTATAGAACAACCCTTTTCCTCAAAGAGCTGAATGGAATATATTTATTTTTCAAATTAGCATAAATTAAACTAATTGTGTTTTGAACATTTTTCAAAAATTAGAGGGGAAATGTAGTTGGAAAAGCTCTGGAATTGGAATCAGATGACCTAGTCTCCTCTCCCAGTTCCACTGATTAATAATAGCTTGCTGGCCTTGGACAAGTCGTTCTGATCTTGCATCTGTAAAATGGGGAAGGTCATACAGATGACATAATCTATATGTGACAGCTTCCATTAGTTGGTTGTTGTATGTCTCATGCATGTATCGCAGCTCTAAATCCCTCTATGTCCCTGCAAATTATGTTACGATGTCTGCTGTTTAAAGATGAGAAAACTGGAGGCTGGTGAGGTGATGGGACTTGTCCAAATAAGTCCATATAAGCAAATAAGTGATAAAAAGTAGGACAGGATGGCTCTTTTCATGATGCCAGGGTGTCTGTAGGTAGAGAGGGGAGCAGATGAATGAGATTCTGTTCATCATGTTTTCTCGAGCTCGTGGAGAGACAGTCAGTGAGTGTGGCTGCTGCCTGAGCACAGGGACAGTCATCTCAGTGGGACTGCTGAGCTCCTGCCTCATTTCGATTCACATTTTATAAGCCCGTACTAGCCACTCAACTTGTTTCTTACTCGTGCAGTGAAGAAATAAAGGTTTATGAGAGGGTAACCTGAGTTCAGGCCCAGCTCTGCTCCCATTAGTTACCTAAACTTGGTGGCTTAAAACAACACACATTTACTATCTCATAGTTTCTGTAAGTCAGAAGTCCAGGCATGGCTGAGTTGGGTCCCCTACTCAGAGCCTCAGAGGGTGCAAGACAGGGTACTTGCCAAAGTGTGTTCTCATCTGAATGCTTCACTGGAGAAGAGTACATCTCCGAGTTCATTCAGATGGTTGGCAGAATTAAATTCTTTGTGGCTTATAGAAGCTGGGGAGTCTTGGCTTCTCACTGGCTATTGGATGGAGGTCACCCAAAGGTCCTAGAGGTCCCTTGCAGTTCCCTGCCAAGGGACCCTTTCCATAGGCAGTTCACAGCACAGCTTACTTCTTCCAGGCCAGCGGGAGAGCCAGAGTGAGTTGACTAGGAAGGTGGAGTCTTACATAAAGTAATGTAATCACAAGATTGACCTCCCACCTCCTTTGAGGTATCCTGTGGGTTAGAAGCAAGTCACAGTTCCTGTCCATGTTCAGGGAACTCCCAAAGCTGGTCTGGAGCTTTCCTGTGGGAGCTGTAGCTATTTTTTTTTCTTTCATTAAAGGGTGGTCTTTGAGCTGGGAAGGCCTGGTCATTCGTGGAGCTTCAAGAGTGCAGAGATAGGGGAGGGTGTTACCTGCCTGGGTGATCACATTAGCCTAATCGATTTGGGGCATCAGTGTTAAAGCCAAATCTTGTTACACCGAACTGATGTTTGGAAAGTCCCTTACCTTTTTTTTTTTTTTTTTGAATTTTCTTTGTTGTTCAGTTGGGATCTTAATTCCTTACCTTATAGGGTTATGGGAAGATGATGGGTGTTTAAAAGGTTATTTGCAAACAGTAGCATCATTGACTTAGTACACCTTCCTGCCCAAATTCTAGATTCCCATCCATGTCAGCTTCTGAGAGATGGCATTGTGTCAGCTTCTCTTCCAGGAATTCATCTGCCCCTGCCCCACAAAAATAAAAATGCAAACACTTTCTGGTGTGATGAAAAATAATGCATCGATTTGCACATTTTGGATGCTTAAAAATCAACAGGGGCCATTGTAAAGAGTCTTCCAAGCATCTTTAAAAAAGAATGACATGTCATCATTTTGCTGGGAGTTTTTCATCTCTTTTTCACTCTACCTTGTAATTTTCCTTCTGGACCAGTTAACGAAAAAAAAAAAAGTTTAAAAAGCAGCAGTAAAAGAAAGCCTTAAGAAAACACTCCCATGCTCCACAGTTAGCCAGAGATTTCTGAAATGGTCACTTCCTGCCTAATTCTGGCCTTGCATCCTTATTCAGGTGCCTGGGTTAGGAGTCCTTGGTTAAGAAAACAGGACCATAATGATATCTTCCGTAAACATGTGCTCACTCCTAAAGGGATTCTCATGATTACCAGAATATTTACAATTTTCATCTCAAGGATTGGCTGAATTGGATGGTTTAGTTTTTGATGGTTCCAAATCTCAACGTGTTTGCTCTGACAAATGGTGGATGGACTTGCCTTTAGCAGTCACTCCTTATGCTTGTGAAATTAGATGGTTTAGCTCAGTTTTGACTATTACAGTTTTCTACATTCCCTCTAGGGTTCCCACGAACAAAGCTTAGCAATTTTTATTGTACTTCTATGTATAATAGTAGCTAACTTCACCATTTTTGGCTCATCATTACAGTCAAATTATACATTTTTGAGGAGGATATTGATACCAACACTTGGCTTCTCCAATCCCTCTATAATTCATAGATTTAAGGGTCTCATTTAGCTATGCGTAGATTACCTTTAATGCCCAGGCTAGTTCTCTAATTGCTGGGTTTGATTTCTTTAGAAGAATCTTAATGCAGTCATTAAATCTGGAGAATCCCCTCCAACACACAACAGTATTTTAAACGAACCACTTAAAGATTTTTTTACATTTTGGAAACTATCCTTTCACAGAACTTTTTTTCTGAGGCCCAGTTGTATGCAGGCATTCTGCCTGGTGCTAGAGAACAAGGAAAAATAGAATCACAATACTATTGGTTATAAGTTCCTTGAGGGCAATGGCTTTGTTTCAGTCATCTTTGAATACACCAAATACAAACACGTATAACACACTAATAATGATGAAAAAAATAGGTAATGTTTTATAGAATTATTGATAAAGTGCTCTGGAACCAAATGGTTTTAGTGGTGAGTTATTCCAGAATTAAAAAGGGCAGATCTGTAAATTACTGTCTATTGCATAGAAATGCATAGGAAGCACTTTTTGTTGTAAAGGAAGTGACACATCTTCCAAACTCCCTCCATCTGTTTGTGTGAGTTCTCATAGGAGACATGACCCACATCCCATAATATAAGCTGAAATGGAAATATAACTGCTTTATTTGGCCTTGTGCAGGCAACCATCCCAGAGTTTTGAATCCGAATGAGTGGAGCAAAGAGGCAGGGGCAGTTTAGAGTAAATCATCTGGAGTAGTGGGGGTGGCACCTGGGGTCCACTGACAGCAGTGTCAGTGATCACGGCAGGACGCTGGCTACCGTCTGGTTTACCCAGTTTTCCTTGGTTTATGGAGTTGGTCTTCTAGCTGTATTATTAATCCTGTGAACTGTCCACTATTTTATTTACAGTGGCTTACAAATGGAAGCCCCTGGAATACTCCCATTCTGTTAAAACAAATTCAAAGCGATATTCCATCTTTTGGGAGAATTTGCAGTGATTAGTTTCTCCATCAAAGAAGTGAAAGTATGAAGGTGGAGATTCCTGTAATATTACATTTAATTCTCCAATATGGCCAATGCACAATACGAATCGATCTTGTGAAATTTTTTGGAGCAACATAATACTGCTAGTACACAAAAGAAAACCAGACCGTTCTCACTATAGAACTGATACAGAAATCCTAAATAAAATGGTAGAAACTAAATACAATAATTTATCAAAAGAATCATTCATTGTGGCTAAGTATGGTTTATTATGGGAAAATGAAGGTAGTTCTTTTATTAATTCCAGGATGGAAAGAAATTGATTAACATAATACATTCATAACTCTAGGTAAAAGAACAAAGTGCTGTATGATAATCTTAGTAGATAGTGAAAAGGTATTTAGTAACGTGTTATTCCAGATTCAAAAATAGAAATCTTAAGAAACGAAGAGTAGTTTTTTCAGTGTGCCAAAAATGAACTATTTAAAAATAAACACTGTGATACTTAATAATGAAACATTAGGTTCATTGCCCATCAAAATCAGGAGCAAGATATGTTTATATACTGTTCCAGAAGTTCTGGGTTGTATAATAGGACATCAAACAGAAAAATAAAAGACTATTGCAAAGGAAGACACAAAGACATCACTATTTGTACATGTGTTTATATTCCTAGAAAACCTGAAAATACCAACTGTAAAACTCTTAGCAGTAATGAGTCAAATATCTAATATGAGATAAATAGACAAAATTAATAGATTTTCTCTTTGACAAAAAATATTAGATAATACTATAGAAAAAAATATCTTACAACTACTACAACAACAATACAATTAATAACAATTTTCACACGTGAAGGAACTGTTTAACCAATTGTATGGAGTAATATACAGAATATTTGGTTAAATGGAAAGACATAGCGTGTTCTATATTCTTGAACAAGAAGACTGTCTAGTGTGAAAATGTCTCATCTTCTCACAGACACCGTGCTCAGTTTTTCCTACATTTTGTCAAGTAGGCGATACCTGGTGGGGCTTGACCAGAGACTAGTCATCATTACCTTCTTGTAATACAAGTGCCATAATATAACTTCGGGACAATGCAGCACTGTGGCTTAGCAGGCAGGATGGGAAACTGTACTCAGGACCTCGACATCAGATTCAGACATGGCTTGCTAAATACGGTTTTTGAAACCACGTAAAATCTCAGAGTGACATGGTGGCGGGAGAGAAGACTTGGTAAGCTCCCACTTGGCTGTTTCCACTCCCTGTCTGCATGTCACCATGGACACACAGACAACCACTGCCAGCGTTTTAGCAAAGCTTTCCATTATTTCTCCACTTAGAACTAATTGTTTGCTCTCCTTTGCTTCCATAATATAATGATGAGAGAACGCAGTTATAGTTGTGTGTATGCATCATCTCGTCCAATGAATTAAGTGTAACTAGAATGCTGTTTTGAATGCATACACTATATGGTACAATTGCTGATATTAATTCAATGAACAGATACTTATTAAACAACTCTATGACAAACACCATGCTAGGCACTTGGGATGTATGGGTGAACCAGACCAAGTTGCTGACTTCATGAAACTCACAGTTCATGGAAGGGATGATAAATGACTAGTAAACAAATAATTTCAGATGGTGACCCAGAGCAGCCACTTATAAAATGTTTGATGAACTACATTTTTTGAATGAATATTTAGTGCTAGCATAGAAGAGAGAAGTACAGTTTTCTAGACTGGGCTCAGCTAGGTGGTTGATCTGAGTTTTACTCATGTGTCTGTGGTGGACTGAGGGTAGTTGATCTAGGCTGGATTGGGTTGGGGCAGCTCATCTTTCTTTTGCAACCAGCAGGATAACTCTAGCATAAGGTGTAGGAGTGCAAACCCCAATAAGCAACCTTTTTCCAAGTCTTTGCTTCTGTCCTATTTGCCACTATCCCATTGACCAAGGCAGGTCACAGAGTCTAGCCCAGAGTCAGAGTGAGGAGGTACACTCCACGCAAAGCAAGAGGCACTGCCAAGTTACATGGCAAAGGGTGGATATTTAGAATTCTGTTATTGGGTAGGGAATGAAAAATTGGAACAACAATCTAGTCTGCCTCAGGCTTCCTGGTGTCCATGACATTGTATGATAAGAAGGATTAGAGCCTGCTAAGTCCTCAAGCCAGTACTTGGGTAAATTTTTTGAACTTTCCTTACCTTCTGTCTTTCATTTATCCAACCTCCTCATCGCTGACACCCCATTCCTACACCTCCCCACCAGCATATCATCTACCTGGTCTTGGTTCATGTATCTACTCAGTGATGTTGTGGTTTCTAGCATCTGCATCTCTTGCTTGGGAGGTTTTTTGTTTTTCTGTTTTTTTTTTTTTTCCTTCTCTGTGGTGTGTGTGTATGTGTGTCTTGGGCTGCTCTGCTGCATAGCAGGGCAGAAGTACCAAAACATTAATGCCAGGCAGGAGTTTGTGTGTAAATATTGCAGTTCCCTCACTCACAGGAGAGGGACATCTGAAGTGTGTCTTCCACCATGTACCCAGAGTTCCCCAAAGGAATCCAACTCCTTGTCTGGCAATAAACCCTTCAGTGACTATCTCACGTCTCCACTCGCCTACTGGTATTTCTTGGGATCACTCTCAAATAAACTACTCACATTCAACTCCTTGTCTCAGGGTCTGTTTCTGTGAGAATCCAAGTAAGAAAACACATATTGAAAATCCACCATTAGCAGAAAGCACCCTGGAGGCCCACTCTTATGCTAATAAGTGAATCCTAAGAAGCAGTATTATTACTCATATCAGTTTATGGAAAGAAATCAAGTGGGTAGTGGAAGGAACATGGGGCTTTGTGTGGAATCAGAGAAACCTGGCTTCCAGAACTTTCCCCACAACTTACTTTCTCCCCTTCTCAGTCTTCTCAGCTGTAAAATGGAGATAATGCCTGTCTCACAGTGTGAGGACTGGATGCAGTTCACACTTCAGTGCTGTCCTCAGTGCCTATCACATAGTAGGTGTTCATGAAGTATTAGCTATCCTTATTGTCAAGGGACCATTTCCTTTAAAATAAGGACAGCATTTGTACAGCATTGTGAGTAGACATTATCTTGTTTAATCCTTACTACAAGTGCCTGGGGCAGGTATTATTATTATTATGAGACCCATTTTATAGAAAAAGAAGCTAAATCTCAGGGAAGCCACTAGACTCACCCAGGATCACTCGGTCAGTCTCGGGGATCAGAAACAAATCTTCCACTTCAAGACCCATATTCTTTCCATTTCACATTATCTTCCTTCATCTATCCTGGTTATTTATTCTCTGCCTTGCCTAGTATAAGTTCCCCAAAGACAGGAAGAGATTTATTTTCCCCGTGGATTCTGGGACTCCACTCAGGGAACTTGGTTATTGAGAAAGGAATTAAATAATTGTCAGGGGGAAAGACAGCTTGTAGGAGAAGGTGATAAATTCAACTGAGAAAGTGCCAAGGGCGAAGACACATGCAAAGCTGGCACCAAAGCACAGACCTTTGGGCTGTTGCTTAATAATATTAACAACTAATATTTGTCTAGCATTTTACAGTTGTCAGAGTACTTCCTCATGTTTAGTCTCACTTGATTCTCACAGCAGCCCTGTGCTCTGTGGTAACTTCCTTCCACGATGTTTTTACCGCAGGAAACTGAGGCTTAGATAGGATAAGGGGTTGACTTAAAACAACTCAGCCAGTAAATGTTAGAAGCAGATCTGAGAAGGTCTGGAAAGCTGGGCTTTACGAGATAGAACATTTCGCTACACTAATAACAATGAGAGTTTGCAAAGTGCTAAGCAGTTAAAGCACGTTTACAAATACCGTCTCAACTTCTCCAGCTACAGAGGCGTGCTCTTCATTTTGTGTAAGGGGACACGGGTTCAGAGAGGTAGAAGGACTTGCCCAAGGACTTGGTGGCAGTTGCCCGGGTCTGGATTCAAAAAGAAACTACCAAATCCGCTCCCCTTCCCAACTCTACTCTGCTGGACCCTAAATGCTACCTCCCTAATTGAAATGAAGAAATCACTTTTCTTAATCTATTCTCAGCTTCTTCTCAGAGAAAACTTTCCTTCTGGGCCTTTCCCCGCCCTTCGACCTTAGCCAAGATGGAGAGAGGAGCCGGACCAGGTGGAAGTCCTTGACAGGAGCACGGAGCAGCCCATTTGCTAATGAAGATCAGCTGAGCCTCTTGAGCTCCCCTTTCTCCGACAGGAGCAGGGAGGTGCCTCACTAAGTGAAAAATGCAGCTTCAGAAGCAGGTATTTCTCGCAAACCAGGAACTGATGTGGCGTCCTGGGCAGGATGGAGTCTCCGGCGCTGAGCATCTATTCGCCTACTGTCCACCCACCTCTCTCCATCCCCAGGAAAACTTGATAATGAAGACAGAGACTCGGGTGGAAAAGGAGGCCGCACCCGCCGCTCCTCTTCTGCAGGAGAAACAGCTCCCTGCTTGTAAGCAGCAGAGGCTCTGAGGGAAGACCAAGCTTTGGTACCACGTCAAGCCAGGGAACTTCTACATCAGTTGCAGAATCTGAGTGTTTATTTTTCTTTGCTTGTATTGCAAATTTATAACAAGCTGAGAAAAAGGCAGACCTCTCCTTATTTTTTTCAGATGGCCTCTCACTCTCTTCCCAACAATGTCTGGGTTTCCCTTAAGGCCAGCAAGTGCTAATTTGAAAAATATGTTGCTGACAAGGGGTAGAAAAGCAGGCATCCAATGGGAAATGCCCTCTGGGGCATGGAGGACCGCCCACAGAGCGAGCGTGCGTGAGAGCGCATGCGCGCGCCAGGGCTGCGCGCGCGCTCTGTGTAACAGGAAGCGCTGGGAGCGGGAAGGAGCGCGGGCTGATGGAGACTCAGACACAGGAGCCCACCTGTAGCTTGGTGACATCTTCGCTGCTGCGTGAACCCCTTCGTGGCATTCAAGGTACTACCCAAATCTAATTGTTGATATTCGCTGCCTTTCTCAGGGTCACCTGTAGGACACTCCCTAAGAAAACATTTTTTTAGAATTAATTACTAAAAATACTTGTTTCTGCTGAGGAGTTTGTATGTTTTCTCCTCTTGGATAAAACGACCTGTGTCACACATTAGGTTTCTGATTTTGTTTTGTCTGCCGGAGGCTTACAGCAAAAATTTCAGCTCAGAGCTTTGGTAAAGATCCCACCACCTGCTTAACCGTGTTCTTTTTTCCCCCGTGGCCTGTCTCTCATGCAACTTCTTTAGCTTGCTTTGTTTGTTTGTTTCTCTCTCTCCCTCTCTCCCCTTCTCTCCCTCTTTCTCTTTCTTTCTCTCTTTCTTGCCCCCTCTTTCATGTTATGATTTAAAAATGAATATTTTACCATTCTACGTGTGTTATATGAGTGGCTTCAAAATCTTGGTGGAATGCAGCAGTAAATAAATAAATAAACACATAAATAAACCTTGCTGGAACAAACTTTGGATGAGCAAATTAAGGGAATGAAGGAGCAAGGGAAGGAAATCCTGAAATTGACTTAAGGCTTTTCCCTCACCTGCATCAAATTCCAGCTCATTCCCAGCTGCTGCAGCCTTTGAGAGAGGCACCGCGAATATGGCGAGAACTTTCAAGATAAGGCTAAGCGGAGTGGCTTATGATGGGTGACTGGAGACTCCTTGTACTTCCCACAACTAAGGGCATAGAATTTAATTTCATTTGAACATTTCAAAGAGACTTTCCCTTGGGTTTTTACTTGTGCTTTCCAAGCTCGCCGTGGCAGTTTGAGTGTTTTTAAAATTGAGATATAGGTGATTTACAATATTAGATTCAGGTGTACAACATAGTGACTTACTATGCCATTTAAAGTGATTCTACTCCGTTTAAAGTAATTATAAAATAATGATTATGATTCCCTGTGCTGTATGATATATCCTTGTTGCTTATTTGTTTTATACATAATATTTTATATCTCTTAATCTCCTACCCCTATTTTTCCCCACCCTTTCCCTCTCCCCACTGGTAGCTACTAGTTAGTTCTCTATATCTGTAAATCTGTTTGTTTTATTTTTTAGATTCCACATATAAGTGATAACATAGAGTATTTGTCTTTCTCTGATTTGTTCCACTAAGCATAATACTGTCTAGGTCCATCCACGTTGTTGCAAACAGTAGAATTTCATTCTTTTTTATGGCTGAATAATATTCCATTGTATGTATACACCACATCTTCTTTACTCATCTGTTGCTGGACACTTAGGTTGCTTCCATGTCTTGGCTATTGTAAATAATGCTGCTATGAGTATTGGGGTGCATGTATTGTTGTGAATGAATGTTCTCGTGTTCTTCAGATATATGCTCAGAAGTGGAATTTCTGTGTCATGTGGTAGTTCTATTTTTAATTTTTTGAGGAAAGTCCATACTGTTTTCCATAGTGGCTGCACCAATTTACCTTCCCACCAGCAGTGTAGGAGGGTTCCCTTTTCCCCGCATCCTCACCAACATTTGTTATTTGTAGGACAGTCTGATTTTTTGAAGTATTAGAAAGAGTATGAGATTTAGACGCCAAAGACTATAAATTCTCTAGCTCCGACTGTGAGGACTTGGACCTAACGTCTCCTACCTTCTGCAAGGGGTGGAAACTAATAACAACTCTACAGGGTTAATTTAAATATCAAGTGAAAATGAAGGTGAAAGTGGTGGATTATGAGGCACTACACGAATCTCATTGTCATTAGGGCCATGAATTCAGGGCTCTTTGCAATCATCTCTCCACCACCATTTGATACCGTAACCAGCAGCCCCTATGCTGCAGTCATTCCTTGACCATTCCTGGGATGCCCTTTTCCTCCCCTTTTGAGTCCATAGAAGACTCCTACACAACCTTTAAAGCCCAGTTCAAATGTCACCACCTTGATGACGTCTTAGCCCCACCATTTACAACAAATACTTAACTATTTCCTTACTCTAGGTCATCAGAGCATTTGTTCATACCATTAATGTTGCATTGCTTATACTGAAGTTGGTTGCTTCCTGCGTGTCACCTCTCAGTACAGGAACTGTTCTGTTGCGTTTTAAAACTCTAGCACATTGTAGGTACATCTAGCTTCAAGATATTAAACTAATCACAAAGTAAACAGAAGGTGAATTTTGAGACCTGTGAGTGGAGAATAAAATTTTCTCAGAACCCATCTATATCTTAGAAATATTTCATGCTACAAAAATCCAAGTTGATAACAATCAAATACTAAACAACAACATTGAAATGGGCTGTTTATTTTGTTACTATCAAATGGTGATGGATGGATGTCCCTAATTTCCTCTGAGAACTCATGATTTCCGAGTCTAAGGCCTCATCAACTCTGGACTAGGATATTAGGGGACTGTGAAGAGCTGTTTGTGGACATTTTGTATTTAAAAAGGAAATGAGTCTGATTTGGTGGTGATGGGAACAGTAAAGCAGTGAGATTTGGAGCCCAGGCTGTGGCATCAGCTTCCTGGGTAAGCAGTTCAATCTCTGTGTATCCTTGTGATGGTTAATTTGGTGTGTCAACTTGATTGGGCTAAGAGATGCCCAGAGAGCTGGCAAAACCTTCCTGGGTGTGTCTGTGAAGGTGTGTCTGTAAGAGATTAGCCTTTGAATATGTAGCCTGAGTAAAGAAGATGGCCTTCACCAGTGCTAGTAGGCATCATTCAATCCGTTGTGGTCCTGAGTACAACCAAAAGGCAGAGGAAGGCAAATTTGCTCTGTTGGTTGAGTTGGGACATCTATCTTCTGCTCTCAGGCATTGGTGCTCCTCATTCTTGGGACTTTGGTTCTAATTGGAAGATATACCATTGGCTCCCTTGGTTCTCAGGCCTTTGGGTTTGGACTAAAACTACACCACCTGCTTTCACAGGTCTCCCATTTGCAAATGGCAGATTATGGAACTTCTTAGCTTCCATAATCATGTGAGCCAGTCTCTCATCTTAAGATTCTTTCTATGTATATCCCATTGATAGAAGAACTTTACTGTGGTTCTTCTATTTCTCTGAAGAATTCTATTTCTCTGAAAGAACGATTCTTCTGTTTCTCTGATAGAAGAACTATTTGCTATGGTTTTTCTGTTTCTCTGAAGAACCCCAATACATTCTTCATTTAAAAAATGGGGATAATGGCAGATACCACATTGGTTTGTTTTGAGAATTAAATGGGATAATACATGGAAACCAATAAGTATAATGCCTGGCATATGGTAAGTGCTCAACAAATGTCATCTCCTATAATTAAAAGTGCAGTCTCATTATTGTACAGGAGGCCTATGTATCTCCTGAGCTTTCAGCGTTAGGACAGCTCTCTGCTGTTGCCTTTCTCCCTCCTAAGTAAATGTGTGCTTTTATTATGTGGGCAAGATCAGATCATCCATTGGACTTCAGTGGCTGATACAGGGGTGACTGGGACCTGGATGTGCCCTACAGAGGGCACATGGCCTTGCTCTGCTCTGCTCACATCTCATCAAAAGCACAGATTCCTCTGGACAGAGCATGTAGGGAGGACCACTGACAAAAAGGACCATGTGCAAAAATTTATTTCCTTCTTGGTAGTATGAAGATGACAGTCTTAATATAATTTCTGGAAGAAACAAATGATACATGAAGTATGTCAAAGTGCCTTATAAATCAAAAGGAACCATCTATATCTTTGTTATTATGATGGGCCAATGTGAGGATGCGTTCAGTCTGGTGAATGACAGCATCCAAACGATTTTGCATGGGCTCGAGTGGCTTACCACATTGTATTCTTAGCCTAAGTCCTGGTGTGGGGTGCAGTCTCAGGCAGGGAAGAGTCACAAGAGAAGATACAGATTTCAGTAATGCCTTTCAGGGCTCTGTGCTGGGTGTGGATTTTATCAAAAACTAACTAAATAAAAAGGGAAGACATTTTTCTCAGGTATAAAGGAAAACCTGGAGTGATCTCTCCTGGTTGACAGGAAACCATGGTCACTCTGCTGACCTAAGAGAGCTCTACCTTCGATTATGGAAGGTTGTCACAGAAATATTGTGTTCACTTAGCCAAGGGAGCTGCATCAGCACTTTAGAAGATTGCTGAACTCAACTGTTTAGCGAGCCCTACATCTCCTCCCTGACAGGACACCGCGGCAGTGATGAGGAGGAGACGGAGTGAGACTGCACTGGCAGGGGCGTGGTGTTTAAACTCAGCCCCTGCTCACTTTGATTATGGGCATCAAAGCGGGAGAAATCTTGTTCTGAGTTTTCCTCATTGGGCCAATAGCTGTGTTCTTCAGATCTGGGGGCAAGGCAGTTTTCTGTAAATCAGATCATTATTTGATGGAATTCACTGGGAACCCTGAGAAACTTTTCATGGTGGGAGTTTGAGAATTTTGTCAGTTGAGAGTTTTGTAAGTTGGATTGTTTTTTGAAACATGGGCAATATTTGTCACCGACAAAAATGTGCCTGTTTTTAAGCTTTACTATGGATTTCTTAAACATTACAGCTGGCTCTTAGTACCTTGCATTTGCATAGAATTGTCAAATAATGCAAAGTTCTGGATTTCATTGGAAATGAATTCAATTAAAGTAAGTAACCTGGACAATTTGCTCGGCTTGGAGCACCGTGTGAATCTAATTCTTTGGCATTTCATGAAGCAAAGGTGCTAGATACTCATGAACGTCCCTTATATCTACAACTCATGTCTCTCAAGTATCTCCTTGAAGAGTGGAGCTGGCTCTTCAGTATTCACAAAATGCTTCTACGAAATAGCTAAAGGATACCGGGTGCTGTATTTGTATCACACTGCTTAATTTTATGTGTTGAGGAACGGGTTTGCCTATCAGCTTGCCCTGTGCTGTTGTAAACTGGGCATCTCTAGTCAGCCTGCCATTGTACCAAGCACTTACATGTTTATAATTTCATTTAATCATTATCATAGATACTATTTAACCTACTTTACAGATGAGGAAACCTAGGCTCAGAAAATTTAAGTGCCTTGCCAGAGGCCAAGTAGAGTGCAGATCTAGGACTTAAACCAGAGATTTTGTTCTACATTATCGTGTAACCAGTGAGCAAAATTGACTAATGATGTGATTCAGGATTGAAGGATGAGGAGTAAAAGGGAGAATTTCAAACTAGTGACTGAAGATAGAGTTGGGAAAATGGAACGCCTTCTTCATACGGCTGGAGGAACAATATGGCTACCATTTATGAAGTGCTTATCATGAGCTTGGCGTTGTGCTAAGTGTCTCTCATTAAAACCCACAGAATTCCCATGAAGTACTGTCTTAGTTTCCAGTTGTACAGATGAAGAAATTGAGGAACTGATATTTGAATTGACTCGCCTCAGGCCATACAGCTTAATAAGCAGGGGCATTTGGGTGCAGATCCATTGCGTTCTCCCTCTAAAGCTCGTGCTCTTTCCATGATACTCGGCTACTCACCATCCAAACTCTTGAAATGTAAATGCTCTTGCCCATTAATAACAGCTGGAATTTAGGCCCCAGTCCAAGACTTGCTCAATAAAACACAAGGCCATGAAGCCATACAGCAGTGCACTTTGGAATTGAAAGACCAGCAGCGGCAAAAGTCTTCTTTGATGCTGTGAAAGTAGTAAAAATACAGAAATTATCTTCCCTAAGATGCTGCAGAAGCTTAAAACATGGCAAATAGTTTTTTAAAGATACATTTTACATAAAAGTTGCAAGTGCACATAGTTACATATATTTATATGAAATTACTATATGGTTATTTTATATATTTTATGTAAAAATTGAAAGTACACATAGTTGAAAAAAAGTCAAGGAGCTTTACATGACTTAGCATGGAAAATAGCAGTCTCCTGCCTCCTCCTCCCCCATCGAGCCCTATTCCCACTTCCCAGAGGCAACCACTTACATGTGTGGTTGCCTTCATGTTTGGAATATCATGGATGCACTGCCATTTCTTATTTATTTACCACCTACTTACTTACCTACCTATTGCATTAACCTTCCTAGGGCTGCCATAATGAAGTGCCACAAATTTGTGGCTTAAAAGATATTTATTGTCTTACAGTGTGGAGACTAGAAGTCTGAGATCGTGTTGTCAGCAGGGTTGGTTCGTCCTGAGGGCTACAAGGAAGAATCTGTCCCGCGCCTCTTTTAATTTATGATGGTTTGCTGGAAATCTCTGATGTCCCTTGGTTTGTAGAGGCGTCACCCGATCTCTGCCTTCATGTTCACAAGATATTCTCTCTGTGCATCTGTGTCCAAATTCCACCTTTTTATGAGGACACTAGACATTGGATTAGGGCCCAACTTAATGACCTCATTTTTACCTCATTACCTCTGTAAAGACTCTATTTTCAAATAAGGTCACATCCTGAGGTACTAGGGGTTAGGACTTTAACATTTCTTTTTTTGGGGAGGGAACATAATTCAACTCATTAAAGTTATTTATTGTCTTCCTAACATAAAAAATGAGATTTAGCTCTTAGCTTTATGTCTTCCTTCCACTCAGTTTTACTTCTCTCACCTTTGTGGTAATGATTATTTTTATGAAATTGAGTGTTTACATTATTATGACTGTGAAAATATTATTTACATCTGGGTCACGTCATGGGTTTGATTAAATTTTCTTTCCTGGGCAACTTCTGGTTTTCATAGAATTATTAATGGTCTTGTGTTCTTGTTTGCTTGGTTTTCTAAGTTAAAAGAGACCAAGTTCTAAACTGGAAAAGGAATTTTTGCAAATCAAAAAAGATAAGAACTAGTAAAAACATAGGCAAAGGTATGAAGAAGTAAATTTGAAAAAGGGTAAGGAATCATGTAGTTAACAAGCAGACAAAGAGATGCTCAAACCCACTGGTGATTAGAAAAATGAAAGTACCAAAATATTACTTTACTCCTACCAGATAGGCCATAACCGGAAGGCTGGATAGTGCTAAGGGTTGGCACATCTGTGGCAATACAAGAACTACTGAGTACCACTGGTGGAAGTGTAGGCCAGGGCAGCGCTCACGGAGAGCACTCTGCCCCTACTTAGTCAGCTCTGTCACACTCCAGGATGTACATCCCACAGAAATTCCCTACTTCGTTTGTGATCACAGGAAGCCAGTGACAGTCTAGTTGGTGATCAGTAAGGGACCAGATAAATACATACGGTGGATGCATGTTAAGGAATACCAGTGAGTTGGAAGCAGGAAATTAGATGTGCACGCAGTAATATGCATAGATCTGAAAAATGGTCCCAAGTGAAAAAGGTAAGAAAAAGACTTATTTTAGCAGAATACAACTTGAGTAAACTGAAACTATGTGCATATCATTTAATGCACATTTTAAAAGGACTCATAAATGAAATGATACATTTCAGACATATCAGGGTGGTTGCCTATAGGGGTACGAAAATGAGGGAGAATGCAAACAGAAGTAAGAGCTGGGCTGTGCTGAGACCGGTGCTGGCGAGCCAGGGGTCGAGGAGTATGACTGACTCTACCGTCTGCGCTTGAGACCTAAGAACAGACAGTTTACAGTTATGGCTGAATAAACATTATTTACACCTGAGTCATGTAGTCTAGCATGAGTGCAGCTCCCTTTGAGGGAATAGGGGGAGGTATGGTTTATTTCACTTTTCTGGAGTTAAAAATGATCCAGACTTTTTTGGTTTAGTTTTCTGTGCATATATCTTTAATTCATTCCTAGGCGCTTTGCCAAATGAATGTGTCTTTCTCCTTTATATTCAAATTCCTCAGATAATCTATCAGATTAACATTTTCTTTCCTTTTTTTTCTTTATTTCTTTTTTTTTTCTTTTCTTTTCTTTTTTTTTTTTTTTGTAACATCCCTATTGGAGCCTTTTATCCTCTGCTATGGACTGAATTGCACCCCCCCCCAATCCATGTTAAAGCACTAATCCCCAGTGTGACTGTATTTGGAGGTAGAGTCTTTAGGATTAAGTTTAAATGAGCTCCTAAGAGTGGAGCCCTAATCCAGAAGGACTGGTGACCCTATAAGAAGGAGGAGAGATTTCTCTCTCTCTCTCTCTGCCATGTGAGAACACAGTGAGAAGGTGCCACCTGTAGCCAGGAAGAGAGGTCTTACCAGAAACCAGCTCTGTCAGATCTGAGACTTCCAGCCTTAAGAACTGTGAGAAAATAAATTTCTGTTGTGTAAACCCTCCATTCTGTGGTATTTTGTTGTGTTAGCCCAAGCTGATTAAGACAGATTTTGGAATCAGGAAGTGAGGTGCAGTTGTTGCAGATACCTAAAAATATGAAAGTAGCTTTGAACTGGGTGATGTGTAAAGGCTGGAAGAGCTCTGAGGTGCACGCTAGAAAAAGTCTAGATAGCTGCAAAGGGACTATTGGTAGAAATGTGAACATTCAAGGCGATTCTTGTGAGGACTCAGAAAAGAGGAGAACTGGAGAGAAAGCCTCTGTTTTCTTGGAGAATGTGTAAACAATCATGAGCAGCATGTTGGTAGAAGTACAGATGTTAAAGGTCATTCTGGTGAGATCTCAGATGGAAATGAGGAACACGTTACTGGAAACTAGAGAAAAGACGATCCTTGTTATAAAGTGGCAAAAAACTTGTGTTCCAGTGTGTTTTTGGAAGTTGGAATTTGTGAGACATGAAATGAGAAGATTTCTAAGCCAAATGTTGAAGGTGCAGTCCTAGGTCCTCTTGACTGCTCTAATAAAATGTGAGAGGAGACAAATGAATTGAAGAAGAAATTAAGTGAAAGGAATCAGAACTTGAAGATTTAGAAAATTCTCAGTGTATCCATATTGCTGAAAAATGAGAAATCTTGTTCTGAAGGGTGTGGCTGAAGAACAGTTTGATAAGGAGGTTAGTATGGGTGTGAACCATGAATTCAATCAGCCAGTTCAGCAGAAAGCCAGGAATTAGAGGCAGGATTCTATCAGCAGAAGCACTGCCAGTTTTAACTGAAGGGGATGGAAATGGGACAGACTGAAGGCAGGCTGTCAGGATTTCTTAGATTCTCCAGAACAAGACAGTGGAGCTATCCTGTGCTATAGTTTTCAAGAAAAAGGAAGAATGACCCTGAATTTTCTTCTTCCCTCTGGTCTTTGTATTCTCTTTTCTCAAAGTTACAAAATATAGTTCTAATTGTCTTCTCCCCACCTCCCGCCCCCTCCCCCGCTAGTTGACATTTCTTTTTCTTTATAGCTTCTGAGAGATTGTCTCAATTGTATCGTCCAACCCTTCTATTGATTTTATTTCTGCTTACTTATTTTTAATTCCAAAAGTTCCCATTTTATGCAGATTGATTTAAAAAAAGCATATTCTTGCCTTATCCTTACAATATTCTTTATTTCTGGGAAGGGGTCAATTTTAGGGAGATGTTTTCTTCCGGTCTTTGCATTTTCTTTCCTCTGAGATTCTTTTGCTTTTTGTTGTTTGGGTTTCTTTCCCATCAGAAGCTTTCTGTCAAGTATCTGGTGACATGGGACTGTTTGCTCAAAGACCTAGACACTAAAAACTTAGGGAAATGAACATTCGGGGAGCAGGGACAGAACTTGTTAAATGGTGGGTTTCATTGTGGAATGACCTGGCAAGGCTGTACAAGGATGAAGGCAATTATGAGTATCTACAGCTCTTTTCTGTTGGGCTGATCACTTTCCCCAGAGATGAATCTTCCAATCCCCCTCTTGAAGAAGTCATGCTTGGCTTTCAGCGTTCTTGTTGCCGAGTTGGGTAAGGAGAGTGATGTTCTTAGCATTCAGTAAGTAGACCTCCAACCTAACCATCCAGTTTTCAGTGTGAAATTGGACTTCAGTTCTGCTTACTGACCCCTAGACCACAAGCTCTGGTTCCATCTCTTTATAGAGCATACATCTAGTCTTCTGCTGGGATGGGAGGAGAGGTCACCCACTTGCAGATTCTGATCCAAACTTCCAACTAAATCTCCTGTTTCAGTCTCTTCGGTACCCCAAATTTTCACAAGTACGTTGAGCCATGAATTCCTGAGCTGCCTTGAGTTCTTCTACTTGCATAGACTTGATTCTGGGGTACCCTCATAATCAGTGTAGGGTTCAACTTTCATGGGTCTGATAAATCAGTTACTGCCTTTCCATCTGCTTTCTAGTTTCCAAAATTTTACTCCTGTCACCTTCTTTTCCCTTGTCTTGTCATTAGATGTTCTATCTTTTTGTACCTTTGTACCATTGTGATGTTGTTTTGGGAGGGAAAAATGGCAAAACACTTCTGTTAAATCTTCAGTTTGATCAGAAATTCTGTAGAAAGTTTTTGAGAGAAGTAGTTAGGGCTGTTTGGGAGACATTTATTATTTACTAAAATGGAGTGTTTCAGAGCCAAAATTTGAATTTTAAATCCTGGTTCGGATTCTTTGTAGCCACATGGCCTTGAGCCTGTTACTTAAACTCTCTTGGTCGCATAAGTTAAAAAAAAAAAAAAGATAATAACATCTGCCTTACAGAGTTGTTAGAATTAGAGGCATATGTGTAAGGCATGTAGTTCAGAAACTGATAAATAATAAGTACTGAACAAGTGACAAATTTAATTATTTTATTGTTGAAGGACTGAGGTGCCATTTATTTACTATTTTTCTCCTCTGGGATGGGAGAAGAGAAACAAAAAGGCAATCCAAGTGTCAGTTTTATTAATGGTGTCAGGGAAATGTCAAATAAATCTCCCTCCATGCTTCTCAAATGCAAGATTCTCTAACAGCTAAATTAGAAAATGGGGTAGGATTTCCTGTTTTACGACTAGAATCGCAAGCCGTTGCCTGTGTCCAGTAGAAGCAACTTAACTTACTTCCCTTATCACAAGTAAGCATGCTCTACAGAGTCTCTGCCCAGGAATCTTTATCCTCTCTGGAGTCTGAAAGTGCAGTTAGAGCACAGTCCATCCAAACACAGGCAAGTCCAAGAAAAAACAGGAGAGAAGAGACATCTCAGATAGTGGTGGCCTTCTGAATGCATTGACTCACCTTCTGGTAGAACTATGACCCATTGGATGACAGACTCTCACCAACTAACTTAGTTTTTTTTACACCAAGTCGAATGGTTAAGAGAGAAACTGGAAGAATTTACTTCAGATTCACCTCTTAGGCCTGTACCGTAAGGAGGGAAGTGGAAATTCCCCTCATTTTTAAGGACAGAGGAAGAAGGTTTCTCTCCTGAAAGAATTGTTGACATTACAGTGACCAGATCCCATGTTCTGCCATACTTGACTCCATGCTTCTGTCACCCTCAGAACATTGTTTATTTCTTTATATACATTGTTGTCTCATTCTCATTTCTTTGTCATTAATTTATATTGCCCATAGTGTAAAATGCATCTATTTGTCTTTAACGTTTTGAGGCAGGTAATGCAGGAACTATTTTTCCTCAAAGTAATTCATTCGTATCAAGTTAGCAAAGAGTGAGAATTTCAGATAAATCAAGAACCTCTCTTTAAATTACTGCTTCCCTGATGGGACCATGGTCCACAGTCTACTTTGGTAGTAGAAATTAAACGTCCAGTCTTCTCCCTGTCCCCATACTGACATGAAGCGTCTTTCCTAGGGCTGTAGTACACAGTTGGATGGGTCCTTCTCTGACTTCCTATAACTTCTCATGTCTTGGGCTTCTAGTCTGAGGTGAAGGGATGCTTTCCCTATGGGGTTGCAATGCAAAGTAATGTTCCCCAGTGACTTCCACTCTTTGAAGGGTGATTAAAATTGGCCCAAAATCCAGATTTTAATAGTTTTTATAAATGTGAAATTCCTATACAAGAACGATCCCTGTTGTGAGAATAATGAATATAAAATAAACCAACAAAAGCCATATTGGAATGGAGAGGTTTCTGCTCATTGCCATGATAGAATTTCACATCTCCTACTCCTTTGTTTCTTTTTCCTTTTTTTCCTGCCTCTTCTTTTCTCTCCTCTATTTTGTTTCTCCTTTTTTCTCTTTACTTTTTCTACCTCTTTTTATTTTTATTTCTCCCTTGATTTTTTCCCCTGTCTTATTTAGTTTGTCTTAATTCTCCTGCTTCTCTTTGTCCCCCTCTCCCTTTTTCTCCTCCTCGTTCACCTTCATCCTTCTTGGATTGCCACCACTTAGCTGCATTAAGCAGGACACTGAGCAGAGGTTTTCCAGTGTTACTAAAAAAAAAAAAAAAAAAAAAAGATGACTTCTATTTCTCATGGAGCTTACGCTTGAGAATGTACACTTGTGAACATAAGGATGTGTAGGACCAACTTAGGACTCTTAGGCCAAATCTATGGGCTTTTGTTGGAATTGTTATTCTCCGAAGAGCCCACGGGTATCAGTTATGGGATGGTGACTACAAAGCGGTGACCTCCAACTCATTTCTCAGAGGGCATCGAGAGCCCAGCAACCACCACAACTTGGTGCAACTTTCAACCTCACACAGATCTGAACTGATGACCTGAAGGTGAGAGGCTCCGGATAACTTGATCACATTTTTTAAAAATTCCATTTTTCTCATGAAAAGACACCTTCAGAACACAATGTCAGTTTATCTCTGCAATTTTAGACATCAAATAGCTTATTTTTTAGTTCTCTCTGGGTCAAAGAATGTTATTAAGAAGAAAAATGTAAAAAAATATTGGTTTTGTAACAATTCGGAATCCAGGCTGAAGGCTCTAATAACCTCACAGAAATGTTCTTGCTTTGAGATTCTTTAGCATAGAAGGGAAAGATAAAAATATTATGCAGGGCAAGAGTATCCTAAAATACACATTAACAATAAAACCAAGCTAATAAAATGGCCAACAGATTTTGAATGTTAATGTGCCAAAAATATTATTTTGATGGGAAGTATCATATAGGTTCTAGATGTTATGAGTACGCAATTTTACAGTTTGACTTCCACGGGATATCACTTTAGAATCCAGAATGTAGATTTTGCACAAACAGGAAAAGAGGAAACGAGAATTACTCCTCAGCTTCTCTATTCATGTAAGAATCAGTCAACTGAGATGTTTGCCCCATTTTTCAGGACAGGCAAGACACTGGAGCTCACTTCAGGATCCCCGGGATTAGAACTTTATCTCCAGATATCATGAGGTTGCTTCCTCAAAACAGGCACTGAGAAATTAAAACAACTAGCACAATGTAATGAAAACGAACAAGCCATTCTTTATTTTCAAGTGCATGGGGGAAAACAATATTTTGTCTTCAAGTGGTTATACCTATGCAGGAAAAGGAGGTGGAAAAAATGAATTGTTCCATCTGTAATTTCAAGCAGGGAAAATGAGTTAGAAGCGTATCAGCAAAGTACAGACAGAGGTAGACCCAGCGAAGCAGAAGGAAAATGACTAACCACCATTTCCCCTTATTCTCATAACTGATGGAACATAAAATATTCTCCCCCAAATGAGAGGCTGAAGTCTGATACTGAGCAGTAGCGACTTCTCAAGATATCTTTGTCAGCAAGATGGGTTCAAGTTATGATTTCACTGTTTCTATGATTGACATTGTTCCGGTTCTTAGAGCAGTTACCATGGAAACAGAAAAGGGCCTTGCATGTATTTGAAGTAATTCACCTGACCTAGTGCTTAAAAGGAGGGAGGGCTGAGCACTAGTATTTCACCCAAATATTCCCCCCGATCTGGCTAATGCAGGCTGCAGTCTTGGCTGTGATCTGAAGAGGCTGCTGAGCAGTGCATGTGAGGAAAGATGAGAAAAATGGCAAATTCCTGCATCTGCTTAGACAAAGTCTGGCCTGAGAGTCCCCCTGGGGAGTTCTGATGCTGTCAGT
Organism: Camelus bactrianus; assembly: GCF_048773025.1. NCBI lineage: Eukaryota > Metazoa > Chordata > Mammalia > Artiodactyla > Camelidae > Camelus > Camelus bactrianus. Next base: position 53,995,346 of record NC_133542.1, read on the forward strand.
AGCCTCTGGTGTTTTCTCCTTCCTAAATATGGACTTGATTTCTGTCCTTTCACTCCTGATGTCTGCTGGGGAGGCCTACAGGAAGGATGCTTCAGTCAATTTGTAGCAGGACATTTGTGTCACCTCTGGGCCAGAGAAAAATGGGGAGAGAGACTGAGACTGAGAGAGAGACATTAAACAAGTTTAAGGTGGTTCTCTGCCTTGGGGCGGATGTATCACATTCCTCCAGAAATAGTACCTGGATTATGTTAAAAATCAGCCTATATGATTCCCCATCCCTTTTAGAGCAGAGGGCAAAACTCAGGGAGTCTGACTATCACACCATCACAGCATCTCTTTGACCCTGACGTTGGTCAGCTGTGTCCAAGACTCAAACATTCTCCACATTCTGCCTGTCCCCTTCACTAATATACTCCTCTGAACTGTCTCATTTCTCATCTTGACTTCAGAATGCTCCCATTTCTTTTAACTCATGGGACCGAGAAAACTGGCAATTTCCCCACTGTTCCTTGCTGCTTTGGATCTTCTTTTTGAGAAACTCACCTTGCCCCCGGGCCCTTTCTTTCCCATCTCCACCACTGTCATTAACTGACCTTTGGGATCTTTGTCTACTCTTCTCAGTGACCTTAGCACCTGGTTTGGCATTTTACTTCCTGTCTTCCCTCACCTGATGCACAGGAATTCAATTTCTCACACCGATAATTCTTCTAGTACATTGGTCCTCTCCCTTGGCCTCTCAACTCCCATCACTTGTATCTGTCCTCTAACCATGGTGACTTGGGTAGAAATAACTTTTTGATCTGACCTCCACCCAGACTGCGATGCTGCCTTTACTCCCACGACTTCCTGTCCTTTCACCTGGTAGACTCTCACCCTCACTGAGCCTCCCACAGATTCTTATGATACCTTCAGTCTTGGGAGAACCATGCTGCTGTCTGTCTTTCAGACCCTTCTTAGCTTCTCAGGCATTCTTACTTAACTGGGTCACCAAGGTTAATGGGTTCACCTTTCTTCTCAATAACAGTTTGGGCTCTCTCAGACCCTACACAGTGAATTGCACATGATAATGAACTCATTCATTCTTTCATCCCTCCATTCATCAAATGTTGCTTAAGCAGCTGGCATTTTTTATAAATACTGGGGATATGGACCAGTTCTCTGCCCTCCCGGAGGTTATGAAATAGTGAACCATCCAATTAACATGAAACACAGAAGTACAAACTGAAGTGTTAGAGGGAAGTGAACAAGGTGCTGTGATGGTAATAAATGTGTATTGAGCATTTATAAGGACCAGGCACTCTTATAAGTTTGTTATGCTTATTCCTTTAATCATCACAACCAGCCTCTGAATAACTACCTTATATTATTCCCATTTTATACTGGAGAACTATTATTACTTGCCTGGGGTCATGCAAGTGACAGAGCTGGGGTTTGAAATCAAGCAGTTTCCTTAGTCCACCATCTTAACTGCTAAATCCCTGCTGTAGGGCAGTGGTTAGGGTATTTTCTTGGACAAGCTGGTCATTGAGGGTGTTTTTGAGAAGAGAGTGTTTAGTCTGAGGCTTCAGGAAAGAGAAGGAACCTTTGCACGGTCATAAATAAATGAAAGAGCTAGGAAGGAGCATTTCAGGGAGAGCAAGTAGCGTGGAGAGAGGCCTGATTAGTAAGGAGCATGGTTCATTCGAAAAATGGAAAGAATGTCAACATGATTGGACTACAGGTAGGGGGAGAGAGTGGCCTCTGACGGGCTGTAGAGGGGAGCTGGGCCAGGTGATCTGAGCCAGTTTCAGCAGAATAAGGGATTTTTATTGTATTCGAGGAGCCGTGGGGGAACTGGCATCATATTTTACTTCTGGAATCTCTTTTTGGCAAATGAATGGAGAGTGGATTGGGGGTTAACTGAGGAAGTGGGGAGATGGCTAGAAAGCTCTTGCAGGGTCCAGCTAGAGATCGTTGTGACCCGGACTGCAGTGCTGGCTTTGGAGGTGGGGAGGCATGGCCCCATTGAGATAGAATTGATCCGACTAGGTGATGGGTGGACATGGGAAGCAAGGGAAGGGACAGACACAAGGATGAGTCTCAGGTTTCTGACTCAAACCAGTGGACTTTACTTTCATTCTACCAAACAGATGGGGCCATCAGACAGCCCAATCCTCAGCTCTCTTTCTCTCATCCTCTGAATTAATGCATGTTTTTTTCCAATGTCAGGGGAAGTTGTCTCCTTATTCCTTTCCCATATATCACCTTCAGTCCCCAGTTGAAGCCATTCTTTCTGTCTTCTCTTTGGTGCTGCTTCGTGTCTTATCCTCATTCTGTCATGTATCCTCAAGCTTTCCTCCCCTGGTGTCGTCCTTAGCTTATACAACAAATGCAAGTTTTACCTACTCTGAAACGGAAACTCTTCCCTCAATGTCAGTTATCTCTTGAGTTGCTCCCACAATCCTCCATCTTCTTTTGAAAGCAATTTGTTTTAGTCAGTGGTCTGTATTTTTCATGGTTGTTTCACAGAATAGATGTTCTCACCTTGATGTCACGTGAGCAAAGAGGGATTTGGGGCTATGCTGGCTGCTATCCAGACATGTGATTTAGTCAACAGTCCTGAACCCTCTACCTCATATCATGGTTATTTTTGTTTGTGTTTGTTTTTCGTGCATTCCCACAGCCTTTGATGGAAAAGACTTAACTTACCAAAGGCAAACATCGCCTGATGCGAACGTGTTGGGAAGGAGCTCATGCTCTCTTCCTTGGAGTTTCCCCTCTAGGAATCTCCTAGAATCTAGGGTTTCCAAAGTTCGTCAAGCTGAACATCTTTTTTACTTGCTTCTCACTTCCGCCCTTCATAAAGTGCATGGAAAGCTGGGTAGTGGTTTTCCATTGAGATAATAAACAAATTATATTAGCCTCTTCTGATATGGCAAAAATGTAGCCTTCTTAAACGTGTGCCAAATGCCTGGAATCATTTTTAAATACCCAATGTTGGATGATCATCCAAATAACAACAAACGGTTGGTGCTTTGAAGCAGTTGGTTTATCCAAGGTGGGTAGTTCCATGATTATCCTTCACAGGACATTTGTTCTGGTGAGCCAGACATGCTAGCTGTGGAATTAAAGGGACGAAAGAGGAAGGCAGAAAATTGGCTTTGGAAATGCAAGAAAGGGCCATTTAAAGGGAATGGACTTCAATAGGATAGCTGGGAGGGGGGATTAAGGAAGTTGATTTAACAGGCAACTTCATCAGCCTTGGCTCCTGTCAGTTTTTGGTCTGTCTCCCCATCCTGGCTATACGCACAGCTGCTCAGTTATCTTCAAACACTGAACTTCCATATCCTGACTTTTTCTCCAATTTTCTCCGTATCCTGTTTTCTCTCCACTGACTCTTATGATCTCCTCTGGCTTGCAAACTCCTTTCCTATCCTATGAGTCCTGGTTCCAGTGACCTCTGCAAAGTATCCTTCAATGTCCTGAGTATCCTGTAGTGTTTAAAGTGCGTGCTAGTTTTGGGGTAAAAATACTTGGATTCAAATCCTGGCTCCATCTCTTACTAGCTATGATCTTGACCTCCCTGTGCTTCAGTTTTCTGATATGCCAAATGGAAATAATCACAGTAAGTATTGCATAGTGTTGCTGGGATACTTAATGAGTTGACACATGTATAGTATTAATTTTTTCTTTATATATATATTTTACTGAAGTATAGTCAGTTTATAATGTTTCAATTTCTGGTGTACAGCATAATGCTTCAGTCATACATGAACATACATATATTCATTTTCATATTCTTTTTCACCATAAGTGTATATAGTATTTAAAATATTGTTTGGTGCACAGTAAGTGCTCAGTAAATGTTGGCTAGTTTTTTTCCCTAGGTAGAACTACTCATTCCTTCTTCTGAAGTCTCATAGTACGTTCTTCTATGATAATGATTATCACAATGCGATAATTATTTGTTTATACACCTTATAGGCTGTGGGCTTTTTAATGAAAGAAGCCAGAAATAATATCGTTTTTTCCATTTCCCGTAACATTCCATGTGATACATGGCCTACAGTGCAAGTGCAGCAAATGTTTATTGAATTAATGAATAACTGTGAGACATTTTGTGGTTAAAGATAAATAGGGGACCCAAGGTGAAATTATTGCTAATGAAATCAGCTATGGTGATCAATCAAATACATAGTCACTTCGAATTTTGTAATTTTAATCTTTGAATGTATTATGATCAAATCTCTCTTTCTATATGCACTAAGGTGGAAGAAGGAATAAAAGATTAATAGAGCACAACCTCTGCTATATGCTTTATATGTCATCATCACTGTCCTCTTTTAAGTTACTAATACTGTTCTGCAGTTGAAGAAATTGATTCAGAGAAGTCTGGTGACTTACCCAAGGTCACAGAACTAATGAGTGACAGATCTAGCTTTCTAACCCATAGACCCAAACTATAAACTCTATCTAATTTTTTACTTTCCTATATTTTAATTTTCCCCTTCCATTGATGGTAACTTTCCACCATCATCTCCGGCTCCACCTGCGTCAAAGACTGTATAATTTAGCTGTAAACACCCTTGGGTCACTGATGCATATGCTTTACTTCTCATTGGTGTCTTTCTTCCATAGAAAGAAAATCATTGTACCAGCGCTGTCCATTACTGGTAGTCCAAAAATGGTTTTGTGACCAGATAAATGAATTCTGGTTATGAATGGGGAGTTGAGGTGTTCCATCACAGACTTCAGCTGTCAGCTCTGTTTAGCTTCACAGTCCTCTACTGGCATGGGATAACCTCAGCCACAGAAGACAGCTCTCCCTGCAGGCTGTCCCAGTCACGGAGGAGACAAGTCCTTTTTTCCTCCTCCTTTCTCCAGCCTTACTGTCAGTCGCAGGTTGGACTGCCCTCAAAGCAGTCTACTGCTCCAGAGCAGTGAAATTCCCTTGGCTTCCCATACAGAAAAATCTTCATTACTGAATCTTTCCCTTTCCTGGGCACTTCCTACTTAAAATAGTTTCCCAACAGTGACTGTCCACTGCTCCCAAGTTCTAATTGTTAAGTTAGTTCTGTAATACATCTTCATTTGATTGTTCCAGAGGTCTTTTAACCTGGAAGAAGTCATTCTATCTCTGAGATGTAATTTCTCTAAGATTTATTTCAGCCGGTATCTCTCCTGCCTGGCAATATTCAGGCTGCTCAAGCTTTATTTCTACCAGTAATGAATCTGGCTCCTCCATTCTCTGTTCTTACGTTTGAGAACTTAGTTGCAAACCAGATCAGATTGGTCCATCGTTGGAGAGGGTTTGTTTTTTCTTCTCTTTTTACTTAAAAAACTAAATGGTGTATGAAAAACATTATACAAAGCTTGACAGCAAAAACTTTGAATTTCTGCTCTTAGAAAAGTGTATCTATTTCAAAAGATCTGGTAGGCTAAATAGACTCACCTACTTTTAGATGGCACATATATGGTACCTCAGGAGCAAAGAGTAACCTGGTAATTAAATGATGGACTTTTGTGCAGCGGTCCCTCCCTCTTGCCATCATTTTTTGAATCATGGTGGAATTTTAGGTGATGAAATCAGTTTAGGGAATTATACAGTAAGCAGGGCTTCTTCACTAATTCCTCCATAGACTCTGTTGTAGTGTCAGGCTAAGAAATCATTTTTAGGCTCCAGCTTTCCTATCAGTGGCAAGTGGTAATGGATTCCCAGTGTATATTCTTGTTTCTGCCCTTGTCATCCTCCTCACCCCAGCATCCAGAGTGATCCTGTTCAAGTGTAAGTTTTGGATAATCTACTGCTGTGCTCAAAGCCCTCCAGTGACTTCCTACTTCCTACCAAGTGGAAGCCAAGCTCCTTACGATGGCCCGCAGGGTCATCCACGGTCTGGCCCCGTCTGCCCTTACCTCCTCTTCTCTCTTCCGTGATGCCTCTGCTCCAGCCACGTTGGATGCCCTGCTGTTCCTTGGGCTCATCGGGCCTTCTCTTGCCTTAGGGTCATTGCAGGCTCTTCCTGCATCTCTCCAGTCTCCTGGATCAATTTATTTCAGATCTTTGCATCTTCTGTGGGAGCTTCCTTGATCACCCTATTTAAAACTCACAAACCCCAACTTTTCTACTTTGTTTTTCTCCATCATAGTATTTGTTGTGCTCATTTAAATATTTTGTGTCTTTACTGAGATACAAGCTCATCTTAGGCAGAAACCTTATCATTTATTCACTGCTTTATTCACAGCTTCAAGAACAGTGTCTGGTAGGCATTCAATAAATATTTGTTAATGAAGTAAGTGGTTGTGTGAGTCTATGATTTTGGTATTCTGTTGGTTGATTTCCCTTGAGTTCTCTGATAAGGCTGTATATAAGGGCATGGGTCTGGCTTCTTTTTCTCCTTGTGGAGACCACTGTGGATTTGAATCTGTCACCAACATCTGGGCAGTACCCACATCTGGACCTTGGAGGGCTCTGTGTGTAGGCCCTTCTTCTGTAAATTCCATTCCTCTTATCTTTTCTTTTTTCTTCTTGTAACATCCCACATGTAAGTGGAACTGCAGTCTGTCCCCCATGATTGCCTTCAGTCTTCACATTAACCCTGTGAGACTGATGGAATAAAAAAGGAAGGAGTGAATCCAGCAATAACTGTGCATCACTTTGTGCCTGGAACTAAGCCAGGAACTTTCACAGTGGTCCTTTCATGTATATCAACCCTAGGAGAGAGGTATCTTTATTCCTGTTTTACAGATGTGGCTCAGAGAATTGGCGACTGGTAACCTGCCTGTGATCGCACAGTCAGTCCCTCATACCTAAGCCTCTCATCTATCTTCCATCCTCTTTCTTCCATGCTCCCCAAATCTTTTTTGTGTGGGCTTGGTTTCATTGAAGTCATGTTTTAGGTTTGCTTCTTCTCTAAAGCTTTGTTGGCTTTGGTAAAAACAAATTGTTGTAGGTTCTTCATTTTGGCTACTATTTGTCCTTGAGCATGAACCCTGGGACCACAGCAGGCAGACACAATTTAATGAATTGCAAAAAATAAATGAACTGTTTAGGGCTTTAACTCATTGAAAGAAGGTTACCCCATCAGTTCAGGGCACTGTAGATTGCAGAAATGAGATTATCTTCAACATTTGGCTCGGCATCTTGACAATGCGCACTGGGGATTTTATTTGGAAACAACATTGAAGGTCCTTCATCCTGTAAAGGAAAGATTTAAACTCTCACAAGGCAGCACCTGAGTTTGTTTTCTGAAAAAAGGTTGACCGGGAGGGAACTGATCTGTCCCTAGCAAAGGTGCACACAACTTAAAAAAAAAAAACTCTAATTCAGCCAAGTTTTCTTTGTTGACAGAGAGCAAGACATACCCTCAAGTTATAATCAGTCCAGTTCTGGGAAAATGTCTCAAAGTTAAAGTCCTCAAATTGTCCAAATAGTGAAGCTTGAAAAGCAGCCAAGGGACATTGCATCCTTCCTGTTGCTGACCCATGTGCTTCCCTGCACACCCCGTTTCACAGAGAGCTGGCTAGTGGTACACTGGCTCTGCCAGGAATGCCATCCCACATCAACCCACTGGCTTGATGGCGTTCCAGAGCAGAGAGCCACAGACCTATGGTTTTCCTTGCACAGGGTTCTCACCTTCACTCACCACCTCCTTCGTTCTCATCTGGCTCATGTGCTTTGAATTTAAGTTTTTTCCCCCAAGTAGGCTTCACGTGTTGTCTTTACACACAGTGAAAGGGTTTTACTTTTCATCTGAGTGATCCTGCTGTAGCGCTTTCAGGATACATGTAAACAAATAAAACGATTTAGCAACCCAGACAACATGTTTAGAAAGTGCTCAAGTACAAGCGTATCTGGGAGAAGGCTTTTGTGGGAGCCAGAGCTGGCCACTGGGTCGGCCCAAAGGTTTGAGTTGGGCTTGCAAACCATAGAAGGCATGGGGCTTGGTGACTTGTCATCTTATTTGGGTCACAGTTGCTGTGATTGTGGATTCTCTGTATAGCCAAAGGAAAAAAAAAATGGAAAAGAAAGTGAAGAAGAAGAAAATGCTGATATTAGATCCAGAAATATCTGGGTTAAAAATACCAGCCTTGTCTTCTCTTGCAGTGTGATTTTGGGTATGTCGTTTAACCTCTCCGAGTCTCATTTGCCTTATCTGTGAAACAGGGGTGATAATCTCTCCCTTACAGGGCTTTATAGAAAATAAGTAATATTTGTATACTCACAATGTACATAGCATATTTCCTCCCTTCCTTCGCAATTTCACCCTCTGTTGATGGCTTATTGGTCCTCTGGGTGTAACTGGGTGGGTTTTCTCCTCTGTCCCGCTTTGTAATCAGGTTAGGTCATTCCCTCCTCATTCTTTCTCCGTGAAGACATGCCTTCAGCTGTGGTTTCTGGAGCGGATGCCTTACAGGTTAAATCCTGTGGGGATCCCAGCACCAAACATCACATCATAATCCACTGTTAAATATTAAAACTGTTTACGTAGCACTTTAGCATTTAAGAAATGCTGTTAAATATGTCATCCTATTTCATTCTTAAAATTATTTTGTGTTGTAGTTATTAGTATCTGTTGTTACTCCATTTTCTAGGTGAGGAAATCAGGGCCCTGAAATGTTGAGGGACTTAGCCATGGTCACACAGCTGGAGGTACTGGAGTAGGGATGGCTTCTCCCAGTGCTCCACACAGTAATAAATAGTCCATTTCAGGTACAGACCCTCCGTCTTTCTTCTGTATCCCCTACCTCCTTGCTGCCACCATCTCTTGGTCCCTTGTATTTCTGGGCTTCCGTGGGGGCTTTTTCATAGATCCTCACAAACACATCCTCATAGTTGCTGCTTGGTGCTGGCCATGTTCCTCCTCTCCAGGTGTGGTTTATTTTGGTGAGGTCTGCCACCTGAAAAGAAGCATTGTGAAGGTGCCTCCCTGTTGCCATGGCTACCGCTGCCTGTCGTCAAATGAGCTTAGTCTCATTGTGCTCCCAAAGTCACTGGTGCTTTTTCTCCCCACTGACACTGCCGAAGCGTAGTGACCTTGCTGTCTGGTACCTCCGTGGTGAGAACGTCCAGGTGGGGAGAAACCCTCTCCCTGTGTTTTGACACAAATGCAGCGCCATCCCTTATGCCCCAAAGCAGTACTACCTTCTCCCTACCCCAGTGCTCATGACGTTCAGTGATAACAGTACTTTCAGTTTTATTATAACTCTGTCCAAAGTCCCAGTGAGGCCTTGTCTTAGTCAGGATTCTCCAGAGAAACAGAACCAATTGAATAAGTAGGTAGGTAGATCGATAGATCAATAGAAAGATAGAGATTTATTGTGAGAGAGAGGTTCATGCGATTATGGGGGTTGAGAAGTCCCATGATCTGCCGTCTACAACGGGGAGGCCCAGGAAAGCTGGTGGTGTAGTTCCAGTCCAAACTCAAAGGCATGGGAACCAGGGGAGCCAGTGGCATAAGTTTCACTGCTAGTTAAAATGCCTGAGAACCAGAAGTGCAGATTTCTAAGGACAGGACAGGACAAGGTGATTGTCCCAACTCCAACAAAGAGGATGAATTCGCTCTTCCTCTGCCTTTTTGTTCTGTCTGGGCTCTCACCTGTTTGCATGTTGTCCATCTGCCCTGGTGAGGCTGATCCCTCACTCAGTCTATGGATTCAGCGCTAATCTCTTCTGGAGACACCCTCTGAGACACATCCAGAAATAATGCTTAACCAGCCTTTTGCATATTCCTCAGTCCAGTGAAGTTCACACATGAAATTAACCACCACAAGCATTATTGAGATATGAATTGCAAAAGATAATCTCAAGGGACAGGTAACATGCTGACCTGCAGTCATCTTCTGACTCCAGCCACTGATCATTAAGTGCTGTGACTGAGGGACTCGTTCTTATTTTTCAGTAAGTATTTCCCTCTGAATTTCCTTAATTCTTGAAGCAAATAAGCTACCTTCTGGTGGTCTCTACTTGTCTTCGAACAACCAAATCTTTTGGTGACCATTGCTCAGGCCCATGCAGTGTCTCCGGTCATTCATATATTATTTCAGTGATACTGACTAGTAAAGATCAGTAACAGTTCAGAAATAATTCATGGAAATAACATTGAATTGCCTACTGTTTATTTTGCCAACTGAGGAAAATAACCAAACAGAAGAAAACCCCAAACAATAGCCATTTACTACAACCATACAGAGAGAAAGAGCTGGACTTCTGCCAGCTCTTTAGTTTAGTTTAATAATGGAAAGTTGATTTCACCACCAAAAAAAAAAAAAAAAAAAAAAAAAAACTAGGAAGGGTACAATATCCAAATAATGGACAGGCATGTCACAGAATAAATGGCTTTATCAAAAATCCATACATCCTTCTCCCATTTTGCTGCAGACTGTAAAATATTTGCCACACTCTGGCATCTTGGAACTATTAGATGGCTTCATTTGCTATTCACAACACTGACTGTGAGGTAAGTGTTATCATTATCCCATTTTACAACTGTAGAAATTCAGGACCAGAGAAGTTGGGCATCTTGCCAAAAGTCACAGAGATAATAAGGAGGGTAGCTGGGACTGAAATTCAAGCCCTCCACTGCCAAACGTGTCTCTGCTTGGCCAAGGCACTGAAGATGGTGGGGATATTCTGCTGGAATTAAGTCTGCATGTGTATTTAGAATGTTTTGAGTATTTAAAATAAATTTCTTTATAATACATCATTGTTTAAAGTTTTCCCCAGCATGTTATTTTTGGCCATGTGATATTTATTAATAAACATGCATATATATCTATAAAATTGATCACTCTAAATAATTGGCATTATAATTTGGATACAAATTCTTTTGTCTCTGTAGTCCCTGAAGAATTTACTGTAGAAAAAAATGTAGGATTGTTATGATAATTCAGTGTTGTGAAGGTCCAGTTCTTTTGCTCTGTGTCTGCTCATCAAAAAAGGATGATCATGAAATCTTTCTAGATTTCATGTTACTGACCTCTCCCTTTTTTTTTCTCTACTTCATTCTTCATGCATCTTTCCCTTCCCTTGACTTTTTCTGTATTTTTCTTTTTTGAGATTGCGACTGGCCACTGGAAACATCTCCAGGTGATAAGTTCTTGATTAATCAGATCAAGATTTCCTCATGTTGGGACAGCTCCTTTGTCCAGATGAATTTTCAGTTTACATCAACCATAAACGTGTACAAAATGGTTTATTTTTGATGGGGGTGGGCTGGCTGGCTGGAGAAAATCATGAGGTGGACTCTTGGCATGCATGGATCTAACGTTTGTTATTTCTGCTTTCAAGAACGAGTCTGGAGGTTAATGCTCCCTAGCACTTACAGTTTTGCTAGGGCATCAGTTTCAGTCAAGTGTGTGAACTCTGAGGACTGCCCAGAGCCTATATTTTATTTTATTTTATTTATTTTTTTTTGAGCCTATATTTTAATATGGCTTTTATTGTTTATATTTACTACGTGGCCTTATTTAGTTGTTACATAAAGTCAGTGATGTGGATCTCAGTATCCCCATTTTGTAGGTAAAGAAAATTTGGCAAAATATATGCGATAAGGGTAGCAAAAAAAAAAAAAATCGCGGTACTCAGAAAAGACTTGGTCCCATCCTTCTCAGCTATAAAGGATATATGGTATATTTGAGCTCATTTCTACCAAAATTATGTTGAAAGACCCCACTTTGTTTCTGGAATTTTGTGTATTAGCCTCTAGGGAATTCATTATTCTTTTGAAGCTAAAAACCTTTCAAAAACTTCTTTGGGTTGTCCACATATTTATTTTTAATTGGAAAAAGTAAGGGAAATTTGGAATCTAGATACTCGGGAGAGTGGAATATGAACTATGTAGGTTCTTTGTTTTAAGGGAAAATTGTTTCAACTTCTCATTTTCATCAGGAGTTTTAGTGATCATGATACAAATATGTTGCTGTTCTGTCTACCAATTACTTGTTTCCCAAGACAAATGCTTGCTGGGGCAAGACATTACCTTGAAGCCGTTTGATTTTCCAGGTGGAAGAACATCTAATTTTCTTTTAAATTGGGTTCAGAGAAGACCACTTCCTTTTTTCTCCTACCCTTTGCCAAACAGCTTTTCATGATTACAGAACAGTTTATGAAAACATTGGTATCTGGCTTTCTCGTCTTGAGAAATCTCTCCTGGGACTCTGGGATGAAAGATGGAATGGGAGTAGGGGTGGGAGGGGCTGAGAGAAGGGCGGGTATTTTCTTCAGAGCATCATCTAGAGTCTAGTAGAAATTTAAGGGTGAATATTTTAGAGTTTAGGGAAGTTCAGTAATTTCTCAAAAAGGCAAGTTTTCTGGAAAGAGTGGTTAGGTTCCTCTGGGACAGACTGACAAAAATTGTGTCTGATAAGTTTTTATTCTATTATCTCAATTTGTAATTTCCTGCTTACTCATAAGGTGGCCTGGGACACCAGCTCCTTGGGAGGAGCCTAGGAGGTCTGAAAACACAGATTCTCTGGAACCTGAGAGGTTAAATGTTATGGATCCGTTCATTCATTCAATCAATCAGTCATTCATTTAACAAATATTTTCTATGTATAACTTCTCCAGGCATGACTCTAGGGGCTGAGTATAAAGTGGGGAGCAGTGGGTATATGGTCTCTATTCCCACTGAGTTTACCATCTAGGGAGAGAAAAAAATAAACACAAAAATACATACAATGGAACTTTGTTGTTAACTCTGAAGGAAAAGGGGGAAGTGGGGCAGGAAGAGAGGAACAATCTGGGTCTCTGCTCAAAGTCTTGCCTTTTTGCCTTCAGTGAACCCGTCCGTCACTTAGCAGTGAAAGCTCACCCAGCAAGAGAGGCCACCATGTGCCAGCTGTTCTCAGAAACAGTTCTGGACCATTCCCTGCCTTCCTGCCTGTTTCTTGCTCCTTTTCATTCATCTGTTCATCTACTCGTTCATTTAGCACACATTTGTTGAGCATGGAATCACTTCCAGCCCTTGTGTCAGGCACTGAGAACGTGACAATGGAAGATAGGTGTGGTTCCTTGCCTCACGCTGATCACTGTCTAGTAGGGAATGAAGTCTCATTACTAGACAATTAAAATGCAGTGGATATGGGTCTGGGAGAGAGAGTACTGGGCATTGAAAGGTGGATAACTGACTAGGGGCGAGAGACAGTGTATAGAAGACTTGATGAAGAAGAAACAGGAGTGAAGAGTATTCCAGGCTGAAAGAACAGCATATGCAAAAGGGGTAAGAAAAGGAGGGTTTTCCATTGAGTTGAATCAAGTGAAGGGTGATGGAGTGAAGATGTGAAGGGACAGAAAATTGGACATGATAATGTGGGACTTTGAAGATCATGTTAATTAGTTTGCATTTATTCATCCCCAGGTATCTAGGCATCTTTTCTTGGTTTGACCCTCATGCTCTTCTTGGTTTTTTTTTTTTTTTTCCTCTTCCTGAGAATGCTGCTGGCTTGATTATACCTCAGTCCCTGGAACCCAACTTTATTACCTATCCACTTTCTTGTGTGGGTCTGCTCTGGGAAAAGGGAACGTATGATAGGGGCTTAGATTCATGGAAACTTAAAAATAAACCCAGGGACTTAAAAAGTGGTTTTGATTGTTTTATGAAATAAATGTACTGAGCATCAAAAAGGGTGAAGACCTGGTCTTACCTGAACTAGGGTGATAGGGTATCAGAGTGTAGTCCTGAAGATGATAGGACTTCCAATGACAGGTGGCCAGAAAGCCCGTGTTCACTGCAGTTTGTTGTATTTCTGCCTCTTGCTTTCTGAAGATTAATCACCTTGGGAAAACGGAAGCTGCCCAAAGGATAAATTTGGTGAATTTACTTCCTAAATCCCCCATCCTTGAGGAGTCACCAAAGTTCCAAGGGATTTCATTCAGGTCCATAGTCTTCTATCTGAAATGCTTGGAACCAAATATATTTCATACCTCAAATGTTTATGATTTGTGGAAAGTAAGATGGAGCATGCACTTTGTTTTGTGACACCTCCGAAGGATCTGGAGTGGCACCTTGTAAGTGTCAGATTCATGTTTCTGCAGCAGAACGTATGCATATCCACACAAAGATAAACCAAGATTTTTAAGTTTCTAGTGAGCTCAGGTCAGTTTTTACCCCCAGACAAGTTAAGATCACCACGGGTTTTGCTGCTAGATGAGTTACGTAAAGATGTTTAGACTTCAGAGCTTAGGGTTTCAGAATTGCAGATTAAAGAGTGTGCGGATCTATAGCATATCAATTTGTTAGGCACGATGGAAAAAATGACTCACCACAGGAACTGAGAAACTCTGGACAATTGTTCGCCAGGACTGTGCAGTTCTGGTTGGAGACCTACTAAATCAGGCCAGCTGGGAGCGGACTGGGAAAAGATGCTTTTAACAAGCTCCCCAGATGACTCTGATTCACATCAAAATTTAAGAACTTCTGCTCTAGAAGAAATTTCCAAGGGAAATTGTGAACTCTTCTCTACACATTTAAGAAAATGCTGATTTTCTTTAGCTCTCTAGGAACTGACAGATGTATCAACTTTGCATCAAACAGCCCCTGGCTGGAGCTAAGATCGTGATTCAGGTAAATGCTCTTTGGGCTTCCGTGTCTCTCTAGAGATAACTTCCCTGCCAGGAGTCCCATTGGTGATGCACATGTGAGCTTCTGAGTGTGCTTGAACTTGTACTCTGCAGTTCCTACTGCAGGCTCCCCACTTACTCAGGTGCTTTGACATAGGTTCAGTGCGACTAGCCCTCTGTTGGACACTGTAGAAGGAGTGGTTGGTTCCTGCTCTGAGAGAGCTCACTGTCATCATGAAGAGAAAATACCTGAACATATTGTTGTTACTTAATGCTAGTGCCTTTAAAGTGGTCACAGTTCAACTCACTGCTGTTACAGCTTCAGAGCTACATTGACACTTGGCCTTTTAAAACTTTCAGTTAACGTTTACTTTTTGACTTTGGGGGAAATCATAAACTCATATGGCAGACATACCAGAGAGGGAAGGAATGTCTTGAGGAGAGTAGGGGTGAGACATTTTGCAGTGAATCAAGGGATGAACATGAATACCCCATTTTTATAAATAAGGGATTAATTGGGAGTGGAGTGAAAGAACGAGGACTTGATGTCAAACCAACCTTGACTTGAAATCTTAGTTCTGCTCTTATCAGCTTTATAACCTTGGGTGTATTAACTCAATCTCTGCATCTCGGTTTGCCCATATATAATATTGAGACAGTAACAAGTACTTCATGGGGTTGCTGTATGGATGAGGTCAGCTTCTCGCTATGGAATCACCTGGAACAGCCAACACTGGTTTCATCATTCTCGCTGCCCCACAGCACTTGGGTTGTTTGTGCTTCTGCTCTTCTCTGTTCTGTGCCGTTGGTCTGTTACCTATTGGTCTCATGCTGGATTGTGAGCTCTTGGAGAACATGGATCTCATCTTTCTAATTGTTTCATCTCTTGTGTCTGCCATGTGGTAAGCACTCAGGGAAGGTTTGTTGAGAAGGGAGAGGGCAGCATGGATTACACACTTTCTTTGTGAAGAAGTGGGCTTTGAGCAGTGGTGTACTGGTAAATATCTAACGACTAGCTCACCAACAAAAATATGTATGTGTGTGTTATTTTTATTACACATTTTCCTGCTATAAAGGATGTATAGTACACATTTACAAATCATAGTAAAATATATAATACTCTGTTGTCAATTTCATGTAGCTTATTGATCTCAGAATGCTTTCCTAAGTCTAGGTCAGGGGTTAGCCAACAGTGTCAAATCTGACCCGCCGCCTACTTGTGTAAATAAAATTTTACTGAAGTGTTGCCATCCCCTGTGACTGCCATTGTGCCCCAATAGTAGGGTTAAGGAGTGGTGACAGGGACTGTATATTCCACAAAGCTTATTTATTATTTAGCTCTTTACAGAAAAGAGAGTCTCACTTTCTCTTCATCTTCTGTCCTTCATCCCTTCCTCCTTTTATAACCCTCTAAAAGTGTAAAAGACACTTTGAATTTGTGGACCATACAGAAATAAGCTGAGGGCTAGATTTGTCCATAAAGCCATAGATCACTGGACCCTAGTCTAGCCAATCAACAGAGCAATAAATCAAGCCCTGATTTGTGGCGTTTGCCAATTACTGTGGTGTAAATACTCTCAACATGGTTGATTTCCAGCTACCACTGAATATGGAATTAGGATAGAAGCACAGTAGCACACTCCTCTATAGTACTTCAGCCATACAGAATCAATGGATGTAAATAACCATAAGAGCGTAGATAATAGTAAAATGTAGTGAAATAATTAAGAAGTAATGAGTTTTGAATATTTGCTATTTTTGTTTTTAATATAACTTAAATAATAATTTATGTAATTTAACTCTTAATAATAGCTATAATTGACATCTTAATTGTCAAAAGTCCTGAAAATTTGAGTCAGGTCTTGGAGCTGCTAAATGCTGGCTCCATCACATTCCTGGGCCTCTGAGTTCGTTCCAACTGGGTCTTGGTAAGTGTAGGAAGAAAGGGGCAGACGTTCGATCTTCGTACCTCTTTCCTTTGTCCCACAGCTTTCATATACGTAAAATCCTAGTGATACTAGTGCAGAATCTGATCCAGGTTAGACTTTCTCCCTGAAAAAGTCTAATCGCTCCCCCCCTTTCCCCTTGGGTAACCAGAAGTTTGTTCTCTGTGTCTGTGAGTCTTAACCCTGTTCTTGTGACTAGGCTTCACTTGATGGTGTAAACAGAGTTTTGGGGGGAAGGAGATGAATTTTTGGAGTCATTTGACCTCATTTATTGTTGTGTACATATTAGTAACTGGACATTTGGCTTCTATATGTGGGAGACTTATCCTCTTCTCTAATGGCAAGGTGATGCCCTATTATTTGTAACATTACAGTTTTAGGGAAGAGCAAGGAAGAGTCCAAGCCAGCTAATGTAGTCATTATCATGAACCAACAACAGGGCAAAGCAACCATTATACCATACCTCTCATGCCGAGCTCATTAATGGGTATAATTTTGTTAGTCTTGCAGGAAGGATTCTTTAGGTCATTCACACTGAGAGGCAAGAAGAAAAAGCTAATTTAACAAGGTTGTCACCTTCTTGAAAACATATTCAAAGGCTTGCTAGCTGAAGAAATTTGAATAAAGGGGAGGGGTCAGGGCTGAAAACTTTCCCTTCTCATTTTACTTTTCTTCATTCAACAGGGACTTGTGGAAATAAAATATGTCTAAGGAATGGAGAAAGAAAGGAAAAGAGAGAGAAGCTGCACTTTGTTTTTTTTTTTTTTCCTTTGAAATCTGTACATGAAGGATCTGTGGCTTGTGTGGAGTGGATGAGGTGCTCTGTAGCTCTCAGTGACATTACCAAGGGGAGTCTGGGGCCAGAGGTGGACAGGTGGGGCTGTCAATCAGAGACAACATCAAGGGCTCTTACAAAAACAAAAGGAAAGAAAATGGATGTTTAATCAATACAGTTGCTCTCTGCTTAACCTTTTGTGTTTTAAGCAACATTTCACTGGAGCCCAGCAACAGAGTCCAATATTTAACACATAAAAGGTACTCAAAAAGGTGAAGCCTTGGAGAGCAGCTAGAAAGTGAAGATGGAACTGAGGGTTAAGAAATGGAAAGAAAAAGACTTGGAGGAGAGGGAGGTCAAATGGATGTTGAAAGGCTGGGATCCATTAAGAACAGGCCGGAGACCACTAGAAGGACAGATGGGAGAGCCCAGTGGTAGACTGCATGGATGCTGGGCACCTGGTGATCCTGAGCTATATTCAGTTTACCTTTCCTCACTCCTGGGAAGTAATCAGAATAACTCAAGCTTTGGCTGAAAGAGAGAGGAAGAAACAGCCACAGCCATGGTAGGCTGAACTTACCACTTGGTCTACTGTTGATTTTTTCTGGTGCCTGGTCAGCTATCTTAACTCTGCCTTAAAGTGCATAATTAACAATGATGGAGGAGGCAGCATTAAGCAAATGTCAGAGAAAAGAACCTGGCAAGAGCCGTTGGCCCCTCGGCAATACCCAAGTTAGGCTACGCAGAATCTCCTACCTGGGCTGTTAGAGTAGCCTCTTAAATATTGGCCTGGCTCCACATTCAGATCCATACTCCACACTGTTACCACAGTCATGTTTTTTTAATTAAAAAAATTTTGAAAATGTGAAATGTACATAAAAGCACGAAGAGGGAATTAATAACCATCCCTATCTCACCCACTACATTTTTATTTCTGTCTTTTGTCTTTCCCTCTCTTTCTTATTTTAGTATTTATTGAGTACTTTTGATGTGGCAGAAGCTGTTACAGGAGATACAAAGATGAATGTAACTGACCTTGTCTGTCTGGTAGGAAAGCCATATAGACAAATAAAGGTAGTATTTTGTCTCAGCGTATGCATATATTTTAGTTTTATTTTGATAATTATTTTGATTATTCATTTTGATCAAGAAATATATGCAAACAGTACAAAATTCAAAAGTTACAAAAGGGCATAGAGTAAAAGTTAAGTCTGTTTTCTATCTCTGTCTTTCAGCCACTCAATTTCCCATCCTACAAGCAACCACAGGCACCAGTTTCTTATTTTTCTTTCTTTCTCTCTCTCTCTATCTACATATATATTTATAAGTATGTACATATGCACATATGTATATGTAATGTATAAGTAGCTTATACTTCATTTTATATCTTCCATATTCTATTTAGGATATTTTAGAGATCATTCATCAGCACATAAAGAGCAGCTTACTTTTTTATTGGCTGCATAATATTTAACTATATATATATAATACAAACATAGATGTTTCATATATACAGATATATATCAATCACATATAAATATCAAAAACACATGTATTTTAAAATCTACACTTGGCTATTTATTTGGGCTCTCTGGTACAAAGTGTTGGGTCAAAGTGTTGGGTTAATTGAACTCAATTAATGGAACATCATCAACAGTGAACCTCGTGAGGTTTTCTCTTGCTTTTTGTTCAGTACTGTGTCTTTGGATCTATCCATGTTGTTTTGTGTATAGTTTGTAGCTTCTAAACAATGCTTAGTATTCCATAATATGCATCCAGTACACTTTACTCATCTGTTCTTGAGGTGACGGACAGCTAAATTGCTTCCAACTCACCACTATTGGAAACTTCTCAATGTAATATCCTTGAACGTGCTCGCTTTTCAACCTGTGTGATTCTTTTTATGAGATATAAACCCAGGAGTGGAATTGCTGGACCAAAGGATATATGTACATTTAATTGAAGTATTGCCAGATTGCACACAAGAATGGTTGTACTTGTCAACATTGCCAAGGCCATTGTAGGTGGGGTCCTGTGTTGCTGCATCCATTCTAATACTTGATACTAGCCAGTTTTCTAATTTTTAACAGTTTTTTTTGGTTATTTTACTGATTAACTTAAAAAATTAAGAGAATTTTTTAGAGTAGTTTATGGTTTGCATCAAAAATGAGGTGAAGGTTCAGAGATTTCCCGTGTTCCTCCTGCCCCCACACGTAATAACCTCCCCACTTGTCAACATTACCTGCTTAAGTGGTACATTTGTTACCATTGACACATCATGATCACTCAAAATCTATAGCATAAGACTAACTATTGCTATTGTACGTTCTATGGATTTGGGCAAGTGTATAAGGACATAATCTTGTATGAGTTTTGGCAAATTGTGTTTTTTTAAGGAATTGGTCTGTTTCATCTGGGTTATCAAATTTGTAGGCCTAGAGTTGTTCAGAGCATTCCTTTATTACCCTTTTAATGCCCATGGGATCTGTAGTGATTTCCCCTTTTTCATACCCTCCATTGTTGTTTTAATATGCATTTCCGTAAATACAAATGAGTCTAAGAATATTTTCACACACTTGCTAGCCTGTTGAAATTCCTCTGCTGTGTCTTGCTAGTTCATATCTTTGTCTCATTTTCTGGCTAGATTTCCTGTTTCTGCATTATTGATTTTAGGAATTTCTTATATATCTTATGAATTCTAGATATTAAGTTCTTGTTTTTAGACAATGAAAATATTTTCTTCCATCTGTCATCTGTCTGTTAACATTGTCAAAGGTGTTCTTTATGAAATGAATGTACACAATTTTTATGTAATAAAACTCTTTTTTTTTTTTTTTTTTTTTGCCTTATGAGCTTAGCTCTCAGAGTTTTGTTTTAGAAGTTACTCCCTACCCTGGGGATATAGATAGTCTCTTATGTTATTGTATATCAGCCTCATCATTCTCTCTCTCATCTACATCTTCAATCCATTTGCAACCAATGTTGTATATGATGTAAAGTAGGGGAGTCTAGGTTTTAGTTGTTCTTCATATTGGGCTAGTTATTTCTAACACCATCTATAAAGAATCAGCCTTCTCTATACTGCTTTGCAGTGCTACCTTGATTGTATATCAGGTTACCGTAAATTCATGGATCTGTTTCAGAACTGTCTACTCTCCTCCATTGGTTTATTTGTTCTTGTTACATATTGATTTTATTACAGTGGGTTTGTGTACATCTTAATATCTGGGAAGCAAGTCTCCACTCTACTCAACTTTTTCATACTTGACTTAACTCATGATAAGTGCTTTTTTCTTCCATATAAATTTTAGAGTAAACTGTATTCCTTAAAGACCTGACTGATACATAGTTTGGGATTTAATTTTTAGGTAATTTTGGGAGCAACATATATTTTTCTGATATGAAGTACTACTATACAAGATTGAGTTTTCTCTCCTTTTATACAGATCTTATTTTATGCACCTAAAAAGATAAAAATATCTCTATGGAGGCCTTTGTACAGTTAATTTTAGATAATTATAATTTTTCTTGTTTTATTTTTTAAATTTAATTTTTTAATTGAAGTATAGTCAGCTTACAATATGTCAATTTCTGGTGTGCAACATAATGCTTTAGTCATACATACATCAGTTTATTTCATACATTATTCATTTTTGTATTTTTTTTCCTTGTAGGTTACTATAAGGAAATATAAGATACTGAATATAGTTCCCTGTGCTAAAGTAGAAACTTGTTAATCTATTTTATATATAGTAGTTAGTATCTGCAAATCTCCAACTCCCAATTTATGCCTTCCCACCCTCTATTCCCCCTGGTAACCATAAGTTTGTTTTCTATGTCTGAGTCTGTTTCTGCTTTGTAAGTAAGTTCATTTGTCTTTTTTTTTTTTTTTTGATTCCACGTATAATATGGATATCATATGGTATTTTTCTTTCTATTTCTGGCTTACTTTACTAAGAATGACAATCTCCAGGTCCATCCATGTTTTTGCAAATGCCATTATTTTAGTAGCTTTACGGCTAAATTGTATTCCATTGTGTATATGTATACCACAACTTCTTTATTCAGTCATCTGTTGATGGACATTTAGGTTGTTTCCATGTCTTGGCTATTGTAAATAGTGCTGTTAACATTGTGGTGCATATATCTTTTCAAATTAGAGTTCCCTGCAGATGCATGCCCAGGAATGGGATTGCTGGATCATAAGGAAGTCTATTTTTAGTTTTTAAAGCAGTCTCCATACTGTTTTCCATAATGGCTGCACCAAACTACATTTCCACAGTGTAGGAAGGTTCCCTTTTCTCTGCACCCTCTCCACCATTTATTTTTTGTGGACTTTTGAATGATGGCCATTCTGACTGGTGTGAGGTGCTATCTCATTGTAGTTTTCATTTGCATTTCTCTGATAATCAGTGAGCATTTTTTTCATGTGCCTATTGGCCATTTGTATGTCTTCAATGGAGAATTTGCTTGTTTAGGTCTTCTTCCCATATTTGGATTGGGTTGTTTGGTTTTTGTTATTAAGTTGGATGAGCTGTTTGTATATTCTGGAAATTAAGCCCTTGTCAATTGCATCATTTGCAAATATTTTCTCTCATTCTGTAGTTTGTCTTTTTGTTTTGTTTGATTTCCTTTGCTGTGCAAAAGCTTGCAAGTTTAATTAAGTCCTGCTTGTTTATTTTTGCTCTTATTTCTATTGCCTGGGTAGGCTGCCCTAGGAGAACATTGCTACAATTTATGTCAGAGAGTGTTTTGCCTATATTTTCTTCTAGGAGGTTTATTGTGTCTTGTCTTATATTTAAGTCTTTAAGTCATTCTGAGTTTATTTTTGTGTAAAGTGTGAGGGAGTGTTCTAACCTCATTGACTTACATGCAGCTCTCCAGCTTTCCCAACACCACTTGCTGAAGAAACTGTCTTTTCTCCATTGTATATTCTTGCCTCTTTTGTTGCAAATTAATTGACCATAAATGTGTAGATTTATTTCTGGGCTGGCTATTCTGTTGCATTGATCCACATGTCTGTTTCTGTGCCAGTACCACTCTGTTTTATTACTGCAGCTCTGTAGTATTGTCTGAAGTCTGGGAGGGTTATTCCTCCCACTTCTTCAGTATTGCTTTGGCAATTCTGGGTCTTTTGTGATTTCATATAAACTTTAGGATTATTTGTTCTAGTTCTGTGAAAAGTTTCCTGGGTAATTTGATAGGGATCACATTAAATCTGTAGATTGCTTTGGGTAGTATGGCCATTTTATCTTATTATTTTGAATGATATCTTATACTTGATAACATTTTCTGTTTAGCAATTCCTTGGGAAGAAAAATACTGTTTATATTTAATGTTTACCTGTATTTAGTAACCTTACTGAACTCTTAAAATTATTCTGATAACTTGACAATGTTGTTGCTTTTTTCTTCTATGTAGATGATCACACTATTTTAAGTATTGATTATTTTATTACTTTCCTTACAGTCCTCACTTCTGTTACTTCCTTTTTTACTGTGTTGATTGTGACCTAGTATTATGATAAGTGGGAAAAACTATTTTTATCTTGTTTATGTAGTTAAACTTTCTTTAATAAGAGAAATATATGGTGAATTTTCAGATATATTTTCCATTGAAGTTCCAATGAAGTTCCCTTCAATACCTGGTTTGTTAGGAGTTTTTGTCATAAATAGGTGATAAATGTTATATTTTATGCTGTATCTAGGATTTTTCTCATTTCATTTTCTATTATTAATGTGTTGCATTTCCTTGGAATGTTTATTGATGTTGACCCATCTTTGCATTCTTGGGATACACCTTACCAGATCATGACATACTTTCTTTTGTATGTACTGTTAGATATTGGTGGGTAATATTTTTCTTATGTGAAATTAATTTGGCCTCTAATTTCTTTCTTTAGCAGAATTATAGCACAGTGCTTATTAAGAATTCAGACTTTGGGACCAGACTACCTAGATTTCAGTTCCATCTTGGCCACTTACTAGCTGTGTGATCTGAGGAAGCAGTAACCATTCTGGCTTCATTTTCCCCATCTATAAGATGGGATTAATGTTTATGATACCTAACTTATAACTTGTGTTTATGAATAAATGAGTTAAAATAGAGAAAGCACTTCAAAGAACCAGATTTAGCTTTGTTAAACTAATTTTCACTGTTTCTTTTCTTGTCTATTGATTTATAAACTTATCTTTTATTATTTACTGCCTTTGTGTTTCTTGGAATCATGTTTTGTTGGGACTCCCCCCCCAACTTCTTAAAAGTTCAAAGTTTAGCTTTTTTCCTTAAATTATTCTGTCCTTGATGATAAAATGTATCTCAACCCATATACTTATATACTTTTTTAGCTGTGTGACAAAAATACTGGCATATTATATTTCATTGCCATTCAATTCTAAGGATTTCTAATTTCTGTCCTGGTGTGTTTTAAACTCGAGCTGTTTAATACCATATTCAGTTTTCAGATACATGGGATTTTTTTAAATTAAGGTTTTATTTTATAATTGAGACAAGTTTTATACTTAGAATATTGGATACATGAAATATAAACAATTCAAAATAAACCTTAAACCCAAAAACATAAGGGGAAAATGTTACCACTGCCTAGGCTACTCACAGAAAAAATCTAGAAGATTGATTCTGATAATTGTTAAATTCCAGACTTTTAAAATCTTACTTTTGATCCTATTAATATTTGCAAAAGAAACTTGCGCTTTGGTATTCATAATGGTAAGACAGTGAGGAAGTTTCCAAACCATGTACAGGCAATCCATGAATGAATCCATGACTCTTTTTTCTGGTCTAACAGGTAGTAGCAAAAATGACCCCCTCTGAGGAGCTTCCTTCTTGGGAACGTAAAGCTGTAGCTCTTGCTCCAATCTTACCTACTTCGAAGGGGGGTACTTCATAGATTCCAGTCTAGGTGGAGGCCCAGAGTTTCCAATGTCCCACTGCATTCTTGTGAATTTATAAGCGATGTTCGAAGGTGAGATGAGCCATGTTTGAGGGTGAGATTTGAATAAATGGGAGAAACATTTTTTTCATTTCCTACTTCCTTTCAGCTCCCCTGGGGACATTTTGCCCTCTATTCTTGCACATAAATTTCATGTGGAGGTGGCTAAAAATGCTGTGTGGTGGGATATGGGCTACTCACTTGAAAGCATCTTTGTATGAGGCAACAGCTTTAGATGCAGGAGAAATTATGGGAGCATGAACTGCAAAGTTCAGTACATGATGAGAGCCATGATACTCTGAGGGGGTACAGGGAGTCCCAGAGACTAACATTACCAGTTGGATACAGGGAGCAAACAACTGGGCATGGCTGAGACTAGTATGTGTCATTAATATTTCCTAGAAGCCTTGAAGTCTCCTAGGTTTGACTATCAGAGTTTAGGTCTCACATGAACTGGTTGATTACAAGATCTTCCCTGAGCAGCCTTCTTTCCTCTGGGCCAAAGAAACATATTTGAGCCCACAGTGTTCCAGTTCATCTCAGTCATGGTTTGAGGGCCTCTCTGGAAAAAGAGATAGATTCTTTGTTTCTGTCATCCTTCAGCATCATCTTGACACTAGTTGTTGATCCAAATTAAAAAAAAAACACTTCTTAAGTTTTCCTCATAAACAACATCACCTTGTTTCTTAACAGGATGTCTGGAGGTTATGAAAATCTGATTCAGAGAGATCACATCTTCATTTAATCAAAATCTTCTGACAAAACCTCAATGATCTGTTCTAGCCTGGGGATTTGTAGTTTTAGTCCATTCTTGTTTAAATTATCAAATTTTGAAAAAAAATAACTAGAAATTTCCTTCAAGTTTCTTTCCTTCAAAAGAAATATTTAAGGAACAACGAAATATTGCCCGCAGAGGCTTTCCACCACCATTTCTCTAACTAGAGTGATTAGGAAGGTTTTGAGTTTCCTAGAAACATCCTGGATTATTTCTGTAGCGCTGACTTCTCATCTGCAAGTGTCTTGGTTTAGCTGGTAAATTATATGATTATCATATCGAAAATGATAGGTTTTAGGTCCTTGATTGTTTGAGTAATAGTTGGTTACCACTCTGTAGTCCCTCAAGTGGTCCCTGAGTCAGGTCCACCTCATATGCCAGGGTCCAAGGGTATACTGAGGAAAACAGGTACATGGTGGGACAACGGGCCGACAAGACATTTTGGAGCAGCAAGCTTCTAGGCACAAGCTTCTGTGAAAAATAGATAAGGTCAGAGGGACAAAGTTGGCCATGCAGCATGTGAGGTCAGAAGAGGGAAGTGCATGTGCTGCAAACAGAAAGAGACTGAATCACGATAGATAGAAGTTCTCTGGACAAAAAAACAACTATGTGCAGGTAGAAAACAGGTGAACATGTACAGCTCACCATAAGGCAGACTGCAGTGGCAATTCAGGAGGCGAAAATGTACATTCCCTAACTGTCCTTTAGGAGGAATTAGACTTTTTTTTTTTTTCTCCTTAATTTTTGAAAATCCTTTCCCCCTATAGTCTATGAATCCTGAAAACAGTAGAGGCAGTGGTGACTGGTGTGTTGTGGAATTTTGTATATTGTATTAATTTCAATTTTTTTGCTATTGATCTGTATGATATTAATTATATGGAATTTATTGAACTTTTTTATGTAGCCCAGAACATGGTTAATCTATGTAAATGTTGACCATGTGCTTGAAAAGAAAGTATATCTTTACAATGTGAAAAGATCTCTATATAGCTAAAAATATAAACTTTAAAATTCTTTTATTATATCTTCTTTATATCTGATTACTATCTGGCTTTTTGATCTATCAGCCTTTGAAGGTGTGTGTTACAGCCCCCCAAATCTTCTGTCACAATTATCTACTTCCTCTGTCGGTCTATTAGTTGTTGCATTACATAGTTTGAGACCGTGTTCTTAGGTCCATGTAAGTTAATGATTGTTAGATCTAATTGCTCTCTTTTTTGTTTTACAAGAGTGTAATATCTCTTTTTGTTACCTGTTGTATTTTTGTTAATATTTTGAGAGATTTTTATGCATTCTAGGTTTCTTTGGTTTCTTTCCATTTTGTCTGTTTGAAGATTTTCCTGTCCCAAACCTTGGAGAAAATTATCCCAAAAAATTTTAGTAGGATTTAAAAATCTTGGTGTTATTGCAGCTTTTATCCAAATAATTTGTTGTTGGGGGTTTGTCCTGTGTACTGTAGGATGTTCAGCAGCATCTCTGGTCTCTAACCAGTAAATAATAGCATCACCTTTTCCCAGTTGTGAAAGCCAAACTGTTTTTAGATATTGTCAGATGTTTCCTGAGGTGGTGGTGGTGAGGGATTGCCTCCAGGTGAGAATGACTAGACTAGAGGAAACGGTCTCTAGAGCTCAGCCAAGACCAGGAATAAACTGTGTTTCTCCCAGCCCAGTGGAAAAAAAACCTCATGATTCATGGAACAGGAAGTAGAGAACGTAGAGGGGTATTGCCTCAATAGTGGACTATAATTAGCCCTCAACTAAAGGTTGCTCTGCTCTTGCTTATCAAAGCTTAAAGTAAAACCTCAAAAATATCAAACTGTTTCCAAAGACTTAACTGCATCCCAGAGAAAAGCTCAAACATATTTATAATACAAAAATATCTGGACTCAACATGATAAAAATATCTACTTGATTTAAAAATTAACAGATATTCAAGGAAGCAGAAAAATACTATTCATAAAGAGGAAAAAGAATCAGTCAATAGGAAACAACCCATAAGTGCCACAGATCATAGTAGATAAGGACATGAAAACAGTTATTATAACTATTTCATATGTTCAATAAGGTAGAGGAAAGACTGAACATATGTGAAGACATCAAAGATTTGGAAAGAATCAGATCAGGGCTTCCACTGTTGTCCAAGATATAATAAATGAGTCAGGATTTACCCTCCACCTAAAGCAAATAGAAAACAGAGAAAATGGATGAAACAACAGTTTTCAAGGTACAGGACATGAGGCCACAGAGGACAATGATTTGTGAGAAGTGGGAAATGAAGAAGGTGAGTGCTATATTTTCCTGAGCTTGCTGCAGGGAGGCGGTTTCAGGCTGCGGCACAGGAAGAATCCACACACAGACTGGCAGTCTCCCTGAGTCCAAGAGACCAAGACAACCAGAGTTTGCTGGACAGAGTGCCAGAGAGGAGAGAGCTGCAGAGAGAGAACTCTGGAGATCTGCAGAGGGTCTCCTTTGAGTATTTGGTGAAGACCTGATAAGTATACAGTGTGAGGAAACTATGTGAGGCTGGGTAAAGGACCACTAAAAGGATTAGAGTTGCTCACACAGGGTCAGGAATACTGCTTATTCCAACCAGCAGATGGGAAAGCCTCAAGATGCCTAGGGCATTGGGTAGACTACACGGAAGGCTCTGGCCTAAGTGGTGCAGAGTAGGTATCTCTAGACTGAGCGTTGGTTCTGGCCTCCCAGCCAATCACAAAAGCAAAACCAGATTTTGTCTTGATCTAAGCAGGAGGTTCAGATCCAAAAAGTTCAATAAACTCAAACACAAGGAATGAAGAAAACTACCAATGAACATAATAATCAAATTGCTCAAAATCAATGACAAAGATAAAATTTTTAAAGCAACAAGAGAAGAAAGACACGTGTATGGAGAACAAAAAATGAAAGAGAGAAGAATTCTCTTTGGAAAGAGTGCATACAGGATGACAGAAGGGAAACATCTTAATGTATTTGAATTGGTTTTCTAGGACCGTTAAGTACCACAATACTTGTAAAGTGCCACAAATTGAGTGGTTTAAGACAACAGAAATTTATTGTCCTACAGTTTTGTAGGCTAAGAGTCCAAAGTCAAGGTGTTGGCAGGGTTCCCCTGAAAACTGCAGGGGAGAATCCTTCTTTGCCTCTTTCTAGCTTCTAATGCTTTGCTAGCAATCTTCGGCAATCCTTGGGTTGAAGCTACGGCACTTCAATTTCTGCCTCCGTCATCACATTGCATTTTCCTCTTGTGTATCTTTGTCTTTACATGTCATATTCTACTTCTTATGAGAATATCAGTCATGATGCATTAGGATCCACTGTAATGGCTTGATTACATCTGCAAAGACCCTGTTTCCAAATAAGGTCACATTCACAGGCACTCAGGGTTAGGACTTCAACATATCTTTTTGGGATGACACTATGCAACATATAACAGTAATAAAAAAATTGTCAATTTAGATTTTGAAGTCCCATGAAAATATTATTAAAAAAGGGCAGAATAAAGACTTTTTAAAAATAAAGAGTAAGCTTTGTAGTTTGAATCTTTCAAGGAATTTGGCTGTTTCATCTAAGATGCCGTATTTGTTGGCATAAATCTGTTCTCAGTATTTTGCTTATTATCCTTTTAATATCTGTAGGATTTGTAGTGATGTACCCTCATCATTCCTAACACTGATAATTCCTCTCTCTCTTGTTAGTCTAGCTGAAGGTATATCTGTTTATTGTTGTCCAGTATCTGAAAACTCATGTTTCATATATTTTCTCCATTTACCTAGTTGTTTAAGTTGAGAGTGTAAATCTGGTTCCTGTTACTCTGTCATGGCCAGAAGCTAACTTTTACACCCTCACCTTTAAATGATCCATTGGACAAAACTTGGTCAAAGTTTTTTCTTCCCATGATAGGGAAATAATGAACCAGTGTTTGCTCTTGCTTGTATGATTCTTTGTCTTGTACATGTTATCTGCAGCTTCTTTTTGGAATTTAAAAATGTATTAATGTATCTAATTTCCCTTTGATGATCTAAAATTTGTTTTAATATGTATCAACTTGGGTTTTTCTATATTCTTTTTGGCATTGGTTAAGCCTTTAGTTTAAACATGCTTCGTCTTTTTCATCTTTTTTTTTCAGTCTGCAAATTTTTATCTTCCTTATTTCTTCCCATATTTCTTTCCTTATTTTTTTCCCCATATCTTTCTAAGGCTTCTGTTATCTGGAAATTAGTGTTTCCAGTTCTCATCTCCACATTGCTTAGCTTTCCTTTTATATTTTTTATGTCACTGTAGTTTTTGCTCCCTTTTGGAAGAGCTCCTTAACCTTATCTTACAGCTCACTAATTCATTGACAGCATCCACCCTACAATTTATTTCATTTATTTACATTCTTTACTTTGGCTGTTATATTTTTCATAGTTAATATTTCATTTGGTTCTTGTTATGAATTCTTTTTTTAACATTTTTTATTGATTTATAATCATTTTACAATGTTGTGTCAAACTCCAGTGTAGAGCACAATTTTTCAATTATACATGAACATATATATATTCATTGTCACATTCCTTTCTCTGTGAGCTACCATAAGATCTTGTATATATTTCCCTGTGCTATACAGTATAATCTTGTTTATCTATTCTACAATTTTAAAATCCCAGTCTATCCCTTCCCACCCCCCACCCCCTTAGCAACCACAAGTCTGTATTCTTTGTCTATGAGTCTATTTCTGTTCTGTCTTTCTGCTTTGTTTTGTTTTTTTTTTTTAGATTCCACATATGAGACATCTCAAATGGTATTTTTCTTTCTCTTTCTGGCTTACTTCACTTAGAATGACATTCTCCAGGAGCATCCGTGTTGCTGCAAATGGCGTTATGTTGTCGGTTTTTATGGCTGAGTCGTATTCCATTGTATAAATATACCACATCTTCTTTATCCAGTCATCTGCTAATGGACATTTAGGCTGTTACCGTGTCTTGGCTATTGTAAATAATGCTGCTATGAACATTGGGGTGCAGGTGTCATTTTGAAGTAGGGTTCCTTCTGGATATATGATCAGGAGCGGGATTCCTGGGTCATATGGTAAGTCTATTCCTAGTCTTTTGACAAATCTCCATACTGTTTTCCAAAGTGACTGCACCAAACTGCATTCCCACCAGCAGTGTAGGAGGGTTCCGTTTTCTCCACAGCCTCTCCAGCATTTGTCATTTGTGGATTTTTGAATGATGGCCATTCTGACTGGTGTGAGGTGATAGCTCATTGTATTTTGATTTGCATTTCTCTGATAATTAGTGATATTGAGCATTTTTTCACATGCCTATTGATCATTTGTATGTCTTCCTTGGAGAATTGCTTGTTTAGGTCTTCTGCCCATGTTTGGATTGGGTTGTTTATTTTCTTCTTATTGAGTCGTATGAGCTGCTTATATATTCTGGAGATCAAGCCTTTGTCGGTTTCATTTGCAAAAATTTTTTCCCATTCCGTAGATTGTCTTTTTGTTTTACTTATGGTTGCCTTTGCTGTGCAGAAGCTTGTAAGTTTCATTAGGTCCCATATGTTGATTTCTTGCTTTTATTTCTTCTAGGAGAAAAATTTTGAGATGTATGTCAGATAATGTTTTGCCTATATTTTCCTCTAGGAAGTTTATTATATCTTGTCGTATGTTTAAGTCTTTGATCCACTTTGAGTTGATTTTTGTGAATGGTGTAAGGGAGTGTTCTAGCTTCATTGTTTTACATGCTGCTCTCCAGTTTTCCCAACACCATTTGCTGAAGAGGCTGTCTTTATTCCATTGTATATTCTTGCCTCCTTTGTCAAAGATTAGTTGACCAAAAGTTTGTGGGTTCATTTCTGGACTCTCTATTCTGTTCCATTGGTCTATATGTCTGTTTTTGTACCCTTGTTATGAATTCTTATTTCTGTTTTATTTAATCAATATCTTCCCTTATTCTTTTGAGAATATTATGCTTAATGTAAAATATTTATGTTCCTATAATTATATTTCATGTGGCATATCTCATTTTGCTTGTTTTTTTTTTTTTTTTAGCAGTCATTGTCCACCTCAACTGTTGACATATTTTCTCGTTGGATCATTAACTTCTGTCTGCTAACGTATACTGCGCAAGAGGCCAGTACTTAAGCTCTGTTACATTCCTTCAGGTGAATGTAGGAAAAAGGAGAGATAAATTGTTGACTGTCCTTTTTTTGCTACTGCTCTTCCCGGCAGCATCTCTGGTTAGGGATTCTTCTCTACACTGTTTGTAGAAATAGCACTGAGTATAAATAATCTCAGATCAGTGGTTTTCAAGATGAATGTTTTGTAGAATACAACCACGGTTTTAAAAATGAACTAGAATTGAATATAGTGGAAAATACCAGAGTACATCACGGTTGATAAATATAAGGACTGTTCAGGGAAACTTTTGTTTCAGCTCTATCTGTCTTTCTATCTCTGTATCTCTATACACTCAAAGATATGTACCGGGAAAAAATTTATACTTTACTGTGGATCAAAATCAAACATTTTGAAAGCCATTCTCTTTGATTATAATCCACCAGTCCTTAGGTTGGAAGGGGAAGGCTGCAGATAAACTTCTGCCTTTCTCCTCTGGCCTTTCACCCCACTAGGGCTTTGGGGATTCCTTGTTGTTGTCCTACTGACACCTTGGTTTTCATGTCACAGGGGTAATGGGGCAGCCATAATCCTTCCAAGATAATATTGGAGAGAAGCAGGAGCAGAATGTGAAAGCTATCTTTCAAGTCATCCTCTGCTATTCCTGGAGTCTCTAATAAAATACATCAGTGTCTCCCAGCCCCCTCCTTCCTGAGATTACGACAGCCTTCAGGTGCCTTTGGGGGCTCTCCCAGTATTAGGTACTTCCCCAGATGTTTGCTTTCCTCTCCTTTATTTACTGTTAATGTGACAGATCTTTGGGGGCTGAGAGAGAACCAGTCACACTAGGTACTTTTCCACTTTCTCAGGACCTAGAAACATAAACATTGTGAATATTTGATATTAAATTCTCTGTTAAACTCATTTTAACTCAGTATTACAACATGCATGTTACCTTTTTGCCCAAAGTCTAAGTGACACCATTTGAATGGCTCTATAATATTTCATCAAATGATTTTACCATAATTTATTTAATCATTTTTCTATTATTGGACATTTAGATTGCTTACACTTTTTTTTTTCACAATGAAATATAACTGGAGTGGGAATTTTTATGTTTAAATCTTTGCCCAGGGTTTAGATTAAAATGACCTTTTAAATTTGCACTGCCCAATTTACAAAGAGCTCATTTTTTCCCCACTGATGAATTGTTGTAGCTGAAAGGAAAAAGTGCTATTAAACAACACCAATAAAACAACTGGAACCACTTCTGCATTTTAAGGATGCTGAAGAATTATTCTCAAGGAGAAACCCGATATTTTATTTAGAAGACATGTTAATGGAACTTTTGAGGTGTAGCTATGATGATGTGAAATGATATGATGAAGTGTCAATTAATGAAACTAAGCTTTTCCACATTATAATAAAGCCACGATTAGAAGCTCTTCTGCTGTCCAATCATGTTTGGCTTCATCAGGGTATGTTTCTGAGCCGTAGTTTGTAAGGAGCCTTGGCATTGGAAGGAGAAGAGAGTATGGAAGGAAGGACCTGGTATTGAGTAAACACAGATGCTAGGAAGAGGGCAGGAGGTAAGAGACTGATGAGAGAGGAAGATTCCAGCAGGAGATTCCTGGGATGAGGGGTGTGGATGTGTAGCTGATGCAAAGATGTCTGATATCCAGTACTTCCTGTTTTAATTTTTCTCTTTCGCCTACTTTCTCTTCATTCATGGTAAAATTTTAATAGGTCTATATTAGTGACTAATTTAGCTAGCCTTGTACCGTAAATGCTGCCTTGAAGAATAAAGGGCCTCTCTTATGGTTACTGTGAAATCAGAAGGAGCTAGAGCAGCTTGGGAACTGCTGATGAGGAGGTTACGGGGGGTTCAGAGGAAACTCAGGCTGGTAGGAGACAAGCATGACTTGTAACCACCTGCCCCAGGACTTCTCGGGAGTGTTCACACAGAGACAGGATTTCCAGCCAAATGCGCAACTCAAGGTGCCTGAGTTCTATTCCGATGGTAAAGGACAGAGGTCCTCATAAGGTGAAAGAACTTGGGGGTGTTTGGCCAACAGTGCTTTCTTAATACCCTGTGCTGCTTTTTCAGCCCCAGTTGTCAAATCAGTCTATATTTAGTTGTTCAGTGTCTGCTTTCCCTATAGACTGTGAGGTGCATAAGGCCAGGAAGAGGCTCGTTTTGTTTGCCAGCACCTAACACAGTCTCTGGTACAAGGTAAATGCTTGGGAAATGGTTGTGAAATAAAGGATTGTAATCAATCATTACTTTTTCTGTTGTTATTAAAAAGAAGCCCCCAAATACAGCAGTTATAATGCTGAACTATTGGGTTTATGAGCAGTATTCCCTTCTATTTTTCATACTTCCTATGAACACTTTTTTGTTTTCTGCTGAGAGAGGCTGAAAGAATTGACTCTGTCTTAATAAGACCTCTTTAAACTGGGTCTTATGTTCTTTAGAGTTTGCCTCTGTTTCTGTGTTCTTTCCGATATCTGAGATTGATTGATGAAACTCTGCGAAGATGCCCAGATTTACTCACCAGAGAGCTCATTACAGTCATTCAATGGCACCCCTCTACCTTTTGCATCTCCAAGTTTTGTCCTTTAGTTTACCAATGTGGAAATTTATGTTTAGATTCTGATTCTTCTTATGTATGTCTTGATAAATGATGAAAATACTGCTTTGATGAAAAATATTATGAATCTAAGATTTTTGTATTCATAGACACATGCTGGGCCTCAGAGTTAAGGGAAGGTTTCCATAAATCAGATAAACACACACTTCCCTCTTTTTTGGTTGCCTTCATTAATAATTAGTTGACTTTCATTTCCCTTGAAAAATGTTATAAATTTTTGACTAGCTAATCCCTTTGAGGATTGAGAGGGGAT
Source organism: Camelus bactrianus (assembly GCF_048773025.1). Taxonomy (NCBI): domain Eukaryota; kingdom Metazoa; phylum Chordata; class Mammalia; order Artiodactyla; family Camelidae; genus Camelus; species Camelus bactrianus. Next base: position 54,029,330 of record NC_133542.1, read on the forward strand.
TTGTTCCACTGAATGTAATGAGCAGGCTGATAAATCCAAGTTCTCTTGGATTACTGGCTTTCTGTCTTAAAGTTGACATCCTGTGTTTGTTCTAGGTCTTCTTCTTGGCCCTTTAAAGCAGCTTCCCTTTAATAACATGATCTGGTAGAAGCAGCTGCAGAAACCCAAAGGGGGAATAAATACTTTTTTTTGAGACTAGATTGAGAATAGAGCAGAATTCCAAAAACACAACCCTAGTGGGATGGAATTGGACGGATCCTGCTTCACTTTGTCACCTCATAATTATAGCACCCAATCTCTTTCCTGTTTTCACCTCCAAACTTCTGGTAAACGTGGTCTCCCCTTGTGTCCACTCCCTCCCCTCTCTTTCACCCCTCAAGTTACTGCAGCTGGATTTCATCCTATATCACCTTACTGAAACGTTTATGTGATTAATCATCTCCTCATTGACAAATGTGAAGTATAAGTTTCAGCCTGCCTCTAATTTGATGTCTCTGCAATTTTTTTTTTTTTTTTTTACCTCTGTTGATCCTCTCTCCTTGAAAATCTCTCCTTCTGTGTGTTTCATGACCCTGAAATCTCTTGAAAGGGTTCTTCCTCTTTTGGATTCTCCTTTTCACTGTTTTTTTATGTCTTTTTCTTCACTATCCTTTATGTGTTGGTGTCCCCCAAGGTCCCATTCTTAGCTGTCTTTTCTGCTTTATAAGCTCTTCAGATGATCTCTTTCAATACTGTGAGTTTAACCAGCCCAGTAATACTGAATGCCAGTATTTCCAAAGTTTGTATTTCCAGCTGGGGCTTCTCTCTTGGAATTTGGGTTGCCTATTTCTTACCATCTATGTGACACATCTTTCAGCAGGGTAACTAAAGGCAGTGCAAACTCAGTATGTTTAAAACTGAATTTATTTCATTCTTTCCCCCACAAAACACCTGGATCCTCTTCCTATATTTCCTATCTTAATGAGATCATCATATGCCTTCTAGAAATCTAGAAGTTATTCCTAATTTTTTTCTGCATGTATATAATTAATCACTAGGTCCTGTCAATTGTAATAAACATCATTCCAATATATTTTGTCCCTTCCATTCCACATGCCATTGGTCACATAGCTTCTACCAACTGCGTCCTCTCTACTGCCATCAGAATTGTCTCTCTGCAATACAGATCTGAATCTTGGCACGTACCTGCTTAAAAACCTTTATTGCATAGAAAAGGAAGTCTAAACTTCTTAACAGGACAATGAGGTCCCTCTCACGAGAAAAATGTCTTCTCTACATTACCGTGAACTTTGTACATAACTCTATTACGGCCCTTGGCATATTGTATGTGATTATTATATGGACTACTTATGTGATTATCAAATGCATAACAGACTCCTTGAGAGCAAGGGTCATGTCTTTTTCATTTTTGTAGTTCTAGTGCTGAACACGTGGAACAGAACTATATTTAAATGAAATGGAGGAATGGAAGAATTGGATAAAGAAATGTTGAAAGATTCTCTCAAAGTATCAAGGTATAAAAAATACATGGAGTGATGTGAAAATTGCAAAAATAAGATAGGTCACCAGGTTATAGAAGTCCATTTAACTGGAACATTGGAAAACATGTCTTTCCAGAACCTACCTTTCCTGTGGGCTGCATTTGTGGTGGTTTTAAAATATGTCTACAAATTCTTTTCTTTTTTTTTCTTACAGAGAGATGGGGAATTAATTCGGTTTATTTATTTATTTTTTAATGGAAATACTGGGGATTGAACCCAGGACCCCATACATGCTAAGCAAGCACTTTACCACTGAGCTGTATTCACCCTCTATGCCTGCAAATTCTTGACACTCCTCTCTTCCAAAGATACAGCTTAATTTCCCCTCTTTTGAAAGTGATTCAGACTTAGTGACTTGCCTTTAACCATAGAATGTGGCAGAAGAGATGCTATATGACTTCCCAGGCTAGGTTGTTAAAAATTAGGTCCTGCCTGGTCCTCACTCTCCCAGAGCACTCCTTCTTTGGAAAGTTAGTCACCATGTTGTTGAAAACACTCAAGCAGCCTGTGGAGAGGCCTTTGATGGAAGGAACTGAAGCCTCCACCAACAGCTAACCCCAACTTTCCAGCCATGTGAATGAGTCACTTTGAAAGAGAATCTTCTTGCCAGTCAAATCTTCAAATGACTGCAGCCCCAACCAACATCTTAATGACATCCTCATGAGAGATCCCAAGTTGAAATCACCCAGCCAGGTTGCTCCTGAATGCCAAACCCACAGAAACCGTAAAAAGAGTAAATGTTTATTTTTGTTTTCGTCTGCTAAGTTTATTATGCAGCAATAGATGACCAATACACTCTCCACCAGGAATGACTGTTCTCTACGTTCATTTTAGTGATGAGCAAAACAAAGTTCCTCTTTTATCATCTAGTGGAAGTTACAGACACTGAATAACTAAATAAATATAATTGAATTTTAAATAGTGATAATAGCCTTGTAGAAAATTGGATAGCATGAGAAATTCCTGGTCTGAGCCCTGGTTGTCTGTGCTCTTCATTGAGATCTCTGCCAGTCACGGCCATCTGGCTGATCAGCGTCTGCCGCTAACACACACCTTCTAGGAGGTGGTCACCACCTAAGTGCTTGTGAAGAGGACAGCAGGACTGCTCTGTGTCGTAGCAGGAATCATATACCAACCGATTAGTCTACAGAAGAAGAAACATTTATAATCTGCTAGTCATGCTTCTGGTGGCATAAATGAGGGATGATGGATTCTGACTCACATACAGACTCTAGCCTCTCTGTACGGGGCAGGAGAAATCCTGAAACTTGCCATGGCCCAGAGAGTGGGGGGTTGTCATCGAGTGGGAAAAATGCTATGACCACATTCACTTATCATGAAAACAGAATTTCTCACAGGTCTGAATTGGGCCTTTAAATGACAACTCTTAAAAGGAGATGGCTCCTTCAGTTTTTTTAAACATACATTTTAAAATTTACTCTCGTCATTTCTGATAGACGAGATATGTTTATTTCTCATGTTTGAGAAGGAGTGATCGGGGTTGTAAAAGGTTTTGCCTCTCTCAGTTCATTTGAAGGTAGGAGGAACGGGAGTTTAGATGTCCTTAAGAGGATGTAGAGAGTGGGGGTACACAGAGCAGAGCCACGAAGGTGATTAACGGGCCCAGGGAGGAAGGGAAATCACAATTATTAGGCCTGCAGGAAGGCGTGTGTGTGGCCAGGGTCGGGGGAGGAGGGGAAAGAGATCTGACTTAATAAATGTTCTCTCTGAGGGGCAGAACAGGAGGAAACAGGCTTAAATGAAAACAGGACGATTTAAGATAAGAAAGCTAAGTTTCTTCCCTCGGCTCTAGAGGCTGGAGTCTCTTGTGTAAGATCTCCAGGGAAGATACACATCAGTCTAGTCTGGTTTGTCTTAGTTTTGGGAACCATTTTACTCGAGGTATAAGGCTCTGTGCATCCCATTCAGTGCTTCCAGCTGGTCAACTGAGAGTACAAAGTCTGAAAGCGACTTGAGGCTGAGGACATCTGATCTTAGTGTCGGGTATAGAATTTCCAATTAGAATGTTCATTTGTCCTTTGTGTCACATGCTTTGGGCCCGGGGCTAATTTAAGTGGAAGATTTTCAGTGAAGTCCTGCCTAGAGAAAGGAAAATGATCTAGAGAACATCTCCTGCTCTCCTTCCCCCCCACCCCTCATTCTATGGGAAAAGCTATGGAAGCTCAGCTTAAACTAGTAGTTTTTATTTAAATAACGTTGCTTGACATTATTGTATATGGTCAGTATTTTCCATTAAAAAAAAGAACCCTATATGGATGAATTAAGCCCATTTATATAAAATCATACACACAAATATAGTAAGTCATAAAAAGATACATGAATGGTGGCCAAGGAAATGTTAATGGTGCTTACATCAAGAAGGAGGAATTCATGTTACTTTTACATCCTTTTTTTAATAGTACTGTCTAGTTTTTGAAGTTTTTTACAATGAGAATGTATCATCTGTATAATCAGAAGAAAACAAGAAAGCTGTAATAAAGCTATTGAGGCAAAATACTGCTAGCCACATGTGGAGGTTACTATGATGTCTCAAGGAGGAAAAATAATTTGCTCAGGATTCAAACCCAAACCTACTTCAAGGTGTAGGACTGGCTTATTAGGTAATTTGGGGGATACACTAGAGCCACCAGGGAACTCACAATCTGATTGGAGAAAAAAGTCACATAGGCCAGAGACAGGAAATAACAGATAAAGCCATTGGCAGAGACAGAGAATGCCTTAGGCGTTCTGCGAAGAGGTCAAGGAGGGCTTCCTGGATGACAGAGAGCTAAGGAGACTTGGATAGCTTGGGGAGAAGGGGAAGAACATTCCTGGTAGAAGGCACAGCATAAACAAAGCCCCAGGGGGAGGCATTTAAAAGGCAAGTGCAGCAGAATAATTTGCTGAGATCTTAATTGGTGTCTTGTGATCTGTTTTCTGCAGAGGTTTAGCTGCAGGGCTGAAAGCAGAAGTTGCTTGAAGACAGCAGATCTTGCTAGCTTTTGCTGTCAGAAGCCTCCGCTTATTGAGGGAATTATAGGAAGGGGAGACGCGGTGACTAGTGCCTTTGTGTGAGGTGCAGAACAGTGAGAACAGAGGAGAAGCCGTTTTCCCCAAGACTACACGTGGGTGGGCTGCAGGTGAGGTTTGCAAGGGTGGCTGCACCTGCGCCTACAGCTTCAAGGAGCCCCAGGGAGGTTGCCCATGCAACGAGGGTCTGTGTAGTACTTCCAGTGTCCAGTCTTGGCAAAGACCTCCCCCTTATGTGAGATTCCTAGCATCCATGCAGAAAACAGAAGAATTTTTAAATGCTACAGAAAACACATAAATATACACAGCCACTTGTGAGAATATGTGGTCTTGACCAAGTCAGTTACCTCCTGAGACCTGTTTTTCCAGCTATGGATAAACAAGTATATCAATTCCTTCTGGTTCTAAACGTCGTTGAATCTATGAAACTGGAGCTTCTGTCTCTGGCATCACTTCATTTCTACCTGAAATGCAGGGAGGATGGAGTGCAAACTTCATTTGCAGAGAGTGACCACCAGAATCTGCACATATGCATAATGTTTCTCAGCAAGAAGTTGGAGTACACTGCCTGGTGATTGGGACTGCCTTTTCTTTTTTAACATTTTTTTATTGATTTATAATCATTTTACAATGTTGTGTCAAATTCCACCCCCTTGGCAACCACAAGTTTGTATTCTGTGTCTATGAGTCAATTTCTGTTTTGTATTTATGCTTTGTTTCTTTTTGTTTGTTTGTTTTAGATTCCACATATAAGCCATCTCATATGGTATTTTTCTTTCTCTTTCTGGCTTACTTCACTTAGAATGACATTCTCCAGGAGCATCCATGTTGCTGCAAATGGCGTTATGTTGTCGGTTTTTATGGCTGAGTCGTATTCCATTGTATAAATATACCACTTCTTCTTTATCCAGTCATCTGCTAATGGACATTTAGGCTGTTTCCGTGTCTTGGCTATTGTAAATAGTGCTGCTATGAACATTGGGGTGCAGGTGTCATTTTGAAGTAGGGTTCCTTCTGGATATATGCCCAGGAGCAGGATTCCTGGGTCATATGGTAAAGTCTATTCCTAGTCTTTTGAGGACTCTCCATACTGTTTTCCACAGTGGCTGCGCCAAACTGCATTCCCACCAGCAGTGTAGGAGGGTTCCGTTTTCTCCACAGCCTCTCCAGCATTTGTCATTTGTGGATTTTTGAATGATGGCCATTCTGACTGGTGTGAGGTGATACCTCATTGTATTTTGATTTGCATTTCTCTGATAATTAGTGATATTGAGCATTTTTTCACATGCCTATTGATCATTTGTATGTCTGGAACTGCCTTTTGAATCTTTCAAGCCAGCGGGGTCTGATACCTGATCAGATGTGCATTGTTTCTTCTTTCCTGTAAAATCAGCTAAAGCTGGAAGACTCAAGTGCAAATTTTCATCACGACTGGAGAAACCTCCCTTCTACTCACCCACCCACTCTCTCTCTTCACCTGTGCCCTCTACTTCTGTAGATTCTTGGTTTCACCCAAAGGACTCAGCTCGGGAGAGAGACAAATCATGCACAAGGAGAAAAGGAAATCACTTCCCAGCCCCGAATATTTAGTGATGAGCTAAACCTTCCGAGAGGGGAAAAAAATACTATTCTGTTGTGAAAGGAAAATAAATGTTCTCCAAATCAACGTGAAAATGGAGACCCAGGGAAGTGAAGTTTGTATCTGTCCTTAATGCAGCTTTGGAAGGATGGAGGCAGAGACAGTAAATGATACATCAGATGTGGTGCTCTGCTTAGAAATTGCAATTCTAAGTGTCATACGTGGTGAGCCTCTCTCACTCCCCCATAATTCCAAACAATTCACGAGAGAGGACTTCTTTTCTCTGCCATAATAATATTCTCTGGCTTGTATCCCGAATAAACAATATTGGTTACTGTTTTAAGGAGTACTTCCTCCATTTCCCCACATCATTTAAATTGACAGCCCCTTTCTCTTGTGTGCTCTGAATCCCAAGCCCCCAGCCTCGTACTTTGCTGCAGGAACACCCTCCATTCTGAGTCCCTGTTCCTTATCTCCAGAGTTATTAGAGGACTGGCGTTGGCCCACTCATGTTTTTCAGCGCTGTAGATAAGATGGGAATATTTTATATCTTCCTTTTTTTTCCTCCTAATCTTATCATGATCTACATTTTTTTTTCAAACCAGTGCTTTTTTTCTGAGTGTGATTTTTTTTTTCTCTTTATTAATCTTTGCAGACTCCAATCCAGCCTTCTCCTTACTGAAATGAGAAACCTGGTATTCACATCTCTCAGCACAGTTGGTTTTGGAGCTCAGCGAAGATTAAAAACACAGGAAGACTTGCAGGCAACTGAGAGGGAATAGAGAGGGTGCTGTTAATGTGTTCCTTCACTGAAAAGAGCTTGTGTGTGTGTTGGAAAGAGAGAAAAAGCAAATAATCAAAGACTCTGGGCAGAGTGCTATCTGAGATGTTTTATCCTAAGACTTTATAGTAAATTAAGAATGTCCCAAAGTTAAATGTGACATCACTGTGGCTGATCCCACTGACTAATAGTAGCAAGGGGAGAAATTGTTCCTGGAGAGTGGAGCTTGCCTCAGAGAAGAATAAAATGTTCTGGGCAGGAGAGTAGAAATGGCTTACACTTTATGAGGTCCAAAGCTGCTTGGTGTTGGCAGAATATTCAGTTCTTTGCATTCCTCTGGGCCTTCAGAATTCCTGTTCTTTTCCCTGTACACGTCAGCTCCAGTTAGATGTCCGCAGAAGAATGTAATGAGATCACCCTCTGAAGGTTAAGTATTCAAAAATCAGCGAAATGCATCATCTTCAGAATTGGTCAGTCCCTGAGGTGTGGTGCACTCATGTGATTGAATGGACATGGAAGTGAACACAGGACAGTTGTAGATTCAAACAGTTTGTTTAGGATTTGTCTTTAGGATCAGAATCAAAGAAATTGAAGAAAGAGTTGGTTTACTAGAATTAAAATAGTAGCTACTATAACAAATATCACCCAAGTGGTGTGCTGAATATTCGTGTAAATGCTTGCTAAGCCTTCCCATAGACTGTGAAATAGGCTATTGTCACGACTTTATGGATCAGCAAAATGAGGTTCAGAGAAGTTGAGTGATGTTTCCAAGGTCACACAGCTTTTCAGTGGTGGAGCAGGTTTAGTGGACTTCAAAACCCATACTTTATGTAGGGAAGTGTTCTTTGTGGATTTAGGGGAAAGAGGAGTAAGACTTCAGCTCTGTACGCTGGAAGGACACATTGTATTTGGTAGCATCGCATCATAATGGCCAACAGCATACAGATCTGGACAGGAGTTCAGCTGCCCTGCTTGGATTCATGTGGCAACCTCTCCAAGCCTCTGTTTCCAGTAAAACAGAAGTATCTGACTGTCATGTACTTGACATTCATGTCAAGTAAAGTATTCAGATCACTTAGGAGGTGGAGTCTACTGTGGGAGAGAGTCTATTTAGCTGTGGCAGACCTGGCTAAATATCCCACTGGACCTTCCAGTTTCCTGTGATCTCGCGCTCACCAAGTCCTCTTCTAATGGCTAATTTGGTTTCCTGTGTAGCTGATATGACGTGATAACTAGTCATGGACATCTAAATCTGTAAGTGAATGTTTGTGTCTGGTTTCTGTATCAGCGTCTCCTGAGTTGAGGAAGTTTGTCCAGCCTGATGTAATTACTTTAAAGACCCCATTGACCCACCCATACTCAGCATGCTCATGACCAGATGATGGAACATGTGGGGAAGACTCGTCATCTGATCTGCTGTCTGGCCTGCTCACACTTGCTTGGCTTTGCTACATAGCCTTCCTTTTTATAATCAAAATCAAAATATCAGCAGCACAGTAACTACCATGGTCATTGGTGTCGTTATCTGAGGGCTTTACCTTGTCAGTTGCTGGGCTAGACACACACATCATGGACTCGCTTTCCTTCAGCCTTTACAAGTCCCCTCAGTGACACTTCTGTTTTGCTAGAAACAGGCTCAGAGAGGTGGTCATGCGAGTCTAAGCAAGACACCTGGATTCTTGTCCAGATCTGTCTGCTCTCTGCCGTTGTGCTGCGATGCTAGTTTTGTCTTCACTTCCTCTCTCCAATCTGGGCCAGTCTTCTGCCTTCAGGCTAAAACCATGTCTCCCAGAATAGTCAGCTTTGTATTGGCTGCCATAAGGAAACACTCCTTCCCTTCTGACTTGTTTGGCTCTCTGAGGCTTTCCTATAAGGGAGTGTCTCCAGGAGTCTGGTGGGCTCTGGGTGTATAGACATGTTTGAGTTCCTGGGCCTGGGAAACAGAAAACCAGAACCCAAGCTCTGGTGTTTCCACCCAAGGAAATTCAGGGTGAGGGATGTGGAGGGTCAGGGGCAGAAGGGCATGGAAGGGAAGACCCTGTCTGAATGGCCAGCACAAGTGCCTTTCTGATTTGTCCTTGTCATTTCACTATCTTCCCTTTCATATTTCCATAGATTCAAAGCCCCAGGCACCAGCTGCCACTGTGCCATTGAAAGAGGCCTTGATAGACTTCCCTTGAGGAGTCATGCATGATGGGTTATGATTTCTCCAATACCAAATTTATTATGATGATGATGATCATTAATAGCAACCCCTTAGATTTATAAAGCACCTCTCTCCTAACACTCTCTTTTCTAGAGATTGTCTCATTTATCCTCACAGATCCCGAGGGATGAGGAGGAGGCAGAATTATCATTTTTACATTATGGATGGCTGTGATCAGGAAGGTTTTATTGCAGTACCTATTTTTATGTGGAACTGTGTTAGGTACCACATAAAGAGATTCCACTAAGTCATCAGGTATTTTCTGAGTGTCTTTTATGTGCCAGAATAACTCTGATGCTGATATCCTGTTATCCCATTTCACAGATGGAAGAAAGGAAGTCTCAGAGAGGCTGTGACTTTCTTAGCAGCATATATGGGTAAATGAATCAAATGTGGTCTCTATCCTCACCAAGGAGACACGACTATATAGTTTCTGTCGAGCATTTACCATGTGCCAGGTGCTGGGCTGAGAACAATACAGGAGTTCTCTTTGTTAATTCTTTTAACAACCCTCCAAGTTTGTTACAATGTAGTGACCTATGATTATCTCCATTTAGCAAGTGAGGCCTAGAGAGGTTGCCCAAAGCCACACAGCTGGTAAGTGGTTGACCTTGAGAGAGGGAAGAGCACAGTGGAGCCAGGTTGGATTCTAGCTACAGTACCCTCTGTGTGATCCTAGTCAAGTTGCTTAACTTTTCTGTGCCTCAGTCTCCTCATCTGTAAAATGGGAGTAATACAAGCATCTATGGAACTCTGCCTTGCGTAGGTCAGCTACATGTAGCTGGGATTCAAATCTAGGCACTCTGACTCTAGAACTCTTAAACTGTTTTGCTCCAAAAACAATTCTTCCAGGGACAGCAGCAGTAATAAATGAGCTAAGTTTCCAGAGGACACATAGTCTCAGTCTTGGTTCTAGCAGTCTGGTTCTAGTTCAATCTATGGAGAGCCGTGTGTAAGGATTCAGATGTCAGAAAGTAGAGTAGCTTTCTTTAACCCTTTGCAATTACCCCAAGAATTGGGACTCTGGGGCCTGAGCATCTTTGTATTTCCTCTGTTCAGAGGTCATTTATTTCCTTAGAAAGACACATGGTAATTCTGCTAACCATGAAGGTCATCAGCCACCCATTAGTTATTGAAAGATATTTTTTTTTTCTGGAGGAGATTCCAAAATTGTACTTGACCATGTGTTGACTGATTTTTCTTTAAAGACGCAGCGTTACGAACATGGGCCAGTCTCTTCATTAGAAACAACAACAAAAATCCCAACAAATACCGCATTACCTTCAGAGAACACAACAGAACTGTTTAAATATGGAAAGCTTAAACTTTGCCTCCAACTAAAGTTTTCAACTAAAATCTTAAGAATTCCTTGTAAAAGACATTTATCAAATACTTTATCTTCTGAGCCCTTGAGACCTGTTTCAATAAAGTCCTATTGTTTTCCAACACAATTCGACAGAAGTTGACCCGTATCCTGTGTATGGTGAACTCTTGAAGCAGAAATATAATTTATGTGTATTATTTAGGGTAGGCAAATTCAGAAGCACTTATTCTAATTAGTACCAATACCAAAAATACGAAGATTAAATAAAGGGATAATGTCCAATTAATATTTTTGTTGGAAAAAAAATCTTATATGGTATAGCTGGACTATTTAAGTCCCATGTAGGCAAAAGATATCACAAAATGTAAGATATTCCTTAATGATAATAGTTACCACTTGATAAGCACAATCCAGCAAGTCCAGCACAGTTATCCCCACTGTACAGATGGTGGGATGTGAAGTTTTGAGGGGTTCAATATAACTTTCCTAAGGTGATAGGACCAGGATTTGGACCTGGATCTATTTGAACCCCCAAATCTACACTCTTAATTATTGTATTATCCATGTTATACAAGTGGTAGAGAGTGAATTTGAACATAGCTTCCCTGATTTGACAGCCTGTATCATTGTATAGGACCTCATTGCTTTTCTAGAAGTACCTCTATTCTGGCTCCCTGCAGAGCCTTATTCTTTGGAGATAGTCACTTGCTATATTTCTTTTACATGGAAGGCAAGCATCCAAGAGATGTAGTTTGAAGCCAAGACTTTCATGCTTGATTTAGATCAAGTTTCTCTAATATACACCATTATGGCACAGCTCTCTGTAAACTAAACAAAAATAATTCTAATTTCCTTCTCTTGACCTGCTAGTTTAATCAATAGGTGATTGATTCGTATTCCAATATAGCCAAAGAAGAGGGACATCCCATTGTCTTTTAAAATATTTGGTACTAAAATTTTTAGACTCAAACCTCTCTGCTATGTAGAAATAAAACCCCTCATTTGATACATGTCTGTATTTTGAAAGGTACGAAGAGGCCACATGATGTTATGTTCCCGGGAACCCTGGAGCTATCCCCTGCAGAGGCTCAAGGGGGGTTTGATGATGGCCTGCTGTTTACAGAGTAGGAGTCAAAAAACACGGGTTTCACTGGCCCTGGTCTACCACTGGAGAATTCTCTCAATTTCTCAGTGCCCCGTCCCTTCTCTGGTAAAATGGAATTGGTTTTCTCTGCCCTGTCTGCCACCCTGGAAGATCATAAGGACCAAATGAGAGAGCACACACCACTGTTTAAAAAACTACCAAGAGCTCTGTAAACTTAAAAGGTAATTATGCTTGTGCCGGGGAGGGGAGTGCGCCTGGTCTAAGGGGGTGTGCTGGCCCTGCGCTGCCCCTTCCTCCCCTCCGCCAGGCTTTCTCCTCCTACGATTGTCCCCCTTCCCCTCCCTCCCTCTTCTCCTCTGCCTCCTTTTCTCCCTCCTGCTGGAGTTTATGACCTAGGCTAATGAGACAAATATGGCTCCTCACATCAAGGGTGGGGAATTAAGGGCTGGTTATAGCCCAATTGGATTTTCATGATCTCTTGAACAAGTGAAGGAGTGCTTGGGAAACAGGCTGCTCTTGGCCCGCTGCCGGCCCAGCCCGAGTCGGGGCAGCCGTTACCCACGCTAGCTCATCGCACTCCTGGTAGACATTTCAATTACAAGTCATTACCCTTCCTTCCCTGCCTTCTTCAGCAGCGGCAGTGGCGGCGCCAGCCCTGGGTTTTGGTCCCACTTCTGGTACTTAGCGTGCAAACTTGAGTGCATCATTTAACTTCTGGAAGCCTTAAGTGCCTTACTTGTAAAATGGGGTTATTAATGTTAGCTGCCCTACCTTTCACACAGGACTGCTTTAAGAGTTGCATTAAATCAGGTAAGTGAAGGTGATTCAAAACTGGCAAGTTCTGTATGTATTATTATTATTATTATTATTATTATTATTATTATTATTATTATTATTTTGTAGCATGCCTGGCCATTCATATTTAGTGAATTGATCCAAGTAAATATTTGTAGATAGAATATTTGTTTTTCCTCATTTTCCTGTGATTCTCTGAGATACAGAGAAGGCACTCTTACAGGAGTTAAGAGTTTAATAGATGTAAAATGTTATGTATCCCATATAGAGAGTGTTAGGTCTACAGATTTCTTATCGAAATTAGAATTCCACATTTACCTGGCAGGGGAGATACTGTGATCATGAAGATGGTTTTCCCAGGGAGAGGCTCATGCATTGCACCCCGGGTGTGCTGACCCCTGCAATTTCCCCAGATGTGGGAAACTCTACTGCATGATTTGTGGTAGTGGGGGACTGTGTTTGTGCTTTCCCCTGGTTAAAAAAAAAATTCCATCCAAACTCAATATATTCCTACTCTGCAACCAGGGACTCTGTCTGTTTTCTGATAACCATGAGAGCCTTGGGGATAGACCCTTACTTCTATTTTTGGCCTCCCAACTTTATCAGGATTTCCCTGTGCTAACATCAGAGATCACTGATCACCAAAACAAATATAATAGTAAGGAGAAGTTTGAAATATTGCGAGAATTTCCAAAACGTGACACAGAGAGACACGAAGCGAGTAAATGCCGTTGGAAAAAATATCACAAATCAACTTGCTTGACTCAGGGTTGCCACAAACCTTCAATTTGTAAAAAATTCAATATTTGCAAAGTGCGATAAAATGAGGCATGCTGGTTTTCATGGAGTGGTGCAAATGGCTGGATTGCCTCTCCAGGACCCATCTCATCTCTTGTCTGTGTGGACACAGGCTCTGTATCCTGAATGGCTTATTGAATTCATGAGCTAATTCCTTTGCAGTTTGTTTTTTCTGCCAAGGAAAGGGAGCTGAGTTCATTTCACTGATGGTTGCCATTTTGTTTCTCCTCTTTTCTGTCTTGTACTGTCTAAGGTTCAGGAGTCACTGACTGTACTAATTGGGTCCTCCAAGGGCCTCTTTGCTCAGACAGTTCTTAGTACTACCCCTCTATATTAAAAAAAAATTGTTTTTGAAGAGCAATTTTAGGTTCATAGCAAAATTGAGAGAAAAGAGATTCCCACATAACCCCAGCCGCTGCACATCTATAGCCTCCTCTGCTAGAGTGGTACGTTTGTTATAAGTGATGAACCTACCTTGGCACCTTGTACTCATCCAAAGTCTATAGTTTAGCTGTTGGTGTTATATATTCTACGGGTTTGGACAAATGTATGTGTCCATCATTTTTATATCATACAGAGTATTTTCACTGCCCTAAAAATCCTCTGTGCTCTTGCCTGTTGATTCCACCCTCCACTCCCAACCCTTGGAAACCACTGATAGTTTTGTCCCTATAGTTTTGCCTTGTCCAGAATATCAGGTAGTTGGAGTCTTACGGTACACAGCCTTCCCAGACTGGCTTGTTTTACTTACTATGCATTTAAGTTTCCTTCACATCTTTTCAGGGCTGGATAGCTCATTTCTTTTCTTTCTTTTTTTTTTTGGCCTGAATACTATTCCATTGTTTTTGTCCATTCAGCTACTAAAGGACATCTTGGTTTCTTCCATGTTTTGGCAATTATGAATAAAGCTTGCTATAAACATCCATGTTCAGGTTTTTATGTAGAAGGGTTTCAACTCCTTTGGGTAAATACCAAGGAGCACAATTTCTGGATCATTTGGTAAGAGTATGTTTTAATTTTGTAAGAAACCATCCAACTATCTTCCAAGTTGGCTGTACCATTTTGCATTTCTACCAGCAGTGAGTGAGAGTTCCTGTTGCTCCACATTTTACACAGCATTTGGTATTGTCAGTGTTCCAGACTTTGACCTTTCAGGTGTTTAGTGATATCTCATTGTTTTAATTTGCATTTCCTTGATGACATAGTATGAGAATCTTTTCATTTTTTAATTTGGCATCTGTATATCTTCTTTGGTGAAGTATCTGTTCAGGTCTTTGGCCCATTTTTTAACTTGACTGTTTGTTTTCTTATTGTTGAAATTTAAGAATTCTTTGTACATTTTGGAAAATAGTCCTTTATCTGATATGTTTTTTGCAAACATTTTCTCCTTGTCTGTAGCTTGGCTTCTCATTATCTTGACGTTAGTTTTTTCATAGCAGAAGTTTTTCATTTTCATGAAGCCGAGCTTATCAATTATTTCAATCATGGATCATGCCTTTGATGTTGTATCTAAAAAGTCATCACCATACCCAAAGTGGTCTACATTTTCTCCTATCTTATTTTCTAGGAGTTTTATAGTTTGCATTTTACATTTAAATATATGGTCCATTTTGAGTAAATATTTTGAAGGATGTAAAGTCTGTGTCTGGTGTCTAGATCCTTTTTTTGGGGCATGTGGCTATCTAGTTGTTTCAGCACTATCTTTGCTCCATTGTACTGCCTTTGCTCCTTTGTCAAAGAACAGTTGACTGTATTTACACAGGTCGATTTCTGGACATTCTATTCTGTTTCATTGCTTTATTTGCCTGTTCTTTTGACAATACCATGCTGTCTTGATTACTATAAATTTATAGTAAGTCATGATATCAAGTGGTGTCAATCCTTCATCTGTTTTCTTCTCCTTCAGTATTGTGTTGGCTATTCTGGCTCTTTTACCTCTACTTAGAAACTTTAGGATCAGTTTGTCAATATCCACAAAATATCTAGCTGGGATTTTGATTGAAATTACTTTGAATCTACAGATTAAGTTGGGAAGAACTGACATCTTAGGATTTTAAGTCTTCCTACCCATGAACATGAAGTATATCTCTACTTATTTAATTCTTTGAGTTCACTCATCAGAGTTTTGTAGTTTTCCTTATGTAGACCATATACATACTTTGTTAGATTTATACATTGATATTTAATTTTGGGGGGGTGATAATGTAAATAACGTTCTGTTTTTGTTTTTAAATTCCACTTATTATTTGATGGTATGTAAGAAAGCAGTTGACTTTTGTGCATTAATCTTGTATGTTACACTATTAGTTCCAGGAAATTTTTGGGTAGATTCTTTAGGGTTTTCTACACAGACAATCACATCATCTATGAATGTCATCAGTTTTATGTTTTCCTTCCTGATCTGTGTACCTTTTATTTTTCTTGCCTTATTACAACAACAAGGACTTCCAGGATGATATTGGAAAGGAGTGGTCATAGAGGAGTTTCTAGCCTTGTAGCTGAACTTAGTAGGAAAGGTTATAGAGTTTTTCATCATTAAACGTGATGTTAGCTGTAGGTTTTTTGTAGGTTTTTTTTAAATCAACTTCAGGAAGTTCTTTACTCCTAGTTTATTGAGTTTTTTAAAAATCATGAATAGGTGTTAGATTTTGTTAAATACTTCTACATTAGTTAATAAGATCATGTGATTTTTCTTTTTTTGCTTTTTGATGTAATGGCTACCCCTCTATGTTTTTATTAATAAAATACAGTTTTGTTAGAAATATTTTATTTAAACATTTATTTAAATTATATTATAGGTAAGTTTTCCTCTTGTCCCTGTCCTCTAAATGTGTTCATGCTCCAGAACCCTGTCCTGAGCCCTCTTTTTATATATATTCATTTCCTGTATGGTCTCAGCCAATCCAGTGACTTACTTATCATCCACCCCGAGAGAACGGGATTCTGGGACCTGGTGACCTAAAAATAATTCTAGTTCCTCCTACTCCAATTCCAAGCAAACTTACTTCTGGGCCAACTAGGTGTCAAGCTCTTTCAGTGACTGGGGGTGGATAAGACCTCAGGCTTTGCTGAGGTCCCTGAAAGAGAACTGGACGGGAGCTTTCCGAGTTGCTAGGCAGTCACCCAGAGAAAGCGTCAGAAACCAGGGATGAGGAAAGGAGGGAGTTGTTATGGGAAGACACTGGTTTTCAGAGAGCTTTGCATGTTAGAAGAAATCCAATGCCAACTCTTGGCAGTGTGCTCATTTCCATCATACAGAAAGGCAGGAGGAAGTTGAAAGAGTGGGCAAAGTCTGTCCTTCTCTCCAGATTGGAAGAGTTCAGGTAGAACTGAGAGTTGAGAAGCTTCCCTCAAGAGCCTCAGTGGGGGCTGATATCCCATTCTTAAGCCACAGACTCCCAGGGTAAGAGATACCTAGCTTCTTTCAAATTGCCATAATTAAGGATATAAAAGTATTTAGGCTTGATGGGCCCCAAGAGGCAGAAGAGAATCAGATTGAACAGTTAGGACACAAAAATGGTGGAACAGATCTACAGGAGGAGATGGATGACCATCTGTGAGGGAGAGGGAGAGCGAGCACGAATGCATGCATGAGACAGGGGACAGAATAAAACATAGCCTTCTTGGAGCTTAATAACTTAATTTTTGAGCTAAAAATTTGCCTGAGTTAAAGGAAAGGGTGATTAATATTGAGGCCCAGATTAATGATCTGAAGAAGTAAATACAGGAATCTCTCAAAATATTTCTTTGGTTTGTCTCCCCCTACATGAACTCAGTCACCCCAAATCAGAAACTGAGACATGGACTTGGGTGCAGACAGTGTGTTTTAAAGATGATTCCTGGAAGCAGGAGTGAGAGGATGGAGAGTGAGACAGGGAACAAGTAAAATCCAATATAAGGATGCATTATTGAAATCACTGCTGTGGGCAGCAAGACTCAATTCCACTGGGATCTCCTGAGAAGCATCCAGAATGCTTCCTGGAACTGAGCCCTTGAAGGACAGGAGACTGGAGCATTTATCTACTGTCTCCTATTCCCCATTGATCGAAGGCTGCCCCTGGGAACATTAACTCTGCTGCACTTCAAGATGTGGGCAGTGGTTGAAGTGGACAGCTGTCAGCACAAGGCAAGTCTGAGCACACATGGAAGTGTACACTGCAGCTGCAGTTGACATCAGAGATTGGTCAAGTGGCTGTGAAACAGGGCACCAGTCATATCTGTTACAAATACTTCAGCAGAAAGATAAAAATAAGAAAATCTTGAAAGAAAAGTTACTGGGGGAGAAATTCAAGAGACCTAACATACAAATACATGACACTGCAGAAGGAAAACATAGATGGAGAGAAGCAATAAGTAAAAACAACCCTTGATACCAACTTCCTATTTTCCATTTCTAAGATTTTTGACTACTTTAGGTATTACATATAAGTGAGATCGTACAGTATTTGTCCTCTTGTGACTGGTTTATTTTGCTGAGCATGGTGTCCTCAAGGTTGTAACGTGAAAGGATTTCCTTCTTTTCACAGGCTGCATAATACTTCATTGTATGTGTGTGTATACCAAATTTTCTTTATGCATTCACCTGTTGATGGAAATGTGGGTTGCTTCCTGCTCTTGGCTATTGTGAATAGTGCTGCAATAAACACGGGTGTGCAGATATCTCCCTGATGTCCTGTATTGAATTTTTTTGCATATATACCCAGAAGTGGGATTACTGGATCATATGGTAATTCTATTTTTAATTTTTTGAGGAACCTCCATACTGTTTTCCATAGTGACTGTACCATTTTACATTCTGTACATCCTTGCCAAGACTTCCTTTCTGTTCTTTTGATGGTGGCCATCCTGCTGGGTGTTACATGATATCTCATGATTTTGATTTGCATTTCCCTAGTGACTAGTGATGTTGAGAGATATAATTTTTGTTGAAAGCATGAATAAATATTGATCCTGGACAAAGCCTACTGAGAAAGGTACTGCCATTCTTTCTTCGTGCCTCATCTTGGGTGAACTCAAGGGACTTGTTGTCAGACCTATCAGAGACATAAAAGAGCATCCAGGCTGAGCTCAGTATCCAAGGGCTCCAGTCTGGGGTGGGTGGGGCAGCAGGCATCTCCAGGCACAATGTGTTGAATCATGTGTCATCATTGTGTTTCTCTGTGTACTTTTCACCTTGGAATAGGAGATCAGAGAGTGATTGGTAGACTAGAGGACAAAGTTCAGCTGCCTCCAGAAAAGGAGTTTGACTGGGCAGGGTCATAAAGGATACCAAACCCCACCCATTCTATTTTTTTTTTTTAAATCGTATTTTTTAAAAAATTGAAATACAGTCGATTTACAATCATGTTAATTACTGGTGTACAGCATGGTGATTCAGTTTTACATATATAATCTTTTTAATATTCTTTTTCATTATAAGCTATTACAAGGTATTGAATATAGTTCCCCCTTTTTTACAGTAGGACCTTGTTGTTTATCTATTTTTTATGTAGTAGTTAGTATCTGCAAATCTGAAACTCCCAATTTATCCCTTCCCATCCTCATAACCAAATTTGTTTTCTGTGTCTCTAAGTTTGTCTCTGTTTTATAAGTAAGTTTACTTGTGTCTTTTTTAAGATTCCACATAGAAGTGATACTATATGGTATTTTTGTTTCTCTTGCTTACTTCACTTAGTGTGATGATCTTCAGGTCCATCCATGTTGCTGCAAATGGCATTGTTTTAGTGTTTTTTATGGCTGAGGAGTATTCCATTGTACATATATACTACAACTTCTTTATCCAGTCATCTGTTGATGGAAATTTAGGCTGCTTCCATGTCTTGGCTATTGTAAATAGTGGTGCTATTTAAACACTGGAGTGCTTGTGTCTTTTTGAATTCAAATTTCCTCCAGATATATGCCCAGGAGTGGGATTGCTGGATCATATAGTAGTAAGTCTATTTTAAGTTTTTTTGAGGAATCTCTATACTCTTTTCCATAATGGCTGTGCCAGAGTACATTCCCACTAAGTGTACGAGGGTTCCCTTTTCTCCGCAGCCTCTCCAACAATTATCATTTGTGGACTTTAATGATGGCCATTCTGACTGGTCTAAGGTGATACCTCATTGTAGTTTTGATTTGCATTTTTCAGTTAATTAGCAATATTGAGCATTTTTCATATGCCTGTTGGGCGTTAGTATGTCTTCATTAGAGAAATGTTTTTGTAGGTCTTCTGCCCACTTTTGGATTGGCAGACCCCGCCCAGCCTTGTCGGGGGTCAGCAGTGGCTTCTAGGCCCAGGGAGGGGTTCTGGGCCGCTAGCCGGGGAGTCTTGGGTGCAGCGGGGCTTGCTAAGTGAGGGTGATCCTAGGGACGGTTGGTTTCCCAGCCAGGATGTAGTCTTTTTTTCCTTTCTGACATTTCTCACTTCTTCCTTGTGCTCAAACTAGGATTTATGGAAAATTATTTCTATGACTGGTAAAGCCAGAGCTGGGGGAAGGTCATGTCACCAGAATTGAATAAAGTGGTCAAACTAAAAAATAGCTTCAGCCTAGAAACTGGGAAATGGGAAAAATTCTTAGTGGCCTGAAAGTCACAAGGTTTATGTTCCATACCAGCTCTGACACTAAATTGTTGGTCATTTCAGGGTTTCTTTCTTTCTTTCTTTTTTTCCGATTTATGAAATGAGGGGGGTGGACAGTTTATTCTTAAATATCCTGTCAATTCTGGTGGAAAAAATCGGCAATTCAGCATTAATGATTGTTTTTCAATTCAGTAAGTATTTACCAAGAATCCTCCATGAGGACTGTGCTAGGTACTGGATAAACAGAATTTTTAAACAATACGGTCTCTGCCTTTAGGAAGCTTTTGGTCTAGTGAGGGAGGCAGGCAAGTAAATTGGCAGGTAAATGAGCAGCTAAGGACCAAGCTACAGGTTCTTACAAGGCTCTATGGAATATAGTTGAAGGAACCAATTAATTCTGCATGCTGGAGTCAAGGGAAAATATAGGAAAAGGTGGCACCTGATTGAGATCTTTAAGGAAGACTTTGGAGAAGGAGGAAGAACAATCTTGGGAGAGAGAGGAAGATTTTCAGTATCAAAGAAGCATGATGGTCCAATAGATAAATCAGGGAACAGATTTTAGTGCATTGTGGAATGTGGGTTCACAAGATGTAGATAGTAGCTCAAGGCAAGACTGAAGGATGGAATGGGGTCAGATTAATAAGGAACTTGAAGGCCAACATCTTTTTTCCTTTAGATACCTGAGGTTTATTAATCAGGAATGATTTGGGACGCAAGTAACAGACTATCCAGCTCAGAGTAGTTTAAGTATAAAGACATTTAATTTTCTCGTAGAGAGCCAGAAATGTAGAGATCATTCCAGTTTGATACAGCATCTCAACAGTGTCTTCAAAGGCTCAGGAAATTCCTTCTGTTTCTCTTTCATCCTCACCATGCCAACTTGCCATTCTTAGGCTTTTTGCCTCATGATCACCTATAGTTAGTGTAATGTTAGCTGCTGTAATAGAAAACTCTCCTAATTTGAAGGGCTTAACATAACAAAAGTTTGTATTTCCCTTCTAGAAAATCCAAAATAGGTATAAGCAGGTAGATTTTATTCAGATAGTTTTCATCTTCTTCTCTACCAGTTTCAGTATATCTTCCAGGACTAACATGCAGATCTGTATCAAGCTGGGAGAGGAAAAGAATGTGGAGGACTGTGCGTGAGAGCTTTTTAATGTGCTAGCGCTGGAGGCATTGTGCAGTTACTTTGCCCCATATTCTGCTGACTGGAACTCAGCTGTATGTAACTGCAAGGGAACATGGGAAGTGAAGAGCACTGGTGTGCGTAGGAGGAAGAGGAAGTATTTGTTGATCAGCTAGCAGACTTTGCCACGTGTTACAGAATGAATAATGCAAGTTTAAATACCGCCTTTTACCAAACTAACTTTCAAATAGGAAGAAAGGGCCAAGTGTAGTGCCAGAAACCCGCCCTTTTGGGTTTATACCAATTTTTCTGAAAATGTCCTAGATGAATTCCCCTTACATCTCCCTGGTCAAGGCTGTGCGGCATGCTCACCCTTCGTTGGCTGCAGTGAGGGTAGAAAAGTAAGCATCTGAATGCGCAGTGATGGACGTAGGCTATTTTGAATCATATCCTGGAATTTGGGAGGGATGTGTTCATTGGACATATCTGACGTGTTAAGATCTGTCTGATACTTTAATAAAATCTGGGTTTGGTTAGCCAGGAAGAAGGGGGAAAATGGAGATTGAATAGTCAACTAAAAGTGTCCAGCAAGGAAGCCAAGGAGATTTTTAAGTAGAGGAATGACATGATCTGATTTGTGGTTTAGGATGATCTTTCTGGAAAATAGATTGAAAGAGCCTTCCTATTCTGAGGCATGGGCACCAATTTATCTCAAAGAGTGTTAAATTCTAATAAGGTCAGAGAAAATCTTCCAGATCACTCAACAAAGTGGATGTCTCAAAACTTTTACCTTGTAGAGAAAGACCCAAATCTTTGATTCCAGAAATAAAATTTCTTTTTGAATAATTAAAGCCTATGTCATTGTGATTGATGGGCCAGGAAAATGTTTTAACATTTTTTTCATGAAAAGAATGTTTCCTTCCCTTTGAAACCTTGGATATTTTTATTTCTCACACAGAGGTCTTTTGAATGTTCTTTACTATCCACAAATGAAGAGTACCATATTTAAAGCATAGCTACACCATAACGTGACTTCCTTTGGGCTCACAAGAGTGGTTTCTAACAACTGCATGTATGAGCTTAGGCAAGGATGACATTAGCTGTGATGTTGACCAGCATTTTGGTGTGAATGGGTAGAGACGAGTAAGGCAGAAAGAAGGGCATCTGAGTCAAAGAGAATTTGAGGTATAAATGAGTACGGAACATAGAAAAACAGGAATATACTCACTCATTATTATATGGTCACGGATGTGTTGTTTAAACTCCCAGAGCCTCAGTGATGCCCTAAGAATCATACAGGATGATTGGTTAGTGCAAAGTATCCACACCTTCCTCTACATTTAACATCCCCTTGTAGATAGTTCCATGTGACTAATTCCAGCCAATAAAATGTGAGCAGAACTGATACTGGCCTTTAGGTCAAGGCCATTAGGAACCTCTGTACCTTTCCTATCTCACTTTTCTCCTGCTGTGCTGATGGTGGTTGGATGCCATGTGTTTCAGAGGCCATAGCTACAGGATAGAGGAAGGCCACTGACCCCACTTTGCACAAGCAAGAAATAATCCTAACCAGATAACACAGGGGAAAAAACAATCCTATCAGATAAAACAGGACAAAACAAACAAATCTTTGAAAATGACACTACTCCTATGGGTGAGTTAGAATTCTAGAAACAGGTGATGCTTTCACTGCTACCTTAGCTCATGGGGGTTAATCCTCAGCTCTGATACTTGTAGTTTATTAATTAAGAATGAATGAATTAATGACTTAATGTTTGGTTAGGTTCCACTTTGGTCAAGGAGCAAGGCTTTTCTTTCACCTTACCCTCCTTACACAGTGTCCAAGGCCTCTACCATCCATTCAGGGAGCTTACGAATGTCTTGGATAATGGATGCTGGGGTGTTCGTACTTGAAAAGACGTCAGTGCCGAGTCCCACTGGGCCCTCAAGTCTGCAGGCCCTTCTCCCTCATATTTAACTGCCTCTACTCCTCTCTCTGGTTTCAGCCTCTCCTCTGCCTTCTCATTCCTTTCTCCACCTTTAGACAAATACAGTCTGAATGAGTAAATGAAGGCATGCAAACGTTTCTGTCTTGTATTTAGATCAGGGTTTCTGTGCACCTTTATTTGTGCTTTGGTGAGGGCAAAGTAGGGGGAAAATTGCGTTCATCTAAGAGTAAGGGAGCAGAAGAGAGTAGAGAAATATGCTAAAACACAGATTATGAATTTAAGTTACCTTTTATTATCTTTGTTAACATGATTATTAATAATAAATAGATGGAACATGGGCTGCTGTTAGATGATGTCATATCAAGAAGGAAATTCACAGAAACAATTTTTAAGAGATTTTTTTTGTGTGGCTTGCAATCATCCTGAATCATTGAAACACTTTTTATCCACTTCTATCAGAAGTCAACAACTAGCCATGTTTAGGGGCACGTAGGTGCTGATGCAAATGAAGAAGCAGAACAACCAACAGTTTCTAGAAATGAATTCTAGAGCTTACCTGTACTTGATCACTGTCTCTTAATCTCATTCGGAGTGGGCATCTTCTGACACGGTCCGAATGACCCTTGCTTCTCAGGACTCATGCCTTTGTGTAATCCCCTCTGCTTGAGTATGACCTAGTTCTAGTGACTTGCCTCTTACCAGCAGAATGTGACAAAAATGACAGTGTGTCACTTTCAATATTAGGTTATGGAAGATTGTGACTTTCATCTTGTTAACATCCTCTCCCTGGCCCTCTCATTTGCCCACCCTGATGAAGTCAAGTGCTACAGGGAGAAGCCCCCATACGGTGCTGGAGACAGAGATGGGGGGAAGATTTATTCCCTTCTTTTGGGAAGTTCATAGTCTACAGAAATAGTATAGTGCATCTTTAATAGAGGCTTATAAATAGAGCTGTGGCAACACAGTTAAGGAACAATTAGTTGAAATGATCAATAAGTAATGTCAATAATTACAGCAATCAATGCAAGTTTTCTGAAGATGACAGTGCAAAGCAGATTGTGTATAGCCTAGAGATGGAGGGAGCATCAGGGAATTCCGATGGAGAGACTGAGACCTGATAATATTTCAGTTGTGGTCCAAGGAAGTGACCGGCTAGATGGGTCACCTTGGGGAACGCAGATGACTCAGAAGATGACACAGAACACAGAAGAAGCAAAGAAGGAGTCTGATTAGAATCGAGATGGGAACCCTGATCTAAGCTACTCTTGGCTGAGGATTTCCCCAGTGGTTATCAAGGATGGTTTGGAACTTAGTAACATGGGGAAATCCTGCATGTTATTTTCTGTTACCATGTATTTCACAGCCAAATTCTCCTCAAACCATATTTATAAAGGCCTATGACCTCCTTTTAAAACCTTTAGCTAATGCAAAACAGACACAGAAAAATGTGCAAATCAAAAATGCATATATATAGCACTTGAGCTCACCATAATACATTATCGAAGAGAAACAGGAACCAACTTGAACTAGCTCCTAATGGCCAACACTTTGATGATTTGAGCAATAACAACTATAAATTAATAAAACAATGGATGTAGCCCCTAGAATAAAATAAATATCTGTGAGTTGTATTTATATTAATAATTGAATAAATAAATAGAAGGTAAAGGCCAGCTCTTTCTTTAATTAGGTGTAGAAATTAATAGGATGGGTATAGAAGATCATCATTAGGCAAACAGTATTGATAACTGTGGAAAGTAAGAATCATTGATGTTAAAAGTATGATGGGTAAAGTATGATGAGAAACAGGACATTTACATAGTCTCAACCTATTTCCATATTTGATACTTACTAACTACAGGGGGCAAAACACTAGCTTTCCAAATGGAGAAACTTGGTAGGCACCCCCTTAATCTAGTAGTGAGATTTAGTGTCTCTAGTAATAAGATGTATGTAATGAAGTTGTGTACCTCCTGATACAGTGTACTGAGAAAGGGCACAGCATTACTTCTGCAATATTCTTGCCCCAAATACACCATCTCACCTTAATCATCAAAGCGTAGAGCAAACTGAAATTGAGAGACATTCCGCAAAATGACGGGCCACTTCTCTTAAAACGTGCCAACGTTTTGAAAGAGGAGCTGTTCTAGATTGGAGGAGTCTCAGGAGACATGAAGACTTGATGCACTGTGGGGTCCTGGCTTGGATCTTGGACTGGAGAGAACAGTAGTGGCAAAACCGGTGAAATTCAAGTAAGGCTGGTGCCTTAGGTACCAGTATATTTGTGTGAATTTCCCTTGTACTCTTTGAAAGATGAACAGTTAACACCTGTCTGCTGCTTACTTGCTGCCCGATTCCATTTCTGTTTTACAGATGAGGAAACTGAGGCACAGAGTGATTCAGGTGGAGTCACACACCTGGTGAGCTGCAGAGCAGGGAATCAAGCGAGGCTGCTTCCCAGAGTCCATGTTCAACTTCCCTGCTTTCTGTTTCTTAACCAGAGTTCTTTGAGGGATTGTCCAGGGCACACTTCTGGACCTTGGACCCTTGAGCCGGCCGAACAAAACAAGCAGTTTTTCCCCACTGTCTTCACACTGTGTCTGGAGCCAAGGCCGTCCTTCCTGGCTGGGATGCCCCTCCCAAAAGCATTTCTTCTGAGATCCTAAAATAGAAGTTCGGGGCTCTGTCTTCCCACAGAAAATATCAACATCTATATTTATCCCTTTTCCAGAAGCTGTGGAGACCCAGTTCATGCTAATTGTAGTTTACCAAACAAGCTGATTCTTAACCCCACGAATATTTTTGCCATGGAAGGCGCCTACAACTTGTGAAAACGAACACATGGCGAACTGCTTGCTCTTTTCGCTTCCCACACATGATTATATTTCACTGCCTGTTAATTGTGCCGTTGCATCACGGGCATCATGGAGACGTGACCGAGGATGCCATGGCATGGACTTGGGGTTGATTTCTACACAAAATTCAGGCATGGGGAAACCTGGCCGGACACTGCTTGAAATGAGGTCCTCTAATGATTCTTAGGCCAGTAACCCAGAATTTAATTATTTATTTCTTTAACCTTTTTAAAATTTTGTTTTTAAAACCTTTTTGTAATTACCAAGAACATAAAGACTAATGAATGCATATATGTCCATCACTTAGATTCAACAATTACCAGCATTCTGCCAAAGACACTTCACACATACATACTCATCACACACAAGTAGACATATTTACTGGGCTATTTCAGAGGAAACTACAGATTCTGTGTATCAGAGGTTTAAATGGGCAGCATATTGTAGGATCTGCTGTCTAGAACTGACATTGGGTAGACCCCACTCTGTGTGTCTGTGAGACAAAGTTAGAAAGATATTCAGGAGTGAGTGGTGTGGATGAGCCACCAGGGTGGAGTAAAAGACTTTGGGGTTTAACATTCCATTGTGGAATCAGAAAGGAAACGCTGGAAGTTCTGTTCCATTCCCTGGCTCCAGCCTCCCTTCCCTGTTTCCTCTCCTCTCCACTTTAGTTGAGTTGGTTACTTGCCTATCAGAACACATGGCCCATGCTGCCCAACCCTCATCTTCGTTCAGGAGTTCTCTTTCCTTTGGTCTTTCCTTTTCCTCTCTCACTCTTCAACACCACCCACCTCCTATCTTTGCTTGTCCAAAGCTCACTCATTTTCCAAGACCTGACCCACCGCCGCCTTCTTCCAGAATGCACCTCCTCCACTTTTAAATCTCTCTCTCTCCTTCCCTACAATGTGGAGGTATGATTTCCCCACTCTGAGCCCCCATTTGTTATATGACTCTGGTGCTTCTGGGCCCCCTGTCTCTTTTCATTTTACCTTTTTTTTACTTAGCTGTGTGTATGACATATCTTTTCCTCTTGATTAAAAGCTTCTTAAGAGTACCTGCTACACCTTATTGATCTTTATATTTCTCAAAGTGCCTCGTCCCTAGTGGTGCTTAATTAATGCTTATATGTGGATGCCCAAAGGCCCCATAATGATGGCCCAGCTCATCAATGTTCAGAAATTGCTGTGGTCACTTAGGGCCAGCCTTTCCAGTGTATCTGTCTCTGGCTTGAATGGCTAGGGAGAACCAGAATATCAACACCCCTTTCAGGGCTGTGATACTCTGGGACAGCGTCAGTGGGTATCACTGTCCCTTAGTGCAGTGAGGTCTTTGTGATGCTGCTGGAGTGAGGGTGAGCATAGCCGGGTGCTACTTTAAGGCCCTGAAGGGCTGGCAGATGGCAAGGATCTTTGGTCTTTAACAGACTGGATTCTCAGGGCAATTAGAAATAAAAAAGAGCGAAGAGACCAATTCACGAAATACCTCCTTCTTTCTTCAGATAAGATACATTTTATACACTTTATGAGGTTAATGTCCCTCGCTTCTGATTACAAAAATCCGATTGGCATATTAATCAGGTTATAAAAGTGAGAGAAGGAAGAACCGCAAAAGAGGCAGCAGCTGCTCTTTTGCGGCTGAATCCATTCAGAATATAAAATTTCTGCTGAGATATTTATTGTAAAATAGGTTTTTTCCCCCCCTCTTCTTGCTTTTATTTTTAGCCAGTGTTACCCCAGCATCTGTTCCACCTCGTGTGAGAAATGTGTTGGAATAGCGGGTGAGAGGAATGTACTTAGAAAAATTGGGAAGGCTTCTGCAGAGTGTGAGAAGAGAGGGAAGACGTCTTGCTCTATTTGAAGACTGAGAATCTTGGGAGGAGCCGACTTCCCTCCCCTTGACACTCATACTTTCAGATTCCAGAGCTTTGAGAGATACCTGGGGAAGACGTAAATTTTGTCAGCAATGCCTCTACCGAGGAAATGCCTAATGTTTCTTTGATTACTTTCAGTGATGAGTAACTCATTACCTCTCAAAGCAGCTTAAAAAAATTTTTTTAAAGTGTAGTTGATTTACAATGTTAGTTTCAGGTGCACAGCAAAGTGATTCAGTTACGCATATACATACATATATATTTTTTCTTTTTAGGTTCTTTTCCATTATATGTTATTACAAGAAATTGAGTATGATTCCCTGTGCTATACAGCAGGTCCTTGTTGTTTATATACTTTATATACAGTAATATGTGTCTGTTAATCCCCGTCAAAGCAGCTTTAAAGAGGAAAATAAAACAGTGGTTTCTTGGATCTTGTTGCAAGGAACCGAAAGCCAGCAGAAGAGCCCATGTGAGTCACAGGGAGCAGCAATCCACAGGCTTGTGTGGTTCCATGACCCACATCAATTAGAAAGTTCTTCCATGTTCATAGTTGAAATTTCCACCCATTATTCTGCCTTTGATTCCACAAATCTATTTTCTTTTCAGGTATTTAAAGAATAGATTTCTCTGCTGAGTGTTCTCTTCTCCAAGTTAAATTTCCCCAGTTATTCTATCAGTTCTTCCCAATGCATTGTTTGGAGGGTCTCCACCATTCCAGTTACCCTTTCTCTGGTCACCTGAGTTTCCTCAGGGTATGGGTTCTAGACTTGAGTCCATTGCTCTTCCTGAAGAGATCCCTCCTTTGCAGGTATAGGGAAGGAAAGAGATGTTGCCATCTTATTCTGCTTGCCTCTCACTTCAAGTCAGCATCAATGCACTGAGAACCCCGACTCTGGTGTGCAGGTTGTTAGAACTTGTTACTAAACTGAATTGATAGGTTTTATAAGGAAAACACCATACAAAATAGGGGGCTAAAATTTCAGGGTTTCAGGTAAAGCAGTTATTTCTTAAGATGTGCATTCTGACCCTTGCAGGAAAAACTTTATAATGGACCACAAGCATGAACTGTACCAAACAGGGTAGTTCAGAAAAATAGAAACAATCTGGAAAAAATGAAGAGGTTTGTTATACAAGGAGTCTGGGATGAATTATTGGAATTGAACATTAAACACTGTTTAAGTGTCCTGATGATAAAGACAAAAGTGAAAACATAGTAAGTCTTTTTTTTTTCCCTAGTAGAGGAAAAGGTGTCTGTTTGATGGGCAAATTTTGTTCTATGAAATATTTACCACATAATACAATCTACTTATTTATATTCCATCTCAGCCCCTCTGAAAGTAAGCTCTGTGGCATCAGGGACCATGCTTGTCTTCTCTGCTCTCCTGTTCCTCTTTTGAATGTTGTTTGATATTTAGAGACACTCAGAACACTTTTTGGACTGAATTCCACAAAAGATTTTTTTAAATTTGCATTCTTTTTTTATTGAAGCCTAGTCAGTTACAATGTGTCAATTTCTGGTGTACAGCATAGTGTTTCAGTTATACATATATTCATTTTCATATGCTTTTTCATTATAGGTTACTACAAGATATAGAATATAGTTCCCTGTGCTACACAGTATAAACTTGTTGTTTATTTTATACATAGTAGTTAGTATCTGAAAATATCAAACCCCCAATTTATTAATTTCCACCCCCTTCCCCCTACCCACTGTAACCATAAGTTTGTTTTCTATGTCTGTGAGCTTGTCTCTGTTTTGTAAGTAAGTTCATTTGTGTCTTTTTTTAGATTCTGCATATAAGTGTTATCATATGGGTATTTTTTCTTTCTCTTTCTGGCTTACTTCACTTAGATGATCTTCAGGTCCATATGTGTTGCTGCAAATGGCATTATTTCTTTCTTTTTTATGGCTGAGTAGTATTCCACTGTGTATGTGTACCACAACACCTGTCAATGGACATTTATGTTGTTTCCATGTCTTGGCTGTTGTAAATAGTGCTGCTATGAACAGTGAGGTGCATGTGTCTTTTTGAATTATAGTTTTCTCTGGATATATGCCCAGGAGTGGGATTGCTGGCTCATATGATAAGTCTATTTTTAGGTTTTTAAGGAACCTCCATATTGTCCTCCATAGTGGCTGCACCAATTTATATTCCCACCAACAGTGTGGGAGGGTTTCTTTTTCTCCACACCCTGTCCAGCATTTATTATTTGTAAACTTTTTAATGATGGCCGTTCTGACCGATGTGAGGCAATACCTCATTGTAGTTTTGATTTGCATTTCTCTAACAGTTAGAGATGTTGAGCATCTTTTCATGTGCCTGTTAACCATCTGAATGTCTTCTTTGGAGAAATGTCTGTTTAGGTCTTCTGCCCATTTTTCGATTGGGTTGCTTGGCTTTTTTTATATTAAGTTGTATGAGCTGTTTGTATATTTTGGAAGTTAGTCCCCTGTCAGCCACATTATTTGCAAATATTTTCTCTCATCCTGTAGGTTGTTTTCATTTTGTTGATGGTATCATTAGCTGTGAATTTCAACTTGAGACAGTTGATTATAAGGTCATTTGCAATACACCACTATAAAATAGAAACAAGAGATCAGAATGAGGCAAACAGAAAAATAAAAAGAAGTAGAACACCAGGTTTGGTGATGGAATGAACACTAGCTGAGTTCCTGTGACTCAAAGGATTTTGACTGTAGGCGAACTTCATGTTTGATACTGAGCTTGTGGTGATGAGAGTGGGAAAGAAGACATAATCAGAGTCATGGATCTTGTGACCTAAATAGAAAAGCACTTTGCTCACTCACAAGCAGCAGAACTTCCCTGACACTGTTTTGGAGCAGCAGTTCACAGGTGTAGAACCCTAGATAAAGGGCATGGAGGGTGTGCTGAGTCATGCTTTTAGCAACATATCCAGCGAACATTCCTAATGGCTATCCCTGTAGCATCCTGGCATGATGGCAGAGGGACCACAGCGACCTCTCACTCCATGTGTGAAGGGGGAGGCAGGTATCCTGTGGCTCCTGACAGAGGGATGCTCGAGGATATAGGAGATGTGCTCTTGAGCTTTGCTTCTGTGTGTACTTCTACTTGGTCTCCAAGAATTCCAAACGAAGTCAAGTTTAGCCCCTAGGAGAAGGGAAGTGACCCGACCTGGTATCGGGCTGCTCACTCTGCTGGGGGCTGTCAACCTGAATCTTGTAATGCAGGTGAACTTGTTTTAATGGATGTGGAGGGGCCGGACCATTAACTTGAGTTAACTGTAAATTATGTCCCTAAGGAACTGAATGAATCAACCTGATTGATGTCATCTTAGTTTCGAGTCTCCTGAAAGCAGCTTCTCTAGACAAACCCTTGAGTGCAGGTAGTTTATCTGGGAAGTGATCCCAGGAAACTCAAACAGGGGGATGGGGAGTGTGAGTTAAAGAGGGAAAGCAGTAAGGTGTTTGGTCATGATTGGTTTGCCTTCCATCTGGAGAACAACTACTTAATTTTTACCTCTTTGAGAAGTTTTCTCTGATTCTCCAGCCAATTATGATTTTACCTTTTTTTGCTCCCACTGCATTTTGTGCTGGGCCTTGTAGATCACTAATCAGATCACGTGATTTCGTGGCATTTGTCATACATTTGTAATACAGTTTTTTTCTATGGGACTATAGAAAAGAAACACTGTTTTAACATCTTTGGCCTAGCACATAATAAGTGTTCAAAAATATTTGTCAATTGTATTAATGTAGAACTCTCACAGCCAAGTGGAGCAATCACGTCTTTGAGAATCCACTGCACAATTCTCTTCCGTGTGGCTAGACCTGTCCCGAAGAAACAAATTCTTTGATAAAGGGTCAGCAGGAACGGCTCTCTTCTTTTGTGAGTAATACCACCAGAGGTGATTTTAGATTTTTGTTGCTATAGAAACCTCAGAAAGTACATTAACTTCAACGCAAAGGCATCTTATTCCTTAAAAATTTCATGTTTGACTGATTTAAATGCAGGTCTCAGCTGGGTGATTAAATGCACTTCCTATGGGGGAAGGAGCGCAATGTAGTGGTTACACATATAGGCTTTAGATCCAGGCTGCCCAAGTTCACCTGTTGGCCCCATCCCATAATACCTGTGTAACCTTGAACAAGTCAGATGAAGAAATTGAGACTTAGAGATTTTATGAATCTTTCCCAAGGATTCACAACTCCACCACTTATAACTTTTCATGATACTTAATATTAGCTTCAGAAACCTGTCCAAGGGCACGCTCTTTGTAAGTGATGGAGTTGGAATTTGAACAAGAAAAAAGAAAATAATTTCTCTTTTCTATTCCTTTTTTTCTTTCCCTTCCATTATGCTTTTCTCCTTTTCTTTTCCTTTTTCTTTCCTTTCCTTTTCCTATTCTTTCCTGGAAGGTAAAATTCACTTTAACTCTTGTTGGAAAGGAGTTTAATTACATTCCTGTATGAAGAAAGGAACAGTGTATTTCTAGAAGCAAACAATGGCGTGTTGCATCAGTGTCTCTCATAAATATTATAATCGCTCTTGAATGGAAACATGTTTATTTCAATAGCCACCATTTATTGGGTACCTACTACATACCAGGTTTTTCACCTGCATGCTTTCTTATCTGCAAAATAATTCTGCACTGCAAATCCCACTGTCATAATCTGGTTTTCTTAGAAGCGAGCCCTAAGACAAGGTTCAAATGCAAGTAGTTAATTTGGCAGGTGATCCAGGAGACATTGGTGAAGGAGTGGGGAGGTGAGCGGAGAAGAGATGCAGCCGATGGAGGGCGTGGTATCCAGCAAGTTAACACTGTGGGCAACTGGGCTTATTTCTCTGGGGCAGCTCTGGTAACCAGAGTGGAACAGGTGCCTCGGAGTTGTCCCAACCAAGGTGTGAGGGAGCTGGGCTGTTTGATGCACCGTTCCCATTGCTTACTGGTTGAGGGCTGCACTCTGGAGCACGTGAATTCTCCAGTGCTGCTGATCTAGCATGGATGCCCAGAGTGGGCACCCGCAGACAGAGAAATCCTTGAGCAAAATAGTGCAGATGCTGGCAGTGGGAGATTTGAGGGAGTATGATCAGGGCACCTGCAGTATTTGCTACAGTTAATTACTATCCACATTTTAAGGACCAGGAAACTGGGGCTGGAAGAAGTGAACTGACTTCCCCTGAATCTCTGGTATGTAAAATGTTGGATCTGCTGTTAGAATGCAAATTGTTTTGACTCCAAAACCTGAAATTTTCATACTCCTTGCCTCATTGGGCTGGGGAGGAACTAGGGAGTCTGTGGGAACTCAGACTAGTCTGAGGATGATGACTGATCTGGGGGAGTGTGCCTTTGGGGATGCTAGGGCACTGGGAACAGTGTAATTGTTCTGTTCTGTATTACTGGGTGTCTACCTGTGTCCTCTGAAAAGAGACATGTGGAAGCCCCAACTCTGACTAACTCAGAATGTGACCTCATTTGGAAGAAGGAACATTGCAGATGTAATTAATTAAGATGAGGACGTTCTGGAGTAGGGTGGGTCTCTAATCCAGTATGACTGGTGTCCTTACGAGATGGCCATGTGAGGACACACACACAGGGAGATAGCATGGGATGACGAAGGCAGAATTTTGAAGTGATGCAGCTGTAAGCCAAGGAATGCCAAAGGCTGATGGCAAATCACCAGAAGCTGAGAGGAGGAAGGAAGGATTCCCCTAAGGTTTTAGAAGGAGCATGGCCTGGCTGACCTTCATTTTAAACTTCTAGCCTCCAGACCGCTGAGACAATAAAGGCTTGTTGTTTCAAGCCACCTAGTTTGTGCTATTTTGTTAAGGCAGCCCTAGGAAACTCATACACACCTGCTGTTGTGGTTTTTTTCTTTTCTTTAATAAAAACTTTTACTGACACTAGTGATTGTACAAGAGGGGCATTTGGCACCAGCTTGCAGAATTGTTTGCATTGCGAGCTCCAGCTTGCATGCCTTGCTTTTGGGGTGATGTGGGTATCTTGGGCAATCAGTGCCTCTGATGCAGAGCATATGAAACAACCAGGTTTGGATAAAAAGAATTTCCTCCTTTAGTGTACTTAGTAGGCTCCGCTCTGATTGATGTATCTAGCACTGCTTCCAGCTAAGGCAAAATCGATCCTATTTCGTAGGCAGGGAAACAGGAAAATAGAACCATTAAGGAATCCAGCACAAGGCTTCAGGACTCTGTTCATCTCTGCCATCTGACATAGGCCTCTTGCAAGGCTTTTCCTCTCAGATCCCTGAGGATCCTGTCAGCAGCTTTGCCTCTCAGCTGCCCTGCCAGGTTCTGAGCAACTGGCCTGGGACAAAGTAAGATGCTGAAAGAAGACTCATCCTTAGAAATGATAGTCCTCAGACTTAGAGGGAGAACAGAGCATGCTCCCCAGCAAGGGAAGGTAAGGAACTGGTAGCCGAGTATGTTAAGAGCACCCAGAGATAGTGGATGCAACGTCCTGTGTGCTGGTGGGGAACCGTAGCCCCAGCCAGGAGGTGTGCGCATAGCCCACTTCCTGCTCCTGTTATCCTGAGACAAAAGTCACTTCACTGAGGCTTCTGTTCACATCACCTTGTAAAACTGATGTGGAAAACAACTTCAAGCTCTGCTGAGTCTGGTTTTAGAGTATTGGGGGTTGCTAGAGGCCCTGGGTACCGTTACTCAAGCATCTGTTAATGGTATGCAGAGCTTTGCTTACCGCTACTTTGCATCCACCTTGACTACTGTGAGGCCACACAGTATAATGGGAAGAGGGCAGGTATTGGAGACAGGGAGGTCTGGGTTTGAATTTAAGAACCCTTATGATTTATTTGCTGTTTCCTTGCATATCTGTAACTATAATGTGGGCATATGAATACCCATGTCACAGTGCTGAGGGATTAAATGAGGATAAGAAAGGAATCTATGTCACAGGGCTCTTAAGAGGGTCGAGTATGTAAACCATGACAACTGTGCCCTTGAGCTCTCAATGTCTGAGCACTTTTTATTGTTGTTACAGTTATCACTATTATAAGAGGTAATGTAAGTGATATATCTGTGGATCTGTATATCTGCACTGCCAATGTGCATTGAGTCCAATAGAAGAGGAAATAACTGGTCTGTCTGAATATCTATCTATCTATATCAATCAATCAATCAATCAATCAGTCAATCATCGGTCTATCTTACAATAGTATCCAAGTAAGTTCCTCTTTCCTTGGGTGTTTATGAAGGCAAAAGAAGAGCTGTGGTGGCAGACAGAATTCACTCATCAGAGTGACAGTAAATAATGCACAGGCATCAACACAGGGTGGTCTAGAGGTAACCCCCACTTCCACCTCACTATGATGGTAATGACTCTGAGTTGGCTGTGCCTTTAGTATTGCCTGTCCCATTTATGATCTAGATCCGTGTTTTTCCAACTTCAATGGGCTTACCAGTCACGTGGGAACCTCATAAAATGTCAACTTAAAGAAAGGCCTGGCATAGAGCCTGAGGTTCTCCGTTTCTTAAAAGCTCCCAGGTGATGCCAGTGCCACCTGTCCAGCACACTTTGAGGAGCAAGGCGACGGATGCTCTTTCTGTTGTCCTTATCTTTTTCTCTTGCATCTGCAGATCTAATTCTATGTAGATCCCCTTGCCCTTGGTCAGTTCACATTAGACTGACTACTCTCTTTGCTCGTTCCTTTCAACATTCATTGAGTTATTACTGTGTGTCAGGAACTGTGTTAAGCACTGTATATCACAGGTGATATCCTGGGTTATTAGATCATTAGCATAGATGTCAATGTCATTGATAAAAATTCCAGCGTTCTCCATAGGAACGTACCCCTCTGGTCATGAGGTCTACATTTGGTATTCCCCTGCATCTTTTCACCTATCAGAGCAGTGGACTGGGTCAGAAACAAGTGGTATGGGAAGAAATTACTCTTTCCAAATACAAGCCAGATGGTCCCAGTTCCTAGCATCTGCATGGCTTGACTTTTTTTTTTTTTTTTTTTTTTTTTTTTTTGGTTACCCATTTTGACACAGCATTCTATTCTTTTGTCAGGTTCTACTTGAAATAGAATCATGGAGCCATATTGAATTGTACACAGCAGATAACTCAGGTAAAGTCTCAAAGATTCATCTATTCTCTCAAATCTTTCCACATTTATTGTCAAGGAGGTTTCTTCCAGCCCACCTTTCCACCATCTCACTGGCTCCTTTCTTCCCTTTCCCATATGTTCTCTCCCCCTCATAGTCTCATCTCTTACGCTAACCAGTTTGGTTCTGTCCTAGCTCTCTAATATTTGGGTACCAGTTTTGGCAACTAATGGGTCTTCCGTTTGTCAAAGCCCACCCTCCATAGATTGTTGTAGGGTGTTCAAAATAATATTTATTTCTTATAAAACACAAAATCTCAGAAATGACCAATGAAAGAGTTTATTACATCTTGTGTCCTATAGAGAGAATTGTTCTAAAGGAAATGATGTAAATTGTAATGAAAAATAACACATCACCAACGCCTCATGCCACACTCATGCTGTAGATGGCTGAGCCCATCTTGCAGTTGCATCTATTTGTTTGTATTTTCAGTTTCAGTGGAGAAACAGAAGCTGCTTGGCAGATTCTCAATACTGGTTTCACAGTTTTTAATCCTTATGAATGAAATTGCTTAAGTTCAATCTATATAGTAAAGATTTCTTGTATTTCTATTTCTCTAGTGATTTCTGTTTTTATTTGCTATTGCACTGTTCTGTGAAAATGCTAGAGGCAGAATATTCTTTCAGGAAAACTTGTTTTGTAAAACTCTTATTACAAAATGCCTCCTTCTCTGCACTGTTGTGATGGGAGGGTTTTTATTGCTCTCTCTGGCTTTCAGTGGATGAAAGAGTTTCTGGGCTGAGTGTTGGCTAAAATAATTTTTTTGCTCACATTTCTTAAAAATCATTTATTCTATGATTGCTTCATGGGTCCCACTATCAAGTGTGTTTTCTCTGGCTACTCTCCGCACTCCTGTCTCTGCCTATAGCAGCTGGTCTTAAACACTGTGTACTTGCTTTATAGTCTGTTTTGTGCTTAGCTGATTCAAGTCCCCTTACACGTGGACCACATAAGTCAAGGAGGGAAATCATTGTTACATTCTACATGTTTACTGAGGAATGTGTCTTTTCTTCTTTGACCCAAACTGTGACTTAGTGGTGTGTGAGCTTGTTTACTCTTAGTAAAACAGAGCTTCCATTTTGGAAGTGATATGGCTTAACAAGTCTCATAAAAAGAATTGGAAAGATCTCCGAACATCAAAGAGCTCTTATGTGCCACCATTTTGTAGGATGCAAAAGAATCTGGAACATATGGATTAAATTCCTCTTAACATATACACATTCCCCTTTAAAAACTGCTTGAGACAGGTCTCATTTTGGATTTCCTCAGCCTCTCTATTGTCTTCCCTCTGGCTAGAGTCCTGTACCACTCTGGGGACTCTGGCCAAATGTAATAACTTGCTGAGCCTACAATTATCCATCCTAAAGAGGTTTCAGAGACCCACTGTAAAATTTTCAGTCACTTTCAGCCTTTCTAATGGATGTTTCTAATAGTCCAAGTATGGGCTCGAGAGAAGGCCAATTCCTTTTCGAAACTTCTTATTAACTCGATTATTACAGCATCCTGTTTTTCTCTGTACCTCTCTGGCTGCTCTTTCTCAGACTCAACTCTATCATGAGCTGCAGGAAGACTGGGCCTTGGCTCACTGCTGTATCTCTAGGACCTTGAACGGCGCTTGACATATAGTTGGTGTTTCACAGACACCAACTGGATGTCTAAATCTTCTCAGTGGAGTTCTGCTTCAAGACTTTGTCCTTAGGCTTCATCCTTAAATTTTTTCTCTACCCTGATTTTCCTCCAAATCTCAGCTGCACTTACTCTTTGAACTGGTACCCATTGACCCATCTATCTTCCTGCCTCCTATGTCACAATTCCAATTAATTATAGACATAAAAATTGACTATCTTCTCATCACCTTAGGAAAAATAGTTGAAACACAATTCACAGTCCTCACCCCAGCTTCAAAGTCAGTCTGTCTCTCCTTTTGCTTTTCTCCCCCATTATCTAGACATTTGCAGCATCCTTTACATTCCTCCATTCATTCCAATTGTGCTACCAATTCTATAGTTTTCCATCACAGCATAATATTTTCTCAGACCCAGTCTCCCTGCCTTTCTTACCTACCTTTACTTTACTGGTAGACATTTTACATTCTATCTTATATTCTAATGTTTTACATTCTAAAATCTTGCTATGCATAGATCAGTTTTGTGCTCAGAAACTTTTAATGTAATAGAATCTTCTGGAATAGGAAGATAATTTTTTTGCTCAGTTGTCAGGGACCTCCATCACTTTGCCCCAGTCTATCTGACTAACCTTATCAAAATTGAAATGGTATGCTAACGTGATTTGTTTGGAAATAATACATAGGGTGACTTGGTGAGGAGAGGTGTGTGTGACTTGGGTCTGGATCAACTGTCATTGAGGCTAGGCATAGAAATAAAGCCCATATTTTATAAAATGAAAAGGTCTGGAGGCTAAGATATAATTCAGAAAGTCCTCAAATGCTCCTTGCTCATGTTTTGATACTTCTTATATATGTCTGGATTAAGTTCCATAAGACTTGAAACTATATCTCATCAAGATAGCAGTTATTCCTGAAACTGACAGTATAATAACAGGTTCTGAAAACAGTCAGATATGGGTTCAAATTCTGAGTCCCATTTCCCATGTTAAAACGTTGGGCAAGCTGTTTAACTTCTCTAAGACTCAGTTTCTTCATTTATAAAAAGGAGGTAAAGATATCTAACATACAGAATTTTTGCAAGGTTAAAGTGAGAGAGAATCCATGTACTAGTCCAGATAGAGTCTTCAGACATTATAGTACTCGGTGAGTGGTAGATTTTTTTTTTTAATCAATATTCTTTTTAGATCCTTTAGATTTTTTTTTTGTTCAGAAAATATGGCTACTTTAATTTAACATCTCTGTGTATATCTAGGACCCCTCATAGAGATGAGTATTTTACAACCTTCAATGTCTTTCAAATGGTGATAACAGTGTTACTGACATTTATTAAAATGACTGTCCTGATTTTTGGAGAGTTTCATTGTTTTTATGAAGATGTTAAACAAAGAATCTAGCATTGGCCAACAGACCAATATCATTGGTGCTTTTTGATTTTTCTGATCCTATTATCCAAAGCATTCTACATGGGTAATATGTTCCTCCAAATATTGACTGAGACTGATGTTTATTGAGTATTTACTAGGTCATTGGTCATACTAGGTGCCAGAAATACTGAGCCACATCGTGCTTTGGGAAGCACTTACTGTATTTACATTCCACCAAATATAAAGTGGGAGTGAGAATGACTGAACCTGCCTGGAGAGCCCTAAGAGCCTTCTTAGCGGGGATGACGACTGAGTTGAGTCTAGAAGTGATAAGCGGGCATTGTTGATGGTGTGGGTGCAGTCCCAGGGAAAGGAAATTGCTTGGACGAATGACAGGGAGATCTGAAAGGAAATGACTTGTTTGGGGTGGGCAAGCAATAGAGCATGACTTCAGAATTTCTACATAGGAGAGGTTTGGGGGAAATGATCTGGTTGGAAGAAAGAACTAGGAAACTTGGGTTGAAGCTGAATTTTCATTGCATCTTAACACAAAATTGATAAGCTTTCCATTACCTATATTAAAAATGGGGATGTGTGGCTCCTGGATGTTATTGGAGAGGAAGGGTTAATCTCTCCCAAGTCATCTCCCTGGCTCTGCAGCCAGGATGGCCCGGAGAATTGGCTGAAATGAGTTATGCAGAAGAGCAGCCACAGAGGAAGTTAAAGCCAGGTAATAGGAAGTCATAAAGCATGTTAAGGATCCATTTCAGGTTTTAACATGATCAGGTTGATGCCTCAGAATGTTCACTGGTTAGAGTGTGGAGGGAACATTGAGAGAGGACAAGAATGAAAGCAGAGAGGTTAATTAGGGGCAGTGGGATGGAGTCAAAGAATGAATAATTGAGTACATTCTCCACTACAAAATATTTTTATTATTATTCTTTAAAATCCACCTCATTTCATTTTTATTTCTCTTGGTTTTGATCTCCTGTTATTGATTATACACAGGTTTCAATTTTTTTTTGTTCTTTTCTCCTTTTTTTTAAGGTTTTTTCCCCCTTGATTCACATGAAAAACTATTTCTGAAGTAGTTACACCAAAAGAGTATAATAATACCTAGCATTTATTGAATTATTTTCAAGTGACAAGAACTGTTTGGATTCTTTCCATGAATTAATTTGCTTAACTTTATGACAACCCTGTATTTAAGGATCTACTATTTTCCTCATTCTATAGAAAAGAAAACAAAGGCACAGAGAAGTTAAGTAACTTGCCCAAGATCACACCGTCCTAAAGAATCAGAACAAAGCTTAGAGTCTAGGTGGTCTGAT
The DNA here is from genome assembly GCF_048773025.1 of Camelus bactrianus. NCBI lineage: Eukaryota > Metazoa > Chordata > Mammalia > Artiodactyla > Camelidae > Camelus > Camelus bactrianus. The sequence goes on from NC_133542.1 coordinate 54,069,302, forward strand.
TCCAGAGCCAGTGTTGCTAATCACCGTATTAAACTGTTGATCACAACAACAATGTTTTCATATTTCTATAATTATTTAGAGGATGAGGGAGGTGCTCTTTCCATTATAGTGTTTTGCACATAATGTGTACTTAATTCATAACTGTTGAGTTAATAAGTAAACTTTAATAATAATACGCACTTCCATTAATTGAGCATTTATGTGCCAGGCACTGGGCTAGGTTCTTACCTAGTTATTCCTTGGGCATCAAAATAATAATAGTTATTACTCAGTCATCAAAATAACCCTGTGAGATAAATGCAGTAGAGTACTAATACTTAACATTTATATAATCAAGTCGGATTACAAAACAAGTTTACATACAGTGTCCCTTTTGATCTACATAAAAATCACATAAGGCAGATAATAATTTACGCTGGTTTTGAGGTTAAAAGATGGGCCCAGGTCATACAGCTGATAAATTGTGAAACTAGTACTTGAACCCAGGTCTTCTGATTCTGAGTGTTGCTGACTTTCCAGCACACTACACTGCCTTTCAGAGATCTTTACAGATGATAAAATATTATTCACTTGGGGAGGTGAGAATAACCGGAGACTGTGCTATAGGGAGGGAGATTTTAAGCTTGTTGTTGAAAGATGGGAGTGCAGATGTTGTGGGAGAATATTCCAGGTAATAGGAGTGGTTGTCAGAGAAGAAAAGAAGGTTGGAAAGTGTGAGGTATTTCTGACGATTAGCAGCTCAGGTGTGTGACAAGTACTTAGCAAACTGTAAATGCATCATATAAACATTAGTAGCTGTTATTATGGGGTTCGTGATTATTTTCTGTTGGAGTGTGCCAATTTGGATTCCCGACACATGTTGTGTTTTGTTTGGATGAAAGGAGAAATCTTAAACCATTCAAGCAACTGGAACACACGTTATACGCGCATATACTTGGGAGGACTGGACCCCTGCCATTCCTATTTTTATATGTTGAAATCCTTAACTGTCTAATCGTGATGGTACAAAGTTCACTCCCTTAGCAGCCAAGATTGATTTTTCCTTTGAGTAGACATGCTTCACAGAAGTACCCTTTCCCGTTACATTTTGAAAGTCATCAGACATGCTGTTATAAATGATCACGGAAGATTACTGGAGATGCTGCAAAATAACAGTGAACCAAGTAGCATCTGTAATTTCCAAGGATGGCTCGCAATCATCACTCAGAATGAACCCTATCTGAGTGCAAGGCTGAACTTTTTCTTTGCCTCCCTCTCTCTTCCTTTTACTACTTTATAACATAGCTGAAATGGATACTGCACCTCATGAATTTTTATGCAAAATATTAAGTTGCCAGCCACTGCTGTGCAGACCAGCTCTGCTTGGGAAGATGAGAGTTCACCGGCACTGTTAGCAGTGGCTGACATCCTCAGCTAGAAAGGCTCCGAGTCAAACTGGCCAACTGAGAGTAAGAGTTCATGCTGATTGCTGACCCAGAAAGGGTTTTGGGCTGCCTCTTGGTTCAGACTCTTATCTAGGCTGAAAGGAAAATGAATCCATGTTCGTTGACAGAATTGCCACCTGCCCAAGGTATCTGTTTTCTTAAGGCACTTTTTTGTATCTCAGTCTCTCATATGGATAAACCATGACAAAGCTCACCAAACTGGCAGCTGCCAAGCCACCCTGCTCGATTTCTTCTGTGCTCAGATGCTATTTCTCCCAACACTTGCTGATTCTGTTTCATTAATATCTGTTCATGCTGTCACTGCCCAGTTCACCCTCTCCTCTTTTCTCATTTATACCATTGACTTGATTCTATACTTTTTTTAATTTACTTTTTAATTATTTAATTGAAGTATATTCAGTTACAGTGTGTCAATTTCTGGTGTATAGCATAATGTCCCCATCATGCATATACATACATATATTCTTTTTCATAAAAAATTATTACAAGATGTTGAAAACAGTTCCCTGTGCTTTACAGAAGAAATTTGTTTTTAAATCTATTTTTATGGATAGTAGTTAATGTCTACAAATCTCGAACTCCCAAATTTATCCCTTCCTGCCCCCTTCCTGTTGTCTCTTCCCCTTCCTTCTAGCTCTTTCTCGGCTTCCAGAGTGATTTTTCCACCTTCCAGACCTTGTGTGGCTCTTTTGTTGTAAAATCTCTGATGGCTCCCATATTACCATGCTTGGACTTTCTCCCTTAGGCAGTGGTGGCTTTTCCCAACCTTGCCACGACCAGGCTCTGTCGATCAATCTTCCAGTTACATCCCCACCACGCTGCTCCTGAACTGCCATTGTTTCTCAAATATGGCGTGTAATTTTCCACCCCTTTCCTTCTATACTTTCTGAAGCTTTTCCTGAGTTCAAGCCCTCTTCCTTTCCTAGGAAAGAAAAGACTTTTTTTCCTTCTTCTGTGTCTCCAAAACACTTTGAGAAAGTGCTTCCTTTAAAAAACAACTTAATCCAGCCAAAATATTATTGCGGGCTTCATAGACACCAGACCTTGTGTTTTGTACTTGAGCCTAAGATGGGTCGTGCTTCAGTCAGTGCAATGGGGAGATGAATGCAGGAACAGATATTACCTAATGAGGTAAAGATTATAATTAAAGAAGTGCTCAAGTAGAGACCAGAAGGAGACCTTTTTAGACACCTCATCTAAAGTTACCCCCCTGCACACAGCCAGTTATTCTCTATCACATTACCCAGTGTCATTCTGCCATAACATTTGCTGTCTGAGCTTATCTTATTTATTCTGTTGTTTCCTTGTTTATTTTGTTTCCGCTGGATGCAAGTTCTGTGAGAGCAGATCTCCTTTGACTCATCACTCTTACATTGCTGTGTTTAGAACAGAACTTGGCATATTGCAGGTGCTTAAGAAATATTTATTGACGGAAAAAATGTGGCTGGAGAAGGCTTCCTGTTCTCTTTTCCCTAGCCGCCTCCTTTTTCTCTTTCTTTCAGATAAGCTAAGGATGGCCTGAACTCATTCGAACTGTAGCCATTGAGTCATTGTAACTGTGATGTGCTTGATGTGAAGTGTAAGTTTTACTTCATTCTGGGGACTTTCCTGACCATCTATTACTCACAGTCATGTATTCATTTATCTGTCTATTCATCACCTTCACCACAAATGTGCTAAGCATGAGGCTAGATGGAGGAAAAGGAGGATGGATAAGATCAAGACCCTCAATTAACTCATCAGACTAGATTAAACCAGTACTTACTGTAGAAAGAGTGTTTTAATGGCAGGAAGGTTTTGAGGAAAGCAAACTGCAGTGCACCTCAGACAGTATCATTGCTAGTCAGCCACATTCGAGGCTCTGACTTTTAAGTGTCTTTTGTTTTCTTAAATTCTCTCAAATAATGCAACCCAATAGATATTCATGAGGAGCTACTTTGTGCTCTAAGCCTAGATGTTGGGGGGTACAAATGGGAATGACAGGTACCTTGCTCCTAAGAAATGGACAGTCAGTTAGACTCTTTCCAAAATGAATTTGAAACTTTCTAGAGCAGGGTATCAAAATCCTGTTATTAAGGAGGCGAAATGACTATGTTAACCACGGTCAATCAAACACAAGCTGTCATGACATTTGGATTTGAGATTCCTTCCAGCGAAGGAAAAGTGGGAACCGGTTAGATTATGGAGCTTTCCAGTGTGAGAAAGCTGGGATTAGTGCTGGGCACTTTATTCTCTTTAGCTTAAATTCTTAAGAAAAATTTTCATGGAAGACCCCACATCGGAGACATCAGATGATTTAATATATGTGTAATATATACGGTAGTTTTACAAGCACAACTGAATCCAGTAACTTGCATTTATTGAGCCAGGAGCGGCTGTAAATATGCACATATTCACCCCATTTAATGAGTAGTGGGTGTGGCAGATGCTCTCATTATCCCCACTTTACAGATGGAGGAACAGAAGCCTAAGGAGTTAAATAACCTATGAAGGACACGCGACCACTAAGTGGTGGATAACACACAGGCAGTTGGGCTGCAGAGCCTTAACTCTTCCTCTGACAAAGGCAGCAAGAAGTAGGACGTTCCTGATAGGATCCCTCCATGAGAACAGTGGTCACGTCATTAAAGGGCAGCTCAGGACAAATGTGTGATTCCTTTACTGTGAGCCGCAAGTGGTTTCCTGACCTTATGGTAAAATGCCTAAAGGAATGGTCTTGTGGTATGAATATCTTCTCTAAAAACTGAGGGGTTTCTGTCAGAGGCCAGCCTACAGGCATTACGAGACTGATACTGTCTGATCAGGCTTAGTGTATCTGGCTGAAGACGAAGCTTTGGATTTGGGAAGCCACAGGAGTAGATGGTGGGGTTGATGTTCCATATGAAGGCTGAGAACCCCAACAAGCATTTCTCCCTCGATGACAAACCACTTCATTTCCACATGGAGAGAGGCCATAGGGAAACCTGCAGACAGAACCATGGCTTATCCTAGGATCAGCTTTGATCAGTTCTATCACTTGGATTCAATTTTTGACTGGCTGACACCCCTGGAAATACTTCTGTTGCTTCCTCTTGGGAAAAAAATTGGCAGGGTGGCACCTCTTGGTTCTGTCTACCAAACTAAGGAGAGCATGGCTAAAATAATGTGCTGAAAAAATACAATTGATTTAAAAAAAAAAAAAAACAGCCAGGGCTCAATTTTATACATTTTCTGGCCTTTTAAAAAATATTCCAAGTGAACTTGACGATGAATGCTCTGAACTAACAAGTCCTTTAAATGACTCTATAATGAGAAAACTCTTTTGTATGAATTTGTGAGGTTCACCGTCAATTCAGATCAATAAATCTTGAACCAGTTGATTTTTTTTAAAATGCAATTTATGGAGGGGGAAAGACTGCATGGATTGAATTGCTTGTTTCAAGCTTTAAAAGATAAAAAACAGATTCCATGGGAATGAGACTGAAGTGTCTCTCCACACTGCCTCAACCCCCTCCCTTCCCTCACCAACTCCCACTCCTGGTTTTCTTTTTCTTTTTTTTCAGTGCTCTGTCTGCAGTCACCTTGGCTGGGGCTGTTGCAGAGTCATCAGGAAGTGGTACATTGGAAAAATCAGAAAAGAGATATGATACTGCTTGGGTGGTGGACGTAGAACTCCCAGCAGCTTCATTCAGGAACTTCTTTCATACCTTCTACTAGATCTGTAACTCAGCAGAGGAACACTGTTCTCAGGTGCTGTGGGCTCTAGCCTCAGCTCAATGGTCCCTCACTTCTTAGGCAGAACTGACCTGTCATTCCTCGGAAATTGGAAAATTTTAGTTTCAGAGTTTATCTCCTACTAGAGTAGACTCAGACGTGGATGTTAGAATTTGATTGCATGGTTTCAAATACTAGCTGTATTTATGTAGACCTTGGGAAAATTCCTTAAGGTCTCCGAGCCTCAGTTTCTTCGTCTGTAAAATAGGGATAATAACAGTGCCTACCTTCGTGGGGTTAATTAAGATGTAAAGTGCTTGTATGTAAATTATAGTGCTTTGATCACGTCAATTACTTAGTTAATATTTCTGATAAATATGAAAGAGTGTGTATATGTGTGATGTCAGGTAGAGAGAGGGACAGTAGTGACTGTAATTGGCTTCAGAATAAGAATTAGATCTCTGAGTCCCAGAATTTAGTATAGGCTCTCACACATGGTAGGTGCTCAGTAAATGTTAATTGAATTAACGACAGTAATGGAACCTAGTAATGATGATTCCATGGATTTTTTAAAACCACTCCTAGATTATCTCCTTTGCAATTTGGTGTTGGCTTTGCTGTGAATTCAGCATGACGTCAGAAGAGGAATGGTTTTCTTACCTACACCAAGGAGTTGGCATGTTAAGGTCTTTTGGGCTCTGAAATTCTTTGCTCCCTTACTGCTCTCTCCTCTTTGCTCTGATTTGTACGAACAACCAGAGGTCAAGCACCATCAGCATACAGGCCATTGGCCTGGATACTTTCTGTGAGTCCACCAGACCCAGAAGTCCTGGGCCAAGCAGTTGGCTGGTTCTTAGCGGAGAAACTCAACCAGGAGTTAAGAGGTATTACCAGGAATTATAAGATCTTCATTCTAGTCCTTGTTCTGTCTTTTTCTGGCTCTGTGACTTGGGTGAGTCACCTCACCTCTCTTGACCTGCTTTCTAAGTAGGCATGGTGACCCTCACTCTGTTTCTCACTTAGAGTGGTAGCAAGGTTCCAAGATCAAGTACTTTGTCTACTGTAACATGAGCACAGTTACAGCTGTGGCGCCATGGTTTGGGGGTTAGGATGCAATGGTTCTCTTGCTTTGAGATTTTAAGGAGGTGGAGGGGATACAGAGGACTTTCAGAAAAAGTCAATAGACATTCCCTTAGAGAGGTCAGATCATGTTTACATTATGGATGGAAACAAGAGTGGTGAATTATAGACCATTAAGAGCACTGGGCTCCAAATATCTGTCCAGTGACAGGTAGGCATTACTCAGCTTGCTTTTCGCATGAGAAAACTGGAGAGCCAAAGGAGTTACATGACTTGTTCAAGGTCGCACTGCTTTTGAGAAAATACAGTTGAGATTCAAATCCAGGTTTATATTACCCATATTCCTTTCTTGCCTCCCAAAATAGAGATGATGGAAGAATGAATACTGTTAAATTTACATAACATCTGGTAATCTTTTATCTGCATGCTGAAGCATTGTTTGAAACACAAAAGAAAACAAATGAAATACTTTTGCGTTTTTGTGTTCTATCATTGTTGACAACTGCCACCCTCCTACATAGCGTCTTATTCTGACTCTTTGTCAATTATATGAGTGCGTTGATAGGGACGGGTTACCTGGAGAGAGCAGAGTACACAGTTCTCACTTCCGCCTGAGGTTTTTTTCTTTTTTTTTCCTGCCAAGGAGAAGCATCTGATCTGTTCCTGATAGAATGAGAAAACAGTTGTCAGGGGAGTTGGAGCCCAAGAGAGGTAGGAGATGGTGCAGAAGCAAAGTGAATGCCCAATAAAATACATACCAAGGATTTCTGTGTCAGACGGTTAGACGATCTCATAAAGAATGAAAAAGGTATCATTCACCAAGTTCTGTCCGTTCTAGCTCCTAAGTGTCCTTTAATTCTGTCAACCTCCATCTATCTCATTGCTAGTTTCCTTGTACAGGCTGCCATCATCTGGGACCCTAATTCTGCAGGAGCCTCCTCAAAGGTCTCCCCTAATTCTTTCTTACCCTTTACGCCATCCAGTCCATTCTCCACACTACAGTCAAGACGTCTTCCTGAAATGTACACTTAGTCACTCCTCTGCTTGAAACAGGCCAATATTCGTTGGTGTTCTTAGGGTAAAATCCTTAAGAGTAGCTACAAGTGCCTTTGTATTCCCGCATCTCTAGGCTCAGTCCTTGCCCTTTCTCACCAAAGATCTTCCAGAACCGGTCCTCTAGCAACGTTAACTGTCTTTCAGCCCTCGGAATTTGCCATGCTTTTTCTTGACTCTGGGCCGAAGCATGTGCCCTTCCTTTCGCTTCCTTCAAGGTTCCTCCCTTCTTCACATGACTTCTCACTACTTATTTTATAAAATACCTGCTTACAGGTGCCTCTCTCTGGGAAAGTGCAATTGACACCTCTGGTCCTCCTAACGACTGGCCTGCAGGGAAGGATGAGACGGATGGTGGTGTCAGGGGTTAGAGCTAGGGATGAGGTATAAAAAGCTGTCAAGCCCAGACTTGAGCTGAATTCGAGGAAGACATTTCCAGTGGTTACAGCTCTCTCAAGATTGGGTGGGAGAGTGACTTCTCCATCACTGGGTGTGAGCAGTAGAGGATGGACAGCCCCTGGGAAGGGAGGGTGCAGAACCTCTTAAGCTGGGACAGGGGTTTCTGGGAAAGGAGAAGAAAACAAGATGCATCTCTCCTGAGGCTTTGAGTTTAACCTCTGTAATCACATTGAGTAAACAAGTGATTTTCTGTTTGGTCAATGTTTAGGAACAAAATTGATGTTTTTCTTTTCCTTCCTTCCTTCTTTTGTTTAGATTCCAAAAAAAAAAAATCAAAAAACCAAACTTCACTGAGAACTACTCACTAGCCTTATTGCAGATGAGGAGCAGAGAGTTTAATATCCACCAGCATAAATAATTAAAAAACCAGGCCCAAAGCAAAGATAACGTGCCCTCAGCCCCCTGTGGTATTTGTGTGCCTCTACACATAAGAGAAAGAGGCCCCTCCCACTTTCTCCTTAGGGCAGGGGGAGAGCTTGGCTAAGTAAAAAAAGAGGATCTTGGGTAGGAGGACCCTCTCAGGTGTAAGAACTACACATTCTGCTGATCGTCTAGATCAGAGTGGGATGGGGATTTTCTCTTGGCTACACCTTGTCAGGGATGAATTTTTCCAGATGGAAGCCTCTGTCAACACCAGGATGGGGTGGAGGGGGAGGAGGGATGGAAGGATGCTGATCCTTAGGGAAGCTGGTGGGTCAGGTAGGCGTTCCCTGTACACTCTTCCCTTGAGAGAGAGAGAGACATGGCAGCTCCAGAAAACCTGTGCACACAGGTTGAAGCCACCAGCACTAGTTATCCTAAAGCACAAATCTTCTATAGCAATTCTGTAAATATTTGTTTAACACATGCAGATATTCTAGGTGATAGCAGTATAGTAAATAACACAGAGTTTCTGTCCTCATAGTTCCTGTGGGAGATATTGAACAAGTAATCAGATAGAAAGCATATTCTATTTTCAGGTGATGACAGATGCCGTGGAGGGTAAAGGGATCATTATGCTGCAGTAACAAGCAAGCTCTGAATCTCGGTGGCTTACAATAAGCAACCCTAGTCCTTGTTCCTGCCTGTTTCTGTCATAGGTTGGCTTCACCTCTATTCCATTGTTTGGACAGAGCAGCCTCAATCAGGGCCACTTCCGGTCATGGTGGCAGAGAGGAAAGAGATAAATAAACCACAGTTCGGCTCTTAGAGCTCCTTCTTGAAAGTGGCACACATCACTTCTATTCACATGTCATTAATCAAAGCAAATGAGATAGTCACTCCTGACTTCTGTTGTCCTCCCACTGAGTGAGGCACCAAGGGGAGGGAAACGGGTATTTGGTGGACAGTGATACAATTTAACAGAGAGCACACATTCAATCGGCCAGGGGCGGAAGTCTGGAAAGGAATCTCTGAATGAAATGAAGCGGTAATCCATGTGACAGTATGGGCAAAGCCTGTTCTAGACAAAGAGAAAGCCAGCACGAAGAGGGTGAGTGACTTGTTTGAGGAACAGCAAGAAGGCAGGTGTGGCTGGAGCATAGGGAACGTGAGAGAAGTAACGAGATGAGGCCAGGTGACGAAACAGGGGCACGGCCACCAGGGCAAAATAGAGCCGTCATCACCATTCAGTCAGTGTCTGCTGAGTACCCACCATATGCGCAGCACTCGTCTAGCCTCTCAGGATAAATCAGAGATAAGACAGACAAAAAGTATGGAACGTCCCATTTTAGTGATGACCAAGAGACCATTAACAACTGTAATAAATAAATTATACAACATCTTAGATGGTGATAAATGCTGTGAAAAAAATAGATCAGGGTAAGATCAGAAAAAAATAGATCAGGAATAGAGGGATGCTGGGCTACAGCTGAAAATGCGGCAGTCAGTATAAGCATCATTTAAAAAGTGGCATTTGAGCAAAAACTTAAAGGTGGTGAGAGCCTTAGTTGTGTAGATCTAATGGTTGAGAAGACCAAAAATTTGGAGGTCGGTCTAAATGAGATGGGAGGCCTTCAGAGTGCTTTTGTCAAGGGAATGCCATGATCTGACTTACGTTTGAAAACGATCACGGCCATGTGGGGAATAATTGAACAGTAGAGCAAAGGTGAGGGTGGACCAAAGGTGTTGGTGAAGACCAGCAAGGAGACTGTTGCCTACCATGAGTTCACATGAGAGATGGAGACTAGAATTAGGGTGATGGGTGTGGAGGTAGAGGTATGAGAAATGGTCAGTGTTTTGATATTTTTTAAAGATGAGTAAATACAATTTGGCATATGGATTTGAGGGTCTGAGCGGTGTCCTCATTTGCAGAGTTGGGAAAGGCTGAAGAGGAACAGATAAAGGGCAGCTTGCAAGGCACAGGATGTAGGAAAGAATGAGAATCTTTGGGGCACCTTAATTTTGCCTGTTAGACATCCAGGTAGGAATTTTGGGAAGCTTATTAGTCAACACGTGGAACCAAGGGAGAGGCTGGGGCTGGAGAGGCACATGTAGACACCACGACAGGATAGATGGTATTTAATTATGACACTGGATGAGCCTGTCTTGGACATGCATATATAAAGAAAATAAATGAGGGCTGAGGATTGAGTCCCCTGGGCATCCCAACATTTGGAGAGTAGAATCAGGAGGAGTCAACAGAGAAGCCTTAGAAGGAACAGTCAGTGAAATAGGAGAAAAACCTAATAAACCAATGAACAAGCCATGAACAAAAATGAAACAAAGCAGGATGTGTGCTGTTCCAGAAGACAACAGAGATAAGTATTTCAAGAGGGAGAAGGAAATTAACTCTGCCAAATGTTACTGAGAAGTCAAGTATGCTTGAGACTTAAAGTCGTCTATTATCTTCATCAAGGTGGAGGGCATTGGTGGCCCTTGTAGGACAGTTAGGGTGGAGCAGGGGAGATGAGCACTTGATTGGAGTATTTGCATTAGAGAACAGAAGGTAGGGAAATAGAGACAGTGAGAACAGTCAGTCAGTCTTACAATGATGTGGGAGTGATTAGAAGCAGCTGTGGGGCAACAGAGGTTTTTCTCTTCTTTTTGTCTTCATTTGGTTTTATCTTTGTTAATTTAAGTGGGCGATATTACATCATTGTTGTGTTCTAATAGGAAAGGCCCTTTTAAGTCTGGGACCTGCCATGCAGGTCAAAACCTTCACATCCTACAGATCCTTATACATTAACTCTATCATTTGGCCTAGTTTTGTTCCTTCCTCAAAGTCCCTAAGTCATGTAATAATAGAGGCAAAAGTTGCATGTGGAGCGCTTCTCTCTCAGATCATTCTGGCTCATTCAGTCTTCTCTGGTACCAGCAGTATGAGAGCCTCCGTCTTGAGTAACATTGCATGGCACTTCTCAGTCCTCTTGGTGTTTGATGACACTGACTTAAGAATTCTGATCCCTTCCTAGTTTATATTACTTTGCTTGTGTCTGGATTCTGTTACATGAGGAGTCAACATTAGGTCTTAGGAACCAATGGTCAGCATGAAGTAACCATGTTCTGAAGGCATCAGAACTGCCTTGGGGCAGTTTTCTAGGGCTATAAAGCCATCGCTTCCCTTAAGAAGTGTAATCTATTGTCAAGGAAGTTTTGGGAAGCAGGACTGAAGAGGATTTCATTTTAGTTTCATGATTTTGCTTTGCTCTGGCTTCTCCCAGTTTGGTGCCACCTGCAGTTATGAAACATCCCTAGGGCTATAAAATTAGCATCCAAGTCCAGCCTACAACCAATTAGCCAGCGTGAAGCTGGCACTCATTTCTCTGCCTGTTAGATCTATCTTGCCATCTTAACAATGGAACCTGTGGATTCCTGGTGGCCTGTACCTGCAAATCAGTTCACTTTGAATTTCAATTTTGGTCTTTTTGAGCCAAGGCTAGGATTTTTATCAGCTTTTTAGAAAACAAGGGATTGTATCCCTTCTCTAAGCCTGTTCTGAGGACTTTGGTGACTGTTCAGAGCATCCTGGCTGGCTGTATTAGGAGGGCCACTTTTCTTGAAAGCCTCATGAGCCTCTGGTGTATGTCCAGAATCTCCACTGCTCCCAAAGTTCATCTGGCCTTTCTTCTTGGGAAAATGGTCAAGGCCTTGCTTCCTTTTATTCTGAGTAAAACGTTGAGTACCAAGATGACCAAGATTATGCTCTGGTTGAGAAGTTTTGTATTTGTCCACCTCACAGAGGTTCTTGGCCTCTGGGGAGACCGTGTGATTTTATTGGAATATGAAGGAAGAGGAAACAATAGAGTTCTGGAATCTTCTTCTGGAACCTTCTTTTGCTGACTGTTCCAAGAACACTCCACTCTTCCTTTGTCTCTCCAAGAGCATATTGGGGTGAAGGGAAAACAGCTAAAGACTTACACATAGTCAGATAGACTTGGATTAAGAGCAAAGTTTACGGCACTGATAACTGACCCTGTGACTTGGGACACGATTGCAGTCTCAGTCTTTTCCTCTGTAAAATTAGGATGATAAGACCTATGCCATTGAATTTTAGTGAGCATTAATAGTAATGCATCAAATGCTCAGGATAAATGGGAGCTATAAAATTGATATCATTAATATAGGTAATAACAATAATAAAGCGGAGCACATGCCATATGCTATGCTAGACAATAGGTAAACAACAGTGAATAAGAAATAATCTTTTACTCTCAAATATCTTCTGGTCTAGTGGGACATATAAAGGAATAATTTTAACACAATGCAGCAAATGGAGTGATAGATTAAGTGCAAAGTCTTAAGGAAGCTTTGAAGAAAATATAATTGATTGTGTCTATGACGTATGGGAGAGGTGCCACCTGAACTATGGTGTTAGAAAGAATAAAGGATGTTTTGCTCAGTAGATAGATTACAAACAAAAGGATGAAGATGTGAAAAAATATTTTGGCCTTCGAAATGATGAATGGATGAAATCCACTCTCTAGTAGGATGATGGTAGTTGCCTAAAGCCAAATCTCTCCGAAAACCATTCATATCAATAAGGAGAGCAAATAAAATCACCCATAATCCATACTTACAGCACACTGAAGGACATAGGATACTAAAAACTCCGTTTTTGTGCAAGTAGACTGTGGTAGGCAGAATAATCCCCCTTGCCCCGCTGCAAGATACCCACACCCGAATCCCGGAAAACTGTGAATATGTTACTTAAATGGCAAAGGGGAGTTAAAGTTGTGGAGAAAATTAAGGTTGCCAATCAGTTGATCTTGGGCTGGGGAAAATTTCCTGGATTATCCTGATCAGCTTGATAGAATCACAAGGATCCCCATAAGTGGCAGAGGGAGGAAGAAGGAAAAGAATCAGACAGATGACTATATGAGAAGGATTCAGCAAGACCTTTTTCACCCTGAAGATAGAGGAATGTGGCCAACCATCAAAGGATGTGAATGTCCTCTGGAATCTGGAATAAGCAAGAAGATACATTGTCTCCTAAAGCCTCCAGAAGGAACTCTGTCCTGTTAGCATCTGGAATTTAGCCTGCTGAGAACCATTTTGGGCTTCTAACCTTGAGAACTGTGATGATCACTCTTATAAAGGAGGAGACCTACCCTTAGTGGAGAAATACTGAAAATGGTTCTGAGACATATACATTGGAGCACTGGTTACTAGAGAATCAAAACAGAGTCTTTTAAGAATATAGGTCTAATAGCAGCAGTTTGAGAAGCTACTGCTTCTCGGAGAGAGGAGTCTGATTTGGAGCAAGAAGATGTCTTTTGGAGGCTTGATGGTAAATAGAAAGGAGAAAGCAAGCTGTGCAAATAAAGCATGTTTCAGAAATGAAAGATAATCATAAAATTAGAAGACACACCAACTCTGACCTGCATCCTCCATAAACTTTGTTTAAGGGACTTAAGGGAGTTGACTTTGCTATAGCAGTAGACGAGGGTACTCTTGAACTAGGAAATCTTATAAAACATTTATTTCCATCACTCTGCCTATGTAAACCAGTTACTGCTGGTCAGGAAGATATGAGAAATTGAAAAATGAATGGACACTGACATCTACTAGATAAGAAGAAAACAAAACAAAACAAAAATTCTTCCTCAAAGCCAATCATGAAGCACAGGAAAACTGTAACACTTTATCCCAACCTGAACTGAAGATCCTCAATCAAGTAGATATGAAAAACTTTCTCAAATAAAAAATTCATAATCTTAGAATTGAAATGGACAGAACACCTAAGAAGATGGGAAGTTAGTGTTGATTAAAGTCAAAAAGAATTTCAAAGAAAAGACAGAATCATCTTAGAAATGAAGATAAAACACAAGGTGCTTATGAAGAATAGTTTTAATTTAAAATATAGTCTAAGGAATTGGGAAATGGAAAGAAAATAGCTAGGAGAAAAATAAAATAATAGAAGGTTAAAATGTTGAAAGAAAATTAATAGATGTAGAAGCTAGGCAAAGAAGACCAAAAATATCTATAACTGGAGTTTCTGAAGAACTCTATTTAAAGCAAGACAATGAAACAGAACTAGTATTTGAAACTATAAATCTAAGAAAACTTTCTGGGAAAAAAGTCCTAAATCTACATATTGAAAGAGTTCACCATAAACTTGGAGTAACTGACCCAGAACAGGCAATTCTGGGTCAAAGTCTTTAATAATAATTATAAAATATATGGACCTCCAGCAAAAAGACAAAGTCACTTAAAAAAAATTTCAGGACACCAAAATTCTCAGCAGCAAAATATAAAGAAAGAAATAAGGGGGAAGGATATAGCTCACTGGTAGAGTGCATGCCTAGCATGCATAAGGTCCCGGGTTCAATCCCTACTACCTCTTTAAAAAAAAAAAAACAAACCTAATTACCTCCCCCCTGCCAAAAAAAAACCAAAAAACAAAAAAAAGTATACATAAAACTGGGGGGGAAAAAGAACCATCAAAGAAAAGAAATAGTGAATAGTGAATGAGTGATAGTAGTTTACAGTTAACCGTAAACTGAGGTGTGGAATGATGGAAGGAAGGAATCCCACTAAAATGAAGCAAGTGGTGACCATCATATCCCAATCCAGTCACAGGTCTGTTTCTTGTGTGGTGCTGTAAGATATTTTCTGTCCCACTGTGTGTCTTGGGGGTGTATTGTGAGTATGGGGGCAATAGGAGAGGACTAAGGCAGAGAGGAGAAAAGAAAAATCTTAGTATGAATTTCCTTGTGAACCATATGGATGAAATTGGTTTGGATTCTCAACTTTCAAAGCTTGATAACTATTCTCCTAGCCACTAATTTGGCATCTAAAACAAATGGATCTTTCTTCCACCAGCAACACAGAAAACACTGTTTACGGGTCTGAGTCAGGACTATGACCTCAATTAAGCTAGGCTGTGAGATGGAGTATCTGGGGAAAGCAGGATAAAGGGACACATTTTTCTATCCACTGCTCTGTATTTTATCTTTGGGTCAAATTAGCTCCTCCAAAATGCAGTGTCCTTGGGCTGTGTTAGCTTAGGAACTTACCAAGAGATTTGACTGAAGTCCACTTATCATTACTCTCTGGATGGTATAGAGGATTGAATTTTTCTTTGAGACTTGTTATTTGAAAATAACAGCATTGTTATTGAGAGAAGACGTAGCCCCATCTGTGTTTGCTGTAGGACTCTGAGCTCTGTGAGACCAGGAAGCCTTGCTTGCCTGAGAACTTGAGCATCTGGCCTGATGCCCGACATACAGGGCATTCAGTAGTCTTGAGTAAATGAATACATTTGTTGACAACCACATTTTTGCATTATCTTCTATTTAAAGTCTTGTGTAAGAAGTTTTACCTTTGAGAAATTGAGATATTTTCTTTTTTTCTGATACAGAAGTTAGGAAAATTCGCTTCCTCTTTCTCCTCCCTCCACGTCCTATCCACCTCTTCCTCCTCCTCTTCTTTCTTCTCTTCTTCTTTTTGGTGCTTTAGCTACTAGAAATTTTGAAACCAAAAACACTCATAGCCAATTATAATGCAGTTGGAAGAACTCTAGTAGTCCTTATTATTATCATATTTCCTTCTTATCTTTTTTCCCAGGGCCCTACTTAAGTCCACAGTCCTGTAATAAGATGGCATGATTTTTTTGTTGTTGTTGAAATATTGTCAGTTTACAATGTTGTGTCAATTTTTGGTGCACAGCATAATGTTTCATTCATGCATACACATACATATATTCGTTTTCATATTCTTTTTCACTGTAGGTTACTACAAGATACTGAATACAGTTCCCTGTGCTATATAGTAGAAACTTGTTGTTTATCTGTTTTATATATAGTAATTAATATCTGCAAATCGCAAACTCTCAATTTATCCCTTCCCACCCTCTTTCCCCCCTGGTAACCATAAAATTTGTTTTCTATGTCTGTGAGTCTCTTTCTGTTTTGTAAATGAGTTCATTTGTAAGATGACATGATTTGAAGTCTGGTCTCTCCACCTGTCTTCTGAACTTGTTTCCTCCTTCGTAAAACAGGCATAACCTCCCTCCCTCCCAGGTCTACTGTAAAGGTTAAATAATCAAAGGGCTAGGCAGCACGCCTTGATCAGTAAATCCTTGTTCCCATCTTCCTTTATTGGTAAATATCTCAAATCATTTTGGGGGAAAGAAATAGGACTTAAATGAGTATTAAAATACCCGGTTGTTGAGGGCCCACAGGTTGCATGGTGCTGTACCCAATGTGTGTTGTATATTTGGGGATGGGAACCATTATAAAAACCGCACTGTCTACCTTCAAAGTGTCTCCGGGCTTGCGGTAGAGAGGGTGAGGTGACTTTGTTTTTAATGAAATGAGATACCTCGTTTCTGAGGCAGTGCTAGGAGGAATTGCGACTTGTTCTTCACTTTGGTCCGGGGAACATGAGGTAAGCAGAGGTTTCCTGGCTACAGTTTGGCACTGTCAGATACTTGTAGGCTTTTGGATCTCAGGAGTGATGTGCCCTCCCACTTCCTGCTTGCAACTTCTAACACTTAGCAGGGACTCTCACCCTCTGCCAGCCCAACATGGGAGACAAAAGACTCATCTCTGGACGGGGAGCGTCAATGTGTGTGTGTGTGGAAGGGAGTTATGTCATTTGAGACTGCCAGCAAATAGGCACTGGCTGGTGGACCGCACTGTGAAGACCATTGACATAAACAGTGAACAAATAGATACATGATATGTAAGGTGATGCTAAGGGAAGAGGCACAAAGGTACCTACGTGAAGTGGGAGGGAGATGCATGCCAGTGTAGCCCAAGGACTCCCCAGGAAAGCTCTCTGGGACCACTTCTCTCTGCCTGTCACACACTTGCACTATCGTTGGCTTGATTTTCAGATAAGCAAATGTAAAATCTTGTGAGTTATGAATGGTATGTTCCTTGTCTGCACTCTTGGACTTTCAAACTCTGCTGCCGTTTGTTTTTACATGTTTCTCTCCTCCAGTGAACTGTGAGTTCCAGGAGGGCATTGTCTGTTTCCTGTTCAGGTTTAAGTCCCAGAGACCAGTGCAGGGCTAGGGATATAATAAGTGTTTAGTAAATATTTGATAAATAACCCTGTTCTCCTGGAGCTGATGGTCCAGGGGGTGAAGTAAACCAGTGCCTTGTGGATAATCTTTGGTGAAGGACCAGTTTTGGTTTGTTTTTTTCCTTAAAAAAGTTGTTTTTCCCAATCTCTTCTAAACTGATATTTTGAAAATTTTTGAATAAAATTAAAAGGCCATATAAAACAGAAGCCCTGATTTTTTTATTATTAGAGTTTACAGACATAAACTTCCTCTGTCAAGTTGCTAAACAAGTTTCAAAGCATTTTTTCTGTTTCTCGTTGCGGACTGGTAAGTTTGCAGACTGGCAGCAATCCATAAACCACATGTACCACTTGAAATATTATGTATGAAAATGTGTGATGTGCGAGAGTTGTTAAAATACTACAAGGAAAAATAAAGCCCAAAGTGGAATGGAGAAGGATGGAGACGGACGATGGTGGTGCTCCTTTATTGAAGGAAATCAGAGAGGCTTGTCTGATGACATGAAGTTTGTGCAGAGAATGGGATGAAGTAAGAGTGTGAGCCTTGCAGATGTCAAAGGGGGTGTTTGAGGAAAAGGAAACCATGAGGGCAAAGGCTCTGGGTCAAGATTCATGCTATGTTCTAGGGTTTCTGGAGAGCAAGTTCTTATCTCGAGCCAGAAAGAATTCAAGGGCGAGCTATAGTAAAGTGAAAGGAGATTTATTCAGGGAAATACACACCCCATAGACAGAGTGCAGTCCGTCCCACTCAGAAGGGAGAGCAGCCCCGAGGTGTGGGAGTGGTTAGTTTTTACAGGCCAGGTAATTGCGTATGCTGACAAGTGGGAGGGTTATTCCAACTGTTTTGGGGAAAGGGTGGGGATTTCCAGAAATTGGGGCCTCACCCACTTTTGGCTTTTTACAGTGAGCCTGGGAACTATCATGGCACCTGTGGGTGTGTCATTTAGCATGCTGATGTCTTACAGTGAGCATGCAGTGAGGCTCAAGGTCCACTGGAAGTCAGATCTTCCCCCATCTTGGTTCTAACCAGTTTGTCCTGTCTTTAATTGCTGTGTCATTCCTTCATTGGTTGTGCCCTGCCCCCTTCCCTCCTGTCTCACTAGGAGTGGGGGGCACAGGAGAAATGGCTCAGATTATCAGGACCTATAGGTCATTAAAATAACTTTGGATTTTGTTCTGAGCCTTTGGAGAGTTTTGAGCAAAGGAGTGGCATGAATTAGAAACATGGTCTTATTGGACATTCCTTGGGGAGTAGATTACAGGAAGGAAAGTTAGAAGGCTCTTGGAATAATCTATAGGACAAATGATGGTGGCTTGGCCAGGGAGGTAGCAGTGGAGGTGATGAGAAGTGGCTGGAGTAAGAACTGACCTGGAAAGTAGAATAGTCAGGCTTGGCTGATAGATCAGATGCTGTGAGTATAAGAGAGGAGGTGAGGCTGACTCCAAGGATTTTCACCGGAGCCCATGGACACCTGCTGCTGCCCTTTATTGGGATGAAGTGTTCCGAGAGTGGAGCAGGTTTTGCAGTAGGGGCATCAGTAGGAATCAGGAGTCATTCTGGATGTGTTAAATGCAAGATCCTTATTTGACACACAAAGATGTTGAGTTGGGTAATTGAAAGATGACGAAGAACCAGGAGAGCGGCCACGTAACGATAAAGTCACACAATTAACTTTACAAATTTACTCAACAAGTAGTTATTAAGTCCTAGTCTCATGTCCAGTGTGCTCTGTAACAGAGGCAATAGTTTGGAAAGCTTTCCATGCCTACAGAGCCGTTAATATTTTAGAAAAAGTTTTCATGTTCAAAGGATTGAACTCTAACCTGTGTTTCAAACCCAGCTATCCAGAATCACGTGCCCTACCTAATTTAGGAGTGCCGGATAACTCAATGGCTGCTTTCAAACTTTGCATCTAAAAGACGTGTTACGATGTGCAAAATATTTTTCCCAAAGCTGCCTCCCTTGAGCTTTACAACAGCCCTCCCAGGTAAGCAGAGCATTATGCTGAGTCTTCTTTTATTGATAGAGAAACTAAGGAAGCAAATGCCTAGTCGGTGGTGAACCTAGTCTAGGTCCTGAGCCTCCTTCCCTCGTGCCCTGAGCTTTTCCCTCAATACGGTCCTCCTTCCCACAGAAATGATACCCCGCTCTGTGGCTGCTGGGGAGTAAATAGCCTTTAGGCTCAATCAGGATCTATAGTGTTGTTTCTTCTGGGAAAATACATTCCAATTTCTAAGCAGTTGACTTGTAAACATTTGGTATCTAGCCTGGTGGTAGGTTAGAGACCATTTCTATTTCTCAGTGTTTCCACAGCACAGAACTTTCCAAAGAAGGGCTGTTTGTGATGAACATAATAATTTTTTTTTTCCTTCTCTTGGCCAGATTCTCCCTCTAGTATTCCTTCCTTTCAGTCGCTAGCATCACCCAAACTGGAAACATCTGTCATTTAAGGCTACACCTTCTTCTTTATCTCTAGCATCTCGTGAGTTATCAAATCTAGCCCCTTCTACCCCCTAAAACTCTGACACTCCCCTCAGTGCCCCAGTTTCAACTGTCTCCATCTCTCACCTGCAGTAGCCTTCTCACTGGCCTCTCTGCCACCTGGCTTCTTGCCTCTAATCTACTTTCTACAATCCAGCCAAGGGGCTTTCTAAATGCAAATCTAGTCCTATTAAAAACTGACCTTATTTAAAAGCCTCGAGTGCTTCCAATTGCTCTTGGGATAAGTTCCAAGCTCTTTAGAACAGCATACCAGGACCTTTGGAATTTGCACATGGGATACAAAAATGAAAAAATGTCCAGTCCCATCTTCAGTGAGCTCAGTTTGATTAGGGAGGCCAGTGCACACACAAATAATTTTAACGCACTATGCAAAATGTTCTCATAGTTACATGAAAATGTAAACAAATAACTACAGTAAAGTAGAATATTTGCAATACTTCTATTATCATGTAAGATGTAGCCCTTCAAGAGAGAAGTTCAGCTTCAGAGAGCGTCCTCTGATATCATCTGTTTATCCACTCTGTGAAGCTAAATTTAACAGATATTGTCTGGCCGTTTCCTACCAGTGTAGACACATGCATACCTTGCACCATACCTAGGAGGGCGCATTCATTTGAGACGTTGAGAGAAAATGAAGGACTTGTTGGAGACGTCTTCCTGTATGAGAATTAGCATATTTCACTACACAGTCCTAGTGAGGATCTTTCTGAATACTGTTTTGCAGGCTGTGATATCCATCACCGGGTCTCCTTCATGAAAGACCTCTAAACGCATGGGGCAAAAAATGTTTCTTCGCTGCTTGCATCATGGTAGTACTGCTTTGCCTCCCCTATGTATGTCCTTCTGGACTGAGATGCCCCTTTCTCACTTCAGGGTCCTTAACTCAATATTTTCAAAGTGCTTAAATTTTGCTTATGCTTTTGTTTGAAGTAAGTCATCATGTTTGCTTTTCTTTTTCGATTCGTTTTTCTGTTTCTGATCTTCATATCATGGATCATGTATCACCCAGTGTTTCTATGCATGATCATGGTGCTAGACTACTAGCTCGTGTGCTTTAAATAGCTACACATGAGAAAAATAAGTTCCTGTTTAGACTGTGAGCTGAAAAAGAGAATCCCCACATACAGTACGCGTAAGGCAACCTGTGTAACCCCATTACATTTCTGCAGGAAAGCTGCAGTTCAGGGGAATTCATCTTTAATTCAGCATTTCCCACTCTCTGTTCCTTAGAACATAAATGCTGAGAAATGCCCAGGGGAAAAATGTCCTCTAGTGAAATACACCTGGAAAATTCTACACATTATCTCTGATCTTAAAGAGTCCTATGACATAGAACATCTTAGAGATACCAGTAGTGAAACAGTAAAGAACATGTTTACTTTTGTTTAACCCAATGTTTACTAAACTTACTTGACCACAGACCTCTCTTTGTATTTCACCCATTAACAATTGTTGGAAAAAGGATAGCCTCCTCACTTTGGATTAAGTGTCAATAAATACTTGTCATGTATTGGAATGCATTCTTTCCACATTTTATTGTACAAGTTTTAAAATACAAAAAAACTGAAAGCAATGTACATCAAAAGCAAATATCCCCACCTTCTACTTTCTGCAGTTAACATTTTGCCATATCTGCTTTATCTATTATTTGTTTCTCTTCTCCCACTACACTCGGGTGCCTTAATGATAATTAATCTAATTTATCTTTATTTTATCAGTACTTAGCAGAGTACCAGGTCCACAGTTGGTAACCAATAGACGTTTGTCCAAATAATGAATGGATGGATGGATGGATTTTTTTAATCCCCTCAGACCTCTTCCTAGCACATCATAGAGGCTGAGCTCCCAGGGATGTGAAAGACTAGACAGAGCTATTGCACAGCCTTTCTAAGTCTAAGCAAATATTAACTTAATATAAGGCACAGATCCTGAGATAGGCCTTCTCCTGGGATAGAGGAAGAAGCCTGCAGCCTTAGCACTGTGAGCTAATGAGTAGCCCCTGGGTCTCTGTTCTCACCTTTGTGCCTACAATTCATTTTGAAAGGAGGTGGCTTTTGCCAGGCCTAGTGAGCTGTGGTGAATGCATTCAGGAGCCGGTCTGCCAAGTCTTGCCCACGTGTTGGAGTCTCCTCCCTTCACAGGTTTCGTGCTTTTGTGAGATCCTGGTGTCTTCTTAATTTCCAGAGACTTTTCATTGCCACTCTGATTTTTATCTGCCCCTCATCTTTCATTCCTGGAAACCTGATCCTTGGTTTGTCTGACTATCTACTCTCTTCTATTGTAACTGCAGATGGAAAATAGTTATTTAATACGTCTTTTGCCCTTTTATCCTCTAGTGTCTGATTACCTACCATGGGTCCTAAGGAGGCGGCTGCCCTTCTCCTTGTATTTCTTTTGTTTCTATATCAACAGCAGCAAAATCAACCCAATCTTTATTTTTCTCGATTTTTAAATTTGCTGCACTTTCCCTTCTAGTCAACTTCATTCAAACTTTTCTAAGATTCTTTATCTTGATGCATGTCCTTCTCTAGTTTTCTTTTTTCCCCTTCTATTCTATTCTTCACTCCTCCCCTTTGATTTTTCTTTCTCTGATAGAAAAGAAGTCAGTGCTGTATGTTTAGAAGAAGCGAGGTTGAGGGTTACAACCAAATCAATGAAGTATGTTGAATGAGTCTTCAGGAGTCAGGCTAAGCCTCCCATTTACTTTTTCAAACATATCTTCCACTGCCCCCTGTTCCCAGACATGTCCCCAGATCTCCCAGGGCCCTGTATTTGCCATGGGAGTTCTTCTATTGATCATTGTTGGTTTTTTAGTAGCATGTTGTTTAATCTCCATGCTGTCGTTAGTTCCTCTATTTGCATGCAGGCTCTGACTTGTTTTGTTTTATTCATGTCAAAATGTGACTCTTGCTTCAAAAATCCATGACAAATCCTCCCTCCAATTTGATCTTCCTTGATTCCTCATCAGTGTATAAACTCATCCCTTTCTCTCTGGAAATCCATGGTACCACTTAGTTCTGACCTCCCATTTGACATGTATTGAGTATTGTTTCTAAAAACTATGGAAATGCATTTTTCTTGTAAGATGTTTTTTTTAAACATAGTTAAATAATTAATTCATTACTTTAAAAAAAGAGTACATATGTGCAGTGATATACAATTCCAGAGAGGCAAAGGATAAATATTGAAAAAGAAATCCTTTCTACTCCAGGTCCCTCAGTCATCCAGTTCCTGGACACAAAGGTTATTAATCCCTTTTGTATCCTAGATATTTTCTGTGTTTTATTTTTAAATCCTTGTGGTATCATATCATAAGCACTGCTGTGTACCTTGCCTTTTAAATTTAGCACTTTGTATATTGAAACTCATTCTTTATCAATTGCAGTGCATGACTTTTTAAATGCAATTGTGGATATTGGTGGATATTTAGAATGTTTCCGATGTATTGCAGTGAAACACTATGCTTTATCTTTAGGATAAATTCTGAGAAATGGAATTGCAAGATTAAAAGTGTGTGTGTGTATGTGTATATATAGATTTAAAAATATTTTCCTTCATTTTTTTTATTGAGGTAAAATTTATATACAGTGAAATGCATACATATTAAGTGTACAATTTGATAGGTTCTGATAAATGTATATACCCATGTAAGTCACCATGCTAATCAAGGTATTTCCATCACTTCAAAGTTCTTTGTGCCTTTTCTAGTCAATTCCTGTTTCCTCAATAGAAAACCACTGTCTTATTTCTAATGGTAAATGAATTTTACCTATTCTTGAATTTCACATAAATGGAATCATACAGTATGCACACTTTTGCTTACCATAATGTTTTTGAGAGTCATTCCATTTTGTTGGGCACGTCAATAGTTCATTTTTTATTGCTGAGTGTAATACTCAGGTTTTTGAAAATATCACAAATATGATGTGAGATGTGTTCTCTCTCAGTGGACATTTGAGTCATTTCCAGTTTGAGGCTATGATGAATAAAGTTGCTAAGAACATTCCTGTAACAGTTTTTATTGTATATATATTTTTTCATTGCTCTTGGGTAAATATATAGAGTAGATCCTACATAGATGTATGTTTAACTTTGTTCAAAACTGCCAAACAGTTTTCATATTCCTGCCAGCAACATGTGAGAGTTCAAGTTTTTCCATGTCTTCACCAATATTTGGTGTTGTCATTTTAAAATATTATTTATTTGAATGAGTATGAAATAGTATCTCATGGTGATTTTAAATTGCATTTGCTTGATGGCAGTGATGCTGAGAATCTTTTTATGTTGCTATTGGCCATTCATACATTTTTCTTCTTGTGACGTGTCCAAGTTTTTTGCCATTTTAAACAATTGAGATTATCTTTTTGCTACTGATTTGTATGCATTTTTAAAATATATTCTAGAAACAAGTCCTTTATCAGAGATGTTTTGTAAATATTTCCTCATAGTCTGTGGCTTGTCTTTTTTATTCTTATAGTTTTGCTACACATTTAGGTGTATGGTTCACCTCAAATGATTTTTCTGTATGGTGTGAGGTAGGTTTTGAAGTATTTTTTTACCTCATATCTTTTAATGAGATATGTTGTTTCAGCATCATTTGTTGGAAGCCATTCCTTTCCTTATTGAATTACTTTGGAATCATTGTTGAAACCATAAATTGTCTGTTCATGAGTGGGTTTATATCTAGTTACTCTGTTTTGTTCCATTTCTCTTGAACTCTCATCATGTCAGCACTACACAGTCTTGATTGTAATCTCCCAACTTTATTCTTTATCTTCAAGATTATTTTGGCTAGTCCAGGTCCTTTGTTTTTCCACGTAAATTCTGGATTTTAAAAGCAAGGCAAAACCTGCTGCACTTATTGATCAATTTAGGGAGAATTAATATCTTAGCTGTAGTCAGTCTTCTAATCCATTAACATGGTATATCTCTTCATTCATTTAGGTCTTCCTTAATTTCTCTCAGTAATGGTAAGCAGTTTTCAGTTTTGAAATTTATTCCTCTTTTTCATTGTATCTTTTTAATACCTATTTTCAAGTTGTCCTAGTGCTAACTTAAATTCCTACCAATAAAATTGGAGAGTTGTCCTGTTTCCCATCCCCTGAAAAAATAAAGAACTTTAGAATGAGTTTTGGTTTTACCAATTGAATATATCTCAATTTAGTTTTAATTTGCATTTATTTTATTATGAATAAGTTTGAGCATTTTTTCATATCTAAAAGTTTTGTATTTTCTCTTATTATGTTTTTCTATAAGACTGTAGTTCATTTCCTCCTTGATCTCCAGAAGTTCTCTTTATACACAGAAAAAATAGCTTTCCTATCTGTTGTTTATTTCCTCCCAATTTTTGTCTTTTAACTTTAATTTTTATTTACCATGAGTAAAAACTTTGAAAAATATAGCAATATTTCATGATTACTGGGTTTCATATCATACTGAGATTATCTTTACTCACTCTAACATTATTTTAAAAATTCCTATTTTCTTTGTGTAATTCTGTGGTTTCAGTTTTTATATTTAAGCCATTTATCCATCTGTAATTTATTTATTGTTGAGATCCATGTAAAATATGTGATAGGGATCTTTATTTTTTTCTGGAAGTTTACTCATTTGTTGAACAATCCATCATTTCCCCACATGACCATATCATCATATACCAAATTCCTGTATGTAATTTTTCTATTTCTAAACTCTATTCATGCACAAAGTATCATACTGATTTAATTATGTTGGTTTAAAATGTGTTCTAATATCTTTTAGAATTATTTTTTCTTTTTAAAACTTTCTCATATAATCTTTCATGTTTCTTTTTCCTACATGAAATTTAGAGTTTGTCTATTTCTAAAAATGATAGTCCTGTTGATATTCTTATTAGGATCAGGTCAAATTTGCAGATGTTTAGAAATAATATACATATTTGAAATACTGTGCTTTCCTATCTAAGAACAAACAGGGTATTCCTTCTATTAATTCATGTCTTCTAGATTCTTCAGTAAGTTTTAAAGTTGCCTTGTTTTTGGATATATCTTGTTAGGTTTGTTTGTATATATTTTACATTTGTGATTATTTTTTGCTATTGTAAATAGTATTTTTTCTTCTATTATGACATGATTTTAATTTTGTATTTATTCAACGGATAGCAAGCATTCTATAATCTTTGTCTTACTTTCTGTCTTAGGTAAGTGTACTTTCAGTGTTTAAAATTCTTCTCTATGTGGTCAATTCCCCATTCTGATTTCCCACTTACATACTTGAGCTTTTCTCTGTCCTCTTTTGTAAGCTAAATTAACTAATAGTTTACTTTTCTAATGACTTTATTAAGATATAAGTAATACATCCTATAGTCTGCTTGTTTAAAGTATGCAATCAAATAGTTTTTAACATATTCAGGTAGTTGTGCAACCATCATGGCAATTTTAGAACATTTCATCCTCTCAAAAAGAAACCATATACTCATTAGCGTCACTCCCCCTTTCTCCACAGCCTCCCCTGGCCCCCAATCCCAGCATTAGGTAACCACTAATCTGCTTTCTGTCTCTATAAATTTGCCCGTTCTTAACATTTCATGTAAATGGAATCATACAGTATATGGTTTTTTGTGACTGATTTCTTTCAGTTAGCATCATATTTTCAACTTTCACCCATGGTGTACCATGTATCAGTACATTATTTCTTTTTAATTGCCGAATAATATTCATTTTATGGATGTACCACATTATTTTTTAGTTGATGGGATGTTTGGGTTGTTTCTAGTTAGGTATCATAGACAGCATTGCAATCAGCTTATGTGTATAAGTCTTCTTGTGGACATATGTTTTCATTTCTCTTGGGTAGGTGTCTAGGAGTGGAATTGCTTGATCATATGGTAAAACTATGTTTAGCATCTTGAGGAACTACTAAACTGTTTTCCAAAGTAACTTCACCATTTTAAATTCTCACAAGCAATATGTGAGTTTTCCAATATCTTCACATACTTGTCAACACTTGCTAGTGTCTCTCTCTCTCTGTTCTTTTTTTTTTTTTTTTTTTTTTTTTTTTTTTTGTAGCCATGATAGTGTGAGGTAAGATCTCTTTGTGGTTCTGATTTGTATTTCCCTTTAATGGTTAATGATGTTAAGGTTTCATTTGAAATGTGATAATGTTATTGAAATATGTTTTTAGTTAGTTGTCCTATAATATATTCATTTTTTTCAGACAGAATGGACCATTTAAATCTTTAAATTGAGTACTATTTTCTTTCTTTGATCTCTTTCTCATTGATCATATATGTGAAAGATCTCTTTGGTCTATTTTTTATTAATATAATTTTCTCTAAGCTATTTTAATGAATTATTTGTTTCCACTTAATTTTGTTTACTATTTGCAATTATATCATTCTTTACTATGTTTTCATAAGACTCCATTCTTTTTTTGTCCACTGCTTATAATGTGGTATTCATTACTTTAATGCTTTTGCTTTTCTCACCATCTTTTCTTAGCACTGACCTCTTATGTTTTACTTTATTCTCTCATTCTACCACATAGTCCCTAAGCTCTTGTATCTTTACTTTAGGTTCTTTGATTTTTTTTTTAATGCTTTTTGGTTCATCACAACAACTTTGTCATAATTTTCCTCTGCCTGTTAACAGTATTTCCTAATGAGTCTTCTATATATGCATTTGTTGGGGGGTGGAGAGAAAAGCAAATTTTTGTCACTTTCTTCCTTTTTTATAAATGAAACCTTGGTTATTTTTTGAATATTGCTTACTTTTGAATAAAATGAATTACTGAGTTCTTAGATTGCCATGTGTAGGAAGTTTATGGGAAAAGAACCAAGATTTTTAAGGCCAATAGGAGTCTCTGTATTTCTCTCTCCTCCTCTCCACCCACTCCCCATGTATGTGTGTATGTGATAGTTAAGTCATTGTGCTACAATTTTTATTTCCTCAGCCTTCAAATTTTTTCACCGTTATGATTTATCAATGAACTGTTTCTTAAAAAAGTGGGATGTCTGTCTGTTTCCTTGCTTATTTCCTGGTACTGTTCATTGCCTGGGCATCTTGTTCCGATTTTTTTTTCAAAGATGTGATTATTGTGTTTTGCTTATTGTAATGCACATTGTTTTGGTGATTGTGCTCTCCTGACATGTTTTGGATCTGCTCCTAGAGGCTTCTTTTCTTGCATTAATCCCACATCTTGACATCTCTTAATCATATACAGTGGTTTGAGATTATTGGTATTTCTCAGTTTTACCCCCAAAAGACTTTGAATTCTGTTATTCATGCTTCTGGTTGCTTTGGGAGTGATACCTGAAAGAAAAGGGCATCTTAACACCAGAAGTCTTTTGGTTATGTTGATTTTAAAAGCTTAACCCCTAAAAAGAGATACAAAATAGAGCATGATTACCAGATTAAGTGGAAGCAAACATTAAAAATAATTTCATTAAGAAAAAAAGTTATTAGTGTTGCCATTCTGGACCCATACATTGGTCCATTTTGAAACTTACAGAAAATTTAGAAAAAAAATGATGACAGCTAATATTAACAGTGCTTTTCAGTTTGCATCCATTCTCATTTGACCTCTTTTAATTTTGGAAATCTGGGCCATGAGGTAATGGATGTTTGACAGAAACAACTGATTTAGACATATGGATCACTCAAAAAAGTCTAGATTTAAATTCTTCAGGGGTTCAATTCTGGAAACCAAAATTATACAAATCCAGGTTTTCTGACTAAGATGGAGGGGCATCTTAATGGAAAAATACCCAATTTTGATGTATATCATATGGGCTAATGTTACTCCTTGATAACAATATGGAGTTGGATAATTTCTAAAAGACATGTCATGAATGAGTAAAATAATAACACATAAACGCTTATACTTGACTCTAGGCAAGTCTCTTGTCCTTACTCAGCCTCCATTTTCTCATGTGTTTAGAAAGGATAACAATTCTTAACTCTGTTCAGTTTATTTCATTGCAACAGCATTTATTGAAAGCCTTTTGTGGGCCAGATAATGGGATTAAATATTTTATAATCTGGAAATCAAATGAGCTTTATGTGGGAGATATTTTGTAACCTGCAAAAAATACACATACGTTTCGATGACTATTATTCTTACCTGCTGAGCTATTGGCTAACAAAGAAAATACTTTATTGCTCTTTCTTAGGTAAAATCACGTGTATTTTATAGCAATTGTGCTTTTCAGAGTGTCTGGGAAAGTACTGGCTGGCCTGCTGCTCTCATTCAGTAAACAAGTTGTTCTACTTACCCAATTTTCTAGCCATGTGCAAGGAGCTCTAAGTACAAGGCCTTGCTGGCTCTCCATGTGTGTTCATAATGTGATCCTCAAGGACATCACTTCCAGGAATGACACTGGGTAAATGGCATGAAGGACATGGTGATTTGAAGTTATCCTGGCAGTTCATAGGCATGACCAAGTCCTTTTAGAATGAGCCAACCACCATCTTCCTTCAGGTACAGTCTTGACCGTATGGAATCCACTGAGAGGTTTTTGTCTCCATTTGTTCATTCTATTTTCATGCTGAGGGATAGTGATTTAGAATACTTTTGTGATCAAAACTAGGAGTTTCCAAGTAAAAAGTTCTGTTAAGAGCTGTGTGTGCTTTCTTCATCACAGTCTTTACTCTGTGTATGTGTGTATAATATTTAATCGTATCAGTGTCTCAGATTTTTTTTTAAACTTTTTTATTGAAGTACAGTTGATTAACAAAAATTTGGCTTTGAATTAGTTCTAATACTGACTAACTTCAACCTTTTCTAAGTCATTGTTTAGACATCTGTGAAATGGGTCTATTTACTAGTTTTCTTGGTTGTAATAAAGACTAATAGACTCATGTATGTAAAAAGCCAGCAGGAGACCATAAAGTAGGAACACAGTCATGTTAATTCTCCTTTGCTAACCCCTGAGGGGGTAAATAGAACACGTATTTGGAATCAGAAGAATAGGACTCCAATGCCAGCTCTCCTGCTATGAGCTTTGTGACCTATGAAGAGCCACTGAATCTCCTGGGGTTTCTGTTTTCACTGTGTGATGGTAATATCATTCTCTAGCAGGCCTTGTGGGCTGTCACTAGGATCAAATGAAATAATAATGTCCTTAGTAAAAGTATATCTGGCTGTAAGATGTAGTGGGTTACTAGTATTAATTAAATATTAAATAATACCTAATTAGCATTAGTTAAAGATAATATAGTGGAAAGAGCATGGGATTTACTGTCAAAAAGTCTTGGCTTCACTTCTTTGCTCTGTGACACATTACCCAATCTCTTGGAACTTTGGCTTTCTCAACTGGGAAACAATTAAATACTTACCTCATAGGATTGTTGTAAAAATTAAATGAGATAACATATGAGAAAGCATCAAAGGAGATTTTGGCGCATAGTAGGTTTTCAGTAAATATTGGTTGAGTTTAATTGAATACAGGAAGATTTAGGTCTCCAAATAGAATTTAAAAAGGTGCATTTAAACTGGCAGTATTTACGAATCCTTCGTGTTCTCCCTAGTTCCCATATAATTTGCCATGTGAAAATACTTCCATATGCTAGGAATTGGTCCTCACATTTTTCTGTAGAGTTATACCCATCCAAAGGAAAACATAGCAGAGAGGCTAGCTTGCACATAAATACAGGGAACCCCATGTGTAAGTGTTTTAATGCCATCTCCGTGGAGACACCTGTAAACAATTTTTCAGGACTATGACCTTATTCCTGAAACTGAGCAAGGGAATCTGCACATAAATGTTGGGATTAGTATGACTTCAATTTTGATTTATATATTTCTGATGCCTAGGATATAACAATATGCTAATGTAGCTTTAAAACATTATATATTTTTAGTTGAGTCTCCATATATTCTCCATTACAGCTCTTTTGTGACCCTCAAGTTCAAAAGGCCAGGATGGAGTTTCCAACTTTCTTCTTACTTTACAACTTTTAGATTTGACTATTAAGTTCTTATAGGTAAGCATCTGTGAGAGTAACTGGAGATTTCCACTACACTCTGAGTCTAGGCTCTCTGAGCACCAGAACATGTATCAAAATACAGATCAGTGGTCCTCTATATAGTTCCCACTAATGCAGAGATTCCGCTTCAGAGTTTGGAGTGGGGTCCCAAATACCTTCATTTTAACGAACATCCCAAGTGAATTTGATGATATATTTTGAGATACACCGATCTATATCCGTGCCTCCAACCTGAGAGTACCGTTAAAGGCAAGGCGCATAAGCGACTTTCAGTTTTGAGAGTAACCAGTGAAGCCTGTGCTGAGACTTCTGAGTTCAGCAAAATGACAGGTTTCTATGCGTTTGTCTGTCCATCTAGTTGATGATAACACTAGTTACATTCCACAGTCCTGGATCAGCTCCAGGCCACTTAACGTGAAAAGGGATTCCCAGATTTAATAACCAGATGCCTTAAAAAGCTACTTAGTTTTCAAATCTGGTGTCAGTCAGTGGGGTAGATGCTACAGATTAGTTTGTTAAACACCCACTTCCAATACCTTTTTCTCATACTTTCCTGTACTATGGGAAAAATCTACATTTTGAGATTTTTAAAAAGCAGCCAAGAATTTCTGCTAAGTTGATACAATTGTGGGAGGCTTGGAGAGCCTGTGTGAGATCAGTCCTCATTGCAGAAGTATTTGTTTCCCATGCTGCAGCCGTGGTGGAAGTTCTGCTTTCTGGTCCCTTTTGTCATGGCTGCTGAGCAGCAAGTGAAACAGCTATAGGGCATCCGCGACAGAGTTTCAGTAGTGTGGTTGGACATGTCTCCTGGCAGTGTAATTCCAGGTTGAGTGGTATTCAGTCTTCTTGGCCTGGCCATCCAGTAAGTTCTGTGAACTGTCTGCTATCCTTGAATATAGATCCTTCTGCTTAAACTAGATAAAATGACTTCTGTTGTCTACAAATAAGCTGCCTTTATGTTAGCTGGGCTTGATGCTTTCATGAGTTTAAAGCTGAAATATTCTTCCACCTACCTACACAGACTCATCTTCTTTCTCCTTCCTTGATGAAAGCACCAGCCCCTAGGTCATTCTGCAGTCCACATCTACCTCCTTTGGTGTGTGACATGGTCCCAGTCCAGGCATGATGATATTTTTGCTGAAACACAGCCTCCATACCCTACTTACTGAATTGAGACTTGAGGACAGAGTTTGAGATGAAATAGAAAAGGCAGCTTTATTTCTTTGCCAGGCAAAGGATGTCTTACCATGGGCTAATGCCTCTAAGACTGTGAGCCTCCTGGGAAGAGAAGGCAGGGGGTTTTATAGTAAAAGTTCAAGAGTTCAAGGGGCAGAAGTAGTTTCCGTAGAGATCACATGCAAGGTAACAAATTGTTGCAAAGTTGTTCTTGATTTTGCAAATGCAGCAGTCCTCTTCGCTCTGCTGGGTATGAAATTCATCTCCAGCTTTGGGACTCTTCTAATATTCTTTTGCCTAGAACAAAGAATGCTTTAGGAAGGGAGTCTGTGGGAAAATAATCTATACAAAAACTTGTGCAGTTTAAAGTCAGGTTGATAAATGCTTCTAGCATTTTAGGCAGGCTGAGTCCTGGGACCTCTTGCTGCAGGCTGAGACCTACACCTCAAACAGTAGGATACAAAGAAAACATAGGGGCTAAAAATAACTGCAGACATGTACAGTTGGGGCGAGTTATGAACAACAAGGTGCACAAAACACCCAATGCTGTTTCTGAGGTGTCTGGGTCAAGAGCAGGGCACTGGGCATGATCCCTGCATGTAGCACCATGAGGGGGTTGGGCAGACCACCAGCCTAACCCTGATCAGCAAGAGCATGAGAAAAACCCTTGAAAGCACTATACAGTTGAGCAGTTACAAACACCACTAATGATATCAGATGGTCACTGATGATAGTTGGGTCCTGCTCAGTTACAATATCTTCGTTTACTCATCTGAACTTGTATGTAAAAGATTGCTGACTTTCCTGAGTATTCATTCTAAGGGTATAGTCTAGGCAGTGTTTTTCTATATACCTTTTGTTAGAAAGGAAGGTTCTCTGCCCTTGTTTTCCCCAATTGATCCCTAGGAAGTGAATCTAAAAATAAAATAGGGATAATTTTAGAACTACTGATATGAAATAGCCCCAGAAATTATGCAGAACAGGAGTCATAATAATTATAACACCAGCAGGAGTAACATTGATAGCATTTGTTACTATAGTACAAGTAGCTATGATATCTTGAGTATTTCCTCTTCTCCAGGCACCATGCTAGCGTTTTGCATAAAGTATCTCATTTAATAATTGATGAAATCTCCAACTGTCTCATGACCCCAATCCAGTCATTTTTGATTTGCATTTCTGTTACTACTAGAAACCTCAAGTCATAGAGAGGTAATTTTGTATTATCTATAAATGTTTTTTGCTAATTTCAATTCTCCTCATAGACAGTCTGTGAATATACTTCAAGGAGTTAAAAAAAATAAAAAGTAAGCAACAGTGTAAAGTGAATTAACTAACAGGCAACCTAACCAAACATGCCCTGAAAAACCAATATTCTTTTAAGTGCTTTTCTGCCTTGGGACTCAGTCTTAGTTGCTTTTGTTGGTTGGTGTCTATCAAAGTGGCCTGCAAAGAGAATTGTCACCGCTATGGTCCAGGATGGATGGATTGATGATTTAATTGCACTGGGCCTGGTCCATAGTAGGTGTTCTGCGTGAATGAGTGATCCTCTTTCTTCTGGGTGTGGCCCCAAGGGACACAAGGTTGACTGCAGGCCATTATCAAGGATATTGTGTGTCCTCAGTTGTGGTTGCCCCAAGCAAGTCTGCTTTGAGATGTGACTTCCTTCTAGGAGGCATTTCTTTTCTATTTGCAGAAACTTTTCACCCTCTCCGTTTGTTACTGCTCAAAGGTGACCTGAAATGTAGAGCTTTTATTAGCTGCAGTGAAAGGACGTACTTTCCCCTGAATGCTCTCTGCCAAGTGCCTTTCTCCTCTTATTAGTCAGGGGACGGATTATTTCTTCACTTGCCTCACGCTGTGGCTCTCCCCAACCCCTAACCCTCTTCGTACTTAATAATCCTCGTCGTGAGTTCTGTCTTTTCCCTAGAAGGGAATAATGGAAGATCGATTTTCCTTATTGGTTGAGGGTGGAGGTCACCAATTTACATATGAAAATGTAAACTTATGAAGGATTTCGCCCATTGTTGAAATCATGGCTGCCGTCCTTCTTCTGCATGGTACAAGTAAATTACTCTCGGTGTGTGTGAGCGCTGTGCGTAACCTCTTCCTTCCCTCTGTCATATGGGTGACACAGGCAGGAATGATTTTATTATAGCAAAAAGATGTGGAGGCAGTGGAACAAGACTTTTATTTGGCTCCCACTCTGCAAACTCGAGGTTCCTGTTGAGAGGAGATAGACCTGTGGCTGATATGAAGCTCTTGTGATGAGAATTTTTCAGCTTCTGGTTGGTTCATCATTCATGGCCCAAGAACAGAGGACATGTACTTTTTTGGAGAATCTGAAACTGCCCCAAGCTATAAATCACATTCATTTGCATTTCTTTTCAGAAAAGGAGATGGAGCATGGGGGATACCTCTGCTGATGAGGGTTAAATTCACAAAACAGGATGAGTTCACATAATTCCTGGAGTTGTGCCAACATTACCAGCTACTAATATGGAGTATCACTGGCACCAGCCTGCTAGCGGGCTTAGGAACCTTCTGGGCTGCATTCAGTTGACGTTGGCAAATTACCTGCATAGCCATTATGCTGTCAGGATCATTTTAGAGCATCTTTAACAGAAGAAAAAAAGAATGCAAAGAAAAAATTTTCTGGTTTAAAAAAAAAATCATGGTTTCTCTTTCTATTCTCTTCTAAGCATTCGATGTTAATACTTACGCTATATCTGGGTTCCAGCAAATTACTCATATCAGTGATTGCTCTAAACACGTCTATCAAAGGATAAATTTCAAAACCCATAAAAATGGGAGCCGTGGCATGATGTCCAAAGACAGAATCAAGGTTCCAATTGATGCAATAATAGTCTGAAAACTAAGGTAGGGCACAATATAGCTGGACATCAAGTCCCTCATTTAAACAAGAAAGTCAATTATCTAAGTTCTGAATGGCATGACTTAATTGTTGTTCTTGTGAAAAATATGCAGGAGGGTTGAATTGACAGTAGGGTCATTACGAGTCAGGTGTCTAACTTGGCACTGGACTATGTATGCTCCTTAAGTTAAAAAATCATTTCCCCTTTGAATTATTGCCAGTGCTGAGCACAGTTTTGGGAAGCTATCAGTGATAAATAGATATTTGTGGAACGTGATCACTAAATGTGATCCTAGAGGTATAGAAAAAGAATTCTAAGCTGATGAGAGAAACATTGGTAGAAAGAGACAAGAAAGAAGTGTAATGAGGTTGCAGAAGTTTGCAGAAACCACATCACAGAAGAAACAAAGAATGGAGGCTTGCTTTCCTTGGCAAAGGGAGATTTAGTAAGGGGAAACTCTGGGACAGATGTATTTAATTTTTTTGAAGATCGTAATTTTGTTTATATTATCTCTGGAAAATAAATCTTTAGTTACAAAAACAACAGAGAGGAAATTTTACCTAAATATGAGGAAGAGTTTTGAACCTGATACAGAAGCAGCTTCCCCTTGAACTAAGCCATCTTTTATTTATTTATTAATTTTTAATGTAGTAGAATCTTTGATTTTTGCATGACCCTGTGGTGATATAGAATAAATACTTCCTTTTAGCCATGTGTGGAATATAACTGAGTTCTGGTCCACTGGAATTGAGCAGGAATGATATGTCCAACTTCTGGTCTGGTTGGACCCTCAAAGGGATGGTCTGTGCCTCCCCCCTTCATCCTTTATCTTTCTTGCTAGCGGGAACATAATCTCAGGTGACCGTTGGAGCTGGAAAAGCCACCTTGTACCCTGAGATGGAAGCAGCAGTTTGAAGACAGCACAGTGAAAGATAGATATAACCAGGGTCCCTAATGATTGTAGAGCTTCTGTGTTAAGACTTGGACCATCTACCCAGGGTTAAAAAAAAAAAAAAACTAGTAGATTGTTAAAACCATTATTATTTTGGATCTCTTTGGAAAAGCAGAAGAAACAGCACCTCATCTGTCTGTTCTTTCCAACAAGTGCTTTGGAAGATAGTGCACCTCTTATTAGCCAGTGAAACAAACAAAAGCACTGGGGAGGAGAGTATTTTGTTGAGTGGGTGATCAAACAAGATATAATGTATGATCCCTTACACTGTAGATAAGCTCTCTGGACAACACCAGAAGAGCTCAAGTCAGTCCAGTACATCTCAGAAGCTCCTTCTTTTCCTGTTTAATGGAGTCAGATTTGATAGGTGGTTTGTGTGTACTTTCATTTCAGCATCTTCACAAATTCCGGTCACCATAAGGTTTATTTTTATATGTATTTTTAAAAGAGCAACACAGTGAATAACTTTCTTGAACCCCTTTTCTTGTGGATTTGTAAGAACATGGAGGGAAAGTGGTATGAGGCGTTGAATGCAATAAACATAAACTTATATGTACACATGGTGGTTAAAAAAAAACTTGTAAGAGGAGACAGAAAACCGTGTATGTTAGCACTAGCTTAAGGAACTGGGGATACTAAGTAAGCCTTAGAGTGTTGTGTTGGCAGCGTGTGAGAGCTACTGCCATTTCACCCACGGGCTGTGATGTACATGAAGTAAATTACTGCTCATGGCATCTGGAGAGCAGAATTTGGGTCACTAGGTGGAAACATCAGGATGACAGTTGGAACTGTGACTGCTTGGATAGTCTACTATAAATGTCAGCCAAGCTTTGGACTTTTCACGTGGGGTCTTACTTTGTTGGTTTGAGTTCGGTCCATTAAGGTCCTTTGGAATCCTTGTGATGACATATAACTTAGCATTTCCCAGACCAGACATGGCTCATTCCTCCTACTTATTAAAGCTAGGAATTAATGAAGTGGTATTTTCAAGGGAAAGTCTCATCGCCTTTTGTGTATTAACTATAGGTTTTTGCTTGGTGGTTACCATCAGGCTATCTTTCTAGGAGATCCCAGTGAGTTGTAGTAACACAGAAGGACAGTACAAAGATGGCACCCCCCTGGCCTACATTCCTTGAGGGCACCTGTCTCTTTCACAAAGAGTCTGGGTGCTTTTCAAAGGGCCGCTTCTGCGTTGGGTCCTAAGGGAGATGAGTCTGCACGCAGGCACTTTAAGGGCCATTCCTCAATTCATCACAGCCCTGTGGGTCTCATGGGCATGAGCCCCACTCGTCTCTCAGGTGCTGGTCTTAAAAGTTGGGGTGTCCAATGTGGAGTATGAACCCTTCACTGCTCAGGGAGAAGCTCTGGGTTTTGAGTTGTTTCCTGATTGTGAACCGCTGTGCTAAGACTGGGGTTTTTGGAGAGATTGTGTCTCAGCCTTTCCAACCTATTTCAATGTGGTTTCCCTCTAGTTTGCCTGATCTGAAGGGGTCGCTCTGCCAGGTTTTAGGTTTTTTTAGAGGAAGTTGTTCCACCTATTGCTGTAAAGTTGGGATGTGCACTCAGGATCTTCCTGTGTCGCCATCTTGAACCAAGACCTTGGAGGGAAATTCTCATTGTTTTTCTAGATAGTCTTGAATGGGTAAACCTCACCTCTCCTGTTAATGGCTCCAGTTTGAGTTTTATGACTGTATCACTGGGTTTAGTAGATGCTACAGCCTGGAAAATCTGAGAAGGATCTGTATACTGGTCATATTTTAGTCAAATATCTTTCAAGAACTAGATGCAAAGAATTATACTAATGAGCTTTGCCGACCACATTAAAAAATAATCTAACATGAACATGGTGACTGGAATTAAGAGCTGGCAGATCCTCACTTCCCTCTTCCCATCTGTGTTTTGATGTGGGGCTTAGACTGAAGGAAAGTCTTCCTCTTGAGGGTCCTTTCGCTGCTGCCGTTTTCCTGGAGCCCAGGATGTGATGGGTTTTCCTCTCCCTCTTCTAGGCTTCTACAAGTCATGTAACGGGCTGGTATGACTCTCCAGCTTTCACAGACTGACATTTCATTAGGCCCAACCTTCCGGCATAGTTCAAGGTTGGGTTAACACTGGGTAATTCTTTCACTCTCAAGATCAACTCTCTCTCCCTTGTCTTTCCCTATTTCTGTGTCTCATTGGGACCATTCCAGCTCTGTTTGCAAGTTTCTTCTTCTCTTATGAACTATTCTTTTATTCAACTACCCATTCATCCAGCAAATATTTACTGAGCACCTATTTCCAACTCACTTGGCACACACAGATGAATAAGACCCATTTACACATTCAACTAATGCTGCTTCTGCTAGGTAGAGTATATGCAACAGTGAGCAAGACAGATTCTCAAAGAGTTACAAGCTAGTGAGGGAGCTTTAACCCCAGGGGAGGAATACAGACTCATCAGCAAACAGTAGTTAACATTTAGGGAGTGATTACTTAACCCCAGGTCCTGTTCTAGGTGCTTTACATCCATTGTCTCATGTAATCATCACACAGACTACCAAGGCAATAGTTTCCTTCTCCCCTTTTTACAGAGGAGGGAACTGAGGAACAGAAAGACAAGTAATGTGCCCAAGGCCTCGTGGGGTGTGATGATATTAAATGATGGAGCGATGTGTTTTCCCTTCAGGCCCTGAGTTTTTAGCCAGGGGTAGAAGTGGGAATAGATGGCCCTTGTAAGAAAGAGTATTTTATAACTGAGATTGTTTAGAATTGCAGGTACATAAAACTTTAAGTGCATTTTTTAGTTTTTTTACATACTCTGCATACAATGCAGCCTATATTGCCTGCATCCGGAGCAGACCGTCCCTACCGCCCCCCCCTTGGTGCTTCCTCTGTTTTCAACCACTATTTTCTACTGCCTCCTGATCACTGTTACACATATGGGAGAAATGTAAAAGGACTATGGGAGCTGATGGAAGTTAATTAATCCAGAGGATTTGAAGAAGCTGGAGGAGCTGATGCTTTAGCTAAGCCTAAAATGATAAGTAGAATGAAGTTTGCTAAGCAAAGTTGGTGAGAGGTAAGGGGTGCAGGAAAGGGTACTCCAGGCAGAAGGAGGTGCTTGAGGGAAGGCAGGGGGACAAAAACAGTACGTGCAGAAACTGACGAATCATTTGGTGTTACAGGATCCACAAGTCAGAGACAAAAGTTGCTGGTGGAGGAGTAAGCAGGGGCCAGATTGCATACAGGCACATGTGCTAGACTGAGAAGCTGGAACTTCACCCTGAGTACAGTCGGAATCTTTAAGGGAATTTAAATGAGGGTGACATACTCAGATTGGAGTTTTAGCAAAACACGCTGGAGGACAGATCGGAGGGAGACAAGATGAGAGACAGAGGCTTGTCTTTTCCAGCTGCCTCTGAATTCCATTCTTTTCCAAATTACCTTCCTGTACTGTCCCCTGAAACAGCTAGGGTGGGAAATTCAGAAACCATTTGGATAGCAGATAGGGGACCCACTCCAAAAATGCAACAATCCGGGCCAAGGAGCTATTGCTCAGAGCACGTGGCGCCGAAGAGACCCGGGATAGTCATGGTTAATCTGGGGAAGGCTGCGCATCTGAACACAGGCATCTCTGAGCTAACTGTGTCAGCTTCTCACTCCAGCCGATAACAAATTACTCCATCTCTGGCAGCAGTGGACTTGCTGACTATTTCATGCAGTAATACTGGATTTGCAACATGAAACACTAGTGTTAGCTGAGGGTGTAGCTAGCAATTTGAAATTGGTACACGCAGCGGTCAATCTATTGCTCCACGTCCAAATCGTCCCCCAAAGTAGGCTTGCCATTAAACACAGTGTGAGACCCTGCCCAGTGGGGACTCTCCTACCCACAGCCCGCTGCACACCCTCACTGTCTGCTTGCTCCTCTCCCTCTGCTTCTCTGTCTCTCTCTCACAGACGCAGAAGAGGTGATACAAACTGGTATTTGGATAGGGCTTTTGAGCTTACTTTTCTATTCAGCCTCTTGCTTTCTCATCTCTTCAGAGTGCACAGACAAGGAG
This sequence comes from Camelus bactrianus, assembly GCF_048773025.1. Classification (NCBI taxonomy): domain Eukaryota; kingdom Metazoa; phylum Chordata; class Mammalia; order Artiodactyla; family Camelidae; genus Camelus; species Camelus bactrianus. The sequence goes on from NC_133542.1 coordinate 54,108,996, forward strand.
GAGAGGATATGGAGAAAGAGGCAGGGAGGAATGCAATAAAGAAAAACTTATTTCCGCCACCGGAATGGGCAGTTGATCATCTGGATTGGGGACTGGCAAGGAAGAAACACAGAAGCCAGCTCAGCTGATTTTGACCAGCACTGACTGAAGCCTTATGCTAGGCTCTGAGGACCCAAGGATGGTTGAGACAGCGTCTCTACCTTCAGACACTGTCAGTTTGTTTGTAGAGACATAATGCACCATGCAAAATGACAGAACCAGGTGATGAGTAGAAGAGCAGCTGAAGTCCGAGGGTAGTGGGAGAAAGACAGGATCTTAAAGAGAGGGTGTCCTGGCTGGGAAGTTCCCCACATGCACGTAAGGGAGAGGAAATGGTCCACCTAGAGAGAGCATTGTGAGCATAGGTACAGAGGCAGGAAACAGCCTTGCATAATCTCAGGACTGGAAGTGGTCCAGGATGGTAGGGGCAGAAACTGGGAGGGGTGGTGGGGAAGCAGCATGGGATGAGACCCAACAGGTTGTCACATGGTAGAGTAGAGGCTGGGAACAGGGCATGAGAATCCGTGGATGTTTTATTAAAGAGGATAGGGAGCTAGTGTGAGTTTTCAGTGGGGGGATAACATCACGTCCATGTTTCTAAAAGATTCCTTCTGTAGCAGTGTGGGGATTAGTTCTGGAAGGGAACGATTGAAGACTGGGACATAAGAGGCTGTCTGCGGGAGATGTGATGGCCCTAAATTATGGTGTTTTGGTGAAGATGGGCAAGAGGGATGGGTTTAAAGAACAGATAGTTGATAATTGTCATGAGTCATGATGGTAACACCATTCAATTCTCTACTGTTTTATAAATTACAAACAGAAACTAGTCCTATGTTTTTTGGTCTTCTCTATCTTCCATATAAGTCAGCACCTATAGCATTGTGGTTAATTCCACCAACTGTGGGCTCAGACAACAGAACACAAATCTCAGGTCCACTGCTTACTGGTTGTGGGTCCTTTGTACAAGAAATGCAACTTCTTATTGCCTTAATTTGTACAATGCAGACAAATGTAATGATGTCACCCATTTCATTGGATTGTTCTGAAGTGATTTTTAATTGTAGTTGCTGGAGACCAGTTGCTGGAATTTGTATTTCTGCTTCACCATTTTCTAGATTTGTGACTTTGAACAACTCAACATTTAAAATAGACTTTAGAAAAGACAGTAATTTCTTCACTGAATAATGGAATGTCCTATCTTTGCAATATTTTCCAGTCGTCATCTTTGAACCAATAACTATAGTTTTGGGAACTGAGCAAAGAGAATCTGTTATTAAAATGATAATAATTGGTTTCATTTGCATATGACTTTACAGTTTTAACATACTTTAATCATTTCCTCATTGACACTGGCCTATCCATCTGACTCTTTCTGTGAAATTACCTATGAATTACAGGTCACTCCAATAGCCCAGCAGCTAGACTTGACAAATCAGTGGTCACTGTTTCTCCTGCATCTCCTCATTGTAGGCACACGTTGCAGAGACAGCTATTATGCAGTGGAAATTGCTTGGAATGAAGAGTTGGGAGACTTGGATTTAAATCTCAGTCCCGTCATTTATCAGTCAGGTGGTTTGATAAATTGCTGAAACCCTTTATTCTGTGGAGTTTCATGTATAAGCAGCATATGTAACAGTGCATATACGAATGGCTCAAATGGAGCCTTGGAGGGCAGGAAAAATCCAGGGAAAAAAAGGGGGAGATAAGAAGGGAAGGTTTTCTAGGAAAGAATGGTGGTCCTCTAGGATTTCAATTAATTATTCAAGCTGCCCTCCTTAAGTCCAACTCTGGGAATAGGAACACTCTGATGTTGGCTACTTCTAAAACCTCAATCTTTTTTTTTTTTTTTTAAAAACCTAATAGGGACTTAGGAAGCCTTTTCAAAGGCAATTTCCAATAACACTTCCTCCTTTCCCTCTTCCAAGGGTGCAAAAGAATCTAGAGAAACCGTGTTAATTTTGTAGTCAATGAATCTGAGTTCAAATTCCAGCTCTGCTCCATCCTAATTATGTGCTCTTGGGTAAGCTAATCAACCTAGGACCTCCAGCTTCTCCTTGCATCATCACGTTGTTGAGAGACTTCATCAAAAAACGAACATGGACCTCCCAGCCCAGATCCTGGCATCTAGCTGGGGCTCAGTGTTCCTTTTGTTCGAAATTTCCTTCTGTCTTTTCTTCCTTCCATCACTTGGTCTTTCCTTCCTCTCTCCCTCCCTTCTGCTGGCTCCTCTGACCCTCTGCTCTTTTGACTAAGTGGATTCAGTTCTGGAGACAGAATGGCTCACAGTTCATTTCAGGACACAGATATTTTGAGCTGTTTGTTTTCCAGCTTACACTCATGTTTTCCAATTCAGGTTATGTTTCCTGCTGGAAAACCGGGCCCTCACAAGAGCTCTTGGCAGCCACAGACTGATTTGGTTGAGAACCATCTCTTCCTTGGCAGGCAGTCGAGGAGAGCCACTCTGTGTGTGAGGGCGGTAATTCACACTCTCGCTCTGAGGTTGGACTGCTCGCCAAAGTCACTACCCACACAGCTCCATCTCCCTTGAGATGGAGACGTCCTTTTCCAGCTTAGTGGTTACATGCTTCCTTGGAAGTAGAATGCAGAAGCACTGGAATAGAGAAAGCTGGGCTTTGCTTGTATCTTCTCTCAGAAGCTGGATATGGACTACCGTGTCTTTAAGACCCTGTAAAGAGAGTAAATGGGAGGAAGACCTAGACCAATACTGCAATTCTGTGAAAATTAGTCCTAACCTACTGGAATGTTCCCTCATTACTAGGGCTTGCCTCTTACTAATCTCTGCTGGCTTTGATGCTGGATTTATCTGACACTTAGGTGGCCGTATTTGGTGCTGCCTCTAGTTATGTCTTGTCTCCCATCCAGGCTATTTAGACTGCGATCCCATCCAGAAGATTACCAGTATTTCATCTTGGCTTTTTTAGTTTTTAGTTTTGCCTTCATTGTTCCCACATTTAGCCTAACTTAGCTTGTCTAAAACCAGACACAGCAATTGCACTCCTGCTTCTCCTGGGCTCCTCAGTTCAGGGAAGATCCTCATGAGTGCAGCAGTGCAAGCTGGAGACCCGGGGGTCACCTCTGACTCATCCATGTCCCTGCCTGTCCTCTCTCTACTCAGCCAGTCACTTAGGACCGGCTATCTCCTAAGTGTCTCTAGAGTTTGTTCTTCCTATTCCCAGTTACCCAATCCTAGTAGTCTAATACCAACTTGACTATTTCTCATTTTGATTATTGCAAAATCCCCACACCCCCTTTTTTGGGTACAGCCTCTTATCTAACATATTTGAAACTCAAATGTGATTGTGTATCTCCTTTGCGTGAGATCTGTCACTGGTTCTCCAACCATTAGCCATAGGATTAAGTTGGAATGTAGGAAATGAGTTCATCTTCCACCTTTTCCTCTCCCTCTCCTGCACATTGGCTTCAGTACTTCCAGAAAACCCTGGGCAATGTCATGACTACTCTATCTTTGATCTTGTAATTTCTTCTACTTGAAAAGCCCACCATCACATATTCTGCCTTGGTCATTCAAAAAACTACCACCAGTTCCAACACCTAGTGCAAAGAGCTCTTCTGTTTAACACAGAGTTTGAAAACACTGGACTCAGTAATCCCTAAAGTGCTTTCCAGCTTCAAAATCTATGATTCGGCGAAATCTTGCATTTCACATTCAGAGTCACCTGCTTTCTTTCATCCTTATTTTTTTTTTCTTGGATGCCAGAACAGTATCTGCTTTAGAAACTGTGTTATGGGCTGACAGTGCCCTTTAAAAGAAGTCAGAAATTGAAGATCAAATCCATAGGCATATCACCAGCACTGTTTGTGGAAATGAGACTCAGAGCAGAAATAGCAGGGAAAAAATGCCCCAATTCTAGTAGAAAGGGAATGTGAGCTCAGAGATCTCATGGGACTTGACATTTCCATCGATCATGGCCAGCAAGCATGGAAGGGGAATGACTTGGTTTAATGCAAATCCTCTGGATCTAGTTAACCATTTGGAAATCATGAATAACAATCACCTTCTCCATTAAGACACAGTTCTTGTCACCAGCCATAATAAATACATATCATATTGCCCATGCATCAGTGTTGCAATGTTCTTCTGGAACAGTCCCCCGGGATATGCATCCATGTATGCGTGTACTTGCACGCGTGCGCACGTGCACACACAAACTTGTTTATACACCTCTTATCCTCTAAAACCCAAAATAAAGCTGATTGGTAAATAGATGGTCAGTGCTTTTGCTCTCTGTCTCAATTTATAGCACCATATCCAAACCATGTCTTTAACCTTCCCACCAGCATACAGCCATCCCAGAGGGAGTTGAGACACCTAGGCCCTGCAAATTTCTGTGCCTTCTTATTTCATTACCATCTATGCTCCCCATGCCTGGCTGCATTCCACATGTACCAGCGTCCTGCAGTTTCCCCTCTCAACACCAGCTCTACAATTCCCTCTTTGTCCTAATATGCAGCCGCTTTGTGGTCCTGCCGCACATACTTGGACTCAGTCACCCTTTTATTCAGTTTGCACCCAAATGTTCTAGGAAAGCCTTCTCTCCAATTTCCATGTCAAGTTCCCTGCCTAGGGAAACCACCCCAGCGGTCACTGCTGGACTTGCCATAGCCCAGGTGGGTCATGTACTACACTATTGTCTGTTGGCTCCAAACTCATCCTTCTACACTCAGATGCTGGGACTGGCAGCCTGTACACCTCCTTTCTGCTTTGTCCCCTGGCTCCATTTTGTCAACAGGGGGAGCCAGTGTCAGACTACAAGGCAAGAGGAGGGAAAAAGAAGTTTCTCCTTGTCTGCTTCCTGTGGGCTTGGTGGGTCACCTCCGCCTGCCTTCTTTACGTTGGCAGCAGCAGAATGTTTCTGCAGCAGCAACTGAATCCAATTTTTCCAACTGTGGAATAACTGTCTGCTTAGCACCTTCCTCAGAGACAAAAACATGGCCAAGCAGAGGCCACCCCCACCCTCAGAGATCTGAGGGTCTGTGGGACCTTAGCCCATTCATGGGACCTTCATCCACACTTCTGAAGTTTCATTTCCATCTTTTCTCTTTGTTCCCTCAGTCCTAGGGGCAGTAGATCTTCCTGCATTTGCTATCTCTGTGATACCTTAGTGTATCTTTTTATCTCTTCAGATATCTAGTTAACACTTATTTTACTTGGATTATAAATCCTGTTAAAATAACTGGCATAATTTCTTTCTGTGAGATGCCAGCCATGGAGGAGATGATTTATATAGGAATTCTCTTAAAACTCCAATGCTGCATCCACAGTTTTGTGGATTTTGCTGGCATAAGTCCCTTTCTCAAAATGCTTAGGGGAGTTATGGACACTAATGCTTGATTCTAAAGGGCTGGGCCACTTGCCTATCTGTTTGGCAGGTAAAAGAAGAACAGCATTGTCCAATTTGGTTTGTACCCTGCTGATTCCTGACATTGTTCAGGCATGGATATCACTGGGGACTGGGCTTGGCATAGAACCCATGGGCATAATGCTCACTAGGCACTGTGACCAGCTGAGTAGGACAGTGGATGTCTGGTGTCCAGGAGACATCAAGCTCTTCCCATCTCTTTACCAGCACTGATGGTACGTATCTTTGCAGGACAGGAGAGAGAACTTATATTCACAGATATTTGGTTTTCCACTGTCATAGCACGTGATTGAGTTGTACTTTTGTACTTGCCTTAAAGTTACATATGGTCATGGGATTTGCTTTGCTCTATTTGTGTTGATATTTTAAAATTATCTTTTGTGCACAGCTTATTTTTTTGTAAAATCTGATAATTTCTGTCTTTGAGTTAATCTGCCTTGTTTTGAGTAAACAAAAAAATTTTAATATTTAGTTTTACTGCAGCTAATGACTTTTAACCATGTCTTACTTCATGTCTTTAACCGATTGTTCAGTTTTTAACTGCTGATTATCATATGGACCTTTAAATCTTCACAGTGTTAACTTTTTACTGCTTCACACAAACTATAGGAAACTTCCAAAAATAAGGTTCTATTGATATCATCATCCTTTGTATTATTATAAACATATCATACATATATACACTCACACGTTTTACAGTCTTTATACACTACAAACAACAAAATATTACAGTTTTTGTTTAAACTGTCATATTTTTTGAAGAAAAAGGAGAGGAAAACCCTTCTTCATATTTATGCAGTACTTAGCATGTTTAGTGCTACTCATTCTTTTTTGTTGATCTGTCTGAATTTCTATCTAGTGTTACTGCCCCTGAGCCAGAAGAACTTCTTTCAGAATATTTTGCACAGTAAATATCCTGGCTACACATCCTCTTGTTTTTTTTTTTTTTTTTTTGTTGTTGTTGTTCATTTGAAAATGTCTTTATGTTGCCTTTATATTTTGAGAGTAATTTTACTGGGTTTAGGATTCTTGGTTGTCAGTCTTATTCTTTCATTATTTTGAAGATGCCATTCCATTTTCTGTGGCCTTCATGATTTCTGATAAGAAGTCAGCAGTACTTGTAGCATTATGCTTCTGTACATAATGTGTGATTTGTGTGTGTGTGTGTGTGGCTGCCTTTAAGATTTTCTTTTTACCTTTGGATTCAAGCATTTGATATGATGTTATATGGTATTGATTATACTTTCTCTGCTTGGTGTTTACTGGGCTTCTTGCATCTGGAAATTGTACTTTCTCAAGTAATATGGGAAATTTTTGACTGTTACATTTTTCTCTGCTCAATTCTCTGACTTTTATTTGGAACTCCAGTTATAAATGTTTGTGATTAGATATTGTCTCATAGGTCACTAAAGCTTTGTTAGTTTCTATTCAGAAATTTTCCTGTCTGTTCTTTAGTTTAGATAATTTCCATTTGTCTATCCTTGAGTTTACTGTTTCTTTCTTCTGACATTTTTAATATTCTGTTTTGTGGTTTCAGCTCTAAAATTTACATTGTTTTTAATAGTTGCTACTTTTGCTGATATTCCTTGTTCTTAATTCACTGTGACATATTTTCTTAGATGTTCTTGAACATACTGCTTATTTGTGAAGTATAGATCATACATTCTTAATCCTTTGTCTGATTTTTTAATTATATGTGGACAGTGTGGAAGCTATTGTAGAAACTCTGGATTTTGTTACCTTCTTTTGAAGAGTTTTTATATTTGTTTAATTAACTTGGCTGAACTTAAACTCTAAACTCTGTCTTTCCTGGGAGGGAAATATTCAATGCAATTATTTCAGCTTTCAGCTTCTGTATTATACTTTTTTTTTTTTTTTAGCAGTCAACCAATATTTTTAGCAGAATTTATGTGAAGATTTTTGCACTCACTACCTCTGTAGCTCCCTCCTTTCCTGGATCTTCCCTGCCACCTAAACACACTCTCACACACACACACACTTTGAACAATTTTATCAACTCAGAACTCCATTCTCTGACACCTCAAGGTAGCATAACTGTAGTTTTCTACCATCTTGAGCTACAGAGATTGAGATATGCCCTCAGGTAAAAAGCTGCTAACTCACAAATCTTACCAGTGCATTTCCTATCTAATGGGGTTTGATCTCCCATTCAGTTTCTGCCAGTTTTTTGTATCCCCCAACACTCTTGCAAAATATTTTGCATACACTTTATTATTGTTATCTTTAGAAGAATTAGTCTGTCCAAGATACTTTGCCATACTGGAATCTGAAACTTCCTTAAATTCACTTTGCCTTTTAAAATCTTGAGAAACTTTTTGAGAGGTCAGCTATAAATAAGCACACTGTATTGTGCTTTAGTTTATGAAGATTTCTTTCTTTTTTAGGCTTTGACTTAAATCTAGTTAGAAAGATATTTTTACTATTCCCATTTTACAGATGAAAAAACTGAAATTCAGAGACACTGTCTTATGCACGTTCATGTATCTAATAAATGGAATTGTCTAAACCCTATGTTTTTCTCAAAACACCAAAGCTCTCTCCAAAGGGAATCTTTGCCCAATAGCTGAGGCATAAATAGATTTGGTGACCTCCTCATAGACATTTGTGGCTGAATGTGACTGAATGGAGACTGGAGAGGGCAGGTCTTCTCTGAGGGCTGGGCATACAACACTGAGCAGGTTCTGCCAATTCCCACCGATGTTCAGCATATGGAATTCTTAGGATCTGTTTATTTGTTCCCCTGCCATGAACTGGTTCCCTAAAGGCTGGTGGATCAATGCCTGATGAATGCAGTCTCCCCCAAACATCCCTCTATGGGTGTTATCTGCAGATTTAGACTCAGGGAAGGCATGAAAGTGGAATGGGCCTGGCATGAGCTAAAGACCATTAAGGAAAATGTCCTGGCTACAGAGGTTGGCTATGGAAGTACAGCCAAACAGGAAGGCACAGAGCCCAGAGAGTTTGGCAAGCTCAACATGTACCAGGCCTGGTTTGAACACAGGGGTGTAGGGTATGGGGGTGAGAGGCACCTAGCAGTTCCATGGTCATAATCTCAGGAAAGTGGGCTTTAACCCAGACAGGACCCCAGAAGAAGCAAGACCTTGCCATAAAGACCCCACTGACAGCCTTGGGGCACGTGAAATGCCCGACAGAGTTAGGTATGGGGCTTCCATTCAACTCATTGCTCAATGCCAAGCCCTATGCCGGGTATATACTTTTTTATTTTGATTAAGCAGGAACGCATCCCCAAAAAGGAGCCAACTCAGGGAATGAGCCCAGCATAGAAGATACACTTGGGATATCTCCCCAAGGGCCCTGGGGAGCCAGGTGGGGGCTAATATTGGAGCTTCATCACAAACACGTGGAAAGCCTGCCAACATTTTGATCCCAGGCGTTCAATGACCATATGTAACTGAAGCCCAGATATGTGTCCATTTCAGATGATTCTCTTATTCTCTGGCCCCTTTCCTCACGCATGTCCCAAGTGTTGATTTTCTGGCCCTTCTGGATTATTGGCATCAGGAGAGAGCATGGGCCACTATTCTGCTTGACAGGCACTGTCTGTGCAGAGCTGGACTGCCGCTCTCATAGGCTGCCAGTCTGACTTAGAGGGGGCTTGATGAATTCACCATCCAGAGTGCCCCTAGTGAGCCTGTTCCTGTAGACTGGGGTTTGCTCCAGAACAGCAATTCTGACAAATTGACAGGGCAATGGGAGATCCTCAGACTGCCAAGTGCCTCTGCAGGCAGAGAGTAGGACACTAGACCCATTCACCACCTTTCCATAAAAGTCCTGGGTGTTACATTAATGCCTGAATGGACTCACTGGGACTCAGTTGCCACTTTATTCTGCACAGATGGCCAGATCCACTAAAATCTGGACATAGGAGCTCCTGTGAGTGACTGACTGATCACTAAATGTCTCTGAATCTTTTCTGCATGTACTCTAAACAGCCCAGGAGGCCTTATACCATGTATTTTGTGTGCTAAGCTCACTCTAGATTTCATTTTTCTTTCTCTCTTACTATTAAAACTTTCACTTTCTTTTTGTGCCACTTTTCTCATCTACTTATTTAAAATTTTTTTTAATTTTCTGCTTTTATATTGATTGTATTTAGGTAATGCGCCTTAAATCCTTCATTGAAAAAAGAAGGTATAAATAAATAAACAGGCAAATAAACATAATCTCTGTGTAAGATAGAATTGAGAGCCATACAGTGGTAAGAATTTTTTCTCCATAGCTCCAGGTAGCAGAGAAAACTGCAAGTGAATTTTAAACATGGATGAATTTTCTTGAGTTCCTACCGGTGGTCCATTTGTGGGGATGATGGTTCACTTGTGGGGACGGATGTTCCAGTCATGTGTTTGCCTTTGTCCCAGCCCATGGGAGAGAATTTTGTTAAATATTGAGGAATTTTACCAGTTGGTTGGTGACAACTTTGGTAGCTTAAAATCAGCCATGGTGGGATACTTCTGCAGCAGAAGTTGTCAAAGTTTATAAATTTAAAACATACGTACATACATACATATATATTTTTTTTTAATTTTTTTTTTCTGTAAATTGGTTTACCAGCACCCTTCCCAGATTTGGACTTGAAGTAATAAAGTATCTTTTGAGACTTAAATTATTATATATTATGGACCCCAATAGAGGATGGTAAAATTCTGCTGCTTCCAAGTGCCTCATGGACAGAGATGTGGGGACTATAATCGGTCCTCCAGAAGGCCCAGTTTTCTGATGCTGGCTTCAGTGAGTGCCATGAATGATGCTACTCAACAAATGTTACTGAATGGTTCACTTACTGTTGAGATGATCCTGCTAGTATTTCAAGGTGTGTGTATGAGTGTGCCTGTGTGTGAGTGAGTGTTGCCCTGACCTGTGATCACCGCAGACCACATGAGCCCTAAGTTCCTGATGGTTCCTCTAGGTTCTCAGAGGGGAAATGGCCTCGTTTCCTCAGTATTAAACTTTGAGAAGGATGCTTCATTCCATGTGTGGCCTGACTTTCCAACAGGCAGCTCTTTAGAGTCATTTGCTTGGTAACTTCCCTGGGAACTGGGCCCCAGGAGTGCTGGGGAGGACCAGTTCTGGGATCTGCCTCACCTAAGGCCATGCCCATGTCCTGCTGAAGAATGACTGACACTTTTCAGGTGACAGAGACCCAAAGCAACAATCTGTCCCTTGGACCAGGGGATGGTCAGTCACGGGAGTGTAGGTAAAGGAGCCACAGAGGTGGATGTGGGCAGTGCCTGTCAGAGTTCTCTTCACAGAATGGCCAATGGACTTGGAGACTCTTCATATGTTCTCTGAGGATAGGAGCTGTCGATCCTGTGGATGTGAATTTCCCACTAAATGAAGTTGGCAGATTGTCAAGGCCATCTCTGTTGTGGCGTGGGTGCTGTGGCCTCGCAGAGCCTGGTGCTATTCAACATTTAGACACATAAGCGCTTCTGTCTCTGGTCCTTCCAGATTTCCCTCTGACTATGATTGCGCTTCTATATGAGAGACTGTGGGTCCTGCTGGCAAGATTGTTCTGGTCCACATGACAGTTTCATTGCCCATCGGAATTTGTAAATGGACTTCATGATTTGTCCTTCAGAATGTTGCTAGTTTAGAACCTGTGAGTCCACTTCCTAGAGTTTAAATCAGCTCAGGGCCCCAGACAAGAGTAAATTTGGGGACCATCTTGACCGTAGACTGACCCCAGAATGTGGTGCAACCTCCAAGGTGCTCCTGCTCTGTGAGATCCCTCCGGGCTCATCCAGCCCTGCCCTGGTTACAGCCGGTTCTCAGTGTGGCTGCATCAGCTCGAGTCCAACCAGGAAGGAAATCGCTCTAAGCATGAAAAACAGAAGGAAATCGATGCTGAAAACTGCTTACATAGGTGAAAGAAAGGCTGCAAAGCCAAACTGGGAGCAGCAAATCAACCCACCTTCCAACAAAGAAAACTTCTTCCATTTGTAGGCTGAAGGGACAAAGGAGGGAGGCACTGTTGGCGGAGTTCAAGGTCTGGGGTCACCAGGTGGGGTAGGAGCCATGGAAGTGACGTCACTGGTGGCAGAGATCCCTCCTTGAGCAGAGAGAGCATGAGGGAGAAATACCCTGGCGTGTTCATTCCTCTTGCTCTTTCATTTCCTGCCAGTGCCTCCCGTCAGCCCAGGGCGGCTCACAAAGGTGCTGGAAAAATGCAGGCTTCAGGGTCAGCCCGTCATCACAGCCCTGCCTCCGGGAGCCATGCAGGTACAGGCCAAGGGACAGACCCTGCTGGGACCACTTTGCCCCTCTCTCTCACCAGAAATTGCTGCGGGATGTATACACTCTAGATTAAATCAGTGTTACTCTGAACAGTCCGAGTTGCCCTCAGGGCTGTGGCTCTCAGTCAGTGTTAAGGGAACTCCTGGTGAGGTAATAAGAGGTCTGGGTAGGAGTCAAGGATTGCAGAACAAGAAACTGCTGGTCCTCAATTCTTAGGTTTACTGTTTCAAAGAGATTTTGCATGTGAGACCTTTTCCTGGTTTAGGAGCAACTGTGAAGAACCCAGGCCTTTTCTCCTCCCTGCCCGGGGTAGTGTCTTTAATGCACCATTCCTCAACGAGTATTACTGCAGTTTTCAACTTCCAATGGAATTCTTCCTTTTAGTTTTCTTTTTAAAGTAACAGGAATAGCATTTTCTCTTCTGTTTTAACACCCTGAAATGTTAAAGGACCCAGTCAGCATTCCCTACATGCATTTTCTCTAAACCTCACAATAACGCCATGGCAGAGATGTGAACATCACCCTCAATTTATAGATGATGATCTGAGCCTCAGAGAGTGGAATAGTTCAAAGTCACACGGTTACTCTCATACATTCGTGTTATTTGTCGCCTGGCGTATTGTACAACATGACCAGTAAGAGATGGAATTGAAATTAAAACATGGGTCTGTGTTCTTATCCCTACAGTGAGATGCTTCTCTTGCTCTATAATGTCAGAACACCAGGCCACATAAAATCCCAGAGATTGAAGCCCCCTGATTTCTCCTCCTTTGTCCGTGAGCTTATTTATTGAATATATTTGAGGCTTTTATTTCAGGGGTAGAACCACAGGTTCTATAAGCGAAAGGCCTTGAAGAGATCAGATGATCTCTTAGAAACTAAATAATCCTCCTTTCTTCAGTTTGGAATCTGAGACCTAGAAATGTCAGGGACAGATCCAAAACCACACCTGCTGCCGACAGTAATGTGGGATCTTTTCGAGTCGCCAGTTGAACAGAATTCTCGTTTCATTTCTATCCAGGCAAATGTACACTGTTTTGGGACCCAAATTTTCTCTGTTGGTGCACCTCCAATCTGGTTTTGACCCACAAAGAAAGTATGAAAAGCAAGATGGAAATTTTTCTCATGCAAAGCACCTATTTTGGAGTCAATCTGGATTTGGATGATCCTGAGACAGTGCACATCCCAGCTCACATTTCCTGTGTTCTTCTGAGCCGACTTCCTTCGGGTGGTTGTGATGGGGACATCTGATTGGCTCAGGATGAGTCTGACAGCTGAAGCCGTAGAAGAAGACTGTCCATTATTCTCAGACCCCTGGCTCTCCATTTCAACAGCTTCCTAGTCCTATCAGTTCTAAAAGCAGATGCCTTCATCTTACTCGGCAGCCTGAGTTTTCACAGTGATCTGTGAGGCTGTTCAAGAGCTGCTTCTGCTCCATGCCTCTGCCCTCAGCTCCCACCACTCACACCTTTGTTCATTTCCCTCCAGCCACACCTGTCTCCACACTTGACTGTGAGTACGCTTCTACTTCTGCTCCGTGCCAGGAAGGCTCTGCGCCAAGATACTCGCTTGGTTCTTTTTATCCTCTTCTTTCATATCTGTGCACAAATAACATCTTCTCAGAGAGACCTTTCCAAAGTCCCATTGCAATAGTCCCCTGTCATTTGCTAAGCATCTTTCCCCATTCCACTTTTTTGTTTTTCAGAGATCTTATCACCCCTAACACATTATATATATATATATACCTACTTCTCTATTGCCTCCGTATACCCATTAGATTATAAATCTTGAAGGGAAGATTAGAATATCAGCTTTGAGCTTGCCTATATCCCCAACACCTACAGTGGTGCCTGGTGCAGAGCAGACACTCAGAAGTGATTTGTTGAATGAATGAGTGAACAAATGAACAAATGAGTGACCCCTCTCTTTTTTAATTGAAGTATAGTTGATTTACAAAGTTGTGTTAGTTTCTGGTGTAGAGCATAGTGATTCAGTCATATATATGTATACATTGCTCTTTTTCATGTTCTTTTTCATTATAATTTATTAGAGGATATTGAATATAGTTCCCTGTGCTATACCATGGGACCTTGTTGTTTATCCTTCTTATATATAGTAGTTTGTATCTGCTAATCCCCAAATCCTAATTTATCTCTCCCCTACTCCCTTACCCCCTGGCAACCATAAGTTTTCTATGTTGTTTCTATTTTGTAAATAAGTTCATTTGTGTCATTTTTTTTAGATTCCACATATGAGTGATATCACATGATATGTCTTTGTCAGACTTACTTCACTTAAAATGACAATCTCCAGGTCTATCCATGTTGCCGCAAATGACATTATTTTATTCTTTTTATGGCTAAGTAGTATTCCTCTGTGTGTGTATTATATGCATATACACACACACACACATCTCACAACTTCTTTAACCATCTGTCAATTGTTGCTTCCATGTCTTGGCTGTTGTAAATAGTGCTGCTATGAACACCGAGGTGCATGTATCTTTTTGAATTAGAGATTTCATCTTTTAAGAGTATATGTCCAAAAGTGGGATTGCTGGATCATATGATAAGTCTATTTTTAGTTTTTCAAGGAATCGTCATACTATTCTGCATAGTGGTTGCACCAGTTACATTCCCGCAAACGAGTAGGCGGGTTCCCTCTTCTCCACACCCTCTCCAGCCTTCATCATTTATGGACTTTTTCATGACGGCCATGAAGGGCTCCTCTTGTCTCTTCCCACTACGCTGCTCTCCCTGTGGCCTCATCACTTCTTGCCTGAACACTTCCAGCAGCTTCCTAGCTGATTTTCCTGACTTGCTCCCTCTAATTTCTCCTTCACACAACTGCCACAACGATCAATCTTCCATGCAGATCTGATCCTGTCATTCTTGTCTTCAAAAACTTCAGTGGCTCCCTATTGCCCTTCATGGTTAGACCCTTGCCTGCCTCCCAAGCCTCATCTCCTCCTTTCTCCTTTGTGGGACTTTATTAAAAATAAGATTAAATGTCCACCCTTCCACCATGTGATTTCTCTGGTATTAGTTTTCCATTTGCTGCTGTGACAAAACACCACCAACTTAGTGGCTTAAGACAGCACATACTTATTATCCTTCCATTCTCAAGGTCAGAAGTCTGACACAGGTCTTCCTGGGCTAATCAAGGTGTTGGCAGGGCTGTGTTCCTTCCTGGAGGCTCTAGGAGAGAGCCTAGTCCTTGCCTTTTATAGCTCTTAGAAGCTACCCTCATTCCTTGCTCATAACCACATCCCTTCATCTTCAAAGCCAGAAATGTAGCATCTCTCCAACTTCACTTCTGTCAGCACATCTCTGATTCTCTCTTTCTACCTCCCTTTCACCTTTAAGGACCCTTGTTGGGTCCACCCAGATAACCTGGGATCATCTCCATATTTTAAAGTCACTTGGTTCGCAACCTGAATTCCATCCTCAACCTTAACTCCCCATTGCCATGTGACCTAACATAGTCAGGTTCTGGGGGCGTTAACAAGATGTGGGCATCCTTGGGTGGGGGACATTGTTCTGCCAAGCACAGAACCTTTGGCAGGGTCCTCTCCCATCGTGTATGTCTCTATCCCATCCACTTATTCCATCCATCCTTTAAGGCTCATCCTCCAGTAAAAAGTAACCCTTCATTTTATTCCCACTACATATTTTTCCAAACCTCTCTTAAGGCAAGTAATACTTTTTATTTTTTATTATATATTTTTATGTACATGTCTCATTACACAAATCAGAGTGCTAGTTCCTGGATGGCAATGACTGGGCATAATTTGTCTCTGTAAATAGAAGACTTCCATCTATATGTAATGTTACATAAGAATCTGCTGCTGAAGAATGAATTAGAGGAAAAGTAATTAAGAAATGAAAAAAGGATAGATGAATTCAGGAAAGAAAAAAGAAATGAGAAAACAGAACAAAATAAAGGGAAAAGAGGACTGGAGAATTTTTGCAGGTAATATACGTTCTCTGCAGACAGGCGAAGGAGATGATGGCTGAATCTTCAGGCTGTAGCTAAACTGGACCTGTTTTATAGTTATTTCTCAAGCCGTCAAATCTGCTTTGATTTAATCACACACTTGCCTTTTTGTAGACATCTCAGATGTCGTTGAGGCAATCTGGGTGAAGCTCTGGAATAACTGAGACCTTCAAATGTTCACCGACTCCTGCTTCTCCTGCTTTTATCATCTCATACATTGTATTGCCGCCCAGAAATCCAACAACCGAAACCTTGAGTCCTCCATACCCTAAGACCCAAAAGCTTTACCCAACAGCTCCCTAAATTTCCTAAGATCCAAATACATTAAACATTCCTGAGTTAAATTATGGGAGAACACATAATGAAGAACACTGGTCTGGCATCGGTTTCAAACCCAAGTCATCCCATAGTTACTATATGACTCTGGGCAAATTATTTGTGATTTTGGAATCTCAGATGTCACTTTTCTAATGGAGAGCAAATATCATTGACCTCACAAGTTGTTGTGAGGGTCAAAGGAAATTATACGTAAAAAGTGTCCACCATAGTACCCATGCAGTAGGTGTTCAAAAGAGGGTTCTTCTTGGAGCTTCTGCCCACAAATAAGATGTTACCATATATAGGACAGCTGCTTAGACCTGACAATGGAGTTTGGGTTTCAGACTCATCTACATTCCTGAGTGGCATTGATTCCATGCAGTAATCCCAGCATCCAGCCTCAAGGCACCGGGTGATGAATCAAAGGCAACACCTGAGAGAGAAGGAGCAGCTATGGCTCAAAACTGCTGTCACACCTGGCTAATGACAGTGGCCAAGGGCAAGTCGTGGAACTTTGTGGGCTGAATGAGTTAAACAGACCAGCCCAATGATACAGTAGTAGTTCCTTTGCCTGTGCCCACCTCCCGCATCTTCTCATAGATAAGTCTCAACCATCCTTTGGATGGCTGTCATTGTCATTTCTCTTTCAACTGTAAGTTAAGAAGAGTCTAGACCCAAGCTAACAAGGGATGTATTAACCAACTGATAACCACCCTCTACTTTGCAGTGTCAGGCACCATAGAAACATGGGGTTTTCTGTTAACTGGTCTTAAACCAGGTGTGCTCAGCCACCAAGAGCCTTATTTATTATCATGATGGAAGCCAGATGTGGGGATGCAGTTAGGGAGATGACAGCCAGCCATCATTCCTTGATGCCTTTTTAAAGGCTTGTCTTATTTATACTAACTGAAGCCAAGGCCAGGAATGTAGAAATGATTGAGCCCCTCACTTGAAAAAGTGAGGAACTGTCAGAGTGCCTGGCAATAGAGCACATTTGAAGAAAAGAGATTTTATAAAGGTTTATGATGAATTGTAGCAACTCAAAGCTTCCCTTAATAGGGAAAAGTATTGCTTGGTGCTGGATATGAGATGACTTGTGGGCAATCACTCTCTCCTGGTTCTTGAACACCTTTGGGACGATAACTTTTCACTCGGAGACACATTCTCTTTGAGAGTTTCGCTGGTTTAGATTCTGGACATGGTAACGTATGTGTATATTCTGGCCAACAGTCATGGGCTTGCAGAACTAGAACACTGACATGGCTCAGAACCACAGAAAGCCCACTGATCTACAAGAAGGAAGAGCAACTCTTGAGTACTAGGAGTGAAAAGCTGATCCTCACTTTACTCTTTTGCGCATGCCTGAGTGCACCTGCTCTGCTAAATCCTGCGTGGCTAAATCTCCCCTTTACACAGGGTTTTCACTTGCAAAATTGGTAGCTGGTGAGCATTTGCAATAAGGCAGAGCCACTAGATGAACTTCTGGACATGTCCTTGCCAATAAGTGTGATGACTGGTGAGGGCTTTAAAGGCTTAAGTAGGACTTAGTCATGAGGGTGGAAGTGGTATAGGTAGATGGTGCTGCGTGTGCCCTCCATTCTCCCTCTGTCTTTCAAAAAAAACTGTAGGGGGAGCTCTAAGGAGTTCAGAGTAGCTGAAAGTTAGGGTGCCTGGAAAGGGACTGATGGAGGATGAAACAGGAAAAGCTAAAAGGGCCTTGGTATTAAGTTAGGGATGCACTCCTCTTTCAGAGGGGACACATGGAAGTTTTTTGGACAGGAGACTTTCATTATCATGTGTCTATTTCAAAGAGTATAGTCTGACCGCAAGGCTTTGGCTGATGAGTGGTGCCCAGTGGTGGGGCAGGCAGTCAGCATCAGGTGGCCAATGTTGCAATCCAGGCTGGAGGTCAGGGCCATGTCCAGTTTTAGTGTTGTAGCCTGTTTACTAAGCTGGGGACTCAAATACACAGTTCAAAGTAGAAATCCAGATATCCTCCCCCAGGCATGAAACAGCAGCAGGTTAGCACCCAGGGTACCTGTTTCTCAGGGTCGGTGATGGTTGGTCCTGGGCTCTTTTTATCCTTCATGACCCCGGTGAAATACACAAGCAAATGACCCAGATCTTAAAAGCTATCGTCAGGCTTAAAGTACAGTGAGCGCTTAAAAGGACGGTCAGATAAAAACTCCGAGATCTACGGAAGGGAGTGAGCCCATCTTACTTGGGGATTTGGGAAAGATTCACAGAGAATGAGACATCTGCTTATTTGGATTTGAAAGGTTAATGGAGGAGAAGAGTCCATGGCAAGGACCACATAGTTGACTTAGATCACTGTCAGAGGGAAAATTACAAGAGGAATAATCGTAGAATTCTTCAGTGATTGTGACTCCTCAATTCAGTGAGCCTTTAAATAATCTAGGAAGAATTATTTTATTCAACATTTTAAGCATGTGCTAGAATATAAACATTCTATTAGTTGCTGGGCTTATAGAGATTAATAATAAAAATAATAGCAAACATTTGTATAGTGGTTCCTATGTGTTGGACATTGTTCTAAGATTTTTTACATATCGTAGTTCACATAATCTCTGTGACAGTTCTCTGGAGCAGGTACTGTTTATATTTTCCTCATTTGGTATATGAGGTAACTGAGGCACTGAGAGTTTAAGGCATCTGCCCAAGTAGTTGATTGTGGAGCTGAGATTCAGATTCAGGCATTTGGCTTTAGAGCTTGGACTCTGGACCGCTGTGCTGTGCTGTCCCTTTGGAATGAGTCATGGGTCCTGCCCATATAAAGCATCAACTAGACAGACTAACATGAACCCAATCATACCACAATAAAATTGACTTAAAAATAACCAGCCCCACCAAATGAGAAATAAAGACATTTTCAAATAAATAAAAGCTGAGAGAACTTGTTGCCAACAGGCTTGTTCAATAAGAAATGCTAAAAGAACTTCTTCAGACTGAGGATAAAGGACAGCTTTATCAAAACCTAGATTTATAGGAGGGAATTAAGACCATTAGAAATGTTGAATTTGTGGGCAAACATAAAAGATTTGCCCCCTTCTGGATGGCTTGATTGTATGGCTCTGCAATATTCTTAAATTAAAAAAATGAAATGGTATGTCATAAATCCTAATTTCTCTAGGGAATGACAATTTGAATATGTCATATGTCCACATTTTTTCATACAATTTGCTAGTGGAGACTTTCCCCATTAAAAACTGGGAGAAAATACAATCCAGTTAAGTCTGCAAAGACACTTGGGATTTTCTCTGATAGCGTCCCAAAGCTCCTGTTTGTTTATGACTAGATAGTCTAAATGGGCAATGTGCCAGTCCCACCTGCTCAAAACTTCCTTTCAAGACAGCAAAGTCGAGTGATGAAAGGATTAGAATGCAGGCTGGGAATTCATTACTTGGAAGAAGACTCAGGACCTATGTAACTTCTCTCCAATCACACAGATGTGCTGGGACATGCTGTGTAATTTAGTAACAGTACCTGATCACATCATTACGTTAAGGGCCAGTCAAGGATACTCATGATTTTGGAAAGTGCCTCAAGCTTACACGAACCACTTGAATGTGAGGGAGAGCTTACATGCATAGTCTTGGAAAATGACTATAATAATTTGCTTGTGATCCAATGAATGCTAGACGCTATTATAGGATCAGAACACTTTGAATGACTCATAGATGCCATGTCGTCATTTGGGGCTCATCTTAAATCAGGTTCTCTAAGAAGCAGAACCTGAGACAGAAATTTGATTACCCAAGATTTATTATGTTCAATGATTGCATGTAATGTTTTTCCATGTTTTTACTGTAAACGTGTCTGTACATTTGTATTGGTATAGCTTGTTTCTTTAAACAGTATATATTTATGTTTTGCTTTTTTATTGAGTCTGACAACCTCTGCCTTTTAATTGAAATGTGTTGTCCATTTATAGTTAATGAAATTCCAAAATGTTTATGTTTAGGCCTAACGTTGGTGATTTGTTTTCTCTTTGTTTGCTGTTTTGTGGTTTTTTCCCTCTTTTCCTGCCTGATTTTGGTTAATTATATTTTTTCTAACATACCATTTTAATTCCTTTGATAGCTTTTTAGCCATAGCTTTTTGTATTGTCAACTGAAAAAAAGTGCAACCTAAGTGTTGGGAATTGTGTTTTATTTTATTTATTTATTGCTGATGACTTAAGCCTGAGAGACAGCCTCTCAGCTAGCTCTGAGGGACTGTTCTGAAGGGAGGAGCCAGGCTATGTAGGAGTTTTTGCAAGAAAAAAACAGGTAGTTTAAAAACATCAGAAGATTACTCTTTTTTTTTTTTGAGTTATAGTCAGTTTACAGTGTGTCAATTTCTGGTGTACAGCACAATTTTTCAGTCATACGTGAATATACGTATATTCATTTTCATATTATTTTTCACCATGAGCTACTACAAGATCTTGTATATATTTCCCTCTGCCATACGGTATAAACTTGTTTATCTGTTCTGTATATACTTGTCAATATCTACAAATCTCGAACTCCTTGTCTGTACCTTCCCACCCAGAAGATTACTCTTAATTAAAATAAAACCAGACATCTCAAGTTAATGCATTTTGTACTTTTCTGTCTATGGGAAATGCAAGAGCCTGGGCTCATTGAAATCATTCCTTTGGTAGGCATCATTACTATCTGGGGCCAGTATCCTATTTATCTCCATCCTTAATCCCCTCAATGTACACACTCAGGTTGGCTGCAGTGACTGGTGGCTTGATGGCCACAAGATTCTTTGTTATTGATATGGCAGGAGACATTTTTCATCCACAGTATTACGTATTTAGTGGTAAGTCTAGGGTTTTTGTTGTGTATCCTTAACTTATTATAGTGTGCTTTAAGTTAATATTGTGCCACTCACATAAAATATAAGAATCCTTTAAGATAATTCCATTTACAACTACATATTCTATTTTTGTCATTATTTGTGCATGTTATAAATCCCAAAATACAATGTTACAATTGTTTTAAGTAATCAGTTGTCTTTTAAGGAAGTTAAGAGGAAAGAAGTATAATCTTTTAAATTTAGTCACATATTTAGCATTTCTAATGCTCTCCTTTCCTTTCTCCACATCCATATTTTCATTTGATACAATTTACCTTTACTAAATTTTTTTTTTTTAGTACTAATTTCTTGGTAACATAGTCTCTCAGCTTTTGCTTACTTGAAACTATATTTCACCAGCATTTATTTACCTGGCTTAGTTTTTTTTTTTTTTTTTTTTTTTTTTGAACAACTCTGTTGAATTACAATTTACTTACATTAAAATGTATCCATTTTAGAGTGTGAATAAGGCTACACCCTAACTTCACGTTTAATGGTGAAACATTAGATCAAGGACAAGACAAAGATGTCTACTCTTACTTCTATTCAACATTACACTGAAGGTTCTGGGTAATTTATTAAGACAAAAGACAGAAAAGACATGCAGGCTTCAGAGGGAGACATAAAGCTGTCTTTATCTGCAAATGACATAATTTTGTATATAGAAAATCATTTTTAAAAAGCTCCAAAATCTAATAATGAATATGGTCACGGAAAGCAGTAGTTGGTGAGGGACAGAGAGCATGAAATGTGGAAGAAGGGCTTAAGTAACTGACTTCTTGATGCTGCACATTCTTCTGATAAGTCTTACTGAATGCATCAAGAACCATCTATGCAGGGGAAGAAAGGGAGAACCACGTACCCATCATTGCCATCCTTATGGGTTAAGGATGGCCTAGACTTCTGGTTTATACACTCATGAGTGCCATTTGGTTCCCATGAGCCTCAGAACACTACAAAGTGGTGAGAGGGGTGAGAGGGGCAAGGTGCTGTCCGGTTCCACCTGGGGGAAGCTGGTTGAAGCCTTTGTTGAAACTGGATGATAAAGCATTTGCTAAAAACAGAGGTGTGAGGCACAGAGAATCTGAAATGCTGTATCAGAAGGATCTGGGATAGTACATTCGCTCACTACATCTCCAAGCAGACTGCTGAGGGCAGATGGAAGCAGCTGCTGGCTAAGACTGAAGTTCCCCTAGTTAAAGAAACGATGAGTCAAACAGGGCATCATAACTACAGACAATGGGAACAACACCTAGATCCAAAATAGCTTCCTCTTCCCACTCCTTACATAGGTCGTGGGGTCATGGGTCAAGGACAACAAGCTCATCAACCCAGGACCACCTCCCTAAAAATGAGAAATTTGTTCTGTCATTAAAAAATAACATATCCTGTTACAGACAACTTTAAATATGCGAAAAAGTGAAAAGAAAAACATTTCAACTATAATTCATCAGCTGGAAACAATCATTTTTTAGATTTTGGTATTCAAAAAAATTACATATATATATATATATATATATATATATATATATATATATATATGTCAAAAATAATCATTTTCAGTAGTTGCATAATATTCCATGCAGAAATTTACCACAGTTTATTTAAACATCAACCAGTTGCTGGCATTTTGCTTTTGATATTATAAATAATACTGCTGTATTATTTAGGCACATGTCTTTGTGTTTCAGTGGCCAGTTACCCAACATCAAACAGATTGGCTTTGTGGAAATACTAATATTTTAAATTTTCAGGTAAAGAAAGAAACTGGGTTAGGGACAAACCATTAGTTAGAAGGTTATCATTAGTGAGTAGTTTCAGATGAAATCCAGGTGATGGAATTCCAGGGTGATCCCGGGAATGAATTGTTTTTTAACGTAGTTGAGTATGTTGGGGAAGAATTCATGTACAAAGGGACATTAAAGTTGAATGTTGGAAGCTAAATAGATTTATTATTCAAGACAAGAGAGGAGAAGAATTTTAAGAATAAGAAGGCATGGAGTTGTAAACGAGTATGATACATGAAGAAAATGGACTATAGAATGGAATATACGGTGCATGGAGGACAGAGAAAGGCAGATGCTGAGTTAGGACAAAGGTAGTTGGGATCAGATTGGTGAAAGCTTGGATTTC
This sequence comes from Camelus bactrianus, assembly GCF_048773025.1. NCBI lineage: Eukaryota > Metazoa > Chordata > Mammalia > Artiodactyla > Camelidae > Camelus > Camelus bactrianus. The sequence continues at coordinate 54,132,026 of NC_133542.1, forward strand.
CTGCTGTGTCATTTGAACTTTATCTCATAAATTGTGGGGAGCCATTGAACATCTTTGAGCAAGGGCCATTGATTGATGAGTACCTGTCCTATCATTTAAGATGGAGACATAGTTTTTATTCGGTCCCCACGGGTGACTGAGTAAATTCAGACTCATCCAAGCACCTTTGTCCCAGATGCCCCTCCGGAACCACTTTGTGCAATTTGTCTTACTCGGTGCTTTGTGGCCTCAAATCCATGGTTTTCTGAGTTCTCTCTGAAGCTTGCTGGTGTAGCCGTTTAAACACATTTGGGGTGCCTTTTTTTCACTCAGTGACTTCAGTTTCCTACTTAGCTATCAGTTGCTAGATTTCAGTGTCATCTGCAGGTTGAAGTAACAAATATTTCTTCTCTAAGCCTCATTGCCATAGACTCCTCCCCAGTTTGTTCATTCCTGTAGAAGCCCAGTCAGAAAGCAGCTGTCATGAAGGGCTCTAGATGGCAGAGTTGAATAATTGTGACAGATCATATGACCCTCAAAGCCTAAAATATTTACTATCTGGCCTCTTACAGAAAATATTTGCTGATGTCTGCCCTAGATCAAAACAAATTAATGGTTATCAGGCAGTTAATGAAAAGCAACTAATGTGTAGGCACATTCTTGAAATGTTTTAAAGCTTCAAGTAAAGAAAAAAAATGCCACAAGTATTTATGCAAAATGAAATGTCATCCCAAAAGGAATAGATTCCAGGCTGTCTTAACACTTTGTCTTAAAACAATAGAGAAACATCTATATAACTATGGAAGGAAAGTTTGTGGCCCTGCCAATTTATGACACTTAGGTGGAAGCTATAGAAAGACGTTATCAAACAGGGAAGGACATGGAATGTATTTTTCTCATTTATCTTTCTTTAAAAATTACTTGGAGATCTATTCCTGATGAATCAAAATAAAGAAGTTATTAAAAGAGAAGCCACAGAATGAATGAACTGGTTGGTAGCTTAAACTAAAATAATTTAAACATAAAATTATCTTAAATCACAAGTAGACATATGGGAGAATGAAAGACTCTAAAATCTTAAATGATGATTGAAAGGATAAATACACAGTGAAAACAATAACATAATGATAGTAATAGAATGATAGTAGTCTAGGACAAAAATCCTATATATGACCAAAAAATAGGATTTGATAATTAAGAGGATGTCATATTATGCTGATTTCTTTATCATATACAGAGTCCATATGTCTGTGGATGTGTGCGTGATAACGTATTTTATTCTTAATGCTGAAAATTAGAGCAGTATCAGTAAAACATATTTTTAATGAAACTTAAAAATAACCACTAGTATAGCTGAAAATTGAATGTTCATCTTCCACGTAATAGGAGGAAAAAAATAAAACAAACAATATGGCAAAAAGAATTGTGAGAAAGATTACTGTTCTTTTTTGTTCTCTGACTGCAACATTTGAAGGGAGACTTTGAAAAACTAGGGCGTATACATTCAAAAACAACCAAGGATCGAAATGGTAGGTACGTTATTGTTTTATGGAGAGATGGCAACATGTGGTTGTTAAGAGCCATTGAATATTTTATTTATTCATTCATTAACAAATGTTTATTGAATATCTTACTATATGCCAGGCACTATTCTAGGAACAAGGGATAAAGTGGTAAAGAAGGCAAATAACATTCCTGCTCTTATTTCACTTTACATTCTAGTTGGGCAGAGGGAAAGGAAAGTCAAAAAGCAACTAAGTACATGGATGAACAAGATCACTTGAAATACTGTTAACTTTTACAAAGGCAAATGAGAGTGACTGTGAGCGCTTTGCATAGAATGTGTTGTATAGAGGTTGGGTAACCTGTCTGAAGAGGTGCTTGGGCTAAGACTCGAATGTTCTGAGGGATCCAAGAATGCACAGATACCTGGGGGCACAGCACTGCAGGCAGAGAGAAGACCAAGTGCCAAAGCTGTGCTTTTTATATTTGAGGAACAGAAAGAAGGCATGCGTGCTAAAGTGTAGTGAACCTGGCGGAGAGTGGTTCCAGATGAGGTTGGAGAGAGAGACAGGGAGAGATTCTCTAGGATCTTATTGAGTATTATAATACATCTGGACTTAGAGTTTAATGATAAATCCTTGGGGGCGTTAACCATGGCCGTGAAATAATCAGGTCACTCACGACTGGGAAAGGTCACTCTTGTTGTTGTGTAGAGAGATGCTGGGGGCAAAATTGAATGTATGGAGGCCAGTTGGGAGGTTACTGCAGTTGTATATGAGATAGTGGGAGCTTCAGTGAAGATTGTAGCAGTTGGGATAGAAAAGAAGCAAATGAATTTTGAGTATATTTTTCAGGTAGAGGAGAATAGATTTGCTCATAGATTGGCTGTTGTATAGGGAGGTGAGTAAATGAGTCAAGGGATATGTCTAGGATTTAGTCTTGAGCAGTTGGGTAGGGAAGTGTGTTGTAGAGGGAATCAAGAATGTTGTATGTGCCTTGTTAATTCCAATTCAAGAAATACACTTCAGACCAAAATGGACAGGGCAAGCAGGCAATTGAATGTAAGTATCAGGTTGGGTGCTTGGACTTGAGTTCTAGCTGGATTACTGAATGGCTGTGTGACCTTCAGTAAGACTTAACCTGTCTACACTTTAGCCTCCAAATCGGAAGAAAATGGGGACAATAATGGTACTTACTGCTAATGAATGTAAAATGCTGAAAGTAGCTACTGTAAATACACTGTATTTATTACAGTAGCTGCCACATGTTAAGTGTATGTTGTCTGCTACTTATCCTATTAGTCAGAATACTTTTGTTGGCAAGTTACAAAACCTCAAGTGGTTTAAAAAATGAAATAATTTCTAGTTGATATAATAAGAAGCCATTAGGTAAGATGGAAAATTGGTTAATTCAATGGCTTAAGAAATCAAGGACCCAATTCTTTTTTTTCTTTCCCTTTTTTTTTTCCCCTGGGCTCTTCTTAATATATCAGTATAGTCCTCCTGATTGTGGCAACGAAGTGATAACACGTAGTGGAGGAAGTAGGACTAGTTTTTTTTCTCGCTCATCTCTCTCTTATTTCATGAACGTTTTATTTTGAAAATTTTCAAGCATATAGGGAAATTGAAGGAGGAGTCCTTCTGGCCAAACCTTTTGAAATTAAGTTACAGATATCATTACACTTCATTCTAACTACTTCAGTGTGTATCTCCTAAGAATAAGGATAATATTCTGCAAAACGATAGTACAATCATCAGACTTAAGATGATTTACAGAAGTTCCGTAGTATTATTTCAAAGGTAATGCATATTCAAATTATCCATCTGTTTTTTTTTTTTAAATCTAGGATCCAGTGATTATATGCCCATTGCATTTTTTATGAGTCTTTAGTCTTTCCTAATCTAGAACCATCCCTGTCCCTTTTAATATTTTTTATGACACTAATGTTTTGAAGAGTTCAAGTCTTGTATTAAGTACCACATTCTAGGTTTTTATGATCATTTCTTTATGGTGTCATTTAACTGTTTCTTCAGTTAACATAAATGCAGACATCAAGCCTACCACCTTGAGTAGATATAGGTTATTTTTGGCAAGGTAACTTCATGGATGGTACCATGTACTGCATTTTGCAGCATATAAGGACATGTCAGGGTGTTCTACTATTGACGATACCAAGTTTGATCACCTGCTTAAGGTGGTGACAGTCATGAGTCTTCATTACAAAGGTGTATATTCCCTGTAGAGTTCAGTAATTAATCCAGGGGCAGGGGCTGATCCTATGCCATTATGTTCTTTCTTAGCTAATGATTTCAGCATCCATTGAATTGCTTATTACATTGGGGGTTATAAAATAGCAATGTTCTGATTCTGTCATTCCTTTCACATTTATTATTTTGTGGTTTTTCTGTAAAGAAAACTCCCTTTCTTTTAGTTAAATTTTACTATGGAGTCATGCATTTATTTTTTATATTATAATCAATTACAGTGATTCCTATTTTTGATGCTTAAATTGTTCCAAATTTTGCCAGTTGGAACCCCTTCAAGTTGGCTCCTCTGTGCTTTTGACATTATCCCTTTAGTCTTTGAGTGTTCCTTTGCTTTCTGGCACAATAAGGTATCTAAGATTAACCTTGTCCTTTTCTGTCCCAGACATAGATTAGCCATTTCTATAAGAAGCTTTTGTTGCCTTCAGTGGTGACTGGCATTTAGAAACCAAGATATGTTGTTGGGGTATTTACTGATGGTGTTTATTATTTCTTCTGTCCTCTTGTAGTGGAAAAAGCTAGGAGATGTGTGTGTGTGTGTGTATGTGTATTCATATGCATAGATAAATAATCTACATAAGTTCATATTGATATTTGCAATTCAAATCTAACATTACCCTTATTTTACTTTGCTTTTTTTCCCTTCAAGTGTGTATCTTGGTTTCTGATAACAGATTATATACCTATATTTATCTATATAATATAACATTATATACACAACAGATTACATATTATATATAAATTTAAAGAATTATACATAATTTATAATTTGTTATATATTATAATACAAATAAAACAACTTATAACATTGACATGTCTATGATTAAAAAAACACACTGAGTAAATTTTTAGACTCCTTGGTAGTTCTTTTTTGTTTTTAGAGCATATGCCACCAAGGATATACAGTCAGAGAATTATATTTCAAAGTTACATGATAGAATGATTGCAGTTATTTTATTGGTTTGATATAGAACATCCATTTGTGTTCAGTTGCTGTATCTGCCATTTTTGGAAGCAGAGAAACCATTCCTAGCAGCTCTGGCGTGACCCCTTCCTAAGTCTCACTGGTAATAGAGTGGGATTTTTCAAGACTGTCTTTGACTAATCAGTATTTGTTTCTGAGTGACATGGAGGAAAGATGGAAATGAGGACAAAATCTGGGCTCTTTAGCGAAAGAGAGGGAAGAGCTGTTTGGCACCATCACTGTCTGTTACACTTACTATTATGACAATTGTTACAAATTTCTAGGCCACTTCACTACATACATGCACGTGTGCCACTCTCTACCTTTTCATTAATATTCAAAAACTCCAAATCCCCAGGGTTGGCATGGCTGTGGTGAAGATGATACTTTCATATATTACTGATGATCGTGTAAATGGGAACTATCATTGCAAAAATCAGGATATAAAGAACCATATTTATATGGCTTGGTTTAAAGATTTAACTCCTTTGAACTTGTCATGCGGAAATAACACAAATAATTTGAGCAATTTAAATGTCTGTGTAGTGAAATTAATTAAATCATAATGCTCTTGCTTAATGGACGTGTCGCTCCAACATAATGATCGTTGTAAAAACCACATGGTGACCGTGTAGTAGGAAAAGTGTTTATAAAGTTTAGTGGGGGGAAAGAAGACCTAGAATGTGAAAATGTGCTTCTGCAAAAATTATAATGTCTTTATATGGGCAAAGGTGAGAAAAGAACAAGGACAATGGAAGTCAGTATGATGGGGGTGAATGGATGGTGGACTATAAGTAAATTCTTAATTTTATTTAGAATTTTGTTACTATTTTTCAACCAAAACGAACCCGAAGGCAATTGAGGGGAAAAATCCCTTCCAGGTTCTGAAGTCAACCAGAGATTTATCTGAGCTCTTAAGCAGATTTAAATCTTCTTTTAGAGAAAATTTTGATTGTATCTGCAAGCACTTTCATACCCTACGTTGCCCCTTGAACTGGAAAAGTATGTCAGATTCCACAGTCACCCTAACAGAATGTCAGTTGTGCCACTGGAATGTCTCACATCAAAAGCCAATGGAATTTGCTTCGTTCAGCCACACAGAGAAACTGCACCTTCACTGCTGCCAGAAAGCTCAGTCTGGAATTGATTGCTGTAGTTCTCTCCCAGAGCCCAGTTGAATTGATGGCTTTTTGAGAAATTCTCTGAGGGATTTGCTGACCATGTGCCTACTGGGCTGCCGTGTCCCTGGTGAAGCAGACCCGGAAGAAGGAAGATCCTAGGGCTCATCGGGTGGAAGGGTCTTGTGGGAGGAGGTCCATTCTGAGAAGCGCCGTGCCAAGAGTTGCAATTGTGAGCTTGGAAAATACAGTAAAGAGAAGGAGCTGGACGTTACCATTTGGACTTACAAACTAAAAGGCCAGGTGATGAAAACATAAAACCCAGCTGAAAATGAGATTATCAAAGCATGTATGTGAGGATATTTCTTGTATGTAGTCTCTGGCCAGAGCAGGTTAGCCTCTCAAAACCTCTAACTGTCTGGACCAATAAAGAAGCCCATTCCTCTCTTTTTCTGGACTCTGTTCTTACATGGATGCTTGTGAATTATATCAGCTTTGCTCGTTTTAGAATTGCCTTCACTGAGTAGCAATTTTGTATTTTTTCCCTTTGTTTTAATAAAGAATCTCTACAAGAGATAGCTGTGTGAAGACTGTTGTTTTATCTTCTACAAAACTACTTTGAAGACATCATCTGTTGTTTTATCAACATCTAAGGGATGAATTCTTACAGCCATGTGATAAATGCTTTTTAGAATTCTTTTTAGAATGCAGTGTCAGGAAAACTTTTCTCTCTTCTCATGAACTGGTTAGTTTCCTTTTATCCTATGGTGAGAACTTTTAAACTATAGTTTTACTTCTCTTTTTGCCTTGAGTGCCAGGAAGCTCACAGCTAAATGAAATGCTTGAACATAACATAATACTTCTCTAACAGTTGATGTCAGGCATAATTATCTTCCTTCCTCCTCTTCCTTCCTTCCTTCTTTCCTTACTTCCTCTGTTTTGGACTCATAGATACAGAGAACAAACTGGTGGTTGCCAGAGGGGAGGCAGGTGGCGAGTTGAGTGAAGGAGGTGAATGGGAGAGATATAGACTTCCAGTTATAAAATAAATAAGTCATGAGGATGTAATATAAAGCATAAGGAATATAATCAGTAATATTGCAATAACTTTGCATGGTAACAGATGGTTACTAGACTTATTGTAGTGATCAATTTGCAATGTATATAAATGTCGAATCACTATGTTGCACACCTGAAACGAATATAATATTGTATGTCAACTATTCCTCGATGATTTTTTAAAAATATGCTTTTTTTGTCATTGTTTTATGTACTTTTTGACTGTACAGTTTACTTAAGTGTTCTTTGCATCACTTAAAAATTTAGAAGGGGAAAGAGATTGTCTGTAAATAAATATCCAATGGGAGAGTTTTTAGAGCAGCAATTTGTAATAGAAAGAATAGGGGTTTGGGTACCACACAGGCCGGAGTTCAAATTCTTGCTTCTCCGCTTGTGAGTCTTGAGAGCTTGGGCGTATTGCTGACCTCAGTTAACACTCTGTCTTCATGTACAAAGTGGATGTAATAGGCCAGATAAAAATAGACAGTACATTTACTGTGTGGATTCTAGCCTGGAAAAGAAAAGACTGAAGGGAGATACAAAGGCTGTCATAAAATACAGGAAGAGCTATCATGTTTCAAAGGACTAGCAGAGGTAGGATGTGTAGATGAACTAGAAGGTAGATTTTTATTCCAAAACAAAAAAGAAGCCGTCTTCTCACTATGAGATCATTCTGATGACGGGAGGGGGTTCCTGTTACTGCAAGTGGTGAGCAGAATCCAGGTGAGCAGATTTGAGGTACCTGAGGCCAAGTTCCATAGAAAGTTCTCCCCAGCTCTAAGGGATCTTATTATTCCACCCTTAACCTCCTTAAACTTGTTCTTACCAGCCAAACTGACCACCTCAGACCAGTCTGACCAGACATGCCCCGAAACCTCAGCAAGCGAGTTCATGGTTATTTTTCATTTTTTAGTATTGCCTTTGTCTGATGCTCTGTAGGTACTACAGGACCCATGAAGACCCTCACCAGATGCAGTCAGCTCTCCTTATCAGAGGGTTCCTCATCCAGATTCAACCAACTGTGGATAGAAAATATTCAGAAGAAAAATTCCAGAAAGTTCTAAAAAGCAAAACTTGAATTTGCTGCTAGCCAGCAACTATTTACATAGGATTTACATTGTATTTACAACTATTTACATAGCATTTGCATTGTATTAGGTATTATAAATAATCTAGAGATTTTTTAAAGTAGATGGGAGTTTGTGAGGAGGTTATATGCAAGTACTGTGCCATTTTATATAAGGGACTTGAGCATTCTCAGGTTTTTGGTATCTGTGGGGGTCCTGGAACCAACCCCTCGTGGAAACCAAGAGATGATACAGTTAACCCTTGAACAACAGGAGTTTATACTGTGAGGGTCCACTTAGGTGTGGTTTTTTTTCACTGAATACATACTGCAGTACTATACCATCCAGTCGGTTGAATCTGTGTATGTGGAGGGCCAGCTGTAAAGTTATACATGGATTTTTTGGGTGGATGGTTGGTGCCCTAACCCCTGCATGACTCAAGGATCAACTGTGTATGGAACCCAGAGTTGGAAGCAAGAGTTTTCATCAAACTAACTTGGTACTTCTATAAGTAAATTGCTTTTGGACTAAAAGCACAGCTCTTTCTCTCTTCTTGTATTCTTCCCAAATACTCTTTAAAATTTGAGTGTAGATTTTGACCCCTCCTCTGCTGAAGTCTACTATGTCAACCCAGTAACCATGGCCTACTAGTTCTCTTTGAAATGTTGTTACAGCCATTTTTTTTTTTTCCCCAGCTTAGTTCAGTGGAAGGATGTGGCCATTGGGACAACACACTTCTTGCTTCAAATCTCAGTTCTAATCCTTTCTAGCTAGGTGATCTTGGGCAAGCTCTCTAACCTCCGTGAGGCTCTGCTGATTCATCTATAAAACGGGGGTTACTCATAGGGTTGTTGCAAGGAGTAAATAAAATAATGTATACGGTTCCCCTAGCATAGGGCTGGATCTGTAATATTTATGCAATAAATCTTGGTTCTCTTTCTTCTCCCTTTCTCTAAGGGATTCTCTGATTACATTAGTCCAGAATGCTAATCTCTTTCGTCTGGCAATCAATTACAGACTGTCCTGAAATATTCCATAGAAGCATTTTATTATTTTTAGCTTCTGATGACTTTATAACTCTTCTCTCCGACTAAACTATAAGCCCTATTTATTCAGCCATTTACTTAATGTTCACTTATTTAAAAGTGACTAAGTACCAATCACTGACTGACACTTTAAATGGATATGGGAAGTCTACTCTTAAGGGTTGTACCTCCTGGCAGTCGGATCATAAGCTCATACCTATTGAATAAATGACTGAATAAATTTAATCCTGTGGCTCAAGGTACAATGGGTAGAAAAAAGAGAAAGACTAGGCAATTATCACCATGGGCCATGTGAGTATCTGAGGTAAGGAAATGACAACAGAAAAAAAAAACCTGGGAGATAATTAGGTAGGGTATAAAGATTTCAGATAGGAGAGTGATTCTGGAGGTAGACTCATCAGGAATGACCCAGTGGCTGACTATCAGGGAGTTAGAAAGAAAATAAAATCAACATTTTGAATGTTATTGGCCTTAGGGTCTGTAAGCACCATTAATAGGCATCAAGGTTGACCATGTGGAGGATATTTGGAAGGAAAGATGAGTCACGTTGTAAATGTGTTTGGTTTCAGGCATTGGTGGGATATTTCAAGAAAAGATACGGAAGTATTAGTGAGAAATTTGGAAATATCACTGGAGATGGGGATGTAGCCAGAACTTTTCCTAGAACCACACCGTGGAGAAGGGAATTTCAGGTAGGAGGAACAGATGTGGAAAAGCCTGAAGGTTAAAAGAGCCAGCATCCTTAAGCCTGTTACAAGTAGTGTGCTCAGAGCAATGTAGCAGGGAGAGACAGGAGTAAGACGAGTCAGGTCACGAAGGACCACTTGTGAAAGATAAAGGATTGTAGAATATGTCTTGTATTCTGCATGGTGATGGGAAGCCATTCAACATGCACATGGACTGACCATTAGATCAGGAAATACAGGATGGAGGAAACCTACAAGTTGTGCTGAGACGTAGATTACACAGGCCCGAAGATTTGAGTTGAAATGGTCATTTTCAATGAACCTGTCTGGATTGTAATCTTTGAAATTTTACTGTCAAGACAAGTTCTTCCCTATTATTAAAGCTCAGTTAAGCTTTCTGCTCTGGATAAAAAGTCCCTTTTCTTCTCCTGCTCTTCCTCCATCTGCTGAGAGAGTAAGAGAAAGATGATTACCTTTCTTACTCTAAAACATCAGGCAACTTCTCCTCTGGATTCTGAAGGAAGAGAATCACTTTTCAAAGTCATTTAGAGGAGAATCTATAGATGGTGTTGCCAGCAGAGTCAGGCCACCCCCTACATTGTTTCTGAGTATCTCTGGGGGACATAGTGGAGGGTTTCTGCAGGAAGAGACAGTAGTGGATTTCCTTTCAGACAACAGTTCTCTTGGCACAAATTCTGGAGTTCTTGTTTCCTTGGACAGCTCCTCCTTGATGGTGGTCACAGCTGATCTAATGATTCTGTAATGAGAAGCAGCATGGCGTTGCTGTCTTATGTCTCTGACCCACACGTGAATGTGTTACCAACAGAAAGGAAACTCGAGAAATCAAAACAGGAAGGATTCTATTATCAGGCCAACGTGCCCACTCTTGCAGCGCAACGAACGCCTTATTGGCATTCCTATTCAAGTCCAGCCCCAGCGTAATTAATCACTGGTGCATTTGCTATCCCAGGCTACAAAGATATGTCTTGAAGCCTTTTCAAGTTTCTTCCAAGCTTCTTGCCTTGGCGTTTTCCCAAGCTGCTTCTTGAAGAACAGCAAGCTGGTATTTGGAGCATATGGCCATGGTCTGTTTGTGTGTTCATTAAATCAAGATACCAATGAAAAGAAAGCCGAAAGCTTTCTGTCCTTTAAATGAAATTGTCAACCCAGATATCTGCCGCCTTTCCCAAACCCTGGCCCGAAATGCCTGGCTAGTGGGGCCGTGTTATAAAGACAAATTAATTCATATCAGACTTTGATCATGGCCTGAAAACTTTTTGGACATTTCAGTTTTTAGGAGTTATGTTTAGAAAATTAGAATTCCCTTTTAGTGTCTTCAGTACTTAATGACAGCCAGGACATCTTGCCGTATCTGGAGTGCCAACCTCTGAGATGAGGATGGGAGGGGACATTTCAGGGCTGTCACAGCTGTGTGTGAAAGGGAAGCGATGGTGGGGGTTCTTCAGCGTGCATGGTCACAACCCACCGGAAGGGGGCCGTCTTGCCGACTCGAGGCCAGTGCGCAAACCTGGCTGTAGCTGCCTCTCTCTCCCTCGCTTTCCCTTGCTCTCGCCTCCTGCCATGTAACGTGTCAAAAGCAAATGAAAATTGAGAGGATTCGGCTGAAAATAGAATTGAATTCTATTAGTGAGCCTAATAGTGAAGGTGCATTTGGAAATCCAGTGCAGGAGAGCTAATGTTTACCACTTGACTACTCATGCCCCGGGCTCCAAATGCATAATGATGCAAATTAAAAACCCAGCAAATGGAGGAGCTGGCATCTCAAAGATAACCATACCTAACGCCGGGTATGACAGAACATCTGCTCTTTAATTAATCTTACGTAAAGACGGAAGCTCTGCATTAAGATGCGCAGTGTTTATGACAACTGTTCTTTTTTTTTTTTTTTTTTTTTTTGTGGTTAGCATGCTCCTGGACTCCCCCGTGTAATTGTTGCTGCTTTGTAACTCGCACAAAGCCCAGCTGAACAACCCCCGTCAGCCAGAAAGGAAAATATGGGCAGGAAGGGTACTGAGAAGAGAATGTGATGATTTCAGAATATCAATCAGGCCAGGAACCAATCCCAACTTTCATTCCTTACTTGTGGGTTGGCCTGGGTGGTAGGAACTTAACCAGAATATTTCCATTTTTGTGGAATATGGGAAATCAACTGTGTGTGGGTGTGTGTATGCACACATATACATATACATATAACATACTAATACATGTCATTTTATAGTTTATAAAGATCTTTTTTTACGTATAGTACAGTGGTTAAGATGATAGGCTCTGCAGCCAGGCTGTCTGAATCTTTCCACTCCTTCCTAAACTGTAACATTGGATATGTCCCTTACTAGATCTGTGCCTCAGTTTCCTCATCTGTGTGAAAGGCCTAATAACAATTCCAGTTTCAGAAGATTGTGAGGATTACATATGGTCACTGTAATCACCATTTACAGCGCATTAGCCATGTGCTTGGCATAAATGTGTTACTTCGTTTACGTGAATTAACTCATTTAATTTTCCCAATAACCCTATCTCATAGTTAATAAGCTAGTATGTGTAAGACTCTTTAAAACAGTGACTGATAGATTTTAAAGGATGCAATAAATGTTAGCCATGATAATCGCCATTACTTTTTATGTCATCTCTAATATATGTCATTATTCAGTCCTCACCACTACTCTGTGAGAGTGGGTCTGTTAGGTTTCCCCACTTTATAGACGCCAGTTGAAGCTCAGAAAGATGAACTGTTCCCCCAGCTAGACATGTGGAGAGTCAGAGAACAAGGATTCTAGCCCGCATCATCTGATTTAAAATTTTGTGCCTTGAGCCCTTTCTTATTCTAAAATTGGTGTGATGAGCGATTATAAAAATTGAAGGGGTTAAAAAAGAGAGGGGCAGTTGGAAATTCATTGTAACAACGTGTGTGTTCAAAAACCCACCCTACCAAATCAAGCATGCTCAGTTCCGAAGGAAAATGGAGGTTGTTCTCAGATGTCAGAACACTTCTCTGTGACGATTACTGTTTTGGACACTGGCCACTTTATAAATTTCAGTACTCATTTTTGCTCCACGGCTGTTTGGTATTCCTGTGGTATTTATTCACCACGCTTGAGGGTGATATCATGGCAACGATGAAGCATCAAGATCTTAATTTTGCTCTGACGTGGAATCTCTTCCTCTTTCACATACAGGTTGGCTGTTATTTTCTCGCAGATGCTGTAAGGTTGATACAGATAGAATTCACGCTCTGCTCAGAATGAGGCAGAGGGGGGAAGGGGAACGACACCAAAAAAGGACGGAGAGGAAGTGAGATGCTTATGGTTTTGTTTTTGTTTTTTGACACCAAAATGGAATCTTTTAAGTGTCAGTATTTCAGAGCACTGGCAACGAATTCTTCTGTTTGCTGGGTGAGCTTCATTTAATGCTGTTATTTCCCCATGGATATGAAGAGTCTTCCTGAGATGAACACAAGAAGCTAATCACAAACAAACAAAGAGAAGACAGCCACGTCTATCTGCGACCACCGTGTTCCCTCCACTGGAGGGGGCTCTCTCAACCCCTTCTCTTAGGATATGAAAACAAACCAGACGGATGTGCTATCTCCATCTTTAGACCTTTCACAGGGTCTCTGGAACAAAGCAGGGCAGCAGAGCTTCTTGAAGACTTGCTTGGGGAGAGGGGGAGAGAGAGAGAGAGGCTGGGTGGAATCTTGAATAAAAATGATAGGTTATGCTTTAAGCTGAATCAAAATAGGCTATCTGAAGAATATATAGAAATGGCATGCATGCTGCCTCTGGGAAGATTCCTTTTTATTTGTCTATCTCTGTATAAAAGAGGAAGATAGAGAAATTGAAAGGAAAGCACCATTTCTGTAATGTTCACCCTGGCCAAGAGTTTGAAATAATCTAAAAACAGCGGCTCTTCCAAAATGACGGCTTTGCTTGAAGTTTATCCACCTCTCTCCCCATTCCTCACCACCCCCAGCTCCCCTCACCAAAAAAAAAATATATATATATATATGTGTATATGTTCAAAGCTGCCCTAGTCACTGTGGGGAAAAGACGGCGATCTTTTGTGTGTTGTTATAATTAACCAGGCCCATTTCATCATCAGATTCTAGAAGGGGATGCAGTGTTAAAAAAAGAACTAAAGGAAGAAACCAGGAGAAATGACCATTTTAATTGCATGTTTATTCTCTCTTCGCTTTCCCAAATTGGTTTCGTTTCCTCCGAGTGGGGTAAGTGCCAGGGTATTCAGATGAGCAGGGGGCCAGGGTGGATTCCAACATTTACCAGCGTTTGAATTACCTCCGGACGGTTTGGCGGCCCCTAAATTTATACCCTCGAAGGCACAGCAACAGGCCTTCATCTCCTATGGAAGAGACTTGAAAGCGTGCCAGGACAGGACCTCCGTCCTGCCTGCTCAGAGTCCTGGCACGTAGAATCACACAAGAAAACAAAAGGCATTTGTGAGGAGCCGTCCAGGAAGAAAGATCAACAATATAAACCGAGGAGGGGGAGGAGAAAGAAAAGAAAAAGCCCTTTAAAATGGTTTTGTGCTTATTTTAATAGAACTTGCACAGTCCCTGAATATCCTCTAATCAAAACCAAATGCTTGTTGCTGAACAGGGCTCTCCCTTTGTTGGCTGGGAATGCCCACCGGGCTCCGATGGGGGCTGGGGCCCGGCCTGGCCGGCTTATCTCGCCCCCAGGAATAAACAGCATCCTCAAGGTTAGGGCATGCAGCTGGCTGGGGAAAAAAAAAAATCAGGAAAAAGGTCCATGGCAACTGGACTTTGGGGTTCCATCACCCCAAATGTCTGCTGAAAAACTTGGAGATCTGTTTTGATTCTTTTGGACCCTGAAATATGTCAAGTAACAGGAGAAGGAAAAGGAAATGCTTCTTTTTCTCCCCCTCCATCTCTGTCTCTCGTTCACTCTGTCAGTCCATCTGTTCACCCCAATTGGGGTTGAGGGGGTGCTTTTCTCCTCCTTTCTTCGCCCCCCCCCCATCCTTCCTCCATCCACCTCTGTCCCTCTGTCAGTTTCTGACTCACTGCCGAAAAAAATCAGTCAGCTTTCAACTTGATTGGCTCAGGCTGCCCAACCTTGACTTTATGTGGGCTGGAAGGATTTCAGTCTGGGTTTGATCAGAATTATCTTTTATCTGCAACCAAGTACCCGAGCAAGAAACCCATCTCCTTGTCTTTCACCTTGGGCTTGTTGCTTTCTCCTCTCATTCTTGTAACCACCTGAAGAAAAGGAAGAGAATGATTGTGATGGTTGTGGAGACAGGACTTTCAGTCCAGGGCAGAAGGGATGAAGCCATAATCTAGTCCTGGGCTTGGGATCTGGTCTTTGGGTTATGCCGGGTGATGTCATTAAGAGAGTCGGCAGCCTCTTTTGTTTCAACGCCAGGCAGTTCTTTTTCAAATGCTTGTGGGGTGTCCTGCCTGAGGGGGAGGGGAAGGGAGAAGAGGACCCTAGAAACCCATGTGCACAGGAGCTGCACCTTTTCATGTCGCCCCAGCTCCATGCAGCACAAATTGACTTTGTAAGATTGGCTCTGAAAATGAATACCCAGGACATCGCTCTGTGTTTCTTTCCTGTGAAATTACTTTTCTGAATGAAAATATTGAATTCCTTTGAAAGCAAGTAGTATAATATCTCTGGAAATGAAAATCCTGTGGAAATCACAAAGGAAAGAAGACCGAAGGATATGAAAGCTTTCTATCTCCAAATGTTAGCCGGGCCCTGGATTTTTTTTTTTTCCTTGACAACAATCATGACTGCTCTTTCTGATGTTGATACATGGGGCGCTAGAATCTCCTAGATGCTTCTGTTACAGATTTATGTTTTATCTACCATAAACGGCCAATATCATTATCTTAATTTACTACAGCATTTGTATGCATGCGGTGTTCTTTGTAGTCCACTTGCCCAGGGAGTCTGACCTGCGGATTTTTCCTTGTCTCAAGGGGAACATATTGACTTACCGCCAGGCTTCTGGCCGTCACAGAGCTTCTGCTGAACTGACTGATGAACAGGGCAGATGCCTCTGTGGAAGTAGAGGCGTGGACAACAGGAGGCCCCCTTTCACTGCATCAGCTACCTGGTTGCTTCCCTTTGTTCCTCAGATCGTCTTGAGAGGGACCACCTCCACCCTTTTCCTTCTGTTGACAGGCTCGTTGGCTGTAGAGAGAATTTCCTGCCGACAAAAGTACTCTCTCTAGAAAGATGTTCCCCTTTCCATGTTCTCACTCATCTAAGTTCTTTTAGACTCGATTAGTTGAAGCACCCTTTTTTTTTTAAGGTACATTATGTTTGGTGTCATTGATTCTTTTGCTTGCTTTTTTCAAAGAGCAAGGTGTCAGTTGTCCACTGCATAAATGATAAAATGCCTCTTTCAACTTCTCCCCAGATGAGTAGTCAAAAAAAGGCAGGAAAGGGAGGGACAAACACGAAGAGGCAGATCTAGAAGCCCAGTCAAGATAAAGCAATTCCAAAGGAGTATGACCTTTCTGTAAAGGATATGGAGCCCTCTGCCCCGATGGAATTGCAGGCCTGCCTGATGCCAAGCTAGGGAGCAAAGCTGCTGAAGGGATGGCTGTGATGCTCACAGCCATGTTTGCGGGAGGTGGGGAGTCAGGTGGTACTAGGTGACTGAGCCAATATCTTGATTTCCAAAAGCTTTAGAAAACTTGAAGATGCTTCTGATTTTTCAGTAGATTAAAAGAAAAAAATGTTGAGCAATTAGGGGAAGGTATAGTGATCCCAAGGACTTAGAGCGTAATATATTCTTTGGGATTATTGCTGTCATCTTCATTTCATTTTGTGGGTCACATCTTGGCCATTTATAGAACTCTGTTGTCACAGGAATAGCATCTTTGAGCTTGGTGCCTTGTAGAACCTTAAAGTGAAGAGGAAAACAGAGCTGGATGGTTTTCAGTTTGGTGGATGTGTTGATAATACCCAAAAATTGTAGCAGTGGCTGTCAGAAGAGGGATCCCTGGAGAAATGGGGAACCTTCAGGTCCTTGGTCTGGCCTGGGCCAACATCTTTTTTATTGAGATGGGTGAAGACTTATTCATTAACGTGGCCAATGATTTGAACATGGAAGGAATAATAAAGAATATGTTCTATATTAAAATTAGACATTAAAAAATCTCAAAAAACTAGAAGAGTGACATTTAACATGGATAATGGAAAGTTTGATACTTTAATTATGGCTTCATGTGGAAATTGAAACTTGCAATGCAAAAAAGACAGATGATGTGGGTAAATACCTTCAGTGTGAAAGGCTCCTGATTCTTCTGGCCACACCTGAAAGTTTCCTACAAGATGTTGTTCAGCCCAAGTCAGTCTCTTGAAAGAGGTTGGTCAAGCATTTCTTTGGATCTCCCATACCTTCCTTCAGGTTACTCTGAAGGAACTCATAATTATATCCTATGTTTATATATACCCTTGCATCATCTTATATATGCTCATGTTCTAGTGTATAATGGGTGCTCAAAACCTATTCATGGATTGAGGTTCTGAATTGTGTAAATTCGGTTGCTCCCTTGGGTAGTCCATGCTGCCTTCATCACGTGCACTTCTGCCCTGGGACAGTTCTTCTTTGTACCTCCATCTGCAGAAACTTTTCAGTGTCCTAGGAAACTACTGGTGAGAATTAATAACCTAAGTCCAGCTTCTGATATTAATTTCTTTATACCAAGTATTCTTAAAGTCATTTGACAAGGTGAGGCTTGTCACGGATTAATATTTCTTACACAAATATAATTCCAATGTCCTATGAATTGGAGATCAGAGACTCAGGTGTCCAGACGTCCCTTGACATGACCAGTGGATGAATTCTTAAAAGTGGATGCTAGCCCAAACCAAATATGCCCAAAGCAGTTTTCCGGTAGAGTCATGTCACAGAAGTGATTGAAGATATTTCAACCACTGTAGACGGATATCGCTACCTCTTTGTAATCTATAGTTACTTAAAGCTGGACTCATTTAGTAAGTACATAGGGTGAGAGGTGGTGTGCACAGGGAACAAGTTGGAGATGATAAACCGGCTTCCTTGTACTGCCACGGGGTTGCTAGCGATGGGCTATAGCATGTCTTAGGATTTTCTTTCCATGCTTAAATAAATTAAGAATCATTAGCAGTGAAGCTTGTACCACGTTGCTCTGTGTAGCTGTGGAATCACAAGCAGTTAATATGAGAAAGGGAACTGCAATGCAGAAAAACACAAACACAGCACAAATGCATTTCACTTGACGGGCAGTGGAGGAACCAAGGGAGTGAAAGATAGATGCTAGCGCATTGTCATTCACCAGCAATTAGGGTCTCAGGTACCGCGGTGCCCACCTACCATGATATTTGCCACACATTACATTACATTACTGTGTTATTTCACTAAGAGGCCTAAATAAAATTAGGTGTACATCAAATACGTAAAACACAAATATATCTAGACCAAGAAGTGCCCGTATAAGCTTTTGTAAAAATATTCGTAGATCCATGACATGGTTATTTTCGTTTGTTCAGGTTTGTGGTGTAATGTGTGCATAGTAAGTGAGCATCATACATTTTCAATCTTGAAGTAGAACATTCTTTCCCGGTGTCATCACAGACCAGCAGTGTGTATGGGATCCTGGTGGTGACACCTGAGTTATTTCTCTTCACGTGATGCTTAACCAGTTAGCAGCCAAGAAATTCTTTGCCAAAATTTGTGTCTTGGGTTCATTTGGAAAACGTGTGCCCCAAACATTTCCTTCCTTCCTCCCATCTTTGATACCTTCCTTCCTTCCTTTGTCCCCCCTGTGATAGATGCTGTGAACCTGGTGGGAAAGAAGAGACACGGGCAGCAATTGTCACAACACAGTACGGGCAGGGCCATCTGAAAGGTATGTACAGAATTTCAAGGGAGCACAGATGTGGGGAGTGAGTTTGTTCACAGAGGGTTTCCTGAAAGAGATAGAAATTAGGTTGCATCTTAAAGCTAGTTTGTTCTTTTCAGAATTTAAAGGAAGCATCAAGCTCCAGAAGGATTTTTTCCAAACTTTCTAGTCTTTCTTTAAGGTACAAGCAAGGAGGTAAAATGTGCTTTTGTGGCTAAATTGGATCATCCCTGCTGGCTCTTTGTCAACCCTGCCTTTCATTAGAAGTAAATTTGAAAAATCCAAACGTGTGTTAAGCTGGTTGCTAAGCTCAATTATTGAAAGAGATTTCAGGATCTTCTCGTTAAGGAATATTGAGCAAATAAATGAAAAGAGAACAAAACTTCCTTGATGGTGTGGTGGCAGTAAATGTTTCTTGGTGGAGGGATTTCTTTTTCTTTTTCCTTTTTTTTTTTTTTTTTTTGTCCTGCAGAGAAGTAAGCAGGGGTGGAAGATGCTATAATTATTTGGAAGGTCTTGCCTACAGCCATCAATATAGCTAAGTCACCACTGACAATGTGAGAAGAATTCTGAGGAGGCAGATTGCACTCAGATGGCAGGGGACTATCAGATGAGTCATTAATATCATCTCTGTGTTACAGTTAGACAGCCACAGATCTGGATTCGAAGTGCTAAGTGTGTGCCACCCCCACTTCACTTTGGTACAGTATTGGAATGGCCTGGTAGAGCTGAGCAGAGAAATGTGGTAGGAAAATGATGGGACATTAGCCTAATTCTTGATTCATCAGTTACTAATAGCATGACCTTTCATTGCCTATTAAATCTTTAGGACTCGCCCTCGTCATCAGTGCAGCGTCGGAGGGGTAAGGGACGAGTTTATAATAAATTATCTCTAACAGTGGATCTAATTTAAAAATTTTAACCAAATCACCAAAGGACAGTTCGATTTAATTCCTACACTCATTGTATATACTTTTCTCCTATGAAATCTTTCATATATGGATATAAACATGCATCTCTGGAAATGACAGAGAAGGCGTATGGTACCCCAGAGCTAATAAGGTTTCAACGCTAATTCTCTGTCTTGCATCTATGTATTTCAAACTTCTTATCCAAACCCATTTCCAATTATTCGCCTTCAAGCATTTTCCATCTCAGTCAGTTCTCACAATTGTCTGAAAATATCAGGCATTTTTCCATCTGCATCTCTTGACTTGTTTCTTAGAAAGTTCTGTAGCTCAGTGATCTCTGTATTAAAATTCAACCCATCCTTCAAGGTTCATCATATAGGAACTATTCCCATGAGCCAGACCTGACTGCCTCCTCCCTGAAGCTGAGAGGGACCTCAGTTCCCCTGCAGGCTACCCATCTCTCCTAAAAACACTTGCCCATTTTCTACCTTGTGATAGATTCATTTGTCTAAATATCTGTCTCCTAAAGAGGGACTCAATCTTAGTGTTTATGTCGCCAGGGCTTATCAGGGTGCTTGAAACACAGTGGGCCGTCAGCTTACACTGCTGGAATGGAATCAGGGAAAGACTGTAGCTTTAAATGGACACCTATCCAGAGTGAAAGTGTGAGCCCTTCAGCAGCACAGGATTCTGCCTGATCTTTCCCACCTCCTGCTCCAGCCACACTGACCTCCTTGCTTTCTGCTGCTGGAGCTGATACAAGCCTCTTCTTGCCTTAGGGCATTGGCTTCAGTGGTTTCGCCTGCCTCTGAGCTCTTCCCCAGATAACAGCAGATCCTTCCTCCTGCTTCCATCAGATCTCTGCTCAGCAGGGCCATCTCTGACCATCCTATAAAAAAAAAGCAATTTACAAAACTCACTTCCTTACCTCTTTCATTGGTCTCCATAGCACTTAACCATCTGACATAATATGTATTCATTTGTTTGCTAGCCGCTTGTTGTCCCCATCAGAAGGGAAGGTCACGAGGGAAGGAGTTGTGCTCCCTGCTTTTCCTCCCAGTACCCAGACTGGTGCCTGGTGCAGAGTCAACTTTGTGTGTCTTTCCTCCAGCATCTGCTGCTTTTCATCAGTGTATCAGGGTTCTCTAGACTCATGCCAGCTTGAAATCCATGCTGCTTTCTTGCTTCTGGGCTCTTATCTCTACTTCCACAGTCTCTCTTCTATACCGTGGACCTCAAGTTAAGATCCTCTGATCTAGTAGAACAGGAAGGTCTGAGCTACAGTGATACCCATAGGATCGATGGTATATATTAAAAGAAAGAGGAGGCATTAAATAATTGAAGGGAAAAAAAATAAAGGTATGTGTTTTTTTATAGAAGACCTCACGATCAGAAAGAGTTGAATGAAGTCTATTCATTTGTTATTGATAACACTTTTTCATTTAAAAGAGGGCTTAATGGTTTGTGGTTAGTTTGGGCACATGATTCAAGTGAGGTTCTTGGAAGCTTTAGTAGGTAGTTTCCAAGTGCAAAGCATGTTGGGGACTTAAAAGGGGCCTATGGATTCTGCTCTTAAGAAATTTCTGTTAATGATACGGGGCATACTTAGTCCTTAGTAAGAAATCCTTTGGAATGATCCATCAAACTTTATCTTGATCTTGTAGAGGAACTCACTGTGTACAGATTAAAACTGTATTTACATCAATCACAATTATACCAGGTCCACCTCTTTTAGAATGACCCTAATCTGCCCCCAGGCACATATTTGGAACCATTGGCCTCTTAGTTTCTATTTCTGGCTGATTTTATGTGCTTTTGTTTTGGGGCTTTTTTTGTTGTTGTTGGCAGGGGCTGGTTTTTTGGTTTTCTTCAACAGGCTGCACCCTGATCAGATGGGTAGTATTTGGCCCTTGGGTTACTGTAAAACAGAAGTGGCAAGGGCTTTGAAGAGATAAGATGCATGGGTGAAGGAGAGGGAAGAGAAGACTTCTAAATCTGTTCATTGAGCAAGTTATTGGTTGAGCATTTTCTGGGTACCAGCAGTGCATGGGTACGAAGCATATATTAAGACAGGCTTCCTGTCCTTGAGGGACTCACTGTCTGTGTTTTGAGCCCATGTAACAGGGGTTGTTGGCAGAAACAAAGAATTAAAAGCAAAGGGCACTGGGTAGAGAAAAGAGTCGAGGTTAAGACTTGGTCTTGTTGAATTTGAGATGAAAGCAATACCTCCAAATGGTCTTGAAATGAGTCGAAAAGTCTAAGTTCTGTGGAGGGTGTGGGGAAAAAAAAAAAGCAATGAATAATAGCATCGTAGACCAGCAAGACATGGATGTGAAAAGTCTGCTTTCTATTGGGAAATATACATTTGATACTTCATGGATGGAAGAAGGATTTTTTTTCTTTTTTCCTTATTTAAGTTAGGACTTCTTGCCAAGTTTCTGCTTAGGCATTCTGAACTGAACTTCAAATGTTCAGGGGCTTCTGTTTTAAACACATTTGGAGTTGCGGCTTCTTGTTCAAGGAAGAAAACCTCTTCAAGGGCATCAAAGAGCTGTGAAGAAAGATACAGTGTGTTGACACTTTGTGTAAGGGCATCAAAACCAGAAAAATTTCTCTGCTGTACACACATATTTCAAAGTCAGAGGGGGAAGGGTTCTAGTGAGAAGCTTCTGTTGCTGGATTTAACCCCAAATACTTGAGAAATAATTTAACACATGCATTGTGCCTAAAATATGCTTACCTAGCAATTTCAAGCCAAGGTCTAGAAGTTGTTTTCTCTAGGGTGTGACCTTTAAATAAATTGTGAAGCTTCTCATTGCTGGGCCCAGGGGAGAGGAGTCAGGGAATAGAATCAGGGGGAGGAATCTTACCAGAACATCAGAAGCCATTTGACCCAGGGCCTTGGGGAAACTGCTTACAAATTCGATTTAAATCATTGTCGCCAGGCCCCTTGTGAGGGGATGACGGGAAAAGATCCCCTGTGTTGCTCCAAGACCCATCTCCCTCCTGAATCCTATTGAGGACCTGGTAGAAGTGGGTACAGAATAAAATCCACACCTGCAAGGGGTGAGCCCACTATTAATTCTCGGTAGCGACACCTGGGTGTCACATCCACACAGATAGGATCTGGACCATTTCCATCACTTGCTACCTAGGTGAACTTGGGCAGGTCTCCCTGACTTCTTGAAGCCTCTGTTTTCTCATTTGAAAAGTGGAAGCAGTAACTCCCGCCTCACCTGGTTGTTGCTTGAATAAATGAAAGTTAAATATAAAGTGCCTAGCAGGTGCCTTGATGCTTAGAAAGAGCTCAGTAAATGCTGCCCAACTGCTACCTCCCTTTTGTTCTCTCCCTCAGGATGATAAAATCATCTTAGTTTAGGTGAAATGAGGATGTCAAATTAAGAAATCAAGGAGGTAATGATTTGTGTGCCAGCTCCAGCCCTGCCGCCACTAGCTCTGTGACCTGAGGCAAGTCACTTAACCTCTCTCACCTCCATTTCCTCACCTACAAATTGAAGTTAACAAATACTTGTAAATTGGAATAAAAGATCAAGTTAAACTCCTGGGCAGGGAAGCAGATTAGCAAAATGGTCAAGAAGCGCATCTCTAGAGTTAGGTTCCTTAAATTCCAACCTGGGCTCCAAAGCTTACTCGCTATATGACTTCGGCCACTTTACAAAAGACCATTGTGTCTCACTTTCCTTATCTGCTAAACAGGGGTAGTAGTAGTAGTTTATGCCCCGTACAGATGCAGAGTAAATGAGTGACTACATGTAAAACTCTTAGCTATGCCTGGCACATACTGAGCACTCAAGACATATATTTATGATCTCAGGAAATGTTGTTGAAAATGTTGTTAGCATGTTGTGTGTTGGAAAGCTTGTGGCTTGTGACCAGAGAAGAAAGACTGAATTAGTAGAAAAATCTTGAAGTATGACTTTGAACTACTCTGGCCTAGAGACCCCGAATAGACCTTTCCAATTCCGTTCTGCAGTGGAATATAGGCTACTGGATTGTCCAAGTGTTTGGGAACCATTTGGGGAAAAGCAACGACTTACACTGTTAACAGCCTCGCTCTGTGGAGCTGATCTTCCTTGGAACAGATGGGTCTCCAATCGGGACCCCTTGGAAGAATGCTGGGGTTGCTCTAATTTGGAGCAGTTTGTCTACAGCTTAAGAAGCCTGCTCTACCATAATCACCCTGACTTGCAAGCACTCAAAGTAGAGAAGATCTGGTTGCTGTTGGGTAACCAGAATCTGAAATGCTGTGGCTCCAGCTCTGTGGCCTGGATAAACTTACGTGGGGTCACACCTGAATCAGGCAGGAACGGTTGTAGCCATGTCCCCTTGTGTGGCCTGGCTGAGGGCATGGTGATGTCCTCTGCACTGCTGCGAATGATGAATCCAGTCCGTTGAGGGTCTGTTTGCTTCTCTAGAAACTCTCTCTATAAAGGAGTTCCAAGGAAAGAAATGGCTGTGACAACCTGCAGTACAGGAAAAGAAAAGAGGGCATAATCAGGGCCAGACGGAGACCTTGAGGAGACTTATGCGCTAAAAGGATTAGTGCCCTACCTCCGCCCCCACCGCTATGCCCCACATTATATGCAATTAAAAACAAAGATGAAATACGTGTAGCCGAACTTTGGTAGTCCACCAAAGTTCTGATTTTTCCATGATGGTTTTAAAATGTGTCTCCACATACTTTTTCAAAAATTCTTGCTTTTTTGGTGCACATGCTAGTTTTCCATGGATAATCAAGCTGGTTATCCTGGTGGTCCTGACCTTGGGATCATCATCCAGAGTGCCTGAGGTGTCTGGGAAGTGATTGTCCCTCTGATGAAAGAATATAATTAACTAAATGGATGGATCATTTGTTAAGTGTCTACTCTTCCCGAAGGAAGGGCAGGGATGTTATGAAATAGAAGTGACATCTTTCTGTGGGTATCTCCTCAGCAGAAATGACACATAGAAGACTTTGGAGTGAGGACACATTGGTTCAGAACTTTGGACTTTGGAACTAACCTCTGAACTGGTTTCCTTTACTCTAGTTGTACTTACTTCTAATAGATTGTATTGTTG
The DNA here is from genome assembly GCF_048773025.1 of Camelus bactrianus. Classification (NCBI taxonomy): domain Eukaryota; kingdom Metazoa; phylum Chordata; class Mammalia; order Artiodactyla; family Camelidae; genus Camelus; species Camelus bactrianus. The sequence goes on from NC_133542.1 coordinate 54,156,601, forward strand.
AAGAGTGATCTTCTTAAAAAAAAAAAGTGACCTTAATGGTCCTCTGTTTATAACACTTTATGTGAAGCCTCACCATTCTGTAGAATAAAGATAAACTCCTTTGCACCTCAAGGTTCTTTACAACCTGCTTGTACCTACTGAGTTCCATCTCTCCCTATTAGCCCAGCTGACCCTGTGCTCTAGCCATATATAAACCCTCTTCCTAGTCTCCACCGTGTGTCCACTGCTGCTCCTCTGTTCCTCTTTCATCCCCTGGCAGACTCCCATTCATCACTCAGAGCCGAGTCCATGTGCTCTTGGGTTCCCTGGTTCTCCAGGCCGACTCACTGTCTCTTTCCTTTGTGCCCCCACATACGTGGTTCAATCTCTGTGGTCACATTGTCACTACCGCCTTTTAGACATGACGGTTCACACGTCAGCATCCTCTTTGCAACTGTGAGCTCTTTGAGGGCCAGGACCAGGCTTTGTTTATTTGGGGATCTTCATCGACTTTACAGTGCTCAGCACGCAGTAGGTGCAAAATAATGTTTGCTGAATAAATGCAATAACTAGTTAGAAACTGGCAAAACAGCAGCGCCTACCTCCACGAAGGCAGAAATCATGGAGTTGGCACTCGGTTGAATGAATGAGTGCGGGAATGGGGAGCTCATAGAGCCGTCGTGAAAGTCAGAATGAGCGCTGTGGAGGCTCTGTGAAACGAATGGCTGGGTCTGGGCGAGACGCTGTTACCACTGTGACTGCAGCGAGCACAGTCCCCCGCTTTCATAGCGGTGCGGCCGTGTGCAGAGGGCCATCGGAGCCAGCTCTCAGCTGCCTGCCTGCCACCCCAGGTAAGGGAAAGGCAGCGTTCCACTGACTGGACGTGTAACGGGGTGGAAGTGAGCCTGCTGCTGCCTCTTTCACAGCTGGTGAGGGCTGTAATGAAAAGATCTGAGAGCCCCTTTCTCCCTGGTCCTACAAGGAGAGTGTCATAAACGTCCAATTTGCCGCTGATTGCCACATTGGCCCAGGGACTCCGCAGCAACAAGTCATTGAAACGCAGCTAACCACAGGCACACGTGCTGAAAAAGCAACTTAACCTCTTTCCTCACTCCGATTGAGTAGCAAATTAGACTAACGGTCGCCACCGTTAATGGAACACCTTCACTGTCATACCTAGTGCTAGAATCTCATTTGCTCTCCACCCAGTCATACAAATGGCTGTATTGTCACCATTTTAGGGAGCAAAGGGCTCAGTCAGGTTGAGGGCTTTTCTCAAAATCACTCTGTATCAGTCAACTTTCAGTGTAATATACTGAGAAAACAAACACCCCCCACGTCTCAGTGTCTTGGAACAGCCAGCCGTTAATTCTCTATTGTATGACATTCCTAGTGCAGCGTCTGAGGTCCGTGCTGGCTCTGCTCTGTGTGTCGTCTTTATTCCAGAACCCAGGCTGAAGAACAGTCCTGACTTGGGGTCTCTGATTCTTGTGGCAGAGAGAAGGGAGCAATGGCCCACCTCCCCAAGGCTCTACAAGCTCTTACGTTACTCCGACTCACAGTCCGTTGGCCAGAGCCAGTCGTATGGCCAAGCTTGAAGTCCAGGCAGTAGGAGCGAGTGCTTCTCCCATAGAGAGACACCCCAAGCCCCACGGCGATGGATAGGGATGAATAGCTGGGAAGGAATAAATAGGGTCAATCAGAAAATCCCCTAGTAAGAGACAGAGCTGGGAGGAAAGCTGAAGTCCTTCCTCCTCCAGATTCCAAGTCCTTTCCATCGTACCAAGCAGTCTATAATGGGAGCCTCACTGCAGCTTTATGGACTTTGATGACAGGAACCCAGCGTGCAACTCGAAGTCTTGATTCCTGGAAATACAGGAGAAGGCAGAACTGAGGCCCCCATCTTGTCACTTAACAGAACAGGGTTGCGAGTGTGTGTCAGGAAAGTCTTGCTCTGTTGTCTGTCAGTGTAATTGGCATGAAAAACCTCCTCTCTCTCTGCGGCCCGCAGTGCTCCAGTAAATCTCCCCCTGTACCTCCCATTACCCCTCGCTTAAAGCACCGATTATTCCTTTATTAGAGCTCAGCCACAAGTAGGCCATGAATTTTTATGGCTTTTCCGGATCTCATAAGGCAATGAGAATCATCCATTTAAACACAGTCACTAAACTCTACCACAGGTTTATGACCTGATAGAGCATTTCACCGCCGTTTAAAAGAAGCCGCACCCACTCTTCCCTTCTTTGAACATTTAGTTTCCTCTTCAAGAGAAAGAGAATGTCAGCTTCCCACTTTCAACCCCCCTTGTGGCTACCTTGAGATGTGGCTGGGTTGAAATGCCACCATCGATGAAAATCTGAATGCCCCACCTTTGGGAGTCACTTAAGTATTAAAAAAAAAAAAAATTCTCCCAGCCTCCTCCAGCTCCATTAGGATGTTTTATTCTTTTCAATTTACATGTGCCTTTATTAGGCAATTCATTCACCAAATATTAATTGCATAAGCACTGTACATCAGACAATGAACGTGCCAGGCATGACTCAACTTCGGATCATGTCGCCGTGGGGTACCCCTGTCGGGAAACAAGGCAAAAGAGAAGATGCTGTTTCTTGAGGGACTTCAAGGCAATTCCATGTCCACTGTCTCGTTTGACTATGTCTGTAACCTTTACCGTTGTCCAGAGTCATCTCACCTTGGACATGGTAGAGCGGAAATGTCCTTGAGTTTGGTTTGCAGCCTCAAGAATGTGGTTGAGCTCTGGGTTGGGGGTGAGTGGCTCTAATCACAGAGCTTGGTTAGTGGAAAAAGAATCGTGATCCTCAAAGCAGTTCAAGTTCTGGAAATAACCGCTGTATTTGCTATTAGCAGACTTCTTTGAAGAACGTCCTGCCAGCAAGTAACTCCTCTTAGCTTCCACATAATGAGATTCCTTTCCCCTGAGTTTTTCCCCCATAAATTAGAGACATGTATGTCTGTGGTTACTGGACTTTGCAGTCTCGATTTTCACAGGTTCTCATAAACTCAGCGTGTCTCAAAGCAAATTCACTATCTCCCACATCTACTTATTGTCAAATTGGCTCCTTTCTTTCTCTCTCTCCTGGTCAAGGTGCAAATCATTTACTCATTCACCTGCCTTTGTAACCCGGGAGACAGCCTTGAGTCCTCATTCTCCTGTATCTGCCCCAACCGATCAGTTATGGAGCCGTGCCTCTTGGCATCTTTAAATAAGTAAGGTCCAGCCCTCCATCACTACTGCCTCTCCTCCCCTTACCAGGACTCCTACAACACCCCCTCCAGCCATGCTCTTCTTGCTTCAGGTCTCACTCTGCTCCTGCCCGTCCGAATCCGTATTTCCAGAGTGACCTTCCTACACCCACTTCTGATCATGTCCCTCTCCTTTATCGAGCCCCCATGGTCCATCGGCGTGGTCAGCGGGAAGGCCTTCCTTCTCAGCACAGAGCAGCAACAGCCTCATTAGCAGGCTCCCCCCTCCCACTTCTGTAATTCCAGTCCCTCAAAGTGCACCTTGTGAACTGTTCATGGCAATTTACATAACACTCTCCTGAAATCAGCGTTTGCTTTTTACTCCCACATACGCTATACTGGCTCCCTTTGTCTTCCCGGAAGACTTCTACCCTCCCCTAAGACTCGGCCTGAATCTTCTTTGTGAAGGAAAGTACCGTACAATCTCTTCAGGCAGGAAAAATCCCTTCCACCTCTGGGCCTTCCCTGTGACTTGAACTTCACTCAGTTTTCCAACTTTTCATCTCTACTAAACTGCCAGATGAGGAGGACACATACCATGTCTTATAACACACTGCTTGCTTAGACTTTTCATGTCCCTTGTCTCATTGATCCTCCAGCCCTGTCAGATAGGTCCCTGTTATCCCATTTTACAGATGACAGTCAGGTTTAGCTAATGTTTCGAGGTTGTAAATGGAAGGCCCAGAGGTCTAAGCCAAGCGTCTCCACTGCCTACAATCTTTGCTAATACACTTCTTTACTGTTTGCAACAGCAGTGGCAGCTTCTCCCTCATAGACAGAAGGGGCTTAGCAGAGGGCATCTAGTTGGAAAAGAAGTCTAGCCGGGGTGCCTTCAAGCTGCACTTGCAAGGCAAGAGCAGAGGTTGTGTTTGGGTTGTGTTATACACCATTAAATACTGTAATGTTTTCTGAAGCTATTTTTATTTCATACATCGCATACAACTGAGAAAATCTGAGTTGCCTGTATTGAAAAGTTCTGTCATCACTGGACTCACGTTTTTGGAGGGAAGTTTTAGCTGCCAGATAAGAATGTGGGGAGGGGCTTTGGCCTCTTTGGCGAGGCTGCTGTCAGCCTCAGTGCGTTGCCAGGGGCAGATCAGAAACCCAGCCTGAACCTCGTCAGTGTGGCCCCAGCTGAAATGGCTTCACCAGGTAAACGCGTAGGTTTCTGGCCTCAGGTTGATTGCAGGTGGCTGTAAGATGTGCCCACACGAACATTTCTGCATCTAAGGAATAAAACTGCTGCTGGTTTTACCTGTTCTGATCCGTGACCCCCAAATAAAGACACATACGTGGCCAGTTTCTTCCAGAGTTTAGCAGTAAGGAATTGCTTCTCCTCAAGATGTGCTAACCTTCCTTTTATCCCAGCAAGCGTTATGGAAGCAGAGAGAAGTCCAAACGTGGGCTGTGAATCAGAATTACCTGGGAAGGTAATAAACATACTGATTCCTCGATCCCATCCCTGGAAATTCCGATTGAGAGACCTGGAGAGGTGCTGAGAGATCTGTTAGTTGCAGACCAGCTTGATTATTGAGCTCTCTGCGGTGTGCTAATGAAGCCACTGTCCTCGGTATTAGCCTCTCACATTTTCACATGAGGTTTGGCTGCTCCCACGGCTGGGCTTCAGTGCTGGGCTGAGGATGCTTTCTCGAGATCCCTGGCTGTAAAAGAGCTCGACTTAGTGCAGAAGACAGTGTATCCTCCACACCTTGGCATCTTCCCCCACTCTGGCCCAAAAGGTGCTCAGTCCTGGTGAAAGGGAAGCCCCAAGACCGTAGGAACTCAGGCTCCTCAACCCTCCACCCATTTGCATCTGTGTCTGCAGGCATGAAAAGGGAGGGGGGCCCTGGACCCTCAGAGAAGAGCATCATGTCAGCTTCCAAGCAGGCGTTTACAGGTCAGCAGAGCACTGGCTGTGAACTTGTTTTCAGAAGCGATTTGCCTGAGGTCACCGAGAGTTAGTGGCAGAGCCCAAGTAAGAATCCTGTGGCTGCCTTGGGCACTGGAAGGCGGTCCCTGCCCCAGCCTGTAGGAAGGGACACAAAACAAGGGATTAGAGTGACTGCTGCATATTCAAAAATCAGCCCTTTGTCTGTCTGTGAACAGATCCACTGCTCATGCTCCCATTATTAAGACAGGAACTTCCCAGGAGACAGGAGGGAAATGAGAAGGATTCAAGGAAGCTCTAGAGTGGGGACAATATTTTTTTTCTTTTAAAATTTCAAGTTAATATGAAACTCCTTATTTCTCCTCTGCATCCTTAGTGACTACCAACCACAACTAATTTATGTCATTTTCTCTAACTGGCATTCTAAGGGGTCCACAAGAGGAAAATAAAATATTTAATAAAATAAAATGTGACAAATGAACTCTTTGAGTGAAACAAGCCAGATCAGTGAGAGCTGCAGATGCAGCAGCAGGAGGAAGGAGGTTCTGAGAGCTGGAAAGAGGCCCAGGTGAAAACTGTGATGGGTTTTGGAAATTTTTTTTTTTCAATTTTTAAATTGGAAGGATTTGACCGTATTCTACATAATCTGATGTATACATTTCATCTTCACTCGCCTTTCTTTTGTCGCTTCTCATGTGCTGCAGTCGGAGCAGGGTTCCCTATTATGTAAATAAGGGAATGAGACAGATGGTGCTACAAAGCAATGAATTCATCTGGGGGGAGGGCTTTAATTATGGATGGGTGGGCCCGGCTGTGTTTTGGGTTCAGCAAACGTCCCAAACGTTATGGGATTGGCAAAACCCCAGATGCAGTTTTCCAGGCACATTTGAAAATCCTGTCATATTTGCAGGGGAACTGAAGTTAGGATTTGTTTCTTCTTCTTTATTAAATTCCTCAAGTTGCTGGCCCTGAGTTTAGCCTCTGAAACTGGAGGAATTTGAGCAGTGCTTTAAGGAGCTGGTCTACTGTTCTTTTGACACTAAGGTATTTCATAGGTACTACTGAGCTTTTGAATAGTCTTTTTTATGGGTTGTAAACAAAAAAAATGGAAGATCCAGGATACTGTAAATGGAAATTTAAAGTTATGCACGTACCCAGATATGATTGCTATTAATTTATTAATATATTGAAACTTAGTATTTTTAGTATAATTATTTTCCACCATTGAACTCTCACTATTTTCCATTTTATATCTTGTTTTGTCACTTAATACTATGTCATTATCATTTCCATATACCACTATTCATAATTTTCATGTATATATAATGCTCCATTCAATTTATGAGTCATTTGAAAAAATGAAAGATGTATATTTTAGTGGGCATTTGTTTCACTCAGAGTAATACAAGCTAGATCCTTAGACAATCTAAGTTTTGTTTATATCCTTGGTCAGATAAAATCTAGTGGAAACAGATGAACAGAATAATCAGAAATGGCTATGGGGATTTTGGGGGTGCTATGTAATGTCAAGTTCACAGTCAAAGGCAGAAGCTCAAAGAGAGACCCAGAACCAGCTGAGTATACACAAAGGACTTCATGCTTTGGATATGATTACAGAAAAATCAAAACACAAGTTAGGTGCAAACTTACGGGAACAGAGTAGACGAGCATTTGTGAATTTAGTGTCCATGGATTCAGTGGTTCACAAGGGACCTCGCAAGGCCAGGATATGGGGTGATTTATCATTTTGCTGCAATAGCACTTGAAATCACATGGGTTTGCAAAGCTCTCGCATTTCGACCGCGCTGCTCTGTCTCTGAACCTAGCCAACCATCCAGCTTTTGTGTTTTAATCAGTTTTGTGGTTTTGCACTCCTTGATGAGAATTGAGCAATTCTTAAAACATGATAAATTGTATTTCTTTGTGAAAAAAACTGGACAAGAGAAGAACGTCCACTGTGAGAGCTGGTGCTGAAAGGGAATAGAAAATCAGAAGCCTAAGCAAGTGATAGTCCCTTGCCAGAAAGCTGAGCCCATTGGGGTCATTAAGGGATGGAATGTGACATTTGGCAGTGCTCTGGTCCCATGACATAAATGAGCCCCCCCTATACGCTCTGGACAGCATTGAGAAAAAGATATCTCTGATGCCACTTCAGGCAGCACCCTACCCTGGGCAAATACTGCTCATTAAGTAAATCATCAAAGCACAGCTCAGATGTTTCAGTTTTTCATTATTTCTTTTTCTGGGAGAAATTATATTAGAGTAATAATGGTGAATGTGCTGATTCACTAAGATTTTGAATGGATCAAGGATTTATTCTAATGAAGTCTCTTTTAGTGAGGAGTTGCAGTGAGTCAATTTCAACTCTGACAGTTTCTGGGTTCCCTGTAAATTCCAGAGATGTGAGGGAGGGTGAGAATAACCTGTTGAGGATAGAGCAACGCACTTATGATGCAAAATGTAACTGGTGTGGACCAGTGATTCACATCTCAGGTGAAGCAAAGGAAAATTGACTGCCTCTGAGTGCTGAATGTACCTGTGACAGATGGGGTGACCGGAAGGAGGTCATTTTATGCCCACCCAAACCCATTTGCTTTGATCCCAGTTTAGAGATCCACAAAGAGGCTGGGCCTAAAGGAAAGCATGTTGAGGTCAATTTTAAAAAGCAATAAAAATGGAAACTGTTGCCCACAAAATCAATGTACATAGCCCTGAGTGGTCACAGGCAAACTATAGAGGAGACAAATCTGGTTTCTTAAGTTTCCCCACAGGATGGGGTCCAATAGACCAGTGCTGAAATCCTATCTGTTCATTACAACGTAAGCTACTTTGTTTACTTCCTCCCTCTGTGTCTCTGTTTCCTCATCTGCAAATTAGGGGGAGTACAGTTGACCTTGCCAGATATTTAAGAAGCCAGTGCTCCACATTTTCTATCCATGTACCGCGCCCCCCTCCCCCCACCCCATATCAGGGGAGAAGGTGCCTATTCCTTTGGAAGGACTAGGAAGTTAACTGCAGAGCAGCCTGAAGCAAGTACTCACCTTTGCTGTTTTCTATGCCTAACATGCTCACAAGATTTTGCACTGTCTCCAGTGATCTCTCCAGCCTGGGCCACCACCCCTCTCCGTTACCCTATGAGCTTCAGCCTCACTGGCCTTCTTCCCACTTCTTCATTGTGTGCTAATCCCCATACACTTGAAGGCCTTGGCTCATGCTGTTCCGTCTGCCCCCACCTCCCTGGTGCCACCACTGCCTGCCTTTCACCTACTTTTGCTCTTCCAGCCCTTCAGATTATCTTTCATGTGCCTCTTTCTTGGTTTTTTAAGAACTGTGGAGCTCTCCTTCATAGTACTTAGCCCCGCTTTTGTGACTAACTCATCTGCCTCCTTCACTAGGTTCTAAATTTCATGAGATCAGGGGACCTTTTGATTTCTGCCCATCACTGGGACACCAGCATTTAGCATAATGCTCAGTAAATACTTGTTGAATAAATCAATGAATCTTAAAAGTTCACACTCATTTTTTAAAATTTTCTTCCACACACTACCTATTTTCATTTGTTTGGGAGAAACATACTGTCCTAAAGTACTAATCATTGAGTCAGGGGTACCTCCAGGGCACTGTGTCATGCTTAGTGTTTCCTGACACTGATTCATTGCTGCCATCACCAGAAGGGTATATCCTCCTCCAATCTGGTAACAGAGAAGGACACTGAAATCATCATAGCTAAAATTATCTTTATTGTTCTCTTGCTTTCTTCTCCCCCAAAGATCAGCTAGTTACTCACAAACTCCTACAACCAGTATGACTGAGAAAGAAAAGGTGTCCCAGGAGAGTTCTCTTATGTCCCTGTTGAAGCCACTGTCATAGTTAAATAGCAGACCTTCCTCAGTCTGTTTCATAGAAAGAGACCAGATCTTTAGAGAAGATTTGCTTCAACAATAAGCACACACGGATGGTTCCTAATGAGAAGTTCTTCAGGTAGAGTTAACAAACTGGCCACTTCCTCACAGATTTCAATTTCGTAGTTTACAGTTTGAATGGCATATGAATCATGTTTGTACAGGAATGACCTCAGTTGACTTACGGCTTTTTCTCTCTGAATATAAACATCAGAAAGCTTAAATACCTGGAAAACTATACAGATCATTTTTCCAGGGTAAACCTTGTTCCATCGTGGGCCCTCCATCTGCCCTAGAAAGAAAAGAGAACAGTTTTTCTATTGTGAAAGGCAATCTCTGCCTCCCACCTAGTTTCTTAAGATGAGGAATTCTCCAGATAAAGATGAGTGCTCAGATTGGGACGTGAGCAAGATCATAGATAGACTTCCACTGAAGCTCTTCCACGTTCCCGATGACTTTTCAAACCTTTCAGGGATAAAGTTTTTCAAGGTATTAAAATACATCTGTTTTGTTATAGAAGATATTATAGTATAAGGATTGTATGATCTCTGGATCAGACTTCCTGGTTCACATCTGATGTACAAGCTGGTTTTATTCAGCCTTTTGATGCCTCCTTTTATCATCTGTAAAATGGGATTATGATAGTATCCAATTTATAGAATCTGTAAAATGACAGATTTGTACCAAACCAGTGGTGCTCTGCTTAGAACCCTTTGTTTCTTAAGAGTCTTCAGAAGTAATGATCCAGGAAAATTTGATATTCAAGTCCAAGTCTAACCATTCTAGGACAAATAAGAATAAAATTAGAATTTTGTGGTGAAACAGTTGGAAACTCTTAGACACCAAGAAGGTGAAACTCCTTTCTTACCTATTTATCTACCTTTATTCAGTCATTATACCTTAGTTCAGTCCCTTCAGTCCTCGGCTAGCACTGAGAGGAAGGTGATAAATTTGCTTCTATATAATGCTCTAGAAAACATCTGCCATTTGACATCTTTCTTCTTTATGCAAATAATTTTTTCCTAATTTATTAAAGGAAAATGGTATCTTGTTTTAATTTTTTGAAAAGTTTGATATTATCTTGGCTGAATGATCTACATTTGCTAAGATATCATTATGAAGACATAGCAAAATGAAATTTATATCCTAATGATTCATTGAAAAACCATTTGTTGAGTTCCCATTTTATGTCAGGTCCTGGGCTAGATTCTGTGGACATAGACAAGAAATATAGCCCCTGGTAGAAGCAGTTTACATACAAGGGAGGAGACAGGCACTTGAATAGACAGTCACATAATATAATATAATAAAAGCTATCAAAGAAATGAGTGTGGGGATGAGAAGACTCAAGGAAAAGTTCTTGATGACAGTGATGGTTGAGATCTTTTTGTGGACAAAGTATGATTTGCCAGCCCATGGGTAGAAGAAGTCAGCCTACAAGAAGGCATGAAGCATGGGTAACATTGTCTTTGAGAGAATGTAAGAGGTTGGGCAACAGGGAGAAGGATGTGTGTGGAGAGTTGAGCAGACAGTCATAAAGGGAAGGATGCCATGCTCAGGAGTTAAGAGTTTTACAGTGAGGGTCATAAGAAGCCATTGAAGGGTTTTCGTTAGGGAAACAACATGGACTGACTTGGAGATTTGAAAGCCCAGTCTAACAGTAGTTTGGCGGGAGAAGAGGAAGGGAGAAAGAGTGGAGTTGTGGAATCCATAAAGTAATTGATGCAGTCCTGACAAGGAAGAGCAGAGGTCTCAGATACCATACGTAATGCAGTGTTTTCTTCTCTTCCCTAATGCGAAAGAAGTAGCCCATTGTTTTGATAGCTTTATTCTTCATCTACAGTATTTCTCTTCTAGACGCTCTGCAAAGGAAAGAGGGGAGGAAATTAGAGTATTTCTTAGAAGTTAAGCACCATGCCAATTGATTTCATATATTAATAACATCATAACATCATTTCTAACCATTTCCAGCTGAAAACTCCCTGAATTGCACTTGTTGTGAATATACTCCTTCGTTCTGTGTAAAGATTTTCTGAAAGTGGAAACTGCATTGACTTCAGAACTTTGGAATGTCATTGGAACAGCAGTAATTTTGCCCAGTATTATTCTTATTTCCTGCTCTCCATCCCTCCAACTGTTCACTTGTGCTGTCCGAGTTCTCCCCTGTTGGGGGCACGTGGTAGGACCGCACTTCCTCGCTCCTTTTGTTTGGCTGGGGCCGTGTGGCTGGTTCTGGCCAATGAGTTTGAGGGGAATGATGCCCATCTTTTTAGAGCTGGATTGTTTAATTGCCACTGTGAGATATTCCAAAGCTCTCTCTTCTCTCAGCCAGGTTATTCTATTATTCTGAATCCTGCACTGAGGCTGACGATGATCCCAGAGCAAAGTTCTAAGCTTACCCATGGTGGACAGGTTGCATGAGTGAGCAATAACCCTTTGCTATTTTAATCTAGAGTTTCTCTGTCTTGGGCTAGTGACCTTGTGGCTGAGTCATTCTTTCTTGGGGATGGAGACGTGAGCTCTCTGTTATACTTCAGACAATAGAGCAGTGACCCTGACCTCTACTCACTAGATGTCAGTAGCACCCCTCCCCCAGTTGTGACAGCCAGAACTGTCCAGGCATTGTCAAATGTCCCCTGTGAAGAGAATTGCTCCTGTTTGAGAACCACTATTTCAAGCCACTGAGAGTTTTGTTCAGGACGGTGGTATAGCCTCTCTAGGACTGGTATACCCCTATCCCTTGTTTTCATCCTTTACTCTTTCTCTTGTAAGGTTAATTTTCCATATATACTTATGATCTGTGAAACACTATATTTCATACTCTAACAATTTTGACCCATTTTATGTATTTATAGCTGTCATCCAGTTCAAATGCTATTTAAAACATGTCCTTTCATGGTCCCCATTCAATCTAGTCAAAATGATTTCGAACAACATGTGTGTCCTTGGCAACAGTTGTCATTAAAACAAGTAGGAAATTTTTTTTGTTGTATCCCAGTTTAGTTTATTTACAATTCCCAGGTTTCGACTGTAAACTGGTTCATTTTGGTTTAACTGAAGACATACATAAGGTAAAACACTGAGAAGGAAAGCTCTTGTTCTCAGAGTTTGCATACCAGCTGGGCAGGTGATGTGTATTTATAAGAAAATACAAATCATAATACACTGTGCATTTTTTAACCATACGTGTAAAGTGCTTACACTGTCTGGCACACAGCAGGTGCTCAATAAATGTTAGCCGTTATTATAACCATCATTATTTTTTATACCATTTAGAAGACTTCCCTGTGTCCTGTATGACACAGTAAACTCTTCAAAAGCAAGGACCATATCTTATTCAACTTTGAATTCCCAATGATTGACACTTTGGTACAAAGAAGACTCTCAAAACATATTGAATGAATGAGCATGAGTTAAACTGTGTTGTACACTTTCTTTGACTTTTCTTGGCTTTAAGAGAAGAGAGAAAACTTCAGACCAAAGTATTCAAGGGATATTGCATGATGTTACTTTTTCTAAGCCAAGGGCCAAGAATTTAGGAGGAAGCTCTTTGTACTGGGTAATAATTTCTATGGTGAGTTATTTTTATGTGTTTCTTTTGGGGAATGATCAGTACAAGTCATATAATGTCAGGTAAATAAAGTGAGACTTGCAGTCTGAATACCTGCATTGGCGTCTGAGCCCCACCACACACGAACTACGTAGGTAAGCAATCTTCTAGACCCTTGGTTCCTGCATCTCTGGAATGATAATTATTAATAATATCTCCCTTCTGCATCCATCATGGAAGTGTTACAAGGATCTTCATGATTATATAAAATATTTAATACAGTCTCATTCACATGATGTGTTATTGCTACCAGTTGACAAGTACTAATGAGAAATCCCTGGAGACTAGGCAAATGTCTTGCTGAGCATCTGGAAATAGGTCTGCTAAGACTTGCGGAAATGACTGATATTTCATTCATTGAATGAGTGACTTAGCAACTAAAAGTGAGATGAAAAAATAAGACAGTAGGTTCACTGGCTTAAAAGTAGCAGGAAACCATAGTCCACTTACTAGTAGCAGTTAGTTAGAAGCGCTTGGAGCTGGATAACAGAATTGTGGTCCACTGCAGAACCTAACCCTAGCCTTCCCATCATTACAAGGCATGGAAGTTGAGGGGTTCTACTGTCCTGTTAGAATTTGCTTCCTGCCTGGGGTCATCCTGTCAATGTGTGTGTTCCATGCCATTTTGCCGACCTATTTGGGGAAAAGAAAATGGTTTGGGTACCTCTCAAATGGTTTATTAGAAAGGAAGGAAGAAATTATATAGTGAGAAAATGAGGACTGAGAAGGGATTGGAGATAAATACCAAAAAGTTGACAACAAGACACTTGAGCCTGAGAAGGGGGGAAAAATGAGATGCTATTCAATATATATGAGATTCCCTCCCCCCACATAAACCACATTTTTACCAAAGTGCTACTTAACACTCCATAGAAAATGAGAGGGATTCATACGGATGAGTAAGATCAAGAGAATTTCAGGAGGAGGGGCAGATTTGGGTGGTTCAGTGACATCCTGTGGCTTCTTTGGACCTGATGTGGCCAATCAAGATACAGGCGGTGGTTAGAGGGTTCGCCAAACCCTGTCTGAGATGTTTCTCAAACCCACTGACCATTCTTCCCTCAAGCTCCCTTGTGTGATGACAAATAACACACTCAAATGATGCAAAGCTTGGTCTCTATCTCTAAGTATTTGACAGCCTCACACTGAAGATGAAAGAGGCTGGTTTTGATGGCTCCAGAGGAAAGAATGTGGGCCAAGGAGGGGTAGAACTGAATACAATATAAAGATCTTTCTTAAAATGAAGATGCCATGAAAATCAAATGGCTAGAAATGCTCGAGTAAGAAAGTTGATAAATATTCCAGTGGTAAGAAGTGGAAGAGAAACCCTTTCCAATTCAACATTCCTATCGCTTTAGTCCTGTCTTCCACCCAGCACAGGCATTTCCTCTATAGCATCCTTGGAAAATGGAGTCCTCTAGCCAATTTTTTTTTTGAATACTTATTTGTTAAGTGTGCCAGCTACTAGCTGCAGTTTGATCTTATAGAGGCGGCAATTCATTGATCGATAGAGCAAGTTTCCTGGAAAGGGTAGAGGGGATGATTTTGAGAATGCAGGTGGAAGAAGCTCATTTAACCAAACATTCACAGAAAGAATCTGCTTCGGTTTGAGAACTTACTGAGAAAACAAGTTCAAGCACCTAATGTTTCTGTTTTGTCTTTAATTGAAGATACGTAAATCAGCTCTTGTCCATGGAAGATGTTAATCAGCGTTCATTTAGCACTTTATAACTTACAAAGTCTTTTTACATTTAAAATTTTTCATTTCAACTTGAGGAAAACTGCATTATTATCCCATTTTACAGGGGAGGACACTTAGAAGATAATAGACACTGAAACTTGAATTTGTGTCTGTGTGCCGGGACTCTGCTGAAGACTTCACGTGAATTATTGCTAAGGCACATAATAATACCTATGCAGAGGAGTCATCCTTCCCATTTTATTTGCAGGGACCGGAGGCTGAGAGTAGTAACACAGCCCAAGAGGTGAAGCAGGAAGTCTAAATAAATGGGGCCACTGCCAGCAGAACAAAGGTCAAATATTTAGATGAAAGAGTTCAGGGTTTACTCAGTAGTCACCAAATGTTGGGTCTCACACTGTTCCTGATCTCAAGGAGCCCCTTGTCTAAAAGAATCTGAGCCACATGTCTTTTTTTCTGGGCTTGAGGCCTGAGCAACCAGCCTGGAACTGCATCTAATGTTCCTAATGTAATCGCCACAGTAAGCTCACCAGAGAGGTATGGAGATACTAAAGACTTGCCAAAACCACAGTTACTATGTAGCAAAGCTTGAATTTGCAGCAGTGCTTTTGGAATTCAAGGCTTCGTGTTCTTCCAGAGGCTCTGAACTTCATCTAAACTTCAGCTCAGTAAATTTGATGAATCTCATACTTAATTGACTCTCTGCCTACAGAGGCTTTTCCCACCTTTTCCCATTCCACTCAAAACCCCAGATTTTCAACAGGTAAACTAACCCCCACTTAAAAAAGAATTCTATCCACATTCCATCTCAGAATTTCTGGGCTCCTGTCTCTTTCCCCTTTTTGCAGAGGGAGATGCCATACGCATCTTTATCCCAAGGGACGTTCCCTCTGGGTTCACTGCATACCAGTCAGATGGAGAGAACTCCAGAACTAGGGCAACTAACCTGTTGTCCAGGCTGAACTATTGACATCTGGGTGATACTGGACCACTTTCCAATGATGCGGGGCCTGTTTCATCTTTTTTTTTTTTTTTTTTTAAGAGAATTCACTGCATCGAATTTAACAATAATAACAACCCTTGGGATAGATACTATTATTACCTTCATCAAACAAGTGATGAAACTGAAACCTGGTGAGAAATTAAGAAATATAGCCAGTGGCACACTGAAAATAAGTTATGGAGTCAAGATTTAACCTCAAATCTGTCAAAAACTAGAGGCCATGCTCTGAAGTGATGCTCATTTGTTTCCTTGGTTGCAGTCCCTTTTCTGTAAAATGGAGTTGAATCAATCAG
This sequence comes from Camelus bactrianus, assembly GCF_048773025.1. Lineage (NCBI taxonomy): Eukaryota > Metazoa > Chordata > Mammalia > Artiodactyla > Camelidae > Camelus > Camelus bactrianus. The sequence goes on from NC_133542.1 coordinate 54,172,239, forward strand.
CTTTGTTTCATTTCTAGCAGCATTTTTTTTCAACAAAATGATGTAAAGAACCCAAATATATAATAAGAGAAAAAGCAGTGTTTAATCTAATTTTTTAGTTCCATTGTGTATTCATTTATGGATATTTATATATACATATATATTTATTTAATGCATGCGTATTATTTATGTTAAAGGCAACTGAAATATTTCAGAATTACGTGTCACTAAACATAATTTTCAAATCAGGAGTTATGGATGATAACTGGCATGAGAATCCAGTTATTCCAGTGACTTGTTTTGGTTTTGATGCAGGAAAATGGGGCACAAGTGGATGGCATGTCCCAGGTCCCAGGCGAGGCCCTGGGATGTGCCCCACCAAGTGAGGGTCCCTGGCTTCGCACAGGACAGAATTCAAGAGTGAGCCATAGTGGAGTGAAGGTAGATTTATTCAGAGAGACACACACTCTACAGACTGCAGGCCGTCTCCGCAGGCGAAAGAGGGAGAGGAGAGAGAGACCATGAGAGGCAACAGGTGAGAGGTGGCCCCAGAGCATGAGGTGTTGGGGTGGTTAGTTTTTATGGCTTCTGTAATTTCAAATGCTAACAAGTGAGAGGATTATTCCAGTTACTTTGGGGAAGGGGTGGAAATTCCCAGGAATTGGGTCTCCACCCAGTGTTTGGCCTTTTATGGCCAGCCTTGGAACTGTCATGGCGCCTGTGGGTGTGCCATTTAGCATGCTGAGGTATTACCGTGTGCATATAATGAAGCTCAAAGTCCACGGGAAGTCAAATCTTCCACCATTTGGGGTCTCAAGGTCTACTGGGAGTTGATTCTTCTGCCATCTTGGGCCTAGGTGGGGTTTGACCAGCTTTTATTATGTCTTCAATTGCTGTGTCAGTCCTTTTAATGATTGTGCCCTTCCCCCTTCCCTCCTGTCTCAATTTTATGGCACAAAAATGCTAATTCACATAGAGAAATTTTTTACAAAAGATAACAGGTTTTCAGTGGATAAACTTATTCTTCCATTAATTTTAGAGAAGATTGAAAGAGAAGCAATAGGATATTTTTATTTGAAGACTGAATCACTAACATGATGCAGTAGCTGCTCACTTAGGTTAGCTGGTTAAGTGTTTCATTTGGGGAGTGTTCATGAACTGACTCACTCCTGTCTAGCTGGTTGAAATGTCTTGGGCAGGAAATACTTTTCAAATATATCTGATAACAATGTAAGATTTCTCAGCGATTTCATTTTTTAAAAAATCTCAGATGTCTTAGCACGCCTCTGTCATTTTTCAAGGCTATAAAAATCCACTTTGTTTTCCATTCAGTAGAAATTTGAAATTTCAGTTCCCTTGCTGGAATCTTATTTGCAATTATAAGCTTGAGAATACCAGGATTCTGAAAAGCTGTTATATTTTGTTAGCTACTTAACAAGTGGAATTCCTTCACTGACCAGCACACGTTTTTTTCCTCCCTTAAAATCTATGAAATATTTGTACCGGCACCCCTTGCCTTCAGTTCATCATACATTTCCTTTAAGAAAAAAGGCAATTCTGGAACATACTGCCAATATGATTACCAATAACTCTGAAAAATTATAGTGTGAGGCTGCATCTTAATATAATTATTTATATGGCCTGATCTAACAATATTTAGAAAGATGTTTGTAAGAAGTTAACACCTAATATTTGACTCTACAGTTCTGTTAAAGAGGCTTTAGATTGCGTGAACACATTGTGCTAAGCTGTAAGAGGACCATACTTACATGTTTTCTCCAGATACTACTTTCACATCATCTGTACAAGTGTTACTACTACACACTGGGAGTTTAAGGTAAAATACCTTTTTTGTTTTCATCTGCATGAACCCAACATAGAAAAATAAGAAATATGTTGAGATCCACAGTATTATTAGTAAAGTTCATTAAAGAGTTCATAAAACTACCTTCACTAACCCATCACGTATTTTGGATGTTAAAAATGTCACTCCTCTCTAGACATGTCAGCAGAAAATGGAAACAGGTGTATATATATTTTAATACAGGTCTCATCCTTTTACATTTGAGGAGGGTTGTTTAAGAGTTCTGGGTTTTACATTCTCTGACATCAATTGTAGCAATGTTTTCTTAGGTCAGTCTCAGTCTCCCAAGGCAATAGAAATAAAAGCAAAAATAAATAGATGGGACCTATCAAACTTACAAGCTTTTGCAGAGCAAAGGAAAACAAAATGAAAAGACAACCTATGGTCTGGGAGAAAATATTTACAAATGATGTGACCAACAAGGGCTTAATTTCTAAAATATATGAATAGCTCATATAACTCAGTAACAGAAAAACAACTCTATCAAAAAATGGACAGAAGACCTAAATAGACATTTTTCCAATGAAGACATACAGTTGGCCCATGAAAAGATGCTCAACATTGCTAATTATGAGAAATGCACATCAAATGTACAATGAGGTATCACCTTACATTGGTCAGAATGGCCATCAAAAAAAGTCTACAAATAATAAATGCTAGAGAGGATGTGGAGAAAGGAGAATCCTCCTACAGTGTTGGTGGGAATGTAAATTGGTGCAGCCACTGTGGAAAATAATATGGAAGTTCCTTAAAAAACTAAAATAGAGTTACCATATGATCCCAGTCCCACTCCTGGACATATATCTCAAAAGATGAAGACCCTAACCCCATATGATACATGCATACCAATGTTCATAGAAGCACTATTTTCAACAGCCAAGATATGAAAGCAAACTAAATATCCATTGATAGATGAGTGGATAAAGAAGATGTGGTGTATACATATACAGTGGAATACTACTCAGCCACAAAAAAGAATGAAACAGTGCCATCTGCAACAACATGGATGGACCTAGAGGTTATCTTACTAAATGAAGTAAGTCAGACAGAGAAAGACAGATATTATAGGTGGAATCTAAAAAATAATAAAAGCAAACTTATTTACAAACTGGAAATAGACTCACAGACATAGAAAACAAACTAATGGTTACCAAATGGGAAGAGGTGAGGGAGTGATAAATTGGGAGTATGGGATTTACACTACCCATATATAAAACAGATAAACAAGGATTTACTGTATAGCACAGGGAACTGTATTCAATACCATGTAATAAACTATAATGGAAAAGAATTTTAAAGAGAATATAGATGTGTACATATATATATAACTAAACCACTTTGCTGTACACTTGAAACTAAAACAAAATAGTAAATCAACCATAATTCAATAAAATAAAAGTACTGGGTTTTTTAACTTTCCCTCTGTAGAATCTGATTCTTTTTCATGGGAGGAAGTGCATGTTCACTAACATGCAGTTTACACCAAATTTGATAGCATTCAAACTGTTCAATTAATATTGAAGAAAGTAAGCAAGAAGACTTATTTTTATTGCTCACTGTCTTCTGTTTATATATGACTGACCTGTCAGGGACCATAATACTATTTTGAAGCAGTTAGTTGCATAAAACCTGCTGCAGATGTGGGTGATTTTATGGATTCCTCCAGTTTTCCTCTCATCATTATAGTTTCTTGATTTTGGGTGAGTTTTAAGTGCATTTGTGTAAGAGTTCTCAGCACTTGCCTTCATTCCTTATTTTATTGTCAAAGGGTTGACATGGGTTGATGAACCAATAGGTTCTAACATACCATGTTTGATTTACCCTTTAATTCTCTCTCTCACCAGATAACTCTTTCTAGTTTTAAGAATATTTTTCACATCTCCTGAAAAAAAGAGAATGTTTATAAATACAAAAATGAAATAAGAGCAACTCAATGTTTGTAAAATCTTTTATCAATAAAATGTCAAACCAGAAGCCTCTAAGTTTGAAAATTAGCTCTAAAGCTATCTATATAATATGTTATTTTTGACTCTATTTACATTTCCCTTTTACTGCACTTTTGACTATTAATGGAAGATGAGAGCATGTGCCAGGCAGATGTAGCAGAGCCCTGCCTTGTGTGGGTGTTGGGTACATTAGCTAAGGTAGCATGCTTGCTTTGGTTCAAAGTTGTGAGCGTTGACAAATTCTGTCTCGAATTATTAAAAAAAAAAACTTCAGTGTAGAGCTATAACTTTCCTACTCAAAGACATTTACCACAAGTTCTCTTTCTCTCTCTCTCTCTCTCTCTCTCTCACACACACACACACACACACGCACCATAAACATTTTAAGATCTGACCCTAAACAAGTTAAAATGATGGAACTAGTTTAATTCCAGTGGCCCACAATGTGTTGAAATTTGAGTCTATGTATTTTTACTTATTACCCTTCAAATACATTTGAAGCATACTTACTATATTTTAAAATACATAGATCTGTGCATTTGTACAGAATTCCAGGTCCTCAGTTTGTTTTTTTGTTATTGAGTTGTATGAACTGTTTGTATATTCTGGAGATTAAGCCCTTGTTGGTCACATCATTTGCACAATGTTTTATCCCATTCCATAGGTTGTCTTTTTGTTTTGTTTATCATTTCCTTTGCTGTGCAAAAGCTTCTAAGTTTAATTAGGGCCCATCTATCTATTTTTGCTTTTACTTCTGTTGCCTGAGTAGACTGCCTTAGGAGAACACTGCTAAGATTTATGTCAGAGAATGTTTGCCTGTTTTCTTCTAAGAGGTTTATAGTGTCTTGTCTTATCAGCATCTGTATTTATCTCTCCTCTATAGTTTATAATATTGTTCATAGGAATTTGTTCTTTATTCCCTGTAATCCTATGAGCCAAAAATCTTTCTATTTTATCAATCTTTAAAAAGAACACATTTAAAATTCTTACTAATATGATCTACTTAAATTTTTTTTTATCATTTAAAAAATCTTCAGTAATTCCTGATCACATTTCTTTTGTGCCATCTTCTTAAGATTCTTTTTTTAAAAATTGAAGTATAATTGACATATTAGTTTCACATGTAAACAAAATGATTCAATATGTGTATGTATTGTGAAATGATCACCACAGTAAGTCTAGTAATCAGTTGCCATAGATAAGTTATAATTTTTTTTCTTTTGATGAGGACTTAGATCTGTTCACTTAGCAGCTTTCAAATATGCAATATGATACTATTAACTACAGTCACCATGCTGTACATTACAGCCTCCTAACTTCTTAATTTTATACCTGGAAGTTTGTACCTTTTGACCACCTTTACCCATTTTGCCCGTTCCAACCCCTGCCTCTGGCAACCACCAATCTGTCCTCTGTATCTATGAGCTTGGGTTTGTTTGTTTTAGATTTCTATGTGTGAAATCTCATTTATGTATAATGAGATCATGTGATATTTGTCTTTCTCTGATTTGTTTCACTTAATATGCCCTCAGGGTCCATCCATGTTATCGCAAATGGCAACATTCCTTTTTATGACTGAATAGTATTCCATTGTGTGAGATATATCATATCGCATCTTCTTTATCCATTCATCCATCGATGGCCATGTAGGTTGTTTCTATACCTTGGCTATTATAAATAATGCTACAGTGAACATGGGATGCATATTTCTTATCAAATTAATGTTTTTGTTTTCTTCAGGTAAATACCCAGAAGTGAAATCATTGGATCATATGGTTGTTCTATTTTTAACTTCTTGAGGAACTCCCATACTGTTTTCCATATTGGCTGCACCAATTTACATTCCCACCAGTGGTGCATAAGGGTTCCCTTTTTTCCACATCCTCACCACCACTTGTTATTTCTTGTCTTTAAGATTCTTGAGTGAAAGTTTGGGTCATCTATTTTCAGTCTACCTTTCCTCTTGTGAAGAGTTTTACGGCATTTTTTCTCACTACTACTTTGGCTTATATGTTTTATCATGAAAATTTCTTTTTATTCATGTCTGAATCATTTATGTATTTAACTTTGATTACTTCTTTAAAATAGCATTATATCAAGAGGTATCTAAATTTCCAAATGGATAGATTCTTTTTCCTTCTTTGTTTTTGGAGTCTGTGATAGAAAAAAATGCCACAGACTCACGCAACCCTGTTACAGTTCTCTTTTTTGAGTGGATGGGAGCCCGTGCTCCCCAGGACCACATGACTGATTCTGGCCAATGAAATGTGAGCAGAAGCGACATGTGACAAGCCAGGCTGGGGCAATGAAAAGTCCTGTTTCATTGCATAGTTCTCTGGTCCTCTTATCCTCTTGAGTGGTAAAGGTGGAGGCCTTTGTAGAGATGGCAGAATCACAGGATGAAAGAGAATACAAGTGAGAAGGAGAAACAACCTAGAATGAATTTTGTCTGAGTAAGAAATAAACTTTTGTTGTTTGGGGCCACTGAGTTTTGGGGGGATTCTACCTCAGTGTAGACCTGACTTAAGCTGGTGAATACAAACCATGTTAATTGCTTCTCTCAACAGTCTCCTAATCCTTAGTAGCTCCTCCTACCAGTTAACTTGCATGTGGTAGCAACACAGTCAAAAGAAAAATGCTCAGTATGGGGGAAACCCAACAGAAACTTCTCAGTACCATCCATTTACTGAAGTGGCTGTACTTGTACCCTAGCCCTCCATTTGCACATATGGTGCCCCCCATCCATTCATTCAGTCTCTTTTCCCAAGTCCCCTATTGGTACAGCATTTTGTGCTGAAGTCTCGCGATGCCCTCTGTGAATAACAATGTACAGTGGAAGAAAATGGCAAGGGTTCCTGAAAGTTTTAAGTAAGAACAAATAAGGATGACTCAAAGCAGGTGCTCTTTCCAATACCCATAGCCTCTGGTTCCCAAAAGTGCTTCATCACTCCTCTCCCTCCCCGCCCCCATGCTCATGGCTCATTATTGAATTGTCTTTATTTTTGGTCATTTCCCTAATCAGCTCATGTTTTGTGGGTTTCATTTTTAGATGGCAGCCTGACTGCCGCTTCTGATTTGTGCAGTTTTTCTCACATGCTATTGTTTGCAGACACATTTTGGCCGGGGCCTCATCTGATGAGCCATTTGTTAGTTCTGACTGAGTAGGTCACTTGTGGGCTCAATTAACCACTTGCCCTTCATCTGATGGTGCAAGTGGCCAATTGCACCTGCAATTAGCTAATTAAGGGTTCGGTCATTTCCATAGGCAATTTTGCCTTTTACTAATTGTGGGGCTGCACAAGATTCCTTTCATCATTTGAGCATATACCAGCCAGTGTAGGCAGGAGACGATGACTCTTGATGAAGGAAGGTAAAGTAGCAAAAAAGGAAATTAAAATTTGTTTTGTTTTTCATTTTCTCATGGTTTTAAAATTTTTCTAATGGTAAAAAAACACCTAACATAAAATTTATCATCTTAACTGTTTTTAAGCGTACTGTTCAGTTGTAATAAATATATTCATAAAGTTGTGCTACCATCACTAGCTTCTCTCTCCATAAATCTTCATCTGGTAAAACTGAAACTTTCTGCCATTTAACAATAGCTCAATAGTTTCTAATTCCCCTTTCCCCCCAGCCCCTGGCAACCACCATTCTACTTTCTGTCTCTGTGATTTTGACCTAAGTATCTCATATAAGTGGATTCATATAGTATTTATATTTTCATGACTGGCTTAGGCAATTTTGAAGTTTTATTCTCTAATGCAGTTGTCCAAGGGAGGCAAAATTCACAGATTAGAAGCCGAGAATTTTTTTCTGCTCAAATTAGAAAGATCTTTATTAATGGGTATTTATCTGTCGGAGGAAACGTGCTCAACACAAGCCTAGAGCATTCCTGGATTGTGTGTGTGTGTGTGTGCGCGGGGAGGGTTTCTGTACACATACTCCTTCCGAGAATTTGCATTCCTGATCTGGAAGAGCTGAAGCTACAGCAGAGCTTAGATCAGGCTCTCTGCAGAGAAATAAACCATAGGGGAAAAGAGGACTCTGCACTCAAGAGGAGAAGGGGGAATTTAGCACTTCAGTCTTTGTGATAAATGCTTTATAAATGACTTGTAGTGGGTTGACCGGTTCATTCAAGAACCAGGACGCAGAACTGGAAGATTCCCTTTTTTTTCTTTTCTTTTTTTTTTTTTTTACTTAATGCTAGGACAAAAGAACTTCAGACATCTAAGAAACCCCTCTTCTGTCTGTAATACAAACTGAAATAGTTGAGTTCTCCTCTTCTAGATAGTGACCAGTACATAGGCAGCAATCAGAAAAAGCACTTATTGTCCAGATTTTTCATTGTATATAATCTGTTGGAATCATGGTCACATAGTCAATTTCTATGGCCCATCTGTCAGGACATTGAAATTGCTTTATTATACAGAACCCGCTCACAGATTCTGTGGATTCAGGAAGGAATATTTACCGAGTGTCATCTGAGATCTCAGAGGTTCCATAAAACACTTAATTAACATACAAAATCCACTTCAGCTAATCCTATACCTACTTTCTGAATATCAGTTACTGATTTGATTACTCCTGAGGCTCAGGTTGGCATGGGGAGAAATTGCAGAAGCTACTGGAGAGCAAAGCAAGGTGGGCCGCCTCTGATAGCTGCTATTTGCTCCCTGGGGCGTGAGAGCTGCTGACGTGCGCCACCAAAGAATCACAGAAAAGAACTCTGCAGAACTTCTTTCGTTTCTTCATCTTTTTGTTTTGTTTGTAATAAGCAGGAGTGCTGTCTTGCCTTGATGATCAGTTGTTGGTGTCACTGTATCTGACTTGCCTTGTTTTTGTCTATCGCTTAAAAGCTGTGCTACTTTAGGCAAGTTACTTAATCTCTCTGGGCCTCAGTTGCCCTTTTAAAAAGATGATAAACTCCCTCATGGAGTTACTGTGATGATTGAATGAGGTACTGTATGATTAGATGGAGTGTCTGCCGCATTGTCAGCCTACTGGAGGGCTAGAGACTAGCCCTTTAAGGTTGTGGATTATTGCTCAGCATGTAATAAGGTGATTTGCATAGAGTAGGTGCTGGAAACATAATTGTTGATTGACTGGATGGATATTAATGGGGTTACATCAGCAATAGTCATGATGGTTCTATAGCTTTGAGGCTTTTATATGCACATGACCTCATCTCTGTGTAATTCCTTTTCAAGGGTTTATGTCAGTTTCCCCGTCTGTCTCCTCCCTGGTGCTGTATGTGCTGCCCCATCTCCAGCAGGGCACTTGCTCAGTGCCACTAGCCACAGGCAAACAACTCCTAAAACTGAATAGGGCCCGGAGATGTGAGATATCGAGGGCAAGGTAGAGAAACAGACCTTTCTCCCTGCTTTGTGTCACATTCCATGACAGGGGTTCCTTTGCAGGGTGGCATCAGACTTGATGTTTCACAGACTTTTATGAAGGCAATTCATCAGGTGTTTGCTCCAGCCTGTTTGTTCCGTGGGACTCAGATGTGATGAATCCTGTGGGAGTCGGGGCTGGGCCACCAGCCACCACACTAGCCTCAGAATGATGGTGGCTCCTTTTCCCCTGAGTTCTCTCCATCTTGCCTTGGTGCAAAAAGTCATCTGACTGGCCTGCCCCATTCTTGTCAGGCACATCTGGATGTGTCGAATCCACGTGGAGCCTCAGGCTGAGACCCTGTATGTGTAAAACTCCTATCGTGTTGGTGCACAGCAGAAACTCTGAAAAGTTTCACCTCTTTCCTCGTCCTGGAAACTGCATCCTACACCGGCCTCATGAATTGTTTTTCAGATTTTCAAAAAAAAGCTTTTTTTCTCTCAGTTTTAGGGGAATTCTCAACCTAAAGCGTTTTGAATCGTGATGAAGGAGTCAGATTTTCATGCTCAATTACTCTAATTACTAGTTCTGTGAAGGCTTAGAACAAGCTTGAGCTTAGGAGTGTACTGTTTAAGAAACACTGCTCCTCGAAGACACAGTTGGTCCTTAATAGTTTCCCTCGTGCCTTTTTATGCCTCAAACAAGATGACTTCAGAGAAACCTCACCATTTCACTCGGTTTAGGCTAAGTTTGGCTGAAGTGAGAAATGACACCCTGGTGGTTTACAACAAGAAAAGGTTTGTTTCTGACTGGCTTTACATGTCCATTGGGGGTTGGCTGTGACTTCCAGTCCTCATCATACCAGGACCCAGGATGATGGAGAACTCTCTCTGGGGCCTCCCAAATAAGTAGATTCAGCCTGTCACTGGTTGAAAGCTGTTCCATTTTTTTTTTTAAATGAAGCTACAGGGGATTGAGCCCAGGACCTCGCACATGCTAAGCACACACTCTACCACTGAGCTCTACTCCCCCCGACCCCATCAAAATTTTTTTTTAGCAGGAGAATAACCTTGTGAAGTCTGAGCTTGAAATGATGGCTCTGGTGTCAGGATGGGAAGAACAGGAATAGGAGAGGAAGAACTGCTAGTGGCAGAACCAACTACAGGGCATGTGCCCAGGGTGAGGGGCGGGATGTGTAACACTGATACCTGCTGAAGGTTGTTCCCAGCATGATGGAGCCACTAGGCTGTGGGCAGGGGGAGGAGGTAACTTCACCCTTCCTTCCAGACAGTCGATTAAAGAGGGAGAAAAGGCCCAGCCAGATCAGGGACCAGTTGCCGTAGTGACGGGCTTGCTCCTGGAATGCGCACTGAATGCAGGGCACAACACAAAAACCCAACAAAGCCTTCTGGCTTGTGTAACCTGACCCGCCACCCCAGAAATACCTTCAGGTTCTTGGAGAGAGAGAACGGTTGCCAGCCTGGGGCTGGTAGCGGGAGTGGGAGTGGGGTTTAGCATCTTAGCAAATTAATTTTTGTCCTCTTGCACCTGTCAGTGGCCCAGTAACACCCTGCTAATCTCCCAGTCTCATCTGTCCCAGGACTTGCTCGCCATCGGAAGGAACAACTGGCAGTTCGGGCAGTTACAGTGGGGAGACACCCTCTTGCAAATATATATACAAGGGCTTTATTTTCAGGAAGCTGCCGGGGTCATCTGCTGAGGTGGTATTTTTGGCTTTGCCAGCCATCTCCCTGAGGTCACTATTTGTAGACACATCCGTTGAAATTTTAAGAGTGAGGCCATGACTTGGGAGGAGGGAGCGGAGGGGACTTTGGCATTTAAATGGGCTCTTTGTAATCTCTCTCCCTCTCCCTCTCTGTGGTTCACTGAGCAAACCAGCCTTGTAGTACTGCCTTGATCAGTCTCCTCACAGCCCCTTGGAGGAGAATTTATCTCCAGGCTGGACTCTCCTCCAGCTGTGAGTGACACCGTCAAAAGAAAGACAGGCAGGGCAGCCCCCAAGGCGGGGCTGGGGCTGGGGAGGTGGACCCTCCATCAGACAGTGCTGGAGGGGAGAGAACCCTCTTGGTTGCCAAAATCTCTCCCCCAAAAGGAAAAGAAGCCGTTCTGGAATCGAAGGGGACCTTGGGAGGGGTAGGGCGGAGGGGCAGCATCATCTAAACCATTCACCGTGGTTCTCTCCCCGTTCGGTTCGGAAGCCAGGCTGCAGCCACATCTGTGAACCTTCAGCGCAGCTCCACATGTCTCTGGTGAGAAGACTTCTCAGATTTCAGGAGCCCTGCGAGGCTTTGGAATGCTTGCCGGTGAGGAATTGGAACATCAAAAGGTTCAAAGGTGGTTGGAAAAATCCAATCCTCAAATTGTCGGAAGCACAACACGTCTTCTCTGTTCTGTTTTTATGACTTTAGAAGTGACAACCGGTGTTACTAGGGGAGTCACTACGTTTACCTAGCAAACCTTTCGTCTCAGGAAGTCAGTACTCTGCAGTATTAGATTAATTTTTACTAGCTGGGGAAGGAGGGCAAGTGGTTATTTTATCTGGAGACACAGAGCAGTTTTAAGTGATATTTGTAATGGAACACTGTAAATCTGGGGAGTCAAGGTTCAAATACGGGTCTCTTTGCATTTGACATATTTTTATTTGGGGTCCAAGCGAAGTGTGTCTTTAATAGGCAGAACAACACTTCCTGCTTTCAATCAGAGATAATACCAGAGACAGTAAGTTACACTTCAACTTCAGATAAATATGCCTGCAGAAAATTTCACTCATTCTAGCCTTAAAACATGTTATGTCTAAGGTCAGTTAATTTTCCTTGCAACTTGAAGCCAATCAGGAGGATGAGCTAACATCAAGGATTTTTTTTTTTTCAAAATGAAAATTTATCCTCAATCAGTGTTTTTTTTTTCTATGCTATTTCTCAAAAAAAAAAAAAAGTACATGCATTATTCAAAAATTAGAAAGAAAAGAAAGAATGGATTAGCTGTGGGACTTGACAATACACCAAGACATTTAAAATAAATTATTCCTTATAATGGATAGGTATCAACCAAAGACACTTCCCAAAGCATCTATGACCTTGAAATTTAATCTGAGATTCTGCTTCTGAGAAAAATGGCTGAATGAGCAGATCTTAGATTAGTGCATTTTACTCAGTAGTTATTTTTGAGGACCCTCTGGGAAGATAGGTAAGAAAAATAAGGCACAGATCCTGGCCTCAAGGAGATTACAGCCCAGGGGTGCTTTGACCCGGAAGTGGATGACTCCGTATAGTTTCCTAAGGTTCTCAGAGCCTCAGTTTGATCATTTGTAAAATTAAAATGAAAACACCTTTCGTATCTTCCTTACCGACTATTTTGAGAACTGGGAGAGGGAAGACTGAAACGGGATGGTTGGGAAGAATTTTGAATAACTGTAAATTATCAAAAGTCTCTCTGCGGTCATTGACAGTTGTATCCTACTTTTGAAACCTGACGAGGAGTCTTTCTGTGAGGTGGCCAGTGTAGCACCCTTACGAGAAATGCCCCTTATATTATTTTTCTCTGGTTGCCTAGAAACAATAATCTTATCTTCCCGGCCCTCACTCTTCTGCCTCCTCCGCTGTCTGTTGAGGGTCTGATTCAGAACTGCTGTATCCGATGATGCATCTGTGGTCCACTCATGTGGTGCTTGGGGTGGGACACGTCTCCTGTGCAGACTCTGACCCTGATGTTATCACATTCAGCATCTCATTCAGTGCTTGCAGATTCCCTATGAGGTTCACTGCTTTTATTTCACATTCAAGGAAGCTGAGTCTCAGAGAAGTGAAGGCATAGTCCCAAGATCACCAAGCTAGTAGAGAGCAGAGTTGGATTTCAGAGGGTCTGCTTTGGCTTTGATTTTCTTGGGAGTAAGTAGACATGAAAGCATATTACAGGTCTGGGTTCTTCCCATGACTCTCTGAGCTTCTCTACCTGTTCTTACCCCTTGACCTATGTGAGCAATCCATATCTGGTGCCCAGACGCTGACCAGGCTTTGTTCACAAACCTGGGAGACCCTGAGTGATGCAGAGAGTCAGGTGACCTGAGTTCACGTCACAACTCCATTCTCTACTAAGCAGAGCTGTAATTTCCTCATTTGCAGAATGGCAATGATAATACGAATCTTTTGTGAGAATTCAATAGGATAATGTACGTTAGAAGGCAGTCAGGACACCTGGCATATGGTAGTTGGTGCCCAGAAGTCTGAATTTGAATCTGAATTCTGATTCCAATCTCTTTTGGGATCTGCCCCGAACCAGCTGTGTCCCATGAACTGAAGGTACTCCCAGGGGTGTCATATGAAGTATTTGGCAGCATGGAATGCCAGTTTCCCCAGGGCTTCTTAGGTAGACATGTGCCCAGAAGATAGCATAGCTTTCAATAAAATACTTCACTGAAAAATACCTTAAGAGCCCATCTAGTTCAGTGGTTTTCTGAATTGTTTTTATTAGTGTATGCCTATTTTTCAAACAAATTTGAGAAAGAACCATGTTAAGCAAAAGTGACAAAAAAGAGCTTTTCTGTGTGAAGAGATGCTGGGAGACCCAGAGCATGCCAGCTGAGACTCCCAGAGCAAACCTTCCCTTTCCAAAACCCCGATGTTTTTCCGAGCAGTCCTTGAAAACCACAGATGCATCTAACAGTCTCATTTTTGTAAATGAAGAAACTGAGGTCCAGGAAGCATTACTTGCTAGAAAGAATTCACCCATTTTAATATTACAAAGGCAGCATCTACAACAGCTCATCTTGGTCTTTCTTATATTGTATAGCAAGACAAAAATAGGTGTGTTCTCTTTACAAAGGGATTTAAACATTTTTTCTCTCTTCTCTTTCTTGGAGATTATATAGTAGTGACTCTGTTTACCGTGGCTACAGAGGGGAAAAACGTAGAATGTCTGGAAAAATGTATGTAATTATTTTTTAAGAAGAAAGTTACTCAGTATGTATCAAGAACCTGAAAAAATTTCATGCCCGTTGTTGACTCAGTACTTCTGGAAATTTATATGAAGAAACTAATTTTAAGTACAAAAAAAGATGTTGTGTGCACAATGTTTATCATCATATTAATTGTATTAGAATAAACTCTGTAAACAACCTATTCAGTAAACAGTAGGTAGAATGGCTGAGCTCAGTGAAATACCATACAGCAATTAAAATGTATTTTATACCTGAAATACTGAAGGATAAAATTAACAAAATGTGTTCAAGATCTATATACTGAGACCTACAAAACATTTCTGAGATAAATTAAGACTTAAATAAAGGAGAGATATACTATCTCAGTGTCAGAAGATTCAATATTGTTATATAAATTCCTCCAAGTTGATCAATGGATTCAGTGAAATCCCAATCAAAATCCTAGCAGGCACTTTAGAAAGTAGATTAGTAAGATGATTTGAAATTTACACAGAAGTTCAGAAAACAGAATAACTAAAGCAGTTTGGAAAAAGAAGCTGGAAGATTGATGCTAGCGGACTTCAAGACTTATAAAGCTACAGCAACCAAGACAGTATGATGTTAACTTAAGAAGAGGCATACAGCTCAGTGGGATAGAATAAATTATCCAGAACAGACCCACATATATGCTAAAGTAACTCAATGAGGAAAGAATAATGTTTTCAACAAGCTAAATAAGAACAATTGGACATTGATATGGGGGAAACTGAACCTCAATCCTTACTTTATGTCATATACAAAATTAACTGAAAATGGATCCAAAATCTGTACAGTAAAATAAAAACTATATAATCTCCAGACAAGAACATAGGAGAAAAATCTTTACAGTCTTGAAGCAAAGATGTCTTAGGACGTCAAATGCACTAACTATAGAAGACAAAGATGATAAATTGGACTTTATCAAAATGGAAAAGTTCTGCTCTTTGAAATGCACTATAAAGATTATGAAAAGGCAAGCCATAGATTCAGTGAAAACATTAACTGAATATATATGACAAAGAACCTGTGATTTGAAAAGTTACAAAATACCTTACAGATAGTCTTACAAATCAATAATAGGAAGATAACCGAGTTTTTTTTAAAAAGTGAAATATTTGATCACACACACAAAAGACATATAAATGTCCACAAAGCATGTAAAAATGGGCTTAATAACCCTAGTCATCAAAGAGTGTAAATAAAACCACAGTGGCATATCACTATGCATCCCCCAGGATGACTAAAATTAAGAGGACGGGCAATACCAAATGTTGGCTAGGATATGAAGCAATTAAGCTATCATACATTGCTGAAGGCAATGCAAAATAATGCTGTCACTTTAAAAAACAATTTGGAGAGGGGAGAGTATATTGCTCAGTAGGTAGACTGCATACCTCCTATGCGTGAGGTCCTGGGTTCAATCCCTGGTACTTCCATTAAACAAACAAGTAAATAAACCTAGTTACCTCCCTCCCTCCATTTAAAAAAAAACAAAACCTATTTGGTAGTTTCTTAAAAAGTTAAATATTCACTTACCTTACCTCTCAGCTATTCCACTCCTAGTTATTAGTTATTTCTCCCAGAAAAATGAAAATGTATGTCCACAAAATAACTTGTACAAGAATGTTCATAGCAGTTTTATTAATGATAGCTACAGACTGGAAACAACCCAAATGTTTATTAGTAGGTGAAAGAATAAATAAAGGGTTAAATAGTTATACAGTGGAATATTACCTACCGGTAAAAAGTAGAAAACTTCTGATACACACAGGGATAAGGATGAATCTCCAAATCTACATGCTGAGTGAGAGGCCAGACACCAAAGTCAGACACGTGCGTGCTGTACAGTTCCATTCGTGTGGCATTCTAGAACAGGCGAAAAGCTAATAGATACCTTTGGAAAGCATACTGGTGGTTATTTGAGGCTGGGAACAGAAAAGATTGCCTGCAAAGAGGCAGAGGGTAATTCTGAGGGTCAGTGAAATGTTGACCGTCTTGACTTGGGATGATGGTTGTGTAAGTGTATACATATCGGTGAGTCACAGACTATAAGTTATACTTAAGATTTAGAAAGTAAAAAATTTTGTTACGACTTTAATGTAAAAGATTTTACTGGGGGTGGGTGGGTATAACTCAGGTAGAGCACATGCTCAGCACGCACGAGGTCTTGGGTTCAATCCCCAGTACCTCCACTGAAGTAAAGAAATAAATAAAACAACCTAATTCCTCCCACCAAAAAGAAAATTTAAAAAACCACAAACAAAATAAATAAATATTTTTTAAAAGATTTTATCACTTTAAGCAATAGAATCAAGATACAAAAATTGTGGACACAGTTTCGTGACTTTTCAAAGTATGCATAAAATAACTAATGAAAATACAACAAAAATTTGTTAAGGATGGTAATTATATGACCTTTTTAATACCCAAATATTTCTTACTGAGCTTTCATTTGAAATTTTAACCATTTCGCTAATGTCCCACAGAGAAAAAAGAAATATCTGCTCATACACATCAAAGACATGACTCTGCAAATATTCAGAACCATTTTGGTGAAACTGATAACCGTAATAGCAGCTACAAAATTAAAGAAAAGAGGAAATAGTTTTTATTTCAGCAAAATTGGATTTTGAAAAGCAATTTTTTTTAAGTATTACCAAGGAAAATGTCTCAGAGTCCTGTATATAAACCAGATTGTAATGAATCTTCGTTACAAATGTGTGTTCTTGACTCAGTTTGAGAGCTTATGGATTCCAGTCTTGTCTTTGGAAACCTACATAGCCTACAGACACCCAAAAGTTAAGGAAAAAGATCTACCGTTTATAAAAGAAGTAAGTCACGGGGGTGAAACGTTCAGCACAAGGAATATAGTCAGTAATTCTGTAATCACTTTGTATGGAGCATAACCTACAAAAATATCAAATCACTGTGTTATACACCTGAAACTATTATAATATTGTAAGTCAGTTATACTGAAATTTTCAAAAAATGAAAAAGAAAAAAAAAAAACCCAAGATTCCTCTGCGTTGCAAAGACAGGATTAAATGAGCAAGTTTGTTTCCCCATGAACTTTACGTTTCACATTATATCTCATGTCAGGCAATTTATTTAAAGCCTCCCAATCCAAGGACTATTGCTGAATGTCTCCTAGGAACAGGCACTTCAAAGCTTTATAGAAGAGCAATATTAGAACATTATTATTAAGGGATATATATATAGGTATATATATTCCGGTAAAGAAAGTAATTTTAAGTAGCCCATTTAAAGTTTTTAAGTTCTGATATGTAAAAATCTCAGCAGCATAGCAGTGAAATCTTTGGGCTATGTAACTTCTTTCAATTCACTCTATTTATACAACTACCTAGGGTTAACATCAAGCATATTTTTTGCAAACGTCTTCTAATTCCAGGTTTGCAATTCAACTGGAAAAAAAAAAATCAAAGACGCCTAAGAGCATTTTATGACTTCAAAAGTTTTCTTTTCTTGAAATAAAAACTACTGCTGGAGATCTCTCCTCCCATATCTTATCAGCTCAACTACCTAGTGTGATTTGAATCACCCAAACCTCAGTTAAAAAAAAAAAAAAAAAAAAAAAAAAAAAGGAGGTTGGGGGAGACAGAGAGAAAAGAAAAACCTTTGGTAAAGTAGGTTCCTTTGATCCTTTTCTGCTACTTATGAAAACTCACACTGTATATTTAACACATTCCCAACAAGGCTGGATAATGAAGCACATGGGACATCAAGACTTAATTCCATGTCTGTTTCTTTGTTTAAAAAAAAAAAAGAAAAAACACGTGCTCTATGGGCTGAGAGAAGAATGGGGTAAACCAGCTAAGAGCAAACAGTGAGAAGCAGTTGTGATGGCCAAATTGGGAGATATCATTAAAAAGCAAACTGGGGAGAGACAGTTTAGGATCTGAGGAGATTATTGATTCAAATCCTTTAAGGCATTCTTCAAAGGACTTCTTAAAAAGTTGTATTGTCTGAGGAGTTTGGGGCGAATGTGTATGTGAGTGTGTGTGTGTGTGTGTGTGTGTGTGTGACACAAGGGAGGAGATGAGTGGTGGGGAGTGGTGTCTGTGGGAGGAACAGGGTCATGAGTTGGGTGCGTGGATTGTGATTAACTTCAGAGTCAGTCTGAGCAAATACGGGTAATTGCATCACAGGTTTCCTGGGTACTGACTTAGATTTCCAGTTCCCTGATAATTCAGCCTCAAGGCTATGGCCAAGGCCCTCCATGCGTTGCCCTTTCCTCCCCTTCTTTACTATCTCCTTCCACTCCCAGGGGCTGCAGTGAACAGCCTGTGTTGTCAGGTCAGACCGGCTGAGCTCAAACATGTGCTCACTCACCGGCCAAGTGATATGGGGTACCTTGCTTGACCTCGCCAAGCCTCAGTTTCCTCACTGATAAGACAGGAATAATAATATCGACATCAGAGAGCTGCTGGATTAAATTAGATCAGTGCTCAGCATGGATCAGCTGTGTAACTCTTGGACATTTTTACTCAGTAAATATTTTTTGAAAGCTTTCTGCATACTAGGCATATACTGTTGTCCTTCCAATCTGAATGGGAGGCACTTGGGTTAGTCTGGTAGGGCTGCTGTAACAAAATGCCAAAGACTGGGTGGTTTCAGCAACAGAAATTTATTTTCTCACAGTTCTAGAGGTGGAAATCCAAGATCAAGGTGCCAGCAGGGTTGGTTGCTTCCTCCTGAGGCCTCTCTCCTCAGTTTGCAGACGGCCGCCTTCCTACCACGGCCTGTTCCCGTGCTGAGTGTCCCTGGTGTCTCTCTTCTCTTTTCTATAAGGACTCCAGTTATACTGAATTAGGTCCCCGACTCTAATGGTCTATTTTTAACTTCTTTACTTCTTTAAGGACCTTATTTCCAAACACAGTTACATTCTGAGGATATTGGGGATTGGGACTTCCACGTATGAATTTGGGGGGAAACAATTCGGCCCATAATAGGCACTAAGTCACACTATGCTTTTTCCAACAAAGAGTAGGAGGACCTGGAACACTTTCTTCTACTTTTCCGCTTGGTGATCTCTCATATTCAGCCCAGTTTCAATATCTTTCCCTCTGCAGAGTTTCTGTTGGATTCATCTTCACAGCTAGTCATAATTCCTTAGATCTAATCAATTATAACAATTACTATACTGTATCTACTGCCTCCAATACATGTAAATATATACACACATATACTATGTGCATATGTATATCCATATATACATGTATATATGCATACATATGAGAGAGAGAGAGATGGGTTTTTAATGGTCCGTGTCCCAAATTAGAATGGAAGATCCACGGGGAAAGGGGCTATTTTTTTTTAATTGAAGTATAGTCAATTTACAATGTTGTGTCAATTTCTGGTGTACAGCATAATAGTTCAGTCATACATATAAATACATATTTTTTCATATTCTTTTCCATTATAGATTACTACAAGATATTGAATATAGTTCCCTGTGCTATATAGTAGGTCCTTGTTGTTTATCTATTTTATATATAGTAGTTAGTATCTGCAAATCTCGATCTCCCAATTTATTCCTTCCCACCCTCTTCCCCCCCGGTAACCATAAGTTTGTTTTCTATGTCTGTGAGTCTGTTTCTGTTTTTTAAATAAGTTCATTTGTCTTCTTTTTAGATTCCACATATGAGTATTATCATATGGTATTTTTCTTTCTCTTTCTGGCTTACCTTACTTAGAATGATCATCTCCAGGTCCATCTGTGTTGCTGCAAATAGCATTATTTAGTATTTTTTATGGCTGAGTAGTATTCCATTGTATAAATATAACACAACTTCTTTATCTAGTTATCTATCTGAACATAATGGACTCTTAGGTTGTTTCCATGTCTTGGCTATTGTAAATAGTGCTGCTATGAACATTAGGGTGAATTTTTTTTTTTTAATTAAAGTTCCCTCTGAGTATATGCCCAGGAGTAGAATTGCTGGATCATATGGTAAGTCTATTTTTCATCTTTTGAGGAATCTCCATACTGTTTTCCATAATGGCTGCACCAAACTACATTTCCACCAGCAGTGTAGGAGGGTTCCTGAAAGGGGCTATTTTGATCACCACTGCATCCCCAGAACATGAAATAATGCCTTGACATGATATGTGCTGAGTCTCTTACTCTAATCGGCTCAAAG
The DNA here is from genome assembly GCF_048773025.1 of Camelus bactrianus. NCBI lineage: Eukaryota > Metazoa > Chordata > Mammalia > Artiodactyla > Camelidae > Camelus > Camelus bactrianus. Next base: position 54,192,498 of record NC_133542.1, read on the forward strand.
CTTTGGAAACTCCCTCGGAATAATCCCCAGCTCTTTAAAAGCAGGGAGCATGTCTGCTTTCTCTCCGTGCTTTCCATCACTTGCTCAATAAACTTGCTGAATAAAATAATGAAAGTTTTCACAGACTGACACTCAGTGTTTGGAAATGATTCATGTGGATTCTAATTGGAGAAGGAAATATCCTTGTTTTGATCCAGAAGGAGGGATACACATATCTCCTTTTGATTATGAAGCCATAATTAACGAGAAGAAAGGCATCTGTGTAAAAACACTGAGCAGAGTTTGGGACCAGTTGCTAACAGTGTACTTCTCTCTTTGAGATTTTCTTTCTGCACACAAACTTGGTTTGATGGTTTTGACTGACTTGACTGTGCCTTAAGGCAAAGAAATATGATAACTATGTACCTAGGGTTGGATTAAGACAAAATAAAGGGCCATCACAGGGCTCTATCCAGTTCTGGCTGTCCACAACTCCCTCTGGGTAAATCCTGTAGCTTACACCTGTCCAGGCAGCAGAAACCTAGACCGTCACATCTGTCAGTGGCTGCCCAAATAATTAAAGCCATCTGTGCCCAGCATCCCGACACTTCTCTGAATCAGTACACAGCTCCACAATTCTGCCAATGAGAAATAACTCCAGAACCATGATGGTTAAATAATTTTTTTCATAAAAGAATACAAAAACTAAAAAGATAAATTCCCTTTGACCCCTCTTGACCCCATCAACAAAAGGTCCCATGAAACAGAGCAGTTGAGATGTAGGGAGGTCTTCAAGATAGAGATGCTAAATCTCCAAATCGAGTTAGAGGTCAGTGCCTGCATTTGCCTGAATTGTTTTGTTCAGCACAGGGAGTCCAGCCTACCTGCTCTCTTTGTGTGGCTGGTGATGAATGTGTTGACTGATTGGAATGCAGCCAAATGCTATTTCATGTTGAGTCTTCTCCTCGGGGTATTATGAGGCCGTGCAGGGCAGCATGAGACAGAACAATGCATGGTTAAGAGCTCAGGCTCCCGAGTCAAACACAGCCGAGTGGGAGTCCAAGCCTTGTCACTCACTTGACCTTGGGCAGATTACTTGGCCTCGCTACATCTGTTTCTTCATCTGTAAAATGGAAATGATAGTTACATCGACTTCGTTAGTTATGGCAAAGATGACGTGAGAAAGTGCGTGTTAAGCACTTAGCAGGCTACTTGGCACGTGGTTGGCATGTGATAAATGTTAGTTATTGAAGTTGTTGTTACTGTGGTTGTTATGACTCCTGGGTCACACAGTCCCCTGGCTTACAAAGGACAACTTGAAATGGGCTTGCAATTCTGTTCCACATTCAGTGGGGATGCTATATTATTCAGTTGAACTTGCTAACTGGTAAAGTCTCTGGAATGAGGTGATGTAAGTGTTCAGAACTACCCCACCTTTGATTAATTAGTTAGGAAACAAACTTCATAAAACACTTTTTAGCTGCCAGATGCCATATTAAACACATTTTTCTCTCCAACTATCATTTAATCCTCAGGAGAACCCTATGAGGTAGCTGTTATGAATGTCTCCCCTCTTCCAGTGGTCACCCACATAATACTGTCAAAGCTACAAATGAATTGGGCTCATACGTTCTTTGCCCAGTATTCCTTTGGTTAACCTCTCTTGACCTATTTTATAATAATCCGGTTCAGTCCCTTTGATTTGAGTGGGGTTGAATCCATTTTTCCTGGGGTTAAGAGGATGGTAATAAAGACTCGGGATGGACCAGCCCCACTAGCTACAGAGATTACTATGGCATGGATGACTTATTTCTCAGGGACTCACACGGAGGCAAAGATCTCTTTTCTTCTTGCAAGAAAGTATATCCATGGGAACTTGGAGAACTTGAAAGTTATATATACTACCTCTTGCCTAGTGCATGCTTAAAAATGAAGACAACACAGAGAAGAGGAGAGAGAGGGAGAGAGGGCGAGATCTAATAACATCTGTTAAACCCCTGGATGCAGATATACCTGAAACTAGTTCTGTAAGGCAATAAAGCCTCATTGTCTCAGGCTTGTTTGAGTTGAGATCCTGCTAATACTGTTCCAGTGAACAACTGATTCTGTAGAACTGCCTGCTGCTGTATCACACTGCATAAGAATACTATGTTTGAACAAAGGATTTTTCCTTTTGTGCAAACGACTCTTCTAGACACCAGCCTTCTTTGAGACCAGTATTATTGTTCTCCTAAATAGGTTGGTTGAACTCCTATATTTAAATGCACATGTCTGTAAAATGTCTATGTATTTTTAAATCTTGTTTAATTCATCACTTTCTTAGATTTCAAATTTATTTAGCAGTGAAGCAGCTTTATAATTTGTAAAAAAAAAAAAAACTGTAGCTTTGTTTTAAAAAAGTAGCATTTAATATTGGCATTGAGCGAGCTCTGGTATGGTGGGGAAAATATCAATGTTGGTATCTAAAGACATATATTGGCCTGCTAGCTCTGTGACTGTAGTTGTGTGAACTTGGGCAAATTGCCTAGTTTCTTGGAAACTCAATTTCCTTATCTACCAATGGAGATAATAATACCCATTTCATAGGGTTAATACAAGAATCGAATGAGATCATGCTTGCAAAACTGGGCAAGAACATTTTTTTCTGAACAAGTTTAGCTTGATATCTTGTGCCATAACCTGAGATTTTATGAGTATCATTGAATAATGGTGACTGTTTTTCTCTTTGGAAATTTTTTTTTAAATTATAGGGATGTATAAAGAAGAAACAATAATCATCCATACTTCCTCCTCATTCTACCCCACCCCCCAAATAAATCACTGACAGTATTTTTGGGATATTTGCACCTTAATCTTTCTTCAATATTTGTACATATTTATTTTTAAATTTACACAAGCAGTAAATAAGTCAGTGAAAACACTCAGACCACCGCAGATTAAACTGTAGTCTCCTGATACCTCATGTCCCCATACTGGCATCTTCCCATCAATACTGAGAGCAGATTGTATGGTGAATTTGTGGGGATGGAAGAGTTTCTCAAATTCTTTGTATTTTTCATACATATCCAAATGTTGGGAGAACTATCAAATATTGGTTTCTGGGTTTTTTGTGACTCATGTTAATATGTGTAAACTATTCCTGTGAACTTTTTATACGAATTCTTCGTGTTCATGAAATTGTATTCATCCTTTCTCTATGGTTAAAAATTTAAAAAAAAATTTTCATATACAATACTGCATCAGATCTGCATCAGATCTTTTCGCATGTCTTTATCCAGGACAGATTTGTAGAAAGAAATTGCTGGGGCCTAGGGTAAATAATTTAATAGATACCACCATCTTGCCCTTCAGATTGATTGTACTCATTTCAAGGTCATGAGCAGCTATGTTTAATTTGACTCTCTAATCCCCCCACCCCTTCCCTTGCTTGTCTACACTTGATATTATCGAACTGTTAAATCTTTGCCAAACTGGTAGCAGACTGGTAATTCACTGTTATTTTAATTTACATTTTCTAGTTAATAATGAGGCAGAACCATTGTTCACAGGGCAATTCTGATTTCATCTTCTATGATTACCTATTTGTGTGCTTTAAGCCATATTTTCATCAGCTTTTTTACTTTTTTTAATAGATATGTAAGAATTATTTGAAAGTTTCAGATGCTTATCCTTGGTCTGTTTTGTTTCTCAGTATTTTATAGGTGTGACTATTCCATCAGACTATTCTGTCTTGTCTTCTACCTTTGTTCATGTTCAAATTTCTATTATTTTCCTTTCTATTTTTGCTACATAACTGGTTTTAAGAAAATCTTCCCAAGTCCAGGGTCTTGTTATTGTCCTTTATTGTCTTGGCACAAAATCAGCCTTTTCTTCCGCCAAATATGGGTCTTTAACTCAACTTGATTTTATTTCTATCTATGAGTAAGACAATTTGGGGGGATTTTCAATCTATACCGTTGATCTCCTTGCCTGATCTTTAAACAAAACCACACTGTTTTAAGTACTGTGGCTCTGTTGTGTGCCTCAATTTCTAGAATGACTGATTGATAAAAATAACTTTTATTGTATTTGTAATGTTTTCTCATGAGCATAGAGAAAAGAGACTTCTAATTAATGAGCTCAGCTGTGTGCTGAGCACCATTGGGGGCCTTTTCATATTTTATCACAATTTATCCTCATATCAGCCATGCGTTTTACAGATGAGAAGCTCAGTGGAGATACCTGGCTTTCTCAGGGTCACATAGCTTGTAAGCAGTCGAGTGAAGATTTGAGTTCATGTCTGTCTGACTCTGAAATTCAGTTCTTTCCCTGACATCTCCCACACTTCCAGGTCCAGAGCATCCTGGAGGAAGACAGTAATATCTGCTGATTCCTTTCATTTTGTAAAGCTGTATTATTCTGCCGATAAGATCCATAGTATTGCAGGAAGTTGAAAGATGAGGCTAGACTTTAATCAGTGATGTTTAAGTTATGTGGGGGACGAGAGAGATAAGGAGCAGCAGAGCCTTTGGTGAGATGGACCAACTATTTCTTATTTTAAGGACTAATGCAACCCTGATCCCACCCCTACCTCTTAGCCTCAAGTTTCCTTAGTCCCGCTAATTAGTTCCAGATGTCCTTCAGTTGTGGGCTGTCTTCTCCTCTAGACAGAAACCTAATGCCAGCAATGGGCACCAAGCCTTCCCTTTTGACCTTTGCTCTTTACGGTGGGGTCGCTGCCTTCAGCAATTTGTAAATCATGGACAATTTCAGCTGTCACACACTCTTGGATTTGACTGTGACCCCTCTCTGGAATCTGAAGTCTCTTGCACCAATCTGCCATCTTCCCACATGGGCTTCCTTCCTGGTGTTGCAGTAGAGGGGAATGTGAAAAAGACCTCGGACTGGTGCTGCAGAGGCTCCTGGCTACAGATTGTCCACTTGGGCTTGGAAACATTTCTAGTTTTTACCTGAGATGCAGGTAGTTAAATTTATTAGGTTGTTCACTTTACTATGGAATAGGAGAAGTCTAGACTCCCCCCTTCCCATCTCTTCAAAAGAAGAATGAAGACCTGTCTCTGTTGATTTATGATCTTGGAAAGAGGAGAAGGGCACGAGATAAAAGGAGAGACAAGGAATGCTATGATCAAGTGGGTAACACCTTAGGAATCTCTCCTGCCTGGAGACAAGAGAGACCTTACAGACTATTGAAGACAGGCAGGTTTTATTTTTTTTCAACTCCTATAATGTGAAACTACGTCTCCTCTGACTTTTCCATGCTGAGGACTTTGATGTCCTACAAGATTTGCCTGAGCTGGTAGCTAGGTCTTAAGGAGGGATTTCTGAACTTGCAGAAGCTCTTTCTTCAGACTGAGTGGCACTGTTCCATTTCCTGTAGCATAAGTGTGGATGATTGATGAGTTAAAAACATGTTCTTGTATTTTTAGATAGCAAATGAATACTGAAATTATTATGTATGAAGAACCAAACACTTCACAGGAAAAGAAGTTTATAATTCAGGTTTGACTTGACTTTGGCCCGGCAAGTTCCTTTTTGCTATTTGACTTACATCTTGGCTAGTCCATTTTTTTTTTTAACTGAATCCTATGAGACAGGCGTGGGGGGAAAGCATGGAGCCTCAGAGATGGTAATGGGAAGGAAGGAGGAGGGGAAGCGAGGAGAGGAGAATCAAGAAGGACCACATGCCCTTACCTGCCAACCTGATTTTGGAGAACAGCCAACCATTAAATGCAGTGATCACACTGTCATCTTGCTGAATTCAGGAGATTGTGATTGCATCACCGAGCAGACTGTTTTCTTCCACTCAGAACACTTTAGAGTTTAGCCTTAAGGAAGGTTGAGGACACATCATGTAGCAGCATCTCTGAAACCTTGAATGTGTCGCTAAAAGTCAGACTGCAAAATGAGAGATGCTGTAACAGCCTGCTAATGGCAGCTCTTCCCCTTCCTGTGTTATCTTGGGTGGGTCTTCCCTGTTTTAAACTGTGGGTTTCTGATAAGTAGAATGATGGGTTAAAACAGGTAAGTTCTAACATCCTTTTAAGATGAAAAGGAACGTGGGGATCTTAACAAATACCTTGTTGTTGCAGAGTGTCGTATTTCCTTGTGCCAGGGAGTCATAGATGAGCGATTGTTGCTAAGCATGAAGTAATACAAACATGAAAGTTACCTGGGGCTTACATTAGCTTAGGCCTCTTGGTCACTGATCTTTGTTCAAACTTAAGAAGAAAGGGTGGCCAGCATCAAATTCTCTGTGGTCAGAGCCTCTGTTTATGGTCTCCATTAGCCATTGAAGAAAATCCCTTCTTTACCACAGCCTTAATTGGTTTCTGGGCACTCCAGTCCCCCGGTGCCATTGTTACCGTGTTCAGTATGAGCTCAGGTGCAGTTTTCTGTGGATGTTTGAAGCTAACTAGACAGCTCCAGTTACCAGGAGCAACCTTTGTAGGAAACATTCCCCAAATATGTTCAAAGAGAAAGACTGGAATTCTGAGAAACTTACCTTTCTTGAGATGTACTTGGGAATTACATCTTGTTTTAAAAAAAAGAGGAAAAAACCCTTTGTAGAAGTGAAAATTAATTATCGATAGTCCTGGAGATTTTCTTCTCAGTAGTGGCCAAGTAAACTCTTCTGCAGATAACAACTCTAATCACAATAACATAAAAATAACAATCTAAAGGTTTAAGAGTGAACAGACACAAGCACATTTTGAAGGAAAGTCAATTATTTGGAAAAAGGGAATGGCACTTGGTGGTTTTCTCCCATGGGTGTGTGTGGGGGTGTCTGGGTGTGTGTGTGTGTGTGTGTGTGTGTGTGTGTGTGTGTGTGTGTGTGTGTGTGTGTATTTTAGCTGGAAGGCAGGCTTTAGTCTGCACCATTCAGGTTGGCTAAAACAGATTTAAAAGCTGGAACTGATCTTGGAGCAACCATGGGTGCTAGAAAGTGAGGGGCAGGGTGACTACTGGAAATGAGAGAACCAGAGAGGAAAGGAAGCCCTGCATTCTGTGCATGAGTCTATCCAGATATCTGGTTGACTCTTACGCCATGTATGCATGAAACAGATTACAAGCAGAATAGTTAAAGCTAAATAACTGAACTGAGATTTGAGTTTCTACCCAAGAGAGAGTTTGTATTTTGAGGTATGTTAATTGCCTACTTAAGGAGGTCAACACTTTTTGGAGAAATAGAGAAGAATCCAGAGTCTTTACAATGTAACAGTAGAGTGTCCATGATATAATCCAAACTTGCTCAGTATGGAAAGAAAGAGTAGAGGAAATGGAGATGGGAGTAGAAATATAAAAACAAGTTCATCTCCACTGACAACAACAAAAAAAAAACCCAATGAGCAATTGATTAATTTTAACTTATCAAATTAGCAAGAGTTTTTAAAATATCCTATGCTAATGAAGATATCATCAGATGGATCCTCATTTGGAATATAAATAGAGATACATTTTTGAAAATCAGTCAGGCTAGATAGCTTATAATGCCTAAAACAGTTCACACCCTTTGACCCAGTAATTCCACTTGTCAAAATGTACTCCAATGAATTATCAGCTGTGCAAAGAGTTTTAGATAAGGATATTCCTAAAATATTTATAGTAGAATGAAAAAAAGATAATCTAAATATCTGAGCATAAAGGGATAGTTAAGACAATTAAATATAATGGAAAAATTTATAGACATTAAATTACGCTTTAAATGAATATTAAAGACGGGAATTCTCAGGGTATAATATTGACTGAAAATGGGAAAGTACAAAGGGGACATAAAGGAAATTATAATTTTCTTTTTTGTATTTTCCTATGTTTCCCCAGTTTTCTACACAGAGCATGAATATATTTTATATTAAAGAAAGAAGATTTAAAAGAAAACATGTGTAGGTATAACAAAACAGATTTTCAAAGTTGCTCATTTGGCTGAGCTGTCAGCATTGGCTTTAGCTTCCTCTTCCGTGCCTCTCCTGACCCCACGCTCTTAATTCATGTTCACATACCTTCACCCTTTTCCCTCACTGAAGCCATCTATTCCTGTTCAGGACCAACCATTCTGTCTGGGCTCCTGCTCCTTCCCTGCTCACCTTCATGGGGACTTCAGTTCCTTGGTTATCTCGGTCTCTTCTGCTGTCTTCAACCTCTCCCTCTGTTCATTGCAAAATGGTCAATGGAATCAACATGGTCTAAGATGAATCACTGGTCCTGCAAAAAAAAAAAAAAAGTAAAATCCCATTTTTAAAAATACCCATTGTGTTCTGTTTTATTTTGTTAAATGGAAACAATTTTTTGAGAGGATTCCACGCGTGATTTTTTTTCATCGTAAAAATAGAAATAAAGACAATGCAGAAGTTAGAAAACAGAAAGCAAATCTCTGTTTTCTCTCAGACATCATCCATGCTCTTTATATTAGTAACTAGATAGGTTGGTACAACCTATCTATATTAGCATGGGTGGATGGAGGGATTGCTGGAAAGATGGACAGCTAATTTTGGGTTGGATGGGATCACACATTATAGCTTGGGATCATGACAAAACTAATTCTAAAGTTATTCTTGTAGAATAAACAGAATAGTTAGAATAAAACTTTTAAAAGAACATATAATGGAGGAGGAAGGCACTTTGCAGAAATTAAAGTGAATTATAATACATTTTAATATTGAGGTATTGCCCGATTGTTACCCATGTTTTTCATATAATTTAGTATAATGCCAATATCTTTCCATGACAATAAATGTGAATCTACATATCATTTTAATTGCATATGGTTTTATCTTATTAATGTTCTGCTTTTAAAAATGCTCTATAAAATGAATATTTAGCTTGTTTCTGATAGTTTGCTATTATAAACCATGCTTTAATAAATGTCTTTCTGTACATATTTTTGAAAAGTTTTCTCATGATTTCCTTAAATTTTGATATGAATTGCCATTTTTCTCTTCAGAGGAAGTAGGCTAATTTATACACTTCCATCAGCATTTGGTGAGAGTCCTCATTTTTCTGCCTCTTTATGAACTCTTGGTGTTATAAACTTTGTAAATTGTTGCCAATATAATACATGAAAAATATTTTGTTTAAATTTGAATACTTGATTATTTATTGAAGTTTTGCATCTTTTCTGATGATTATTAATCTTTCAAATTTATTTTGATTTTCCAGTTCATATCTTTTGACTCTTTATTTCTTAGCAAAATATTACATATGCATAATTTAAAAGTTCCCCTGGGATACAAGGATTATTAGCAAAAAATAGCATTTCTCCATCCCATCTTTTTTACTGTCCCAACCATGCTACCCAGAGATAACTATGCTCAAAATCAACTCTTATAGTGGTTTCTTCTGATATTTAATTTAATTTTATGTTTCTAAATTATATGCTTCTTTACTACGTTTTTGATTTTTAAATTTCAGATGTTAACTCTTAATTTCCCAGTAGGTAAAAGGATGATTTATCCCTCCTTTCACATTCCCCCCATCCCATCTTGTCGCTACAGGCTTTTTCAATTCTCTTTGACCTTTCAGTGCAGATATATCATAATTTGGGGCTAAGTTTATATTCACTGTTTACATCATCATTACATAAATATGATTCACAGCTCAGTAAGTAAAACAGTTTCTGTGGTGTAATGGTTATCACGTTCGCCTCACACAGCTCAGTAAGTATAGTACACAGTTTAGATTTTCTTTCTAGTTCATCTTTTTGTTTTGCCTGGAGTTAATAACTACCTCATTTGGGGGTTTGCACTTAATTTTCTATTTACACAAATCTCTATCACCCAGATCTCTGCCAGAGTAATAAAACTCTAAATAGGTTAAGCATTTTAGTCAGGGAGCGATAAATTAGGGGTTGGGAATTAACAGACACACATTACTATACATAAAATAGATAAACAACAAAGACCTGCTGTATAGTGCAGGGAACTCTATTCAATTTCTTGTAATAACATATAATGGAAAAGAATCTGAAAAGAAAAAAAATATATGTATGTATATGTATAACTGAATCTCTTTGCTCTACACCTCTAAAACTAACATAAGTCAATTACACTTCAATAAAATATTTTTTTAAAAATAGGCCTCCATCATTGTGCTCCAATGTCAGCTAGTTGACACTTGGGCCCGCTGCACAAATACCCTCCTCTCTCCATTATTCTGAATTCCCCTTTGCAGTTGCCCTGTGTTTCAGTTTGTTCTCCTGGACTTCATTTCATCCTTTTCCCTAATTTTGTTATAGGATGCAACTCTAGGATGATACTGAGAAAGGGTACCTGGAAACATTTTACTTTTGAAAACTTTTAGGTCTAAAAGTATGTTTTTCTGTCCTCATACTTGACTGATAATTTGCCTGTATATGTAATTCTAGCCTGGAAACTATTTTTCCTTCAGAATTGTAAAGACATTTTTCTTCACTGTTTTCAGCATCCATGGTGCTGTTGAAAAGTCCAGTGCTGTTCTGATTCTTGATCTCTTGTGTTTTTGTCTTTCTTTCTAATTTTTAGAATTTTTCTCTGTTCTTCAGGCACTGAAATTTCATGGTATGCTTGCAAGTTCTTTTCTATTACTTGGGCTGATGGTTGGGAGTAGCCTTTAAGTAAATTTGTGTCTGTTGTTTTTAGGAAATGTTCTGAATTATTTCTTTGACAATTTCTCTCTGTTTTCTGTCTCTGTCTCTTTCAAACACACACATGTCCTCACTTTTTCTGGAACTCCTATTTGTGGTTTGACCTCTTGAATTTATCCTCTAATTTCTCATATTTTAGCTCCTATTTTCTCTCACTGGCTTATTGTTCTATTTTCTAGAAGAATTTCTAGACTTCCTAGACTCTGATACTTTCCAATCTCTACCAGGTATTTTATTTTAGCAATCATATTATCATGTTGTAGTGGTTTGTTCTTATTCCCTGCCTGCTCTCTTTTTATGATATCCTCTTCTTTTTTCTTCATGAATGCAATAGCTTCTTTTATTGTCATAAGGATATAAAAGCTTTCTCCTTCTCCTTGTGTTATAGCTTTTCTTCTCTGTTAATTTTGGTTTCTGTCTTTCATATTGGAGTGCTTCCACATATATCTTGTGTTCCTTGTCTAACTGTATTTTGGGATCAGGCATTGGAATGCTAACTGAAAGCCATGCATAGGGCATGGGGTCAGTGTGCTTGTGGAACAGTATGCCGTTACCAAGGCATCAGAGTCACTCACCTATCTGTTCTCTATGCTAAGATTTTTTTTTAAATGTTATTGACATCTCCCATTTGTGTTGTCTCTTCTGTTATTCTTTTTGTCTTCAGGTCCATACTTTGTCATCCCTTTAATGTCATTATACTAGATTTCCTGTAGGGAACCAAGATAAATGTGTATGTTCAAGCTGCAATGCTTAACTGCAAATCTATATGCACTTTTCTTCTATGAGATGTTTGTCTGTATCCTGTCATTTTAATACTTCTATGTATACTAATAACATTTGTTTAGACATATTCTATCTTATTTTTCATTTGCTCTTCATTTTTCACTTTTCTGTGCAAAAAAATTTTAATCCTAATATAGTCAAATTTCTCAAGTATATCATCATACCTAGGAAAAATTTTCCTCATTCTAAAATATTCTGCAATGTTTTTCTACTTATTTTATAATTTTTCATAATATTTAAAATTTTAACTTTGAATATAAATTTTATGTTGTGATATGGATAGCAATTTATTTTTTACTAAATGGAAGCTATTTAAAGTAAATAGTTTTGTTCTCACCAATCTCATATTACATCTATATTATATTTTATATTCTTATATATCTTGGATCCACTTCTAGATTCTCTATTTTATATCACCAATTGCTGGATCTGTATTACAGTTTAAAGATACTAGTTTTGTAGTGCATTTTGATACCTTCAATGGCAAATGCCCTCACTCCTTGGTCTTCTCTATTACGTTTTCTTTCAGTGGCTCCCAACTGTATTTTTTGAAATAAAGTTTGGGTCAGTTTTCAACTTTAAAAAAACTTTATTGCAATTTTTATAGTCTGTATACAATTTTAGATTAATTAGAGAGAAAATTCACACTTAATTGAGCCTTCTTATCTAGAAGCATGAATGTCTCAAAGGATATTAAAGTTTTCTCTCATAATTTTCTTTATAGAGGTTCTGTACATTCCTTCCATAAGATGTAATTTTATTCCAGCTATCATTCCTATACCTGCAAACCACAGATTTTCAGATTTGCTTACCTTTTTGAATGCTATCATTCTACTATTTTTAAACAATTTTAGTTAAATTTTCCTTATTTTTATTTACCATTCAATAAATATTTCAACTTCCACTATGTTCCAGGAAATATTAAGACACTCAGGCCATAATATTAAATAAAAAGAGACATGATGCTTCTTGCCCTTGGATAGATAATTATATCATTTTCAAATGAGGATTACATTTTTCATATGCAATATATATTTTTTCTTATTTTTATTATTGTATTGATTAAGATCTCTAATTCAATATTGAAAAATGATAAGTTTCATCTTTATCTTATTTATAACATTTGAATAAATATGTCTGATATTTCCCATTAGGTGTGATATTTGCTGCTAGAGTCTGATTTAAAAAAACTATCATGTTAAGGAAGTTTTGTTCTGTATTCTATTTATAAAAGTTTTGTAACCACAAATAATGTTGAATCAAACCATCCCTGAATTCCTAGAATAAACCCCTCTTAGTAATTTCAAAGTGTTCTATATTTATCCTGCCTGACAGAATCTAATAATGTTTTAAGATTCTTATATCCATAGGAATAAAAAGATTGATCTAGTTTTCTTTCACTGTGATCTTTTTTGAGTTGGATATTAAAATTACACTAGCCTCAAAGTGAATGAGAAAGTTTTCCATAGATCTTTGTATTTTTAAGATATTTACTTAAGAAATATTTTTTAAAAGCAGAATAATTTTCTTGCCTTTGAAAGTTTGAAAGAATTTACGAACAAAATTAGCCAGATTTCTTCTTGAGTGATGTTCGTTTGATACCTGTTCAATTGTATGTGTGATTATTGATCTACTCATTTCTAGTTTAAGAACCAATTTGGGAATGTACTTTTCCCCTGAAAATCATCCGTCTATCTTATTAAATATGTTGGAATAAAGTAGCATTTATTGTTCATCTGTGTGTTTTATCTGAGGGAGTTGGTCAGAAACAACTAATTTTGTGGTCAAATGTAGACCCACTGTATCTAGGCTGAGAGGATACAATTTACCAGAGCCCACATCTGACTTGGTAGGTAGTTATTGTGTAAGATCATAGACTATCATAGCGTATAAGAATTGGCTAAAAAATTATTCCGAGTTCCTCATTATATAGCTGCAGAAACTAAGCCACAAAGAGGTTTAGTGGCTTACTCAAGGTTATGCAGCATGTGAATAAGATGTTTGAGGACTCTTTAATCCAGTAGAGTTATCTGCACTAAACAACACTTTGTTGTTATAAAAGAAAATATATAGATGTAAGTTAATAGGAAGAAATGCAAGATGACACTTCTGTAAATGTTCTGTGAATACTGTTTTGATATGATGCCACACTCTGTCTTCATTTCCTAGGTGAAGAACAGGAGGCACGAGGGGATCAAAGAAGAGCCAGTCATGATCCAAATCCAGCCTGAAACCTCTTCCTATTGACTGCCTTACCTGTCAGTAACTCAATAAGCAACGTTGCCTCCTACGAAAGGAAACGCTCTGAGGAAACAAATGGAGAGAAATCTTCATTCCTGTAAGTATTCAATAGAAAAGATCTTACTTGTTGCTATTCTTTTACTTATTAAAATAGGACAAATATAAAAGAATGATAATACTCAATGCCTGCCAGAGTCCAGGGAAAATTGAGGCCCATGTATTATGATAAAATAACAATCTTTGGAAAGACAAATTAGCAAACTAAGGGAAAGTGCTATGTGAATGAAGGTCCTTATTGAGGCAGTCTCTAATAACAAAGACTTGAAGCAACAGAATTAGTCTGAGGGGAAGGTCTAGGAAAACTGTGGTATGTGTGAGAATACTGTGTAGCTAATGGATATATCCTTATCATTAGGAAAACAAGCATGAAGCAATGGCCTTACCACTGTGTCTTCACTCCTCTACACTTGGCTCAGTTAGCTCCATACACACTGAAATCAAGGTGAAGGCCAGCTGGACTCGGAAGAGTCTTGTTTCCAGGCTCCTTCAGGTCATTGGCAGAATTCAGTATTTTGCAGTTGTAGGACTGAGGTTTTTCATCTTCTTGCTGGCTGTAGGCTGGGGTTCACTCTCATCTCTAGAGGCTTCTCCCAGGTCCTTCCATGTGGCCCCCTCCATCTCAGCACTGGAGAACCTCCTTCGGGTGTTCCTCACTTTCTCTTTTGCCTCCAACTGGAGAAAACTCTGCTTTTATGGGGCTCGTGTGATTGGGTTAGGCCCACACGCATAATGTCTCTATATTAAGGTCAGTGTCTACTTTTGCCATGTAACATAACATCATCATGGAAATCAAACTAAGAGGCAGGTGGTGCCATGGGGTCGTCTTAGAGTTCTGCCAGCCACACCACAGACAGGACTCCCTCTCTCACTTCCTTCAAGTCTTCACTCACTTTTCAGCAAAGTGTTTCCCGGAATCTGTCTGAAATTTCAACTGCTCCTCCAGCCCCCGCCCAAACTTCCACTCCCTTTGCCTGTTGTTTTTTTTTTTTTTTTTTTAAATTCTTCTTTAGCACCTATCATCTAATGTACACTATATTTTACTTATTTAATTGTTTATTATCTGTCTCCTTCAGCAGATGTAACCTCAAAGAGATCAGGGACTTTGTTGTTCTCCGCTGTAGTTCTCACTCCTAGACTGGCACCTGGAACACAACAGATAATAAATATGCATTTGATGAGGGAATAAATGATACAAAATTATATAGAGTATGATTACAGTTATTTAAAAATATGAATGCATATAAACACAAATAAAATAGTATTGTTAAAATGGTAAGATTTTAATAGCTTATAAATCTGTTTTCTAAGCTTGGCACTGCTCTTACATTGACATAATAAAGAAAAGGCCCGAAAATGGGGCCATTCTCTGGGGAGTGGGAATTAGCCAAGTATGACCTACGTCGTGAGCAGATAGTTTTGAGGTAATGCTAAGGACTCAGCATCTCATTGTAGGCAGAAAAACATGCCAGAGGCGATGTGGTCACAGAGAAAGAGCGTGGGAAACGAATCGCCAAGACCTGGACTTGAGTCTCATTTCAAGTATTTACTAGCTGAACCTCCTTCCTCACTTTAGAGATGAGGACACTAACTACTTTCATCACTGGGCTGCCATGAGGATGCTGGAAGATGCTCAGTCTTGCTCGCTTTCACTTCACCCAGTCTTATTCACCTTTGTGATTTCCAAGAGAAAGACTTTCGTGCTGTACCAGCTTCTCTTCTTCATCTAACTTCTGTGCAGTTACAGAACAGGACTTTCTTGATAGGGTAGGATGATTTTTCAATAACAGTAATATCACCAAAATTTTTTAAAAGGAGATATTGGTTTCCAATAATTTAACTAGCTTAAAATAACAAATCGAAATTCCTCTGTGGATAACAAAGTTTCCTGTTGAGCTCCAAAAGATTCTCCAGCAGTCTCAAATTATTGTACCTCGAAATTGTTTCAATAACCGCGTTCTATAAGACAGGAGTTTGTAATATCAGGTATTGATCAATACAAGATTGGATATTAGCTTTTTAATCAGAAACGGGGGAAAATGAGTTTAAGTTCTGATCCTGTCAACTTCTCACTATTTGGCCTTGAATCATTCACCTTACTTCTCTTGGCCTTCTGGTACATTCTGAGAATCCTTGCATGCATGAGTAAATGACTCTTTGTGAAAAGATAATTCCCACAGCAATAAAAGCGATTACATTTTAAGCATCTAGTATATTCCAGGCGCTGTGCTATATTCTTTACATACATTATCTTAAAAGCACAAAACAAGCCAATCAACTGATACCGTTGTCTCCATTTTATCCGCAAGAAAGCTGAGGCTTAGAGAGATTAAGTAAATTCTCGAGAGTGGCACAATGAAATGCTAGAGTTGCTCTACTGCTATAATCTGTTAACATTATTTTGAATTTGGATTACTCTTTTCAATGCATTTACTCTCTGGCCCAATTTTGTGTCAAAGAGGATTTGGTTCAACATTCTATGCCTTTATCTAAGTCCTTAATTTTGAAAAAAAATAACAAAAGTTTGTTTGTTCCTTGCTACATCCCCAGTACCTAGCACAACATCTATTAGGTAGTAGGTGTTCATTAAATCACTTTTGAATGAATGAATGATACGGGGCAAAGACAAAGCCCTGTGCCAGGCCTCTACTGACATACAGTAGTATTGGTCCTTTTAGTTACAAATATGCTGGACTATGTTGTTGAGATATCATCATTTCTGTACTTTTATCTACAATTATTAAAGGGAGACATTCTGAAATGTTTTGCTGTGGTTAGGTACACTCTATCTATACTTTCCCCCTAAATCTACCATTCTGATAATCTTATTTTACAAAAAGTTTAAGCTGTATCTCATGTTTCATGAATATATTATTTTTATCATCTTTCTTCTCTTAGAGTTCACAAATACTCCATTTTGTCACTTGACCCAGTAAATTACTTGGGATAGACATTTAAGCACAATATATATTTTTGCAGCACACTCCTGTTGGTAAGGCAAGATAGTATTTTTCTCTCATAATTCTTATAAGATTCCTGGCAGAATTTTGAGGCTACATTTGGGAAGTTTTCTCAGCTGCAACAACAACAACAATAACCATTTATTGAAAAGCAGCATGTGTAAACACAGTGTAGACCCCGACCTGTTATTATCAAATTTAATTCCCCCCAAATCTATGAAGTAGGTATGACTGTCTGAAATGTACAAAACAGGAAGCCAAGACCAAAAGAGCTAAATATTTGCCCCAAGTCACCCATATGGTAAGTAGTATCAGGATTTAAAGCCAGGTCTCAAACCCCAAAGGTTTTGTTTTTAATGAATATCTATGTTTCTAGGCCAGGAAACATATTAAAAACATCCTAATGTTTTCTTATGATTACTTCATGTGTATTTGGCTTCTGTTTTCTTTTGTTTGGATTAGGCTAGGTTATGCTGCAGTAACAAGTAACATCAATGATTTTAATGTTGTACTTATGTATCATATGGGTTTACATGATTGCAATGACTGGACGATCATGCTGGAAAGTCATACACAGGCAATTCATTGTTTTAAACTCAAAAATGATACACATCACTTCTGGCGACACTCCATGGCCAGAGAAAATCACGTGGCCAAACCAAACGTCAAAGGATGAGGAATCACAAACCTCCCTTGGATCTGGGAGGAGATAACCAGCAGTCAGTGGATAGTGGTAGTGTCTCCACAAATCCATGTGTTTTCTGCCCTTTTCAGAGTTGAAAATACTCTCTTTTTTAACACAGGAACAAAACATGGGTTGTGAAGTTCAGTTTTCATTAAAAATTATACCATTTTATATTTTCTTTTTTATTGAAGACAGTCAGTTTACAATGTTGTGTTGATTTCTGGTATACAGCATAGTGATTCAGAGATATATAGATAGATTCCTTTTCATATTCTTTTTCATTATAGGTTATTACAAGGTATTCAGTGTAGTTTCCTGTACTGTACAGTAGGAACTTGTTGTTTATCTATTTTATATATAGTAGTTAGTATCTGCAAATCCCAAACTCCCAATTTATCCCTGCACCCCTCCTCCCCCCCGGCAACCATAAGTTTGTTTTCCATGTCTGTGAGTCTGTTTCTGTTTTGTAAACAAGTTCATTTGTGTCATTTTTTTAGATTCCACATATAAGTGATATTATCATATGGTATTTTTCTTTCTCCTTCTGGCTTACTTCACCTAGTATGACAATCTCCAGGTCCATTCATGTTGCTGCAAATGGCATTATTTTATTCTTTTTTATGGCTGAGCTGTATTCCATTGTGTGTGTGTGTGTGTGTATGTATATATATATGTGTATGTGTATATGTGTGTATATATATATATATACACACATATACATATATATATATATATCTCCACAACTTCTTTAGCCAGTCATCTGTTGATGGACATTTAGGTTGTTTCCATGTCTTGGCTATTGTAAATACTGCTGCTATCAACATTGGGGTGCATATATCTTTTTGAGCTAGAGTTTTTTCCAGACGTATGCCCAGGAGTAGGACTGCTGGATCATATGGTAAGTCTGTTTTTAGTTTTTTAAGGCATCTCCATACTGTTTTCCATAATGGTTGTGCCAAATTACATTCCCATCAACAGTAGAGGAGGGTTCCCTTTTCTCTACCACCTCTCCGGCATTTATTATTTGTGAATTTTTGAATGACGGCCATTCTGACTGGTGTGAGGTGATACCTCATCATAGTTTTGATTTGCATTTCTCTGATAATTAGTGATACTGAGCATTTTTTCATGTGCCTGTTGATCATTTGTATGTCTTCCTTGGAGAATTGCTTGTTTAGGTCTTCTGCCCATTTTGGGGCTGGTCTGTTTGTTTTTTTGTCACTGAGTTGTATGAGCTGTCTGTATGTTCTAGAAATTAAGCCTTTGTCAGTCACATCATTTGCAAATATTTTCTCCCATTCCATAAGCTGTCTTTTCATTTTGTTTATGGTTTCCTTTGCTGTGCCATGTTATATTTTCTTATAATTATACCATTATATATTTTCACATAAAAATTATGCCATTAGATACAGTACTTGTATCTTGAATCTTACAGAAATTAAGTAAGCACTTTTAGCTGTCCTTCACACTTACCACAAGAAACACGTAGATCTAATCATTATTTCCTAGCCAGTTGGTCACCTCCATTGTTTCCCCATTTTATACATATTCTTTAAAAATCTGCACTCATTAGAGCCCCCTGAAATTACCTCATGAAACTACCCCTACTCTTTTTCAGCCTTATGAAAACTTACTGTTGTGAAACCATAATTGCAATTTTGTGTGCCCGATGTCCCCAGAGATTTTTTTTTTTTAATTCTGGAGATTAAGGATGGTTGGAAAAGAAGGACTCAATTATTTATTCCTCCCCCACCTTTATTAACAAGCTGTTGGAGATGAGAAAAATAAAGGAGTTAAAAAAAAAAAACAAACAACAGAGAAGCATTCAGGAAGGAAAACCCAACACAGGGCAAAAGTGGTGAAGCAAAGTCAGGAGATGACAGCTGTGCAGCGTATCTAGAGAGAAGCCAGCTCAGATCACAGGAGGGGGAATGGAAGACAGAAACTCTGGGAGAGAAGGTTTCCTGGCAGTCTGTTACATTTGAAAGGTAAACATACAATTGATCTCATGGAAAAAACCAAAAAACAAAAAACTAAGGATGGGCACACTGGAGACCACTCATGACAAAAGCAAACATAAAAACCAGGCAATCATTAACTGTAGGTAGAGTAAATACGTTGTACAAAATGGAATTATAACTGCTGAATTTGGCTCTGCCTGGTACAATATTGAAACAATAACTTTAAATACTGCTATTGTTTAAACAGAGTTAGACAGAGCTGTGGTAACTTATTTCCAAGTATCTCCCATCCTGCATGCCTTCTGCAATGAGACTCTGCCAGTCTTCTCACCCAGAGGTGGAGGTGGTTCCTCCTCTCCTAGGGTGCAGGCTGGCCTGGTCACTTACAGGGACCCACCCACTGGCAGAAGTGAATGCTGAAGCCCTGGAAGGCTGGACTTGAAGAGACAGTGTAGCTTCCGTGTTCAAGCTTTTGGAGTGCTTCCTCCTGGAATGCTTCCTTGAGACGGCCATGTTCTGAGGAAGCCCAAGGAAAGCATGTGCAGGAGTGCAAAGGAGCTCTGAGCGAAAGCCCCGCGGAGTGTAGCTCCCAGCCAGTCCGCCGGCTGAATGTGGTCTCAAATGAAGCCACGTGAGACCAGCAGAAGAACCACCCCACTGATGCAGAGCATCACGAAAAATAACAAATCCTTATTTCCTTAAGCCATTAATTTTGGGGTGATTAGTTATCCCCAAATGGGCAACTGAAACAATATCTGTATCGGGAGGCAAGGAGAGATGGGGTGACATGAGAGAGCTAAATCATCAACTAAAATGCCAGGAAATTAATAAATCATAGCTTCAAAGAGAAATCAAGAAGAAAAGCTCTAGGACTGCAGGATGAGAGATGTGGTGAGAGATGCCAGAAGAAACAATTTAAGTGTTTTAAGTTGTTGCCTGGGGCCAGACCGTCGGGTAGGCCAGGGGAGTGCAGGTTCTCATTATAGACCTTTTAGTAGTGTTTGATTTTTAAAATGTGAACATGAGGTGCTTTGATAAAAGTAAAATTGATATATATTTTAAACTTTTCTCTGGGATATGCAATCAGAGGAAGAAGCCAGGGCATACGAAGGCCTCCGGGCCCGGCAGATGAATGAGGAGACAGCTCTAATTTGGTCAATTGCTGTCTGCGGACCATCCTGCCTGCCCCTCAAGGCTTCTCTTCCCAACTAGGCCTCGCTTTTCAGTTTCAGTTCTTAGCAACCAGTTCAAAATGAGGATGTCTTTTAATGTACAGGCGAAGGCTTACGAGTAACTTAGAAGAAAAAAAAAAAAAACAAAACCAGGAGGCAGCCATAAACTATCCTTTTGTCTTTGGCTAATTTCTTTCATGGTTCCCTGTCTTTTTAAAACAAAAAGTGCAGAGAAAAATCCCAGAAACCCTTCGGCTACTAACACCTAAAATAAAAGGATAATATATTTAAATCACTGGCTCTGAGAACCTCTAAATAGTCCCAGCTCTGTGCAATCTGCTTGCTGGAAGACTTCTAATTCTTGTGTGGTCTTCGGGGTCCCACCTTGTTTGTGGCTATTCATTATCATCTTGACATAAATCTTAAGGAACTTGGGGTTCCTCCAGTAATATATAGATAGGAAAAAAAACTTGGGAAAACCTGCTTATTCTTATTTCTTCCTTCTTTCTCTTTACAATTCTTGATGCCATTCTTTGGCCTCTTAAACTTGCTTGCTTAAGCCAGCCTTTATTTCTTAGAGCAGCACATTCTGTGGCTTTGGCTGTGCAGGTCTGACCACTGGACAGCTTGGCTGGTTCATGCTTTTCAAAAAATCAGTCAAAGCAGCTGTTTGGCAAAGAGCATTGAGTGATTTTTCTTATTTTCCAGCAGAGCTGCTGTGGAATTACACCACTTCAACTCCATGCTCTCTCCTTCCCCCAAGTATCTTGACTCACTCTTTAACTGGCCTTCCTATTCCTGCCCTGTCCTTGCCCCCACCCCCAGCTTAACCTGCTTTCAAAAAAGCACCCCAGGATTATGTTTTCTGATTGGGCATCTCCAGGATTGAAGGTGGAGCTGTTCTTTGGGAACGGGTCATGGAATGGGTGGACGGTCAGTTTGCATGCAGTGATGTTAAGATGGAAGGTGTGAGTGAAGGCCCCGTTTCTGCCGTCTCCATCCCCGCCAGCGTTAGTTACTGGGCCAACCTCGGCCAGTCTAGCACCATCCCAGCTTGTGACAGGCCCACTACCCCTGGGACTTGGAGTTGAATCTTATGCTCACAGGCTACTCTCTGCCCTGCCAAGCAGAACAAGAACAAGAATTAAAGCCAGTGGCAGAGCACTGTTGTGAGTCCGACATCAGACTGGCTACTTAGCGCGAATCCTTCCACCAGTCCTGAACGTTAGGTGTGCTTGTTCCCATTTTGCAGAAGAGCTCACCCGCTGGCCCAAGGTCACGTAACTAGCCAGAGGTAGAGGCAGGATTTTGATCTGTATCTTTCTGGTCCCCAGACCTCAGTCTGCTCTGTCACGTTGCTCCAGATACTACTGGCCTTCCAGGTCCCGCAAACACATACTGCTGTGTTGACCTGAAATAAGCAGGTCCAAAATGGCTTAGTTCTGTCTTACACCGAGTCTCTCTTCCTAAAGGTGTGAGTCTCTCACTGCCGCACTCTTTCTAGTGAATTAAGCCCCCTTCATGGTGACACTTGTCTGAATTTGGCCAGTCCACTGAAATCTGTTCCTTGAACCCCAGGCAGCTTCGGCAGAGGCCAGTCTAGAGAGCGGCCAGTTCCCTCAGCCCTGGCTGCCTGGTCTTGCCTGCCTCCCCTCCCTGCTGCCCAAGACATACGCATGTCATTGTATCCTGAGCACTGGGTTATACTTAGTGTGGGACAAAATGAATCAAGCACAGATTGTGACCTCCAGGAGCTCCTGTCTGTCGGAGGTGGCTGAGATGCATGGCTGTATGCCGCTAGTAACAGTCCTCGTCACTGGAAGCCCCTGTAGAGCTCCCACTGTATGAAGGGCACTTTAAGAAGGTTATTTCCCTTTGTCTTCACAGTAGCCCAGTGACATAGGCTCTGTTATTATCCTCTTTTACAAAGAATGAAACTGCAACACGTAGGTAAGATTATGAACCCAGGCAGTTTGGCTCCAGATCCGAGCTCTTGAACACAACTGGGTTTAGTGGAGATGCTGCATAGGTTGCAAGAGAAGTACAGCTCATAGGAACTGAGAGGAGATAGGGCTGTGTAAAGCTAGGAAGGCTTCCTGCAGGAGGCAGGACTTGAGTTAAGCCCTGAAGGATGGGTAATATTGGACCATAAAGGCTGGGTACGCAGGAACGGAATTTCAGAGGGAGAGACTAGCAGTCAGCTGGTTGTTCGAAGGCTCTCGTTGCTCAGACCTCAACCTGTCTCCTCTCTGAGTTTGACATGAGCCATCAGCCCAGCACTGGATGCCCAGCAGTGTGGGAGGCTGGGTGGTCCTTTTGTCTATCAGTCTAAACATGTCTTTGGAAAAATACCTTTTTCCCCCTTTAACATGCTGCCCGGTTTCCCTCCTGGTTTATTACTATCTCTGGGCTGTGGAGTCCTTCCTTTAAGGATGTCAGTATGAAAGGACCTGGAGTGAGGATTTGACCCAGGTGGGAGAGCAGCCATCACCGTGTCAGAGGAGAGAATTCACTGCCCTGCCTAGGGAAATACTTTCGGTGTTGCTCAACCCCAGCGGGGACAGATGGCAGCAGGCCATTTAACCTCTGTGCCTTTCCCAAATGTGACGTGTCTGCTCATCTTGTTGATGACTGAACTGAGAGGGACACCATACTGAGAGGGCTGGGGAGAAACCTGAGAATGGACTCCTTATCCCCCTCACCCCTTCCCATGCCCATCTGCTCCAAGAAAATGATCATGTCAATGATGAACTTGTACCCCGTGCTTCCCACCGATGGCGCGGCACAGAGAGACAAGCGGGGGTAAACGTAATCCCCACCAACATAGCAATGCCCTTGGCCACAGCAGAAACTGGGTTTTTCTTAATCCTCTAACTTTAAATCCTTTCCAAATACAAACTCATTGACCAGTTAGCGTCATCTTGACAGAACTTTTTATTCACGTCATCTGATGGCTCCTCTCCAGATGTGTCATCATGGGTTGCCTCTTCTAAGTGTAGTCATTACGGTTTCTTGTTTTCATTTTCTGCTGAGTTACTTTGCCTGCTCCTGATGTTAGAAATGAACCTCTTCTCTCTTTCCTAAGCCTGAACTCCAGCCTCACTGTTTATATTCATTGTGTTCCAAAATAATTAGTCACTTGCCTTGGCAGTGTATCTTTAATGTGAGTTTTCTCAAGAGATACTCTCAGAATCCTCAAAACAAGGAGACTCAAAATCCTTCAGGTTCATAAATGGATTTTTACACTGCTTTTGTGTGTGTGTGTGTGTGTGTGTGTGTGTGTCCGTGTGTGTGCACACATGTGTTTTACTTTCTTCATCTCATTTCTGTTGTATCTCCCAGTGAACCTGGTACATGACTAGCCTCCCTTCAGAAGTTCAGGGCGCCTGGAAAGAAGATGTGGGGTCCTGAGGTGGGCGGTGCCCTCGCTTCTGTGGAGTCACATGAATGTAGCAAACGTTCCCAGTAAGTCCTAGTAAGTCGAAGGAGAAAATGGAATGAAAAAAGAGGGGGTGAGAAATGTCCTGTAACATGTTATTCCTCTCGGCTGGGGAGCACCACATGCAAAACTTCTCCAGTCACTATGAAGAGTCAGTTTTTTGAAGAAGTTCAGTGAGGTGATATGAAGTCATGTAACCTTACTGGACAATTTAAGTTCCCAGGACTCATGTTAGTTCAGGTGTGTTTTCCCTCCTGTAAGATCTTCACCATCAACTTGCCTTTTTATATTTATAGGGTTGCTATTGTGTCTCTTGTCCCTAAAATTTCCTAAGCCATATTCTCCCAATGCACTGGACTCCAGGCAAAGGGCATCTTTGAATTCCCGGTAGTGTCACCGGATATTTGTCTGTGTGCTAGTTGAATCCTTGTGCAGCTTTGAATCCTCCTCCCAGAGAAGTGCGGGGTTTTGGCTCTTGCAGATTCACTTAATCTTTTGCAGTACATGAATGATCCCTTCATTCTAAAGGCCACATGGTTGATTTGGTAATTTCTATAGATCTGTCTCTCACCAGTTCGCTTTTGTCTGCTCCTTCCTTTTCTGTTACTTAATTATTTCGTGAGATTTTTACTCCACCTTATTTACCATCCCCCGGTCAGGCCATTCTCTATTCTTCTCAACTTCAGAGCTTTACAGCCTAGCCTCCAAGAGCCTGGGGTTTCATCTCTGCTTCTTGCGTATCGTCCCCCGTCCTGCTAACTGAAGCAGAGACCAGGCATTATGTAATTCCTCACTCCACTGGTCATTTGTAGGGCTGCCTTTATGGGGATTTTGTCTCTGAAGACCTCATTCCATGGGAACTCTGATGTCCAGAAAGATGGACAGCAGAATTGCAGGTCACTGACTAGAGTGAGAACTTGTCTGCTGTTAAGTTGTCCATGTTCGTTAGTTTGGTTGGAAAAGCATGTTTTTTTAGACTTCTGTGCACAAAGACTTTTTTTTTAATTACACAAATTGTATTTTGATAATAGCATCCTGTGAGCTTTTAAAATATTTCAAGATGGTTTTATCGTAAGGGCTATGAGCTTTTAATCATATTTGTAATTTAATAGTTTTATTTAAACTATATTTTTGTTAAAAATGGCAACTTGGTAAAACAAGGCTTACAGTATCAATTCCTACTTATTTTTTATTGAAGTATAGTTGCTGTACAATATTATATAAGTTACAGGTGTACTGTATAGTGATTTACAATTTTTAAAGTTAATATTCTATTTATAAAATATTGTCTATATTCCCCATGTTGTACAGTATATATCCTTGTAGCTTATTTTATAACTAATTTTAAAAAACTGCAGCACTGAAATCCCATTTTGATTCAGACTTAAATATAATCAGTTAAGCTAATTCTAATACATTTTGCAAACTCAGGGCTTATAAAACATTCAGGAAAAAGACCAATTCAAGTTATCTTTCAAGCACCTACGTTCAAAACAGTTTGCTAATTCAGTGTTGGAAACTTTAACCAGAGTATCAAAATTAAAGAGATAAGAAACAACTGTATGAGAAATTCTGGAAATCTCAAACCTCCAATTTCCAGTCTTTTCACTTTCCAGTTCATCTTTTTTTAATTGCTGCTATAATGCTCTTTTAAAATATAAGCCAAATCAAGTAGCTTCCCTGATCAAAAGCCTTTAGTGAGTTCATTTAATGCCATAAATTAAGTCCAAATTCCCAGAACTGACAATGCAAAATCTTCACAATGTGGTTTCAGCTTCCCTTATTCTCACATTTTCGCCGTTTATTTCCTGCCTCTCTTCCTCTGTCCCTCCCTCCCTCCCAGAATATTAAACATCCACAGTAGAGCAGACATAGTGAGACACAAAGGGGACTGAGTCATCCCTCAGAGATCCCCAGTCTCCATCCTTCTGCAAAGGTCCATAGCATGTTCTACATACCCTGGTCCTACTGTCTTCGCTCCACCATGTTCCCACCGGTGACTCCGGTGCTTCCCCCTAGATGCCATCTCCACTACCGTCTCTCCCTATCTCTACTCTCTCCACCTGAACTCATCTCCTTCCTGAACACTCCACAGCCTAGGCTGCCCGCCTTTGATGTGCTTCCTGTAGTATATTTTTCTTTCATTAAAAAATTCTTTCTTGCAGGGAGGGTATAGCCCAGTGGTAGAGTGCGTGCTTAGCATCCACGAGGTCCCGGGTTCAATCCCCAGTGCCTCCCTTGTAAATAAATAAATAAGCCCAATTACCTCCCCCCAAAAATGAAAATAAATAAAAGATAAAAAATAATAATTAAAGACATCATTAAAATTTTTTGGGATCATGAAAGCATTACAGAATCACTATATAAGACTTTGAGAATGGAGGTAAGTGTAAAAAGAAAATATGATACATGGTCTAGTGTACAGGGTAGTCAGCGAGAATCTGAATATCCAGAGTCTAGTCCGCTCTCTGCACTGAGGAGCTGAGGGACATTGAGCATCGCATTTACCCACTGTAGGCCTCCTATTTCTTCTCCTCTAAAAGGTGGGAACTCAGTTCCTCATCAGGGAGGACCATTCTGGTTGCAGAACTCTCTGTCTAGTTTACAAGTCTACAGATGTGTTTTGCACGTCTTGGCTCCTCTGTTGGGCAGTGACATGTTCTTGTGGACACACCCAGTGCTTGGCCCAGAGCGAATCTGCCAACCATCTTGGAAGAATAAAGGCATGCATTGAGAGTCTCATAATTTTATCCCTAATAGACTCCACTTGTAATCATTTTCAGCCATTATATCAAATTTATCTAGCTTATTTAATGAAACATGCTGGACTTGAATGTTATTATTAGATGTAGGGTTTATTATTCTGGTCTCTTTTGTGTTTCTTTCTCTTCTAACTTAAAATGATAGCACTGAGCAAAACATTAGATTCTATCCACTTGAACAAACACCCTACACATTACTTAAAATGATTTTGTTCAAAGTCATTGCAAACCCATACAATGCATGAGTCTATGTTTAATGCTATCCTTGCTTCTGAAATTTGAAGTTTTTTCTCTGTCTAGAACTCTGTGATTTGAAGAACTGGGCAGGGGGGGTGGGAACCGAGAGTAGCAACTTCATCGTAAGGTTATCCGGCAGTAACTGGGTAAGGGCATAGATTTATAAATCCCTATAGTTCTTTAGAATTTCTGTATATTTGGGGGCAGGTGGGAGAGGTTGTTCTGTAACATTACCTCTTTCCTAAATGTGATAGCCACATTATCCTTCCTCTATGTTTGCTACATAATTACCCTTGAGAGTAGTCTCTGGGTCTTATATAGGCAACCAGTAGATACTTTGTTCCCTCTCTGCTTCCCAGTGTGGAGGATGGAGTGGGATGAAACCAGAGCCTAGTCCTGGGACTGCTACTTGTTGGCTGGGTGAAGGTGGGCAGATGGCAACTTCCCTGTGACTCAGTTTCCATCTCATTAAGTTGAGTTGCCTTCCTCTCCAAATTGTGGTGAAGATCAAATAAGATGGTATGATAAAACTACAAAGGCCCTTTGGAGGTGGCGGGGGTAATTCTCCTTTAGCCCTGTCCCCAGGGTTCTCGGGAAAGCTATCTCATGCCCCGTCTCTATCCTTTGCTAGGGACAGAGTTCAGTGATCAATACATTTTGCTTTAACATTATGGTAACACTAACATGTAAACAGAACGTCTGCATTGATGTGTTCATTGCTGTCATCTATTATTTCCTGTTATTGGAAGTTTTTCTCTAGGCTCCCTAGAAATGTATTAAAACTATTCGATTATAATCCTATACTCAGGGTAGTTAGCACTTTTAAGAGAATAAACATGAAGTCCCTCTTTACCATGCCAGTATAATATCCTTTTATTCCAGAGGGATGAAAAACAAATGAACAAACAAAAATAGTTTGTTATCGTCAAATGGGATAGAGCACTAACCAAGAAACGACAATGGCTTAAACTGTGAAAAATAAGCCTCCCTTTTATTTGCTCTCTTATCGTATGAAAATTCACCACACATAACTTCCCCCACCCCCATCAAAATAGAAGCATACCAATCAAAAGAAGAAACTCTGGGTGTGCTAGTCTTTCTCCCACTCCAGTTTTATTGCGATGCAGTTGACATAGAACATTTTTATTAGTTTAAGATATACAACATAATGACTTGATACATGTGTACATTACAAAAGGATCATCACATTAAGTTTAGTTAATATCCAACACCTCCCGTGGCCATGAATTTTTTTTCTTGTGAGAACTTTTAAAAACCTAGTCTCTTCACCATTTTCAAATATACAGTACAGTATTGTTAACTATGGCTGAGTGTTGTCTTCTAAACTGGTCTACCAGTATCCTGTTCGATTATGCCACCTGCTCCCTGCCAACTGTTTTTTTAACCAGAAGCTTCCAATGCGAAACAACTGCTCTCTGCTAATTGAGCAGATTCCTGCCATAAACTCTGTTTTGAAATAGCAGTTTACTTCGGTAACACAGGCTGATGTGTTTGAGTTGCTGAGTTTTTATTTGATTTCACAATATATATATGAGAGCACACATAAAATTTTTTTTCGTAGGGATTATCCTATACATTTTTACAGAACAAGATTCCCAAACCCAGCTCTGGAGAGTCAAGCAGTTTGCCCAAGGTTATGTAACTGCTGGAGAACTGAGCTGTGACTTGCTCTCAAGCCCCAGATTCCACATTTTCTTCATGACATGCCTGATCATTTTCCCTCATCTCTAGGCAGTAGCAGCTTCTTTTCCCCCATCAATACTCCTGTAATTCTGCTTTCTGGACCATGCTGCTTCTCACATTGAAGGATGCAGTTCTATCAGTGACTTGGAGGAATCAGTAAATGTCATGGCCCCTGGGCGTGAATAGTGCTCTATCACAGAAGTAAGAGGAGAGAACAGTCTTAAAATGAGGCGCAAGGACTTTATTTATTTGAACTGTCCCATCGAGGCCATCTTCACCAACTAGGTCTCTAAGTTCCCTGCTTGTTTGGTTCCGTGGGAATGACACTGTCTTTCACGAGGCTTCATGGGAAACAGACAGACATTTCAAATCTCATTACCTGACAAAGTCAGGCTTCCTAATAGAAAGAGAACGAAGGCAATTTATGTGGGAGGAAAAAGTGAGTCAGTTTGCTTTCTGACTAAAAGATGAGAGAACGCCAAACCATAAATCCCAGGTAGACCTGTATCTTCTCAGTTCTGGGGCTGCCTCCTGACTCACCCCATAATGGGAACAAATGCTTTCTGTAGGGAACTTGTAACAGACCATCTCTACTGGAGACTGCAGACCTTTCTCAGCTTAGGTGACAACGTGGTCCTGAGGTGGTTTAGAGCAGATGACACACATAACCTCCTGGATCCTCTCGTGACCCTACCATGGATGGAAGCCTGTCCTGGTTTCTACCTTTCCAGGCAATCAGTTAGCTATTATTTTATTGGGATCGAGGTAATATCAACATGGCATCTAAAGGAGAGAAGAGAGCAAATATATGCAGTTCTGTGTGAGGGACCGTGATCTGAATGGCAGTGAGATTAAATGACTATGTAGTAAGCTCTAGCCACGGGTCAGGCACTGAGCTGTGTCCTCCTTTTACCCATGGTCTTTCTTTTAATTGGCACAGCCACTCTCCTATGAGGTTGGTAGAATAAGGACGAACATAGATCTGGCTTAACTGAACTGCTTTATTGCCATCCATAATTTAGCCTCCTAATCAGTCTGAACCAGGTCCTGTGGGAACCAGTTTTAAAGACAAGGGTCCCTCGTGGAGCATTTTTCACTGGCAGGTCCTCTAATCTCTCTTGGCTTTACATTGGCTGTCGGCTAGGTGATGGAGGGTTATTTGCTCATTTCTTTTTCAGACTGGAATCTTCTGATATCTGAAAACTAACTAGCCACCTGGTACAACATGGTGGGCGACATTAAAAGACAGACCATTTGGAGTCAGGGAGATCAGGTTTTGAATCCCAGTCGTATCTCGTCATCGCTGTGTTGTGCTGGGCAAGTCACTTTACTTCTCTGAGGCCCAGTTTACTTATCTGTAACATGAAGATGACAAAACCTATCTCACTGGGTTGTTTTGGAGGTTGAATTCGATGTTTGTCAAAGGCACTAGGGACAGTGGATGGTCAGCCAGAGGAACAAGGCGAGAGTTGAGGAGGAGAGCTCTGTGAGAGGTGACCCATTAACCAAACGTGTAGTATCAGAGTGTAAAGATGATGCAGGAAAGGGTGAGTGGTCAAGGTGTTTCCAGGCATCGTGACCCCTAAACAAAGGCACTGATGTGGGGAAAACACTGATGACAACCGAAGACAACAGCTTTTCCAGGGTGGCCTCATTAAACGTTTAACTGGACCAGGATATTTTGTGGGTTTCCACACACGGCCAAGAACCTTACACTGTGTTTTGTTTTTTCTCTGAATACCTCCCTCACCATGCAGAGACACAGACTGAAGGCTGGCTGGAAAATCTACATGCTTACTCTGTCAGAGAACACAAACCGATTATTGTGGTTAAAGTATTTTCTTGCTCTGATATGTCTCGTTTCAGACAGCCTCTCCTGCCCTCCCCGAGAGGGTGGTGGGAAGAATGAGTGACATGATTTACCAGGAAGATAAGGGAAGGGGGCTTCAGGTGACCTATAGGCTCTGTGAAGTGGGAGGTCACTGAAAGGTCAGGCTGAAACGCTGCATTCCAGAAAGCTAATACTGGGTGGGGCGGGTTGTTCTCACTCCCCCCCAAGAGGCAGATGCACTGCCTACAGCATTTCAGGTTGTTTTGATTATCTGTGAACTCACGTATATTGTCCTCTCTCCTCTGAGTGGCCCTGGCCTTGTTGTCCCGATAGTGGGAGATGCAGAGGAGGCGCACGATGTGGTCTCTGCTCTCGAGAACCTTATTTAGCTAAAAAGAGAGGCTGGAAAATGAAGAAATAATATAAGATGTACTCAGGATGCTCTTGAATCCTGAGTATCACTGGAATAGGAGACCAAATTATGTTCTGGCAGACACTTATCACTGATGAAATACTCATCAACCCATCTCAAAATGGAGAGAAAGAACAATATTTTAACATCCATATACTGGTGTGTATTATAGAACATATAAATCTGGCCATTATACTATAATTACCATTTTATATGTATCTATTATATACATATGTATCCAGCTATCTTTCCTTCTGACAGGTCTTTATTTCGATTTGATTATTTGTCCTTTAGTGTTTGCCTTTGATTTTTTTTCTTTATTTTGTGAGATAATCATGAGACTGTAAAGCCACTGTTTCTTCGGGTTCCATACGTGGAAGAAATAAGTTTGTGGGTTGCCCAGACTTTTGCTTTCTTAGTGCCACTGGTCCCTGGGAGTCACTGGTTTAAAGCAGGAAGAGGAGAGTTTATTCTTGGGGGGAAGGAGGAGCCTACTGAGGAAGAGGTGGTGATACATGGAGATGGTTAGGTGAAGCCAGGTTAGGAAGTTAGATTTCACATCGTAGGAAATCGGGGACCATTCACTGTCTTGAACTAGAAAGTGACAGTGAAAACCGTATTTAGGGAGGTGAGTTTGTCATCGTGATATGAGATGGATTAGAGGAGTGTGAATTAGCCATTTATTTTAAGAAACATCACTTAGAGAAATTCCACCCCAAGTTACTAAAGGCCAGGTGATATTCAAGAAATTTTCAAATGAAAGATTCAACTAAGAGGAAAAACCTCAAGGAGTGCAGTACTTGAGACTAGTCCCCGGGTTTCCAAGCCTCTGCTGCTTGTAGAGTCAGAACGTGAGAAATGGGCTCTCCCTTTCTCATGGGAATGAGATGCGCCTGCTGTACCACATGGGGCAGCAAAGTGGGCCAGAGGGCAGGCTCGGGTCTAGTGTTCATCTTGGCTCCGTCTCTCAGCAGTTGTGCAACCCGGAGAAAGTTAGGCTTCATTTTCCTGCTATGAAATATGTGAAACACAGTATTACCTACATCACAAGGGCGTTGTGAAGATTAAAAGAGATAATGCAAGTATTGTGCGCATCAGAGTCTATGGCCCAGGGCAGGCTCTCAAGAAGCAAAGTTACCGTTTGCATCGGTGTGCTGGTTGGCAAGACACTGACTCCCTCTGAGCCCCAGTCCACTCAGCTGTGAAAGGAGCGGGATCAGAACCGCCTTGAACAGTCATTGTGAGAACTAGAAGAGATGGCTGTGGAAGCACCCTGAAACTGTACTTTGCTCTGTGGAGGCTAGAGTTTATGATTACAGTTGTGCATAATAACTATGTCATATAAAAACCATGTGTCTAGAACCTGAGCTTACATAGGTTCTTTTACATTTAAATGATCCCCTGGGTTTACCAGTGATGGGATAATCTATGCAGTGTTCATAGGTTAGGGCGCTAGATGGTTCCAGCTCCCACGCTCGGCACTGGGCAGTGTAGTGGACAGGCTCGGGGCGCAGCGTCTGGAGACTGGGCTCAGCCAATTACTGTCTGTATGATATTGGTTAGGGGACTTAGCCATTCTGGCTCTTGGCTTCTGCATCTTGACAAGAGTAGCTATAGACAAGATATCAAAAGAGAATGAGCATCTGGTCAAGAGGAAGCTCTCAACACATGGCAGGCGTTTTTACTATGGAGGGAGGGAATGGCACACGCAGGGCAAGCCTTCTCCCAGGTCACCGTCCTTCCCTTTCATTATTGTCCATAGCTGAAGAAAACCATAGGATCAGGACAAGACTTTTGGTTAGTGGAAACTGACTTTTATTGTTTTCCATCAGTAAATATTTCTGTAATTGCTAAAACACATCAAGAAGGGGACTCTCAGACTCCCATCTTCTAGATGAAAAAGCTGAGGCTCTGAGAATCTAACATTTCCTGCCCAAGGAACACAGCTAATCAGAGGTAGGCTGGGATTTGAACCCAAGTATTTTCCTTCTTACCATGTAAGGTGAGAATTACCCATAAGTTTTCTGCTCTAAGTCTCGATATTTGAGCTTTTAGTGTATTATTTGTCACTGCTATCCCTCATGCAGCCTAGATTATATATAAAATTATATGGGTAGGTCCTTTGTTCAAAATATGTTTGGGATGACTTTTGATTTTAAATGTAATGCCATAAATCACCCATCTATTAATTAAGACAAATTCCTTTGGGAATTTATGTTTCCATAGTGATATGCCATTCTAAACAAACACTATAGCAGACATTGCAATCCATATGAGAGGGGATGAGGGTAGAAATGAATATTTGTTGAACGCCTTCCACTTGCCATGTACACTACATACGTTATTCCATTCAATCCTCAGAGGATGTATCTGTTATTAAGTAGTTATCAGGTGCCTCTTCTCTTTCCAGTGTTCTGGGTGTGGAGGGTCTAGAATCAAAAGAAACAGAACCCATGCCTTTGCGGAAATCAACAATCTTCGGGGAGAGATAAATTGGATATATATGCCAGGTGAAAAGGAGTGCCGTGGGGGAAAAAGCACAGAAAGGGGATGGGGAGTATTGGTAGGAAAATAGGTGTGTTTGTCCCCATCCAATAGGAAGGGTCTCACAGAGGCAGAGGCTTTGAAAAGACATAAAGGAGATGAATGAATGAGCCGGGGTGACACCTGGGGAAGAGTATTTCGGGCAGAAATAAATAGTAAGTGCTAAGGCCCTGAGGTAGGAATATAACTGGTCCATTTGAAGAACAGAGGAACAGAGTGGCTGGAGTGGAGTGAATGAGCAAGAGACTAGTAGGAGATGAGATCAAAGAGCTTACAGGGGCCCGAACAGATAGGGCCTTGTAGACCTTTGTAAAGATGTGGGCTTTTATTTTGAACGATTGAAACCACTGGAAGGTTCTAAGAAGAAGGAGAGCAGTCTAGCTGCTAAGAGCATAGCGAATGTGTAGAAGGATTTTGCAACAATCCAGGTAAGGCAGGAGGGTAGCTTAGACATGAGTGGTGGCTGTCTGAGAGAG
This sequence comes from Camelus bactrianus, assembly GCF_048773025.1. Taxonomy (NCBI): domain Eukaryota; kingdom Metazoa; phylum Chordata; class Mammalia; order Artiodactyla; family Camelidae; genus Camelus; species Camelus bactrianus. The sequence continues at coordinate 54,226,356 of NC_133542.1, forward strand.
GAGAAGTGGTTGGATTTGTGTGATGTACTGAAAGGTAGAGCTGATGGATGAGATAAAGACTATGAGAAAAAGAGAGGAGCCAGGGGTGACCCCAGGGCTTCTGGAACTGGAGCTGGAAGATCAGAGTTGCCTTTGCTCAGGGCAGAGAAGACTACTCAAGGAGGTGCTGCTTAGCACCTCGCTCACACCCACACACTGAGGCTTTCCCCTACGTGACCTTGCCTCCTTCCAACTGGGCGAAATCCACAAAATGATGAAATCGCGTCACTCAAGTTCATAAGCAGGCATGGTGTGGTTGGAAGACTCACCAAGGGCTCTGAAAATGATTCTCTTTCTTCCCCTTTCAGACTAATTAGGAAACAAATTCTTGTTGTGAAATTCGAGTGCTCTAGTAAACCCAAGCCAAACTCTTGGTCAACTAGTTGATTATGGAAAATAGGGTTTTCCTGGCAACTCTTCCATGTGCTTCTACTGCTTTTTCCCTATCGCAGAGATGGACCTCAGTGCCAAATTACTTCTTTTTCTCCAAAGTACATCTCCTTGGATAACCTCTCTGGCGGGTGTGGAACCACCACAATGGTTATTCATGGTTGGTCTTTAGACTAAAAAGCATCAACCAGGGGAAAACAAATGAAAATGTAACTGTTTCATTAGACTCACAAGTGGGTAACTTCAGTGAAGTTGCAAGGCGTGGCATCCTGGGAGGCATGGATTTAGCTCAGCCTTCTGTGAGGATGGTGTCTATGTTATTGGCCACTCTGGGTCCCAGAGTTGTCAAGGCAAGACTTACCCCTCCCAAACCAGACGTCTCGCTATCCCTCTGCCTGCAGAGCTTTTCTAATTCAGACAAGGTTTGCAACAGACAATAAAGGGATGAGTTGAATGTGATTAAATCCCCACGCTGGAATAAGAACTATATAGCTAACTCATAGTCAAGTAGGGCATATTTCTATATCATATACCATAGATAAACATAGTGCTGGTGTCAACTCCCAATTTTCTTTCTCTAAATAATAAGTGAAAATATTAAGTTGGTATATTTATTCACTCATTCATTTATTCATTTAGTTAACATTTTAGCAACCCTCGTACACCAGGCATTGTGCTCAGTCACTGGAGTGGCTTCAAGAAGCTCTCACCAGCTCTCACCATCTATCATGGGAAGGGTCAGAGTGGAAAGTACATACGTCCATGATGTTCCAGGCACTGTACTAGGTCCTGAGGGTACAGCAGTGACAAGACAGATAAGGTCCTTGCTCACATAGATCTTATGAAAAACATACAAATATGATTAGAGATGTGATTATTTCAGAGAATGGTGCTATATAGATCCCCAAAAAAGTGATAACTGAATAGAAGGTGAATGGAGGTAGAGAGTTGAGATCTTTTACAAAGAGTGGTTAGGACAGGGATATAATGATCGGAAAGAAGGAACACAAACGTGGAGGCAGTTATGGAAAGAGGGGGGGAAGGAACAGAGAGAAGGCTAGTGTGGTTAGAGTTTAGCAAATGAGGTTGATCAAGGGCAGAGGAAGGGGTCTGAGCACCGGGGTTTTGCAGGTCATGATTAAGGAGCTCTGTTTTTTATATTAAGTATAATTGGAAGCTATTGGAGGGTTTGATACAACTTAAAATGTATGATTTAACTTTATGCAGGGCAGAGAATGGACAGGAGGGGCCAAGATGGAAAGAAGGAGACAGTCAGGAGGCCACAGCAGGTGAGAGATGGTGACTAGGACTGGTGGGTAGTGGTGGAGGTAATGGAAAGTGGTAGAGAGAAGAGTAAGAGAAGTGGAATGCCCAGAGATGGCCCCTAGGTTTGGGGCTGAGCCACTAACTTAAACAGGCAAGACTGGAGAAGGAAGGAGATCATGAATCAAGAGTGCTTTTTGGAACTTGTTAAGCTTGAGATGGTAATTAAATATCCAGGTCTGAAGCTCAGGGGAGAGGTCAACATGGGAGGCGTTAAAATAGATGTGGTATCTCAACGTTGTGATCATACTGCTCAGACAGAGACTTAGAGACAGAAGAGAGGAGGGCTGAAGACGGAGCTCTGAGGCATTCCAGCATCCACACCGCAGGCAGTGGAGGAACGACTTACAAGAGCAGCTGAGCAGCATCAGAGGAAAAATAAAAGACTGATGTCACAGAAACTGAGAGAAGGGATTTCAAAAAAGGAGAGGTGGTCATTTTTTCCAAAGGCTGCAGAATGTAAGCGTTTAAGGAAAATGCTAATGGATAATTGATTGCTGGATTTCGCAAAATAGAGTTCATTGGTTGTCTTGACCATGGCCCTTTTAGTGGAGATGTGTATAGGATATATGAAAACACAAAGAATAAGTCATTCTGGAAAGTCACTCTAAGGGAAGTAATACAGAATTTGGAATCAAAAGTTTGAAAGTGAGTTAGGCAAAGACAAGTGTCGGGGGAAAGTATTTCAGTAGAGAGCTCAGTATAATTAATCAAAGTTACAGAAATGTGGTGTAGGGGGAGCTATGAGCAATTTGGTCTTGCTGAATGATAAAGTACTAAGCTGGAAGCTGGGGGGAAATTCCGTTCCAGGGCTAGATCATGAAGGGTACAGTGAATGACATCTGGAGGAAATGAGGAACTACTGAAAAGTGTTTAATCACAGAAATGGCATTATTTCATCTGCATCTGCAGCGAGGTCACTCTGCAGCCTGGACTGTAGCAGGCAAGGTGAGAGTCAACAGTCCCACAGATGGACTGCTCAGGTGTTATGGTAAAAGATAACGTGGATAGCTGTTTCAGGTAGAAAAGAGAGAGCACATCCCAGAAATAGTGAGGATGGAAAATTGGCAGGTCTTGATTGTGGGTTAGTCAAGAAGGCCTTCTAACTTTTACTCTTCAGTGACTGGGTGAATGGCAGTGCCAGCACCTGTGGTGGGCAAAACTGAAGGGGCACCTGGCTCAAACAGAGGGTTAGTAAGTTCACTTTCTCACCTGTTGACACTGAGGTGCTTGTGGGGCACGCTGAGGGAGTTTTCTAGTACTGGGTATTAATTTGGAGTTTTGTGAAGAGGTGTGGATAGAAGATAAACACACACCTATTCTAGGATCACTGAAAAAATATACAAGGTATTTAACAATTCGAAGATTGATAACTAGCTCTTGCTAGTTTTAGTAGCACAGTGGCAGTGTGATGAGTCTGATGTTTGAATTTGGAAAAAAGAGAGAGATTGGACAGTCATTAAAAGGATATGTAAGATTGAAGAGATAATCTCTCTTGTTTAGGATGGGAAAAACTTCAAAATGTCTATTGGCTCAGGAGAAGGAATGAAAGAGTGATTCAGGAGGGAAGTGGACTGACTGAGAATGACTAGACGAGGATGTACCCAGGACTGAGATGAGCGCTTGGCTGTGATCCAGAGCGAGGACAGCTCAGCCTCGGACACTGCAGGTGAGCAGCTGGTGTGAATGCGGAGCAAGCGAGAAGGCCCGGTTTTCCAGAACCCTTGAAAGGCACAAGATCGTTTCTGAGGATGACAGAGGTGGGTGTTGGGTAGGGGACTTGAGAGCAGTGGAAGTTTGAAAGCACATCAGTGAGAGAGAGAAAAAGGAGATGACCAAGACCTGATAAGGAGACTGATGAGCCCCTCCTGGCTCGTTTAGGAGAGCGTGAGTGTGTGGAGCTGTCAGTCTGTGGCTGCCTGCTTCTTCTGGAAGCACTAAACAATGCAAGTATAGAAGTGGAGAAAAAAATGAAAAAGTAAAATACTGAACCCAAGATAGGTTTATGCTGAAGTAAAAGATGAGAGGAAAAAAGAACCAATGGAGAGAGTAGTTCGATGTCTGGTAGAAAAAGAGAATGGAAAGATATGAATGAGCCAAGGTACCAAATAGGTTGAAGGACACTTAAGACCAGAATTAAGATATTGAGGGACCTGGAAGGTGGTTTATGTGAGAAACTGAAACTTAGTATTTCAGAGGAGGAACCTTCCAGGTGATGGCAAGTTCTAAGGAGTGGCCACAAGAGTGAATGACCAGGTAGAGTGAGATGAAAAAGAGGGGAAAGCCTTAAGGGCTACTGGTGTTAGATGGCTCAGCATGGAAATTAATGCCATTCTCGTGACAGAGATTTATGTGGGGCCAGAATCCACAATACATGAAGGGGAGGGACCGTGAAGCCAACAGAAGACAACGGTGGGTGAGAACAGAGGCTGGAGGATTAGGAGTTTTTACAGGAAGTGGATGAACAAAAATCTAGAAGCAGTATGGAGAAACAAAAACCTCAAACCTACCTCCTGACGGTTTTCAAGGGGGAAGGTGGAAGGATTAATGTATGATAAGCTTAAATATGGGAGAATTTATTTATAATGGAGGGTTCCAGAGGTCTTACTGGGAACATTTGAAAGAGAGGAGCAGTAAGGGGGTATAAATATGAATTAAGCAGAAACGACGATGGGGCTTTGTTTTGGACAGCCAGCACTAGCGGGAAGCTGGTGGAACGTGCTGGCTGCAAAGACTTACAGAGAACATTGGCATAAAGCAGTAGTCAGTGAGGTCTAGCACTGCCGGCACTTTGGCAGCCTGCTCTAGTGACTGGTGCAGGGGTAACCCTTCAAGGTCAGAGACTGGGCCGTGGGCCACGTGAAGCCTCCCACTGGCACAGACACAGGAGGCTTTTAGCTGTAGGCACTGAGTTCTCTTCCCCGGGCATGGTCAACTTCCTTCTCTTTTTCTTCCACGTGTCCCTTGATGTTCTGCTCCCTTGCCCTTCAGCCACGAAATGTCAGTCTCTCTATCAGTCTGTGCTTTGCTTAAGTCCCCCTTCAGTGCGCACTTTGGGTACAGACTTTATCACCTGATTCCTATGCATACGTGTTACCTCCAGCTATGTATGCCAGGGCCTGCTCTTCACTCTTTAAGCAGGTGCACCTTGTGTTTTTCTCTTTGAGGGGTTTTGATGCTTTCGATGGGGAGAATAATTCCTCATGGGAACTGAGAATGAAAATTGGTACCTTCTTCATTCTGCTCATTGGCAAAAATATTGAAAGCGGGACACTTCCTGTGTAATTCCACTTAATTGTCCCACTTCCACAGTGATCACGCTGTCATCGGGGCTATGTCATGACTGTTGATAACATACAAAAGAGTATGTGCTTTTCTCGGGTATAATTTCTGCAGCCTTAGAGAAATCTAGGGTGCTCTGTGTAAGCATAAATAATGTAAGAATCACCCGGAAGGCCTGGTAACTCTACACTTCTCTTAATAAAAGGCAGAGTGCAATTTATAAATTCTGGCTGCAGCCGCATCCCCCAGAGCCTTGTTCTCACCATGCAGATCTGGAAGCCTAGCAGAGGGCAGAGAGTGAACAAATCTTTGCTCTAGGATCAGAGGTTACTTCTGTGTGACTTGCTCTCAAACATCATTATCTCTGATGCCCTGACCTGTCCAACTGCTGGAATTTCCATGCCCAGACCTACCTGGCTTAAACCACCTCTGCTTACTATTTAAACTTAACCTGAACAGCATTCCTCCAGTCCTGTTGGTTGCTTTGGGCTTAACCTATTGCCTTGTATTTCTAAAAGATGGAGAAATTGGGCTTTGGTGGGAGACCAAGCTGATCAAAAGGGCTTGAAACTGACTCTAGAAAGTGAGAACCAATCTAAATAAAAACTACAAATCCATACACTGGGATAAACAGCATGACCGATATCCCTACCTTTTGTTCTGCCCCTGCTAAATCATTACCCACTTACATAGACCTGGTCATATCGTCACCCTATCCCACAGCCTTCTGGGGTTTCCTAACAAACCATGGGAACAAAATTCAAAATCCTTAGCAGGACCTTCAAGGCAATGTCTTACCAGGTTTTAATCTGTCATTGCAATCCCATTTCTTGCCCTTATATTTCAGTCACATTGTAGTGACTTTTCCAATATGCACAGAGTTCTTTTTTAACACTGCTTTGTCTTGCATATGTAAGTACCTAGTTGCAAACTGCCTTCCTACCATCTTTTGCCTGAAGAACATCTCTACAACCTTCAAATTCCATTAAGTCCCAATGTAACCTTCCCTGGAAACTTTCCTCAATATCTACAGCCAAAGATGATGGCTCCCTTCTATGTGGTCTTTATATATATGTCTATTTAAGTGTTAACACATTTCTAGGGTAGACTGGCTAGAAAAGCTTGGGCACGAGCTGAATCTGCAGTCCACAAGTCAGATTTCTTTCTCTTCAGTGAAACTTCAGTTCTGCTCTTAATGCTTTCAGCCAATTGAATAAGGCCCACCAACATTACTGAATTTATATTAGTTAAAATCAACTAATTGCAGCCATTAACCATATCTACAGAATATCTTTACAGCAACACAGTATTATACAGCAGTAGTACTACAGCCTAGCCAAGGTGACACAAAACTAACCATCACAGAAAAATATAGTTACCCATGGGAACCAAGGTCTCAGATACTTGAAAGCAGCTGTAGCAGAAGGATCTTACTGTGGGATCATATGGAACCTATCATTGTTTTTTCTTTACTGGTCACATATAGCAGCTATTAAATATTTAGAAATAATTTAAGGGATATATTCATTGCTTTTTGTATTACTAGCTTATATCTTTAGGCATTTGATTTCAAAACTAAATCTTTGGAGAGTGACCAGAAACAGCCATGTTCTTTAAAGACTTTAAAGCAGGATTATGACTAAAATAAGTGAGATGAGGAAAAGCATGCTTGTAACAAATGAAAAGACAGAAATCTCAGTGGAGAAAGACACACTATTTTGAAGAACCAGAAGGTTCTAACTAATTCTAATGTAATACTGGGTTTAAAAAACATTTACTCACCAAAGAGGATATAAAAAATGTCCCACGGCATACGTGATTGGAGAAATGCAAATTAAAACAACAGTGAGATAGTAATACACATTATTAAAATAGCCAAAATCTAGAACACTGACAACACCAAATGCCAGCATGATGTGGAGAAAAAGAACTCACACTCATTGGTAGAATACAAAATAATACGGAAACTTTGGAGAAAGTTTGACAAAACTAAACATACTCTTATGTTATAATCCAGCAATTAGGCTCCTTAGTATTAACCCAGAACTGAAAACTTAATGTCCATAAAAACCTGAATACAGATGTTTATAGCAGCTTTATTCATGTTGCCAAAACTAGGAAGCAACCAAAATGTCCTTCAGTGTGTGAATTAATAGACTGTCCAGACAATGGAAAATATTATTCATTGCTGAAAAGAAATGAGCTATCAAGCCATGAAATGTCATGGAGTAACCTTAAAGGCGTATTACTGAGGGGAGGGTAGAGCTCAGTGGTAGAGCACGTGCTTGGCGTTTGCACGGTCCTGGGTTCAATCCCCAGTACCTCCATTTAAAAACAAACAAATATAATTACCCCCCTAATTTTTAAAATTTAAAAAAAGGCATATTACTAAGTGAAAGGCCAACCTGAGAAGGCTACATACGATGTGACTCCAACTATATAACATTCCTGGAAACTTAAAACTATGGGGACAGTAAAAAGATTAGTGGTTGCCAGGGGATGGTGGGGAGGGAAGAGTAGATAAAGCACAGATAATTTTAGGGCACTGAAAATATTCTGTATCATACTGGAGGACATCATTGCTCCACACATAAGCCAAACACAGAAAGACACTTGTTGCATCATCTCACTTATATGTAGAATCTGAAAACATAATTGATTAAGTTGAACTCCCAGTGAGAAGAATGATGATTACTAAAGGCTTACAGGTGGGGTAAAAGGCGAGCTGCTTATCAAAGGGCACAACTTTTCAGTTATTAGATGAGTAAGTTCTAGAGACCTAATGCACAACAGGATGACCAACATTATTATAAAGAGGTAGACCTCAAGTGTTCTCACCACACAGAGATAACAAAAAGGGTAACTGTGAGATGATGGATATGTTAATTAGCTTGATTGTGGCCACAATTTCACAATGTATATGAATACTAAATATCACATACACTTTATGGATAATCTTATTTGTCAAGTGTACTTCAGTAAATCTGGACAAAAACAGAATTCTCTATTCAGAAAAAAATAATCTCTAAAATGAAAGTGAAATGCAGGGAAGAGTATATAGCTCAAGGAGTAGAGCACATGCTTAGCATGCATGAGGTCCTGGTGTTCAAGCCCCAGTACCTCCTCTGAAAGTAGATAAACAAGCCTAATTACCTTCCCCTCCAAAAAAAATAATAAATTTTTAAAAATGAAATAAAAATGAAATAAACACAATTTTAGATAAAATAAACTTGAGAGTTCACCTGCTTCAGAGTTGCACTACTAGGAGTGCTAAAGGCAGTTCTTGAGGCTGACAGAAAATAATACAAGATTATATTTGGCTCCTCAAATAGAAGTGACACATATTGGGAATGACAACTATGGGGTAAATATAAAAGTTCATTTTTTTCCTCTTAATGTCTTTAAAATACATATGAACATTTAAAGAAAAACCCATAGCATTGTTTTGCAGGTTGTACAGTGTGTGTAGGTAGAATGTTTATGAAAACTATAGCCTTAGAGATCAAAGGGACTAAATGGACTTCTACAGCTGCAAATTTTCTACTGCAGACTATGAAAAATTAAGAATATTGTCATCTCTAGAGCAATCACAAAAAAATGACATAGCTAAGACCCAGCAATCCGAACCCTAGTTATTTACCCAAATTAAAAGAAATTTAACAGCACAATCTGGAGATCCCAGGTGTCAATCAGTATGAGGATGGGTAAGGAAACTGGCATACACATACAACAGCATACCACTCAACAATAAAAGTGCAAAGGCTTACTACTTGTGCATGCATCATCTTGGGTGAATCTCCCAGACACATCAAATCTTACATGAAAGATACACACTGCATGATTCTATTTTTATGATATTCTAGAATAAGCAAATTAATTTTTGTTGAGAAAAAAATCAGAATGAAATTTATCTCCAGCGTAGTAGGGGTAGCAGTGATAGACTGGAAAGAGGAAAGAGAGCGCTATCTGGAGTTATGGTAACATTCTGTATCTTAATAGGGACTTGGGTTACAACAGATGTATGCATTATCAAAACTCAACAAAAGTAAAGTTTTGTGTATTTCATTGTATGTAAATTTCACATTCAGAGAAAGTGACCATTATTGAACTCTAGTAATCATATGCATGGTGAAGTAGAGGGAAATAGAGGTCTGTAATTTGCTTTAAAATGCCTTAAAATAGATAAGATGATGTATGTAGTGTGCAGGAGTGAACAGATAGGTACGTAAGGAATGGAAGTCTAATATATGTTAATGATAGAGACTGGGTGATGAGTATACAGGTATTGATGGAAGGATTCTTTCAATTTGCTGTCTGACAATTTTTATAATGCATGGTAGGGGGAACTAAATGGATGAGCAAGCATTCAGAAAGGTTTAGAGTTTGGTTGTTTAGCTGTAGTTTCAGAAACGTAAGTGTTTTATTTTTAAAATATGGTATTGGCTACCATATTTGTCTACGAATAATGATCCTATGATGCAGAGATAAAGAAACACAGAAGTGTTCTTAGACATTCCTGAGAATCAGCTTCGGCTTGGATGAAAGAATTTCTAAAGTCTGGCTTTGAGAACCAAATGTTTCTTTTAGCATGGAAGTAGATTAGGTTAACCTCTCCTTTTCTCAAAACCCCAGGGCTTGGAGCAGGTGGAGTGTGACTTTCAATCTGAAACTGAGAAGTGCCTTCTTTATTCACCAGCCGTATCTGGAGGAATCAATCACTTGATTGACGGAGTCCTAAATGACCCGGTGTTTTACGTTGCATAATAGTACTGCAGGTGTCTTTCAAAAGGATGTTTCAGATAGGACAGTGAGCCCCCTTCCTTGGTAAATCACACTTGCCCATACACAAATAAGTCCTTTGTTTAAGTCCTGGGGAGTGTGTTTAAAAAATCTACCATCTCCACTTGGACTTACAACCGTCTTAGTTCTATTTTTCTTTTTGATGACAGACACATTTATACCTATTCTTCACTCAAAATCTTCCTTTTGTCTGAAATAAGGTAGTAGTTCTATAATTCAAGAATTTCATTATTCTAACAGATAAAGCTTATTATCAAAGTTTTGATTTGAAAATTAGAAGATGGTGTCTCACAAGTCATGGATTTGATTTGGCTTGGAGAAAGATTTGTGATTGGGAGGGATCTGAACTCAGCCCCTCTCTCTGTAGAATAAGAACAGAATATTCAAGAACAGAGTCGTAGGGTGGACAGGAGCCCATAAAAGAACACTGATGGACAGAGGTGAATATATGGTACTGATGGTAGTAATTCTTGACCCTTACTTGGGAATGAACATTGAAAAAAAGTTAGAAATGGATATTACAACTCCTAGGATGAAGATAATTTTCTTCATATATACCTCTCTTCCCCTTTTCCTTCCCTTTCTCCTACTCTTCTTGTGCCAATATACTGTAGGAAATGGATTGCTATATATAATGTACATTATATATATTAAATATACTGCATCTTTTTTATATAGGTAGGCAGTTGTCAGTCTCAAATAATGAATCATAAACACAGGAGGTTGGAACCATCACTCTGATCACTGCTTGGGTGCAGAATTAAAGAGGAATGTTGTAGAAGGATGAATGAGAGTCTTCATGCCAGTTATAGGTAAATGTTAAAAATTGTACTGGCTCATTTATTTATATCTCATCTTCTTCCAAAAATAATTTGATTTACCTTAAAGTATACATATACCATATTGTCAAAATGGGAATAAATAAAAATCATGTAGAGGAAGTAAATACATGTATAAAAATACTTGCAAAGTATACTTATTATAATGTGATATTACAGTTAATTGTGCATTTCTTCTAAGTGAGTGCAAAAAAAATCACAAGTCATATACTCCAACAGGATAAAGGAAGCAGAGCAGTTCTCTAGTAAAGAACATCTTTGCCTGTGCTAAATGTTTAAAGAAATTTAATATACTCATACTATGCATGAATATTTATGGAGCTCTTTAGTTTAAAAAGCTCTCTTTTTTCCCCACTAATACAAGTTTTTAAGTATTTTTGTCTCATTCTACAGAAGAATAGATTGAAGCTCAGAGAAATACAGTTTTATAACCAGTAAATTACAGAGCAGGAGTTCCAGCCTGTATCTTAGAACTCCAAATCTTGTGCTCTTTCCGCATCCCCATGTAAGGGACATTGGCCATGATAATGGATGCTGTTTTCAACAGTACACTTACTGAAGATGCATACGGGATGGAGGCAGCATATGACCATTTCCTAGATTGACCCTTGGTTAAAAGCTGAGGGTATAGAGGTTAAAGCAAAACTCATCAAGGGACTTGATGTTTGGGATAATTTACTGAAGACTAGGTATTTCGCCAGTCAAAGAGTAGCATCCATATAGAAAGGGAGCTAGAGGGACAAATTCCTTGATAAATTCACGAATCTGCTGGGACTCCCACTGCCCAGATTCAACAGAAAGAGGACTTGGGAGTCCTCTGATACATTCCAGATAGGTCAGGGGCAAAGAGCAGGGTGGAGGGCAAATCTGGAGGTGTACACCAGAATGAAGATGGATGGACATTGGTACAGGAATGAGTTGTCTGGAAAAAGCACACAGAACAGAAATTTGGTAAATGCTGATCAGAGAAAGACCTATCTGCTCTCAACACAGCTGGGATTAGTTTTTGCATAGATTAAGTTTAAAAAGAGGAAAAAAGAAAAACTTTTCTTGAACACCAATATATTCCAGGGGTTGTGTAGGTCACTTTCTATATATCTGCTCATTTAATTCTTGCAGTAATAACATTGGATATAATTAAGACTCAGAGGGGCCTAGGAATTTATCCCATAAAACAGCTAGTAAATAACGAATCTTGAGATTTGAATCTAGGATTTTCTAACATCAAACCTTGGACTTTTTCCAAACCCTTTGCAATTTTCTGCCCACTTTATATGTCACCAGAGGAAAGCCATAACACTTCTGCACTGAAGTAGAATCTTAATGTTTCTGAAGAAGCATGTTTGGATTACTACATATACAAGTTGGCTTACTTATTTATACAGTCATGGTTCTATCAAGACCAAAAGTTACCACTCGAGATTATGGTAGAGAGTATTTAAATTTGGAAACTTCCGAGACAATAACTAGTCATCTGCCTTTCCCATAATGATAGCTGCCATTTACTGAATATTTAAAATATAGACTATTCACTTTCTATGCCTTAAATCAATTCATCCTCATACCAATCATATAAAGATAAATTTTGAAAGTGAAGCAAAGAAGGAGAATGGAGAATGAACAGAGTAAAAGGGGTAGTGACAGAAGCTAGACTTCTCTGAATAAACCTTGTTTCCTCAATTAGCAAAATAAAATAATGAAAAAATTTAAAAATCCCAAAACAGTAAGAAGAGAGATGTTTTAAACTGGATATAAATTTGTTAGCATAGCACTATAGAGAGGAACATTTTCAAGTGATTTAAAACAGGGTACATCCCTCTAAGGATGTACAGACAAACTACTCTAAGGACAAACCCCCTCAAAACTGTAAAAAGAAAGTTTGAAACTATTCGGTGTAATAATTTTGTGAGTAATACTGACTGTTATTCTGAAAATGTTATACATACAATGTATTTTATATATAGTTAATATGATATAATATAATAAAGTAATTCACTGTCATTAGGACCTAAGATTTTTAGCCTAGGAGAAAAAGAAATATAAAATCAAAGAATTTAAATAAAATCCCAATATTGTCATTGGAACTGGAAATATCAGTATGTAGTTATAACATATAGCATTGTACACTAAAAAGACTTAAAAATAGCAAATATGGTAGCAAGAAGCACCCCTGGCACACAAATTATGTAAGTATCTTTTCCTACTAGAGTAGACAGATAGGAGAAATGGAGTCTAGGTCTATAACAAAAACTGTACAGGATGATCTTAAAACACCTTATTATACCAGAAAGTAAGAAAGCTATCAAAAACTACTTGGGTGATGTCAAAAGGACTCAAGAACCAATGTAAAGAGACTTTTCTGGACCAACCTGAGGCATTTTGTGAATCTAAACGAATAATAAAATCTATGGGTTAAAAAACATCAAAAATATGAAAAACCTGAAGGAATTACACCACCACAGCAATACAATTAAAAAAAAAAAGAAAATACTATGAACAACCATATGGCAATAAATTGGACAACCTAGAAGAAATGGACAAGTTAACATACAGTACACCAAAAATTAATCAAGAAGAAATAGATCATTTGAACAGACCAATCACTAGAAGTGAAATAGAATCAGCAATAAGAAACCTCCCTGCAAACAAAAGTCCAGGACCAGACAGCTTCACTGGAGAATTCCATCAAACATACAAAGAAGAGCTCATACCAGTCTTTCTCAAACTCCCCCAAAAGATTGAAGAGGAGGGCATACTCCCAAACTCATTCTATGAAGCCACCATCACCCTGATACCAAAGCCAAACAAAGACACTACCGAAAAAGAAAACTATAGGCCAGTAATGTTGATGAACATAGATGCAAAAATTTTCAACAAAATATTAGCAAGCAGAATCTAACAACTCATTAAAAGGATCATACACCATGATCAAGTTGGGTTCATCCCAGGGACACAAGGATGGTTCAACATAAGCAAATCAATCAGTGTGATACACCACATCAACAAGACAAAGTACAAAAATTGTATGACTGTCTCAATAGATGTAGAAAAACATTTGATAAAATTCAACACCCATTTATGAAAGCCTTCCTGCTAAAATCTAAAACAAGACAAGGAAGCCCACTCTCACCACTTCTATTCAATATAGTATTGGAGTCCTAGCCATGGCAAGAAAAAGAAATAAAAGGGATCCAAGCTGGGAGAGAAGAGGTAAAACTGTCACTGTATGCAGATGACATGATAATATATACGAAAACCCATAAAGGCTCCACACAAAAACTACTAGATAAAAGAATTTGGCAAGGTAGCAGGATACAAGATTAACATACAGAACTCAGTGGCATTTCTTTACACTAACAATTAAGTATCAGAAAAGGAAAGTAAAGAAACAATCCCTTTTAAAATTGCATCCAAACAATAAAATACTTAGGAATAAATCTGACCAAGGGAGTGAAAGACTTATATGCAGAGAACTACAAAACACTGACTAAGGAAACTAAAGATGACTTAAAGAAATGGAAAGATATCCCACATCTTGGATTGGAATAATGAATATTGTTAAAATGGCCATATTGCCCAAAGCAATCTACAGATTTAATGCAATCCCTATCAAATTACCCAGGACATTTTTCACAGAACCAGAACAAATAATCCTAAAATTTATATGGAATCACAAAAGACCCAGAATTGCCAAAGCCAAAGCTGGAGGAATAACCCTCCCAGACTTCCCACAATACTACAGAGCTACAGTGATCAAAACAGCATGGTACTGGTCCGGAAACAGACATATGGATCAGTGGAACAGAATAGAGAGCCCAGAACTAAACCCACAGATTTCTGATTAATTAATCTATGACAAAGGATGCAAGAATATACAATGGAGTAAGGACAGTCTCTTCAGCAAATGGTGTTGGGATAACTGGACAGCTGCATGTAAATCAATGAAATTAGCACACTCCCTCACAACAGACACAAAAATAAACTCAAAAAGACTTAAACATAAGACACTATAAAGCTCCTAGAAGAAAACATAGGCAAAATATTCTCTGACATAAATCATAGCAATGTTATCCCAGGGCAGTCTACTCAAGCAATAGAGATACAAGCAAAAATTAACAAATGGGACATAATTAAACATAAGCTTTTGCAAAGCAAGGGAAACCATAAGCAAAACAAAAAGACAACCTATGGAATGGGAGAAAATATTTGCAAAAAGTGAGACAAGGGCTTAATTTCCAGAATATATAAACAGCCCATACAACTTAATACTAAAAAAAACCAAACAACCCAATCCAAAAATGGGCAGAAGACCTAAATAAGCAATTCTCCATGAAGACATACAAATAGCCAGTAGACAGGTGAAAAATCTCATTATCACTAATTATCAGAGAAACGCAAATCAAAACTACAAGGAGGTATATCACCTTGCACCAGGCAGAATGGCCATCATTCAAAATTCTACAGATGGTAAATGCTCAAGAGGGTGTGGAGAAAAGGGAACCCTCTTGCACTGCTGGTGAGAATGTAGTTTGGTGTAGTCATTATGGAAAGCAACATGGAGATTCCTCAAAAAACTAAAAATAGACTTACCATATGATCCAGCAATCCCACTCCTGGGCATAACCCAGAGGGAACTTTAATTCATAAAGACACATGCACCACCCCACAACCGATGTTCACAGCAGCACTATATACAATAGCCAAGACATGGAAACAACCTAAATGTCCATCAACAAATGACTGGATAAAGAAACTGTGGTGTATTTATACAATGGAATACTACTCAGCCATAAAAAATGATAAAATAATGCCATTTGCAGCAACTTGGATGGACCTGGGGATTGTCATTGTAATTGAAGTAAGCCAGAAAGAGAAAGAAAAATACCATATGATATCACTCACGTGTAGAATCCAAAAAAAGACAAAGGAACTTACTTGCAAAACAGAAACAGACTCACAGACATAGAAAACAAACTTATGGTTACTAGGAGAGGAAGAGGGTAGGAAGGGATAAATTGGGAGTTCAAGATTTGCAGATACTAACTACTATATATAAAATAGATAAGCAACAAGTTTACACTATATAGCACAGGAAACTATGTTCAATATCTTGTAGTAACCTATAATGAAGAAGAATGTGAAAACAAAAGAAATGTGAAAAACCAACAGTAACACATTTTAAAAGAAAGAAAAAACAAGTGGGACCTTTGTACAGCAAAGGAAACCATGGACAAAACAAAAGGACAACCTACTGAATGAGAGAAAATATTTGCAAAATGATTTGGCTGATAAGAGGTTAATATCCAAAATGAATAAACAACTCCTATAACTATCAAAAACAGAAACAAAAAAAGCATACACACACACAACCCAATAGAAAAGGGGGCAGAAGACTTGAACAGCTTCAAAGAAGACATACAGATGGCCAACAGGCACATGAAAGGATGCTTAATACCTCTAGTTATTAGAGAAATGCAAATCAAAACCACCATGAGGTATCACCTCACACCTGTCAGAATGGCTATCATGAAAAAAGACCAGAAATAACAAATGTTGGCAAGGATCTGGAGAATAGAGAACCCTCATGTACCATTGGTGGGGATGTAAATTCATTCAGTTGCTATAGAAAACAGTACAGAGGTTCCTGAAAAAAACTAAAAATAGAAGTACCATATGATCCAGCAGTTCCACTCCTGGGTGTGTGTGTGTGTGTGTGTGTGTATCAGAAAAAAACAAAAACACTAATTCTAAAAGATATATACAATAGCCAAGATATAGAAGCAACCTTAACTGTCCATCAACAGATGAATGGATAAAGAAGATGTGATACAGAAACACACACAATGGAATATTACTCATCCATAAAAAAGAATGAACACTGCCATTTGCAACAACACTGATGAACCTAGAGGGTATTATGCTTAGTGAAGTAAGTCAGACAAAGAAAGAAACACTCTTATGTTATCACTTATATATGGAATCTAAAAAATAAATGTATATAATGTGAGAAACAGCCTCACAGATACGGGAACAAACCAATAGAGAGGAAAGGGGTAGGGCAAGATAAAGAGTGTGAGATTAAGAGATACAAACTACTATGTATAAAATTGTACATCCTGGGGAAATATAGCCATTATTTTGTAATAAGTTTAAATAGAGTATTACCTTTAAAAATACTGAATCACTATGTTGTACACCTAAAACTAATATTCTAAATCAACTGTACTTCAATAAAAACAGGGGGAAAAGTCAGTGGCAACCTTGAAGTATGCTGAAGAATCAATTCTCATTTTTCTGAAAGCTGGTAATAGAGAAAGAATCAAGTAATCCACCTGCTTTTCCTGTACAACCTCAGGATAAGCAAATGTCCTGTGGTTTATTTTTATAAATCTATCCCAGCTCACAAAGGAAGAATTAAAAAATTACCATTTTGCAAACCTCTAGTAAATTGTGGATCTGGGTAATTATAATGACTACTAACATCATACCAAGAGAGAAAAGTGGACACTATGTGCCTCCTATTGGAATTACAAAATAGATCCTATGAAGTATTTTTTGCCAAAGCATCAGCGTAAGTCAGATCAAGCTTCTGGATATAACTATCAGTTTTTCGGGGGGGGGGGGGCGGGAGGGGTGATACAGTAGTAGAGGAACATGTTAACTATTATTATAAAGTTGGCATTCAACAAAATCCAGAATGTGAGAAATACTTCAGAATATCACTAATGACTTGATTTCTTCACAAATAAATTGTAAGGAAAACCTAAGAGGGAGGAGAAGCTATAGCTTAAAAAAGATCTGAGAAACTCATAAAAATGAAATGTGTGGATATTGTTTGGCTCTTGATTAAAACAAAACAAATTGTAGAAACAAATGTATGATGAGATAACTAGAAATATTTGACACTGGATTTTTATGATATTAAAGAACGATTACAAGTATTTATGAATATTAATGAACACAACATACAATTCTGTTCTTTAAAAGAATCCTTATTTTTAGGGATACTTACTGAACTAAAGAAATAGTAAGATGTCTGTATTTGGTTCAAAATAATGCAGGGACTTGGGGGTTGGAGTTATGTGGGAGGGTTGACAAAAGTTACTCTGAATTGGTATTTGTTGAGAATAGGAAGTGTGTGTGGGGGGCAGGTCCATTATATTTCTCTTTATATCTATATTTGGACTGTTACAGAGTAAGTTTTTACAATGGTGTTTCAGTAGATAGGATTACCAAGTTCCACATGTGGATGGTTCAGAGATCTATATAATTTAAGAAATTGAAAATAAATAGCTCATCCAGTTACCAATTTAAAACAGTTCTTCTATAACTCCTTTTACACATAATGGGTATGAATCTTGGTCTATAAACTCCAGTATGTAAGAGAAAAAGCATTTCCAAAATTTTTCTGAATTTTTGTGAGGTTCTCCCGGCCTCATCTGCCTGGATACCCAGCACGGCCACTCCATCTTTGGGGTCTCATCTCTCCGACAGACTCTGACCCTGAAAGGAAGCATGCTTCTCCTCTGCTCTTGCATTCCACAGGTTTTCTGGGGTTCATCTCATTCCTTCCACCACTGACCCTCAGCCCCACACAGGGTGTGGAGTGAAGTCAGGGGGCCAGATGTCTTCCAGGCACCTACTCCTGTCTCCTACGCCTACCTTTCCCTCCACTCTTTTTGCTTTCCCATCTCAAGAACACAGTTCCAGTCTCAGAAGCAGGACGCCTGGTTTGTATTTTTCCCTCTGCTCTGAAGTCACTTCTATTTCCCTGAGAGCTAGGCGTTGAAATTCAGAGACCAGAATGAGACTCTGATTTCCTTTCTGAAACAACCCCTTCCCAGTGGGAATGAATGAACTCCTAAGTGCAGAGCTAGGCAAGGGAAGGGAAGGTAGTAATAATAAAAACAAACATCATTCTGAAAATAGTAACAACAACAAACATTAAGTGGCAAGCACTTTTCTGAATGCTTTACATGCATCAATTCGTCGAATTCTCATACCAACCCGACAAAGCAATTAATACTATCTCCATGACGTGGATCATGAAAGTGAGGCAGAAAGCGGTTAGGTTACTTGTCCAAGATTGCACAGGTAGTAGGTGGTAGCACTGGAATTCCAATCCAGGCAGTCTGACTCCAGCTATGTGCTCTTTAAAACATTAAGAAAGACAGGCTGGGGGAAAAAAAAAAACAACCCAATGTATGTGAAAATGCTAGTTGAGGTGTTCTGTGCAGGTATAGTCCATTTTAAAAAAAACCATCAGAAGCATAAAACCAGCTGCCTCTTTATCATTTTCTTTTCTCCATCCACACACAGCGTAGGTGATGTGGAGGAAGAGGGAAGCGTCATCCCTCCCGAAGTCTCCCAGGTACATCTTGCTGTAGCACTGGAATTTACACGATTAAATTTCCATCTCATTTCAAATGATGACACGAGCCTTTAGTTCAACTAAATGTTCTGATGGACCCGCAGTGGTCACGGAAGCGGGAGTCCTGCGATGCAGACCCCAGACCACCTGACTGACCGAGGTCATGCTTACTCCCTGACCACACCAGGGAGCTTACCTGCGTTTTGACCTGAAATTGAAGGTGGATGGTTGCAAGGCCCCTACGAGCATCTGACCTGACGGAGGGAGAGGAGCTTCAGGCCTTGGGCCTGTCAGACAGATACCTTCCCACCAGCTGTGACCCTGCTGGCCCTTACGCAGCACTAATGAAAAGGCTCGAGGAGTACCAGATGGAACACACTCGAACCTTCCAATCAGGGTTCTTCCATCCCCTTTGGCTCCTCTCCCCACCGTGCATCATCTGCATTAAAAAGCCCAGTGGATCCTTTTCAGCTGCTTCCCATCAGCCCACATAACGTCCTTCCTGACACTCCTCTGGGAGAGTCCCATGTCGTCCGTGTAATAAGACGGAGGAGGGTGCGAATAATTAGAACTTAGATTGTCAACTCGGTCTCTAAAGTCAGTCACACAGAAAATGCGCCAGCTTGACATATGATGCACGGTGTCATTTTATGGAAATAAATGATCTAAACTGCTTAGTTTGGGGTAAAACGTGATAGCATATTTGATGTGTCCCAATCACTCATTTTTACGGGAGCAGAAGCAGTAACACTGATTAAGATGAATTCCTCGGAGCCAATGTCAGTTAATTCAACTTTGGTTGTTCATGCAATATGATGCATCTAACTTTGGCTTTTCTTCTCTTCCCGTCACCCACCGTCAGAGATGATACATTTAATTTTAAAAGGCACATGTAGACATAAATGCATTTAGGACTAAAGATGCTCAGGTATATGTAAGCACAGTGGTCTCTGTATGAAATTGTCATCGAGATACGACTGTATATTGCAAATTCGTTATCGGAATCCTAAATTGATGCATAGAAAACACACACCCAGACACACACACCTTGACGGAGGTTAAACAGCTCTCCTCCCCTTCTTGTCATAATAACTTCACATAATGATAGTGCTGTCATTATAAATATTTAGAGGCTTCTGCATCCTGATAATTGGATTGTGAATGTTGGCAAACTCGGAGAATAATTTTTAAATCAGCACAAGCATCGTGTTCAAAGCGTTTTCTTGGATTTTCAGAATGAAAACCAGAACCGTCCTCGATTTCTTAGATGACTGGGAAGCATGAGAGATGCAAATACACCCAGCACTCTTGTTATTCCTACGTCTCCCTCCAGTAAACTGAAAACAGTACCTCCCCTCTGTGAATCTGCCACCCTCCACATGCTTGGCCCGGATGCCGTACACCTGCTCAGCGTCTTCCGGAACCCACTGGAGCATATGGTAAGACTCACATATTGCCTCATCCCAGGATGGCTTGGGAACGCTGGTCACCTGGGCTCTGTTTTCAAGTGGTGTGACAGCAGCTGTGGGAAGCCCGGAGAATGACAGGCTCTCACTGCTCTTCTTAGCAGTGGGAAAGGAGAGCAAGGGGAACAGAAGGGACACATTTTCCTATACCCGGCAGCTCTGACTTGACTGTTCTGTGAAAGAACACACTGCTCACTGGCTTGCCCCACTGTGAGCGGCTGTGATACAAGGGAAACCCTGTTGTTGTTTTTAAACTGCTAGTCAATTGTAGTAGGCAAAATTACGGCCCTTAAACATACCCAAATTCTCATCCCCAGAACGTGTGACCACGTCACCTTCCATGGCCAAGCAGAATTAGGTAGATGGACTTAAGGTTGCTAATCATCAGACTTTAACATAGGGAGATTATTCTGGATAACCTGGGTGGGGCCAGTGTAATCACAAGGCTCTTTAAATGGGGAAAGGGTGGCAGGTGTCAGAGTAATGCTGTGTAAGGACGTGACCTGATGTTGCTGGCTTTGAAGATGGAGGCAGGGGGCCACTGGGCAAGGAATGTAAGCAGCCTCTAGAATCTTCAAAGGGCAAGAAACAGATTCTCCCTAGAACCTCCAGAAAGGAACAGAGCCCTGCCCACAGCTGGATTTTAGCACAGTGTGACTCACGTTGGAACTCTGAACTACAGAAACGAACGGAATAAACGTGTCTGATTTTGAGCCACTGAGTTTGTGCCTATTTGTCAAAACAGCAGTGAGAAACTGATACATGGAGTGCTGGCTTGAGTTGTGGTTCTCAACTTCGGAGTGCATCCAAATCATCTGGGGAGCTTTTAAAAGTCCTCTGGTGGGGGACACACCTCAGAGCCATCATGTCAGAATCTCTGGGAGTGGAACCCCAAATCAGAATTTTATAAACTCCCTGCAGATTTCAATGCACAAGCAAAGTCAAGAAGCAAAGATTTAGTGGTTAGAATCCCAACAGTGTTTTTTTCCTTCAGGGAGTTCAGATCATTTCGTTTGAAACCCACCCCTTGTCATGACTCGCTAGGACATGAGTGTCTCTTCCCAGCTGGGCCATGCCCCCCTCACTCTGCAGGCAGGACAGCCTCCAGAGTGGGGTTCAAATCCCATTTCTATGGTCTCAAGATTGAGCCTGGACAGTGTATTTCACCTACACACTAAATGCACATGTACACATACATATTTGCATCTATAAAAACATACATGTATGTGTATATATGCACAAACTGCCCTTCTATAAAATGGGAAGTTGTTTGTGAGATTTTACATGTAGAGTTTGGCATAGAGTAAACGCCCATAATGGAAGTATTTTAGTTGAAGTACTTGAGAGCTACTAAAGATGGTTTTTTAAATCCTCCTCTGGCAACATTAAAAAATACGTGTTTATTTGCCTCTTTTATATTTTTCTGGACCTATGCATCCCCAAGAATGTTCTAATGTGGGAGCCATACTTAAATTTGTTTTATGGAAGTATTTTTTTTAATATTAAAACACTTAGTCATCACCCGTAGGTGAGGCTTGTCTACATGTCCCTGTTTGCTTCCAGGCTCAGATTGCCTGCTATGACCTCAGGCAGTTTCCATCACCTTGCCTCCAGCCTCTGTTTCCATGTTAACAAAATGGGGACCAAATTTCTCCTCTCTCCCATAGCTGTTGTGGGGATCAGAGAGAGCAAGTGTGAAGTATCTAGCACAATGCCTGGCCTGCAATCATGACTTAATGAAAATTTTACAGTACTGTGGTCAAGTCCAAATCCAGCGATTGGGATGGAAGAGTCAAGTGGAAGTTCAGTGGGGGTGAGATAGGGGAGAGAGTTGCTAGGCCTGGTGTCAGCGAAGAGATTCAGGGCTGGGCCAGATGTCCTCATTTTGCAGGTGCCAGCAGGTGTGGCAGAGGTGGGCGCAGCTGTGTGCAGGGGTTTCTGGCCTGAACATGACGCAGAGCCAAGCCTCAGGAGAAGTGGTGACCTAGGACACCTGGTTGGCTGCACGGACACTTAAGAGTGCACTAGGCCAGCCTGTACCCAAATAACACAGGTGTTTTCCATTAGCCCTCCGTCCTTCATCCCTTGAGGGCAGGGGCTGTGTGACCCACAGCTCTCTGTCATCTGACTCCCCAGCTCAGTTCTGGGCACACAGCAAATGCACAAGAAAACCTTGCAGGTTCATCAGCCCACAGAAGTCACCTAAAAATGATTAAGAGAAATGTAACACATTCTGTCCTCCTTTCAGCTGCAGTGAGTGGAAGAAAGTAGTGTGGTTCTAAGAACCAGGGTGTTAGGCCGGAGTTTGGGTCACAAAATTAGTGTGTGGTGAGCTCAGGCTCACGGTTTGATCTTGGCTGGTTTGCCTGTCTTTCCTAAGGTCAGTTCATCGCTTCAGGAGTGACGGAGTGATAGCAGTACCTGCCATGTCTCTCTCACAAGATTAGTGCCCCGGTCAAGTACAGTGAGGGCAAAGGTTTTCCATACATTTGAAATAAAGTCATAATTTGGGGAAAAAGTCATATCTGGCTTGGAAGAAAAGAGAAAACGTTTTAAAGAAGCTATCCAAGCGACATGATACTATATATAGAAAACCCTAAAAGCTCCACACAAAAACTACTAGAGCTGATAAAAGAATTTGGCAAGGTAGCAGGATACAAGATTAACATACAAAAATCAGTTGCATTTCTTTACACTAACAATGAACTAGCAGGAAAAGAAAGTAAAGAAACAATCCCTTGTAAAATTGCATCCAAAATAATAAAATATTTAGGAATAAATCTGACCAAGGAGATGAAAGACTTATACATGGGGAACTACAAACATTGATTAAGGAAATTAAAGATGACTTAAAGAAATGGAAAGATACCCCATGCTCTTGAATTGGAAGAATCAATGTTAAAATGGCCATACTGCCCAAGACAATCTACAAATTTAATGAGATCCCTATCAAATTACCCGGGACACTTTTCATAGTAGAATAAATAATCCTAAAATTTATATGGAATCACAAAAGACCCAGAATTCCCAAAACAATATTGAAGAAGAAGAATGAAGCTGGAGGAATAACCCTCCCAGACTTCCCACAATACTACAGAGCTATAGTAATCAAAACAGCATGGTATAGGCATAAAAACAGACATATGGATCAATGGAACAGAACAGAGAGCACACAGATAAACCCACAGAACTATGGTCAATTAATCTTTGACAAAGGAGGCAAGAATACACAATGGATAAAAGATAAGTCTCTTCAGCAAGCAGTGTTGGGAAAGCTGGATAGCAGCATGTAAATCAATGAAGTTAGAACACTCTCTCACACCATACACAAAAATAAACTCAAAATGGCTTAATGACTTAAATAGAAGACAAGACATATTAAACCTCCTAGAAAACATAGGCAAAACACTCTGGCATAAACCTTAGCAATGTTCTCCCAGGGCAGTCTACCCAAGCAATAGAAATAAAAGCAAAAATAAATAAATGTTACCTAATTAAACTTATAAGCTGTTGCACAGCAAAGGAAACCATAAGCAAAACAAAAATACAACCTACAGAATGGGAGAAAATACTTGCAAATGATGCAACTGACAAAGGCTTATTAATTTCTGGAATATATAAACAGCCCATACAACTTAATACTAAAAAAAGCAAACAACCCAATCCAAAAATGAGCAGAAGACCTAAACAAGCAGTTTTCTAATGAAGACATACAAATGGCCAATAGGCACATGAAAAAATTCTCAATATCACTAATTATCGGAGAAATGCAAATCAAAACTACAATGAGGTATCACCTTGCACCAGTCAGAATGGCCAGCATTCAAAAGTCCACAAACGATAAATGCTGGAGAGGCTGTGGAGAAAGGGGAACCCTCCTACACTGCTGGTGGGAATGTAGTTTGGTGCAGCTGTTATGGAAAACAGTACGGAGATTCCTCAAAAAACTAAAAATAGACTTACCATGTGATCCAGCAATCCCACTCCTGGGCATATATCTGGAAAGAACTTTAATTCAAAAAGATACATGCACCCCAGTGTTCATAGCAGCACTATATACAATAGCCAAGACATGGAAACAACCTAAATGTCCATCAACAGATGACTAGATAAAGAAGCTGTGGTATTTTTATAAAATGGAATACTACTCAGCCATAAAAAAGAATAAAATAATGTCATTTGCAGCATCATGGATGGACCTGGAGATCGTCATTCTAAGTGAAGTAAGCCAGAAAGAAAGGAAAATACCATATGATATCACTCATACGTGGAATCTTAAAAAAAGGGGGGGGAGGGGGACACTATGAACTCATCTACAAAACAGAATCAGACTCACAGACATAGTAAACAATACCGGGGGAAAGGGGGTGGGAAGGGATAAATTTGGGAGTTTGAGATTTGCAAATGTTAGCCACTATATATATAAATAGATTTAAAAAAAACAAGTTTCTTCCGTATAGCACAGGGAACTATATTCAATATCTTATAATAACCTTTAATGAAAAAATATGAAAATGAATATATGTATGTATATGCATGACTGGGACATTGTGCTGTACATCAGAAATTGACACATTGTAACTAACTGTACTTCAATTTTTTAAAAAGGCAAAAAAAAAAAAAAAAAAGAAGGAGAAGAAGAAGAAGAAGAAAGAAGCAGCAGCAGCTATCCAAGGGTAGTAGCTAGAGAAATTTTAAATTCTTCAGGATTCAGACTCCTGTTTTCCAGATGCAACTGGTAGAAATGTGCTAACAGTGAACACATTGGGTGGGGCATAAGCTGTGAAGCTACTGACGCCTGGGCTCAGATCCCAAAGCAATCGAATTTGCTCACTTATGTGGAACCTCAGCCAAGACACAACTTCTCTGACCTTCAGTGTCTTTTTCTATAAACAGGAGAGACAATCTGGAGATGGTAGTGCTGACTGTTATGAACTTTCACTGCACGCCTCTAACAGTGCCTGCAATGTGAAATGTAAGAACTTAGCACCCTCCCCCGTTTCCTGGGAGCTCTCTGAAGAAGCCCAGTTGTCTGGAGGGCAGGTGATAGTTGGAAGCCTTCTACTACAAGGCAGTAATTATTTCAGTTATAATTTTAAAGACATTATAGTTATGTATGTACATATATACATATAACATATATAATTTATATATAACTATAATATGTACATACATGTGTTTGTATGTATGCATATATGTGCATATCTATAGGCATTCCTACAGAAAAAAAATACACAAGACTAATAAACCAAAATCTCTATTAATCCCCTTTTTAGAGATGGGTTTCCTTTTTTAAAAAAATCCATTTTCACCAGTGAAACATGAAGCCGAACTATTGTCCTATCTGACTTCAAGGATCAGACAGCTGGAATTCGCTCCCCTGAGGCACAGTCAAATCTAAAGCCATACTCAGGAGGCTCTAGAGAAATGCACTTAACAGCTCTGGTGATTTGTGGGTTGGCAGCCTCTTCCTGGGTTCTAAGTGGGGCCAGATCATCTGCCTCCAGCCACCCCTAAAAGGCCCCCCCTCTCTCACTCTGCCCTTTACCCTTGCCGGGAACACACCGCTGTGGCATAGAGTCTGAGAAAGGACGCAGGGCCAGGGAGCAAAAGGTGGCAATCCTCAAAGCTCAGCACTTCCTGCTGTGAGCCGTTCGCACAAGGCAGATTATGGAAACTCTGCTTCTCAATGTCCTCATCCGTGAAATGGGCATGGCCTGAGTTACAGTTATGTCACAGCATTGAATGACATCATGCTTTAACATCTTCATATATTTCTAAACTATGAAACATTATTGTGATGTCCTATAATATAAAAATGGAAGAGTTTGGAAAAACGAGAACGGAAAGTACGAGATTGAATTGCTTATTGCTCCCTTCGAACCGCATTCCTAGTTTCATAAAATCTCCTCGGTTTCATCCTTTGCTGTTGTACAGTATCTACTCACACTGCAGTTGGTAGCTCAGGAATGTTTGTAACGAAGGCCCTTCATTCAACAGAGATTTATCACGGGACTACAAAGTGCCAGCCCTGATCACACCGGTGAACGGAACAGACAAAAGATCTGCCCCTTGGTGCTCACCTGACTTTTGGAAATCCCAGCGCTGGTGACCTGAGAGAGGCCTCTGACACACAGCTGCCCCAGTGGTTTGTTTCCCTCATCTTCTGCCCAACATAATCCTGGGGCCCAGATCTCTCAAAAATCCACCACGTGGCTTTAGTCCAGGGACAGGCACTTGGCATTTAGGCCAGGCCAGTGTTTGGTGTTCAGAAGTTGGACAGGAACCATGTGCTGAGTGCCAGCGATGCTGTTTGGGAACGAGTATCTGGGTTTAATTTCCACTGTCTGTCAGAGGGAAGCTTTGATCAGACCCTGCATTTTTTCACTTCTCCTAAGTGACTAGAGGCTACTACAGGCCATTACCACTGCCCCCGTGTGAGCTCGGGGTTGGCCATGACATCAGAGATTTATTTACATGAATTTCCCCCCAGCCGCCCTGCGTATGCTTCTCTCTCCCCGCTCCAGTGGTGGTACAGCTAGTGCCAGGGGCTCAGTGTGGGACTGAATGTGCGTCCTGGAAGGTACGGGGTGGGAAATGGGGCGGGGGACCCACACTACTGCAGAAGGAAGTGCAGACCAGGAGTAAGTGACTGCAGCTGGCTCCTAATGGCTTTTCTTCTCTGCCGTCATTTTCCTTTAAGCCCAAAAGAAACTCTTTGTAATACGTGTTAAAATTATGGTTCAGATTTCTGATGATCAAGTTACATAGATTAAAGTAATGGAGACCAGACTCCGCATCAATTCAGGTATAAATATGGATGAAATGAATGTACATTATCCACTGTTATAAATCTGTGTGTTCAAGGAAAGACATAAATCTCCCAAACCTTTCCTACGTCGGGGTATGAAGGGTTTTTTTTCTTTTTCCCAGTGTTTTCGATGAAATTATGATTTGGAGTAATTTGCTGGTTTTGCAGAAACCTCTGGCTTTTTTTTTTTTTTTTTTTTTTTTTACAAGAAAGGGTAGAGTGTATTATTTATAATGGCAAGTCATTAAAATGCTCCATCCAGGAAGTCATCGCTGCAGAGGGGGTTGGAGAGGAAAGGGGTAATACGGCATTCCAGATGTGCATGTGTGGAGAAGGGCCATGAGTTTGGTTAAATTTATAGCACCTGGCTCCGCTGTAAAGGGTTCTTGCCCTGGGGGCATTTCTGTTTCTCCCCCCTCCCCATGGCCCTATCAACACTGTACCCGGAGGGACTCAAAGGCGTCGGTGCGTGATGGACACATGGCCACAGGATGTTGTGGTCTGGACGGGAAGACGGCGTTCTCGCTCCTGCTAAGCCACAGGGCTGATGAAAGTCTGAGCTCCTTGTAGTCTGGGGCCCTCACAGGGGCAAGAAGCCTCCTGGTAGGAGGGAAAGAACAGAGCCCAGCGCTCCATGGAAGCATGTACCCCAGCGGTCAGCTGAATAGCTGCACGTTTGGTCACCTCAGTTTCGCCCTCTCAGGTTTGCAGTCTATAAAATAAAGATGATGACGTGCATTCTATAAGGCTGGGGTGAGGACCCAGTGAGACTGTGTATGCGGACACACCGAGCGCCCCTCCTACTGCTGAAACTCCCAACCTGTGGCTTAATTGATTTGCAACCACCATTGTCCCAAATGGAACCGCCTCACAGACCCTTAGTCATCCAAGGCCCCTGCTGACCTCACATGGAGGGTCCACTGCTTCTAAAGTCCTGCCTAGTAAATGAAGAGCTTGACAAGGAGGCCCAGCTTCTGCCTGTGGTATTGGCCCAGTCTCCCTCCTGTGCGCCATCCCAATCAGCCGAACGCCACTTCTTCCTCATTCTAGCCAGCCAGAGGGCACACTGGGAGAAGTGGGGCACACCCCTTCCCTGTGAGGGCCAACCTGGAAATGACCGACCTCCCCTCCTGCACATTGTGCTCGTCAGAACTTAGGCAGGTGGTCCTACCTAACCCTGAATGGGGCAGGGAAAAGCATCCTTTAGCTGGGTAGCCACGGACCTAGCTCAGTTCCCTTACCATGGAGGAGAGGCATAGGGATACTGGGGGATAATTAGCCGTCCCTTCTAGGGGTGGGGGGTCACAGGGAGTTGTGCCAGAACGCAAATGGAACCCACATGTTTGAAGAGAGATTTAGGTTCTGCAGGGGTGGAGGAAGGAAGACTATAACCCATGGATTGTGAAATCTCTTTATGCCTAGTAATCAGATTAACCAGGATGCAGCTATGTGTCTCACTTTGATAATGTGCACATTCCAGAGGCCAAGGTCACTGGGCCTGTCCTACCACAAGTCAAGTCAAGTTTACGTTCCTCTGCAGCCACAATAAGTCATCCTGTGCCTCCCCACTGCCCAAAGTGTTTCACCTCTCGCACACTTCCCACGGCCTGCTGTACAGCTGTTGATTCCCAATTGCTGAATGAATGAGTAAGTGAATGAACGAATAGATGAGTTAGAGTGAAGTAAAGGACAAGTAGAAACTGGGCAAAGAGATGGTAGAGAAGTCAGTGGGCACTTTCAAAAACAAAGCCAAATTAAATAAACAACAAGGTCCTACTGTATAGCACAGGGAACTATATTCACTATCTTTGAATAACTTATAACGCAAAAGAATATGAAAAAGAATATATATATATATGTAAATTGAATCATATGCTGCACATCTGTAACTAACACAACATTGCAAATCAACTGTACGTCAAGAAAAAAACAAAACCCAAAGCCAAATCATCTCCACTCACCTGAGCTACCACCTCCCTTACTCTTAACGGATGTCCTTGCTTCTCATTTATACAGAGAAAAAAAACAAAAATTCTCTTGTGGCTGCAGCAGCCCAGCACACTTACCAGCCTGTGTGTCCATCCTTTCTTCCTTCCTTTCTGTTAAGCTGAGGGACGTATCCCACGGGACCTACCGTTCTTCCCTTCGGCTCCTCGGGGTCTTGTTCCACCATGATGCCACCTCCCAGGCATCTTCACATTACTCCTCCTCTTCTGGCTCCTTCAGACTTTACGTGAGTTCATAGTTCTCCCATCTTTAAAAAAAAGATAAAAATTCATTGAAACCCTACCCACAGTCGTACTGACTCTCCCTCCCCTTTCATGGCCACACTTCATGAAGGCGTTGGCTGAAGGCACTGTTCCTCCTCCTCTCACCCCCAACTCCCTTCCCATCCGTCCCACTGAAGCTTGGCTCCCGCCCCTCCCACTGCCCTGACTCTGCTGGTCAGTCACTGAGGGTCTTCCTGCTGCAGTTGCCAAGGGCGTCCTGTAGTTATTATCTTCACTTGGTCTCTTGGAAGCATTTGACCCTGGCAGTCACTCTCTTTGTAAGAAGCTCCTTCCCATGCTTTCCATAAAACACCGCCCACCCTGGTTTCTCTCCCACCAGGATGCTGCTTCTGTGTCTCCCATATACTCTCTTCCCCTGCTCAGCACTGGGGTTTCTCAGGCACTGTTCTGGACTCTCTTTGATTCTCACTCTGCACAGAGATCCTGGGACATCACGTCCACTGCAATTATTTCTACACATATATAATCTATATGTGGGTGATGTCCAAATACGAAGTATTTCCTCTCTCTAGATCTAACTGCCTCCTGGACTTCTCCATTTAGTTATTCTAGAGGCACCTAGAGTACGTCACGTCGAAACTTAGATTCAGACTCTGCCACTCCCGAGCCTTGTGCCTTGCTTGTGTCTCATTTGCAAAGTGGGAGTAATCATGATTCAGGATGATGGTGGGGTCAAGTGGACTGATACAGAAGAATGTCATATGTGTACTGTGAAATTCTGTATGCATGTAGAGGATGACAGTTTATATCAACCAGTAAGTCCCCACTGAGTACCTACAGTGTGTCCAGCCTGGTTCTGGATGTTGTGGGGATTACAGAAGAGAATAACCCACGAGCTCCTGTCCTGAGGACCTTACAGATTGATTGGGAAAGGGGAAGCGAAATGATGAAGCACTAAACTGTGATTTAGGCAGCAGAGCTTCCAAAAATGGGAAGGCCAGTGTCATCACCAGTGGCATTGTGAAAAAGCCCTCTGTTTCCTTCCAGCCCCACTCATCCTCTTAAAGATACTACCCTGCCCATAGCCTGCAGTATATACAGCCCTGGTGACCACACGCCCTCTCACCCACAGCCAAGGTTATTTGGACTGATACCCGTCTGACCTGGGCTGAGCAGATCACAGTGTCGCTCCCAGGGAGACGTCATTCAGGCAGCACTGAGAAGGGGTAGTGTAGAGATGACTCCAGATTTTATGCCATGGGGACATGTAAGTAAAGGTTATGGGGACCAAAGCTCAAGAATCCGGCAGTGAAAGTCTGTCCACTGAAGGGAGAATGGAGCAGATAAGCAGAGAGAAGAGGAGATGTGGACCATGTGGTCCCAGGGAGAGCAATGGGCAACAGAAGACCAAGCGGCTTCCCAGTTCTCAAGACCTGGCTGGGTTTCCTGCAGTCGTGTTAGCTTGCATCTCAAAGTCCTGTGCTCGTGCTGTTATCACAGGGTGTCGTGTCTCATGTATGTTCTTTAAATTATAGCAAGGTATTTCTATATTATGCTCCAGTGTAGATTTAAACTACAGTCTGATTCAAGTTGACCAGAATATATGAGGACTTGATGTTTCTCTACCTCTGGTTCCTAGTGGAAATTACTTTCCTTCATGCATCTACTGTACATTAATTACATTAATAACAGTACTAGTATTTTGCTTTTGTAGTGGTTTACCATTTACAAAGGGATTTCACGAACATGATCCCATTGGGGTCTCACAGTAACTCTGCACGGCTCAGAGTGGGTAAGTGACTGATTTGGAGTTACACAGCAGAATTAGGACATAAATCGAGGCTGCCTGACTCAGTCCAGTTCCAAGTCAGGTTAAAAGTATAAAAGTTCACTCAGTGCACTGTCCGACCTAGGCCTGAGTGAGGTATGTGTGCAGAAACCACTTGGAATATTGCAAAGACTCTTAAAGTCATTCTTGTTCGCCTTTTGTATTCAAATTCCCAAGGTTCCGACAGAGGAGAAAGCCCAAATTCAGCTCAGGTCACCACTATTTTCTGATTTTTTCTTGTGTATTAGCTTTGAGCTGGGCCCTGATTTTTTAGGAATAGACTCGCAGAGAGTCTGACACATCTGCATTCGAGCAGGCAGACAATCAAGCCTGCCCTGTTAAAACATCAAGTGTAACTTTCCAGAGCTTCTTTACAGTGACAGGGGTTGTGTTACCCAGGGACAGCAGTCCGTTGTTTTGTGCAAACTCCCCATCTATTCAGCCCCGACATCTGGCTCACAGGACACCTGATCTAGAGGATGCTGAAAGCAAAGTATCACAGTAACTCAGGGCTTCTGCTGCTCAGAGCGAGAGCTTTCATGTAATCTCATAAAACTTGCAGAAGCTGCTCGCTCATTCCCAAGACAGCCTCCTCACTCCCATCTCTTTGGAGAGGAGGAAGAAAACCAGTGCTGGTCACCCTTTCCGAAGAGTGAGCCGAGGAGATGCTCTCACATATCCCCCGTCTCAGGAGAGCAGAGAACTTCCGGGGAGGAGGGAGAGGTGAGCTCTGCGCAGTGGGCCCTGAGGACAGGCTTCGGCTGATGGATGCTCAGCAGCCGCTCCCTGCTGCCCCTGTGCTCCGCCCTCACAGCAGACCCCCTGCCCCTCCTCCCTTGCAAACGCGGGAATTGAGGGCTAGTTACATCAAACAAAAGTGGTGCAGGGTGACGGCTGGACTAGAAAGTGAGCCTGGCGGACAAAAGGACCCTTAACTACCAGTCACACCCCCAGCAGCATTTCTGCCTCCTCCCAGGTTCCCCAGGTAGAAAGAGAAACCATAAACACCAGCTCCCTGATTAAAGCAGCATAAAACAGGGCCACCAAAGCTTCGGTTGTAATCCAACTCCCAGGCTGATCATTGGCTGCCTTTCCAAGAAATAAGCTGGTCGTAAGAACAAACGCTGACGCCCCTCGATTTTTAAGAAATGGAAAGAACTTTCAGGCATGGCATCGCCCTTCAAGCCTCCTTTGTGTGTGAGAACCTCAGAGCAGATCTCCGGATCCTGGGGGGCCCAGCACATGGGCCTGTCTCCTCTCAGGGGAAGCGCCAAGCTTCCTCTTCCTGGGCCCTCCAGCCGAGGCTCAGCCGCTCAGAAATTCCTGCTCCTGGGAGACCTGAGCTCGAGAAGGGCAGCGCCTTAGGGGGCGGGGTGCCTGTTACTGCGCCACATTTTTGGTTAGAGCAGAGGTCAGCCTGGCCCGGCAGTGCTGCAAATCCTGCCTCTGAGTCAAGCATCTTGGGAGGTGCCTGAGCCAGTTTGCATGCTGCTTGTAATCCCAGGTGGGCTATAATCTAATTTATTTGGCTCCCAGAGGCCCCTTCCTTCCTATTTGGGGGCCCCAAAGACTGACAACACCTCCACAACTCAAAAGAAATCAGAAGTCAATGATGTCTCCATCAGAAGGAGCCCTCAGACCTTAGGGAACCTGGCACTGTCCCGAGGCCAGCAGCGGGGGGAAGAAAGGGTCCCCCAGTCCCAGGAAGGACAACCAAGGTCACAGAAAGAGGCAAGTGTGGCCGTCCTCCCAGGGACACTGGAGAGATGTGAGTGTTCGGTGTGGCCAAGGCCTGTAACTCAGGGAAGAAAAAAATCTTCCAAAAGACCTATCAGTCTGTCCTATCGCTTATTCCCCCAAACTCCCAGAAAAAGGGTAACCTTGGAAAACCATCTTTCATCCAGTGTCATCTAAAAGGAATCCCACTTCCTTCTGTGGCTTTCTTTGCTGTTTCTAAGATGCATTAACTCAACAATTATTTCATAAGTTTGTGGAACATGCAGGCTCCACACCCTGGAAAGGTAAGGGTTAACAAGACGCAGCTTGATGTTGTGTTGTCCTTACTCTGCTTGGGAGACGATGAGTGCACTGACAGTTACAATTCAGAGTGACAGGGAAACACAGGACACTGGTCCCCTGGTAGACGGTGGGAGAAGACTTCCTCTGGGGTCCAGTGCCACCCAGGAATCCCAGAAGAGGTCACAGCCAAGGACGATGCTTTGGAGCAGAAATGCCACTGAGATCACCAGGGCAATTAATAACTGACCCTCACTTAGTCTTTTTAAGAAGGTGCTGTTCTGAGCACTTCGTATGTGTTGACGTTTTATCCTCACGGTAACCTCGTGAGGTATGTAATTACTACCCTCACCTTATAGGTAGAGAAGCCGAGGCTCAGAGTTGTGAAGTAGTTTGTTCGAGGCCATGAGAGCAGCACGCCTCGGAGTCTCACCCAGACAGCCCGGCTCTGCCGACCACGGTCTCAGCCCGTTCCCTCCACGACCTCTACTGCGGCGATGAAAATCTCACGTCGGGAGCCAGAACGCGCAGGGGGGAAGCAGAGAATGAGGTATGAAAGGGGAGAGCAGGGGCTTTGGATACTGTTCTGTGTCCTTACTTCTCACACTGGGGAGCAGATACTGCCAGGGGGTATGATGACAGGTCAGGGGACATGACAAGCCATCATCTGTTATTTTGGAAGTATAAATGTATAGAAAAATGTCTGAAGTTTGCATTCTGAAATCATTTGGTTGACACACCACACAAAAGCAACGAAGGGAGGAGAGTATGCTCAGCATGTGCAAGGTCCTGAGTTCCATCCCCAGTACCTCCTCTAGAAATAAATAAACCTAATTACCTACTGCCCCCCCCAAAAAAACTAAACAAACAAAAAACCACAAAAGCAACAACAGGCAGCTACTTGATCCTTCAAGTTGTATTTGATCCAAAGTTTGTTTTTGGGTTTTTTTTGGGGGGGGGGTGGGAAGGGATAAATTGGGAGTTCAAGATTTGCAGATACTAACTACTATATATAAAATAAACTAGTTTACACTGTATAGCACAGAGAACGATATTTAATATCTTACAGTAACCTATAATGAAAAAGAATATGAAAACAAATATATGTATGTATATGTGTGACTGAAACATGATGCTGTACACCAGAAATTGACACAACATTGTAAACTGACCATCATTTAAAAGAAAACAACGAAGTTTTGTTTACTACACAGGGTTTACAAAGCAAAACAGGCTTAATTCTATTTCGTACCAGTGAATTCTCTGATAACGCAGAAGTATAGAAAACTGTCCTTTGTGTGTGTGCGTGTGTGTGCATGCATGTGCGTGTGTGTGCGTGCGTGCGTGTGTGAGAGAGAGATTTGGAGCTTCTTATTTTCATTTAAAGTATAATGATCTTGAATTTAAAAGTATTTATCAGTGATTAAAGCCTAGACGTTTTACACCTTAACTTGAAAGTGGGAAAAACTCTGAGCAGAATCTAGAAATCACCTGATCACTGAAGGAGCACAGACCAGAGGGGCCTCACAAGGTGTGACTCTAGAACAAACACTCACTCTTGCTGCAGAGAAGCTGAGAGAGAGAGGCCAGGTGGAAATGGAGACAGGGATTCAACGGATGCGGTCAGTTTTCCAGGTGAGAGCTGTTGAGAGCTGCGGGCCCAGAACCTGCATGTGGATGAAGAATCTACTAAAGGGACGAAGAAGCTTTAAGACTCCAGGTCACGAGTGGCTTTGGTCAACCACAGAAACTCTTTCTAACCTGGCTCTATATAACTCGATGTCTAAGATACTCCTAGTCAACTGACTCAGTGTTTCAAGGCTCTAGTTTCAAATTTCTTTTGGAGAGGAACAGAAAACGGCAAAGAACTCCCGCTTCATTTAGCTGAGGCCAGAAGAGGGGCTCACCAGATACGACTGTGGCAGCCCAGACCCACCTACAGGTAAGGGGTACTCAGAAGGGGGAGGCAGAGCATGGTTTTTCTTTAGTAAGCATCTGCCTGTGAAATAGGAATTGGGTTCTCAGCACAGTAGAGGAAGAAGGAGGATGAAATAGAAGGAAATTAACATTTGTTACAAGGTGGCAATGTGGAGGTCACTATGCAAGGCTCTTTGCACATCTGCAACTCTTGCCGGTCCCCCTGTGTCAGGAACAGCTCTTCCTGCTTGATCGACGAAATGAGGTGAATTTCCCATGATCATGTGGCTGTGAAGATAGCATTCAAGATTCCAGACAGATGCATCGGCCTCCGAAACACCAGCCTGTCCTGGCCTGTGTGTGATGCTGTCTGCCCTAGCATGCAGGGATGGCTGGCCTTTGGGACCGCCCCTCTTGGAGTAACATTTTCCTTCCTGGCAAGAAAACAGGAAGCCCCCAATATAGTCTCCTGCTAGCCTCTTTCTGGAACAAGTAGGTCTTCCTCAAGTTCTTTTCATGATTAAATTTTATCCCTAAAGGCCTCAAATTAGGTCACTTATATCTGTGAGTTCCAGTTCCACTTCACCTATTTAATTAACCAGCTTTAAAGCAGCGCCTTCCCTCTGCCAAGCCCTAGGCCATGTTACAGGCTGTACAAAGGCTGACCCTGCCCTCAAGGAGGTCCCAGCATAGAAGAGACATGGGTATAAATAATCATAACGTGCCAGGCAAACACAGGATCATATTCAAGATACATTTGGAATGATGCGGAAATTGTAGAAGAAAGCATCCAAGGAAAACTTCATAAGTAAAAAGACATTTGAGCTAGGCGGGAAGGATACACGGAAATTGAATGTGTGGCATTAGTGTGGGTGTTCCAGGTGGGGAAAGGTATAAACGGGCTGGTAAGGAGGAGCATGGGCGGGCAGGGAGCAGCAAGAAGCAGCGTGGTCGTGATGAAACCCCACCCGAGGGCCTAGAGAAGCAGGCATGGGACGGTCTTCCTCATTGTGACCGACATCTGAGAGTTGGACCGGGGTCCCGGCTACTCTTGGGAGTGGCTGTGGCAACCTTCAAGGCTGATGCAAGGCTGAGTCCATCTATCTTTGTTGTAGACTTTCTGCTTTTAATGAGCCCCTGGCCATCTGAAATCCACCTTATCTCCTGGTACTGTTAACAGACCTCATACTTGCATTCAAAATGGGGTCAAAAAAGAAGAGAAGAAAAGGGCAATTGATTTGTATGTTTCAGTCATTTCCTCGGGAACACGCTGAGCTCTCACTCTGGGGTGACTGTGAGAGAGGCCCTGCACGTGATGAGATCTGTCAGGCAGTGGCTGTGTGATGCCAGGGACCTGGGGGAACAAAACTACAGGCGCTTGCTGATGTCTGCGTGCCCAGGGAGCTGTCTGCGTGCAGCGCAGTAATGGGCAAGTCTGTGTCCCTGTGGACAGGAACCACTTGGCAAGGGGATTCTAGATTTGAATCAGGGTTGGACCGATGCTCTGTAAGGCCCCTTCTCAAATCTCAGAATATACAACTGTGTAAATGCACAGACGCACACCGTGAAATGATGCCTAAGGATATGTAGAGTCAAGAGGCAGGTCCCCATGTTACCCCTTGTCTTGACTGTTTCCATTCCAAATACCGTGCAGCTACCATAGTTCCCAAAACATAAATCTGATCATATCACCCTCCCTTTCTCACTTAGAAGCCTTCAGTGGCTCCTATTGATCGAGAGGAGAAAGCCCAAAGTCACCCAAGACTTGCCGTGACCTCAGCTTCCTTCTCCAGCTCGTCTCCTCGTTCTCCATGTCAGCCTTTATGGTCCGTCCGTGATGGGCAGTCTGCATTTCCTACACACACCCTCCTGCTCACAGTGCTTTCCCCCACCTTGTCCCCTGCTCACTCTCTGTCTCTCTCTTACACAAACAGGTCTATAATCTCTTTCTCCATCTTCCTGTCCAGTTAGCATCCCCTCCTCCTTCATTTCTTTTTTTTAAAGACTCAGCTCAGTTCTTATTTTCTTCAGAAACCCTCCCTGCCTGCACTAGTCTCAGAGTGGTGCCCATATTTCAAACCTCGTCCTTAGACCACTGAGTTCTAAACTAGCTGCTTACACGATTTCTTCTCTAAACTGTCACCTCTCAGGGTCAGGTACTTGATCTTATGTATCTGTGAACCTCTCATGCCAAGCACAATACCTGGCACCGTGCTGTGCACAGACTGTTAACTGCAAAAATACTGGGTGAAAAGGCTGGACAGATAGTAGATGGAAATGTCTAAAAACTAGGCGGAATTCCAGGATTCTATTTCCAGTTTTGACGTGGCGGTTAATCTTATGGATCAGCTTGACTGGGCCAGCAGATGCCCAGGTAGCTGGATAAACAGTATTTCCAGGTGTATCCGTGAGAATTTCTGGAAGAGATCAGCATCTGAGCTGGTGGCCTAAGGAAAGCAGGTGACCCTCGCTGATGTAGGCGGGCATCATCCAAGCCCCTGAGGGGCTGCACAGGACACAGAGGAGGAGGAAGGCTGAATTCCTTCTCTCCTGGCTAAGTCAAAGATCTCTGCCTTCAGCGCTCCTCAACAATATTCAATGGACATGAGGCCATGGGAATGGATGAACTCACCTAGAGAAAGATAGGAGAATATGAGCAAAGACCTAAAGAATGCCAACATGAAGAGGAGTCAGCAAAGGAACCTGAGAAGCAGAAACAAAGTGGTAAAAGAGGAGACTGTCAGGTTCCAGAGGCTAAGGAAAAAGAAAGTTCCAGGGAAAATAAGGTGCTGGCTGGAGACTGTCCATTGGATTTGTACCAAGGTGGTTATTGATCACCTTATCAATGGCAATTCTAAAGGAGCAAGCCGGATAAAATGGGTTGAAGAGTGGATGGGAAATGAGAATTTCTAGATACCACATGTTATGACTTTTTTTTCAAAGAGCTGGCTGTGAAAGAAAGTAGTTTTTAAATGTTCAATATTGATAATTATCAGAGAAATGCAAATCAAAACTACAAGGAGGTGTCACCTCACACCAGTCAGAATGGCCATCATCTAAAGTCCACAAATGATAAATGCTGTAGAGGCTGTGGAGAAAAGGGAACCCTCCTACCTACACTGTTCGTGGGAATGTAGTTTGGTGCAGCCGTTATGGACAACAGTATGGAGATTCCTCAAAAAAACTAAAAATAGACTTACCCTATGATCCAGCAATCCCACTCCTGGGCATGTATCCCGAGAGAACTCTACTTTGAAAAGATACATACACCTCAATGTTCACAGCAGCACTATTTATAATAGCCAAGGCATGGGAACAACCTAAATGTCCATCAACAGATGACTGGATAAAGAAGTTGTGGTATATGTATACAATGGAATACTACTCAGCCACAAAAAGAATAAAATAATGCCATTTGCAGCACCATGGATGGACCTGGAGATCATCATTCTAAGTGTTGTAAGCCAGAATGAGAATGAAAAATACCATATGGTATCACTCATATGTGCAATCTAAAAAAAAAAGAAAACAGAAGACACTAATGAACTTATCTACCAAACAGAAACAGATTCACAGACATAGAAAACAAACTTATGGTTACCAGGGGGGAAAGGAGGTGGGAAGGGATAAATTGGGAGTTCAAGATTTGAAGATGCTAACTGCTATATATAGAACAGATAAACAACAAGTTTTTTCTGTATAGCACAGGGAACTATATATCTTGTAGTGACCTATAATGAAAAAATACGAAAACGAATGTTAAGTATGTATATGTATGACTGAACTATTATGCTGTACACTGGAAACACACATTGTAAACTGACTATACTACAATAAATTTTTTTAATTTAAAAATGTAGTTTCTATTACAAATGCACTTAATTGATGAATTTTGTCTTTTTACTCAATTTCTATCCACATTGCTGGCCTGTAAACATCTTAAGATCAGACAATAATGTCTTTCTTGTTTACTTCTGGATATTCAAGAACCTAACACACTTCTCAGTTCATGGTAAATCTCAGTAATATTTGATAAGTGATTAAATATGAGTAAATAAGGATATACAGAATATCTCAAACAACTATTTTCAGGAAAATGTTGAAGTTGCATTTAGAATACATTCATGACGTTGGAAGTTAATTTGTTGGAAGCAACTATATTGCCATGCTCTGTTACTGTCAGGAAGACTCTTCAGGCTGAAGAAACCATAGTCGCTGCTCTGCCACTTTGGGGGGAAAATTTCCACTATGACTTGTTTCCTTGAAACTTGCCCTTCTTCTTTGTCTCTAATGCTGCTGCCTTAGCTCCAGCTTTAGTAGTCTTCATCTATTCTAATGCGGTTTTAAGTGCTCTAGGCACTTATAATCTCTTTGCTGCTATCTGTAAATGAAAATCAAAACATCACCAAACTGTAAAACCCAAAGTTTATGTATATGCTGATTATCAACGAAAATTTTCTCTGTATTTCACTGCTTGCAAAATTCTGGATAAATCACATAGCAGACACAGGCTCATTCACTTCTGCTTTATTAGCACCCTAAGCATGAGGTTAACCCATCTACTGAGGAATTTATTATTCCTCCAAGCTTGCCTCTCTCCAGTTCACCCTCTTCCAGAGTGATGGTAAAACACAGATGCAGGGGGAGGGTATAGCTCAGTGGTAGAGCACATGCTTAGCATGCACAAGGTCCTGGATTCAATCCCCAGTACCTCCATTTTTAAAAAAGTAAATAAACCTAATTTACCTCCCCCCTTCAAAAAAAAAAAAAACATACAGATGCCACCTAATTCACATGAAATCCTTCATTGGCTCCTCATGACCTATAGGACAGCATTCTCATCCACTGCCACAATGCATATGTACTCCAGCCATTCTGAGTTGTTTGTATTCCCTGAATGCCCCTTGGGAGCTCACAGATTCAGACATTTGCACGGCCTGATCTCTCTGCCTGGAATCTCTTTCTCCAACGTCACCCACCTTCCTCCATCTCTCCAGATTCAGCTAAAAAGCACCTGCTCTTCCAGACTTTCACAGGGCCTTGGGAGGTGCCCCCTCTGTGCCACTGCAGCACATCCTGGTTTTGCCTAATCTACCCATTATATTGAAACTAGCCTCATCTTTCCCGCAGAACTCCTCCCAAGAGTGACAGCCAACATTCATTGACCGTTTAATGAACTCCACATGGGTCATCTCATGTAATTCTCACAACCACCATATGAAGAAGGTACTATTATTACTGCATTTCACATATGACAAAGTTAAGACCTAGTGACTTAGGTCACACAAATACCAAGAGATAGACCAGGAATGTGAACCAACTATCTGACACCAGAAATACTTACTCATAACCACTGCACTGGACTGTGAGCTTGAGGGCAAAGACTGAACCTCACTCATCTCTATGTTCCCAGAGCTCTGCACTAGATTTTGAACAAGAAGAAGCTGGTAGATGTTTGTTGTATGAAGAGAATGAATGAATACATTTACTTCATCATGGTTTATTTCTCTTATCACCTAGACATTGAGTTAGGAAAATTAATTACGTGCAGGTTAATTTTTTTCTATAATGTTCTAATGAGAGAGTTCAGAATAGAAAGAAGTCCAGCATAAATCAAAAGGGTGGAAACACTGGAAGGCTTTCCACATGGATGAGGAGTTAATTTGTTTGGTCTCATGCCAAGAGCTTGAATTAGGGCCAAGGGAAGAAAGTATCAGGGAAATAGTTTTTACTCACTGGGAATTAAAACATTTTAACTTCCAGAGCTGTATAAAGATGGAATGGACTGCCCAGTAAGGGGATGAGGCCCCCATTCCTGGGGGGTGTGCAAGCAGAGGCTGACAGACCACCTGGTGAGATGTTGCAGAGGAGCTGCAATGATCTAATGAGGCATTTTATGGGATGACCTTGAATCTCTTTTCCATCCAGAAATCCTGAGTCTAAGAAATAGAAAAAGGAGAGCGGAAAAGAAAGAAAATCTGAACAGATGAAGAAATACATTTTAATTTTCCTGTTGCTATAACTGAAAGTCTAAATTTATAGAAGAGCAACGTTTGTTGGGATTTATCTATCAAATCAAAAAGAACATGCAGATGGAAATAAGCTAATTGAAAGAACTTACTGTGTGGACCTTTTCTTTAAGGAATCAATTCTGCTTCCATAAATTGTGAGGATAGAGAACTAGAAATGGGCACCTTCCGGTGGGCCAGTTTTGAGGGCAGAAGAGACAGGCAGAGGAAAAAAGTTCCAGCAGGGTGAGGTGGAAGCAGTGAAGGGGACTGTCACACTGGCTGGTGGGGTAGGACTTTGTGAATAGACTCCATGCTTCTGCAGAGGTAACAGACCAAAGGATGACAGCTCTCACCCCAGAGGCAGGGGAGAGCACCTCTATCTGTTTCTAGGGTCTGAGATTTTCCTGGGCTTGTGGGAGAAAGAGAACAAGGGGAGACCCAAGAGTGAGAAGCACCATCTGGTGGGGCCGCAGCAGTCCGGGCATGCTGGAGAGGCTGCGCGCCGAAGTGTGGGCTTGACTGTGGCTATGGGAAGGGGGGCAGTGTCAGAGGACGTGCGAGTGCCCGGCCTCGGCCTCGGCCTCAGGGAGGGTGAGTCTGGCATGAATGCGGTCATCAAGGCTACCTTTGGGAGGCCTTCCAATACCAGAGAGCAGTGCGGATTAGGAGATGGAAGTTGACATTCTAAAAACTTGACTGGTACGGCTGAGCCAGGAAATTCCTTTTTGTTACTATTTCCCTTCCTGGAACTATAACTTTTTAGCAACACCTTTACATGTTACTTAAGCAACTTGAGAGAAGAAAAACCCTACCTTGATTACATTTGTTTCCCTAGAGTGTAGCATGGTGCCTGGGACACCGTGCACTGCTTCGTAAACGTCTGAATGAATAAATGAGTGAAGAGTCATCACTAATCTTGTATGAGAGCCTGTGTGAGACACTGGATGGAGTAGGGGATGGATTCTACAATGAGGAATTCAGCACCCATGTTCCTAAAAAGATTGCTGTCAAGTGGGGAAGCTGCAAATGCATATGGTTAATACAATGGAATAAAGGCTGATGCAGGAGGAGGCAGTGCTGAGTTTAGACTGAGCCTGGATGTTATTTGCCTCAAATTCTGTATGAATACATTGGTATTTTGACACCAAAAGGGTCTTTTCTCTCTCTTTCTCTCTTTTTCTCTCTCTCTTTTTTTTTTTTTTTTTAACTGCTGATTGTTGCTCTAACAGGCTGGCATTTTGAATAATTTAGAAAATGTTAGAAGGCAGGACAAGTATAAATCATACTCTCACCACTCTGGGGCAACTTATTATTACTATTTAGGCTACTGCTTTCCAGATGTTTTCTTTGCATTTTTTCCTTCATAATGGAGATCACACTGCACCTAGGATGTTATGTTATTCTTCCTCCTCCCTCATTTACCATATCATTAAAATATTCTTTCTAAGCATGATGCATGACTTTCTGGTCATCTTTTGTATGTCTGGACCTACAGTTCATTCAGTAACTCTCTTTCTGTTGAATCTTGTGTTCTTCAAATTTTTAATATTATAAACATTAGATTCCTAGAAAACTAATTCCCAAAGGGCAGAAATCATTTTTATAGTTCTTGATGCCCTTTTCCAAATTACCCTCCTCTCAGTCCATTTGGACTGCTATATCACATTTCCACAGCTTATAAACAACAGAAATTTAGTTCTCACCATACTGGAGCCTGGGGAGTTCAAGGTCAAGGCACCAGCAGATTCGGTGTCTGGTGAGGGCTCACTTCCTGGCTGATAGATGGCCAGCTCACAGGGCAGAAAGGGGAAAGGGAACTCTTTGGGGACTCCACGCTCCTGCCCTAATGTCTCCAAACTCCCCACCTCCAGATACTGTCACTCTGGGGGTATCACTCCACTTATGAATTCTAGGGGGACACAAACATCATCTATAGCAGCCTCTAGGACAACTGAACCTGTGTGTCCTCTTACTAGCTCCTTGTGAGTGCCTGTCTTACCACATGTAGGGGCATTTTAGAATTTCGTTCTGGCACTATGTTGAGTCTGAGAGTCCTTTCCAGTTCTCTGGCCAGGAGCGTGACCAGATTATATGGCGATATTTAAATTTATACCATACTGCTTTTCCAGATTACCAAAACTAATGTGATTAAATGGCACTGGCAAGGACTGGGATGGTGACTCTTACATTGCTGATGGCAAGATAAAATTATGTTACATTTTCAAAGAGGTGATTTGGGAATACTCTAGCAAACATCAATGACCATGTAATTTCATGTCTGAAAATGCTTCCCAAGGAACCAATCCCATGAAAAAACAGCTACTTTCATCAAGGGGATTAAATGCAGGAGAAAAAAATGTTGTACTTCTAAAAATACTCAACATATAGGGGCATGCCTAATTAAGTTAGGGCACATATTCTTGAACTTGTGATGCATGCATTTTAAAACAGAATGAAATCTTTGTGGAAATATGAGAAAACAACACAAATTGATCTAGGTTTACCTATAATTATATAAATATGATGTCAATGTATGGGCAGGACAGAAAAGGTCAAAAATAGAAAGGTTGCCCTCGTGTGTAGAGGTAGACACTGCAGTCACAATTTTTTTTTTTCAGTTGAATACATCATATTTCAGATATTACCTCTGCCACGCACAAAGCACTTTTCATGTACTATTTAGAATATTTCTCATGACATCTCTATTATATTCTTGCTATCACTGTATCCATTTAAGAGAGGATGGAATTGAGACTCAGAAAGGTAAAGTAACTTGTCTAAGGTCACCCAGCTAGTAAAAGGCAAAACACGTCCTCCAGCGCTCTCTAATGTAAGTGCCAGTACTTTTAACCACCATACCATGGTGCCTGAATTCCTTTTTTTTTAAAGGTGATAATTACAATTTATTTATTCTGTATTGTGGTAAGAACATTTAACATGAGATCTACCCTAAGTTCTAAATGTACAATACAGCATTGTTAATGTAATTTTTCTTAAGTTTATACTGATTTGTTTCCTCTTAATTTTCAGCTCTATAAGACAGCTGTTTCCCCTTTCATCCCCAAGCAGAATGGTGTACAA
Source organism: Camelus bactrianus (assembly GCF_048773025.1). Taxonomy (NCBI): domain Eukaryota; kingdom Metazoa; phylum Chordata; class Mammalia; order Artiodactyla; family Camelidae; genus Camelus; species Camelus bactrianus. The sequence goes on from NC_133542.1 coordinate 54,270,761, forward strand.
ATTGTCCCCTAACTAAGAGATGTATAGTAGATGTTTTCAGGGTGAGATCAAGGTCACAAGTAATATGAGATCTTTACATATGACCTCAACCAGGGAAAGCCAAGGAAATCATACACCAGGTTGTTTTTCAAGTTTCAGAACAAAACCCCACCATGCTAGTCAGTTGAAGGAGGAATCCTACAGGCCTGGAAGAACTTCACAAATATTGGAAAGAATGTATTTGGCAAGAGAGTCCCTGGCCCGAGTAGCCAATTTTAGGGAGAAGAAAGGAAATCCAGATAAAACTGCAAAAGCAGATGTCACAGTAGGTATGAGAAAAGCAACGTAGTGTGAAGTAACACAAGCACCCTCAGATAAAAGTCTGTTCAGAAATAAGTCTTACAGCTACCACCTTGTTTATGTCCATGCCAACACATTCAAGACAAAGATCAACCAAGAAAGAGAAGGAATAAAGTACAAACTTGGCAAGTGAAACTTCAGAGATATCAGTGCAACTTGACGGAGTGCATATCAAGGATGAAAAACGACAACTGGAAGTTAAGTATATATAAAAGAAATAGAAATACAGAAAAGAACGGAACAGGAGATGAAGTAGTAGAATATGTGTGGACAGTATTGATTATTAAGGTAATTTCGATCTGGGATGAAATAGAAGAGAAGGGGAGAGAGGAACTGATGTGATGTTGCCATGGCACCTACCACCTGACGAGAGGGAGGAAATTGCTGCTGCTCTCCTGTAAGGCTGGCCCAGGACGTGGGAGTGTGGAGGATTCCAACATTTCTCATATCTTCTGAGAATCTCCACTTTAAAAAAAAAAAAACCAGAGCATTTTATTTACTTGCAACTTACTTTTGGACGTCACCTCCCTAAAGGTCAAGGGAGTAACAAAGAAAAATAATGACATCCGACTCAGTTGGAAACAAGGAAGGAAACGTGAATATCAAAGTGGGTAACAAATTGGGCAAAGTGACTTTTTAGGGACACTTGATATAGGCATGTCCCCTAGGCTTGAAAATGCTTTTTTTGAAAACATTTAAAAAGTAGAACTTGTTTTCTGAGAAATGGAAGAGTCAAAAATGAAATCCTGTCCAACAAATTAATATGGAAACCGGCTGTAAGTCTTGTCGCAGCCTGTCCCAAATTTCTATTAAAATTCCCATGAAAATACTCAGCACAAAAACTCACAACAAAACAAAAATGGACAGAAAATATATTTTTAGAATCTAGAAGAATTTGTACAACAGTTTTTGGATCTGGATTAGGAGAGGAAAAATCATGGCCATCTCTGTCTGACCTTACAAAAAGGCAGAACAAAGGTAGGAAGATATACGTGTCTAATTGCAGAGCTGCCTCCTGGCCCAGAGATGTGGAGATCAGGTAGAATTTAAAAGTTTGTACTGAGAGACAAATGGACATGACGTTGAACCCCATGCTGTCGACTTGGTATTTGGCCAAGTCATTAACTTTTCTGAGCCTTGTTTTTCATCATCTGCAAAATAGGATTCATATATTATTTTCCTTGAAGAGTAGCCATGAAGATTAAATTAGAAGAGGTAATTCATGCAGAGCGCTAAGCACAGTGCCTGGAACATAGTAAACATTCAATAAATACTTATGAATTTTACTCCATCCTTCTAGAAGCTTGACCTCCCAGACAACAGGAAGTTTCCCAAGGTGGTGAAAAGGAAGTGAAGGAGGAAGGGCAATGACATGTAATATCCGAGAATATGGAGTCCCCTCCAACACTGTACAGAGGGGAGGAGAGAGGAACAGCAGGGCTTCTGGAGTAGCACAGACTAGCAGAGAACCAGTGGGCATGACAGGAGAAGAACTCCCCTCAGTAGATCTGCACCAGATAAAAACCTGCTGCACAGAGGAAATTGGGCTGGTTTTGAAGACTTGTCAGCCAAGTCAAGAGTTGTCAGATAACAAGAAGCATTCAAGAGTGTTTCTTCACTGTTTAAATTCCAGTGAGTGCTATAATTACTAGGAGAATCCCTGGTTTTGCCTGATCATATATTCATCAATTCCCCTCTCCTTTTAAAAAAAAAAAAAGAGTTGTCAGATAAAACAGGGAGCCAAATTATATTTGAATTTTAGATAATTTTTAAATGATTTTATCATAAGTATATCCCATACAATATTTGGAATGTGTTAATAGTAAAAGATCTTAATTATTTATCTAAAATTCAAATTTAACTGAGCATCCTGTGTTTTCGCATGCTAAATCTAGCAACTCTAATTTACCCTCTGGCTGCAGTTACATGAAAGAGACTTGACTTGCACCAAGATGGAGAGTCAGTGAAGCCACAGGAAATGCACACACCCTGAGTCTGAGCCTCTCCACCTCTTAAAAAATGAATAAATAGAAATTACAACAACAACAACAATAGAGGGCCAATCAAGAATTTAGCAGAAGGCGAGAAGAAAGTAACTCTGAAGATTCACACAATAGAATTTTGGAAAATTATTAACTGGAAAAAGCAGGAAATTGTTTAGTATCCCCAGATGGCTTGCATTTTTTGAGAAGGAACAGAAAATTTTAAAGGAGAGAAGTTTACCAAAAAAGTTAAAAACGTGAAATACAATGATCTTAATAGAAAAAGTAGTTGAGGCAGAATTCTGAAGAAAGTAAAATGTGAAGAACAAAATGAAAACAGTCAGTTTTGAAGGCAGTAAGGAGCAGAAGTGATGCTGCAGTAAAGCAAATCATGAAATGGGGTTGAGACTGGAGAAGTATCTCCATCCTCAGAGGAAGAGCAAGGAGGTGGAATTAGGAAAAGAAAAAGACAGGTGTAAGACATAGGGAATGGAGACCAGAACCCCAACATGTGAAATCAGAACAATTACAGTGCAAGCAAAAGCAAACACTCAAGTAAAGAAAACATTCTCGACTCCAGATCAAGATGGTGACACAGGAAGCTCCTGAATTTCCCTCCTCCCATGGATGAACCAAATATACAGCCACACGTGGAGTAATTCCCTTTGAAAGATATCCAGAAACTAGAGACACATCAGACAACTGAGAACATACCCTAATAAAAACAGGTAGGAAAGGCTGAGACACATTCTCATCATAAATCCCACCCCTAACACAGTGCCATGTAATTGGGAGGGAATCACCAACACTCAACTTCTCCCTGAGAAGTGACAAGCTTGAACCACACATTTAGTGCCACAGCTTTTAAGACTGCCACACAAGGGACAGGTCCCCAAATAAACTAGCTCTGAAAGCCAATGGAGCTTATGAGTCTGACAGGACCATAGCAAATAATAAGTTGTTATTGGGCACACAGGCACTCACTGAGGCTTCCCCAAAGAGCTCAGTGCAGAGGGAGCAGGCAAAATTGCCTATCTCCTCGTCTTTCCCTGGAAGGGGCTTGACTGCATACTTTGCAAGCCGCTTCTTGAGGATCTGGCTTCTAATTAGCATGCACCTAGGTGCTTTCTACGATGCTCCTTGGAGCCTGTAAGAGTTGGTGGGCACCTACCCTGCCTTCTCCCTCTGGTTTATTCTGACAATAAAACCAAGTTAGCACCCTAAATTTTATGGCTAACACCCAAGGGAAAGGCTCCCAAATCAAAGGATAGCCAATGAGGCCTGCATTCTGGAATCCCACAGGACTAGAGCAAACAAAGAAGCAGGTTTTAAACAGGTACAGGAATATTCTCCACCCTGATAGGTATGCATGCATGCTTAGTGCAGAGGGAGCAAGCAAAAATGCCCATCTCCCAGTTTCTTCCTGGAAGTTTTGACTGCATACTTTCCTAACTGCTGCCTAAGGGTCTGGCTTCTAATCATTCTGCAACTAGGTGCTGACTACAATCCTCCTATTTTGGACAATGATGGATTTTGACACACCCTCAACTACTGGGAGCCACTAAGAACAAATACAGCAGCTCGGACCGTCACAAAGGTTTGAGAAAACAATAAGAACTTGGTTCAGGCTGATTAATAAGGTTGATCTCCTACACAAGACCAGTCTGTCAAAACTGGGAGAGATGGCTGTTTTATCTAGTGCATGAAAACCAACACAGAGAGTTAAGGAAAATAAGGAAACAGGGGACCATGTTCAAAACAAAAGAACAAAATAAATCTCCAGAAACTGATCTTACTTAATAAAATGAGATAAGTAATTTACCCAAAAAAGAGTTCAAAATAACAGTCATAAAGATGCTTCACTATGTCAGGAGAGCAATGCATGAACAAAGAGAGAACTTTAACAAAAGAGATAGAAAATATAAAATAGTATCAAAGAGAAATCATAGAACTGAAGAATATAGTAACTAAAGTAGAAATTTTAATAGAGGAATACAACAGCCAACTAGCTCAAGTGGAAGAAAGAATCAGCAAACTTGAAGACAGAGCAATTAAAGGAACAACAAAAGAATGAAAAATGTATAAAGATAGCATAACGGATTTATGGAACATCATCAGCTGGACCAAAATGTGCATTATAAGGGTCCCAGAAGGAAAAGAGAGAGAGAAAGGGCCAGAAAGCTTATTCAAAGAAATTATGGCTAAAAATTTCACTAACCTGAGGAGAGAAAAAGACATCCATATTCAGGAAGCCTGAAAAGTACCAGATAAGATGAATCAAAGAGACCCACACTGAGACACATTAGGATACACAATGTACAAGGACATAAATTGTGACATGAAAAACATAAAAATGTGGGGAGGGGTTAAAAATATAGAGTTTTTGCATGCATACAAAGTTATCAGTTTAAAACAGGCCATAATTGTAAGGTATTTTATGTAAGCCTGATGGACTCACAACACAAATCCTATAGTAAATAGAAGAAAGAAAACAAAACATACCATTAGAGAAAATCATGAAATCACAGAGGAGGACGAGGGCAAAAGAAGAAGGAAAAAAGAAACTGCAAAATAGTCAGAAAACAGTTAAGAAAATGGCAATAGTAAGTCCATACCTGCCAAAAATTACTTTAAAAAGAAATGGACTTCATTCTCCAATCAAAAGATAGAGTGGCTGAAAGGATTTTTTTTTTTTTAATATATGCTGCCTACTAGAGACTGACTTCAGCTTTAAGGACACATACAGATTGAAAGTAAAGGGCTGGAGAAAGATATTCCATGCAAATAGAGACCATAACAAAGCAGAGGTAACTATGTTTATAGCAACAAAGTAAACTTTAAGCCAAAAACGGTTGTAAGAAACAAAGAAGGTTATTACATCATGATAAAGGGGTCAATTCATCAGAAGAATATAACAGTTACAAATATTTATGCACCCAACATCAGAGCACCTAAATATATAAAGCAAATATTAACAGATCTAAAGGGAGAAATAGACAACAATGCAATGATAGTAAAGGACTTCAGTTCCCACTTTTATCAATGGATAGATCACCAATAAGACAACATTGGACTTACATGACATGTTAGACCAGATGTGCCTGACAGACATGTCCAGAAAATTCCATGCAACAGCATGGAAGAACACATTCTTCTCAAGCACATATGGAATATTCTCCAAGACAGGTTATATGTTAGGCCACAAATCTTAATAAATTTAAGAAGATTGAAATCATATCTTATATCCTTTCTGAACATGATAGTATAGAACTAGTTATCAATTACAAGAAAAAAACATCAAAATTCACAAATATATTGAGACTAAACAACATGCCCTCACAACCAATGAATAAAAGAAATCAAAAGGGAAATCAAAAAATATCCTGAGATAAATGAAAATGGAAACACCCCATACCAGAAAAAGTAGGCAAGAAATAGAAACAAGGCATACAAATCAGAATGGAAGAAGTAACAATTTCTCTGTTTGTAGTTGACATGTTATGTGTTGAAAATCCTAAAGACTCCACCAAAAGACTATTAGAATTAATTTAAAAGTTCAGTAAAGTTGGAAAATATAAAATCAACATACAAAAGTCAGTTGTGTTTCTATACACTAATGAACTGTCAGAAAGACAATTTAAGAAACAATCCCAGTTACAATTGCATTGGAAAGAATTTAAACAAGGATGTGAAAGATGAGTACCCTAAAAACTATAAAATACTGATGACAGACACTGAAGAAGACACGAGCAAATGAATAGATATTCCATGTTCATGGATAGGAAGAACTACTGTTATTAAAATGTCCATACTACCTAAAGCAATTTATATGTTCAGTGCAATACTTGTCAAAATTCCAATGTCATTTTTCACAGAAACAAAAACCTAAACTTTATTTAAACAAAATAGCCAAAGCAATCTTTAAAAAGAAGAAAAAGCAAGAATCGTCACATTTCCTGATTTCAAATTATATATTACAAGGCTATAGGAATCAAAGCAATATGCCATTGGCATAAATATAGACACATACATCAATGAAACAGAATAGAGACTCTAGAAATAAGCCCATGCATATATGGTCATTTAATTTTTGGCAAAGAGCCAATAATGTGCAATGAGGAAAGGAGAGTCTCTTCAATAAATGGTAATGGGAAAACTGGATATCCACCTGCAAAAAAAAGACTGAAACTGGACCCTATATCTTATATAATACACAAAAATCAACTCAAAATGGATAAAAGATTTGAACTTAAGACATGAAACTATAAAACTAGGGGAAAAACATAGGGAAAAAGATCCTTAACATTGGCCTTGGTAATAATTTTTTGGATTTGACACTAAAAGCTAAAGCAAAAATAAACAAGTGGGACTACATCAAAAAGCTTCTACACTCAAAGGAAACCATCACCAAACTGAAAAAGCAACCTATGGAATGGGTGAAAATAATTACGAACTACATACCTGATAAAGGGTATGTATAAATATATAAGGAACTGTTCCAACTCAAAAGCCAAAACCAAATAACCCAATTGTAAAATGGGCAAAGGACCTGAACAAACACTTTTTTCCAAAGAAGATATTCAGATGACTATCAGGTACATGATAAGGTGCTCAACATCGCTGATCAGGGAAATGGAAATCAGAACCACAATGAGACACCACTTCCCACCTGTTATGATGCCTATTAGCAGAAAGACAAGACCTAACAATGGTAGTGAGGGTGTAGAGAAAAGGGAGCCCTTGTGCACTGTTGGTGGGAGTGCAAACTGGTAAAGCCACTGTGGAAAACAGTATGAAGATTCCTCAAGAAATTAAAAATAGGACTAATATATTATTCAGCAGTCCAGTTTTGGTTATTCAAAGGAAACGAAGTCATTATTTCAAAGAAATATCTGTACTCCCATGTTAATTGCAGCAATATTCAATCACCCCACTGAACAATTTAAATATACTACAATTTTATTTGTCAATTATACCTCAGTAAAGCTTTAAAAATGTAATACACAGGCACAAAATAGATACCAATGATAGAAAAAAATAATTCATACCTGTGCTGGAATATAGGAAATTTTCAATGTCTTATGTATTATGTATTGTTTAATTTATTTCTCATTTATTTCTCACAGTGTGAATTTATAAAACCACATTAAGCTAAACTTCTGGTATTATTAATGGCAATAGAATTAGTCAAAAATTTTATTGTTGTACTTTTTCAGTTCAGCAATTCAAAATACCTAATAAAAAGTCAATAGACACTTTCCAAAAAAAAGAAGAGAGTCTGAAGAAGGGGAGGAAAAGGAGGAAGGGGAGGAGGAGGGGGGAGGAGGAGACCCTAAGTTAAAAAAGCAGAAAGAGAGACAGAGAAAGATAGTGGTCTAAGAGCTACTTATAGAGCACTCAGGATGGGCTAGATGCCTTCTAAATGTTTCACCTGCATTAACTTTCTTTTTTTACTTGAAACAACAGAAGTTTATTGTCTCACAGTTACGGCGGCTAGAAGTTCAAAATCAAGGTGCATGACGCCTCTGAAGGCTGGAGGGGAGGATCCCTCCTGGCTTCCTCCCAGCTTCTGGGGGCGGCTGGCCATCCTTGTGCTCCCTGGCCTGCAGACTCATCACTCCAGTCTCTGCCTCTGTCTCCCCTCGGCCCTCTCCCCGGTCTGCCCCAGTGTCTGGGCCTCCTGTCCTCTTCTCTTAAAGACACCATTTTGGACTTAGGGGCCAATCAACCCTCACAACTACCCTATGAAATAGGTATTACACCAGCCCCGTTTTACAAACAGGGAAACTGAAACCGAAGGTTTTAATTTGGAGCTTTCTTTGAAAAATTTTGTTCACAGCCATAGGCCTAATGAAGGACAAAGCTGGGACTTGAACCCAGCCAGCCTGCTTCTACGGGGAATGCTCTTAATTCCAAAGCCACATGGTATCTATCCAGAGAAAGCGCCTCCCTCAAATTTGCATATGCACCTTTTTATTCTTTACTTGATTCCACTGAGGCAACATCAATGTGGGTGTCGGGGCACACCCACAAAATTTCCTGAAAATATGTGAGTAGAGAAGTATTTGAACAGACCAAAAAATGATCTTATAAGCATTTAAGCTGAAAACAAAACAGAACAACAGAAGTTACTTCCGGAGGAACAATAATCAGGCTGAGACCGCTCCTCTGTAATGCTAAATGCCAATGACAATCAAATCGTCCTAGAGTTTTGAGGAAAGCTAGTTATGGGCCAAGAATTTTCTAATCAGCCAGGTTGTTGCTCTTCTGTGAAGTTAACAGCACTGACATTCCGTGAAGGAGCAGGTTCAGAAAATATGCCACCACACACCCTTCTTGAAAGAATTAGTGGAAGACACATGCCTATATTAAATGATTAATCAAAGTTAAACGTTTGAGCAGGGGAATCTGTGACAAAAAGAGGCTAATAATGAATAGGAAAGCAGGTAAATTATGGTCTCGAAGTTCAACCTAAAATGATGGTTGAAAATACTGTTTCAAAACTGAATGCAAATGCCAATTAAAATTCTTGACGTGGAAGATATATGATACACAAAAGAATAATTTAATAAACACAGTCTGCTGTGCCAAACCCAAAATTATATTTTAAGACCGAGAAGTGTTAAGTGGGGAAAAAAAAAAAAACCTCACTTGATTCCTCATCTAAACGTTTTGGTTGTGGATGAAATCAGAATGTCTAGTTTCTTTTCTAACTTGGAGATTTAAAGAGACAGGAGTTGATGAATGCTGATCAAATTCCTATAAACCTCATCTCACACCAAGATCCTAAGAGCTCTCTCAGCTCCAGCTCCAGTGTAATTTTTTTCAAGCGTTGCAGTTGGGCGGTTTTTAGCATTCTTAAAGGCTTCCTTCTACCACTGATCCTTTTCATCTACTATTCCCTCTGGATGGAACGTTTCCACCTTTATTACCACCTTCCTTTTGCCGAATTAACTCCTACTTATTCTCCATGGTTTAGGTCATATTTAATTCCTTGTGGAATTTTCCAAGACCTGCATGACTAAGTCAGCTCCCTTTGTCACAGCCTCGCATAAAAACTGCATGCCTTTCTTTTGTAGGGCTTATCAGTGTATAATCATGATTTGTAATATTATTGTTTGCATCTATTAATTAATGCAATCCTTTTGTTCTATTATATTTTGTATCTATTTTCCCCACTAATCTGCTGCCTCGCCCCATTAGAGACTAGAGTTGTGGGTTTTTTCCTTTTTTGTGCCTTTTTTGTGCCTGGAAAAGTGCCTGCCACACAGGAGGAAGTTCATGTTTGTTGAGTAAATTAATAGAAAATATAAAACAAATAAAGCACAGTCCAAACAGTAGAAGACAAAAAGTAAATCTCAAAGAAACATAAAAAAACAGTACAAATGCAGATGACTGAAGAACGAGTATATATTTCAGTCATGACCTGGATTTACGGGTTAACCTGCCTCATTTAAGTCAAACATTCCTAACGTAAGCCTACACAATGTTAAGGGACAACTTAGATGGTATGTGAATAGGAATAAACTCACCAGGTGGTGAAGACACAGCAAGAAAAAAATATATATATAAAGCAGAGCCAGTGATAATTTCAGACAACACAGAATTCAAGTTTTCTTACAGAATCTTATGTAAGAAAGAAGATAAATGGAACAACTTCATTGTTTCAGGATACTTCAATGCATCTCTCTTAGACATCGATCTATCATGGAGGAAAAAAGATGATGATAATTTAAATAAACTATTAAGATTAATTATACATATATATGCATGTAGTTAGTTATGCACTTCATAAACACATCAAGGTTGTGCCTACCAAGAGAAAATCCACTTGCTTTGAATGTCTAATGGAATAATAAGAAAATATAATTATTAACCTAGGCTATTGACACATGTATAAAAATGAACATTCCAATAGCCAGATGCTCCAGAGGCCACATGTTTTGTCCGTAATGCCAACTAACTAGAAATGTTTTTCCAACTATAAATTTTAAAAATTCCTCAAGATTGAAAATTTAAGTAACATTGCTCTAAATTTCTATGAGGACAAAGATAAACTTGACAAACTATAAACTATTTTTAAATGTCTTAAATGAGAATGTCCAAATAAAACAACTTAAGAAGCTGTTCTCAAAAAGAAATGTAAAGTACTAAATGCTTTCTTTCATAAATAATATAGATCTAATACCAAGAAGAACTGAAGGGAATAAGTGACAATAAAAGCAGAAAACATTGATTTTATAAAATATTTTAGATGATATATAAATCAAAGCCCTATTTTTAGGAAAACATTTAAATGGAGAAGTCTTTGAAAATCTAATCAGTGAATAGAGAAAAAAATTAATATTACAAACAGGAAAAGCCTGATATAAATCTCCATGATGGAGGTTTTGGTTTAAAAAAAAATATATGAACACATTCTACTCTAATAAAATTCAAAATTCTCAGTGAAATGGAAGAATTTGAAGGAAAATAACAAAACTGGTTAAAGAAAAAGAAAAGTAGATTAAGCAATAACCAAAGTAGAGATTAAAATTTTTATAAAAGAAGAAAATTATCTCGACAACTAAAAAGTTTAATGAATTCTTTGATTCTTTAAAAGATGACAATTCTCATTTGATATAAATTATTCTAGAATGAAGAATAAATTTAAGAATAAAGAGATAGCAGGGGTGGGAAGGGACAGACTGGGATTTCAAAATGTAGAATAGATAAACAAGATTATACTGTATAGCACAGGGAAATATATACAAGATCTTATGGTAGCTCACAGAGAAAAAAATGTGACAATGAATATGTATGTTCATGTATAACTGAAAAATTGTGCTGTACACTGGAGTTTGACACATTGTAAAATGATTATAACTCAATAAAAAATGTTTAAAAAGAAAGAATAAAGAGATAATTTGCCTTCTCCAAGTACACTTGGTTTAAAATTTGGAACACTCATTAATATGATAGCTAGCTTAAGAGTTGACTCTTTTACATGAAAAAGTCAGATGAACAAAAACCTAGATCCCACCATCTTCTAAGGTCTCATAAACCAGGATGGACATTAGCAGTGAACATAATGAGAAAAAAAAGAGGAGAGGAGGGAGAAGTGGAAGGGGCACCGTTGTTTAACTTCTAGGCGAACCTGGGAACCTGGCCATAGAAAGAAGGAGGTAACATTTCAGTGTCTACTCTGGGACAGGAAGAAGCCACAGGATTTATACATATTGTCTTTAAAGTCTCCCAAAGCCACCATGAAGTAGATCCTTTCATCTTCATTTGGGCAGACGAGAAATTAGACTCACACACTTGCTCAAAGATCACAACAGTAGTTAATCGTGGAGCTGGTTTCTGAAGATACGCCTGCCTACCCCTAAACCTATTCAAAAGATCACCAAGGCATCAAAGTTGGGCAAAGGACAGATTGGGAAAAGAGGTCACTAATGCAGAAACACTACTTTGAGAGGCAAAAGACAGAATGATAACTCTGAAGAGACATATTCACAGGAATATCATTCTTTGCATGTGGGCATCTTTTGAAGTTTCACACTCTCCCTCCCAAGGCTAAGTCTGCTGCCTGTAAGTCTGTCGAGTGGTTTTGTTTAAATAGCTAATGCCTGGTACCCAACTGTCTCCCTGTGATAGCACTAAGTCAGTGCCAGTAATGAAAGATAAAGGTTTCAGTTCTGGGTTCTTATAAAAGCTGTGCATGGCCTACTTTCTCCAGACCCCCATGCCAAGAATCAATCTCCACTGTGAGTGTTCTGAGTCTCAGTGAGATGACAGAGCTTTTTAAGTGGTACCCAAGCTTGAGAAAGCTAACAATCCTACATTCTAAGCCCCTGACTCCAGACTCTGCAGGGAAGGATAGTAGGAGCCTCAAGGATTCATCCACAATGTTGGAAATGGCTAGAAAAATGCCACAGCATTATACAAGCTGCATATTTGTAAGTATCATAGCTATGATTTATTGAACATGTTCAATGATTTAAGATTGTTCTAAGCACCTCATGTTCTTTAGGTGAATCCTTAATAGCACCGTATGCGGTAGGTATGTGAGTCATTAGCACGGTTCATAATAATCCAGTTCTTTCCTTCCAGCCATGTGGTAGGATTGCCATTCCTTACCCTCTTTGAAGTTTTGGCTCAGCCTTCTGACTTTTTGGCCAATATACTGTAAGATGAATTGACAAGCGTCACTCCCCAAGACAGAGGCTTTATGAAGCAAACCACATTTTTTTTCCTGTCTCACCAATTATGATAACATCTGTCAAGATGGAACCTCCATCAGACTGGATCCTCAAGTGAGGATGGTTTCAGTGGCCATACAGTGAGGGTAAAAATTAAACTTTTGCTGTTTAAAACCTGTGGCAGATTGTTCTAAAGATGGCAACATCAAATATTCCATAACCCATGCTCTTCTTACATTGAGACATTGATTCTCTTCCAGTGAGAGGTAGGGTCTATGCTCCCCTGAATCTGGGTCAGCCTGTAAACATGGCAGAAGTGATACTACATAACTTCTGAGTGTCATGAATTGCAGTTCAACTTTTGTCTGTTCCTTTTGAGATACTCGCCCACAGAATACAGGCTCCATGCTGTGAGGAAACTAAGCAGACACATGGGAAGGGCACATTCCCAGCTGAGATCCCAACCAACAGTCAGCCTGAACCACCAGACACATGAGTGCATAAGCCTTCATATGGTCTAGTCCCCAGTTTTCCAGCCACCCTCGCTAATGCCAACTGGAGAAGAGATAAGCTCTGCCCGAAGTACAGATTTGTGAGCAAAATAAATGTAGTTGTTTTGAGCCACTAAGGTTTTTTATCGTGTTTTGGTTTTTTTGATGGGGGCTGGGGGACGGTGGTGCATCACAAGGCAGTAGACAATTGGAACAACTCCACTAAAGTGTTGAAGTTGCTATTGGCACCATAAGTTACACATCCTGATGAATGCAGTAAAAGTCTTACTGCTTTCTCCACTTTGCAAATGGGGAAACAGAAGTGTAGTGAGGTAAAATAGCTGGTTCAAAGCACACAGTCACAGATTGATAGTATAGAAGAGATAAGAAAGGGAAATAACACTGATACTTATCATATGGACAAACTGCAGTATATTCATTTTAAATAGTATCACATTAATTCTCAAAACAAACAAGTAACTGTGAGAAGAATGTGGCACATCCACTTTACAGCACATTGAGACACTGAGGACGGAGACTGTATTTTTTTCATACTTTTTATCTTCAGGATTGAGTGCAATTTTTTTTTAATGCACTCAAGATCCTGAATTAATGTTTGATGGATTAAATTAAGTTGGACAGAAGGTCAAGAGGGGCTTGGAGGAAGCCCAGGGTTGCACAGCTGCTGAGTGGTCAATCTCATAGTTAAACTCAGATATGACTCACTCCAAACACTGTGCCTTTTCTTTAGATCACTGTTAGTAAGAGGATAGACATCTTGTCCCAAGGGTATTGGCAGAGTCCTAGCAGTGTGCCCTGTGGGTGAGACAGACCATTTAAAAAGTCAGGATGGCATGGACAAATGACCCTCGGATAAATGAAGCGGAGATCTGGCTACTTCTGAGTGGCTGTAGGTTCTTAACAGAGCCCTGGGGTAAAATCCAGCCTATCTTAACAGAGTAGACTTGGAGGAATAAAGCTCTGTTTCACCAATATTCTATTTTCAGATAAGGTCACATTCACGGGTTCTGTAGTTTAAGACTTCAACATATCTTTTTGAGGGGCACATTTCAATCCATAATACTAGTTATGTGGGGGTAATTTTGCTATAATTATTGACCACTTGGCTATCTCCTTTTGTAGAGGAGAAATACCAAATATTGAGTCATTTAAAAATTGGACTATCTTTTTCTTATTGATTTGTTAGATTTCTTTACATTTATGGATACAAATTCATTGCTTATCAAGACATTGTATTGAATTTTATCAGCTTTTTATGAATATCTTGAGTTGAATAATTTTCCTTATTTATGCAAATAATGAGGTTACTCTGATTTTTTAATGTTAAACCAATCTTAAATTCCTAAAATAAACTAAGTTTGGTTGTGATGTGTTACCTTTTTCATATATAAATTACTTTGATTTACAAATAGTTTAGTTAAAATTCCTGCAATTATGCTCATGAGAGAAATGGGTCAGTAATCTTATTTTACTGTAATGCCCTTGTCAGGATTTGGTATCAAGAATATACTGACCTTTTCTGTTCTCTGGAAGACTTTATAATTTTGTGTTATTTCTTTCTTAATGGATTAGAAAAATTCAAGTGTAAAGCCATATGGACCTAGAGGTTTTTCTTCTCTGTTTTTTTTTTTTTTTTTCCCCCTGTCAGTTACTAAGAGGTATGTTAGTTATTACTTTATATCTTCTGACCTAATATTATTAGATGCATATAAATTTAGAATTATTATATTTTCCATCTAAATCAAAAAATTTTAGTGAAATATCCAACTCATTAATACTGCTACAATATTTACTCTTTCAGTTTCTTTTAAATGTTACGTCCTCATGGAAAATTGGCAAATGATCCAAGGGGGAAAAGTAGTGACAGATGTACATCTTGTTTATGCCATTCTTTTCCTTTCTCTTTGGAATCCTAGTCCCTCAAGTCCTGGATGCTTTGGTTGCTTACTTCAAACAGCGGATTTCTGTATGTTATATAACTTTTATAGTTGTTCATTATGGGAGGGTTAGTCTGATACAAGCTAATCCTTCACAGTCAAAAGTACAAATATTGTATATAATTTTATAATGTACAATTACCAACAAATTATGTATCACAAACATTTTCTATGTTACTGAAAAAATTTAAAAATATAACCTTCAGGGGCTACATAATATACCACTGTAATGAATTTATCACAGTTGACTGTACCAATTCCCTGATATTAAGAGCATTCAAGCTACTTCCTATTTCTATTTCAGGTTATTACTAGGGAGACTTTTGATAAATTTCCCTAGACATGATTGCTTTCTGTCTATACCATGGCTTCTAAAACTAAAAATCAACCACTGGGGAGAAAAAATGGGGAAAAAAAAAAAAAAAGAAACTTCATGGAAGCCAAACAATATGCTACTTAAAAACCAAAGGGCCAGTGATAAAATCAAAGGAGAAATTTAAAAATATCTTGAGACAAATGACAATGAAAACACAACCCACAAAATCTATGAGATGCAAAAAAAGCAGTCCTAAGAAGGAAGTTCATAGCAATACAAGTCTTCCTCAGAAAACAACAATCTCAAACAACCTAACCTAGCATCTAAAAGAATTAGAAAAAGAAGAATAGACAAAATCTAAAGTCAGCAGAAGGAAAGAAATAATAAAGATCAGGGAGGAAAAAAGAAAATAGAGATTAAGAAACAGAAAAAAATTAAACAAAGAACTGTTTTTTGAAAGAGTAAAGGAAGTCAACAAACCTCTGTCCAAGCTTAGCAAGAAGAGAGAGAGCACAAAATAAGAAAGAAAAATGGAGAAATTACAACCAACACCACAGAAATAAAAAAAAAAAAAAACATAAGAGAATATTATGAACAACCATACGGCAATAAATTGGACAACCTAGAAGAGATGTATACATTTCTAGAAATGTACAGTCCACCAAAACTGAATCAAGAAGAAATAAATCATTTGAACAGACCAATCACTAGAAGTAAAAAAGAATCAGCAATAAAAAACCTCCCTGCAAACAAAAATCCAGGACTAGACGGCTTCACTTGGGAATTCTACCAAACATACAAAGAAGAACTCGTACCAATCCCTCTCAAACTCTTCCAAAAGAATCAAGAAGAGGGAGCACCCCCAAAATCATTCTATGAAGCCACTATTACCCTGATACCAAAACCAGACAAAGACACTAGCAAAAAAGAAAATTACAGGCCAATATCATTGATGAACATAGGTGCAAAAATTCTCAACAGATTTGCAAATGTTAGCCACTACTATATATGAAAATAGGTAAACAAACTTCTGTGTAGCACAAGGAACTATAGTCAATATTTTGTAATAACCTTTAATGAAAAAGAATATGAAAATACATGTACGCATGTGCATGACTGGCACATTGTGCTGTACAGCAGAAATTAACACAAATCACATAATCATCTCAATAGATGCAGAAAAAGCATTTGATAAAATTCAACACCCATTTATGATAAAACAAACTGTTACTAAAGTGGGTATAAAGGGAACATGTTTCAATATAATAAAAGCTATTTATGACAAACCCACAGACAGCATAGTACTAAACAGTGAAAAGTTGAAAGCCTTCCCACTAAAATCTGGAACAAGGATGCCCACTCCCACCACTTCTATTCAACATAGTATTGGAAGTCTTAGCCATAGCAGTCAGAAAATAGAAATAAAAGGGATTCAAATTGGAAGAGAAGAGGTAAAATTTCACTATATGCAATCACATAATACTGCAAATAGAAAACCGTCAAGGCTAGAGGTGATAAAAGAATACGGCAAGGCAGCAGGATACAAGATTAACATACAGAACTCAGTTGCATTTCTTTACCCTAACAATGAAATACCAGAAAATGAAAGTAAAGAAACAATCCCTTTAAAATTACATCTAAAACAATAAAAATACTTAGGAACAAATCTGATCAAGGAAGTGAAAGACTTATATGGAGAGAACAAAATATTAATTAAGGAAATTAAAGATGACTTAAAGAAATGGAAAGATATCCCATGCTCTTGGATTGGAAGAATCAATATTGTTAAAAAGGCCATACTACCCAAAACAATGTACAGATTTAACGCAATCTCTATCAAAAGTACCCAGGACACTTTTCACAGAGCTAGAACAAATAATCCTAACATTTATATGGAATCACAAAAGACCCAGAATTGCCACAGCAATATTGAAGAAAAAGAATGGAATAATGCTCCCAGACTTCACACAATACTACAGGGCTACAGGAATCAAAACAGCATGCTATTGGTACAAAAACAGACATATGGATAAATGGAACAGAATAGAGAGTCCAGAAAAAACCCACAGACTTACAGTCAATTACTCTTCAACAAAGGAGGCAAGAATATACAATGTCTCATCAATAAGTGGTATTGGGAAAACTGGAGAGCCACATGTAAATCAATGAAATCAGAACACTCCCTCACACCATACACAAAAACAAACTCAAAATGGCTTAAAGACTTAAACATAAGACAAGACACAAAAAGCTCCTAGAAGAAAACATAGGCAAAACATTCTGTGACATAAATCCTAGCAATGTTCTCCTAGGGCAGTCTACTCAGGCAATAGAAATAAAAGCAAAAATAAACAAACGGGATCTAATTAAACTTATAAGCTTTTGCACAGCAAAGGAAACCATAAGCAAAACAAAAAGACAACCTATGGAATGGGAGAAAATATTTGCAAATGATGCCACTGGAAAGGGCTTAATTTTCAGAATACAACAGCTCATATAACTTAATTACAAAACAACAAACAATCCAATACAAAAAGGACAAAAGACCTAAACAACCAGTTCTGCGATTAAGACATATGAATGGCCAATAGGCACATAAGAAAATACTCAATGTCACTAATTATCAGAGAAATGCAAATCAAAATTACGAGATTATCACATCACACCAGTCAGAATGGCCATCATTCAAAAGTCCACAAGCAATAAATGCTGGAGACTGTGTGGAGAAAAGGGAACCCTACTACACTGTTGGTGGGAATGTAGTTTGGTGCAGCCATTATGGAAAACAATATGGAGATTCCTCAAAAAACTAAAAATAGACTTACAATGTGATCCAGCAATCCCACTCCTGAGCATATATCCTGAGGGACCTCTAATTTGAAAAGATACATGCACCCCCATGTTCACAGCAGCACTATTTACAATAGCCAAGACATGGAAACCACCTAAATGTCCATTGACAGATAGCTGGATAAAGAAGCTGTGGTATATTTATACAATAGAATACTACTCAGTCATAAAAAGAATAAAATAATGCCATTTGCAGCAACATGGATGGACCTGGAGATCATCAGTCTAAGTGAAGTAAGCCAGAAAGAGAAAGAAAAACTACCATATGATTTATGTGGAAGCTAAAAAAAACAAAACAAAACACACACAAATGAACTTATTTACAAAACAGACACACTCTCACAGACACAGAAAACAATCCTATGGTTACCAGTTATCAGAAGGGAGAGGAGGTATAAATTAGGAGTTTGAGATTTGCAAATATTAACTACTATATATAAAATAGATAAACAAGTTCATACTGTATAGCATGGGAATTATATTTAGTATCTTGCAGTAACCTATAATGAAAAAGAATATGAAAAGGAATATATATATATGTATGACTGAAATATTATGCTGTACAGCAGAAACTGACACTGTAAGCTGACTATACTTCAAAAAGAAAACATTTTTTAATTATAAAATTGCTTCTGGTGTATGATATAATGTGTAGGCATGAACAATTGCTAAAAATTGTGTGACAAGCAAATATATAGGGAAGTCATCTAAAATAAGTAAATTTTACAAGATCTTATTTGAAAGATTACTCTCTCTTATTCAGAAGAAATTAGTGAATTCACTATAGGTGAAATAGTAATGGGTTTAAATCTGAGTTTTATCACTTTACTAGCTAAATGACCCTGGGCAAATTACTTAGCCTTGCTGAGTCTGTTTCCTCACTTTTTAAAGAAAGATAATAATACCCACCTAAGAGTTATAACTTTTTAAAGAAATAATTATCTATATATGTGTCTATATACACAAGAAGCTACTACCCCCAAGAACAAGGTTCAGACACTCATTTTTTAACTCATTCAAAAAATATTTACTGAGCATTTATGGCATGGAGCATTGGGGATACAGCTGTGGACAAATTAAATTTATGCTTATATGAAGTTTGCATTATATAGGAGTTGAGACTGGCAATAAACATAAACAATGTAACTTTAGATAGTTACTAGTGCTGTGAAGAAAAGCAAAGAAGGATAAAAGCTAGAAAGTCATGGTTGTGATGCTGTTAATTTGACATGGTTGTAGGAAAATTCTGAATAGGTAACTATGAGCTCAGATGGATGAAATGAGTAAGAAAGCCATTTGGAAATGTGGGGATGAGATTTCCAGACAGAGAAAATGGTAGTGCAAATGTCTGAACTGGAGAAACTAAATGGGTTCCTGAAGCAGGTAGAAGACAGTATGATGGAATGGAATGAATGAGAATACCAGGAGTGAGGACCCAGAGGTAGGCACGGGCCAACTCAAGTAGGGCCACAGTGGTCATGATTAATGGGAAACCTTTGGAGAGTTCGATCAGGAAAGACACATGATTATATTTTTTCATTCAAACATTCATTTTGTCTTCTGTATGGAGAGTAGTCTATAAGAACCAGCATGGAAACGGGGGCTACTGCAGTCTCATCTTAAATCCCCTTATACTCAACACACTGTCTGGTGCATAACTGTGAACAATTAACTGTGGTTGTCATTAAAAAGAAGAACATGCGAGCTAGGGATTATGCAACAGTCTCAGAATGTCTGCTTTGGGATTATGAATTCACCAGGAAGCACAAAGCAGAGGCAGACTACTTCTACAGTTAATTGAAGTTCCTTCAAAAGCAGTTTGAGTTCACAGGTAGACAGTACAGTGTCAGGATTTTCAAATGATTTTGAAAAGGAACATCAATCCATATCCATCCACTATGGCTCTAAAACTGCCTGCCTGGTGAGGCCAGCTGCAATACACAGCAACAGCTTCTTCCTTGTGTCAAAGCAACAGGGCTAGAGTTGGCGGTGAAACCCTGATCCAATTTCTAGCTGAGAAGAAATACTGGAACATTTTTTTATTTTTTTCAAATTCTCATGATATTAAGTACTTTTGTGAACTGAAACAAGGAATTTTTGTTTGTTTGTTTTCAATCTGGAAAACATGGGAGATATCAAACTTAAGGGTCTCTTTTAAGTTACAGCATGTCACTGAAAAGTGTCTGCGACACTGAGCATGGAGCATCTCTGATCTCCAGAGGGATCAGTTTGGATACCACATGTGGCTGTTCTTAAGTGGCCCCTGTAAAATGTCAGAGGGTAAGAAACAAGTATTCAGGTGTTTGGAGGAATAAATAATCTATACTCAGAGGTACTGGAAATTCTCCTCCTAAAAGACTTGATAATTCTTATCAATGGAATGGTTGCTGGCTTCTCTGGTATCTGCCACAGCATTCGTCACTGCATAATAAATATTGACTGAATAAAATCCTAATCTGATAATAGAGCGGAAAGGCACAAGGATCTCAGAATATTGATTTACTTGCTCACAAAAAATATTGTCAAGCAATTTCAATATAATAGACTGTGTGTTAGTAGGGAAATAAACATGAGGACACTCTAGTGAGGGAATCAGCCCTTTAAAAAAAATAATTGTGAAAACAATGGGAAAGGTGCTGGAATGAAAGAGTCCTTTATAACGGAGAGCGTGGTGGTACAATTAAAGGGAAGTTCTGGGACTGGCTTTGGATACTTACCATGATGGGTGGGCAGTACTGAGCACCTACAGAGGTGGCAGTTGCCCTTGTTGTGTAAAGAGAGTTTATCTTACCCTAATCCCTCTGAGTTCCCCCTGGGCCACGGCCTCTGCGCCTACCCTCTCCCCCTGCCTTACCCACTCGCTAGTTATTCCCACACAGATATTCATTTTTTATATTGAAGTGTACTTAATGTACAATACTACGTAAGTTACAGGTGTACAAGAGTGATTCACAATCTTTAAAGGTTATAATCCATTTATAGTTATTATAAAATAGTGGCTCTATTTCCTGTGTTATACAGTATATCCTTGTAGCTTATTTTATACGTAATAGTTTGTACCTCTAAATCCCGTATCCATATATTGCCCATTCTCCCTTCTCTCTCCCTGCTGGTAACAACTAGTTTATTCTCTATATCTGTGACTCTGTTTCTTTGTTGTTATATTCACTAGTTTGTTGTATTTTTTAGATTCCATATGTAAGTGATAATCATATAGTATTTGTCTTTCTCTGTCTGACTTATTTCACTTATCATAATACTTTACAAGTCCATCCATGTTGTTGCAAATGGCATTTTATTCTTTTTAATGGCCGAGTAGTATTCCATCGTGTGTGTGTGTGTGTGTGTGTGTGTATTGTTTATATATGTGTATGTGTATATGTGTGTGTGTATATATATATATATATATATACACACACACATATATATATATATATCTCACATCTTCTTTATCTATTCATCTGTTGATGGACATTTAGGTTTCTTCCTTAACTTGACAACTGCAAATAATGCTGCTAAGAACATTGTGGGTGCATATATCTTTTAGAATTAGTGTTTTCATTTTCTTTGGAATATATACTCAGGAGTGGAATTGCTGGGTCATATGGTAGTTCTATTTTTAGTTTTTTTGAGAAACCGCCATACCATTTTCCACAGTGGGTGCACCAACTTACAGTCCCGTCAACAGTGTATGAGGGTTCCCTTTTCTCCACAACCTCATCAACATTTGCTATTTGTGTCCTTTCTGAAGATAGCCTTTCTGACAGGTGTGAGATAGTATCTCGCTGTGGTTTGATTTGCATTTCTCTGATGATTAGTGACGCTGAGCATCTTTTCATGTGCCTGTTTGCCATTTGCATGTCCTCTTTAGAAAAATGTCTGTTCAGGTCTTCTGCCCATTTTTTAATCGAGTTGTTTGTTTCTGATGTTGAGTCGTAGGAGCTGTTTATATATTCTAGATATTAAGCCCTTGTTCATATCATTTGCAAATCTTTTCTCCCATTCAGAAGGTTGACTTTTTACTTTGTCCCTGGTTTCCTTTGTTGTGCTTACACATATATTCTTCAAAATAAACTTCTGAATGACTCATTAAGTTCCAAAAGAAAATTCCATTGTAATTTTGACTGACATCTTCTTAGTCCCATGCACTAATTTGGAAGAATTTATAGTCTTAAAATACTTGGATTCTTATAGAGGAACACAATCTGCCCCTCTATTTATTCAAATCTTAATTTGTATTTCTCAGTATAGTTTTATAGTTTTCCTTTATTTTTATCCTAAACATTTCCAATT
The DNA here is from genome assembly GCF_048773025.1 of Camelus bactrianus. Lineage (NCBI taxonomy): Eukaryota > Metazoa > Chordata > Mammalia > Artiodactyla > Camelidae > Camelus > Camelus bactrianus. The sequence continues at coordinate 54,293,171 of NC_133542.1, forward strand.
CAGATTATTCCATTTTTTTGTTTTGGCTTATGATGAATTGAGTACTTTTTATATTTATATTCCTAATTGATACTTTTTTGGTAGATAAGAAAGCAATTGCATTTTTAAAAAACTTTGCTAAAATTTCTAAGGGATCTTAATTTTTTTCAGTTAATGTTTAGATTATAGCAGAAATAACAATTTACCTCCCTCATTGTTCCATCTCATGTCATATTTCATCAGCCGGAATTTCCACAACATATCTTGTCCAAGGAAGAGACGCACTTTTGCCTTGGTATTCCTCAGGGCCGGCTAAGCTCTTTTTCTTTTCTATGATTGACTCTGACCTGCCTTACTGGTCTTTCTCAAATGAGAATGACTGGACCATCAGCCACGGAAGGTCTAGTGTGCGCTTGGACAAGGGCTGCTGTCCTGACAAATTCTAGTCAAGTGCTCTTCCCTTTACTCCCCCCCCTTCTCTTAAACTTCTAGATTCAAGAGACATTTACTAAGCCCCTAACACTATAATAAGGTAAATCCTCAGGGTTTATAGATGTTAGATCCTGCCTTGAAGATACTAACAGCTAAGGTCAACCAATGATATTTCTCCTGCGAGTTCAATATAGCATATCCATCCCACCACCTGGTTAACATCTTCTCTCAGATTTCTCACAGCAATCTGAAATTTAATATGACTAAAATAACATCTTGATTCTATCATCCAGTTCACTGCCCATCTTAACCAATGCTACTGTCACTATGTTGCTCAAGCAAGAAACTTGGAAAGTGTTCTTGATTTTTTCCATTCTGCTCACAAATCTCTCACTCATCCCATCCATCTGCACGTACCATTGAGTTTATATCCAACATACTTTTAAACTGTTTACCTATCTTTATCTATATGGTCACCATGTTAGTTCATGCCACCATCAACTCTTGCTTGTCTCCCTGTGACAGCCTCCTCACTGGTTGCTTCACTTCCACACCTGCCTGGCACAATTCCATCATCCAAAAAAAGGTCAAGCAATTTTCTTAAAACTTATACTGTATTTCATCATTCCACTGCTTTAAACATATACAGGTCATGGTAATTTCACCAGAATAAAATGTACTCTTTACCGTGGCCTCCAGGGTCCTCCATGACCTTGACCCTTCCTCTTTCTCCGATTGCTTTTTCTTTTGCACTGTTTACACTCCAGCTACACTGGACTTCCCTCAGTTCTCCAAACAGGCCTTTGCAGATACTACTCCAGCTGCCTGCGTTGTTTATTTCCCTAATTGTCACATAGCTAATTGCTTCTCATCCCTTATATCCATAGTCTTCAAGTGTCTTTGATTCTCTGTCATGGGGGAAAAACACTGACCCTCAACTCCCCATATAGGTATATTTATTTATTTATAAATTATGTACAAGTATGACTTTGCTAATATATTAGTACATTAATATGCAAATATAGATCTAAGGGAACTATCAAAAATAAAAGAAATTTAAGTAAATAATCATGTCACTTAATTGATATGGCATTTGTTTCCTCTATTCCAGTTTTACTGAGATTAACTGACGTATAACATTATGTAATTTTAAAATGTAAAGTATAGTGATTTGATCTATTTATATATTGCAAAATGATTACCACCATAGTATTATGGTGCTAACACCTCCATCCCATCACATAATTACCATTTCTTTTTTTGTGGTGAGCACATTTACTCTATTGGCAGCATTCAAGAAATAATACATATGGCAATAAATTGGACATCTTAGAAGAAATGGACAAGTTTCTAGAAACACACAGTCCACCAAAACTGAATGAAGAAGAAAAGATCATTTGAACAGACCAATCACTAGAAGTAAAATAAAATCAGCAATAAAAAGCCTCCCTGCAAACAGAAGTCCAGGACCAGACGGCTTCACTGGGGAATTCTATCAAACATACAAAGAAAAGCTCATACCAATCCTTCTCAAACTCTTCCAAAAGACTGAAGAGGAGGGAATACTCCCAGACTCATTCTATGAAGCCACCATCACCCTGATACCAAAACCAGACAAAGACACTACCAAAAAAGAAAACTATAGGCCAATATCATTGATGCACATAGGTGCAACGATCCTCAACAAAATACTAGCAAACAGAATCTAATGACACATAAAAAAGATCATTCACCAGGATCAAGTTGGGTTCATCCCAGGGACACAAGGATGGTTCAACATACCCAAATAAATCAACATGATACACCACATCAACAAAAGAAAGGACAAAAATCCCATGATCATCTCAACAGATGCAGAAAAAGCATGTGATAAAATTCAACACCCATCTATCATAAAAACTCTACCCAAAGTGGGTATGACAGACCCACAGCCAGCATAACACTCAGTGGTGAAAAGCTGAAAGCCTTCCCTCTAACATCTGGAACAAGACAAGGCTGCCCACTCTCACCACTTCTGTTCAACACAATATTGCAAGTCTTAGCCATAGCAATCAGAAAAGAGAAATAAAGCAGATTCAAATTGGAAGACAAGAGGTAAAATGCAGATGACATGACACTATATATAAAAAGGCTCCACACAAAAACTACTAGAGCTGATAAAAGAATTCGGCAAGGCAGCAGGACACAGGATTAACATCCAGAACTCAGTGGCACTTCTTTACGCTAACAATGAAGTATCAGAAAAGGAAAGTAAAGAAACAGTCCCCTTTAAAATTGCATCCAAACAATAAAATACTTAGGAATAAATCTGACCAAGGAAGTGAAAGACTTATACACAGAGAACTACACAACACTTAGTAAGGAAATTAAAGATGACTTAAAGAAATGGAAAGATATCCCATGTCTTGGATTGGAAGAATCAATATTGTGAAAATGGCCACACTACCCAAAGCAATCTACAGATTTAATGTGATCCCTATCAAAATTCCCTGGGACATTTTTCATAGAACTAGAACAAATAATCCTAATATTTATATGGAATCACAAAAGACCCAGAATTGCCAAAGCAATACTGAAGAAAAAGAATGAAGCTGGAGAAATAACACTCCCAGACTTCAGACAATACTACAGAGCTACAGTAATCAAAACAGCATGGTTGGTACAAAAACAGACATATGGGTCAATGGAACAGAATAGAGAGTCCAGAAATAAACCCACAGACCTTTGGTCAATTAATCTTCCCCAACAAAGGAGGCAAGAATATATAATAGAGTAAAGACAGTCTCTCTTTAGCAAATGGTGTTAGGATAACTGGACAGCTGCATGTAAATCAATGAAATTAGAATACTCCGTCACACTATACACAAAAGTAAACTCAAAATGGCTTAAAAACTTACACATAAGACAAGACACTAGAAAGGTCCTAGAAGAAAACACAGGCAAAACATTCTCTGACATAAATCATAGCAATGTTCTCCCAGGGCAGCCTACTCACACAATAGAAATAAAAGCAAAAATTAACAAATGGGACCTAATTAAATTTATAAGGTTTTGCACAGCAAAGGAAACCATAAGCAAAACAAAAAGACAACCTACAGAATGGGAGAAAATGTTTGCAAATGATGTGACTGACAAAAGCAAAATTTCCAGAATATACAAACAGCTCATGCAACTTAATAAGAAAAAAATAAACAATTCAATCCAAAAATGGGCAGAAGACCTAAACAACCAATTCTCCAAAGAAGACATACAAATGGCCAATAGGCACATGAAAAAATTATCAGTATCGCTAATTATCAGAGAAATGCAAATCAAAACTACAATGAGGTATCACCTCACACCAGTCAGAATGGCCATCATTCAAAAGTCCACAAACAATAAATGCTGGAGAATGTGTGGAGAAAAGGGAACTCTCTTACACTGTTGGTGGGAACATAGTTTGGTGAAACCTTTATGGAAAACAGTATGGAGATTCCTCAAGAGACTAAAAACAGACTTACCCTATGATCCAGCAATCCCACTCCTGAGCATATACCCAGAGGGAACTCTAATTTGAAAAGATACAGGCACCCCAATGTTCACAGCAGCACTATATACAATAGCCAAGACATGGAAACAACCTAAATGTCCATCAACAGATGACTGGATAAAGAAGTTGTGGTATATTTATACAAGGAATACTACTCAGCTGTAAAACATACTAAAATAATGCTGTTTGCAGCAACATGGATGGACCTGGAGATTATCATTCTAAGTGAAGTAAGCCAGAAAGATAAAGAAAAATACCATATGATATCATTCATATGTAGAATCCAAAAAAAAAACCCACAAATGAACATATTTACAAAACAGAAACAGACTCACAAACATAGAAAACAAACTGATAGTTACCAGTTGGAAGAGGGTGGGAAGGGATAAATTGAGAGTTCAAGATTTGAATATACTAATATATATAAAACAGATAAACAACAAGTTTATACTGTATAGCACAGGGAACTATGTTCAGTATCTTGTAGTAACTTTTGGTGAAAAAGAATATGAAAATGAGTATGTGTATGTTCATGTATGACTGAAGCATTACGCTGAACACCAGAAATTGACACATTGTAAACTGACTATACTTCATTAAAAATATATATTAAAAAAACTTCATAAAACCATCCACTAAAAAAATACAGTACAGTTTTATTAGCTATAATCACCATGTTGTACGATAGAGCCTCAGAACTTGCTAATCTTGTAAGTGGAAGTTTATACCCTGTGACCTATATCTCCCCATTTCCACCACCTCCCAACCACTGAATAGTGCATTTTTAATGGTAATTGATATAAACCTATATTTTAAGTCATCTTAGTAATTTCAGTTTTGGGGAGACTTTCTATCTGTTTCTTCATTATGATTATATATAACTCCATAATGAAACAAACAAAGGTTTTGCACAAGGAATGGCAGTATCTGTTGCTATTTTCTTAATGTTGGCTGCACTTACTTTATTTTTGTATTTTTGTTTGTTTGTTTGCAGGGGAGGTAGTTAAGTTTATTTATTTATTCTTAATGGAGGTACTGGCGATTGAACCCAGGACCTCGTGAATCCTACGTGTACACTCTACCACTGAGTTCCACTGTCCCCACCTGCATTTACTTTATTTCTATTATTTTCTATCCATGGTTTCTTTGGAAGAATCTTCTAAAGCCACTTGTCAATTGTGTCAGTGTTCATTTACTTAAAACTAGGTAATATAACCTGAAAATCCACTTAAGCAGGCACTCGTGAGCTGCAATGCATTACTATCCATGGGAGGGAGAAGAACAAGTGAGGTACCACTGTCTGTCCCTGGACATTATAGAATTCCATTTTCCCTCTCAAGCAATCCAACCTACTGTGCGTGGCGTGGTCATCTGACAAGTGGATGGGTGGCGAGAGACTCATTATCAGTAGATATAAGTAGAGTATTATATATCTACTGATACACAGTAGAAGAATAACTTCTTTTATTTTTAGATTTTTAAAATATCAGTAGAGGTCAATATTTTTTCTACATCTGAGTAGATCTCTGGCACAGCATTTTGGCTCTGTCCCCACCCTTGAGATCACAACTTTATCACCTCCTCTATGTGCCTTTCCTAACCACCTACCTAGAGCAGGTCCCATTACCCCTGCCCCATGTGCTTCCTTTATAATTACTATCAAATTTGCACATATATATTTGTGTGTAATTATTATATACTTGTAATTATTTATGCATTTGCAATTATTTATAATACATTAACTTGTTTTTTGTTTGCAGCCTCCACAAGGGCAGAAACCGTTGTCCATCATTTTTCAACACTTGTCCCCAGCCATCTACAGAGCTCTGGTCTCTGCAAATATGTGAGAATGTTCAGCAATTCTCAGTAGCAATTCGATGATACATTGATGTGAATAATTGTAAGGTGAATGGCAAATCATTTGTCATTAATTACATTAAAATAAATATCACTTGTGTATGGCTTTTAATTTAAGAGGAACTAAAGGTGTCCCTATAACAATATTACTGTGGGTTGTACTCATTTATAATCTTTAGAACAAAGTAAACTAGGTGAAGTTTCCCCTGGTGCCAGAATTGTGTGTAATTTACAACTTAGCTAGTGTATGTCCCATGTCATCCTTGCTCATCAATACAAACTTCACCTTCCCTGCACATCATGGGACACTGCAGGGTGAGAACTGATGACCTGCTGGGGGAGAAAGGTATGAAGTGTAGAGCACGGTGCACGGTCTGACAGAGGAATGGACAAGCACTATGGAAAAGGGAGTAGTGTGCCCTGATTGCTATTCGGGTCAATAAATCTCAGTGGAGGAAAAAATGCCTTAGAAATAGACAGACCTTAATTGTAGTCCCGCCTGTGCAATTTACTAGTGGTATGACCGTGCAGACAGCCTTTACACCAGGAACCTCGGTTCCTTCAACTCTAAAAATGACCATAAGCATTCTTGACCTCAGAGAGTGTTTGTGAGAAATGAAGCCGTCGAGGAGGAAGCTTTCAGATAGCTTAAAATGCTATGTGAAAGTTTTAACCACAACCATTCTCAGTTGCTCCACGGAGCTAGACTCAGCTCAATTTAATCAATGTTCCATGAACACTTTTTGTGTTTCAGACACTATGCAAAGAACCTGGAATACCGAATGGATACAGACCCTGCCCTCCGGCTCCCCGCCATCCAGCAGGAGAGGCAGACACGTGCGCAGGTAAGTGCGCAGAGTGCGCGGTTCATGCAGTTACAGACTACGAGAAAGAGCACGCGACAGGCTGCCAACCGGCGCGGTGCTGGGGGAGGGTACTGTTCGTGAGAGAATCGCGCCTTGAGGAAAACTCATAGAGGAGGAAGGCTGAGCAGTGTTGCGAAGGCATTCCAGAGAAGGAGGCGGCTTGCCACGCAGAGGCAACAGTTTGCACGAAGGCGTAGAGCCCCTGCCGCCTTGGACCAGCATCTGTGTGTGTTGAGTGTGTGTGCATGTGTGTCCCTGTATATGGTGACAGAAGAACGGGGCAGAAGGTCACAGGAGACCCTCAGCAGTTCTCTGTGGTTGAAGAATAAAGTAAGGGCAAGAGAGGTAGATGGGGCAGGAAGGTAGGGAGAGTTTGGTTGAGAGACTGGGAAAACATTACTAGCTTGTTCATCATGAGTACTTCCTATGTAACAGGCTTTTCCACTGCTTTGTGTCACCAATTATGGTCCCTTTTATTACTTGTTCCTTTTACAGATGAAGAAACAGGTTGAGTGAGGGTAAATGACTAGCCTAACACCACATCACTAACACATTGAGGAGCCTGGATTCATACCTGGGTCTAGAATCACAGACGTCGATGCTCCAGAGAGGATGGGGTTAAACTCGGGCTGGGCTTTGGTATGCGGCGAAAGTCATGTGACCCTCAGATAGTTGTAAGCAAAGCCGCAGAGTTCATTTTCACCTCCAGCATGCCAACTTCCGGCAGTATTTCTCTACCCTGATCCCTGATCATGAGCCTCTTAGCCCTGCGTTACAAGCCTGTGTTTCTTTGTGCTCTTCCCAGTGAAGCTGGAGCCTTTCGGGCCAAAGAGGAGACACCGGGTTTTTCTTTCCTGCAACAAGCCCACAGGCCAACTTGCTAAAAGCTCTTTCCTCCTTCCCATTGCTAAAGCTGACTGACCAGGGCACGTTCTATGGAGACTGAGTTTATAAACCTCACTTCCTGTGACATTCCCCACCCCACCCCCATTCCCTTGCAGGCATCAGCCTGGAGCCCCCTCCCCTTGGAATCCAGGGAGTGGGAGCTGCAGAAACCCATCAGGCGCCATCTGAATCTGCTCTTTGCACAATAGCAACCTCACTGGGTCGCAGCCCTGCCTGCAGAGGTCACCATGTGATGAACCCACGATTAACCTTTTTCTCCAATCAGAATTTTGGTCTAATCTCTGGGACTGCATGGCTCACACACATGGTCCTTTCGTTTCTGTAGAACTGGAGACCTGAAATGTGACAACCTTAGCTATGCCAAGCACCAGAGGAAACCACAGAGTTCATATTACATATATTAGGGGTTTTTTTTTTTCTCCCAAGCTGCAATTCTCAACAGGCTCTCGCAGACCTTGGGTGATGGAACGGCTTCCTCTGAAGGAGGCTCTCCTTTTCTGTGGCCTTGCTATGCAAAGGACACTGACACCGCAGTGTGTGTGTTGCTCGGCTGTGATGTAGCACAGTCGCATTTTGTAGGCAGGCTGGAAGTGGCCACCCCAGAGCTGCGAGCTATGGAGAACATTCATTTCTGCCACCACAGACAGCTCAGCCACAGACATGGATGATGAAAGGGAAACTGGCATTGACCTTGTTGGTTTGCAAGGAGCAGATGGGACCTGGAGTCTGGTTAGCGAAGAAAAATGAAACCAAGCCTCCTCTGTAGTGTTTGAAGAGTAGGAGCTGGGCCCAACAGAAATCCTCTGTCTCCTTCCTCACTGCTGTGTGGGTGTGGGTGTGGGTGTGCGTGGGGGGGGGGGGGGTCCGTGCGCATGTGCACACGCGTCTGCATGCGCCTATGCACGCACACATGCTGCGTCTGACATGCACAGGAGAAACCCCGTGCCCTCGTCCGTGCGAGCTCCCTGTTGCACACTTGGCATCCGACTGACATGTAGGACTCTCACAGACATTAAGAGCACAGTAGCTCAGAATGCGTAAGAGATTTTTGCTGTTGATAAGAAGACGGAGAGGAAAATGTTACTGAGACTACTTTCCAAACCCTCCAGGAGTCCTCCTTCAGAGGAAGGAAGTCTCTCTTAAGAGTCATGCAAGAGGTGAGGAATAAAGCTGATGCGGCCAAGCGTAAATACGGACCCACCCTAGATCATCTGCGTGTGCCCTCGTCCTCTTGGTTTTGCTGCTGTTGGTTTCCCCCACCAGGAATGTCCTCACCCTCCCATTTCCCACCCGGTGAAATCCTTTTCGTCTTCTGAGTCACAGCTGAATTTTCACTTGCTTCAAAAATCCTTCTCAGAATTTTCCCCGTTCAGCACAAATCATTCCTTCCTCTCACCTGTACGTTTTTGGAGAGAAGGGAGGCCATGCCCCACATGTGCATACCAGGTGCTCAGCGATGATGCAGTACGTGGAACAGTGGGGCCTGAGTTCAAACCAGGCTGTCCCATACTGGAGCTGCAAGACCTTAGGGATAAGCTCCCCAAGCCTCAGTTTTCTCATCTGTAAGGATGTAATGACCACTTCATGAAAAGGGTGGTAGTATTTAATGAGATAATATATATAAAGAACCTAGCATGGAGGGCTTCCTTGGCCCAGACACCGGATCTGATTCCTCTTTGTAGTGTATTTTGTACAATTCCTGACCCATTTTAGGCATGAGCTGAATCTTGATTAAGTAGAATATATTTCCTACTTACTATTTCCATTGATATCAAATAATAAAAAATAATGCTAAGGGAAATAGTAGCAGGTAACAGTGCACAAAGGCTTTATCTTATCTTATTACAAAGGCATGTGTTATTTTATCTTCATTAAAAACTCTGAAGGTAGATATAATTATCCCCCTTTACAGATGAGGAAGTTGAGGCACACAGCTGCTAGTGAGTGAATACGATTTCAAACGTAATCCTAGTGCTTAGCTGTCACTCAGTGGTTCTCAACTGTGACTGCACGTGAGTATCACCAGCAGAGCTTTTAAAAATGCCAATGCCTGGACCTCACCCTCAGATTTAGTCTCAGTCTGAAGTGGAGCCCAGTGATTGTTTTTAAAAGTCCCAGGTGATTCCATGTGCAACCAGGGATGAGAACTCCTGACTTCAGGCAATGTTATGGTGCAGGTAGAGTTTTGTATCTTAACGTAGATCATGTGTTCCAGCTTTGTCTTGCCCAGATTAAGTAGCCATCCATTAACCAATTTGGGGACAGAACCTCCCAACTTCACGAAATTGCTTTGATAAGATAATTCTGTCAACCCTCCCTAGCAGGTCTGGGTTCCTGAAAATGGGAACATCTGATACACCTTTTATTTCCAATCATAACTCTTGAATGGTTTATTCATTCATTCATCCATTCATTTAGCTGATCATTCTTCCAATCAGCAAGCACTCTGAGCTCCTAGCAGGAACAAGAGGGGATTAGAAGCAGGTAATTCAGAGGAGCAGTGCGCACCTTCAAGGTGCTCACTCTAACGAAAGAGGGAGGAACAAAGGACTAGGGTTCAGTATAGTTCGTATTGGGAGAGAGACATGGTAGTTGTAGAAATCTGTAAGAAATGGCTAAAGCATTCCTCACCATCTTCATCTCCTGCCCTTCCTCTTACCCCAGCCCCATAAATCCTGCCCACAATGAGTTTGTAGCCAGCCACTAGCGCCTCAGAGGGTTAGGTGTCCCACATATTCCACTGAAGTAGCAGAGCTGGTTGTGGGCCTGAGTCCCTTTCTAGGGTCCCAACTTGAAGGAGTAGAGGAAGCCCCAGGGATGCAGATCCTCACGCCCCTGAAGGGATTGTGACAGGAGAAAGAGAAATAAACTTCTGGAGTGCTGGAGGCTTGTGGGTAAACCCTTTGGGACAGTCACTCTCTCTTGGCCCTGGAGGGCTTCAGCCAAGTGGGCAGGTCCTGGGTTGAGTTTTGCAGCCCAGGGCTGGAATGTGCTGTTCCTTACTTTGAAAAGACAAACATGAATGAATGGGCAGAGGGTGAGTGAAGGCATGGCACAAAAAGAGCACAGAGGTCAGAACCAGAGGTGCCGCATCACTCATTGGCTACAAGGGCCAAACACGGCCTGAGGTGGAGATGAAGCCAAGCTTAGGAGCCAGGACCAAGGAGAAATGGAGCCAGGTGCTAGGAGCAGAGAACTTTTGCCAATAGGCAGGCTGCAATGTTCTGAGCTCATTTGAAGGTCACTGTCTCTGTTCTGAGTAGAGCAACCCACGCAGAAGGAACAGCATGAACTAGGTCTAGGATTTACTATCAAGATGTCAACAGAGTGTCAAGGTGTCTCACCATCAGGGATCTGGGCTCCATCAGAATTATCCCTACCTTAGAACATGAGGCTCAACACTGGTAACAGCACCCCAGGCACGTTCGAGTCAAGCACTGATGGGGCAGGACTGTCCCTTCCTTCCATATTGTAGACTCAGCACCCAGACAGTGCCCTTTTGTCAATTCCTGCTCAGCTGCATTCACAAGATGAGACTATCCTAAGGCCGGGTAAGTCCTGATCCCCAGCTAATCTTCATGTTGTTCTTTTTCTCAAAAATACCATTGTGTCCCTGGACTCCTGTACAAGCAACTTCTTCTGGATCCACACGATACTCATATGTAATTTGTAGGACAGGTACATGTCTCCCGGAGAGGTTTGGGGAGGTCATGATTTGTCCAAAGTTGCAAAGCCAGACCCAGGTCTCAGATCTCTGGTCTTATGTTCTGGTGCCCTTTTTATTACTACGTCTACCTTGTTCTAGAGGGATGGCCTGTTAGCTTTAGAATCCAGTCTCTGATTTTGGGAGGAGTTTTGATTTCTGGAGGTGCTGGTCCAGGTTGGGTGGAGTGTGGAGTTTCCCAGGAGGACAAACAGGGTGCAGCTGGAGCCCACAGGGTGTGCTACATGACTTTTGGTGTGTAGGGGGAGTAAATGCGGGTCCTGATGGAGGAGCAGGGAGAGGTTTATCTAGGGTGTGTGGAGTATCATTGGAGGTGCAGAGAATGGTGGAATCTGGCCAGAGATGCTTCCCAGGAGAAGCCCAGTCTGGAGGGATCTTGGGAGATCTATGGGGGCGACAGGAGAGTCCTGGGATGAGAAATACCTGGGTGTCCTGGTGGCAGAGGCCCCTCCTCCCAAACTCATCTGTAAGGAGACTGGCTCACACCACCTATCGTGCAATCCCCAGTGTCTGAGGACTCCTTGACCCGTTTGCAATCAGACTCACAGTGCAGGTGCCTCCCCCCAGAGGCCCGACCAGGTGTCAGGGGATGCACTTCGGCCCAAATGCCATGCATGCGATGGACCACAGGAAGCCAGAAGCAGAGAGTGAACTCTGGCTTCTGGAAGCCCAAAGGAGCTGGGGCAGCAACTTGGGCTTCTGACCTGGGGTGATGTACGGATAGTCACTTTTGACCGCTCCAAGCTGCTCCGGTCATTGATGGCTTGAACGAGGTAGAGTGGTTTTTGTGCAGCCTGCCTGAGACAGCCATGGCATACGTGAATAAGCAAGGCCGTGCTCTGGCATGAGTTTGGTGACTATGCGGGTAACCCCAGGGCGGCAACGAGGGCATTGGGATTAGAACCAGCAGACTTGCCCTGGGGGGTCCTAATTCTGCTGCATCAGTGATGGGACCTTGGGCAAGTCATGTAACTTCTCTCCATCACGCTTGTCTCGACTGTAAAATAGAATAAGGCCTCAAGTATAACTTACAAAGATGCTGAAAAGGACTGTAAATCTTTTGAGAACTACATACATGTGAAGAGTTTTAATGGTGACTCTAAAGCCAGTCTGTCTGGGCTGGGATTCTCCCTAACTTGGGCAAGTTCCTTATGCCTCTGTGATTAAATTTTTTCATCTGTAATGTGAGGATAATAATGCATGTTCATAATCATAGACTGGAAATCTTTGGGTTGGAGGCTGATTTGGAATGTAGAGCTTTACATATTTTATGATGGTAATAAAATGTGTAGACTAATTCACGAAACCCTTAGAAGGTTCTGGAACAACACTGTCATCAAACACATGAATGTTTTTTCCCATGAAACCTGACCATCCATAAGTGGGATAAATAAAGACCATGAAAAGTCTCAGATCAGATTAAGGTTCTGCTGTCAAAGGAGTTTGTATCAAACTTGCCCCCAACTCCCATTTTCAGTGCTTTTTGGACTGTGGAATTGTAGGTGAGGGCTTATGGACCCGTAGTACCTGCCATTTCGGGTAGTCACGAAGATAAAATAAGTTAATGTGTAAAAAGGGCTTAGACCAATGCCTGGAATATGGTAAGCACTGAATAAATATTAGCTATTATTACTTTTATTACCTTAAAGCGTAAAACCAAGAGAGAATGAGGTTTTGCAGGCCCTCACTGACATTTCTCAGATTTCTATTAATTAATGAACTAATAGATTTGCTGGGGAACTAATCTCCTATCCCTTTGCCTGCTGAGAAAATCTATTTCCAGGTCTGAGCTATAGTCAGTACTTAAAGGGACAGTATTGTACTTTGAGGACACATGAGTGTTCGTGTAAGTCAGAGAGAGAGGGAATTTAGCCCCGGAAAATTCTAACAGGTTGCAAATATGAAGTATTTGAATTTTCTTGCTACTTCCTATACATTTTCTAAATTTTCTCTTTTGAGCTTAAATGACCTTTATAATGAGTAAAGAAAGCATATTCTCTTTTAAACCCTCTCCTGCTTCCTCTTCCTTGGAGAACTGGTTCCCACACTTGCTCCCATTTACAAGGTGACCGTCAAGCAACAAGCTTTTACTGATTCCCAGCTACACGCCAGACACTGCAGCACATGGTAGGAAGCAGAAGAGAACCCAGAGACACGATCTGAAAAATCTTCAGCAAGATCACTTCCTATTTGTGTAGCAAACTGTACTTCGCACCACGCTTCGATACAAACCCCCTCAACTGGTCCTTCTCTCTAGATTAGGGAAAGTGTGTATTTGAGTCGACGTTTTATGAAGAAACTTGCTCAAGTTCACTCAGCCCATTACGAATGAGGTTGGACTCAAACTTCTGAATCATGTCGGTGGTTTATTAGGATGAAAGCAGCGTTCCTGCAAACTTGGAAATCAGTGACACTTTAAGAAGGTTAATATTAGGAAACAAAGTTGTAAATGACTGTGACCAACTACAGGTACGATCTTCACCTTGGCAACAAGTGGCAACAGAGGCTAGAGAGATTTGGGGGAACCAAATGAGATCCTTAAAGAGTGACCCCAGAATAGTTCAACTTTCGAAAGCTGGGCATTACCAGAACTAAGGAAAAAAGCTTCAACCAAAGACAGATGTTTGGAAGAGAGTACTGGAAAGAGAAAGAAGGAAAGAGGACATGGTCTTTATTCAACACAAAGGGGCAAAGCTGCAGGAATTGCAACTTCTCAGGTTCGGGACGGCAGTAGGAACACGGCCCCTTTGTTCAGACCTTTAGATTATCTTTTGACTTCCCAAAGAATCAGGGCATGGGCTTATATGCCGCTAGCAACAACCTTAACTGCTTGAAAATTTTTGTTCTGAGTTTGTTTCTTTTGACTTTTGTTAGAAGGAGTCAGTCCCTAAGTAGCTGACAGGTGTTAACTGCACAGCTCAAGACAAATGTGGGAACCCAGAAAGCCAACATCAGGCCCTATGCACACAAGGTCCTATTAGCTCAGGCCTTGTCCAAACATCCTGCCTACCTCCTTCATGACATCGCGGCTTCTCCATGTTCAAACCACCCAGAATCAAGTCAATGCTCTCCATCTGTTCCTTCAAACTAGGTCTTCTAATTTCATACAGCCTTCTCAGGGCAAAAGGGGGTGGGCCTGCCCGCCCTTGTTAAAAGGAAGGGAATCATTCAACATTTTGTTCTGCATTCTTCTACCCCAGATAACCCTCTCTAATTCGAGGTTGGCTGGAAATCTGGAAACCCTTATTCTTATCGGGAGAATTTCCACTGCTGAAGGGGAGGGCGCACTGGGCCACATCCTGTGTTCTGGGAGAGGCTCGAAAGAGTCGATTGCAATGCTTTGGAGTCAAACAAAGTCAGGGACTTTCTCAAGTGGATTCAAAAAACAAGCCAGGACAACAAGCTCACTGTAATTTGTCTAGTTCCTTCCTCCTCTCCTTGCAGAAGCCCCGTTGCCCCAGGCACCACAGTGGGCAAATTTTCCATTTGCAAAGTTCCTCCCTGGGAGGAGCAGAACTCCCTGCCTGGCTCCCGACTTGAAAGTGTTTGGAGCCTCCAGTGATCCAACTAACACTTTATGGACCTGGATTCCTCCGTGTCTCCAGAGCACAGCCGCGGGGGCCTAGAAGAGACTTGCTTGTGTTTCGGAATGTGCAGAGGTAGGCTGCACTCGGGGGATTTGTTCATTTTAGCAAACTTGGCAGAACTTCCCTGCGTGACCTAAATAGAATCTCTTCCTCTACATAAAGCATGCATCAGGGTATTTCCTGATTTATTCATGAAAGGTTTGCTTTACAAAGGCCTCAGGAACTGTGCAATCTCAAAATACATGATACGTAGAGCTGGATACTAGAGTGGCATTTGCACAAATTGCTGTGATAGATGGGCTGTGCAGGATGGCAGCCGAGGTGGATTCACTTAAATACTCGCTCTTGGGGGTTGCTCCTTCAGAGGAGGAAATGAGACCCAACCTAGAGATCGTTAGCAATAACACGGGAAGACGTTCTTCCTCTGCCGCGGCGAGGAATTGATCAAGGAATAGAAAGAGAGGTAAGAAACAGAGGTAACAGACAAAGAAAATTCATGTACACTCAGTGAGGATATAGAACCTCTCTCTGCTAATCATTCATTGATTCCTTCATTCATTCCCAACTAGAGAATCAACCAATCAGCAGCTGATAGGCTGAGTTCCACTGGTGGGGGGGTCATAGTAACACATATATATAGGCTCATAAGGACACTATGATGCAATACTTGAAATCTGATCCGCCTTCGGAATTTGGGGTTCTTTCGGTACCACGTGAGTTGGTGGGTAATCAACCTCCTACCAAAGGGGGAAAGAGACTGATTTCTCCCCATGGAAGGCAGGCATTTTCAGGTGCATCCACCGTAACACCTCTGATCATGGGTTTATCTAATGCCTGAGTATTTTCACGCTGGGGTATTTTTAACAGTGCAGCAGATGGACCTTGGTTGTTTGCAAAGTTTTATTTTGGAGCTTGTGAAGAGGTTGGGGCTAATGTACAATAAAGTGAAAGTGACGTCTGTAAAGACGGCGCGAGCAGAGAGCCAGGATCCATCACCTGACCACCCCACACACAGACCACAGCCTCCGCTGGAGAGCTGCAGCTCACATCCCATCAGCGTTACTGCGGGTCGCATCGCCGCTTTGTGGCAAATTTCCAGGGCTTTTCACACACCGAGCAACTCGTCCAAACTAGGACAAGGAGACATTGTTTTTTACCAACTTTACTTGGGGGCCTAGGACTTCGGGGAGAGCTGGACCTGGTTCCTTCTCGTTTGGGAATCATGGCCGCTCATGGGCAGGAACCTGATGCCCAGAGCCAAAGTGTCCAGAACGGGGTCTGATGACACAGAGTGTGGCGAGGGTGGGCTGAGCCTTCCGGGCTGATGCTTCTCTTTAGTGGGTGATGCCTGTTTGTCACCCAGGACTGTCTGACCTTGATGAGAAAGTCAAAAAGGCTTTCTGGAAAGGATCTTCCAAGAAGGGAAACCAACTGGAGGACAGTATTTGAATGAATTAACCTTTAGTGATTTCCCATGACCCATGGGATCCAGTCCAAATCCTTAGAGCCTCTGGCGCCTCCATCATCTGGTCCCTGACTAACTCTAGGTCTTCTCATTGTCCCCAAACAACACGTGTTCCAATCATTCCAAACTGTCCTTTGTTCCCCGATGCTAATGATAGCCAAAATTTATCCAGGCCTCTAAAATGCCAGGAGCTAGGCTGAGTGCTGGAAATACTTCATCATTGACTCTTCGGAGCAGTCTCTGAGGCAGACACCACTCTGGTGCCCAGTTTACAGATGAGGGAACAAAAGCAGAGGTTGGAAGACTGGGTCTCAAGCTATCAGAAGGTTGGCATTAGAAGGCAGTATGGCTCCACGGCCAGCCTTTAACCACGTTACCACCCCCTGCCTCCTTTTCTGCCTGAGAAAATACCTCTGGACCCTACGCACATTGCTTCTCGACATGGGATTGGCCTTTTTCCTTAGTTGCCTGATTTTTAAAACATCTGTTTATCAAGACCTTCAGATCAAATAGCCCCTTCTATGGACACCGTTCTTGGCACCCTAGGAGGAGTTAGTGGCTTTCTCCTTGGAAAGAGAAGTACCCCACCCCTCGTACGAACATACGGCACATGCTGTATTGCAACACAGCGCCCCCCTCCCATGCGTTTGTTTTGCACCTGATGTGTGCAGACTCCTGAGACCCCTCTCTTCCAGATGAATCAGAGCTCCAAGAGAGTGAGCCACCAGCGAGAAGCAGCCAGGAGAATCCAGAGGTGGCCTAGGCTCGCACAGAAGAGTGCCCCCGAACACTCTGTGCAGTTTCACCAGCAGCTCTGCAGACAGGTCCAGACCAGTGCCCGCCTGCCACATTCCTGCCTTTATCATCAACTGCACTCCACGGGGACTTCCTTCAACATGTGAGGCAGCGCCTGCCTGTCTGATAACCCGGCTTCCTTCTGGAAAGGATTTCCTTTGGCCTGGGTGCATACCTGGCCCTGCAAGAGTTAACCACAAGACAGCCCAGAGTAGGCAAACATGAGGTTTCCATTAACTGGTGGTATGCGAACAAGTGGCACAAGCCTGGATTATGCGGTAATAAAAACACGCTGTGCCGTGTTTATGTCAGAGGCCTCACTTCTCTCCTTCCCTGCCCGTCACCCCAGCACAGAGGCCAGGCCCTTGCCACCCGGGTGCTAGACTGTGGCCAAAGTAGGTATCAGACCTTTCTCCCAACTTGCTTTAATCCAACTGGGTATGCTCATCGCGTCCCCAAAGGACATAGATGGAAAGAAAGAGGGCCAGAGGAATTCACTCCTTTTCCCAGGTTAAATCATGAGTGAGCCGGCTGGGAGACAGAGTTTAAAAAAAAAAAAAATGAGGATGAGACAGGAAAGAGTAAAAAGGTCAGGAGAAAGACCCAGAGGGAGGGAAGTTGGGTGGGTTGATGAGAAAGAAAGAGACAAGACTCACTTAGGAGGGGACGGAAGGATGGAACGTTGGGGGATTCTGAAACCGTTATCGTCTCAAAGGGAAGGAATTCACAGATATGGAGAATTTACTACATGGCAGGTCTGAGGGTTAACTTTACGTGTCAAGTGGACTGGGCCACAGAGTACCTAGACATGAGGTCCAACTGTCCTGTATGTGTCTGTGAGCGTGTTTTGAATGAGATGAACCTCGGGTCAACAGACTGAGTAAAGCAGATTGTCCTCCCTAATGTGGGTGGGCCTCGTCCAATCTGTTGAAGACCTGAACAGAACAAACATGCTGAGTGAGTGGGATCTCCTCCTGCCTGACTGCGTGAGCCTACCTTTGGACTCAAAATGAAACATCAATGCTTCCTGAGTCTCAGTCCTGATGGCTTTCAGACAAGAACTTCCACTGTTGGCTTTTCTGGGTGTCCAGCTTGTCACCTGCAGATCTTAGGACTTCTCCACCTTCATAATCACATGAGCAAATGTTTATAGTCTATCTATCCATCCATCCATCCATCTACTGTTTCTCTAGAGAACCCTGACCAATACTGCAGGCAATGTGTTGAACTCTCCATATATTATTTCACCGAGGCTGAGACAGGAGAGAAGGGGACAGGGTGCAACCATTAAAAGAATGACACAGCAGTTGAGGATGGGACACAAACTGGTTAGAACCAACTCGGCCCAAGATGGTGGAAGACTGGACTTCCAGGAGACCTTGAGCCTCACTATAGGCTCACTGTAATACATCAACATGCTAAACGTCATACCCATAGGTGCCATGACAGGTCCCAGGCTGACCATAAAAGGCCAAAAAGTGGGCAGGGGTCCAATTCGTGGAAATCCTCACTCCTTCCTCAAAACGGTCGGGATAATCCTCCCCCTTGTTAGCAGATGAAGTTATCCAGCCCATAAGAACTAATCACCCCCACATCTGGCCAGCTCGCTTGTCTTCTGAGACTGCCAGGACTCTGCCTATGGAGTGTGGATCTCCCTGAATAAATCTCATTTTGCTCTACTATGGCTCACTCTTGGATTCCTTCCTGAGTGAGAAAGAACCTATTTTCCAGCAAAAAGGCTTAGACACTTTCAGTAACTGGTCACACATTTAGTAAGGAGAATACATTTCCCACCAAGGTCTCTCTGTGTCTAAATAATCTCATCTCTCCTTTTTTCAGTTATAGGGTTGCCCAGCCACAGGGAGGTGAGATAACCCTTCCATTTTCAGTAGCAAGTGAGTAGAAGTGACTTGATTATTACCCTTCCTTGGAGACAGAAGATGTAACAGATCAACTGCTGGGACACAGCACCCTGGGAATGTGTCCAAAGCTCTGCCCCATGACTCAACCCCCTAGGAATATGGTGGCTTTCTGAGCGGAGGTCACCCTGGGCTTCAGAAACTCTTATTCAAACCATGGTTGTTTACAAAGCACCAACAATATACCAGGTCTTGGAATTTTGTTAATGAAGAAACAGATAAATAGAACTGCGCCTTCCTTGTGGAGTCCACAGTGTCCTTGGGGTCCACGAAAGACACAAAAGCAAAGGAATATAAATGCTATGGTGGACATGCACGAAGGTCCATAGCAAAAGGAGAGATCCACCTTGATGCTTTGGTGGGAAAGCCAAGTGGACAAGGCAGAGTAGGGAATCCTTGCTTGAAGCCTCAGCAAGAACCAGGCAGATCTGACTAACGGAAAGTAGTTTGAACAGTGAGGTTCTCCACTCTGGTTGCTCATTAGAGTTGCATGCAGAGATTGAAACCCCCCAGAAGCCTGGTGCTAACATCCCAAATTTCTGGAGGTATGGTCGGAACCACAGTATTTTTTTTTAAAAAAAGCTCCCCAGGATTCTAAAATGTTGCCAGTGCTGAGAACCACTGGTGTGCTGCCCAGAGTGCACTGGGCTGGAGTGAGAGACGAGGCTGGAGAGTAAGGAAGGACAGAGATGAAAGGCCTTGGATGCCACTTAAGCAGTTCAAACTCCCCCTGTGGGCGTGCAAGTTTTTTTAAGAGGGAAGCGACCTTACTTATAGGAAATGAGTCAGCATGATGGTGAAGCCTTGGTCCGCTGAGGCTCTGGGGAAATCCTGGCTTCGTCTTTTCACAAAGCCTGACCACCTGTGCTTACTAAGACACAATCGATTTAACTCATCCTTTGGTGTGTACGGCCAGAGGTCTTGTGTCACTCTGGGAAACCAGTTGCCTGGCAGCCAGGAGACTCAGGTCTTGATCCTGCCGCAGGCACTAACTTGTTGAGGGACCTCAGCCAGATCCTCCCCTCTCTCTGCTTCTCAGCTCCAAACACCCAGGAGATTAAACAAGTCAGTGCTTCTCTGTGAGGCTGGTAGAATCTGATTGCTTTGATTTGGTTTTCACTGAAATACTACATGCATTTTTACATTTAACTCGGCAATGAAGGAGATAACATGGTTCCTGTTACTCAATCAGGTCTAGATTAGGAGAGGTTGGGGAAGGGTGAGCCAGGGAATTTCAATTGGTTAGTGCTTTCTTGTTTCCTCTGGTCTCTGATCGGACATCAGTTGCTTTCCTGCTATATTCAGTCTGTAGGGATATTGCTTAGATCAAGGTAACCACCAAATACTCTGCTTCTCCCTCCTCAGAATCTCCGTAAGTCAGTGACCCAACCTAGTCTGCTGAGGTAGAGAAGAATCCAGGATGGAGATGCCCTGTCCATCCCTGTGGACTTTGGGCCAAGAGTAGCATCAGCTTGAAGGCCCTCTCACAAGCTTCCCTTCCTGGGGCATTTCCTGCCCCAGTCCACCCACCCCAAGCCCAGAAGAATCTCCCCAAAGTCGTTATCATGAACCTTTAAGGGTTCCTCGTCTCCACAGACCAAGCCCAAGTTCTCTGACCTGGCACTGAAGACTGTTTACAACGCTCCTATCTGATTCCCCAACCTCTTCTAACAGGTCCCTACAGTGCCCTGCAGGCCAGGCACGCAGAACGCTTGTTCATTTCCAAGGATGGCCAATCTCGTCCATGCCCACAGCATCAACCCATCAACCCGTAGGGTTCCCTCTGCCTGGAATGCTTGCCCCTCACCTCCGCTCCCTAGGAGACTTTTACTCATCATGTGGGCCCAACGCGCAAGTCACCCATTCATTTATTAAGGACCTGACCTGTATGTGCGGGAAAATGCCAGATACTTGAAGGATGAACAAGACAGAACGCTTTGGTAGTAACTCTGGTCTTTGCAACCCTCTTCACTTTGCTCCTGACTCTGTCACTTGACGGCGATCATCTATTTACATTCCTGGATCTCTCTCTAGGTTATGAACTCCTTAAGAGTCAAAACAACTCTTACTCATCTGTTTCTTGAGCTCTGAGACACAGAGTAGGGGCCTTGTGGATATTTGCTGAACGAACACATCATTGAATGGATGCTTTGATAAATGAATGTGAGAGAGAGAGAATGTTCCAAGCAGAGTGAGGACTGCTTTAGCTCTCAGGACTGCCACAGGTCATTACAGTGAAGTGACCCCTCACACCCCTAGTCTGGATTGGAAGAGCCTGGAAGAGACATCTGTGATCGCAGACCCCTTAGAGATGAGGCGCTGAGATGAGACAAAGGAAAGGCCTGTCTAGATGGCCAAGTGACCAGCAGCTGGCCCTCTGCCTTTCCCACACCAGCTGAACAGGCAGCCCCAACTGGCTGTAACTCTATCATCTTCACGCTGTGGGACCCCTGGTGCTGTCAAGCCCCACTCTCCCAAACAGCGTGCAGCCCTGGCATCATCGCCTTGGAATCTGATCACCGGTTTGGTTGCTTTCTTCCTCTATTTGATATGGCCGGCCAGGAAGACAGTGCTGACGAGGCAGTCTTGAGCCTTGCACTGACAGAAATCAGGTGTCCTCGCTTCATAAAAGAAACATTAACCGATCCGAGGGGAGCTGGAAGCAGAAGTGCTGACAAAGATGTAACTCCCAAGGATTCTATGGGGCAAGGAGAAAGCATCGTTCTCTCCTGATTTAGAGGCATTCTGGGCTTTGCAGACAAGACAGAGAAGAATGAGAGACACCAGGGAGGAAGGCCACCAGGGAGAAGAATCAGCTGTTCAGCTGAGGGATCAAAAGAGAAGGAGGGACAAGGAAGGTCACCGTCCCCTCCTGTCTGTCCCCACGGCACTACCAAGCCCTTCCTGGCTCTCTCCTGGCCCCAAGCCTCCCTACTCGTTCTGACTGGCTTTGCTTCTTCAGCCTCAGTCTGTCCCCCACCTGGTCCCCACACTGCCATCTGGTCGTCTCTCTAAACTGCCTGACTGTAATTGAGATGCCCTGGATTAAAAGCCTTCGGGGGCTCGCTATTAACTCAGATGGCGAGCAAGACCTCCCTGAGCCCCCTCCTGATGCCCGAAGGCAGCCATCCCCCCCCAGAAGAGGGGATTCCGGTTTCACCCACCCTGTGGGGCAAAGAACCCCTGGTGAAGAAAAGATTAAAGAGGGAAAGATGGACGATGGTTTGCTGGCAGGAGTGAGCACCTCCTTTCTAGAAGAGCCACCTTCCTTCCTATACCCCACACCCCTCCCACCCCTCTCAGGGGAAAGTCAATTCCAGGGAGCACTGGGTGATGGAGGCACCAGGAGCTTAGAGATGACTGCCGGACACAGTCCTACCCTCAAGGAACTCACAGTCTGGTGGAGGAAAAAGAAGCACAAACAAGTAATTATGACAAGGAGGCAAACGTTATTCTAGAAGTCTGCTCACAGTCCCCGGGGACCAACTGTCCGTGGGGGGACTGAGGAGGAATTGGGGATATCTGGGCTTTGAGGGTGACTGGGCATTTCCCAGGAACGAGAGAGGAGAGGAGCCGTAAAAGCTTTCCCCATGTTATAAACCATGTTACACAAAGACTCCCAGAAGGCAGATGTGGAGTGTCTGCAAAGCAAAGTATGATTAAACAGAGAGTTGGGGAAGGGGCATGGTAAGAGATCTGAGTGGATGTGAGACCTCGCATAGTGTCATCAGATCTCTCTCCACCCCACCATGTGCCCCCACCCCTCAACTCCCTCTCCTTCTCTACCGCCCACCCTCGTCTCTTCTTCTCTGACACTGGTCTCATTTTCTTTTACATGGAGGAGCATCTTCCACGTAAAGTGGTGGGGAGGAAGGGGGCGTGGGAGGAGGCAGCTTCAGGCTTATATTATTCCAGAGGAAGGGACTCGGAAGGAAGAGCTTCTTCTCGCTGCTTCGTTGTATGTTAATCCCCAGGAGGAACTCAGAATGACAAGTCTGAGTCATGTGCCCACCTCCAGGACTAACTGCCGGTCCCCACTATGGAGGATATATCTGAGCAAGCCTGAGTAACGTAACTACAAGACTCAGGATGGCTGGTCCCTCCAAAATCACACAGAGTGAGAGAGAGAAGAGCCGTCCTCCAAAGGGAGACGGGTTGCTGCAACCAGACGATGGGGAGAGGGTTTTCAACAGATAACGCTACAGATGTCCATGTCCTTGGTGGGCTCCCCTCCCTCCAAGGATACAGCAGTGACTCTCTGGGAATGCCAGGTATTTCCTGACCTTCTCTTTATCCCGGGGGACTCATACATAACAGCTCCTCAGTGAATATTTATTGCTGGCTATTTTGGCATATCTCAAAAAGAAAAATTAAAAATCAAGACAGAGTCGAAAGAAAAAGAGTAATAACGGGGCAAGCTGGAAATTCAGACACTGCGTCAGCTCTGAAACAACTCATTTGGAAGAAATGTCTCACTGCCCTTGGTGAGTCAGAAGAAAGAATAAGAAGACACTCAAACAACGTGTGGAGTGTGTGCAGCTGCATTTGCACCAGGAAGCAGAGCTCAGCTGAAGAGCTGCAGTCAGCATCCGAGAGAGGAGGAGCCTGTCCTGGCTTTGATGCTGCAGGGATAATGGAGCCACAGTGGAAGCACAGGGCCTTTTATTGAAAGGGTAAAAAGAAGCCAGCTGGGGTTTGTCTATAGCTGAGCTTCTGATTCTATCCCATACTTGGGAAGAATACCCTCTTTGTTCCTCTGCTGCAGGTGGCACCTGTCATTACAGGACGTGGAAATAGGATAAACAGCCCTGCGCTACTCAAGAGATGCCCCTTCCTCAAATGAGTCTCAAACAGCTCTCCAAGTCATCGTTCTCGCTCACTCTCTCCCTCTCTGTCTCTTTCTCTCAATCAGAGAATTCAACCGAACAAGGAGGGTGGCGATGGCCACAGAAGTCTGCGTTCTAATGAAGTGTCGCTAATTCGGATTACAAGATGACGGTCTCAATTTTGCCACAGCCTCCCCTCCCGTAAAGAATCCCTAAAAATTATAGAAAAAAATAGAAAGGAACAAAAGCCCGTTCAAAATGAGGCCCCAAATGAAGATGGGAGGCCCTCAGGGGGTCCAGAAGCAATGAAGAATCCTTTGAAAGCACCAGGTAGGTGGGATTGGTGTCAGAATGGAAACAACAATCCAAACGGCACAGAGCAAGTTCTACTGAAAAATTTCTTTCCCAGGAGGGATAAAAGTAGAGGAGAGAAGACCTGGGGTGACTGATCTAGTGTGTCCAGTGTGTCAGTCTGACTCCCATTCTCTCCCCCCAGGGCAGCTGGCCACTGCAGGGGTGTCTGCCTCCAGGAAGAAGCGATGTTGCAGGAATTCAGATTGGAAAATTAGGCAGGATCAGAGGCGGCTGACAGCACTCAAGAGGAAGGAGAGCACCCACGCCTAGAAGACAGTTACCACACAAAGCCATCCAGAGACAGGTCCCACCACTCCCCAGAGTGAAATAAATCAGACCAAGAAAGACAAATACTGTACTATCTGACATGTGGAATATTAAAAAACTGAACTCACAGAAACAGATCAGATTAGTGATGGCCAGAGCCAAGGGTCAAAGGTGGGAGAGATGGGCAAAGGTGGTCAAAACGTACTTACTTCCGGTTATAAGTTCTGGGGATGAAATATACAGCATGGTGACTGTCATTAACGATAGGGGACTGTATTTTTGAAAGCTGCCAAGAATAGATCTTAAAAGTTTTCATCACAAGAAAAAAAAAAATGTTGTAACTATGTGAGGTGATGGATGTTTACAAAACTTACTGTGGTGATCATTTTGCAATATATACATATATCAAATCATTAATTTGTATGCCTTAAACTAATAGGCTCTTATTTGTCAATTATATCTTAATAAAATTGGAAAATGCAGGGAAAAAAGGAATAAAGAGATTAGGATAGTTAGAGAAAGATTAAGGATCATGGGAAACACACACAAATTCTAACATCCATTTAAAAAGTGTTCTGGAAGAAATAAATTAAGAAACGACAGAAGACCCCAGAACTAAAGACTCCACAAATTTAAAATGCTCAGCAAGAACCAAATAACACCACCCATACACATTATATGACACCAAGGAGGAAAGAAAGTCAGAAAAACATCCCAAAAAAGGAAAGGAAATTCACCTATAAAGGAAAAGAAGTCAGACTGCCATCATAAAAAAAAAAAATTTTTTTTTAAATTAGGTATTCTAGTTGAAAATTCCTTCAAGTCTAGAATTCTATGGACAGCTAAAATTTCACTGTAGGGTGAAGGCAAAATGCTATTTTCATTGACACATGGCCTCAGAAAAACTTATAGCCCACATTCTTTAAAAAAAAAAAAATCACAAAAGACTGTCTTACAGAAAGAAAAACTTAATCCAGGAGGGAGAGGCGAGATGCTTGAAGCAATGATTAGTAAAGGAAAGAAGGAAAACTTCCTGTTGAGCCTGATTTGTTGATTGTTTCAATGTAGACTGTAGATTGGTACATGGGTTAACAGCAGGAAGAAAAATCACATTAATACATTTTCAAAATAATCCTTTTCAAAAGAGCAAGATATAGATGGTCATCTAGTAGTTTTAGGAAAATATATTGAGCTCTTTGTAAAACATCTGTAAAATGTAATGCCTGTCTCCAAAATTAGCTAGAGACATCACCAAAAATCTACGGACCAATATCCCTCATGAATATAGATACAAAAATACTACGAATATGTGTGTGTGTGTGTGTGTGTGTGTGTGTGTGTGTGTGTGTGTGTGTACCAGAACGCTTAATACAGCAGCATTTAAAAGCGATTATACACCTTGACCAAGTGAGATTTATTCCAACAATGCAAGACTGGTTTAACATCCCCAAGTCAATCAAGGAATATACTACATTAATAAAGGACACATCCTGTAATAATGTCAGAAATGCATAAAAAAGCATTTGGAAAAAACCTAACACCCTTTCATGATAAAAACACCCCCATAGAATAGAAAAGAACTTCCTCAGTCTGACAGAGTATCTGTGAAAAGCCAGCAACTAACATTACACTTTATGATAAGAGACAATCCTTTATTCCCAAGATCAGGAGTGAGATGAGAATGGCCACTCTTACCATTTCTAGGCAACATTATACTGGCTATTTATTACATTAAATATTCAGAATAGGCAAGTCTACAGAAAAAGAAGGTTGATGAGTGGCTTCCTAGGGCAGAAAGGGGAGAGACTGATTGCTAGTGGGAACAAGGTGGTGATAAAAATATTCTAAAATTAGATTATGGGGTGATGGTTGTGTAACTTTATAAAGATAGTAAAAACCATTGCATTGTATATAGTAAATGGATAAAATTTAAGGTATGTACATCAATAAAGCTATTAAAAATCTAATGTTAACTACTAGAAGACAAATAGATGAACAAATTCAAACAAACATTTTTCTTAAAAAAAAGAAGAACGAAAACTTGATAAAGACAAAGATAGGCAAGAATTAGAGAGGGAAAAGCAATGAGAAATGATGGTGAATTGAAAGCATTAACCACAAAACAGAAACAAATCCAAACTTAATAAGCACCATGGATATGAATGGGCTGAATTCACCTCTAAGAGACTCTGACATTGTATTTGAAAAATCTAGCCACTTGCCATTTTCAAGAAACGGACAACAAAATTTCCCCTGAAAGTAAAACAGCAGAAAATACTTGCTTATAAATGGCTAAGAAACATAAAGCAGATATAATTACACTAATATCTACAAAACAAAATTCAAGGTAAAAATCACTGAAAGAAACAAGGATGTTCACTTATTGATAAAATCAGCCAAGAGAAAACTAACTGTTGTGTACCTAAAATATAGCTACAAAGCTGTTGAGGCCAAAATTGGCAGGATACGAGAGGAAACTGACAGATACAAAATTGCTATTAAAAACTTGAACAAACTCCTCCTGAAACTAATCAAGTAGACAGAAAAACTAAGGATATGATGAATTTCAGTAGTAATACATCATTAGGCTTGATATAATATTTAGAGAACTTTGTACCTTGTAAAGAGATATTCTACTTCATTTTGAGACACATGGGCTGTGGTCATAAAATTCATCCACCAAAAAAGCCATAAATGAAACACCAATGGATTCCAAAAAGTTAACTTTATAAGCAAAATTCACTAACAATTAGGCAATAAAATTAAATGTTAACAACTAAGATAGATGTCTAAAAATAAATAAAACTAAAAAAGATATCCAAATATAAACATGCACACACTCGTATTTCTATGTTATTTTTGTTTAAAGAAGTCAAATGGAAACTTTTAAGTAAAGAAGCGTGGAAAGACTAAAACAAATTCGAAGAAAAAAATTTCAAAACTGTGTAATGAACAAATTTAAAAGATAAAAGCAGAAATTAAGAAGACAGAAAACTCATTTAGTTTGCTCTGGCTGGTTTTTCCCAAGTGGAGCCTGGGACTCAGTTGAATCTGGGTACCTTTGCGGTTTCATGTTGGGAAAACAGCATCTTTTACAGGAACGCTACCCTTGACCAGCTGAACCGGAGGCTTCAGACTTCTAAAGACATTTCAAACAGGTCAGACTTTCACCATAATCCCTAAAGTAGAAAGTACAGTCTCTCATTTTTGGCAATTCCATAGATTGTCTTCTGACCTTGAGTTGACCTTCTCCTCAAAATAGACATCAGAATCTCATTCTGAATGTACTATCTGGCTTTTCTTTCGCTTAAATTGCCTTTGGGGGATGAGATATTTCATGACCTTCTCCACTGCTCATGGTAGATGAAAATGATTGGAACGTGTTAGAAATGGGATACGTGCAAAGAAGTGCGCCCTCCCTTCTGTAAAGCATACTGGGAGATTAAATGGGTTTTCTGAATAAAGAGTTATGTGCAGTGGATTAGAATATGTAGACTGTTTAATTACATTTTGCTCATGTTAGTTATAAAAAGGAGGATAAGCAATTCTTCCTGGGAGGCCATGCTGAAGTCACTGGTCGTGCATGAAACTGTATGATAAATATAAATTGAGTGCCCACCACATGTCTAGTGTTAAGCTAGGTGTCTAAGGCATACACAGACTCTAATCTTCTGGAGCTCCCAGTCCTGCTTTCTGCAGCATGCCTACCATGGACATGTATTATTTCATTGTGGATTGGAGAGCTTAGAGATTCCACTAGGATTAAAGCGTGCCCTGCTGAAGTCCAAATGCAAGGAAGGAGCACAGCGCATGATGGAAGCAGAAGCTGGCGAGGCTGGCAATGAACTCCCAGAAAAGCCTCCTTTTCACAAATTCACCATGCTCCATGGTCTTGGAGGTCTAGAGGGTGATCTTATTAGGATACCTAGAGAGGAGAAATTTTAGTGGCATGCCGATGCTAATTTCACACAAGATTGATTTTGAAATGCCAATTTGCCACTTTCCTGTGACTAGAGTCCTCCTGCTCTCCACCATACTCCCAGCACTAAGTAAGGTACCTGGAAAGTTGAATTAGTCCATAGAAGACTGCTTGAAGTGCATAGAAACAATAAAGGAAGAAGGCTAATTTTGACCTTTTCGTCTGTGGGGAAGTTGCCACTCGACAGTGAATGCTTTGAGGCAGAATGAAGTTTAGTTTGTATCTGATATGAATTGCATTTTTCCTGTACTATCAGTTTGCAAATATGTCTTATTTTCACTCCTACTTCTACACTTTCTATTACTAGTATTACGGTAACTACTATAGCTAGCAGATATAGGAGTAACTGCTGTTCAGGTACTTTACCAATAATTTTCCATGTATGAACTCACAGAATAATCCTCAAAACTTCCCACTCTGATGATCTCCTTCAGTTTCCAGCTGAGGAAGACAAGGCATGAAAAGTTCATGTAAATTGCTCCAAGTCACTCCCAGCTGTTAAATGGCAGAATCAGAGTTCAAATCCACGTTTCCTGGCTCCAGATTTTGATGCCTCTGTCTTGATCATCATCTCTTCTCACAGTCATCTCTCAGGACAAATTCAATCAATAATAATTTATATGAGCTGTTAGACTTACTAGATAAGAACCAACTAGAAACGGTTGATTAAAAAAAAAAGTTTCTTTGAGCAGCTATTCTTTCCTTTTTCATTCCTAGAACCCCAAATGGAGGAAGGGAAAAGTAAAAACACCCTTGAACCAAAATCAAAATAGAAACTGAACTACTTTCTGAAGGTCAATGAATGTCAATGAATGTCTCATACAAAAGGTCATTCAGGGTACATATAGGTCTACTCCAAAGGGAAAATTCAGGGCTCAAAAAACATCTGAAGAATTTTCCAGAAGCTTGGCCACTTGTGAATAAGGGAAGTCAGGAAACTAAGCACCTACTAGTGCCGGGAGAAGATATGGCCGGTACAAAGCCCCTGAGGAACTCCTGGCAGCAGGGGTTGGGGTAGGGGTAGACAGAACAACGGGTAACTAATGAATACATGATATATTACAGTAGAGGACTTGGTACCCAACTGAGTCTCAGTAAATGCTTGTTAAATGAATGACACAAAGTCATCAAGCCCCTGGGCACCCTTATGTTCAGTGACATTTTCTAGCTGATCGTTTAAAAACTCAAAGGGATTCTGCTTCAGACAACTGTATGTGTGTGTTTGCTAATTCAGGAAGCGAGGAAAATTGTTGAAGACATGAAGATGATTAAGTAAGTTGGTGCCAGTGTGCAGATGAGGAAATTAAGTCTCAGAAAATGTGTGTGATGTGTCTAAGGGAACGTGGTGGCCACCTGAACCAGAATTCAGATCTTTCGACCTCCAGTTCCACGTACTTTATGCCACATTTTGAGATCTTCAAATGAAATCTATACACTTAACACAGGATGATTTTATCTTCTAGAGCACCGTGTGGTGTTCCAGATAACAGATCTGCTTCTGGCAGAAAATAGACACTCTGGTCAATGGGGAGATAATCCTTGGTGAGGAAGACTCATGAATTGAGAACAAAACTGCACAGTTATTGGTCAAGGCAGTTACTCGTTACTCTGAACGAATCAAACTCAAATAGCGACAGATGGATTCCCATGTGCCCAGCCCCACACTGAAATTAAATGACTTTGTTCAGCAAGATAAACACTTAGGAAACTTAGCAATGCAAAGCTGGGTGACTTGTAAATCACAGCACTGCCAGAGAAGAGGCTGAGTGAATTATAGAAATGCCCTAATGTGGGTGTGGATTCCAGAACCAGTCATTCACTCATCAGTCATACTCTCAGACCTTCCTCTGAGCCCTGCTTGGTGCTAGACTGCCCTCGGGAGTTCCTGTCCCGTCTTCCCCAACCCAGTGAGCACCACTGAGTGGAGAAGAGGTGAGATGCTTCAACAGAAGAATGCACCAAATCTATGGACTGGCTGACAGACTGCAGGCAGGTCATGGTGGACATGGAGGAAGGTGTGCCTGCCATACCTTTGGGGTGGGCAAGGAGAGAGTAAGAAGTTGGTCAGAAAAAGAGATTTTTAAGATGAGCCTGCAAAAATGAAAAGCCATTTTCCTATCAGGCAATGAGAGTGGAAAGGGAGAATTATTCTAGATGAACAACGTAGAGGTCAAAATTGGCTTGGCACATTTGGGTAGCTGAGAGGAGTCTGATGTGGCAAAGGGCATGATGGGAGTTAAGAAGGATCTGATGAAGAGGTAGGCTAAGTCCTTATCATGTCAGATGAAGAAATTTTTATTTACCTTTGTGACCAAAGTGTCTTATACTTGAGTCCAAGGATGAGCTTTAAGGCATCCACAGACCTCTGGAAATTGCACGTCTCAGTTTGTGTGTCTATGTGTATGTAAATGTTACTGGGATAGTTACACTTACAATTCTTTAATGCATCCTCGACCCTCCCAAAACACAGACAACATTAAAAACCAGCAGACCCGGAGATGATGAATTAGTGAAGGATTTTAAGAAGGTAGTGGCAGGATCAGAAACACATTTGAGGCTGGTCTTTCTGGTACCAGTGTGAACAAAGCACATGGGAGTGAGGCTGGGGGCAGGAGACAGGCGGAGAGTGCTGTCACAGTCCAGGTAAGAGAGAGTAAAGCCTCAACTATGACAGTGCCAGTGGGCTGGAGGACAGGTCCCTTAAAGAAGTGACTTTTAAAATAGCTGATTTAGTATCACTTCCAGACTTGAAAATGGTACATGGGTTTTCTATGGTAGCTGTAACAATTAACCACAAACTCAGTGCTTTAAAAATCACACAAATTTATTCAGAGGTCTAATACGGATGTCAATAGGCTAAGATAAAGACGTTGGCAGTTAATTACAAGGGAACCCCCGTAAGGCTCTCAGTTGATTTCTCTACGCAAAAACTGCTGGCCAGAAGGGAGTGGCAAGATATATTCAAAGTTCTGAGTGAGAAAAAGCTGCAACCTAGGATTCTCTATCCAGGGAAACTATCCTTTAGAATAGAAGGAGAGAGAATTTCACAGACAAGGGAAAACTAAAAGAATTCAGCAATACTAAAACTATGCTAAAAGAAATATTGAAATTTTCTACTCTAATTATAGAAAAGAGGCAGGAAGCTATAGAAAGGAGAAAACCGTAACTGGAAATGCGGTAACTACAATGAGTTGCGATAGAATAAATATGAAGATGTAAAAGAGGACATCAAAATCATAGAAGGTGGGAGAAGGGAGCAAGGAAATACAGAGTTTTTTCTTTTTTTCATTCTTTTTAGGATGTGTTGGAGCTCATATGACAACCAGTTTAAAGCAAACAGATAGAGTAATGAGTTAGTGTACATGAAAAACAGGGTGACCACAAATCAAAAGCATATAATAGTCACAAAAACCAAAAAGAAACCAAGATAATACAAAAGATGGTGGCATGACTGCATTCCTTCCAGAGGCTCTAGAGGAGAATCATTTGTCTTGTCCAGCTTCTTGGTCTGTGGCCCCCTTCCTCATTCTTCAAAGCCAGCAATACTGCATCTCTGACCATTCTTCCGTTGTCACAGCTCCCTCAGACCACAGCCAGGAAGAGTTTCTCTGAGTTTGTGTTTGTTTTTATTTTTGTTTTTGTTTTTTAGTTGAAGTATAATTGATTTATAATACTATGCTAGTTTCAGGTATACAGCAAAGTGATTCAGTTATATACTTTTCAGATTATTTTCCATTATTGGTTATTATAAGATATTGAATAGAGTTCTCTGTGCTATACAGTAAACCCTTCTTGTTCATCTGTTTTATGTATAGTAGTTTGTATCTGTTAATCCCTTACTCCTAATTCATTCCTTCCCTCCTCCCTTTCCCCTTTGGCGACCGTAAGTTTGTTTTCTATGTCTGTGAGTCTGTTTCTGTTTTATATATAGATTTATTTGTATTTTTTAGACTTCACATATAAGTTATATGATATTTGTCTTTCTCTGACTTACTTCACTTAGTGTGATAATCTCTAGGTCCATGTGTTGCTACAAATGGCATTATTTCCTTTTTTTTACGGATGAGTAACATTCCATTGTATACATACACCACATCTTAAGCCAATCATCTGTTGATGGCGCTTGGGTTGTTTCCAAGTCTTGATTATTGTAAACAGTGCTGCTGTGAACATTGGGGTGCATGGATCTTTTCAAATTGGAGTTTCTGTCTTCTCCAGATACATGCCCAGGAGTGGGAGTGGGACTGCTGGATCATATGGTGACTCTAATTTTCGTTCGTTAAAGGGAATTCATAATGCATCCAGGGTGAGGCTATTAGGTACATGTCATGGCACAAGTGGAGCTCCAGAGGTGGAGTTTGGAGCCTAGGGTGCTGTCCCCCTTCCATTGTCACATCAAGTGATCTGAAATATGTCATTTCCCCTTATTTGAGACTCATCACCCCTCTCTGTGAAATGAGATGGTTGGGTGAGACATGGAGGTCCTTTTAACATCCCACAAATGTAGAACCTGGAGATGATTTCTGCATTGATTGGCAAAGTAAAGTGGAATGGATGTATGGCAATTCTAGTAGAAGACCATTTCTTTTTTTTTTTTTTTTTAAGTTTTTAATTGAAATATAATTTGTTTACAACAATTGTCTTAGCTTCTGGTGTACAGCATAGTTAAAAAGCCCCTTCCTTCTTTGATTCTCAGTCCTTGATGCAGCCTTGGAGCTTGGCATTCAATAGTTCCACTGCACTGCACTGCACTCTAGCAGCCAGAAATACCAGAGTTCTGTGTAGAAGAGGGTCTGCTCAGTTTCTGAGGAAGCACTGCAACCACAGACTGACAGATTCCACACGCTGTGCATATCGGCTCACCCAAGAGCTTCTGGATAGGTGAAGGGCTTTCTGGAGCCTCTACACCACTAGAGCAGATCCACGCATGTCTCTATGTCTATGTATGGGTGGCAAACAAACACGATTTCAAAAATCTAAAAACAGCTGTTGTGGCTTCTCAAACGGTAGCTCATCAACCTCAAGAACTAGCCAAAAAGGAAGAAGAAACAGGAAGTGACTGGAATAAACCCTTTGGGCTCACGGTGGCCTTGAACTAGCAGGCTGGACAATCAAGAAGCTAACAAAGTAGAGATGAGCAAAAGGGGGAAAGGGATGACAGAGAGAGCCCATCAAAAACCTATAGCTCCAAGATGAATGAGCCCCAAACAAGATAAAACCGGACCAACACATCACAAAATTCAGCATCAAACTTTGAAAACTAAAGAAAAACACCTTTCAAGCAACAAGAGAAAAAGAACACCTTACCTTTAAGTGAAAAAAAATTTTTTGCACGAGGGCAGATTTATGATCAGAAGTCTTGGTGGCCAGAGAAAACTGTACATTTTCCAAGCACACAGAGATGGGGACTTTTAATCTCGGATCCTATATCCAAAGAAAATATCTTCCAGGAATGGAAGAAAAATCAAGTCATTCTCAGATAAAGGAAAACTAAGGGAATTCAAACATTATTATATCTTTTAATAAGAAGAAACTGAAGTTCAGAAAGTTATTTTCTACTAAGGATACACAGCTAGAAATCAGTGAAGGAGAAATTTGAACACAAATTTGTTTGATACCAGAATTCACATTCTTTTCAAGATACTTTTCTTTTTATAAATTCCACACATGAAAATAGTCTTTGTTAATTTTGAAGGTTAACTTCTCATTTTGTTTAACATTGACCATATATGAGATTCAGTCATTCTTTTCTTCCTTTAGCATTGATTAAGGACTGTCTCTGTGCCTTTCATTTGCTAGACGTGAATCAGACAAAGCACAGAGCCATGATGTATATGGTACACATCCCATCACTTTCCCAGTATACACTAGTGGCAGACATCACTAATCAATCCAGCACTCATCCTTCTCAACCCAGATCCCTAAGCAGAAAATTACAATCAGTTAAAGTTATTGTGTCAGGTGATAACTGTTTCACATTCCTGACATAATCCTGCCTTCTAGGAGCCTATAGTCCAGGGAAACAGACAAACAATTTTCCCACCTTCCAGTTTCCAAGATTCTCTATAATAAAGCAGAAGCAAAATGTATGAAGGTGAATGTTAAATAGTAGAGAAACAATAAAAATTCATTGTATAGTCAATCTTTATCAATACTATGTTAAGTACTTTATATTCATTACTTTAATTGTCACAACTACCCTATGATGTAAACTATTTTTAATAGCTAAGGACACTGAGAAGTTCAGGGAAGTGCCATGAAGACAGTCCATGGTAGAAAAGCAATTTGGATCAAGGTCTGCTTGAATTTAAAATCTATGCTTTTTCTTTTATGTGCTGCTTCTCTTTGAAAGCACCAAATTCATAAACTAGTTATAATTAAACTAGTCCTGTACCATTAAGAATGTGTCTAATTATAAAGCTAAAAATCTCAAGAACATCTCCTGAAATACTTTCAGTGAAAAAGAGTGTTTAGAATCAAGATAATTATTCAAAATCAACAGTTTTTTTTTTCTGACAGCCAGTGAAAAGTTATAATGGATAAAAAGATGACATGTGTAAGAATAGCATAAAATATAATATGCTTAGAAGTTATCTTAATGGGAAATTCGTAAGGTCTCTATAAGGAAAATGACAAAAGTATTACCAAGAGGCAATACCTATATCAATACCTATCTATCATCTATCTATGCATCCAGGGGAGGAAGGTATATGTTTCCAAATACTGTTAAGATTTTAATTCTTCCATATAAAGTTATAAGCTTAATACCATTGTCAAAATCCCAAAGATGAGGTGTGTGTGTGTGTTATGTATCAAGACCTACAAGAAAATTCTAAAATTAGGAAAATATTTAACAGACAGAAACTTATAAAGAGGTAATTTGATCATTAGACAATCAAAGAAACTGTAAAGGAAGAGAAGTGATACCAAAAAAACTTAACTTTTTTCTGTGTATAATTCCCCAAATTCAAATTCACAAAGTAGAAAAATAATTCTCATCTATTTAACCACTAATATCCTCAATCTACATACAGGATTACAAATAGAAATAAGTCTTCTACACGTCAAAGTGATAAAGGTATACCAGCAGCTTTTGGTAAGTTATATATGTAAATTCCAACACCTATATCAGAAAACTTTACAGAATGATATATTCAAAATTATATGGATAAATCAAGATGAAATCATAAAAAAATGTTTAAGTAACCCATAGGAACACAAGAAAAGAGAAACAAGGGAAACAGAAAGAACAAACAAACAGGAAACAGTAAAATGGCATACTTAAGCCTTAATATACCAATAGTTACCTTAAATATAAATGGTCTAAATACACAAATTAAAATGCAGAGATTGGTGGAATAAATTAAAAACAAAAACCAAACCAAAAAAAAAATGATATAACCATGTGGTTTCTAAAACTCACATCAAATACAAAGACATAAGTAGACTGAAGATAAAAGAATAGAGTTATATCATGTAAATATTCATTTTAAAAAACACATGAATTACCATATAAACATCAGGTAGAGTATACTTCAGAACAACTACCATGAACAATTCTACATTCATACATTTGACATCTTATATGGGACAGACCAATTCCTCAATATACATCAACTACCACAATTCACTCAATATGGAATAATCTGAATAGCTCTGTAACTATCAAAAAATTGAATTCAGAACTTAGAAACCTTCCCCCCAAAATCTCTAAGTCCAGTGGATTTCACGGGGGAGGGGGTTCTACCAAAGTTTTAACAATTACTATGAGTTCTACACAATCTCTTCCAGAAAATAGAAGGAATACTTCCCAATCCATATTATGAAGCTAGTGTTACCCTGATACCAAAACCAGACAATGATGATCCCAAAAAAAGACAACTACAGACCAATCCATATCCCTCATGAATACAGGCATAAAAATCTTTAACAAAATATTAGTAAAAAGGATTCAGCAATATAAATTTTTCCCAGGTACCTCACTGCTCTTTTATATTATTTTCTTATATTTGATTGCTTCTGGTGGATCAGAATGAGATTTTTTTATACTGATCTTTGATCCAGATACATTTGCCAAGTCTTTCACTAGTTCTAAAAATGTGTCTCTAGATTCCCTGTATTTTCAAGAGATGAGAGTATCATTTTCAAATAGTGACAGCTTTGTGTGTTCCTTCCCACTTCTCTCTTTTCCTCTCTCTTATTTTATGTCACTCATGGTTCAACTTAACTCTGACATGGCCATCTTCAATCCATAAATCTACAAGGAAAGGCATATTTGTGTTGTACAGCCTGTCATGAACAGTGTTAGGGGTCGTTACAGAACAGTGTTAGGGGTCACTACAGGACAGAGAAAAGCACCTAGACTGATTCAGGGACCTGGGTTGGAATCCCATTCCTGCCACTCACCAGCTGGGTATATTAGTTTGCTGCCTTAACAAGATAGCACAGACTAGCTGATAAACAAGAGAAATTTGTTTTCACACAGTACTGGAGGCCTAGAGCCCAAAGTCAAGGTGTCAGTGGGTCTGGTCTCCCCTGAAGCCTCTCCCCCTGGCTTGCAGATGGCCACTTTCTCTGTGTCCTCACATGGTCTCTCCACTATAAAGATGCCAGTCAGATTGGATTGGAGCCCACCCTCAAGACCATAGTTTAACTTCATTACCTCTTAAAAGACCTCATCTCCAAATAGAGCCATGTTCTGGGCTGTATTTAGAGATAAGGTCTTACTGTTGGTTCCTGAATACACGAGTTGTGGGAGGACACGATTCAGCCCATAACACCAGGAGATCATTAACACTCTGCCTAGTTCTCCGGGTCCCTCTGTGCTCCCATGGAAATTCAGTGGGGAGATTATACGACCTCTATGCCTCCTTCAAAGTTCCAGCGTTCCAAGGTTTCGTTATTTTCAGCTGGCTTATAATACCCTCTCCTTCATAAACCTCTTCATTTTCCCACAGATTGACATGCATAATACCGAGCAGTGTAGGTAAGTGAACAGCTACATTTTCCTGGTTCAAAGGTAGAAGTCAGTTCATAGACACGAAGCTACTTTTCTGGAAGTTCTGGGACTAGAAGTTGTTAATTTGACTGAAACTCCTACCTGAGGAAAAATGAGTAATAGACGTTGCAGAGAAAGGAAAACTGAAGGCATAAGGGGAATTCATTAGAGAGGGGCTGAAAGGCAGAAGGGGAGACATGCAGAAGCACCTTGAAGGCAAAAAAAAAAAAAAGAAAACTCTGCTCCAAGTTGCCGACACCACTGTCCAGTGAGTGACGTAAGTCAGTTCTCCTCTTTCACACTTTTTTCTTTTTTTAAATGCAAAAGATATGTTCTTGGTGCTCAGGGACCATCCTGACTTCATGCAACCTGACTCTTTTCAATAAAGAAGGTGATTCATTAAATGTGTAACTCAATGTGATTCCATTTTTATAACCTTGCTAGGCTTCTCATGTAAAAATAGTCACAGCTCAGGAACAAAAAAAACCTTCCATCAGCTCAGGTATATAAATTCTTGGCTCATAAACCATCATCAGCTGTAGGAAGGCCAATGGAGAGACAGCTGAGGGCAGCAGAAAGAGTGGGGAGTTTGCTCTTCGGAGCCAAGGTTTACATCTCTGCTCTGATATTTTCTAGCAAGGGTCTCCCAGCACCATCTGAAAGGAGTTTAAAAGGACCCTGACATGACCACTGAGGCATCCCTCCTTACAGAACTGCACCACAAGGGAATTTCAAAACCTACAACTCAGCTCATTCTTCTAGAAACCAAATTGGGGTAGCTGGTGAAGGTGAACAGAGCCCAGAGCATCGAGGGGTAGAGACCAACACGTGCTGTGTAAGTTCCCACCCTCCCTCCCTCCCAGCCTAAGCTCACATCAGACATTATTCATCAAGCCAGGCATGCTCGACTCAAGGGTGAATGTGCCTCACAGTCCTCTGCCATCGTGCTCCAGGCAGCCACTGTCAGTTGATTGGAGAGAACATTTGAGGTTGAAAGCCATTTGCGGTCCTTGGCCTAGAGCTTAGTCTGAATGATGGAACCAGATGCACTGAACTTTATTGAAATAAATGTCAGAAAAAGTAACAGGATGGACTCAGGAAAGATAATGGTCTACTGAAAAGCAGGGAAAGGTCAGGCTGGGTGTTAAGGATTGCTGGTAACGTAGCTGCAGAGTAGGAGGAAACAACTGATGAAGGGGGGTGAGGAAAAGCCACAGGTACCAAGAAACCCCTCGAAAGTGCACGGACCAAGAGGCAGCGGGGTGGGGGTTGGAATTATGACCCAGTCCCAGGAACGTACGTTTGACCCTTGCTGCCTAAAAGAGGAAGCACTTGGATTCGCCCACTGGACACACACAATGTCCATGAGACCCAGGTGCTACCGGCTCTGCCAAACGAAGCAGCACTGCTGCGCTGCCCGGAGGATCCGTCAGGCCAGCTAGAAACTGACAAAAGATTGCTGGTGCCACCAACGCGCACGGGCTTTGCAGCCACAAGTGAGTCTAATCTGATTTCTATCATGTACTCGTTTTGTGACTTTGG
The DNA here is from genome assembly GCF_048773025.1 of Camelus bactrianus. Lineage (NCBI taxonomy): Eukaryota > Metazoa > Chordata > Mammalia > Artiodactyla > Camelidae > Camelus > Camelus bactrianus. The sequence goes on from NC_133542.1 coordinate 54,332,196, forward strand.
GCAAGTTATTTAACTCTGAGACTCAGTTTGCTTAATAGGTAATTGGGATTACAGTCTTCTCTCTTGCCCAGGGTAGTAAGCATCTGATACATAGCAAATGCTTAATAAACATTAGGCGTCACTGTCATTTTTCGCACCGCACCTCTGCCCCTGGAGAAAGCAGAGCTGCAGGATCCAGGGAAAGGAATGATGAAAGTCTAAACGAATGTCACATAGGCTACTGGGAATGCACTTTATTGCAATCAGACATTAAGCTGATTTGATGCTCGTTTCAGCCATGGAGAGGGCTGATTTATTTGGGGTTTACTTTTTCTCCTCTAGCCCTTCAGCAGTCCCAACTGAAAATCCACATGGTTTGCAAGCCCCCAAACTCTGACTTACCATCTCATTAGCCTGTTAGGCCGCGGGGAGTTCTGATCCGGCTCCTCGCTCTCACAGCTGCCACCTGTGAGTAGGGAAGTCCCTCAAGAGGACAATTGTCACAGACTGTCTCTGTGTTCCTCTTTCCTTTAGGATCCCGGACCCTTAAGTCCTGATTTTGAAATACCTTTATCCAGGCTACTAGTTATTCTCAAGAGGAGACTTAATCCATAAAAGCTAGTCTGTCATAATCTAAAGTGCAGACAATCCCTTACTTAATGTGTATTTGAAAAAATAACTAGCACATAAAAATGATGAAAGACAATTCCCTTTATTTGAAAAGGAAGCTATTTAAAGAAAAAAAGTGTAGAGTAAAAATATGGCTGACGACATGAGAATAACTGATGCTTTCCGATCACTGCTTTAGTACATAGTAGGTTTGCAATGTGTGCGTTCAGGTATTTATTACTTCTGCCCTGCTTATTACAAACTTCCTTACTGGTCTCCCTGTCTTTTGTTTCTCACTCTATTTAAATAAAGAACTTCGTACTTTAACCTGGAAGCTTTCTAAAACATAAAACTGGTCATATCCATCTTTTGACTGAAACCCTTCAATGGATCTGATGTCAGTGACACTTCCTTCAGAGTAAGAGTGGCTTAAAGAGTAAATGCTTATTTTCGCATAAACAAGAGATCCGAAGTGTGGAGCTCGGTGACTTTCATCAAGTGAGCACCAGTGAAAAGGTGAGGAGCCACAAGAGCTGAAGCTGAAGCCCCCCCCCCCCCCCCAGTAACTCCCTTCCACTAACTGCTATCCTGGCTTCTACAACCTGGTTTTTCTTACTTTGCAACCTTTGAAATCACACCATACATGTTCTTCCTCATGCAGCTTCTGTTGCTCAACATTATGGTCATAAGATGTGTCCTATTGTTGCCTATAGTTGTAATGTCTTCATAATCATTCACTGTATCGGTCCATTGTGTTAATAGTCCACAATGTATTCAACCACTGTCAGTGATGGGAGTTTCCAGTTTGGGGCTATTACCAATAGTGCTGTTATGAACATTCTTGAACATATGTGTCTCTTATGGGGGTCATCTGTACTCATTTGGTTTGTGTGTGCACTCAAGAATTGAAATGCTGGGTCACAGAATTTATGTGTTTTCCAAAGAGGCTCTACAATTTACAATCCCACCAGCCATCTATGAGAATTTTCAATTTCATCACATCTTTGACAGTTTTTTTTTAATTTTAGCTCTTCTTGGGGGGGGGGGGGGGCGAATACCATCAGCCCAGCGACTTTTAACAAACAGAATTTGATGTCTTCAGAAGAACAGGCCCTCTTCAGGTTTTAGTCAGTCGCCATCAATCCTGATCATCTTACGTGAGGCCACCTCACATATTTTATGCCACCTGCCATATTCTGAAGGCATTTGAGTTTGAAAGCCCTGACATGCACACCTTCTATCTCCAAATTCTAAAGGGACATATATTATTATTCCCATTTTACTGAAGCAGAAACTGAATAACTGGCTCAAGGTCACACAACAAGAAAGTGACAAGAACATGTGCCATCAAAGACTGGACTTGTGCTTCTGTGATCTCTCCTGAGCATGACAATTAGCTGGACGCAAGGCAGAGTGGTAGACAAGATGCACACTTTATTAGAAAAACTGGGTTCTACTTCCTACTGGGTTCATTTCTAACTAGCTATGCAAGCTTAAATTAATATGCTCTTCTGAACCTCAGTTTACTTGCTTATAAAGTGGGATAATGATGTAACACCTTAAACAGGCATTTGGGGGATTAAATGAGACCATGTGAAAGTGCCTGGCACAATTCCCTGCAAAACGGTAAATATTAAAGAAGTCAATGGAAGCCCCTGACCTGAGTATAGGTCCCACTGATGTGACCCAAGGGTTTCTAAAAGCCAAGCAATGAAAGGAAAAACAGATGAGGGGAAAATCGAGAAGGATCCACTCATCCTGTTTACAAGAAAACGTCACTCTCATCTACAATGTGTCCTCTTTCTACTTGACTGAACAGAGACAGAACCAACATGGAAGCAGTAAAAAAGTAGATGCAAAAATAAAAGAGGAAAACATATCACTCAAGTTTCAGGAGACAAGCTTATTTTTGGAAAAACTTTACTAAAGCAAACAGAGAAAAAAATTAGGGAGAACCTGCTTGGAATTTAAAATGTTGACTAACATAGCTTTTGCCAATATACTCATAAAGATAAACAAAAACAAAACTCCACACAGCCTTTTTAAAAAAGCTGAAACTAAGGAATAATGTAACAAGATACAAAACATACTGAACCTGTAAGACCCAAGGAGATGGACTGAGGAAAAGATACAGGTTTAAGTGTATGGCATAGACCAGATTGCTTCTGGGGGGGAAAAAAGTCTAAAAATAGCAAGATACTTTGTGTCTTCTCATTTGGAAGGAGAGACTCAGGATCCTCAGCAAACAGGAAATCTCCAGCAAACAGAAAATCTCTCTGTATGAAGAATCAGGCAGCACTGTATTCCTTCCTCTGTGTTCATTCACCTTCCAGTCTTGGCCATCTCTGTCTATCCGGGGAAGCAGGAATGTGTCAGGAACAGGGCAGGAATGGAGAGGTGGGGAGGAGTGATTGCACTGCATGCTGGGAAATGCAATCTCTACAAGTAAAGCACTGAAGTCAGAGGTGGGAACAGAAGAGCCCAACAAGGCAGGTGGGAAGCATGGTCTAGGTGTGAGGCAGGTGGAGAAGGAGCTCAGTGTGGTGCTTAGGAGAGTGGATTCAGAAACTAGACTGCCTGTGTTTGATTCTGCCACAAACTAATTGGGTGACCTTGGAGGGGGGTCTCTCTGTGCCTTAATTCTTCCATCTATAAAATGGGGATATTAATAGTACCTACCTACTTAGCAGAGTTACTGGGAAGATTAAAGGAGTACAAATATGGCAAGTGTTTAGGGAGGACCCGGCAGATGGTTATAACACTATTGTTGTTGCTGTTCTGTCTAACTTTGCAAGGAGAAAGATGGCTGAGGAAGGAAAAGATACAGCACTGCTAGAGCAGAGTGTACTGTGTGTGGACTTCTGGATTTCATACACTGATAAAACTGCAAATAAAATTTTGGGAATCACATTGGGTTGTAATTTGTTTTATTTTATAAGTAAAGACATTAAAAAAAAAAAGAACAAAAGGAGATTAATTCCAAAAATGTGGGAAAAAAAATAACCTCAAATGAAGAATTGTCCCTTAAATAAATGTATTCTCAATTCAATGGCTGTATTTTTATCCATTTACAGTAGGCTAGTGAACACTTCATCTCAAGTGTGCAGTGGCCTAAAAGACTAGAGTCGGGGAACCACTGCAGTAGGTGACAAACTGCTAATACCTGAAAAGTCGATGGGGAATCATGCCCATCGACTTGAGCATGAATGATGGATATGGGGAAGGACTGTACCCATCACACAAAGGCAGAGAGGGAACTAAAGGCAAGCCATCTACACACACAAACGCAATCACCCCTCATTATTTGCAGATCCTGTATTTACAAATTCTCCCACTCACTAAAATTATTAGTAACTCCCCAAATCAGTACAATGCTTTTCATAGTTATTTGCAGATGAGTGGCAAAAAATTTGAGTCGCCTGACTTGCACGTCCCCAGCTGAGGTCAAACAAGGTAACACTCTGCCTCCTTGCTTTAGTTCTCTAAATAAGTGTACTTTTTGCAGTATATTTAGTGTCACGTTTTTACATCTTTTGTGCTTTCTGTTGGTGGTTTTACTGTTTCAAATTGCCCCCGAGTGTAGTGTTGAGGTGCTGTCTGGTATTCCTAAGCACAAGGGACGTTCAATGTTAATGAATCATATATATAAGATTCATTCATTCATTCATTCATTCTCATATATATATATATATATATATATATATATATGAGAAATGTGCATGTGTCTTTAAACAGAAATACACCCAAAACAAGGTTATGTACGGATCAACTGATAAAAGTGTTGTGACCAGAGGCTCACAAGAACCAAATCCTGTATTTCCCCTAGGAACACTGACTCAGTATTTGCTAATTCAGTGTTTACAGTGATATTATAGAAACTAACTGCCATGAATAAAGAGAATTTACTGTGTTCATGTGTATGTATCTACACACAGAGATGTACCGTGCACAGATTATATAGAGATATACATATACATCTATAGATTTATACAGACACATCACAGTAATACTGAGACAGTAATTGAAGGCTAAATCAAGGAAATGAAATAGAAAAATCCAGAAACAAACCCGACCATAATCTAGTGTAGTACAGTACTATTAGTGTAGTATTTTGTAGTTTACTATTATTTTATTTTTGTTATTTAGCATTATTAATTTACTTTATTGTAATATAGTGCAATATAATAAGGAAGCACAGGAAAGCATATGAGAATAATATTTTTGTTTTTGTTCGTACTAAAGTATAGTCAGTTGACAATGTTATATCAATTTCTGGTGTACAGCATAATGTTTCAGTCATACATGTACATATATATGTTCCTTTTCATATTCTTCATTATTACCGGTTACAAGATACTGAATTTAGTTCCCTGTGCTATATAGTATAAATTTGCTGTTTAATTCATATATAGTAGTATCTTCTTGTATGAGAATAATATATATGACAAATATGGTGACTCAAATTGATCAATGGTAAATAAACTAAAATAACTAAGTAATTGGGAAGACATTTAAGTTTCATTATATTTTTTAAATAATAAAAGCTTGAGGATGTTTATCTGTATTGTCTGACTTTCACAATAAACACAGTGTTTGTATAGTAAATATTAGAAACCGATTGTTAAAAATCACAGCCGAACTGGAATAGTAATAATCTGGGTCCAAAATTCTAGGCTATATTAACTAAGTTGAAAAAAAATGGTGGGGGGCAGGGGAGGGAGAAGAAATTAAAATGGGCTAATTTTCTTATTTGACAGAGTGGAAATTTACCAAACAGAATTTTAACTTTGACTTTGAAAATTAGATAATATAGGTTCAGGCATGAGAAGTAATTCTTAAAAATGGACACAGATGTTCTCAAGTGTTTCCACGTAAGCATCCCCAACATCAGAGAAAAGTGAACCTACACCCCAGGGATCTGTGGATGTAACACAAAATGGCCCAGTCTCAGACAGAAATCTCCGATCTGTCATGTGAATTTTGTGCTAAACCTCAAAATTATAGGAGAAAAATCAAAGGTATTTTACATATATGAATAATATAGGAAACTAAACTATTAAAGTATAAAATATAAGTCAAAATAACTGAAGACAAAACGGAAACAATTAGAATCTAACTGTAAATGCGATAATTCCTTTAGAAAGAGAAAACTCTTCAATGTGGGCAAGAAAACCAGTCCCAACGAAAACCCCTGGATGTGCATAAAGAAAAGCACTTTTGATAGATTAAAATTTAGAGGAAAGTCAGTTTACTATTGGACAAATACAAGAGAAAAAAAAAAAAACCTAGGGAGGGAATGTTAAAATAAAGTAGAAATCAAAGCTTGAATCTTTAAAAAAGATGAAAAAATGTTTACATTGACAAAGTACATAAGCCATGATAAAGATATAGAAACTATGAATCCTATGAGTTTATTAATAAAATATTAAAATATATTAAGCAGTAAGTAGCAATATAACAACATAAAACAGCAAAAGAAATTTATGAATTAATAGAAAAATTTAAATGGGATATCGAATATCTAATTTATGGGATTAAAGTCTTCCTTATAATCACATATTGAAATCTAAGTCTACAAATAGAATACATTCTTCTCACAGGTTTCTGAAACACTTACGAGTGTTAATTATAATCCTCCAAGAAGAAATTAATAAGCTATAGAGATTTTACAGGTCAATTGATTCTTAAAAGTGCAATAAAATGAAATCAGAATCAGGAATTATCATGAAAACCCAATCAACTGGAAAAGTAAAAATTCCCTTGTAAATAATTTTCAATATAAAGAGAAAACTTTTAAACATCATTTGAAGTATTTTTAAAAATACCCCAAATTAAAGTGTTACATATAAAAAATCACAGGATTGAAAGTTATACCAAGAAGAGAAGTTACGACTTTTCATGCTTTTAGCATTGTACAAGAAGAATGGAAATAAACGATTTATCTCAAGAAACTAGAAAAAAAAAAAAAAAAAGCCCGTAAGTCAATACAGAAATCTCAGTGAAAATAAGAAAGTTATTTAGGACCGTATGATACTGAAAACATTACACAGGAGAACCTACTTGCTATGGTGTAAGCTGTTCTGCAAGGAAATGCAGTAATGCACTAAATTCATCAAACAGAAGAGAAGACTGAGAACAATCATCTAAGTACTCATCAAGAATTTAGATAAAGATGAGAAAACCAAAACCAAAAGAAAGATGAAACTATTTTAAAGAATGAAAATTTTTAAAGAAAAAATAAGCAAGTAATAGACAATCAGCAAAAGAGAAATGCTGATTATCTGGGGAAAAATTACTAGTATTTACAAAGTCCTAACAAGACTATTGAAGTAAAACAAGAAAAATATTACCAAAATTGGGAATTCAAAAAGGCGGTAAGTACACTCTGTGAACCTTAAAAGATAATAAAAGATTATTATGAAAGAACTGGTCAATAAATTGGATAAAATTGACAAAAAAACTGACAAACATCTAGAACAACACAACTTAATCAAAACTGGTCCAAGAAGACTTTCTTCTAAGTGAATAGCCTATAGATTATTATAAAAACTGAACGTGTATAAAAAGTCCTTCCTATTGGAAATTCTCCAGACCTAAGTGACTGTGTATTTTTATGAGTATTTAAGGAATAACACAGTCTTTTTTTTAAATTCAGACTAGAAAAAAGGAAATACTTTCAAGTCATTATGAGTCTAGCATAATTCTGACATACAATCTGACAAAAACATTATAAGGAAGTAAAATTACAGGCCAATTTTTCTTATGATGATATATGCAAAAAATAAATTAACTATTAGCAAATTTATATAAAAAGAATAATTCATCATGACCAAATTAGGTTTGTTTCAGGAATAGAAGTTCGGTGTAACTTTCAAACACCAATCTGTACAATTCACTCCCAGGAGAATAACCATATGATTATCTCAATATAATGCAGAGGAAGCATTTGCTAAAATTTAAAACCTGCTCATGAGTTTTAAAATAAAAACAAAAACAAACTAGTTTTTAGCAAAATCCCAACAAATCTTCTTAAGAAAGTTGACAAAAATCCACCTAAAATTTTCTTTGGAAATGCAAGTAGCTTGGAAGAGCAAAAATAATCTTGAAGAAGAAAAACTTTGAGGGATTTATTCTACTAGGTATCAAAAACTTCTTTATAGAGCTGGACTAAAACAATATACTATTGGTATTAAGGACAGAAAAACAGATGAACAGAATAGAGTAAAAAGTCAAGAAATAATACCACACATGTACAATCTCCTGATTTATAAGAAATGCCACAGCCAAGGGCAAGTATTGCCTTCTCAAAAAATGGTGGTGGATCAACTGGACACTCATAAGGGTAAATGAAGCATGTCTTCTACCTCATATCGTGCATAAAAATTAATTCTACACAGATCATGGGCTTAATATGAAAGTTAAAAACAATAAAACTTTTTCGACAATAAGGTAGAGTATTCTCATGGGACAGGTGAAGATTTTTTTTTTTTTTAAACTGGACACAAATAGCATTAACCATAAAAGAGAAGATTGATAAATTGGACTCTATCCAATTTATAACTTTTGCTCATGCAAAGGTAAGTTTCACAATGGTAAAAGATATTTGCAATCAACCTTTATAAGGTATATGAAATATATGATATGTAATTCATATATCATATACCTATGATAAAAGACATATCCAGAATAAAGAATTTTTACTAAACAATAAGAAAAAGACAAAACAAAACAAAACAAAAAACAAAAATCAGGCAAAAAGACGATCGGGAACTTCTCAAAAAGATTTCAAGTGGTTTCCTAACCCTGGACATATGTTCTCTGTGACCAGCAATGCCACTCTGAGATGTATACCCAACAAAGGGAGAAAAACTTGCGTGGACTTACCCTACCAGATACAAACATGTCAGGATGTGACACACACGTAGGAACAAAAGACAAGAACGAGAATGTTCGTGGCAACACTGCCATAATATCCCAAATGCCCATCAATCATAAGACCAAGTACCAATTTGTGCTATATTCATACAATAGAACAGCTGGAAACTCAAAGTACAACGATAGCCCATCAACACAGGAATCAACTTCACAGAATGGAAGGGAAAAAATGCCCAAAATGGAAAAAGAAAAATGATTTTCTTTATAGAGAGCTCAAAAAGAGGCCCAACTAGTCATTATCACCTTTGGTAGGACAGGCGGAGAGAGGCTTCTAGGCTACTGGTACGGTCCATGGCATGATGTGGATGGTGGGAACCTGGGCATGCTAACACTCTAAGGTTACCTCTCTTGTGCACTTTTCTTTGGGTATGTTATTCTTGGATAAACACATAGATATGTTAAAATGTTCACAGTATTCATTACTGAGTTGTAGTATCACAAGTGATATTTAATTGTCTTTTATACTTTCATGTACTTTTCGAATACATAACACTTAAGCTTTGGGGAGTGACTTGCATTTCCCGATCACTGTGATGAGCCTTCTCTTCATTTGCACCGTCCTTCCCCTAGACCATGCCTTCCAACTTGCCTCAACTGTGTCAGTGATCTGCTGACCAGTCTTCTTGCCTCTAATTTCATAAATAAGAGGTAAGCCAATCTACCAAATAGTGGTCAGTTTTGTGAACCCCAAGAGAATCCCTTAACTTTTGAGCAGTTGTTCTTGGTGGCTTTTCAGACCCCTGGTTCTCATTTTTTTTCCTGAACCACAGCACTTATGAGAAATGACACTCCTGTGAGCCACTCACTTCCATGGAAATGAGACCATCACATGGAGTGAGAGAAGTCAGACACAAAAGGTCACGCACTGCATGGTTTCATTTATATGAAATACCCAGAATAGGTTAAATTTTTAGAGACAGATGCAGATTTTTGGTTGGCAGCACCTGAGGGTGGGAGGTAGAGAGAGGCGTTACGGGCTAAACTGTGGACCACCCCCCCCCCAACCAAATTTCATACATTGAAGTCCTAACCTCCAGTCCTGCAGAATATAACCCTATTTGGAAAGAGGGTCTAGAAAGAGATAAAGTTAAAATGAGGTTATGAAGGTGGGCGCGAATCCAGTATGACTCATGTCCTTATAGAAGAGGAAATTTGGCCACAGATACATACAGAGGAAGAACACGTGAAGACACAGGGAGAAGACAGTCACCTACGAGCTAAGGAGAGAGACCTGGAGAAGACTCTGCCCTCACAGCCCTCAACAGGACCCAGTCCCACTGACATCTTGATCTCAGATCTCTAACCTCCAGAACTGGGAGAAAGTCAATTTCTGTTGTTGAAGTCACCCAGGCTCTCACTTTGTGATGGCACCCAGCCCTGGGGAACTCACGAGAGGGTTTTCTTCTGGAGTGATTTACATGTTTCAACTAGATATCAACTAGATACAAGTGGTGGTTGCACATCATTGTGATTGTCCTCTCGACCACCGAACTGTTCACTTTAAAATGGTTCATTTTATATTATGTGAATTTCAACCTCCCTAAATTGAAAGAAAAAAAAAAAACACAAAAATCAGGTCCCCTGGATCCCCTACAATACACCAGTCAGCCAGGAAGATTTTTTTCTTCTCCAATAAAATCAAAAGACTGGAGATTTATTCTCCCAAGAAGGTAGAACAGAGAAACTGGGGGAAAAGAAAATCAGGAATTGTGTGACCATTTGTTAAACTGAGCCACTATTAATAATTAAATTCTATGAGAATGAAATAAATGACATTAAGAACAAAGATAGGAAGTAGTCAAAAGTCCTCACTTCCTGATGACTATCTTTTACCCTTTAGCTCTGCTTTTGAGGTTGTTTGTATCTCTTACGTATCGATGGTGTGAACACTACGTAATGATGTGTTACTGCACATCTTTTTTCAACTTCACCATCAATGAGATCCTGTTGGTACCTTAAACATTTTCTACAGTGGGAGGTTTTATACCCTGGAAGAGGGCTTTCCTTTTCTTTCTAATTCTCTCTCCCTCCTCCCTCCTTCTTCTCTCTCTCTCCCCCTCCCTCCCACCCCCACCCCCCCTTTTCTTCCTTCTTTCCACCTTTAGCAAGTTGGTTCTTCACCCTCCCCTAGCACACAGATGCTAACAAATGCTAATGATCACAGAGGTCAAATCTCAATCTAGACACACAAGAACTGCCAGCCAAATCGGCCTTTGGAAACGTTTTGCCATGTCTCTTCACTATATCGTAACTTCCCCCTGGCTCACTATGGCACTGTCACCCCTGGAAACCACCTGACATCAGCCAAGAAGAGCCAGGGCCCTAGAGACAGTCCTGCTCCTTCAAGACTTCAGCCGAGCCCCTGGGAGAAGCAGCCCCCATAGCCATGAGGTTGACAGCGGAGGAGACTCCCCGTAGCCAGAAGCGATCCTTGCCCCTGCTCCGCGCCCCTGCAGCTCCTGCCTGCCACGCTGGCAGCATCCTCTTGGCTGCCACTCGCTGGCTCGGCTCTCAGCTTCCTGTGTGTCAGAGCAGGAGCAACAGGCACAGAGCCACTGTCAATGTTTGCTGGAGATGGAGCAACCTGGCTGGGTCGCAGCTGCAGCCCTGTTCACTGCCAGAGCCTCTCAGAGGATCCAAGTCCGTGGGTTCCTTGGTGACATGGGAAGAGCCCATGAAAGGGCTTCCCAAGGTGAGCCTGACTCTGCCAGCCAAGCAGGGAGCATGCACCTGTGCTCCTTACCCGGGAGGCTGAACACACAGGTCAAAGGGGAGTCTGCATCGAAGTCACAATTGTTATTCCCTGCCGGGAGCCCCAGACCTCTATTCCTGGGATAACTTACCTCTTTCCCTCTGAGCAGGAGTGGCACGCCAAAGCCACCACAGCGTCTTCCCACAGACATCCTCACTGCCCACCACCAATGCCAGCCGGTGCCATGTGCTGACTGCATCCCCTTAATCTTCTCCTCCGCCCCCAAAGGTAAATGTTACTATCCTTGTTTGGCAGACGAGGAGAGCAAGGCTGAGGAAATGACCTGGACAAGTTCTGAATCAGAGTTCGCGATAGAGTCTGGATTCAAATGCGAGTTCCTTGGGCTCCCACGACGGCGTTCTTCCTGCTGCCTGCACAGTCCTGTTCACGCCCTCCCCTCTGGACGCGTGCAGGGCCTTGCAACTCGAATGTCTGATGCTTACGTGCCGCCTCCATCTCCTCTCCTCTGCCTGAAGCCGTCCTACACACGACTGTCAGGTTCATCTGTCCTTAGCTATAGCTCTGGACACAGACGCAGGCCAAGACGGAGGGAGACACGGACGGAGCTGTGGACGCGGGTGTAGAGGAGGCGCAGACATGCACAGATACAGCTCAGCGGGAGAGTCATGAGGTCGGGAAGCGTGCCCGATTTATTCTGTGTCCTTAGATCCTATCACAGTACCCGAGCAAAGGCTCAGAAAATACTGTGGAATTAAACTGAATGGACTATCATTTCCCCAAATCAAAAGTTTAAGTGGGGAGGGCATAGCTCAGTGGTAGAGTGTGTGCTTAGTATGCACAAGGTCCTGGGTTCAATCCCCAGTACCTCCATTTAAAAACTAAACCTAATTACCTCCCCCTCCCCAAAAAAAGCTTAATTAATTTTCTTAAACATTTGGTGACTCCTAGCATATGAGAGAGTTAGGTTCCGAGCCCTCACATCAACAGTGGGCATGCGCCACCATCCAACTGCACCTGACCCTTCCAGTCTTAACTACCCCCAGCCTATATATTCTAGGCATACTTGAGTTTCTATGTTCCCTAACCTCCCCTCCTTGACGTTTCCTACCTCAAGGCCATTGTTCATGCCATTCCCTCCATCTAAAATGCTCTCAGTAGCCCCTTCCATGCCTTCTGAAACGTCATGGCCCATTTGAAATACCACTTCCTCCTTGAAGTGTCTCTTTTATTTCCTGCAAGAAATGTTATGTTTCTCTCCTCGGAACCCTTAGAGCTGTACACCTTTCTATGGCCTAATCTTCCTCTGAAGTAATAATTCCCTCTGCCTGAAATGCCCCTTCACCTTTTTCTTTCTCATGTTCATGGTCCAGTCTAATGCCATCTCCCCTGTGAGGCCTTCCCAGCTCTCTCAGGCTGAGTTAATCATTCCCTTCCCAATGCTTCTGGAGCACCTGAACATCCTTCATTAAAACACTGGCTATTGGTGTTATTAACCACCCTCCCCACAACTGTCAAGTCCCTTGAAGGTACAGATACCTCTTAGAGCTTTCTTTCTGGCTCCTACACAGCACCAGTCACCTAGCAGGTACTTGGTACCTGTTGAATGAACAGGCAAAAGATGATTGTTGAATGAATCACTGTACGATGAGAAAGATACCGTCCTCTTTGTGTTTCTTACAGGAAGTCTCTACCGTTCTACCTGCTTTGACTTCTGTTACTGGTACGGCATTCACAGGATCACAGATTAGTCATGGGAGACCAGAATAAAGCTAACCGGCATGCAAAAATGTAGGAAAACACAGTAACAGACAATCCGATCTGAGAATGCAGATCTCACTGATGAGGGTAAGATTAAATTGTTTCCACCAAATAAGTCAATGTCAATAAGATTATCAATTTATTTGACAGAATAGTTGCAATGTTGCTCTTAAAACCCAACAAACTAGAATGCTATATTGGCTTAAAATATCACAATGAAAACAATGAGCGTATTTTGAACCCATGTTCTAGATCGGAAGTGCATTCATTATGAGGAACAACCTAGCTGACTTAGGACATACGACCAAAGAAGTGTGTATCTTTACCAGGAAGTCATCCCTGGGCAGAAACAGGTAAGAAACAGTCAAATGAGTGGAGAACATCAATCAGAAGAGAAACACAAAGACCTTATTTGCAGACATTTCTGCATCTCACCTCCCACCACTTGGGGCAGTGTGTTTTCTTGACCCCTTTTAGAGACAGGCCATTGAAAATCCAGTTATGTCACACATTCAAGGTCCCTAAACAGACAAATGGCAAATCTGTGGTTACTGCCTTCCATTTTTCTATAGAAGAATCCTAAGTTTTAGGCAAAGTTTTGGCCTTATCACCAGTCTCCAAATCTGTCTTTCTTCCTCCTGCCCCTGTGCCTTTGCCCCAGGCCCTCTCTTCTACCAGGATTCCCTTCTTAATATAACTTAACGAGCACTTCGGCAATTATAAGATAAATCCTCCCCCAAATCTTTGAGGTTGGTGTCACCATGCCCATTTTACAAATGAAGCTAATTGTCATACAGCCATTGAACCAAGGTCAAAAGCTTTGGAGCAACCCTCTTCCAAAGCTGTTTTCAACATATTTTTGTAAACCCATTCCCATGGCACACCTCAAGATTCTCCTGAAAGCATCTTGACACCCCCCGCCTGCCTGTGAGAAGGAGATCCCTCTCTCCTCAACATGTCCATGGCCTGTGGTTACAGTGCTTTAGTCACAAGCAGTAATAATTAGCTGATTGCTCCTTTTCCTACATGTCTAGAGATGGCAACTTCTTGTGGGGTGGGCTTCTGTATATTTCTATCTTATCTACGAATTCAATGCTATTTCCCCTGAGAACCTTATTTCAAGTATTCAAGGAAGTCAGAGAAACCTAGGGTCATCTTCAGCATCCCTGGTCATAAGTTGATTACTTAAAACTACATAAAAACAGATGGCAACACTAATGTAATGCACTAATTATTGCCCCCCCAATCTAGCTTTCATAAAGTTACAGTTGATATTAAATTCATGGAAGAAATTTAAAGACCCCCAACATGACTAAACTGAGTAAATCTGTGGCCCACATTAGGCTGGAGGCCCAAGTCAAAAAGCTTTCCTACTCTTAAAATGTAACTCAGCTCAATCCCAGACACAGTCATGCTTAATAAACATGTATTTGATTGGTGGATGGAATGACACATGGAGACATTAACACACGAAGAATAGATGAATGAATACATGAAGAAATACAGCAATAATGCTTCTTTTTAGCCATGACTTCTGAGGAATATTAATAATAAATATGTAAACCAAACAAAATAATCCAAACAATGTCATCCCGGGTAACCTGTCTACAAACAAAGCGTAACTCTCATGATCTTTATAATTCTGTTTTGACAGGATGCCTGCTGTGTCTGAAATATCTACAAGCCTTTTGTTTGTAATAGCACCTTAACTGGATGATTTAAATGAGAGGAGATTGCTTTTAAATTTTTCTACAATTATTTAAATGCACATTTTAGTTTTCCTGAATTGTGCAAAAGCGATTTGGAAGATGAATTTCTGAAAATACCTGGTGGAATTTGCATACAGCAAGCATAATTATTATTGATATTTGCATAGTTTTCCCTGCCCACGTGCATGCACTATTACCAACTGCTTCACAAACCATGAAATTGCTGAAGAAGTCATTGTCAGTACACTATGGACTCATCAATAAAGGTTCAACCAAACAGAAGAGAAGCAAACTTTGGTGTTCAGTTGTGGAAGTGTGGTGTCCATTTTATTTATTTATGTGGGGCAAAATCCGCCAAGATAAATCCATACCAAAAGAATGTGGCAGTCTTTTGCAATAAAGATTAATGTTATTGCAAAGAATTCCTGAGATTCAAGAGAGACTGAAGAATCTGAAAACGAATATATGTACGTATATGCATGACTGGGACATTGTGCTGTACACCAGAAACTGACACAGTGTAACTGACTGTACTTAAAAAAAAAAAAAGAGAGAGAGAGAGAGAGACTGAAAGTACCATTGATAAGCTAGCAAAGTGAGAGGGCAGCGAGGAATGCTGGCTGGTAAAACAGTTAACACGTCCATGCTACAGAGGGGTAGGGTATCAGAATGCACTCAGAGGACTCCAGCATACGAGGTCAGAGAAAAATGAGCAGAAATTTGGACTGTGGGGAGTGCAAATGCTTGATGAATGTGTGAACAAGTGCTTATGGTAGGTTTTATGAAGGAATGTGGAAGACATGAAGGACATGTCTTTCCTTTAGTCAGCTTGGATGACAAAACCAACTGAAAGAAATTCTACGAGAAAAATAATAGCAAATACTTACACAACACCTATTACGGGTTGGGCACTCTTTAAATGTGTATCTATATTAACTTCCGTAATTCTTACAGTAGTAGTCATTCATCCATTTAGCTCACCAGCACCTGTTGAACCCTTTCTTGTTTTGGATATACTGTAACAGACTGAGAGACTCGGGGTTCTTTGCCTTAAGTTGCTAGCAGTCTATGGCATGAAACAGACATGTAATGTGTATTTTTATCACAATGTTAAACATTTATGTATTTACTGTATTTACTGTAGACATGAGGAAAAAAACAACACTCTGCTAGGGAACTGGTGGGAAGTTCTTAGAGGAGACAAGAGCAAGGTTTGGAAGGATTAAACAGGCGGTTTTCAGATCCATAAGAAAGAAAAAGAATACTGGTATGCTGGGCATGAAAAACATGGTACTAGGTAGTTAAAAGCCTTGTCTATATCTCTATGACTATCTCATTGTAGCTGACAATCAGAGAAAAGGAAAAGACATAGATGACCTAGACTTTGGGTGCCATACAGGCAATATGGAGCCATTGAGATTTTAAACAATGAAATGACATGGATGGATTCCATTTTTTTTAAAGACCTCTCTAGAGATTCTATAGAGAATAGACTTACCTGGTTAATTCTAGAAGAAAGTAAGTTGTTGAAATTAGTAAAATGCAACCAGAGATTGAAATATCACATTGGGAGTGAGGCCCAAGAGGATGGGACAGATTCACCAGTGATGAATATGTAACTAAGACATCTACTGACAAATAATGGAATACAGACTATGTGTAAGGGGACCAAGATGTCAAGAAGACCAGACATCCCAAAATATTGTCTGCATGTTTCAGGCGATGTTTTGTCCTTAGCTACACTTTTAATTGTGATTTCTCTGAATCTATTATAAAATTAGTAGTTTCCAAACTTTTTTGATCATTCACCTATATCAGTAAAAAAAAAAAAAAAAAAATTGAATGCACCTCCAAAAACTGTATACTTACTAATTTATGTATTACCTATGTGTGCAATTGTCGCTGGCTGGCATCTCAAGGGAAGATTCATCACTAACGATAATAGAGGTAAATTCATATTCCAAGATTTCTTTGATCAATATTTGATTTGTACAGGCTTTACAACCTGTCCAGTACAGAGCCCACCATCCTTTCCCTCCACCCTCATAAGTATCTCCTCTCATGGCCAAACATACAGTCCTCCAGACTAGACACCGGGGAGCCTTCACTGACTCCTCATTCTTCCCTAAATCTATTCAACGTCTTTTTCAGTTATTTCCACCTTCTAAATACCTTGGCTATCGCTCAGCTTTTTATTCCTAAATGGCAGAACTAATTCAGCAGTGATTTCTTCCTTAGGCTGTGAACTAAATCAGCCCTGATTAATATGTTGGGGACACCCTTAGTGCAATGTAATCTTAAACAAGTTATTTAAGCTCAGTTTCCCCAGCTGTAAAATGGGGTAACAGAACATTTTTCATAGAGTTGTTACAGAAATTGAATGAGTAACGCATGCAGTATTTTTGTACAGCGAAGTCACATGGTAAGCGATTCATTTCTGTCAGCTACTATTACACTTCAGTCTCCCTGCTGCTAGCCTCAGATCTCACCTTCCAGCTCACCTCAGTAGTAATCTACCCACCATAGGTTGTGTAAAAGTGATTTCCTAAAACAAATTTGACCAAGTCACTATCATGCTTAACAGATTTCCCATGCCTCTCCAACTGCAAGACCAATTGAAACATTTTGTGAGACAAGAAAGGCCTTTAACAAGATAGCCTGTGTTTATATTTCCAATTCTGTGTCTGCCACTTAACATGCCCCTGATCCTACAGATGTACTGAAGTATTTCCACCGCTTCACACAGACCACCTTCTCTCCTTCCTCCGAGCCTTTGCAGTTGCTGTTCCTATGCACAAAATACCTTTCCCTTTCTGCCGTCACCATTCCTCCAACTATCATGTTGTAGCTCAGTCTTCAACATTCAACTCAAATGATGATTCTGACGTGAATCCTTTCCTGGTCCTTGTGCCGAAGGATGAAGTTGATTATTCTCATCATCTGTGATCCTAAGGCCCTTTTTCCGTTCCTCAGTCACAACACCCTGCACGCTGTACCACAGTTACTTCCTCTGCCCCCGTCCACAGCACCCTGTACCATGATTTACCCTGGAAGGTGTTTCCCCAACTAGGTGGTGCACTCCCCGAAGGAAGGGCCTTAGGACCTAGAACAGCAGCATCGCGCCTAGTAAGGGCCCAAGGCAGACTTGGAAGGTTTCCGGTTAACTGTATTTTCAGTGACTTAAATGGTTTTAGGGGTATGTGGGGTTCCCCCCCCCCCGGAAACCTGCCACCACCCCAACGCCTCCATGATTATGTGAAGCCTTTGGCTTTACATTTTGAAGCCTTTCCTAATTAGCTGCCCACTGGCAGTGAGGGAAATTCCAAGTTTTCATCTAAGCACAGCTATGTGGTTAGAAGACAAACCGTACGGTGGGAAGAGCACAGACAGGGGACTCTGACCCCTGCACGGGGCTCCCTGGTCTGCTCGTTTTCAGCCGTTTGATTTTGAGCAAGCTACATTAGTGTTCTGAGTTTCAGTTTTCCCTTCTGTAAAATAGGAATAATAAACAAACCACAGAGGATTGTCTTGAAGATTCAATGAGATAATTTGTGTTATATATTTAATACACGTATAAATTTAATACATGATCAATAGTTGTTCTTGTTTTTATCACCCTCAAAATTCAATGAACATACAACACACCCATTAGGTTGGCTACTGTAAAAGACAACACAAGACACAATGTGATGGTGCAGCTGCCGTAGAAAACCACATGGCAGCTCCTCAAAAAATTAAACATAAAATTACCATATGATGCAGCACTTCCACTCCTAGGTATAAACCCAAAAGAACTGAAAGTAGTTGACCCAAACAGCTGTTTGTACATAAATATTCTTAGCAACTTTATTCACAATAGCCAAAAGGTGGAAATGACCCCAATGTCCATCAGTGGGTGAATAGATATACAATATGTGGCATATCTATATACCAAGGAATATTGTTCAACAAATATGAAGTCCACGTATATGAGATACCTAGAATAGTCAAATGCGTAAGACAGAAAGTAGCATGGTGGCTTTCCAGCGCTGGGAGGAGGTGGAGAATGAAGAGTTAGCTTATGTAATAGGTACAGCGTTTCAGTTCGGGAAGATGAAAAATTCTGAAGATGGATGGCAGTGATGGTTGCACAACAGTTGGAAGGTACTTAGGGACACTAAACTGTCCACTTAAAAATGACTAAGATGGTATATTTTATGTGTATTTTACCACACAAAAATTCAATCAACAAGATTTAATCAGATCTGCAAGAATAATTAAATAGTTCTAGCAAAACTGTGAATGTGAAGCCAAGAAGACTTCATGTTCCTTCAACTCTAATCTGATTCCTTTATCCCAGAACAATCCTGAGATCTGAAAATCCTTATTTCCCATGGCCAAGTGAGTGCACATGCGCATGTGTACACACACACACACTCTGGGGCCCATGGAGACACAACCTGGAAATGGGGCTTGCCAGGATTAGGGAGCCAGGCCCAGCCCATGGATCACTCACCCAGAAGACAGCCCTCCACGGAGAGAAAGAACCTCAGAGTCCCCTCACAAAGAGGATAATAAATTCCGATTAGCCAAGGAAGCTCTGAGTCTAAATACCAGCAAAGCTCAGCCCCTGCGAGTGGGGACGAATTATCTGAAAGGTCATCCCGGAGACACTGAACAAAGGGCCTTGAGCAGCTGGGTCCCTTAATCTGAGGAAACACTGAAGCCTTTAAAGTAGCCAGAGGCAGAGCCGGAGAGATGGGAACGTGGAGAAGCCTTCTGAGCACAGGGAGGATTTAATAGGAAGGGAAACACAAACCCCACATGAGGCTCCGGGCCCCGCCGCCATCGCCTCCCTTGGCCAGGCTGAGGGCCTCTGGAAGGAGCTGCCGTCACCTGCGCTAGGCTGGGATGGACCTTTTTGGCCCTGTGTTCAAACAGAATGGCTCTGATCTCAGCGATTAAAAGCTTCAAAACCACAAGTCTCAGGGAGGGAACAGGCTCAAAGGAACAGCCTGCCAGACACCCCTGTTCACTCTGTTCCAGGCTGTGGGCTGCTGACAGAGCCCCGTCTGTCTCCAGAAAATTTCAGAGGCCTCTCAGGAATCTAAAGCCAGGCCTCTTGCCTGAGTCCTGTTGTCACAACCCCAGAGTTTGAAAGATGGAAAGCTCCGTGGGAGGGCCAGGTGGCGGCAGGAAGTGGCCCGCTGGCCTGCAGCCATTCCCAGCTTCCAATAACCCTCTGTCCGGAAAAAATTGAGGGAAAGAGAAGGAAAGGGGCATCAGAACGTGGGTGAAAAACCGAGCAGATGACCCCCTCTGGCACAGAGGGCATGCAAAGGGTACAACGGAGTCAAATAACCAAGTCCCTCCAGGAGCCGGGGACCAGCACTGGCATGGACGGAGCCAAGGACTGTCCAACAAGAGAACGAAACTCACATCATGGGCCAACTGCTAAACAGAGATTTTTCTCGTTGGTTTTAATCCTCACAACAACTTTGTGCAGGAGGTGGTGGTGTCCGCATTTTACACGAAACAAAAAGGCAGAGCCAAAATTGGAACCTACATCTGGATGGCTCTGAAATCTTCCCCACTCTACCATGCTGCCCCTAAGTTAGGTCCTTCACAAATATTAGCTTCCTATGCCTTGCAAATTGATTCTAATTCATATATTTGAGGCTTAGTCGCTTGCCAAATAGCACGCCGTGAGTGAGTGACGGAACCGGGACTGGAATTCATTTCTGACTGATTCCAAAGTTGATGTTCCTTCCTCCATGCCTCATATATCTTTAGTTAAAATAAAATAATCCTGTGGCTTCTTGCCAATCAGCAAACATTTTGCTCCCTCACTCTTGAAGCCTAAGCCCTTTAGAGAGTAGCTCAGTAATTGTGCTGCCCCCGTGCCCCCGAAGTCACAATTTACTGCAGAATGAGGTGATATGAAACGAAACAGACACACCTCCCCGGCCAAAGAGAGGCTGTCTGGAAGGTACAGACCTGATGACTTTTATTGAGAAAATCTGACGCTTATTTCAGTATAAAAAGTGGTGGAGGCAGCGTGTATTTCAGTTGATACGTGTTTAGTTCCCACTCTGGTAGATTATTCTGGTGTTTTGGTTTTGGTGAGTTAAGAGCTAGTGGGCTTGAGTGATGGAGAGGACCAATAATTAAAGAGAAATTAGCTATCATTATCTAAAGGAATAAAATTGGGTCTCCCGTCTGCAGTTTATGTGGCCCTGGTAATACAGGTATCCTTCCTCTCTTTAGACTTCCATTCTGTCAATATTTCATAGGAAACATATGCATATACAATCAGATACTTCTCTCAGTCTCTTGGGGGAAATGTTGCCAAGAGCAGGAACATACAAATTGAGAGGAACGGAATCCTCTAGGATATTGGCTTAACACCTTTCAGTTTCAGTCAAAATGACAAAGACCACTTTACAGATTATTCAGACCTAATGGGCAGAAAATAGTTAAACCACAAAGGCTTTGAAGAGCCCCCTCGAGCTGCTGAAGAACCACCCTAGGGCCAGTCAGCACCTGTGAGTACCAGCCTTGCAGTAGAGATGTCCATGGTAAAGAAAGCTTTCAGCACAGCAGCACTATACACAGTAGCCAGGACATGGAAACAACCTAAATGCCCAATGACAGATGACTGGATGAAGAAGCTGTGGTATATCTATACAATGGAATACTACTTAGCCATAAAAAAGAAAAAAAATAATGCAATCTGCAGCAACATGGATGGACCTGGAGATTGTCATTCTAAGTGAAATAAGCCAGAAATAGAAAAATACCATATGATATCACTTATATGTGGAATTAAAAGAGACAAATGAACTTATTTGCAAAACAGAAACAGACTCTCAAAGAACAAATTTGTGGTTACTATAGGGGAAGAGGGGTAGGAGGGGATAAGTTGGGAGTTACAGATTCACAGACACTAACTGACATATATAGAATGGATAAATAACAATGTTCATGCTGTATAGCACAGGGAACTATATTCGGTATCTTGTAGTAACTTATGGGGAAAAAGAATATGAAAATGAATATATGTATGTTCATGTATGACTGAAGCATTCTGCTGTACACCAGAAATTGACACAACACTGTAAACTGATACTTCGATAAAGTATATATATACAACACACACACACACAAGAAAGCTTTAAGGACGGGAAGTCTTCCATTGCAAAACTAGCAGTTCCAACATTATGAACAGTAGATATTCTGAAAAAGTTCCTTCCATAGATGTTTATAAACGTTAGATAAAATACAACATACGTTTATTTAGATGCATGGCACAAAATCGTAAGAAAGAAATCCTTAGAGGTCAGAAACGAAGAAGAAACTCAAAAGCAAGGTTGTAGGCATGTCTGCTGATGCTGTAGCTGCCCTGAGGTGGCCAGGGGCCAGCACACGCACTCTCAGTAATCCAGGGGCTTTAGTTTTAATGCACATGCTGTAATAAGACAAGAGGTCTTGTGCTCACGCAAGGTGAGAAGAATCAGAACTTAAGTCACTTGCAAAACAACAGGATCTATGAAGAATAACACATACAATAAAAGGATAAATGAGATATAATCTGCCTGTCCCTAAAGAGAGAGGACAAGAAACCCTATCTCCCTCAAACAGCTTGCACTCAGGAAAAATAGCTCCCTGAAATGTGTAACCACCACCTTGTACCACGTGTATTATCTGGGGACTTTATTTTACTCATTATGATCCTGAAACCTCAAAGCTGGAATATTATATAAAATAGGTTCTAGACTTCCAATACCCCTGGAGCATATAAAAGAAGAAAACACCACCACTCTTATGGGCAAATATCCTCAATCAAAAGTAAACATGATTTCCATAAAGATCCTCTCAAGATGAACTCTCAATCCAAGACTAAAAACATACCTAAAACTTGATCTATGGTGTTAGCAAAAACAAAAATAGTAGAATTAAGCCCTAAAGAACTCAGATAATCATTTCATAGATACTATAAAACAAGTATATTAAATAGTTGCAAGGTCTACAAAAGAGATCTCCCCAAAATGAGACACTCAGAAAAAAAAAGAGCTACTTTCAAAAGTACGAACTACAACTTTCAGAAATGAAAAATACAGTCATTGAAATTTAAAAATCCAGTAGACAGTCTATAACTAAAGAGAGACCTTGTGAACCAACTGATAGATTTCAGGTCATAAATTGAAGCCACTTGGCACAGTGGACAGAGCATGGACCTAGGGGTCAGATGGGCTTGGCTGAATTTTGCAGAACAGGTGCCACATAAAATCAAAACACAGCAACTAGTTAGTATGAAGTGCCTATTATGCACAAGGCACTATAACAAACACATTATACATTATTTCATGGAACGCTTACAATAATCCTATGAGATGGGAATTATCCTTTCTACTTTACAGGTAAGAAAATTGAGACTTAGAAAGAAAATACCTTGCCCCTACATTATGCCAACAATTTGAAGAGCTGGGGTTCAGACCCAGGTCTGCCTCATTCCAAAGTCCACTGTCCTAACCACTAAGATTTATTGCCACCCCATTAGCTTCAAATCCAATTCAAATCAGCTGTGTAGGCTTCTGCTGCCTGGGAAAAACAGTATTTTATTACGAACTTTTCTCAGATTGAAGACCTAAGAGAGCCTTTCCAGAATATAGTTCATATACTCTGGTAACAGCAGAGTTTGATCTACAGCTCAAAATGCAGGCCAGGGGACTGTGGAAGACTTGAGGGCTAGGTGGGCATCTGGTGTCAGCACAGGCAAAGGGTAAGACCAGAAGTCCTATAAGTCCGGGAGGCTCAGGCGGATCTAAGAGTCTGAGAAGTCAGTAAAATGCGGGATGACTGGGATGACTCTGAAAGTCAAGGCTAGCAAAGATTCCAAAATGTGGTCATTCAGATGATTAGATCACTATTACCAAGGTGCAGTCCTGACCTGGATCAGGAATGAAAGTTATCTTTTTTCTGTTGTCTTATTCTGTTATATTTCCAACCGAAGGCTGGCAGCTGAGCCCCCAGAGGAAGCCTGAAAAGGAAAGATGACCCTTGCCTCTGTGCCAGAGACCAAGGCTGAAGAATCATCAGACGCTTCCTGACGTGCCCCAGCCCAGGTTACATCTCCAGAAGATAATCCCTATTAGCACTTTGTGCAGGCGACCGTATTACCGAAGTTTTATACAAATACTAAAGCTGACTAGAAGCATTTCCAGGAATAGGTATTTCATATTCCACTCCTAGTTTCTCAGTAAACAATTACTAAACATTTCTAAGAAACAAAAGCAAATTGCTGGAGACCTTGCAGAAAATGCTTACATCAGTAACGTAAATGTAATGCACATAAACAGAAGTCAAAGCTAGAAGAATGTATGCTGTCATCATTTGTTTTCACGACATTTAGATAGTCTTGCTCCAGAATGGTTAGCAAGACTTGAAATAAGATAGGCTGGGACCTGGGACCCGCTACCTGAGGGCTTGCACTTGCTCCTGAACAAGCGCCGCCCCCAGCAACTGAATACAAAGAAACCACCAGGGACTAAAAGTAACTAAACGCAGGCACCTTGGGGCAATTAACAAGATAAAAAAACGCCACAAACCAACCAGCGTTTCCAAAGTGCCCGGGAACAAAAGCAGGGTACTGCGCATGATCCCTGCAAGCAGCACCACCAAGGGGGTGGGCAGACCACTTAAGCCATCCCTCCACCTGGACCCACTTATCAGCCCTTGCCCTCCCCCTATTTAAGGAACCAGCCCCACCCTCCTTGGAGAACAAGGGCACCTGTTTCTGGTTCTTGCTCCCTCCTGCTGCAGCACGAGTCCCAATAAAGTCTTGCCTGAATTTCTCAGCTGGCCGCTCATCGATTTCTGTTGATTAAAGGGTCCAAGGACTCAGGCCCATAACATACTTTGCCTAACTAAAAGGCAGGATAGCTGGGGCAGTTTGGGAGTAGGGGGAGGGAGCGCTTCTGATGACATGCAAAACAAGTGCCATTCGTGCAGTTTAACTGAGCGTACCCCACGCCTCAGGTCCAGTTGCATGGGGAAGTTAAGTTCAAGCACTGGAAAAGCCCCCCTGCAAGTGTGACTACCAGGGTTTCAGGGGTGGCAAGCATCCCCTGACCTAGATTATTAATCAGCGTTGGAATGATCCCAGGTGAGAAATTTCTCCTGAAATGCCCATCTGAAATCTGTTTGAGGGAGTGGCCTCTTTCCTCAATGCAGTACAAGATGTGTCTAATAAACCCAAACATCACTAGTTTCTCATAAGGCAAAAGTAGGTAAACTTAGATCTGTTTGGCAATTAATGTTCCAGTATTTTATCTTATTTGAAATGACCTGGATAATCAATAAATTCCTAATCATTTAATTCAGCAAAACTAAAAGTTTCAAATAATGAAAATCTGGAGACATAGCTTTGGATAGACATTCCCCATATTTCTTTACAGTTATTCCTTTAGAGTTTACCTAAATACTCTAATTTACTTAAAAGTTTCATCATATCAAGTTACTTTCCTTGTTGATAAATGTTATAACAGTAACAATATGCACTTACTGACTTTCAGTACAATAAAAGTGTGATACCTAATACTGACGACTCTTAAAAACATGTCTATATTAATCAAACTCACAAGATTAAACTAGTTTTAATACTAGATATTAATCATTTCATTCTGGGTAGTTTCTTTTACATTGCTGAGAATTTACATGAGTGCTTAATTTCCTCTAAGCCAATTAAATACAGCTCATTTACAAATTAATTTTTACATAAAGACAGAGCCAGAGATCTCATAGTTTTCCTGCTTTAGTTTAAAAAGGCCTCTTCTGGGGTGGATATACCTCAGTGGTAGAGTGCGTGCCTAGCATGCACAAGGTCCCGGGTTCAATCCCCAGTACCTCCGTTCCTCAACCCATCCACTGGAATCTCAGGGACCACAGGTGGTCAAATTAGCTTCCAAGAGCCCAGCCAGAAACGGTTACATTTTAAAGGCGCAGGGAGAGAAACACAAGCCACCCCGCCTTTCTTTTTTTCTCTTCTTTAAAGTCCTACTAAGTAACCAAGGCCAGAGTCTAAGGCAAGGTGGACTGTGTTTGCATTTCAAGGCTTAGAAGTGCTCCACCCGGGCGCAGAACTGCAGCAGGAATTCACAGGAGCGACTGGACACACAAAACCACATAAAACTTTTAAGTTCCTTTCAAGTTCACTGCCCAAGACTCAACGCGTACCAACTACAGAACCTTAAACTAAAGATAAAACGAGAAACAGGCGGTCTTACCGTGCGGTGGCCTCTGGAGGACTCCGTCCAGCCCCAGTCCTCTCTCAACTGGCCCTTCTGCCCACCAGAGTTGGGAGCACAAAACAGGAAAGTACTGGGGGGTCGTGAAAAGGTGACCCAACAGAGCGTCTCCAGGATGAAAGGGAGCGGGAGCGAAAGCAGGACACTGCGCGTGACCCTGCACACGGCACCACCAGGGAGGTGGGCGGGCCGCCTAAGCCACGCCCCTCAGCGGGACCCACGGGTCAGCCCCTCCCCTCGCCCTATTAAAGGAACCAGCCCCGCCCTCCCCCGAGAGCGAGCAAGGACACCTGTTTCTTGTTCTTGCTCCCTCTAGCACCAGCATGAGTCCCAATAAAGCCTTGCCTGAATTTCTCTTCTGGTCTCTTGTCAATTTCTACTAATTAGAGTCCAAGGACCTGGGTTGGTAACAGAATTATTTATGATTATAATGATAATAGGAACATAGTTTTAAAAGTTCTTCTCTCAGTGAGTCCCCAGGCCTCTGGAGTCAATACCATTAGCTCTAATTTACATTGGGAAAACTGAGGCAAGAGTACTTAATGGGAATAGCCCAAGGTCAAATAACTCACAAGTGACAAGCTGACTCTGAACTCGAGGTTCTCTGATTCTAAATCCTATACACTTTCCCATATGTCTTGGTTAGCTGACTTAAAGAATGTACTTGCAGAAATGGTTTAAATGAATCCTATAAGGTGAAATGTATCAAAGGATAAATTTAGGGAACTTCCTGAACGCATGCCCCAAATATCCATCAAGTAAGCATAGGAGAGTGTGCCAGCAGGTCATCGAGGACGTATCCCTAGTAGGAAGCAGAGCATAAACAGCACAAATTAATATACATGACATGAGCCCGAACGCTGGCCCCTTAGGAAATCATAATACCTCAGGTGACTCCCAGAATACCTTACTCCTTTTTGGGTTTCTTGCTGTAAGAGGAAGGTGGATGAAGTGGAGGATTTTCCCCAAACAGTAAACAAGATGGTAAACGGTCAAAACGATGGAAGAGTGTCAAACAATGAAAAAACTCAACATGTCTCATTTAGAGAATCCACGATAAGAGTTTAAGACATTCCCACCCCCAAACAAATGTGGAAACTCCAGGACTTTTAGAAAGAAGAGACTTACCTCTGGGATACAGTACTAGACTCTGGAATGATGCCTGTCTGGTCTGAATCCTATTTCTACTGACTTACCAGCTCTGTGACCCTGAGTGAGTTACCTAACCTCTCTGTGTCTCAGTATTCTCATCAAGAAAATAGGACTAATAATAGTACCTTCCACGTAGGATTACTTTGAAGATTAATTGAGTTAATAAAATTGATAAATTTAACACAAATTATTGCCACAGCAGAGTATAAATCTCATTATATATATTTCTTACAGATAAGGTAATTATGGTTTTATTGTTTTGGAATTTTTTTTTCATTATATATTATTTGCTGTTGCTGCTATCCCTTCTCCAGTTATGAGTCTCATGAATTTCCTAAGAGCACCAATCTTCCCAGCCAGGATGTCAGCATGGAGATTGCACCCTACTTCCTGAGCTTTGGGGAGCCCACATTAACCTCAAGTGAGTTTTCCATTTGCATGAAGCGCTCTCAATGCCTGGAGCATGTGGACCATGATCCAAAGCAGCCCAAAGAACAGAAATGGCTTTAAAACACAGCCCCCTAGATTTGTCATCTTCTACTTCCTAGCTGTGTGATCTAGAGCAAGTTACTTAGTCTCTAAGATCCTCGATTGTGCCATCCACAAAATGCCCTTTGGGAGTGAAGATGACTGAGAACATGTAGGTGGTTGTTCCCAGCATCATGCCTGGTATGAGATAAATGCCCAGGACGTGTTATTTTCTTTCCATAAACTCAAGAGGAGGAGCTGTGACAATGTGATTGTTCTGGAATAAGCTCACTGAGTCAAACAGGTCCTGAGCACCATGATGCTAGAAACACAGGGATGAATAAAGTATGACCTCCAATCCTGAAAGTGCTCATGGTCTGGAAGAAGAGGCAGTAGAGAAACAAGCAAGGCCTTAGTAGCGTGGCAGGTGCTAGTGACCTGAGCCAGGATGGGGTCCCGTGTCGGGGTGAGAGGCAGCACTCACACTGTGTGACCTGAAGTGTAAGCAGGAATTGGAGTAGCAAGTAGAGCAGTCTTAAGTAACAGATGGAGAGAGGAGATTCAGAGTTATCTAAAGGAGTGTGTGTGTGAGTGTGTGTGTTTGGCTGAATCCATATTTATAACCTGAAAAAAAAAAAAACAACCAGTGCGGAGGTAGTAATTAAATATCAGTGTCAAAAGGGCAACCGTCACGTAAGGCCAGTTGAAACTCCTGGGGTGTGGCATCAGAGCTGACTGATAGGAGTCTAGATAAGCTGGCCCTGTCTCTGCATCTAGGTGGAAAGTCACAATGGATACAGACAGGGACCAAGGGATAGTTCCAGAAGTTCCCATTCCAGAGCCGCAGCCAGGCCCTCAGCACCCCCACAGGGATGAATCTTGTCCCGGGCCCTCAGAGCCCTGCAGTCCCCCATGAAGTCAGCAGGAGCTTCCCAAACTCTGCCCCTTTGGGGCTGAGGGTCTAGGTGGAAAACTGACAAACCAATGCCATATTTGTTCCTCACTCTGTCTTTTGTTTTCCCTTGGGCATGGCACATTTGGCCCCGAGGTTTGCACAAAGCAAACCAGCTCCAGTGTCAAATGGAAATCCAGCAGGCTCTTCCCAAGATGCGTTGTTCCCTTTGCACAGGCCGCGGACTCGGGAGAGGGGGCCCGAGACATAATGCCCACGTCTCTTGGGAAGCACATGCAGACAATGGTCTGTGTGTGAAAAGGGGAACAGATTAACCAGGACTAGGGTATCTCCCAAATGCTTTTCTTAAAGAAAGACTCTATTGCCAGGAAGCAAAGCACACACACAAAACAATACCTAAGCTAACAGAGTACTGGCTTTAATATACTCAGAAATAACAGAACACGGGCAGGCTACAACTTTCCAAATCCCCTCGAAAATCCTTCGCGAGAGCAGAGATGGTTTGTCAAATCTATACTCTTTGTTTAATACATTTGTTCTCTTGTTTGGTCGAGGGGGGAGCCGTCAAACTCATTATATTTGGGGAGCTGCATTCATTCCTTTGTGCTTCTTTTTCTCTCTCTAATCTTTATTAAAATCAAAAGCAGAGCCACTCTAATCCTTGGAATGATAATTTATTTCTCAACCCACGAAGTCAGAGTCTTCACTATTATTTTAAAAACAAATCAATGCAACGATTTTAATTAAAAATGAAACAGGGTGAACCTAAAAAATAAATTGGCATTTGTTAGATGAACGGACAAACTTGTTTACAATTAATGGGCAACAGAGCTCCCGGTGGTAAAGAATGTTTTCGCTGTAGTTGGTAAATTCTCTGGACTTTCATTTGAGTCTTTAGAGAGGAAAAAAAAAAAAAAAAAAAACCCACACATCCAGGAGTCTCCTAATGAAATGCTCTAATCCTGGGAAATTTTAGGCTTCAAAATGTGCTCACCTCCCCAGCGCTGCCAGCCAGCCGCCTTCTTGGCTTGAAGACCAAGTGCGCTCCATTTGCGCAGGGGTTATTCATCTCCGATAGCAGAGGAGGTTTGGTTTTTCTCACAAGGAGAAAAAAGGGCTCTGTGTTAAGGAGACGTGCTTTGGCCTGCCAGCTGGTGGGTGGGGCTGGTGAAGTCGACTGCAGATCTTCAAGAAGGTTCAGGTTTCTCCAGCAGGAGAGAAAACCACATGTCATTGGAGGTGGGCTTCTACGCAAACACCGCTGGGGGAAAAAAAAGTGATTTCCTGAAGGGAAACCTAGTGGAAATGGAACTGGAATATTTAAATGTCTTCAGTGTGTATTTCTTTATTGAGAAGCTACTGGTTCCAGCAATGGGGCTTAGGCGCTGAACTGCAAGAGGTGATCTTTCAAGGAGTTTATCATGGCTCAGCTGTCACCCAGCGCCCCTTGAGTCAGGCTTGGAGCTCAGCGAGGCACCACGGAGAGGAGTCACTCGGAGTCCAAGTTCACAGTTCAGCGGAGGAAGCAACAAATGTGATGAAAGCTCTGGTTGTCATATATGCTAAGTGCCATGGGAGGTTACACGGAGCTAGAGGCAGCCTCCTTTGGGGTTACCTCCACCTCCAGGCTGGGACAGGGAAGCTATGGAGGAGTGAATTTCACCTTTGAAAAGAGTCAGGAAGACTTGAGTAAGTGGATAAGGATGGAGAAGAGCTTCCAAGGCAGGGAACAGTCTGAGCAAACTCTGGGCATGAAAGGATGAGCAGCTCAGTGTGACTCACGTGTTGTGAGGGTGTGGAGAGGTGGGAGGACCAGGGGAGATGATGATAATGGCAGAGGGCATGACCTTTTCCTTTTTGTCGACCTGAAGCACTCTCATTCATCCTTCCAACGTCAGCCTACGCTTTATCTCTGAGAAGCAAACCCTGAGCTCCCCACCTTGGTCCTGGGAACACCCCTGCCCCGTCCTTGGTGTTCCTTGTTGGTCTCCCCCACTGAACTGTGTCCCCCTACCCTACTCGCTCTTTCTTCCCTTAGTGCCCAGCATGGTGCTCGGAAAGCAGACTGAGAGCAGGACACCAGGATAAGAAGAGCAGACTTCCAGAGCCAGGGTGGAATGAGAAACGAGAATTACCAGGGCACCCAGGGCTGACCTGTCCCCCTCACACTTAGAATTCTGGACTTAGGTTTGGTTGTAAAAACAAGCCATTTTGAGAGAAAACACAAATGGTTACTAAGCCTTGGGACCCATGGCTACGTTCACAAGTCATCAGGCAAAGAATGAGCAGATTAAAAATACATGAATAACACCCAAGTCTGGCAGGTCAGTGAGTATACGTTCTGCTGGCAATAAAATCAGTACAGGTCCTCTGGAAAGAAATTTGGCAACACGTTTCAAGAATTATGATATCACTTAGATGTGCGATCAAAGTAACAAAGCAAACTAGTGACTATAACAGAAAACAAACAAACAAACCAAAAAACCAGACTCACAGATATAGAGAACAAACTTGTGGTTACCAATGGGGTGGGGCAAGACAGGGGCAGGGGATTAAGAGATACAAATTACACGTATAAAACAGATAAGCTGCAAGGATACATTGTACAACCCAGGGAACATAGCCAACATTTTATGATGACTATAAATGGAATATGACCATTAAAAATTGTGAACCACTATGTTGTATACCTGAAAGTTACAGAACATTGTATATCAACTATACCTCAATGGGAAAAAATGAGTAAAGAAAAAGAATTATGAATCATTCTAATCTAGGTAGGAATTTACCCCACACAAATAATTGAAAAGAATAAAATGCATTTATACAGATAGTGCTCTTTGCAGTGCTGGCCTGAATGAGGGGGAAAAATGTGAAACAACCTAACTGTCCAACACGAGGGACAGGAATACTATGGAACAGTCTACACTGATAGCCATGAAGGCTCTGGGAAGACAAAAAAGATGTGATAAAAATTGTAGGTGAAAGAAGGAAGCATTTTAAAAGTCCATAATGATTATGACTAGCTTTCTTTTCCAACTCTTATTTAGTATCAATGTATTTTTCTCTTTTGAAGATGTAACAGGTGATTTGCATGACTTGGCACTCAGCCCCCTTGCAGGAGCAGAAGAGGGAATTATTATGAAAGAACAGAGAATCAGACCTCAATAACGTTGATCTAAAACATGATGTGACCTTCCCCTGCCTGCAACCTGCTGAAACAGATCCGGGTTTTCAAGTTGAAGGGTATCATCCGATAGCTGCTCTCTGAGCCTTACTTCAAGAAAAGAATGAGGTTATGAGGCTCACGGGGCATCGTGGTTTATGAAAAGAAGCTCCTGTTCCCAGTCTCTCAGGGCTAAAGCAAATCACCACCTAACAGCATCTTCTGAAAGCCAGGCTCAGTCCACTTCCTTTAGAACAGAAGCGGCATCACCAAGCCTTGTTAAGAGCTCCCCTTGGGAATCCCTTCATGCCGTGCCTCCCAGGCTCCTGACTCCACCTAGCTTCATGGTACCAGGCCTGCAGGACTGTATGTTTCTTGAACTTCCCTTTGGCCTTGACACCCCAGGTGACAATACACAATGTCAGCATAGCTTCCAGGGACTGGATATTTCTCCGTGCCAGACACCATGCTAAGCTTCTTAACTACATTTTCTCATTTCATCCTTACAACAATCCTAGGACAAGGTCTCATTATCCCCACTTGAAAGATGAGGAAACTGAGGCTCAGAAAAGTTAAAAAAAAATCAGCTCAACTACAGAAGACGAGGAAAATGCAAGATCCAGACTCAAGCCAGGTTTGAAACTGTTCCATGGAACAGACCATGTTCCAACCACCACTTCCTCTAGGCTGTGCTGATTCAGAGAAAAGTCGGCATTCTGCTCTTCCCAGAGAAG
Organism: Camelus bactrianus; assembly: GCF_048773025.1. Lineage (NCBI taxonomy): Eukaryota > Metazoa > Chordata > Mammalia > Artiodactyla > Camelidae > Camelus > Camelus bactrianus. Next base: position 54,364,617 of record NC_133542.1, read on the forward strand.
AGCCTTGTGGTAAATTCCTTTCTCTCGTTTGCCTGAAAAAACTCCATAATTCTTGGGAGACATAACTACTGCTTTGCAAAGCATTTGTATTAAATATGCATTACACTGCTTAGCTGCTCCTAGAGATGATCGATTCACCTTTCTTTCCCTCCCCCACTCTGCATCTCTTTATACACAGCGAGTCGGAGACCCCGGCATGTGTATGGTAGAGGGCAGGGGAGAGGACAAGTTGAGAAAGGAGGGGAATATGTGGGGATGAACTTAGCTCGTGTCCAGAGACCCAAAGGGGAGTATGTGGAAATGAACTGTGAAAGCCAAGCCAGTGGGGCTGTCTGCCTCGTCCCTTCTGCCCACATTGTAGCTTCAGAAGATAATTATCATAGGTTAATCGGGTCATCAGACTTACTGGGCACTCTGACAGGCTGGGCAGTCTCAGGTTGGCTCCCCTGTGGGTGAAACCAAAAGGGCTCTCTGGCTGTTCGGAAAAGATAACCAGCTGGGAAAACTGGTCGGCTGAGAAATCCAGCGGCTGCCCCACGTGGGGATCCAGCTCACCAGGCTGGCTGGGGGACGGCTGCTGGCCGTTCCAATGGGCTGACCCGTTGTGATCCGTCTGCTTTAGGCCCCGCATCTCAAGACCGTTATCACAAATCTCGAACTGGTTTCTATCCTAAAGCCCTGGCAGAAAGAGCACGTTTGAGAAGAGCACGTTTGATCGGCTTTGTTACAACAGAAGGCACGGGATGATCAGCAAAGTTCGTGTTACAATTATAAAAAGTCTAGTGCTCTTCGGAATGGTTACTTACATAGGGGTCTTTTTTCCAGGATAAGTTTTGTGTGTGTGTGTGTGTGTGTGTGTGTGTGTGTGTGTGTGTGTGTGTGTGTGTGTGTGTGTGTGGCATCTTCATCTACTGAATATAATGTAGAGGAAAGAGCCCAAGACTTGAAGTGACAGCAATTTAACCCCCTGATGGAGACTTAGCTACTGTGTGACCATAGGCAAGGGACTTAACCCCTGTGAGGCATTTCTGTGCACTGGGAATAATTATATAATTATATCCAACTCGTTGGTGGGGGGTGTCTGGAGATTCAGTGAAAAGAAAGCGTGTGAAGGCAGCCAGCCCGGGTGTATGCAGTCAATGTTCGTCTCTTTCATTATTACCATGAGCATCAACGTCACGCCCTCACTTTTTTCTTTTTTTTTTTTTTTGGCATCATCGTCAGTCAGTCACATCAGCCAGTGCCCTGACTTTCAAGGCAACCATGAAAACACCCCAACTGCTGCTAAATGACTGGCCACAAGGAACTGGTGAGTAAGTTATTTTGGGAAGTCAGGTCTTGTCAGTGTGCGCCGGGCTTCTTGCAGGCCTCTCTGTCAGTCATTCTTCAGCCCCTCAGATACCCAGAACCTCTCTGTCTACTGAAAAGAACTGAACTATTAATGTCCCTCACAGAAGCAGAAGAAAGGGGAACGGGCTCCTGTGAATGTGGGTCAGAAATCACCAGGGTGGTAATGACTTGGTCTGCGCTGTGTTCTCTGGCCCTCCTTGGTCCTTCCACAAAAGCTCTCCGTCAGGAGCCCCGCTTGGCCGTGGCGTGATCGCCCTTTTGTTCTCCAAATTCCTGGAGATGACTCACAGAACCGTTTAAGCACGCCTCTCTTCATGTTCCCAGGAATTCTTCTGACAAGAGCAGTCCCTATCCTGAGGCAATCACATTTCTCCTCCACTTCTCTCCAGTATCAGCTTGTTGCCTGACACTCCTGCGTAGCCAATTCCGTCACGTTGGCGAGTCCGGCTCTGCTTGCCTCAGACGCGAGGCCTGGCTGCGCAGGGCCGAGGCAGCATCACCGCCGCGATGCCTCATTTATCCTCCGTGCCTTCGTCTTCAGCCCTCGGTGAGGCAGAGTCTTTGGAAATGTCACCTCCATCCAGTGGAAATCAGTGCGACAGTTTGGGGGCTGTTGTACATAGAAAGAGAATGAGAGATATTCTTTCCTGTGTCTCAATAATTCTCCTTCCGGGAATCTAGTCGAAGGAAGTAATCTGAAAGAATTTGGTCCTAGAATTTGGCTGGTAGCTACTTTGTGCCAACACTGTTCCAACTGTTGCATGTAAACTGGCTTATTTAACCACCATAACAGCTCGATGAGGATGTATTAATACTATCTTCATTTTGCAAGTGAGGAAACCAAGGAACAGAGAGGAAATCGCGTTTATGTTCAAGCTCCTTGCGTGTGTAAGGGCTGAACTGGGAGCCCAGAAAGTCCAATTCCACAGTCTTTCCTCTTGGCTTCTATACTAATGGTACCTCAGTGTGAAATGCTTGCTATTAAAACAGAGGAAGCAGAAAGAGGTAGAGGAGGACAAGGAGGAGGAGGAGGAGAAACACAAAGGAAAGGAAGAAAAGGAGAGGGCAGAAGTTTTAGAAAAATGTACTGTTTGTGGTTGTTTACGAGAGTGAGCATCTGGTCCAGGGTCGTTCTGGTAGGGATTTGGCGCCCGGTGCCCAGAGCATGCTCTAGGACAGGGCTGTGGGCTCCCCGCCCAGCACAGTTCTCACCCTCTAGGGAAGGGCACGGGACGAGAGGAGGGCAACAGTTTCCAAAGTTGGTATGGAAATTAGTACCCCACTATATTCCTCGAAGTCAATAAACAGAGAAAGTGAGGGCTGTTTGCTTGATTACTGGACTCGGGAAGGGAAGAAAGTCCCAGTCTCAGTAACTTGAATTTTAAACGACTTCTCCTCCTCTCTTCTTCCTAGACCCTCTTATTTATCTGTACTACTGTGTCAACTTTCTGATACTCTCAAATGAGTCAGTGGCATCAGGACTTTTAAAAAGTTGTGTTACTGTATCGAAAAATTTTTTTTAAATATAAATATGTTGTTCTACACTCTTGTCACTTAGAGTCAGTCCTCTAGAAAACAGTCAGGGACATTTATCCTGTACAAAAATTTTTCAGAAGGGTTGACCAAGGAATTCTCTTCTTGAAAATTTCCTATAGTGAATTAATTGAAGAGAAGCAATTTTATCCAGGAAGATTAATCCAATGTTACTTATAACAACAAATATTAGAAACAATTCAAATGTCCACTAGAGAAATAAATAAGTATCTTAAGGTACATCCCCTCCATGGAATGATATGCGCCAATAAAAGTGATCATTTAGAAGATAATGTAGCCACTTGGGGAGAATACTTATCATTTAATGAAGTGCTGAAAATAAAACACAAAAATTGTATATAAATTATTATTATCCTCAAGTGAAATACATTTTTGCACACGGACAGAGGCTAGAAGGGCATGCAAAAATTAAATCAGGTTTTATGATGATGGGATAAGGGGTAGTTTTATTTTCACATGCTCCTTTCCACATTAAATATTAAACATTCAGGGATAAAAGGGCAAGGCTTTGTAACAGATGTAGCGCAAAAGGAAATCTGGGAACAAGCAAAAAGATACAGATTCCCCAGCTACCTGAAAATAAGACCTTCCTATGAAATCATTCCTAAGCTGAAATGGCGTAAAGAAACAATCACCTTGGGACACACCTTGCTAACGGATGTACCAAATAAATCCACATGAAGCACAGAAGATCACGCAGTTCAAAGCTATGGTGGCTTGATGTTGAGACGCTAAGTGCAGTTCCCGGGGAGAGCGCTTGGCGGCGCCACCCCCAATGCTCGGATGTGAGACGCCTCTGTAAACGCTCACTGCAAAAGAAACGCTGAACGCAATGTTCAGCTTTTGCCCTTTCCCAAAAATCCTCTTTGGATTTCTTTTGGTTTGCGAAAATAGGTACTAATGTCGGTCTTCAGTAAAAATGAAGTGGTATAAAGTGAACTTTCAAAAAGCAAGGAATACCTGTAGTTAGAAGGCTTTTTTCCCAATTAAATGTGAGGTCCTAGTAGAGAACTTGAACGGTGTTGGTCACGGGAATTCTAGAGGTAAGATACAGTGAGTGAGGGCAAGAGGAGGAATCACTGATGATTCTAAAATGTCAGGCTTAAGATAGGGAACAGCAGAGGAACAGGAGAGAATTTCAGAGGTCTAACGTGGGAGGTGCCAGTGGTACACCCTTCGGGGGATAGCCAGTAGAAAGTTGGAACACAAGCACGGAGCTAGGATGAGGGGCAGTCCCGAGCCCCAAGTACTTCTATGTGCAGAGGATGTTTTGGGGGCCATGTCAAGATCTGAGCCCACGGTGATTCCTACTATATAGAATGTGAAACTCGGACCTGCCTTCTACTTGTCAAGGCTGACCTTCGCGATGGTGAAATTAGAGTTCCATCATAGTTATCTGTGGCTACATAACACCTTGCCCCCAATTTTCACACCTTAAAACTACAGTTATTGAGAGGAGGGTGTAGCTCAGTGGTAGAGTGCTTAGTGTGCCTGAGGTCCTGGGTTCAATCCCCAGTCCCTCCATTAAAATAAATAAATAAATAAATAAACCAAATTACTTCCCCCCACCAAAAATAAAAACCTACAATTATTATTTCACAGTTTCTGTGAGTCAAGAATCCAGGTTCAGCTTATCTAGGTGTCTTTGCCCCCAGGATCTCCCAAAATGCTACAATCAAGCTGCAGTCATCTCAAGACTCATCTCAGGGAGGATCCATTAGAGGCCACTCATATGGCAGTGGGCTAACCTGGGTCCTCCTTGGCCGTTTGCTGGAAACCCTAGTTCCTTGCCACGTGGACCTCTCCTTTGAGTGGCTCACGACATGGCAGCTGGTCTCCGAGAGAGAGAGAGAGAGAGGGAGACTGATCCAAGGGAGAAGCAGCCTTTGCATAACTTAATCTCAGAAGTGGCAACATCACTTCTACTGTATTTGTTTAGAAGCAAACCAAGTCTGACCCACATTCAAGGGGAGGAAGGTCCACCCAGGAGATGGGGATCACTGGGGGCCATCTTGGAGGCTGCCTAACTCAAGTTCTATGGGGATAGACTGGATTCAGTAGCACTGCTGGTGCCTCTCTCACCACCATCTTTGCCGTGCTCACTCGCTACTTACTGTTAAGAAAAATACGGAGTTGGCTTTTGCAGAACCATAGAATGTCCGACCTTGAAGTTCCCTTCAAAGTTATCCAGCTCAAAGACTCTCGGTGCAGGGAGGCAAGCTGTTTCAATTCTCCTCTCTCACACCCAAGTCAGCGTAACTAATCATCCAGTTCCCCCCCCCCCCCAATATCCATCCGAGACATCGCTCGTCATTCCCCGTCAAATTCCCCCTCCACCAGGATCTGCCCTCAGAAGCCTTCTCACCGAAGCCCTCCAGTAAGATACGTCAATCAGGGGAATGCATTTTCTGTCACTGGTCCAGCCCAATCCTCTCATTTCACAGAGGAAAATTGAATCTCGGAGAGGTGAAGTTTCCATTCTGATCTGATGCCAATGTCTCTTCTCTTCCCATTGCTCACTGTCCACTTTACAGCCCCGCTCCCGGAAGGTTTATTGTACCATGCAGTATGCCTTCCAGTTCTAGCATTTGAGTGGTGGTACTGGGGGGAAAGTGTGTGTACATAGACCCCTGACATAATCTGTTCATTAGAAACAAGGCAGCAAGTCCAGCCCACACTCACGTGTACACACACATATGTATACTTACATGTGTGTGTTTATATTTTCCTTTTTCCATTCCCACCCTGTCTGGTCACCCTACATCAGAGTGGATGTTAACAAATTGTTCTCAGCATCCTGTAGAGGAATGTGCAGAGTGCCAAGAAAGAGTGTCTAAAATGTAAAGGACAAGGATCAAGACTGAAATTACTCATCATCACTATACCCCGTGCCCAGGAAAGGGCTTGGCACGTGCTGTGTCATTAACATCTGATATCTGAATATTTGGACGAATGCTTAAGTGAATAAAATGCATTAGTCATTTGGACACCGCTTCCCTATTTTTGCCATTTATTTCTGTTATAGAAATACAGTATTTCTCTTTGAATTGATTCACTTTTTAACCCTAAATAATTTTTTAAACAGAAACGGTGTAGTTTGCTATCACAAGTGGAAAAGGGGTTCCTCCTGAATCACAGATAAATAAATTCATAGCTACTAAAAAGCATCTAGAAATCATCTCGCAGACCACTAGCAGTGAGTGCCCTGCAATATACAAATGAATTGAAATCCCGTAACACATGCTCACATTTGGGACGTCATAGATGGCTCAAGGGACCCTTTGGAGAGCCAGGGGCAGTGCCTGCCAGAAGGAGTCTTGCAGGAGTAATTGGTCTCTCTCGCCCTGGGGAGAGATTATTGTAAAGTCTGTGAAATGTAAGTGGGATTGAAAGAGGCGTGGTCAAGGAGGCGGCAGATGAGAATCCATTAAAATACTCTTTGGGGAGGCTGTTCTCACTCCCCGCCAGCATGCTAGTCACTTTCACTCATTCACTCATTTATCCAACACAGTCTTGGTTACTGTCCTGTTCCTGGTCCTGAACTAGATTCTGCGGAGGCCAGAAAGAACAGACTCAGTTCTTGCCTGTCAAGAGCTCACAATCTAGCAGGATAGAAGTGCAAAACACAAACCAGCCCCCTCCATACACCGATAAACGCTCTAATCGGGTCAAGCGCACGATGCTCAAGACCCTGGAAAAGCAAGTGACACTGCCTACAAAAGCCCTCACAGGATGCTCAGAAGAGGCAACGCCTGCTTCTTTTCACAAAGAACGGGTCTGGAAGGGCGCTCGGAGCAGAAACGGCATGGGCAAGGCCCTGGAGAGGGGCAGGATGGTGAGCACACCACATGTGGCTGAAGTATGCAGAGCCGCTGGGCAGCAGCAGTGGGTCTATGAAAGGAAGTGGAAGAGGATGCGGCTAATGCTGGAGGCATGGGCTGGGAGGGCCTGGGGAGCCGGTTACAGACACCAGAATTTATTCTGCAGGCAATGGGGGCCACGGTAGAATTTTAGATGAATGGAATAGCCCATCTTAGATTTGAGAAGAGTCACTCTGATGTGAGTAATATACATAGGCAATACACACTCAGTTTTCTCATCTGTGCATTGGTTCCATAAGTCCCTTCAGAAGGATAGCAGGAGAATTGAATTAACACCTGGGTGAGGCACTTTGATCTCACAGAGAAAACCCAAACACTTGTGTGTAATTAAAATATCACCCCCTGCATTCCCATCCTCCTTTCTCTACCCTAGCTAGCCCTCTGGAGCCAACTGCTCCAGGAAGGAATACAGCCAAAGAATTCGGAAGCCATGTAATTCTGGTGGACAAATTGTGTTGCAGTTTAAAACTAATCACAGTTGATTTGTATCCAAAAAGTTCAGAATACCAGACACAGAGTAATAGCTCATCTAACTAAATTTAAAGGAAAGAGAATGGGTCAAGAGAGCTGGTCTCAACTGGTCACTTTTCTTGGCTGCAGAATATGGGGATGGGCTTTGAAGATCTCTAAAACTCTCCTAACTCTGATATTCTGCGCTTTTAAGGAGCTCCATACTTCTTCATATTTGGATGGAGAGCATTCTGGGTACAGGGATTAAAAAGTGAAAAGGCCCTGGGGCAGTAATGAGGTGAGTGTGTTAAAGGAAAGCCAGAAAGCCAGCGTAGATACAGCACAATTGATCAGTGGAAAACGTGGTAGAAAGTAAGATCAGAAAGGGGTGTGACGGCTAGATCAGGTAATGCTTGGTAGGGTATTAAGTAGTCTGAATTTTATTGTCAGTGAAATGAAAAGTAGTTGAAGTAGTTTGGAACACAATTGATTTTAAAAAGAACACTGGCTGCTGGGTAGAGAACAGGCCCGGGTAGAGGGAAGAGTGGAAGCAATGAGATCAGTTTGTAGGCTTTTGTAGCCCAAACAAGAGAGAACAGTGGCTTAGATTAGACATGCAGGTGGCACTGGAAGGAACTAACAAGGTTAAGGTAAAGCTGGCAACATTCACTGATGTTTTGGATGTAGGAAATGAGGAGATTGTGTGAGATCATCCAGAAGGAAACGCAGGTGGAGGAGGACAACAGAGGACCACACTGCATCTTCGGATTGGAGATCAGAGCGGTGATGGAGAAGCCAGCAAAAATACTAGGAAGGGGTGTGCAGTGAAGGAGAAGAAAATCCAGAACACACTAGCCCAGAAGGTGAGAGGACAGAGTGTTTGAAGAAGGCAGAAGTAAACCACTTTGTCAGAGCTCATGTGAGTTTAAAAGCAGTGCTGAGAACCCCTCATTGAATTTGACAACGTGTCGTTCTCGGGTGACATTGACAAGTATGGTTTTTCAAAATTGCTTTTGAAGGACTGGGACCCAAAGCCTGATTAGCACAGGTTCAAAAGAGAATTAGAGGTGAGGAAGTGGAAAGAGCACGTTTGGATGGACAGTTCTTCCTGGGAGTTTTTGCTTTAAAAGAGGAAGAACATACGGTCAGAGCTGGGAGGGCATGTGGGTCAAAGGCGAGTTTTGTCCTCTTAAGACGGGCGATAGGAGAACCTGTTTGCCTGCTGATGGCAATGATCAGTCGTGAGGGGGACAAAAGATCACGAGGACAGAGGGAAGATAAGGGCAGGAACAAGGTCTCAGAGACGGAAAGGGGTGGGTGAGGTCCAGTGCACAAGCGGAGGGGTTAGTCTTAGAAGCATGAACAGTTCTCACGAGTAAACACATTAATAGGAGGAAAGCAGAGTCTGGAAGTTAAGATGCAGATAGGTTGGTAAATTTGGTCAAGAGAGCAGATGTATTTATCTTCAGATCATGACTATCTCTTCCATTGAATAAGAAGCAAAGTCTCCATCAGAAAGTAAGGAGAAGGAGGCCAGGATAGGAAATTTGATAAATGACCGTGGATGTCTTGAAGAATGAAAGAGTGATGGACTAACCAAATGTGGCAAGGTTGCCAGGCAAGGTAGGGAGCCCACTTGAGGTTTGTGGTCGCACATGTGAGGTGAGACCAGTCAGCACGGTTGAGTATTTTCTCCAACCCACCGTCAGTGACTCTGGTGTATGAACAAAGCGGGCAGAGTTGGGCTGAAGGCCTGTGTTCTGCTGGTGGAGAATGATGGAAGGAGCGAGGGGGTAGGAAGGTGAGCGTTTGCAAGAACACGATTATCGCTGCAGGTTCTGGCATCTAGGCTGAGTGCAGGGTGAAAGGAGGGCACAAGGAAGATGGGGATGCTGAAAAAGAAGGGGGTCACTGGGTCCAGACATGGTCAGATAACGGATGGAGTCGGCATTAGGAGAGTTCTGCCCTTCCAACTTTGACAGACTTGGGGACGTTTCTTACTTTCTCACTCTCCTTTTCCTCATTTGTGAAGCTAGGATACAGCCTCTACCCCACAGTGTCGTTACCATAAAAATACGTTGCTAATTAGTTAATCTTCACAACGAGATAGAGTCCTGGTGCATGGTACTTGCACAAAAATCTTCTTTTGAAGATTTCACCCTTTCTATAGCCAAGGCATTTATATGACTTTACCTCTAGCTACACCATGCCAAATACCTTTATTAAAAAAGGGAAAATTCAGGCAATAATTAGATTGTTTCTGTACCCAGTTTGGAAGATATCTGTATTATGCCGGTACTTATGAATTTATCTAACAGCTGGCGCTGTGTAAACACAACCGAAATTATTAATTATGAATTACCACCTTTGTCTCTGAGGCTATGGAGGGGTGGGAGGGTTGGAAGTCGGAGACGGGGCCATGCCCCTCAATTTGAGGGACATACCTAGGCTTTATCGAAAACAGTCCTTGTCTGTGTTTAAAGTGCAAATCTCATGTCAGCAAGTTCTCCCTGACTTGCCTGGTGTACCAAGGAGGTAACTTACACTTCCTGATGTAAGTTCTAAGCCTCGTAGAGAAAACAGCGACACCATAATCGCAATTCGAAGAGTAATCAATACTGATACTGGTCCTGAATTTATCACTCCCTACTCCGCCACCAAGTTCATAGCCTCGCTTATACTTCCTCTCTTGGCGAATGAACCCATCTCTTAGGCTAGAAAATCAAGAGCCACTGAACCCCATCTTTCCTCTCTCTCACCTTTCATCGGATTGATTGCTGATTTCAGTTACCCTCCCTGAGCTCCTACAGTGCCTTTAGGCCTGCCAGCTCCATCCCCGTGGCCACTACCTCAGCTCAACCTCATCTCTTGACTGTCTTCTTCATCAGCCTTCACTTATTTTCCTCTAATTCTTCTTCCTTCTGAGATAACTCCAGTAGTATTGGATCTTAATCATTTCGTGTCACTGACCCTTGGAGAATAAAGCTATGGACACTCTCCTCAGAAAACAAACTCATACGTACGTAAGACACAGCTTTTCACCTGCAAGTTGAGGGTATTCATCCCGTCACATCTATGAAATTCTTGGGGTCACCAAGTGACAGACTTTAGCATCGTCACTGGTCAAGGTGAGTTTTAGAGATGGCAGTGCTTACAGCATTCCCCTCCGAAATAACTCTGTGTGTAAGGACGTTGCCCAAGTCAAGACTCCTCAGTGTAGACTCAATGCTCATCCAAATCTTGCCCCAGATTTTCTTTCCAGACCCAAAGTGTTGCACCGATAACTCAAATAAATCAAGTTTAGAATCTTGCCCCATGTTCCATATCTCTGTATCCTAGGTGCCTAGCATGGTGCCCCATGATGAAAAGATATAGTAAGTGTTTCAGAGGGAAAGAAGGATGTATTTTTTGGTGTGTATGCGGTCTTGTTTTCCAGAAATATATTCAAAGGCAACTTTCCCAAGAAGAGCATGGGACATGGCAAACATCTTTGGCAAACACTAATAACAACTTTACAAATCCTACTAATCTTCTCCTCCGCCTGGCTCACCGGATCGATACTGGGATCTATTATTTTAGTGCATTTCCAACCTCTATTTCCCCAGGGACTCTACAGTTCACTGCTGTTGGGGTTTTTTGGGGTTTTTTTTTTTTAGCTTATTAAAGTCATACCACTGATTTCTCAGTCTAAAATGCCCTTAACAACAAAGTGGTTGAGAGAACGGGTTCTGGAGTGAGAAAGTCCAAGATGTAAATTTTGGTTTAATTAGTGATTAGCTGCGTGATGTAAGGAAAGGTATTTAATCCCTCTGAGCCTGACTTTCCTCACCTGAAAAATAAGTATGATACTTGTACCTAGATAAATAAAATATTACTCTCAAGTTGTTTAACACATTACTTGGCACATAGTGGTTAATAAATGTTAGCTGTCTTATCCTGAGACTCAAACTGCATTCCAACGGCTGGACAGCTTAATGACCCTTAGTGGGGGGAAACACATGTTTATTGAGCATTTACTATGGGCTAAGCTGTTTACAATCCACTGTCCCATTTAATCGTCACAGGAACTCCAGATTAGTTTATTGGTAACCCCTCTGAAACATGAGTCTCCTGTGACCCACAAAACGTATGTCTTGTATGTAAATTTCAGAGATGGTGGCTGGCAGAGTTGGGACCAGCAACATCCCTGAGCTGGAATCTGAGCTCCGCGGAAGCCTTGAGCTGTCCTTCCTCCACACTGATTACGAGTAAACCTTAGCATTGTGGCTTTTGTTAGAGATACCACTTCTCTGTTGCTTCTCCCGCTGCCAAGATGGTGTTTCATATAACTGCTCAAACCAGGATTAGAGACTGAATGTCCCGACAGAGCCCACAAAAGCCTAAACAAAAGTACAGTTTGAAGACCCGTCTCTCCTTGGTACCCTGTAATTTTTCCGTTTCTAATAATCAATGTGGAAATGTTTCTAGAAAAATGTAAATATTGTGCTGAGTCCTGGACTAATGATTTGGCCTTAATTACATAGACTTACAGGGTTAGAAGGGACCTTAGTATCCTATCCAGAATCTCCTGAGATGATTGACGGCCAAACATTTGGAAAGCACTGGTTTTGCAGATTTCATTTCTTAGAAGACAGAAGACGGCCATGGGGCGCTGACATCGTGAAATCATTTCTCACCAGAAAACAAGAATTGGTGGATAAAGCTGGAATAGCCAGGACCCTCAAAGGAAGGTTTCACCTCTCATAATCATCAAGGAAGACAAGGCTGGCTTCAGCATATGGGAGGCAGACCCCTAGCATTCAGAACACAGGTCTGAAGGGAAAGAGGGTACAGAAACGCAAGGGCAGCCTCAAACTTACTGTGATTTTTCAAAGATTTGTGATTCCAAGGTGGGTGACAAAGGAGAGGAAGCTGGGGGGAAACAGTGAGAATGCATGGAAAGCTGTCTAGCCTGCTCAGCTTTAACGATCTTGAAGGTGAGAGAGGAAGGACATGTAACCACAGGATCAAGCGGAAGAACGCAAGAGGGCTGCTGAGAGAATCAACAGAGCGAAGACCTAAGGGGATCACTCTTGCCTGGCTTATTTCTTCATCTCACTGTTTAGCAACATTGATTGAGCATCTGGCCTTGCCAGGAACTGAACAAAGACTCTCCCTCAAGTTTGAGCTTGAGTGTGAGATGCTTTGGTCCTTTCTGACTCCTTCGGATCCAGCAGCCCCTGCTTATCGTCTTCAATTTTGAGTCACGCATCTACGGTCTCCCTTCCTCTCTGATAGCAAGGCCACTTGAGTCGTGCTTTCCTGAATGAAGCAAATGTCTGTGCCAGTCAATGCACAATTGTCGTTTGTGACCTTCCTGAGGTTTCCTGTTTCCTCCTAATGCATTAGAAGGACAAATCAATAAAGCCTGTGTCCCAGGACCTTGGGTAAGTGCCACGTTCACGGTTACATCACTGCCCGGGGAGAGTGCGGAACATGGTGGGGCGCTGAGCCCCAGGAGGAGTGGGGGGACTGGATCGGGCTCGTCACAGCCTCACACAGGCAGGGAAGCTGCCCCAGGCTGCCTTGGAGGCACGAAGCCTCTGCACCACATGGTTATTTGTATGCAGAAGCAGCCCCCTCCCTTGGCACCGGGTGGACGGGGCCCCAAGAGAGAATGAAGGAAGAAGGAAGGGGCTGTTGTCCTTGACAAGGACACGATTGATGTCTCTGCTTTCTCACCCTCTTTAAATTGAGATGGGGACAAGATTAAAAGTTCCGGCAGGAAGCCAACTAGTGGCTTACAACCCTGATCAACCAGCTTAGCTCATGGCAAAACCCATAGCCCGTCTCCCAAGAAATGAGCTGCCTGAACATTTCAGAGTTTCTCCATTCTTGCCAGAATTCAAGCATTAGGACCTTATCATGGCAACAACATAATAGTAATAATAATAAACATTAGACCCCAGTTATTAAACACCATATGCAAAGTTCTCTATTTTATGTACATTATCTCTTCTCACTATGACAGTATAGAGTGGGTATAATTATACCCATTTTATAGATGGAAAAACTTGAGACTTGGAGAAGTTAAGAAGCTTAATTGAGATGACAGTTAGCAAGGAGCAGAATCTGGATTTGAACCCCAGTCTACCTGACTCCAAAACACCTGCTACTCTATCCTATCACATTGGGTGATGTGTAATGACATAGTTGAGTTTTCTCAAGACATAGACACAGTCGAAGTACAGTCTGAAGTGGGTGCAGCTACCTCTTTAGTTAAGAGTTCTCTGGGATGTATGAAACTGCACTGCCACTCTGGTGGCCTGGGTGCCAAGGATGACGGAGTACATTCCCTTAGGGTTACGATGCTCCAGACTTCATCTGTGGGAGCCTTTTTAGCCCCCTGTCCTGCCTTTGGCTTGGCATGGAGTGGGACCTCTTGGAGTTACTGATGTTTTCACAAAAAGAGCAAAGCCAAAAATGGGGCAGGGGCTAGAATCAAGAAGGGATACTGACAAATGTGTCTGATGCCAACACCCACCTCTAGTCCAAGGAGGGAAAGTGAAGTCAGGGTAAGCCAAGGTCAGGTATCCAATCCACACAACTAAGCATCACAGTCAGCATGAGCGAGTGAATGTAATAAAAATAAGCTGTGGGCTGGGGGAGGTGGATCGCCAAGATGGCTGAGTAGAAGGACGCGGTGCTCTCCTTTTCCCACGAACACAACAAAAACTACATCTACATACAGAACAGTTGCACAAAACACCCCCTGAACTTTGGTAGAACATATCTTACCATCGGAACTACAAGATAGACAACAAATTTCTTCCGGATAGCACAGAAAGCTATATTCAATATCCTGTAGTAACCTATAATGAGAAAGAATATGAAAGCGAATATGCGTGCTGTACATGTACGACTGAAACATTGTGCTGCACACCAGACATTGACACAACATTGTAAGCTGACTGTACGTCAATAAAATAAAATGAATGAAGAATGAATGAGTTGAAGGTAGATCTGAGATCAGAGATGTCAAGATGAGACGGGTGGTGATGAGACAGGGTAAGGGAACTAGAATGGAGGCACCTAGAAACACGATAACTTACATGACTAGTTCATGACCATACAGAGCGTCTCTTCAGAAGGTCCTACACGCAGCTCCGAAAGGAAACCTCAGCTCATCTTAAAGGTACAGTGCCTGAAACCTGATGCCTGAGAATGCCATCTTCCCCTTCCTGGAAGGGCCGAGACTCGCTTGTAGGGGAGGCACACCCAGTTAACCCAGACGCTTAGGACACTGTAATGAAAGGTCAGGCATGTGGCTGATCCCCATGAGAGCCAGTTAGGTGAGCTCTGTCTCAATGTCATATCTCTGCCTTCAGCCTCAGGCAGCTCTCTGGAGGAATAAATGCCATTAATCAGCAGGGGCACCAGGCAAGTTCACGTGGACTGCGCAACAAAAACCCATTCTTCCTCCCGGAAGAGATCTCAGAAATCCTGGTGAATCAGCAGCATGCTCCTTTTATGAGAACAGCGCAGACTTCGGGGTTTTATCAAAGAGCGTAACCATCTCATTTCTCTCCAAAGAGATAGCAGACTTACGACATGATATGATTACTTAATTCATGTTTATTCAGTTCATAACATTCAATTAATTGAATTCAGTGGTGGGTTGGTCTTGGTGCTCTCCTCATTAAATAACTTCGAGCTGCTCTTACACTGAAGTGCAAACAACTAGACTTAAACACAGGCAGATTATTCTACATTGTCTGATCAATCTCATTCCAATTTTTTTTTTAAAGCTCTAACTCTTTTCCGGGCTCACACAAAGCATGCTTTGGCAAAAGTGTGACCTCTGGGAGCCCACATGAACTTGCCTTCGTTTAACCTGGAGAGATTACATCTAGGGCCTTTTCAGTGTCACCATGTCTCCCTTCCTTCCATTTGCTCACCCCTGTCTAGTGAAGTGAGCTTCCTCTGGTATTTTATGATTTGAGTGGGTAACTCTTCTGATTCTGAACAAAGGACCATACTTCATTCTGACAATTTGTGCCCTCCAGGCTTTCCTCATGAGTGGTTCCTTCCCCACCCTCTTTGGAGAACGATGGCAAAAGCCTATTTATTCAGTACCCCTCATGGGTGAAGGCTCTTGCAACCTATAAATAAAACAAATTTAACTTTTACAGGGTTACTAATGCCACAGAGAGATAAACAAGTGTGCTGGCTGCCTGCTGGCTGCAGGGATCGGCCCAAGGATTTTTCACAAAATAGCCCAGGGCTCTTTAATGTATGAAGAGTCTTTTATTGTGATAAGAACTTAACCAAATAAAAATAATAATTCCCTCTTTGCTTTAGATCACCTTGCTGAAAATAAAGAAAGCTGAAGTTGGCCATACCCTAAGACTCTGATGGGTGAAGGATTTATGATCACTTAGTGCATTTGAAATTGGGGGAAAACCTCCCGAGAATAAGGACTCTAGTGAAAGTTCTATTTGTGCCTTGAATGTCATTTTATTGAACATTTACCACATCCTGACCAGTGTGTTTAAATTGTTACCCCAGAACATTTAAGGTGATAGAGGAATAAATAAAATACTGTCCCTATCTTTTAATATAATTCATTAATAGAACCAATCATGGGTTGTTTTTTTTTAATCTTTCATAAAGGTCAAAATGTAATTATTACTTTTATCACATAGAGGATGGAAGGCAAGCAAGGTAGTGTGAAATGAAAAGGACATTTGGAATCAGATGGATCTGGGTTCAAATTTGTGCTCTGGTCCTCACTAGCTGAGCGACCTTGGGAAAGTTCTGCTGGGAAAAGAAGATGATAATAGCTACTGTACAAGGTTGTTGTAAAAAAAAAAATACATGCTACGTGTATTAACACCCAAGGGAGAGTGCTCAGAAATGCAGTTCCCTGTTCCCTTCCCTACAAATCAAACTGGGGGATTCTGGAAGGGTTATGGGAATGGGTAGATCCAAGAAATCAGGTATTTCTTATAAAGAAAAAATAAGACTGTGGATAATTTGGGGAGAAAAGTTTCCATGATCAAAGACCCAAAGTCAAATATTGATGCGTCTCAGTAGTTAAGTTAGGAATTGAGGAGGATGCAGTTTTAGAAGGAGGGCTGGTTTCAGCAAAGGCCAGGATGTTAGGTAACAACTGTATGCATTTATGAAGACGATATCTGAAAAAAAGATATAAAGTAGCAGGAGAAATAAGGAAGAGGGTAAGATAACCCTTACTGGTGGCTCTTTTGTGCCAGGCATCGTACACCTTATCTCAATGAATGCTCACAACAGCGCTGAGATATGAATATGAACAGACTTAGAGAGTTTCAATTCTGTGCTTAAGGTTGCAGAGCTAGCAACAGACAGAGACAAAATTCACATCTCAGCCCATGTCATTCCATATCCGGCTCATTCACTGGCCTTTCAGGAAAATCAATTTACTGGATCTTGTCATCATTTAAGCATTTAAGATGATAGAGGACTGAAATGGAGTTGTAGCCAGAAAAGAAAAGGAGATGAACGGATGGATGGAAAATTATTACAAACAAGTGCAAAGATGGATGGAAAGATGGACACATGGCTGGAGAATGGGTGAATGGGCAGTTACAAGCAGCGTCACAGAGGTAATGTCAATACGATGGAGGACCTGGAAAGCATAAAGCATTAAATATAACTTTTGGTTCAAGAACATCTAGTAAAATCTGACAGCATTAATGAAGACAAAACACAGAAAGAAAGAACAAGTTACTAAAAAAAAGGGGGGGAACATTCAGTGCTGTGACTTGAAACGAGGTTTTATGGGAACTATCTGCTAAAACGTTAAGTGTGAATATTCTCGTTAGATGCTCGGAACTGCATGGACCGATTGGCTACCTTTTCCTAGAGGTGGTTGGCCTGCCAGGGATGGACAGGCAGACTGATTCTCAGCCTGCAAAGGGGGGGACCTGAGCTGAGTCTACCCCACCACTCACCTCACCATTCACGTCTGGATTCCGATGAAAATAGTTAATTAGTGAAAAATTAAGAAAATAAATTCTTCAAACGTTTAGCAGGCAAAAGAACTGGTTCTTTCTTTTTCCTTTTGAATTCTGCATTACACTCACCTGAAAACAGATCACTCAAAAAGCATGCTCCCTGGGGAGTCTACAGATGCCCTCCCGCTGGAAATCCTTCACCCAGGTTTAATGTGCAGTTGCAGTGTTAACTCTTCTGAAACGTTCCCATCTGGGTGGACTTGACTGAATCACTTAGCTAAATGGGAACGATGTCTCAGAGTTTCCTTCCCTACAAGTTAGAGTGGGTCCTAAGAGTCATTCTGCATGTGTTTGGGATGGTTGAATTGGAGCAGAAACCATATTCATTTTATACTGAGGAGCTCAATGCAAGAGCACCGGGCACTGCCGCAGATCACGTACATCTATCATTGTTTATCTGCTGACTTATCTTGTTGCCCTGGGGCAGCAGCCAGACCAGTAGCTCTAATTCCCAATGGCTTTTCTATTAGTTTTTCCAGTTCCTGGGTCACATAGAGGTTTAGCGCCATGATGAAAGGCATCACTTGTCCTGCAGGCATCGCTTGTCCCGCAGGCATCGCTGAAGATGCAGCCCTAAGGGCAAGTGAGAAACTGACTCAGGTTCCAGGTCCTGGGCTCCAGTTTGGCCCTGCTCTTCTCGCCTTCACATCCATCTTCCTTACCCAGCGTCCATCCCCTGACTCTGGGCTCCATGACCAGTCGCAAAGATGGGCCGCAAACTATGACCCGCAGAACAAATCCTGGCCCCTCTCTCGTTTTGCTTTATAAAGCTTTATTGGAACATAGCCATGCCCACTTGTTTATGAATAGTTAAGGGCTGCTTCTGGGCTACATTGGCAGAGCGGACGTGGCTGAAACAGAGACCGTGTATCTTGCAAAGCCGGAAGTGTTTACTATCTGGCCCTTTTCAGAAAAAGTTTGCCGAATCCTGGCAAAGACAATAGCCATGCATAGATGGTTAAACCAACTCCCACAATGGCATAAGGTCAAACCTCCAAACATATTCGCATATATATATAATGCGTAGGTGTATGTCTGTATAAGTGTGTGTATACAGACGTGTATTTATCAGCTGTCTATCCCTGAGATCCAGCCCTGATGATTACACAATCTCTAGTCCATCCAACACCTGTAAAGCAGGAAACCTGAATGCCTCCCTGTCGGGTGCCACCGCAGTGTTTTGCTATTACAGCACTTGCCATATTGTATTGTAATTGGTTCGTATCTCTATCCGTGTGGGCTCTTTTACTAAATAATGAAATCTTAGAAGCCCTGTTTCTCCAAACACACTGTTCAATAAAGAATAATTAAATGAATGAATAAGAAAATGAGGAAGTAAGTGAGTGAATGAATAAATGCAGAACAGAACAAATGGATGTTTCTCTTGCCCTGGCTTGGCCTCTCCAGCTTCTGTAAATGCCCATGGTCACATACCAGCACACAGAGCCAGAGCCTGGCAGACGGATGTTGACCCCCGGTCTTGATGCAGACCCAGCCGGCTCAGCCTGCTGGGCCATGCAGCCCCTTCCCAAGGCCGTGCTGTCTTCCATGCCCCATGACTTGACAGGGGCCAAGTCCAGTTCTGGGCAGGCAATGCTCTGTTGGGCAGTGGTTCCACCGGTGGCAGGCAGCCCTGCAGTCCCCGCAGTGATGATGGCCGTCTGCCACGGCTGCTGGAGGAAAGCTGGCAGGTGCTGGGGGAGGGGCCCTGGCAGGTGGGAAGGCACCTGGTCTTTGCCAAGCATTTGCATGCTCCCGGCCTCTGTTGAATCTTATGATAGCAAAGGACACAGGGGAGGACTCCACAAGAAGCAGGGTTCCTCCATGACCTTGGTCAAGGCACGTAACCTCTTGTGTTTCAGTTTCTCACCTGTCAAGCTCACAAGTGCTACAATTTTGTGATTAACAACACAGCATCAAATTGATGGCTTTTGATTCTTAACTTACATGGATTTTCTCTGCCCCAAGTTATCTCTTAAAAAGAGGCCTCTTCAGAGAGAAGAAAGGAGACGGGGTAGACGATAACTTGGGAATTCACACTGAAAGATATTGTTGTAAATAAAAATACCTGTAATTAGCACTTAAGGAGCATGTACGTGCCCAAACCCCTAATAAGCATTTTAAATAAGGATCAGTTGCTAATGCCTTTAGAAATTGAATTTCATACATGTGTATTTGTGTGCACACACATGTGGTGTGTTGTGTGTGTGTATATAATGTCTTACATTCTCCATGTGGAACAAGAAAAATCAATTCAAACAAGTGTTAGTTTGTGACTACCTTAAGTCATAAGTGCCATTTCTGCACACCTGCATCCATGTCTCCATTATTACTTCTAATAGGAATCATGAAAACAACACTAATATTTGCTGAGTGCCTCCCATGTATCAGGCACATATATTTCAGTTAATCTTGTAACAACCTTTCCTAGTGAGTATCATCCCAATTTTACTGTGGAAGAAACTCAAGATCAGAGAGCCTAAGTGAGTTGCCTGAGGTCACACAGCCAGGAAACGGCAGAGCCTACATTCAAACTCAAGTCTATCTGACTCCAAAGCCAATGTTACTTCTCCTGTGTTAAGCTACCCCAGTGCAGTGTGTCTGGAAGGAATCACACTGTCTTACTGCTACAGGACCAAGCCATAAGCCTTGATGCTACTCCTAAGAACATCCTGGGTCTTTGTTAGCATCTTAGTAGGTAGATGCTACAACCACAGCCAGACATTTCCAGATGATGTCGATTGCCGCTAACACATGAGAAAGATGATTTACTGAGTCAGCATCAAAGTTGTGAGGGATTTAGGGACCAGCCTCCACATTTTTCCCGGTAAGGACACTGAGCCCAGAGGAGAGAGCTGCTTGTCTGAGTTCACACAGAGGTGGAGCTTAAACTGGTTCTCTTTATCAATCAGGTAATCTTTTTACTTCCCTGTCACTGCCTCCCCTGCATTTCTGTCCTTCCCAGAAATTTTAAGTGAGTGTGAGTGTAAGTGTGTATGTGTGAGAGAGTGTGTGTGCGTGCGCGTGACATCGAAAGAAAGAGATCAGAAGAGAGTGTTAGCAGGGAGGAGGCCGAATTGGGAAGCATGGCAGGAAGACTTGTATCTTTTTAAGCTAGAGAGAGCATTTTAAATGGCAGGACCAGAGAAGCAACATCTTCATGATGGCTTCCCATCCTGGACTGGAGCAGAAGCAGGCCTTATGAGTGCTTTTCTGAAGCCTTCTGCCACTGCTTTGCAAACCCGAGAATTGAGAAAAGCCCTGAATGGATGCCCTGGTGCTTTGGAGGTAGCAAAGACAAAGCAGTTGTGGCACAGTGAGCTGGAGCTGGAGCTGGGGCCGCCACTGCCCTTCCTTTCCCATGGGAAATGGGAGCGTCACCAGCTTTGAGGAGCCTCTGTGATCTGACGTTGTCTGTCTCTCTGCCCCTCTCTTCCAAATGCATTTAGAATCTAATGATTCTTCTCCCGGCAGGAATTGAAGTCCTCCCTTCACATCCACCCCCACTCCAATCAGCAAGGATTTGTCAGTGTGAACCCTGCAAACGGGTAGGCAGAAAAAAGCATATGAACCAGGAAGATCCCAGGGTGCTCCGGAATCTCCCCCTCCAATATAATAAATAACATGTGAGATGGGGCTGGGGGTGGGCAGGGAAAAGATGCATTATTCACTTTCATGGAGGTCACACTGCCCTTCTCCGCTCTTTTCAGAGAAAAGCTCTCTCTCTCTCTCTTTTTTATACATGCACGCCACACTCACTCACGCATGCACGCTCCCTGCAAGAAGCCGACAAAGCAGTTTGGTCGTCCATAGGCCACTCAGCTTCTTCAAAGTTGAGTAAGATTTTAAAAAGCCCGACATCTCCAATATTCCTCAGCAATGGTTTATGTACCTGCACAGACAGATGAAAAGCGAGCTTGGGATGCATTAAAAAACATGGATGGATATGATGGATAGGAGAGAGGGGGAGAGAGAGAATGTGATACAGATTAATGTCTCTCTGTCTTTTCGGAGTCTTTTGTGTTTCAGGCCAGAGTGGTGGTGCATGGGAAGGGTTCTGGAATTTCAGAACACAAAGTAGCAGTTTTAAATAATGAGAGAAGATTCCACATGGAACGCTCATCTGGCTGTGGCAGCCTGTGACTGAATGAGAGAAAAGTGCCCTAGAAGCTATTCATTACGAATTCACTGGAAGCTCTCAAACGAGGCTGGCAGAAGCTGAAATTGAAGTGGTCTCTGACCTAATTTTCTTCTGCATGAAACATCTGCACCAAGGCTCTCTTTGATGTATTCCACTTGGCTCTGTCTACGGGATTGTATCACATGGCCTCTGTGTTGCCTCCTTATTGAAAGACATTTCCAGCCTGTGCAAGGTAATGCGATGTTACTGGTACCCAAGCTAATCACTCAATGTGCTCCTAAAATAGAAACAATAGCAGTTCAGAGACGATGTTGTCTGCTGGCGGTTCTGCAGTCTGGGCTCCTGGCTTTCCAGCTCGGATCTGTGGCATTCGCCTTGCTTAATTCCCAAACAAAGGAAAGGGAGAAGACAGGCGAAGCCGGGCGAGATAATGGTGAAGGACCAGCGGCTTTATGTGTGAGAAGCTCCATCTTATTGGGTCCTTCAAACCATTGACTAGGATTTTGGCACCCTTTAAAACCATGCAGAGCAGGACTGAGAAACAGCTGTCTGAAGAAAGGAAGGGTCTCTTGATGTGGGTGTGGCATTCTTTTTCAGAAATCAGATTGATATCCTCAACTCCGAGAGTGAAAACGAAAAGAGAGAGAGAGATGTGGACTGAATGTTGAGTGTTTTGTAATTCTTTACTGATCTATGAACTACTTTCAAAGATTGGCTTTCCCCTCTTAAGCTCTCCCAACCTAGGTAGAAGGCAGGAGTGCACTTTTTAAAAAGCGATAATGATAATCATCTTTTTTTTTTTTTTCTAAAGCAACTGTAATGAGGCATCCTCTTTCTCCCAGCAGAACAGCTCTTGCCTTTCCCCATAAAGGTTTGCTGCCCAGGCTTCGTTAATGGTGTGTGGCTGTTGCCCACCGTCCCAGCATTATGTGAATAACCGTGTTGTCTTTTGTGTCCCACCCCCTGAAGAAGAAACCTTTGAAATTCTAAATGACTGTGCTGCAGGTTTTAATGTCTGCTTCGGAGAAAGAATTGACAAACGTGCTCTCACCGGGCAAGATGCAGCACGCCCCGGAAAAGCCTTTCCGCCTGATTCCTCTGTCCCACGATTTAGATGAATATACATTCTTGTAGGTGTGCTCTAGTCCTCCTGAGGCCAGCAAAGAATTACAGATGTGACCAACAGCCTTTTTGTGTGTGTGTGGCCAAATATTGATACCCCCGTGGCCAAATCTGTAGTCACTCCCTCCCCTTCTAGGGCTTCCGAATCAGACAAAGCCATCAGAACGGAGCATCTGGGAGCCAGGGGCATCTCTGAGGTCAGATGGCAACCTGGTCCTCTGATGGGGAAGGCACAACAAGAAAGAGTCAGCCATGTGGGTGTACGTCGGCCTGCCCATTAATGGAATCTCCGCAGAGAACCCAGGGCAGGCATTGGAGTTGGGGTGGCAAAGTAGGCATCTTTGGTCATCTTCAAGAATGAAAGCTTCCTCCTCTGCCAGGAAGCCTTCCCTCATTGCCCTCACTGTCCTGAGGCTTGACAAGTGTGAAACTTGCCAGAACACCTGTGTTCTCCGCTATCAAAGCACTTAGAGCTCTGCATTGTCTGCTTTCTCGCCCAGGCTGCGATGTCTAGAAAGCCAGGCACATTATCTTATCTTTCTAGTCACAATGTCCACCACAAGTAGGCTCATCGCAATTGGCCTGGGATGAAAGGCATGGAAGATCTGGTGTCCTGGGAACCTCCTCAGTCGTGGGCAAGCCACTGGGTACACAGTAGGTGCTCAATAAAGGTGTTTAGTGCATTAAGAAGAAAAACGTTTTATCACCTTAGTTTTGTGAATAGTAAACTGTAGGATTAGTGTGGATTATCCAGATGAAGAGGGTTCGGTCTCCACAGTAACCCCCCGCCAGAGGGGGGCATGTTAACCAAGCCTGACTCTCCCAGTGGTTGTTCTTACAAAGGCATGAGTTGTTATAAGGCACAAGGGTGTGGAGGGAGGGAGAGAGAGAGAGAGAATGAGGAAAAGGTTGAGAGGGAAAGAGAAAGGAAAGACAAAATTCCAAATCGCTGGGACTCTGCCCTCGTGGAGAACCGACAAGGCTCTGTGTGATCTGGTCCAGCCTTCCTTTCCAATTTCATCCCCCATCACTCCTCCGCTCCTCATGCACCCATTCCAGCCAGAGAAGGCTCCCTGCTGCTGCCCAGTCCCGTGAGCGTGCTGCCTCTGGGCCCGTGTACGAAAGCACTCCCCTACGAGGACTCTACTCCCCCGGCTGCCCGTGGGGGCTGCTTCATCTCCATGCAGGCTCTTGTTCAGAGATTTTCCCTCGGCACCCAGTGTAAATGAGCACTTCCCTGCCCATCTCTGTTCCTCCTCTGACCCTGCTTGAATCATCTTCCCAGCTCTTACCACCACCAGATACATGGTGTATTTGTTTACTGTCTGTCTGTTGTCCACTGGTCCGCAGCACTGTCTAACAGAACTTTCTATAGCGTTAGATACCTGTACTCACCCATGTGTGAGCCACGAGTTGTATGTAGCAACTAAAAGACTTGAAACTCAGTATTTGAGTACTTGAAATTTGTTAAGTGAAATTGATGATCTGAATTTAAAAGTTTTTTTTAACATGTATTAATTTAATTTAAATTCAAAGAACTACACATGGCTAGTGGCTACCATTTTGGACAGTGAGCTTCCAGAAAAGTCTCTGAAAGCAGACTGTTTCCTTTTGTATTTCCCAGTTCCCAGAGAAACACCAGGCACGTAAAAGGCCTTCAATAAATATTTTTAAAATACACTAATAAATGTGGGCACTAAACAGGCATCTCTGATCAGGGACCAACCTAACAAGAGAGGCTAATTCTCAGTTTGAATTATCCCAGGTCAGGATTCAACATGACAACATGCTTGAGAAGACCCTTTAGCTGCAGTTGTCAAAGAGACTTTCTCTAGCCAAATTATGTCACATCCCTGAACCTCAGCTTCCTTATCTGTTGAATGGGAGTATTTGCTTCTCAGTATTTAAGGGATCTGTCACTGAATAGGTGCCCAATATACTGAGTTCTCCAGTGACGCCAAAAACTTATGTGCAAATGTATGTCTATATATGTAGAAAAGCACTTTGAAGGATGCTAATTTGTGATGTTCTTGCCAGTGATTACTATTCTGAGGGAGGAGGATGATTTATTTTCATTACAAGATGAGTCTTTGCTTAACAAAAGAATCCACAACAGAATTCTCTTAAAACAGCTAACGCCTTGATGCTTTTAAAATAAGATTACATCCTGAAAGATCCAGGGACCATGCAAGTCATCACACAAAGCAAGGTTCACCTGTATTTTCAAGGATGCATTAGAATGTTCCTTTGACTTGGTCATGTCCTCGTAACCTTTTCCTTTTCTCAGGTTTTGCTTTAATTATTCGTCGCAATCTTGGAAGGGTCTAGCATTCATTCCTTCTATTGGTTCAAGAAGTATTCGTTAAATTCCAAATGTGCCAACCACTCTTCTTGACAATGGGCATACAGTTTCACAAAATGAAAAACTGAATGAGACAGTACATGTGAACCTTTTAAAATAGTTCCTGACACATATTAAACACTCTGTAAATATTAGTTGTTGTTTTTATATTGGAATTTAGAGTCCAGTGGGAGAAAGAGACAAGAAACAAACATATCTGTGATCAGGATTATCGTCAATGCAAAGTGCAAGGGCAAAGATAGAACAGGGTCTACTTGTCACTTTAGGGACAAGGGCAGGACCCCAAAGTGGCCTGGTGTCCAGCCGTTAGGTAGTAGGATTTCTGATCTCAATTACAGAGGTAATTAGATCCTGCTTCTGGAATATTGTTGAGTCTGCCTCAAGTGGATCATGAAAAGTGTGGTCAGACCACTTAAAAGGATGGAGAGCTATGAGTTCATCTTGTTAGACAAACTCCTTTTTTTGCCTGCTGGCCAATAAATGTTGTTTAGTAAATGTCTACAGACATGCTCCCTACCCCCCCCTCCAAAAATCTCCAGCAGAATGAAGTGACAAAGTGGTCCTGGGACAGGAGCCTCTTCATATTAGTCAATAAAGGCTGCTGCTGGGAGGAGATATTCTGTGAATGAGAAGGCTGAGCTGGATTCAATGATCTAGGGGCACAGGGCTAATTCCCTTTGGTGGACATAACACTGAGAACCTGCTTGGAGCCAATACTGAAGGCAATGGAAAGATAAGAAGGAGGGTAAGACAGGTGTCTCCCTTCAAGGACTTTACAGTGTGTAGGGAAGCTGAAATATATCCATACACTATGGCCAAGGAAGGTAAAGGCTGTTGGAGCAAACCTAAAAGAACTGAGCTGGACAGGAGCTGCAGACAGGACCTCACTTCACCTCCTCTTTTTCATCCTGCAGCTCCTCCCTCCTTCCCCCTCCAACACCAGCAGCACTCACCCCAGCCTCCCAAGGACAATAGGGAAGCGGTCCTTGATGAGGCTGGGGGATTCTCCTGTCTGCCTCCCAGCCCACATTTGCCTTGCTTAGACTTTGCTCGAAGGAAAATAAATCACATCCACTCCATTCCCGGTCACCACCCCCAGGGAGCTGAGACCTCATCTCCTCCCTGGAGCCCGGCCGGCAACATGGGATTGTCAGGTACAAAGGGAAAACCTTCAGAGACCCACACCCCATTTGGAGAGCGAGGAGGGTCAATGGGAATAATTGCTGGCAGTTGAATGTGAGCGGCTGTAGAGGGATTGGAAGGAAAAGGTTTCAGGAGGGGAAGAAAGAAAAGGAGGGAAAAAAGCCCTGACCGCCCCCCAGCCCCCCTCCCACCTCCACAGTCTGCGCACAGAGAACTGCATGGTGGTCTGGGTCCTTGTAGAACATTTGTGCGCCGGACAATAGCACAGCCTGGCTTCAGATCATCAGCTGCTGTTTTCTGGTTCGCTCTCCCTTTATGTGAGTGCACAATGCAAGCCTTCAGTCACAGTGACTCTTGAGGAATACATCTGGTTTTTTCTTTCAGACGCTCTGAAAAGGTCAGCCTGTTCGTTTCTTAGACGCGAGACACCACCGATTTTTTTTCTCCCTCTGAACTGGAAAGACAGACCTACACCTCTTCTTGCCTCCTGGAACATAATTAGACATGGGGCAGCTCTAGAAGCCAGCCAGCCAGCCCGCCAGCCCATCCTCTGCCCTCTTTCAGAGACGCACAGCTCAGCTTCCCCGCCTGCCAAACTCCTGGTCCATTCACAGAGCGCGGAAGGGTCCTCCTGCCCCAGCCCCACACCCTGAGGTTCTCGGCTTGCTGTGTTGTTAACGGTGACAAGGAGCCCCTCCGGTCTGCTCCCCCAATGCAGTCAATGACCGCTGCTGTCTCTGGAAGAGGGAAGGTTTGAGAATTTCTGGAAAAAAAAAAAAAAAAAATCCACCCAACATTTTAATCATTTTCCCTCCAGTGATGGGGAAGATCCTTCATGCGCACTGGAACATAATAATAAATGTGCCCATGAGGAAAGAATGATCAGCAGCTGGTGTCTGACAAATTATCTCATTCCAGACAGCCAAACCATCCACAGTGGGGAGAGACCGGAGCTTGAAGAGGCAATTTGGCACACGATTGGGGTTTCCCCTCTCGGAAGATGGAGGTCCAAATGGCCCACCGCGTCTGGGCCCGGGCCTCGGAGCTTTCCTCCGGCTCTTGTGTTCGCTCGTCACCTCCCAGAGCTCCTGACAGCCGTGGAAAAGGGGATTACTCTCCGGGCTCAGCCAGCGCATCTCTCGCCCCCTCCTCCGGGGCGCTCACGTTCCCACCGTAAGAAGCAATTACAGCCCGCCCCCTGCCACGAGCTGTGCCCTTTCACGCGTGGTGCGCGCTCCTTCCCCGAGTCATCACACCCTGGCCCACCTCACGCTCCTATTTCACCTTTGAAACCCATCTAGGATCCTTCTTTGACTCTGCTGAGGAGTATCAGCCACTCTCTCTCCTGGAAGCCTCCACACCTCTTCCCAGTAATTTTATGACACCACCGTATGGTTATTTGCTTTCTCTGTTCTTTTCGACAGCAGCTACCATGTGTTTTTAATGAACTCTGAGTGTGGGGGATCGTTCTGAGCTCTTTCCTTCTCTAGCTGAAGCCTGAGAGGAGGAATCCTCCCCTTTTTAATGAGGAAACTGAAGGTTTATTTATTCTGCATCCTTGGCACCGGCGTGCTCCCTGGAGTGGGTGGTGGAGCTGGAAGAGCCCGGCCTCACCTCTGCTCCTGGCTCCCCAGGGCCTCTCTGGGCTCATTTCCACACAACATGATGAGACCTGTGCTGCCTTGGTGGGTTGCGGTTACCAGGTTCCAAGGTGATACGCTTTGCCTGTGTTGTTTTTATCATAGAGCCTGTCTGTGAATTCATTTTTGGTGATTTAAAAAAAAAAATGCCAGTTTCCTCCCAGAGTGGATGCTCCTTGAGGGCCAGGACACACTGCCTGCCTGGTTCACACCTACATTTCCACTAACTAGAACAGGACTTGTCACCTCTTAGGAGCACAGGACATTTTTTTGATGACTAGCTGAGGGATGAATTGAGCAATACCAAGACAGGTCACAAGATCTGCATTTAACCCAGGTCATGATGACAGCCAACGTCTTAGGAAATGAGGCTCTGGGTTAAACTACGCCCACTGAGACGTGGGAACTTTTCACCAATTATTCCTTGACTGTTAAGTTAGACAGAAGAGCCCAAAGCCTTCTTTAGCATTGTTTTCCCTGCCCAAGGTGTTTCCGCCTCTTCCTGGTAGAATGACTGGCAGGAGCAGACTAGCGCTGTTGATTACCTCTCATTACTGTGGGAGAAAACTGAGGTTGCTTGCCGCTGACTCTGAAAGTAGACTTTTAGAACCAAATTGAAGAGGCAGCTATTCAGCAGCCATGATTTGCATCCCTACTATGTGCTGAGCAGTTACAGACATGGGAAGAAATTATCCCATGTGTGAGCACAGCTGTTGCAAATCATGTCTCAGTCTTCAGATGAGGACAGTATCATTATCCCCATTTTACAGATGAGGAAACTAAGTCTCAGATTGAGTATATAACCTTCCCAAGATCTTATAGCTTTTAAGGAACAGAACAGAAGCTTGATTGTCCATGATACAATTAGAAACTTGAATGTTAAGATCAGGACATGATATTGATTCTGTGCAAAAACTATCACATGGGAAAGTTTATAAAGCTTGGCAACCTTTGTTGATAAGAGTAATTAAGAAACGATATAGTAGTTTGTATCTGCTAATCCCAAACTCCTAATTTATCCCTCCTCCCTCTTTCCCCCTTTAGTAACCACAAGTTTGTTTTCTGTCTATGAATCTCTTTCTGTTTTGGGGATTAGCAGATATAAACTGCTATATATAAAATAGATAAACAACAAGGTCCTCCTGTATAGCACAGGGAACTCTATTCAATATCTTGTAATAACCTATAATGAAAAAGAATATGAAAAGGAATATATATATATATATAAAACTGAATCACTATGCTGTAGACCAGAAACGAACACAACCTTATAAATTAACTATACTTCAATAATAAAGAAAGAAAAGAAACTGTATATTGATATCTGTGAATGGGTATCCTTGAAAAACAGAACAAAGAAGAGAAGCAAAAAGTTGCAAATGTCCTTAATGGTCAACCCAGAAGGCAGGGCTATTCATAAGCCTGAAACAGGCAACTATAAGACACGTGCTTATGGCAAGGGTTTAGATGTGGGGACTAGTCTCTCCCTTGAGTATTCCTCCCTTTAAACCTAGAATTAGAGATAGACCTCTTGACTGGGGTGTCTCTGAAGAGAATCCTAAAGGCTTCAGTCTCTTATGTTGTATCTCCCACTTGGGGGTTAAAATCTGGCCCTGGGGTTTCATTCTGTAGCGGCTCCCTTTTCATTTGTGTTTATGTTAGACATGGAGAGACTCCCAGTCATCTATTATCTCTCAGGTTTAAAAATAGCCACCTCTTCTATTCTTAGGTTGCAATTTAGAACCAAAGAAGACTAAAGACAGAGGGAAAAAAAATTTTCTGGTATTAGATGTCTTGATTGGTTTTAAAAAACCAATATATTTTTAACAGGAAACCGAAAGGGACCCAGCTTGGTCCACAGCCACAGTCACTGGGCAGAGTGGCCCCAGAACACAGAAGGACCAGTGAAAATCTTCATTAAATCCCTTCCGTGGAAGTCACCCACACAGACATGTTCACACTGCTGGTTAGATGTGTGCATTTCCTTCGGGAATGCTGGGTTTACAAAGATCTTATTTAAAATAGGATCCTTTTTTGCACTGGGTTTTGAAAAACCGGGATTTCCGTGAACAGGAATGTTAATAACAGGACTGGAAGCATCGCCTGCTAAGATGGGCCTGGCTGAAGTCACATTCTGTAAGAGGGACTGCTTGCTTGTTTTTCAGACACTGGTCACTGGGATTTTGTCTGAGGTAGTTCCAAATTGAGATGGACAGCCACAAGAATACCTAACGGGGTTCCTAAGATGGACCTTAACAAAGCCCACAAAAGGATTCAATGGGCACTGCAAAGTACCCACTCTGTGCAGGACTAACTGTAGCTTATTATTAAGTGTAAACAACTGGACGCAAACACACACATGTCTTACATAACAATATGTAGGTAACACTATGTTTTTCTCCTAAGATCTTTCAATTCCCCTCACTAAAGCCAGACAATTTTAGGGAAATATGGCAAAAATAGAAAGTCTCTGGCTGATCGGGCCTGGCGTCCCCTCCTCGAGTGACCTCAACTCCACTGGCCTCTCTGCACCACCGTCTCTAAGAAACTGCATCTCTCACCACGTGCTGCCAACATTGGCTTGTTTTCTCTACTTCCTCCCCACAGCTGTGCAAAGTTCACTTGGAATACCCAGATTTTATCAACAACCATCTTAAGACCATTTTCTGCCTCAGATACGTTCCAGGGTTGCCTAGACGGGGCATATCGCTCATCGTTCTGGTGAGGATTTCTCTTTCTGTTTGCTCCTAATTGCAACTCCGGTGCTCCAATCCAGCGCTATCTTATAGAAATCTAAGAAGACCTACAAAAATGAACCATATGTGTAATCTCAAAGTTTCACATTACAGAGAGTTTTTAGAAAAGGAGAAATTAATTTTATATAAATATTAAAATCATCAAACATTACTTCAGCATAGAATCAAAATGTTAAAATCATGAATGAGATCTTGTGCATTCTATTTTTTTTTTTCTGTCATACTACGTTTCCACAACCTGGTATGCATTTTACCCTTATAGGATATCTGAACCTGGAGTAGTCAGATTGCACGTGTTCAAAGGGCGCATATCACTAGTGGCTACCATACTGCACAGCACAGCACGAAGCTAACCTGGGGGCTTTCTGTTCTGGCCGACTGGGCGTGGTAATGGAGATTTACAGTCTGCTCACATTTTGGTGGAATATATAGCTTCCTGATTCAGATCAACCAGAAAAGAACTTCCTACACCCCCACCAAGGAGTTGTACCATGACAATTCCTGTGTATTAAACTCCACATCCTCGTCCACTCCAATACCTCGTCCACTCCAGTACCTTGTCCAATACCTCTTATATTATTGTTGTTGAATCCTTGCATTCGCAGTTACCACGCTGAACATATCAACACAAAAAGCATTTCTGTTCCATAGCTTTACTTCTTGATGGTGGATTTTAGCTAGGTAGGATGAGAAAGTCAAGATAAAAAGATCCTTTTACTTTACTCTTTCCCTTACTCCTTTTCTTTTCCTTCTCCTTTGTTTCCTGGGCATTGAAGATGCTGTCAGATTCCTGCTCCTGTGGTTTATGGGGTTTCCTGCCTCCTCCCCTTCCTGGAGCTCCTCATGTGCAGAATATCTAACAGGTAGCCTCTGAGCGACCTCCATCCCAACCCTATATTTGTCTACAAATATAGCAGGAGAAGAGGGAAGAGACAGGGACTCAGGACTGAAGCCGGTGGGTGTGAGGAGTGCCAAGGGGTAGGAAGCTGGGTAGGGAAACATCTTAAGGGTAAAATAGGCGAAGAGAAAGAACTGAGAGCAAAAAGCCGTTGAGTCTGTGGCGAGCATAGAAAATGGCTGGCAATTACAGAGGGAATGGTATTCGAAAGCTGGTGGGACCATCAAAATATACGAATTGTAAAGGTTAAGTGAAATGTTTATTTTATTCCTTTCTCCTCCTCAGTCAGCCTGCCTGAATACGATTAACAGGAACCCTGCACTCTCTGCGTACTAAAATTAGATGTTAGTTCGACTTCTCACTCACCGCATTAATGCACAGACGCTTCTGACACATAAATGCCTTTCTCACCAGGCTCAGTCACCCTACACATCCTTCTCCAGAGCTGTATGTTAGAAAGGAAACATGGAACTTCCATTCAGCCGGCTCACCTGTGCAAGTCAGCGCCTCATGGTGGCGTGGAAGTGACCGTGGATTAGAACCGCAGACCTGAGGTCCAGTCCTGGCTCCACACCATCCCCGCGCTGCAAGTTTGGGCGGGTCCGCGCTGAAGCAATAGTTTCCTTGTCTACCAAAGGGACACGCGCTTCTCTTTGTTCCCTACGTCACAGGAATTGGGGAGGAAATAAATAAGACAATGGATAAGGAAGTACTTAGGACATCTAAAGCCTTACACACAGGGAGTAATGGAGTTATGTCTGTGTTGGCCATTATGTCTAAACGTTTGACAAGTTGTTCCCAGTTCGAGGTTAGGGAGAGCAAGTGCCAACAAGTAACACTGGTTCATCCGGTGTCTCCCAGAGACCAGTGATACAAGATGAGAACCGAGTCCACCACCTCCCAGTCCCAGCCTGTGTTCCCCAACCATGTTGTCTTTCTGGAGAAAGCATTTCTTGCCCAACCTGCTCCAACATAAAGTTTTCAGGCCTCAAAAGAGAGAGAGAAAAAAAGGTATTTTTTAGAATTAAAAAAAAAATCTGTCATTAAGCAATAATTTTTTTGAAAGATTGACATCCAGATAATCTCTCCCCCAAATTTCTTTCTCTTCCGCATTACTTAGGTATATGTTATTACTTATAAAAGCTGAGTTACTTGGAATTTTTAGCCTTAAAAAAACGACTTAAACGTGCCTTTGGGTTTTTTTCTTTATTAAGCAGACTCATAGGAAGAGTCCGTGGATTTTTTCACTTGCCAAATACTTCCACAAATAAATACTTCTTTAATGAATTGATTTTCAGTGAGATAATCCACTGAATGAAATAATTCATTTCCAGTTCTCAGTTGTGACTTACATATACAAAGCCAGTGACCGAGTTTATAAGCACATCCTCTGTAGCACTAACGCTACTTAAATATTATTCCTTGACCTCACTTGACGACATACAGTAAGGACAACATCACTGAACTTCAGAGCTGGTTCAAGCCTCAGAAATGCCTCCAGCACTGAGACCCCGGGCACGTCTCATTCCTCATCACTGTTAGTAAAGTGGAAATACTATCCCCCATGTCACAGAATTCTTGAGAGAAATTAAATAAACAATTTTTATGTAAGAGCCTTAAGAAATTCAAAGTTGATAGAAAAATAACTTTTATTTCATTACCATTCTTTCAAGCTCTTACTGTTTTAGGCAGGGGTCATTTTTCCATTGTATTGATCACAGATAAAGCAAGAAAAAGGCCTATGACATTAAAGAGGGTTGCAACCTGAAAATGTGGAATATAGACTAAGAAATATAGCCTGTAATTCTAAGAATTAAAGGACCTGGGAGATTATCTAGTCTATCTCCTCGTTTCTCTGTGAAGGAAACATGGTGGGTGGGGTGGGGAAGGAGGGCCTGGCTGTCAGCAGTGTAAGAATAAAGACCAAACCCAAACCAGAGAAGATGCCCCCATGTTCTGCCTCTAAGATGTTTCACTGCATGGTGCTGCCTTATTTTATGAGGATCAAATACACACTTTGGCTGTACAGCATCAGAGATGTCACTGGGGGACCCTCAGAGATGGAAGGTCGACCCTGGGCTCTGTAAACAGACCTGCTCTGTTGGTTCTCTCCCCCAATTTCCCCCCCAAGTGTCAACCATCCTCTCCACATACCTCTGCTGATGGTACACTCAATGCCCATCTATGCCTTCCTCACTTAATTTTCAACCATATAATCTTTTTCTGAGTAGGCTGTGTCTCTGCTGTAAGCCTCTGTCTGCCCTCTCTCCTTTGTGGCTGAGACCCAAGCTGCCAGGCTAGTCATCCAGTCATTGTGTTCATAAACGTCAAACAAGTCATTACCGAACTAGTTACTTCACCAAAGTTGTCATAAGAGTTGTCTAGAAGAAAAGTACCAGGTGCCATGAGTGAGTGTAACGGGGGACTGAACACAGACTGGTGGTCGGGTTAAGTTTCCCCAAGGCCATGTTGAGACCAGCAGGATGAGTAGACATTGGACCCGTGAGGTTAGACAGATGGGAGGGGGAGGGTCCCAGGCCAAGGAATTGGCTCTCGTGAAGGCCCTGGAGACAAAGGGCCCAGAGGCTGCTAGAAAAGAAAGGAAAGCCATTGTAGGGGGAACAAAGAACGGAAGAGTGAGAGGGGAGAGAGATCACGAAGGCTACCCCCACACATATTGCAAATACTTGACAAGGCCTTACTCCTTCATCTTTCAGGTTTATCTATACCTTCCCTGAAATGGGTTGCCCAAGGAGAACTCAAGGGTCATAAACTTGCATTCTGTGCCAGACTACACGGGTGCAAATTTTGGCTCTTCCAGTTATGAGCTGTGAGATCTTAGTTATGTATTTTTCTGAGGATCCTCGTCTATAACTGATAATAGTGGTCCTCACTCATAATATCTTGAGGATTAAATGAATTATTTGTGTAAATATACACATAAGAAGTGCTATGTAAAACTTGGTTCTTATTAGGATGGTCTAAGCCAGCAGTTTGACTGTGAGTTTCCCTCTACTTTTTGCTTCTGTGTCTGTCCAGGGCTTCTGGGAAGCAGACAGATTGGGCAGGGAGGGCTTCAAACTGCAAAGTCTTAAAGAATCCACTGAGGAGATCCAGAGCAAAGAAGGCCTGTGAAAGGAATCCTCCCTTGGGCAGAAGGGCTCGGGCCCTAGTGCTGTTACTGTGTTTGGTAACCAGCCAGAGAAGAATGCCCAGGAGGAGTGTGGCATCCATTCCAGTGCTGGAAACCTCCCAGCTCCCAGCCCAGCTCTTCCTTTAGGGTTGGTCTGAGGTTGCACATATGACCACCACAGCCTCTGACTCACTGAATAGGTCT
Organism: Camelus bactrianus; assembly: GCF_048773025.1. Classification (NCBI taxonomy): domain Eukaryota; kingdom Metazoa; phylum Chordata; class Mammalia; order Artiodactyla; family Camelidae; genus Camelus; species Camelus bactrianus. The sequence goes on from NC_133542.1 coordinate 54,399,285, forward strand.
CCCTGCTCTCTACTCTCCTTTGCATCTTTCAGACTTTTGGTGCATTCCTCTGCTGACCCTTGGCCTTCCCGGGCTACTTGGCTGGTCAGACTTCCTCCCTGTTGGGGCTCCTAACTCCACTGTTGCCATGGATGCTACTCCAGCTTAACCCTTTCTACCTTCAGATGCACTGCTGCCTTTATTCTGTCATGGGAACCTAAGGGCCCTGTCTTTCCAACCCTTGGCAGTGCTTTGGAGATCTGAAAATAATGACCTGGTGACAATGGTGTAGAAGAAGAGCACTGACATCAAGTAGAATTAGAGTTGAAAGCTGCTTCTACTATTTATTAATTGTGCAAACTACTAAATCTTATCCAACCTCAGTTTCTCCATCTGTAAAATGGAATGAATGCCTACCTTTCAACGTAGTGGTAAGGACTGGATGAGATAATGTATGTGACAGTTCCTAGCATAGTGACCACCATATCGCAAATGCTCAATAAATACTATTTTTCTTTCCCTTTTTTCTTTTTCTCATTTTGTCTTCTCCAAATTAATCGCCACTGGTGTCCTCCCGGCCTTCAAGTGCTCTTCTCATCTGCAGGACTAGTTTTAAAAAGTTCTAATCTCTCTATGATAACTTTAAAGAGGTTATTTGGAAAATAGAATAAAGGGTCTACTCCACACTGTGGTGGTAGAAGCACCACAAAAGAGATGATGTCTATCCACTAAAACCCAATTTCCATGATTGCCCATTAAACCTAAGATAATAGTCAAGCTACCTAACATGGCCTTTGTCATGCAGTTCCTTCTCCCTGGAATTCTTTTCCTCTCACACATCTCCTGGCCCTGCCCTTTAGTTCTCTGTACTCTCACCTCCTAATCTAAACTAGCTCTCCATTAGACTTTCCATTATCCCTGCGTTCTGTTCTTTCCCTTATGGAATTTATCACAATTTATAATTTTATACCTATTTCTGTGGTTACAATTGTTTAATGTCTATTTTCCCTCCAGACAGTAAACTTCAAAAAGGCAGGAACTGTATCATATCTGGAACATCCAGCATAGAAAATCAATAATACTGTTGAATGAATGCATGATTCACCTCCTTCGACTCAAACCAAGATGGCACTCACTTTTCTTTTTTTTTTTGGCAAATTCATCTCTATTGATTTGTATTCAGCTCCTTGTTCCCCATATCTCCAAAGGCTTTTACACACCTGTTACAACTAAGTCGTTGTGATCTACGTAACTGTACAAGTGCACATTTGTGCATGTGTGTGTAAGTTTAGTATGAACAAAAGGAATATATTTGGGTAAATAATGGGTGTTCAGGTCAACTGAAGGGGGTATTGTTTGTGTATGTGTGTGTATGTGTGTGTGTGTGTGTGTGTGTGTGTGTGTGTGTGTGTAAAGATAAACAGGATATTAACAAAGTCACCTGTGCTTTGTCATGGAAGGCTTGAAGTCGTGGAATGCTTGAATAGAAGTGAGGCATTGGAGAATATCTCATAAGCAAAGACGAAGTGAAGAGGCAATGGTTTTACTCATAATCCAAGACGTGGGGTCATGAGCAGGCAACCAGGACCAGAGTAGGGAGATCATAAGGAAAATCCCAAACCTATAGTCCACAATGGGGCCTGGAGCCCTGGGAACCAAGAAGCTTGGTCAAAAGACCCAGAAACAGCAATGAGGCCTTGTAGTTAAGCTTGAACTTGTGAATGGTGGTGAGTCACTGAAGGTGTTAGAGAGTGATGGTCGTATTTGTGGTGGAGAAAGATGCCACTAGGGATTTACCAAGTGAATGATGAAAGGGAGAAGCTGAGTGGGAGAGACGAACTTGGCATTCAGAGCTGCAGTCTGTGCTGGAGGATGATGGTAATTTTTGAGAAAAAATAATGAATTCATTGTTGGATAAACTATATGAAACTCTTAGAGTGTGAATGAACTGCAGGGGATGTCAAAATCCTGAATTCAAAAGATTGGTAGATGGAAACAAAGGAGAAAATCAGGGAGGGAGGAAGGCAGTAAAGGGCCAAGAGGAGAGAATGTCAAAAAGGAAAAATTGGTTGGCCTCTTCAATACTGTGGAGAAGATGAGTAGAAGATGGTGTACACTGAGAGAAGCCTATAAGATTTAGAATTTAAGTGGTCCCTGGTGATCCTGGAGAGAGCAATTTCAGAGAAGGTGGAGAGGCCAGAACCTTATGGTGGCTGGATGATTCGTAAGTGGGAAGTAAAAGCGGGTAATGATATGGAACACGGAGGAAACCATGGCTGGGCTTTGATTCCCTCTGACCATGTTTGTTTCACCTTTTCCTGTCTGTCTCATAGTTTCCAACAATTTCAGTACATCCTGAATTTTCTCTCCAGTGCTTTTTCCATGTCTTTTGTTACATGCTCTTTTTTCTTTCTTTCTTGGTTGCAGCCCCCTTTGCTCCTGGACTCTCTCCTACTTGGGCTGCTTCTCTGATTTATAGTCGGAACTGCCTGCTTAAGAGCTGTTTCACCTTCTCTTGCCACTTTCCCTGCTCCAAGAGGCATGTTATGGAATCATGGTGAATCTTCCTTTGAAATCAGCTTTCCAAAAGTTCAGGGGCACCATGTGCATTATCTTAAGCTCTTGTCAGCCACACACACACAAACCTCCACTTCCAGAAGGCTGCTTCTAGCACTCCCCAGAATGTCTGTTACACAGAGCAAGTGGGGTCTTGCCCATGCCCTCTTGACAGTTAGTCTTCAGACAAGAGTACAGAAAAATAACTAATTAACAAAGGATATGTTTCCTGCAACCATCATGTCAAATAAACATGTAAACGTACCATAAAGTCTGTGAACTATATATGAATGCCAGGCCATCTGAGTCTGAATGCCTGTCTTCTTCACCCACGGATGTTGAGGGAAAGGGGTCCTCCCTTCCTGTGTCCTTATTCAGTGTCTCTGAAACGTGTACTGCTTCCAGATTTGCACCTACACCTATCAAAAAACTCCAAGCATTCTTTCTCATCAGAAACATGAGCTGTGTATACTGCTATCAGAGCTCTAAGATTCTTGTGGTTGCCAATCTCTACCCTGCAGTACACACACAGTACTGGAGAAGGATGGAAAAAAGCAGCTGGACTCACTCGCGTAATATTGCTATGTTTTCTTTTGCTTATTACTTCTTGCTTAGTCATTCTTCCTCCAGTCTTACAGCAACACACAATTATCAGGGTTAGCTAATGCCTAGACCCCTTTTATTCCCTCATCTAGGATGATACAGTAGCTTTCTCTCAAGTCTCTTCTGTAGGTATCTTGTGTTGATCAAGAAGTAAAGTGGATTTTTGACAAAGATGCAAAGACCACTCAATGGGAAAAAAATAGTCTTTTCAACACATGATGTTGGGACAATTGGAAATCCACAGGCAGAAATGCGAGGTTGGGCCTCTACCTGATACCATATACAGATGGATCAAATATCTAAATGTAGATGCTAAAACTATCAAACTCTTAGGAGATAACATAGAAGTAAATCTTTGTGGCCTTGGGTTAGACAAAGCCTTTTTCAGAGACACCACCAAAAGCACAGTGACTAAAGCAAAAAATAGAAAAATTGGACTTCATTGAAAGTAAAAGCATTTGCACTTCAAAGGACATTGGCAAGTGAAGAGACAACACAAAGAATGGAAGAAAATATTTACAAGTGATATGTTAGATAAGAAACTTTTATCTAGAATATGTAGAGAACTTTTATCACTCAATAATAGAAAGACAAATAACCCAATTTAAAAAAGAGCAAAGGACTTTTCTCCAAAAAGCATACACAAATGGCCAATAATCTCATGAAAGATTACTCAATATCATTAGCCATTAGGGAAATGCAAATAAAATCCACAATGAGATACCACTTTATATCCATGAGGGGGGCTATCATCTAAGTGATGGACAAGAACAAGTGTTGACTAGGATGAAGAGAAATTAGAACTTATACATACTGCTAGGGGGGATGGAAAATAGTGGAGTTGCTTTGAATCTGACAATTCATCAAAATGTTAACCATGGAGTTACCACATGACCCAATATCTCCACACCTATGTACCCAAAAAAGAGAAATAAAAATACATGCCCACATGAAAACCAGAGCACAAATATTTATAGTAGCCATATTCATAATAGCCCAAAGTAGAAACAACCCAAGTAACCATCAATTGATGAATGAATAACCAAAATGTGGTCTATTCATACATGGAATATTACTCATCCATACAAAGGATATGTGTTACGATACTGATGAAGGTTGAAAACATTATGCTAAGTGAAAGGAGGCAGGCATAAAAGGCTACATATTGTATGGTTCCATTTCCATGAAATATTTGGAATAAGCAAACCAATAGAGACAAAGTTTTCCAATGGCTGCCTAGGAAACTTTGTGGGGAGAGGAAAGCACAAGGACATTGTGGGAGGCATGGAGGTCATGGCTGAGAGTGATGGGGTTTCTTTTTGGGGTGATGGAGTTAGATTGTGGTGATGGTTGTACAACTTTAAGAGTATACCCAAGATCACTGAATTGCAGGCTTTAAATGATGAACTTTATGATATTTGAAATATATGTAGACTTAAAAATGTAAAGAAGCGGGGAGAGGGGAAGAAGAGGAAGAGAAGAAAGAGAATAAAGAGGAGGAGAGGGAGGAGGAGCCAGAGAGAAGTAAAGCAGCAGATGTTAAGCGTAGAGTCACCACACAGCAGTAAAGAAGGACGAGGGTTTCCAAGAATGCAAAAACAAATGACCGGAAGGCAAGCTGGCCACCTCTTCCATAAAGATTAGAGTCATTGAAACTCCAGATTCCTCGTGGTCCTTTCAACCCATCCCCTGATGGCAGGGGCTGTCTTAGACTGTACTCACCACCTATAACTTCATTCACTAACATACTCAATATTGAGCTTTTGTACCTCCTGCTATGGATGCTGTACACCTGGATAGATAACCTGATGTGTCCTAGACCAGGTGATGTGTGCCGCCCAGACTTTAAAAAAATTATCATTTAAGTCTGGAAAAAGTTTTAAAGATTAAATAATAATAATAATAATAATAATAATAATAATAATAATAATAATAATAATGTAATAATAACTGATTTTGATACAGCACAAAAGAAATCTTTATTTGGCTGGGATGACCTGTCCCTTTTTGGAACTTCTCTAATCCTGAATTTCATCTCTCTTTGTGGCCTTAATTGCACCCTATCTTCTATTACGCTATTTTCAGGCTGAGATTATATTATCTATAGATTATAAATCCTTCAGCGAAGAGTCATCACTGTATCCCAGGGGCCTAGCACAGAGCTTGCCCACAGTATCCTGGGCTCTGCTGTTGTTTATTGGTGATTGAATCAATGAGCCTCTGATTCCATTCGCAATTGGACAGAGTACACACATAAAGAATTTAAAAAACAAACAAAACAACGTAAGAACTTCGCTGATCTCAGAGGCAGAGGCCATTTGTAGCCTGTGTTGTCCCTGCCTTCCCCCAAACTAGCCCCAGTGTCCCCAGTTGCCCAGCCCCAGGCCTCTCCTGTGTTGGAACGGCTTCTGTTACTGTTTTTGAACAGCCTGGGTGCATTGTACAATGGAACGTGGTTCCCCTTACAACCCTGCTCCTCTTATAATACTAGGTAGATTTTGGAACGTGTAGGAAACCTTGACTGGCCTTCATGTTTAACTATCCGGAAGCAGTTGCCTTCCTCTGTAGATGCTCTTTGAAATATAGATGAATCCAGAATTCAGAATGCAGATCAGTCATTTTCTTTCTGGATCTCCCGGGGCCTCCTCAAGGGTACTTCTGACGAGGCCACTACAAACCCCAGTGCCCGAGCTCCCGGGGGTTCCCACAGAGCAGGCACGTTCAAGGGAGTCCTGTGGGGAGCGAGCGGTTCAAGGGGAAAGCTGAGCTTTGTACAGGACTTAGAGAGCCCCGGAAACCCGCGAAGCCCTTCTGCTGCCTGTGTTCACAGACTTTGGGACTATTTGCTTTCTCATCCCATAGCAGATGGAAAATATTTTCAGAAATTTTGTTTCAACACACTCAAAAAAATTGTATTTAGATTTCGTTTTTTGGAGAGGGGAATTCAGAACCCTGTAGAATTAAAATGCATCCAATACATGCGTAGATCTCTTAGGAAATCTTATGTCTATTAAATTACAGAAAGAAGGGTGGCTTTTCCAGGATTTTGTATGCTCATAACTTACCACATTCGATATTGTTTCTTTAAAAAAAAATTTTATCTCTTTTTTTAAATTGAAGTAGAGTCGATTTACAATGTTGTGTTAATTTCTGGTGTACAGCATAGTGATTCATTTATACACATATATATTCCTTTTCATATTTTTTCCATTATAGGCTATTACAAGATATTGAATATAGTTCTCTGTGCTGTACAGTAGGACCTTGCTGTTTATCTATTTTTATACATAGTAGTTAATATCTACAAATTTCAAACTCCCAATTTATCCCTTGCCACCCCCTTTCCCACCTGGTAACCGTAAGTTTGATTTCTATGTCTGTGAGTCTGTCTTTGTTTTGTAAATAAGTTCATTTGTTTGATATTTTTTCTTCAATTACAATCACACGGTCAAACCCTGCTCAGGTTTACAAAATGCTCTTGCAGGCCACCCTGAACTGTTGCTCACAGATGGCAACGAACTTCATCTTAGGGATGAAGAAACTGAGGCTGAGAGGTGTAGTGACCCCCTGGGTGCTCACAGATAACAGTAGCGCCAGCACCCCAAAATCAGTAGTGAGGCTTCGGACTTTATCATCTTCACTTAGCATCTCACCTCATCCCGTTACGTTTAGACACAGGAAGCCCAGATGCCAGAGGGAGACAAACATAACCGTTTGAGGATGTACTTTCCAAAATCAATATTGACAAGAAGAAATTAGCCTCAAGATTTGGAGGAGAGGAGGCATAGTGTGGGTTTTATTCTCTCTTTTTGTGGGGCTCATAACCACATTTCCCTTCTTATCACAAAGCAGACTGAATTTACAGATAAGAACTCCAAGTCTTGGGTCTAGGATTCAACAAACCTTCTACCACGACAAAGGTTCACTGCTTTCCATGCGGGCACGATGCTCTGACATTCCCATATGCAGACAACTCGCCAAAATAGTGTAGTGTTTCAAAACCCATGTACTGAATGGAGACAAGATCTCAGTACAAGCCGTGGGAGCAGCGTGAATTTATGAAGCAGAAAGTGTGGGCCGAGGAAGAGACCAGCCCAGTACCAGTTTACTGGCCTTGCTGTTCTCTTAAGAGGCACTAACCGTAGTGGGCTGGCGCAATGGAAGCAAACCCGGCTTCACTTAGAGCAGTAGCATGAAATTGGTTGCAATAAAATTATGCATTAAGCGTGCATTATGTTTAATAAGACTGGATTGCGGTTCCCATGTTTACTCTGTGACTACTGAGGCTGATCCAATTTTCTAAAGTTCCCCAATCGGTTCACGATCAAGTTTCCGGCCAGAAGGTCAAATTTCCCTCGCTGTTATTATATTTCTCTATTACTTTACTATGGCATTTACACTTTATATTCATTACGTTTTTTTTCCCTATCTCTTGAACCTTCCCTGTTCCAAAATGTTCCCTGTAGATGGCCCGTTTGACACAAATTAGAACAACCTTGAGAGCTGTCAACTGGAGACTGTCTGAGAACAAAAGGGCATGATGGCAAACCAGCGCTGGAGGTAATTTCTCGCGCTTTCTCTGAAGGCTTCTTAATGGCCTTGGAGAAATAATGCATTTCAGATCTGTACCAGGAGACAAAAGAGTGGGTGCTGGGGGAAGCATATGACTTGGTCTTTAGACGCCACTGTCCTGGGGTTAGGAGTACTAGCATTGGAAAGTGGGGATGTCTGTTTTCATTTCACCATGTATATTATTATTATTAATTCATTAACGAGCAAACACTCATTGGGAACCTACGAGGTGCCAGATCCGGTGAATGGAATGGGAATGTTCACCAATCAATAAGACATGATCCGGCTATGATTTTTACGGTCTAGTGGGGATGGGATGTAGGGAGATTGATACATAAAAATATAACTTCAAGGCACTGGGATAAATAGCATATCAGAGGAAAGAATGCAATGCTGGGGTAGCAAGAAGGAAGGATAATTAATTTTTCTGGTGGAGAATAAACAGCCTTTGCAGAAGAGGTGAAATGATTTTCTTTAAAAAAAAAAAAAAAAGAGTGAGGGGGGTAGAAATAAAGAGCATTCCAAGCAGAGAGCATAGAGAAAATGACATCAGCAAGACATGGAGGTGTGAAAGAGGATGATACATGTGGGAAATCACAAGCAGATTTCTAGGGGCCTCACAGGGCACAGGGGTTGGGATGGGGTACGAAATAGCAGGAAACGAGGCCAGAGCGTGAGGAGGGCTTAAATACAAGTCCACTGGGCATGCAGACATTGTCCCAAAGTCCTAGAGGCATCACTGACAAATTCTCTCAAGTTGAGAAGTCTGGTCTTTTATTTCTACAAACTCGTTTAAACTGGGTGAAGAATAAATATGGCCCTTTTAAAACATCTTTCTGAAAGAATACATTGAAGGCAATGTAAAATCACACATGGTGTATACGTGCATTTTTCGTATACATCTCTCTACATCCACATATGGATACACATGATGCAGTGGTGCCTGTAATACGTATGTGTATGTGCTTTAGATACATACCTATCCTCTCTTTACCTTCTACCATAGGCTTGACAAAGCTCTCCTGTGACCTTTTAAATAGTCATCGAGTTCAACCACGATGAATTAATGGGTATCATTTTTACCGTTCCACTGTAAACAACGCTAAAATAGGACAAATATTTGAAGCAACTGTTTTCAGGCATTGCACAGCAAAGAGTACAGAGCTCCGATCTTGAGAGCAGGAAAATACATAAGGTGAACTCCCCATTCATCCTAGGTTTCTGCATGGAAGTATTTTTTTAAACTTCTGCCCACAGAAGTGGGGCCAAGCGGAAAGCATCAGTCTCCCTAGGCAAAGGGAAACAGAGAATTCAGGGATGTTATGGCAGCTACAATTTGCAAGGCAAGGTTCTAAAAAAAAAAAAGGGAACTATGCAGAGAAGGACCTCTGGAAATTTTCACTGAGTCTTATGTCTTCTGTGAAATGGGACAAGAAAAAAAAATTAATAGGTATAAATAAAAATTCTGTAGATAAATTCAAATGGAGTTGTAAAAAAAAAAAAAAGGTACAAAATGATTTGTCCCATGCTTCCTCCTATTAAGTGACTTTTCAAATTCAACTTTCTCAAATGCCTCTTGCCAGAGCTGGATAGTCCCTTTTCTTAATACCTCAAAGCACTTTTAATAGCCTTTCCTCACACCCCAAGAATGCTGCATTGTGGTTATTCATGCAAATGTTCGTGTTCCACGCTATCTGTGGGCTCCTTCAACTCTGTACTCCCTAGAGCTCAGTGGTTAGAACAAATGAATGATGGATAAATGGATGGAGCGAAGGATGAAAAAAATTTCTGCCCACTCTTGCTAAAATGGTCAGAACCCAAAAGAGAAAAAAAAAAAAAAAAAAGTACAAGAAAGGCAGATCTACATTCCTCTCCAAAAGAGGGAGCAATAGAGTTGTCACCTGGATAGTGCTCAGTATTGGCAAACACAGGAAGTTCAGATTATGGCCAGATGAATCCTTAGCTTGCTGAATGTATTTTTCTTTAAAGAATTTATGAAATTGCCTAGAGTATATGATAAACTGTTTTTATTTTATATACATTTTATGTTTAGCATTCCACATTCATATAAAAATATACAAAAACTTTCCTTCCGTGCTATGGATACCGTGCTGAGATTCTGCTGCTAAACCGACTACTTTTTAATTAAGTCAGTCTGGCTGTCATCATCTTACTAAGCGATTTCTTTCCCAGTTTTCTCCTGAACACTTATCATCAAATTTTCAAACACACAGAGAAATTGAAAGAATTGTACAATGAGCACTAACATACCCACCATCTAGACTCAAAAATTACTCACATCTTGCCATATTTATTTTATATCTCAATCTATATACATATATGTATTTATATTTTCCGCTGAAAGTAGGTTATAGACATTATGACACTTTACCCCTAAACATGCCAACCTGTGTATTCCTAAAAATAAAAGCCTTAGTCTGTGTAACCTCAATACCATCATTTCAACCAGAAAATTAATAACCATCATCTAATGACTAGTCCCACATTCCAAATTTTCCAAAATTTTCCCTAATTATATTCTATGGATTTTTTTCAAACTAGGATCCGTGAGGACTCGTACATTTTGTTCAGTTGCTACGTTGCTTCTGTCTCTCTTACTCTCCAAAAATCCCCCACGCAAACTTTTTTTTCATGATACACTTTTTGAAGATACTGTGTCAGTTACCATGAAACTGTCCACATCCTGAGTTTGTCTCCTAGTGTCTTTCTGGTGTCACTGAACTGCTTCCTCAATTACCTGGGTTTCCTCTAACCTAGAAGTCAAGACTAGGAACTTGATTAGATTCAAGTTAAATATGGCTTCGTGCAAGAAGACGTTGATGGAGACACTGAGGATTCCTTACTCCTTCAGAAAGCACATCATGTCAGGCTGCTCTGTGATTAGTGATGCCAAATTTGATCGCTCCTTTGTAAAGCTCAGATTTTCCCTTCGCAACGAGCAATTAATCTCAACATGAGCATTTACTAGAAGCTATCATCTGTGTATGCCTACGTGCCGGGCACCATGCTAATTTTCTCAGTCTTGTAACAATCTCATAAGGTAAAGATAATTCTCTCCATTTAAAGATGAAGAAACCAAGACTGATAGGTTGACACTTTGTGCAAGAAGAGAATCTCTTCCTAACTACATCCCTGACAACACTGATGGATGTACCGGAATGGGGTGGGCAACTGTTTCTGGTTCTTAATCTATTTCTTTGGGTTTGCCAACTAATAGTCATGGTCAGATTAAAAATAATAATCTTTTCCCAAAATCAGTAGTGGAAGCTTTATGGCTGAAAAATCTTTCAAAATAACTTAACATTTTTAATTTATTAAAGAATTTTCTAGTTTTTTAAAATTCTAAGCAAACTTAAATATGATTGTTTTTGAACAATCTAACAAGCGGAAGTTAACTTTTTATTTTACATCTTTACTAATATTAAACCATAATTTTGGAAACCTGTTTTCCCACTTGAATTTGGTGGACAAGGAAGCAGGAACATAGGGGATAAGCCCTTTCCCTCACAGCTAGGAGAACTGTAGGGACAACAGGTAAATCTCCCTCAGGTTTTAATGATGCCAAAAGGATTTCACTGCTGCTGTTACAGAAGCATGCTCCATTCTCTTCCATCTTTGGGGGGAAGAGAAAACATTCAACCTTTTAGAGACGACCTTTCTTGCACTTTGCCCTCACATGGACTCTTTCTCCAAAAAGCAGTTCCAGGAATTGTAGCCTCCAAGCCAAGAACACCTGGGGTCCTGGCAGAATGCATGGGGTAGAAGACAGAGGAGGTGTAAGGGGTAACTGCTGGCTGAAAAGGGGGTAACTGCTATCACGTGGGAATTTACACGCTTCGTTTAAATTTAATAAAGGTCCTTATACCCAGGTTGGAAAATACCAGAAGAGTCTACCCTCCTGGTCTGCACCTCATCCTTAATTCCCTATAGTCTGGCTTCTATCACATCAACTTCACTTAAAAGTGTTGAGTCCTTCTATGACTTGCCTCCTCTGTAGCGTTTAATCAGACTGCACACTTCCTTCTCGACCCTCTCTCTTCCCTTACGTTACATTACCGTCCACCCCGTGGCCTTTCTCCTGTTTCTCTGATCATTCCTTTGTTATCTCTTTTGCCAGGATTCTCCTTCTCTGCCCCTACAGCACACACTGGCAATCCCCTCGGGTCACGTCCTTGGCCATCTTCTCAATTTGCTTGCTCTTTCTGAATGATCTCACCACCCCTGTGGCTTCAACCATGGCTTGTGCTTGGATGAGTCCCAACTCTGACTAGGGGATACAAATCCCACACCTCTCTCCTGGGCAACAGACTCATACGCGTGACTTCCTGTGACACAGCGTCACTGGGCGTCCCCAGGGAAGCTCAGCGGACCCCGATCTAAACTTAGCATGTTCCCCTCTTCCATCCCCCAACCTGCTTGTCCTCCTTTATGCCTCATGTGTGAATGCACCCCCTTCTCAGACTCTCCCAAGCCAGAAATGAGGGATCCATCCTTCACTTCTATACTCCCTCCTGACCCCACATCCTGTAAATCACAGTCCCATGCAACTATTACTTAAATTTTTTTTTGTCCTTTTCCTTCTTTTCTTATTCATAACCTCTTGCCCTATTCCATTTGGGGGGCTGGATTTCTGCAAGTTTTCTAACTGATTTTTCTATCCCAATCTCTGTCCCTTCCCCCATACCCAATACTCTGTCTTCTATGGCCAGGGTGTCTATAAAGCTGATTATGTTATTCCCCTATTTAAAACATTTCATGGACCTCTTCTTGCCCTTGGATAAGGTTTGAATTCTTTAGCATAGCATAAAAGGCCCTTCATGACCCGGCTCCTTCCTCCTTGTCTAGTGTCATGTCTCAGCACTGCTTCCTTTAATCACACTGAAACACATATTCTTGCAATAGAGAATACCTTCTTTTTTGTTCCTACACTTTTGCCCATACCCCTCACTTTTACTGAAGCGTCCCTCCCAACCCTTCATGGCTAACTCACATACGTCCTTCAAGACAGCTCAGACGTCACCATATCCAAGGAGCTTAGCAGGCCATTTGTTTTGGCCATTGTCCCATCTACAGATTTATGATGCCAAGTAATTAGACATTCTGCCTATCTTTAGCAATAATTGATTGGCCTTAAAATGTTGGGTCCTTATATTACATGTGTTTACTTAGTGTGTACAAAGACATTTTGACTCTCTCCTCATTAACACTTAAATACTTGTTGGTAACAGAGTCCAGCTCTCAACCCAACAGGCCTAGCTGAGCCCTGAAACCATGTTAACTCTTGCCTACACCAATCTATGGAAAGCAAAGTGATGCCTACATTTCTAAACCATTTGTCCAGGAAAAACCAACACATACAGCTGTAAAGGTTGCGCACTGCAAACATTCACAACAGAACCTATGTTCCAACACCCTTCTCTGGGACAAATGATCACCTGAATCCAGAATGCTACCATAGAATAACTTATGCTCCAACCACAGCTGGCAGATTGGGCCACCTTGCATGGTGAGATTACCCAGTTTTAGCCTTTGTTGGCATTTCTCTAGTGAATTACATTTTGGTTAGATCATTAGCTAGTCCTCTCATGGATGAGCCCTACGGTCAGCAAGAGGTGGATATGCATGCGGGGGGAAAAATTTGCATTTGGGAATCGGCCAGATTCCCAGCCAGATTCTGGGTTTGAATTTTTTGCTTTGCCAATTGCATAGCCCTAAGAAAGCTCTTCAATCTCTTTGACCCTCATTTTCCTTCTTCATTGGACGGTGACACTTAACTTACAGGGAGAGCACAGCACTAAGTTAATATACGTAGACCACCAAGCACTGATCCTGCTCAGTTTAAGTCCGCTCCTTCTTCCCACCAACCTAAGGGGCTTTGTAGCCCAAGGGGCCGTGAATCAAGTGCAACAAGGACACACATCATCTACTGACTAGGCATTTCTGTCTGGGAGCCCACTCATCTAGACGCCTGTAATGTTCACAGTATAAAAGAGTAAAAAGGATATTTGTCAAAAACCCTCTAGTTACATACCCTGGGGTCAGAGAAGAGAAGCTTCCATCAGAATCACTGCCATTTACATTTTTTGGTTTTGCTGGGATTTATTCTTACAACTGCTTACCTGGTTATTTACTATTTTTGTTATGTGAATTCTCAACAAATATCTCATTTCTCTCTTTTAGTTGCTACTGTGTCTCTCTTTGCTGATGCTGTTATGAGTGTTGGGGTCAATCTGTTGGAGAAATGCGGGACTCTAAAGATTCTCTTGTCTGCAGTAGTTCAAGTTATTTGCAAAAACTCAACACATAGTAGCCCAGGCTAGAGGTTCCTGAACACACATTGTCTACAGGATCAAAGATGGCATTTGGGAACAATAAGTAACAACGTTTCTGGGATTACCGCCTCCATTATCTACCCTTGCATAATTGCATGTATTTGTATATTTATGTGTTTAAATATTTTTATGTATGTATGTATTGAGAAAGCTGGTGGTAGGGCTAGAAGCATGTTTTAATAGTAGATGAAATGTGTTTCCTCTGTGGGGAGAATATCTATCATTCCTTTGGAATTGTGTTCTAGGTGAATCTTTGGACAATTCACTTGGGAAAATATAACAAGGTTTATAATGGTTAAATTTTCCCAGAGGAGCCTATTCCAGTGTCTCCCAGCCAGACCACACTGTCACATGGGAAGACGAAACTGACATACATTAACATCCAAAAGGCTGTGGTCTAGGGAGAAAAAAGAAACCAAGAGACAAAACTGAGAAGCAAGAAAGTTACGTAGGATTTTTCAAGCAAGTTGGATTGCTTATGTCAACTTCAGCCTTGAGTCCACACTTAGCATGAAGAGACAATGAGCTCAGAGGAAAGGAAATGGATCTGCTGGGACGGAGGAAATGAATTGGAATCCCACCCCTAGCACTTTGGCAGGCACTAGGGCTGTTTACAAATAGTCCAGTTCTCTCTCCTGGGCACATGGTCGGATTGAATTTTCCACCCACTTAAAGTTAGCTGTGGTCTAAGTTTGGCCAATGAAACATGAGCACAAGTCAGGTGAGTCTTGTGAATCTGAATGGCAGATTTAAGAGTTGGTGAATTCTCTTTTCCTGTTGCCGTGGTGATGGCCAATGCACCAATCATAGCTGCCCTGTCAGTCTGTGTCACAGAGTAAGACCATGATGAAGCAGAGCCGGCCTCCTGGTGGACCCTCAGTTCCACACTTAGCATGAGAAGGAGTTAAACCTTTATTATTTGATGTCCCACAGATCTGGGGGTTATTTGTTACTGCCCGGTAATCCAGTCTACCCAGACTGATGCAAGTCCTCTCTGTAGATTATTGAACAAAACTCCTGCTTCTTTCAGCATCAAGTTTCTCATCTCTAAAATGGAGATAACTATAATAATAGCTACTCTCATCAACTCTTCCAAGGATCTAAAATTAGCACATCAACAGTAAATCCTTTTAACAATGGCAAGTGTTATCCTTGCCAGAGTACCCATTACTAAGGATAGAGGAATTTGCCTTCCCAGCATGACTTTAGAACACATTTCTTTCAAGGTTTGTCCTTGGATTAAGGAGAGCAGTCTCAAAAATAACAAAAATCTCCAATGAACTTAATCACCAGACTTTCATTAACAATCAGACTTCACTGCTTAAACATTGCCTAATACAATCAGAGGCTTAAAAAAAAATTATGGTTGAAAGGGTCCAGATCCAAGAGATTTGCATCCCATTGGCCGCCTGGCTAGGAGCTGACAGAGCAGCACAATGTCCCACGAAACTTGTCTTTCTGTTCCCCAACCAGAAAGGATATCCTTTGACCTGCTAGAGCTCTGTGATGGCACGTTGAGTATTGAAGTACGCCCCACCAGTGACTCAGGGCACAACCAGGAAGCCTGAGCCTTCCGTGTTGCACAACAAACCATTCCTCTTTACCCCTCCCCATCCTTGGCTTTACTTCTTTACATTAAAGTTGTCTGCCTGTGACCCTTAGCGGCCTGCAAATTCCCAGCTCATCCTCTGTCCCTGGGAGCAGTTCCTGCTACAATACATTATCTTTACTGGATGGTCACCAGATCGAACTTGAAGCATTCCTCATGAATAGGAACTCGACTGTATCCCCAAACTCTTGTACCGTTAAAACAGTCTTCTTTCTTCTTTTTCTTACCAGAGCAGAGCTCTTCGGGACTCTTCTCCCCTGCTTCAACTCCCACCCCCTGAAATCAAACAGATTACTCCTGCATCCTCTCCTATGGAGATTAGAAAGGCAATCACCATGTTGACCTTTAATCTTCAACTCTCTCCGTGGGCTCTGATGTCTAGATTCTTTATCATTTTTGTCAGACTCAGACTCTCGTTTTCATTGTCCCTTTTAAAATATGGTGCACAGACCTATTCTGTCAAGTAGAATGTAATTGCCTTGGTGGCAGAAATAGCATCCATCATGGTAATGGTTGAGTCTTCCCCACCTAATGAAGTTTCAAGCTCATTATGGGGGCTCCATAAATATGGCTGAATAAATGCATGAGTATAAACGGTACCCCCAGGCATGGTCTCTACCAGTTCATCTGAGACTGCATCTTTTTATCATGACCACAGACTTCCTCTGTCCCCCCAGTTCTCACTGCCACTTCCCTTCCTGCGTGCCCCCACACAGGAAGACATCTGACTGCTCTCTGGGTCTTATCAGAGCAGTAGACTCTGTACATGGAGCTACGCTCAGGCTCATTTTCCTGAGCACTTGGTGCAGCTGCTCCGCTGGACTTGGCCCCGCCGCAGTACCCCAGGACCTGTCTCAGAACATGCCCCTCCTTGGGCCACCAGCTGGGAAGGAGGGCCTTACCTCAGCCTAGAAACTTTGATGAGATCTGTTCCTGCTTCCTCCAGGCTCACCTCATGTCACCACCACCCAGCTCCACCCTGCCTCTGGACTCCAATCTCCTGGTTGCCTGAAGATACCATGTTTCTTTCTGCCTCATGGCCTTTGCACATGCTGTTTCCTCTGCCCTGAAGGTTCTCTTTCTATCCTTTCACTCTCCTTCATCTAGAAGATGTGCACTTAACCCTCCACTCACCTGCACTCAAACATCATCTCCTCAGAGGGGTCGTTCCTGAATTCCAGACTAGAATTGGGTGTTATTTGGTTTTCTCAGCATCACAACTCTTTCCTTTAGCAAATGAATGATAATTTGTAATGACCTGTTTACTTATGTCCATTTCTAAGTTTCATAAGGGCAGGGCAGAGGCCTTATTTATTTTGATCACTGCTGTGTCCCAGTGTCTAAAATAGCACCAAACACACAGTAGGCCCTCAAGAACTATTTGTTGAAAGAATGAGTCAGCATTTTTCTCCTTCACTAAACTCAAAAATTCCATGAGGACATACAGCGTTATTTTTGCAGATCACTGTATGCCTAAGGACCTAAACAGTAGCGGGCACAAACTATGTACTCAACAACAGTGAATAAATAAGGAAGAAAAACAAGACAAAGAGGGGGAAGAGGAGGCAGAGACGTAACTAGCAACAGGGTCCCCTTTACCCTCCAAAGTGTGTCAGTTTGGCCAATAAATTATATGGTCATCATAGTTATGTCTCATGTTTCGATGATTTTTTTAGGTCATAAAGCAAGGGATGTAAGAGAGATTAGGACTTGGAAGTTTGCCATGACTCTAAAGTCACAAGGCAGTCAGAGAGCCGGATAAGACAGTTCAAACTCTGGTGGTTCCAGAGGCGTCTCAAGGAGTCTTGGGGGTGTCCTGAGTCCCCGATGGGCTCCATCTGTCCAAGTGCTTGTGGGAGGCTCAGAGCTGGGCTTACTTTCTTTGTTACATTAGTGGAAAAATCAAAATATCACCTAAACATTTCCCTACCCCATCATACACATGCTTAGACACATTCTTACACACAAACACGGAGTTCGTTAGTGATGGGCGAAAGCAGAGAACAGAAGTATGTGATTTTTATAGTTTCTCGAATCTCCAAAATTCAGGGCTTCTGACTTCAAACTTCCCATCTCGTTCATATTCCCCAGGTGGAACCTGATGGAAGTCTTGAAAGAGGTAATGTTTGAGCACAGATCTAAAGGAGTAAAAGCTACTCTGCTTCGTTTCTCTATTTCACCTTACAGCAAAGTTTTCAAAGTTGAAATTCTGTGTTAGTTTGTTATCGAGTTTAATAGAAAACAGAGTTAACTTCTAACCTTCAGGTTCTGGAAATCAACATAGGTTTTAGAGTCCAAAATCTGTGTCCCAGCATCCAATAAGTTTCTTTTCCAAAACATCTTATCACCCTGAATTTCTCTCTCTATGGATTGTAATGATGGGTTCCAGTAGCTGGGGTGCACAGAGAGTCACTTAGACCCAGCTCTTCCCACATCCTTATGTGAATTTCTAGGCACACTTAACTGGAGCAGATACTTTCAGTGCACACACCTTACCAATGTATCTCAGTTTCTTTGAATATATATATATATATTCAAATTATACCACAGTGTACGTTTCTTATAGGAATGGATGTTGCCACTCTTCATATATGGATATGGTCCAGCAAACATATAGATGGACAGAGATAGAGATTTAGGAATATTTGCATATTCATATAGGAATATATCTACTCATTCTTTCCTTTATCCAACAAATACATACCAAATGTCTCCTGTGAGTCACGTGCTGTTCTAGATTCTTGGACTATATTGTGAAGCACACCAGACGAATATCCTTGTCTCTCCTGGAAATTACATTCCAGTGGGGATGGCGGGAGGAGGTTAAAAAGTAAACACAGTAAATAAATCATATGATCTGTTAGAAGGTAAATGGTACAGTAGACTAAGAGGAGAAATATGGCTGGGTGGGCTGAAACTTGAAACTGACTGATAGAAAGGTTATGTAGATTTCATTGGGAAGCTGATGTTTGAACAAAGACTTACCGAAAGTGAGAGAACAGACTGTGTAATAGCTGCTGGGAAGGGTTTTCCAGTTACAACCAGTGTAAAGACCATGATGTGAGAAAGCACCTGACATTGTGGAATAGCAAGGAGTATCTTGAAATACAAGGGTGGAGGGAGAGAAAATTACAGGGAATATAGTCAGAGAGATGACACAAACCAGAACCTGTAAAGCATGCAGATATCATACACACGTGTTGTGCATGCGTATAGAGTACACGCACAGACATATCTTTTTTTAGTCTTAAATGCATTTTAGACTTGTGTATATTTCTGCTGTCTAAATATCTGTTATATACATACAGAGAAATATAAATAGCATTCATGTATTTGTGGAACACAGCTCACCTGATCATGTCTATGTATGCTTTACCTATGATACTAGATGTGCGTTCACGTCCGTAGTGTGCAACTGAGTGTACACGTGACTTTATGGATTGTAGTGACACTGCATATGCACGTGTACATGTGTACTTAAACACTGCACTAATGCCCATGTCCACAAATAGCCATGTGTCACTACCAACGACAGGAAAAGTCTCCAGGTGTTTAATTATGTGAACTGTGTGAATTCATGGGCTTTCTCTGTAGGCACCTGGCAGAAGACAGGGACCTACATCATTCCTCATGACCATCCTTCCTCACGAGAGAACCCTGCCCCAAGGCAGAAAGGGACAAGCAGACAGGTTTTAAAGACTGTGAGTCTTGAGTCACGAGACTGAAGAAGACAGCAACACCATGAGTGTCTGTGCAAAACGCAAGGTTCTCTGACATCAATAAAGTATTGACCCGATTCTGCTACCCAGTCATTAACTGTGGGAATTAGTAAGTGCCAGCCCGTCCTGCTCCTGTTCTGCTAGAGACCTTTTCCTTCCTTTCTTATTCTTTTTCTTCAACTTGTTGCAGACGAATAAATTGCTGAGACACATCAATTTTAATTTGAGATTTTATTCTTAAAAAGCTTGGTATATGGGGTGAGATGTAAGGTTGTTTTTTTTTTTTCTATTTTCCATACTTGCCAGAGTCATAAACCTAAGGCCAAGTTAATTAAAGTCAATGGAGAGGTTTTTTTTTTATTAAACTTTCTCTTTCTATTGATTTTTCCCTCTCATACAAAGAGTACAGACTTAGTCCTCAAAATCAAAAAACACTGTAGAGCAAAGAAATGGAATAACCTGGCTCCTAAGATGATTTACAAACTCCAACACAGGATTTCAGAGCTGGCTAGGATTTCAGAGGTGGCTAAACTGGCAAGATGTTGAGAAACTCGGTCAGCTAAGGACAGACAGACCCAGCTGTGCGCCAGCTGAAGTCTGTGAGGCCAAACTCCCAGGTACATTTGGCTCCTAAAAGCTATGTTGGTTTCTGTGTGGTGCAAACATCTGGACCATTGCAACAGCCTCCTAATTTTTATTCCCAGTTTTGGTCTATTCCCTCCAATCCGTTTTCCATCCAGGAACTAAATGCATCTTCCCAAGGCACAGTTCTGATGGTATCATTTGTAGGCTTAACACTTTCTAGTGGCTTCCTCTAACCAAGTATCTGAAAACTGCAGCCTGTGGGACAA
The DNA here is from genome assembly GCF_048773025.1 of Camelus bactrianus. Lineage (NCBI taxonomy): Eukaryota > Metazoa > Chordata > Mammalia > Artiodactyla > Camelidae > Camelus > Camelus bactrianus. Next base: position 54,419,527 of record NC_133542.1, read on the forward strand.
ACCCAGACCACCACCTATTTTGGTCAATTAAGTCTCATTGGAACATAGCCATGCTCTTTTGTCTATGTATCATCTACGGCTGCCTTCACACCACGACCCCAGAGATGAGTAGCTGTCGTAGAGACTGTATCTCCTTTGCAGGCTAAAACATTTACTGTTTTATTTATTTTTTTAAAAAAAGAGTTTTCTGATCCCTGCTTTAACCCATCAAATGAGAACCATGATCTCAGTCTAGCATCTAAGACCTTCCAAGCAATTGCCCCAAGTTGGCCTTCCACTTTAATTACTATTCCCCCTTTTAACATAGCCCATGTTGGAGTCATTAGGGACCACTCGGTGCTTCCCAAACACTCAGGGGCGGAGTCAGATTGTTCCATGTCCATTTCCACTTTTTCTGGTTACAGCATTTGAGTTTTCCTCGGAAAACGGCTCTTCTTCAGCTCTTAGTCTTTGTGGTTCTTGGAGGCTAATCTCACCCCCAGCCCCAGTAAAGAATAATGACAAGACCTTGCAATTGGAGTATTCTATTCTTTTTATAATAATTGATTCTGAAATCTGCATGTGGCTGAAGCTATACCAATGGGGTATAATACTGGTGTATAATTATTTCTCAAACTATTGAGAAAGAAAAACTTTTTTTTCCCCCACCAGGGCTCTTGAGTCTCTCAACTGTAACTAATACTGGGTAGGAGATGACTTGAGAATGAAGTCAATATGGAGAGAAGCAGAGCCAAGAAATGGAGAATCTGGTCAGTGGCATATTTTAGGCACCTGGTTCAAACTACACCTGAAGCTAGCTCCTGAAATAGTTTTCATTTACAGAAAACAATAAGGTCTCTTTTTGGTCTTGAGAAGTTTGAATAGGTTTCTGTCACTTGTAATCCAAATAGCACTGCTGTAAACACTCCTCCTGTTCCCTAACTATATGTCATTGCTCTGTCTCTTCCCTCTATTTTAAATGCCTTCTTCCCAGTTCTCCCTGACCACATTTTATCTTGCTTTAAAGACCTAGCTCTTTGAATTAGAGTTCCCTCTGGATATATGCTGAGGAATGGGATTGCTGGATCCTATGGTGAGTCTACTTTTAGTTTTTTTGAGGAATCTCCATATTGCTTTCCATAACAGCTACATCAAGCTACATTCCCACCAGCAGTGTAGGAGGGTTCCCTTTTTTCCACACCCTCTCCAGCATTTATCATCTGTGGACTCTTGAAAGATAACCATTCTGATTGGTGTGAGATGATACCTCATTGTAGTTTTAGCTGTACTATATACAATAGCCAAGATATAGAAGTAACCTAAATGTCCATCGACAGATGACTGGATTAAGAAGTTGTGGTATATTTATACAATGGAATACTACTCAGCCACAAAAAAGAATAAAATAAAGCCATTTGCAGCAACATCGATGGACCAAGCGAAGTAAGCCAGAAACAGAAAGAAAAATACCATATGATATCACTCATATGTGGAATCTTAAAAAAACAAAAGAAAAAAAGAGGACACTAATGAACTCATCTACAAAACAGAAACAGACTCACAGACATAGTAAACAATCCTATGGTTACCAGGGGAAAGGGGGTGGGAAGGGATAAACTTGGGAGTCTGAGATTTGCAAATGTTAACCACTATATATAAAAACAGATAAACAACAAATTTCTTCTGTATAGCACAGGGAACTATATTTAATATCTTACAATAACTTTTAATGAAAAAGAGTAGAAAACGAATATATGTATGTATATGCGTGACTGGGACATTATGCTGTACACCAGAAATTGACACATTGTAACTGACTGTATTTCAATTTTAAAAAAGACCTATCTCAGACTTCATTTCTCTAAAATCTCTCCCAACCTCTCAATGAAATGCAATCTCTTACTTTGAGCTCCAGAGCTTAATTCTACCTTTCTTATCATCTAGCACCATGCTCTGTACCTTGTACTGAGTACATGAAAATGTTTGTTGAATAAATAAAGTCATGGTGTGGAGTGATTCTTTTAATTATTATATTTGAGATGAGGGTGTGAGGACATGGGAAATGCTTCAGACTGAAGCATATTTTCATCTGAACTCATAAGCCAGCTCTGATGTTTTAGTAATACTACATATTCAGAAATGTTGCAAGAGCACAAGGAGATTCTACATCTTCTTCACCCAGACCTCTCAGTTGTCAACCTTTGGCTGTATATTTTTGTTCCCCACACTCCATACACACACAGTAATTATTTTTGTTCTTTCTTTGTCCCTTAAGAGCAGTGTATATATCCCCAAAACAGGCACAAACCCTTTCCAACAAAAGCCAGTGAACCCATCCAACTCAGGTGATCAACATCAATACGGCACCACTGTATACAGGCCCCATTCCATTGTTACTTTCTTAACAATGTCTCTTTTTCACTTTGTGGTCTAAAATCCAATTCAGTATCACGCACTACACTTAGCTGTTATGTCTCTTGAGTTCCTCCATCCTTTCCAGTCTCTTGAACTTGACAGGATGGCAAGCCTTTCACTCCATAGGATGTCCCTCAATCTGGGTCCATCTAACGTCTCCTGATGACCAGACCCAGGCATGTATTTTTGGCAGCAACGGCATAGACCTGATGCTCCATTCCTCATAGTACATTCCATGGGGAGGAACAAATGTCACTCCACCCAACCCCAAACGATGCCAAACCTTGATCACCTGGTGAAACTGCTTTCTGCCAGATCTCTCCAAGCTAGAGTCACCACATTTATCTTTGTGACTAATATTTTATAGCAAGATATCCCAAACTAGCCAATATCCTATATTTCAACAGCCTCCACCCACTTGCTATAGCATGTGTTAATAGTTCTGCCTGAAACAGCCACCACCACCATGATGGCTGTCAAATGAGGATTTTCTACATCCCTTATCCCCACTACATCTATCATTTATTAGTTGGTACTTAACTACAAAGAAGAGTTTTCTCTTCCCTCTCTCCCTCTCTCCTTCTCTCTCTCTCTCTTCTCTCCACTATATACCCAATAATTCCTATTTTCTGCAACAGGAGGCAATCTGTTACAATCATTTATTTTAATGTCTTAAACTGCCCTAAATTTGGTCAGCAGGATCCCTTGATTCTGAAATCCTTTTGACTTGTCCCCATATTCTTCGAGCACTTCCCTACTCTCTGTTGCCAAAAATTAGGAGCTCTTGTTACACTTTTCTTGCCCCAGCTCTGGAGTCAACCTTTTTTCCCCAAGGATCCTTGGTTGCATTTAGTGAAAAATTCTATTTAGAAAGCAAGACATGGTAGCCTCATGTGCTCATTGCTACTGGAATGGCATTGCTTCTAGAACTTTTAGCAGTCAGAGGTAAGAAATTTGTGCACACGTATACATGTAATACATACATTAACACAGGTACATACAGATAGTTACACACATCTACGTCTATTTCTATATGTAGTAGATAGGTATTTCAAAATGAAGCTATGAGTTTACTCTAATGTCTCCGATTCCAACCTAACACCTCGGGTTTCTTTCTAGACTTCCCTTTTCCATATTTATAAATCTGTTCTCTGATTATGCTCAGTATTGATGCTGATATTAAAAAAAAAAAAACTGAGAGCAAGAATTTTTCTCGCCTTTGCATTTCACCAGAGAGCTGCAAACGTGTTGAAGATGCAGAAACTCAATAAATCGGCACTGTCCTTTAGCGCCTGGGTCATGTAAAACCTTGGCTTTAGTAGTAAAACTACTGACTGGAGAACTTTTCAGGAAATCGGGAGGCTAGTTGTCTGCCTCGCTATCTATCTCTCTACCTGGCAACAGACCCTCTTTAATTGGCCTCACAGTCTCCCTAAAATGAGAACTGAAAAAACATTCTCAAAGTCTCTCTGAGGCTCTCCAGAGACAGGTGCTATATAAATACAAAGAGTAATCATGGCTGCTGTGTGGAAAAATTTCTCCATCGGTCTTGTTCTACAATAGATGGAGAAGGTTTTCTAGGATCCCTGCTCTTCTCGGGCTGCTAAACAGGTAAGGCGGCTGCAGATGGCATAACTCAAAATGAATTACAAACAACCCTCAACTCCTGTGTTTTTTTCTCTTTTATTTATTCTGCTTAACAAAATACAGGGAATACACGTGAACTTCTGTTGTCACTTAAAGGGGGTCAAACTTTCGATTCTGGGGTCAGGTGAGGCGTGCTGTCTGGGGTGAAACAGACAAGTAGAAATGTCCAGGTAGCCTCAATCCAAAGATCTGCTCTCTCTTTCTTTTCTTCAGCTTTGAGGACACAGAAAATGATTCTCTCTTGCTAAGTCCCTTCATTTGGAAAGAGGAAATTGGCTAAGTCCTGAAGTTTTCCATAAATGGATCAAGTGACTTTATCAGCATCGCATCAGGCAACATGCGTAGGATCAGGACTCAAGCAGAGATTGCTACTCTCCCCATTCATCTAATAGCTGCCTTGTGGCCCCCAGGTGTAGGTTTCATAGGTCACGATTATCCATCGCTGGCTATATTTCAGTCCACCAAACCTAGAGACATTCATAGACATGATCTCTATTTCTAGCCCTTCCTAGGCTCACACAGAATAGCCAACATGGAAAAGCCTTCAGAGATCTTCTTGTCTGATTTCCTCATTTTATAGGTAAGAACACAAAGGTGAGAAGATTTGTCCAAAATGAGTTCTACTCTCTTGTGCTTTACCTCCTCTCCCTTGTATTTGTTTGCCCGCATTTAAAAGCTCTATCCTGGTTAGAGGTCAGCTCTGGATTTAGTTACCTTTCCAGATACCACATTTCCTCCAAATTTTTATGACTCAAAGGAAATGCTACCCCAAGCCTTTCCTCTCACTCAGTCTTACACTGCATGCATGGAGCACACAGGCATGTGGCATAGTACAAACTGCACTAAAATGACTCTAATCCTGGCTCTGCCACCAACCAGCTGGATGCCGTTGGGCAGGTCCCTTGGACTCTCTGAGCCTCAGTTTCCTCATCTGTGAGATGAAGGTGTTGAATTAAAATATCCATTCGTGCCACAAACAAACATTGAACAAAATAGAAATGCCCTCTCCAGCTACCTAGCTGATCTTGTGCATGACATTAGGTGAAGTACCAAATCTATCATGAATTCAGTTTTTGCAACTGTATGGTGGAAGTACCTATTTCACCTCTTTGTTGTGAGGATTAAGGGACGACCAGGTAAATTACCTATAACAGTAACTACCATATATGGCCAGGTCTCAAAAATAGCTCATTGCTTTTATTATTGTAACTGTCATCATCATCATCATTGCTGTTTCTTCTCTCCTCTCAATCTTGACTCATGCTGTTTCCTCTGCCTGACTTGGGGTTCCTCTCATCTCTTAATCTAGATCCTACCTGGCTTTCAAGACCCAGTTCAAATACTCTTCCACCAAGCCCTCTCTGATGGTCTCCAACTTCTTCCCTCAAGCCCTCATCCATGGAACTCTGATATGACAACTTTATTTGAACATCATGTGTCCACATATTCTCTCTCCATCTAGGCTCCTTGAGAGCAGCGTTTCCATCTGACTCATCTTTGAATCCAAGTGCCTAGCACAGAACCCAGTATCTTGTAGGGAAGTAGTAAATATTTATTGAACGAGTGAGGTATAAGATTGCTTAAATAGCAGGTCTACATTGGTTGTATGAACAGTTGTGTTGATTTTACATAAATACAGCCAAGAGATTTTTTGCCTGACTGTTGTTAATAAAACAACTGAAGATGTAGACCAAAAAAATCTACATTAGTGATGCTAAATGTCAGTTCATAGGTCTATTTAATCTAAATTATCTTTGGAGATCTTTAAATATCTAAGACCTGGTGCCCACCTCCTAAACATTCTGACTCAGGAGATCTTGGTGTGAGTGGAGGAAAGTCCTAAATCTTTCTTTTCAAAAGGTATCACAATGATTATGACATGGAACCAAAATGGAAATGCTCAAATGTCTATTATGTCTTAACCACTTTCCCAAGTTTTCTCCCCCAATGCCTGTTTAATTTAAATACACGACCATATAGCCTGAAAGTTTTTTTTGCTCTTTTTATGTTCATCACGATCAATATTTTCTGTCCACATTGAGGGTCGTCAATGAATGAGACATTCATTAAGAGTGAGCATATTGGAAAGATGCAATGTTCTAAATGGCAAGAGATGCAAATTCTAGAATACACCAAGCCAAATAGGTATGAATTTGAATAACCTACTTGGCCTCTCTGGGTTTTAATTTCTCCACTTTTAAAAGCTGAGCATTTATTATAATGGCAGCATGAAGCTAGCTTGGAGATCTTGGGGTCAGCTTGGCTATTCAGCATTAATGAATGATGCCTGACTTTGCTAGATACAACTCTGTCATAAATGAAAACATTTTAAGGGTATCATGGAAGCAGACTGGGAAAACATTGGTTTTGGCAATGACTTTAGAAGGGCAGGAGCTTTGCTTCACTGTCTGGAAGTAGAATCAACAGCTTTGTGTATAAACTGTGCTCTGAGCCACAGAATTCCAAAAGCCCACTCTGGGACCCCTTTATGGGGTTGGAGAACTGCTAATGGTAATTCATGTCCAACCATCTCTATCAGCTACAGCCCTTTGGGTTGCAAGTGACAAGAGACACAACTCAAATTATTTTAGGCTAAAAGAACTTGCAGCTGAGCTTTGGGAATAGCCGGACTTAAAAACTCCCATGTTGGAAAAGCTCCCCATCCCTTGTCTCTGCTGCTCTCTGGATATTACCCATGTGTGCTCAGCCAGCTGCCTCCAGACAGCAGGCATCATGACTGATACTTCTACGTTCATCTTTGCTCACCAAAGACAGACTGTCTGTTTCCTTGTTCCAACTTGGAAATTCTTGGGGAAGGACCTGGTCTGGCTTGGATCACGGGTCCACATCCTGAACCAATCATCCAAGACCGTGGAAAACAGGCACTCTGAGTGTCAACTCCGATGAATGTTACAAAGTTTAGGTAAGAGGGGAAGCAATTTCCCCCCTAAAGGGGGTGCTACTCCCAGAAAAAGAATGGGTGCTGGGAAGGCCAAACAATCAGTGTCCACTGCACTGCCCCACAGACGCTTAGGTGGATGTGTGAGACGAGCATTGTCAGCTAGCCAGCTCTGCGGAATCGAACATCATGAAACACATCTCTGTCCTCTCGCCAACTAGCTGTGTGACCTTGGGCCACATTCATCATTCGTCTCTCTGCAGTGGGATTACTTATACGGGTGACTATCTTCTCTACTTGACCAGGGTTGTTTCGAGATCAGACCACAGGTATTATCGTACTAACATCTGCAGGACCCAGTACAAAGTCTGGTCTGGAATAATTACCTAACGTTATGTTGTGGGATTTTTTTTTAATTTAAAAAAAATTTTATTATTTATTTATTTATTTTAATGGAGGCACTGGGGATTAAACCCAGGACCTGTGCAATCTAAGCACACGCTCTACCACTGAGCTATACCCACCACCACGCCATGGGTTTTTTGTTTTAACCATATACAAGCTAAGTTTTGATGCAGCTTACTGAGATATTTACAACAATTATATATATTTTTAATAAAGAAAATAAGGTGAAGGGAATGTAAACAAATGGGAAGAAAAGATAAATCTACATGCCATAAAATCCTGTTACAAGGCAATGATGACACATTTGCCTTGAAGCTTCCTAGCAGTCGGAATAAAGATGGAAGATAGAGACATTCTATAATTAGGGCTGCCAGATATTGCAAAAAAAAAATCATAATAATAGGATGCCAAGTTAAATTTGAGTTTCTGTTTTTTAAAAAATGGATCACTTTAGTATAAGTTGTTCCATCTGATATTTGGGACATACTTGTGCAAAAAGTTTATTGTTCATCAAAAAGTCAACTTTCTCTGGGTTTCCTGTGTCGTACCTGGCAATACGAACTATAATAATGCTTTCCACGCCCAAAGGAACAAACCAGTTGCTCAGGTGAAATAGGGTTTTCTCCAGCACCAGATTTCCCCTAGTAAAGTTCCTAATAGAGGAGATTAATGAGGTGCTTAATGCTGCTTAATTAGCTGAGCTCCCCCAAACTCTCCTTGTCTTGGTTTTCCCCTCTGTACAATGCAGGAATTTGACTCCAGGATCTGTAAGTTTCCTCCTGGCACCAACACCTTATGATTGTTCCAGGCTGTGATTTTCCATGCCTGGGCTGTGCTTTTTGACTAGAACAGCCCTGTTGGAGCCAAAGGCTACTGACCAGAGAACTTTGATTTTGTTGAATTCTTTACTTTACCCAGGAAGCTGACTAAACCCGTGCTCTGATTCCCCAAAAGCTTTCATTGCAACGCCAGCTGGTGGCTCCAGCACCCACCCCTGAAGAGACCAGAATCAACTTCCCTTTCTGTTTCATTGTACGCGTGCATTTCACTATGGAACCCGTGTGCCCAGCAGTGGCTGCTGCTCTCCTGAGGAAAGGTTAACTGAAGGCTGGAGTATGTGTACTTCTAAGGAAGCACAGAGGACTCAGGGAAACAAAGCAACTTATCCCAGGTGGCGAGGCCAGTAGTCACTGAGCAACGACTCACATCCAAATTCGACAGCCTTTCCACCATATAATGCTGTCTTATAAAAAAAGTTAACAGCAGAGGAGAGGGTGTGGAGAAAAGGGAACCCTCCTACATTGTTGGTGGGAATGTAGTTTGATGCAGCCACTATGGAAGCCAGTATGGAGATTCCTTAAAAAAAACAAACTAAAACTAGAGCTACCATATGGTCCAGCAATGCCCCACTCCTGGGCATATATTCAGAGAAAACTTTAATTCTAAAAGATGCATGCACCTCAATGTACAATAGCCAAGACATGAAGACAATCTAAATGTCCTTCAATAGATGACTCGATAAAGATGTGGAGTGTATATATATATATATATATATATATATATATATATATATATATATATATATATATATACACATACACAAAATGGAATACTACTCAGTCATAAAAAGAATGAAATAATACAATTTGCAGCAACATGGATGGACCTAGAGATTATGGTACTAGGTGAAGTAAGTTGGACAGAGAAAGATAAATATCATATGATATCACTTGTATGTGGAATCTTTAAAAAATGATACAAACAAACTTATTTACAAAACAGAAAGAGACACACGGACATAGGAAGCAAACTTATAGTTAACAAAGAGGAAAAGGGGTGAGGGAGGGATAAATTAGGAGTTTGGGATTAGTAGATAAAAACTACTAAATATAAAATACATGAACAGCAAGGTCTTAATGTATAGCACAGGGAACTACATTCAGTATCTTCCAATAACCTATAATGAAAAAGAATATGAAAAGGATTGCGCATATATGTATAACTGAATCCCTGTGCTGTACACCAGAAACTAACACAACAGTGTAAATCAAACATACTTCAATTAAAAAAAAAGTTAATAGCAGAGCCTGTAAGAAGGCTGCTCAGTTTTCCACAGTGAGACCTAAAAAAATTTTTTTTAACTGTGATTAGAACTTATTGCTCTAGGAAAGCTCGCCAAGTTTAGATTCATTTCTTTACCCACAATCTTATTGGGATTATTTTGAAAGCTGAATGATTGAGAAAAGAGTGTCTGGAAAATCCTCTCTCCTCTCTGGAATCAAACGTTTTCTGGGATCACAGTCCACACTGGTGATTTCAGTGGCAAAATGGCAGACTTGCAAGCTCAGACCTCCAGGCTGTTCCTCCAACCTCTGCACTTGGCTTCTGTCTGACCCGAGATGTCCTAACTCAGCAGTCACACAACCGTTTGCATTTCCCCGAAGACACCACACTCTCCCACACTCCAGGACTTTGAGCCCTTCCCTATGACTTTGAAGATCTAGCTCAAAAGTCACCACTTCTGGGAAGTCTTTCCTAATTCCTTTGATCAGAGCAGGCATTGCCAATCAGCTCGGAGTGCCTACAGCTTTTATTTACTACACTAGATTACGATTCTTGGTTCATACATCTCTCCTCCAGGAAATCATAAACTCCTTCAACAAAGGTTTGTTTTCTGTCTATGTATCCTAGCATTTAACGTAGCACCTCGCGTGGAGTTGGAGCTCAGTAATTCTTTGCTGAAAGGAGGGAAGAGGAAAAGAAGGAAAGGGTGGTATCTTTCTTGATACTAACTACTCTATATAGATTAAACAACAAGTTTCTACTACATAGCACAGGAAACTTAATTTAATATCTTGTAGTCACCTATAATGAAAATGAATATATGTATGTATATGTATGACTGAAACATGATGCCGTACACCAGAAATTGACACAACATTGTAAACTGACTGCACTTCAATTCAAAAAATAGAGGGGAAAAAAAAGAGAAAAAAAGAAGATGAATGAAGGGAGATGGGGAGGAAGAAAGAATGTTCTTTGCTGTCTCCAGAAGGAAGAGAGCCCAATGACGTTTTCTTTCATTATTATTCTCTTGGTAACTTCTTTTAAGAGTTTCATTTGTTTGTAGGCTTTATACATAATCAATCTTCATCAGTTCCAATTGTTCTTAAGGACTGAAGCATTAGGATTATGACTTCTAATTGTCTGAACTGTGCCGCGATGTCTGACTCAGGGCTGGAGACTCTTTGGGAGGAAGCATATTGTTGTCTGTATCAGCGTCTTCTTTGGTTTGTCTTGATTGTTTGCACTTCCAGGCACAGGCTCAGTGAGTTCCACATAATATAAAGACAAATGCAGTTAAGGCGATTTGGCAGTGTCACTCACTCCCACATCAGGTCAAGCCACCGAGTCCTGCCAATGCTCCCTCCTACATTTTTTTTTTCATACTGTTTCATCTTCTCCAAACCCGAGCCATGCACTGGCCCAGGCTCTCCAATCCTCCCGTCTGAACTGCTGCCGCAGCTGCTTTGCAGTCAATCACTCCCCATGATTCCCCTCCTCTGACTCGTCCTCTGCCTAGCCACCAGAATGAGCTTTCCGAAACTCAGTCTTAAATTGCTTCATTGTCTTCACTGCTCTTCATCACTGACAAAATAAATTTCCAAAGCTTAATTGGAAAAGGAAACCACTGTGTATCATATGACGTCCCATAATTTGTTCTCAACGCTGCCCATTCTGATCATCTTCAAACCCCAAACAATTACCATCTGTATTAGTTTCCTGAAGCCTCTGTACCAAAGTACCGCAGCCTGGATGACTAAATGACAGAAATTCATTGTCTTATGAATTCCAGAGGCTAGAAGTTGGAGATCAAGGTATTGATTCCTTCCGAGAGCCACGAGGGACAAATTCGTTCCAGGTCTCTCTTTGGCTTGTAGGTGGTCGCCTTCTTCCTGTGTCTTTTCTTTTAATTTCTTTTATTTTCTATTTATTTATTTTTTTAATGGAGGTACTGGGAATTGAACCCAGGACCTTGTACATGCTAAGCACGCTCTCTACCGCTGAGATCTACCCACGCTCCCTCCCCTCTGTCTTTACACTGTCATCCCTCTCTACGTGTCTGTTTCCTGTTCTTAAAAGAACACCACTCAATATGGACTAGGGTCCACTCTAATGACCTCAATTTACCTTGACCAACTCTGTAAAGACCCTATTTCCAAATAAGATCACATTCTGAGGTATTCGGGATTAGGACCTCAACATAGGAATTTGGGGGGATGCAGTTCAACCCATGACATCACCTTCCAGTCCCTTTCATACTCCCATGTGTTTGTACATGCTGGCCCATTTGCTTGGAATATTTTTTTTTACCACCAACTCCTCAATTTCTACAGGTAGAGCTGATAAACTAAATTTTGTATTTCTCCTCCTTCTTGTTCACCATTTCCTTATATTCCTCATAGTCTCTCTTTCAATAAGTGAATGATAGTTGTTTCCATGTCTGTCTCCTCATGTGTCTCTTCCCTCCTCTCTCGAGGGCAGAGGTGATCTAATTTGTTGTTTTGTTCCCAGGGCCTAACACAGTTCCTGGCACATAGTAGGATAATTAAGTGTTTGAGAAAAACTGAATTAGAAATTGTGAGCCAACAATGAGGTATCACCTCACACCAGTCAGAGTGGCCATGATTCAGAAGTCCACAAATAATAAATGCCAGAGAGGCTGTGGAGAAAAGGGAACCCTCCTACACTGCTGGTGGGAATGCAGCTTGGTGCCGCCATTATGGAAAACAGTATGAGGATTTCTTTAAAAATGAAAAATAGACTTATCATAGGACCCAGCAATCCCATTCCTGGGCATATATCCAGAGAAAACTCTAATTCAAAAAGATACATGCACCCCAATGTTCACAGCAGCACTATTTACAATAGCCAAGACATGGAAACAACCTAAATGTCCATCAATAGATGACTGGATAAAGAAGTTGTGCTATGTATATACAGTGGAATATTACTCAGCCACAAAAAAGAATAAAATAATGCCATTTGCAGCAACATAGATGGGCCTAGAACTCATCATTCTATGTGAAGTAAGCCAGAAAGAGAAAGAAAAATACCATGTCACTTATATGTGAAATCTAAAACAATGATACAAATGAACTTATTTACAAAGCAGAAACAAACTTACAGACATAAAAAACAAACTTATGGTTACCGGCAGCGAGGGAAAGAGAAAGTTGGAGGGATAAATTGTGAGTTCAGGATTTGCAGATACTAACCATTATACATAAATTAGATAAACAACAGGTTTCTTCTGTATAGCACAGGAAACTATATTCAATACCTTGTAATAGCCTATAATAAAAAAGAATATGAAAAGGAATATATATATATATATGAACCATTATGCTGTACACAAGAAATGAACACAACATTGTAAACTGACTATACTTCAATTAAAAAATAAAAAATAATAAATAAATAAATACGAAGGCAATAAGAAAAAAAAGAAAGATAAAAACTGGTGAGCCAGAGGAAGTGACACATAAGCTGAGTCCCACAGGAAGTCTAAAAATTATCCCAGTGAAGAAAATGAGGAAGAGCTTTCCAGGCCTGTCCAGGGAAGTGAAGCAATAGGGTGCATCTGTGAAACTATTAGTATACAAAGTAGTGGGTAAGAAATTACAGGACATATGGCTAGAAATGGAGGCAGAGGCAGTTCAGGAAGGGCTTGAGTTAAAAATTTCTGTACCTTATACTCACTCACTCATTTCACACACACACACACACACACACACACACACACACACACACACACACGTGTATGTTACGTACTGACTTCCTAGTGTAACATGTTTTAAATCACTGAAAAGGTTTAAGCAAGAAAGTGATGTGGTCACATTTGTTTATTAAGATATGAATGTAGGCTGCCAAGTAAAGATAGATTGTAGAGAGTCCAGGCTGGAAACGGGGAGGCCATTGAAGGAGCTGTTAGCCTGGCCCAGGCCAGAGATGGTCAGGGAATGACCCAGAGCAGACATGACAGAGATTGAGAGGAGTGGGGTGGTTCCCAGGGATACTAAGCAGATAAAAGTGGATAAACGGATGATTGCCTGAACACAAGAGGGAGGAAGGAGAGAAGGATAAACCCCTGGTTTGGGTGGTGACTGGGTGGATGACAGAGCCGTTCCTAGACACTTCAAAGACAGGGGAGAAGCACTTGGAATGAAGTTAGGGGGTACCGTGGGGGAAGGGACGAGATATGGAGGACAAAAAGTTTATTTGAATTACAGGTGCTCAAGGAATATGCAACCGGAGAAGTGGGCAGATGTTCCATTCCTGCCAGTCTAGAACATGAGAGAGGCCTTAGCTGGAGACATGGAAACTGGAGTCATCTCCATAGACAGTATAACTGAAGTCGTGGAATTAGATCCCATAATCCAGGGAAAATGTACAAAGTGAGCAGCAGTAAGGACTAAGGACGGACCCTGGGGCCTGGCAGCAGCAATTCAGCGGCTTGGCTATGTCCTCTTTCTTTGTGACCGTGTATTTGGAAGGCCATCTTCTTTCTAGGTTTGCATTGAATATTGCCATCTAGGAACACTTCAGTTTATAAAGATAAATGTAATCATAGGCCAAAAAACTTAGCCTTTGTGTGACCCCATTTTATCCTCTTCGTTGATTCTGCTAATTTTATTCTGTTTATTATTTACCATTCCAAAATATGAAAAATAGAGTCACTGTTCGTAAACCAAAAATCTCCTAGAAGCTCATTCAAGATTATAATTGCAATAATTAAGTTAAATAAAATCCAGCAGGTGATGGTTAAAATCTGCCCCCTCTCTCTGCCCCCTTGAAAGGAACAAGGGAAGGCAAATCTCCACCCGGCAGGAATGCCATGCAACCAGCACCTCAGAAGGGAGCACTGGGATCTCTCATTTTGATAAAAGCCTGGGGATCATTAACGGACATGTCACAGTTGATCTTAACAGCCAGCCACTGGCAGATCGTATTTCGTCGAGCTACGCTCCTGTGTTCCCTCCTCTCTCACACCCTGGTCCCTCCTCTACTGCTACGGCACAGCCGTCCAGCTCAGAACCTGCAAGAATATTGTTGACAAGCCTACTTTTCCTCAGCAACATCCATCCTATAGCAGGTGAAGGCCATTGGTCTATTTCTTGACTGTTTTACGAGCCTATTCTTAAATATTCTCTCCGGATTTTCAGTTTTTCCACATTTAAAATGGGAACTGTACAGATTTGCCTAATATTCTTGCAGTATAAACTAACTCTGGCTCTGACTGTTATTCCCCCAGGACTTTTGGTATGACTTCACTGCTGGGTTAAGCCTTTCTATTTCCAGCGTCTGTGGTATCACAGTACCTTTGACCCCCCAAAAAGCCGCTTCACATTGTACTGAGAAAAATAATCCAAAAGGAAGAATAATTGATGGGCCAGAGACAGTCATTGAAATATTATCTATCAAAGAAAGATGGTATCTTCCAATAGGAGGTAAATTAAGTAAATATCCATTTAACAGAATTTTATGCAGCTCTTATAATGGCATATTTATGAAGAAAGAACCAGGAGGAAAAATTGAAGGAGATACTTCTATAATAACCATAGCTGTATAAAACTGATATAGTCATCTGGATAAAAACTTTAAGAGAACTCACAGAAACAACTTTTAAAAGGCAAATTCTGTAGCTATTTGTTGAGTTCCATATATCTATCTTTCTATCTCCCATTATTATATGTATATATTTAAATTCGTCATAAAAACCCTACGCGGAAGATGTCATCACCGTCAGCTCCATTTAACAGAAGAAGAAACTGGGCTCAAGAATTGCCCAAGACCACTTTTATTATGTTGGAATAAAAAGATTATGAATGGATTGTCTTCTTTTTATTGTGTTTTTCATGAATGATGTTGAGCCATTTAATGCAATTTTTGTTCTAATATTTGCTAGAAAGAAGAAGAGAATAATGAGCTCCATCTTGCAATAAATAACAGAACCAGTTCACTTTAAATTCTGTGGCTAGAAATGTACACTTCAGAACTGGGCAGACTCTTTCTTCCTGTGCCACTACGGAAAATGTCTCCCAACTTCTTTGGGTGGTGAACATCTCCACTCTCTGCCTCCCAGTTTCTCAGAGGGGCTGGTCCAGTCACCATCTCCCTCGTAACTCTTCCCATAGTCACTGATGACGGTAGCTGAAAATCTCTGTTGATCATTAACTGGATACAAAAAAATCGGGTTGCGCCATCGCTTCGACTGAAATTGGACCACTGTTGGGTTGTAAACTTCAAGAAGGAAGGAGCCCCGTGGCTCTCTCTGCCTTGGTTGGCCCCAGCCCCTTTAAGACTGCTAATACAAGCCAGCTCAGCGCATCACCAAGAGAAAAGACTTGAGGACTCACTTAAATGATTGACCTATTTCTGGGCTCTCTGTTGTTGCAAATTACAAGAATATACTGTGTGCATTTTCAGGTAATTTGATACTATTATCTTAAAATTCACCGGTTCCGCCTCCTCCTTCCCACCCCTGTCCAAATGGAATATCTGACCTTTTCCCTTGGCAGCCTGCTTCTCTTTTCCAGGTAACTGATGATGATTTTATACCCTGGATGATAATCAATATGTAGAAGCTGTCTTTATTGATTTAGATAAAACCACCAATTATGGCTATTTCGAGCAGAGCTCAATGAGATTAGATGTGATTATACTGCAATGGGGTGTGAGCCCGCCGGCAACCAGGCTGCTGCGAGGCTATGTAATCGTTACACATGACATGCAAATGGGGGGCCATCAGGAGTGCCCACTCGGTGGGCACTGTCTCCACCCTTCACAGGGCAGCGCCTCCAGGCTGGAGCACCTGGCCACGCATGCTTCCACCAACAAGCACTCAGGACCCCATGGGCCTGTCTCAGAGACAGCAGAGACAGAACGGTTCCAAAAGAAGTGACAGCCTGCATGAATCTTGTTTACTCCAGTTTCCACTGTGTCATTTACCCAGAAATCAGAGGCAGCAACAGTTCCAAGAATATATGGATTTCTGGCAGATGAGGAAGAATGTCAGGAGGCAGGGAAGCACATAGCAGGCTTTGGCTCAGGCAGATAACCTAGGCTTGGAGGTCCCTTCCCACGGTCCCCTTTTCCCAACAGTCCTGGATTCACTGTCCCCTCCTAGGAAGACTTGCCTTCATCTGGTGTGGAAGGTGCCATTATAGTCCAGTGACTAGGAAGGCGCCTGGACTTCGGAGCTAACCTCTACTTTTTAGCTAAATGGCTTTATACAAATTACTAAACATTTCTGTGTCCAATTTGTAAAATAGAGAGTAACAGAATACTTAGAACCCTACTTGAGTGCATGTCTCTGCTCTCCACGTGACTGCCCACGCAGCCTATGCCTACGTTTCTTCACCTGCAGCAGCTACACGATTTAGCATCGCATTTAGCGTGCGATGACCTTGGCCCACGAAAGGTGCTATACCTGACTATTCTTTTCTTCCTCTCAATCAGTTTCTGAGTAAATTGTCTGAGCCTTACCCATCTGGGAACACATGTCTCTGCCAGCCACTGAGGGCTTGGTGGCCCCAAAAGGTCACAATCATGATAATGACACAGCTATATTCCTCTCATTGATTCATTCACCCATTCATTAGTTCAAGAAGTATTTATTCAGCATTTACTAGGATGAGGCAGAGTTCTGTGTGCTGGAGGATAGCTCTGAGCGAAACAGATGAGGTCTCGAAACAGATGAGGTCTCGGGAGCCTGCATTCCAAGGAAGAGGGAGAGATAGTAAACATGTGTAAACAAACAAATGGAACAAGATAACTGAAGTGCTGTGGGAACAGAAAGCAGGGCTACGTGGCTGAGAGTGGCTAGTGCACGGGCACTGGGAAAAGGCTGCCGATTTGATGAGACAGTGTCACCCCAAAGAGATGACCTTGAAACTAAGCCGTGAAGGCCAAGACGGAGCGCCCTCTAGGTGGCGTTCTGGGCAGAGCGGCAGCAAGGCCACAAGGTGGGAACAGGTGGTAGGTTTAAGGAACACCGAAGCCGATCTAGAGAGTCTGTGCTAAGCCAGGGCAGGGAGTTTCCTGGAGCAAAATCTCCAGTGCCCCAGCCCCTACTGAAGTCATTAACTCCTATTTTGGGGTTCCTGCAATGACTCAGAACAATCATGACTCAACTTCTGTGTCTCTTGCGGTGACTCTTTCCAGAGTCACGCTGAATGTGGGGCCAGCCTTGTTGTTCCTGCAGCTCCTGCTATGTCGCACATTGTCACCTGTGCTGGCAGAGTTCTAGCCACTGCCCTTTCTCGTTCGTAGTCAGCAAGCTGAAAAGCAGAAACAGGGAGGCATGTCTGGGTGGCAGAAATAGTCCCCTTTCTGTGTATTGCACTCAATTGTCAGCCTAGAGAATAGTTTTGGTGGTCAGTTCCCCTGGCAGTTCTGTCTGTCTGATGATGTCTTCACTTCACTCAGGCTTCCTGAGGAACGGCACCTAGAACCCTCTCCCCAAGCCTGGAGCCCAGGCCATTTAAAAAGGGTGAAATCAGAAATCGTCCAAGATGGTACAGAAGACAGACCCTGAGCTCACCTCCTATCACAAGCACAACAAAATCACAACTATCTGCAGGAACACCATCAATGAAAAAGACTGGAACCTTCCAGAAAAAGATCTACAGCTGAAGACATGAAGTAAGAACCTCAGTTGAGATGGGGAGGAGGGGCAGACTCAGAGTACAATCAAATCCCTTCCCCCTCCTTGGGGTGAGCGACCCACAGACTGAATGATTACATTGCAGAAGTTCTCCCGCAGGAGTGAGGGTTCTGAGCCCAGGGACCCTGCACCAGGAGGACAAGCCCCCGGAGCATTTGGCTTTTAAGGCCAGTGGGGCTTAATTTCAGGAGCCCCGCAAGACTGGGGGAAATAGAGACTTCACTCTTAAAGGGTGCACACAAAATTTCACACACACCGGGACCCAGGAAAAAAAGCAGTAACTTGATAGGAGCCTGAGCCAGACCTACCTGCTGGTCTTGGAGAGTCTCCTGGAGAGGCGAGGGATGGGGGGAGCGGGGAGGAGGCTATGGCTCACCGTGGGGACACAGACTCTGGTAACAGCCATATTTGGGAGCTCCTCCTACCATGAAAGCCAGCGCTGGCAGCGCTATCAGCTCATTAGCTCCAAGGCCTGGCCCTGCCCAACAGCCTTTAGACACCAGTACGGGGATGCCTAAGGGCAAACAACTAGCTGGGCAGGGACACAGCCCCATCCATCAGCAGACAGGCTGCCCAAAGACTTCCTGAGCCCACAGCCGCCTAGATATTCCCTAGATACACCCCAGCCCTCCAGAGGACCAAGACACAGTTATGCCCACCAGCGGGCAAGCACCAGCCTCTCCTGCCAGGAAGCCTGCCTGAGCCACTAGACCAGCCTTACTCACCAGGGGGCAGATGCCAGATGCAAGAAAACTACAAGACTCGCAGCTTGTGGGCCCGGCCCTCTTACAGCAAGCCAGGCCCTGCCCTGAGACCAGACGGGCCCAGGCCCTGCCCACTGGCAGGCCAGTGCCAGCTTTGGGGCACCATGGACCCCACAGCCACTGGGCCAGGAACCACCGCCCCACATGAGCCATCTGACCCCAGCTCTGGGATCCCTGGGCCTTGAAGTCAGATTCCAGGGGCCAGCTCTGCCTGCCAGTAGTCCAGCACTAACCACAGGACCTGGCTTCACCCACCAGTGGGTGGGCAACAGACCCAGAGTGTTCTGGACCCTGATTCCACCCACCAGGGAGATACCACTAGCCCTGGGGCCCCCTAGGATTCCTCAACCAGCCGCCTCATGAGCAGGCCCCACTGAACAGCAGCCAGGAGCATTGACACAAGGCAGGACCTGGCAACCAACCAGACTAGGGCCCAACCAAGCCTACCCCAGTGCCCACACAGTCAGCCCATCACAGCAGAGGGACTCACACAGCCCTCTTAGGGGGAACCACAAGAGCATATAGCTTGGGTGACAAGAGGGGAGTGCACTGCTGAGACTCATGGGACATCTCATACAGAGGGCTACTTTTCCAAGGTCAAAAACACATAACTAACCTATCACATACAGAGAAATACAAATAGCAAATTAGACAAAATGAGGTGGCAGAAGAACATGTTCCAAATGAAGGAAGAAGATAACACCTCAGAAGAACTAAGTGAAGTGGATTTAGGCAATCTACCTGAGAAAGAGTTTAGAATAATGATTGTAAAGAGTTCAAAGAACTTGGGAGAAGAATGGATGCACAGAGCAAGAAGTCAGACGTTTTCGACAAAGAGTTAAAAAATACAAAGAACAACCAAACAGAGATGAAGAATCTAAAAACTGACATGAAAAATACACTAGAAGGAATCAACAGTAGATTAAATGATACAGAGGAATGGATCAGTGAGCTAGAAGACAGAGTAGTAGAAATCACTGATGCTGAGCAGAAAAAGGAAAAAAGAATAAAAAGAAATGAAGGCAACTTAAGAGACCTCTCAGACAACATCAAGCACACTAATATTTACATTAAAGGAGTCTCAGAAGGAGAAAAGAGAGAGAAAAGGCCTGAGAACATATTTGAAGATATAATAGCTGGAAACTTTCCTAACCTGGGAAAGAAAACAGTCACCGAAGTCCAAGAAGCACAGAGTCCCATACACAGTTAGCTCAAAGAGGAACACACCAAGCCACATGGTAAGTAAAATGACAAAAATTAAAAGATAAAGAGAGAATATTAAAAGGTGCATGGGAAAAGCAACAAATAACATACAAGGCAACTCCCATAAGGCTATCAGCTGACTTTTCAGCAGAAACTCTGCAGGCCAGAAGGGAGAGGTACAACATATTTAAAGTGGTGAAAGGGGGAAACCTACCACCAAGAATACTCTACTCAGTGAAGGTCTCCTTCAGATTGGATGGAGAAATCCAAAACTTTACAGACACAAAAAAGCTACAAGAGTTCAACACCACCAAACCAGCTTTACAACAAATGTTAAAGGAAATTCTCTAGGCCAAAAAGAAAAGGCCCCAGCTAGAAACAAGAAAATTATGAAATCACAAAGCTCACCAGTAAAGGCAAACATACAGGAAAGGTAGGAAATCATCCATACACAAGCTCATAGGGAGGCTGAAAGACATAATTACTAAAATCATCTATATTCACAACGAGCAGTTAAGGGATACACTAAACAATTAGATGTAAAATATGATATCAAAAATCACGAGCGGAGGAGAGTACAAATGCAGCATTTTTTTAAAAAATGCATTTGAAATTAAGCTATAATCAATTTAAAACAATGACATGTATATAGGGAGAATACTATACAAAAATCTATAGTGGGTATATACACGAACCAAAAACCTGTAATAGATATTCAGACACACACACAAAAGGAATCCAAACATAACACTGAGAATAGTCATCAAATCACAAGAGAACAAAAGAAGAAGGGGGTGGGGAGACCTACACAAACAACTCCAAATTAACAAAATGGCATCGAGAACATACGTATCATTAATTTCCTGAAATGTAAATGGACTAAATGCTGCAATCAAAAGACATAGAGTGGCTTAACATTTCTTGTATCCATTGCTGCCTACAAGAGACTCACCTCAGATCTAGAGACACACACAGACTGAAAGTGAGGGGATGGAAAAGGTATTCCATGCAAATGAAAATCAAAAGAAAGCCAGAGCAGCAAAACTTGTATCAGGGTGAAACCATGCTCCCTTCTGCATCACACTGCTAGTTTCCATTATAATATGAGGGTAGGACAACAGGCTATGGAATCAGGTGCACCTGGGCTCAAATCCTTTCTTGTCTGCTGATTAGATGTGTAAACTTGAGCAAGGGACACAATCTCCCTGTGCCTCACCTTCCTCATCTGTAAAATAGGGAGAAGAATAATACTTGCATCGTGGGTTATAAAGCACCAGCTTAGAGCTTGTCATATAAAGAGATACTTCATAATTTTTCCTCGTTGTTACTTCTGAGCCAAGGTGTATACCTTGACTTTCTTATTTTCATGACGGTTCCCTCCTCCCTTCCTGTGACGCTAAGATGGGATTTTTATTCCCCATGGTTTGGATGAGACTCAGCCTGAGAACTGGCCATCAGCTCAATTGCTGAGCTACATGATTCCTCCAGTGAGGATCCCCAAATGCTCTCAAGTTCTCAAGTAGAACTCTAAGCACCTGCCCAGCAGTGCCTGAATTTATAGGAGAAACACAGCCTCGTTCCTATCTCTGAGACCCTTATTACTGCAGAAAAGTTAGAGCTTAAATTACACTAGCCACTGATTTGTGCACACACCTGGATAAGCATTAAATTCACGGTGTCAGAAAACAAGCGTGGACCACCCACTGAAGGCTCCTTACTTTTTTCTACTCTTGCTTTTCATCTGTCTTTGAGTTGCCAAAGAACGTTTGTGTTAAGTCAAAAAAATAAATAAATAAATAACGCTGGCATAGTTTGCTTTTGGAAAGCGCTTCATATGAAAGCTACAAGCTTTTGGTGGGTGCTGAAAGACAGAACAATAGGAAACTCCAAGTGTGACTTCTGGCCCCATCATTTAAGGCTGAATTCTCCTCTCTGAAACACAGGGATGGTCTCCGTTGCATAATTTAGACTCCTGGCAAGCACTTAAGTCCTATTCACGTGAATAGTGGCTCCGCTTACAGCCAAGGTAGAATATGCAATAGGCTCTGTGGTGTAGTTAGAACGGGGCTGATGAGAGAGAATTTTCCTGCTAATCCTCTCTCTATTCTGATACCAGCCTGGCATTTGGGAGGCGGGAGGACAGTGGTGACGAGGACGACACAGGGCGAGCAGCGATGTGTAACAGAACGTATGCAAGTCGCATTCCCCGGATGGAAGTGAAATGGACCACATTTTACACTAAAATTTTGTGCTGCTTCTAAGCATCTTGCCAGGAGCTATTCAAAAGACAGTGAACGTATTAGGATTGAGGGTCTCCAAGACCGAGAAGAACGGGCCCAGCCAGGGATAGGTCAGCACTTCTGAGAAGATTATTTTCACTTATTGTGGCCATGTTTATATTCACGTCATTGCTGAGGCAGGAAATCAACCTTCTCTCTTTTTTAAAAAATACTGGTTTTGGTTGTTTGGCCATCAGATTATAGAATCACTGAAATTCTGTATTTTACAACTTAACTTGGTTGCAAAGATACCGAAGTACAGCATTTAAAAAAAAAATCTACTGATATTGAATTGCATGATGTCTGGGGCTTCCCAAAGTGTCCCCCCATCTTTAATGTGACACAGCCAGATCAGTGAGTCCCTCGCTAGGTGATATATATGGTCACAGAGAAAGAAAACTAGGCCCACCCATGGCTGGTTCTCTCTTCCTTCTGCTTGCTCCCTGGATGACTTCCTTCCTTTATTTATTCAGTTGCTTCAGATTTCATGCTAACAAGTAAATTCATTCCAATATTGCCATGGTTTCAGCCACCACTTATGCTAATAGCAGCCCTGCTCCCCGTTCTGATCTCCAGACGAAAGTCTTACTATCTGCTGAACACACATCTCTACTCGGTTGTCTTACAAGCACCTCACGTCTAAAGCTTAACTCATGCCCTTCCCTCCTCCTCTATCTGAATTTCTAATTGATGGGGTGCTGTCAGCACATTTTGCCCAAGCCAGGAAAACTGGAGGTAATTATTGCTTCTTCCAGCTCCCTCACTCGTCTTGTACAATTGCTTTAAGAAAACGTACTCATTCTGCCTGTGAGTATCTCTTAATTCTGTATCGTTTTCTTGTTGTCACCTTAGATCAAGTCAGTATCACGTCTTAACCTGGATCACTGTGTCAGCCTCCCATCAGTTCTCCCCGCCTCAATTCTTGTCTGATTGCAACTGATTCTATGCAAGTAGGAGTGACCTCTATAAAGCGTGATCGGGTCTGGTCATGTGACTCATGGCTAAAATCCTCTGGTGACTCTCCATGGCCCTCAGTCCAAGCTCCTTTGTTTGGCTTAAAAAAAGCCTTCCATAATCTGACACTTCCCTGCCTACATATAGCCCATCTTTCATCACCATCGGCCTTATGCCTCTCTCTCTCTCGTATCTGTGCGTGGCACTCTTGTTTCTGAAACCGCCCTCCTCTTGTCCACCTACTTCCTTCTCTTTACCCAGCATTGAGCTGGTGGACCGTCCTCAAGGGAGATTTCCACGATTCCTCTCCTCCCTGATCAGACTGTGGCCTCCGTAAAGACAGGGCCCCATGTCATTGTCACTTTGGAATCTACAGTCCCTAGCAGAGAGTCTCCCACGTGGTTCTCAATAAAAGTCCAAAGGTTGAATGAGGAGCTTGATCTCAAAGCACTACAGTCAGGTAGGCAGCCCTAAGGGCAGATCACCATCTTGCTCAGAGCCTTCACGAAAAGATAATTCCTTGTGTCCTCCTGGGTTCTCCGAGGATCCTGAAGTGGGTGGGGAATTAGATCCCCCTCAGTTACAGCCTATGAGCCAAGCAGACTCCTTTCACCCTTCTGAAAACTCTTCTGAAAATACTCAACAGCTGCAGTAGGAATGGTTGAGCTCATCTGGTGCCCAGAGTTGCACCATTAAGACGCGGCATGAACTCTTTGCATCTTACACATCTGCTTCTATAAGGGTGGGTGGAGATCTGCGTGGGGATGTGCAAGCAGGAAGAGGGGGAGGCACTGTGTTCTTCACCAACCAACAAGAAAGCAGACACTGGCAGAATTATTACTCCTAGGGACAGCATCTTTAGGGTTTTGCAGGGAAGCAGAGGATGTTCTGTTCCTGTTCTCCTTTTTTGTTTTATTTTGCTTTGTTTCATTTTGTTTTAATGAAAACCAAAAGCACCCCATATTTTACCCAACTCACAGAGCTATTCCTTGTGATACAAAAACCTACCGCACCAAACATTGCTATAACAAAACGCATTCAAGTAGCAAATTATTTTTATTTTGCCTGAGTATATAAGTTACAAAATGTTTCTTGTTTCTCCAGCAAGCGTCGTGTCAATGCTATTATCCTGCCCTGCTTCCCTGAGCCTTATATTAAATATTATCTAGCATTCACAGTGGAAAAGCGAAAACAAAAATCTGAGGTCAAACAATACCGTGCTGAAAGCCGGCACCTGGCCCGAATGCCCACGACCTCAGGGATGTTCAGTGATTCCCTTGATGTCTATATTTTTGAAAATGGTTTTGCGGATTTTTATTTGAAGTTTGAAATAACAGCAGAGAGGCAAATCTCAGAGGCACAATGTTGTCTTGGATCCCTAGTTTTTTAATATTTTCCTTCAACCCTTCAGTTGGATAAAATCATAACAAGCATCCTTTTTAAATCTAAGAGATGATCCTATTGAGCAGACCCCACAGGGGGCTGTGGGCAGGGTACACAAGAGTCATGGGCATCTCGTTAATGGAGAGCAGCTAGAAGCCCTCATGATAGATCTCAAGCCCTCCTCTTCTACTCCAAGTGGGAGGCATCACATTTGGACCATCCAATCCACGTCTCATGCCTTCTCATAACCAGAAGCACCTTCAGAGATCGTTGCTGGGCTCTCTCTGAAGTGTGGGCTGATGCTCTGGGATGCAGAGAATCTGGGTTCTTTACAGAAGCCCCTGACCTTGGTGGGGGTCCTAGGACTCATGATTCAAGGGCTTACTCACAGTGGCTGTGTAACATGAAGACAGAACCAGTTCATCCAAAGCTCCCTAGAGGGTCAACAGAATATAAAAAACAAGCCCTTCTGTCCCACAAGGCAGGGAGAAGACACTGTGTTTGGGAAGCAGCGAGGCTTTTACTAGGGTGCAAGAGATCTCCTGCGGTCAGAGTGGTTTTAACTTGATTCAGACCGGAAGTAACAGCTCCCAGCATAATGCAAATAAAAGTACCAAGGAGTCTTCTGACATGAAAATGTGGCAAGTTATCTTTCTTTTCAGAGTCGCTAAGTAGGAAAAAATACAAATTAGGTTAGAGAATGATTGGCTAAAGAGAAGAAACACCATTGGGTTTTGAAATTACATGTTTTGGAAAATAGTCAGCTGTGTCTAAAAATAATAGAGGACAAAAAGTAATGATGTCACCCTAAATCACCTTAGAGATAAAAGTAAGTAAAGATGGGGGACGGTATAGCTCAGTGGTAGAGCACGTGCTTAGAATGCACGAGGTCCTGGGTTCAATCCCCAGTACCTTCATTGAAAAAAAAACAAAAACTAAACTAATTATTTCTCCACTCCCCCCCCCCCCCAAAAAAACCTTAAGAGAGAAAAAAAGTAAAGATACTTCTGGCTGAGTGTGAAAACTGGTGAGTGTGACTATGGACTGTGTGTCTCCCTGTGAGCACGTATAAACCTTTGTCTCCCAACTAGATTGTAAATATTTCAAAGACAGAGACTGGTATCTGAGCCAAGCTGGAATCAAATAAATTCTTATTAAGATATCCTCTCCTAGTCTTTCTTTTCTTTAAAATGGTACTATTTTCCTGTTGTCTACATATTAGAAACTGACAAAATATGAACTTCTGGAGAACATAGACCACTTACTTATTCTTTCAGTTCCCCGATTCCGTAACACCCACTAAGCACATACTCAACTCCAGACTCCTCTCTCCTTCTTTCCCCCTCTCTCCCTGCCCCTCTGGTGCACCGGCACACACACACACACACACACACACACACACACAGACAGATCTTTTATAGGGAAGGCTTGGATAACTAATCAATACATTTTTATAGAAACACTTTTGAATAGTCTATGTTCATGGAAGTAATGAGAGTTCGAAGGACTCGCACCAAGAAATGGAATGGTTTGAGTTTCTGATTGTGAATTCCTACATCACAGAAAATTGTCACAAAAGTTATATTGGCTTCATTGGAATAAGAAAGGGAAATACAATCCCTGTTGGCTGTTTTTCTACCTCTAAGTGTTTCTGTGTATTTTCTTTCTTCCTTTCATACAAACAAACATGCACTGGGCACTTATTATAGATAAGATGCTGTGAGGATGACAGGTGTCCACCCTCAACGTGTCCAGGAGGAGAGCAATAAGGCAGCACAGCTGGCAGAAGGGCCGAGAGCCTCGAGACTAGAGAATGTGTCCAGGTTCTGCCACTTTCCTGCTGTGTGACCTTGGGTAAATCACTTAACAATCCTGAGCTTCAGTTTCCGGCTCTATAAAATAGGAAAAGCAGGTCCCTACAGGGTTTCCACAGGACTCCTAGAAAATCATACATGTGACTAGCAACCTGTAAAGCACATAAAATGTTAACTAAAATATGGTTTTGCAGACAATGTCATGTCTGCTGCATTCATTGAATGGTTAATATTGGAATATTGCACATCCTGGGCTCAAATTTGGCCTGAACTGTGTCTTTAAAACTTTGAAAGAGTCGCCAACATTTAAAGCTCAAATTCAGTTTCCATTTAAAAAAATGTGGAAAACCTATCAACATAGGATCCACATTATAGCACAGCAATAATGGTCCAAAATTGAGCAGAAGTACTACTTTTAGTTGGAACAGCTACCCTGTAGTTAGCCACAGTCCCCACTACTCCCTTTTGACTTAACACAAGTTACAAATCACTACAACAAAAGAGAGACAGAGGGAAGTGTGACAAAAGGCAGACGCTGGGTATTAAAGAGAGAACATGTGCCGCTGAGAACCCTAGGAGAGCTGCCTGGAGGAGGTAGTATTTGAGCCACACCTTGAAGATTATGTGGAAATGAGGGGAGAAAACAAGAATTACAGGAAGAAGAAACAGTGCAGAAGAAAGTATGGTGGCGAGTAAATGTGGCACAGGGATTAGGGAATGGTCACCACCATCTAAATTAAAAGAAAGGTCTGTGAAGGATATTCATTTATTTATCAAATATTTATCGAGAATCTACGTGTCAGGCTCTGGAGATACAGAAATGAGTAAGACAGACACTTGAACCTGCCTTCTCAGAGCTTACAGTCCAATGGGGGATACAATGAAGTTGGCCCAATTCCCGCAGCAGGCTGGAAGGACTTTATACCAACCAGGAAAGTCACAGAATCCCTTACTCTCTGAAGAACAGACTTGGAGCTCAGAGGGAGTTCAGATCATGAGTTGTAGCTATGACTCCGGTTCTGGCACTAATCTCCTGCGTGTCCATCAACCATTGACCACACTCATCCACATGGAGAGAGATAAGACCAACATCAGTTACTTCCCAGCATCTTTAGGATAGCAACAGTGGAAAATAGAAGTAAAAGTGTTTTGAAATGTACAGTAACACAAATGTTAAGTTGTTAGTGTTTTTATTTCCCTGGTCTCCCAGGATCACGTTGTAGGCAGTACTGATAACCTCACATCATAGAGACAGCAGAAATGATTGCTCAAAACTATTTGTGGCTAACGGAAGATGCAGGCAGAACGAATGTGAATGTGGGCCTTGTAACCCCCCAGACCTGAATCCTCACCATTTGCTACCTGCGTAACTTTGGACATGACATAACCTCTCTGGGCTTTTCTCACCTGTAAATGATCTCTGTAATACCTCTTTCCTTAGGCGGTCATGAGTATAAAATGGAAGAATTTACTACAGTGCCTGGGAAACAGTAATCATTCGATAAATGGAAATTAAGATGATTTTCATTATGGCTCACCTGGCTTTCCTTCAATGACAAGGAGCAGCTGGAGAACCAGGGAATCAGAGAATTAGAAGTCGCCTGAAAAAGTGTTTTTCTCTCCCTGAGAGTATGGTCCTGCACATCTCGTCCCATGACTTCCAACTCCAAAAGCTGTGACTCTACTTACATATTACCAAATTTCCTCTTAAATTTAAGTCCATTTTATCTTTTTAAAAAATGTCTCTGTAGAGTAACAGGACTAGAGAAAGAGTCAGCTGGACAAGTCCAAGACCTAGTGTGACTGATCGTCCCAGTTTGCTTGGGACTGAGGGGTCTCCCAGGACACTGGATACTGAGTACCAAAACGAGGATGGTCCTGGGAAAACAGGGTTGGTTAGTCACTCTACCTCACTTAGTGTATAATTTATATCTCTAGTTAAGCCAGAAACGCTAACATCTGTACAACACACTGCATTCTATTTCTTACTACGTACAAATACAGACAACCAGGTGTAATGAGTAACTAGAGGCAAATGCCCCGTGTAGACCAGTGTGTACATTACCACCTTCCTGCCTTAACTGAACACAGTCTTTACATCAATTCACCAGGACCCTTGATGGCATAGATACACATTGCCAGAACTCTGTTTTGGTGTTTATTATGACCTTGGAAGGAAGGTGGTCCTATCTTCCCTATATCTCTGATGCTGTCTCAGATAGTGAATTTAACAGCTCAGAGCCAAATGGTTTTCAAAGTCCATCCTCAATATCTATAGTGAGGGGCTTGTTTTTGTGTCTTATCTTATCAAATCTGTATCAGAATAAAATCATGGCACCCCTCTTACTTTGGTGACTGTGTATGAACTTTGTTTCCACTGGTTCAGGCTCAGGTTGAGTTCTGTTGATGTTTCTGCCTGACTAAAGAAATCCTCCTTTCTTGGGCTGGGTTGCTCTAAGCACTTCACTGTGTGGTCTGCAAACCAAATCATGATGGCTGAAGGCACTGAGCTCTCCGCTAAGTCTTCCTGGTCTTCCTTTCAAAATTCCTGCTTCTGTTAAGGAACATTATTTTTCATGAACTCGAAATAACCTAGGCAACCTTTCTTACTTTGGGATTTCCCTTAATTTTTTACACAGAGACAAAGTCTTGAAGTCAGTCAGGATAATGACTGGTTACAGAGGGAATGAGAAACATTCCTTCTTGAATGCCCTCAATTCCTTGGAGAATTACAGGAAACGTGCCAATAACGTCCAGTGGTCATTCAGTTTTTCCAGTAACTTGAATGACTCATAGTGGCAGAAACCTGGTCCTCAAGAAGTATTACACCATCCCCTTGTGACAAACAAGCAGAAGCTTCTCAGTGAAGTTGTGAAAACCCAACTGTCAGCATCATCAGCCACATAGTCAGGGTAATCTTGAAGAACCACCTTGATTTTTAAACCATGGGAAAATAGACCTTCAAAAAGACATGTCTAGAAGACATTATGACAGGTAACAAACAGCAAAAAATAAATTTCAACCTATATGTCATAGTATGGTTTCCTTAATATATAAAGAGCTCTTATAATTCAATAAGAAAGAAAAATAACATCCCAATAGAAAAATGGATAAAGATCACGAGCAGACTTCTTCATAGGATACACAAATGTCTAGTTAGGATTTGAAAAACAATTCAACTTCATTAAAAGCAAGTGTACAAATAAAAACAGAATATTTTCACCTCTCAGTGGGGAAAAATCAAAACTTTATAATACAGGACATCAGTAAAAAACGTGTAGGTACTTTCTCAAAATGTTTCTAAAAGTATTAAGGGTGCAACCTCTTTAAAGAGCAAAGCAAATGTTTAAAATCAGTAATAAAGCAATAGTAGAAATTTATTTTATCATGAACTTGCATTCACGGATATATCCAAGGACGTACACTGAAACATTGTCAAACAGCAAAGAGTAGGCAGATACTAAATGTTCATTAACTAGAAATTATTAAATATTATGGACTGAATATTTGTGTCCCCTCAAATTCATATGTTGAAATCCTCACCTCCAGTATGATGATAGTAGGAGGTGGGGTATTTGGGAGGTAATTTAGTCAGGAAGGGGAGGCCCTGATGAATGGGATGAATGCTCTTATAGAAAGAAACACGAGAGCTTGCTTCCTCCCCCTTTCTGCCTTCTGCTATGTGAGGATACAAGAAGAGACAGCTGTAAACAAGGAAGAGGGCCTTCTCCAAGAAACTGACCCTTCTGGCCCCCTCATCTTGGACTTTACAGCCTCTAGAACTGTGAGAAATAAATGTGGTTTAAGCCACCAAATCTATGGTGATTTGTTACAGCAGCCATAATCAAGGCAGATACGTAAAAAGATGCAATGATGGAATACCATACAATTACTATAAACAATGAGACAGATCTCCATGTACTAGATTTTTAACTAAGAAAAGCAAGTGAGGAAGGAAGTGTTCAGCATGCTTCCATACGTGAAAAACGGAATATTAAAAAAAAATTGACACAGATAGAAATAGAAATAGAGATACACACCGCATTCACGTGTACTTCTATACATCCAGAAAATGCTAAGGTGGCACACAAAACTCTGTTATAAGCTACCTTTCGGAAAGTAGAATTTGGGATCAAAGGGAGCGATTCCTTTCTATTTTATTTCCTTTTATACTCATAATTTTTCATTCTTTCTCAAAGATATTAGGATAATAACACAAACGGAGTCAGCATCTATGTTACATTTACTTAATACCACTCATAGAAACTGTTAATAAGGACTAAATACCCTGGATGTCTTGCCCTGTATCTTCTTTATCCATCTCTCTCCATGAATCCCTGACTAGTAGCACATATCACCCTGCATAGCTCTTGCGTGTTGGAGGTCCACTTTCCCTAACTGCCCGTGATCTCTAAAGGATAAACCAGTGGTGTTTTGCGGAATGGGGTGGGGTGCTGATCTGGCCTCCAACTCTGCCACTTACCTATCATGGCTCCTGTTATACAGATGAGGAACCTAAAGTTCAGGGAGAGGACGAAGGAATTTTTACCTCAAGTTACACAGCCAGTTAGCAGTTGAATCATGATCAGGATATATGGTTCCTTCCTCCAGACCTACTTCAACTCTGAAGTGACTGAGGAGTACCCAAAGCTTTCAAAGAAACATTGGCCTGACGTTCAACCTAGTACAAGGAGGGAGATTCAGATGTTCCTTCTGAGAATGATCATCTCACAACCGTCCCTCATTCCAAGGACAGACTTGCACAGGTCAGTGGGTGGAACGATGATCTTTCCTTACTTGACCTCCACAGGTAGGGTCCCCAAGGTCTTGTGTTACGGGACAAGGCAGAATAGCTGGCAGAAATGCAGGGAGTCCGAGACTACAGAACGAACCCTGGCTCTGCCGCTCTCTTGCTCTGTACCTGAGGACAAGTCACTGAACATTTCTGAACTTAAGATGCCCCTCCTGTAAAACAGAGTAACAGCAGTGCACAAAGTTCTCATGGGTCTTGGATAAAATCATGCAAATGATTTGTAAATGGCAGAGCACTATGAAAAGTGGATGTAAAGCATCATTACACAGACAGTAAGTGCATCTGCTTGTCTTTGCTGGAGAATGTAATTCTAAGTGAAGCAATCCAGAAAGAGAAAGAAATATACCATATGAGATCACTTACATGTGGAATCTAAAAAAAAAAAAAAAAAAAAGACAAACGAACTTGTTTACAAAACAGAAACAGACTCACAGACATAGAAAACAAACTTATGGTCACCAGGGCGGGCAGAGGGTGGGAAGGGATAAATTGGGAGTTGGAGATTTGCAGATACTAACTACTATATATAAAATAGATAAGCAACAAGTTTATATTGTACAGCACAGGGAACCATATTTAGTATCTTGTAGTTACTTACGGTGAAAAAGAATATGAAAATGAATATATGTGTGTTCTTATATGACTGAAGTAGTGTGCTGTACACCAGAAATTGACACAATATTGAAAACTGACTATAATTCAATAAAAATATATTTTAAAAAATTCTTGTGGGAGCCCTCCTACCATCAATAGGAACCTCATGAAGGCTCTGCAGGACCTTCTGGAAGACACCCCTGAACTGGACTTCTCTATCCCATAGGAGCCAATAGGCCCACAAAACAAGGGACTCATGTGCACGTATGTGTGTAATCTATGAGTAAGTAAGTGTATTAGAATTACTCACATAATAAGTAAGCAAATTGGATAAAAAGTATATCGCCACAGTTCCTCAGCCCAAAGAGCATAATGTCAAGAGATAAACAGGTTGACTCAGTCAGCCCTAAAAATAGAAGTCTGCGATTTATGGATACATTCACTTACTCATACATTCAACACATTTTTACTGGGTGCCTATTATATTCCTGGCATCTGGTAAGAATCCTGGGGAAAAAAATTAAAAATTCCTGCCCCAACAAGCTGTTCAGTTGACTCTTCCATTAACTGTGCAGCTGAACAACTTGACTTCACCTCCCTTTCCATATCAGTTCCTGCACCTTTAAGGTACTTGGTTCTGAGGATTTTGATTAGCCTAAGTGAGTTTTGTGTAGGTGAATGCATCTTAAACTCTGTCAATGAGCAGCAGAGATTTAATCAACATTGGGCTAAGCCGAGCGCATCACTTTATGGAGACGGCCCTGAGGCCCAGAGGGGTCAGGTTAAGTTGCTCAGGTGGGTGGCTAGGTGTGGGCTGAGCCAGTTCCCAACATAATCACTGTCACCACCATCACCAGAGCCCAGCAGGTCTTCCAAGCCCTTAGGCCACACTAGGACCCCTTCTTCGGTTTTAGCCCAATTCTTTTTACAGTCTTCCTTCTGCTGTCTTTGAGTTCTGCACGTACAGAATAGAGTAGTTAGGTTACGCCTGTAAAACGTGAGCCCTCCTGGATTTAAAGATTCTCCCCGCACTGTGGTGCCTTCACTTCTGGCACTCTGATTCAAATTGGGGGGAGTTAATTAAATATTGCAAAAATAACCTGAGCTTGTACGTTCCCTTCCTTCATGCTTTAGGAAAGGGAGTTCCCTATTCAATACTTCTGAATTCAGGGGCTCTGTGGACCTGGACAAGAAAAAGTTACATCTTAATTTTCATCAGTCGCTAACTGAAATTTAACATTACTTTTAGATAAAAATGTAGGAAACAGACCAATAGTGGTCTTAGAATTTTGTCATAATTAAAGTCACAGGGTAATCCCTCAGTGGTAGAGCACATGCTTAGCATGCACGAGGTCCTGAGTTCAACCCACGGTACCTCCACTAAAGTAAATAAGTAAATGAATAAACCTAATTACCTCCCCCCCCAAAACAAACAAAAAATAAATAAGTATTTTTTAAAATAAATTAAAAAAATAAAATGAAGTCACAGGGGTTTTCATATCACATCACAGTTGTGAAATATTCTTTGAGCTCACCACCGCTTCAAAAGTAAAGTACTTACTTGGGTCCACCTTTAGGTTATAATATTAATGTTAATAAATGCATAAATTACTATATCACAAATTTTTAAAATATTTTGGTAGCTTTAAAATAAATGTTCATGTTTGTTATTCAATGTATTTTATTTTATACATTTAAAAACATAAATCTGAAAAAGAATCTATCATGTTCTCCAGATTGCCAGAGAGATTCACTGCCACAAAATTTTTAAGAATTCTGGCTTTTAAAGCAGTGTTTCTCAATCAGGGGTGATTTTGTCCCTGTCCCCTGGGGACATTTGACAGTGTCTGGAAACAGTTGCTACTGGCATCTAACGGGTAGAGGACACAGATACTGCTAAACAGTCTACGATGCACAGGACATCACCCACACACAAAGAATTATAGCCAAAGGTCAACTGTGCTGAGTTTGAGAAACCCTATTTAGGAGCAATATACAACAAAAGGCCAAGAAGTTGCTACTCTATTCATTCCCACTTAATTTCCATTTATGGTCATCCGTGTTGACTCTCTTGCTCTCCATTTGAGTAATCAGATGAAGTAGGTTTGTTTTGTTTTTGTTTTTAATTCTTGTACCCACCCCATCTCCAAGCATTACAAGTTGCCCTGGATCTGTGAGCCAGAAACTCTGGGAAGGGAGGAGCGATGAGTCTTGATGAATTTATTGGACTAACTTCAAAATGTTTAAGCGAGGAGGCAGTGAGCCACAGGCAAAGCACAGTGGTTCACAGGCCCTCCGTCTGGCTCCCAAGGCCTTATATTGACTGAATGATTAATTAGTGCTTTCTCCAAGGGTGGCCTCTTTTAGAAGAGCTCCCTTCAAGGCGAGAAGGGCAGCAGGAAGGAGGAGGTGACGAGACCAAGCATTTTCTCCATCCAGGGACCAGTAATAACAACACAGGACACAAGTGAGCCAGCCATCGTCTTCTTCTTCCCCCCTCCCCTTAGGAACATATTCATCTCCAAAGGAAAACCTGTCATATGTTGATTTTTAAAAATGAATTTCTCGAATGAAGGAACAAAGATTGAATATTACAGGATTTAAAAACAAAAGTACAAAGGGTAAAAGTCTGAATAGCGTGTTTAAAACTCTTGTAGGAGAAGCCTTGGCAAATAGCTTGTCTTTGCCTTGGCACACATTACGTACCCATCCAGGCTGTGGGTGACTTTCCTTTCTGCTTAGAGGTTCTGAAAAACTCTGGCTTGATCTGGCACAGACCAGCCTTGCTGGGGAGTCTCCCTTGTTATGTAATATCAAAAAGAGGACAAGAAGCCAATGGCCCAGCATGGTCTAAGTGTGAAAGGTTGATCAGGGACTTCTCATGAGTAAAGAGTTCAGCCCCAAGGGGGCTGATGTAATGGTTAATTTTATGCGTCAACCTGGCTGGGTCACAGGGTGCCCGTATATTTGGCTAAATATTATTTTAGATGTGTCTGTGAGCATGTTTCCAGATGAAATTAACACCAGAATCAATGGACCCAGTAAAGTAATTTGCCCTTGGCAATGTGATGGGCAGGGTCCAATTCACAGAGGGCCCAAAAAGAACAAAAAGGCAGGAGAAGGAAGAATCTGGCCCTTCCTGCCTGAGCTGGGACATTGATCTCCTCTTGCCTCGTAGCTTCTGATGCTCAGGTCTTTGGCCTCGGGCTGAATCCCACCATCGGCTTTCCTGGGTCTCCAGCCTGCAACTGGCATAGCTCAGCCTCCATAACTAGATGAGCCAATTCCTTGTAATATATAATATATATATGATTCGTTCTCTGTTTATCTATCTACATCATATTGGTTCTGTTTCTCTACGGAACCCTGACTGACCAAGACAGCTGGCAAACTCCTGAATCCCCAGTCCACAGCACAATACTTGGCAAGATGTTCAATAAATATTTGTTAAATGAATAAATTTACTAATGAATAAATAAACCACAATCCCCTTTTGAGGAAATATTCACTTTCCCATTTTACAGATGAAGGGACTCAAGGAATTTAAGTAGGCTTGCCCCACATGACAGAATTTCTAATAGACTAAGCCAGTTCATGAGCTCCAGGTCATCTGACTGGAAACACCTCACCCTAGACACTTTTTTTTTGCCCTCTTAGGGCTTTACTGCAGGGGGATTTGGTCCCAACACACCCTGAAGGGGCTAAAGAATGATCTGGCGGGGGCATGATTCACATCACTGATTAGCAGCATTGATGGCAATCGATAGTTTGGAAAGTACTATGTTCAGCCAAATTTAACATGTTTCTTTACTGGAGGACTTAGCAAAGCTTTTCATAAAAGTGCCAATACCTGGCAGAAATAGAATGCAATATTTCGCAAACCTAACTAAGGAGCACCTTCTGGGTACAACATAAACCCATGTTGTGCAGGACTCCTTTTGAGAAATACGGTTATCTTGCCTCTGTTGTCCTTGCTACCAGATTGGATGGCAACCAGAATAGAAAAATCATCTCACTTCCTCTTCAGAATAACCAACCTGGTGAGGCAGTTGTTCACCATCATCTGGGTACGAGATACCAAGGAAGCATTTCCAGGATGAGGACCCGGCCCCATGGTTACTCAACTAACCAACAGCAAAAACACACCGCCTGTGGTTCTTTCAACCCTGCTTAGGAACAGAGCCGCTTTCTGGAAGGCCGTGCAGTGCCAGAACGCATGTTCATCATCACTCTCACACCCGCAGTCAGAAAGCTTGATCGGATACATATGCACAAATAAACTCGGAGTCATCACTCTCCTCTCTGCCCTCAATGAGGAAATGTGACGTGAAGTACATTCAAGATGCTGCCAAGATGATCAACCACAGGACCTCGTCGGGGGATACATGGGGATTGTTTGTGGCCTAATTCTTTCATCTTTGCTCTGTGCACAATCATCTTTGAAGAGATAGAAAAATGAAACTAATACGGTGTTTACGTGCCTGCCTTCCTACTTGGCCCTAGGACTTTCCAGGAAATAAGAAGTCACATTCCATGATGTACGTATTAACTTTAAACTCAGGACAGAAAAAAAATTGTTTCCAATAAACAAATATAGACCAAATTATTTCATAAGTTCTTTCTTTTCTTCTTTAATTTTGATTTGATTGAAGTTTATGTCACTTCAGAAGAGTTACAGTCTCTTTTCAGATACCATCTCACGATGCTGTAGAGTCTCTGGAGGGAAATATTTGAGGAATGAGACTCTAGCTACCTAAAACAAAGCTGCAAATGCCCCAGATACACAAATCCATTGGAGGGGAAGAGTAATCATCAGAAGCAGCACTGAGGGTGGGGAAGGATGTGGCTCAGTGGTAAAGTGCCTGCTTAGCACGCACAGAGTCCTGGGTTCAAACCCCAGGACCTTCATTAAAATATAGTAATAATAATAATCTTAAAATAAATAAATAAACCTAATTACCTGCCCCCCCAAAAAAACGCGCAAAAAAAAAAAAAACTAAGTTAAAAAAAATGAAGTAGCATTGAGAAGGCATTTCAGGAATGCTTGAAGTAATAAAAGGTTGTGTGATTCAGGGTCCTAATCCAATCACACTTAGTATATTGTAGCATGGTGGTTAAGAACACAAACAGGGAGCCAGATTTGAAGCCCAGTTTTGTTACTTATGGCAATAGCAGTACACTTAGATCTATATCATCTTGAACAAGTTATTTAAACATTCTATGCCTCAGTTTCCCCTCTGCAAAACGGGGTAAAAGTAATATCTACCTTATACGATTATGAAGACTCAGCACATGTAAAGTGCACAGAACAACGCTTGGTACAAAGTTAGCTTTCAATTCATGTCAACAATAACTAGTATTACAAGCTGCGTGACCATGAAAAGTCAGTTCACTCCTATAAGTCTCAGTTTCTCTATCTGTAAAACTGAAATAATCATAATGCTATCACAATATTATAGTGAAGAACAGATAAGACAAGGGACAGAAGTTAAACTGTAAGATATCATCGCCCAAATGTAAGGTGATTATTCCCCTGCTATGATACGGTGGTTCTTTTTCCCCTCAGTGGAAGGTATTTCCTCTTCATCTCAGGACCTCAGATTACCTCTCTGCGCACTGACCTTTCCAGGGAACAGGGGGATACACTCTTCTTCTGTGTGCCAAAGAAGGAACCCTTGGTCCTTCATCAGTCCTTTCCATCCCAATGAACGTCACCATTCACCACCATCCAGTGGCCAGAGCCAAAAACCAGGGTGCCATCCATGACTACTTTGCTTCACCACCTCCTCAAGCTAGTTGATCAGCACTTCCTCTTGGGTCCACCTCCAACATAGAGCCCTAATCGGCCACTTCTCCATGTTCGTATCGGCTGTCCTAATTCACGTACCATCATTTCTTGCCGGTGACAGCCTTGCATACTCCCACTTCCACACATGGTGATCCAATCCATTTTCTTCTCCCCAGTACAGTTGGAGAAATCTTTTTAAAATGTCATTCCAATCATGTCTCTTCCCAGCTCTGAATCCAACCATGGCTTCCCATTGTCACATTCCTCACCAAGCCAGAGTCCTCACAAGGGCCCTGATTACTTCCCCACGTTATACCATACTACTCCAGTCTCCCCAGTTCCTGCTCCAGTCGCCATCTTACTTCTACACCCTATCCCATAGGTCTTTCTCAGTGATGCGAACACACTTACGCTCTTCTCTACCTCAGGACCATTGAACTTGCTGTTCCCTCCCCTTGGCTCTTTAAATGGCTGACTCCTTTGTATCCTCTGTATGGCCACTCAGCTTTCATCTCCTTAGAAAGGCCTTTCCTAACCACCTCCAAATGCTCGTTTTTATAGTATTTACCTCATAGAGTTATAATGAAGATTAAGTGAGAAATGCATTTAGAACAGTGCTTGGCACATAAGAAGTAACTCATTAAAAATTGTGAATCATCCTGGGCATACATCCATAAGAAATCCTAATTCAAAAAGATACATGCACCCCAATGTTCATAGCAGCACTATTGCAATAGCCAAGACATGAAAGCAACCTAAATGTCCATTGACAGGTGAATGGATAAAAAATGTTGTACATGTATACAATGGAATATTACTCAGCCATAAAAAGAATGAAATAATGCCACTTGCAGAAATATGGATAGACTTAGGGATTATCACATTAAGTGAAGTCAGTCAGACAGAGAAAGACAAATACCATATGATATCACTTATATGTGGAATCTAAAAAACAATGATACAAATGAGCTTATTTTCAAAACAGAAATAAACTCTCAGACATAGAAAACAAACTTATGGTTACCAAAAGGGGAAGGAGAGAATTAGGGAGGGATAAACTATGACTTTGGGATTAACATATACACTCTACTGTATATAAAACAGATAAACAACAAGGACCCTCTGGATAGCACAGGGAACTATATTCAATATCTTGTAACAACCTATAATAGAAAAGAATCTGAAAAAGTTATATATATATATATAACTGAATCACTTTACTGTATACCTGAAACTAACACAACATTGTAAATCAACTATATTTCAATAAAAATTATAAATTATCATCATCATTCTCTACTACAGTAGCCTGTGAAGTTCCATGGAAAACACCGCCAAGAGGGTGTGATCGTGGTATCTGTCTATTTACTTGCATTTTGTCTATACAGTTGTTAGTTCCATGAGGTATAGACCTTGTCTGTTTGTTTCCTGGTGTATCCTCACCCCTTCAGCACACCACCAGCCACAGAGCAAGCTCTCAAATAGTCGTTGAAGGAATGAATGGAAGCGAGTCTCAGCTGTCAAAGGGGTTCAAATTGCTGAAACCCCACCAGGACCCAGGGCAGGATCACCAAGGGCAGCTGGACATCAGGTTCCAGGGACCAGCGCTGTGTGTGCTCCAAGGGAACATTCCCTCCCTCCCCATCCCTGTTTGTATTTAACGCATCCCGGCTTGTGCAAGAAAAGCAAAAAGATCCCACAAAACTCTTTTCTTTATCCGCTTTCCAGAAAAATGGGCCAATTCACAGCTGCAATCGTTAGGAGAATTTCCTGTCTGGGAGTCTGGAAACTGCCAAGAGTGGAAAGTAGCAGCCAGCCGGCGAGGCCTCTGTTGTCATTGGCCCCAACAACAACACAAACAGCCACAGCCACCGCCATCACCACCACCACCACAACAAAACACGCCACGTGGGCCCAGGCGCACACAAACAGGCCCACAGAACCAAACCAAAGGGACGGGGCTGCGAGGAGGAGCTTCTGGGCGGCACATTCCGGCGGCGGGGAAGGCACATCCCCTGGCCCCGCGCCACGGCAGCCCCACTCCCAGCCCCCCGCCATCTGTCGACAGCGGCCTGCCTACTGTTAAGTGTGCCGACACAGGACACGGAGCCTAACACGGCGCAAATGGACGGGGAGGGAAAACAAAGGCACCACAGTCGGTGAGAGAAGGTGGCTACGGCTTTGACGGAAACTGACAGAAAGCCGGGAAATTCAAACTGAAAGTTGCCCTGAAGACCTGCAGCCTCGAGGGCTGGGCAGGGGGGTGGATGGGGGGGTGAGGGGTGGGGGGTGCAGGGAGGGAGGCTGGCAGTCTGGTGTGATACAGCTAAGCTCGTCAGCTTTTTTCAGACTCTATGATCCATTCTGACTACTCACGGATTGCCCAATAAGGCTTTCTATTACAAGAAAAAAGGAAAAAAAATTTTTAAAGGAAAATTTTGTTCCAATGAAATTTCTGAAGGAAACATTTAATCAGGACATCCCATGTGATGTAAAGCAAATGGCTCAAGTCTCTATCAAATAACCATTCAAATTAAGAATTACCACATTATTAAATTTAATAATTAATTATAATCTATTATAATTACTAATAATCTCGCCAATTGGGATAAATTGCCCTTACTTTGCTGCCCAGAAGCTGGGGGTGTTAGTTTTATATTCTCATTTGAGAAATCTTTAGGGGAAAAAAAAATCAGGGTATTTGTCATTTTCCACCATTGATAATAAAAATATTTTTATAACTCATTTGTCTACCAAAAACTGCAGCAGCAAAAGAACCTAAATCAGCTAAGATTCCTGCCAAAAGGGGTCTACATTTCTGCTTGTGTGGTGTGGATTCTGTCTACACTGGACGGGTGATTGTCTTGGATTTTTCATTCCTTGTCTTTGGAAGCAGACACTTTCTCTTAAAGTCTTAAAAATATGGACCCAGGTTACCAGTTATTTGATGACCATTCCATACATTATTTTCCCTGTGTTAGAGAAAAAGATACCAATGCTAAGAGAGTTTAAAAATCACCCAAAATTGAGATGGTAGAACTTCTAGAGTTTTGACTTGAGGACCTAGCATTCTTTTGTTTTAAACAAATAGATTCTGCGGGGCTGATTTTACTTTGCCCTTTCAGTTCCCACCACAAAGTCACAAATACTATAAATTCTAATTCCCACTCTTCAAAATGTTAATTAAGCAAGCAAAATGGTGGTGAGTTTTAACCAAGATGGCCAAAAACAAACCAGCTTTCATTCTGTTCGCTCATCAGTTAAATGTGATTATTTGATCACTCTTTAAGAGCTGATGACTAAAAACCAAACTCTGGAAAAGAAGGTTCAACCCCTAAACACTTCCGGTTGACAGCATCATAGCTTGGCTCATTACCCGCTAATCGACAGAGTATACATATATTTACAAATAAAAACACACACCAGATGTATTTTCATCCACAAGGTGATGCTGTCAACTAAAATAGAGAATATGCACCCATGTAGAGCATCCATCATTTTTAAGACAGAGTCACCACAAAATCTCCCATTTCATGATTCATGAATGAATGCCCGTACACATGCCGGTGGCTGTGATATGGCCATGTGTACAAAGAAGGATGAGATGGTTAAAAAAGTCAGCTCTGAAGTCAGAAGAGTTAGCTTTGAGTGCAGGCTCTGACATTGCCTAGCTTACACTCTTATGCCTCAGTGTCTTCATCTGTAAAATGGGAATAATAACAGCATCCACAGAAATGTTTTTCAGTATTAAATGAGACAGTGGGTAGGAAAAGGTTTTTGTAAATAGCACCATACTAACATCGTTCTCCTTTTTTTCTGTAGTTCTCCATTCCCTTCAAATGTGCTTCTGTTTCTCCCAGACTGATCAGTGTTGAAAAGGAGATGGGTTCCTCCAACCCTCTCTTCAGAAAGTAAAAGGTAGTTTAAAGGTGATCTTGGAGACCATCCTGACACTCTACATCAAAAACCCATTTTGAATTTCACCTATAAGGAGAGAAACTACAAAGAAATAACTATCATTTCCCTTTCCTATGGAATTTAACAGAATTTTCAGAAATCCTACACAAAACTCTTCTAGGAGCATAAAGAATGATTTTCCAAATGGTGCTTCATATGCACCTGTGAGTGACCCGTGTAAATTAATCCTTTATTTCTAGGTCCATATGGTCATTCATTCATTCATTTGTCACAAGTGTATTGAGTGCCTCCTTGGTACAAGGCAGTTTGCCAAGTCCCAGGGTGACAGCAAGAAACAAAGAGACTCAAAGGGGCAAGTGAGGTGGTCCTGTCAGTAGGTTTTCCTTTTGAGTAAAGGAATAACTAAAGTTTTTAGGAATGCTTTGGAATTTTGAGAATGTTTTGGAATTTTTAGCAGCTTCCATGCTTGTCAAGGAGCAATAAAATAAGAGCCTAGGAGTGTGGTTCTCTTCCTGACTTTACCAATATTTGGAGCTTTGAACAAGTCACTTTCCTGCTTTGGGCAGTTTTCATACTTTCCTGACATTTAAAGCTTTTCAAACCCCCTCTCGCTGTGTTTTCTGCGTTGGTAGAGCTACTTCCCCAAGAAATATCTGCCCAAGGGTTCAATTTGGGGAAAGCGTTTCACTCTTCCGAAGTGTGTTTTATCTAATAGAATGTCACGGCAGGGAGCTGGGCCAGAAAACAGTCCTACAGGGGACTTGGTGACAGGAACAAAAAGTGGGACTTTAAAAAGAGCT
Organism: Camelus bactrianus; assembly: GCF_048773025.1. Taxonomy (NCBI): domain Eukaryota; kingdom Metazoa; phylum Chordata; class Mammalia; order Artiodactyla; family Camelidae; genus Camelus; species Camelus bactrianus. The sequence goes on from NC_133542.1 coordinate 54,461,911, forward strand.
TCCCAAATCCTTTACTAGGCTGAGGGCTCCATGAGAACAAGGAGCAAGGATGCTTTATTCATCATCATGCCCCCTCTGGTCCCTAAAATTGTGCTGATAGATGTTCACAAGTGGGATGCACTTGTGCATGAAGCAGCTTGTTATGATAGATAATATCATAGCATAAAATAGTTGATGTTGATGACATTAACAGCTCATGATAAACCTTCCCACTGCTTCATCAAACCTTTTTGAAACTGCCCCTCCCAAACAAACAAACAAGCAAAAAACCACGATTCTACATGGCTGCAGCTGCCCACCGACACAAAGCCAGTCTGTGCTAGAGCAAAGCTGATGACTCCCTTGATGCTGCAGAAGTCTCTCAGAATCCCTCAATGGTGCCCATTTATGACTTAAGACTGGGAGAGGGTTAGAAGGGCATTTTCTGCAAGTCTGAGGTCTTGGATTCTAATCCTGCCTTTTCCCTTGATAACCATGTGGCCTCAAGCAAAACCTCTACTTTTCATGACCTAAATTTTCTCCGTAAACAAGAGGTTTTGATTTCTCAGGCTCCTTCCAGGCACAGGAATTTACAAAGCAAGTGGAAAATTATATGCATGCGGCCATTTTTTAAAGTAGAATTTCATTGTCCAAAATGCCTCCGTTACTTTACTAACTCCATTCCCGTGTTAAGTTTGGAAAATTGGCAAAATGATTGCAGCTGCTTCAGAAGTTAATGTTGTATTAGATCAACCTAGCAAACGTTGTATTAGATCAACCTAGCAAACTTGCCTAGAAAGCAATGCTTTTTGCCAGAAATAGGCTGGCTCGGAAAAACGTTGCCCTGAAAAGCCCCGTCTCGGGTGCACCGCTGCCTCCTCACACCTCTTCCTCCCTGTGACTCAGCTGCCCGCCAAAGACCAGCCTGAACTGGGGTTAGAGACACAAAGTAGCCTCTCATCGTGGGACCCAGTGTTGAGTCACTTCTACTGATGGTTCAGTCATAACCTGGTACATCAGTCGAGTAACTGACTGTTAGCCTTAATCCTTCATCCTGAGTCTGGGGAAGACTGGAAAGAATGGTTTATGCAGGTGTTTATCGCCAAGTACTTACTGTGTTCCCAACAAGTGCCATCCCTCCCAACTCATTCCCGACTCATGCGCTAGACTCCTCCCCCACTGCATGCCGCCATGCTGTCCACACTCTACCCTATTGCTCAACTCCCTTCCCTCAGTGACAGCCCTTCTGATGGCTGTTTCACAAGGGGAAGCCTTGACTTCCTGTAGATGACCTGGCCCAGAAAACCTGAAAACACTGCTGTTTCCAAGACCTGTTTTAACATGATTTCTTTGGCCCGTTCAGTGAGGCTTGTCACCTGCAAGGCAAGGCAAGGCAGAAAGAGCCCCAGCAGGTACCAAGCCACAGACTAAGGGTCATGATTTCATTTCCCCAGAGATGGCAGACTATCTGCAGAATACCTCACCATGGCCAGAATGCATCACCTGGACTGTAACAGTTATGGTCCTGTAGGTAAAAATGCAGATGTGTTAAGGTTTTCTAACAGGTGTTACTATTACAGGCCGGCAGAGTTCCTGGATCCATCAGAACCCTGATCCTGTTAGAATCCTCAGCATTGCAATCATTGGGAACTAGAGCCCAAACCTTGAACTCTATAGTCTAGTAGCTGGGTCCCTACTCTCCATCCTTGATTCCCATTATACACCTTGATTTTGGAGTGTCACCTGCTCTGTGCCCCCTACTCATCCCTCAGAAGTCCTGTTAAAAATCTTCTTAGACCTTTGATTCTAACTGTTTGCTCCTTTTTCACCCATTACCTATTACCACGTTCAGGAGCTACTCAAGGAAGTCAGCTAAAACTGGTGAGTGTCATGGCGCGTGGTGGCAGAGCTCACAGGGGGAGAGACCAAGGCCAGGTTCAACCAAGGAGGCCAAAGGGGAGTATATGGGTGAGATGATGTCTTACGGAAGGAAGTGCAGCTGGAACCACCATCAAGTCCAAAAGGGCAAAGCAAGTTCAGAAACAAAAGAGCAAGCACCGAGCTTAGTTGCAGGATGGATCTACAGCGAGACAGAATCCATGAACAATTCAGAGTAAGTGAATAAGGGCTAAAACTGTGGACACAGGTGGATTATGCCCCCTTAATGAACTGTCTAGTACATGCCGTGGGCAGGGAAGCTTTCAAGAGGCCATGAGAGGTAGACATGCATATGCTGTGGGCCTCACTTTATGCTGGACTCAATTTTCTTGCAGCATCTGTGGATGTGGTCCAGCCTCAGAGTGGGACTCGTCCAGTCTACCCCATCTCACCGCAATTTACTAAGCTTGACTTTTTTTTTTTTTCTGCAGAGAATACATTTGCTCTGAATTGTATTACTTTCGACAAAACAAAATTTAAGACCGTGGTTAGAAACCTCAATTAAGTTTTGATAAGACTCTGTGTATATTTGTTTTTCGGGAGGTGGAGAAACTATTTTCATCTGCTAATAATGCACCTTCCAGAAAATAAGACGTGGTTTCATAGGCTCTTTCTAAGTCAGCAACAAGGCCTCCCCTCATCCTGTTACAAATAAGAGATGTGGGAACAGAAAAGCTAATGACTTGCCCAGATCACATGGGTAGCTAGTGTTGGAATTAAGAAAATTCATTTCTTATGCTCCCAAGGTAGGCAGAAAACAGCCTTAATAAACAGTCTTGTTTGCCTGGTGCACTTGGGAAAACTGGTAGGTGGTCTTTGTTTCCAGGGTGTTTGTGCAAAGTGTATCCTCTAGTCCCAACACAGCCAGATTCCCGAAAACCAAAGGTGGAGTCAAAGAGGGGATGTTCTGCACAGAAAACAAAGTCAGCCCAGAACATTCACCCCCGTGGAGACTCATCACAGCCCCAGCTGCCTCTTGGTCAACCAGAGACCCTGGACCTCACTGACTGCCCGGAGGCCACATCCCATGGGGACAGCAACTCCACTGCATGTGTACAGCCTCATGATTTAACGTGGGTGATTAATACCACTTGGCTGAGTGGCTTTGCCAGTTTGTGCCTTAACTTTCTCATGCTTGAGTTTCTTCTCCCAGTCCCTCCGCTGCATAGAACCATAATGTGATTCTGTAGAAACTAAGCAAAAAGTAATACATTAGTCTAGTCGCTTGGAGCTGTTGCCAAAGGAAGTCTCTTCCACTGACTGCCAGCCAAGTCCCCTATGAGATCGTGTAGACTCTTACAATATTGCTCAGGGAGCGAAACAAAGAGGAAGAGAAAGAGAGGGGTCGTGCTTGTTATAATTTCAAGTATGTGGTTATGGGAAGCGTCTTATGTTACCAGAAAGCTGGTATCTGGGGTTTTCCTCTTCCCCAGAGGAGCTGAAAATGGGAAGGGGGAAGGGAGGGTTATCTTACCCACTTTTTGCAGCCAAAATCATCAGGGCCAAAATTCCTTCCTAGAAATGTCAGTGGCAAGATTCAGACAATTACCACCAGTTCAGCAACTCCCAGCCCTGGGTCATTAACATCATCCCTGCCATTCAACCATGTCACTCCACCCATTCCCCAGGAGATGAAAAAAATCTCAGAGCCTCCTGCCTTAAAGCCATTCTGATGGGAGGCTGCAAGGCAAGAAACCCAAGTGTTAGATATTTGCCTGGTGCCTTTGAGCACCTGGGCTGCTGACTAGTTTTAGTCCCCTTGTTCTTCATCTCAGAGAATGATGGAGTTCCCAGTATTCCAGCTGAAAGTCTGCCTGTCTGTGGGGAAGGAAAGCAAATGGTATGGTGTTTTTAACCAGTTCTCTCCGAGGGTTATGGCTTCGACTAACCTCCATTGATCCCATTCTCTCATTCAATCAGTGTCTTAGTCAAACAAAACGTGATGACAAGAGCCATAATGCTTGTCACCAGTGGCTTTACTCCCTCCCTCCTCTCTGCATGGGTTCCACGCCCCAGAAGCCCAATGCCAGCTAATGGCTCTTCCTGAATCGATCGCTTTGAGGGCAGGAACCCCATCTTATTCATCTTCAACTCCCTTTTCCCCAGCCTGGTTCATTGTACAAAGACGATGTTGCATGCATATCACTATGAAATACGAGGGAAAGGAAGGGTAACCACTTCTCCTGGCTTGTTCGCTCAAAAACTCGCAGATTGGAAGTGGGGGGCAGGGGCAAGATAGGGGTAAAGGATTAAGGGGTATAAACAACTAGATATAAAATAAGATACAAGAGTGTAATGTACAGCACAAGGAATATAGCCAAGATTCTACAATAACTTTAGAAAATAAGCTCTAAAAATATTGAATCACTATGTTGTACACCTGAAATTCATAACACTGTAAGTCAACTCTACTTCAATTAAAACAATTCAATATTTAAAAAGTAATAATAAAAGAAGGGCAAAGACTGGTTTAAGAAACTCACCAGCTGGAAAGCAATACATTGACTAGCTCATCTGCCATCATGTAAATATACAGGTTGTTTCTATCCAGATAATCAATAGAAATGAGCACGTTCACGCGACAAAGTTTGCTCTGGAGGGAAAAAGGTGCCGACTCTCTGCACAGGCAAATATTCTCACAACGAAGAAGCATTATTGAGCACATCTTAATACGAATTATGGACCTCCAAGCGGCCCAATCGACTCACCCAGGGACGACCTTGCCAGTCAGATCCATCTGTGAGATCTTCGCTGAGAGTCAGTCCTTGACTCGCAAACACGTGGCCCTCATGTACCTACCTGATGCACCTTCAAGAGCAAACACGTTTATCCCAATTCCCCACCCCCTAGCTTTCACCCAAGAAATCAAAAGGGCCTACGAGTGATATAATTGTCTTATTATTATAAACATACCTTTGAAGCCATTCTTCGATCCATTTATAAATTTCCAGGTGTTAATTTTGTTAATAACAAATCTGTAATGGATTTTTTTCATTTACTGCTTTACCTGCTCCGCCTCTCCTATGACACACCTGTGGTGGGACTCTTGCGTCTCAAGGGTCCCATAAGCAAAAATACTGCTCTTAACAGTCCCCCTTTTCATCTGCCTCCTATCCAGCGTGGGAGCTTTGGCTCCGCTTTCCCGTTCTGGCCTGGTTCCTACCCCTTGGCATATTTGATAGATTATTGTCATTTCCCTCACTCAAATTTCAGCACTTCCTAAAAACTTTTGGCTCGAACTCACTCGCTGGTCCTTTTACTCCTGCTGTTTTCCATGTGACTCTTTTCTTCCCAATACCCCCTCCCCCTGCCCCCTCCACCCCACCCCACCCCTACCCCACGAGATCTATACACGCAGGTCCCAGAGCTAATTGCGGCGGGGGTGGGGTGGGGCGGGGCGGGGAAAGCCCGAAGGGCCTCAGGTGATGTAAATGAAGCAGAGTTTGGATCCTGAAGATCTCACAGGACAGCTGATGTTTTATCCTACTGCCAGCGTACATTCAAATCTCAGGAGTGAAAGAGACTTAAAAGCTCATCCCTGCCTCCGCCTCTGATTACACCAAAATCGTAGCCATTAAGGCGAGATTAGCATTCCATGGCGTCCTCGGAGATCTCTGAAGTGGATTCCATGGCCTCCCCTTAGTAATGCATTCCAGAAGCTCATCGAAGGCAGAGAGATTTTCCTCTTGCCGAACCTAAATCCTGCTGGAAGCAATTTAAACCGTTCCCCTTTGGCCTGTCTTTGTGTGGAAAAAGAGGAAAGCTCTTTGCCACTGCCCTTGCGGGTCCCTTCACAGATTCCTTGGCTCCCGCAGACACTTCATCTGCTAATGAAAAGGAGAGCAGGGGAGGGGCCGGGACAGCAGGAGGAGAGAGAGGCCACGGAGAAACACTCGCCTTTTCCTCTCTGGCCAACTTGGTGGAAGCAGCCCCGAGCGCTCTAGGCTCCGGTTTGAACCCATCTCTGGCGTCTCATGATCCTGGGTCAAGTCTCCTGCCCGTGTCGCCGCCACGTGACCCCCCCTTCATCTCCAGCGAGGTTCTCCCCTGGAAGCGCGGAGAGAACGTGCAGCTGGGACACCAGTTGCTGCAGCTGAGCTGCGCCGCGGCTCTGACCTTTCCCTTCATCTCCCGAGTAACGTGGAGCAAGGAATACGGACGATCAGGTTTTCTGCCAGCCAAACCTGCTTCTCTTTCCTGGCAAGAGGACACGAGGAGACAGTCTATTCTTCCCCGCAAGACAGTAAATAAAAGAAAGAATGGTGTGGGTGTATAGGACGTTTGGAACATTTCATTTTTGTAATTGTGCATTCTGAGCTAAGAGCCACCACAAAAGACCAGTCTTTGGAAACTGAGGGGGTTTGTGGTTGTTTTTTAGGGCTGGCTGGTCAGCCCGGATTCTGTTTCCACTTTTCCCATTAGTCCTCAAGTTCTAGGTGAGGCCCCCGAGACCCTGGGGCATCTGACCAGGGGCAGCTGCCAGCATTCTCCCATGATGAGCGCTGGAATGCGGGTTGGCTGAGCACGTTGATTTGCAAGGTGTTTATAAAGTTTCTTGATCCTTTTTTCCACCTGGTTGGCTTCCTGGACCCAGAAGTTCATGGACTGCAGTGTGCCACCGGGAACAAAGAAATGGAATAAACACACCATGCGCTTCCCTGGGAACTTCTTTTGTATAACTTTTTATTTTTAAATCTCTCTTGCTCTCTTCACTTTTGTTTCCCCTTTCTCTTCTCCCCCTCTCTCCCCCGCCTCCCTCTGGTGTCTCTGTTTACACAGTTTAGAGATTGGGAAGATGTTGGTAGTTTTCCAGCTGCTTATGCACAAGTGTAATTGAATCATTTATTTTTAGTGATGTCAAGACGTTGAGCACAGAAATAAAAGGAGCACTGCACACTGACTAAAACGTAAGAGAGTCCTCATTTGGAGGGTGAAGATCCAGTGGATGTGATTATTTTCAGATTGGAGGCTCTTCACTTCTCATTTGAAAATCAGATTTGGAACATAATTTGTTTTATTTTCAGCTGATGGGGTCTCGGGTCTCAAGCCAAATTATTCTATGTCCTTCTGGGGTTGATGGCTAACTGGCAGCTCCTTCGCAAATAAACCTCACACTACGCCTGTCATTTTCTTCCCCTTTAAACAAGAGAGCCCTACTTGGATTCTTTCCTGGATGGAAAAGATGAGGCTTAAATTAAAGACCTGTGGGACATCCTGAGATCCTCACAGGAAAAGGTCACTGGAACGTCATCTGTCATTTGAAACAAAACAATTAAATAGATGCAAGAGCCTATGTGTTTTGGTGACCAGCACATTCCAAGTCTATTGAGTTGTCTTTTTCTATGCACCTACATTTATTTTGGGTGGAAATCAGACCTGGAATTGGAGAAGCATCGTTTGTTCTTTACAGAGCTGTCACAAAGTGCTAACAGAATTGACTCATTTTTTTTTTATTGACTTATGATCAGTTTACAATGTTGTGTTAATTTCTGGTGTACAGCCTAGTGATTCAGTTATACATACATATTCCTTTTCATATTCTTTTTCATTATAGGCTATCACAAGATGTTGAATATAGTTCCCTATGCTATACAGTAGGACCCTGTTGTTTATTTTATATATAGTGGTGTGTATCTGCAAATGACTCAAGCATTTTTCACCTTCCTTTGATTCTCCCACCCCCTCTTCCTCCCCATCCCCTCCAAAAGATAAAAGACAACTATGCAATCAGCACAACATAAAACAGGGTATTTGAAAATAAATTTGAAATTAATAAAACTAGTTACTATTCATTGAGTGCACATTATACACCAGACACAGTTCCAAGTATTGACATATCAGAGAGACAGCACTATTATCCCCATTTATAGATAAGGAAAGAGATGAACAGAGATGTTAAGTGATTTCTGAGTCATGCTATGAACCCAGAGAGTCCAACTCTGGTGTCTTTATTTGTACTTTTAGCACTACATGCCTCTCACAGCAATGGACAAGCAACTGACAAATGGGAGAAACATAAGCAAGATAGATGGCAAAGGGATATTATTCTTAATATATAAAGAACTTTTGCAAAACAATAAGGGAAAATGTTAAGTGCCCCAATAGAAAAACAAATGACAACAGCAAATAGTTCATACATATAGAAACCTCCAAATCGTTAATAAATGTTTTTAAAATTTTAAATCACATTAATATCAAAGAGATAAATTCAAACAATCATACATCTTTTTCTCTATTAGACAAATTAAGATTATAAGAAAAAAATGCTCGGTGTTGACGATAGTATGAGGGAACAGCCACCCTCAAACACCGCTGATGTGATGTCTAAGTTGTTGCAACATTTAGGAAAAGAAAATTTTCAGTGTTAATGAAGACTCTTTAAAATAAGTTTAGGAATTCCACTTTCGGATAATTTTTCTAAGCAAGTAAAAAGGAGTACGAGCATTCACAGGTAAAGAAGTCAACTTTAGAATTCTTTAAAATGATGGTAGGTCTGTATTACAGAATACCAAACCATCATCAAAACTCATGTTCTTAAAGAACATTGATGGAAATGGAAAATGCATATTATTATTATTATTATTATTATAAATATTAGTATCATAAACATTAACATTAATATAACAAAAAGGGAGTTTATATAACAGTATGTACCAATTTGCAACATTATGAAAAGACTAACACAGGAAGCCAGAAAGTTAATTGTTCCCAATGAGGAGAGAGTACTCATGTGTCTCACTTTCTTCTGTACACTCTGTTTCAATGAAAATGTATTATTTTATAATCCAAAAATTTATAAATTATAAGACTGGAGTAAATACAGGGAAAGAAAGAAGCGTGCAAACATCTATAATGAATAACCTTTGCAAATTACATTTGAGCATTGACTAACTCTGAGAGTGCTGACAGATAAAGCAAAAGGGGAAGTAAATTGCACATGTCACTTTTTAATAGAAAGACTACAAATTCATCTTTCAAAAGCTTTTTTCCCTGAGGAGCTTACTGACTGTATTTATATAGGAGATGCTGGATAACACTGGGCAACTGCCTTTGCTTTGCTTCTGTGGGAGACACAGAAACTTTGTTCAAATGCACAGCCTTATAGGGACCATCTAAAAAAATAAACACTAGGAAATGAGAACAAATAGAGAAAAGACATTTTTTCTTCAGCGAAGTAGACTAAGATAGTGAACACATTTTTTCCTCTGGAATACCTAACCTCTTAAATCAGGGATGGGTCTTAGAGAACCCTGGGGAACATTCTTGGGTTGAAAGAGTAATGTTTTCTCCCCAAAGTCATTGAGAGTAGCCAGTGTTAACACAGTAAATAACACTGTTGGCACATAAACAACTCCAAGTTTCACAGAACAAAAATCCTAAGACTTTGGTCCCCGTAGAATTCTCTAGTAAAAAATGTTCCTCCATTATATGAAATTAGCCTCAGATTAAAGTGAAGAAAGTGTGATTTAGAGGGATTTCTGCCAGTCCTCCTCCTTGTAAAAATATTTACTCTATAAGTCTTACTACAAAGATAGCAAATCAAAGAATGATAACATTTCCAAACTTAAAAAGCCTTTAGAGTTCCTGTCACCCAGAGGTGATTAACTTTTGGAGAGTCATGAACTTCTTTGGAAATCTAATGAAAGCGACAGTCTTTCCCCAGAAATATCCACATTTACGCCAAATTTTGCATAAAATTGAAGTGGTTTAGGACTGCCCTCACATTCATCCATAATTCCCCACAATAAGAACACCTGAGCTAGTTCAACCCTGTGTTTTTGAGAACATTTTAGAGCAAGAAGCAGCATTCTGCTTAACTGAACAGTATTTCTTACTTTCACAAAATTGGTTCCTCCAAGCGAGTGAAGTAACTTGCCCAAGATCACAAGGCAAATTAAATGGCGATCCAGGATATAAATCAGGTCTTCGAACTCCCAGGACAGCCTTCATTCTCTCAGATCCTTTGTTCACTTAGATTTAAAAACTTTCCTTGGATTCCCACAACCCTAGGGAAATCCTACGGAAGAGTGAGGTATCCTTGGGGGATACAAAGCTGAGAAAAAACAGTTGGAGTAAAGCTAGACTCAAAGGCTTCTCTGAAGTCACGAACACTATGGTTTTTCAATGGACCAGAGTTCATGACAGCCTTGTATCTATTTTAGACAATTCTTCTTTAATAAATCTTGGGCTATCTTCTGATGATGATCAAAACACCTGAAAGTCGAACATAGCGTCTTGCTCTGGTTTTAGAAGCAGCAGCAAATCAAAGTTCTCCAGCAACCCCGGGTAGTAAGTGACGACATGCCCGAAATAGGAGGGTGGAGCATATACACCAGCAGTACCAAAGCCTTACAACTTACTTTCATGATGGGGAGTAACCATTATTTGCTTTATTCGCCAGGAGGAATTTGTGATTCATGAGCAAAGGAGAATTGTAGGAAGCTTTGGTGTCTGAGAACACAGACAGAAAATGTAGACCTTTCCTTTTATTCAACCAAACAACTGGATTGAATATTCCTATCAGTCAGTGTTTTGACCCTACTGGTTTTGGCTGGAAAGTCCCTCTTCAGGATGCTGTTTATTGGAGTCCTACTCATCCTCCTAGGCCCATTCACATCTCACTCCACCCAGGGAGACCTTCCTGATGATCCTGGTCCAAGCTCATCTCGTCCTAAGAAAGCTTCGCTACAGCACCTTTCCGTAGGACAAAGCCCGACAGCATCGTGCTTCATAGAACTTGCTGCTGCGTCAATCTTGTTTCTCTAACCAGATTACAGGTATCATGCTTCTCCTGCTGCTTGAACCTAAGCCCAAGTATTCAAAAACTGTTTGCTGATTGACTGACTAAAATGAGACAGCAGTCTTCCACCTGCCTGAATGCAGCCCAGCGGCCTTCAGCTGGGAGCCGAGTGAAGCTTTCTTGCCTGATGAACCTTTGCTGATGCTTCACCATCTAGAGCCCAGGGCCAACTTCTCTGCAACAGCCCCAATAACAGAAAAGTGCTGGGAATTCCTGGTCAAACCAAACGGCGTGGTACTTCTGTAGAGATGAGCAGCTTGCGGAGCGCTGGAAGGACAGTTCCCCATTCCACTAAAAGGATTGCTTTAACCCAAAGCGTATTTTGAACAGTTGTCAATATTACACTACTATTCTCTTTACTTGAGATCTAAGAAAGTCAGTGGAAATGTCCAGAGCCATAAGCTGAGAAGAACCTTAAAGATCCTTTTAGTCGAATTGTGACCCACATATATGACAGAACACCATACCGCCATTCAAAATAATAAGAGAGAAATATATGGACTGATGTGGATTGATGTCTAAAATATAATTTTACGTGGAAAACAGAACAAATTGTACATGAACATTGATTCCATTTGTGTGAAACCGTATTTATGAATGCACACATCCATGCTCACGTATGTATTATAGATTGTAGATTCGCTGCGGAAGCATTCATGAAAGATGCCATCAATTGTGGTTTTTCTCTGGGAGTGGAATTTGGAGCCTCGGAGGGGAGGAAAACTGGAATTTTAACAGTTCCCCTCAGGCAGTGCGGTCGTGTTTTGTAGATTTTGCAGGAAGCATTACTTTGATTACTTGTGTCATTTTAGGGCCTTGTTTCTTAATTTTCCAAAAACTCCCCAGTTCATGCCTTCCACAATGTGACCTCGCCTACCTCTCAACATCCTGACGCATACCCTGGGCTCCCACCACCCAGGTGATGGACATCTCTGCTTTGTGCTACTTTGGGCAGTGTTCTTGCCTCGCTCGGGAAATGACCACCCCTCTCTTACTTCTCTGGGGAACCCCACTCGTCCTTCAAGGGCCACTCGAAGTCCCGCCTTTTCTGTGATGCTCCCAGGAGGATTTCATTGCTTGTACCTCCCTGCCCTCAGAGCACTTTCCACACATCTCTGCTACAACATGTGTAAAACTGTATTTTTCAAAATTACGTTTGTCTCCCATACTAGTGTGAGCTCCTTCAAGCCAGGATCCGACTGTATTTTGTGCATCTTTGGGTCCCTAGGACCTTGCAAAGTACCTGGCACACAGTGAGGGCTTACAGAAGGGTTTAGTGAAAGCAAAAACTGCAAGTCTGAATTCCGAGATCCCTCTACACAACCCTGGACACTCCAAAGAGCCAAACAATTCTAGGTAACTCTCTGGTTGCTGGTATTCTCAATAAAATGTCTTTGCTTCTTAAGTCAAAAGACAAAAACCCCCATTTGCATTCTGTGTATTAGCGCCAGATAATGATTCTATGTCACAATCTGCAGTAGGTCAGCCCATGGCAAACTCTTTGATTGAATTAAAGAAATATAATCAAAAATACAATCTCTGATAGAACACACATCACACGGAGGATTTCAGGCAGACTTTCAGGAGCAGCTTCTTGGATCAGCTTGACATAAATTAGGGTATAGTTTCCATTAAGTCCATCTGTAACAAATTTTCTTTCCATGTCGATATTCAATAACTGACCTGATTTGAATGACCTCTGTGTTCTCAGTTACGTGTCACCTCTGAGAGCCTCATGACCACCGACTTCCACTGTTTACCAGACAGAAAACTGGATTTCAGGAGCCTCACCAGTGAGCCTGTGAACCAACATAAAATAGTCTGAAATAAAAGTCATGATAATACACAATACAAAGTACTCTACATACTTGAGCATATTGAATTCTCAGGTCAACAGGCTTCAGCTAAAGTGTTGTCCTATGTTCTGTAAAGTTCTGTACATCATTCCTTAGTTTCTGCAGAGGGTGGACATTGCTCTTGGCCTGAGGAATCAACTAACGATATTTTAACAAATATTTGAAATAAAGGCTGTGCACAAAAACAAAAAACAAGATGAGACAATGATAACAAAATAACAGCTCCAAGAGGTGAGGGATTATTAACTTTATCTTATGAAAGAGGGCACTGAGGACCAGAGCAGTTAGGTCATTTGTCTGAAGTCACACAGCTACTAACTGGCAGAGCCCAGCTTAGAGCCAAATCACTTGACTCCACCCCCAGGCTCTTCCCATTAAGTCATGTGGCCACCCCTAAAAGGTGTGCTACGTCCAAGTTCAAACCAGAGAACTTCTCAGAGTCATTGAGACACTAAAGATGAAGCATTATTTTTGCTATAGCAGCCACAAATTTTTCTCCTTTTTATGCCTGCAACTGATCCGTATGTTTCTCTACCCATTAAACATGTAATGAGCACCTACTATTTTAAAATTTTTTTAAATTGAAGTATAGTCAGTTTACGTTTTGTTAATTTCTGTTGCACAGCATAGTGATTCAGTTTTCTATATATATGTATACATATACATTTTTATATATATATACACTTACGCGTGTCTGTATATATATATATATATATATATACACCCATTCCTTTTCATATTCTTTTTCATTATAGGTTATTTCAAGGTATTGAATATAGTTTCCTGTGCTATCTAATAGATCCTTGTGGTTTATCTATTTTATATACAGCAGTGTGTGTCTATTAATAAACTTTTTATAGTTGCATTTTTGTGCACTTTTGACTATCCCTTGGGAAAGATCCCAGAATGGAATTACTAATTCAGAGAGTATATTTCTTTTTAAACTCTTAATCTATACGGCAAAAACACTTCCCCAAAAGTGGTAACAAATTATTATCCCACTGGAAATATTTGAGAGCAGTTACTCAAAAGTCACACTTTCCCCAGCATTATTACACTTTTTTAAGCTTCATTATTTTGTTAGAAAAAGATGTAAGGTATTATTTTAATTGTCATTTTTGGAGCACTGGTGAGGTTGAATTTGTTTGGCAAGTGTATTAATCACCTGTACTAATTGGGATTATGCATATAAACCTTGTAAGTCCTCAATACAGAGAGGTTATTTTATGACTGTTTTTAGTAATGAGTTTGAACATTACTTCATGGTTACTGGCTATGTATATTTCTTCTTAAATTTTTACATTCATTTTTTTCCCATTTCTCTATTGAAATTTCAGTGGTTTCTTATTAGTGAGTTTTATATATATGCATACATATATATGAGCTTTTTATGTATTTAGTATATTAAGTAACCCTTTGTTTGGAAGAAATGTTCCTGTTTTGAAGGATGGTTGTCACTAAAAGAACAATGCTATATACAGGCGTTATGTTTTGTAAATACGACTCCATGTTTTGGTTTCACTGGTGAGGAAACAGAAGCTTAAACTTCAATATGTGCTTTCTCTTTTTTTTAAAGGTAAAATTTTTTTAATTAATTAATTTTGTATTGAAACAACGTTGGTTTATAACATTATATAAGCTTCAGTGTACATTATATTTCTAATTCTGTACACACTACAGTGTGCTCACCACCAAAATTTAGTCTCCATCCATCACCATACAGCTAAACCCCTTTACATATTTCACCCTCCCTCTACCCCATTCCCCTCGGGTAACCATGCCTCTGATCTCTGTAATCTACCTGTTTGTTTTTGTTTGGTTTGGTTTGTCCATTGATCTTGTTTGTTTGTTTTTTGTACTCCACATATGAGTGGAATCATACAGTATTTGTCTTCTCCTTCTGACTTACTTCACTTAGCATAATACCCTCAAGGTCCATTCATGTTGTTACAAATGGCAAGATTTTGCTTTTTTATAGCTGAATAGTATTTCATTTTACATATATATATCCTCTTTATCCATTCACCCGTTGATGGGCACTTAAATTATTTCTATATCTTGGCTATTGTAAATAATGCTGCAATGATTTGTCCAAATCCATAGAATGTAAAATACCAAGAGTGAACTCTAATGTATTAAACTATGGACCTTGGGTGATAAGGACTTATCACTGTAGGTTCATGACCTGTAACAAACATACCACTCTGGTGGGGGATGCTGGTAATGGGGGAGGCTGTGCATGTGTGGGTAAATGGGAATCTTTGTGCCTTCTGCTCCACTTTGCTGTGAATGTAAAACTTCCCTAAAAAATAAAGTTTATTATTTTTGGAAAATGTTTAAAAAAAATAATGCTATGATGGACATACGGGTGCATATATCTTTATGAATTCATGTTTTTGTAAAAGAAAATGACAGTTCTCCAGAAACCGAACTTAAAGTCACAGAATATTGCTAAAACTAACTGATAGAGAATTCAAAATAGCTGTCATGAAGAAACTCGATGCGCTACAGGAAAACTCAGGAAGGCAGTACAATGAGCTCAGGAACAAAGCTAATGAACAGAAGGAATACTTCACCAAAGAGACTGAAGCTCTGAAAAGGAACCAGACAGAAATTCTGGGGCTGAGGAACTCAATAAATGAGATGAAGACTGCATTAGAAAGCACTGGAAATAAGGTAAAACACATATACAGTGACATGTACAAATCTTCAGTGTATCATTTGATGACAAACGCATCCATCTATGTAATGAACCCTTACTAAGATCTAAAATACTGCCATTACTCCAGGAAGTCCCCTATGCCCTTTCCCAATCAGTTCTATCCTTATCCCCACCAACCCCCTGAAGAATCCTTTGTTCTAGTTTTTTCCACCCTGGATTGATTTTGTTGTTTCCAGAACTTTATATAAATGGAATAATACAGTATATGCTTTTTAAAAAAATGTTTGCTTTCTTTCCCATAGCATAAAGTGTTGGAGATGCACCCACGTTGTCGCACATAACAATCGTTTGTTCCTTTTTATTGTTGACTAGTTTTATCTGTTCGGCTGTTAATGGATACTTGAGATAGTTCTAGTTTTATGAATAAAGCTGCTGTGAACATTCTTGTGCAAGTAATTTTGTGAACAACTGCTTTACTTCCTCTTGGATATCATCCTTAGGATGGAATTGCTGAGTCATGGGGTAGGTATACATGTAGTCTGATAAGTAACCGCCAGATGTTTTCCCAAAGAGGTTGTACCTACTCTCCCTTTTGTAACAACACAGGAGAATGTTCACAACATATTATTAAGTTATAAAAAATAACAATATATAAAGCTATCTAGAGTATAACCTTGTCACGTATCATATGTGTTTATAAAGAAAAAAATGGGAAGCAATCCTTTCACAACTGTTAATAGAGCTAACCTCTGGGTTGCAAATAGTCTTCACTTTTTTCTTTGTATTTTTCTGCTTTTTTTCTAATTTGCAGCATCGTCCACGTATTACCTTAAGACAATGTCAATTTGTGTTTTAAGAAAGGAAAAAGAAATATTAGTAGACCACCTCATCAAAACACTCTCTTCCATTTATAAAAAGGTCAAGAGATACAAAGAATTAATCATGAACCCAGTTGCCCAGAGGAGAAAAATAAAATCTATCTGCGGTGATCTGAGAAAAAAAGTAAGAAGTTGTATAATAAGATCCACCCACAACTCATAAAAGTGTTCATCTGTGTAGGTGTTTTCTTGAATACTTGAGTCTGTGGCTGGGTAGAAGGATTTCCCCTCCTCTGCCCTTATTTACTCTCCGTGTTTGCAATGCACTTTGTAATGTAATCTTTTTTCCATTGTATTCTAGAGCTTCTGCCTACCCCGTGAGCTGCTCTGTCATATTACTCTGAGGAAAGAACGTAATAGGTGCTCAGTATGTTTGTGGGAAGACTGGGCACCTCACAGAAAGTGTATTACACACAGCCATGTCTAAAGCACAATCATATCATTAATATCCATAATGGGGAAATTTAAGATCCACTGTAATGTTTGTGCAAAGCACGAAAAGTCCCCAGTTACGCATTGCATTGGAATGCATTCCCCACAGCAGGCACACAGGAGGCTACTTAAGCTTGAGGAACTACCGGGAAGCCATTCTCAATGTGATTCCTCTTTGTGTTCAAATAGAAACTCAGATTACAAGAAGAAACTTTTCCCTCAACCAGGAGTATCAAAAAAAAATTTTAAGTGGAATATATAGTAGGTATCAAATTTTTTAAAAAATCCCACTTCTAGAATATTTATTTTATGTGTCACATCTTTACAAGGGAGTTTATACATAATATCTCATTCATTCTTCACCAAAATTCTACAAAATGGATATCCATTTCATAAGCTGGAAGCAGTCACTTGGCACAGTCATTTGCCTCAATCCAGACACCTTGTAGGAGGCAGAGTTAGCATCTGAGTTCAAGTCCAGTGAAGCCAAATTTCACAAGACTAATGCAACCCTTATGAGTTCTAATCTGTGCAATATTAGAATCAAAGCACCTAAAAAGTTCAAGTTGCAACCTACAGAAGCAATATCCTTTGGGGATTATGTGGAATGAAACATCAACAAATTACTAGATCACAACGATGTTGGAACTACAGACCTGTCTCAGTGGAAGTGTGAGCTGAGGAGGCAATGAAACCATTTGTCTGCCGTCACAGGTTAGACGCTTTTTATGAGGCTGTCCTGGAGCAGGGTGTCCAGGACCATATGCAGAGATTCCCAGGTTTACTTCTGCTTCTACATGGAATGCCGTAGAATTGAGAGATGCCTAGACAGAAATAATGTAATAAGAATGTAGAGTCTGAAGTCAGAATTCCAGCTTTGCTTCTGATTAACAATATACCCTGGCACCAACTGCTTAACCTCTCTATGGCTTACTTTCTTCACCTGTAGAAATGGGACTAGTTGTAGCTACTGTGTGTAGTTGCTGTGAAGATTAAGGGAGTAAATCCATGTAGATGAGTGAATCCATGCTTAAAACCATACCCAGCACATAGTATGCACTTTCAACCAAGGTAAGCTACTGTTTGCATTATCATTCTTTCTTTAGCACATGTCATTTCCATGTTCAGAACAGTGTGATTCATTCAGGCTAACTGAGGAAAAATCTGTTCAAATTAGTGAAAAATAAGCATTACACAATTTTAAAAATCCTTTGCGTTATTTTCAAAAAGATATAAAGTAACTAAAAAGTATTAACACAGAAAGTTTCTGTGTTAAGGGACCTACTTTAGAAAGTGGATGTTAACAGTATGCTCATCAATGAATATGTCCTTTGAAGAGCGTCTGCTATTAAATAGTAAAAGTATTTCATCACATTACACTATTTGCTTGACTAACCATCACTTTTCCCTACGAAAAGCAATTTCACAGATTAAAAAAGCATTGAAAAGCATCTTCGAGGTAACTGATGCAATCTTGCTCTTACCAGGAAACCCAAACTCCCCAGCACGTGGTGTCACATGGATCCTGTGAAGAAAGCTTATACTCTCTTTTCAGTCCAGTCCATTTTTAGAAAGTGATTCCTGAGATTCGGCTGAATTCTTTCTCCTTAAAACGTTCATTCTATGGCAGTACTCCTTGGAGTGCCACTGAAGGAGTATCATTCCTGTTCTCGCTGAGAACAGTTGGAGGATTTGGAGACAGCTGTTGTATCCATCCCTGAGATGTTCTCCCTGAAAGAACACCCTCAGTTCTTTGGATTGTTTTTCATTGGCATGACCTTAGATGCATCACCTGCCTAGGTTGTTTCCTTCTGGACTTCTTCCTGCTTGACCTTTTCCCTCCCATATTGGGATTACCCAGACTGAATATGATCCCTTAAGTATAATCCGATCAGAGCAGAGTAATAAGTAAGATACTGCCTTGCTTATTCTAGGCCCAAGATTAAACTGAATGTGCTCTTATCATTGACTTTCTTGACATTGTCTACCTCTCTCTCTCTTTTTTTTTTTTTTTGGAGTTGGGGAGGGAGCTAGTCTTGGTTCTTTGGGCTGGGGAGAGGGGAATAGCTAGCTAGCTAGCTAGATACAATGAGAGAGATAGGGAGAGATTGATTTATCATAAGAAATTGATTTATCATGAGGAATTAGCTCATTCAGTTATGGAGGCTGAGAAAACCAGACCCAAGAGAGCTGATGACATAGTTCTGATGACAAATTCAAAGGCCTGAGAAACAGGAGAGCCATGGGTTTAAGTTCCAGTCTGAGTCTGAGTCTGAAGGCAGAAGACTGATGTCCCAGCTCAAAGACAGCCAAGCAGAGGGAGACAATTCTCACTCAGCTTTCCATTCTCTTTAGGCCTTTAATGGGTGGGATGAGGCCCACCCTCACTGGGGAGGGTGATCAGCTTTACTTGGTCTACTGATTCAGATGTTAATCCCAACCAGGAGCTCCTTCACAGACACACCTAGAAGTAAACTTTAACTGAATATGCGATCACCCCATTGCCCAGTCAAGTTGACACATAAAATTAGCCATCACAGTTTGGGTGTGCCGTGTCAGTTATTTCTTTCCCACCTTCTACCTTCAGTGCTTTCCCTGGCACTTGGCATCTATCCCTACTACATGGCTTTCAGTATCTTCCCTGTAGTTTATACTGATCCACATATCATCACATGGGGTACCACCCCCAAACTGCCATGTCTGATAATTGCTCAACAAGTCTTCTTCAAATATAAAATGTTTGACTGGCAATTACCAAGAAGAGCATCACTGGAATCTAGGCTTCCATCCATGCATTAATCAATTCTTTCTGAGAGCAGTAACTTATCAGTTATTACCTAGTTTAACTAGGTTGCCATCATCTTCATAAGACCATAAAAGCTTGGAATGAAATTATGCCCATCGTTCCTTCCTCTGTAGGACTCTGCAGTCTTTAGTGAAGTACAGACACCTCAGAAAAACTAAATTCCACACATATTCCTTCTATAGCATTTCCCTTGTTAGCCTGTTTTGGAGACAAAGTTAATCCAGTATGATCAGGTCTCAGTGGACCCATTCTGGACCTTAAAGGTTACAATCTTATCTCTTTCATGAACTGTCCAAGACTTCTGCATAGAAACAAACTTTTAAACCTGTAATTAGTAAAATTTGCCCTCTTTTCCATAAATATGTGTACACTTCCTAATCAAGCCACAAGTGGATTAATTAATGTATAATTTGACTTTCTACAATTAAATCATGCAGTATGCTAGAACCTTGATCACTGATCAAAGGACATACTGCTTCGCGTCTTTATGTAAGTTAACTTCTCTGTTCATAGTTTCAGACGTGAGACTTCTTGGATACTGAATCAATCATTATATATTTGGTATCACTCTCAAATTAAAAAAAAACATAGGAAGAGAGGTACAAATGCCTTACTTACCTGAAGGCAAATAACTGAACTAAACAATCCTGATTCCCTTCTTGTGCACGGTCTGTGGATAATGAGTCTTCATCTTGAGTGGAGTTCAAAACACTTGTCTGGAGTTGCTTTAAGTTTGCTCCCACTGCTCTGTGATTTGATCATGACAGACTTAAACTTCACCAATAATTCTATGTGTAAATCTGATTTTTGAGGCTAGAAAGATCTGAAAGATATACTGCATCAATAAATTAGAAAACTGGGCTTCACAAACACATAAAATTTCTTCCATCAGGAAGTTTCTGAAACTATTAGAAATCAAAAATGAAGCACACAAAGGAGCTTTAAAATGTGGCTATCACCACAGGTTTATGGGAGGAAGTGACTTGCTCTTGGGAACCCTTGCCAGCTCTTTTGTCTGTGATTCTCTTCTTGCTTTGGACTCCAGACTCCCTAATTTTCCTGCCCTTGCTTGGTTAAAGATTCTTGGCACCCTGTGCCACTTCCTTTATTTCCTGGTTGGTGGGTTGGTTCTGTAGTGACATACACTTCCCTAAATTGCATTTGGGTTCAGTTGGCTTTTCTCCTCCAATCTTGGGTAGCCTTCGTCCACCACGAAGGGAAGCAATTCCTCTCCAGGCTCAGAAATCTCAATAATGTTCCTTCCCAGCAAAGGCATACCAGCCATCACTGTCCTACTGCCCCCTGCTGAAAGCTCCCTTACTTATTAATCCATCCCATCTCTTAAGCCCTCATTCTACAAATGAGTTGACAAAAATCAAGTGAGTTTAAATAAAAATGGGAATTGTGGTAAAACTCAGCCTCAGTCTGATGGCAGCCCGTTGGATCTATCTAGATGTGCTACAGTAGAGCTGACTGGGTGATGAGTTAAGAGTCACCATGTTGACTAAATGTCAGGACTCTGGAATGAATTCGAGTTCTACTCTCTGAGTCCTTGGCAAGCCACTTCTTCTCTCCAAGCATCAGCATATAATCTGTATAAAAAGCTGGTTTGACTAGACGTTCCCCAAGGTCCTCTTTCACTCTCAAGTTCTGGGGATCTACAGATCTCCTGTCAAGCTGCCTACTATTAACCCATAACATCTGTGTGTCATAGCCTGACCCAGCAATTAGCAATATAATCACAGCTTTGGAGGCAATGAAATGATGTCAGTACTTAAATCAGGCAAACTTTCCCTTTTTCTCTCCCTGCTTTTCCTCTTTGGTCTTCAAGTTCCCCACATTTTAATGTGTTACGGTGAAAAGTACTCCTTTCCAGCCTGAATGGCATTGAGGAACACTGGAAAGGTCATGACAGTGCCTGTCCTCAAGTGATCCAGCCCAAATTTGCCGATGCAAGAGCTTCACATAGTCATCACAACTTCTGGGTGCTCATCCAAGCCAAACCTCGGCGTCCTTGGACTTGGTCCCTCTTTTTAAGCAGGAATAAATTGAGAATTGTACTTTCTTTCTGTCTAGAAAGATCTTGGAAACTTTGAGGGTAAAACTAACCCATAAGTGGAAATAGCCATGCTCTCACATATAATATCCACTGGTACAGATGTCCATTCATGTCCTGGTGACTCCTGGAACTGCACTGCAGGACCCTGCCCTCTACCGCACCATCAGGAGGAGGCCAGTTTTCTAGAATATGAGGATGTTGATTTAAAGGCAGCTAAAAGGATAAGGTCTCCAGAAGACAGCTGACTGGTTTCAGTGATGGCTTTGGCTAGAGTGACCCACTGCATGGTTTTACCCATAATCTGACCACAAAGAGTTGTCTTTATTTACATGCTGTGTTTGAATGGTTGAGACAGTTTGACAGAGTTAGGGAGAAAGGATTTAATTACCACAGATCTTTAAATGCTAACAGCTTTAAAATTTTTTTGCTATATAACATGCTGTATTTATGAGACAGTGAAGGGGTAGGGGTCCAAGGAAATGAAAATGAGGAAGGATTAAGCAGAACAGTAGGGAGCTCTGGCCTTGATAAGACTAAAAAGATTTAAAATTCTCAATTCTATTAGGCACTGAAAGCACCAACTCGTTTTCCAAAATTTTCCATTCATTCTATTCCAAGGTATGATGTCATCCAAAGTCTAAACAGTATGTTGATTCTGTCTCTATTTACACATTGGTTCATTCAGTAAATATACTTACTGACAGTATATTTTGTACAAGGCATTATATTAAGCATTGCAGACAGTGTAAGGATACGTAAGGCATGGTTCTGGTTTTATGATCTCACTGTCCAGGGGGGAGACAAAAGAGATATGCCTATGACTATAATGTATCACTCTGCCTTGATTATTAAAGAATCAATTAAAGAAGAGACATTCAGAAGTATGCATTAGGATGCAAAGGAATGGAATCCCAGGAAGAGGGAACCGCATGAGGTAGAGACCAAAAGTACAAAGCTATTTTAGAGAATGACTGAATCAGTGTGGTCGGATGTTAGAAGGAAGGAAGGAAGGGAGGGGAAAGTCTTGGAAAGGTCTGAGTAGGTTGGGGCAGGTTACAAATGACTGTAAACCTCACACTGAGAAGCCTGGTGTTTATTTACTAGAAATGAGCAGTCAGTGATGGTGTGGAGCAGGGAAAGATATGTTGCCTTCAGAACACTGATCTCAAAATTGACTGACATGAAGAGAGCTTGGGGCCCTGGTGATCAGTTACAAGTCTCTTTCAGTAGACTCAATAATAATGAGGTAATAATGACCACACCTAAGTAGGTAGCGATTAGAAGGCAAAAATAATTAATAACTACAAGAACGAATGTGGAAGAATTAGGCACCATACATGCAGAATGAGAAAGAAAGAGGGATAGAAACTTCTGGAATCTTAAACTGGGGTGACAGAAACAATATGGATCCCCTGAGGGGCAACCAGTGCAGGAGGGATCATCTGAACTCAATTTTAAACATTTAAGGCATTAAAAAATATTTCTCCCTGTGCCTATGAGAAATCTCCCATTTCAAACTTCGACTTGAACTGTGAAGTCGTGAAGTCTGGGGATACCTTCTCATTATTTATAAATCCATTCTGAATCCTAGACCAGAAGGCAAATAGAAGCACTTCTTGTTTTGTCTAATCACGAACGGGACTGATTATCCATAACACCCATTCACGTCTACTGCCTTATCCACGTTGTGGACACTAGTCAAAGTGAAGTACAGCGTGGTTCCACGGAGCCTCTTCCACCCTTGCTTCTATGAGGATGCGAGCGACAGATCGAGAATAACCAACAATTGGAGAAAACGCACCCAGTCTGGATTGAGAAGTCATTAGCATCAAGCCCAGAAAAGGACTTTCTATTATCAATGACCGTGGGAATAAATGACTCCCCAAGGAAATGGTGTGTTCTCTGAATAGCTCACGTATTATCCAGGTTAGTTTGATGATGTGGAGCAGAGCTGGCAGTGATAAAAACTGCTGAAATGGTAGCAAAGACAAAGCCTGTATGCAAAGAAAATTCAGGGTACAGAGGAGATGAAAGTTTAACTCTTTAAATAGAAATAAGGAGGGGGCTTACAGCTTGAAATGTATTTGCTTCTGTTCTTATCCCATTCTAATGCCCAAAATGGACGAGGAGGCGGGGGTTGGTGAAAACCCCTGTCTCCACTTTCTAACCTTGCCCTGCTGGAGTCTTTGGGGCAGAGTTCTTAACCCACATGTCTGCTGGGAGAAAGCGGTGTTAGAACAACCCCAGGGAGGCTAAGAGCTCCTCCTCGTTTTCTGGCTTACCCTTCAGCAAGTAGACCTCTGTTCAGAGTCAGAAGCATTCACTTCATCTCCTGTTTGGAGTTGCTTGTGGAAAAAAAATCTGTACCCAAGAGGCAAACTGCAACTCAGCACACAGGTCTGGTTTGGCTTCAGTGAAGTCAGTTGCCCCGTATCCTCTGAGTGCAGCACGTTGTGGGGGACCACATCAGAGCTCATCACTCAGAAGTTTTCAGCCAGTGACGATTCCAAAACAAGCACGAGGGCCCCCAGATTTGAGTGGAATCTGCCCCTTTCCTGGCCTTCCAGCAGCATTCAGGGAGGTTTTCATCCAGGTTCGCTGGGTGACACACCTGAGCAAAGACCCGAGACACTTCCAACTAATTAATATTCATGATTATTAACACCAGAGTCAGAAAGCAGGTCATTCATTCCACTCATTCAACACTGGTGATTAATTACATGAATCATAGTTCACACTTGCATCCCAGGCGACGATGGACAACGCACTTCCGCAGTCATCGCCAGCACGGGCTCACCACCCTACACCGGAGTTCTCTCCTCTTACAGGGGAGGAAACTGAGGCTCAGAGAAACTAACTGGTTGGTCCAAGGTCTCTCAGCAAATTGGAGGCAGAACTAGGACTTTCATCCAAATCTCCTGAGTCTATAACCCTTGGATTTTTTTTTCTCACTGTCCCACACAGTAATTAGAGGTCACGTGCATAAATTGGTTACACGCACCAAGTCTAAAATCCCACATAATCTCTCATTGTCCCAAATACACACTCAACACTGGGCCAGTTCCACTGGGGGAAAAAAATCAGTGAGGCTGTTTCCTTGGCATGATGTGATCAATATGCCCAGTTGAACCACTCCACTTTGAGTGGCTATCTTGGCAGTGGGCTTTTTATTTATCCATTCCATATAAAACCAATATGTTCTAAGTGTCTACATGGTTCTAGGCGTGATACTAATTACATGAGGCACAACTCACATTTACATCCCAGTTGATGGTGGACTTTTTTTTTTTTTTTTGGTAACTTCAATTAGATAACTCATCCAGGTTGTAGGAGTGTTGAGAATGGTACTCCACAATGGGAAATGGAAACAGGCTGGTCAGAAACTGTCCTGAGGCCTCTGCTTTAAGGCTGCCCTTGAAGGTGGGCTGTGGACTTCCAGCACATCTATTTAATGATCCTTCGTCCTGCATGGAGCCTTGTGGAAAGAGGAATAAATATTGTTTTTAGACTTGGCACAAGGCCCCATCGACGCTGATCAATACATAGAGATATCACCGAGCACCTGTTGCGTGGAGGAGGGAGGCTGGGCGCAGGTGGGGATGCAGAACTTCCTCTTGGACTTGGAGTCGGAAGATCTGGGTTCCAGCCCTGGCTCTGTCCCTGATTCGTAAAATAACCTTAGACAAGTTACTTAACCTGTCTGAGCCTCAGTGTTCTCCTCCATCAAGGGGGGATAATAATGGTACCCATGCAATGTAGAGGTTACATAAGAGGGTCAAAATTCTTTCTACTCCAGGAAGTGCTAAGGGGTGTAAATCATACTCCAGCTTTCTCTCCCAGTCTCCCGTTTGCTTGTGGACTAGGCGTGTGGCGAGGGCAGGACCTTGTCATTTATCACGCTCTCTCCAGCCCTTAGCACAAGGACTGACACACTGCCGGCGAGGAACGGGTTTTTGTTAAACAATAGCCTGCATCTTCCCTTCTCTTCTGTTTTGTCACTTTGCCTCCCTTTAATGATCTTCAGAACTCACAGTTGTTTTATTAGAAAAAAGCAAGGGAGCCTGCTTCGGAGGGAATCATTTACACCCCCTTTCTCTGCCTTGCTTCTTCTCTAGGCTGGTCAGCGAGCTATCCTGAGCCAGCTGGATGAGCACACTGAGTCAGAGAACACTGATGACCAAGCAGGCAGCCACATCCCAGTCCCCTGGCGTAAGGGTGGCGATTGCAATTCCTTAAATAAGTGTAAAGCCTGACCAGAAGAGAGCTAAAAGTTTAGCCTGGCTGAATTTCGAACCCGCTGTAAGCTAGAAAAAGGACCAGGAAACCTCACCATGACACTGTATCAATAGCCCCAGTGTGAGAAGACTCAAAGAGTCTGGCCTAAAGTTGAGCTGCCATGGCGGTGAAACTGCTTCTAATTTTAGAAATATTAAATAACTGATAATGACACGACCTTGTTAAAGAACCACGTTGGGGGAAAAAAAAAAAGAGACCCTGTTAAAAATAGCATACGATCTCTGGGCTGAAGATTCCAGGTAAAATATGGGTTCACATCCATAATGTAGGCTCAGAGTACGGAGACACCTCCCATGGCTGCCAAATGCATCGAGCCCCAGGCTTGTGTGTGTTCTGGAAGACATCCACTCAAAGCACCCAGCAGGCATCTCTCAGCACCCTTAAGGTGTGAGAACAGATATGGGCACTGGGAAAACAAAGAGAAAAAGGACAGTGTTCTTGTGCTCAAGGGGCTTAAAGTCTAGTTGTCAGCCTAGCAGTGACTCTGAAACACCGTAAGTTTAATAGGCAAGACTTAACTGCAGCCCACAAAAGCTAGCCGGGGAAAAGCAGCCCCGTGGATTGCCTGGGAACGTCTGAAATGTCACTGCTGGCATCATATCAAACAGGAATCTGAAATGCAAAACCTAAATAAAGCCAGCCGGCCCCCCTCGGGGAGGACAGAGAAGTGGAAGATGTGGCAGCCCTAAAAGGTGGACAGAACCCCAGACAGCGTCCCCAGCCTACCCACCCCCGCAGCCAGGCACCTCTACGGCTTGGCTACCTCACCGATCATTAAATGCTTTTAGCAAAGCTGTCTCCGAGGAGTAACCAGCTTTGAAAGCCAAATTGAAAAAGGTCCATCTGATCATGTAATTGGAGAGAAAGTAGGATCCGTGCCACGATAACACGTTAGAGGCGTTTGGAGATGAAAGAAAGAAAGAGGTGGTCTAATAATTAGCAGAGGCCTGAGAGTGAGGAGATGGGCTGTTTCTGAAGGCAACGCCGGAATTCACTTAACATCAGATGCCACTGGTCTCTCCTGATGTGACTCTAAACATGGGAAGAATTTGCCGAGCACACCTCAGCTAAAGCTCTTCTGAGTTTCTATCTACAAAACTTCCAAACATGCAGCTTAGAAGGATGATTCTCAGCAGGGGGCAGTTTTGTCCCCCAGGGGACATTTCACAATGTCTAGAGACATTCTTTTTTTTTTTTTTAAGTGTCCATCAATGGATAAACGGACAATGAAAAAGTGGTACACGTATACAGCGGAATTTTTTTAAATTGAGGTAACACTGATTTATAACATTACATAACTGTCACGTGTACCACATTCTATTTCTACTTCTGTATACCCTACAGAGTGCTTACTAACAAAAAGTTAGTTTCCGTCTGTCACTGTACAGTTGATCCTCTTCACACATTTCATCCTCCCCCCTCCACATCCTCTCCCCCATCTGGTAACCACTACTGTGTTCTCTGTATCTCCGTGTTTGTTTTGGTTTGGTTTAGTTTCTTCATTTGTTTTATTTATTTTGGTTTGTTTATTAGCTTTTCTATTCCACATATGAGTGAAATCATATGCTATTTGTCTCTTCATCTGACTTATTTCATTTAGCATAATATCCTCAAGGTCCATCCATGTTGTAGCAAATGGCAAGTTTTCATCTTTTTAGGGCTGAGTAATATTCCAAATATATACATACATCACATCTTCTTTATCCATTCATCCATGAGTGGGCACTTAGGTTGCTTCCATGTCTTGGCTACTGCAAATAGTGCTGCTATGAACATTGGGATGTATGTACCTTTTCAAATTAGTGTTCTCAAATTCTATGGGTAAATACCCAGAAGTGAGATTGCTGGATCGTATGGTAGTTCTATTCTTGATTTTTTGAGGAACGACCTTACTGTTTTCCATCGTGGTTGTATCAATCTCCATTCCCACCAACATTTGTTGTGTCTTGCCTTTTTGACGATCGCCATTCTGAGAGGTATGAGGTGACACTGTGGTTTTGATTTGCATCTCCCTAATGATTAGCTATGTTGGACATCTTTTCATGTACCTGTTGAATGCCTCCTTTGGAAAAATGTCTGTTTCAGCTTCTCTGCCCAGTTTTCAATCTGGTAGTTTGTTTTTTTATTGTTGAATTGTATGAGTTCTTTATATATTTTGGATACTAACCCCTTATTGGATATATTATTTGAAAATCTCTTCTGCCAGTTAGTAGGTTGTCTTTTTGTTGATGGTTTCCTTTGCTGTTAGTTTGATGTCACCCCATTTGTTTATTTTTCCTTTTGTTTCCCTTGCCTGAGGAGACATATCTAGAAAGATATTGCTGAGACCAATGTCAAATAGCACACTGCCTTTGTTTTCTTCTGGAAGTTTTATGGTTTCAGATCTTACATTCAAGTCTTTGTTCCAGTTTGAGTTAATTTAGGGGTAGAGTGTGACATAGTGGTCATTCCATTTTTTTGGCATGTGGCTGTCCAGTTTTCCAACCACCACTTATTAAAGAGACTGTCCTTTCTCTACTTTGTGTCCTTTGCTCTTTTGTCATAAATTAATTGTCCATATAAGCATGAGTTTATTTCTGGCCTTTTAATTCTGTTGTCTGGAGACATTTTTGCTTATCATGACTGTGGAGTGATTTTCTCCAACATCTAATGGGTACAGAACAGGGGTACTGCTCAACTCCCTCGAATGCAAGACACAACAGAGAATTATGTAGCCCAAATGTCAATAGTGCTGAGGTTGAAATTCCCTGCTTTAGAATCAAAGGTGTTTTCTGAACTTTCATCTTTTAGATTCTTAGTCTATTTAATTTCTTTAATGTTCAGCAACACCCATTTAAAACAAAATTAAATGGTTTACCTTATCATCATTACAGTCATGAAAAAGTTCTAGCAATTAAAAAGATGCTCCAGTGGTGCTGACTCATCTCCATTAGGGGGTCTTATAGGATGGAGAGCTTGGGGCTGGGGAAGGAGCTACTGCAACACAGTCAGAGTCAAACAGTTTGAGATTTCACTTTGTTCCTGATTTTGAGACCACCCAAGGACCTGCCAGACACTTCCAAGACCTCACAACCTGAAACAGTGTTTTGGAAAAGCCAAATGTAAGGATGTGTTGTGTTCTATTTGCTGGGAGTGGGAAAGACCACACCACTGCCTGACAAGGTCTGAGTTGGTAGACTGGATTATGTGACTCCTTGCAACCTTCAGTGGCTGTCCACTGCACATGGGACAAAATACTATGCCATTCTCCTTCATCTGGCTCCTACCTATCTTTCCAATCATATTGTCTGCTGGATCTTCCCAACTCACATCTCTTACCTCAGTCATACTGGAGTTCATGTCTTGCCCAGGATGTAACACTCCTGTCATGCTTCCTTTCTTGTTTTTTAAATCTGAAAACTTTCTTTTGCCGACAAGGTCCTCCACTTTGCTCTTCATCTAACTCCTAGAATTCACCAAGACTTATCTCAAACATCAACCACTTGAAGAAGCATTTTCTCACTTGATACCTACCCTTGCCCAACGCCCCAGCCTGAGTCTAGTGTCTCCCTTGTGGCCTCCCAGAAGCCCCTGTACCTACTGCCAATATAACACCTGCACCCATCATCCTGGATTTCAACTAGTTGCACGTGGTCTCTGAGCACTGTGAACAGAGACAGTTTCCTGTTCATCTCTGTCTGGACAGCAACCCCTCTACCCACTCCCAGACCTAGCGCAGGGCTTGGGTCACTAAAAAGTTTTCAAGAACCCTTTGGGGAAGGAATAAAAGAAGAGAGAAAGAGAGAGAAAGAGAGAGAGAGAGAGAGAGAGAGAGAGAGAGAGAGAGAAACAAAGAACGAAAAGAGAAGGATGGGAGGAACGTAGCAGGGAGGGAGGGAAGGAGGGCAAGGGACCAGAGGAAAAGAAAGAGAATGAAGGAGGGGAGAAAGCAGGCTGGGATGGGGAAAGGAGGTGATGGGAGGGGAGGGAGGGAGGAAGAGGGAGAAAGGGAAGGGGGAGGAAAGGGAGGGAAGGAAGAGCTGTGCTCTTGTCCCTTGCTCAGAAAAGATTTCTCTGATCTCGAAGATTTAAGACAAATCCCTGCATTAGTATTTTTAAGAATCCCGTAATTCTTTCATAGCACTCGCCATGTTTGTGATGTTAGATGCATTTGCATGATTATTTACTGCAATGTTGTAAGATGTTGTAAGTCCCATGCGGTCCGCATCTGTGTTTTCACACACTATTGTGGCTTCAGTACACAAGTGTGTCTGTAAGAATTATTTGCTAAATAAATGAAAGGGTGGGCAGACTGGTTGAGCAGGGCCAGCCGCTAATTTTATTAATAAAACGTCAGCCTCTTTGTCTTTTAGAAATAGCTTTGGTCTTTTTACCTCCACCTAAATTTGTCCGTGTGAAAAAACTTCTGCTTCTGGGTAGAAGAACTGTTCTAAAGCATTCAAGACAGCGGCATATACATTCTCACTTTAAAATTCAATCCCAGGAGCAATTTATTACAGGGAAATTTCCTGGACTCCAAGAAGCACCTTGAAGTCAGGAGATGATTAATTTGATATAACTGAAGAGCTGCAAACATCTGCTCCCTGTTGACATCTGCCTCTCATTAGATTACAGCCCCCGTCTCCCCTGCATCGGGGGGCTGGCTTGTGTGTTGATCTGGTAACTCTAATTATATGGTAAGCCCGGTGCTCAAGGCCCTTGTGCCAGCCACCTGGTGGGGGATCAATAGGAACTCGCTCTGTTGCATTGTACTCCAGACCCTCCCTGAGCACTTGGTAAGCCCTCCGTCACTCCTAAATAATAGAAGTAAAAAAACAGTCATGAGTTTGGCGAGCACATTTTCATCTTGCAGCCCTGGTTAAGGCTGCATCTGGAGGAACCCAAGCATTTGGTTGATTCGAGGAAACAAATCAGTTCTATGAAAACTCTTCCAAATCTGTTATTTGGGCGTCAGATTTTATAATCGCTCTTTCATTGATATCCCTTACTCTATTAGCTTGTTTCCACAGGTTCTCCTATTAGTGTAATTGTCCTAAAATATGTCTCTGGTACTAAGCCACCCCATTCAGAAACCTCAGAGGCTCTGCCTTGCCCATCAGCACATGCCACCTTCTTAAACTTGACTTCTGAGCCCTCCACTGCCTGCAATAACCTAACTTCTGTCCCAATGCTCTCCTTCCAGCAGCCTTGTCTTTTGTCACCCACTGTGCCTCTTGCTTCCCAGATCTGTTCATGCTTTTCCCCTTTTATACCTCAGCGTAAACTCAAGGTAAAGCCCTATGCCCTGTCGCGCCATCTTGATACAGGACATCAACCCAGACGCAAAAGCGTAAAACGAATTAAATGTTTACAGCAGTCTTTCACAAAGACACCGAAAGGGACAACATGCTCATAACACATAGGAAAAGTCTGAAAACCTGTCTCTCCCCGTTCTTTTTTCTCATTTTCTCCCCTGCATCAAGGCTGGCCCAAATGCTCTCTCCTCCTCGATTCTCAGCTCCTCCTCCAAGGTCGCCTTTGAGCCCACATCAGTTTCCTTTGTCTCCCTGCTTGACTAAGGTCTTCATATCCACAGCATTTCAGCCCTCCTCTCTTCTTTGAATTTCCCTGTAAAAGCCCCAGAGCTAATCCAACAAGCAAATATTCTTCATGAGAAGACAGGGTAAGAAGAGAAGACTGAAAAAAAAAACTTTTTTAATATACTTTGTCTTCTTTCTGTATCACGGACCATGCACACCCTGCGTGAAATGCCCTTTGCCCATTTCTAGTTGTTAATATTCCACTTGATCACCAAAGCCCAGAACAAGATCCTTCCTCCTTGAAGTGCTCCATAATATTCCCTGAGAGCACTTTGCACACAATGTCTTGACTTTTAGCTTTGCGTGTAAATAAATATCTTATTTCTGCTTTTGAAAATTGGGACTCAAGATCATCAGGCAAACCCTTATTTACCTTGCAATACTCAGCGAATACTTGCTTCCTGGGAAATGACTTTCCACACATACTTTCCATCTTTGGTTTGGCCATCTCTTTGATGCCACAGAAACCAGTCATAACTTGACACATCACAATGAAATGCGGTGGATATCTTCATCCATTCAGGCTGCTATAACACATTACCACAAATGAGGGAGCTTGAATACAACAGAAACGTATTTTTTACCATCCCGGAGCCTGTGAAGTCCAAGGCAAAGGCTCTGGCAGCTTCAGCGTCTGATGGGCACCCTCTTCCTCATTCACGGGTGGCTGTCTCTTTGCTGGGTCTTCACATGGTGAAGGGGTAAGTGAGATTTCTGGGGTCTCTTTTATAATGGCACTAACCTTAGTCACGAGGGCCTCATCTTTATGACCTAATCACTTCCCCAAGACCCCACCTCCAAATACCAACATATTGGGCATTAGATTTTAATATATGAATTCGAAGGGACACAAATATTCAGTCTACAGTAGTGGATTTTTTACATATCTACATTGTCTCCTCTCGCTCCAAATGCACGTACGCCTTTAAAACAGAGAAATCTGTTATTCATCTTACACCCCCAAATTTATCCAAGCACATGGCCAAAGGGATATTCTCAGAAAATGTGTATCCAATGAACCATGTGCTAACTTGTGTATTGCCCACAATACAGTGCTCTGCTCTACCCATAGTGGGTGCTCAAAAAATATATCTGGAATTGAATTAAGCATCCATGGAACATTCCACTTGATCAAATTTCCTCTTTTTGACATAGCTTTGTCTGCGTGGTGGTCTAAAAATGTTTTCAAAATTAAAAAAAAAAAAAATGGTGGAGGGAAAACAAAGGATTAAAAGTAAACTGGTTTGACCAGTTCCTTTCCCTCTGGATACAAAGCCAAGCTGGGAGCTTTGTCTGAGGAAAAAGCCACTAGGCTGAGTGTGGGTTCTTCTTCTGCAACCTGCAAGTCTGCAACACCTTTCATTTCTGCGTTAGAATATTCTGTTATATTAGGCTCATGTGGCTCCTTAGGTTAATGGTGACAGAAAATGTGACTCCAGGGCCGCATAACTGCAAATACTCCTGGCCTAGACGCTGGAACAGATTGATACGACTGGCAAACCCCACCTATGCTGCTCTTTGTAAGAGGGCGGAGAAAATACAATGATTAAACATAATCACTCTTTTCCTTTGTGCAATTAATCTCCAGCACCCCTTGACTGCTCTCCAAGCTCCATACCTTACACTCAACCCACGGAGATGGCCCCATTGATTATGCTTCCAATGTATAAAGGCGTCCCCCCCCCCAAATGCATTAATTCTTTTGAAACTCAGTCCTTCTCCTCCTGTGGAGTGGGAGCTTGGAGGAAAGAGGATGTATTTTCTTTGGCTAAGCTTTCAAGTCAGAAGTTCAGGAGGGAGTCAGCCTGAGGAAAGCAGATACTGTTGGTTGACTATGCATGCTTCTCTCCAGCCCCAGGGAGGGGTTATGAACCTATGCCCCTTGACAGTAACCAGTTTAGATGGTGGCATGGATGTAATCCAAGCCAGTGAGGTGTGAAAGAAAATCTGCTGGAGGATTTGGGAAAGTTTGCCTTCAAAAAAAAAAAAAAAAAAAAAGACACATAGGAAAAACCTGGTCTCTTTTTTCCTCCAGACAATGTCATTCCTAGCTGTGAGATCTACAGCTGCAGTAGCCAACTTGCAACCAAGAGAGGATGCAGCAGGAGACAAGGACAGACAGAAGGAGTTGAAAGAAACCAGACCCCAAATTCGTTTTTTTTTAATTGAAGTATAGTCAGTTTACAGTGCTGTGTTGGTTTCTGGTGCACAGCATACTGTTTCAGTCATACATATACATACATATATTCCTTTCCATTTCCTTTTTTGTTGTAGGTTACTACAAGATATTGAACATGTGGAATACTACTCAGCCATGAAAAGGATAAAATAATACCATTTGCAGCAAAATGGATGGACCTGGAGATCATCATTCTAAGACCCCAAATGGCTGAATAGCCAGCACTGATGCCCGCTTTTCTCTAAAGTTCTTATACTGTGAGATAATATATTTCTTTACTGTGTAAACCACTTAGAATTCATTTTCTCTGTTACTTGAGGCCAAAATAATAAATAATTTGGTTTACTGAATTGGCTTAAATTATTGAAGACTTATTTTTAAAGCATAGGTTTTGCACATGTAGCATCGTAACAAACAGGGGACACCCCATACCTGTTTTGGCCAAGTCACCCTCATATCCCCGATAGCCCTTCTGTGGGCAGTGCTGCTGGCCTTCATTCTCAGCTGGGTGACCCACTGACTTAAGGGTCTACACTGAACTGTCGCGTCTATGATAGCCCCTTAATTACATGCCCAAATCACATGCCACCCCTTCCTTCCTCCCTTAGACTTAACAGAACACTCACTTCCTAAGCCAGACCTGACATCTCTTACAGGAAAGGGAATCTAGACCGT
Organism: Camelus bactrianus; assembly: GCF_048773025.1. Taxonomy (NCBI): domain Eukaryota; kingdom Metazoa; phylum Chordata; class Mammalia; order Artiodactyla; family Camelidae; genus Camelus; species Camelus bactrianus. The sequence goes on from NC_133542.1 coordinate 54,496,050, forward strand.
ACTCAGGCAGAAGCAAACCACATGATCTTTTCCACGTCCACCTATTCCATTTATTAAGTTCCTTAACACAGCCAGCACTTGGTTAAGCCCTTGGTGAATTAAAGGGACAATGACCCCCAAGTTGACTCTAAACTCCTAAGAACCATCCTTCAAACAACCACCTAGGTATTCCTAGAGAATGCATCCATTTATTTCTTTAATTTATTCAGCATTTAGTGAGCAGTTAATCTATTCCTTGCCTTCTGCTAGGCCGTGTGTCCCTTGGGGACACAACAATGAACAAGCCTTTTATTTATTCAACAAATGAGTGTCTGCCTAGTGCCAGACATTTGTTATATATTCACCCAAACACTAGGTAAAGGGGAGGAATGTGGTGAGAGGGAACATTCTAGGCAAAGGGAACTACAGGTGCAAAGGCACTGAAGCTGAAGGGGTACAATTCAGAAAGTCAAAGCCAGTGTGACTGGAGCACAATGAGCAAGGCAGAAACTGTTTCAAGATGTGGCTGGAGAGGCAGGAGGCAAGGGCTGTTTCCCAAAGTCTCCTTTATTCCACATTACGAAGTTTGGACCTTTTCCTAAAGGTCCTGATGTGACACTGAAAAATTTTAAGCAGGCTGGCAAAATGACCAGACTTTTGCTAGAAGGACCAAGCCTCGAATCAGGAAGACTAGTAGAAAAATAAATAAATAGAACATGAGGAATGACTTAACAAAGGTCACGACAATGTGAATGGAGAAGAGAGGATAGAAGAGAGACGTCAGGTAGGTGGGATCAGCAGAAGATGCTGGCCGCCATACTGGAGGAGGAGGTGAGAAAGAAGGACCAAGAGGCAGAGATGATGCTCAGGTTTCAAGGGGAGTCAGTTTGAGCAGAGTGGAATTAGAGTGCATTTAGTGAACTGACATATTGTGTCCAAGGTGGAGGATTCGAGCTAGACATTAAGATATACAAGTTTGAAGCCCAACAGGAAAATCTGAATGGAAAAAAGAAAATTGGGTTTCATAGCAAATGGGTGGTTCAAAGACGTAGAAATGGATACCACCTAGAGAAAATGACGTAAAGTAAAAAAAAAAAAACAAAACAAAACAAAACGAGGAGCCCTCTTGGAAATCCCTGAGGACAGTCTCTATTTGTGGGCCTTGGGCAAGAAAACCAATGGAGGTCTGCATGCATAGGATTAAATATGTGAAAGTGAAACATCAAATTAGCAGGCTATGAAAGTGTTCAATCCTCCTACTTTTAAAATTAAACCTTTGTACTAATACAATTTTAAATGTGTAAAATAATGGTTTTAGGAGACTAAAATTTGGCACAAGATTAACAAGATGACTGAGCTCAATCATTATTTTATATATATAGATATTCACTAATGTATAGTCAGTTACAACGCATCAGTTTCTGGTGTACAGTGTAATGTTTCAGTCATACGCATATATTTGTTTTCATATTCTTTTTCATTGTAGTTTACTATAAGATATTGAATATTGTTCCCTGTGCTCTACAGAAGAAATTTGTTTTTATCTATTTTTTACACAGTAGTTAGTATTTGCAAATCTGGGACTCCCAATTTATCCCTTCCCACCCCTCAATGATTATTTTAAGTCTGCCTGTTCTGTGGGTAGACCAGCAATGCGCAAAACACGGATAAAGAGTCATACACACTTCATGAGTTTTATCGACTTAGCCCATGAAATCTATTTTCTTGTCTTCATTTCAACAAAATCACTAATTATGTTGCTATAACCAAGATTCTCATATAATTTATGTTTTTTCCCCACAGTAGTGCCAAAATGGAAAATTGAGGCAGTTGCAATTGAACATGTCAAAAAAAAAAAATTGTTAAAGTAATGCTTCAATTCAGAAACGAATCATTAATTTTACATATTATGTTCAAAAATTGTAATCGACAGATATCTAGCAAATATCGCAGAGTATTTTCACTTGATTATCTCTTCAAGTAATACCTAGATCAAAAGAGCAAGGTAGAAATTCAGTATCATACTTCACACTCACTACATCTAAACCTGCGTATGTACACATTTAAGATCCATGCGAGTTAATAGCACAGAATGTTTCCCTGCTTCTATGGGACACTACTGTAAATTCCACGTCAATTCATGACTGTCTCTAGAACTGTGAATTGGAAAATCAAGAGAAGCAAGAAAGTGGACACTTGGCACTTTGGAGAAATGGTACTTCATTATATAAGAACGTACTGCATTCATGTTATCTGAGAGGAAAGATTTGACACATTAATTAATTTGTCTTTTCTCTTATCTAAGCACTTTTGCCACTCAAATCCTCCCTGAACTCCAAAGCAGTGCCCATCGCTGGCTTCTGCAGTGGCGCAAGCCACACACCATTATGGGACCTGCACTTCGAAATCTTTTGTTTGGAAGTGATGGGTAAAAGAGATACAGAAGGATTTTCCCGGGGCGTGAACAGTGTTAGTCATGAGAGTGATTGCTTAAGGTTATGAGATACTGCTGAGCACTGGATCCCCAATGGTAGACCTGTCCTTGTGTTCTTCAGTAAATTTGGTGGGAGGGTATATAACATGTGGAATCTTCCAAAGGATGCTATGCTGTTCAGGCCAGAGCTTCCTACTACTGTGTCTGAGGAGACTCAACGGCTAACAAGTGATTGGAAAGAGAAGATTCCATGAAGGAGTTTGAGGTGGAATGGCCAGAGAAAGAGAAAATCAGAAATGGCATTGCAGAAATCAAGGGAAAAAGGATTTCCAAGGGATTGCCAACAGAGGCAAGGGTTGCAAGGAGGGGGGAAAAAAGTAGGACTTTGGGTAAGCAAAATGCAGCATACCCATACAATCCAGTACTATTCACTAGTGCAAAGGGATAAAGTGCTCATGCATGTGACAACACAGAGGACCCTCAAAAAATTATGCAAAGTAAAAGAAACCAATCACAAAAGACCATGTATACAGTATGATACAATTTTATGTATTGTCCACTGTAGACAAACTACAGAGACGGAAAATAGTTCAGTGGTTGAAAGGGACTGGCAAAGCTGGAGGAAAGGGCAATGACGGCTAATGGGTATAGAATTTCTTTTTGAGGAGATGAAAATGTCCTAAATTTAGATTATGACAATGGCTGCACAACTCTCTAAATATACTAAAGGCCATCGAATTGTACACTTTCAACAGATGAACTTTGTGGTATGTAAATTATGTCTCAAGCAGTTTTTTAAAAAGGGGAAAAAAATAGAAAAAAAAAAAAAGGGAAAAATAGATATCCACTTTATTTAAGATCACATCAGCCTGGGTCTGATCCTCCAAACGTCGTCCACCTAACTGTGGAAAATCAAACCTTGGGAGCTATCAGATGTTTAAGACTAAACAATCTACCACGGTGATTTGTTCATTGTTCCTGCCCCACCCCGCAAAAAATCGATCTTCTATTCTTTGAAAAACAAGAGATGAGCTAGAGGGACCACTTCATAATAAAGGTCTTTCACACTAAGGTAAACTTGAAAACAGAGAACATTTAGGCAAAAATCCATTTACTGTGTCAGTAATTTTCAGCATTTCCCCTGCTGTTATTGTAGATAATTGAGTAAAAGCTTTTCCTTCCCTATTTCAAGCATCAGTTTCCAACGGATCCTCTTAGAAATTCAGTTTTGAGATTTCACTTCAAGATCATGGCTACAGAGTTTATAGGAAATGCATGTGTGTTTGGGTAAATGGAACCCGTTTTCTTGAGGCAGACCCTTCGAACAACTGGAAGAAAACAGAAGAGGGGGAAAAAAGTAAAATCTCCCAGCAAATTTATCAATACAAAGTCGTAGTTGCATTTTTTTGGTTATCTTCCAGTTGACTACATGTCGAGGTATAAATCCATATCTTTTCCAACTAACCAATTATTCAGCGTTTATGTGAATTCAAGGTACTAAATGCTAATGTATTTCTCTTGCTCGTGTATTTCATGCATAAATTAGTTGCAAAGTCCTTAAGCTGCCTAATGTCCAAATTCTGGCTAATGTGCAGCATTGAATATATACCTTCTAAGAATTTATTTCTTAAAACCACAGAAGTTGGGGGTATAGGACCTACAGACAAGTAATATGTAATGGAGTGATTAATAACTCACAGGGGACCTTATAAATCTCACAATAACAATTCCAGATAATAGGGTACTTAATATTTATAAACTTTTTAATTTTTACCTGTAGTGTTTTTTTTTTTTTTTAATGGATGTCCTGAGGATTGAACCCAGGACCTCACGTATGCTAAGCACATGCTCTATCACTGAGCTATACCCACCCCTCCCAGGAAAATTAACATTTACACTTTCACAGTTTCCACGATCCAGTCATATACAATACTTCTGTTTTTAAGAAATGAGGAGAGCAGTAGTCCTAACATCTCCACTCTTTAGATGGGTAAACTAAGGTTGGTCAAACTATTAAGTAGATCTCCTGGCTGGATGTTTCCAGAGTACCCTATCTTTAACATTCATTCATGTCTAATTACTTCCCCCTGAAGCTTCATGGAAGCAGGGACCTGGTATAGCATCTGGCACTCAGTATGTGCTCCATAACCACAAGCTGGATTAAACTGATCAAGTTCCCACAGCTAGGAAGGCACAGAGGCAAGATGTCAGAGTCTACATCACATGTTCTTTAAAGGCCCTAATAGGGGGACTTTTTTAACCTGTTGTTACTGTCAGCTCATGAAAGAGAGAGAGGAGAAAGAATGGAAGGAAGGAAGGAAGGGGGGAAAAGGATGCGAAGTGAGACAGCTAGACCAGGAATGTGTTTACTCTTATACCCCAAACCACCTGTGTGGAGCAGCATTTTGGCATACAGCTCAGGGATCATATAGTTCCATGGTCACGTATCTCAGTGGGTAAGAGTCAGAGGGCTGTGGAGTGAAGTTTTTACCCAAAACTTTGTCCTACTCTCTCCAGCTGAAACTTCTCCGTTTCTTCATTTGCAAAATGGAGATAAAAATAAAAAATCTCTCAGGATGATTATGATGATTACATGAAATCTGTCAGATCCATAAACCAAACTATGCAGCACAACGCCTGGCACTTAGCATTCACTATCCGTCATTGTCTTCATCGTCTTGATCATTACTATTACTATTACTATGGGTCTCTAACAAGAAAAGCAAAAGCCTCTTGGGTTAAACACAGGATTGTCAACAGCAGAAATGGCAATTTGCTGAGAACCCATGCTTGACTTGGAGATGGAAAAGCTTTTACTCAATTTTCTACAATAATAGATGAGTAAATGTTAGCTCTGTCATCTCTTTCATAGGACATTGAAGCCACCAGAGGCAGAGATGGCATCTCCAGCTTCCTGGGGGAGAAGTTCATTGACTTATAAGTTAAAGAATCTATTCTCTTCTACCAGACTTGAATCATTGACTCTCCTCATCCTACTTCCATTGCTCTTTGCATTTTTTTTTTTTCCTGGGCAACTACAACCCTACTTGATCATTTTAGAAATTCCTAAATCTCTTTGCAGCTCAGAGAAATAAGTTCTTTCATTTGCATATACATCTTTCCCTTTACTGCTAGGGGCAATCATTTCTGATTTAAATTGCTTCTTGTGGACACAAAGACTCCCAACTGTTGTGACCTGAAGGACTAAGTTGCTTTCCTCACTGACCCCTTTCATCAAAGCTTTCTTCTTCATCTCCTTTTTCTGCACCTCCTAGCATCGCTGTCTCTGAGACAGACTGTGGTTCAGAATACCGTTGAACTATCTTTGTCCAGACACAGACACTCCATGCATGTCTTTGTGAATATAGAGCATTAGAAGTCAGACTTGGATGTGAATCCTGATTTATTCATAAATTAGGTGACTTGAGTTTTTGGCAAGCTACTTCGTATCCCCATAGCTTGGTTTACACATTTATGAATTAGCAATAATAATAATACCTACCTCATTCACTTGTGGTAAGATCACACAAACACAAAATGCTTTGCAAAATATGATATCCTTCAAAAAAATACTTTTAATTACCAGAAACGAAAGGATGGGACATCAATATGGATTTAGAGCCCACTGGGTGATCGGTAATTTTATGAGTCCTGTACACCAGAAACTGACACATTGCAATTGACTGTACTTCAAAAAAAATAATTTTTTAAAAAATGAAAGAAAATGTTACTTTGTTAACTTCTGGGTCAATGCATTATTCCAGGCTGCTCCTCCATTTCTTTTTGCTCAGGAATCCTTCCTCTCTTCCACGAGTGTAAATGCGATGGCCAATGCTCCGTCTCTGTTCCTCTCCTCCCTTTACACCCTTTCTCTTGTCAAGTTCAGCCTCGCTATTATGTCAACTATCAGCGGTAGACAAATGTTTCACAAATCTACCCTGCAAGCCAGGGAGTCATGAGACCATTAAAATCTCTTCACTTTTACAATATAATGTAACCTAATCATAGAAGTGACCTCCATCATATTAACAGCTAGATGACATTCAACATATGGTTCCCACCCACACTCAAGGCAAGCAGATTATATAGACGTGGTTACCAGGGAGTGGGATTCTTGGGGACCATCTTAGAATCCTGCCTACCACAAACATCAGTCATCTCCCAAGCAGAAAGGATACAGACAAGGATTTGACATGTGCTTTACCTTCAAAGAGTTGTAAGTTGGATGATAATCATCCCTACCTCATAGGGCTAGATGGGCAAGCTTATATGGGAAAAGATATGTGTAGGGTTAATCACCATGCCTGACACAAGGGAATTAGTGCTCAGAAAGGTTAGTTATTATGACCAAGTGATTGGAACAGTCTGTTAAAAGATGCGTGGAACTTCTGGGCAAGGCATAGGTTGAGCGGAGGAATACTCAGTTGTTGAGGAGATCAGAAAGGGCTTCAAAGAATAGAAGCCAATTGACCTCAACCTTCTCAGAAATCTCATCAGATTGGCTAGCTTAAACCAATTTTTAAAAAATATTTGACAACAGAGGCTCAGTTAAGGAACTTACACGAGGACATTCAGCTAGTAAGAGACGAAAGCAAATTTCACACCCAGGTCTTCTGACTGGGGTGCCGGAGCGTCACATATGTGTGTACATGTAAACAGTGACCAGGAGTCCATTTCAACCAGAGTGAGGCATGCTGGGGGGGACTAGTGGAAAACAAGCTAATGCTTGTTACATCACTGAAACGCAGGGGAAGAGGCTTAAAATTAAGCAAACCCAAAAGGCAGGTGCCTTTGACAGTAGAATTGTCTAACACCTAATCAGAATTTTACTTTAGAAAGATCGTTCTGGTCTCCGTGGATGAGATGCATTATAAGGGAACAAGGAAATATACGATGGGGGCTGGGCCACGGAAGTTGCATTGGTGCTTTAGGTGGGAGGCAACAGAAACTAAACTGAGCAGTGGAGAGCAGAGGTAGGAGAAATGCTAGAAATGGAAATGAGCAGTTAATAGGAGTTGGAAGGAAGACCCGATGAAGTTGAACCCCTCCTTAGCACCCTCCAGCCCTTCGCCCTTAGGCTTGCTTCCATCTTCGGTCCTCTGCTCACATGCCGTGCATCAGCCCAGCTGGACCACCTACGCTGTTAGCAGTGCGCTCCAAACCTACCATGCCGATGTGCTTTCTTCCTTGGGAATAGTCTTCCTTGCAACCCTCCTCTGGCAAAATCCTAACTTTCCTTCAATGCCCCATTTAAGTGTCTCTGATTTTAAAGAACCGTCTGGGAACCTTTCCCCTTCCCAAACTCACGTGACCGCTAGCTCCTCCAAACACTTAAAAATCTGCGCTGTACCACTCAGCACTTCGGCACATGCCTTATACTGATCTCTAATTGATTTCAGCTCAATACAGGGAACATCTCTCCAACAATTAGAGCTCTTTGTGTATGAAGAGATGAGCGGCCTGTCAAGGCAGGGACTGGTTCTCACTGAAGTTTGTGTGCGATTGCGGTAATTGTCAGGGAATTGTAATGAATCCCCAGACCTGCTGGAGAGACTTTAACAATGGGAATGTGGGACTGGGAAGTCTTCGAAATCCTGTATCACTCACAGATTCTGGATTACATCTAATAATGTAGTGTTCATTCAATAAACATCTCCTGAGTTCCTACTCTGGACTTCAATAGGAAACACAAACTCGAATGCTTACCAGTGACGTGTGAGGTAGGTGGCTTAGGTGAGGAAGCGGGCTGAGTATTGGGGATCACTGGGAAGTAGTGGGGACAGCAGACGTGCTCTGGTTTAAAGCTAGGACTCACTCCTCAGCACCCCCCCCCATTGTTACTGAGTAGGAATGGGGGTTCAGCATTACTAGCCATTTTGATTATTCAAGGGAAATTGGAAAAACTGATTTTGTATAAAATGTCGTATTTTTTCGTCAGTTGACACACAATTCCTTTCATGAAAAGCAAAGTGAAACCAAAAAACCACCGTACAGGCCCAACCAAACGCACCCAAAAGTTGGCGTCTGCCCTTGGGCGCCGTTTTGAGACCCAACATGAAAGAGCACGCTGGATTCTTGGTATAAGAAGGACAGACCTGGCCTTGAGAAGCCCCGCACTCTTGTGGGGAAGACGGGCTTTTCAACAGATAATTGCAATAGAATGCACATGTAGCAAACTTCAGGTTTTTGTGCAAAAATAAACGAAGGTATCCGGTGGCAGAATGAAGAAAAAGAAACTTTTGCTGGAATTGCATGTGGTTTGCCGCGGTTGTATGTCCCAAATTACAACTGTTTGCTGCTCCCAGATAAACCTATTTTGCTGGTTAAAAAAAAAAAAAAAATGGAGACAGGGAATTAATGTCAGAAGCGTGCAATCGGTGTGTATGGGAGAGATGGAAAATGTAGGGAGGGCTTCAGGAACGTAAGAAGAACAAGCAGTAAAATGACTTTCCAGTAGGGATGAATAGAGCCCTAAGTCTCTTCCCTTGGGTAACTGGACACGGGAGCAGTTTTTGTTTAAGGAGAAACATGACACGGTCAGATTGGAGTAAGATGCCCACGATGCAGCCGCAAAACATCTAGAAAACATTCAATGTTTAATTATTCAATACAGAGTTGGAAGTTGAAAGAAAAAAACGAAAACAAGAGATGAAAGTTTGGGCGTCACCTATAGAGTTATATTGTTTAAAGTCATGGATGTGAATTAGATCAAGAGGACAGAATAGGACTCATAGCCTATGAAAGAAGCTTCCAGGGACAAGTGCAGAATGAGAAAGTTCAGGAAAGTGAATAAAAAATATCGGGAAAGCAAGGACCCAAGTCCCCAGACTGAGGCTGGGGCACTTGCCGAGAAGTCCTTTTCTTTCCACTCCTTCTAAACTAGGTCTTCCCCTAAGTATAGCTACTGGAGGGAAAAAAAGGGGGAAACTATAAACTCTAAAACCAGCAGGACAGGGACGACTTCCACTCCGGGAACTGTCACCCAGTAAAGAGCTGAAAGCGAGTCGTGAAGAGAACACTGTTGGGTGGCCAACATTTCATTTGGGATTGTCACCCGGAGAATATTCTTTCCACAGCTCAGAGCAAGAAAGTTTGTTTTCATTTGAGAAGAAGCAGCTTTCTGCCCTGACTTGCAAAGGCAATGCAGGTCCTGAGGAAGGGATTCATTATTTCCAACTGCAGTCTTCCCACATTCCCAACACAAGGCGTGATTCCACACCCAGACACATTCAAACCAACTTCAGAGCAGTGGGGCACAGACACGTTCTTAGGGCGCACCTTTTCATCACAGTCTACTTTCTTTTTCTTAAGAAAAAGAAATGAAGGTCTCCTGGGAAATAAGGAAAACGGAGCAAGCCAAATTAGGAGTTTAGTGGACTGGAGATGTGAAGTTTCAGAAACTCCCTTTTCCCCCATTAATCCTTCTTTTTTGTCCCTTATCCATTATGTGGGATTAGTTCTTTGTAAATTTGGATTTGTACTGATGAATTAAATTCTTGGCAACCGCTGTTCCTGCTGACTGGGTGCTTCTTTGTGCTCTTTGTAAGATCTGTAACTCATTGCACCTGTTGCATCTGAATAGTCCTCTGCAGTCAGGAGTTTGTGTGTGTGTGTGTGTGTGTGTGTTCTTTAAAGCCTTCCACGACATTCAGTGTAAAAGGAAAAATGCCGGTAGATGGGAGGGGTTGCTGAACAGTGGACTGAATGATGAAGGCAAGTTGGAGAATCTCTTTCCTTGGCGATCTTTTAAGAAAAGCACCAGGAAAAAAAAAAAATCCCAAAAAACTCTCAGCAGCACAATGGGCACTCGGTGCTCATTTTGGACAAGAGGTTGTAAAAGATGAATTCTGAAGACCGTTCAGCCCTTGAAGGCTACTAGATGTCTCGCTAGAGATCAAGAAGGGAATTTGGTGACCCTCTAGGTCCACATAGCACAGTTTTAGGATGGGGTAAGTCCAGGTCAGAGAGGTCGAGCAGGAACATACCCAAGGCAACACAAGCCACTCAGTGAAAGGCAGGGAACTGGAACCCGCACCTCCCAATTCTACCCCACCCCGAATACACACAGTCTCACTTTACATCCTCTTTTGTTCTCTCAGATAAATATTAACCAGCTGTTCTGCAAGGCCTCGGTAGAGAAGTTCTCTATTTTCATCAAGTTTCACATTTCAGAAAAATTACATCAGGATTTATGTCAGAAGGATGTTGCATTTTTTTTTTCAATGAAATAGATTTTTTAATGGGAAAAAGAGGAAGTAGCCCAGGATGTGTATCTTAGCAGCTGAATAAACAGGTCTAGAGAACAAGCATTTTTGGCTTTATATGTTATATATTATTTATAATGCATTCATTCAATTTATTAAAGATTGGACCATTAGTTTCATAATATAATACATTCTCTCCCTTGATTTCCCATCTAGAGCTCTTTCTGAAATGGAAGGCAGCCAAATGGAGTGAGAGCATCTTTCTTGGAGGTTCTGGGAGGTTTTCTTTCTTATTTTTCCCTATTCCCCACTGCTACCCACTGCCAACACCATCATGTATAAGCCTCTTCCCACACATTCTTGAGCCCATCTGTAAGTTATCCATTGCTTATCTGGGCCTCCAGAAATGTGGAGGGGGTCTTGCCCTAGAGATGACAATATTCTCACATATTCCTGAAATGGGCGGTCACTTATGGGACGTGGTGTCCCTGCAAATGGACTAATCCCTATGTTATCGGAAACATCAACCTAGAGCTGGACACTGACATCCTCAGCAACTACCTTCCGTTGAGAGGCTAAGTATGTAAATGGACCATGATCCCAGCTTGTCCGCTATGCCTTCCTAAAGGGTTATTTTCACCTGGAAGACACTGAGATGGTAACTAGGACATATTCATCTGAAAACATCATTGGCCACAAACTACCACACCCTTGCAGAAACGAAGCAGGATCCTGAAAGACTGAGTACACAGAAAGGAAGCTTTGACTGAGGGAAGTACGGAGAGTTAAGCATGATCTGAGGCTGGAACTCAGAGATCTGTTAGTAGGAAAAGGGCAAGAGAAAGGGTTTCCAGAGACAGGCTTCAGCCTCTTCTCTATCAGACCCAGAGCTGTCTCTTCTGGATGCTATCGCGGCGTGTTACCAGGGCAGCCCAGCTTGAAGGTACTTGTCAGAAGTAACCCGGGAGGAAGTGGAGCCCATGTCCCCACTCCAAGGTGCCGTCTCAGTTGCCACTCACCTGTCCAGATGGGATTCCTCTTTTGCAGACTGGGGAAATGTAGGTATTCACCCTGCCAAAAGGAGAAATTTGTGGTAACCTTAACTTCTGACCTCATAGATTGCTCCATCCCAAAGCCTGCTGTATCTCCGTTAGTAACAGTAAACCCAAAGGAGAGGAAAATCATTGAACAGTTTACGGCTTCCAACTCATAGGCTGCAATTAAGATACTAACAACATCTCACTGTGATGTTGGATGAGGACGTCCTGGGTGTCAAGCCCTTTTATTATCATACATATGCTACAGACTACATCTGTAATTACCTATGCAAATGTACAGATATACTATAGATCAGCACTTACACATGTCATATGTACTGCTCTCTGATGCCACAGGTAATACCACTCTTTCACATGAATATATACACACCTACATATAATCAATTGCAGAAGGTCGGTACACTTTACAAATGAAGAAACTAAGTCACAGAGAGGTTACGCTGACCTGCACAGCTAGTGAGCAGCAAAACTCCAGTTAGAACTCAGGCAGTCTGACTCCAGAGCCCTCGCCAGCTCATCGCACACTTGCTGGGTCCACATGGGGCCAATCCCTGTGCTGCGTGTTAAATCTCTGAGCTGAATAAGGCACTGAATAAGGCCATCATCCTTAAGAAGTTCCCAGGCTGATGGAGGAGACAGATACCTGATCACAGGAAGGTGAAACAGTGTTGACTGAGCTGGGTGTTGATAGTGATTAGGATGATATCCCTTGGTGGATAGCAGAATAAAGGACTCCACCTCCAG